>NW_028274813.1:138890340-141390340 GCF_037043125.1 Eumetopias jubatus | reverse complement strand
ATATCCCATGGAGCACTGGTTGTTATACAAAAACAATGAATCATGGATCACTACATCAAAAACTAATGATATATTGTATGGTGACTAACATAATAAAATAAAATTTTAAAAAATCCAAATCATAAAAAGATTTGGGGGGGGGGCGCCTGGGTGGCTCAGTCATTAGGCGTCTGCCTTCAGCTCAAGCCATGATCCCAGGGTCCTGGGATTGAGCCCCGCATCGGGCTCTCTGCTTGGCAGAAAGCCTGCTTCTCCCTCTCCCACTCCCCCTGTTTGTGTTCCCTCTTGCTGTGTCTCCCTCTGTCAAATAAATAAATAAAATCTTTAAAAAAAGAAAAGATTTGGCTGCAATAAATATTTTTACTTATTTATGAACACACACACACAGGTTCCCCCTGGAAGGGGTTTAACTATAAAGTTTCACACATGCTGCCTAAGGGGCAAGCTTCTAATCAGCCTGCATCTAGGTGCTGACTGATCCTCCCCTTTGGGAAACTTATAGGTCTTGGCACACTCTCAATTAATGAGAGCCACAATGTACAAAGAAGGCATGGACAATCATGTTGATTGTCCTAGTTGAAAGACAACAAGGAACTCAGGATGAGTTCATCAGCGTGGTTCATCTCCTATAAGAGACCATTCTGTCTAATTAGTAAATCTAATTAGTCTTAAAAAATCTTAATAAAATGGAGATAAGTGATTTACCTGATCAAAATAATGCTCACAGATACATTCACCAAGGTCAGGAAAGCAATGCATGAACAAAGTAAGAATTTCAACAGAGATGGAACATTTTTAAAAAGGTTTTATTTTTAAGTAATCTCTACACCCAACATGAGGCTCAAACCTACAACCCTGAGATCAAGAGTCACATATTCTCCTGACTGAGCCAGTGAGGTGTTCCTATAGCTTTTTTTTTTCTAAATACCAAGCAAATGAATGGATAAAGGAAATGTGGCATACATATATACAAAAAATGTTACTCAGTTGTAAAAAAAAAAAGAATGAAATCTTGTCATTTGCAGCAACACAGATATACCTAGAGGGTATTACAGTAAATATGTGAAAGGAGGAAAAATACCATATGATTTTACTTATATGCATGATCTAAAAACCAAAAGAACACACACACACAGAAAGAATCTCATAAATACAGAGAATAAACTGATGATTGCCAGAGGGAAGGGTACAGGGAGGAACAAAGTAGGTGAAGGACATTAAGAGGTACAAACTTCCAGTTATAAAATAAGTCACTAATTAAAGTAGAGCATAGGGAATGTATACTCAATAACACTGCAGTAATTTTGTATGGTGACAGATGGTAACTACACTTACTGTGGTGAGCACTGCATAATGTACGGAATTGTCAAGTCACTCTGTTGTACACCTAAAATGAATGTAACACTGTATGTTAACTAAAGTCCAATAAAAAAGTGTAAAAAAAAGTAGCAAATATGAATCACAAAGGTAAAGAATACAATAAGTGAACCAAAAAATTCTATAGAGGGATCCAATAGTAGACTAAAACAAGTGACTCTGGATTAGCAAAATTGAGGAAAGGGTAATTTATTCAGGCAGATTAGCTAAAAGAAAAATAAATGAAAAAGTGAAGACAGTTTAAAGGACTTAGGAAACACCATCAATTTGACCAATATACACTATATTATAGAGGTCGCAGAAGAAGAAAACAGAGAAAAAGGGATTGGGAGACTTATTTGAAAAAATAATGGTGGAAAACTTCCTTAAATGGGGAAAGAAATAGATAACCAGATCCATAAATTCCAGACAATACCATAAAAGAAACCCAAAAAGCTTCACATGAAGACATGTAATTACATTGTCAAAGACGAGGAAGAAAGTTTTAAAAGCAGCAAAAGAAAGCAACTTGTTACATACAAGGCAACCCCCATAAAACTATCAATAAATCTTTCAGCAGAAACCTTGCTGGCCAGAAGGGAGTATGAGTATATATTCAAACTGCTAAAAGAAAAAAAACAAAACAGGGGCGCCTGGGTGGCTCAGTCATTAAGCGTCTGCCTTTGGCTTAGGTCATGGTCCCAGGGTCCTGGGATTGAGCCCTGCGTCAGGCTCCCTGCTTGGAGGGAAGCCTGCTTCTCCCTCTCCTGCTCCCACTGCTTGTGTTCCCTCTCTTGCTGTCTCTCTCTCTGTCCAAAAATAAGTAAAAATCTCAATAAAAAAAATTAATAAAAAAAGAAAAAAACAAAACAAAACAATAAAAACTACCAACCAAGAATATTCTACCCAGCAAAGTGGTTCCTCAGAATTAAAAGAGATACAGAGTTTTCCAGGCAAACAAAAGATCAAAAAGTTCATCACTACTAGACAAGCCCTACAATAAATGTTAAAGGGTGTTCTTCAAGCAGAACTGAAGGGATGTTAATTAATAATAAGAAACCGTATTAAAGTATAAAAATTAATAGTAAAGTTAAATGTAGAGATAAATTCAGAATAATCTACCATTGTAATAATAATGAGTAAATCACTTATAACTAGAATAAAGAGGGATGCCTGGGTGGCTCAGCTGGTTAAGCGTCTGTCTTTGGCTCAGGTCATGATCCCAGGGTCCTGGAATCGAGCCCCGCATCAGGCTCCCTGCTTCTTCCTCTGCCTGCTCTGCCTGCCACTCCCCCTGCTTGTGCTCTCTCTCTCTGACAAGTAAATAAATAAAATCTTTAAAAAAAGATTAAAAGAAAAAAATTAAATAACTATAGTAACAATTTATTGTGGATACGCAATGTAAAAAAGATGTAAACAGTGACCTCAAAAATATAATAAGTTGTGTTAGGGCATATTTGTATACATTTGACGTTATTATCAGCTTAAAATAGACTGTTATAGGGCGCCTGGGTGGCTCAGTTGGCTAAGCAACTGCCTTCAGCTCAGGTCATGATCCCGGAGTCCTGGGATCAAGTCCCACATCGGGCTCCCGGCTCAGCGGGGAGCCTGCTTCTCCCTCTGACCCTCTCCCCTCTCATGCTGTTTCTCTCTCTCTCTCTCTCTCTCAAATAAATAAATAAAATCTTTTAAAAAAATAGACTGTTATACACAAAAGATGTTTTATTTAATCCTCATGGTAACCACAAAGTATAAGCCTATACTGGATACACAAAAGATAAAAACAAAGGCATCAAAGCATACTAATATAAAAAATTATCAAATCACAGAGGAAGAGATTAAGAAAGGGAAAACAAAACAAAGGCATTACAAAACAATTTAGAAAACAAAATAGCAACAGTAAGTCCAAACCTTAATTAACAGTAAGTTAAATAACAGTAAGTCCAAATCAATAATTACTTTAAACGTAAATGGACCAAGGTCTCCAATCAATAGACAAAGTGGCTAGATAGATTATTTTTAACTGATAATTAAATAAACAAACAATACCCAACTATATATTGCCTATAAGACCCAACTATATATTACCTACAAGAGACTCAAGTAAACATTAAGGACATACATAGAAATAAAGTGAATGGATGGAAAGAGATATTCCATGCAAATAGAAACCAAAATAATGCAGGGGTAGCAATACTTATATCAGAAAAAAATAGACTTTAAGCCAAAGACTGTAAGAAGAGACATAAAAGTCATTATACAATGATAATGGGATCAATTAAGAGGATATGACAACTGTGAATATTTATACATGCAACATTAACACCTAAATACATAAAGCAAATACTGACAGATTGAGAAGGAGGAATATATGACAATACAATATTAACAGGGAACTTCAATAATCTATTTTCAACAACAGATAGATCATCCAGTTGGAAAATCAATAAGAAAACACTGAATTTAAACTACTTATTAGACCATATGTACTTAAGACATATACAGAACATTCTAACTAAAAGCAGCAAAATGCAAATTGTTCTCAAGTGAACATGGAACATTCTCTAGGACAGATATCAGACTACAAAATAAGTCTGAATATATTTAAGAAGATTGTTTATAGCAGCAATGTCAACAATAGCCAAAATATAGAAAGAGCCCAGATGTCCATCAACAGATGAATAAAGAAGTGGTATGTATATACAATGGAATAATATTCAGCCAACAAAAAGAATGAAATCTTGCCATTTGCAAAGATGTGGATGGAACTAGAAAGTATTATGCTAAGTGAAAAAAGTCAGTCAGAGAAAGAAAAAAATCATATGATTTCACGCATGTGGAATTTAAGAAACAAAACAGATGAACATAGGAAAAATAAAATAAGATATGAAGGAAAAAATAAAATAAGATGAAAACAGAGAGGAGGTCAAACCATGAGAATACTAACTATAGGAAACAAACTGAGGGTTGCTTGAGGGGAGGTGGGGGGGATGGGGTAATTGGGTGATGGGCACTAACAAGAGCACTTAAAGTAATAAGCACAGGGTGTTATATGCAACTGATGATTCACTAAATTTTACCTCTGAAATAATACAGTATATGTTAACTAAATTGAATTCAAATTGAAAAAAAATTAAAGTAAAAAGAAGATTGAAACCATATTAAACAGCTTTTCTCACCACAGTGGTATGAAATGAGAATCAATTACAAGAAAACTGAAAAATACACAAATATATAGAGATTAAACAATATGTTCCAGAAAAAATCAGTATCTCAAAGAAAAAATAAAAAACATGTAAAAACTTAAATATGCAGCAAAATCAGTTTTAAGAGGGCAGTTTATTATGATAAACACCTACATTAAGAAAAAAAAGATCTCAAATAAGTGAACTTCACACCTCAAGCAACAAGAAAAAGAACAAACTAAGCCAAAAGTTAACAGAAGGAAAGAAATAACAAAATTTAGAGCGGAAATCAATAGAGACTACAAAAACAATAGAAAATCTCAATGAAACTAAGATCTAGTTTGTGAAAAGATAACCAAATAACCAAAATAGAAAAAACAAACAAACAAAAAACCTTTGGCTAGACTTACCAAGAAAAAAGAGAAAAGACTCAAAATTATAAATGAAAGAGGAGACGTAATTGCTGATACACAGAAATAAAAAGAATCACAAGAGACTACTTTAACAATGTATACCAACAAACTGGATAATCCATTAGAAATGGACAAATTCCTAAAAACATAATACCTATGAAAACTGAATAATGAAGAAATAGAAAATCTGAACAGATTAACTACCAGTAAGGAGGCTGAATCAGTAATCAAAAATTTCCCAACAAAGAAAAGCCCAGGACCAGATGGTTTCATTAGTAAAATTCTAACAAACATTTAAGTAAGAACTAATCAATGCTTCTTAAAATATTCCAAAAAAATAGAAGATAAGAGAACATTCCCAAACTCATTTTATGAAGCCAGCATCACCCTAAAACCAAAACCAGACAAAGACACACATGAAAAGAAAATTACAGGTTGATAATCCTGATCAACACAGATGTAAAAATTCTCAACAAAATATTAGCAAACCAATTCAACAATACATTAAAATGATTTTTAAACCATAGATCATAGACCATCAAATGGATTTATTCCAGAGATGCAACGTCGTTCAGCATCTGCAAATCAATAAATATGAAATACACCACATAAACAAAAGAATAAAAATCATAGAATCATTATTTAAATCATTTTAAAAATCAACATCTGTTCATGATAAAAACTCTCAACAAGGTGATTTTAGAGGAAATATATCTCAACATAATAAAAGCCATGTATGACACACCCACAGCTAACATCATACTCAAAAGTAAAAAAAGCAGAAAGCTTTTCCTCTAAGATCAGGAACAAAATAAGGATGCCCACTCTTGCCACTTTTATTCAACACTACTGGAAGTCCCAAACAATGCAATTAGGCAAGAAAAAGAAATAAAAGGAATCCAGATCAGAAAGGAAAAAAATAAAACTGTCACTATTTGCAGAAGACATGTTATATATAGAAAACTCCAAAGACTCCCAACAAAGAACCATTAGAATTAATAAACAATTTCAGTAAAGTTACAGTACACAAAAATCAATACATAAAAATCACTTTTGTTTCTGTACACTGACAATAAACTTTTGAAAAGAGAAATTAAGAAAATAATAGAATTTATAATAGCATCAAAAATAATAAAATACTTAGGAATAAATTTAAGCAAGGAGGTGAAGGATCTGTTCACCGAAACCTATAAGACATTAGTGAAAGAAATTAATGAAAGAAATAGTCTGTCTTTATGGATTGGAAGAATTAATAGTTAAAATGGTCATACTACAAGCAATCCACAGATAAAATTCAATCTCTCTAAAAATTCCAATGGAATTTTTTACAAAAGTAGGAAAAATTTCTGAAATTTTTATGAGACCAGAAGAGACCCTGGTCAGTCAAAGCCATCTTGAGAAAGAAGAACAAAGCCAGAGGTACCACACTTCCTGATTTTAAACTATATTACAAAGATATACTAATCAAAAGAGTATAGTATAAAAACAGATGCATAGATCAATAGAACAACACAGAGAGACCAGACATAAATCCATTCAGCTTTGGTCAATTAATTTTCAACAAAGAAGCCAAGAATACACAAGAAGGAAAGAATAGTATCTTCAGTAAATTGTATTGAAACCCTGGACAGCCACATGTAAGAAAATAAAATGAAATAAAACTAGACCCCTATTGTACACAATACACACAAAATATTAACTCAAGATGGATTAACAACTTGAATATAAGACCTGAAATCATAAAACTCCATAGGGACAGGTCCTTGACATTGGTCTTGGCAATAATTTTTTGGATTTCACCTGAGGTTACATCAAACTAAATAGCTCCTGCTCAGCAAAGGAAGTCATCAACAAAATGAAAAGGCAACCTATATAATGGGAGAAAATATTTGCAAACCACATATCTGATAAGGGGTTAATAGCCAAAATACACAAGGAATTCATAGAACTCAATAACAAAACAAATAACCCAATTTAATAATGGGCAAGGACCTATGTCTTCCAAAGACATACAAATGTTCAACAGGCACATATAAAGGTGTTCAACATCACTAATCATGAGGGAAATGCAAATCAAAACCACAATGTGATATTACCTGGCACCTGTTAGGAATTCTATTGTTAATAAGACACCAGTGGCACTTGGGTGACTCAGTTGATTAAGCTTCTGACTCCTGGTTTCGGCTCAAGTCATGATCTCATGGGTTATGAGGTAGAGCCCCAAGTCAGGCTCTATGCTCAGCAAGGAGTCTGCTTGAAGATTATCCCCCTCTACCCCTCTCCCCACTGTCACAGGTGTGTGTGCTTCCTCTCTATCTTTCTAAAGTAAATAAATTTTTAAATTAAATAAGACGAGATAAATGCTGGTGACAATGTAGAGAACAGGGAACTCTTGTACACTACTAGTGGGAATATAAATTGATACACCCACTTGGAAGACAGTATGCAAATTTCTCAAGAAATTAAAGTGGAACTACTACATCAACCAGCAATCCCACTTTTGGGTTTACATACAAAGGACATAAAAGTATCTTGAAGAGGTAGCTGTACTCCCATTTTCACAGCAGCATTATTCATAGTAGCCAATGTATGGAAACAACCTATGTGTCCATTAACAAATGAGTCAATAAGGAAAAATGGTATGTATATATAAGATAGATAAATATAGATAACATGGATTAAATTATAATTATACATAATTTATAATATGTAATTGTGATTATGTAATATTTTATTATAATATAATGGACTGTCATTAACCCTTAAAAACAAAGAAATCTTCTCTTCTGTGACAACACGGATGAACCTGGAGGTCATTATGCTAAGTGAAATAAGCCAGCTAGAAAGACAAATCAAATACTGCATGGAATCAATTACATGAGAAATCTTTTTACAAAAAAAAAAGTCAACCTCATAAGCAAAGTAGAAAAGCAGTTTCCCGGGGCTTGGGGATGTGGTAAATAGGGAGAGGTTGGGAAAGGGTACAGAGTTTCAATTATAAGATGAAGGACATCTGAGGATCTAATATAAAATATGGTGACTATAATTTATAACATTGCATTTGTTAAGAGAGTAGAATTTAAATATTCTCACCAAAAAAAAAAGCAAATATGTGAGGTGACAGATGTTTTAATGAACTTGATAGGGAAAATTCTTTCACATTGTGTGTATGTGTATATACTATATATATACACATTAATTAAAACATCCATATACACATATACACATATGTGTATATGTTTGTTATATATCATACACATACATGTGTATATATATGTGTATTATATATATCAAATCATCTCTAATTATCACTTTATAGATCTTACAATTTCATATACTTTAAAGATCTTACAATTATATACGTCAGTTATAGCTCAATAAAACTGAAAAATTTAGGAAGATTTTTTAAGCAGTAGCAACTGACACAACTAAGCCCTTATATTTCCATAGGCAACAAAGACAGCATTTCCCTTGCATCACAACAAACCTGAAGACAGACCCAAAGTGGTATCAGTGGTGGCCCTCTCCCTTCCCTGCATAAATTCAAGAGTTAGCCAAGTGTCAATGCTAAAATAGAATTATACAACATGCACACCGAACATACTTAGAAGGGAGGCCCAAAGAATAATCCTGTTCTCATGTAGCAAATTCAGACATGTTTAATGGGTTTTACCCACTATTTTTAAATACAGACATCCCTGACTTATGATGGTTTGATGTACGAGTTTTTGACTTTATATTGCTTAAAAGTGGTACATACTCAGTAGAACTGAATTTAAAATATTGAATTGTAAACTTTTCCAGGGCTAGTGACATACAGTATGATACTCTCTTGTGATTCTAGGCAGAGGGAGCAAGTAGCAGCTCATAGTCATCCAGAGGATCATTAGGGTAAACAACTGATAAACTTATAACCACTCTATACCTATACAACCATCCTGTTTTTCACTTTCAGTAACCAACAAATTACATCAGTCAACATTTTATTATAAATTGGGCTTTGTGTTAGATGATTTTGACCAATTGAGGCTAATGTAAATGTTCTGAGCATGTTTAAGATAGGGTAGGCTAAGCTATGATGGTTAGTATGTTGGGTGTATTAAACGCATTTTCAACTTATAACATTTTCAAATTATGATAGGTTTATCAGTACATAACCCCACTGCATATTGAGAAAGATCTGTAAGCCATTTTATTCTCAGAGTTAATATCTACATGTCTACGTCTCAGAAAAAAAATAATCATTAAATTTTATGTTCTTCTCTTTCAACATTGTCAAACATGAGGTTCTCAAATTACTCAAATAATATCACTTGTCTCTCTGAATCACACTCTCATTCCTTTGTTATATTCTCTGTCATTATTTATGACCTCTCACTCATTCTTTCACAAATTTATTTCCCGAACTTTAATGAAATTCTTACTTTCAGATATTGCAGCATAAGACAATAGGAAAAAATCCCTGTCAAGTAGGAGCTCATTTTATATATGTATGTGCATATATATATAATATTAAATGTATATAATATACATAAATATATATATGGGGGGAGACAGAACACCAGGCATAAAATTAATCAAAATTGGTGTGTGCATTGATAAGGATATAAACACAACACTTAACTGTTGGAAGTAGGGAGCCAAAGCAAATAGGATTCAATGAATGCAGCTATTTACATTAAGGCATATTGACCAATACTGAGACACTTCAGATCTGGGTGCCATTCAACAATGGTCTCATCTCAAATTTACCATTTTATTGATGGATCCATTCAGATGCACTCTCCAAACCAGCACTCTTTCCACTAATGGAAGGGAGGTATGGGTGTGGGTGTCCAAGTTGGACAAAATATTTCTAGACTTGGGGCTCCTGCTGGCTCAGTCATTATAGCATATGACTCTTGATCTCAGAGTCATGAATTCAAGCCACATGTTGAGCATAGAGATTACTTAGAAAAAGTATTTCTAAACCATTAGTTAGGGAATGACAAAGCACAATAGTATTATGAATGATGATAACCATGAATCAATGACACAATTTAACAAGGCATTGGTTGCATCTATCACTCCTCCAAATTGAACACATAGCAGTACTTTTCTAAAGGTACTGAAGGTAAGAAATCTAAAGGTAATGTAGTCAGAAGATATCTTAAACTTACTTGGAACAGCTGATTAAAAGCCAGAAGGAAAGCAAGGAATACAGATCCTATTTACCTATTGCTTCATTGTCTTTCTAGAAATCAACACTTTCTGACAACTTGGTCAGCCCTTACTAAAAAGGCAGTTTTCACCTCTTCACTGTCTCCACAAAGGTGATTGTTCTTACTCTTCTGGACTTTCCAACCTAAGAGTAACGAGAAAGGCTCATATATAATTCCTTCTTTTCCTTATTGTTTCTTCTGGACTACCATTTAAAACACATATATATCATCCCCATTCATCATTAGTCGGTAGACTTCTCTTCAGCACTCCTTGAATCTTAATACTAAACAAATGAACTGAATCAGATAAATTGTTATAACTAACATACTGTTTTGGGAAATACCCATCATACTTAGCATGGTAGAATGGCATATAGATACACAAAAGAATAATTTTTAAAAAGTTAGAAAATTCAAAGACAGCAATATTAATACAATATTATAGGGACACTGAATGGTCTCACTGAAATCAGTCATATAGACTGTACTACATTGTTCCTTTCCATGATTGCATGCCATCAGTGACTATATTGTACAACTTAATGTGTTATCATTAAATTGACCCGCCCACAGTCTTTCCCCAAGAACAATTCTTCGCTTTCAAGGTAATTTTATTTTTTCCGAGGTAATTTTAAAAGTAGAGAAGTGTATAATACATAGAAAGTAAATGTATTCTAGGGACAGATTACACATAAAAAGATAAATACTACAAAACATGTTCATTCTATCCAGAGGAAAAAGTCTATCATCCATAAGCCTTCCTATCTGGATTATTTTTGTATGAGGGAACACCATAGAAAAGAAGGACACCAGTGGCACATGCCATATAAGCAGGAAAGAAAACAAGGGCCACATTCTACTCCTCCACAATTATCAATGGGAATTTATAACTCAACCCATAACGTTCAACACAAAAAGTCTAATCCAGCAGATATTCAATTTCCCTATACTATAATCTACATTTGCAATTTCCAACACAGCAGAGTCTAAAGAATCTATGATTTCCTCAGTCATGGCCAAAACATTCCCCAAAAATATCCGCAAGGAGCTGCCTCATATTGGGTCTCTATAAATTTTCATTTCTTAGCCTTTTAAGTGAAAAATTCATCAAAATCTTACTCATCCACACACTAAACAAGATGTTAATGAACACAATTATAAAATTACATTATCTGCTACATACTAGGCTCTGTAAGGTAATGGAAAGTTAAATATGAATAGGAAAACATCCCTGTCAAAAGGAGCTCATTATTTCTAGTCTGTTAAGACACATAAATAAAACAAAATTTGGTAACTGAAATGTTAGAGGCATAAGAATGATATAAATTAAATGGTGATAATTCAGACTGATTGGATAAAAAATTTCTAGACTCATTATTAAAACATTAAGGAATGAAAATGTATAATAAATTTGTGGAACTATTCCAGATTCAATTTAAAAAGATCACCTTCCACATTCTTATCTTCTCCTTGACCTTAGAGATGTTATTTACATTTATTATCATATAGAACTAGTATTTAAAAGGTACCTTCAGCACACTTTGACCTTGTTCTTATAGTTCTTTCCTTCGAAATTCTGCCTTCTGTACATTTTGTCTTGCTTCTCTCACTTGATTTGTAGCACCATCCTTTCTTCATGCCTTTTTCACTTGTTCATGATTAGGCTGTTAATTTTTTTTTTCACTTGGCTCCTCACCTGTTCCTTTCTTCAACAGTCTTTGCTCAACATCTCACAAAAACAAGATCTCTGGAACTAGCAAGCAATTTTACCTTAATGAAATATTCTACTGTGTTCAATAGATGTAGGAGCCGATCAACACAATGCAAGTGGGAACTCAATGGATAAAGTCACACAAAGATTATTTTTGGAAGACTGAGTAGTTGTAATGAAGACCACCAGTTCTATCCCATTTGCATATAATGTGCAATACTGAAAAGGATCTCAAATTGTACAACTGAGATGTATCTTCATTTTATTATGATTCATGCAAGCAACTCACAAGACATCAGCATCTGTCTGTGCCAGGTTGACACTGCTAACAATACTACAGAGCAAATTGTGGACTCAGAGGGCTCCTTTGATTAAAAGCACTACCTACCCTCCCCACCACACAGCAATTTTACTTAAAATCAGTGACATTCTCTTTATTTCGAAAATTAACTGTGCCTTTCACTGTCATGTAAAAGCCAACTGCTAACCCATTATTTTTTTTTAATTCATTCACTTCCCTTCAGGAACAATGAAATCCTTTAATTTTCATTCAGTGACTCTAGCCACACTTGACAATCTCTTTTAATGAATTTTCCTCATTTACTCAATATATAAATTCTAGAGGTGTCACAGTCTTAAGGTGAATGTATTCTTACTCCCATGTATACACCATCTCAAGATGTCAATCTTTCACATGGCCATAAGTAACAGCCTGTACTGACTCATCCAAAGTAATATCCCAGTCCCTAATCTACACCCTGTGCTTCTGTCTGAGTTCTATTTCTACATTAAAATTCAACATCTTAACCCATAGGTTTAATATGAATATGAAACTGGCAAAACAGATCAATTTCTTACCATGCATTTTGAGGAAATCAGCATTGCCTAGCATAGTAAATGGTATTACCATTTACTCAGTTGCTGAGGTCCTGATTATACTATCCTATTTAAATCTTCTTGTTTCACCCAGTACCATTCATTACTTTATCAAGTAGGACTGACAATACTTTCAAAATACATGCTAAATCCCATTACTTCTCAATACTTCCATAGCATCAACCCAGTACAATACCTTTCACATGACTTTTGAAATAACTATGTACCTTGCCTTCTTACTTCAAGTCTTGCTATCTCATTAGTATTTTATTCACAATGATCTTTATCTTATGTAACTTGTTTATATAAAAATATAGAAAACGTAAGAGTGATAAAAGTCAAAATTTGGAAATTTTAAAAAAATGAAGGAAGTTGGCATGTTAATTATAAATAAAATACAGCCATTGAACAGGACAATAATTCTTGTCCCAAGCACTAAATGAGAACACTCTACCTTAGAAAATGTTGAATGAGAAATTATGGGAGGGACTCTTAGGGCCTAAAATTTTTGAAGAAAAATGACATTATCAATTTTAGAATTTATTTTGTGGTAAAATGAAAATAAAGATTACATGATTGTTACATAATCTCATAGGATGAACTATATAGAACAATATAGCAGAGAATTATTTCAGACTGTCATAACTGTAGTATTTTTAACCAATCGCATAGTTTTTCCTTGGAACTAACTTAATGTCCTATCCTATTAAACCAATTACCAGAAAAGCCACAGGCCTGCATTTTTGTGCAAATGATCTATCAAAGTAACAAAACTCAAGAGACAAGGAGAGAAAAGAAGTTACAATCTTCTCCTTAAATTTTTTTTCTTAGTCACTTCACACTGCTTCCTTTGGGAGAAAAATGATTCACTGTGATTGGAGAAAGTTTACAGTAATTACCGGACCTCTCTTTAAGGGGTCTTCAGTGTTGTGAGGTCAGCCTTGTGTTTATTCTCATTTGCATTCTTATTTCAAATTCAAGCGCTGCTACCTTGAAAGTGCCTTGCTTGATGAAAAGACCCAGCTATACTGCCCCCTTGCCTTCTCCAGAGTAAGGCCATTAAGTAAGGCCATACTGATTCCATTCAGATTTGAAATTTGAGAGGCTGTTTTCTTCGGGACTACTCTACTACTACTCTACTCTTCCTGTATCAAAAAATTTTTGGCAGCACAGTTTCTATTATCATCTCAGAGAATAATTAAATAGTAACATGGTCTCCAGTTGTGATCTATTTATTTTTTTTAAAACTCCCTTTACATCATCGAAAACTATAAGGGCTTGAGGCTCAATTTATGAATCTGGTAGTAAAACTGGTCTTAATCACATCAACACCAAAACAATAATCTCATACATTTGGCCTCATAAAAGAGAGGAGGATGTGTTGTAGCCAGGCAGATTTCAAATTTTCCAAGATACCCTTATTATGTTATATATGAAAGTAACAATATTTATATTAATACAATAACAGACTTCTCTTGGACTCTGGCTGCCTTCTTAAACTGTTTTGCCTTCTTTACATGACAGCTTTCATCACTGGTTATTTATTTACCTATTTGCATATTCATTTAGTTGATACTTCATTTGTTTACAATCAGTAATTTTTGCCTTACTTCTGTTTTCTCCTCTATGCATTTAATGATAACATTTGCTGAGCCTCTGCTAACAAGCTTGTCACTAAAGACAGTACAAAGTTAGATATGGGAAGCAGGGAGTATTCAGATTACCATTTTGATCCAAAGCCTTGGACCATATCCATGCCTCTGTAAATATACTGCCTTAGTTTACAATTTATAAATTAGTATGACATTTCTATTCATATCAGGTGGCCTGCACTTCAGCAACACTGAGCTAGACTTTGAAAATCATATTCAGATGACTAAAAACATTTCATCAATTCAACCAAGTCATTTTTGGACGCTTAAAACCTCTTCATTCTGGAAACCTTCCTTAAATAGCATGAAATTTGTGATTGTGAGTAGATTTCTTAAAATTCCCTGGTTACAGAGAACATAGAACAGAATTTATGGTATATAGGTTTTTGCCAACATAACCACTGCCACAATCTGTATCATCAGCACAGACAGCACCACAGAGAGCTGGAGAAACAGTGAAAGTTAAAACATGAATAAAAGCTCAGAAAGCAGGGCACCTGGGTGGCTCAGATCGTTAAGTGTCTGCCTTCAGCTCAGGTCATGAGCCCAGGGTCCTGAGATCGAGTCCTGCATCGGACTCCCGGAACCTTGGGGAGCCTGCTTCTCCCTCTTCCTCTCTCTCTCTCTCTGTGTCTTTCATGAATAAATAAAATCTTTAAAAAAATACTCAGAAAGCTGAGTGTTCATCTTTAGATAGCACCTCAAATAAAGTTCCTTCACCATCAGTCTCAAACTCTGTATAGGGTTATGGAAACTTAAAGCAATGAAGAAGAAAAAGAGGAACATTGTTGATTTACCATCTACATAGAATATTAAGTGCATCTGAACCTGGACACCACTGCCATGCCTCACAGTTCAAAAAAAATTTAAAAACCACCGTTGAACACCTTGCCAATAATGATGGCACCATCATATTCCCTTGCTGGAACTTATTGCTAAAAACATGCTCTTCTCAAGTGCCTGGGTGGTTAAGCGACTGCCTTTGGCTCAGGCCATGATTCTGGGGTCCTGGGATCAAGTCCCACATCAGGGTCCCCCTGCTCTGAAGAGAGTCTGCTTCTCCTTCTCCCTCTGCCTGCCACTCTCCCTGCTCATGCGCGCTCTCTCTCTGTGTCAAATAAATAAATAAAATCTTTAAAAAACAACAACAAAAACATGCTCTTCTGCCATGTGAATGCCTTTAATCAACCAGCTCTAAAAAAGTTCTACCCGCCACCTCCATTTCACTCCATAGTTAGACATAAACTTCATTAAACCCTTTAACTCTTCCCTGCTTTGTCCACCATCTCATTTTTTCGCTATTTTCAGTAAACACTTTGTTGAACATTTCCCACAAGCCATTATGCACAAATTCCTCCTACGAGAATACCAACTAATATGTAGTAACTAACACCAGTAACAGAGATTTTGAAAAATCACCAATGATTCTCCCTAAGAATCATCTGTAATTGCTAAAACTACTAGCATAAAAGTTTGATGAGAAATAGGAAATTTACATAGTTTCAAATGATTTCCCTACAGAATATTTACTAATTAAAAAAGAATGTTAACTTTAAAGTGGATAAATCTAGTGGATATCAACTGAACCCAAGTGATAAAAATTAATGCCATTAATAATAGGATAAAATGATATTTTCCACCTGTTGTGAATCACTGAGGTAGACAGACATAAGTTATGAAATATTCTTGCCAAATTTGCATAACCTAAACCTATTCAGGAGGAAGCTGAAAAAAATTCAAATTTGAGAGATCCTTCAAAAACTATTAGCCAATACTTTTTCAAGAATTACTGATGTCATCAGAAGACAAAAATGAATGAGAAACTGCTCCAGATTAAATGAGACTAGAGAAACATGACACTTGAATACAATACAGAATCTTTTTCCAGGTCCTAAAGGATGAAAGAAATGGCCATAAAGAACGGTATTAGAACTGGTGAAATCTAATAATAGACTGTATATTAATATAATATGTTAGTACTGTTAATAAATTTCCTGATTTAAAAAACTGTACCAGAGTTAAGATAAGAGGATTTGCAGGCTCTCAGGAAATGAATGCTGAGGTATTTTGGGTTACAGTGACATAATATCTCTACCTTATTCACAAATATTTAATAAAGTAAGAACAACATAAGGTGGGGGAGAGAGAGAGAGAAGAGATAGAAAAAGAGAGGGAAGGAGGGATGAAGGAGGAAGAGCAGGAAAATAAGAAAAAAAGAAAAAAACAATGTAGAGAAAAAGTCTGGGTAAGAGTGTCTGAGGGGGTCTCTATATGTTTCTTGCCACTCTAAATTTAAAATTGTTTCAAACATAAAAGGTAAAACAAAAACAAAAAACACACTGGTATAAGGTATGCTTAAGAACTTTATGTACAGGGGCACCTGGATGGCTCAGTTGGTTAAGCATCTGCCTTCTGCTCAGGTCATGAGTCTGAGTCTTAAACTTGAGCACTTAGGAAAACATCAACTCTGGTCAGGATCCTGGGATTGATCCAGCCCAGCATAGGGCTCCCTGCTCAATGGGGAGCCTGCTTCTCCCTCTCCTTCTGCTTGCTGCTCCCCCTGCTTGTGTTCTCTCCCTCTCTCTGACAAATATATAAAATCTTAAAAAAAAAAAAAAGAAGTGTATGTACCTCCAAGAAGCACTGCACAGAGAAAAGGTCAATGGTTTCTACCTCTAAACAAACAGGATGACCCTTGTGATTGGAGGGAATGGGTACTATTGTTTTTTTTTCTTTCTTAAATAAATAATATACCCATTTTGGTCTTTTTTTTTTAATCCATGGCCATTTACTGTTTAAATTATACTTAAGTTAAAAATATGGTTTTCACCTATTAGATTGGTTAAAAATTTAAAGGATTGATAATATATACCCTGTACAGATTTTTATGAACATTATGCACTGCCATGACACCACAGCTGTGTGCTGGCAATTTCACAGTATCTACTGAAATCAAAAGTATGCAGAACTGATGATCCAACAATGCCACAACTAAAAATCTATCTTACAGAAATAGAATCCCAAGTGCTTTAATATAATATTATATATATTATAATGTATATATATAAAACATAATTATATACATTAAAACACTTTATGCAGCAACAAAAATAAACATTTAATCTGCATTTCCCAAGATAGAGAAATGGATAAACCCATTATGATATCTACTTTACATCCAATGAAAAGTTTGTAGGTAAGCTACATTTATTGGTTTAGAAATATGTCCACAATATAATAAAGAAAAAATACAGTTGTAAAACCATAATGATGTCATATATATAAAATAAATTCCAGATAACTTATATAAGCTTAGAAATGTTATAGACCACTAGCACAACTGATTAACTCTTGACACACTTAGGAAGTAGGAATGAAAGATGGGAGAATGAATGACCACATTTTGCTCTAAATTGTTTAATAACCCATTCATTCCTTATGGCCCTGATTCAATGTACTAGGGGTCAAACTTGTCTACTGAGACAGGTTGGACAATGCACTTCATAGTTCTCTGATGGGAGTGCAGTTTATGTTCCAGAATGGTCAATTAAAACTTCCAATAAACACAGCCATCTATACTAAGCCCATTTAGGTTAAACAGAAAATGAATGAAAATCAAGATAATGTGAATGAAAGTGAAATACCTTTGTTGCTTGTGTTTTTTGGTCCAATTCCAGTAACAGCAATAAAATGATAGAACCGTGTGTTCTACAGGATGGCATCACCATGCCTGAAAATGTCAGTGCAAGAGTCTGGCTCTTCCTTACATAACCAGAATTGTGGTAGCATCTGAGTCTTAAATTTGAACACTAAGGAAATCGTCAACTATGGTCAGGCTCAGATCCTGTTCTAGAGGAAGACCTACTAGGTTCCATAAAAAGGAAAACTACAAATGGTCTATTTTCAGGTAACACAAATGTTTGAAGAGGATCTTCTTTGGGACCTCTCTGAAAACTGTGGGCTCATGATTCAAATGAGGAACAAAGTATTTTACAAATGGTATCCAACTGGCATGTGGGAGGTACTTGGCTTGTGAGAAAGCCTGGTTATAATGCTTTAGTGTGACCAAGGTGTCCATAGGATTGCATTAACTACATTTACCACATACAAATCTTACTCCCACTTCTAAAGTAAAACATAGAGAAAAAAAAATCAATGAGGTAAATAACAATAGAGGAAAGCATAAGATATACTCAGAGAACAAAGAAGTACTTAACACGCTGGGCAATTACTTGCCAAAAAGCAGACCACTTCTATTCCTGGTGATACATATATAAAACTTGTGCCTTTTGAGATATAAAGATGCAATGAGCTTCAAAAAGGGGAAATAAATGACAGCAATTGAGTCATTATTCTGTGCATGGTACCACCGCAGAAGGTATTGATGATCCTCTTGTACACATGTTCACCACCTGGAATAGCACAAAGGGATAGATGCAAATGGAAATAAACAAGTTATCACAAAGCCATGCATTGGGACAAGCGGATATCATCTTCAAGTCAAGTATTCTACTGGTATCCATGAAAAACAATTCTCATGATCCAGACATCAACTATCTCCAATCTACAAAAACCAGGTATATTTACAGTAGGAAAACAAAACCATAATTTTACTTCCTCAGACCATTTACTGTGATTTGAGTACCAATCTTATATTCCAAATTATTTTCATGTCATTTAACCATCCATACATGCGTTCTTTGAACAACCATTTCTTGTGTAACTTCTTAGTGTTAATTTATATACCAGTCTAAGGTTAAAAAATAAATGCCAATGATACAAGGAAATACTAATAATGTGCTCTGTAAATTTCATAGTGTTTCATAGAAGTCTTTCCAAAACCAAAACCCATTATCACAGTACCCACATATCTATTCTCCCTGCTTTCCCAGAAGCTTCTTGTGCAGCTTTTGACAGCCCCAACTAGAAGAAAACTTCTATACCATTAAGTGTTGCTTACAAACAAGTGACAACACTAAAACTCTAGATTAAACTATAACCTCAAAATAATCATGTAGGCCTTATAAGAGGTTTGATGAAAAAGAAATTTAGTGTCAAATAACTCAAATAAAAGTCTAAACCATCAATATAGACAAAAAAGATCTCTTAAAAATCAGAATATACGCCTTAATGTCCTTACCTGTAGACAAAGTCTCTTTGGTCCTTGCTTATGAAACATGCTTGTAAAAGAAAAAGAAAGAAAGAGGGAGGGGGAGGAAGGGAGAGGGTAGGAGGGAGGAAGGAACAAAGGAAGGAAGGAAGGAAAGAGAGAGAGAGAGGAAGGGAGGAAAGAGGGAAGGAAGGGAGAGAGAAGCTTGAAAATATCTGAAAAAAAAATCTTCATTCATCAAATGAAAGGGTGTTAAGGATCTACTTCATTACATTAATACTGGAATATTCCACAACTCCTGTATATCCAACTTACCCACCCACTGATAATATTAGCAATACCCTAAATCAGGCATCTGGAAAAAAATTCAACGTCCTGCTATCATTAAGACCCATATTATTTGCAGCAAATTATACTTCCTAGTGGCTTTTCTTTCTAGTGCCCTTTTATCCTCCTTTCACTTTTTTCCCCACCTGCCTGACTTTGTCTCCCTTTATCCATCCATCACTAATGCATGTGCTTCACGGTATTTAATATTTAGGGGCCCCTGGATGGCTCAGTTGGTAAGGCGACTGCCTTCGGCTCAGGTCATGATCCTGGAGTCCCAGGATTGAGTCCCGCATCAGGTTCCCCGCTCAGTCGGGAGTCTGCTTCTTCCTCTGACCCTACCCCCTCTCATGCACTCTCTCTCTCTCAAATAAATAAAATCTTTTTTAAAAAAGCATTCAATATTTAAATAAATTTAACATTTCTGGAGTGTGCTGACAGAGATTACAGTGCACAACATCACATTTTATGGTAAGAGTATATAAAAGTGGTAAATGAAAATCTACACAATCTATGTATCAACACTGCATCAAAATTTAATAGCTTTTTAAAATCTATTCTATTCCATCTAATTGGCAATCACTCCACAATTTGATAATACTGTTGTTTTTGAATTCATAGATGTCTTGGAATCTTAAAATATTACAAATTGATTCCACATCAAACTGGTCAAAAAATAAACAAATAGTACACCGGTGTTACTGATTCTTACCAGTACTTTTGAAGAACGAAGTCCACAGAAATGAGAAACAAGCACAAGAATTTGGATTGATATAGAAATGTCAGGTATTGAAGCATTTAATATGTCTCACTTCTTAAGCTGGTAACACCTCAGTTAAAACTGTGGAAAATATGGGAAAATTGTCATATATACCATGACCAACATAAAATACTGAAGGTAAATTTGACTCTTTGATCAACCTCTTAAGAGTCTCCGAATTATTAAAATATAAAACAGTATCATAGAAAACTACTCTCATAATCTCACTATATTTGGTTTTTGGTTTCTTTTTGTTGTTGTTGTTCTGTTTTGTCCCACGCCCTTTTTTTAAATTTACTATCAGAACACTTTGAGACAGCAATCATTAATTTTTTTTCTAATTTTATAAATAACAAATTGTCCTATATCCTTCAACAGTCCCTCCTTTTTTTCATTCAACTTTACATATGTGATTTTATTTTATTAGTCTATTCTTCCAATAATAAAATTCCTGTACCATCCCTTCTTGAATTAAACCATCTATCCATCAGTATATCTATTAAGCCACCTTGAAACCATCAATGATGCTATCACACTCACACAAACCATTTATGCATGCATTGATCCCTACATTCACCACTACTCTAGCCAGCCATATTTGCAACTATTAATCTAAAAACCCATTTATCTGTTGATGATGCATGCATCCAACAATCCATTCTGGAATCCACTCAAATTCTAACATCTAGGTATCTAATGAACTATACTTTCACTGAACATTACACCAATCCATACATACCTCCAATGTTTTTTTCAAAACATTAATTCTTGATCCTTGCATCTAGCAATACACTTAATATTCTAGTTTTCATCCATTCTTTCACTCATCCAATTCTGCATTAATTCATCCACTGTTGTACCCTCAATTACATGAAGCAGTAGTTCCTTATATCCACCTTTACAGCTGACTTTTAAAATACCCCAACTGCATTCTTTCATCCACTAATTTTTAAACCCATGCAAGCTCATATTATGCAGAAATTTCATCTACCATCCTTAAATTCTTTCTTATATCTACCCACCGCTATAAACACGTTTTAAACCATCAATCCAACCCTCCATTCTGTGCATCCATCCACCAATCCTTGAATTCTTACATGTAATTTTTCCATTTATATTAGTGAGTTTGAAATCACAGCAGCTTCAAAATATCACTGGCTTAACAAAACAAACATTTATTTCTCACTCATGAAAAGACTTCTGTGGATCTGATTCAACGGATACCCAAAATAGCATTGCTACATATGACACTTTGTTATTCCAGGCTATTCTCTTTCTGGAACCTCTGACTCAAAACATTGTTCTATGATCACCACTGGTAAGAGATTAAGGAGAATCACATATGGGCTACTCAGGTCTTCTGCTCATGGCATAATTTGACTGAGTTTTACTGCCTAAGGAACTAAAAAATGTGTGATTATTTAAGACTTAAAATGAACTTTAGGCCCCCACTCTCTATGAATAGAAAAGTTCTGTAGCTCCCTTGGAGGATATATCCTACACTGCATATTGTAAAATTAATTAAGCAGGATAATAGGAATGGAACAATACATCAGAAGGCTGAGTTAGGGTTAGGAAGAACACAGGACAAGTAAGCATCTCCCAAGTCCTAGTAAAACATTCTCCACCCCCAAGGTATCACAATAGATAATGTAATATATTCCCAGTGTATATGTATTTCTCATTGTACACTTTATGTTTTGTAGCTTTTATTATGGTTTCCTTGTCCTTGCTCCATAATTACACACTGGGAAGTGAGTTACAAATAACTTCTTTTGTAAAGTTCCTATGTCTCCTTTCTGATGAATACCACCATTTGCATCGACATGGATGGAACTGGAGGGGATTATGCTCAGTGAAATCAGAGAAAGACAATTATCATATGGTTTCACTCATATGTGGAACATAAGGAATAGCGTGGAGGACCGCAAGGGAAGGGAGGGAAAGCTGAATGGGAAGAAATCAGAGAGGGAGACAAAGCATGAGAGACTCTGGACTCTGGGAAACAAACAGGGTTACAGAAGGGAGGGGGTACCTGAGTGATGGGTATTAGGGAGAGTACGTGATGTGATGAGCACTGGGAGTTATATGCAACTAATAAATCGCTGAACACTGCATCAAAAATGAATGATATACTGTATGTTGGCTAATTTAACATAATAATAAAAAATAATAAATAAATTTCCTATGTCTTGGGATGCCTGGGTGACTCAGTCAGTTATGCATCTGCCTTTGGCTCAGGTCATGATCCTGGGGTCCTGGGATCGAGTCCTGCATCAGGCTCCTTGATCAGCAGGGCCCTGCTTCTCCCTCTGCCTCTGCTGCTCCCCCTATTTGTGCTGTCTCTCGCTCTTTCTGACAAATAAATAAAATCTTTAAAAAAATAAAAATAAATACTTAAGAAAATGAAGTTCCTATGTCTCTGTATCAAGAGTAGGCAAAGTGAGACCTGACACACAAATCAGTGCAAATCACGTACTGATAACAGTGCACAACTGAGAAATACTGGATTTCTAGCTAGGTGAGTCTTTTTTGTTTGTTTTCACTGAGAAGGGCACACAATTTAATATGTAAGTAGAAAGCAAACTCAGTATTTGAAGGCAGAGAGGTATCCTATGGTAGACATTACTATTGCTTAGTATGTTCTTTCTACTCTCCCTTTGAGGGTATGGAAGAAATACAATTTGTAAACCCTCTAAGTTTACAGATATTTATATGATTGATTTGTTTTGCCCAAGACAAAACTTCTAAAAAATTATTTCTCAAGTTATTGTGCAATTTTCCATGTTCTCTCCCCATGAATAAACTGTAAAATCTGTTGTGATGGTAGTGACGTGATAATCATGGTCTTTCTAATATTTGGCCTATTAGTGACCACCATGAACCCAGGACCCCTAACAAATTCCTGTTGAATAGTTTCTGTAAGAAATACATTTTTGTAATTTAAAGTAACTTAGATTTAGGAATTAACCCTTCCTGGATCCACCTACCTACATATTCTTTGAGGCCTATATTCATCAAATCATTCATCCTTATGTCTATCTATTAATCTTTTCATTTTGCATTATCAATGTATGTCCACACATCTGTTTCTTATCCACACTCACTTCCACTTCCACATCAACAGAGACATGAGTACTAAATAGGTCTTAAATTATTGGCTTAAGTGAACTTATGTTTCACTAATGGGCATCAAATCACCCTGACCTACAGGATTAACCTCAAATAACCTCTCTACTTTAAAATCTTTGTATAGTCGTGATGAGCACTGGGTGTTGTATGTAAGTGTTCAATCATTATATTGTACACCTGAAACTAATATTACACTGTATGTAAACTGAAATTTAAGTAAAAATCAAAATAAATAATAAAATGAAATCTTCCCATAGAATCTCAGGTATCTCTGTTATGAGTTTGCAATATTGACCAAATCCTTCAAGAGCTACCTTAAATCAGTCTGAGAGAAAATGAAAGGAGAGAAGAGCTCAGGATTTTGGAAATGTTCGTTATTTCTACTACAAAAAAAAAAAAAATACTGCCTTTACACTTACACAACTTCTTTAAAGGAGTACCTATTCTTTTCTCTAGGATACTAAGAAAACCACGAATCCCTTGAATTCTTACCTAAATCAAAATTTATCCCTTCCTTTTATTTCTAACTTATTCCATAAAAACACCACTTATTACTTAGGACATTGAATGTGAGAATTAGCTATTTATCAAAATTCTGTTGAACGCCCTGTACTATTTTTAGACACCACCCAGGCAACAGAAACAAAGACCATTTACATATTTGTGATGATAAAAACATCATTTTGGGGCACCCGGGTGGCTCAGTCAGTTAAATATCTGCCTTTAGCTCAGGTCATGATCCTGGAGCCCCAGGGTGGAGGAGGCTCCTGGCTCAACCCTGGAGTCTGGCAAAGTCCCTCTGCCCCTCCCCTCGCTCATGTGTGCACATGCACGCACTCTCTCTCAAATCAGTAAAACTTAAAAAAAAAATAAAAAACATCATTTTAGGGGCACCTGGTGGCTCAGTCATTAAGCGTCTGCCTTCGGCTCAGGTCATGATCCCAGGGTCCTGGGATTGAGCCCCACATCGAGCTCCCTGCTCAGCAGGCCTGCTTCTCCCTCTCCCACTCCCCCTGCTTGTGTTTCCTCTCTCACTGTCTCTGTCAAATAATTAAATATTTAAAAAAATTTTTTTTTGCTATCATCACTTCCTATAACTTGACACTATCTTATTTATACTTATATCTCAAAAATTATTCCATAATAAATTTCATGTATTCACCAATCATTATAAGGTTACATATTACTATATGTATTATGAATTTGCCACAGATTAATTCACTAAACACTTAATTCCTATCCATAGAAATTTTACATTTTACACTACCACCATCATATGATGTTGCCAGATTCCTCTCCCCTCAGCTGCTGAAAGTGAATGTTGTCAAATGTCAGGACTTACTGCAAATCTAATAGTTGAGACGTTTATTATATCCTGTTTGTATTGTTAATTGTAATTATACTTAGTACAAACAAATCCAAGGATACTTCCATATGATTAATAGCAATTTCCATTTCTTCTGTGGTATCTATTTAAATGAGTTTTCCTTAGATTTTATTGGTAGTTTTCTTCCCGATTATTAGGATCTGTCTATATTAGGGGATTTCAGCATTCTTATATTACAAGTATCTTTCCTGAATTATGATTTGGTGTTTGCTTTGCCCATTAAGTTATTTTAACATTATCAAATTTATCACTTTCTTTCTTAACAATTCTAGAATTTAAATAATCAGGAATAAAATTTTCCTCACTCTTAGGATAAAGAGAAAATCACCATGTTCTGTAATTCTGTAATTTCTTCAGTTTTAATTTAAACCTCTGATTCACGTAAAATCCTTCCTGTTCTATACCAGAAGAAATGGATTAGGGTGCCTGGATGGCTCAGTTGTTAAGCGCCTGCCTTCAGCTCAGGTCATTGTCCCAGGGTCCTGGGATCAAGCCCCACATCAGGCTCCCTGCTTTGGCAGGAAGCCTGCTTCTCCCTCTTTTACTCCCCCTGCTGTGTTCCCTCTCTCGCTGTCTCTCTCTGTCAAATAAATAAATAAAATCTTAAAAAAAAAAAAAAGAAATGGGTCAAACTTCATTTTTCTGCATTTGGCTAACAACTTCCTCCAATGATTGCAGATAATTCTCTTGCATTTTCTATTTGCTAATGCACCTATAAAGTTCTTGATTTTCTGTACTATTGCATTACTGTGCATTCATGTGTAATAAATTACTTCTTTTTGATTTTCAATCTTAAGATAAACTTTGTGTTAATTATCATTGCCAATTTTAAAACCTCAACTCTGAAAAGTATTAGGTACATCCTACCTTTGCAGTGATAGATATGAGGAATAGATCTATTGAGAACAAGATTTTTGTGTGACCTATTTACTGCAAATATAAATATCTGAGTCACCCTAGAGGAACCAGATAGCCTGTATTTACACATGTTCTCATAAATATAATGCTGTCTTTATCCTGGAAAAGAGCCTTTTATTTGACGTACTGGGCTATACTGAACTTCATTAATACTTCTGCCTTCTCTGTCTTAATATCAAAAAATATTGCTTTGGTGATTATGAGACAAGTGATATAACTAGAGCAGAAGGTGAAGAAGAAGAGAACAGGAAACAATAATCAAAGAAATGGTATTGTTATTTTTTTTAAAAGCTAACCTAATGTCATTATTATTTCACTCATATGTGGAATTTAAGAAACAAAACAAAGGAAGAGACAAAGAGAAAAAAAAAGTCTTTATATGAGAACTGATGGTTACCAGAGGGAAGGTGGGTAGGGGGATGTTGAAACAGCTGAAAGGGATTAAGATTACACTTAGTGGGATGAGCACTGAGTAATGTATAGAATTGTTGAATCACTATACTGTGCACCTGAAACTGATACAATAACATTGTTAACTATACTTGAATAAAAAAATTACATTTAAAAGCTAACCAAAGGAAACTTATGGCTATACCTCCAGATTCTTTGCTGTCCACTGTTCATCACTTACCTACGTTAGAAATTGTTTCTCTATCATTTTCCATGAAGAAGTGACTAAGTCTTCTTCCACTTTTTCCTAATCAAAATCTTTCATGCATTTTCTACCCATGAAGACAAAGAAAGGGGCCAGATATGTGAGATGAAATGCAAACAGACTAAAGATGGCAGGGGAAGGCACTACACATTCAGTGTAGAATATTATGTGACTTCTACTCTGAAACAAACCTGAGAAAGTACTATCATCCATAACTAAAAGAAATTAAACACTCCTTTCTGGGTGCCACTTGCTAAAACTTATAGACCACAGAAAAAGAAAAAATTACAAAATAAGATCCTCCACTGTTCTTATGAACTAGTTTAGGGGCGCCTGGGTGGCTCAGTCATTAAGCGTCTGCCTTCGGCTCAGGTTATGATCCCAGGATCCCAGGATCAATCCCTGCATCGGGCTCCCTGCTCTGTGGGAAGCCTGCTTCTCCCTCTCCCACTCCCCCTGCTGTGTTCCCTCTCTTGCTGTCTCTCTCTGTCAAAAAATAAATAAAAATCTTTTTAAAAAAAGAAAAAGAACTAGTTTTCAGAGAATAATTCAACAAATTGCCACTGCAAAATGGCACAGAATCACTAACAGCAAACTCATTTACTCAATTCTGATATATTTTATATTAATTTTTATTTGCTAATCTAATGCACTCCCTCTTCTTAAATATATGAAAATTAATATTCATGCAACCTACAGTCTTCAAGTAACATATGATGTATTACCCTTTATACTGAGTTTGTTTTATGATGGAAGTTGCATACAAATTTTAAAAACATACAACTAATTGATAATGAGCCTTTCTATCTTTTATAAAGCAGACAATAAGTACATTGGGATAGAATTTCAGCTGACCTTTGGGGGATACATTCTTCTACTTTTAGAATACAACCATATAGAGGCGCCTGGGCGGCTCAGTTGGTTGAGTGTCTGACTCTTGATTTTAGATTAGGTCAGGATCTCAGGGTCCTGGGATCAAGTCCATGCTGGGCTCTGCACTCAGTGGAGAGTTGGCTTGAGTTTCTCTCTCTCCCATTCCCTCTGACCCTTTTCCTGCATGCACTCTCTCTCTCTAAAATTGTATATATATACATACACATAGACACACCAGGTAGAGCTTTGGACCTAGTAACTGACCTCTAAAATAATGAATCTTTGGTCATAAAATAAGAAGCTAACACTTTACTTGCTACATATGGAACTACTTCTTAACTGGGCTTTTGTTACCAAAAAATCTGACTGTATAATAAATTAATTTATAAAGTAACTTAATGAAAATGAATATACTAAATATATATTCAGTGGCAGCAACCAAGTATTATTCATGAGTATATGGGATTACAGCATTAAAGTTATGGACCAAGGACTTAAAATGAGATAAACCAGATCCTACCTGAATAACCTACACCACAAGTATTAATACAGCCAGGAAAAAGAGCACTGGGATAGCCAAGACCTCTTCTTAGCTATTTGTGTATAATAATCCATTACATATTCATGAATTTTTTGAGATAAACACATTATTTGTCCATACTTTAATGGTGAATAAACTAAGACATATCTATGGATGGAATAAAAGTAAAGTACCTATCTCATAAGAGACTTGCAAAGCTATAAAACAAAGTAGGTAAAAATAATAGAGTAACAGTTAAATCTGGTTGCTGAGGGGAGGTGGATGGGAGGATGGGGTAACTGGGTGATGGGCATTAAGGATGGCCCTTGATGTAATGAGCATGGGGTATTATATGCAACTAATGAATCACAAAATTCTACCTCTGAAACTAATAATGCTAATTAAATTGAATTTAAATAAAAAATTAAAAAAACAATGTTCATGGTTACTGTCCTATTCTTTGGGTACTAATATTTAGAATGAAATATGGGAACGTTATTATTTTCAACCTTCAAAAAATGTCAAAAATGACGTATTTGCAAATTTTTCAAAAGCTCACTCATGCTCTTTCTCTCTATGTACACGTGGAAAAAAACTGAATTTTATAAAGCTTGAGAAAAAACATAACTACAAGCTGTAAAATAAATTACAAAAATTGAATACATATTTGAATAAATTGGAAAAAATTAAAATGTGTATTATTTTTCTATATGTGTGTTTATTGATTTCAATAACTCTACATTTAATACGGTCATTACCTTTGCAATATAACTTAAATATTCAAATTGCTTTGTAGTTCTATCTTTACACTACAGCACATATATAAATCATCTAGTGACTGATGGGACATCAAATTAATCACTCTAATTTCTAAGTAAAGGAAAAGGATCTAATATGCATCCTACATTTTCTTTTAAATTAAGAATTTAAAATAGTTGATTTAGAAAACTCTTATTTAAAAGAAATTCCATATTAAGAGTAATTTTACTTAATTAGAGCAAAAGTTCACCTACTGATAAAATAATGGCTCAAGGCCATGATTTTTAGATTTAGATGGAGAAATTAAACACTGAATGATTTTCAACACTATAGAAAGACAAAACATTATAATGTGATACAATAAGGAGTGTTCTTGTAAGAGTGATATGGTGTTATAGGAGGACTGTAACCTTACCCCATGCCACATTTACACCAAGGTATCACATCACTCACATCCAACTTAATAAACTGGAGAACGATCCGAAGATTACAGAACAAACTCCACAACTAAATGCTGAGAAATTGCATCAGAGAGGTTGACACCACAGAGAGCAGGCATAATCCACAACAGGCAGAAAATTTTGTGCAGACATTTGGACTAAAAGTGAAAGCTACTCAGTACAACAGCACAATGCAAGCAAAACCGATAAGAGACTCCCCTAAATGCAAGGTTCTGGTGAACCAGGGACATGGAACTACAGGAACTCTTCTTCATAAAGTCATTGCATTCAAGAGCAGAGGATGTAACTGACTTTCCTAACACACAGAAACAGACACAGACAAAAGTAGGAGACAGAGGAATTTGTCAAAATGAGGGATCACTATAAAATCACAGGAGAACAACAAGAAATATAAATAAGTATGTGCCTGATAGAGAATTTAAAGTAATAATAATAGAGATACACACCGGACTTGAGAAAGAGGACATCAGTGAGACCCTTAACAAAGAGAACTCAATAAATGAAATTAAAAACACAGTACATGGAATAAACAGTATGTTACAGGAAGCAGAGGAACATATCAGTGACCTGGAGGATAGAGTAATGGAAAGGAATCAAGCTGAATAGATTAAGTAAAAAACAAAACAAAACACTGCATAATGAGACTAGATTTATGAGAACTCATTGACTATCAAGCATAGTCACATTCGCATTATAGGGATCTGAGGAGAGAAAAACTGGGGTAGAAAATATATTTGAAGAAAGAGTTAAAAATGCCCTTTATCCAGGGAGGGAAACAGAAATCCAAATTTGGGAAGCACAGAGATTTCCCATGAAATTCTTCAATCAGGTCCACACCAAAACACATAGTACTTAAAATGGCAAAAAAAAAAAAAAAAAGTTATAAAGGGATCTTAAAGTTTGAAAGAAAAATGAATACATTTACATAGAAAGAAAACCCCAAAAAGCTATCAGCTCACCTTTCAGCAGAACCTTGGCAGGCTAGAAGACAGTGGCATGATACATTCAAAGTGCTGAAAGGTAAAAATCTGCAGCCCAAAATATTCTATTCAACAAGACTATCATTCAGAATAGAAGACTACATAAAGAGTTTCTCAGAAAAACAAAAACTAAAGTTCATGACTACTAAGCCAGCTCTACTAGAAATACTAAAGGTGACTGAGTGAAAAGGAAAGACCAGGGGACCCTGGGTGGCTCAGCAGGTTGAGTGACCAACTCTTGGTTTCAGCTCAGGTCATGATCTCAGGGGTCAAGAGATCCAACGCCATGTTGAATAAATCTTTTATTTAAAAAAAAAGGAAAGGCCATATGTAAGAGCATAAAAAGTAAAAAACATAAGAGCAGTAAAAATAACTATTTCTGGCAATGCCTAGGTGGCTCAGTTGGTTAAGCGTCTGCCTTAGGCACAGGTCATGATCCTGGGGTCCTAGCTCAGCAGGAAATCTGCTTCTCGCTCTCCCTCTGCTATTCTGTCTTTCTCTCTGTGTCAAATAAATAAATAAAATATTTTAAAAATAACTATTTCTATAAAAATCAGTCATGGTATTCATAAAATGAAAGGATGTAAAATATGATACCAAGTATCTCAAAACTGTAGGGGACAGAAGTAAACAATGAGTTCAACAATAAGCGACCATCAGCTTAATGTAGACTGCTATATGCAAAAGATGGAGTATATAAACCAAGTGGTAATCAATTAAAAATATATTAATAGATATGAAACACATAAAGAGTAAAGAACCCAAGTATATAGTAAAGAAAACAAAAACCTGGGGGTACATGGGTGGCTCAGTAGGTTAAACATCTGCCTTTGGCTCAGGTCATGATCCCAGGGTCCTGTGATCGAACCCCACATTGGGCTCCCTGCTCAGTGGGCAGTCAGCTTCTCCCTCTCTCTGCCTGCCACTCCCCCTGCTTGTGCTGTCAAATGAATAAATAAAATCTTAAAAAATAAATTGAAAGAGAAAGATCAGAAAAAAACCTACAGAAACTATTAAAACCCTAGAGGAGAATACAAGCAGTAACCTTTGTGACATTGGCCATAGTAATTTCTTACTAGATAGATAGGTCACCTGAGGTAAGGGAAACAAAAGCAAAAATAAATTATTGGTACTGCGTCACAGAGAAGGAAAAAAAAATCAAGAAAACTGAAGGACAACCAACAGAATGGGAGAACATGTTTGCAAACAACATATCTGATAAAAGGCTAATATCCAAAATACATAAAGAACTTATAAAACTCAACAACCAAAAACTGAATAATCTAATTAAAATACATTTTTCCCAGGAAGATAGGCAGATGGCTAACAGACACATGAAAAGATGCTCAACATCACTCGAAATCAAGGAAACACAAATCAAAACTACAATGAGATACCACCTCACACCAATCAGAATGGCTAATAATACAAAACAAGCAACAGCAGATGTTGGCAAGGATGGCAAGTATAAGGGGAACCCTCTTATACTGTTGGTTGGAATACAAACTGGTATAGCCATTCTGGAAGACAGTATGGAGGTTCCTCAGAAAGTTAAAAAAAAAAATAGAACTTCGTTACAATCTAGCAATTGCACTACTGGGTACTGACCTGAGAATACAAAAATACTAATTTAAAGGGATAAACACACCCCAATTTTTATATCAGCATTATCTAAAATAGCCAAAATATGGAAACAGCACAAGTGTCCATTGATGGATGGATAAAGGAGAAGTGGTATATATATACAACAGAATACTACTCAACCCTGAAAAAGAAGAAAATCTTGGCATTTGCAACATGGATAGAGCTAGAGAGTATTATACTAAGTGAAATAAGTCAGAGACATACCGTATGATTTCACATATATGTGGAATTTAAGAAAAAAAACGAACGTATGGAAAAAAAAGAGAGAAGCAAACAAAGAAACAGACTCCTAACTACAGATAACAAACTGATGGTTACCAGAGGGGAGGTGGATGGGATGATGAGTAAAATAGGTGATGGAGATTAAGGAGAGTACTTGAGATGAGTACTAGGTGTTGTATGCAAGTGTTAAATTAGTAAATTGTACACCTGAAACTAATATTAAGACAGTATGTTAACTAACAGGAATTTATTTGAAACCTCAAAAAAAAAAAACCAATCACAAAATAAGTAACAAAATGCAATAAATACATATCACTAAGTACTTTGAATGGAAATGGACAATATGCTCCAAAAGACATAGCATATAAGATTAGATGAAAAATCAAGACCCAGCATTCCCTGACTGGCTCAGAGGGTAGAGCATATGACTCTTCATCTTGGGGTCACGAGTTCAAGTCCCATGCTGGGCATAGACTTTACTTAAAAATATATAAAATATTAAAAAAAAAAACAACAAGGACCCATCTATATGGTACCTACAAGAGATTCATTTCAGACTGAAGTCATCCACAGAGTGAAAGTGAGATGGTGGAGAAACATTTATCATGCAAACTGGCTTAGCCAGAATAGCAATACTCGTAATGGACAAAACGGACTTTAAAACAAAGTCTGTAAAAGGAGACAAACATTTGGTCCCAGATGGCTGAGGAGTATGAAACCTTAGATTTTTCTGCTCCCAGGAATTCAGCTAGATAGCTATCAAATCATTCTGAACACCTGCAAATTCAACCTGAGATCTAAGAACAGAATAGCTTCAACTCTACAATAAAAAAGTAATCACTTTCTTCAAGGTGGAAGGTGTGGAGAAGTGAATCCCACTAGATATATGGGAAGTTAAATCATGGGGGGAGGGAGCCTCCATAAGCTGGCTACAAGAAAGTGATAGAGCAGCAGAGCACAAAATTAGAACTTTTAGAAGTCTGCTCCTGTGAGGGAAGTCACTGCCTGAAAGGCACTCAGCTGGCAAAACCAAGTGAAATCCTAGGCGGGGCAGTGTGGACTTAGGACGCAAGGGTCACAAGAAGACAGGGAGTGCCTAAGTGAGACAGTTTCCAGGCATCTGAAGAGGGGAGCCAGCTACAATCAGGGACCCCAGGACTGGGCTTTCAGCTCAGGGTTGCCATATACATTGAACCACAGCACAGTTTGGGGACTGCTCCCTGAGCAGGGGCCCAGCAAGGGCAAAATTAGCAAGACCCCCTTCTTCCCCAGGAAGAAGCAGTGCATATATATAAAGTTTTTCTTTCTTTACAATTTTAGGATGCAGTTTCTTCTAACAGACCAAAATACTCCCAGAATATAGTTTATGGCTCTGTTCTCTTCACCTGTCTGATCATATTTTATTTTTCTTCTTTTGTTTTGTTAAAGCCTTTATTAATTTTCATTTTTAGTTACATTCTGTCCTTTCAATTTATTTTATTTTTGTATATATGTTTTTTTCTTTATAATTTGAGATGTAGTTTTTTCTAACAAATTGACCAAAATACACTGAGGATATAATATATTGCTCTGTTCTGTTCACCTGTCTATACTCCTTTTCTCTTTGAATTTTCATTTTTACAGTAAATTCTATCCTTTCATTGTATTTTATTTTTGTAATACACTAATCAGAAGAGAACCAAAACCAAAAAACTAATCAATAAAAAATTTTTAAAAAAGAGAATATAATCAGACAGGTGAACACAGTAGAGCAATACACCAGATCCTGTGTATATTTTGGTTTGTTTGTTAGAAAACTAGATCCCAAAATTGTAAAGAAAGAAGAATGGAATAATATAGTCTTGGTTTCAGGTCTCTTCTGATTTATTTAGTGTATATTTTCCTGGGGTTATTGTTACCATTTTACATTTTGTTCTCTCGTTCATCTACTCTTCTCTGGACAGAATGACAAGATGTAAAAACTCTCCTCGAAAAACAGAACAAGAGGTAGTACTGACTCCAATGGACCCAATCACTTTGGATAAGTAAGATATCAAAACTAGAGTTAAGAATAATGATTATGAAGATAGTAGCTGGGCTTGAGAAAAGCACATAAGACACTAGAGAATCCTTTTCTGGAGAAATAAAAGAACTAAAATCTAATCAGGTCAAAATCAAAAAGGCTATTAATGAGATGGAGTAAAAAATGGAGGCTCTAAAGCCTAGCATAAATGGGGCAGAAGAGAGAATTAGTAATATAGAAGACAAATGATGGAGAATAAAGAAGCTGAGAAAAAGAGAAACAACTACTAGATCACAAGGGGAGAATTTGAGAGATAAGTGATGCCATAAAGAGAAACAATGTTAGAATAAATGGGATCCCAGAAGAAGAAGAAGGGTGAGGGGCAGAAGGTATAATGGAGCAAATTAGAGAACTTCTCTAACCTGGGGAAGGAAAAAAAAATTCACATCCAGAATCACAGAGAAACCCCCTCAAAATCAATAAAAATAGGTTAACACCTTGACATGTAATAGTGACACTTGCAAATCTCAGAGACAAAGAGAAAATCCTGAAAGCAGCTTGGGACATGAGGTCTGTAACACAGAAGGATAGAAACCTTAGACTGGCAACAGGCTTATTCAGAGACTGGCAGGCCAGAAAGGACTGGTATGATATAATCAAGGTGCTAAATGAGAAAAATTATGTGGCCAAGAATACATTATCAACCTGGAATATCATTCAAAATAGAAGGAGAGATAAAAAGCTTCCAGGACAAACAGAAACTAAAAGAATATGTGATCACTAAACAAGCCCTACAAGAAATATTAAAAGGGATCCTTTAAGCGAAGAGCCCAAAAGTAACATAGACTAGAAAGGAACAGAGAAAATATACAGAAATGGTGACTGTATAAGTAATATAATGGCAGAAATTCGTATCTTTCAGTAGTTACTCAATGTAAATGGGCTAACTGCCCAAACCAAAACACACAAGGTATCAGATTGGATAAAAAAGCAAGACCCCAATGATATGCTCTCTACAACAGACTCATTTTAGACCCAAAGACATGTCCAGTTGAAAGTCAGGGGGTGGAAAACATTTATCATGCTAACTGACATCAAAAGGAAGCTGGGGTAGAAATCCTTGTATCAGACAAATTAAATTTTAAACCAAACAATGTAATAAGAGATGAGGAAGGACACAATACCATAATAAAGGAATCTATAAAATAAGAAAATCTAATAATTGTAAATATTTATGCCCTAACATGGGAGCAACCAAATACAGAAACCAACTAATAACAAAATTAAAGAAACACATGGATAATGCAATAAAATGACGGATCATCTACGCAGAAGATCAACAAGGAAACAAAGGCTTTGAATGACACGTTGGACCAGAGGACCTTCACAGATATATTCAGAGCATTCCATCCTAAAGGAGCAGAACATATTCTTCTCAAGTGCACATGGAACATTCTCCAGAATAGATCACATACTGGGTCACATATCAGGTCTCAACAGGTACCAAAAGATTGGGATCATCCCTTGCATATTTTCAGACCACAATGCTTTGAACCTAGAACTCAATCACAAGAGAAAATTTGGAAAGAACTCAAATACATGGAGGTTAAAGAGCATCCTACCAGGAAATGGATGGGTCAACCAGGAAATTAAAGAAGAATTTTAAAAAATCATGGAAACAAATGAAAATGAAAACACAACTGTTCAAAACCTTAGGATGCAGCAAAGGCAGTCCTAAGCGGGAAGAATATAACAAAGAAGGATTTCTCAAGAAACAAGAAAGGAGATGTCTCAAATACACAAGCTAACCTTACACCTAAAGGAGCTGTAGAAAGTACAGCAAATAAAGCCTAAACCTAGCAGGAGAAGAGAACTTAAAAAGATTAGAGCAGAAATCAATGAAATAGAAACCAAAAGAACAGGAGAACAGATCAAAAAACTAGGAACTGGTTCTTTGAAAGAATGAGTAAGATCAATAATCCCCTGGCCAGACTCATCAAAAGAAAAAGAGAAACGACCCAGATAAAAAAAATAATGAAAGAGGAGAGATCAGAACCAACACCAGAGAAATACAAACAATAGGAACATATTATGAGCAACTATATGCCAACAAATTAAACAATGTGGAAGAAATGGATGCATTCCTAGAAATGTATAAACTACCAAAACTGAAACAGGAAGAAATAGAAAACCTGAACAGACCTATAACCAGCAAAACAACTGAAGTAATCAAAAATCTCCCAACAAACAAGAGTCCAAGGCCAGATGACTTCCCAGGGGAATTTTACCAGACATTTAAAAAAGAAATAATACCTATTCTTCTGTAGCTGTTTCAAAAAATTGAAATGGAGGGAAATCTTCCAAACCCATCCTATGAGGCCAGCATTACCTTGAATCCAAAATCAAACAAAGACCCCAACAAAAAGGAGAATTATAGACCAATACCCCTGATAACATGGATGCAAAAATTCTCACCAAAATACTAGCCAGTAGGACCCAACAGTACATTAAAAAGATCATTCACCATGAACAAGTGGGATTTATTCCTGGGTTGTAAGGGAAGGTTCAACATCAGCAAAATCAATGTGATACAATACATAAATAAAAAAATACGATCCTCTCAACAAATGCAGAAAAAGCATTTGAGGGCACCTGTGTGGCTCAGTCATTAAGCGTCTGCCTTCGGGTCAGGTCATGATCGCAGGGTCCTGGGATTGAGCATTGGGCTCCCTGCCCAGCGGGAAGCCAGCTTCTCCCTCTCCCACTCCCCCTGCTTGTGTTCCCTCTCTCGCTCTCTCTCTCTCTGTCAAATAATTAAAATCTTAAAAAAAAAAAAAAAAAAACATTTGACAAATACAGCGTGCTTTCATGATTTAACTCTCCACAGTTTAGGGACAGAGGGAACATACCTCAGTATCATAAACGCCATATAGAAAAAGCCCACAGCAAATATCATTCTCAATGTGGTTTTTGAAAAACTGAGAGCTTTTCCCCTTAGGTCAGGAACACAGTGGCTATCACCACTCTTGTTCAACACAGTGCTTGAAGTCCTAGCCTCAGCAATCAGACAACAAAAAGAAATAGAAGGCATCCAAATGAGCACAAAAGACTCATCTCACTCTTCGCAGATGACATGACCCTCTAGTGGAAAACCCAAAAGACCCCATCCCAGAATTGCTAAAACTCATACACGAATTCAGCAAAGTTGCAAGATACAAAATCAATGCACATGTATCAGTTGCATTTCTATACACGAACAAGACTGAAGAAAGAAATTAAGGAATTGATCCCATTTACAAATTGCACCAAAACCCATAAGATACCTAGGAATAAACATAAACCAAAGAGGTAAACGGTCTATACTCTAAGAAAATACAGAAGTTATAAAAGAAATTGAGGAAGACACAAGAAAATGGAAAAATGTTCCATGCACATGGATTGGAAGAACAAATATTGTTAAAATGTCTATGCTACCTAGAGCAATCTAAACATTCAATGCAATTCCTATTACAATACCATCAAGTTTTTTCACAGACCTGGAACAAACAATCCTAAAATTTGTATGGAACCAGAAAAGACCACAGATAACCAAAGGAATATTGAATAAGAAAACCAAAGCTAGTGGCATCACAATTCCAGCCTTCAAGCTCTATTACAAAGCTGTCATCATCAAGACAGTATGGTAGGGGCACAGAAACAGACACATAATTCAAGTAAGACAAAATCATGGTGGGAGACAACCCGTAAGAGACTCTTAACTCTAGACAACAAGTTGCTGGAGGGGAGTTGGGTGGGGGGATGGGGTAACTGGGTGATGGGCATTAAGGAGGACACATGATGTAATGAGAGCACTGGGTGTTACATGCAACTGATGAATCACTAGCTCTACTTCTGAAACTAAGAAAAAAGTCTTTTGTCAAAAAAATTACAATTTGTGAAACACCGTGTATTAATTATTGCAGGCAACAATACAGTCTAAAATTTACAGATAAAAGTATTAACAGTATTTGTAGTATCTTCCCCTAAGAATACTTATTATATAGCACTATGTAATCAAAGTAACATTGCTAGTCACAAGGTACATCAACAGTATGTGATCTCTAGTGGTGAATTCAGAAGGGAGTACCATTTCTGTAGTAATCTTATGCACAACCGAAATTTCAATGACAAAAATCACACAAACCCATAAGGAGTAATATCAATAGTTAGATATTTTGTAGATTCTTCAAAAACATCAAAATTGTGAAAAATCAAAGAACACTGGGCAAGTGCCCCAAGAAAAGGGACATTAAGGAGACTATGACAACTAGATGCAATGTGGGATTCCACTTTCAATCATGGATTATAAAAAGATCAGTTAACAGGAGTATATCAATTTCCTGGCTTAGATAACTGTGTAATACAAATGAACGATGTTAATATAAGAAGGTAGAGAACAATATACATTTTTGTAATCCAAAAGTTATTTGAAAATAAAAATTAAAAAATTATTGTTAGTACTTCTTGTTTCCAGGCTATAAAAAATAATACTCCAAACATTTTGGTAGAGCAGGTACACCAAATACAAAAACCTGACAAAAACAGAATAGAAGCTGTTTGTTTAGGGTATTTTCAGAAATTGCAAATAAAATTGTAACAATTATAATAGGGAAATGTTTATGAATATACATACACAAACAAATAGAAACGCACATTCACACATACAAAAAATATAGTTCAAGAATGTTCGTTTTTAGGAAAAGTTAGTTTTTAGCCTAACCAATAATTATAATGGCAACTAAGATCACCTATAATACATGACAAATACAAATCATTTTATTAAACTGTCAACAAATTTTGCCAAAAATGCCCAGTAAAGATAGGAAAGTTACCTAAAATGACCCTTAACTAAACGAAACTTAAACTAATAGGATTAATATTCACTGTCAAATAAGCAAGGGCCATTTCTTCTTCCATAAATTCTGTAAGAACCATGAATTAAAAAAGAAAAGCAAAATTTTGGAATTTTAATGAAATGTCACTAGAAAAGTAAACAAAAATATCTCATATATAAGTAAGAAAATAAAGTAGTTGTACAATCCCCATCACTACATTAACAAAACTATGAAATGACTGGGACTGAATAAAAAAATTACACCAGCAGTTTTCCAACATAACAATTTGATTAAAAATAGAATGACGTACCTTGCAGTTGGATAAGATGACTCAATTTTAAAGAGATCTATTCTCTCCTAATTAATCTATTAAATTTGGTGCAAATGAAAGTAAAACTGCATTTTTTTCCAACTTGCAAAATAATTTTAAGCATCAATTGAGAGAAAAAAATGTGACTATAGACAGGGGATATTCTGAAAAAAAGAAGAGAAATGAGATAGATCTCAATGGAATAGGCTAAAAATCATCAATAATTTTAAAGTATCAATAGACAGTAAGGCAAACAGAGAAATGCAGTTGATTATATGTGGGAATTCCTAAATAACCTTAAGTCAAGGTAAATCATTTGAGTAGATAATGCTTTAAAACTACAGTAATGATTAATGGAAAAAATAAAATGACAGAATTAACTGACCAAAAAATGGAAGAAAATACAAAGAATGCATGAGAGTGATGTACACGTTTTTGAATAAAAACACAAAACTCAAAAGGCATAAAGCAGAACATTATTATATTTGAATACACAACTTCTGTACAACCAAAAAGTAAAACATCACAGTAAACGGTGATGAGAACCACATGGTATTTCATTAGCAATGCATGGCAAATGTTTAACATCCTTAGTCATAAATGATATTTTAGAAACCAGTAACAAAAATACTAATATTCTGAGGGAAATGAAAAAAAAAAAAAACCCACAGAGGAAAACGAAATAAGTGACTAGTAAGGTTTAAGGACATATGAAGATGACTGAACTGAACAGTAAGGGAAGGAAAGCAATTTTTTTGTAATACCACATTTTCAAAGATTAAAATATTGAAATATGTTTCTACTGTTCAAGAAAACAGAAGTCTCATAAACAAATAGTGGGAGACAAGATTGATGAGGACAATTTATACCATTTGGGGAAAATTTCTACTGTTGACTCAGAATATAAATTTTGGATATACTTAATTCCAATAAGGTGGAAATGCTAAGACTGTTTTCAACAAATTAGCCAGAGAAATTAAAAATTATTTCTATATAAAGCATGTAACTGCCTAGAAAATTTGTAGCTAATATATGTATCCAAAAGACTACTAGCGTAACCATTTGTTCATCAATATACCCCAAAAGCATATGCACAAAACTCCATTAACAGTAGATAATGTTGGGAAGTAGAATTAGGAGGGGAAAAAAGCATTTAAGTAAAAAATACTATCCTTCACAAATTTCTGTGCCTTTTGAAATATGGAAAAAGGTAATTTTTTTATCAATCAATTTTAAATTTACCCTGTAGTAAGTGAAAATTATAAATATATGCACTTTATACTTATGGGAACACTCAAATGAAGCCTTGCAATCACACCATCCTGAGCATTTCTGTATAATAACATCTCCCACATTCAAGCTCCTGAGATTTAGTCCAGTGTCAATAATGAAAACATTCAACATGCCTGGTTACAATTCCCTCCAATGACACTCTTTAGGACTTTCAAACTTGAGCTTTCTCAGTCCAGTTTTTCTGATCTGTGAGGAATAGCCACTCCAACACATGAAACAGAAGTCTCCATACATTATGAAGACTGTCTTTTGGATTTGAAGATGGTGACAGAAGCAAGAGCATCAGTTTTCTGTTAAGTCATCACCTGAGAGAACACATTAGGAAATGGCTAAAAGTTAGAAACAACACTTTTACACAATTATCAGTAGGAGCTAATAAAATTAGGTACAATGAAATGCAACAGCCATTTAATTGTGAAAAAATAATAGATGGATCAGATTTTGAATTTCTTTTTTTTTATTTTTTTATTGTTATGTTAATCACCATATATTACATCATTAGTTTTTGGTGCAGTGTTCCATGATTCATTGTTTGTGCATAACACCCAGTGCTCCATGCAGAACGTGCCCTCCTCAATACCCATCACCAGGCTAACCCATCCCCCTACCCCCCTCCCCTCTAGAACCCTCAGCAGATTTTGAATTTCTAATAAGGCTAGAGATAGTAACTACACTTATTGTGTTGACCATTGCGATTCACCATCACTATTCACTACTGATACACCTGAAGCTAATGTAACATAGCATGTCAACTTTAAAAAAAGCCAGTTCTTTCTTCTCATACCCTGATAATTCTCATGTTATGTCTCTGTTCAACTATGTATTTGAATGGTTGCTTGTATCTCTAGATTGCTTATTCACATACAGAATTATTTCATGTAATCTATACGCATTTCTGTACAAGAAACAGGACAGCAATGCCAAAAAGTTCCAAAAAAATAAGAAAGAGACCTCAGTCCATTTGATGAGAAAAAATGGTAACTATACTAAAGATATAGATGCTACAATGGAACTTCAGAATAGATTTAGATCTTAACCCATTATTCCAGCTGGCTACCACAAAACTGTTGAGTAGGCACTTCCCCCAAGAAGTCCTTAATCTTCTATTTAGTCATGATTAATCCTAAGGAATAAAGTCTTCACCTTTAAGGTTATCCTGGGATCAACAGGTAGGCAGCCAAGGCCCTCTGAAAAACAATGTCTAAGGAATTCGTCTGCATTCACGCTTGGCCTCATATCCCGTGAATTAACCTTCTAGAGGGGCACAGTGGGAAAAGAAAGAAAAATGAGAATCCTAAAACTCTTGATCCATCAGGAGCTGGGATACACTATTTGCTATAACATCAATGATTTCCTTAACAACTGCTCCCTTTCACACTTCCTATAGTTCACTGTTTTAGTTACTTCTAAGATTACATATTTCAGCATCAGCTTAGCGCACCTGGGCTCTTCCCTCTTTTGCATTCCTCTAACTCACTTAATCCCAAAAATGTAATTTTTTTTCTCCAAGTTATCTTTTGCGTAATTTATTCCCAAAGTCACAAAACAATTCAGTAAAACTTTACTCTATGCCAGACAATGTGTAAGATATTTGTTGAAAAATATCTGCAAGAAATTCAAAATGTGTGAGAAGTGAGATTCTCAAAATTAATTGAACTCATAAAGATAGATATATGATTTGATAGGAATATTGTGAATGGATCCCAAAATTAAAAAAAAAATAAAATTCTAAAGTTCCACAGCTGTAGGTCTTAACTACTGTGCCTTCTTTTATCTGGTCTTATATGAAACTACAGGTCAGCAGTTACCTTGGCCCTACCCCACCATGAGATGGGATCTCTACTAGAATTCTGGGTGGTCATATAACAATGTTAGCCAACAAAATATGGCAGAATTGGTACTACGTGACTTCTAATTTTCATTCACAAAGGCCACATGCCACTTTCCCAAGGCTCTCTTCTAATACTCATTTTTATGATACTTCCTCCGGGTAAACTCTTTTAAAGGTGCTCTAATCTAAGCCCAGCCTTCCAAGTCATCCCAAACCAAGCACAAAACATATGTGTGAAGGAGGGTCCAGATGATTCCAGCCCTTAGCTGTTTGAATCATTGTTAACACTGGTTCTTCCCACCTGATTCCACATTCTGGCACTATCAGAAATCTTCACACACAGAATTCATTAAATAACAACACAATAGAAGCTTTATGCCACCAAGTTTGAGGATTATTTATTACTCAACAATATGTAACCTGAACAGATCTCATTCCCCACTAGCTGCCACCAAAAATTCATTAATCTTAAAAAGAGTCATAAAATTAACTCCTGTATAACCGAAGTGTCCCTCCCTGAATCAAATGAGCACTTATCTGTTCTTACAATAATTTCGCCAAGGGGTATTCCTGGGACCAGATATCGGAGGTGAAGAACACATGAATGAATAATACTGTCAATGAGAGGTCTGGTGATACCAATTCTTGCAATTACGAACAAAGAGGGCAGAAGTGTGTATTCATGGAACTATCATCTCCTGATAGGAAGAAAAAAGAAACATTGTAAGGTAAGATATACACCAATGTCATAGAATATCTAAAGCAGCAGATAAGTGGAAGCTCATCTTGAACTTTGTTATAAATTTCTCTTAATGCTTAGAAACAATACCTCATCAATCAATCCCACAGCTGATGTAACTCTCCAACATCAGCCATTACTTTACCAATATTTTTAAGTTTTTATTTAAATTCCAGTTAGTAACATACAGTGTACTACTAGTTTCAGATGTACCGTTTAGTGATTCAACCCCTCCATACAACACCACTTGCTCATCACAACTGCCCTCCATAATCCCCATCGCCTATTTCATCCATTCCTCTTACCTACTTCCCCCTGGTGACCATCAGTTTGTTCGCTTTACTCAAGACTCTGTTTCTTGGTTTGCCTCTGTCTCTTTCTTCCCTTTGCTAGTTTGTTTTGTTTCTTAAATTCCCCATGAGTGAGATTATATGGTATTTGTCTTTCCTTATTGACAAATATATGACTGCAATCTACCTCACTGCAAATGGCAAGGTCTCATTCTTATTTTATGGCTGATTAACATTCCATTGTTTATTTACCACTTCTTCCTTATCCATTCATCAGTTGATGGACACTTGGGCTATTTTCATAGTTTGGCAATTGTAGATAATGCTGCTATAAACACTGGGGTGCAGGTATCCCTCTGGATTAGTATTTTTGTATTCTCTACATAAATGCCTCATGGTTCAATTGCTGAACCATATTTTTAACTTTTTGAGGAATCTCCACGCACTTTTCCACAGTGGCTGCACCAGTTTGCATTCCCACCAACAGTCCAACCCACCAACAGTCCAAGAGTGTTCCCCTTTTTTTTTCAATTTCCATGAACTTCTCCCTTTAACACACTATGAAATTTACTTGCAAAAATTCTTTCTGCCCAGCTAATGAACAATTGATCACTTTCTTTATAACATTACTTATGTTACTGTATTTGATTATAAATAAGGTAATTAATTGAAAGAATACACAAATAATCTCCTACATTCCACATATCCTCCACATCTCTATTTCAGTAAAATTATCTTTGGAAAGAATTAATTTTCTAATTCTCAGACATGGTTGAATATTCCAAAGTCTGCACCAGTGATATTTTCCTGAGCCTAGACAAAGCCTTGTCCTAAAACAGCATTTCTTGATCCAGTACCTTCTTACCTGTGGTTCCCAGATAAGACTTTTAAATTGAGGAAGTCCATAGCATGAGGAATGTTCCTGATGTCAGCTGTCCTCAGGTTATGTATAAATCTCTTCTTTTCATCATGTACATCTGATAATTAAGTATACAATGTAGCCAGTTACAAATGGGACACCAGGACACACAAGTTAGGATGACTTCAGAATTATCAGGAATAGCGAATGGAGATAAACAAGCAGTTAATAGCACAGTAACTTTTAAAAATTTTTCTTACCTTATCAGTGAATATTTAACACAAATTTATTGAAATGTTTCTCATGTTTATTCTGAATATATTAAAAAATGTAAGGACCTACTTGAAATCCTGACAGACTCAACTACCATATAAGAAAGTAAAGAATCCATTCTCCAATTACTCCCATTAAGAGTAACTTACTCCAATACTCTCCCTCAAACAATGCGATCTAGTCAGTAACCAGAAATATGGCAATGCATTATGAAAATTTACCCTTTACAAAAAGTTTCGATGACTTATTTTAATCATTCATGTGATTGTAAACTCAAATCTAATTGTTTAGCACCTACCTCAAATCCCATCTTCTCCCATACTCTCTTCTTGGATCCCACAATACTGTTTCAGTGTGTATAACTCTCTGCTGTACTAGAGTCTCTAAATTACACGTTCTTCGTGATCACTCACAAACTATTCAGAATGGCCACTGGGAATACAAAATTGGATATAACAGCCCAATACTCCCAAGATGTCAACAGGCAAGGATACAGAGAGGCACAACTTGGTTGTATCTTTAAAATTCCCTTTTGTTGTTTTAATGTTCCTTTTGAAATATCTTTAAAATTTCAATGCAGAAAGCAGATGCAGTCCTTCCATTCCCAACTCTCTACACAGTAATGTTAAATTTTTGCCGTATGATCTTCCAGACAACTTTCAACAATTCATATATTTATTTCAGATTGTCAGGTAGCAATATACAGATAACTAACAATGTTTTACCATTTAACTTACACATGTAGAAAAATCTTAAGATTGCTAAAATAATCACCAATATAATAACACTGATGAGTCAGCATTACTTAACTCTGTAATCATGTCAGGATAATTACATTCCTCAGGAATAGTAAATATTACCATTTCCATTAGAACAATGAGAGGCATATGGACACACCTCTGTAAACACACTATTAGTTGATATTTGTTCAAAAAATGAAATAATTTAAAATATCCACTTAAAACACCCTTTCACATGAGAATATCTTCCAGTGTTTAAATTATATTCATATGATGAAAGATACAACCATTATGATCTTATATTTCAGATGCTCAATTATTTGATCAGGAATCAAATTATTTGATACTCAATATATAACATACTTTCTTCATTGTAAATTTGAGACTTGGAATAGATAAAATCCCAGCAGCAAGTTATACCACTTCAAATATTTACACACTTGAATTTCAACTATTATTGTCAAATTGCTGTTCAAAAAATAAACGAATTTATATCTTCATTTATACTTTTTCTTTCTAAGCAATTTTCATAATTTATTACAGGCTACTAAGATGGAACACTTTCGACATTTATTTGACTATTGCATAACATACAAATATAATTACACACTGGACATTTTCAAAAAGCTCTTAGAATAATAAATATTCAAAATCACAGAAATTCTATTTTCATTTAGATGTATATATACATGGTAAAAGAAGAGGAAACACATATGGAGCTACTTAACAATTTTATATTAAAAATAACATACACTTAGATATACCATGAAGCAGGATTATAAAATGTTTAAGCTTAGATTCGAAATACTATGTCCATAATTTTCAAAAAAATAAAATGCAAAGCAATAAGCTAATGAATGAGAATGAGAATACCATCAGATTTATACTCCTAAAACTAATTTTACTGTATACAGGTGCTTAACATTTATATTATATATGTATATGCACATACACATACAAATTTGTGATAAGTAGATCTTTATAACATAGTAAAATAATTACCTAGCAATACAAGTCCTTTTTTAAAATAAGTTTTTATTTTATCCATGATGACTATTTAAATTCTTCTTTTGAAAATTCAAATAGCAGATTTCTAAAACATTTTTTCTCATTTTTATTTTTATTTATTTTTTTGATCTTTTTTTACAAATTTTATTATGTTATTCACCATACAATACATCATTAGTTTTTGATGTGGTGATCCACAATCGTTTTCGTGTAACACCCAGTGCTCCATGCAGTACGTGCCCTCCTTAATACCCATCACCAGACTAACCAATCCCCCCTTCCCCCTCCCCTCTAAAACCCTGTTTGTTTCTCAGAGTCCATAGTCTCTCATGGTTCATCTCTCCCTCTGATTTCCCCCCTTCATTTTTCCCTTCCTTCTCCTAATGTCCTCCCTGCTATTCCTTATGTTCCACAAATAAGTGAAACCATAGGATAATGGACTTTCTCTGCTTGACTTATTTCACTTAGCATAATCTCCTCCAGTCCCATCCATGTGGATGTAAAAGTTGGGTATTCATCCTTTCTGATGGCTGAGTGATATTCCATTGTATATATGGACCACAACTTCTTTATCCATTCATCTGTTGAAGGGCATCTCGGCTCTTGCCACAGTTTGGCTATTGTGGACGTTGCTGCTATGAACATTGGGGTGCATATGGCCCTTCTTTTCACTATATCTGTGTCTTTGGGGTAAATACCCAGTAATACAAGTATCTTTTAACAATTAACATATCTGTGATTTTAAACCACAATTCCCTTTCTCATGTCTTCCTTCTTCTTTCTAAGGATAAAGTACATCCTGGGTATTTTCACTCATTTTGTAAGTATAAAATCTAATCCTTTCTTCTACATGAGAACGGAACAATCTGTAGAAAAAGTAAGCAATCTGTCTATCCCTCTGCCCAAAAACCCACCAACAAACATCAAAATGTTACATAACACTAAAAGAACAATTATTAATTACTTATTACACTGACAAAATATTTAGAAAAAAACAATTTATGGTATTTGACAATGAAATATTTATAAATGTATATGATGTGAAACTCATGCATCTGGAAAAATTAGGTATTTATAAATATATTCATCTGTTATTTACAAAGTTGTCTTGAATGTTGTCATGCAGTCCAGTTAAATACGAAACTGAATAGCTTGAAGAGGGAGAATAAAATTTCTTACATAACATATTTCCTATAATTAAAACACATAATGCCCTTTCAGCAATACAGCTATAAAATAACTGACTTAGGATTTTTAATGTATAATAGTGCATGATAAATACAAGGACTAAGCAGTGATTAAAATGTAAAATTTTCTTTTAGAGTACGCAAGAGTGGAAGTACACCCTTTTAACGTTCTCCCCCTAACAACTCAATAAATAGATACCAAAATATGTATAGTTCAAGAAACCTAAAATTGTTATCAATTGCAATGCTATTACAATACTTGATAACAATGACTATGAAAGTTTACAATGAATTATTTACAAAATTATACCTTGTGAGACTCTACACATCTAGAAAGACTAGATGTTAAAAATTAAAAAAATTCTATCTGCCTATTATTTACAAAGTTGTCTTGAATATTGTCATGCAACCAAAGGAACACATACAGAACTGTATATTGTTCCAAGAGGTAGTATAAAATCTCTTTAAGAAAGTCATTTATATCTCCAATGTAAACAACAACCATAAAAATAAATATGAGGGAGGGATGAATAGGTAGAGCCCAGAGAATTTTTAGACAATTAAAATAGTCTGTATAATACCATGATGGATACAGGTCATTATACATCCGTCCAAACTTAACAAAATGTACAACACCAAGAGTTAACCAAAACAAACCATGGACTTTGGGTTATAATGACATGTCGATGAAAATTCGTCAGTAGTAACAAATGTACCAGTCTGATGAGGGATATTGATAATGGCGGTGATTATGCATGTACGGAGTGGATAATGATGGGGATTATATATGTGTTGCTCAGGGGCTATATGGCAAATCTCTGTACCTTGCCCTCAATTTTGCTGTGAACCTAAATATGCTCTAAAAAATAGTCTTAACATAAAAATAAAAGATATACACACACACATATATATACATATATGTATCAGGAAGCTCCTAATGGAATACATTATGATACATTCAGAAACATCAAATGAATTTACATGGTACAAGTTTTTTAATATATAATTTGTACTTATACAATGGCGTACTATTATACTATGAGGATGGGATAATGCACAATCTTTTCTATTTCTCCTCTTAACAACCAAATTAATATAAATGTTGCACAGCTCCAAGAGCCTGCATATCAATGATCCATTTCTCTGCCAAGCTGATTTTGAAATACAATAATCCTAACACATTTACAATGAAAACATTTACATTATACTGTGACACTCAGTACATCTAGAAATATTAAATGTTTAAAAATAAATATTTCACTTGCCCATTATTTACAAAGTTGTCATACTGCCACATAACAGATGAACACAGAATTTTGTAATTTAGATTCTATAAAATGTTCTTTAGAAAAATGAATTTCATCAACCTAAGTACATCTGAGAAAATAAGATATACCTACATGTCCCTTAAGCAGAAATATGTTTATATAAAATGGGTACAATTTAATTATCGCAGTCTAATTTTTCTTCTAAATGAAATTGTGAGACAAAACTTTTAACCACTCTGTTCTCCCTGACTATATACATGTGTGTGCGTGTGTATAAACACACACAAATGTTAACAAAAATATAGCTCAGAATCTTTTAACTCAATTTTCAAGTCATTTGTCTTTAACAACTCCAGCAATCCATATAATCCTATACAAAGGTGAACAGTATCAAAAGAATACTGTTTCTACCCTCTATCATGTTCAACAATTCTATATATTTCCTAAGTCAAAAGTTATAATTACAAATACCACTGTTTAACAAACCACAAAGAGCCACCCATATAGAATTCTTAGAATAATTTGCAAATGTTAAACATGTCAAACTTATAGTTTCTCAACAGCATGACTGCAACATATACATGATGTTCACACTTTCTTTAAACCAAAAATAATAGTTAAGAAGCAAAAGAATCATACATTATAGATGAAATTGGAAAACATCCACCACTCCCTCCATCCATAGCCCTCACAACACACCACTGAACATGCAGAGAAACTAATTACTATATTGATTTTAAAAAGTATGATATTTAAAAGTATGTTTGTCAGCAATGGATATATATCTAGAAATAACAAATGTTTTATAAATAATTACATACACAGCATTCTAGAAATCATACTTAACAATAGAACCTTATTTTACCATTTCACATCTACAAGCATTAAAAAAAGTTTATGTGCTCTAATTTTAGGTGAAATATATTCAAATACATAACAGAAATGTCTGCACATCTATCAAGTTATGTATAAAAAAAAGATCTGATCACATGTGCACAACTACCTAATAACAACCCCACACACACCAAGTGAAAACATAGGAGTGGTCTTGTAACACTTCTATTTGTAATATATTAATTTTTGCCGTAGTTGTCCAATGTTAATAGATTTACTGTGTGTATGCATGCTGTGTGTGTGTGTGTGTGTGTGTGTGTGTGTGTGTGTGTGTGTGTGTGTAGGGGTTATTTGTACATACCTAGGAAATTAAGATGTTATATAAGCCAGTGAAAGGTTTCCCTGCTCTGTTCTCAACATTTAACATCAAAATTTTATATTGAAGTAAGATATTATTCGTTTCATATTTAAAAATATTAATGGCAATAATTTCTGTACTTTAACAAAAATGTCTAACTAAAAAAATCTCAATAACACAAAGGGAGAGAATGAGAGAGGCAAACCAAGAAACAGACTCTTAACTATAAAAGAAACCCAGGGTTACCAGAGGGGAGGTGGATGGGGGCATAGATTAACCAAGTGATGGATATTAAGGAGTGTTCTTGTGATGAGTACTATGTGTTGTATGGAAGTGCTGAACCACGATATTGTACACCTGAAATTATTATTACACTGTATGTTAACTAACTGAAATTTAAATAAAACCTTAAAAAAGACACAAAAATTTAAAAAAAAATCAAAATCAAGCCTAACTCATGAAGATGCTCACTCTATCTATACTCAATGCTTCTACCTTTAACGTTTCAATGAAAATATATTTCCAAAATTGACAGAAATTATATACCCAAGTGTTTTCTAAAATGACAATGTTCTAGATCCAAAAAAATGATAATAATCTCCATCACCAAATACATCCCATATAAACATGGTATAGTGATTCAGCTTGCCAAAATAAAATGCTTTTACATTGTCTCTCAGATTGGTTTTCAAAAAATACGTGCCTATGAGCAAATCCTATGCAGATGTTCTGAAACAAAAACTAACATCGGTCTATAACTTAAGTAGCAATCTAACAATATCTTCAGCAACTAAAGCTCAAACTGAAACTCCCTGTATCATGAACCACAAAAGGACACAAGGAACAAACTAAACCGAGTGATACTTAACTTGCCAACAGTATTTCTTTGCTATGAACTTTAATAAACACTTATTTTATAGACATGTATACAATACACCTGCATGTATGTATACAGGTGTACATGAAAGCAACCCCTATAAAATCAAGGATTAAAAGTTTAAAGCAAACACTATTATATATCCTATTTTACACAGAACAATCTAATCTGGTTTCTCCTCAGATCGCATAAATCTTTCTCTCCTTTTACACAGAGCAATCTAACAAAATACCCTGAACTTCAGCAGCCCAATTATTTACTAAGAGATAATCTGACAACTGTTTTGGTAATTTTTCACTCTATATATAATTAATATATTTACAAAACATGCTGATATAATAGTTCCTTGGCTTTAAGAAAACATAGTAACTGTGTCTATTATATACACATTATATAAAACATTTCTTGGATTAGCCCATTCTTTAATAACCATAGGTTTGACAAACAATTTTGAACATCCTCCATAAAAACTTATAGTCACCTACACCTATACAACTAGATGTAAGTATTTTAAAACAAGAACAATTCAGTTATCATTAAATGTCAAATTCCACTGACATGAAAACTTTTCTAACCTGTTATGTTTAACCACATGTAGAATTTATCTAGTAACTGTATTTTCTGTTTGTATACAAACATCTGAAAACCATGATAAGAGGCAGACCAACAGTTACAATATTTCCACCATGATGAATCTTATGTAAAACAATGAGGTATTATACTGAACACTACATATTTACCACAACCTAAAAATTGAGCCTAGAGATCTGATGAACACACAGAGAGGATAGATATATTATCACTTTTGGGAAATAAAAATGTCTATCCTAATAAGGTGATACATATTTACAGTGATGCCTATCTATGTAGAGAATGTGATGTTAAACAAAAACAACAAAAAAAAACTTACATTATATATAACATTGTAACAATATCTACTGAAAAGGAATTAATCTTGAGAGGCAATTCAACAATTCCACTGATTAAAATTTTAACAAAAACCCACACCTCTTTAACATTACATTAATAAAATATAGGTAGATTCCCAACATCTGAACATGGAGTAAAGCCTGGCTGTTTAAGAACTATCTCTGTACATATGCATACACATAGAGTCCTCAAAAATTTCCTATTCTCCAACTTCTAAATTCTGCTTTTATCTGTCTAATACAAACAAGGCAGTCTAGAAACTCCTCTCAGTAACCAACAAAATTATATTCTGATATTAAAATGCCCTAAATGTCAGCCATCACCACGCTTTATAAGATGTTTTAACACAGTACTTTTTTCTATTATATGCAGAGAAATAAAAAAGCCCATCAAATCCTAGCCCAAACATGCACAGAGGCTGGCCTCTTATGCAGCAATTCCATCATGAGAATTAAATCTCATACCATACAAATATTAACATAAAGAACGTTTACAGAGTAACATCTACATCCACATATAGCAGCCTTAATGAAATTTCTTATGTGACAACTGCACACAGAACAATCTCCAACCCCCCCCAAAGAGCCACAGCAATAATCCAATCAAATGATTTTAAATGTGCATCATTCAGAGGTAACTTCTATTTCTATAGTCATGTATTAAAAATATTTCTTCTGCATATGTTAGCAACCGCTTTCTAAGCAATCACAATGCCTTATGGTCGCAAAGCAGTTATATTTGGTTATTTCGTATACAATATTCTCAAAATGCACATAAATAACTAGTGCCTTACATATTTTTCCTGATTAATATAGTAAACACTCCCCATGCCCATTTCCTCTTTACTATCCATAAGCACTCAAACAATAAATACAGAATTGAGGATATCTTTGCAAAATGGCCCATTGTTTTCTAAAATATTTTCCAGAAGGCAGTTTTACCAAACATGTTTTTAGAAACTTCCCTACAAAACCAGCTCTATTATCACAGAAACCATTTTTAAAAGTATCTAAAAACAATAGATTTGTTTATAAATGTAGGCCTCTCTGCTTGAGCATTAGATTCCCAAAAAGATTAAGAATAAAATACAATAAAAAACTATTACATGTTGAATTTCATTCTCTTCACCTCCAAACATCCAATGAACAGTCCATGCATAGTCATCATTTACTGAGTATTTTATATTTCCATTTCAGTATCATTACCCAATCACAATTTTCTTAAGTATTTAAATAAATTCTTAAGCTATATATGTCCAGTAAATTAGTTAATAGATTAGGTTCCTAGCTGTTTTAAAATGGCAGGTAGGGGAAGAAAAAAAAAGAAAACTAATATTTGTGTTTACCACATAGGCAATAAATATCACATATGCAGGGCTCCTACTGATAAATATTTTGATGGCAAGTTGATAACTATAGAAAGAAAAATATTGAGATATTTTTTCCAAATGCAGACTGCCAATGAAATATAAATATTTGAAAGGAAGATGAATTTCAGGACAGTATATATCTCTGTTTATTTTGTCTGCGATTTTTTGTAATTGGTGAAGCTTCTAGCTGAATTCAGGATGTGTTGTCCTTCCCCTTCTTTCCACATATTTCTAGAAGGCTGGCTTATATTTACTTGAGATTGTCCACACTAGACCAATACTACAAGTGCCATCCACTTGAAATAATTTTCAGTTCAGTAGATATCTTCACACACTTGCATTTTTGGGAATAATTTGGAATGAGGGATGCTGTGCTGATCATGTTGGACCACGAAATAAATAGAGTATAAGAGCTAGAGTGTCTCTACAGGAGGGTCCTGGTCAATGACCCCTTAAATCAGCATCAGGTTTAGACTTCCACAGTAGTCCATAAGTAAAATTGCAAAGGATTCTCCAGAAGAATTTGAAAACTACAATTTTATCAATGCAGAGGGAATCAGGCTATCCTTTCCTGTTCATGTTAATGGAAAAAAGGTTTGCACATTATCCTATATCATCCTGGATTTTAATCACATTTTTTCTTGCTGTACAAATTTCTCCAGATTCTTATCAGGAGCTTCTTATTCAGGAGATAAAAGTAAAGGAATGTCACAAAATTTATGAATCCAAATGTTCAGTGACTAAAAGTAGAAAACTTCCAGTTTTGTCAGTGGCAAAGATGCTCTAAATATTATCAATCTATATAATCTTTGTCCTCTTCTCTGATTATTGCTTATTTCTAACGCTCTTGAAACATGTCAACTGCAGATTTTGAAGCAACGTGACGAGGTTTTTCATATCTTTCCAAAAGACTGCTCTGGCAGACAGATGAAACAGAGAATCTGAAGCTAGAAGTAAGGGGACCAGTTAGAAGTTTTAATACAGTTAAAAGACAACAATAACAACAAAACTAATCTAGAAAGGCAGCTCGAGAACAACCATCTAATGGAGTTTGTTGTACAGAATCTACTGTCCAATAAATTTTCTAAGTGTCTGGATGAAATACTTGTCCATGTTTCTTAGGCTCCATTCATGTCCATGAATGACAGCCACTTCCTGACTGAGCTGGCGTAGCCTTTTTACATCTATGTAAAACTGATAAACAAATGTATCAGTGATTTTTAAGGATGTTTGTAAGTTATTTTTAGACATTTCATTTTACTTGGCTGTATTTTCTTCTTTGAATTATCTGTACATGTTTTTGTCATTTTGAATACAATTGTTCCAAGTCTTTTCTTTTAGAGTTGTACAGATGTTTATGTACATTACAAAAAACAAGAGAATAAATAACCAATATATTTTGCCAACCTAAATAATGACACATTTTCACATCTTTTTATGTGACCAAGTACTCTATTACCTACTGACAAGTAAACTGTCATAAATCCTAAACAATGTCTCTAGATTTCTAAGAGATTTGCACAAAGGGTTAAATTCAACTGAACACGTGCTTTTTAAATTATTTAAACATGGAAGATTTATTCTCCTGTGAGCTATCCTGAAACAGACAGAAATATCCAATAAGGGCAGACAACCTTAAGGGACACCCTTTTCCCTTTCCATCAAGGCCCCAAATTAAAATTTGGCACTCTCTAAATGACAGAATGGGCAAGTTGACTTCAAGACAGTATCACTTAATTTTGTACCCCCAGCAATGTGGCACAATAAAATGTCCATGTTTCATGACTCAAGAAATTACAAAGAATGAGAAATTTGAGCTTTAAACTGAAGCCAAGCTTTGCCTATACCATAAGGAAATTTGTTATGCCTTTTGTTCAGTTATGTATTGATTCCACCAATAACTGTGTTTTTTTAAGATTTTTTATTTATTATTTATTTGAGAGAGAGAATGAGAGAGAGAGAGAGAGCATGAGAGGGGAGACGGTCAGAGGGAGAAGCAGACTCCCTGCTGAACAGGGAGCCCGATGTGGGACTCCATCCCGGGACTCCAGGATCATGACCTGAGCCGAAGGCAGTTGCTTAACCAACTGAGCCACCCAGGCGCCCATCCACCAATAACTCTGTTAACAATATACCAATATAACAAAAATTGCTAACTATTCAAACTCCTCCTAGATTCCAATTATTAATGTTTTGTTCTCCCTATAAAGGAAGAATTAAGTCTATGCCTTTTTGTAACCACTTTTACAAATCTTTCATGTTATAATCATGAAAGATTATTAGAGGAAGCCAATATTTCTATTGTTACTTTGATATCACTTAGGGCCATGATTCACTCAATTGAGAAAACACCCTATCTGGGACACCTGGATGGCTCAGTCAGTTAAGTGTCTGCATTTGGCTCAGGTCATGATCCCAGCGTTCTGGGACTGAGTACTTCATCGGGCTCTTTGCTCAGCAGGAAGCCTGCTTCTCCTTCTGCCTGTTTCTCTCCCTGCTTGTGCTCATTATCTCTCTCTCTCTCTCTCTCTGACAAATAAATAGACAAAATCTTAAAAAAAAAGAGAAAACACCCCATCTATCTAAAATACACAGCCATTGTCCAGAAAAGCTCACTAGAGAAGGTAATAAAATGTAAATTAAGAAAAATACAATGCCCCAAATGTTGTGTCATCCTTCAAAAATAAGAACACCAGTTTCACTTCAATACCTTATTTTCAGAAATCGTAAGTTACAGTATTAAAAAGTCCTCTGTAATTTATTTTACTCACTCGAAGCCACAGGAAAAAAGTCCCCTCATTTCAATTGTGGGTTCCTTATTTGCTACAGCATGGGTGTGTGACTCTGATTTCAACTATATCTATATTCTTCAGCACTTTCAATCCTGGAGAAATCCTAGGCTGATTTTTGTTGTTTATAAGTAGAAGTAGACAGTGCATTGTAAGACTATTCCCATAAAGAAGCATCATTAAAAAACAGCACTAGATTTCAATAACCAAATAGAGCCACCACAGTATTCACAGCCAAACTGTAACACAGTGGTTGAAATTTCCCCAGAAAACAGACTCAATCCCAAATTCAACACCCAGAAATCCATTGCTATTGTCAGTTTCTGGCCTAATACTTAAAATGATCCAGAAGTGGATGCTTAAAATAAAACAAAACAAGGCCACCTGGCTGTCTTAATCACTAGAGCGTGTAACTCTTGATCTTTGGGATAATTGTAAGTTTGAGCTTCATACTGGGTGTAGAGATTACTTAAAAATCAAATCTTAAAAAACACAAACCTATGCTCAAATGCAAAGTAATTCAAGTAATATTGTTTTGTGACTAATAGAACAAAACCAGATAAACCTTGCCCCAAACGTAGAATTGTTATGCAGAAATTACCATGTCCTGGAAATCACACTATTCACTGAGATCACATCTACTTAAAAAAAAAAACATTATGTTTTTTTTATAAATTTTTGTTTATTAGTCATTTTACTGAATGTGAACTTGGTGAAAATTTGTGTAGTTGATTATCAAAAATAAATTGAAGTACATAATTTAAATATATGCTGGCATTTTGTTCTCTGAATAAAACCCAGTTTTTTTCAACATATGGTGCTGAAATCAGCATCTGTCAACTTCTCAGACCTAGACCTACTGCTGATCCAAAAACTCTCACTCAAACTGCACAAGCCCTCCTGGTGACTCTTTTATTTTTTTTAATTATTTATTTATTTATTTGAGAGAGAGTGAGTGAGAGAGAGAGAGAGCCCACACTATGGGGGAGAGGGAGAAGAAGCAGCAGACTCCCTGCTGAACAGAGGGCCTGACATGGGGCTTGACCCCAAGACCCTGGGATGATGTCTTGAGCAGAAGGCAGACACCTAAACAACTGAGCTGCCCAGGTGCCCCAACTTCCTGGTGACTCTTAAAGTGTACTAAAGTTGGAGAAAGTTTGATTTAATCTAAGTTGCCTAGAAATATACAACTCTACCCATTCCAGTAAATTGTATAATGAACAGATATTTGATCAGCACATCTTCCTAATCACTGTAATTTTAACAGAGGACATAATACTGCCTAGTCATCTCAAGAAAAGGCACATAGAATCTAACATTCCAAAGCTGGCTGACACCCATACACTCAGGTTAACGACAAAGGAGATGGTAAATGGTAGTTAATTGTGACTCCTAACCTACCCCGACTGGTAAAATATTCAAACAGGGGAGCTTTCCTATTTCCAACAATTGAAAGAATCCTAACACTGCTCTCAATTTACAGGTCTCCATCACACTTCTACAACACTAAGGACATGCTATAATCACCTAAACCTTGTCTTTTTTCCTTCTTACCTTCCTTTCATTCAACAATGCTCTCACCACCTACTGCTAACTCATTCCTTCTAATACTCTCTCAACAAAGCACTCCTATCATAAATTAGCTTGGCTGAACCCCACATTCTCTTTTAGGAATGAACACTGCTATCAGGTTCAAGAAACAATGAATCTGATCATCAAGCCACCCGCCCCAAAAGAAAATAAAAACTGAAAAACTAATCATCCTCCAGGGATTCCTATTATAGAGGATTTTCTTTAGATCACTTATAAAGAAGCAGCACTCCAAGAATGGGGTTATCTGGGGGCACCCAGGTGACACAATCCACTAAGAAGCCTACTCTTGATTTCAGCTCAGGTCCTAAACTCAGGGTTGTAGGATTGAGCCCCACATCGGGCTGTGCACTCAGTGTGGAGTCTGCTTCAGATTCTCCCTCTCTCCCTCCTGCTTGTGCTTGCTCGCTCTCTCTCCAATAGAAAAGAAAAGAAAGAAAAGAAAAGAAAAAGAAAAGAAAAAGAAAGAAAAGAAAGAATGAGGTTATTTGGACAGGGCTGAGCCAGCAAATACCACTGCATGCTTTCTCACAGTAATAATAACTGACGACCCCATGCTGTACCAAACATCCAAGATCAAATGACCAAGTCAACACTACTCCTCAACAGACTCCAATGTATATTTCCTTCCTTCCTTATCCAAATGTTATGTTTCTAATCTAAATCAGTTAGTAGAAAGGGTAGCTCATTTCTCTCAATTCATCCAGCATATCCCTATTTGTGCAGAATCAGGAACACTGAGAGAGGTCAAACAAATATGAGGTTATAAATATCCTAAAATTTATTTAAGGAACAGAGACTTAATAAGGGAAATACCTGTGAAAAGACTTACTCCCCTTGCTCCTTAAAAAAAAAAAAAAAAGGGAGAGTAATTTTTCTGAACCTCAAAAGCTTTTCCCTATAAACTATCACTTGTCATAGTATCAATACCCACATCATATACACACACACCACACATACTCCTTAACAAATTAAGATAACTTTTTAAGAATAAGATCCTGGTGTATTCAACTATCCATGGTACATTTCTATAGGTTTTTCCCTTATTACCTGTTTAATTACTATTCAACTCCCTCATAATTAAAATAAGCAAATCCCAAGGACCTAATCGTAGAATGCCAATCACAGATAACGGAAGGTCCATTACTCATTCAAGTAAAGATAAATAATAAAGAATAATGGGAGATTAAAGTCCTGATTCAAAAGAAAATGCACGGTACTTAGCAAATTAGTTCCTCTCTAGGGCTCAATATTAACAACTGCAAAATGCCATTTTCATCCCCTTGAATCAGTCAAAACTTCTAAATCTCCATCTATGAATTGCTAAGATACAGAAAACAGTACCTTATTAACAGAATTATAGTAATCCATCTGATGTAATTTTAACACTCTGCTTAAGGTATAACTCTCATTTCAGACCAAAGCAATATCTCAAAAATAAACTAGCTATTTCTTATTCATATGGGAATTGGAGCTGCCTCATAGTTTGGGGACACGCTCTTGGGAAACAGGTATAAGGTTAGACCTGAATGATGATAGTTAATATAAAAAAAAAAAGCATAGTAGCTACCAAGTCTTTACTCTCTTGAAATTATTACTTGAAATTCATAATGAAAAAGACAGGTGAGATATACAAATGTTACAAACATAGAAGATACTCTACATGGAAACTGCAGTAGTGGAATTTAGAGTTCACTTCCCTTTATCTCACTGGAAAAACCTGCACTTCTATTCTCCCTAATCTGCACAATATTGCTCCAAATAACATGAAATTTACAGGCCAAGAACTTATGTCCAGAATATGTGTGTCCCAAGTACTTAGACTGACTCTTAGGATGGACTTCCGAGTACTGAGCTTCACTTCTTCATGCTCTGTAATTATAACTCATCATAAACCTAGTTAATGTCTTTCCCAACAACTACTACTGTAGTTGTAAAGAAATTAATACCTGCAGACAATACATCTCTACTAATGCAAAGTCTTTTATCTTGGGAAAATGAATGATCATCTTCATTTAACAATGTAAGTTAAATGGCAACAGTATCATTCAACTGACACAGAATTAAGGTAACAATATGGGAAAAAATTAAAGACAGTAAAACCCCAGCAATGTGACAGAATAACATTAAGATCTTTGGTGTCTTAGAACTAAATATAATTGTTTATAATCTACTTCTACAAGTAAATCATCCAACAAATTTAAAAATGAAATATTCAAGTATCTTAAGGAAGATACATTTAAAACATCCACCAAAATATTCCAGAGCTAAGTGAGAATCAATGTGAATGGTCAAATAAAATTAAGGAAAATCAAATAGATAAAACACAAAGTCCACTCCAGGAACCCTCAGTTTGTTTCCTGAGATTAAGAATTTCTGCTGGAGTGGTGGGGGGTGGGAGGGACGGGGTGGCTGGGTGATAGACACTGGGGAGGGTATGTGCTATGGTGAGCGCTGTGAATTGTGCAAGACTGTTGAATCACAGATCTGTGCGTCTGAAACAAATAATACAATATATGTTAAAAAAAAAAGAAGATAGCAGGAGGGGAAGAATGAAGGGGGAAAATCGGAGGGAGAGACAAACCATGAGAGGTGATGGACTCTGAAAAACAAACAGGTTTCTAGAGGGGAGGGGGTGGGGGGATGGGTTAGCCTGGTGATGGGTATTAAAGAGGGCACATTCTGCATGGAGCACTGGGTGTTATACACAAACAATGAATCATGGAACATTACATCAAAAACTAATGATGTAATGTATGGTGATTAACATAACAATAATTTTTTTTTTAAAAAACCCACAAAGTCCAACAAGTCCACTGATAGACAGTGTTGAGGATTCTGAAGGAGGTCTAACATCTCTAATACAAAGAACCAAAGTGATATGGTAATATAATCCAAATTATCATGGAAAGAATAGAGCACACACTACTTTTCCTGATATAGATCTCCTAATACACAATAAATTACTCTTATCAGGAACTGTACTTTTTAACTTTCTTTCTGTTAATAATAGCACAAATAAGGGGAGGTGGGGGGGATGGGTGCACTTGTGATGCACCAGGTATTGTATGGAAATGTTGAATCACAATATTGTATACTGGAATCTAAATTACATTATATGTTAACCAAATATAATTTTTTTTAAAGATTTTATTCATTCATGAGAGACAGAGGCAGGGGGAGAGAGAGAGAGAAGCAGAGGGAGAAGCAGGCTCCCAAGGAGCAGGGAGCCCGATGCGGGACTCGATCCCAGGACCCTGGGATCATGACCTGAGCTGAAGGCAGACGCTTAACCATCTGAGCCACCCAGGCGCCCCCAAATATAATTTAAATAAAAACTTTTTTAAAGATTTTATTTATTTATTTGACAGAGAGAGACATAGCGAAAGAGAGAATACAAGCAGGGGGAGAGGGAGAAGCATGCTTCCTGCTGAGCAGGGAGACTGATGTGGGGCTAAATCCCAGGACCCTGGGATTATGACCTGAGCCCAAGGCAGATGCTTAACAACTGAGCCACCAAGGCACCCCTAAATTTTTTTTTAAAAAAAGGGGATAAAAGAACCTATATGGGGTAAAAATAAATTTTATTTAATATGGCAACAGATATTACCACTTACATCGATGTCAATGGAATCGGAGGGTACTATGCTGAGTGAAATAAATCAGAGAAAGACCATTATCATTTGGTTTCACTCATACATGGAATATAAGGAACAGTGCAGAGGATCATAGGGGAAAGGAGGGAAACTGATTGGGAAGTTATCAAACAAGGAGAAAAACCATGAGACTCATAGGTAATTAACTACAGGAAACAAACTGGGGGTTGCTGGAGGGGAGGTGGGTGGGGGGATGGGGTGATGGGCATTAAGGAGGGCATGTGATGTGATGAGCACTAGGTATTATATGAAACTGATGAATTACTGAACTCTACATCTGAAACTAATGATGTACCTTAGGTTGTCTAATTGAATTTAAATTTAAAAATATGGGAACAGAAACCCCAATGATTTCAGATGTACAAATATCTAACCTCTCTGGGTCATTGCGTTCTCCTCATCAACTGTAAATCTAAGACAAATGATTCAAAATCACCAAACATCTGGCTGATCTGTTTGCTCACCAAAGGAAATTAACCCAGTCAAGTCTTCTCCTACTATTACTATTCCACATTAGAACTTCCTAAATTATAGGCAAAAAACATGAGTTAACAACATGGATTCTGGAGCAAAACTGAGGTGATACTGAATGCAGAAGAAAAACTGGGACTATTTCTTCCAGTCTGCATCCTTGCCACCAGAAGATACCAGGGCCCCAAAGGCACATCCCTTTTAGTACATGGAAAGTCCCTTGAGGTTTCCTCATCTATTATTTGAGAAGTTAAATGAGGTATACTGTAGCCAACACCCAGCTGCTCCCCTTCATGGTCTACTCACTTTTGGCACAGATGGATTTGCTGCGTTAATACCTGAAGCCGTTAATCAACATTCACATCTAGAACAAACACATCCTTGGAACTGGATTTCAAATACTGCTCTCTTATTGGGCCTTCATCATCTCACTTAAGAGAGTTCCTCTCACCCCTGTAAAATCCAACAGAACTTTATTTCTACTTTTTGACTAAAAAATGACTAAAAAGTATCCCCACAAACACACTGTCAACTTCATAACACGGTACCTAGCTTCACTACAACAAGTACAGATAAACACCAAATAGTTCTGACTGGCTCCTATTTAGGAAGAGCTGACCACTTCTGTGTTAAGAGTGTAGAGCTAGATTATTAGATAGGCATAGATTCTAATCAGACATTCCACTACATGGGAGGAACTATAATAAATCTAAAAACTTGCACCCTAACATTTAAAAAAAATTAGCAATGCTGACACATTTCTTAAACATCTACTGTGTGATAGGTTCTATGCCCATTGATCATTGCAGACAACTGAAGAAAAACAAAACCAAAAAATTGTCCTCAAACACCAATGGTGTCCATGTAAAGACACTTACCATACTCACTGTATTTCATAATACATGTTCCACAAATATTAGTTCCCCTTTTTCCTGAACATCATCAGACACCTCCAACTCTGGCATTCAATGTTTGATCAAAGAGGTAGTCTCCTTTTACATGTCCTTGCTTCCATCTCAGCATATGTGTGTGCCTTCCGGGATCTAAGGAGGAGTTTCCTTTTTTGCTTTCAACAGCATATATGTTTAAAAAAAAAAGGGGGGAAAATAATGAGCTCAGAATATCTTATGAAAATTTAAGAAAGAAGAATTGGCAATGTATACGGCTACACCTGCCATTTCTAAGTATTCAAAGTTTTCACAATAAGCCAAATTTTCTGTTGAAAATAATGTTCCCCGAAAAGTCTATTGAGGCACATTGACTGGATTTCAGAGTGTCATTTAAGCTCAAATTTAGAAATCATTATGTTCAGACAAGGTCCTTTGTCATCATGAACCTAGCCAAGGCCTCTATAATACACTATTACTTTTTTTACAAGGTTATTTTACCTGGAGTGGTTTATGTTTGTCCTAAATGCAGCTAACACCGTTTTCAGCTTCCTTGTAACACTACTGGGTGGGATCCAGTGACATGTCAGAAAACTGAGTTGTCAAATTCTCTCCTCCTTTCACAGTCATCAACTATGTGGGCAAAAAAGACCTTCATAAGACTAAAAAAATTGCAACACAACAAAAATTATAAAATATCTTGCTTTACTTATGTACTATAATTCAAATATTGAGCTTTATTATATGAATGGCCAGTCCCAAGGGAACTAGAATGCAAAGATGAGTAAGACTTTGGCAATGTATTATCAACTGGATAACATGTATTTGAAAACTTCATATAATCTCACAGAGGCTGTAACTACTTGCTGAAATCAATTAAGTTTTATTGGAAATAAACACAAATTGGTTTCCTTATCTCTGAAATCAGATTACGAAAATTCTAGACAAGCATTACAATTATCACATAATTCCATAAGTTGCTTTCTACTACATTATTATTTTACTACAAGTTAAGACCTACAAGAAATAAAACATCAGTTCAGTTTACAAAAATTACAAGACTTTTGGGCAACTCCCTCGGGTTCCCTCCCTCCTTGGGAGCTTTGTACTACCACTTTGCTATCGCTCAATAAATCTTGCACTGGGTGTTATACAAAAACAATGAGTCTTGGATCACTACATCAAAAACTAATGATATATTGTATGGTGACTAACATAACATAATAAAATTAAATTAAATTAAATTAAATTAAATTAAAAAAAAAAACCTTGCTTTGCTGCCCACGAAAAAAGAAAGAAAGAAAAGAAAAAGACTTCTGGTTATCACCTGCATGGGAATCCTGAAAAAGTTACTCACTGAAACAGACTATAATGGTGTTTGCCTTGGGCTGACGGGGTGTGGAAAATGGGGAGATGCTGATCAAAGGGTATAGAGTTTTTTTTTATTATGCTATGTTAATCACTATACATTACATCATTAGTTTTTTATGTAGTGTTCCATGATTCATTTTTTGTGTATAACACCCAGTGCTCCATGCAATAGGTGCCCTCTTTAATACCCATCACCAGGCTAACCCATCCTCCCACCCCCCCTCCCCTCTAGAACACTCAGTTTGTTTTTCAGAGTCCATCGTCTGTCATGGTTCATCTCCCCCTCCGATTTCCCCCCTTCATTCTTCCAAAGGGTATAGACAATTAATTATAAGATGAGTAAGTTCAAGGGATCTAATATACAGCATGGTGATTACAGTTAACAATATTGTATTATAATATTTGAAATTTGCCAAGAGTAGATCTTAAATGTTCTCACCACAAAAAAAAGGTAACTATATAAGCTGCTGGAGTGTTAACTAACCTTGTTGTAGTAATCTTTTCACAATATAGATGTACAGTAAATCATCATGTAACGCATCTTAAAATTATAATTATTTATCAATTATATATTGATAAAGCTGAAAAATTACAGGACTCCTAAAATTTTACATGATTGAAGAGTAGTGAGTTTATGAAGGCAGGAAGCTACATCACTTTTGACACACTTTTATACTAAGTCCCAGTTTACCTATCAGATCATATAAACACAAAATACCACAAAAAACTCAAAACCATAAAGATTTAAGGTAACATAACTATTAAATCCCAGAATTCTATTTGAAACTGTTATTTGAACCACAATGAGAAACCTATATTGGTGTGCAATATATACATATTCATGAAGTTACTGTTAATAAATGTGACCAGGAAATCAAGATGTCATTGCCCAACTGTGCTTTACATATAATGTGTAACTCATGTGAATGCAGAATGGGAAAAATCCTATGGGAAAAGTATTTACTGCCATGAATGTTTGAAAACTCTTATGTTATTATGTGTTCACAATGGAACTCTGTAGAAGCTTATATCTAGCAATCTATAACAAAAGATCCACATTCAACTTACACTCCACATGCAATTATAGGAGTATCTGTGCCAAGTATTTTTTCAATATATGTTCCCACAATCAAGGTTATCAAACAATTCAAGGAAGTTCTAGGCAGAGAATATTACCACCAAATCAAAACACCCATTAGAAGTAAGCATCTTGCAGAATCTATTCTTGTCATGTGCGAAAATGGCGTTCAACTTTACACTTTACTTAAGGAAATATGAGAGAATAGGTTTTCTTTGAATATCATGCACAATTGGGGTGCCTGAGTGGCTCAGCTGTTACGCCTTTGGCTCAGGTCATGATCCCAGGGTCCTGGGATCGAGCCCAGCATCGGGGCCCCTGCTCAGTGGGAAGCCTACTTCTCCCTCTCCCATTCCCCCTGCTTATGTTCCCTCTCAATGTCTCTCTCTCTCTCTCTGTCAAATAAATACATAAATCTTAAAAAAAATGATGCACAATCACTCATGCCAAAATCTGAGGACCATCCACATCAGCAGATATATGCAAGTAGGAAAGTTTTCCTTTAAAAACAGGAAAAAGCAAAAAAAAAGAAAAAAGAAAAAAAGAAAAAGAAAAACGGGAAAAAGTACCATAAATTATTCAAAAGTTGGTCCAGAGAGCCAACTGCATATAAAACAAGGCTCTTTGCATACCACCCACAAAATTTAGAGCAGAAGTTCTAAGTCATATATATCAGAGTCAATTTTATCTTAACAGAAATGCTTTGCCTTCAGAGATCCTGATAAAGTACTTTGCTTAGGGCTCTAGTAACCAAGAAGTTCCATTGTAACATTCACAGTCTCTAAAATAAGTATCACATCTGTCTTATACAAACCCACTAAACCAAGGAGGACCTGGCTACTTTATGTTCCCTTCCTGATAGTGGCCACCAAGACTAGAAACTACTTTGGGAGAGACCATATAAATTTGGTGACAACTGCAGTAATTTTGAGGGTCCCTTTTCCTTTGGAGACTATTAGTTGAAAGGTCATGATTTAAAAGATGGAAATTGAAGGGGTACCTAGCTGGCTCACTCGGTAGAGCATATGACTCTTAGTCTCAGGGCTGTGATATGGATCTCCACTTTGGATATAGAGATTATTTAAAAATAAAATCTCTAAAAAATAAAAAAATAAAAAATAAAAGATGGAAATGGTGATATACACACAACCTTTTTTTGGTAAAATCAAAGAAGGCGGCATAATCTACTAGTCTGAATTTACTAAGGAGTTAAAACCAATCTTTAACTCCTATTTTATAAACTACTCTTACAATCAATAAAGATTGATTCATTGCCCAGTTGAAAGCTTAGCAGTGAAATCTAAAAAACCTCTTCCCCCTTCCTTTTAAAAGTGAGTTCATCACTATTACATAACCAACTCAAACTGGACCTAGATATTTGGGCATCTGGAAGATACCGTCCACTCCTCTAAACATTTTCAGTACATCACTAAGTGATGCAATTGGATAATTCGTACTCAAGAGTATCAACTACATTTTAGGGTATGAGTTATCTGTATTTTAAGTAACACAACTTACCCAAATATAAAATCTCCCTGGCTCCCAGTACCCAGGTTCTTCCATTAATTTAAAAATTTATAAGGAAATACTTACTGGTAGGTAGTGATGATTATTCCAGGATCATATCATCTATTCTGATCACACAAGTCACAAGGGCACTGTAGAAGCTCATCAACTGAGATAATCTTCCATGAAAAGGAGTATCTCCAATTCCAAATGCTTTGATTTAATGAGCAAAGTCTGATTCAGTACCACAGTTTCCTTCCATAGGTGGCCTTACAAGGCCTTTCATCCCATCCCTTCTTCCCTTCAGGTATGTATGAAAGAGGAAGATGCCATTATGTGAGGCTTAGCCTAGCCACTTAACCCCCTGGTTAAGGGTTTTCTTTTGTGTCAAGGTTATGGACTGATACCACTCAATGCACAAAGTGAAAGTTAGGAAGCTTAATCAGGTATCACAACCATTTTATCTTAAGAATTAAAGAGAAAATTATTTAAATGCATTGTTTAACAGAATTCACCTAGTCCATAATAACTTTAAGACCAGAAAATCCCAGTCTTCACTTTGATCTCAATAAAATCATCAGGCAAAAAATTGTACAACATACAACAGTACCTCGCAGTTTAATTGCTCTGTGCATTTATTAGCTAATATTAATGCAGCAAGGAGGAAACAATAGCTCACAAACACTCTACACAATTTCACAAGACACATTGCAGGGAAAAGGGTGACTTAGGAAGGATCAACAGTATCCTAGGGTCTTGGTGGACGCATTCCTGGGGGAGGTGGACCTGGGGGGAAAAAAAAAGCAAAATTCCATGGGACCATTAGAAAAACATCACGTAAGTATTAAGGGGCCCAGCTGGCACCACTGCACAAAAGTGTAGCCACTCACCTCTAATTCCTGGTGGAGGGGGTCTCATTCCTGGAGGGGGCATGCCTATTGGCGTCCCTCGAGCAGGGGGAAGCCCAATTGGTGGGCCCATGGGTGGTCTCATACCAGGTGGAGGAGCCATAATGCCTGAAGAAGAAAAATGGCAGAGATAAAGTCCTCATAAATAAGCTCAGCTAAGATGACAGAATAAAATACAAGATAATATTTAAAGAAATGGGCCCAGATACTAAGTAAAAGGTTGAACAATTTCTCCTGGACCATTACCATGTAAGCCATACCCAACAATAGAGTCCACATCTTTTCATTAAAAACTACTGTTTAAAAGTGGGAAACATAATCTAAGCAACTAGTTAGGTACTTAGGCTATTCCTTAGTTCAGTGTCTTCTTAAGAGTATTTTTAGTCCTCACTTCCTCCAGATAATATATTTTTCCACATGCGCCCAATTCTCTTACTTCTGTATCATTTCCTTACCGGGAGGTGGTGTTGCTCGGCCCACAGGAGTGGGTGGGGTCCCCCGTCCTGGTGGGTACTGAGTTGGGGCTCCAGCAATGCTGGCAGTGGCAGCAACTGCAGCAGCCGCTACAGTGCCTCTTCCCTGTGGAGTCATTACCTGAGAAGGCATGGTCAGATACAGTCAAGGTAAGGCACATTCTCACATTATTCAAACACAAAATAATTGGTGGATACCACAGCCTATTAAATATGAAATAATTATAGCAATTTTGTATTTCTCCCATTATTTTCATTTTAAAAATCTTGGCACACTAATACATCCTCTTAAAACCCTACATTCCCTGTTTTAACCTATTAAGTCCTTTCACATTTTCTCAACTCTGGTTTACCCATCTGTATTTCTCCTTACTCACCAATTGTGGTGAGTTCCTCTTATCACGATGGCTTTAATCCTTTCCCCTCCTAATGTGTATTTGTCTTTCAGCACCCTCTATAACATATATGCTGCTTACATAGTATAGGATGTGCTTTTAAACCTATTCAGCCTCTAGGCACCTTCTCTCAGTAATATAAAACCTTCTCCTAGTTCCTCACCTGTTGGGATGGGCCCCCAACCCCTCGGACAGGGCCTGCTAATCCAGCAGGAGCTTGGGGAATTGGAACACCAGCTGGCACTCCTCTGCCAGCTGCCCTGCCAACCCCAGGACCTCCTGCAGCTCCAGCAAGTGGTACCCGAGCAATGCCAGTCTGAAACAAGAAAAATTATTTGAAATCAAATGACTCACCAATGTTATGAATAGTCTTATTCCTAAAAGATCACTCTTCCCACTATCTTCCCACACCACCTAGCTTGTATTAATTCTATATTCAGAGGAATACACAAGTACACTATGGAGGCATTCGATTAAATGTACATTATGTCAAATTTTGAGTACATATAAATAAGCCACTCCCACCCTTATCTAGGGAGTCCCCAGCACATAGAATAATTCATCAGAAAGTCCTTAATCACCAAATATGGGCAAGTTAGCACTGACCTTAAGTGCTGGGCACATTGTACTTGACAAATGTATACTATTGTTGTGCCTCTTTGTACCCTCATTTAGCAAACATCTCAAATACTGTGATGTCCTTCCACATAATATTCTGCCCTATCCTACAGTTCCCTTACATCTTTGGGGGGTGGTCCTTCCACAGTCATGGAAACCAAGTTCTCCCCACGTAGTAACACCAGACCCAAAACCCGCTTTTCTTCACGCTCTGGCTGCTTCGCATTCTTTGGCCTATAAATCAAAAGTAAACTTTGTTAAGCTAAGTTAGAGATCACTCACTAAAATTTACAGTTAAGTATCAACTAAGACAATAATTGATGGAAGACAATAATTGATGGAAGATATTCATGCTAAACTATGACAAAACACAAAAACACTAGACTCACTGACATATAAGGGTAAATGGTAAAGCCCTTTTCCTATCAAAATTTTCCAGAATGTTCCCGCAGTGTTATATTTCAGCAAGATTAATTTATTCTTTGTTAAACAGAGATGCAAATTATGTGGCTAAAACTTTTAAGACAAGTAAACTGAAATGTGTTTTCATGTTAACATGGGAAGTTAATTTTTTAAAATTATTTTTTTAAGTAAATCTGGATGACAGCTAAAATAGTAACAATAACAGGCAATGATGTCATACCAAATGATAAAGAAAAAAGTAAGGCTTTGAGTAAGAGATGCCTATGCATTTCTGGCCTTACCACTTACTATATAACCATGGGGAATTAAAAACAAATTAAAAAAAGAGAGAGAAACCTTGTGTAGAGTCACAACTGTCAGCAGCAAAAATCATACATTCATGAGGCATATACTACATAATACAGGTAAAAGCAATTGACAGTGCCATTCAACAATCCTCACTAAGTATTATCAGAGAATAATGCACACCTTAAAGCATTATGCATGTGAAATTATCCCTATAACTTAGTGAGAAAAGGGAAACAGAAATTAATATGCCTAAAACTCTCAAATACCTTTAGAATTTTCAATATCATAGGGATTCTTGTATTTTAGGGGAAAATTTTGGATTATTTACACTTACAAAAAAACTAACACTGAAACATCCACCATCCTAGAATATCTGATATAATCCTACTTGGTGTGCGGGGAGGAGACTGAGAATACATGAAAAGGGAAAGATGAGGAATATGTTTTTTGCCTGAGAGGAACAGACTTAAGAGTACAGCAGACAACTGGCGCTGAGCATCGCCTTTTTCTTCAGATTTAATAAAACCTATGTGAAGTAGGCAAATTAAACATCTGTACGGTTTATCACGGACTGTGGAAATAAAGTAAATCAAGCCAGGTCTCCAGGGTGATGCCTCTCAAGTTCGGCCCCATGATAAAAGCCTGAAACAAAGCCATGTTGCATGTCCAGAGATGATATTAAAAGCACCAACTCAACTGCTCTGAATAGTAAGTCAACTGGGTGGAAGTAGGATGCCACTAAAATCCACCAATTTCTGTGATCTTATTGCAGATGGTCAATAGTGCCCTGAGAAAGGAAGCTCCTTGGTCACAGGTATAAACCGGGTAGCCTAATGTGGTAAGGCACAAACACAAAGGTTATTCCTGAAGAAATGAAATGGACAAATCACAAATACAATAAGGAAAGAGGGTTAAGAATGGACACCAAATCAACACTGCACATGATGATTTAGACAAAACAAGGACCATACAAAGAGGCTAGCAGAACAAATGTTAAAACTAGCCTGGCATATTCTAATATCCCAACTCCTCAACCATTAAGAACAAATTGTTATTCTTATGATTCCTTCAGTCTGAAGAAATACTACAGAACCTAACCTATCAATAACATTTTATAACTTTTTAAATATATATAACTTGATACTCTGCTCATACTGTGAGTTCTTTCCAAATTAAGTTCATGAATACGTTTGCAAACTTAAAACAGTAAGTACACTGACTTTAAGACGGGGAGACTCTGATTCAATTCAGTGATGGTTTAGGAGGTCAGGCAATAGATAAACCCTGCCACATTTTCCCTCCCTCCTTAAGTTACCCTCTATCATCTGTCTCTCACTATCCAAACCCAAAGTTGTCTTACTTGATCTTTCTGAATTCATCACAATCACAGAGGATCAAGTTCATATGCTTGTCAAAAGCCTTAAAGGTGCCAATGAAGATTCGGCCATCTTGCAAGATACATCTCATTCTATAGTCAATGTGCTGCAGCATCTTGCTGCTCTTTCCCACAGTCTGAAAGGAGTAAGAAAAGTTGTCACTCATCAGCTTGTCTCCCCACCATGTCTTCCCTATTCCTATTATCAATCTAAACTTGGTTTCCTTAACCCATCTTTCCTCCCATGTTTTTTCCAAAAATCCCTTCAGTCTCAAGATGCTGGACCAAATTTAGGCCCAGGACCACTATACTCCTCTGTGGAACCCTCTACTTCTCAGACTGTCTCCCTATGCAGTTTCCCATCATCCTAACTATATTCCCTAACTGTATTTTTTCCCCAACAGATTCACAAACCTAGTTTCATGTTAGTATTTTCTATGATTCTAATTCCTCTCCTTTCCCAATTTTAATCCCAAATCCCACCATCTTTTAGAACACTCGACCCCATGGACTATTTCTTTTTCCCTAGACACATACCCAAACAGCAGGAAATTCCTACCTCCATCAGAAACTTCCCAATTCCCATCAACCCAATGCAAACTACTGTTTAGTTCCCCCAAAGACCTTTATCCTAGTTATATCACACCCCACATCTCCTCCCATTCAGAACTTGGATCAGTGTTTCTCAAACTTCCTTCAGTTTCATTTATCCTACTAAGTCACCTTTTAAAAAATATTTTTATCCTAAATCACCCACTCCACTGAAATTTTAATATGCTGATAAATCTGTATCTCTATTTATATACTGTAGTCCTTAGGAAGACCACAAGCTATTGTAAAATCTAATATTCCTTCCACTTCTCCAAATCAATTTTTGCTGCTTTAAGGTATCTTTCCTGTTGGGAATACATGCTGTAAGTTATTTAAACTTTAACAGAACCACAAAACTGATTAGTGTATTTTATCTCTACAGACTGTTTATTATTGTATACTTCTCATGCTGTGAATTGCTAGACCCCTCCATTTTTAATGTAGACTTTATGTCTATTATAACCTGAGTTTTCCATCTACTAGATTGCCCCTTACTATTGTAAATCATAATGAAAATTCTCTTCTGTATTTTCTCACATATAAGATCCCTCTTAAGATGTTTTCATCTTTCACTACAATAGAACAACAGACACAGCTTTCCTTCAGTTGATAAATCATACAATGAGATACCATCTCTGAAGATTTATTCCTTATTTCTAACATTAAGAACCCAAAGACAACCCACACTCTGGTAAACCAAAGCCTTCCAGTTGCTTTTCACCCTTCTGTCTTAATGTATATCTTACCATGGTTGCTGTTCCACCAAATCCAATGTCCACAGTAAGGTTTCAGGATCCTTAAGACCTAAGGGAAGGCTACAGATAAAGGTATGACGCAGGTTCTCCTACAAACAATGCAAGCTTGGGGCAGAAGCTTCAAACAGTAGATGGAGCCTGCAGAGGAAAGCATGATCTAGCTGCACTGCAATCTACCATGTTTAAAAACAGGCAGACAATTTTTTATGAAAATCATTTTAACAGACATGTTCAAAAGACTTCCCATGTTCTTATACCCACCAAGTGAACACCACATTTCACTATTCCCACACCTTAACTCCCCCATTTTATGTACTTAAAATTGACAAAGTTTATTAAATTTTTGCTTTATGCAGAAATTTTTAAATGTTTCAAAAATTGCTTTTATTTCCCATTCCAAAAATTGTGATCTCTTTTCTTTCCATTCTTATTTTAGGTAGTGCTTCATTCTCTGGTCCCAAGTTAACACCGTTTCATCTCTATTTCAACATTTTGATATCCTTATGTTTAGCCATCTGAATTACTGTCCTGAGTTGGGTTAAAACCTTTGCTTCCTAGTTAAACCACCTAAATGTTTTCAAATTCAATCTCCCCCCACTCCTCAACCCTGCCAAAAGCACTTCAAAATAATGCTAGATTATCTTTCTTTGCCAGGAACCAAATGCATTATCATGTACCTGCTTATGACTTCCTACATTAAAATAGGATACAACTGAAGTATGTTTATTAGGATATATGGGCAACTTTCTTAGCAATAAAAAAAAATGCATTATTACAACAGTGTTATTTTTCCCAATATACTAATGAAAATGTTCTTGAGTCTGGAAATCAAATATAGTCAAAACTGGAAAAGGGTCTCAAGCTACCAATTATACTTATTTGAAAAGTAAACACACAAATTAGACTTGAATGGGAATTTGGCTTTATGCAGAAATGTAGCCCCATATCATAAACAAAATCTAATATAATTTTACTTTTAACAATACAGACATTAAAATTGTTGTTTTCAACAGAGACACTTTTCAAACAGCTATGTACACTGGTTAAGTATATTATGAATTATTTCAGGATGTGAAAATAAAATCATTTAAAGTGTGGGTGTGAACTATAACATCAAAACAATACTGTAAAAGAATGTTTTGAGGATACAGTTTTCCATGTGGAACTATAGGACACTAGATAAGAAGGAAAAAGAATAGTAGGAAAGAAAAAATTCAGTTACGGGTGGTAAGATGTAGATGTTGCCCCATAATTATAAAAATCTGATGGTTGTTAAATGCATTTTATGAGAATTTGGAGTAACAGATTATCTAAAAAAATAAATTCATCATTACTCAGAATATCTCTTAACCTTTTTTCTCCAAATGCAAACTGCCATGCACCATTTGTGCCTTTTTTCTGAAAGACAATCTACCTATATACTCAACATCGTCCATATTTCTCTAACATTTATCTTTAAAAAAAAAAGATTTTATTTATTTATTTGAGAGAGATCGCACAAGCAGGGGGGTGGGAGTGGGGCAAAGAGAGAATCAGACTCCCCACTGAGCAGGAAGCCTGATGTGGGGCTGAACCAAAGTCAGATGCTCAACAGACTGAGCCACCCAGGAGTCCATCCAAAATTTATCTTAACTAACTATAATATCTATACACTTGTTTCTTCTTCCATCTACCTAATTTACGTCTTTAAAGATAAATGACATCAGGGATACCCCCCTTTTGTAGCATCCAATATTTGTACATGAATTAATGTTTTGCATAAAACTGACATGTAAAGATCTCAAAAGATCTATTCAAATCAGCAGACTAATGTACCCAACCCTCCCCAAATAAATGTAGTTTTTTTTATTTGAATGCAATTAGCCAACATATGTAGTTTAAGGCCTATAATACAGATGTTCTTCATCCTGACAGGATTATCTATGAAGCTGTTTAAATCCTGTACTTGTTTATTTTTAAAGTAGCAATTTTCATTTTTTAGCAATTTTCATAATATTGTATCTATTAAGATATAAAGTCTTCAGCAATCCATTATTAACAGAAAGTAAATTATCTACAGAAATAGAAAAAATACACATAGAAACAGAAAGTAAATTAAATGGTAACCTGAAGTTGGGAGTGGAAACAGGGAATGTATGTAAATAAGCATGAAGGATCTTACTTTGGTAATGCAGCATCCTAAAAGTACCTGACAATGGTTGCAAAAGTCAGTGTACTTATGAAAAATTTAGGTGCATTTTATGGTATATAAACTATAAATCAAAAGAGCTTTTTTAAAATGTAAAATGTCAACAAGACTTTCACATAATGTACAAAGTTTGTAACATTACTTTTTATATCATCCTTAGTGAAAAAAAATAAAAACAAAAACAAAAATGCTAACCATTCAACAAGACACTATTACTGGAGTACACACCCTCTACCATCAACAATGGAGACGTACTACCAGACACTGCACCGCAAGACTGTGATTATTAGAACAAAAGGAAAAAACAGTAGGGCTAGATTTCAAGAGTTCATTTAAGGGAAAAAAAAAACGTAATCACTGAAAAGTTTCTTACGTAAGGATGTAATGGAACCCAGCATCAAATGTACATTTAAGGTGAATTTATAGTCAGTCACCTTTCCAATAAAACTTTAAAATTCAGAAACAAAATTTTACCTTCAGATACCAAAAAGATTCAAGTACAGATTTCCCTATCAGCTTCAGTTTAAATATTCTGTCCCAACTGGCATTTCAGTGAACACAACTATCAGGCTTAATTCATAGTTTAACTTAACCAACAAATTCAAACATTTCCTTTGTATAGTGGAAGAGTAAAAAGGAAAGGCCAGTCGCAGTCCTGTTTCTGTCCATCACCTAACCTGCTGAGTTTATAAACCCCTTCCACATCTACTAGATGTTGTTAACCAGTTATCAAGTATAAAAATGTACCTGGAGATGTGAGTCATAAACTAAAGAACTGGAGACCTAAAGAACTGGGAACACAGATGTGTAATATAATATAAAATATTCTATATAAATAAGAGATACACATTTTACTCACAACTCAGAATAGGGGTTGAATGAAGTGGTTAAGAAAAGACTCTCCTTAACGAATAGGACCTAAGATTTAGAAAGTTATCTCTTATTCCTAAATTTAGTATACCATAGTCATGAACACTTATAAGGGAAAGGATGTTTCACTTTGGAGACTGATCAAATTTATCTCCATAGCAAATGACAGCAATATGCCTCATGAAGAACAGCGTAAGAACAGCAACATCACATTGCACTGATGAATTAACAGTTATGATAAGTCTCCTTACATCAAAAAGCATAAGCAAATAAATGGCCCCCTGACTCAAACATCCTGAGATTCCTCACAGAAGAAGTTCTTAAACTTTTGGAAAGTCTGGACTTTCAAATGATTAAACTTTATACAAATTTAAGTGAAAAGATAAGATGGTCAAACTTGTCCAAGATACATACAACAAATGAGAAATCATATAATAATGGTAATGCATTAATGCTCACTCAAATCTGGTAAAATATCACACCCTTCACAGAAAATGTGTAGAATTTAACAAGTAAAAGGAGAAAACACAATAAATGGAAAAAAGTATTCATCCACAAAGCAATGCCAATTAAAACCACACACACACACACACACACACACACACAAAGAAAACAATTTTCCATTTTTGGAACTGTTTATTTATCAAAGAAAAAGACACACAAAGATGGTACTGAGAAACTAGCACTAGTAGTAATTATTCTTGATGGCAAACAACGCTTATGATGCTGTCAGAAAGCAATGTAACAAAACATTTAAGAGTCATACTAATGTGTATACCCTACAGTCCACAATTGGATACTTATCCTAATAAATTCAAGATACCAAATATATCTTTAAAATATAGAATATTTATAAAAGCATAGCAAACAAGTACAAGGAAAAGTAAATCATGAATGAACTATCATTTATTCATTAGAAATGATAATTATGACTATAATAAAATGAGGAAACAGTGATATACATTTAAGTGAAATAAATACAAAATAAATTCATTTAAAAGCATGATTCCAACTAAAAAAAAGCAAATGGGGAAAATGAAAGAAAAGTCAACCTTAGGCTGTGCCTGAAACATGGGTTTTAAAATCTTTGGTTTACCTCCCCATTTTTCTTGTCTATCACTTGGAAGCTTTAGATTTTTATTGTAAAAAAGAAAATATACCAATTGTTAAAATGTATTTAAAAACTACCCATCTACATTTATTCTTTAGACATGATTCTTAGACTTGAGCCTTATCCCAGAAATTTATCTGGTTCCCTACCCTGTAATGTTCACTTTCATATAACTTCCTTTATAACCCCTTTCTCTCCACCACCTTCTATAGTATCACCAGTCCCCCACTGTCCCAACTTGGTGTTTTCATCTTTAAATGTGATTCTCTAAGAAAGATGCCAGAGAACTTTCTTTCAAGGAAGAAGATAGTATTTCAAGCTTTACCTGCCATTCAATCTGTCACAACTACTCCAATCTGCTGCTGTAGTGACAAATACAGCAACACACCATACACAAATGAAAGGACATGGCTGTGTGCCAATAAAATGTCCTTTAGGAAAACAGTGAGTGGGTCAGATACTTTACTAAACCCTGCTCTAAAATAATCCCAGTAACAAGTGCTGTTTAACTAGCACATGAAACAGAGTATCAGAAAACCAGATGATCCTATATGAAGATCATAATGTATGACTTAATTATTATATGGGTGCTTGGCTGGCTCAGTTGGTAGAGCATGTTGACTCTTGATCATAAGCCCCAGGTAAATAAATAAATAATTATACTTAGGAACTTACAAGAGTGTATGAACAGCACTGAAGAGCCAAAAAACTCCTGGTTTAAAAAAAAAAATCTGCTTTTCTCACTTAATCATTTAAAAATGGCCTTACTCTGGGGAACAGCTGGGGACAATGATCAGATTCCACTGTCTGAAATCAATGCCACTGCCCTGCAATCGGCTCCAGGTAATTACTGGAGAACGCTGAGTAAAGGATGCAGCAGGGGAGAATTCTCAGAAAATCTGTTTTACATCTTTTAATTTAAAACTCAAAATAGTGGCTATAAACAGGCCTAATTAATGTGAGTTGAGAGGTAATACACCAAAACAGAAATAAAGAAAATCTAGAACAAAACTCATCAATAGGCTCCTGTCTCCTAGTTTCTAAAAAGTATATTAAACCCTTTGGATTACAGGCATTCAAATATTAAAATTTTAAAAAGGTCACATAAAACATAAAAAGACAGACTGTAAATAAATCTATATCACATTGAAAAAAATCATGGATAATATTTTTATTACATTGTCAGCTGAATCAAATACATTGATACATTGTCAGCTGATTCAAATACGTTGTTGAAAACAAAAAAGTGAAAAAAGACAAAACAAAAAAAGGAATAATTAGTAAATATGCATGGAAAATTATTTAGCTTATCTGATTATGATGTGATGTGTATTTATAATTCAGTAGGCACAAATGATATGTAATTAAAACAACCAATGCAGGTGAAAGTGTATCGTAACTGGCATTCCATTTTTTTCCATTATTTATTCAGGGTAACAGAGACTAATACTTTGAAATACAATTTAGAAAATGTACCTAAGCTAATACTTCTGATTCAGTTTGTTTTCACATCTGCATAGCTGAGTAAATGATCCTATCTAATATGTTATGCTTAGCAGTTCACTGAAGCTTTATTGAAACTACCAGGAAAAAGATGAAGTTTCTCACAAAAGGTAATTACAAAACATTCATTAGCAGGATATTCAGCATCCATTTATAATGCAGTATGTTTATATAATATTAACTGGAAAACCAATAGAAATTAAATACAAATAAACTACCTAAAAAGCATGCACTAGAATGACTGGGAAACTAAGTGTTGGGTTAAGAAGACCAAGGTCCTACTGCTTGCTTTTACTTCTTTAATCTTTCTGCAATGTGATTATATGGATTTTTTTATTTAAATTCAATTATGAAATTTTTAAGAAAAAAATGTATTTTAACACATCCCAAGTAATTAAGTGACCTCCAAACACATTATTTATTTATTCCTAACCATGACTCAATCAGTTCTAACCTGTTTTTTCACTTGGAAATCAGCTACCTGGATGTTCCAATACTGCTTTAACCACCTCTTGGTGTCTCAGCTAAGAATGCCTGTCTCAGTTCCGCCTGGAAATCCACCACAGGTATTTGCTGCTGCTGAGATCGCCTTGGGTACAGCTGACACCTATGACAAGAGCACAATATATAAAATGAATATAAATGAAAAGAGATTTTCCTATATGGGTAACAACATGAAAGAAAATATGTAGAACCTTACATTTAAGGAGAGACTCAATTAGGGTCAGAGCTTCCCATTACCTTGTGAAGAGACTATAAAGAAGAAATAGGAGTCTCTCTGTACATAGAATGTGCAAGGAACAGAAGGATACTTACTACTTTAGAGATACTACCCAAGAAACTTTAAAATAAAAAAAAAGTTCTTTTGTTTTAAAAAGCCCTGTGGAAAAACCATCAAACCATATACATTACTCACTTTCCAATCCTATCTGGAAACAATTCTTTAACCCTCAGCAACAAGAGGGAGGCATTTGCTAAGGCCATTTCCAGCAAGATATTAAGGCTGTTATCCATACTAAATACTCCAAGAAGTAACCACCTGAAACAAGGAACTACCAGAGCCCAGAATTTTAGGCTCTCAAACTATATAAACTGACTACCTATTAGTTGCAAGGGAATTCCAGACAAAAGTCCTCAGTATATCCCTATGAATCAGTAATCTGGCTGTGAATCTGATTCTGTAAATTATGATGTAGAAGTGTTACTGGCTAGCAAGACAAGCATTAAAAAAAAATCACCAGCAATTCAGCCCTTGTTAAGTGTGTGTACACTTACATGTGCGCATATATATGCATGTGTCTATTTATCAAACTACTCAATAGATTTGGAAATGGCCCTGAAAAAAAGATATTCCACTATTTTTCTACAGTTTTAAAATGGCATTTTTAACATTCTGTTAAATAATAAAGAATTAGGTTGGAATTTCTCCATGGCTCATGGAAGGTAACCTCTAAATTCTCAAATTTACCAAGTGATAGAAGTATCTTCATTATTCTTGGTGGCGCCTTGGATCATACCTGAGTTAATGCTAATTAGATTATTCAGGACAGGGGCTGGCCAAGCCACAAAGACCAACTATGTGATTAGAGTGTGGGGCCCATGGGCAACCACATGGCCAATGATTCAATCATGTTTAAACAATGAAACTCTAATAAAAACTCTAGAAGGCAGGGTGCCTGGGTGGCTCAGTTGTTTAAGCATCTGCCTTCAGCTGAGGTCATGATCCCGGGGTCCTGGGATCTAACCATGTTGGGCTCCCAGCTCAGCAGGGAATCTGCTTCTCCCTCTGCCTCTCCCTACCCCCTGCTCATGCTCTCTCTCTCAAATAAATAAATGAAATATTAAAAAAAAAACCTCTAGAAAGCACCCACAGATCTGGTGAGCTTCCTGTTTGGCAATATACATACATTGATGAGCTGAGAGTATTACAACCTAAGGACATGAAGTTATGGCTCTTGTCCTATGAGTCTCTACATTTGGCTTATCCTGATCTGTATCCCCTAGAGTAAACTTAATAGTAAGTGTAGTGCTTTTCTTGAGTGCTGTGAAAATCATAGAACCTGAGGAAATAGTGGAAACCCTGAATCTCTATCCAGATGCTGAGAAGTGCAGGTGGACTAGAAACTCTGGGGCTTGCAGTTGGTATCTGTTTTGAGGGTAATCTTAGGAGGGACTGTACCCTTAACGTGTCAAAACTGCACTAACTCCATTAAGAGTCTTCATTACATTGCTCATGCTTTTTAAATTGTCCCATTTTTATTTGGGTATTCTTAGTTCCAATCCTTTATTACCAAATGGCAACTAAGAGTCTGACCTAATATGGTTCTGAAAGTGTTTCAGAGAAAACAAAAATATATTCCTTGGCCCTCTTAAACTCCTATTGGAGTGTTCCTCTTGGGTTTAACCTGAAATTCAGCTGCAGACTGAACTAAAACCAAGAAAATAAAATGCAGTACACGTAACATTCAGTTCATAAATGCAGAATATAATTTAGAAAGACATATAAAAGGGTGCATAAAATAGATTATCCAGAAGAGTCTCCAGCCCCAATCTCCAAATTCTCTCAAATTTACAATACACCAAGAAACAGGAAACACATTCACCAGCCCCAAAAATCAAAAACTGATTTACTTGACAGATCTATCAGAAGATGGTATAATCATCAATTCCAAGAATAAAAACCAATGAGCTTCTATTAACAATTACTGTTGGTCTGTGAGAGGTTTCATCTGCATCGTTTTGGTTTTTATTCAATTTGGTTTTGTATCTTGGATGGAACATGAATAGCAAATCTTTATTAGCATTAGAACCAGTACCACACAATTTCTCAGGAATACTGACTTTTAGCACTTATGGTTTGGGAAAATGTGGGATATTGATGGATTATCAAAATAAACAGACTGTTAACTATCCCAATCCTGAGAGAATTCTGAGCATGTATTATGCAAGGCTTAACGAGTATCAACACTGCTTACCCATTTTATAATCCACTTACTCTCAAAATGGAGATAAATGACTGGGGAAATTACACTATTTCCCTAACTCAAAACTCCCCTGCCCATTTAGCACCCTGTAGTATTTATATGTAATATAAACAGCAGAGGCCAGGAATGAACTTATTTCTTCTTTGAAAGCAACAAAATGTTTCCACAGATTTGAACAAGAAAATGACACCTAAAGAGGTCTTAAAGAAAATGAGATTACCTGTTATGCTGGTTCACACTGGTCCTGCATAAGATAAGAACTATAACAAAATTTAACTATGACAGAACCATTACCCACTAACAAAATATCCTCCCCTCAAGAGAATCCCCCATACCTCAACCACAATCTCTAAACAAACTCAAGATACTTCCAGAGATTCTGGGTAAAAATACCACTTTTAAAAGCTTTTAAGTTACAAAAGACATTACCATACAAGAGAAAATTAATATGGCAAAAAGTTTATTATAAATGATGAATTATAGGGGCAACTGGGTGGCTCAGTTAGTTAAGTGGCCAAACTCTTGATTTTGGTTCAGGTCATCATCTCAGGGTTGTGGGGTTGAGCTCTGCTAGAGCTCCATGCTCAGCAGGGAGTCTGCTTGAGATTCTCTCTTGCTCTTCCCTTCTCCCCCCCTCACTTACACATGGCAGGCATTCTCTGCCTCTCTCAAATAAATAAATCTTTTTTAAAAAAGAACAAATTACATAGAATATCCATTCGCAAAATACTTCTTTTAAAGAAATTCCCAAAATAAAAATGTAATAAAATAATGAGCTCAGAAGAATAAATAAACAGGGAAAATGGGGAAATTGTTGGCCTCACCAGTAATTTGAAATGTGCAAATGAATATATTGCAACTTTACCACATAAAATGAGCAAATAACAAAAATAGAAGACAAAATTCTACCCCCACTTTATAACATCTTTGTTTTTTTATTTTAAAGACTTCATTTATTTGACAAAGAGAGATCACAAGTAGGCAGAAACAAGCAGAGAGAGAGGGGAAGCAGGCTCCCTGATGAGCAGAGAGCCAGATGCACAGTTGGATCCCAGGACCCTGAGATCATGACCTGAGCCAAAGGCAGATGCTTAACCAACTGAGCCACCCAGGCTCCACTATAACAGTTTTTTAAGAAAGTTTTATATTTGAGGAACTGAAATAAAATGTAAATAATTAATATAGATAAAGAATATTAACTTTCAAATTGACTGCCCTTATCTTTGTTGATGATAGCAAAGAAATGCAAATCTATCAGTAAGCTACTGATAAATGAAATTGTTATTAAACCACCCATACTCTACAATCTGTAAAATAAATGAGGTATTTATATGCATTGAAATAGAAAGATCCCCAAAGACATACTGTTGCAGAACAATAAATCTCGCATATGTAGAGATCACAAGTTGGGGCGCCTGGGTGGCTCAGTTTTAAGCCTTGATCCCCAGGTCCTGGGAGGGTCCTGGGATCAAGTCCTGCATTGGGCTCCTTGCTCCACGAGCCCCACGGGAAGCCTGCTTCTCCCTCTCCCACTCCCCCTGCTTGTGTTCCCTCTTCGCTGTGTCTCTGTCAAATAAATAAAAATCTTTTAAAAATATAAAAATAAAAAAAAGAGATCACAAGTATGCCTCTCCTTCTCCCTGCTTGCATGTGTGCATACACATGAATGAACAGGAAAAGGTCTAACAATATAGACATCTACATACCTGTGGATTATCTCTAGGGAGGGAAGGGCAATGGTAAGTTGAAGTAGATACTTTCTATCTCAAAGTTAAGTGTTTTATAAAGAAACGATATTCATGTATTTTTAATATTTGTAATTTTGGAAAATAACCAAATAAAACAGCTTTGGGAAAGGGAAAAAATGCTACCCACTGATTCTGTCAAGATTTGTGATAATAACAAAATGCAAGATCTAATAAATACTGTGTATGTATCATGTCATTAAAAATGTTAGTATGTTTTGTATTAAAATCACTCTTCTGGAAACCTAAATTTAAAAGTGCATGGGGGTGCCTGGGTGGCTCAGTTGGTTAGGTGTCTGACTCTTGATTTTGGCTTTGATCAGGATCTGGGGTCCTGGGATGGAGCCCTGCATCAGGCTCCATGCTTGGTGGGGAATCTGCTGGAGATTCTCCCTCTTTCTCCCCCTCTGCCCCTCCCCCAGCTTGATCTCACACTCTCTTTCCCTAAAAGGAATAATTAAATCTCTTAAAAAAATAAAAGTGTACCTCTGTGTAGATATCCTATGTAAAGAGAGGAACAAATGTATACATTTCAAGGTTTTTTTAAGATTTTATTTATTTATTTGAGAGAGAGAGCATGAGTGAGAGAGTAGAAGCAGGAACAGCAGAGGGAGAGGGAGAAGCAGGCTCCCTGCTAAGCAGGGAGCCTGATGCGGAGCTAGATCCTAGGACTCTGGGATCATGAACAGAGCGGAAGGCAGTTGCTTAACCGACTGAGCCGCCCAGGTGCCCCACATTTCAAGTTTTTAATTGGATAAATGTACTAACCAAAAATAAAAATCTGAATAATGCGGTATATGTATGAATACATAAAGTAGCCTTCGGTCAATGAATAAAAAATTTTGCAAACATATAAGTGATTTAGTAACATAAATAAAACAGAAATCTGTAAATATCAAATTTGAAGGATGTAGAATTTTATTGATAAAACTCACCTACACATTTGGGAAAAAATGCATTTTACTAAAATTTAACCTAAGTTAGTACTACCTGATTAAGGTTGACTCAACCATTTTGCCTTATCTTCTATATTATAAGCATAGGTTTCTTTCATTAATTAAATTCATTTCAGTACCCCTCATTGCATGATACTCTATTCAACTTTGAACAAGAATTCTAAACTAAATTGATTCTCAACCCAGACTATACTCACTCTTGGTTGCTCAGTGAGGCTGTCCTTCTACGTTTGACTTGGACTTCCACCTCTGGTACGTGCTGTTCCGTAGTCCGTCTCAGGTGTAAGCGGTCCCTGAAGCAGAAAGAGGAATTTATTTTGTAAGACTTCATCAACTTTAAAATAACCACTTATTTAAAGGTTGTATTTATTTTTAAATATTTTATTTATTTATTTGCGAGAGAGAGCAAGTGAGAGAGTATAAGCAGGGTGAAGGGCAGAGGGAGAAGCAGACTCCTCACTGAGCATGGAGCCCGATGTGGGATTTGATCCCTGGACTCCAGGACCATGACCTGAGCTGAAGCCTCGGCTTAAATGACTGAGCCACCAAGGCACCCCTAAAGGCTGTATTTAGAACTATATTTTATATAATGGAGTTTTTAAAGTGCTTATAATATAATTAAAACAAGGTACAGTAGTAATGTACATCAATTGTTATCAATAAAAATGGTGGAAAAGTAACATGGCAAAATTTTAATGAAAATATCCTCTAATAGTCAGGATCTATCCTAAAACCACTTTCTCCCTTTAGAAGCCCCTTAACATCAGGGTCACTTGGGTGTCTCAGTCATTTGAGCGTCTGACTCTTAGTGTGGGCTCAGGTCATGATCTCAGGTTGGTGAGATGGAGCCCCATGTCGGGCTCTGTGCTCAGCAGGCAGTTGGCTTGAGTTTCTCTCCCTCCGTCCCCCCCTCATAAACACCCTCTCTCTTTCTCTCCCTCCCTCTCTCTCAAATAAATTTGTAAAAAAAAAAAAAAAAGAAGAAGAAGAAGAAAGAAGCCCCCTGGGGTGCCTGGATGCCTCAGTTGGTTGGGTGTCTGCCATTGGCTCAAGTCATGGGCTTGGGCCCCACATCAGGCTCCATGTTCAGCAGGGAACCTGCTTCTCCCTCTGCTGCTCCCCCTTCTTGTTCTCTCTCTCTCTGTGCCAAATAAATAAATAAAATCTTAAAAAAAGAAAAGGTCCCCTAACATCAGAAAACTGGGGGGGGGGGGATATATCCAAGAATTAAGCAAAAAGAAAATATTTCCACTTATTTTTATATTATGCAGAAATAAAGCTATATATTTACAGAGATATACTTATATGCACTAACCTACTACCCATACCTACATACCCTCAAAAAATAGCAATGTTGATTCCAAAACTGGTTTGAAAACATTTTTAAAGATATTTTAAATTTATTTATTTGAGAGACAGAGCGAGGAGGAGCGGGGGGGGGGTGGGCAGGGGAGGGAGGTAGGCAGAGGGAGAGAGAGAAGCAGATTCCGTCTGAGAAGGGAGTCTGACCAGGGACTTGATCCCAGGACCCTGAGATCATGACCTGAGTCAAAGGCAAAGGCTTAACTGACTGAGCCACCCACGTGTCCCTGGTTTGAAAATATTTTATTAGGACGGATCTTTTAGTATAATGGAATAAAGCATAAAGTTTAAATTATAAAATTTCTACTTAAGCAACCTCCTGTGCAAATGTTTTCCTAGGATTTGTAAAACAATAAATAAAAGGGATGCTTAAACAAAAAATAAATACATAAAACCAACATAGCTACCACCATCTTATGATCTCCAGAGCAGCTCAGAAAATGGCTGCTCAAGGGATCTGAGCATGTTATCTCCCACCTGGGTCATCCATGTTAGAAACTATAGGAACCACTCTTACAACTGCAATTTAACAATGCTAATCAGAGAGGATAGAGGAAAAGCATTTTACAAAAGTCATGCAATGTAATATTTCCCGGGCAGAATTCATTTTTTAAAATATTTTATTTATTTGACAGAGAGAGAGCAAGCACAAGTAGGCAGAGTGGTGGACAGAGGGAGAGGGAAAAGCAGGCTCCCCACTGAGCAGAGAGCCCAACATGGGGCTCGATCCCAGAACCTTGAGATCACAACCTGAGCTAAAGGCAGCCACTTCACTAACTTCACTTCATCAGGCTCCCCTCCCTCCAGGGCAAAATTCAAAGAAGCATCGCCAAAACTAATTCTTTGAACACTTGCTATTTTCAAATTCATGTTAGATTATGCAAAATAACCCAAATAGTTTTTCAATAAACCCAAGTTGTTTTACTGCTTCAAAAACTTTAGTGTTTCAGTCAAGCATTAGAAATCATGGGCGCCTGGGTGGCTCAGATGGTTAGCGTCTGCCTCCAGCTCAGGTCATGATCCCAGGGTCCCAGGATTGAGCCCCGCATTGGGCTCCTTGCTCAGAGGGAAGCCTGCTTCTCCCTCTCCTTCTACTGCTCCCCCTGCCTGTGCTCTCTCTCTGTGTCAAATAAATAAATAAAATCTTTAAAAAAATCATTTAAAAATCACAAATGTACATATCAGATTTTTAAATGATAAAAGTATATAATTTGCTAGTCTGCTTGACCTTTGATTAGGCAATGGTTTCTTAGATACCTGAAGTACCAGAGAAAGGAATCCATAAATTGGATTTCATCAAAAGTAAAATACGTATTTGCTTCAAAGGACACTATTAAGAAAGTGAAAATGTACCTGGCCAAATGGGAGAAAATATTTGCAATTCACACAGCTCAAGAATGCTTACAACTCAATAATAAAATGAAAAAACTCCACTTAAAAATGGGTGAAAGATTGGAACAGATTGCTTTCCACAGACATAAAAATTTGTATCAGCACAAAAAAAGGTATTTAATTATCAGTATAGTTATTAGGGAAATGCAAATAAAAACCACAAACATACTACTTCATACCTCCGGAGTGGAGGAGGAGGTAGAGAAACTGGTAGTGGGAATGTGAAATGGTGTAGCCTCTGACACTTCCTAAAAATGTGAACCACGTAGTTTAGCATTTGACACTAATTCAACTCCTAGAGAGAGTAAAATATATGTGCTGCCAAAGTGAACACAAGAGGGAGTAAAAAAAAACAAAATCATATAAACTTGAGTGTGAATTTTCCTAGCAGCTTTAATTGTAAGAGCCAAAAAGTGGAAACAACCCAAAGTACAACCACTAAAAGATGGATAAACCAAATATGGTGTAGTATGGTATATTCAATACAATGGACTGTCATTCAGTGCCAAAAGGGAATGAAGTATTTATTGATGAAACATGGCTTCACAAATATATTTGTTAATATTATATTAAAATTATATAATAAAAAGAACTATCATAGACCTCTAGGTCATAGACCATCAATTATGATTAATCTAATAGTATAACTGAAAATAACCCATTACCAAAAAATTTAAAAAAATAAAAATCTTCAGTTCCTTTATCCCTTCATAGCAGTTGCTCAGTATGAAAAAGTCTGAGTTCATGGAAGAAATGAAACAGTACACAAAATTATTCAATTTTCTAAATCCATTTTTAAAGCTACATGTATGGGGCATCTAGGTGGCTCAGTCGTTAAGCATCTGCCTTCGGCTCAGGTCATGATCCCAGGGTCCCGGGATCGAGCCCCACATTGGGCTCCCCGCTCTGTGGGAAGCCTTCTCCCTCTCCCACTCCCCATGCTTGTGCTCCCCCTCTCTCTGTGTCTCTCTCTGTCAAATAAACAAATAAAATCTTTAAAAAAAATTAAAGCTACATGTGAAATCATCAAGGAGCAGCACTGTTTTCACGATATAGAAAGTTTGTATACATACATGTGGGTGCATTTATAATCTTCCTACTGCATTCACAATCTAGAAACCAGCTTTTGGAAAATAAGCATTTAAAGGAAAAATAGAGAGGTGCCTGGCTGACTCATTCCATGAAGCATGCAACTCTTGATCTCAGGGTTGTGGGTTCAAGCCCCACATGGGTGTAGAGATTACTTAAAAATAAAATCTTAAATAAATCAGTAAACAATAAAGGAAAAAAATGGGGTTTGTTGGCTCAGTCGGTGGAGCATGTGACTCGATTTCAGGGTTGTGAGTTCAAGCCCCACATTGGGCATAGAACATACTTTAAAAAGTTAATCAAAAAAACATGGAAAATGTTGTATGTGCACAATGTTAATTTTTTTGCTCCAAAATTACTTTCATTAAAAAAATAATACTAATTTGGAAATACAATGAGAAGCAACAAGTGATGAGATCACATAATGTTTTTCCAAATAGCCTAACATTTTGTCAAATATATAATATGCCTTACATCTGCCCCCCCAAAAAAACTAATAAAAATTCAACTACTAAGATCTCAAGAATGAAAAATAAAAAAAGAAAATGTGAGGTAATCTCAGTCTACAGATCTTCCCATAATCATGAGAAAAATCAGTGCCTCTAAACCAAAACCTGTGGAACCATCAAAAAGAAAATTCTAAGCCAGCCAGCATTCAGGAACTAGAAGGCAAAAGAAATGACTCCCTTACACAACCTTTGTTAGTGAGAGAGACAACCTTAACCATCAACAACTCTTAAGCTTTCTGGCTCTGGGCCACAAAAGTGGAAGGGGCAAGGGAGACCAGCAATAAAATCCTAATGTACACTAAGAAAGATAAAAAATCTCATTGTCCCTGTCATGTTGAGTCAATACTCATACCCTACTTAATTCAAGGATTCTTTCTAAATATAGCTAAGTAGCAGAGTACAATGTCAAAGTAAGATTAAACTCAAAATGGATTAAAGACCTGAATGTGAGACCTGAAACCATAAAACTCCCTAAAGAAAATATAAGCAGTAATTTATTAGATGTTGGCCTTAGCAAAATTTTCCTATAGAGGTCTCCTCTGGCAAGAGAAACAAAAACAATTAAACTATAGGGTCTACATGAAAATAAAAATCTTTTGCACAGCAATGGACAACATCAACAAAAAACAGGCAATCTACTGAATGGGAGAAGATATTTGCAAATGATATATCTGATAAGGGGTTAACATAATGTAACGTATCTGATAATGTAATGTATCTGATAAGGGCTTAATATATAAATAACATAAAACCCAACACACACGTGCACATACATGCCCACACACACACACAAATAAAAAAAATCCCATTAAAAATGGGCAGAGGAACTGAATAGACATTTTTTTCAAAGATATATAGAGGGTCAACAGATACATGAGATGCTCAACATCACTAATCATCAGGAAAATGCAAATCAATACCACAATGAGATATCACCTCATACCAGTCAAAATGGCTAGTATCAAAAAGACAAGAAATAACTCTTTGTAAGGATGTGGAAAAAAGAAACTCATGCACTCTTCGTAGGAATGTAACCTGGTTCAATCACTGTGGAAAACAGTATATAGGTTCCTCAAAAATTTAAAAATAGAAATAGCACATGATCCAGTAATTCCACTTCTGATTATTTACCCAAGGAAAACAAAAGCACTAATTCAAAAACATACATGCACTCCTCGGTTGACTGTAGCATTATGTATAATAGCCAAGATAGTAAAGCAACCATCTAAGTGTCTGTCAATAGATGAATGGATAAAGATGCAGTATATAAATACAGTATTACTCAGCTATAAAAATTTTTTTTGCCATTTTTGACAAGATGGATGGACCTAAAGGGTATTATGCTAAGTGAAATAAGTCAGAGAAATTCAAGTACCTTATTATTTCACTTATATGTGGAATCAAAAAAAAAAAAGAACAAAAAAAACAGAGACACCCAAAAGAACAGAGATGAAACTGGTGGTTACCAGAGGGGAGAATGGTGGGGAGGGGCAAAATAGGTGAAGGGGAGTGGGAGGTACAAGCTTCCAGATATGGACTGAGTAAGTCAGGGGAATGCAATAGGGAATATAGTCAATGGTATGTATTTTAACAGCACTGTATGGTGACAGAGGGTAACAACACTTATGAACACTGCACAACATAGAGAGTTGTTGAATCACTACGTTGTGCACTTGGAACTAATGAAGCATTGTGTGTCAACAAAACTCCAATTAAAAAAAAAAAGTAACTTTGAGGCCTTGACATCTTAAATGTGGAATTTTTAAAAAAACAAATCTGACAACATTCAGAGGAAAGGGCAGGAATAAAGATGTAGCATCACCACATATGGGGAAAGTATTTCAGTAATGAAACATGTGACAGATGCACTGGGCAAACCAATATAATACAAAATAATCTGAATAAACCCAAACCAGACAGTACCTTGCCTTAGATAGCAATACAACAATCCCTGGACTGTTTCCTTGCCCTAAACCACAGAAAGGGTTCACACTGCCTCGTCATTTTCAAAAAGCCCTGATACTAAGCCAAATATTCAGTGGGCAAGGCAGAGACCTTGAAACCTCAGAGGTCTTCCCAAAAGGATCCACCATATTGAGATCCTGAGTCTGCGTGAAAAACTACAAAATGGCTGATCAGGATAATACACGCTCATTTTGCAAATAGCCAAAACGATCAGAAGTTAAAGCAAATTATAATTATTTGAAACGGTATGTGTCTACAAGTAGGAAAAAATGAGCAAACCGTAAGTATCACAGATTCCAGCCTCCTGCTATTTCTAAAACTACTCAAAAAAATTCCACAACAAAGCTTTCCAAGTCTTCTAGGTTTATGTTTTCCTTAATTACATTGCAACTTAGCACAACCATATTGTTTGTGATAGAGGGAAAAAAAAAAAAAGCAAGCCCATCAACATTCCGCAAAGAAAAACAAAGTCCTTGAAAATGGTCCCCTTCAAAAGTGGAATACAGAACACTGGAATAGTTACTTTCTTAATTATATATTCTCACCAAATTTTCATAGTAGGTCCAACTTCAAAATGATGGGTCAAAAGCATCACTTTAAAAACCTGACTAGGGCAAGAATTCCCTAATCCAACGTATACTTACAGCCGTGTAGCATTCCACTTTTCTGATTCTTTGCTCTGTTCCCCTTCAGCAAAGAAAACTTACAGGTCTCAGCTCCTAAAAACCCTGGAGGAGCCCTGATCCCCGATTTAAGGAAACGGTATATAAAGGCCGCATCACAAAAAGAACATCCACAGATTAAGAAATATGACACTCTTAAAGGTGATGCAGTTGTGCAAGTATCGAATCTGTAAAGTGGAAATCAAATGTAATTAGGGGTTTTCTAAAGGGTTACTGAATCCCCTTTGAATATTAAAGAGACTGCTCATAATACAACCTAGGGAATCTATAAAAATGAAAAGGTGGACCCCTATAAGTCAGAAAACATTTAAAATCAGCACCATTGATAGGGGCTGCCTTAAGTAATAGCACTGTGGATCACGGGATGACTTCGCCTTTCTTGCCCTGCCAGCAGGCCCCCATCTCTCCCTTCTCCGGCGCAACAGAAAAGTAGGGGCACAGCATGGCTGCCAGTCTAGGCAGGCATAGAATGTACAAATCCATTGCCCCATTGCCCCCTCCACTCCAACGTGGCCTTAGGGAAGGGGTGGCCCAAGGTACAAGCTCAGCAATTCCATGTCTTCCTTCCCTCCACGCACTGCAGCACAAGAAGGCAGGAGCAGCCGTTACAGCAGACAGGTGAAGGGGTAGCTGCCAGCCCCACCAAGCGGACGCTGTGCAAACCCCCTCCCCCGGTGCCCGCCCCATTGACGGGCGGAGACAGTGTCTTCCCAGTTGCGCCTGCGCACCCAAAATCCCGCATCCTTCCCCACTGCGGCACTTTGGGGAAGGGGCAGCTTGCCCACGTTGCCAGCCTCCTCCCCTCAGCACTGCGCTGTGAAGGTGCCGCCGCAATTGCTGCCTGGGAGAAGGTGCATAGACTACCCTTCCCCCACTGCGGCACTGGGGGAGGGGTAGGCTGCCCCCCACCCTGTCACGCCTGCGCAGATCCGCACATCTGCAGCGGCAGCCATCTTTGGCGAGCCGCACAATGGTCGTGACGCGGCAGTGGACCCCTGAAACCCTTATTCCGAATACAGGAAAAATCAGTGCAGATAAGACACGCCTCTGCAGTGTTACATCCCAGAACGTGGTACAACTCTCACAAGTTCATAAAGCAAACTCTGCACACCATATCCCTAATCTTACAAAACCACAAAAGCGAGGAATTATGAAGGAGTAAAATATCTAAAGCAAACATTTGTGCAGCTATCCCTTCAGGTGAGTAATGGATAGCAGGTTCGCCCTAATATAAACTCTTTAGACTGCCTCAGATTAGAGAACAATTGAACGGTCTCCCCTTTCCCTCAAACTAAGGGTTGTGGACCACTCGCTGCCTTTTCCGTCAGCCCACCACCAGACTACAGATCCACTGCCCTCACCGCCTTTTACTGCGTTAATTCAACCACCACCATGGCGGCCACTCTCCAAGGTTCCCACACACCACGACTGCCCCCAACACCACCCGATCGCCCCTCCCGTCACCACCATCATGGCTGCCTCACCACCCCCACACATACCATACCCAAGGTGGGTCACCCCTTTCACCGTGCTGCCCTCTTTGTATCACCCTCACGGTGGCCTCCCTGCCACCCCCCTCCCAAACACCACCATGGCAGCCACCCCCACTGCCCCTTACCACCTCCGCCCCTCCCTACCACCACCACGACGGTCACTTCGCTGCCTCCCCCCCAACCACGGCCACCATGATCACCTTGTTAGTCACCCTGCCACCTCTTCCATATCACTGCCATAGTGGCCACCTTGTTGACCCCCAATCCACCTGCACGGCCATCGTTGCTACCCCCTCATTACCATCACAACCAAGAACAGCCTACCTTCTACTCCCTCCCACTACCACCATGGCGGACACCATTGCTACAACCACGATCACATCGTAGTGGACACCTCACCCTAAAGACCCATCCTTATCACCACTGCAGCCACCCTACTACCCCCAGATACCACTGTCACCAATACCCGATGCCCTACCCTGTCACCCCCTCCTTGGTAGTGTGGATTCCCCACTGATCCCACCCCGTCATACCTTCCCCTGCCTTTTGCACCACAGCCATCACAATATACCCTCCTCAACCACAGTCATGGCCTCATATCTCAAGGACAAAGGGCCACTCTAGAAAGGATCTGATGGGACACGATACAGTGGCGTATACCAATTGCAATAGGACACAGCATGGTCAGAGTATCATCCAGGGAGGTCCAACCAATCCCCAAACCTTCAAAAATGTACCATTCAATTCTCCAGGACAAAGAACTTTAGAGCCAGATTCCCACTATATACAATAATACTTTAAGTTCTACAAACTTGGAACACTTGAACAAACAAAAATGATTATTTCCCAGGCTGTCTCTAAGGGAAGAGATCCACACGGCTAACCTGGCCCGCTCCATCGCGCTGCTAGCCGCTCCTCAGTACAGACCGTCAGGCATCTCCGGCGACCGCTCCACTCTGCGCTTGAGTCACCGCAGCAACACCAACTAATCGCACCAGTTCCATATGCGCATGCGTAGCAAAGCTCCACTCCGGCTTTGGCTGCGCAACCGCAACAGTTTGCCGCAGTGCTGAGGTCCTGCCGCAGTGCAGGGGTGCCAGCGCCCCTGCTAACTGGAATTACCGGGGCGTGATGTGTACTGGACTCCAAATAGCCAAGGCATTAGCGCCTTAAGAGAGGGACTTCAGGGACACCACCACGACCCTGGGGTTCAATGGCAAGGTCTTTTTTTGAATGTCTGTAAAATGTTGAGGAAATAATTCAAATCTTTGCAGGCACCATGGGCCAGGCAATCCTGATTTACAATCATCTTCATGTTTTCCTACACCATGTCTGAAATGCTGATTTGGAAAAGTTAAATTGATGCAAAACCACAGTCAATGCAATATTGCTAGATAATCAAAGCTAGAAGAAAATCTCTTTTAAAAGATACTACATTATTTGAATTTGGTGTGATTTCTTTCCTTCTTTTAATGCTTTCTACAGTTTTTTTTCAAATTGTCAAAATTATGCCAAAACAATCAATGTAATTAAACTCTCCAATACAGAATGGATAAGTATTTAAATTGGAAAAGTTGTCTACTCAATTTGTATAAAATGAAAAATGAATTTGGATTCCTACATAAAACAAAACCTTTACATAGGTATATTGAAATTTTTACCAATAATCAGTGATAGCTGGAGTATATTGAAATTTTTACCAATAATCAGTGATAGCTGGAGTGGGGAAAATAACACTTTCATACAATAGGAATGAGCAAGTAGTTACAATGATTTTTTTTTCCAAATAATACCCCCTACAGATTTAAGAGACACTTTGGTAACTCCAAAATTGTTACATATGGGTAACATGGAAAAAGACAATGCTGAGGAGAGAAAGCTAAGGAAATAATCCTGAAGCTGTATTTGCATAGAATTTTACATAGCTTTGCTATTTTCTCAATTCTCCATGTCAAAGAACTGAGGGTGAGGGTGGACTAATGGTGACTAAATGGCTAAAATTCCCCCCATCCCCCTAAGCTAGTGCTCTGTTCCCAATCATCTTACACTATATAAACAAGTGTGAAGAGACATGTCAGTGCAGACATCTATCATAATAAAATCTTGAAAACTAGGTAATGTGCCTCATGAAAGATATATAGGCTAAGTAAATTTTTACCTATGTATATAAACAATAATAGGCTGATATATAGAAATATAATAGTTATATATATATATATACTACTCATATAAAGAATGAATCATTTGAAATTATCAATATTAAACAGATTTTGATCTACAAAATTGCACTAATAGTTCATTTTTACACATTCTTGTGAAGTAAAAATGAAGGAGTTCATAATATACTACGCCAAAATATGCCACTCTGTCATATTGACTATTTTTAGTTACCCCCCTAGAAATAGAAAGTCAACTCTGATCATGGGAGTGAATAGCAAAATATTATGTAAAATTAATGCAATGTGAATATTTTATGTAAATATATGTTTACATGCACATTAAAAAAAATGTATGAACGGATACATACCACTTATAGTGTTGAAAACCATCCTTGGACTCAGACTCATTTGATTCAAATTCTAGTTGTGAAACTTGACAGCAATGTTACTTTAGGCAATTATCTAACTTTCTGTGCCTTTTTTTCAATCTGTAAAATATGGAGGAATTGTACTTATCTTACACAATGATTTGACAGCTAAATGAGTGATTATGCATATATAGAATAGGGTTTGATTCAGACCAAAAACTCTATAAATGTGTTAGCTCTTTGAACAGCCCCAATTATTACAGTGGTAACTTCCACTGGGAAATAAAAATTGGGTATACATGTTATTGTTGTTAATTAAAATCTGTATCTTACTCATACTTCCTCAGATTTTTCTTCATGTCATTTTCTTGTTGAAAGATACCATACACATGTTCACTAGTCATGTCCCTTTAGGCTCATGTTGGCTGCAACAATTTGGGTATTTGTGTTGTTTTTTTTTAATGTTTTTACCATGTTTATACTTTACACAGTGTTAATTACCTTTAGAATTAAAAAATAAATCTTAAGTTAAAACAAAATTATATTTAATTCTCAACTCTAACATACTTGATTGTCTAGTTTATTGACCCATCTTCCAAATCCTTTTCCAGCCTGCTTTTTTTTGACAACTCTGACCACACTCCTGATAATTTTCTGGCTGCTCTACCACCATAAGAAGCTGGCTTTAGATGCCAAAGAACACACGATAAGCTCCCTGAGCCTTACACACAATCCAAAGAGAGCTGCCATATTGGATCACTCATATACTTAAAGAGTATAATTTATATCAGTTTACAAGCCTGATTGAGAATGCCCTGCAAATGGGAAGAAATATACAAAATAAAAAGAAAAAAGAAGGGGGGACTTTACCAATATGCTTTGTTGTAAGGACTGTGTTGCTAGACAGATATGTCTTCCAACAATTCCATTTTTTCCAAAGTCTAGAACTATCCCCAAGTCATACACTCAAAGGTATAAACTTAAGGGACAACAAATCTGGAGTAAAACTATTCTCAAAATTAAAACAAAATAAAAAGAACTTTTCTCTATACAGCTGAAGCTACAGAATCTGAAAACTGATCAGAACTCCTACATCATATATAAAAATTACATCAAAATGGATTAAAGACTTAATGTAAGAGTTTAAAATATAAAACTCTTAGATGAAAACATGGGTGTAAATCTGTGTGATGTTGACTTAAGTAAGCAACGTTTTCTTAGATAGGATACCTAATGCACAAGCAGCCAAAAAAATAAAGTGGACTTTATCACAGTTACATAAAAGTTTTTGCTTCAAAGGACACTATTAAGAAAATAAAATGACAACCAGCAGAATGGTGGAAAATATTTGCAAATATCATATTAAAGGAAGTCTCGCAACTCAACAATAAAAAGATAAATTAAAATGCAAAAGATTTGAATAAATAATTCACCCCAAAAAACGATAAACAAATGGCTAATCAGCACATGAAAAGATGTTCAACATCATTAGTCATTAGGGAAATGCAAAAGATTAGCTCAATGAGGTGCCACTTCACACTCAGTAGGAGGGCTATCATCAAAAAGACAATAACAAGTGTTATGGAGGATGTGGACAAATTGGAACCTTCATACTTTGCTGATAGGAATGTAAATTAGTGCAACCACTGTAGAAAAAAGTTTGGTAATACCTAAAATTTAACCACAAAGTTATCCTGTGACCCACAACTCTACTTTTAATATAAAACCCAAAAGAAATGAAAACACACATCTATGCAAAAATTTGTACATGAATTTTCATAGCAGTCATTATAACAGAGAGAGGAAATAACTCAGATGTCTATCAATTGATAAGTGGATAAACAAAATATGTGGTATGGCATATCTATACTATATCATTTAGCCATAAAAAGGAATGAAGTATTGATTCATGCTGTAAAATGGATGAACCCTGAAAAATGTTATGCTAAGTGAAAAAATCCAAACACAAAAGGCCACATTTTGTATGAGTGACTTATATGAAATATTCAAAATAGTCAAATCCTTAGAGACAGAAAGCCAAGCAGTGATGGTCAGAGAATGGGGGAAGGATGAGTAGGGAGTGATTGCTAGTGGTTATCGGGTTTCTTTATAGGATGATAAAATGTTCTGGAATTAAATTGTAGGGATGTTTGTAAAACATTGTGAATATACTAAAAATCTCTGAATTGTACAATTTTAAAAAGGAGGATATTATGGTGTGTACATTATATATATTTTTTTAATTCCATTTGAGGGAAATTATACAAAATACCTGAATAGTAATCCAAAAACTGTCAAAAACAAAGAAAGTCTGAGAAGCTTTTTGGGTTTTGTTACAACCAAGAAGAGTCTTGAGAGAGGAGTATTAAATGTAATATCCTGGATGAGATCTGGGAACAGAGAAAGGACATTATGAAGAGACTGAGAACATCTGAATAAAGTATGAACTTCAGTGTTGGTTCATTAACTGCAACCAATGCACCATACTAACGTAAGATGTTGATAACAGAGGAATATATGTGTGAGATATAGAATAACCGCACTATCTTTGAAAGAATTATGTAAATATAAAGCTGTTCTGAAATAAAAAGTTAATTAAGAGAATAAACTGATCAGAAATTATATACAAAAGTGTCCTAACATAGTCACCTACAAAGGAGAAAGTTGGTGGACAGGATAGAAAGATGTACCACTGAAGCATCTCTGTAAGCCTATTTTTTTAGTTGTCATTTGAATTTATGAACTGTACCAAATAAAAAGCAAACAATCAAATGATACAGAAAAAGTTGTTTAAGGACACTTGTCTGGCAAAAGTATATAATAAAGAAGGTTAAAAGAGACAGGAGAATCCATTTGCAATATACCTAATATATACTATATCAAGAACTCATAGAAATCAATAAGGAAAAGAGAATTTCAAAGAAAAAAGTGCAAGGATGTTCAGTCATTATGAAGTACTTGCTCTTTGTGATCTCTCTATCTAGGTGGTCCTTCTCACCTTCTGCTTTTGCCACAGTCAAACCTACACAGCGCACAGACTCCCTACTCTGGCCCTTCTAATTCCTCTGACAGGTGAAGAACAAAGAATACCAGGCTCCCTCCCTAGCAGTGGAGCCCACCCCCCAGCCACTACAAAACTCAAGTATACCATCAGGAGGAGTAGGAGGCAAGCAGGTAAATAGAAGAGATCGAGAAGAGGCAGCCAGCCAAAAGAAAATGGTTAGATTCTAACTATGAGGTCTTCCAATCTACACACATTCTGGTCCTTAGAAAATCTGCTGCTTGAGGGGCGCCTGGGTGGCTCAGTCGTTGGGCGTCTGCCTTCGGCTCAGGTCATGGTCCCAGGGTCCTGGGATCGGGCCCCGCATCGGGCTCCCTGCTCGGCGGGAAACCTGCTTCTCCCTCTCCCACTCCCCCTGCTTGTGTTCCCTCTCTCTCCCCCTGTGTCTCTCTCTGTCAAATAAATAAATAAAATCTTTAAAAAAAAAAAAAAAGAAAATCTGCTGCTTGGGCAAGGTCTGCATAAATCCCAACAGCATTATTTTGAATTGTCTTGCTTTTTGAAATAATCCAAATAGACAGTGATAAGTTCAAATATACAAACTTAACGTTTTCTAAAGTAACTCAGTCAATGTTAGGGGAAAAGCTTGAGGACAGGAAGAAGCAAAGAAAAAGTTTGTTTTGAAAGTGGATTTCCGTTTTGAGTTTGTTATATTGTGAAATTATTATATGCTGAAATGTATATAATACATTAATAAATTTTCATTGAAAAGTAAGTGATAGATTGTGATGATCTTGACTCATATAAATTGTTTTGTATTTCCTGAATGTGAGGGAAGTATAAAAATCCTGCCCTGGTTTGAAAATAAGATGTCCTGCTTCTTGGATAAAATCCCCTGTTTTAATCTTGCAGAGTAGTTTATATGTTGCTCTGAGAGTGAAACATTTTCTAATAAAATATCTATACTTATGTCTTCTGATCTTTATTATTAAAGATATGTTGACTGGGACATACACACATTGATTATTCATGTACACACATTTATTGAGTATCTGCTGTGTGAATGCCCTGGACATCCAGAAACAAATAAATAGTCCCTGCCTTTGAAGGAGCTTGCAGATAATTCAAACAAAAATAACATAACTCCTTCCAAAAAGCATAATTTTTTAGAGATTTAAGTGGTTCTTAATACATAACTTTTAATTTTTCAGTATAAGTTCATAATTTTCAATGTAGTTTTAAGCACTATAGTTAATATCATTTATTAAATGATATATGGTTATGTTTGAGGAAGGGAAAAGGCAAATGAATAATAGGCTTGAGTTTCTTATTTTAATACAATATATTTTCTTTTTTTTGGTAAAAAAATCCTTTAAAATAAAATAAATACAATTATATATATAACAGAACAAGGTATAAAATTTTTAAATATAAAATAAGATAATATGAAATTTTGTTTGTGGGACCACTAGACAATCTCCAGTCTATCTTTTCTACCATTAGGAGGACTTTTGTGGAAGAGACTTTAAAATACGACATTAGGGGGCGCCTGGGTGGCTGAGTTGGTTAAGCAACTGCCTTCGGCTCAGGTCATGATCCTGGAGTCCCTGGATTGAGTCCCGCATCGGGCTCCCTGCTTGGCAGGGAGTCTGTTTCTCCCGCTGATCCTCCCCCCTCTCATGTGCTTTCTCTCCATCTCTCATTCTCACTCTCTCAAATAAATAAATGAATTAAATCTTTAAAAAAAAATACATTAGTCTTTTTTATTTAAAAACATTTTGGCTAGTATGAAAATGAAAGTCATCCCCTAAAACAACTTTTTTAAAATTTATTCCAACGTATCAGAACTAAAACAAATACAAAAGTTAAAATTATAAAATAAGATACAATTTGAGACACAGGTAAAATGATTTCGTATCTTAAATATTTGCGGAATGTGGACAGTATTTGAAATGATACTGCAGACAGGCTAAAGTTTTTTTTTTGACAAAATTTAAAATTCAGAAGCAGAAATTCAAGGGAATAAAGACTGCATGGTTTGAAGTCTGCACTCTATGTAAACAACCATTTTTCCTTATTGATTTATTTATTTTACAGACACATATTCTGCTTACTGTGTATCAGGTGATTTTCCAGATACTTTATCATTAATCCAAATGACAACCGTATGAGTTGCTTTCTATTTCCATCCCTCTTACGTATTAGGAAACAGGCCCAGAAAGGTCCAGAACCACACGCGAAGTCACACAGTTGACAAGCTGTTTAACCCATATTCAAGCCCAGCACTCTGGTTACTTTGCCCCTGCTCTTAACCACTACCCTACACTGGAGTGACTCTTAGCGGCAATGACTCTCATTATAATTCCTCTTCCACAAACCTAAAGCCCAAGCGGATAGCTGGGTCAAAAGACAAAACAGAACACGCACTTTGAGCACAGAAGCCCAAGAGAGTGCCTACAGGCACTTTGCTCAAGGCACTGGGCGGCAGCGTTTCCCTACAGGCACAACCCATTCACAGGAAAACTAGGAGAGATTTTTGCTATAGGCTCCCTTCCCCCAGTCTGGGGAACAGCATTCTTGAAAATCCCAAGACCAGCTCCAGAAGAGGCTGAGCCGGGGAAGGAAGTGCCCCTCCTCTTGAGAATACTCCCTCAGGTCACAAGTAACAAAAAAGACACTCTTCTACCCATGGCTTTTGCACACATTCTCACTGTATCCAGGCTTCAGACAAGAGCACCCCAGATGGTCAGCAAATGACACCAAATCTCACCTACTGCCTCTCCATTTTTTAAGTAGTTGGGAGGGAATCAACAGAAAGGGAATTTTGGGACACATGAAAATTACACAAAGTTCAAATTTCAGTTGATTTAACTCAACTCTGATACTGTCCCACCTGGAAATAGTGTCAGATCCTACAGTTAAGCCTCAGTCCCAGAAGATTGCTCCCGCCCACTTCAGAGGCCAATTGCAAGTAGCAGGTCCAGAGGTTCCCCACAACGTCTGTGTGGTGTGGCTACAAATCAGAGATTTCTGTGATCTCCTGTGCCTTTTGGTTTAATTAATGTGCTAGAGTGGCTCACAAAACTCAGTGGGACATTTACAGTTGACCCTTGAACAACACAAATTTGAACTGCATGTGTCCACTTTATAGGTCAATTTTTTTCAATAAATAAATTGGAAAGATTTTCAGAGATTTGTGACAATTTGAAAAAAACTTGCAGGTGAACCATGTAGCCTAGAAATACTGAAAAAATTAAGAAACAAACTGAGGGTTACAGAAGGGGAGGGTGGTGGGGGGCTGGGGTAACCGGGCAATGGGTATCAAGGAGGGCACATGTGTGTTGAACACTGGGTGTTATACACAACTAATGAATCTCTGAACACTACATCAAAAACCAATGATGTACTATATGTTGGCTAATTGAACATAATAATAAAAAAATAATAAATAAATAATAAATACATATCAATGCTTTCTAATCCAAAAAAAAGAAAAATTATTGTTGTAAGAATATAGTATATAATATGTGTAACATACAAAATAGGTGTTAATCCACTATTTGTTATCAGTAAGGCTTCTGGTCAATAGTAGGCTATCGGTAGTTAATTTGCAGGGGGAGGAGTCAAAAATTATACATAGATTTTCAACTGTGTGGGAATCGACACCCCTAGTCCCCACATTGTTCAAAGGTCAACTGTACTTACATTGACCAGTTTAATTAAGGATATGATAAAAGGATACAGATGAACAATCATATGAGGAGATATACAGGCTGAAGTCTGAAAGGTTCCTAAGAGCAGGAGCATTTGTCCCATGGAGTTGGGGTGCCATGCATTGGGGACTTTTGTAGAGACTTCATTAGGGAGGCAGGATCAATCATTAGTTCCATTTCTAGCCCTTCTCCCCTCTCTACAGAAGTGAGGGGTGGGGCTGAAAAATTCTAAGGTTCTAATCAGGACTTCTTCTTTCTGGTGGTCAGCTCCCATCCAGGAGCCATCCAGGAACCCACCCAGAGTTGCCTCCTCAGAACAAAATATGCTCCTAGGGTTCTTACCACTAAGGAATTTACAAGGGTTTCAGGAGCTCTGTGTCAGGGATGGGGTCAAAGACCAAATATTAAAACAAAAGTTGTTCTCAGTGTTCTTATCAATCAAAAAATCACAAGGGTTTTAGGAACTCTGTGTCGGAACTGTGAGTGTGTATGTGTGTGTGTGTGTGTGTGTATATATTTTTCTTTTATTAAAATATAGCTGATATATATTTTTTCTATTATCTCACACAGCCAAGCCCATTTGTTTATATATTTATCTATGGCTACAACTTCACAGTTGAATAGTTACAACTGATGCGGTTCAGACCACACTACCCCAGAATATGGCACCTTGGCATATTGAATAATTTAAGCTAATGGAGTTTGAGAAAATTGCAGAAGAATAAAAGTTCACTTTGGTGGCACCTGGGTGGCTCAGTTTGTTAAGCGCCCCTCTTGATTTCAGCTCAGGTCATGATCTCAGAGTTGTGAGATATAGTCCTGCATTGAGCTCTTTCTCAAACTAATAAATAAAATAAAATTGGCTGATTATAGGTTCCTTATGATCATATGATAGAGGAAGAGAAAACTCAGGCCTGCAGGATATGCAGACACCACTCAAAAGTACACAGCTGCAGCACTACGTCCCTTTTCTGGGATAGTCCTGAAGTAACACAAGAAAGTGGTAAAGGGAAGTCCTTCCAGTGGGCAGAACTTCCAGCAGTGCACCTAGTTGTTTACTTTGCTTAAGAGAAATGGCCAGACATGCGATTATATGCTGATTGCAGTGCTACAGCCAATGGCTTGGCTGAATGGCCAGGGATTTGGAAAGAACATGATTGGGCAATTGGCAATAAGGAGGTCCGGGCAAGAGGTATACAGATAGGCTATTCTGAATGGGCAAATAATTGAAGATATTTGAGTCCTGTGTGAATGTTTACCAAAGGGTGAACTCAGCAGAGAAGGATTTTAATAATCAAGTGAACAGTATGACCTATTCTGTGGACACCAGTCAGCCCATTTCCCCAGCTACCCATCATCGCTCAACAGACCCATGAACAGAGAGATAATGGTGGCAAGGACAGAGGTTACGCATGGGCTCGGCAACATGGACTTCCACTCACCATGGCTAACCTGGATGAAGCCACTGCTGAGAACCCAATCTGGCAGCAGCAGATATCAACACTGAGTCTCTGATATGGCACCATTCCCTGGGGTGGTCAGCTAGGTGCTTGGTGGGAGGCTGATTACATTGGACCCCTTCCATCATAGAAAAGGCAACACTTCACTCTTACTGAAATAAACACTTACTCTGGATATGGATCTGCCTTCCCTGTGTGCAGTGTTTCTGCCCAAACTGTCAAGCTACCATCTATGGACTTGTAGAATATCATATCCACTGACATGCGTTGCTTCTGATCAAGGAACTCACTTCATAGTGATGGGGTTCAGGACCTGCTACCCCCAAGTATGACACCTTAGCATATTGAATATTTGAAAATGAAGGAGTTTGAGAAAAAACAGAATCAGGAAGTTCACTCATACTCTACCCCCCACCTCACCCTTCTTCCCTAAAACAGTCCATAAAACCCACATGTGAAAGTATCCAGTATCCATAAAAAATAAACATCCTTATCTCAGAACACAAAGGGATACTGAGAAAAAGCTGAACAAACAAGACCCTTTATGTTTCCCCATGTTTACCACAATTACCTCATATTCCTTAATGTATTCTTCCATGACTGCCCACTTTTCAACAAATCTATCATCAATATACTCAGGTCTGTTTCTTTGGGTCTTCATTTCTTTATTAAGGCTCCCATGTTACATACAATTTATATTCAATAAATTTGCATGATTTTCCCATTAATCTACTTTAGAATATTCAGATCCAGGGACATCTGGGTGGCTCAGTCTGCTTTCAGCTCGGGTCATGATCCCAGGGTCCTGAGATTGAGCCTCACATTGGGCTCCCTGCTGCTCCACCCACCCTTGCTTGTGCTTGCTCACTCTTTCTCTCTCTCAAATAATAAATAAATAAATAAATAAATAAATAAATAAATAAATAAATAAAATCTTTTTTTAAAGATTTTATTTATTTGACAGAGAGAGACACAGCGAGAGAGGGAACACAAGCAGGGAAGTGGGAGAGGAAGAAGCAGGCTTCCTACGGAGCAGGGAGCCTGATGTGGGGTTCGATCCCAGGACCCTGGGATCATGACCTGAGCCGAAGGCAGATGCTTAACGACTGAGCCACCCAGGTGCCCCAAATAAATAAAATCTTTAAAAAATATTCAGATCCAGCCAAAGACCATAGAAGGGTAAGGAAAACTTTTTCCTCCCCAACAACAGAAAATGAAGTACAGCAATGGTTGGAATTCACTCATCTTACCATGTTTCCTGCTATCCTAAAGCTGCTGGCTTGATCGAATGGTATAATGGCCTTTGAAATACTCAGAAGCGGTGCCAGCTAGTGGCGATATCTTGCAGGGCTCAGCATGGATTTTCCAGGTGGATGTATATACCATGAATCTGCATTCAATATGGTACAGTTTCTCAGACAGTCAAGATTCATGGGTCCAGTAATTAAAGGGTAGAAATGGGAGCAGCACCATTCCTTATTAATCCTAGTGACCTACTAGCAAAGTTTTACTTCCTGTCCCTATGACCTATGCTTTTCTGGCCTAGAGATTTTTGTTCCAAAGGGAAGGATACTGTGGTCTCTGGGTGGCTTAGTTGGTTAAGCATCTGCCTTCAGCTCAGGTCATGATCCTAGGGTCCTGGGATCGAGTCCTGCATCAGTGAGCAGCCTGCTTCTCCATCTCCCTCTGCTTCTCCCCCAACTTGTGTTCTCCCTTGCTCACTCTCAAATAAATAAATAAAATCTTAAAAAAAGAAGAAGGAAGACAGATACTTCAAAAAGAAGACAAAGAGTGATTCTACTGAACTGGAAGTTAAGACTGCTATCCAGCCACTTTGGGATCCTTATGTCTCCAAAACAACAAATAAAGGAGCCACTGTGTTGTTGGCCTAGGTGACTGCTCCTAATTACCATTGGAAAATTGGACTACTAACCACAAGAGAATTAAGGAAGAGGATGTTTGGACTATAGAATATCCCTTAGGACATCACTTAGTATTACTATATCCTATAATTAAAGCCAATAAAAACCTACAATAACAAGGAAAGACTACTCATGTTCCAGACTCTTTAGAAATGAAGGTTTGGTTACACCACCAGGTAAAGAACCACAACCAGCTGAGGTGCTTGCTGAAGGCAAAGGGGATACAGAATGGGTAGTAGAAGACAGTAGTTATAAATAACAGCTGAAACCAAAGGAAGGAGGACTGTAAGAGTAATATGTATTTCTCTTCATTTTGTTATATGTTTGGGTAGTTGTGTAGGTTTATGTTTTATTTAGGTATCATTAACTTTACATCATAGTATTTCAGTTACAGGATAGCAAGGAAAAAAGTTAAGATCCCCCAAAGACTTTGTATCCTTTTCTGGGGACAGAGTTAGTGAGTTTTTAGTTTTACTCAAAATAGTTGTATCATGTTAAGCAAAAGTAGGACATTGTTAATATCTTTATGTGGAAATTAAGTATGTTTGTTTTTTGGGGGAAGGAGGGGCAGAGGGAGAGAGAGACTCTTTTTTTCTTAAGATTATTTACTTGATTTTTTAAAAAGATTTTATTTACTTATTTGAGAGAGAGAGAGAGAGAGAGAGAACACAAACAGGGTGGAGGGGCAGAGGGAGAGAGAGAAGCAGACTCCCCACTGAGCAGGGAGCCTGATGCAGGGCTTGATCCCAGGACCCTGAGATCATGACCTGAGCCGAAGGCACCCCAAGAGTATTTGAGAGAGTGAGAACATGAGTCAGGGGGATGGGTAGAGGGAGAGGGAAAAGCAGAATCCCTGCTGAGCAGGGAGCCCCCCCGATGGGGGACTCAATCCCAGGACCGGGAGATCATGACCTGAGCCAAAAACAGACACTTAACTTACTGAGCCACCCAGGCACCCCTGGAGATTAGTACGGTTTAAGGAAATATATATGAGTGCCAAGTTGACGAGAGATGAATTTATGATGGTAATTTTATATGTCAACTTGCCTGGGCCACAGCACCCATATATTTGGTCAAACATCAGCCTGGATACAATTGCAAAGGTGTTTTTTTAGAGGAGATCAACATCTAAATACACCTTTAGTAAAGTGGATTAACCCCCTTAATGTGGGTGGGTCTTATCCAATTAGTTGAAGGTCTTGAGAGAGAACAGACTGAGGTTTCCTAAGAGGAAATTTGTCTCCAGCCTGGTTTTGGATTTATGTATGCAAATCTTCTGTGTCTCCAGTCTACCAGGCCACCCTTGCAGATTTTGGACTTGTCAGCCTCCATAATTACATGAGTCAATTTCTAAAAGTAAATCTCTCTGTCCTTAATAAATTGGCCCTTTAGAAAAAAGGTTTGCTGATCTGTATCCTTGTCACATAGCCTATATCACAAAAGTCGTCAGAGATTCCTAGTCAGAATACTGTGATTTAAAATTTTCCTCAGGGGTGCCTGGGTGGCTCAGGTGTTAAACATCTGCCTTCAACTCAGGTCATGATCCCAGCATCCTGGGATCAAGCCCCACATCTGGCTCCATGCTCCATGGGAAGCCTGCTTCTCCCTCTCCCACTTCCCCTGCTTGTGTTCCCTCTCTCGCTGTGTCTCTCTCTGTCAAGTAAATAAATAAAATCTTTAAAAACAAACAAAACAAAAACAGTGCTCTAGAGATAACTTTAAAATAAATAAATAAAATAAAATCTTCCTCATTGTATTTATCCTTAAAAGCTCTACTAGGAATGCTAACTTTGAAATGTAAAGCCTAAAAAATATTTTTAAAAAAATGCAAAACACATAGACCAATGGAATAGAGCCCAGAAATAAACTTTTGCCTATAGGTCAAATGATTTTAACAAGAGTACAAAGACCATTCAGTGGGGGAAAAAACAGTCTGTTCAACACACAGTGCTCAGAAAGTTGAATATCCACATGTAAAACAATGAATTTGGATCAAAGACCTAAACTTAAGAGCTAAAATTATAAATCTCATAGAGAAATGCTTCATGACAATAGATTTGTCAATGATTTCTTTGATGACTCCAAAAGCACAGGAAACAAATAAAAAATAGATTAAATGGGAGTATACCAAAATTTAAAACCTCTGTGTATCAGTCGTGTGGAAAAAAAACAAGCTGCAGAATGGGAGAAAATATTTGCAAATCATATATCTGATAAGTGGATAATATCCACAATATATAAGAATTCCTACAACTCAACCACCACCACCACCACCACCACCAAAATAACCTGGTTAAGAAATGGGCAAAGAACTGGAATAAACATTTCTCCAAAGAACATAAACCAATCAGTAAAAAATCAGTATACAATGAGATACCACTTTATACCCATTAGAGTGGCTATTACATTAAACAAAATAACAAAAACAGATTAACAAGTATTGGCAAGGATATAGAGAAATTAGAACCCTTGTGCTTTGCTGTTAGAAATGTAAAATGGTACATCTGCTATGGGAAACAGTGTTTCCTAAACACAAAAAAACAGAATTACGTATGTGGCACATATATGTAGTATACACATGCAACAGAATATTATTCAGTTTTAGAAAGGAAGAAAATTCTGACTCATGCTACATGGATGAATCTTGAAGACCTTATGTCAGTGAAATATGCCAGACAGCAAAGGACAAATATTATATGATTCCACTTATATGAAGTATCTGGACTAGTCAAATTCATAGAGACAGAAAATAGAATAGTCATCCCCAGGGGCTGGGGATAGGGAAGAATGGGGAATTGTTATTTAATGGGTGCAGAGTTTCAGTTTTACAAGATGAAAAGAGTTCTGAAGATGTATGGTTGATGATTGCAAAGTAATGTGACACACTGAATGCCACTGAGTTGTACACTTAAATATGGTTAAGATGGTAAATTTTATGTAATATGCATTTGAAAACACACACACACACACACACACACACACACACACACAGGTAATGCAAAGTATTATGACAAATAAGCAAATACTAGATTCCTGAAAATCAAGTCCAGATGCAAATTTTAAAGTACTAAAAAATACCAGTATATTATACATGTCCAGGGAAACTGTTTTGGTTTTACTAATTACTTTTTAAGTTACTGGTAAAACATATTTATTTTTTATCCACTATTATTTTTAATAATCAATTAATTCTGTTGATTATTAAAAATAAGTAAAAAATATTTTTGGTCCCCACTCCCCTGGCCTCAACCATCATTAGTCCATTGATCTATACCTATGCTATGCTCAACTCTGACTCCCCTACCACTGAGATCCTGGTTCCCAACCCCACACCACTCTTACCAGATATCAGGAATCTGGGCTCCCTGAAAGTTAATATGACATCAGACTTGGCCTCCCAACTCTTGATGATAAAGGGCATGTTAAGCTATCCCTGATTCTTAGAGACAAGTTTTAAGCAAAATCAAGGAATATAAATAAGTATATGTTTTAACAGAAGATTCATTATTACACAATTCACAAGATACCCATGATAATTTTCAGTGGGAAGGAACAGGAAGGGTGCAAAATGGAGAAATAATATAAACAATGCAAAGAATGAACACCTACAGTTCACTTTTCCCAAAAGCAGGAATGACCTTTTGATACTTAACCTTATTTGTGGGCAACTTTTCAGATTCCCATGGTCTGAAAGATCTCTTGTTTGAAATTTCCCTTGATTTCATTTGCTCCAAACAGACAACACATGCCACATACATACAGGTAGCAGTCTGGATTTGGCCATAAGTTGTACTTTACTGACCAATGATATAAATTAATAGAGTTTAAGTCAGTTCCAGATGGGTGTCTATGATCCCATTCTTTGTTTTTCCAGTTATCCTACAGACTTCTCCATGCATTCCCAGGGGACTACCCCAGTGGAAATCCTTCGGTGCGTGTCATGTGCCCTCCCTCCATTCTATGGGGCCTGTAAAACTATTAAAACCCATATCCTGCCTCTCCAATCTCACTCCATGTTTGTGAGGCAGATCATTTTCCTTTTTGGCCGTATCTCCAAGTGATTAGTTTCCTGCTCTGTGAACTTCCATCAAATCCAACCCTTCCTATACCCTGGAACCTAACCCAATCATTGTCTTCCCTAAGAATCCTTACCTGGCTACCCTCTGCTAGGGTCCCAAACTCTACATTCCCAAACACGGCTATACTTTGTTCACTGTCCTGTCATGGACAGCAGGCTGATTGCTTTTCTGATCTCTTTTCTGATTCAGCTCCCCACAAGAGCCATAGATATTGTACCAACAATTCTACAAATGGGCTGGCAAAAAGTGAATTTTCAATCACTATTATATAACCAATGACTGTCACTGCTGGGAAACACATTATACTTAAAAAAGAAAACTGAAATAAAATGGAAATCATTTGGTATATGTGACATCACTGCTAATAAGACAGGGACTAAGTTTAGCATGGTACACTTAGGAGAGGGGTGTCTCTAGGCAAAACTAAGGAATCCAAGTAGCAGTGGCTCAGTGGTGCTAACAGATGTGCTGGGGAGAGTGCCATAATGATTGAAACTTGCAAGCATCCTGGCTCACAGAATATGGAGCTCCAGCCCCTAAGTTGAGAGCCTTTTCTCTGGAACTAGCTACCTATGATACTGTGATTTAGAATAAGAAATAGATAGTTGGGGTGCTTGGGTGACTCAGTTGGTTAAGCATCTGCCTTTAGCTCAGGTCATGATTCCAGGGTCCTGGGATGTAGCCCCGCATCGGGCTCCCTGCTCATTGGGGAGTCTGCTTCTCCCTCTGTCCCTGCTTGTGCTCTCTCTGTCAAATGAGTAAATAAATAAATAAAATCTTAAAACATTGGGCGCCTGGGTGGCTCAGTCGTTAAGCATCTGCCTTCGGCTCGGGTCATGATCCCGGGGTCCTGGGATCGAGTCCCGCATCGGGCTCCCTGCTTGGCGGGAGGCCTGCTTCTCCCTCTCCCACTCCCCCTGCTTGTGTTCCTGCTCTCGCTGTCTCTCTCTGTCAAATAAATAAATAAAATCTTTTAAAAAAAATCTTAAAACATAAGGAAATATATGGGGCACCTGGGTGGCTCAGTCATTAAGTCTGCCTTCGGCTCAGGTCATGATCCTGGGGTCCTGGGATCAAGCCCTGCATCGGGCTCCCTGCTCAGCGGGAAGCCTGCTTCTCCCTCTCCCACTCCCCCTGCTTGTGTTCCCTCTCTCGCTGTGTCTCTCTGTCAAATAAATAAATAAAAATCTTTAAAAAAACAAAACAAAAAACATAAAGAAATATATAGTTGGTTTTCATCCCCCTTTCTGGAAGAGAGCTCCTAAAATTCTTGGAATTTCCTGTGATAAGACTGATAAACTACCTTCTGTGATGTTAATGAGGTAACATTGGAAGGCCCGGAAGGATGGGGGCTGGTTTGGATGCCAGGAGGATCATGTGATTAGAAGGTTGGAATCTGGGGCACCTGGGTGGCTCAGTCATTAAGCATCTGCCTGAGGCTCGGGTCATGATCCCAGGGTACTGGGATCGAGCCCCACATCGGGCTCCCTGCTCTGAAGGAAGCCTACTTCTCCCTCTCCCACTCCCCCAATTGTGTTCCCTCTCTCGCTGTGTCTCTCTCTGCCAAATGAATAAAATCTTTTTTTAAGGTTGGAATTTTCAGTCCCATCTCCTTAATTTTGGGGGAGGGGAGACAGGCTGAAGATGGAATCAATTTCCAATAGCCAATGATTTAATCAATCACTCCTATGTAATAAAAGCTCCATAAAACCCCACAAGGATAGGGTTAGGAGAGCCTCGAGGCTGTTGGAACAATTCTTCCATGTGCCATTGTGCTGGGCCCAAACTCCATGGATAAACAAGTTCCTTTGTTTGGAACCTCACAATATGTATCTTTTCATCTGGCTGTTGATTCATATACTTTATATCCTTTGTAATAAACTGGCAATCTAGTGAATAAACTAGAGTCCTGTGAGTCAATCTAGCAAATGAATCCAACCCAAGGAGGAGGTCATAGGAATCTGTGATATATAGCCAGCTGGTCAGAAGCACAGGGGACAAGCTGGAGTTGGCAACTGGCATATGAATTAGGGGGCAGTCTTTTGGGTCTGAATCCTTAACCTGTGGAATCTGATGCTGTCTCTGGGGAGATGGTGTCAAAATGGAATTGAATAATATGTCACTAGGCTGGTGCCCGTGAGTTGCTTGATGATGTGGGAAAAAACTCCCCACACATTGTAACTGAGTGCTGGAGAATATAATACCCAACATTCAGTCCCCGTGAATACCACTCTCCTTCATCTCCCACACCAACACCAGCTTCAGAACTCCACTGGTTAGGAGAGAAAGTCAAAGGGGTGGGGAACTGAAAGAACTGGTTAACTTGTGGGCTTCCCTTCAAGTACTCCAAACATGGAATTTTGTCTGAGCTTATTTTCTAGTACATTCTCTGAAAAGAGTAAGGAAACCGATACACAGGCAATTTAAGTGACTTGCCTATGTTCCCACACCTTTTCACCCCCTATTATTATCATAAGGCTAAGAAAATCAGAAGTACATGCCAGTGAATCAGCAAGAATTAGACCAGACAGTACTACAGATGTGGAAGATGTTAAGATGCTTAAGAAGCATACTAAAGATGTGAAGAGGGGTGCCTGGCTAGCTCAGTTGGTGGAGCACATGACTCTTGATCTCAGGGTTGTGGTTCGAGCCCCATGTTGGGTGTAGAGATTACTTAAAAAACAAAAGGAATATGAAAGAACATGAAATGATAGGAAGGAATATTAGAATAAATTATCACTTTTTTATAGAGAGGGTCACTGATTCAAAGGCTCAATCACCATTATTAGTTATACAGGTGAAATGTCTGACCACTGAACTCAGTTAATGACAGGAACTCCTGAAATAATTCCACTGAATAAAGATGTTCTGGTAACATAAGAGTTCCAAAAATTAAGACATGATCTTGAAAGGTACTGTCTACCATTTAGTCAAAGAATGAAAAAGGAAGACTTAGAAAGAAAACAAAGGGTTAGACAAATAGCAACAGATAATGCAATCTCTTAAGGTACTACACAATGAATTGAAGTATCACATCACATTTTCTGAATTGAGAACTTTCAATAAGCCGAAAATAAAAAAATATTTAAAAGAGGGGCATCTGACTGGCTTAGTCAGTAGAGCATGTGACTATTAATTTCAGGGTCACAAGTTCAAGTCCCTTGTTGGGCATACAGCCTACTTTAAAAAAATGATTAAAAGAGTAGGAGAAATTCTTGATTACTTTGGGTATCCAGAAGACCATTTTTCTCCACCTGACAGAAATGTTAAAGAGAAAAAAAATTCAAGAATCAACTGCATAGGAGCACCTGGCTGGATCAAATGGAAGAGTATGCAACTCTTGATCTTGGAGTCGGGGGTTCAAGTCCCATGGTGGGTGTAGAGATTATTAAAAAATAAGTAAACAAACTTAAAAAAATCAACCGCATAACTGACAGCACTGCATGAAATGTTACAGATTCATATAAATAGATTAGATGCTCCACATGGTCCTGTGTCAGAATTAGTGATTCCTTTTAGCCACCTTCTATTGAGCTGCTGTTACTTAATGGAATTGCCTGGAGACATCCAGAAGATCCTACCCAGATAAGATTGAAAACATTCCATCAGTGAAAGGATGGTCTCTTTTTCACAAAGTACTTAAAGAATCTTGTCATTCCAGGATAATGGAAGCACTGAGGACTACTTGGACAAAGAACATATTTGCAAATCAAAGCACATACCCCATCTTCCTTTTAGCATTAAAATGCAAGGTGCCACAGGGGCACCTGGCTAGCTGACTCAGTAGACCATATGACTCTTGATCTCTGGGTTGTAAACTCAAGCCCATGCTGGGTGTAGACATCACTTAAAAAAATGAAATCTTAGGGGTGTCTGGGTGGCTAAGCTGGTTAAACATCCTCCCTCTCAGGTCATGATCCCAGAGTCCTGGGAGCGAGTCCCACATTGGGGTCCCTGCTCAGCAGAGAACCTGCTTCTCCCTCGCCCTCTGCTGCTTCCCCAGCTTGTGTGTGCTCTCTTTCTCTGTCAAATAAATAAAAATAAATAAATAAATAAATAAAATCTTAAATAAAAGGCATATGCCACAATCTATTATTTATTTTAAATTATTTTAAAATGATCTCTCATTCAGTCAGTGCTTTAGAGTTTTAAACTGTATAGACAAGAATGCAAGTAAAAATATTCTACGCTTGGGGCGCCTGGGTGTCTCAGTCCTTAAGCGCCTGCCTTCGGCTCAGGTCCTGATCCCGGGGTCCTAGGATTGAGCCCCTCCTGGGGGCCTAGGATCGAGCCCCGCATCGGGCTCCCTGCTCAGCGGGAAGCCTGCTTCTCCCTCTCCCACTCCCTCTGCTTATGTTCCCTCTCTCACTGTGTCACTCTGTCAAATAAATAAATAAAATCTTTAAAAAATATTCTAGCCTTAATCATTATAAAATACTTAATGTACTTCATGCAATATTCTTTGGAAAATTATTTAATTTATGATGTTGCTAATGTAATATTTTCCATTTAAATTTCAGCAGGTTTTAATGCATTTAAGTTCCATTTATGGCTCAACTCTTTTATATTTAGGAATTATAATACTACATATATTTGTATATACGTACATATATATATCTCCAACAGATCAAAAGATGCTCAACATCACTCATCATGAGGAAAATGCACATGAAAACTACAAAGAGCTATCACCTCACACCTGTCGGAATGGCTAAAATAAAAAACAAGAAACAACAGGTGTTGGCGAGGATTCAGAGAGAGGGGAACTGTCTTGTACTATTTGTTCCTGGGAATGCAAACTGATTATAGCCACTCAGGAAAACAGTACAGAGATTTCTCAAAAAGCTAAAAATAGAGCTACCCTATAATCCAGCAATTGCACTACTAGGTATTTATCCAAAGGATATAAACATACTAATTCAAAGGGATACATGTACCCCCTGTTGTAATGAGCACCAGGTGTTGTATGGAAGCATTGAATCACTATATTGTACACCTAAAACTAATATTACACTGTGTTAACTGGAATTTAAATAGAAACTTTAAGAAAAAAATTCATTTCTGGAGCACCTGGGTAGCACAGTCCGTTGGTTTCAGCTCAGGTCCCGATCTCAAGATCATGAGATCAAGCCCTGTGTCAGGCTCCACACTCAGAGCAGAGTCCGCTTAGGATTCTCTCTCCTTCTCCTTCTGCCCCTCTGCTTGTGATCTCTCTCTCTCTCAAAATAAATAAATCTTTAAAAAAATTTTCATTTCTGGGACACCTGGGTGGCTTAGTCAGTTAAGTGGCTGCCTCCTGCTCAGGTCATGATCTTGGGGTCCTGGGATCAAGCTCCAAGTCCTTCCAGCTCCTTGCTCAGCAGGGAGTCGGCTTCTCCCTCTACCTCTACCCCTCCCCCACGCTGTGCTTGTGCTAATAAATAAAATCTTAAAAAATAAAAAATTAAAAGAAACCTTCATTTCTGATAATGTGTAGATGGAACAGGACAACTCAGAAATTTCTGGAGATGGTGATCTATCTTCTGAGAATTTAAACTAAGGACATAGGGCACCTGGGTGGCTCAGCTGGGAGAGCCTGCTTCTCCTTCTGCCTGCCACTCTCCCTGCTTGTGCTCTGTCAAATAAATAAATAAAATCTTTTTTTTTTTGAGACTTTATTTATTTGACAGAGAGACACAGTGAGAGGGAACACAAGCAGGGGGAATGGGAGAGGGAAAAGCAGGCTTTCCGCTGAACAGGGAGCCCGATGCAGGGCTCGATCCCAGGACCACGAGATCATGATCTGAGCCAAAGGCAGACGCTTAAGGACTGAGCCACCCAGGCACCCCAATAAATAAAATCTTAAAAAGAAAAATAATCTATTTAAAAACAAAGGACATAGGCAGAATGAAAGAAAAATATTTATAAAATATCCTTTGCCCTCTTAAATAAAACAATATAACATTGTTATTACCTCCATGTTACCTCCTTTATTCATTTAACTTGAAAAACATGTATTTTGGGGCGCCTGGGTGGCTCAGTCGTTAAGTGTCTGCCTTCGGCTCAGGTCATAGTCCCAGGGTCCTGGGATTAAGCCCTGCATCGGGCTCCCGGCTCGGCGGGAAGCCTGCTTCTCCCTCCTTCATTCCCCCTGCTTGTGTTCCTGCTCTTGCTATCTCTCTGTCAAATAAATAAAATCTTAAATAAAAAGAAAAGAAAAACATGTATTTTTCTCCTGTTGCAGAGACTGGTTGTTGACAGAAAAAGTATTGCATGGACTCTGACCTCATGTTCACTATTCCACAGGAAAAGAAATGTTGGATCCAGCTTGGAAAAAAGTGCACATAGGCCTTTTATGGGAAACTGTGTGGCAGCCCCATGGAACGTTGTCGGGGCCTTGGTACGGGGCTCTGGGCTTCTTCTGTCACCCAAGGCTCAGGCAGACAAGCTACCACCCTCATGAAGGGACACTCACCTGACAGGGTTCCTGCAGCTTCCCTGAGCCAAGGTCACTTCAGACCCTGGGTGCTTGCAAGTATTCTTCATACCCCTAAACCAAACCCCTTTCACTTTCCAGAAAACTGCATTTTCTGTGACATTTTTTAAAGTTTGGTATTAAAACTATGATGCCTGCATTATGCACCTCTGGTCTTTCAATGAATGGGAAGGAAGAGCAACAGGAGATGAAAAGGGAGGGGAAAAAAGAGGAGGAGAGAAGCCAAAACAGGGAAGATGATTCTGGGAAAGAGGGCTCTCCGTGTGGAAAAAGGCAATGTAAATAGGGAATGGAGGAAGGCAAACCAAACCTGTGTGACTAGACTGGGGTTGAAAGTATCATTATAAATACATGGAAAAATACATGCACACACGCATGTTTATATATCTATATATCTATACACAGATCTTCCTCAACTTATATTGGGGTTATGTCCTAATAAAGCTGACCTGAAAATATTGTAATGTTTAAGACACCTAACCTAACAAACATCATAGCTTAACCTAGCTTACCTTAAACATGTCCAGAACACTTACATTAGCCAACAGTTGGGAAAAATCACCTAATGCGAAGCCTGTTTTACAACAAAGTGTTGAATATCCCATGTAATATTGAGTCCTGTATAGAAAGTGAAAAACAGAATGGTTGCATGGGTCCAGACTGCATGGCTGACTGGTAGCTATGGCTCCCAGCCACTGTCCTGAATCATGAGAGAATATCATGCCTTGTATCACTAGACTGGGAAAAGATCAAAAATAAAATTTGAAGTACTGCTTTCAGGTTCTTGCTTCCAAGATGCCCACGGAAAGAAGAAACCATGATCGTGCCAAAAAGGGCCACTTGCAGCCCACTCTCTGCACCATCTGCAACCATTGTACGCCCAAGGATAAGGCCATTGAGAAGTTCGTTATTGGGAACAGAGTAGAGGCCACCACCATCAGGAACATTTCCAAAGCGAGGGTCTTTGATGCCTATGTGTTTCCCAAGCTGTGTGTGAAAGTCCATTACTGTGTGAGCTGTGCCATTCATAGCAAGGTGGTTAGGAGTTGCTCTGGTGAAACATGGAAGGACTGAACGCCACCACCCCAATTTAGATCCATGGGTGCTGCCCCACCACCTCCACCAAAACCCATTTAAGGAGCTAAGTTCTTAAAGACTGAAGGAAAACTGTTCCAGGAAAAAAAATAAAATGGAAATTGTACTATGAAAAATTTTGAAGTATGATTTCTACTAAATGAGTATTGCATTCACAGCATTGTAAAGCTGAAAAATAATGTCAAACCATTGTAAATTGGGGACTATCATATTTATATACAACTACATATAATTATATATATAGTTATATACATAGCTATATCTATATATCTTTTTAAAAATATTTTATTTATTTGACAGAGAGAGACACAGTGAGAGAGGGAATACAAGCAGGGGGAGTGGGAGAGGGAGAAGCAGGCTTCCCACAGAGCAGGGAGCCCAATGTGGGACTCGATCCCAGGATCCTGGGATCATGACCTGAGCCAAAGGCAGACGCTTAACGACTGATCCACCCAGGTGCCCCTATATTTATGTATTTTTATTTGAAAGGACATAAAAGCAATATTAGTAGCACTGAGACCTTATTTTCTAAACACCTTTCCCCATGCCTACTTTTTTATTTATGAATTTGAATGGCTAATATAGTCACATGTTGAAAGATCAAAATGTACAAAATGACATACCATGTAAAGTCTGCCTTCCATGCCCGATGACCATATATCCCCGTTTTCCTGCTGAGGCTCATTTTACAACTGCTGTCCCGGCATAATAATGAATAGTTCCTTCTTTCTCTCAGGAGTGTGCTATTTTGGACGATAATTATACAGACACTCTACTTGGAGCCCTCTTCCTTCACCATGCTGTTACCTCAAGACATAAGAGTCACTTGTGTTATCAGTGTCTGTGTATACTTCTGGAGGAATTCTATGCATATATAAGTAAATACATACATAGTTTTTTTGTTTTGTTTTAACCGATTGAGCCACACAGGTATCCCCCCACTTTTTTTCAAGATTTTATTTGTGAGAGAGAGAACGAGAGCACAAGCAGCGGGAGCGGCAGGCAGAGAGAGAGGGAGAAGCAGGCTCCCTGCTGAGCTGGGAGCCCGATCCTGGACTCGATCCCAGGACCCTGTGATTATGACCTGAGCTGAAGGCAGACGCTTAACCGACTGAGCCACCCAGGTGTCCCATTTTTTTTAATTTTAAAGAAATGGGTATATTCATGCTATTTTTAAGTTTATTTTGAAGCAAACTTACCTATATAGAAATTGCAAGAATATTAAAAAGAATTCACATTAACCCTTTACCTAGACTTACTAATTCTAAATATTTTGCCACATTTGGTTTGTCATGTTTTGAGCCACCATCACTTTCACCTGGATTGCAATTTCCAGCCCCCTCCCTCTCTCAGCCCTCCTTCTAAATAATTTGGGAAAATTAATACACAAAGGAAGACTCCAAGAGGACAATATTGAAAACTTCATGGAATAGAACACTGGCAGAAAATGATAGCAGAGAAAGGGGAGTGTTGAGGCGGTAGAGAGTGAGGGGTACATAAGGAAGCCTTATAATCCTAATTTTGAGAATCAAAGAATTACACAATCAGTAGGTACATAGATGCTTTACCTGTGATTGATATCAAGCACTGAAAATGTCCTTTCTCCCAGGAGCCCTTATAAACTTAATAACACATGTACAATGCACTACGTGGCACAGGCAAAAAAAAAAAAAAAAAGCTGAAATTTTAGCTTTTCCTGCCTCAGCTCTGAATAACTTCAGTACAAGCCTTCATATGCAATTCTATTTAAGTCAACAAAGAAAATAATCATGTGGGATTTTGCCTTATTGTGTTCACAGTCCAATAAAGAATTAGAATTAGTTAATGAAATTTGAATTTAAATAGTAAGAAAATAACTACAGCTAAACCGCAGGTATCTGTCCCTCAGTCTGCACCCAAACCTCCTGCTAGATATGCACAAATCTATTGACAATAGTCATTTATCAGTTTTCACATTGCTGAATGTAAAGGTCTTGTCTAGTCTTACTTTTAAGTGTAAGGGTCTGAGGATACACACATTTAGAAGTTCATGGCAGCAATGTTGGTGATAACTGTACACTACACAAGACCCAAAAAATCATCAGGTACAGAAGGGTCCCATGTACTTTGGGATTTATTTATATATCATATAAAATGGCACCATTCATACATATATAGATATATTTAATATCAGTATGTACACAGATATGCATAATTCTTGGTATTAGATATATAGTGGTGATAGATATTGATAATGATAGAATACTGTCTAGAGATGAAAATGAAAAATTGGAGCTACATACAACATAGATAAATACTGAAAACTTAACAGCCTTACTTTGGAGATATTGTGGGTTTAGTTCCAGACTACTGCAACAAAGTAACTACCACAATAAAGTGAGTCAAATGAATTTTTTGGTTTTCCAGTACATATAAAAGTTATGTTTACACTATACTGTAGTTTAAGTGTGCAATAGCATTATGTCTAAAAAAAGGTATATACCTTAATTTAAAAATATTGCTAAAAAATGCTAACCATCATCTTAGCTTTTGGTGAGTCATAATCACTGTCATAGATCATCGTAACAAAAAATTTAAAGTTTTAAATTTTATGGATGTGACACAGAGACATGGAGTAAGCAAGTGCTGTTGGAAAAATGGCACGGGTACAGTTGCTTGATTCAGGGTTGTCACAAATCTTCGTATTGTAAAAAATGCAATGTTTGGGGCTCCTGGCTGGCTCAGTGGGAAGAGCATGAAACTCTTGAGCTTGGGGTTGTGAGTTCGAGCCCCATGTTGGATGTAGAGATTACTAAAAATAAAATAAACTTAAAAAATGCAATGTCTGTGAAGCACAATAAAATGAGGTATGCCTATAGTAAGTGGGAAAAAAACAAAAATATGCATTTAAGAGTAAACTATAAACTCTATAACTTAAATATGTAATCTCAAGGGATAAAACTGTAAAGACCACATGGGCAAATTCATCTCCATTGGAAGAAGATATCAAGATTGGGAAGGGATGGAAAAAGAAGGTGATAAATCTTTTTACGGGGGAAAAATTTACCCTCCCTGGATCACAGTTGTTAATCCTTTAACAAATGTGTCCTAAGTAGGCTTGAAAATTTTTCAGTCCTCAAAATAAGAAATATCAGAGTTTTGCTGAAACGTCTTCCTTCGCATTTATTTCACTTTTTTTCTGTTTAATAGTATATGAAGATCTTCAATAAATGCTGTAATTTCTCTTCCCCACCCTGCAAAAAACCAAAAGATTGAGAAGGGATACCCAGTGGTTATGAGAAACCCAGGGATCTTCCTAAGATTCTACATTACTGTTATTTCCATTCCCTTACCTGGAAAATTAGTTGGGATCTCCTTAGACTCACAGAAGACTCATTCTTGAGTGCAAATAGACATGATTCCCAGCTTACTCTGCAGCAATACAGTCTGGAAGTGGCTACAACTACCCTAGGATCCCTGTTTTTCAAGCCTATAAAAGCATGCACCTGCTTCCCTATTAATTCCCCCAAATAAGCCTCAGGGCAAACTCTGTTCACCTGCTAGTGTCAATCTTCTTAAACATGGCTGCGTCAGAAACCTTCACAAAGCTGAACTTGGATTTCCAGTTCCATTGACTTTGGATCCCATCCAGTCTTGCACTAAGGCAATCCTGTCAGAAGAGCATTACAGTTGGAATATTTTAACTGTCTTTGGATCTATACTAATCCCAGAATTTGTGAGTGTCCACACTAGGCAACTTGTGGATATCTCTGCGCCGTCACTTAGAAGCTCTTCTGAGATGGAAAGGTTTATAATGTACTTCTAGGGCATGCTCATTAAATCCCTAGTTGGAAGGGTGCCACATCTGGGTAACTCTCCCAAACAAATCTTAAAACAGCAACTGACTTACAACATAACCACAAAGCATTAGCTATCTAAATGCTCTCTGAGCTGAGCTCAGCTTCAGGGATTTGAGACTTGGAGGAGAGCCTAGTCCAGTGCTTTTCAAAGTATAAGGAGCTTTGGAATCACTGGAGACCATATGGATTCTGATTCAGTAGATCCGGGGTGAGATCTGAGATTTGCGATTTGCATTTCTAACAAGACTCCAGGTGATGCCAATGATGCTTGTTTGCAAACAGTAACAAGGATTTAGCATGCTACTTAAGGTTGTACTTGTCAGGGAGACATATCTAGATAGAATCCGAATTTTAACTAGACTGCTGTGGGATCTTGAACAAGTCCTTTCCCTCCAGAGTTGAGTTTATGATTAACGCCCCTCCCCCATCTGCCTTAATGGAGTTTGAGTATGTAAAGCACTCATTTCAATATTAAACTAAGCTTCAGTTCTGTACTCTCAGACTTGGTACATTTCAGTGATTTTCTCTATCCCTGTCAGTGAACCCCAGTCTCACTCACTGGTTGCACTATTACTTCTCTCAGAGTGTGGTCCTCAGATCAACCCTGGCACTTGTTAAAAACAAATTCTCAGGCCCCAAACCAGACCTAGTGAATTAGAAACCTGGGTGGGGGGGTTTCACTCTATGTCTTAATAAGCCTTCAGATTACGCTGATACACACTTAAGTGGGAGGACAATTGCCTTTGCCAGAGGGATATAGCAGAGTCAAGCAGAACCACTGGAAAAAATAAAATATCCAAATGTTATATTTATAATTGCACAATATTATAATTGAAATGATAATTACTTTGATATGAAAAACGTTTCTTTTTTTTTAAAGATCCATTTATTTACTTGAGAGAGAGCATGAGTGGGAGGAGCAGAGGGAGAAGGAGAGAGAAACTCAAACACACTTCATACTGAGTACAGAGCCCCACATGGGGCTTGAACTTATGACCCTGAGATCACAACATGAGCAGAAATCAAGAGTTGGCCGCTTAACCAACTGTGTCACCCAGGCGCCCCAAAAATGTTTCTGAAATTAAGTTAAGAAAATTTTTCTAAGCATCTCTAACAGAGGAGATGGTGAACTTGACAGGGCATATATGTAAGTAGAGGGTAAGTTTATAAAAAACTTGATTTCCATGGTGCCTGGCTGGCTCAGACTAGACTGTGCAACTCTTGATCTCTGGGCTGTGAAATTAAGCCTCATGTTGAGCATAGAGATTATTAAACAACAACAACATACTTGATTTCCTGCGTGCACACACACACACAAAACTGAAATAAACAACAGTATACTGATACATTGTACAAAACCCACATAATCTTTTAAGATAAAGTAAGTGGCACTGTGGCAAATTTGCTCTAAGAAGCCCTTGACTCTGCCCTATGTGAGCAGACAGACTTCAGAGAAAAGTGATAGAGTGATGGAATTAAAAGAAAACGGAATTTTTTTTATAATAGGAGTCTCATTAAAATAAAAACAAAATTAACTCTACCATCACTTACTGAAAAATATCTCAAACATTTTGACAAATATATTAGAAACAACACAAAATAATTGTTTTGAAAGGAAGGGACACAAGTAAATTTGCTCACAGATGATTTCTGTAGCCACAGAATTAATGCAAAAATATTTTCATATTGTTCTGTATAAAATCCAAAGCTCTCTTCGGGACACATTTGTAAAGCCAGAACTAAAGGAAGAAGGTAAAAGATAAATGGGGAAAATTAGATCATTTAAAGTGTGTATTATATAGGGTACATTTCTAAGACTGTAGCTGCAAATTCATGTTTTAAAAACCTAAATTCTAAACATGATAACGAAAGCACCGAAAAACTCAAATATGAAACTGATAGGTTTCCCAGGACCGCAGAAACGAAAACAGGCAGGGGAAGAACACAGAAGCAGGCGGGATTGACCCCTGCGGGCCTCCGTCAGCTAAGTCACCTTCCACAGTGCCGCAGGATAGGGGCGGAGCCATGCCGAAGGACCAGGCTCACTTCCTCCCGGATATGGTCCTGCGATGGTTTGCAGAAAACAGGGTGCGCGCAGGGCAAGGGCTTAGTAGGCGAGGAACCTCTAGAGAAACTTTATCTTATAATATAATAATTCTAAATAATAATTATAGCTTTTTAATGATTTTTGTTTTCAAGATAGGCAACATTGGTCTGAAAAAAATACTTCGAAATTACTTAAGTTCATGCCTTCAGGATGCTCCAAAATTACGAGTTTTAAATAATTAGGACAGTGTAATCTCACGATAAAACACATGTCCGTTTAAAAAGTGTTTGATTCAAAGGAATTGAATCAGTGGGAAAAAAAATAGGACACCATATTATTTCAAAGGAAGTTTTCCTTTATTTCATTATTTCCCATTTTTCAGAAATTTGGGACCTTCAAAAATTCGTTCTTAATTAAAATTTCAATCTTGGTGTATATTACATACTGAACAAATAAATGCTGCTCCTTGCTAAACTTAGTATTAACATGATCTGTATAATACATATACATGTATACAATGAAACACATATAGAAGCATACAATGGTGGTATTTCTTAAGTGGATATCTGAATAGAAAGAAACCAAAATGCGACTCAGAAGGATGTCGCGTTTAACCGCACAACTCAGAAGGATGAAGTGGATTTTATTCCATAATTTTTTATTATTCTTTCAACTACGTTAGCACACATTCCTCCTTAAGAAAAAAAGTCAAAATGGTGAAATTTTGACTTTATTTTTTCAATTTTTTAAATATTTAATAAAAATTTGATTAAATTAATTAATAAAAATCAATAATCAAAAATTGATTATTAAAAAAGACTGGACATAGTTGAGGAGTTATGTTGGAATTATTCTTTGCCCCCTTTAGCTTTTCTTTTTTTTTTTTAGATTTTATTTATTTGACAGAGACAGAGAGACAGTGAGAGAGGGAACATAAGCAGGGGGAGTGGGAGAGGGAGAAGCAGGCTTCCCGCGGAGCAGGGAGCCCAATGCAGGGCTCGATCCCAGGACCCCGGGATCATGACCTGAGCCTAAGGCAGACGCTTAACGACTGAGCCACCCAGGTGCCCCTCCCCTTAGCTTTTCTATAGCCCTAATATTTCCTACCATTACATTAAAAAGTACATAATAAAAAATTAATAGAATTATAAAATGTAAGTCAACTTCCAAATAAGAATAAAGGAAGTAAAGAATCCAATTTTTTGGAGTAATTTGGATTATTGACTTGTTAAATTGTGGAATGCAACAGATAAACGTTTATGCTACATTTTTGTAATATACATTGAAATCTGAAAGTGGAGACCAGTGGGAAATGGGTCCATTGGACAATAAAGTTGAGGCAGAAAAGTGAGCCCCAGTGCAAGCTGGTGAGAGGAAAGAAAGGGAGCAACGATGGATTCAGTAGGGGTGAAAATAATAAAGTTCACTAGCTACTTTGAAAATAATTTTGAGTTACTTATTTCAAAACTTTGCAGAACATGCAAAAAACTGTCAACATACGAACAGTTTTAAAAATCAAAATTTCGTTATTAACATAAATCTTGAAACTCGGCTGAAATTTTGTCCCAATCAAGCAAATGTTCCTCAGGTAATTTGATTTTTTTAAAAGGAAGCTGCCAAAGAATGCAAGACAAAACCTAAAATTTCACTTTATTAAAATGGCATTCCCATTTACATAAACGAATGAAGCATAATAGCTTGCATATAATTTTAAAAGTATTTGAAAATTCAGACCAATGAAATTAAAGAGAAATAAAAACATTATAAATGCTTATGCGACATTTTACAAACAATTATAAAACAAAAAGTCTATGGACATAAAAACACCACATTATTTTTCTGAGTAAATGCTAATTACTCTATATGCATAAATTCTAAAATCAAAGCACAGGAATATCTCCCTACTTTCCCCCACCTTCCTAGGTGGTCTTTTTCTCCGTGGAGCAAACTACTGATGGAAATTCCCCTAACGGAAGAATCCTACAGAAGCCAGGAAGACAGAGGCCAGGAGCCGGAAGGAAATCACATGGGGCCCCACAGCCCCATGCAGTGCAGAAGCTCACCGGATCATCCCATGTGGGCCACTGTCCTTTCTGCCATTCACTTGACCTTCCCTGGTGCACCAGGGAGACACAACAGGGTGGAACAGCTGTGTGTTTTCTGCTGGACATAGTGCCAGGCCTGGCATGATGATGGAACCTGGAGTGACAAACTCCCAGCCTCTAGGCTTCAGGACAACAGCTGCATTGTTTCCGGTTTCCTGCTACCCTGCAGATGATCCAGAAGTAAGATTTTCAGATTAATGCAGAAAATTAAAAATTGATTTAACATAAAATTCAATCTTCCATAAGAGCATTATAAACCAAAACTCAATATGTACCAACATGTTATCAGGAAACCACAGATTTCAAGACCATTTTATCCTGTTTTAAAATGTGAAATGCTCTGGAAGTTAACAATTATATTGTTATATAATTTTGATTATATGACAATGATTTCAAAGAACTATAGAAAACAAATGGATGAAGTAAAGATATCAGGTACCTGAGGGGGAAAAATGCTAACAAAACTTAAGTTGTTAGAAGAATAGGAAAATTCAAAATTAGTAATTGGACTCCTTCAAATGAAAAATTAGCAAATCAAGGAAAGTGAGACTATGATTCACTTAGAGAAACTCCAACAAGGTGGATATAAAGTGATAATTTTTTCTCAATCACATTGGAATACTTTTTTTTAAAAAACCTACCAAGGATTTAGGCTGTGAGATTACATTTATCTTATGAACCACCTTGCAATTGAGGAAAAGGACACACACACACACGTTTAGGGAAGGATGAGTTTCACACAGGACAAACACAACTGTGAACAGGTTTTACAATAAAATACAAACTATATATGTGTCCATGGAAACAAACTCCTGAAGTCCATGTTTGTAAATGAAATCCATCAACCTAATAGGGCTTCACGCCAGCCTGAACAATAGTCAACTAGAGAAAGTGGTGTTAAAAAAGTAGATATGGAGCCAGGCTTCCCTGTGTTTTTACTGCAAATAATTCTGAGTTGTGTTGTTTCCCTAGAGGCGAAACATACCATTATGTTTCAGTTTTGAAATAAGGATTTAAAAAACAGATTCCTACTCAAATGAATGCAGTTATCTTTGGTGTTTGGGCTCATCTTTTCCTTGTTCGGACTTTTTCTCCTTTTAGCCTTTTGAGACTTGATCCCTCCCATCACAGCTCTGCATTATCCCCAGCAGCTGCTGATAACAACATACTGTGAGCTTTTCAATGAGAGGGACTTTGTTCTCTCATTGTCTTGATGCCAGATGGCGCTGCAATCCTGCATCCTATATATGAAACAAAGTTTCTATTCCTGAAACATGAGCAATAAAGACATGCAAATTACTTGTACATGGAATACTCACGGACTGATTTGGGATCTCACACAGGAAAGTCTAAGTGGATGAAGAGAATGGTGCCATAATTCCTCATGAGCTTCTCCTTGGACTTCAGGATTATTCTCTATCTGCCAAACCCTTTATCCTTTTGCCTGCACAGACTCTCTTTCTGAAACCAAGGGTGTGAATTAGTAAATTTTCAGATAATAAGTAACCAAAATTTTCAATTTATAGGCACACCAGCAACATTCCTATTGAGAATATGTCAAATGTAGCTAATGAATATAAGAACAGCATACAATGATGATAGAAGTGTCATTAAACATTTTCAAAACTTAGCCCCTGCATGTATGTTCCTCTTGATTCAGGTTAGATGAAATATTTTCTACTTGTGGTACCTCAAATATTTTGTCATCTGTTCATACCCTATTTCCTACCCAGAACGGAAATCCTATTTTTGACTCCCCTGTTCTATTTTCCTTGAGTTTCTACTACCTACATTTTATGTCTCTAGTCATCATTTGCTTCCTCCGGGGAGCCTTCCCTGACCACTTAAATCTAAACTACAGGCTCATATATCCTCTGAAGTCCTCCAGTACTGGGCACAACCCAAATCAGCTTTTCTACTATAGGAGAGGGGAAAAAAGTTTTTCTTTTTACCGTTCTAGATTCCTCACTGGGACTGTAACAAAAGCCAGATTAACAAGAGAAAAGTGTACACATTAATTTAAGTTTTACATGATATGGGAGCCTTCATAATGAAATGAGAGGATCCACAGGAACATTAAACCTGAATGTTTTTACGCAAGGTTTGGTAAGAGCAGAAAGTCATAGGAAGATGTGATAGGCCAAAAGGGTAAGGGCTAAGTATAGTAAACTGGAGGAAATTTAACAAGACCTATTCATTCAGATTCCTCTTGGTGTCTCTCTGTCTTAGGAGTTAAGGATGCTCCTTTCCTCCTTTCCTCCAAGTATGGATGGGGAGGGCACCTCACACTGAAGTGTCTTAGCACTTGCTTCAGGGAAGAAGGTTAGCAAACCCTTTCAGTAACTGCTTCTCAAATTCCTTCAGCTTAAAATAATATGCCAAGGTGCCATATTTTGGGGTAGTATCCCCAGCCCTGTCACTATTCACAACTTAATTGCCTATTAATTTATCTGAATTCCCATTCCACTGATGTTAAATACCCAAGGAAATCTATGTTTTTCATTCAGCTGTTCATCCACTACAGATAACAAAGTGGATGCCATGTGGTTGCCACTCAAAATTTGTTTGCATACATGCAGCAGTTTCCTTATATCCATCTACCTTTCTACAAATTAAGCACAATTTAGCACTGAAATAGTACCACCCTAAAGCCCAAAGATATTATTAGAGCTTTTCCCACATGACAATTTCTCAGTTTCTTCTAAGTGCACAGAGGTAAAAATGACAGTCCTCCCTGCCTGTTCTGTCTCATCTCTTTCTCCAAACCTCCATTTGTAACTCTCGGAACAGGTCATTCTGGTTTTTGTTTTGTGTTTTTTGTTTTGTTTTGTTTTGTTTTGTAATTTGTCAGTGTGCCACTCTTCTTCTTGCCTCCTTACACTTGCAAATTTTCTGTTCTGCTTATGTGTCCTTTTCTTTCTAAGTTCTGTGCACTTGAAATCTGTATTCACCCTCTAAGAATGAACTCACTCATTATTTTACTCCAGAAACCAATGTTCACATCTCATGTTATTTTAAGGTACAAGTTGATCCCCATTATTTGTGGATTCAGTATTTGCAAATCTACTTACTAAAATTTACTTACCAAAATCAATATTTGTGATACTTTCAAGGGAAGTATCTTGCAGTATCTGCAAGGGAAGTTCCCTTGCAGACAAGGGAAGAGTGACAAAAAATTTGAGTCATTCTTTGAGAGCATGTCCCCAGCTAAGAACAAAGAAGGTGATATGACTTTTTATTTCTGCTTTGATACTGCTAAAAAAAAAAGTGTTCCTTTTCATCGTGTATTTAATACCACTCTGAGTCTGTGATTGACTTAGGTTTGGAAGCTAGGTAGAAATCTGTTGTGGGGGTGCCTGGGTGGCTCCGTTGTTAAGCCTCTGCCTTCGGCTCAGGGCATGGTCCCAGGGTCCTGGGATCAAGTCCCACATCAGGCTCCCTGCTCAGCGGGAGGCCTGCTTCTCCCTCCCTGACTCCCCCTGCTTGTGTTCCCTCTCTCGCTGTGTCTCTGTCTGTCAAATAAGTGAATAAAATCTTTAAAAAAATAAAATCTTAAAAAAAATAAATCTGTTGCATTTTTGGTTTTTCCTCTTATATAGATCAAACAATACTCCAGTAGGTTTCCCATCTAATTCTAGAGACCCTCTGATCAGTTAGCTACTATCATAGATCCCCGTATGCTAAAACATTCTGATTACTCGTATATCCCCACTTTATGGTAAATCATACACCAGGCCTCTGGGAGTTTCGCTCTCACAAGAGCAAACTTCAAGCCTTCACCAGCTGCATAAGACAACGTGATAAATCTTGAATCCTTGCACTGATATCATGAATTCAAACCAACCATGTGTTGTATTTTTCCCTCCTTGGTATGACAACCTCAGGCTCTACTTCCAAGCATGCAGTAGTTTCAGAGATGGCCTAGTATCCCTTTGAAAGGGTTCATCTGATCAGGTGATGTTCACAAAGGATAATCTCCATTTTAACTAATTAAAAGTCAATGATGAAGTATAGATTTGAAGACCTCTCAGGAGCTTTCCTGGTATAATCTGTACTCAGCATAGGTTAGGGAAAGACTGAAGAGGCAGGCCACTCTAGGTTGGTAGGTGGTAATTTTATTTCATTTTATTTTTTTGGTTGATGGGAATTTTAACAATAATAATAATGATAATAATATTATTATAATCACACCCACTCACCAAATCTTAAAAGTTTACAAAAAGGCCCTAACTGGACTCAGTCACCTTTTTTTTTTAATTTAAATTTTAGTTAGTTAACATAGAGGGCAATATTGGTTTCTGGAGTAGAATTCAGTGATTTCTCACCTACATATAAAACCTAGTGCTCATCACAAGTGCCCTCTTTAATACTCACACCCCATTTAGCCCATTACCGACCTCCCTCCCTCCATCAACACTCAGTTTGTTCTCTATCATTAAGATCTTTTATAGTTTGTTTCCCTCTCTCCTTTTTTTCTTTTCTCCCTTCCCATATGTTCGTTTGTTTTCTTTCTTAAATTCCACATATGAAGGAGATGTAGTATTTAACTTTCTCTGACTGACTTATTTTACTTAGCATAATATACTCTAGCTCGATCTACCTTGTTGCAAATGGCAAGATTTCACTTTTTTGATGCCTGAGTAATATTCCATTGTGTATATGTACCACATTTTCTTTATTCACAGTCAGTGGACATTTGGGCTCTCTCCATAGTTTGGCTATTGTTGACAATGGTGCTATAAACATCAGGGTGTATGTGCCCCTTTGAATCTGTATTTTTGTATTCTTTGGATAAATACCTAGTATTGTAATTGCTGAATCATAGGGTAGTTCTATTTTTAACTTTTTGAGGAACCTCCAAACTGTTTTCTAGAGTGACTACACGAGTTTGCTTTTCCACCAACACTGCAAGAGGGTTATCTTTTCTCTGCATGCTCACCAACACCTGTTGTTTCTTGTGTTGTTGATTTTAGCCATTCTGACAGGTGTGAGGTGGTATCTCATCATGGTTTTGATTTGTATTTCCCTGATGATGAGTGTTGTTGAGCATCTTTTTCATGTGTCAGTTTAGGCTCAGCCACTTTTAAGGTGAAGGTGTTTTCAACATTGTATCACTACCTTAAGGCTAATGTTCTTGGAGCAGCTCCTGGAGCAAAAAAGGCAAGTGGAACCCATATTCTGAGGATGGGGGAGAGAGGTGCGGGAGAGCCTCCAAGTTCCTGGGTCCAGCTCGTGGTTCAATCAGGAGTCATATCTTTTTGATCACATTCCCTAACATTCTACCCCTTGTGACTGGCTCTTACAATATCATGTGCCCCTCTTTTATTATCTTTTTTAGATTTTATTTAATTATTTGACAGGAAGCACAAGCAGGGGGAGTGGCAGGCAGAGGGAGAAGCAGGCTCCTTGCTGAGCAGAGAGCCCGATGCAGGGCTTGATCCCAGGATCCTGGGACCATGACCTGAGTTGAAGGTAGATGCTTAATGATCTGAGCCATCCAGGCGCCCCTCATGTGCCTCTCTTTTCTTCAGTGGGCCGGACTCATCAGCAAGGGGTTTCATTAGCATGGAGGTGGCTCTTCTGGTGGCTATCTGGCTGCGTTGGAAATAGATGTCACAACAACAAATAGGCATATGCAAGAGAAAATACAGATAAAGACAGTAATTTTTAAAATTAGTGAAAACTTTTTCTACCAAGAGCCCAAGATCCAAACCATTAATTTATTAAATCTCCTAGGCTGGGGGTTGGGTCACTCAGGACATTTACTTGTGTCCTCACATGATTTAATAAAAATGATATATTAGCAAGCTCATCAGGTACATCATTCTGTTTGGATAATGGTACAGGTACCTTCTTGTGAGGCAGTAATAATGTCTAAGGTGATCCTATTTAGGAGGACAGTAGAGTCAGTTCAGTGTTTAGTAGGATCATGGCTTTGTTTGTTATTATACAGGGCTTGCTGAGTGAATTTAGTAAGGGCTTCTATGTGTGCTACGACATCTTCTAGGCCTATGGAGGAAACAAAGGCTGTGACCAAATGATCATACCGGTGAAAAACAATGTCTACATGGCCATGAGGAGAGGGAGTTTGGCAGCTTAAAAACTTGACTTGGTTGTAAATACCATACGTATTGGCTAGGGGAGGAAGCATTACCAGTCATGAGAAGATGAACTGGGGGTGGGCTGTGCCACAGCAGGACACCCAACTTCTCCACTCTCTCAAGGTGGATGTTCCATCTCAGGCATAGTGCATTTCTACAAATCCAGCTTTGCAGCAGGACAGTGGGATCCCAGTGGAGATTGAGTAGTACCCCCTTACACAGGAACTTGGTAAAGTAACTTCCCAACCTTGATGAGATATCCCATTGCAAATTCCATTAAATAATGCCTTTATGAGATGTGATGGGGCTTGGAGTTCTCAGCAGCATAGCATGTTGATCCACAGTGACAGTGGGGCAATGCTGTTTCCTATGACTTCTTCACCTTTTCACTGTTGGGTGACATGGCAGTGGTCCCAAGACTGGGATATGGATCAACAGGCCCTACTGGTTATTTGAATGTATGAAAGCCTGGGATAGTACTTTAATCTACCTGACCAAAGTGTGTTATTTTATTTTATTTACTTTAATTTTTATTTAAATTCAGTTTAGTTAACATATACTGTATTATTATTTTCAGAGATAGAATTTGGTGATTCATCAGTTGCATATAACACCCAGTGGTCACTACATCAAATACCCTCCTTAATGCCAATCACCCAATTACCTCATCCCTCCACTCAGCTCCCTGCCAGCAACCCTCATTTTGTTCCCTATAGTTAAGAGTCTCTTATGTTTGCCTACCTCTCTGTTTTCATCTTATTTTATTTTTCCTTCCTTTGCTCTGTGTTCATCTGTTTTGTTCCTTAAATTCCACCTATGAGTGAAATCACATGGTATTTCTCTTTCTCTGACTAATTTTGCTTAGCATAATACCCTCTAGTTCCATCCTCATCACTGAAAATGGCAAGATTTCATTCTTTTTGATGGCTGAGTAATATTCCATTGTGTATATACACCGTCTTCTTTTTTTAATAATTTTTTTATTGTTATGTTAACCACCATACATTACATCATTAGTTTTTGATGTAGTGTTCCATGATGCATTATTTGTGCATAACACCCAGTACTCCATGCAGAATGTGCCCTCCTTAATACCCATCACCAGGCTAACCCATCCCCCCACCCCCCTCCCCTCTGGAACCCTCAGTTTGTTTTTTGAGAGTCCATCGTCTCTCATGGTTTATTTCCCCCTCTGACTTACTCCCCTTCATTCTTCCACTCCTGCTATCTTCTTCTTCTTCTTTTTTTTTCTTAACATATATTGCATTATTTGTTTCAGAAGTACAGATCTTGTACAATTCACAGCACTCACCATAACACATACCCTCCCCAATGTCTATCACCCAGCCACCCAATCCCTCCCAACCCCCTCTACTCCAGCAACCCTCAGTTTGATTCCTGAGATTAAGAATTCCTCAAAGCAGTGAGGTCACATGATACATGTCTTTCTCTGATTGACTTATTTCACTCAGCATAACACCCTCCAGTTCCATCCATGTGGTTGCAAATGGCAAGATCTCATTCCTTTTGATGGCTGCATAATATTCCATTGTGTATATATACCACTTCTTCTTTATCCATTCGTCTGTCAATGGACATCTTGGCTTTTTCCACAGTTTGGCTATTGTGGACATCGCTGCTATAAATATTGGGGTGCATGTACCCCTTCGGATCCCTACATTTGTATCTTTGTGGTAAATACACAGTAGTGCAATTGCTGGATCGTATGGTAGCTCTATTTTCAACTGTTTGAGGAAACTCCATACTGTTTTCCAGAGTGGTTGCACCAGCTTGCATTCCCACCAACCGTTATACCATATCTTCTTTATCCATTCAACTGTTGATGGAAATCTGGGCTTTTTCCATAGGTTGACTGTTGTGGACATTGCTGCTATAAACATTGGGGGTACATGTGTCCCTTTGAATCACTATGTTTGTATCCTTTGGATAAATACCTAGTAGAGCAATTGCTGGATTGTAGGGTAGCTCTATTTTTAACTTTTTGAGGAAAGCCCATACCATTCTCCAGAATGGTTCCACCAGTTTTCATTCCCACCAACAGTGTAAGAGGGTTCCCCTTTCACCACATCCTCACCAACAACTGTCATTTCCTAAGTTGTTAATTTTAGCCATTCTGACTGGTGTGAGGTGGTATTTCATTGTGGTTTTGAATTGAATTTCCCTGATGCCAAGTGATATTAAGCATTTTTTCATGTGTCTGTCAACCATTTATATGTCTTCTTTGGAGAAATGTCTGCTCATATCTTCTGCCCATTTCTTGACTAGATTTTGTGTTTCTTGGGTATTGAGTTTGATAAGTTGTTCATAGGTTTTGGATAATACCTCTTTTTTATTTTATTATGTTATGTTAGTCACCATACAATACATCATTAGTTTTTCATTTGGTCATCCACGATCCATTGTTTTCGTATAACACCCAGTGCTCCATGCAGTACGTGCCCTCCTTAATACCCATCACCAGGCTAACCAATCCACCCCCACTCCTCCCCTCTAAAACCCTATTTGTTTCTCAGAGTCCATAGTCTCTCATCGTTCATCTCTCCCTCCAATACCCCCCCTCATTTTTCCCTTTCTTCTCCAACGTCCTCCATGCTATTCCTTATGATCCACAAATAAGTGAAACCATATGATAATGGACTTTCTCTGCTTGACTTATTTCACTTAGCATAATCTCCTCCAGTCCCAACCATGTTGATGTAAAAGTTGGGTATTCATCCTTTCTGATGGCTGAGTAATATTCCATTGTATATATGGACCACATCTTCTTTATTCATTCATCTGTTAAAGGGCATCTCGGCTCTTTCAACAGTTTGGCTATTGCAGACATTGCTGCTATGAACATTGGGGTGCATATGGCCCTTCTTTTCACTATATCTGTATCTTTGGGGTAAATACCCAGGAGTGCAATTGCTGGGTCATAGGATAGCTCTATTTTTAACTTTTTGAGGAATCTCCACACTGTTTTCCAAAGTGGCTGTACCAACATGCATTCCCACCAACAGTGTAAGAAGGTTCCCCTTTCTCCAAAACCTCTCCAACATTTGGTGTTACTTGCCCTGTCCATTTTTGCCATTCTAACTGGTATAAGGTGGTATCCCAGTGTGATTTTGATTTCAATTTCCCTGATAGCTAATGATGATGAACATTTTTTCATGAGTCTGTTAGCCATTTGTATGTCTTCTTCAGAGAAGTATATTTTCATATCTTCTGCCCAGTTTTTGACTTGATTATTTGTTTTTTTGGGTGTTGAGTTTAAGGAGTTCTTTATAGATCTTGGATACCAGCCCTTTAACTGTACTGTCATTTGCAAATATCTTCTCCCATTCTGTGGGTTGCCTTTTGTTTTGTGGACCATTTCCTTTGCTGTGCAGAAGCTTTTTATCTTGATGAAGTCCCAAAACTTCATTTTTACTTTTGTTTCGCTAGCTTTTGGAGATGTATCTTGAAAGAAGTTGCTGTGGGCGATGTCAAAGAGCTTACTGCCTATGGTCTCGCCTAGGATTGTGATGCATTCCTGTCTCACATTGAGGTCTTTCATCCATTTTGAGTTTATCTTTGTGAACAGTGTTAGAGAATGGTCGAGTTTCATTCTTCTGTATGTGTCTGTCCAATTTTACCAGCACCATTTATTGAAGAGACTGTCTTTTTTCCATTGCATGTTTTTTCCTGCTTTGTCAAAGATTATTTGACTCTAGAGCTGAGGGTCTATATCTGGGCTCTCCATTCTGGTCCATTGGTCTATATGTTTGTTTTTGTGCCAGTACCATTCTGTCTTGGTGATCACAGCTTTGTAATATAGCTCGAAATCGGGCAACATGATACATCCAGCTTTGTTTTTCTTTTTCAACATTTCCTTGGTGATTCGGGATCTTTTCTGATTCCATACAAATTTTAGGATTGTTTGTTCCAGCACTTTGAAAAATGTCATTGGAAGTTTGATCGGGATGGCATTGAGGGTATAGATTGCTGTGGGTAGCATAGGCATTTTAACAATGTTTGTTCTTCTGGTCCATAAGCATGGAATAGCTTTCCATCTTTTTGTGTCTTCTTCAATTTCTTTCATGAGTGTTCTGTAGTTCTTAGAGTATAGATCCTTTACCTCTTTGGTTAGGTTTATTCCGAGGTATCTTATGGTTTTTGGTGCTATTGTAAATGGAATCGTTTCTCTAATTTCTCTTTCTACACTTGCATTGTTAGTGTATAAGAAAGCAAGTGATTTCTGTGCATTGATTTTGTATCCTGCCACATTACTGAATTGCTGTATGAGTTCTAGTAATTTGGGGGTGGGTCTTTTGGGTTTTCCACATAAAATATCATGTCATCTGTGAAAAGAGAGAGTTTGACTTATTTGCCAATTTGAATACCTTTTATTTCTTTTTGTTGTCTTATTGATGTTGCTAGGATTTCTACTACTATGTTGAACAATGGTGGCAAGAGTGGGCATCTTTTTTTTTTAATATTTTATTTATTTCACAGAGCGTACAAGCAAGGGGAGCTCACCTGATGTGGGGCTCGATCCCGGGACCCTAGGATCATGGCCTGAAATGAAGGCAGACGCTTACCCAAATGAGCCACCCAGGCGCCCCAAGAGTGGGCATCCTTGACGGGTTCCTCATCTTAAGGGAAAGGCTCTCAGCTTTTCCCCATTGAGGATGATATTCGCTGTGGATTTTTCATAGATGGAATTTATGAACTTGAGGAATGTTCTCTCTATCCCTATACTCTGAAGAGTTTTAATCAGGAAAGGATGCTGTATTTTGTCAAATGCTTTTTCTGCATCAATTGAGAGGACCATATGGTTCTTCTCTCTCCTCTTATTAATGTGTTCTATCACATTGATTGATTTGAAAATGTTGAACCACCCTTGCATCCTAGGGATAAATCCCACTTGGTCACGGTGGATGATCCTTTTGATGTATTGTTGGATCCTATTAGCTAGGATTTTGTTGAGGATTTTGGAATCCATGTTCATCAGGGATATAGGTCTGAAATTCTCCTTTTTGATGGGGTCTTTGCCTGTGTTGGGGAATAAGGTAACGCTGGCCTCATAGAATGAGTTTGGAAGTTTTCCTTCCGTTTTTATTTCTTTGAAACAGCTTCAGGAGAATAGGTATTATTTCTTCTTTGAATGTTTGCTAGATTTCCCCAGGGAATCCATCAGGCCCTGGACTCTTGTTTTTTGTGAGCTTTTTGATCACTGCTTCAATCTCGTTACTGGTTATTGGCCTATTCAGGTTGTCAACTTCTTCCTGTTTCGGTCTTGGCAGCTTATAGGTTTCCAGGAAGGCACCCATTTCATCCAGATGGCTCAGTTTATTGACATATCGTTGTTGATAATAATTTCTAATAATTATTTCTATTTCCTTGGTGTTAGTCGTGATCTCTCCCCTTTCATTCATAATTTTATTAATTTGCATTCTTTCCTTTTCTTTTGGATAAGTCTGGCCAGTGGCTTATCGATCTTAGTAATTCTTTCAAGGAAACAACTTCTAGTTTCATTGATCTGATATATTGTGTTTCTGGGTTCTAATTCATTGTTCTCTCCTCTAACATTAATTATTTATCTTCTAATGCGTGTTTTAGGCATGCTTTGTTGCTTTTTCTCCAGTTCTTTAAGGTGTAGAGTTAGTTGGTGAGTTCGAGATTTTTTTACTTTTTTGAGTGAGGCTTGGATAGCTATGTATTTCCCCCTTATGACCGCCTTAGCAGTATCCAATAAGTTTTGGGCCAATGTGTTTTCGTTCTCATTGATTTCCATGAGTTGTTTAAGTTCTTCTTTGATTTCCTGGTTGACCCAAACATTCTTGAGCAGAGTGGTCTTTAGGTTCCAAGTGTCTGAATTTCTGCCAATTTTTTTCTTGTGATTGAGATCCAGTTTTACTTTTTTATTTTTTTAATAATTTTTTATTGTTATGTTAATCACCATACATTATATCGTTAGTTTTTGATATAGTGTTCCATGATTCATTGTTTGGGCATAACACCCAGTGGTCCACGCAGACTGTGCCCTTTTTAATACCCATCACCAGGCTAAACCATCCCCCCACCCCTCCCCTCTAGAACCCTCAGTTTGTTTTTCAGAGTCCATCGTCTCTAATGGTTCATCTCCCTCTCCAACTTACTCCCCTTCATTCTTCCCCTATCTTCTTCTTTTTTTTTCTTAACATATATTGCATTATTTGTTTCAGAAGTACAGACACGTGATTCATCAGTCTTGTACAATTCACAGTGCTCACCATAGCACATACCCTCCCCAATGTCTATCACCCAGCCACCCCATCCCTCCCACCCCCCACCACTCCAGCAACTCTCAGTTTGTTTCCTGAGATTAAGAATTCCTCAAATCAGTAAGGTCATATGATACATGTCTTTCTTTGATTGACTTATTTCAATCAGCATAACACCCTCCAGTTCCATCCACGTCGTTGCAAATGGCAAGATCTCATTCCTTTTGATGGCTGCATAATACTCCATTGTGTATATATACCACTTCCTCTTTATCCATTTTCTGTCGATGGACATTTTGGCTCTTTCCACAGTTTGGCTATTGTGGAAATTGCTGCTATAAACATTGGGGTGCACGTACGCGTTCGAATCCCTACATTTGTATCTTTGGGGTAAATATCCAGTAGTGAAATTACTGGATCGTATGGTAGCTCAATTTTCAACTGCTTGAGGAACCTCCATACTATTTTCCAGAGTGGTTGCACCAGCTTACATTCAAACCAACAGTGTAGGAGGGTTCCCCTTTCTCCCCATCCCCACCAACATCTGTCGTTTCCTGACTTGTTAATTGTAGCCATTCTGACTGGTGTGTGGTGGTATCTCATCGAGGTTTTGATTTGGATTTCCCTGATGCCAAGCGATGTTGAGCACTTTTTCATGTGTCTGTTGGCCATTTGGATGTCTTCTTTGGAAAAATGTCTGTTCATGTCTTCTGCCCATTTCTTGATTGGATTATTTGTTCTTTGGGTGTTGAGTTTGATAAGTTCTTTATAGATTTTGGATACTAGTCCTTTATCTGATATGTCATTTGCAAATATTTTCTCCCATCTGTCGGTTCTCTTTTGGTTTTGTGGACTGTTGCTTTTGTTGTGCAAAAGCTTTTTATCTTGATGAAATCCCAATAGTTCATTTTTGCCCTGGTTTCCCTTGCTGTTGGCGATGTTTCTAAGAAGAAGTTGCTGCAGCTGAGATCGAAGAGGTTGCTGCCTGTGTTCTCCTTTAGGATTTTGATGGACTCATGTCTTACATTTAGGTCCTTCAACCATTTGGAGTCTATTTTTGTGTGTCGTGTAAGGAAATGGTCCAGTTTCATTCTTCTGCATGTGGCTGTCCAATTTTCCCAACACCATTTGTTGAAGAGACTGTCTTTTTTCCATTGGACATTCTTTCCTCCTTTTTCAAAGATGAGTTGACCATAGAGTTGAGGGTCCATTTCTGGGCTCTCAATTCTGTTCCATTGATCTATGTGTCTGTTTTTTTGCCAGTACCATATTGTCTTTATCATGACAGCTTTGTAATAGAGCTGGAAGTCCAGAATTGTGATGCCGCCAGCTTTGCTTTTCTTTTTCAAGATTCCTCTGGCTATTCAGGGTCTCTTCTGGTTCCATACAAATTTTAGGATTATTTATTCCATTACTTTGAAAAAGGTGCATGGTTTTTTGATGGGGATTGCATTGAATGTGTAGATTGCTCTAGGTAACACTGACATCTTCACAATGTTTTTTCTTCCAATCCATGAGCATGGAACGTTTTTCCATTTCTTTGTGTTTTCTTCAATTTCTTTCATGAGTATTTTATACTTTTCTGAGTACAGATCCTTTGCCTCTTTGGTTAAATTTATTCCTAAGTATCTTATGGTTTTGGGTGCAATTGTTAATGGGATTGACTCCTTGATTTGTCTCTCTTCTGTCTTGTTGTTGGTGTATAGGAATGCCACTGATTTCTGTGCATTGATTTTATATCCTGCTACTTTACTGGATTCCTGTATGAGTTCTAGCAGCTTTGGGGTGGAGTCTTTTGGGTTTTCCACATACAGCATCATATCATCTACAAAGAGTGAGAGTTTGACTTTCTCTTTGCCGATTTGGATGCCTTTGATTTCTTTTTGTTGTCTGATTGCTGTGGCTAGGACTTCTAATACTATATTGAATAGCAGTGGTGAGAGTGGACATCCCTGCCGCGTTTCTGACCTTAGGGGAAAAGCTCTCAGCTTTTCCCCATCGAGAATGATATTCGCTGTAGGTTCTTCGTAGATGGCTTTTATGATATTGAGGTATGTACCGTCTATCCTTATACTCTGAAGAGTTTTGATCAAGAAAGGATGCTGTACTTTGTCCAATGCTTTTTCTGCATCTATTGAGAGGATCATATGATTCTTGTTCTTTCTTTTGTTAATGTATTGTATCACGTTGATTGATTTGCGGATGTTGAGCCAGCCTTGCAGCCCAGGGATAAGTGCCACTTGGTCATGGTGAATAATCCTTTCAATGTACTGTTGGATCCTATTGGCTAGGATTTTGGTGAGAATTTTTTAATCCATGTTCATCAAGGATATTGGTCTGTAATTCTCCTTTTTGATGGGGTCTTTGTCTGGTTTTGGGATCAAGGTAATGGTGGCCTCATAAAATGAGTTTGGAAGTTTTCCTTTCATTTCTATTTTTTGGCACAGTTTCAGGAGAAAAGGTATTAATTCTTCTTTAAATGTCTGATAGAATTCCCCTGGGAAGCCATCTGGCCCTGGGCTTTTGTTTGTTGGGAGACTTTTGATGACTGCTTAAATTTCCTTAGTGGTTATAGGTCTGTTCAGGTTTTCTACTTCTTCCGGGTTCAATTTTGGTAGTTGATACATCTCTAGGAATGCACCCATTTCTTCCAGGTTATCTAATTTGCTGGCATAGAGTTGTCATAATATGTTCTTAGAATTGTTTGTATTTCTTTGGTGTTGGTTGTGATCTCTCCTCTTTCATTCATGATTTTGTTGATTTGGGTCATTTCTCTTTTCTTTTTGATAAGTCTGGCCAGGGGTTTATCAATCTTGTTCATTCTTTCAAAGAACCAGCTCCTAGCTTCGTTGATCTGCTCTACTGTTCTTTTGGTTTCTATTTCATTGATTTCTGCTCTGATCTTTATTATTTCTCTTCTCTTGCTGGGTTTAGGCTATATTGGCTGTTCTTTCTCCAGCTCCTTTAAGTGTAGGATTAGGTTGTGTATTTGAGACCTTTCTTGTTTCTAGAGAAAGGCTTGTATTGCTATATAGTTTCCTCTCAGGACTGCCTTTGCTGTATCTCAAAGATTTTGAAGAGTTGTGTTTTCATTTTCTTTGGTTTCCATGAATTTTTTAAAATTTTTCTTTAATTTCCTGGTTGACCCATTCATTCTTTAGTAGGATGCTCTTTAGGCTCCAAGTATTTGAGTTCTTTGAGACTTTCCTCTTGTGATTGAGTTCTAGCTTCAAAGCACTGTGGTCTGAAAATATGCAGGGAATAATCCCAATCTTTTGGTACAGGTTGAGACCTGATTTGTGACCTAGGATGTGATCAATTCTGGAGACTGTTCCAAGGGCACTAGAGAAGAATGTGTATTCTGTTGCTTTGGGATGGAATGTTCTGAATATATCTGTAAAGTCCATTTGTTCCAGTGTTTCATTTAAATCTTTATTTCCTTGTTGATCTTTTACTTAGATGATCTGTCCATCTCAGTTAGGGCTGTGTTAAAGTCCCCCACTATTATTGGATTGTTGTCAATGTTTTTCTTTGCTTTTGTTATTAATTGCCTTATATAATTGGCTGCTCCCACGTTAGGGCATAGATATTTACAATACTTAGATCTTCTTGCTGGATAGACCTTTAAGTAGGATATAGTGTCCTTCTTCATCTCTTATTACAGTCTTTGGTTTAAAATCTAATTTGTCTGATATAAGAATTGCCACCCCAGCTTTCTTTTGGTGTCCATTAGCATGGTAAATTGTTTTCCATCCCCTCACTTTCAATCTGGGGGTGTCTTTGGGTCTAAAATGAGTCTCTTGCAGACAGCATATGGATGGGTCTTGTTTTTTAATCCAATCTGATAGCCTGTGTCTTTTGATTGGGGCATTTAGCCCATTTACATTCAGAGTAACTATTGAAAGGTATGAATTTAGTGCCATTGTATTGCCTGTAAGGTGTCTGTTACTGTATATTGTCTGTGTTCCTTTCTGATCTATGCTGCTGTTAGGCTCTCTTTTTGCTTAGAGGACCTCTTTCAATATTTCTTGTAGGGCTGGTTTTGTGTTTGCAAATTCCTTTAGTTTTTGTTTGTCCTCGAAGCTTTTTATCTCTCCTATTTTCAATGATAGCCTAGCTGGATATAGTATTCTTGGCTGCATATTTTCCTCGTTTGGTGCTCTAAAGATATCATGCCAGTCCTTTCTGGCCTGCCATGTCTCTGTGGATGGGTCTGTTGCCAATCTAATATTTCTACCATTGTAGGTTACATATCTCTTCTCTCGAGCTGCTTTCAGGATTTTCTCTTTTTCTCTGAGACTGGTAAGTTTTACTATTAGATGTCAGGATGTTGACCTATGTTTATTGATTTTGAGAGGGGTTCTCTGTGCCTCCTCGATTTTGATGCCTGTTTCCTTCCCCACATTAGGGAAGTTCTCTGCTATTATTTGCTCCAATATACCTTGTGCCCCTCTCTCTCTTTCTTCTTCTTCTGGGATCCCAATTATTCTAATGTTGTTTCCTCTTATTGTATCGATTATCTCTCGAATTCTGCCCTCGTAATCCTGTAGTTGTGTCTCTCTCTTTCTCAGCCTCTTTATTTTCCATCATTTGGTCTTCTATATCGCTGATTTTCTCTTCTGCCTCATTTATCCTAGCAGTTATTGCCCCCATTTTTGATTGCACCTCATTAATAGCCTTTTTGATTTCGACTTGGTTAGATTTTAGTTCTTTTATTTCTCCAGTAAGAGTTTCTCTAATAACTTCCACACTTTTTTCAAGCCCAGCTAGTATCTTTAAAGTCTTGATTCTGAACTCTAGGTCCTACATCGTACTAACGTCCGTATTGAGTAGGTCCCTGGCCGACAGTACTACCTCTTGTTCTTTTTGCTGAGGTGATTTTTTTCGTCTTGTCATTTTGTCCAGAGGAGAACAGATGAATGAGAGAACAGAATGCTAACAGGTTAACAACGTCTCCAGCAAATATACTCTATACAAATCAGAAAAGACCTGAAACCAGGGGACAAGAAAGGGAAAGAAAGAAGAGAATAAAAAAAGGAAAAAGATAAAGATAAAAACAAAAACAGAACAAAACAAAAAAGAGAACATGATCAAATATGATCAGGCTAGTGCATAGATCAGTGCCACACACTAGATTTTGGGCATATTTTGGTCTGTTAAATAAAGTGCCTCCTAAAATTTTAAAGGAAGAAAGACATACATGTACAAAATAAGGGTTGATACAATGACGGGATGGCAGATGAGTGTAAAGATGAAAATTATAAAAGATTTTATAAACGGAATTGATAAGATAAGAAGTTTTGTTTAAAAAGAAAGAAGAAGATTTAAAAAGAGAAAGAAAAAAGAAAAAAAAGAAAAGGGAGAGAATGTGATTAGGCAGGAGACTAGAACAAAGCCATACACTAGTGATTTAGGGTATATTTTATCTGTTAGAAGAAATTGTATCTCAAAATTTTAAAGAGGACAACTTATATATATATGTCAAAAATAAGGGTAACTACTATGAATGGATAAAATATGACTCTAAAAATGAAAAATAAAAAATGTTTTTTTTAAAAAAGGGATTGATAAGATGTTGTTTGAAAAAGGGAAAAATAAAAAAACGTTTAAAAAATTAACTTTGAAAAACTAATGAATCATAGTAAAAAAGCCATGAATTCTATGTGCAGTGTTCCCCTAGCGCTGGAGGTCTCCCTTTCTCCTTGATCGGTAAACTTGGTCTTGGCTTGATGGCTATTCGTGCTGATCTTCTGGGGGAGGAGCCTGTTGCCGTGGTTTCCAAATGTCTTTGCCGGAGGCGGAATTGCCCCGCCCTTGTGAGTCTGGGCTAAGCAAGCTGCTCCGGTTAGTTCTCAGGGGCTTTTGTTCCCTGCAAGCTCTTGGTACAGCTTTGGAGGACCAGGGTGAAAATGGGACCTCCCAATCTCTGCCCGGAGGAGCTGAGAACTTGGGGCCCCACTCCTCAATGTGCCCCCAGAGAAAAGCAGTCACTCCCGTCTCCCTGGTCTCCGGCCACACTCTGTTCTCACCCGGCCTGTGATCGAGCGTTTCTATGTCTGCACCCGACCCCGTGTGGAGTCTCCGAACCCAGCAGATCCCTGCGGTGTGCTTCTGCGCCGCTCCTCCCAGGGAAGGAAGCGGAGTCTCCCTGGCTCTGCCGCTTTTTGGGTCCCTCCTGGAGGAGCACTAGCCCGACTGGGTCACGGATCAGAGTTTATGGCAACTCCGAAATGAGAGCCCGCGCCTCAGCTCCGTCTCCACAGCTGGCTTCCCTGCTCTGATCCCTGGGAGCTCTGCCACACTCAGGCACTCCTTGTCTTTCTGTGACCCCAAGGGTTCTGAGATCACACTGTCCCGCGAGGTTTCCACCCCCCGCTTAGCCACTGGAGCGACGTCCCTCAGCGGAGCCGACTTCTAAAAGGTCCGATTTTGTGCTCCGTGGCTCTATCACTTGCCAGAAGCGGCCGACGTATGCCCCCTCCCCTGCGGTCTATCCTCTCGAATATCACCTCGGATTCACTTCTCCACACGTCCTACCTTCCAGAAAGTGGTCGCTTTTCTGTTCAGAGTGTTGTTACTCTTCTTATCTTCGATCTCCTGTTGAGTTCGTAGGTATTCAGAATGGTTTGGTCCCTATTCAGGTGAATTCCTGAGACCCGACCAAATCCAGGTCTCCTACTCCTCCACCATCTTGCTCCGCCCCGATTGAGTTCCAGTTTTAAAGTATTGTGGTCTGAGAATATGCAGGCATAATCTCAATCTTTTGGTACCGGTTGAGACCTGATTTGTGACCCAGTATGTGGTCTATTCTGGAGAAAGTTCCATGTGCGCTCAAGAAGAATGAGTATTCTGTTGTTTTAGGGTGGAATGTTCTCTATATATCTATGAGGTCCATCCGGTCCAGTTTAATATTCAAAGCTCTTGTTTCCTTGTTGATTATTCTGCTAAGATGATCTGTCCATTGCTGAGAGTGGAGTATTGAGGTCTCCTACAATTAACGTATTGTTATCAATATGACTCTTTATTTTTTTTAACAGTTGGCTTACTAGATGGCTGCTCCCATGTTGGGGGCATAGATTTTTACAATTGTTAGATCTTCTTGTTGGATAGACCCTTTAAGAATGATATAGTATCCTTCTTGTGTCTCTAACTATAGACTTTAGTTTACAATCTAATTTGTCTGCTATGAGAATTGCTACCCCAGCTTTCTTTTGAGGTCTGCTGGCATGGAAGATGGATCTCCATCCCTTCACTTTCAGTCTGGATGTATCTTTAGTTTCAGATTGAGTCTCTTGTAGGCAGCATATGGATGGGTCCTGTGTTTTTATCCAATCTGCAACCCTGTGCCATTTTATGGGGGCATTCATGCCATTCACATTGAGAGGGATTATTGAAAGATATGAATTAATTGTCATCATGTTGCCTGTGAAAACGTTGTTTTTATAGATTGTCCCTGTAAATGTCTGTTGTATATCACTCTTGGGATCTTTCTCCTTTTATAGAACCCCCCTTAATATTTCTTGCAGGGCCGGCTTAGTGTTCACATATTCTTCCAGTTTCTGCCAGTCGTGGAAGCTCTCCATGTCTCCATCCATTCTAAATGACAGCCTTCTCAGATAAAGTATTCTTGGCTGCATCTTCTTCTCGTTTAGTACCCTGAATATGTCTTGCCAGCCCTTTCTGGCTTGCCAGGTCTCTGTGGATAGTTCTGACGTTATTCTGATGTTCCTCCCTCTGTACATAAGGAATCTCTTCCCCCTAACTGCCCTTAAGATGGTTTCCTTGGTTCTAAGATTTGCAAGTTTTACTATTATTTGCCGGGGTGTTGTCCTGTTTTCCTTGATCTTGGGATGGGTCCTCTCTGCCTCTAGGATGAGGATGTTTATTTCATTCCCCAGATTAGGGAAGTTCTCAGCTATGATTTGCTCAAATACGTCTTCTGGTCCTCTCTCTCTCTCTCCACTCCCTTACGGTATTCCAATTATTCTGACAGTGGAACATTTCATGGTGTCACTTATTTCTCTGATTCTATTTTCATGGATTCTGAGTTGTTTTTCCCTGGCCTCCTCTTTTCCCTTTTTATCTCTTAAATTGTCTTCCAGGTCGCTTATTCGTTCTTCTGCCTCACTTACCCTAGCTGTTAGATTATTTAGATTGGATTGGATCTCATTGATATCATTTTTAATTTCTGCCAATTCAGCTTTCATTTCTGCCCTTAGAGACACTATTTTGTCATTAATTGATTTCTCCATTCTAGCCATTGTCTTCACAATTGCTAGCCTGAATTCCATCTCCGACATCTTGTTTATATCTGTAACCATTTGTAAATCTGCAGCATAAATCATAATCTCTGAGTTTTTTCTATTTTGGGGGTTCCTCCTCCTAGTCATTCTGTTGATGGGTGTTTGAGGGAATGTATAGAGTTCAAATTATTGACCAGAACCCAAGCAAGATGCCCCTGTTTTCTTAGGACCTTAGGTTTGCTGGCCTCTTGTTTTCCCAGCCTGTCTTTTGGGGGAGTGGCCTGCCGCGCTGTTACTCAGGAAACCCTTTTTGGGCGGAGTTGCCCTGCCCCCCTGTGGCGGGGGTTGGGCTCAGTGGGAATCAGTTTTTGGCGCTTTTGTTCTCTGGTGGCTTTCCTCATCTCCTCCGCGAGTCAAGCAGAAGAGACCATTTTCAACCCTCTGCCTCAGAGCAGAGAGACTGCAGTCTGTTCTTCAGTGAACTCTCCAGGCCACACTGTCTCCGTTTCTGTCTGTGCTGCTATAAACTGCAGCGGCCTGGGTTGTGTCCCCCTCTGCAGGCGCCCCCAGTCCTGCCTCCAGGTCGGGGCGCATCTCTGCCTTTTGTGCTTCTAAAGCTGCCAGCCGCTCCCAGTTCGCATGGGCAACCCCGCCGCTCTGGGTTTCTGCCCTGGGGGCTGCTCTCAATTCCTTTCCCTGCTGCTAACGGTCTGGGAGTCTGTGCCCCAACCCCAATGCATGAGGCTGTCGCTCACCAGCAGTGTAGGATCCCCATGGACAGGCTCCCTCCTGCTGCCGTTTATCCTCCTATATCTGCCCACGGAATCAGGTCTCCTCGCTTCATACCTCAAAACCAACCGCCTGCGATATTCTCTTTGTAGAGATCCAGATCTTCTTACATCTCAGGCTGGTTTCGTGGGTGCTCAGAGTGGTCTGGTAGATATCCAGCTCAATTCCGGGGACCAGTTAAAATAGGGTCCCCTACTCATCCACCATCTTTCCTTCTCCGGATAATAGCTCTTTATCTGATTAGTCATTCGCAAGTATCTTCTGTCATTCCATAGATTGACTTTTACTTTTTATTTTACTTTGACTGTTTCCTTTGCTGTGAAAAAGCTTTTTATCCGGATGAAGTCCCAATAGTTAATTTTTGCTTATGTTTCCCTTGCCTTTGGAGATATGTCTAGCAAGAAGTTGCTGAAGCTGAGGTCAAAGAGGCTGCCTTTTTTCTCCTCTAGGGTTTTGATGGATTCCACATTTAGGTCTTTCATCTATTTTGAGTTTATTTTTGTGTATGGTGTAAGAAAATGGTCCAGTTTCATTCTTATACATATGGCTTTCCAATTTTCCCAACACGATTTGTTAAAGATATTCTTTTTTAAAAAAATTTAATTTAATTTATTTTTTTGTCAGGGGGCAGGGCACAAGCAGGGGGAGCGGCAGGCAGAGGAAGAAGGGGGTGGTTCCTGGCTCAGTGGGGATCCTGATGCGGGACTTGATCCCAGGACCCTGGGATCATGGCCTGAGCTGAAGGCAGACACTTAACTGACTGAGCCACCCAGGGGTCCCTTACAGATATTCTTCAGTTGGATATTCGTTTTCACTTTGTCAATGTATTTTTTTTTAATTCCTTTTCACGTTGGATATTCTTTCCTGCTTTGTTAAAGATTAGTTGACCATACAGTTGGTTCCCTATTCTGTTCCATTTATCTATGTGTCTGTTTTTGTGCCAGTATCATACTGTCTTGATGATTATAGCTTTGTAATACAGCTTGAAATGTGGAATTATGATGCCTCAAGCTTTGGTCTTATTTTTCAACATTTATTTGGCTATTTGGAGTCTTTTCTGGTTCCATAAAAATTTTAGGATTGTGTATTCTAGCTCTGTGAAAAATGTCAATGATATTTTAACAGGGATTGAATTGAATGTGTAGATTACTTTGGTTAGCATAGACATTTTGACAATATTTTATTTTATTTTTTTTACCTTTTAATTTTTTTATTGTTATGTTAATCACCATATATTACATAATTTGTTTTGGTGTAGTGTTCCATGATTCATTGTTTGTTCATAACACCCAGTGCTCCAAGCAGAATGTGCCCTCTTTAATACCCATCACCAGGCCAACCCATCCCCCTACCCTCCTCCCGTCTAGAAACCTCAGTTTGTTTTTCAGAGTCCATCATCTCTCCTGGTTCGTCTTCCCCTCTGACTTACTCCCCTTCATTCTTCCTCTCCTGCTATCTTCTTCTTTTTCTTTTTTCTTAAAATATGTTGCGTTATTTGTTTCAGAAGTACAGATCTGTGATTTAACAGTCTTACACAATTCACAGCGCTCACCATAGCACATATCTTCCCCAATGTCTATCACCCAGCCACCCAATCCCTCCCACCCCCGACCACTCCAGCAACCCTCAGTTTGTTCCTGAGATTAAGAATTCCTCATATCAGTGAGGTCATATGATACATGTCTTTCTCTGATTGACTTATTTCACTCAGCATAACACCCTCCAGTTCCATCCACGTCGTTGCAAATGGCAAGATCTCATTCCTTTTGATGGCTGCATAATATTCCATTGTGTATATATACCACTTCTTCTTTATCCATTCATCTGTCGATGGACATCTTGGCTCTTTCCACAGTTTGGCTATTGTGGACATTGCTGCTCTAAACATTGGGGTGCACCTACCCCTTCGGGTCCCTACATTTGTATCTTTGGGGTAAATATCCAGTAGTGCAATTGCTGGATCGAATGGTAGCTCTAATTTCAACTGTTTGAGGAACCTCCATACTGTTTTCCAGAGGGGTTGCACCAGCTTACATTCCCACCAACAGTGTAGGAAGGTTCCCCTTTCTCCACATCCCCGCCAACATCTGTCGTTTCCTGACTTGTTAATTTTAGCCATTCTGACTGGTGTGAGGTGGTATCTCATTGAGGTTTTGATTTGGATTTCCCTGATGCCGAGTGATGTTGAGCACTTTTTCATGTGCCTGTTGGTATTTGGATGTCTTCTTTGGAAAAATGTCTGTTCATGTCTTCTGCCCATTTCTTGATTGGATTATTTGTTCTTTGGGTGTTGAGTTTGATAAGTTCTTTATAGATTTTGGATACTAGCCCTTTATCTGATATGTCATTTGAAAATATTTTCTCCCATTCTGTCGGTTGTCTTTTGGTTTTGTGAACTGTTTCTTTTGCTGTGTAAAAGCTTTTTATCTTGATGAAATCCCAATAGTTCATTTTTGTCCTGGCTTCCTGTGCCTTTGGTGATGTTTCTAGGAAGAAGTTGCTGCGGCTGAGGTCGAAGAGGTTGCTACCTGTGTTCTCCTTTAGGATTTTGATGGACTCCTGTCTCACGTTTAGGTCTTTCAACCATTTGGAGTCTATTTTTGTGTGTGGTGGAAGGAAATGGTCCAGTTTCATTCTTCTGCATGTGGCTGTCCAATTTTCCCAACACAATTTGTTGAAGAGACTGTCTTTTTTCCACTGGACATTCTTTCCTGCTTTGTCAAAGATAAGTTGACCATAGAGTTGAGGGTCCATTTCTGGGCTCTCGATTCTGTTCCATTGGTCTATGTGTCTGTTTTTGTGCCAGTACCATACTGTCTTGATGATGACAGCTCTGTAATAGAGCTGGAAGTCCGGAATTGTGATGCCGCCAGCTTTGCTTTTCTTTTTCAAGATTCCTCTGGCTATTCAGGGTCTCTTCTGGTTCCATACAAATTTTAGGATTATTTGTTCCATTTCTTTCAAAAAAGTGGATGGTATTTTGATGGGGATTGCATTGAATGTGTACATTGCTCTAGGTAGCATTGACATCTTCACAATGTTGGTTCTTCCAATCCATGAGCATGGAACGTTTTTCCATTTCTTTGTGTCTTCTTCAATTTCTTTCCTGAGTATTTTATAGTTTTCTGAGTACAGATCCTTTGCCTCTTTGGTTAAATTTATTCCTAGGTATCTTATGGTTTTGGGTGCAATTGTGAATAGGATCGACTCCTTGATTTGTCTCTCTTCTGTCTTGTTGTTGGTGTATAGGAATGACACTGATTTCTGTGCATTGATTTTATAGCCTGCTACTTGACTGAATTCCTGTATGAGTTCTAGCAGTTTTGGGGTGGAGTCTTTTGGGTTTTCCACATAAAGTATCATATCATCTGCAAAGAGTGAGAGTTTGACTTCCTCTTTGCCGATATGGATGCCTTTGATTTCTTTTTGTTGTCTGATTGCTGTGGCTAGGACTTCTAATACTATGTTGAAAAGCAGTGGTGAGAGTGGACATCCCTGCCGCGTTCCTGACCTTAGGGGAAAAGCTCTCAGTTTTTCCCCATTGAGAATGATATTCGCTGTAGGTTTTTCATAGATGGCTTTTATGATATTGAGGTATGTACCCTCTATCCCTATACTCTGAATAGTTTTGATCAAGAAAGGATGCTGTACTTTGTCAAATGCTTTTTCTGCATCTATTGAGAGGATCATATGATTCTTGTTCTTTCTTTTGTTAATGTATTGTATCACGTTGATTGATTTGCGGATGTTGAACCAGTCTTGCAGCCCAGGGATAAATCCCACTTGGTCGTGGTGAATAATCCTTTTAATGTACTGTTGGATCCTATCGGCTAGTATTTTGGTGAGAATTTTTGCATCCATGTTCATCAAGGATATTGGTCTGTAATTCTCCTTTTTGATGGGGTCTTTGTCTGGTTTTGGGATCAAGGTAATGGTGGCCTCATAAAATGAATTTGGAAGTTTCCTTCCATTTCTATTTTTTGGAACAGTTTCAGGAGAATAGGTATTAATGCTTCTTTAAATGTCTGATAGAATTCCCCTGGGAAGCCATCTGGCCCTGGGCTTTTGTTTCTTGGGAGATTTTTGATGACTGCTTCAATTTCCTTAGTGGTTATAGGTCTGTTCAGGTTTTCTATTTCTTCCTGGTTCAGTTTTGGTAGTTGATACATCTCTAGGAATGTACCCATTTCTTCCAGGTTATCTAATTTGCTGGCATAGAGTAGCTCATAATAATGTTCTTATAATTGTTTGTATTTCTTTGGTGTTGGTTGTGATCTCTCCTCTTTCATTCATGATTTTGTGGATTTGGGTCATTTCTCTTTTCTTTTTGATAAGTCTGGCCAGGGGTTTATCAATCTTGTTAATTCTTTCAAAGAACAAGCTCCTAGTTTCGTTGATCTGTTCTACTGTTCTTTTGGTTTCTATTTCATTGATTTCTGCTCTTATCTTTATTATTTCTCTTCTCCTGCTGGGTTTAGGCTTTATTTGCTGTTCTTTCTCCAGCTCCTTTAGGTGTAGGGTTAGATTGTGTATTTGAGACCTTTCTTGTTTCTTGAGAAAGGCTTGTATTGCTATATACTTTCCTCTCAGGACTGCCTTTGCTGTATCCCAAAGATTTTGGACAGTTGTGTTTTCATTTTCATTGGTTTCCATGAATTTTTTTTAATTCTTCTTTAATTTCCTGGTTGACCCATTCATTCTTTAGTAGGATGCTTTTAGCCTCCATGTATTTGAGTTCTTTGCGACTTTCCTCTTGTGATTGAGTTCTAGTTTCAAAGCATTGTGGTCTGAAAATATGCAGGGAATGATCCCAATCTTTTGGTACTGGTTGAGACCTGATTTGTGACCTAGGATGTGATCAATTCTGGAGAATGTTCCATGGGCACTAGAGAGGAATGTGTATTCCGTTGCTTTGGGATGGAATGTTCTGAATATGTCTGTGAAGTCCATTTGGTCCAGTGTGTCATTTAAAGTCTTTATTTCCCTGTTGATCTTTTGCTTAAATTATCTGTCCATTTCAGTCAGGGGGGTGTTAAAGTCCCCCACTATTATTGTATTGTTGTCAATGTGTTTCTTTGCTTTTGTTATTAATTGCCTTATATAATTGGCTGCTCCCATGTTCGGGGCATAGATATTTACAATTGTTAGATCTTCTTGTTGGATAGACCCTTTAAGTAGGATATAGTGTCCTTCCTCATCTCTTATTACAGTCTTTGTTTTAAAATCTAGTTTGTCTGATATAAGGATTGCCACCCCAGCTTTCTTTTGGTGTCCATTAGCATGGTAAATGGTTTTCCACTCCCTCACTTTCAATCTGAGTGTGTCTTTGGTCTAAAATGAGTCTCTTGCAGACAGCATATGGATGGGTCTTGTTTTTTAATCCAATCTGATAGCCTGTGTCTTTTGATTGGGGCATTTAGCCCATTTACATTCAGGGTAACTATTGAAAGGTATGAATTTAGTGCCATTGTATTGCCTGTAAGGTGACTGTTACTGTATGTTGTCTGTGTTCCTTTCTGATCTTTGCTGCTTTTAGGCTCTCTCTTTGCTTAGAGGATCCCTTTCAATATTTCTTGTAGGGCTGGTTTCGTGTTTGCAAATTCCTTTAGTTTTTGTTTGTTCTGGAAACTTTTTATCTCTCCTTCTATTTTCAATGACAGCCTAGCTGGATATAGTATTCTTGGCTGCATATTTTTCTCCTTTAGTGCTCTGAAGATATCTTGCCAGTCCTTTCTTGCCTGCCAGGTCTCTGTGGATAGCTCTGTTGCCAATCTAATGTTTTTACCATTGTAGGTTACCTATCTCTTCTCCCGAGCTGCTTTCAGGATTTTCTCTTTGTCTCTGAGATTCGTAAGTTTTACTATTAGATGTCGGGGTGTTGGCCTATTTTTATTGATTTTGAGAGGGGTTCTCTGTGCCTCCTGGATTTTGATGCCTGTTTCCTTCCTCACATTAGGGAAGTTTTCTGCTATTATTTGCTCCAATATACCTTCTGCCCCTCTCTCTCTTTCTTCTTCTTCTGGGATCCCAATTATTCTAATGTTGTTTCGTCTTATTGAATCACTTATCTCTCGAATTCTGTCCTCGTGATCCTGTAGTTGTTTCTCCCTCTTTTTCTCAGCCTCTTTACTTTCCATCATTTGGTCTTCTATATCACTGATTCTCTCTTCTGCCTCATTTATCCTAGCAGTTAGTGCCCCCATTTTTGATTGCACCTCATCAATAGCCTTTTTGATTTCGACTTGGTTATATTTTAGTTCTTTTATTTCTCCAGAAAGTTTTTCTCTAATAACTTCCACGCTTTTTTCAAGCCCAGCTAGTATCTTTAAAGTCATGATTCTGAACTCTAGGTCCGACATCGTACTAATGTCCGTATTGAGTAGTTCCCTGGCTGATGGTACTACCTCTTGTTCTTTTTGCTGAGGTGATTTTTTTCGTCTTGTCATTTTGTCCAGAGAAGAATAGATGAATAAGAGAACAAAATGCTAACAGGTTTACAACGTCCCCAGCAAATATACTGTATACAAATGAGAGAAGACCTGAAACCAGGGGAAAGGAAAGGGAAAGAAAGAAAAAAGAAAGAGAAAAAAAAAGAAAAAAAAAGGATAAAAACAAAAACAGCACAATACAAACAAAGCAGAATGTGATCAAATATGATCAGGCTAGTGCATAGATCAGTGCCACACACTAGATTTTGGGCGTATTTTGTTCTGTTAGAAAAAAGTGCCTCCTAAAATTTTACAGGAAGAAAGACATATATGTACAAAATAAGGTTTGATACAATGAAGGGATAATAGATGACTGTAAAGATGAAAATTATAAAAGATTTTATAAAAGGACTTGATAAGATAAGAAGTTGTTTGAAAAAAGAAAGAAGATTAAAAAAAAAAGGGAGATAATGTGATCAGGCAGGAGACTAGAACAGAACCATACACTAGTGATTTAGGGTATATTTTTATCTGTTAGAAGAAACTGTATCTCCAAATTTTAAAGAGCGAACAACTTATATATATATATGCTAAAAATAAGGGTAACTACTATGAAGGGATAAAATATGACTCTAAAAATGAAAAATAAAAAATGTTTTTTTTTTTAAAAAAAGAGATTGATAAGATGTTGGTTGAAAAAGGGAAAAAGAAAAAGAAAAAAAAAACAGTTAACAAAAATTAACTTTCATGAACTAATGAATCATGGTAAAAAAAAAAAAAAAAAGCCATGAATCTATGTGCAGTATTCCCCTAGCGCTGGAGTTCTCCCGTTCTCCTTGATCGGTAAACTTGGTCTTGGCTTGCTGGCTGTTCGTGCTGATCTTCTGGGGGAGGGGCCTGTTGCTGTGGTTTCCAAATGTCTTTGCCGGAGGCTGAATTGCCCCCCCCAGTTGGTCCGGGCTAAGCAAGCTGCTCAGGTTTGTTCTCAGGAGCTTTTGTTCCCTGCAAGCTCTCCGTACAGCCTTGGAGGACCAGGGCGAAAATGGTAGCCTCCCAATCTCCACCCAGAGGAGCTGAGAACTCAGGGCTCCGCTCCTCAGTGCGCCCCCAGAGAAAAGCAGTCACTCCCTTGTCCCTGGTCTCTGGCCGCACTCCGTGTTCACCCGGCCTCTGACCGAGCGTTTGTATCTCTGGCACCCGACCCCGTGTGGAGTCTCCAAACCCAGCAGATCCTTGCGGTGCGTTCCCGCGCTGCTCCTCCCCAGGAAGGAAGGGGAGTCTCCCCGGCTCTGCCGCCTGTTGGGTCCCTGCTGTAGGAGCAGTGGCCCGACTGGGCCGCGGATCACAGTTTATGGCAACCCCAAGCTGAGAGCCCGCGCCTCAGCTCTGTCTCTGCAGCCGGCTTCCCCGCTCCGATACCTGGGAGCTCTGGTGCACTCAGGCTCCCCCGGTCTTTCTGTGACCCCAAGGGTCCTGAGACCCCACTGTCCCGGGAGGGTTCCAGCCCCGCTTAGCCACTGGAGCGACGTCCCTCAGCGGAGCCGACTTCTAAAATGTCCGATTTTGTGCTCCGCGGCTCTAGCACTTGCCAGAAGCGGCCGGCGGAGGCCCCTCCCCCGCCATCTAACCTCCCGAATATCGCCTTGGATTCACTTCTCCGCACGTCCTACCTTCCAGTAAGTGGTCTCTTCTCTGTTCAGAGAGTTGTTGCTACTCTCCTGTTCGATCTCCTGTTGAGTTCGTAGGTGTTCAGAATGGTTTGATCCCTATTCAGCTGAATTCCTGAGACCAGACGAAATCTAGGTCTCCTACTCCTCCGCCATCTTGCTCCGCCCCCCCTTGACAATATTTTCATTCTAATCCATGAGCATGGGATGTTTTTCCATTTCTTTTTGTTTTCCTCAATTTCTTTCATGTGTTCTATGGTTTTCAAAATACAGATCCTTTATCTTGTTGGTTAAGTTTATTCCTAGGTATTTTATGATTTTAGGTGCTATTGTAAATGGGATCAATTCCTTGATTTCTCTTTCTTCTGTTTCATTGTTAGTGTATAGAATGCAACTCACTACTGTGCATTGATTTTATATCCTGCAACTTTGCTGAACTCCTGTATCAATTCTAGCAATTTTTTTGGTGTAGTCTTTTGAGTTTTCTACATAGAATGTTATGTTGTCTGTGAAGAGTGGAAGTTTGACTTCTTCTTTGCCAATTTGGATGCCTTTTTTATCTTTTTGTTGTCTGACTGCTGAGGCTACAACATCTAGAACTATGTTGTACAACAGTGATGAGAATGGACATCCCTGTGATGTTCCTGATCTTAGGGGAAAACTCTCACTTTTTCTCCATTAAGGATGATATTCACTGTGGGTTTTTTGTATATGGCTTTTATGATATTGAGATATATTCCCTCTATCCCTACACTGCAGAGGGTTTTTGTCTAGAAAGGATGCTGTATTTTGTCAAATGCTTTTTCTGCATCTTCTCAATATGGTTCTTGTCCTTTTTTTTTTATTAATGTTGTGTATCACATTGACTGAATTGTGGATGTTGAACCACCCCGAGAGCACAGGAATAAATCTCACTTTGTCATCATGGTGAGTAACCTTTTAATGTACTGGTGAATCTTATTAGCTAGTATCTTGGTGAGAATTTCTGCATCCATGTTCATCAGGGATACTGGTCTGTAATTCTCCTTTTTAGTGGGGTCTTTGGTTTTGGGATCAAGGTAATACTGGCCTCATAGAATGAGTTTGGAAGTTTTCTCTCCAGTTCTATTTTTTTTGGAACAGTTTCAGAAGAATAGGTATTAATTCTTCTTTAAGTGTTTAGTAGAACTGCCCTGGTTGTTGGGAATTTTTTTTTACTTCTTCAATTTCTTTGCTGGTTGTGGGTCTGTTCAGGTTTTCTATTTCTTTCTCTTGCAGTTTTAGTAGTTTATATGTTTCTAGGATTGGGTCCATTTCTTCCAGATTGCTTAATTTGTTGGCATATAATTGCTTGTAATATTCTCTTATAATTTTATTTCTGTGGTGTTGGTTGTGATCTCTCATCTTTCATTCAGATTTTATTTATTTTGGTCCTTTCTCTTTTTTTTGATTAAGGTTGGCTAGGTGTTTATTTTTCATTTTATTTTATTTTTTTTAGATTTTTTAATTTATTTATTTGAGAGAGAATGAGAGAGAGAGAGAGAGAGCACATGAGAGGGGGTAGGGTCAGAGGGAGAAGCAGACTCCCTGCTGAGCAGGGAGCCCGATGCGGGACTCGATCCCGGCACTCCGGGATCATGAGCTGAGTCAAAGGCAGTCGCTTAACCAACTGAGCCACCCAGGTGCCCCTGGCTAGGGGTTTATTGATCTTAATTCTTTCAAAGAGCCAGCTCCTAGTTTCATTGATCTGTTTTACTGTTATTTTGATTTCTATTTCATTGATTTCTGTTCCAATATTTATTATTTTCCTTCTTCTGGATTTAGGCTTTATTTGATGTTCTTTTTCCAGCTCTTTTAGGTGTAAGGTTTTGTTGTGTATTTCAGAATTTTCTTCTTTCTTGAGTAAAGCCTATCTTGTATATAGTTCCCTCTTATGACTGCCTTCCTGCATCCCAAAATTTTGAACTGTTGTGCTTTCATTTTCATTTGCCTCCATGTTTTTTTTTTTTAATTCTTCTTTAATTTCCTGGTTGACCCATTCCTTCTTTAGCAGGATGCTCTTTAACCTTCATGTATTTGTGGTCCTTCCAATTTTTTCTTGTGGTTGACTTCAAGTTTCATAGCAATATGGTCTGAAAATATGCATGGTATGATCTCAATCTTTGGTACTGGTTGAAACCACTTTTATGACCTAGTATATGATCTATTCTGGAGAATGTTCCATGTGTACTCAAGAAGAATGTTTATTCTGCTCCTTTAAGATGGAATGCTTTGAATATGTTAAGTCTATCTAGTCCAGTGCGTCATTCAAGCCCTTGTTTTCTTATTGATCTTCTGCTTAGATGATCTGTCCATTGCTGTGAGTGTGGTGTTAAAGTCCCCTACTATTTTTGTATTATCAGTGATGAGTTTCTTTATGTTGGTTTAATTGGTTTACCATATTTGGCTGCTCCCAAGTTAGGGAGGGGCATAAATATTTACCATTATTAAATCTTCTTGTTGTATTAACCCTTTAATTATGAAACAGTGTCCTACTTCATCTCTTATTATAGTCTTTCATTTAAAATCTTCTTTGTTGGGGGTGCCTGAGTGGCTCAGTCATTAAGCGTCTAACTTCAGCTCAGGTCATGATCCCAGGGTCCTGGGATTGAGCCCTGAGGAGGGCTCCCTGCTCAGGGGGAAGCCTGCGTCTCCCTCTCACACTCCCCCCTGCTTGTGTTCCCTCTCTCCCTGTCTCTCTCTGTCAAATAAATAAATAAAATCTTTAATAAATAAATAAAACCTTGTGTGTCTAATATAATTATTACTACTCTAGCTTTCTTTGGATGTCCATTAGCATGATAAATGGTTCTACACAGCCCCCTACTTTCAATCTGGAGGTGTCTTTGGGTCTAAAATGAGTTTCTTGTAAGCAGCATACTGATGGGCTCCCCCCCCCCATTCTAATAACCTATGTCTTTTGATTGGAGCATTTACATTCAGAGTAATTGTTGAAAGATATGAATTTAGGGCCATTGTATTACTTGTAAATTCACTGTTCCTGTAAATTGTCTCTGTTCCTTTCTGGTCTGTGTTAATTTTGTGCTCCCTCTCTGCTCAGGAATCCCCTTTAATATTTCTTTCTGGGCTTAGTGCGGGGTTTAATGGTCACAAATTCCTTTAGTTTTTGTTTGTCCTGGAAACTCTGTATCTTTCCTTCTATTTTCATTGTCCACCTTTATGGATAAATTATTCTTGCCTGCATATTTTTCCCTTTAGCACGTTGACTATATCATGCCGAGCTTTTCTGGCCTGCCAAGTCTCTGTGGGCCAGTCTGATGCCAGCGTTATGTGTTTACCCTTGTAGGTTAAGGACTTGTTGTTCCAAGCTCCTTTCAGGATTTTTGCTTTATCTTTGATATTTGCAAGCTTTACTATAATATGTTGAGATTCTGACCTATTTTTGTTGATTTTTAAGGGGGTTCTCTGTGCCTCTTGGACTTGAATGCCCATTTCCTTCCCCAGAAGATTAGGGAAATTTTCAGCTGTAATTTGTTCAAGTAAACCTGCTGTCCTATCTCCTGCTCCTCATCTTCTGGGATCCCTATAATACAGATATTATTTTGCTTTATGGAATTGCTGAGTTCTCTAAATCTCCCTTCAAGATCTAATAGTTTTATTTCTCTCCTCTTTTCATCTTCCTTATTTTCCATCATTTTATCTTCTATATCACTTATTCACTCTTCCACTTCATTCATTCACATTTTTATGGCCTGTACCTGGGACTGTATCTTAGTAATGGCATTTTTAATTTTGGCCTGACTAGATTTTCGTTCTTTTAGCTCTATAGTAAGGGATTCTCTAGTGTTTTCTATGTTTTAGTCAAGCCTAGCTAGTATCTTTATAATCATTGTTTTAAATTCTAGTTCAGATATCTTACTATATCTGTATTGATTAAATCCCTGGCAGTGAGTACTATCTCTATTTTCTTTTGGTGTGAATTTCTCTGTCTTGTCATTTTTTCCAGAAAAGAAAAGAAGAAAGAAAGAGAAAAAACAACAATAACAACAACAACAACAAAAACAGAAAAAAAAAATCTAGATCCTGGGTGTGTTTTGGTCTGCTTGTTAAAGGAAACTAGATTCCAAAATAAGAAATAAACAAAAACTTATATGTATAAAAATAGAATAAGATATCTTAACTATAGGGAACAAACCGAGGGTTGCTGGTGGGGAATGGGGTAATTGGGTGATGGGAATTAAGGAGGGCACTTGATGTAATGAGCATTGGATGTTAAATGCACCTGATAAATCATTACATTCTACACTTGGAACTAATAATACATTATATGTTAATAAAATTAAATTTAAATAAAAATTAAAAATGAATAAAATACAATGAAAGGAGATAAAAAAATAAAAAAACCTATATAACATATAAATAAATAAATAAATAAATAATAAAAAAGAACTGAAAAAATGAGATAATAACTGAGAAAATAATACTAAAATAATAAAGAATAAAAATACAAAGAATGCTATATACTGTTTCTCCTAGAACTGAAGTTTTTCAGCCATCTATGATCAGTAAACGTGATGCCACATAGACATGGAAATTCCAAATACAGTGGGGCAAACTGATGTAAATATGACATTCTGAACTAGGAGAAGTGGGTAGGGGTCTGGAATTTCAGAGGAAAGGAATGCCCTTCAAAGGAGTAGATGTTTGGTAATCAAATGTTTGCTCTACCATAAATATGGTTTACTTAGATAAAATTTGTTTCTGTTAATAAACCTATTCTGGGAAAGACAGTCAATTTAGATTCTTCTGTGTGATTAAGGGAGAGACAAAAGTTTCTCTTGAGCCCACAGGATTTCAAGTACCTTTAGCTCAAAATAATCCACACGTCAAAGTGGTGTATTCTGGGGGGTGGTCTTATCCTGAACCCCTTCAGTTTCACTGCCTGAAACTTCCTTGGGAATTTCACATATTAAAAGTTGAGTTGGTAGCTTGTTTCATCATTTCATCTTATTGATCCAGTCTCTTAGCCCTGACAATAGCTCAACTTAATCAACTTAATCAAACTCATTCCAGGAGGCAGTGATCGACTCCTTAATTTGTCTCTCTTCTGTCTTGCTGTTGGTGTATAGGAATGCCACTGATTTCTGTGCATTGATTTTATATCCTGCCACTTTACTGAATTCCTGTATGAGTTCTAGCAGTTTTGGGGTGGGGTCTTTTGGGTTTTCCACATAAAGTATCATATCAGTGATGTAGGTGTCTTTTCAAAGTTAAGCCTATGGTTCAAGTAATCAGGTATTAAGTAAGGGCCATTTCTATGGAAAGAAAAGAAAACTGATGGTTAATGATTGGATCAAATGTTAAGCCAGTTTCTGAGTTCTGAGTGCTGCCAGTTGCAAAGACTTCTAGATGTCAGACTTGAAGCATCTTTAGATAAAATGAGGGCAGGTAATGGCAATCTGACAGATCTTACTGGTTTGTAGCTCAAATGTCTCTGGTGGTCTTTTGAGTGGCCCATAGAGAATGGTCAAAGATTGTCTATACATGAACTATTATGCCAATTTCTTTACAGCAAGTCATTTATATTTATTTTGCAGGGCTTCAGGATAAAGGGAAGTTTTAGTTCTCAAATTATTTCAAGTCAGAAAGATGGGAGAAAAATAAAAATGTTAGTTTGAAGTGTTGTGGTCAGGTATTGGAGGACATTAGAAGAGACCAGGATTTAGTCCAGTTTATAATGAATAGTATTAAAATCTAATATCTACGGGCGCCTGCGTGGCTCAGTTGGTTAAGCGACTGCCTTCAGCTCAGGTCATGATCCTGGAGTCCCGGGATCGAGTCCCTCATCGGGCTCCCTGCTCAGCAGTGAGTCTGCTTCTCCCTTGGACCCTCCCCCCCTCATGTTCTCTCTCTCTATCTCATTCTCTCTCTCAAATAAATAAATAAAATCTTTAAAAAAATAAAGAAAATAAAATCTAATATCTACAAAGATGTTATTGAAACATATTTTCTCTTTATAATCACATAATTTTTACCAAAGATAGTCAACTTAACACTAATTTGTTTGCAAAATAAGTATGGTTAAAAACAAACAAACAAACAAACAAACAAAAAACAACTTGGCCTGATTATTCAGATAAGCACAGAAAAAAATAGTGATTTACCATATAGACTCTTTCCAACTTTGTTGGATCTTTTCATATGGAATCTTTGGATTGAACTTTTAATAGCTTTTCAAGGCCAGAGCCAAGCTAAATATTTGCCATCGACTTCACCTGTGATACCTATTGATTTGGGTGAATTCTTTTCTTCTCAAGGTCCCCAACATACCCTGAAGTTTCTGTGCCTTTAAGAAAATGAGCTTCTTTACTCACCTGGTGAACCTGCTGGGAACTCTGTAAGCAAGGTTAGGCTGATATTTCCAAGGAGGATTTGTTGGCCCCATAAAGCTAACCTTAGTTACTTAAAACTGTCTGGTCATATCTGAATATATGCAGGTCTTTCTCAGATCTGACATTCTAGTTTTGGTAAGGTAACCAGTGTTTCTAATTGTATCTTGTTACAAGGGGGATATATTCTTATTGAACTTAGTAATAAAATATATTGCCATAAAATATAAGAATACTTACAAGATTTTCTGAATTCTGGAGGATTCAGGTAAGGAGAAAAGATAAAGTTTCAATTTGTTCACAGAGGTATATTTTGTCAAATTGCTGTGAGTCAGAGAAAAATATTTCTTAAATTTGGGGAAAAAAACATTTTTAGAAACTCATCAATTTTTCAGGACACCTGGGTGGCTCAGTCATTAAGTGTCTGCCTTCGGCTCAATTCATGATCCCAGGGTCCTGGGATCGAGTCCCACATCGGGCTCCCTGCTCAGCGGGGAGCCTGCTTCTCTCTCTGCCCCTGCTGCTCCCCCTGCTCGTGTTCTCTCTCTCTGACAAATAAATGAATTCTTTAAAAAATATCATCAATTTTTCAAACAAAAAAATCATAAAAAGTAAAATTATCTTCCTCAATTCATTCAGTCCCATATTACTACTTCTTATTCTGCTTGAATACAGTTTTTCCAGTAGTTCCAGAAATTTTTACCAAGGTCTTTTATGATCTTAAGGTTATCAGAAACCTGTACTCAAGAGTTTTATCCATGAATTCTTTCTTTAAAAAGATTTTATTCATTTATTTGACAAGGAGAGAGAAAGAGCACAAGCAGGAGGAGTGGCAGGCAGTGGGAGAGGGAGAAGCAAGCCCCTGCTTCCCTTGAGGAGCAGGGAGCCGGATACAGGGTTTGATCCCTCGACCCCAGGATCATGACCTGAGCCAAAGGCAAACCCTTAACTGACAGTGCCACCTAGGTGCCCCTTATCCATGAATCCTAACTGAAATTGAAGCCTATTTGCAGGAAACTTTTATAGAGGCATCTGAATAAAAATATAACTTTCTGTAAATGGTAAAAGACTTAAAAATAGCATGGTTAAAGGTCTGATTAGAGTTAATTACAGTGCAATTGACAAGGAAATTAGGCTATTTTTGTGACATGCAACACTTCCAGATAACTACATAATGGAACATCAGATTTCTAGGAGTTTCATGTTTCATATAATTTTAGAAAACTTACTTTAATAACATAACTACAAAAATATAATCTAAGAACTTTTAATATCACATCTATGACCATATTTCCATGTAATTTAAAATGCCAAATAAGCTTAATTAGTTTAATTTCTCACACACACAACTTTTTAAAAAATATTTTATTTATTTTTCAGAGAGAGAGAGAGCGAACACAAACGGGGGGAAGTGGCAGGCAGAGGGAGAAGCAGACTCCCTGTTGAGCAAGGAGCCTGATATGGGACTCAATTCCAGGACTCTGGGATCACAACCTGAGCTGAAGGCAGAGGCTTAACCAACTGAGTTACCTAGGCATCCCCACAAAATTTTTTTTAAGTGTTCCAGAGGCCTGATGGAAAATTTCAATTAGATTTTGGTAAAAAACAAAACGAAACAAAAAAAATCCCTTCACTTTAGATTTTGATTTTGGGAAGTATGTCCAAAAAATATCAAAAATTTCAAGTATTTGATTAAGTAGGATCACAGTCATTATGAAACAATATTTAATTATCCTTTTAACCAAAGTGAAAGTGCAAGATATCAAAGGCAAATATGGAAGGTTACATAGTTGTGAGTAAAATTTAGATCTTTTAATATTAAGCCTCAAATCCCTTGAGTAATCAGAGACCTGATAAACATGGCAAATTATTTTGGCAAACATAAAATCATTCTTTTTTCTTTTTTCTTTTGTTTTAGGCAGGTAACTTAAAAGGTAAAGAAAAACTTTTGTTTACAATTTCTTAAGAAAAGCAGACCAATAGTTTAAGAAAACTTTTTATTTTTAACAAAGAGAAAATGAAAAATTTGCACCAGTGTACTTTTGAAATTAAAACTCATGTAATTATTTAAATTTATCCTAATTTCAGCCAGTACTGATCACACATAAAATTTCTTTCCAGGGGCATCTAGATGGTGCAGTCAGTTAAGCATCCGACTCTTGGTTTCAACTCAGGTTGTGATCTCAGTGTTGTGAGATAGGGTCCTGCTTTGGGCTCCATGCTGAACATGGAGTCTGCTGAAGTTTCTCTCTCTCCCTCTCCCTCTTCTCCTCCCCATTTCATGCACATGCTTTCTCTCTCAAATAAATAAATCTTTAAAAAATTCTTTCTAAAGACTCTGTCTTCATAAAACTTCTACAACTTTCTTTTTACATTCAGCTTTTGACCTAAATTTTCCTTCTATAAACAGTCTTACTTTAGGACAAAATTATTTTCTTTTCCCATAACAAATATGTATTTTTGTTCCTTATCTTTTTTCCCTCCCCAAAACACAGCTTTTATTTTCCTCATATACATGGTTGTTTCCCTTATTATTTCCAGTAGTCTTACATATTTATTAAAATTCTCAATGCTTAGGGGCATCTGGGTGGTTCAGTCAGTTGAACAATTGACTCTTGGTTTCAGCTCAGGTCATGATCTCGGGGTTGTGAGATAGAGCCCTGCATTGGGTTCCGTGCTCAGTAGGAAGTCTGTTTGAGATTCTCCCTCTTTCCTTCTGCCCCTTCCCAGTGCTCATGGGCACAAGGTCTCTCTCTCAAATATTTTCTGTCTCTCAAATAAATAAATGAGAGAGAGAGAGAGAGAGCATGATCAGAGGGTGGGGCAGAGGGACAAGCAGACTCTCCACTGAGTGGGGAGCCCCACACGGGGCTTGATCCCAGGACCCTGATATCATTACCTGAGCCAAAATCAAATGCTTAACCAACTAAGCCACCCAGGTGCCCCTAAATAAATAAAATCTTAAAAAAAGAAAATAATTCTAAATGCTTAGAAACCTTAATTTCTTTTTTTAAAAAGATTTTTATTTATTTGAGAGAGAGAATGAGAGAGAGAGAGAGAGCACACATTAGAGGGGGGCGGGTCAGAGGGAGAAGCAGACTCCCCGCTTGAGCAGGGAGCCCGATGTGGGACTCGATCCTGAGACTCCAGGATCATGACCTGAACCGAAGGCAGTCGCTTAAACAACTGAGCCACCCAGGCGCCCCTAGAAACCTTAATTTCTAATGCAAACTAAGTAGTAAACAATTGTGAATTGTATGTTACATCAGATTTCTTTCGATTGGCAAATTTATGAATATATTTCATAATTTTTAGATCTTAAATAAAGGCTATGGTACAATCTTAAAGCATAAAATGTGTTTACTAACAGACCTACATTCATCTTTAGTTTTTCTATAAGACAAAAGTAGATAAATCATGTTCAGTACTTAATGTTTTATTACTTTATCTTATTTAGAAAAAAATCTAGATTATCAAAAAACAATTTTACTCATCATTTAACTTAGCAAAACTTTAAAATTTTAGGTTAGCAAAGACGTAGGAAGCTTTATAAAGGTTTACCTACAAATCTTTTTATTTTATTTGCATCTATTTAATTTACTTGTTCTTAACACTTATGCTTAGAGTACCCACAATACTTCCTGAGGCATATAGACAAATTAAATGATTATCCTAAGATTTTTTTATTGACCAATGTTGAAAGAGAAATATCATACACTTATTTGACTTCTGATAAACAGAAGCAGAAAAAAGGTTTTTTAAAAAGTTTTTTTTTTATTCTAGTTACATGCAGTGTTATATTAGTTTGAGGTGTACCATATACTAATTTAATAATTCCATACAACACCTGGTGCTCATCGTGAGAAGTGCACTCCTCAATTCCTATCACCTATTTAACCCATCCCCCCACCTCCCCTCTAGTAACCATTAGTTTGTTCTCTATAGTTAAGAGCCTATTTCTTGGTTTATCTCTCTCTCTCTCATCCTTTGCTCATTTGTCTAATTTCTGAAATTCCACATATGAGTGAAATCATTTCGTATTTGTCTTTCCCTAACTGACTTATTTTACCTAACATTATACTCTCTAGGTCCAGTAATGTCATTGCAAATGGCAGGTTTCATTATTTTTTATGTTGGAATAAAGTTCCATATATATATATATCATAACATCCATATACATAAAGATATTTATGTAACATCTTTAATGATATATATGATGATCTATCTATCTATCTATGCTAGCCATGCATCTATGGATGGACACTTGAGCTGCTTCCATATCTTGGCCATTGTAGATAATGCTGCTATAAACATGGCCATTGTACATGTATTTCCTTGAATTAGTGTTTTTGTATTCTTTGCGTAAATACCTAGTAGTGCAATTGCTGGATCATGGGGTAGGTCTATTTTTAATTTTTTGAGATACCTCCATCCTGTTTCCCACAGTAGCTGCACCAGTTTGCACTCCCACCAACAGTGCAAGAGGGTTCCTTTTTCTCCACATCCTCACTATCACTTCTTATTTCCTATGTTGTCGATTTTAGCTTTGGCAGGCATGGGGTGATATCTTGTTGTAGTTTTGATTTATATTTCCTTGATGATAAGTGATGTTGAACATCTTTTTATGTGTGTGTTGGCTGTCTGGGTGTATTCTTTAGAGAAGTGTCTGTTCATGTATTCTGCCCATTTTTAAATTTGATTATTTATTCTTTGGGTATTGAGTTTTATAAGTTCTTTGTATATTTTGGATACTAAGGCTTTATCTGATATGCCATTTGCAAATATCTTCTCCCATTCTGTAGGTTGCCTTTTCATTTCATCTTGATTGTTCCAAAGATTTTTGTTTTGAGATATCCCCAATAGTTTATTTTAACTTTTGTTTCCTTTGCTTCAGGGGCCCTTTGTAGAAAAATGTTGCTTATGGCTATGGCTGATGTCAGAAAAGTTACTAACTGTGCTCTCTTCTAGGTTTTCATAGTTTCAAGTCTCATACATACATCTTTAATCCATTTTGAGTTTATATTTGTGTATGGAGTAAGAAAGTGGTCTAGTTCCATTCTTTTCCATGTTGCTGTTTGCCAACACCATTCGTTGGAGAGACTAACTTTTTCCCATTGGATATTCTTTCCTACTTTGCCAAAGATTAGTTGACCATATAGTCATTTCTTGGTTTTCTATTTAGTTCCATTTATCTGTGTGTGTATTTTTGTACCAGTTCCATACTGTTTTCATCATTACAGCTTTGTAATATAACTTGAAGTCTGGAATTGTGATACCTTTAGCTTTTCCTTTCTTTTTCAACATTGCTTTGGCTACTCTTTTTCAACATTGCTTTGTGATTCAATACAAATTTTAGGATTCTTTGTTCTAGTTCTGTGAAAAATGCTTGTGGTATTTTGATAAGGGTTGCATTGAATGTGTAGATTGCTTTGAGGAGTATAGACATTTTAACAATATTTGTTTTTCCAGTCCGTGAGTATGGCATGTCTTTCCATTTCTTTGTGACCTCTTCAATTTCTTCAGTGTTTTATAGTTTTCAGAGTACAGATCTTTCACCTCTTTAATTAGGTTTATTCCTAAGTATCTTATTATTTTGGTGCAATTGTAAATGGGGTTGTTTTTGTAATTTCACTTTCTGCTGCTTTGTTATTTGTGTATAGAAATGTAACTGATTTCTGTATATTGATTTTGTATCGTGACTTGACTGAACTTGTTGGTCAGTTCTGGCAGTTTTTTGATATCATGTCATCTGCAAATAGTGAAACTTTTATTTCTTCCATATCATGTTGGATGCCTTTTATTTATTTTTGTTGTCTGATTGCTGTCGCTAGGACTTCTAGTACTATGTTGAATAAAAGTGATGAGAATGGACAAATCCTTATCTTGTTCCTGACCTTAGAGGGAAGCTCTCTGTTGTTCCTATTGAGTATGATGTTAGCTGTGTGTTTTTCATATTATAGCCTTTAATATATTTAGATATGTTCCCTTTAAATCTACTTTGTTGCAGGTTTTTATCATGAATGGATGTTGTACTTTGTACAATGCTTTTTCTTCATCTATCAGAAGGATCATATGGTTCTTATCCTTTCTTTTATTAATGTGGTGTATCACATTGATTGATTTGTAAATATTGAACCACTTTTGCAACCCAGGAATAAATCCTACTGATCTTGGTGAGTAATATATTGTTGGATTCAGTTTGCTAGTATTTTGTTGAGGATTTTTGTGCCTATGTTCATCAGAGACATTGGCCTGTAATTTTCTCTTTTTGTGGTGTCTTAATCTGGTTTTGGTATCAGGGTAATGCTGACCTCATAGAATGAATTTGAAAGTTTCCCTTCCATTTCTATTTTTTGGAAGAGTTTGAGAAGAATAGGCATATATTCTTCTTTAAATGTTAGAATTCACCTGTGAAGTCATCTGGTCGTGGACTTTTGTTTGTTGGGAGGTTTTTGGTTACTGATTCAATTTCTTTGCTGGTAGTTGGTCTGTTCAAATTTCCATTTCTTCCTGTTTCAGTTTTGGTAGTATATACAATCTTAGAAATTTATCCACTTCTGGGTTGTCCAATTTGTTGGCATATATTTTTTCATAATATTCTCTTATAATTTGTTTCTGTTTCTGTGGTGTTAGTTGTTATTTCTCCTCTTTCATTTGTAATTTTATTTGAGTCCTTTCTCTTTTTTTCTTGATAAGTCTGACTAGAGGTTGAATCAATTTTATAGATTTTTTTCAAATGAGCACCTCCTGGTTTCATTGATATATTGTATTGTTTATTAAGATTGTATGTCATTTATTTATTTTCTTAAAGATTTTATTTATTCATTTGAGACATAGAGATACAGAGAGAGAGAACATGAGCAGGGGGAGAGGCAGAGGGAGAGGGAGAAGCAAACTCCCCGCTGAGCCAGGAGCCCCATGTGGGGCTCAGTCCCAGAACACCAGGATCATGACATGAGCCAAAGGAAGATGCTCAACCATCTAAGCCACCCAGGAGCCCCTATATCATTTATTTCTGCTGTAACCTTTGTTATTTCCTTCCTTCTTCTAGTTTTGAGGGTTTTTTTGTTCATTTTCTAGCTTCTTCTTTTTTTTTTTTATTATGTTATGTTAGTCACCATACGGTACTTCATTAGTTTTTGGTGTAGTGTTCCATGGATTTATTGTTTGCATGTTACACCCAGTGCTCCTTGCAATATGTGCCCTCTAGCTTCTTTATGTGTAAGGTTAAGTTATTTAATTGAGCAAGCATTATAAAAGTTTTATAATTAATGCTGCTATTTCTAAACACATATCTATTTTATTAAATCAACAACCTTAAATTAGCTTTAATACCAAATAATATCCCAGATATATGAACTTGAAAAACATTTGGGTTAGTTCCTCTCTGTGAGTTTTAGAATGTCCAAAACTTACAAGCACTTGCCTTCAAAACAACTAAAGAGAGTTCTTTTTTTTCATCTTTTTTATTGTTATGTTAATCACCATATATTATATGATTAGTTTTTGATGTAGTGTTCCATGATTCATTGTTTGTGCATAACACCCAGTGCTCCACGCAGAATGTGCACTCTTTAATACCCATCAAAAGGCTAACCCATCCCCCCACCCATCCGCTCTAGAACCCCTCAGTTTGTTTTTCAGAGTCCATCGTATCTCATGGTTCGTCTCCCCCTCCGACTTACTCCACTTCATTCTTCCCCTCCTGCTATCTTCTTCTTCTTCTTTTTTTTTAACATATATTGCATTATTTGTTTCAGAATTACAGATCTGTGATTCATCAGTCTTGTACAATTCACAGTGCTCAACCATAGCACATACCCTCCCCAATGTCTATCACCCAGCCACCCAATCCTTCCCACCCCCCACCACTCCAGCAAACCTCAGTTTGTTTCCAGAGATTAAGAATTCCTCATATCAGAGAGGTCATATGATACATGTTTTTCTCTAATTGACTTATTTCACTCAGCATAACACCCTCCAGTTCCATCCACGTCGTTGAAAATGGCAAGATCTCATTCCTTTTGATGGCTGCATAATATTCCATTCTGTATATATACCACTTCTTCTTTATCCATTCATCTGTCGATGGACATCTTGGCTCTTTCTACAGTTTGGCTATTGTGGACATTGCTGCTATAAACATTGGGGTGCACGTAACCCTTCGGATCCCTACATTTGTATCTTTGGGGTAAATACCCAGTAGTGCAATTGCTGGGTCGTATGGTAGCTCTATTTTCAACTGTTTAAGGAACCTCCATACTGTTTTCCAAAGTGGTTGCACCAGCTTGTATTCCCACCACAAGTGTAGGAGGGTTCCCCTTTCTCCGCATCCCCACCAAAATCTGTCGTTTCCTGACTTGTTAATTTTAGCCATTCTGACTGGTGTGAGGTGGTATCTCATGGAGGTTTTGATTTGGATTTCCCTGATGCCAAGCGATGTTAAGCACTTTTTCATGTGACTGTTGGCCATTTTGATGTCTTCTTTGCAAAATGTCTGTTCATGTCTTCTGCCATTGCTTGATTAGATTATTTGTTCTTTGGGTGTTGAGTTTGATAAGTTCTTTATAGATTTTGGATACTAGCCCTTTATCTGATATGTCATTTGCAAATATTTTCTCCCATTCTGTTGGTTGTCTTTTGGTTTTGTGGACTGTTTCTTTTGCTGTGCAAAAGCTTTTTATCTTGATGAAATCTCAATAGTTCATTTTGCCCTTGCTTCCCTTGCCTTTGGCGATGTTTCTAGGAAGAACTGGCTGCGGTAAAGGTCGAAGAGGTTGCTACCTGTGTTCTCCTTTAGGATTTTGATGGACTCCTGTCTCACGTTTAGGTCTTTCAACCATTTGGAGTCTATTTTTGTGTGTGGTGGAAGGAAATGGTCCAGTTTCATTCTTCTGCATGTGGCTGTCCAATTTTCCCAACACCATTTGTTGAAGAGAATATCTTTTTTCCACTGGACATTCTTTCCTGCTTTCTCAAAGATTAGTTGGCCAAAGAGTTGAGGGTCCATTTCTGGGCACTCTATTCTGTTCCATTGATCTATGTGTCTATATTTGTGCCAGTACCATAATGTCTTGATGATGACAGCTTTGTAATAAAGCTGGAAGTCCGGAATTGTGATGCCACCAGGTTTGCTTTTTTTTTTTTTTCAAGATTCCTCTGGCTCTTTGCGGTCTCTCCTGGTCCCATACAAATTTTAGGATTATTTGTTCCATTTCTTTGAAAAAAGTGGATGGTATTTTGATGGGGATTGCATTGAATGTGTAGATTGCTCTAGGTACCATTGACATCTTCACAATGTTTCTTCTTCCAATCCATGACCATGGAATGTTTTTCCATTTCTTTGTGCCTTCTTCAATTTCTTTCATGAGTATTTTATACTTTTCTGAGTACAGATCCTTTGCCTCTTTAGTTAAATTTATTCCTAGGTATCTTATGGTTTTGGATGCAATTGTAAATGGGATTGACTCCTTGATTTGTCTCTCTTCTGTCTTGTTGTTGGTGTATAGGAATGACACTGATTTCTGTGCATTGATTTTATGTCCTGCTACTTTACTGAATTCCTGTATGAGTTCTAGCAGTTTTGGGGTGGAGTCTTTTGGGTTTTCCACATACAGTATCATACCATCTGCAAAGAGTAGTTTGACTTCCTCTTTGCCGATTTGGATGCCTTTGATTTCTTTTTGTTGTCTGATTGCCGTGGCTAGGACTTCTAATACTCTGTTGAATAGCAGTGGTGACAGTGGACATCCCTGCCACGTTCCTGACCTTAGGGGAAAAGTTCTCAGTTTTTCCCCATTGAGAATGATATTTGCTATGGGTTTTTCATAGATGGCTTTTATGATATTGAGGTATGTACCCTCTATCCCTATATTCTGAAGAGTTTTGATCAAGAAAGGATGTTGTACTTTGTCAAATGCTTTTTCTGCATCTATTGAGAGGATCATATGATTCTTGTTCTTTCTTTTGTTAATATATGGTATCACGTTGATTGATTTGTGGATGTTGAACCAAATTTGTAGCCCAGGGATAAATCCCACTTGGTCATGGTGAATAATCCTTTTAATGTACTGTTGGACCCTACTGACTAGTATTTTGGTGAGAATTTTTGCATCCATGTTCATCAAGGATATTGGTTTGTAATTCTAATTTTGGATGGGGTCTTTGTCTGGTTTTGTGATCAAGGTAATGTTGGCCTCATAAAATGAGTTTGGAAGTTTTCCTTCCTTTTCTATTTTTTGGAACAGTTTCAGGAGGATAGGTATTAATTCTTCTTTAAATGTTTGGTAGAATTCCCTTGGGAAGCCATCTGGCCCTGGGCTTTTGTTTGTTGGGAAATTTTGATGACTGATTCAATTTCCTCAGTGGTTATATGTCTGTTCAGGTTTTCTATTTCTTCCTGGTTCAATTTTGGTAGCTGATATGTCTCTAGGAATGCACCCATTTCTTCCAGGTTATCTAATTTGCTGGCATCGAGTTGCTCATAATATATTCTTATAATTGTTTGTATTTCTTTGGTGTTGGTTGTGATCTCTCCTCTTTCATTCATGATTTTGTTGATTTGGGTCATTTCTCTTTTCTTTTTGATAAGTCTGGCTAGGGGTTGATCAATCTTGTGAATTCTTTCAAAGAACCAGCTCCTAGTTTCATTAATCTGCTCTACTGTTCTTTTGATTTCTATTTCATTGATTTCTGCTCTGATCTTTAATATTTCTCTTCTCCTGCTGGGTTTAGGCTTTATTTGCTGTTTTTTCTATAGCTCATTTAGGTGTAGGGTTAGGTTGTGTATTTGAGACATTTCTTGTTTCTTGAGGAGGGCTTGTATTGCTATATACCCACCTCTTAGGACTGCCTTTGCTGCATCCCAAAGATTTTGACAAGTTATGTTTTCATTTTCATTGGTTTCCATGAATTTTTTAAATTCTTCTTTAATTTCCTGGTTTACCCATTCATTCTTTAGTAGGATATTCCTTAGCCTCCATGTATTTGAGTTCTTTCTGACATTCCTCTTGTGATTGAGTTCTAGTTTCAAAGCATTGTGGTCTGAAAATATGCAGGAATAATCCCAATCTTTTGGTACTGGTTGAGACCTGATTTGTGACCTAGGATGTGATCAATTCTGGAGAATGTTCCATGGGCACTAGAGAAGAATGTGTATTCTGTTGCTTTGAGATGGAATGTTCTGAATATATCTGTGAAGGACATTTGGTCCAGTGTGTCATTTAAAGTCTTTATTTTCTTGTTGATCTTTTGCTTAGATGATCTGTCCATTTCAGTGAGGCGGGTGTTAAAGTCCCCCACTATTATTGTATTGTTGTCAATGTGTTTCTTTGCTTTTGTTATTAATTGCCTTATATAATTGGCTGCTCCCATGTTAGGGTCATAGATATTTACTATTGTTAGATCTTCTTGTTGGATAGACCCTTTAAGTGGGATATAGTGTCCTTCTTCATCTCTTATTACAGTCTTTGTTTTCAAATTCTAATTTCCCTGATATAAAGATTGCCACTCCAGCTTTCTTTTGGTGTCCATTAGCATGGTAAATGGTTTTCCACCCCCTAACTTTCAATGTGCTGGTGTCTTTGGGTCTAAATGAGTCTCTTGCAGACAGCATATGGATGGGTCTTGTTTTTTAATCCAATCTGATAGCCTGTGTCTTTTGATTCGGGCATTGAGCCTATTTACATTCAGGGTAACTATTGAAAGATACGAATTTAGTGCCATTGTATTGCCTGTAAGGTGACTCTTACTGTATATTGTTTGTGTTCCTTTCTGGTCTATGCCTCTTTTAGGCTCTCTCTTTGCTTAGAGGACCCCTTTCAATATTTCTTGGAGGGCTGGTTTCGTGTTTGCAAATTCCTTTAGTTTTTGTTTGTCCTGGAAGCTTTTTTTCTCTCCTTCTATTTTCAATGACAGCCTAGGTGGATATAGTATTCTTGGCTGCATGTTTTTCTCGTTTAGTGCTCTGAAGATATCCTGCCAGTCCTTTCTGGCCTGCCAGGTCTCTGTGGATAGGTCTGTTGCCAGTCTAATATTTTTACCATTTTAGGTTACATATCTCTTCTCCTGAGCTGCTTTCAGGATTTTCTCTTTGTCTCTGAGACTCGTAAGTTTTACTATTAGATGTCTTGGTGTTGACCTATTTTTATTGATTTTGAGAGGGGTTCTCTGTGCCTTCTCGATTTTGATGCCTGTTTCCTTCCCCACATTAGGGGTTTTCTCTGGTATAATTTGCTCCAATATACCTTCTGCCCCTCTCTCTCTTTCTTCTTCTTCTGGGATCCCAATTATTCTAATGTTGTTTCATCTTATCATATCACTTCTCTCTCGAATTCCGCCCTCGTGATCCTGTAGTTGTTTATCTCTTTTTCTCAGCCTCTTTATTTTCCATCATTTGGTCTTCTATATCGCTGATTCTCTCTTCTGCCTCATTTATCCTAGCAGTTAGTGGCCCCATTTTTGATTGCACCTCATTAATAGCCTTATTGATTTTAACTTGATGAGATTTTAGTTCGTATATTTCTCCAGAAAGGGTGTCTCTAATAACTTCCACCCTTTTGTCAAGACCAGGTAGTATCTTTAAAGTCATTCTGAACTCTAGGTCTGACATCGTAGTAATGTCTGTATTGAGTATGTCCCTGGCAGACGGTACTACCTCTTGTTCTTTTTGCTGAGGTGATTTTTTTCGTCTTCTCATTTTGTCCAGAGGAGACTAGATGAATGAGAGAACAAAATGCGAACAGGTGAACAACGTCCCCAGCAAATATACTGTATACAAATCAGAAAAGACCTAAAACCAGGGGAAAAGAAAGGGAAAGAAAGAAAAAAGAAAGAGAAAAAAAAGAAAGAAAAAGGAAAAGATAAAAACAAACAAAAACAAAACAAAAGAAAAGAAAACAGAATATGTTCAAATATGATCAGACTAGTGTATAGATCAGTGCCATACACTAGATTTTGGGCGTATTTTGGTCTGTTAGAAGAAAGTGCCTCCTAATATTTTAAAGGAAGAAAGACTTATATATGTACAAACAAGGGTTGATACAATGAAGGGATGGAAGATGAATGTAAAGATGAAAATTATAAAAGATTTTATAAAAGGAATTGATAAGATAAGTTGGTTGTAAAAAGAAAGAAGAAGATTTAAAAAAGGAGAAGTAAAGAAAAAAAGAATAGGGAGAGAATGTGATCAGGCAGGAGACTAGAACAAAGCCATAGACTAGTGATTTAGGGTATATTTTGATCTGTGTGAAAGTGTGTCTCAAATTTTTAAGGAGAGAACAACTTATATATATATGCCAAAAATAAGGTAACTACTATGAAGGGATAAAATATGACTCTAAAAAATGAAAAATAAAAAAAATTTTAAAGTGATTGATAAGATGTTGTTTGAAAAAGGGAAAAAGAAAAATTCAAAAAAAGAAAAAAGGCGTTCAAAAAATCAACTTTGAAAAACTAATGAATCATGGTAAAAAAAAAGCCATGAATTCTACGTGTAGTATTCCCCTAGTGCTGGAGTTCTCCTGTTCTCCTTGATCGGTAAACTTGGTCTTGGCTTGATGGCTATTCATGCTGATCTTCTGGGGGAGGGGCCTGTTGCCGTGGTTCCCACATGTCTTTGCTGGAGGCGGAATTGCCCCGCCCTTGTCGGTTCAGGTTAAGCAATCTGCTCGGGTTTGCTCTCCGGTGCTTTTGTTTCCTCCAAGCACTTGGTACAGCTTTGGAGGACCAGGGTGGAAATGGTGGCCTCCCAATCCCTGCCCAGAGTAGCTGAGAACTTGGGGCTCCACTCCTCAGTGCACTCCCAGAGAAAAGCAGTCACTCCCGTCTCCCTGGTCTCCAGCTGCACTCCGTGCTCCCCTGGCCTGTGACTGAGCTTTTCTATCTCTGGCACCCAACCCCGCGTGGAGTCTCCAAACCCAGCAGATCCCTGAGTTGCGCTCCCGCGCTGCTCCTCCCAGGAGAGGAAGGGGAGTCTACCCGGATCTGCCGCTTGTTGGGTCCCTGCTGGAGGAGCAGTGGCCCATTGGGCCGCAGATCACAGTTTATGGCAACCCCGAGCTTAGAGCCCGCACCTCAGCTCCATCTCTGCAGCCGGCTTCCCTGGTCCAATACCTGGGAGCTCTGCCGCACTCAGGCACTCCCGGTCTTTCTGTGACCCTGAGGGTCCTGAGACCACACTGTCCCGTGAGGTTTCCAGCCCCCGCTTAGCCACTGGAGTGACGTCCCTCAGCGGAGCCAACTTCTAAAAGTTCCGATTTTGTGCTCCCTGGCTCTGTCACTTGCCAGAAGCTGTCGACGGAGGCCCCTCCCCGACCGTCTATCCTCCCGAATATTGCCTTGGATTCACTTCTCCGCACATCCTACCTTCCAGAAAGTGGTCGCTTTTCTGTTCAGAGATTTGTTGCTATTCTTCTCTTCGATCTCCTGTTGAGTTCGTAGGTGTTCAGAATGGTTTGATCCCTATCCAGCTGAATTCCTGAGACCAGATGAAATCCAGGTCTACTCCTCTGCCATCTTGCTCTGACCCCCTCCTCTAGTGACGAAGAGAGTTCTTTTACATAATAATTTTAGCAATATCATCCAGAGGTAGAGAAAATATCTCACATTACAGCATACAGGGACACACACACACACACACACACACACACGAGAGATGTAAATAAATCTTAATTTCGTTTCCACTAATGTTTGTGAAGGCGATATTATAGACCCAATTTTGAAATCTATTTATTTATTATTTATTTAATGAAAAAAACACTTCTTTCTAAAGTTTGTATGACAAAGATTGGCGCCTAAGTCCTAGAGAAAATAAGAGTAGAGATTTTATATCACAGACAAATTAAGATTACCTAAGTTTTTCCAAAGGTAGATATTTGTAGCATATCTGCCTGCTATCAGAGGTGCTAGATTCTTGAATAAAAGCCCTTTCATAGTTCATATTTTATAAAGACTTCCTTCTACCTTCTCTTCTTCTTTTTCTCCTTCTCCTTTTTTTTTTCTTTAGCCTCAGGAGATTGTGAGCAGTTTTTACATTTCAAAGACATGATAAAATTTATAATTTCAGGGGTCAGAGAAAGAATGTAAATATTTTTTTCTAAATATTTGAAATTGCCAAAGCAGTCTTGAAAAAGAAAAACAAAACTGGAGGTATGACGGGACTTCCAGACTTCAAGTTATTTACAAAATTGTAGTAATCAAAACAGTATCATACTGGCACAAAAATAGAACAGAAAACTGAGATATAAAACCAGTTATATGGTCATTTAATCTTTGACAAAGGAGGAATGAATATCCAATGGGAAAAAGACAGTCTCTTCAGCAAATGGTATTGGAAAAATGGAACACTATCATGAAAAAGATTGAAACTGGACCACTTTCTTTTACCATACACAAAAATAAACTCAGAATTATTTAAAGACCTAAATGTGAGACCTGAAGCCATGAAAATCCTAGGAGAGAGTAAAGGCAGTAACCTCTTTGACCTCAACTCTAGGAGTATTTTTCTAGATAGGGCCCCTGAAGCAAGGAAAATAAAAGCAACAATAAACTATTGGGACTACTTCAAACTAAAAAGTTTTTGTACAGTAAATGAAACAACAAAGTGAAAAGGCAACCTACAGAGTGGGAGAAGATATTTGCAAATGATATACTTGATAAAGGGTATCCAAAATATATAAAGAACTGATTCAACTCAATACCCAAAATCCAAATAATCTAATTTGAAAATGGGGAGAACACATGAACAGACACTTCTCCAAAGAAGATATCCGATGACAAACAGACACATAAAAAGGTGCCCAACATCATTCATCATCTGGAAAATATAAATCAAAACTATAATGAGATATCACCCCATGCCCGTCACAAAGGCTAAAATCAACAACACAAGAAACAACAAATGTTAGCAAAGATAGGGAGAAAAGGAATCCTCTTGCACTGTTAGTGGGAATGCAAACTGGTGCAACCACTCTGGAAAACAGTATGGAGGTTCTTCAAAAAATTAAAAATAGAACTATCCTATGAGCCAGGAATTGTAATACTGGGTATTTACCCCCCAAATACGAGAACACTAATTCGAATGGATACCTGCACCCTTGTTTATTGTAGCATTATTTACAATAGCCAAATTATGGAAGCAACCCATGTGTCCATTGATTGATGAATGGATAAAGGAATTTGAAATATACATTATATATATACTATATATAATGGTATATTACTCACCTATAAAAAGGAATGAAATCTTGCTATTTGCAATGATATGGATGGAGCTAGAGACTATAATGCTAGATGAAATAAATTTGTTAGAGAACGACAAATACCATAAGTTTTCACTCATATGTGGAATTTAAGAAACAAAACAAGTGTGCAGAAGGAAAAAGTGAGAGAGAGAGTGAGAAACCAAGAAACAAATTCTTAACTCAGAAAACAAACTGATGGGGCGCCTGGGTGGCTCAGATGGTTAAGCGTCTGCCTTCAGCTCAGGTCATGATCCCAGGGTCCTGGGATCGAGTCCCACATCGGGCTCCCTGCTCCTTGGGAGCCTGCTTCTCCCTCTGCTTCTCTCTCTCTCTCTCCCTCTCTCTCCCTCTGTCTCTCATGAATAAATAAATAAAATCTTTAAAAAAAAAAAAAAACAAACTGATGGTTTCCAGGGGGAGGTGGGTTGGGTATGGGGATGAGGATTAAAGATTGCATTTATTATGATAAAAAATAAAATAAAATGATAAAAAAGGAAAAAAAGGAAAAATAAAGTTTTTCTAGAGTTTCAGCATAATTGCTATTTAAAATTTACTTTTCTTTAGTACAGAATAATTTTGTTCCAATGTCCTGGTTTTTTAAATAATATCTACAAACATTTTGAGAATAGGTGAAGTTTGGAGATTAGCAAAGACAGATTGGCTTTAACTTTTTCCTAATACCCTAAAGACCTGGATTATAGCCTGAATATCAAGGGACTGGCCCATCTTTTTAAATTTGATTTTTTAAAAGATTATTTATTTATTTTTTTGACAGAGAGAGACAGTGAGAGAGGGAACACAAGCAGAAGGAGTGGGAGAGGGAGAAGCTGGCCTCCAGCCAAGCAGGGAGCCTGATGCGGGGCTCGATCCCAGGACCTCAGGATCATGACCTGAGCCGAAGGCAGATGACCAACGACTGAGCCACCCAGGCACCCCTGATTTTTTAAATCAGAGAGAATTTTAAATAAAATGGGATCCAAAGAATTTATGCCTTATTAAAGTCTGTATAAAGCATTTTATCAAAAGCCTTTTTTCTGGGTACACAATTTAACCTTGGCTTCTATTAGCCCATGAATATTGGCCTTTTTTTTTTTGAAAAGCAAATTTTAAAATTTATTGTGATTAGATGAGTGATATACATAAGCATTAAAAACTATATTTTTGAGGATAAGTAAACATAACCTAGGAAAACCACATTTTCAGTTTGGGTTGGACTTTGTTCTTTTTTACACAGCATATGAAACTTCTACAATGTATCGTGATTTTAAATTGAAAAGTACGCTAATTCAAAATAAGCAACTAAGATTATTATTATTACCACAAGAACTTGTATATGATAAAATCAATGGAATATGGAATTTATCCAGTGATAAGGTATTGTGCTAAAAGCTAATGAACCTCTTGGGTCAGTACTTTGGTAATCATTTTTCCATTTATCATTGAGTTTGTTTGCCAATTATTTGTACAAGGGCCTAGGACAAATTTTGGTCATCTATTTCCTCAGAAGGGAAGGTTGTGAATATAGCCAAGTAATCTTTCTAATTATTCTCTAAATTCAGTTAGATCTGAAAGTAGAGATAAAAGGGCTTTATAATTTAAAAGCTCTACTGTTGTCCAGGGGATACAATTTTTTTTTCATTGTGGGGGTCTAGGATACTACTGCAAAGGACATGTATAGGAATGCCTGAGGCTAGACAGAGCCTGATTACAGAGCCCTGGAAGGTAGGAGGAAAGCAAGCCTTATTGGCAGTCTTGGGTGCTTTTCTTTAATTCTTTTCTGGTCAGCATTTACATGAGCAACTTGTATACTTTGAACCTAGAGATTTGGTCAATGTGATTTTTGCAAATCTTGTAGAGAAAGGAGAGTAAAATCTGGCAGATAGGGTCAGATTTTAGGAAGGGGAATTTACATTGGCTATGGACATTTCTTTTTTTCTTATGTCTAAATTCTGTTCTTGGGGGCACCTGGGTGGCTCAGTTAGCTAAGTGTCTGCCTTCAGCTCAGGTCATGATCCGAGGGTCCTGTGATCAAGCCCAACATCTGGTTCTCTGCTCAGGAGAAGCCTGCTTCTCCCTCTCCCTCTGCCTGCTCCTTTGCCTGCTTGTTCTCTTTCTCTCTCTCTCTGTCAAATAAATAAATAAATTTATTAAAAAATAAATAAATTCTGTTCTTTTATCTTGTCAAAGGAGGCCCTAAGACTAGCTTTTATACCAATAGGACAATTGAGGGCTCTGTAATATTTTAATATAGCCAATTTAAAGAATCCATCATCTTGTCATTTACAAGTAGCATCTCTTAATAACGACTCAAACCAATAAGATTTTAATGGCTTAAGCAAAGATGCAAAAGGTTTCCAGGGATCACATAGATGACACAGTCTCTATGATCCCAAAGTTTGTTCCTGAAATTAGTCTAAGAAAGCAAAAACCTTTGTTGTATAGGTGATAAAGATGGCATAGTGAAAATGGTGTCCCCAGTCTTCCATGAGAATGTGGCATGCTTTCAGTCACAAGCCTGCTAATCTATGACATTGGGCAGGCAGTTCTGGAATGGACTTTCCAACACTAACAAGCAACAAAGGTTGAGATGACAAAGTCTCCTATGGGTTAGAACCTCTCATGACAAACACCTCTAAGACCAACATAACCAGACAGAGAAAGAAACTCAGATCCCCAGTGTATTTGATTGTCAACCAAGGTATAACCTGGTGGAGACCAAAGGGAATGTTTCACTGGTCACAAAGCCAAGCTCTTATGACCTAGAATAAGACAAAAGGAAAAAAAGAAAACTAACAGTTTTATCCAATCCTTGGGTCTCTTGGAGTTACACCTAGAAAGGATATGTTGCAGGTTGGGGACTGTGTGTTGTTTTACAGTGTACCTCTGCACAGAAGTTTTCTTGAGGCTGGTGGGAGAACTAGTGTCAGTCTAAACCATTCCATGACCAACTTATCACAGGAGTCTTCTTGAGGTGGCAAGTGCTCTAGCAGACTTTAATTGTTTGACCATACAGCATTGGTTTCCAAAATTTCCCTTAGCAATAAATGACAAACAACATAAAATACAGAGCAAAGGAAAACAACTATCTCTTGGAGAAAATGGATCACTAATCAAAAAGTATGCTACCACTTCTTCCGAGAAATATCAGCAAAGACAAGGGAAGCAAGGGCAAAAATGAACTATTGGGATCTCATCAAGATAAAAAAAAACTATTGGGACTTCGTCAACAAAACCAAAAGACAACCAACAGAATGGGAGAAGATATTTGCAAACGACATATCAGATAAAGGGCTAGTATCCAAAATCTATAAAGAACTTATCAAACTCAACACCCAAGGAACAAATGATCCAATCAAGAAATGGGCAGAAGACATGAACAGACATTTTTCCAAAGAAGACATCCAAATGATCAACAGACACATGAAAAAGTGCTCAACATCATTAAGCATCAGGGAAATCCAAATCAAAACCTCAATGAGATACCACCTCACACCAGTCAGAATGGCTAAAATTAACAAGACAGGAAATCACAGATGTTGGCGGAGATGTGGAGAAAGGGGAACCCTCCTCCACTGCTGATGGGAATGCAAGCTGGTGCAACCTCTCTGGAAAACAGTATGGAGTTTCCTCAAACAGTTGAAAATAGAGCTACACTATGACCCAGCAATTGCACTACTGGGTATTTACCCCAAAGATACAAATATAGGGATTCGAAGGGGTACGTGCACCCCAAAGTTTATAGCAGCAATGTCCACAATAACCAGACTGTGGAAAGAGCCAAGATGTCCATTGACAGATGAATGGATAAAAAAGAAGTGGTATATATATATATATATATATATATATATATATATATATATATGCAGTGGAATATTATGCAGCCATCAAAAGGAATGAGATCTTGCCATTTGCAATGACGTGGATGGAACTGGAAGGTACTATGCTGAGCAGAATAAGTCAATCAGAGAAAGACATGTATCATATGACCTTACTAAAATGAGGGATTCTTTTTTTTTCCATTTTTTTATTATTATGTTAATCATCATACATTATATCATTAGTTTTTGATGTAGTGTTCCATGATTCATTGTTTGTGCATAACACACAGTGCTCCACGCAGAATGTGCCCTCTTTAATACCCATCACCAGGCTAACCCATCCCCCCACCCCCTCCCCTCTAGAACCCTCAGTTTGTTTTTCAGAGTCCATCGTCTCTCATGGTTCGTCTCCCCCTCCGACTGACTCCCCTTCATTCTTCCCCTCCTGCTATCTTCTTCTTCTTCTTTTTTTAACATATATTGCATTATTTCTTTCAGAAGTACAGATCTGTAATTCAACAGTCTTTCACGATTCACAGCCCTCACCATAGTACATACTCTCCCTGATGTCTATCACCCAGACACCCAATCCCTCCCACGCCCCACCACTCCAGCACACTCAGTTTGTTTCCTGAGATTAAGAATTTCTCATATCAGTGAGGTCATATGATACATTTCTTTCTCTGATTGACTTATTTCACTCAGCATAACACCCCCCAGATCCATCCATGTCATTGCAAAAGGCGAGATCTCATTCCTTTTGATGGCTGCATAATATTCCATTCTGTATATATACCACTTCTTCTTTATCCATTCATCTGTCGATGGACATCTTGGCTCTTTCCACAGTTTGGCTACTGTGGACATTGCTGCTATAAACATTGGGGTGCACGTACCCCTTCGGATCCTACATTTGTATCTTTGGGGTAAATACCCAGTAGTGCAATTGCTGGATCACAGGGTAGTTCTATTTTCAACTGTTTGAGGAAACTCGATACTGTTTTCCAGAGTGGTTGCACCAGCTTGCATTCCCACCAACAGTGTAGGAGGGTTCCCCTTTCTCAGCATCCCCACCAACATCTGTGATTTCCTGACTTGTTAATTTTAGCCGTTCTGACGGGTGTGAGGTGATATCTCATTGAGGTTTTGAATTGGATTTCCCTGATGCCGAGGGATGTTGAGCACTTTTTCATGTGTCTGTTGGCCATTTGGATGTCTTCTTTGGAAAAATGTCTGCTCATGTCTTCTGCCCATTTTTGGATTGGATTATTTGTTCTTTGGGTGATGAGTTTGATAGGATCTTTATAGATTTTGGATACTAGCCCTTTCTCTGATATGTCATTTGCAAATATTTTCTCCCATTCTGTCGGTTGTCTTTTGGTTTTGTGGATTGTTTCTTTTGCTGTGCCAAAGATTTTTATCTTGATGAGATCCCAAGAGTTCATTTTTGCCCTTGCTTTCCTTCCCTTTGGGGATGTTTCTAGGAAGAAGTTGCTATAGCTGAGGTCAAAGAGGTTGCTGCCTGTGTTCTCCTTTAGGATTTTGATGGACTCCTGTCTCACATTTAGGTCTTTCAACCATTTGGAGTCTATTTTTGTGTGTGGTGGAAGGAAATGGTCCAGTTTCATTCTTCTGCATGTGGCTGTGCAATTTTCCAAACACCACTTGTTGAAGAGACCGTCTTTTTTCCATTGGACATTCTTTCCTGCTTTGTCAAAGATAAGTAGACAATAGAGTTCAGGGTCCATTTCTGGGCTCTCTATTCTGTTCCATTGATCTATGTGTCTATTTTTGTGCCAATACCATACTGTCTTGATGATGACAGCTCTGTAATAGAGCTGGAAGTCCGGAATTGTGATGCCGCCAGCTTTGCTTTTCTTTTTCAAGATTCCTCTGGCTATTCGGGGTCTCTCCAGGTTCCATACAAGTTTTAGCATTATTTGTTCCATTTCTTTGAAAAAAGTGGATGGTATTTTGATGGGGATTGCATTAAATGTGTAGATTGCTCTAGGTAGCATTGACATCTTCACAATGTTTGTTCTTCCAATCCATGAGCATGGAATGTTTTTCCATTTCTTTGTGCCTTCTTCAATTTCTTTCATGAGTATTTTATACTTTTCTGAGTACAGATCCTTTGCCTCTTTGTTTAAATTTATTCCTAAGTATCTTATGGTTTGGGGAGCAATTGTAAATGGGATTGACTCCTTGAATTGTCTCTCTTCTGTCTTGTTGGTGTATAGGAATGCCACTGATTTCTGTGCATTGATTTTATGTCCTGCTACTTTACTGAATTCCTGTATGAGTTCTAGCAGTTTTGGGGTGGAGTCTTTTGGATTTTCCACATACCGTATTATATCATCTGCAGAGAGTGAGAGTTTGACTTCCTCTTTGCCGATTTGGATGTCTTTGATTTCTTTTTGTTGTCTGATTGCTGTGGCTAGGATTTCTAATACTATGTTGAATAGCAGTGGTGAGAGTGGACATCCCTGCTGCGTTCCCGACCTGAGGGGAAAAGCTCTCAGTTTTTCCCCATTGAGAATGATATTCGCTGTAGTTTTTTCATAGAAGGCTTTTATGATATTGAGGTATGTACCCTCTATCCCTATACTCTGAGGAGTTTTGATCAAGAAAGGATGCTGTACTTTGTCCAATGCTTTTTCTGCATCTATTGAGAGGATCATATGATTCTTGTTCTTTCTTTTGTTAATGTGTTGTATCACGTTGATTGATTTGCAGATATTGAACCAACCTTGCAGCCCAGGGATAAATCCCACTTGGTCATGGTGAATAATCCTTTTAATGTACTGTTGGATCCTGTTGGCTAGTATTTTGGTGAGAATTTTTGCATCCATGTTCATCAAGGATATTGGTCTGTAATTCTCCTTTTGGATGGGGTCTTTGGTTTTGGGATCAAGGTAATGGTGGCCTCATAAAATGAGTTTGGAAGTATTCCTTCCATTTCTATTTTTTGGAAGAGTTTCAGGAGAATAGGTATTAATTCTTCTTTAAATGTTTGGTAGAATTCCCCTGGGAAGCCACCTGGCCCTGGGCTTTTGTTTGTTGGGAGATTTTTGATGACTGCTTCAATTTCCTTAGTGGTTATAAGTCTGTTCATGTTTTCTATTTCTTCAATGTTCAATTTTGGTAGTTGATACATCTTTAGGAATGCACCCATTTCTTCCAGGTTATTTAATTTGCTGACAGAGTTGCTCATAATATGTTCTTATAATTGTTTGTATTTCTTTGGTGTTGGTTGTGATCTCTCCTCTTTCATTGCTGATTTTGTTGATTTGAGTCCTTTCTCTTTTCTTTTTGATAAGTCTGGCCAGGGGTTTATCAATCTTGTTAATTCTTTCAAAGAACCAGCTCTTAGGTTCGTTGATCTGTTCTACTGTTCCTTTGGTTTCTATTTCATTGATTTCTGCTCTGATCTTTATTATTTCTCTTCTCCTGCTCTGGGTTTAGGCTTTATTTGCTGTTTTTTCTCTAGCTCCTTTAGGTTTTGGGTTAGGTTGTGTATTTGAGACCTTTCTTGTTTTTGAGAAAGGCTTGTATTGCTATATGCTTTCCGCTTAGGACTGCCTTTGCTGTATCCCAAAGATTTTGAACAGTTGTGTTTTTATTTTCATTAGTTTCCATGAAATTTTTTAATTCTTCTTTAATTTCCTGGTTGACCCATTCATTCTTTAGTAGGATGCTCTTTAGCCTCCATGTATTTGAGTTCTTTCCGACTTTCCTTTTGTGATTGAGTTCTAGTTTCAAAGCATTGTGGTCTGAAAATATGCAGGGAATAATCCCAATGTTTTGGTAGTGGTTGAGACCTGATTTGTGACCTAGGATATGATCATTTCTGGAGAATGTTCCATGGGCACTAGAGAAGAATGTGTATTCTGTTGCTTTGGGATGGAATGTTCTGAATATGTCTGTGAAGTCCATTTGGTCCAGTGTGTCATTTAAAGTCTTTATTTCCTTGTTGATCTTTTGCTTAGATGATCTGTCCATTTCAGTGAGGGGGTTGTTAAAGTACCCCACTATTATTGGATTGTTGTCAATGTGATTCTTTGCTTTTGTTATTAATTGCCTTATATAATTGGCTGCTCCCATGTTAGGGGCATAGATAATTACAATTGTTAGATCTTCGTCTTGGATAGACCCTTTAAGTAGGATACAGTGTCCTTCTTCATCTCTTATTACAGTCTTTGGTTTAAAATCTAATTTGTCTGATATAAGGATTGCCACCCCAGCTTTCTTTTGGTGTCCATTAGCATGGTAAATGGTTTTCCACCCCCTCACTTTCAATGTGGGGGTGTCTTTGGTTCTAAAATGAGTCTCTTGTGGACAGCATATCGATGGGTCTTGTGTTTTAATCCAATCTGATAGCCTGTGTCTTTTGATTGGGGCATTTTACCCAGTTACATTCAGGGTAACTATGGAAAGATATGAATTTAGTGCCATTGTATTGCCTATAAGGTGACTGTTACTGTATATTGTCTCTGTTCCTTTCTGATCTATGCTGCTTTTAGGCCCTTTCTTTGCTTAGAGGACCCCTTTCCATATTTCTTGGAGGGCTGGTTTCGTGTTTGCAAATTCCTTTAGTTTTTGTTTGTCCTGGAAGCTTTTTATCTCTCCTATTTTCAATGACAGCCTAGCTGGATATAGTATTCTTGGCTGTATGTTTTTCTCGTTTAGTGCTCTGAAGATATCATGCCAGTCCTTTCTGGTCTGCCAGGTCTCTGTGGATAGGTCTGTTGCCAATCTAATATTTCTACCATTGTAGGTTACATGTCTCTTCTCCCGAGCTGCTTTCAGGATTTTCTCTTTGTCTCTGAGATTCGTAAGTTTTACTATTAGATGTCGGGGTGTTGACCTATTTTTATTGATTTTGAGATGGGTTCTCTGTGCCTCCTGGATTTTGATGCCTGTTTCCTTCCCCACATTAGGGGATTTCTCTGGTATAATTTGCTCCAATATACCTTCTGCCCCTCTCTCTCTTTCTTCTTCTTCTGGGATCCCAATTATTCTAATGTTGTTTCGTCTTATTGTATCGCTTGTCTCTCAAATTCTGCCCTCTTGGTCCTGTAGTTGTTTCTCTCTCTTTTTCTCAGCCTCTTTATTTTCCATCATTTGGTCTTCTATATCGCTGATCCTCTCTTCTGCCTCATTACCCTAGCAGGTAGTGCCCCCATTTTTGATTGCACCTCATTAATAGCCTTTTTGATTTCGAGTTGGTTAGATTTTAGTTCTTTTATTTCTCCAGAAAGGGTGTCTCTAATAACTTCCACGCTTTTTTCAAGCCCAGCTAATATCTTTAAAGTCTTGATTCTGAACTCTATTGTCCAACATCGTACTAATGTCCGTATTGAGTAGGTCCCTGGCAGACGGTACTACCTCTTGTTCTTTTTGCTCAGGTGATTTTTTTCGTCTTGTCATTTTGTCCAGAGGAGTATAGATGAATGAGAGAACAAAATGCTAACAGGTTAACAATGTCCCCAGTAAATATACTCTATACAAATCAGAAAAGACCTGAAAGCAGGGGAAAAGAAAGTGAAAGAAGAAAAAGAAAGAGAGAAAAAAAAGAAAAAGATAAAAACAAACAAAAACAGCAAAACAAAAAAAAACAGAATATGATCAAATATGATCAGACTAGTGTATAGATCTGTGCTGCACACTAGATTTGGGCATATTTTGGTCTGTTAGAAGAAAGTGCCTGCTAATATTTTAAAGGAAGAAAGACATATATGTACAAATAAGGGTTGATATAATGAAGAGATTGAAGATGAGTGTAAAGATGAAAATTATAAAAGATTTTATAAAAGGAATTGATAAGATAAGAAGTTGTTTGAAAGAAGAAAGAAGATTAAAAAACAAAGAAGAAAAAGAAAAAAGTAAAGGGAGAGAATGTGATCAGGCAGGAGACTAGAAGAAAACAATACTGTAGTGATTTAGGGTATATTTTGATCAGTTAGAAGAAACTGTGTCTCAAAATTTTAAAGAGAGTATATACATATATATATATATATATATATATGCCAAATATAAAGGTAACTACTATGAAGGCATAAAATATGACTCTAAAAAATGAAAAATAAAAAAAAATTTAAATGGGATTGGTAAGATGTTGGTTGAAAAAGGGAAAAAGAAAAGTTCAAAAAAAGAAAAAAACAGTTAAAAAAATCAACTTTGAAAAACTAATGAATCATGGTAAAAAAGCCATGAATTCTATGTGCAATATTCCCCTAGCGCTGGAGTTCTCCCGTTCTCCTTGATCGGTAAACTTGGTATTGGCTTGCTGGCTGTTCGTGCTGATCTTCTGGGGGAGGGGCCTGTTGCCATGGTTCCCATATGTCTTTGCCAGAGGCAGAATTGCCCTGCCCTTGTCTGTCCAGGCTAAGCAATCTGCTTAGGTTTGCTCTCCAGTGCTTTTTTTCCCTCCAAGCTCTAGGTAGAGCTTTGGAGGACCAGAGTGAAAATAGTGGCCTCCCAATCTCCAGCCGGAGGAGCTGAGAACTCGGGGCCCTGCTCCTCAGTGCACCCCCAGAGAAAAGCAGGGACTCCTGTCTCCCCGGTTTCTGGCCGCACTCCGTGCTCACCCGGCCTGTGACCGAGCATTTCTATCTCTGGCTCCTGACCCCCTGTGTAGTCTCCATACCTAGCAGATCCCTGAGGTGCGCTCCCGCACCACTCCTCCTGGCAAAGGAAGGGGAGTCTCCCCAGCTCTGCTCCTTGTTGGGTCCCTGCTGGAGGAGCAGTGGCTCGACTGGGCCGCGGATCACAGTTTATGGCAATCCCGAGCTGTGAGCCCGCGCCTTGATTCCGTCTCTGCAGCTGGCTTCCCCGCTCTGATACCTGGGAGCTCTGCTGCACTCAGGGACCCCCGGTCTTTCTGTGACCACGAGGGTCCCGAGACCACACTGTCCCACGAGGGTTCCACCTCCCGTTTAGCCACTGGAGTGACATCCCTCAGCAGAGCCAACTTCTAAATTTCAGATTTTGCGCTCCACAGCTCTATCACTTGCCAGAGCGGCTGACGGAGGCCCCCTCCCCCGCCGTCTCTCCTCCCGAATATCGCCTCAGATGCACTTCTCCGCATGTCCTACCTTCCAGTAAGTGGTCGCTTTTCTGTTCAGAGAGTTGTTGCTATTCTTCTCTTCAATCTCTTCTTGAGTTCGTAGGTGTTCAGAATGGTTTGATCCCTATCCAGCTGAATTCCTGAGACCAGACGAAACCCAGGTCTCCTACTCCTTCACCATCTTGCTCGCCCCCCCCCCATATGAGGGATTCTTAATCTCAGGAAATAAACTGACTTTTGCTGGAGTGATGTGGGGTGGGAGGTATGGGGTGGCAGTGTGGGGAGGGTATGTGCTATGGTGAGTGCTGTGAATTGTGTAAGAATGTTGAATCTCAGACCTGTAGGTCTAAAAGAAATAATACATTATATGTTTAAAAAAAAAAGATAGTAGGAAGGGAAAAATGAAGGGGGTGAAATTGGAGGGGGAGACAAATCATGAGAGACTATGGACTCTGAGAAACAGAGGTTTCTAGAGGGAAGTGGGTTGGGGGTATGGGTTAGACTGGTGATGGGTTTTAAAGAGGGCACGTACTGAATGGAACACTGGGTGTTACACGCAAACAATGAATCATGTAACACTACATCAAAAACTAATGAGGTGGGGCGGAGCAAGATGGTGGAGGAGTAGGAGACCTGGATATTGTCTGGTCTCAGGAATTCAGCCAGGTAGGGATCAAACCATGCTGAACCCCTACGAACTCAACATGAGATCAAAGAAAAGAATAGCAACAACTCTCTGAACAGAAAATCAACTACTTTCTGGAAGCAAGGACACAACAAGTAGCAGATCTGGGGAGACTCCTCTTCCTCCCCCGGGAGGAGCTGTGTGGGAGTACACTGCAGGGATATGCTGGGTTTGGAGACTCCACACCAAGTCAGGTGCGAGAGATTGGAACACTCCGTCAGAGGCTGGGTGAGCACGGATTGTGGTTGGAGACTGGGGAGACGGGAGTGAGTGACTGCTTTACTCTGGGAGCGCACCAAGTGCTCGGCTCCTCCCGGGCGGAGATTGGGAGGCCTCCATTTTCACTCTCATCCTCCAAAGCTGATCAGAAAGCTTGCAGGGAACAAAATCTCCTAAGAGCAAACCCGAGCAGATTACTTAGCCGACTGACAAGGGCGGGGCAATTTAGCCTCCAGCAAAGACATTTGGTAACCAAAGAAACAGGCCCCTCCCCCAGAAGATCAGCAAGAACAGCCAGCGAAGAGCAAGTTTACTGATCAATGAGAACAGCAGAACTCCAGAGTTAGGGGTATACTGCACATAGAATCCATGGCTTTTTACCATGATTCTTTAGTCTTTCAAAGTTAATTTTTTTTTAACGGTCTTTTTTTCTTAATTTTTATTTTTCCCCTTTTCAACCAAAATCTTATCAATCCCTTTTTTAAAAAACATTTTTATTTTTCATTTTTAGAGTCATATTCTGTCCCTTCATAGTAGTTACCCTTATTTTTGGCATATATATATAAGTTGTTCTCTCTTTAAAATTTTGAGATACAGTTTCCTCTAACAGATCAAAATATACCCTAAATCTCTCATGTATGGCTTTGTTCTAGTCTCCTGCCTGATCATATTTTCTCCCTTTTTTTTAAATCCTCTTCTTTCTTTTTACAAACAACTTCTTATCAACTCCTTTTATATATTTTTTATAATTTTCATCTTTACAGTCATATTCCATCCCTTCATTGTATCAACCCTATTTTTGTACATATATAAGTTTTTCTTTCTTTAAAATTTTGGGAGGCACTTTCTTCTAACAGACCAAAATACACCCCAAATCTAGTGTGGGGCACTGATCTATGCACCAGCCTGATCATAGTCTGTTTTTTTGGTTGTTGTTGTTCTGTTTTTCTTTTTATCTTTTTCTTTTTTCTTACTTTCCCTTTCTTTTCCCCAGTTTCAGGTCTTTTCCGATTTGTTTAGAGTATATTTTCTGGGGACGTTGTTACCTTGTTAGCATTTTGATCTCTCATTCATCTATTCTCCTACGGACTAAATGACAAGACAGAAAAAAATCACCTCAACAAAAAGAACAAGAGGTAGTACCAACTGCCGGGGACCTACTCAATACGGACATTAGTACGATGTTGGACACAGACTTCAGAATCATGATTTTAAAGATACTAGCTGAGCTTGAAGAACTCATGGAAGTTATTACAGAAATCTTTTCTGGAGAAATAAAAGAACTGAAATCTAACCAAGTCAAATTCAAAAAGACTATTAATAAGATGGAATAAAAAATGGGGTGTTGGGCGCCTGGGTGGCTCAGTTGGTTAAGCGACTGCCTTCGGCTCAGGTCATGATCCTGGAGTCCCGGGATCGAGTCCCGCATCGGGCTCCCTGCTCGGCGGGGAGTCTGCTTCTCCCTCTGACCCTCTTCCCTCTCATGCTCTCTATCTCTCATTCTCTCTCTCTAATAAATAAATAAAATCTTTAAAAAAAAATGGGGTGCTAACTACTAGGATAAATGAGGCAGAAAAGAGAATCAGTCATATAGAAGACCAAATGATTGAAAATAAAGAAGCTGAGAAAAAGAGAGATAAACAACTACTGGATCACGAGGGCAGAATTCGAGAGATAAGCATAGCATAAGATGAAACATTAGAATAATTGGGATTCCAGAAGAAGAAGAAAGAGGGAGAGGGGCAGAGGGTATATTGGAGCAAATTATAGCAGAGAGCTTCCCTAATTTGGGGAAGGAAACAGGCATCAAAATGCAGGAGGCACAGAGAACCCCTCTCAAGATCAATAAAAATAGGTCAACACCCCGACATCTAATAGTAAAACTTACGAGAGTCAGAGACAAAGAGAAAATCCTGAAAGCAGCTCAGGAGAAGAGATATGCAACCTACAATGGTAGAAACATTAGATTGGCATCAGACCTATCCACAGAGACCTGGCAGGCCAGAAAGGACTGGCAGGATATCTTCAGAGAACTAAGTGAGAAAAACATGCAGCCAAGAATACTATATCCAGGTAGGCTTTCACTGAAAACAGAAGGAGAGATAAAAATCTCCCAGGACAAACAAAAACTAAAGGAATTAGCAACCACGAAACCAGCCCTACAAGAAATATTGAAAGGGGTCCTCTAAGCAAAGAGAGAGCCTAAACACAATATAGACCAGAAAGGAACTCAGACAATATACAGTAACTCTCACCTTTCAGGCAATACAATGGCACTAAATGCATATCTTTCCATAGTTAGCCTGAATGTAAATGGGTTAAATGCCCCAATCAAAAGACACAGGCTATCAGATTGTATTAAAACACAAGACCCATCGATATGCTGTCCGCAAGAGACTCATTTTAGACCCAAAGACACGCCAGATTGAAAGTGAGGGGGTGGAAAACCATTTACCATGCTCATGGACACCAAAAGAAAGCTGGGGTGGCAATCCTTATATCAGACAAATTAGATTTTAAACCAAAGGCCATAATAAGAGATGAGGAAGGACACTATATCCTACTAAAAGGGTCTATCCAACAAGAAGATCTAACAATTGTAAATACCTATGCCCCTAACATGGGAGCAGCCAATTATAGAAGGCAACTAATAACAAAAGCAAAGAAACTCATTAACAACAATACAATAATAGTGGGGGACTTTAACACCCCCCTCACTGAAATGGACAGATCATCTAAGCAAAAGATCAACAAGGAAATAAAGACTTTAAATGACACACTGGACCAAATGGACTTCACAGACATATTCAGAACATTCCATCCGAAAGCAATGGGATACACATTCTTCTCTAGTGCCCATTGAACATTCTCCAGAATAGATCACATCCTAGGTCACAAATCAGGTCTCAACCAGTACCAAAAGCTTGGGATCAGTCCCTGCATATTTTCAGACCAAAATCCTTTAAAACTAGAACTCAATCACGAGAGCAAAGTCGGAAAGAACTCAAATACATGGAGGCTAAAGAGCATCCTACTAAAGAATGAATGGGTCAACCAGGAAATTAAGGAAGAATTTAAAAAATTCATGGAAACCAATGGAAATGAAAACACAACTGTTCAGAATCTTTGGGATGCAGGAAAGGCAGTCCTAAGAGGAAAGTATATAGCAATACAAGCCTTTCTCAAGAAACAAGAAATGTCTCAAATATACAACCTAACCCTACACCTAAAGGAGCTGGAGAAAGATGAGCAAATAAAGCCTAAAGCCAGCAGGAGGAGAGAAATAATAAAGATCAGAGCAGAAATCAATGAAGTAGAAACCAAAAGAACAGTAGAACAGATCAATGAAACTAGGAGCTGGTTCTTTGAAAGATTTAACAAGATTGATGAACCCCTGGCCAGAATTATCAAAAAGAAAAGAGAAAAGACCCAAATCAATAAAATCACGAAAAAGAGGAGATATCACAACGAACACCATAGAAATACAAACAATTCTAAGAACATATTATGAGCACCTACATGCCAGCAAATTAATAATCTGGAAGAAATGGATGCATTCCTAGAGATGTATGAACTACCAAAACTGAACCAGGAAGAAATAGAAAACCTGAACAGACCTATAACCACTAAGGAAATTGAAGCAGTCATCAAAAATCTCCCAAAAAACAAAACCCAGGGCCTGATGGCTTCCCAGGGGAAGTCTGCCAAATATTTAAAGAGGAATTAATACCTATTCTTCTGAAAATGTTCCAAAAAATAGAAATGGAAAGAAAACTTCCAAACTCGTTTTATGAAGCCAGTATTACCTTGATCCCCATACCAGAGAATGACCCCATCAAAAAGGAGAATTATAGCCCAATGTCCTTCATGAACATGGATGCAAAAATTCTCATCAAATACTAGCCAATAGTATACAACAGTACAGTAAAAGGATTATTCACCACGACCAAGTGGGATTTACTCCTGGGCTGCAAGGTGGTTCAATACCCGCCAATCAAACAACGTGATTTAATACATTAACAAAAGAAAGAACAAGAACCATATGATCCTCTCAACAGATGCAGAAAAAGCATTTGATAAAGTACAGCATCCTTTCTTGATCAGAAATCTTCAGATTATAGGGATAGAGGGTAAATTTCTCAATATCATAAAAGCCATCTATGAATAACCCATAGCAAATATCATTCTCAATGGGGAAAAAATGAGAGCTTCCCCCTAAGGTCAAGACACGACAGGGATGTTCACTATCACCACTGCTATTCATCATAGTATTAGAACTCCTAGCCACAGCAATGAGGCAACAAAAAAAATCAAACATCCAAATTGGCAAAGAAGTCAAACTCTCACTCTTGCAGATATGATAATTTATGTGGAAAACCCAAAAGACTCCACCCCAAAACTGCTAGAACTCATACAGGAATTCAGTAAAGTGGCAGGATATAAATCAATGCACAGAAATCAATGGCATTCCTATACACGAACAACAAGACAGAAGAGAGAGACATTAAGGAGTCGATCCCATTTACAATTGCATCCCAAACCATAAGATACCTAGGAATAAATCTAACCTAAGAGACAAAGGATCTGTACTCAGAAAGCTATAAAATACTCATGAAAGAAATTGAGGAAGACACAAAGAAATGTAAAAACATCCCATGGTCATGGATTGGAAGAAGAAACATTGTGAAGATGTCAATGGTACCTAGAGCAATCTACACATTTAATACAATCCCCATCAAAATACCATCCACCTTTTTCAAAGAAATGGAACAAATAATTCTAAAATTTATGTGGAACCAGGAGAGACCCCGAATAGCCAGAGGAATGTTGAAAAAGAAAAGCAAAGCTGACGGCACCACAATTCCGGACTTCCAGGTCTTTTACAAAGCTGTCATCATCAAGACAGTATGGTACTGGCACAAAAACAGACACATAGGTCAAAGGAACAGAATAGAGACCCCAGAAATGGACCCTCAACTCTATGGTCAACTGATCTTCGACAAAGCAGGAAAGAATGTCCAATGGAAAAAAGACATTGTCTTCAACAAATGGTGTTGGGAAAATTGGACAGCCACATCAGAACAATGAAACTGTACTATTTCCTTACACCACACACAAAAATAGACTCCAAATGGTTGAAAGACCTAAATATGAGACAGGAGCCCATCAAAATCCTAAAGGAGAACACAGGCAGCAACCTCTTTGACTGCAGCCGCAGCAACTTCTTCCTAGAAACATCGCCAAAGGCAAGGGAAGGAAGTGCAAAAATGAACTATTGGGATTTCATCCAGATAAAAAGCTTTTGCACAGCAAAAGAAACAGTCAACAAATCCAAAAGGCAACTGACAGAATGGGAGAAGATATTTGCAACAGACATATCAGATAAAGGGCTAGTATCCAAAATCTATAAAGAACTTATCAAACTCAACCCCTAAAGAACAAATAATCCAATCAAGGAATGGGCAGAAGACATGAACAGACATTTTTCCAAAGAAGACATCCAAATGGCCACAGACACACGAAAAAGTGCTCCACAAAGCTTGACATCAGGAAATCCAAATCAAAACCTCAAAGATATACCACCTCACACCAGTCAGAATGGCTAATTAATTAACAAGTAATAAATATAATGGCTAATAAATTAACAAGTCAGGAAATGACAGATGTTTGCGGGGATGTAGAAGAAGGGGAACCCTCCTCCACTGCTGGTGGGTATGCAAGCTGGTGCAACCACTCTGGAAAACAGTATGGAGGTTCCTCAAAAAGTTGAAAATTGAGCTACCCTATGACCCAGGAATTGCACTACTGGGTATTTACCCCAAATATACAAATGTAGGGATCTAAAGGGATACATGCACCCCGATGTTTATAGCAGCAATGTCCACAGTAGCCAAACTGTGGAAAGAGCCAAGATGTCCATCGACAGATGAATGGATAAAGAAGAATTGGTATATATATACAATGGAATATTATGCAGCCATCAAAATGAATGAGACCTTGCCGTTTGCAACGATGTGGATGGAACTGGAGGATGTTATGCTGAGTGAAATAAGTCAATTAGAGAAAGACATGTATCATATGATCTCACCGATATGGGGAATTCTTAATCTCAGGAACAAACTGAGGTTTGCTGGAGTGGTGGGGGTTGGGAGGTATGGGGTGGCTGGGTGATAGACATTGGGAAGTGTATGTGCTATGGTGAGCGCTGTGAATTGTGCAAGACTGTTTAATCACACATCTGTACCTCTGAAACAAATAATGCAATATATGTTAAAAAAAAAGAAACAAGAAGAAGATAGCGGGAGGGATAGAATGAAGGGGGTGGAATCGGAGGGGGAGACAAACCATGAAAGACGATGGACTCTGAAAACGAACTGAGGGTTCTAAAGTGAAGGGGGGTGGGAGGATGGATTAGCCTCGTGATGGGTATTAAGGAGGACACGTTCTGCATGGAGTACTGGGTGTTATGCCTAAACCTTTAATCATGGAACACTACATCAAAAACTAATAATGTAATGTATGGTGATTAACATAACAATAAAAATATAAAAAAACTATTGATGTAATGTATGGTGATTAACATAACATAATACAATTAAAAAAAAAGAAAGCAACAACAACAACAAAAAGGTATGCTACCAAATTTAACCAGATTTACTAGGCGCAAGGATCTAGTTCCACACATATGTTCTCCTGGTAATCTAAATTTAGAAACAGAGAAAAAGGACTCTCACCTTTCTTGCTCCATTGTACTCTCTCTGCAGTTAGAGATTACACGAGACTGATATGGTAAGAAATCTTACCTTCTGGTAGCCATATGTCAGATATCCCAGGATTTCTCACCTGCAGCAGTGTCCAGCAAGTGGTGTCCAGCAAGTCAAATATCCTGCTGACTACACCAACTGTCAGGGAGTAACAACTCCTGTCCCCTCAAACGTCCTTCTAGTTGGCTTAAGAGTCAAATTGACATGAGACAGATTAATAGGAGAAAATAGAATTTAATAGGCATACATGTGGGGAATCTACACAACATGGAAATTCCTAAGACAGTCAGGCAAAATGAGGCATATATATATCATTCTAAACTAAGGAGGTGGTAGGGGTCTGGGAATTCAGAGGAAAAAAACACACTTCACAGGAAAATAAAAAGAGCATATATTTGGCAATTAGATGTTTGTTCTATTATACAGATGGTTCATGCAGATAAAATGTATCTCTGTTAATAATCCTATTCTGGGAAAGACCCTCAATTTAGATTCTTCTGTGTGATTTTTAAAAAGATTTTTTAAATTTATTTCACAGATTGAGATAGCAAGAGAAGGAACAGAAGCAGGGGGATTGGGAGAGGGAGTAGCAGGCTTCCCACCGAGCAAGGAGCCCTCTGTGGGGCTCAATCCCAGGACCCTGGGATCATGACCTGAGCCGAGGGCAGACGTTTAACGACTGAGCCACCCAGGCGCCCTTAGATTCTTCTGTGTGATTGAGGGAGAGATAAAAGTTTCTCCTAAGGGTGGTTGGGTGGCTCAGTCGGTTAAGCATCTGCCTTCAGCTCAGGTCATGATCCCAATGTCCTGGGATCAAGTCCCGTGTTGGGCTCCCTGCTCTGTAGAGAGTTTGCTTCTCTCTCTGCCCCCACTCATTCTCTCTCTCTTTCAAATAAATAAAGACAAATCTTTAAAAAAAGTTTCTCTTGAGCCCACAGGATATCAAGTCCCTTCAGCTCAAAATAATCCACATGCCAAAGTGGCACATTCTGGGGGGTCCTTTCTTGAACACCTTTACCCTTTCTTTAGTGGGTAGCATAAGGTATGGAGGTATTTTGTCAGGTTGGGAATAAAAGTCCTTCAATACTCTAAAATCCCTACAAAGGTTTGCATCTCTTCTACATTCTTAGGGGTTGGATAGGCTTGCAGCTTATCAGCCACAGTTTTGGGGACAACATGAGTCTTATCCAACCAGACAACACCCAAAACCGTACAGCAGTGTCTGGATCTTGAATTTTCTGTGTGTTCATTTCCAGTTCTCTTCCTGCCAGATGCCCTAGGAAAGTCTGCAAAGTGTTCTGCAGCAAAGGCAATTCTTTACACGTTAACATTATCTTATCAATGTAATGGGTTCATATCACTGATGTAGGGAAGGAGAACAGGGAGAAATCCCAGGCTACCATCCCATGACATATTGTGAGGCTATGCAGGTAGCTTTGGGGGAGCACTTGAAAGGTTTATCATTGTCCCTTCCACATGAAGGCAAATTGATCTTAGTTATCAGTTATAACCTGTGCTTATCAGTCTTTCCCAAGAATCTTCTGGAATATGAAACACTTTTGCAGGAACACTTTTTGCCAAAGCATCAGAGTAAAACAATAACTGTAACAAAAGACTTAAAAATGGCCATGATTAAAGATATGATGAGAGTTTCTTATAAACCCGGTAAAGGTAAAACAGAAACTTAATGTTTTTGGGCAAATAAAGAAAAAAAAACCTGTTTATAATTTCCGATCAAGTGCAGACCAACAATCCAGGAAAATTTTGTCTTTTTTTAAAAAATATTTTATTTATTTATTTGACAGAGCTAGAGAGAGCACAAGCAGGGGAGCAGCATAAGGAGAGGGAGAAGCAGGCTCTCCGTTGAGCAGGGAGCTGGACATGGGACTTGATCCCAGGACCCTGGGATCATAACCTGAGCTGAAGGCAGATGTTTAACCAACTGAGCTACCCAGACATCCCCCAAATTTTGTCTTTTTAACACAGAGAAAGAGAGAATTCAATCTTATACGAGTATATATATATATTTTTAAAGATTTTATTTATTTATTTGAGAGAGAGAGCACACACAAGAGCAGGAACAGAGGTAGTGGCAGGCAGAGGGAGAGAGAAAAGCTGACTCCCCGCTGAGCAGGGAGCCCAAAGTGGGGCTCCATTCCAGGACCCTGGGATCATGACCTGAGCTGAAGGCAGATGCTCAACCAACTGAGCCACCCAGGTGCCCCAAGATTTTAGTTTTAAGTAATCTCTACACCCAGTGTGAGGCTCCAACTCACAACCCCAAGATTAAGAGTTGCATGCTCCACCAACTGAGCAGCCAGGCACCCAGCAGTTTGCATTTTTAAGAGGCCTCCCCCATCATTTTTTTTCCTTCAGTCTCTGTGGGCAATGTTTTGGTTACTTCCTGAGTTGTTTATATTTCTAAGACATGATAAGATCTATAATTTAATGGACAGAGAAAGGATGAAATTTTTCTCTCTAAAGAGTTTTGGATGTAATTGCTATTTAAAAATTTTCTTTGTATTAAGCATCAGAAGGCAGGGGGCATTTTGTTTTCTCATTATTTGCTCTACACCCAACATAGGGCTTGAACTTATGACCCCGAGGTCAAGAGTTGCATACTATATGGACTGAGCCAGGCAACCACCCCACGATATATTTCTTTGATTTTTATCACTTTTCAGAGATTGCACCACCTAGCATCCTAATTAGGATCTGTCACAACTGCTCTGATGTTTATCTATGGCATCTTGTGCCCTCTTAGCTTTGCAAAACAGCACACTAGGATCATTAAATTTTTATCCTGCTCTGCCATCTCATCCACCAGCCCCAAAGCCATCAGGCTAGTTGGCACTCTCATGTCCTTTTCTAATATTAGTTCATTTTTTAACCTCTAGTCACAAGCTTCAGTCTCCAACCTGGTATTGATGGCCAGCTGAACTGCCCATAGTAGAGGCCAGCCCACTGCCGGTACCATGTGTTTTCCATCCTTGCTGCAGTGTGCAATTTGCTGTTCCTCCAACAAGCACATTAGATTTTCCAGCATTGTCTATGTGTCCCTGTACTTATGCAGCAGTTTAAAAGTATCTGACATATGCATCACCCCTCCCCACACAGAGGTTGATGGACAACTCAGGATTTCTCCCATGAATACTTCTTTCCCAAGGCCTATTTCTTTGGTCTTCAGGTTGGCTCACCAACTGTAGGTTCACAACCCTCTCAGGAGCATTTCTGGTGTAATCTGAAACTGGACCCCATATGCAGAGGGCAGGGGGAGACTGAAGAAAGAGTCAGGCCACTCCAGGTTGGTAGGTGGCAATTTTAATAATCTCTCAAAGGAAACTTACATATAAGGCTTGTCTTGGGTGATAGCAAGAAGAATGGATCCCCACACCGCCCACCAAATCTTAAAAGTTTCTAAAGAGGCCCTAACTGGGCTCAATCACATATATTGTGCAGGTAATTCAACAGCACATTATCATCTTAAGGCTATGTCCTTCGAGCAGCCCCTGGGAGTAGGAAAGGTAAGCAGAATTCACATTCAAGGACAGGAGGAGGTGAATGCAGAGGGGTGTTTGAATGTCTAGTCCAACTCATGGGTCAATCAGTGGTCATGACTTTTTTGATCATGTTCCCTAAATGAGGGACCTTAATTATGTCTGCAGTCTCTCTTCACTTTTGTCATACAGCATAACATAATTACAGTAGTGATATCCTTTACCATATTCTATTGGCAGGTTCTACCCACACTCAAGGAGATGAGATTGCATAAAGATATGACTAATTGGGGGTCACTCTAAAGTTTTTCCCCCTTAGGCACCACACTTCAGACACCATCTGTTGCCCTGCAAGTACACACCAGTTCTCCCATCAGACCAGCTGGTGATTTTATGCTCTATCAGGTTTTCCTTGTTCCAACATAGATTATGGTTCTGTTCTGCTAAGGATATTCCTAGAAAGAGCTTATGCATTCTGTGTGCCTTTATCATGTACTTAGCAGCTTCCCAATGTATGTAAAACTGAACATTTTATAGCTGAATTTATTATTATTATTAATTATTATCATCATTAATTCTTGAGGTTTTATGTGAGGAAAAAAGTCATCAATACCAACATTTTCCATCTTTGGCTTTGAAAAACCTGGTATTCATATTTTCCTTTCCATTGGCATCTCAGTGACTATATTGGAGTTCTTCAAATATAGAGTTTGTCTTTTGCTATTCCTGGTCTTGACTTATGGCTGTACTGGAGCAGGGATATTCAGGTAGGGCCAAGAGTAATGTGAAATACTTCAATGTTGTGCTCAAAGTATAAATTGCTATAGGACAGGAAGATGATGTAAAGAGTAATACAGAGAGAGAGTACATTTGTAATGGCAATATATTTTCATACTGTTCTTACTAATGCTCCAGGAAATGTTCATTCTTTAGATTTGTTAAAATATTTAATTCCCAAAAGTTTCAATAAAGTGATCATTTTTATTATTGACATGCAATAGATAAGGAAATGAAGCATTGGTAGTGTGATGGAATTAAATAAGTACCCCATATTCTTAGATCTAGTAAGTGCGGATCCAGGAAGACATTACAATGAACTAATTGGGTGCATTTACCTCCACAGTTTCAACAGTGGCCATACTATAATTACAACTAAAGCAGCGCTGGAGTTAAGGCATTGCCAACCTCTCCCTGAAGAAGTAAGAAGGGAGACTAATATAGTAAGTTAGTTGACTTATGGGAAGCCTTAGTCCAAGTCCAAGTGCTAGGAAGGGAAAGTACTGGTAATACCACCTCCCTGTGGGCAGGAAGACAATAAGACCACAGTAAGACAATTGTTCAGTGAGATTTTAGAAGTAGGTGGAAGTCTCTTAGGAGTGTTTTCCTTCCAGAAGAAGGCAAAACTGCATAGGGAGAAAGTTTTTGCTGTTTGTCCTTCACACTGTCATTTTATTCCAGACTGCAAAAGAACGAAGGTCTCTACTTACCACTGCTGTTTTACAATGTGACTCGGGAAGACTAAGATGAAGAACTAGACACTGAGACTGAAGGAATGGAATCTGAAAATAAGTCCTTGATAGTATTGCTGAACCACCATTTCAGTCCTTTCCTGTTTCTCCTAGGATTGCTTGTTGCACATAACTGATGAATCCACTCCATGTTAAGATAACTCAGATAGATGTAATGTTTCACACAGCAAAGCATAATTGAAAAAAAGAGAAAGAGTTTATCTCCCTGAATGATGTGCTCAGAGAATGTCCAGTTCCTTCATAAATGAAGAATCAATTCCAGTTGTGTAAATATGAAAAAGAAAGGAGACATTCCTTAGAAAGATTTTGCATAGAAAATGGCAAAGCTGAATAAAATGTCATTTGCTCTATTGTCTTCATGCTTTGTACTTATTCCTGACAGCATGAAAGCCAGCTCCAATTTACTGCCCATGAAACAATAACATGAGGATGAAGGGCTACACATTAAGTATGGAGAAAATGGAACCTAGATGGAGTCTGGGTCCTTGTTGGCATGGTTGATCTACCATCCCAGCCCTTGTCTGCCCCTCAAAAGATTTCATTTTGTCCTGATAAAGGTTAAACCATCATGTGTTTTTTTTTTTAATTTAAATTCCTGTTAGTTAACATAGTGTAATATTAGTTTCGGTTGCACAATTTAGTGATTCAACACTTATATACAACACCAGGTGCTCATCACGATAATTGCACTCCTTAATCCCCATCACCCACTTAACCCAACCCCCCATCCACCTCCCCTCTGGTAACCATTAGTTTGTTCTCTATGGTTAAGAATTTGTTTCTTGGTTTGCCTCTCTCTTTTTTTCCCCCATGCTTGTTTGTTTTGTTTCTCTTTACTTCTTTAAAAAATATTCTATTTATTTGTTTGAGAGAGAGACAGACAGCTAGAGAAAGAGAGAGAGCATGAGTAGGGAGAGGGGCAAAGTGAGAGGGACCAGCAGACTCCCAGCTGAGCACAGAGACCTGACATGGAGCTAGATTCCAGGATCCGAGATCATGACCTGAGCTAAAGTCAGAGGCTTAGCTAACTGAGCCACCCAGGTGCCCCTTGTTTTGTTTCTTAAATCCCACACATGAGTGAAATCAAATTCCGCATATGAGTGAAATCATATTTGTCTTTTTCTGACTATTTCGCTTAGCATGTACTCTCTAACTCCATCCACATGGTGGCAAATGCAAGATTTTATTTTCATCATGTTTTAAAATAAACAGGTTTTCTTTTTCCATAGTGAGTGTGTGTTGCCAGCCTTTCCTGTTTAACTCTTGTGGCAAAAAAATGTTTTTTTCTGTTTTGGTTTGGACAGATGTCTCTTGGTATTTCATATGTGATGGCATGTGAACTTCTATCTCTTTCCCATTTGGTTGCCTCTCTTAGCCTCCTTTTCTTGCTTAAGAAAAGGCTCACCAGAAAGCCATTTGGTTCAGTCAGTGAAGTTTTGACTTTTAGGGAGGAATAGAAACTAGGAAGACATTTGGTTCAGTTGATGAAGCATCAGCTTTTGGGGAGGACAGATGCTCACAGATGTACTATGGGATTCATTTGGTTTGTTTATTGTTGCAGCATTTGGTATATTTGAATGAAATAGCCCTGTTATAACTGAAAATCAGAAATGACAATTTATCACTGCATAAGGACTACATGCTCCAAAATTGGGCAATCTTTTTCTGCAATGCCACAAAAAATTCATTAGTCTCCTGAGAAAAAAATGACCAGTTAATTGATCAATAAGTTATAATACCAACTTGCAATTAGATTTGTTTTATAAAATGGGGATATTTGGAAATTGAGCCTTTAAGATTATATTTGCATCTTGTTTATGTATTTGAATGTGTGTCCATGTACACTGTAAATGTGTATATATTTTCTCCAACTCCAGATGGTATTGCTAAAATTAATTTGTAAAGAGCTCTATTTAATTGGTTTAAAGGTAAGTTCTTATAAGAATTGGATATTCTAAAACTCAAATAGAAATCCAAATGTTTTACAAGTTTACATGATCTTGGAAAATATTCAATATTAAAGCTAAATAAAGGTTGTTTGTTTAATTAAGTAGACATGTCTTTAGAATTATCAGCATTAAATGTAAAACTTGTATTCTGCCTGTGTTTATGAAAGCCAGAAAGTTCATGTTATTGCCATTGTAAAATTTGTCAGAACAAAAGAAAAATAAAACAGAACTTTAAGGCCTCACAAAGTTTTACGGGAAATCTAAGAACAAATAAACAAATTTAAATTTTAATAATTGTAATTAAGACTACTGTAAATTATAGGGGAAACACTTCTGTATGCAAGGGAATTGACACCAGTTATTTAAAGAGGGAAAATGGGGGTACCTGGGTGATGCAGTAGGTTAAGTGTACAACTCTTGATTTCTGCTCAGGTCATGATCTCAGGGTCATGATCAAGCCCATCAGTTCCATGTTCACTGGGGAGTCTGCTTGAGATCCTCTCTCTCTTCCACTCCCTCTGCCCCTCCCCCTGAGCGTGCTCTCTCTCTCTCTCAAGTGAATAAATCTAAAAAAAAATAAAGAAGGAAAATGTAGGAAAAAGTCAGAATGAATGTACAAAGGAAAGTTGTAAAAGTTTTGTGAGAAAGGAATCTTTGAAAAGTAATTTTGCACATGGTTGTGACTAAGATTATGGAGATTAGTGTGTAAAGTTTATTAGGAGGTGATCAACATCTGGGTAAGACAAGGGAGAATAAGAGAGCAAGATTAGGAGGGCCTGGGTGACTCAGTTGTTAAGCATCTGCCTTTGGCTCAGGTCATGATCCCAGGGTCCTGGGATCGAGCCCTGCATCAGGCTCCCTGCTCAGCAGGAAGGCTGCTTCTCCCTCTCCCACTCCCCCTGCTTTTGTTCCCTTTTTTGCTGTATCTCTTTCTGTCAAATAAATAAATTAAATCTTTAAAAAAGAGAGAGAGAGAGGAAGATTAGGCAGAAGTTGAGCAGTGATACAATATCAACAGAATCCTTAGCTGATTCTCTGAGGAATTCCAAAAGTTGGTTGCCCTTTGGAATCATTTTAAATTGAGGCAAATGGCTGGACTTTTTTTTTAACATATAATTTATTATTTGTTTCAGAGGTATAGGTCTGTGACTTGTCAGTCTTACACAATTCACAGGGTTCACCATAGCACATACCATCCCCAGTGTCCATCACCCAGCCACCCCATCCCTCCCACCCTCCTCCACTCCAGCAACCCTCAGTTTGTTTCCTGAGATTAGGAGTCTCTTATGGTATGTCTCCCTCTCTGGTTTCCTCTTGTTTCATTTTTCTTTACCTTCCCCTATGATCTTCTGCCTTGTTTCTTAAATTCCTCATATCAGTGAGAGCATATGATAATTATATTTCTCTGATTGACTTATTTTGCTTAGCATAATACTCTCTAGTTCTATCCATGTCATTGCAAATGGCAAGATTTCATTTTTTGATGGCTGTATAATATTCCATTGTGTGTGTGTGTGTGTGTGTGTGTGTGTATGTGTGTGTGTTACATCTTCTTTATCCATTCATCTGTTGATGGACATCTTGGTTCTTTCCCTAGTTTGGCTATTGTGGACATTGCTGCTATAAACATTGGGGAGCAGGTGCCCCTTTGGATCACTACATTTATATCTTTGGGGTAAATACCCAGTAGTGCAATTTCTGGGTTGTAGGGTAGTTCTATTTTCAACTTTCTGAGGAACCTCCATACTGTTTTCCAGAGTGGCTGCACCAGCTTGCATTGCGACCAACAGTGGAGGAGAGTTCCCCTTTCTCCCCATCCTCTCCAACATCTGTCATTTCCTAAGTTGTTAATTTTAGCCATTCTGACCGGTGTGAGGTGGTATGTCATTGAGGTTTTGATTTGTATTTCCCTGATGCCAAGTGATGTTGAACACTTTTTCATGTGTCTGTTGGTCATTTGGATGTCTTCTTTGCAGTAATGTCTGTTCATGTCTTCTGCCCATTTCTTGATTGGGTTATTTGTTCTTTGGGTAGAGTTTGATAAGTTCTTTATAGATTTTGGATACTAAAATGGCTGGGCCTTTATGACAGTCACTCAATGTGACCATGTGGGAAGAGGGCATTTGGCAAAGCAGCTGTCTCCAGTCAAGGTAATCCTTGATGGTGTCTGAGAGTTGAGAACTGTTGGTAGCATTCCTACAGCTGAGAGTCCTTTATTCCTGATGGAGATTATGATCAGCACATTGTGTCATCCACCATAGGAACTCCTACCCATGCAGTGCCCTGGATATCCCTAACTCAGTATTTTTTTTAAGATTTTATTTATTTATTTGACAGAGAAAGACACAGCGAGAGCAGGAACACAAGCAGGGGGAGTGGTAGAGGGAGAAGCAGGCCTCCTGCCAAGCAGGGAGCCCGAGGCGGGGCTCGATCCCAGGACACTGGGATCATGACCTGGGCCGAAGGTCACCGCTTAACCAACTGAGCCACCCAGGCGCCCCTCCTAACTCAGTATTTTTAAGTTTTTATTTAAATTCCAGTTAGTTAACACAGTGTAATATTAGTTTCAGGTGTACAATATATTGATTCAACACTTCCATTTAACACCTGTTGCTCATTTCAGTAAGTATATATCAACATGTGAGATAACAGGAGGGGAAAAAGGAGGGACTGCATAAAAAAATTATCTTGTTGGAATGAATGGGCTTTAAGATCAGAAGTACATTTGTATAAGATTGGAATTTGTTTTTTCTCCATTAAAATGACAGTTTTCTCAGATTATTGGTTTAAATTGTAAACAAAGATTTTTCCTTATCTTTAATCTGCCTAGAAAAACAAAGTTCCGCAATGTTTTGTCTTTATTAGGTCTTTAATTACTTAGAGTTGAATTTTCTCAACATTAAAAGAACTAAGTTTTGTTAATTATATAATCCTCTGTATTTGCCTTAGAATGTTTTATTGCCACCTTGGCTAGATAATGTTTTGTAATAATCTTTAATATTATTTAAACATGTGCTTCAAAACCTTCTGATATTTCAAATGTTCCAAAATATAAATTCTAAATGAAGTCTTCTTGACTAATTAAGCTTGTTTATTTGGTGTGTCAAATAATTTGGGAAGCATTGTCAAATAAGTGATGATAAACAGAATTTCCTTTTCAATTGCATTGTAATGACAAGTATAGGTCTCTGATACCTTTAAGATTCTTATATTTTCATGGTAATATATTTATTTGCATAAGTTCAATAAGAATCTGGTCTTATGACAGGATACAATTGAAAACATTGGTATATAACCAAGGTTTTGACTGGAATGTCATATTTGAGGGAGATAGAGACTCAAGTATGACCAGACAGATTTAAAGAATTAAGGTTGACTTTACAGAGACAATGAAGCATCTTGGAAAAATTGGCCTGGCACTTTACTTACAGGGTTCCCAGCAGCCTTACATGGTAAGTAAAGAAGGTCACTTCCTGGCAGGTGCAGGAACATTAAGATATTTTGGGGACCTCAAAAAGAGAAGAATTCACTCAAAACCTTAGGTATTGCAGGTAAAGTCTGATGGCAAGCACTTGGCTTGTCTTCTTAGCCTCAAAAGGCTGTTAAACATTCAGTTTGAAATCCTTATGGAATGTTCCAGCAAAGTAGACCAGAAACAAACAAACAAAAACAAAAAACAAACCATTATATGGCCAATCACTATTCTTGATGTGCTTTTGTAAATAACTAGGCCAAGTTTGTTCCTATTTTCTCAGCTTGGGGTCATTGACAACTAAAACTGCTCTCTCTTTCCCTGCAAATTAAGCTAGACAACTTGAGGTAATCTTCAAAGGAAAATTGCCACAGGGACACCTGGGTGGCTCAGTCGGTTAAGTGTCTGCCTCTGGCTCAGGTCATGATCCCAGGGTCCTGGGATTGAGTCCCGCATTGGGCTCCCCGCTCAGCGGGGAGCCTGCTTCTAGCCTACAGCCACTCCCCCTGCTTGTGGTCTCTCTCTCTCTGATAAATAAATAAATAAATAAATAAATAAATAAATAAATAAATAAAAATCTTTTTTAAAAAATGCCACAACAGTCCATGCCTGTGCATGCCTGTTGCTATATAGACCATTGAGAAAGATTACCAGAGACATTACAGATAATTGAACAAGTTTGTTCCAGTCTTCCTAATTTGGTGGGCCTATCATTGGAAAATGCAGACTTTGAGATGTTTATGGATGGGAACAGTTTTATGGATCAAAGACAAGATCTGGATATAGTGGTGACCCATGAGCTATTGTCCACTGCTGAGGACACCAGAAATCAAACTATTTGAAATAATATTTTTAAATGAGTGCAGAAAGTTTCCACTCCTCTACCCCCCATTTCTGCAAGAAGTAACTACAGTGGTCATTATCCCAATGCCTCAAGAATGAGAAATATTCAAAAAGCAGTGGAGATTGAAACCAGTATCCAAAGGATTAATGGGACTTGTCACAGCTGCAGACTAGTAAGTACATCTCAAACTTTTTTACCCAGACTGTTTTGGTTTGCTTTTAAATTTCCCTAGCTAGCTTCATTTGGGAAAATGAATTTGAGACTTGCCCTCCCATCTCCTCATTTGGCTGCCTCTGGAATAAACCCTTTCTTTGTTGCATATTCAACATCTTAGTGATTATCTTTGTGCATTAGGCAGAAGTTGGGTTCAGTTACACAAACAATGAATAAATGTTTCTGACTCTCTGTCAGAGTCTTATTCTAGGCAGAGATGGAACTGCTGGAAATCAAACTGATTGCTTGATGTAAAAGACAAATTGAACGTTCTGTATATATCTATGAGGTCCATCTGGTCCAGTGTGTCATTCAAAGCTCTTGTTTCTTTGTTGATTTTCTGCTTATTTTGGTTAACAGTTGGCTTATGTAAATGGCTGCTCCCATGTTGGGGGCATAGATATTTACAACTGTTAGATCTTCTTGTTAGATAGACCCTTTAAGAATGATATAGTGTCCTTCTGTGTCTCTAACTACAGTCTTTAGTTTAAAATCTAATTTGTCTGCTATAAGAATTGCTACCCCAGCTTTTTTTGAGGCCCGCTGGCATGGAAGATGGATCTCCATCCCTTCACTTTCCGTCTGGATGTATCTTTAGGTTCAAAATGAGTCTCTTGTAGACAGCATATGGATGGGTCCTGTCTTTTTATCCAATCTGCAACCCTGTGCCACTTTATGGGAGCATTCATGCCATTCACATTGAGAGTGATTATTGAAAGATATGAATTAATTGTCATCATGTTGCCTGTGAAGATGTTGTTTTTATAGATTGTCCCTGTAAATGTCTGTTGTATATTACTCTTGGGATCTTTCTCCTTTTATAGAACCCCCCTTAATATTTCTTGCAGGGCCGGCTTAGGGGTCACATATTCTTCCAATTTCTGCCAGTCTTGGAAGCACTGCATCTCTCCATTCATTCTAAATTACAACCTTGCCAGATAAAGTATTCTTGGCTGCATCTTCTTCTCATTTAGTACCCTGAATATGTCTTGCCAGCCCTTTCTGGTTTGCCAGGTCTCTGTGGATAGGTCTGATGTTATTCTGATGTTCCTCCCTCTGTATGTAAGGAATCTCTTCCCCCTAACTGCCCTTAAGATGGTTTTCTTGGTTCTAAGATTTGTGAGTTTTACTATTACATGCCGGGGGGCATTGGTGTGTTTTCCTTGATCTTGGGAGGGGTCCTCTCTGCCTCTAGGACAGGAATGTTTGTTTCATTACCCAGATCAGGGAAGTTCTCAGCTACAATTTGCTCAAATATATCTTCTAGTCCTCTCTCTCTCTCCACCCGTCAGGGATTCCAATAATTCTGACATTGGAATGCTTCATGGTGTCACTTATTTCCTTGACCCTATTTTCATGTGTTCTGAGTTGTTTTTCTCTGGCCTCCTCTTTTCCCTTTTTATCTATTAAATGGTCTTCCAGGTCACTAATTTGTTCTTCTGCCTCCCTTACCCTAGCTCTTAGATTATCTCGATTAGATTAGATTTCATTGATAGCATTTTTAAGTTCTGCCGATTCAGCTTTCATTTCTGAACCCCCAGGTTCTTAGGGTGTGTACTGTTAAGGTGAGGGAATTTATTGGGAAAGAATGGGCATTTATTCTTTAACGTGGGATGGAAATGAATGGGAACACCTTGGTGAAGCTGGGTACATGGAGTTCCTATATTGTAATGAGTCTTTTTTGCTTGTGCAAATGGTCCACAAGGGCTATCAAAAGCAGTTTCCTTTTAGGTGTCAATGTCAGCAATATACCTTCACTATCTTTTTTTTTAATGCAGAAAAAGATTTAATTTTTAGATGAGATATCCCAGGTGCTTTTGTAAGAACTTAACTGTCATTCTATACAGAACATGCAATCATCTCAACATACAAGTTATTCCACTTTGAATACTCTGTGAAAGTTAAAAAGTTTCTAGTTTAAAGGCTTTGTTTTATTTCCTAGGATAATGAGGCAATATGCTTATCAAAACACTAGTTTGCAGAAGTGAGTACATTATAGGTAGTTCATTAATGTTCTTCATCTGTAACTTAAAGGTTAAATGTGAGGAATTAGAATTTTTATTGTCAGAACTGCATAGCAAAACCATGTCCAGATGATAGACATACCAAATAATCTATAGATCAAGATAACCTGTAAGCCATTTAATAAGTCCAATTTAAAGAAAAAACAAATGTTAGGAGAGATACTAAATGATATCTGGGTTAGCAGAGTTTTGAAATGCTTCATCCTATTTTTATTTTTTTAATTATTTATTTAAATTTAATTAGCTAACATATAGTACATCATTAGTTTCAGATGTAGAGTTCAATAATTCATCAGTTAGGTATAACACCCAGTGCTCATCACATCACATGCCCTCCTTATTGCCCATCACCCAGTTAGTTAGCCCAACCCCCTACCCACCTCTCCTCCAGCAACCCTCAGTTTGTTTTCCAGAGTTAGTCTCTCATGGTTTGTCTCCCTTTCTTATTTCTTCCCATTCAGTTTCCCTCCCTTCCCCTATGATCCTCTGCACTGTTTCTTATATTCCACATATGAGTGAAACCATGTGATAATTGTCTTTCTTTGATTGACTTATTTCTCTTAGCATAATAACCTGCAGTTCCATCCATGTCGATGTAAATGGTAGGTATTCATACTTTCTGATGGCTGAGTAACATCCTATTTTTTAATGCAATAAAAGTTCTCAAATGTTAAATAGTCACATGCATCTAGTATCGTTTATCCCGTGACAACAAACTGCTGAGTCATTTGGTTGTTTGGAAATTATCTGGGCTAAGTTCACTCTACACTGTGGCACGGAGCAGTCATAAATTGAAAGTGCAAATGCCTGAATGGAAACATAGCTTAAATCATTTATTTATGCTACTATTCTACACAGACACACTAATGTTATGGGAGACGTTTACAGTTAGTTGTACTAAGTCTTGATATAGATTAACAAGCTTGATGAGACAATACAAAAAGGCCACAGGTCATGCACAGTCTAAAGAATATCTTAACTATGTGGGTATATCAACACTCCAGTTGCATGTTTAGTTTGTAGGGATGTTGATCAATCTTTCCTTCCACTAGATATCACACTTCTCATTACACTGATGACATTATACTGAATGGAACTAGTGAGTAGGAATAACAAGTACTCTAGACTTAATAGCAAGACATTTAAGTGTTAATGGGTGTGTAATTAATGCAAATAAAATCTAGGGAATTTTACCTAAAAGAAAATTATAGGAATCCAATGGCTTTTGGGTATATCTAGATGTCTCTTTTAAATTTAAGAATAAATTTTTGCATCTGGATTTTCCTACAATCTAGAAAGAGGCACAATTGCTTGTGAGTCACAACCTTTTAATCAATTCTTCAACTTGAGCCAGTTTACAAACCCTGAACTCCTGAATTAATGGGAGACCTCAATGAAAGACCTTGGAACACCACCAAGAATATATACTGTTAATCTCTCTCTGAGCCTTCCCTAAAGGGACCTATGGCTTTTTACCAGGGTAACTGTACATTGTAGGAAAGGAAATAATTAGACCATTCAGGGACTACTGGTTGCTTCTCTGAGCACACACTGTTTCCAGGATAACTAAAATATCACTACAGTCCTCCAGTCAGATTAGGGGCTCATGGTATTCAGGGTATCAATGGAGTTTTAGCACAGATATATCTCACATTGTGTCCAGTGGGTCTCTGAACACATTCTATGGTTCCTCCCCCAGTTTTAGAATGTATAATTGGAATAAAAATATTTAGCAGCTGACACAATCCTCATATTGGTTCCATGACCTGCAGAGTGAAGACTATTATGGTAGGAATGGGCAAATATAAACTATTAGAATTGACTATACCTAAGAAGATAGTAAATAAAGAGTAATTCTGCTTTCTTGGTGGGATTTCAGAGATTTGCACCACTAACAAGAACTTTTGAGATGCACGGGTATTGATTCTTACACACCCTCATACAGGTATTCAGTTTTTGTTTGTTTTTAAAATTTTATTTATTTATTTGACAGAGAGAGAAAGAAAACACAAGCAGGGGGTGTGGCCGGCAGAGGCAGAGGGAGAAACAGCTCCTCACTGAGCAAGGAGCCTGATGTGAGACTCAATCCCAAGACCCTGAGATCATGACCTGAGCCGAAGGCAGACACTTAACTGACTGAGCCACCCAGGCATCCCTCAGGTCTTCAGTTTGCCCTGCATAGAAGACAGACAGATCTTGGAAAAAGGTAGTGGATTATACCACAAACTTAGCCAAGATTACATCACAAACTTAGCACAAGCTTGTGATTTCATCCCCAGCTGCTATAACAGATGTAGTTATTTTGCTTGAGCAAACTCACACATCCCTGCACCTGTATGCATTTACTGATATGGCAAATGCTTTTTCTTTATACCTGTCCATGAGGCCCACTGGAAGCATTCTTCTTACAGCTGTCAAGGCCAGCAACATACCTTTACAGTCTTACCTCAGTGGGTATATAAACTCCCAGCCCTATGTAGCAATTTAGATATTAGGGATTTTTTTTTTTTTTTAGATTTTATTTATTTGACAGAGAGAGCACAAGCAGAAGGAGAGAGAGGGAGAAGCAGGCTCCTCGCTGAGCAGGGAGCCCGATGCGGGACTTGATTCCAGGACCCCGGGACCATGACCCAGGCCGAAGGCAGCCGCTTAACCGACTGAGCCAACCAGGCGTCCCTAGGGATCTTTTTTTTAAGATTTTATTTATTTATTTGTCAGAGAGAGCACAAACAGCAAGAGCAACAGGCAGGGGGGGAGGCAGGCTCCTTGCTGAGCAAGGAGCCCAGCGTGGCACTCGATCCCTGGGATCATGACCTGAGCTGAAGGCAGACACTTAACCAACTGAGCCACCCAGGCATCCTGATATTAGGGATCTTGATTACTTTTCTCTTCCACAATATATATTAAAAATATATCACATTAATGACATTATGTTGATAGAACTTCTAGAGCAGGGTTTTCAACTTCTCTACATTTATTGGCAATATATTTGCATGTCAGAGAGTATGGAATAAGTCTGATTAATTTCAGGGGCCTTCTAACTCAGTGAAATTTCTAGGAGTCCAGTGCTGTAAGGCATGTTCAGATAACCCTTTTAAGGTAAAGGATAATTTTTTTGCATCAAGCCCCTTGCAGCAGGAAAAACACAATGTTGGTGGGCCTCTTTAGATTTTGGATGCTATGTATTCCTCACACATAATTGCATGAAATGGCTGTACACACCTTCCTAGTCCTGTTGCACTTCCTTCTCTCTCCTAGATTATACCTATTCCATAATGGGGAGTTCCCTGCAACTATTGACAGAAGAAAAGATATGGGCTGGTTTATAGATAGTTCTGCACCACATGCACATACCACCCGAAAGTAAATTACAACCCATCTCTGGGACATCTCTGAAGCACAGTGGTGAAGGGAAATCCTCCCAGGGACAGGATATCAAGAAGTTCACATGATTGTTCTCTTTATTCAGAAGAAGAAATGACCAGACATGCAGTTCTTAATTTATGAGCTCTGGCAAATGGTATATCTCATTGGTCAGAGTTTTGAGAGAAAAATGAATGTAAAATTGTTGATAATGACATTTGGGGAAGAAGTATATGGATAGACCATTTCCAGTGGGCAAAATAACATGAAAATATTTGTGTCCTGTGTGAAAGCTTACTAAATGATAACTTTAGAAGAGGAAGATTTCAACAACCTAGTGGGTAGGATGACATGTTTCCATGGATATCAGTCAGCTTCTTTCCTCAGCCACCACTGTTATTGCCCAACATTCTCATGAACAAAGACGCCATGGTAGCAGATAAAGATGTTATGCAACGACTCAACAGCACTGATATACACTTACGAAAGTCTGAGTGACCAATCTGCCAGTGATGGATAGCAACAGTAATTTCCTGATATAGCACCTGAGGTTTTCATCCTACTACTTGGTGACAGGTTAATTATATTCCTATGCTTCCATGATGGAAGGGGCAGCTTTTCATCCTTACTTGAAAAAAAAAAAAAAAAAAACAGAATTCAGATTCAGTAATCAGGTGATGAAAATAAGAGTAGGGCCATTTTTGCTTCCAGTTCCTGTGATTTTTGTGCTCTGGTGATTTAGAGGCCTTCATTCTACTGGAAGGAATTCTTCCATCAGGAGATAAAACAATAATTCTCCTGAAGGAAGTATAAGACTGCAACCTGGCCACACTGGGCTCCCCATGCCTCTGAATCAATATGTAAGGAAGGGAGTTTAAGTGTGTTCTAGGGTGATTATTTGTGATTACTGTCAGAGAGGAGCCATACCTAAGCAATAAGTTAGTGGTAAAAGCAGATTTATTCAGAACTATTGTAATAGGGTAAAATAGATCTCAGTGTTGATTAAACTGGAGTCAATTCTGAATACAGCATGAGCATGTAGTTATTTATAGCTAAGGAGTTTGAGAGGAGTTGATGGATTGAAAATTACTAAAACAAAATATAACTAACTGTAAGGAAATTTTGGCTAAACAAATCTAATATGATTATTGCTAAAGACAAGCCAGGCTTACCAGAAATCACCTGGAGGTTGGTGGAGAATGAGAAATCTGATTAGATATCCAGGATGAGAAGATATGGAGGATGTGGGATGCTTTCTATATTAACTTATCAGCATTCTTGCTAAAGAGTTCACAAGGAATTTTAAAGATGGGCTTATGAGAAGGTTCAGGAGCTTGGCTAAAGTTTGGTCAGGCAGGGAACCTTTTTCAGTACCCACATTGTAAGAAAGAATGAAAAGACATTCTTCCTTCCTTTTTGAATAATATGTGTCCATTTTTTGGTTAGTCACTTTTGTTCATTGAAGACCACCCTAATCATCTGCTGACACTTGGTAGTAGAGGGTATGCTGTATGGTGCAAGCCACTGGGCATTTAATGAGGGGGAGTTTCTATGAGAATAAAAAAAATAAAGATTGATATTAAACCTAGTTTCTGATTCCAGAGGGCAGCCTGTTGAGAAGATTTCTGGATATTTAGCTCAAAGCATCTTTAGATGTTGTGTGTACAACAGTGGTAGTCTAATAGATTTCCTGCTTTGCAGTTTGATTGTCTATGGTGATGGCTTTGCATGTCCAGGTGAACTTTCTGAGTGGCCCATGCAGAATAAGCAAGAAATTTGCCATACATTATCTGTTATGAAGATTTCCTTGATGTTTACATCAAGTCTTTCACCTTCAACTTTCAGGGTTTTGAGAAAAGGGAAGTCTAGTTTTCAATGATCCCAAGTCAGAAGGGAGAAAAATGCAAATATCAATTTGGAGAATTGCAGCCAGATATTGGAAGAAACTAGAATATTTAAGGATTTGTTAAGGACTGGCAAAATGCAAAAGACAGAACTTACAAAGGTACATTATAATTTTCCATTGAAGTATAGTTTTTCTTTCTATTGTCATCACCATTCAATTAGACATAATAAAAATAAGAATAATTATTTTGCAAAATAAATCCAGAGTCATTATACTTAGTGTGATTATTTATATAAATGAAGCAAAGAAAGGGACTGACCACATAGGTCTCTTGAGTTTTTGTTGTTGGAACTTTTAATAAGGAATCTTTGGGACTTTTAAACCCTCCCAAGGCTAGCAAGCCAAGCCAAACATTTGCCACAGATTTTTTCTGCAATACCTATAGATTTAGGTATAATATCTAATCTCTTTTCTAGGGATCCAAAACTCATCCTGAGATTTCTGGTCCTGCCAGGAAGTAAACTTTCTTATTGACTTTTTAAAATGGGAAAACCTATAATACATGTTCGGGTTGTTTTTTTCCAAGAAGGGGTACAAGCATTGACTCCTTAGTTCCTTAAAGCTGTCAGGGCTTATCTCATTTAGTGTACTTATTCTCAAATATGACCTTCAATTCAGAGCTTTGTCAATATAACCAATGTTTTAGGTTGGGTACTGTTATAAGAACAGAGTTGAGCTTATGAGAATATATTGCTATAAAAATAAGAATACTCACTAAGAGTTTTTAAATTCCAGAGCAATCAGTTAGGGAGAAAAGTTGTTTTATCTTTTTCCACAAAATTATATTTTACCAAATTGCTGTAATATAGAAAACAAAACAAAAAACTGTGGATGTTCAAAGAAAGTTATTTTTATAAATTATAATCATCTCCATCAGTTTATTAAGCCTTATGTAATTAATTTTTGTTATGCTAGCTTTTGGGCCAGTAGTTTTAGGGATCCATTACCTTTCTTATTACTTCTAGAAATTCCAGAGTCATAGTCTTAAAGTTGTTACCATTTTGCCATCATGTGGAATTCATGCCTGTAGCTGATTGTAAATGCTTTTGGAGAAGAATCAAAGCAAAAAAAATAACTGTGAATAATAAATAAATGGAAAAGTCCAGGCTAAACTTCTGGTAAGAGTTCACTGCACAAAAAAACAAAACAAAACAAAACAAAACCTAGCTATTTCAGTGGCATACAATATTTAAGGATAATAACTGGAAAACAATGGCATTGACAAATTTCTATGAACATATAATTTCTGGAATATCTGTATTAGCTCTATCTTGAGAAAATTTATTGTCACTTCCTATTTGACAATGCTTCTGACATAATGTTTTAAAAATATTTTATTTATTTGACAGAGAGAGGGAGAGCACAAACAATGGGAGAAGCAGGCAGAGGGAGAGGGAGAAGCAGGGTCCTTGCTCAGCATGGAGCCCAATGCGGGGCTCAATCCCAGGACACTGGGATCATGACCTGAGCTGAAGGCAGCTGACTGAGCCACCCAGGTGCCCCGCTTCTGACATAATTTATCATAGTGAATAAATGTAATTAGTTTACCATACCCCTTTCATAAGGCAAGAGACAAATCCTTTGATATTTTCCAGAGACATTTGGGAAAGTTAATTTGTGATAAAAAATATTCCACTTAAAATTTGATTTGGGGAAATTGTTAAAATGTAAAATCTGAACACTTGAGTACATGGGACCACAAGTCACTGTGTAACTATACTTAGTTGTCCATTTAATCAAAGTGACAATTAAAATATTTCAAAAGCAACCACAGGAAGTTATGTAGTTGTAAAACAAAAACATATAGTTCTTTTAATATTGAGAAGACAGTTATCTTAAATAATCAATAAGGACCTGTCCTGATAAGGACAGCAGGAAGAACAGGAGATTATTTTAAGTAACAAAATCCTAGTTTCCCAGGCATAATACTAAATAGGTAAAATAAAAGTGTTTTACAATTTCTTATTAAGAGCAGATCAATAATCTAAGAAAACTTTGTTTTTGTATGAGAGAAGGGGAACCAAATTTAATTTTGTACCAGTGTAGTATTAATTCTAAGGTCAATTAAAAAATATATTTTAAATAGGGGCACCTGGATCGCCCATTTGTTTAAGCATCCAACTCTCGGTTTCAGTTCAGGTCATGATCTCAGGGTTGTGAGATCAAGCGCCAAGTTGGGCTCTATGCTCAGTGCAGACTCTGCTTAAGATTCTCTCCCTTCCCCTCTCTCTCCCCCTCTGTCCCCTCCCTGCTTGCTCTCTCTCTCTCTAAAATAAATAAAATCTTTAAAAAGTGTATTATAAATAAATTAATCCAAATCTTAGATTTGAGAACACAAGATAAAATTCCTTTTCCATTATTTATTTCCCACAATCCTTAAACAACATTTCCACTTTATATCTATTTAGTTTTTGTCTTACTCTTGACTTCTTTCTCATTTTGGAATAACCATTCACTTTAGGACAAAATTATGCTTTTCCCTTTAGAAAAAACACATGCCTCATACCTTTCCTTATAAAAACTGGGCCTTAATCGCCTTGCATTAAAGACTTTCTTTGTTTACCCTTATTAGTCCTAGTATATTGATTGGAATTTTAAATCAATATTCTCCTTTCTACACAGTGAAAACCAGGACATAAGCAATGGTTAACTCTCTGGCATGTAATACATTTTGTAGCAAATTTGTGAGTACATCATTTCATAATTTTCTAGAAGCATATGCCTTTTTCACAGTACATTTTCTCATGTTTAAAAACACCCAATATGTTAAGATTCTCTATGCCATATAAAAACAAGATGCCAAGTATAGATAAAATTATGTTCAGCAATTAATATTTCAATATTTCATCCTTTTTAGATATTTTCTGTCTACTTAGTGATTATACATTTTTTAACTTAACAGTATAGCTTTAAGGTTTCAGGTTACAAAAAATATGTGAAACTACTTTTAAGTAGATATTATAAAACATAATTACTATAAAACATGTTTAAAACAAAACATACAACATAATTATTGAAAAATTTATTTATAAATATACATTTTCTTGATTTGAATGTAAGAACTGATTCCACAAAACTCTTAGAAAAAGCAGATAGGGAAAACTGAAGGGGGGGAAATCGGAGGAAGAGATGAACCATTAGAGACTATGGACTCTGAGAAACAAACTGAGGGTTTTAGAGGAGAGGGGGTGGGGGGATGGGTTAGCCTGGTGATGGGTATTAAGGAGAGCACATACTGCATGGAGCACTGGGTGTTATATGAAAACAATGAATTGTGGATCACCACATCAAAAACTAATGATGTATTGTATGGTGACTAACATAACATAATAAAATTAAATTAAAAGAAAAGAAAAAGCAGATCACCTTTTTAAAAATTATTTGAATTCATTTTAGTTAACATATAGTGTATTATTAGTTTCAGGGGTAGAATTTAGTGATTCGTCAGTTGCATACAACACCTGGTGCTCATTACATCAAGGGCCCTCCTTATACCCATCACCCAATTACCCCATCCCCCATCCACCCCCCTCCAGCAACTCTCGGTTTGTTTCCTATAGTTAAAAGTCTCTCATGGTTTGTTTGTTTACCTCTCTGATTTCTTCCCATTCAAGTTTCCATCCTTTCCCCTATGATCCTCTGCACTGTTTCTTATATTGCACATATGAGTGAAATCCTATGATAATTGTCTTTCTCTGATTGACTTATTTCACTCAGCATAATACCTTCCAGTTCCAACCATGTCATTGTAAATAGTAAGATTTCATCCTTTCTGATGACTGAGTAATATTCCATATATATATATATGGAATATATATATATATATATATATATATATATATATATATATATATATATATATATAATCTTCTTTATACATTCATCTGTTGATGGTCATCTGGGGTTCTTTCCATAGTTTGGCTATTGTGGACATTGCTGCTGTAAACACTGGGGTGCAGGTGCCCCTTCAGATCACTAGTTTTGTACTTTGGGGAAAATACCTAGTAGTGCAATTTCTGGGTCATAGGGGAGATCTATTTTTTTTAAGATTTTATTTACTTTTATTTGAGAGAGAGAGAGCACATGAGAGGGGGGAGGGTCAGAGGGAGAAGCAGACTCCCTGCTGAGCAGGGAGCCCGACGCGGGACTCGATCCCGGGACTCCAGGATCATGACCTGAGCCGAAGGCAGTCGCTTAACCAATTGAGCCACCCAGGCACCCCATGGGGAGCTCTATTTTTAACTTCCTGAGGAATCTCCATAATGTTTTCCAGAGTGGCTGTACCAGCTTGCATTCCCACCAACAGTGTAAGAGGTTTCCCCTTTCTCTGCATCCTTGCCAACATCTGTTGTTTCCTGAGTTGTTAATTTTAGCCATTCTGAGTGGTATGAGGTGCCTTCTGCCCATTTCTTGACTGGATTTTTTGTTTTTTTGGGTGTTGAGATTGAGAAGTTTGTTATAGGTTTTGGATATTAACCCTTTATCTGATATGTCATTTGTGAATGTCTTCTCCCATTCTTTAGGTTTCCTTTAGTTTTATTGACTGTTTCCTTTGCTATGTAAAAGCTTTTTATCCTGATGAAAACCCAAATGCTTCATAAAAACAGATACCTTGAGAGAGAGGGGAAGATGGTGGTGGAGTAGGAGGAACCTAAGCTTGTCCCATCCCACAAATACAACTAGATAACTATCAAATCATCCTGAATAACCCATAAATCGACCTGAAGACTCACAGAACAAACTTCACAACTAAAGGTAAAGAAGAGGCCACATCAAAGAAGGTAGGAAGTGTGGAGATACAGTTTGAGAGAAAAACAGATTATGGTTGCTGCAGTGGGGAGGCAGACATGGTCATGGAAAAGGGCAAGAGACAGACTAACACAAGAGGAGTGCACTGGGAATATGAATCTCCCTAGCAATTGGCTTGGGAAGTGAAAGGAGCTGAATTTTATGAGTTATTGTAACCAACAGGGTATAAAGCCTGGAGTTCTAAAGGTCAGTGAGCTTGGGTTGAAGAGAACCTGGAGGCATTGGGGCTGCTCTTAGAGAGAAGGCAAGGCAATCAGCCCACAGACATACAGCAGGGAAACAGCAATCAGAAGAGTGCCTGGAAGCACATAGTAGGGAGGTTATTCACTCATCTCAGGGCATGTCTCAGAGAGGCAGCATTCATGGAGAGACCCCTCCAGAAGCAAAGTAACTAGCAGGTGTCATTTACCTCCCCCGTCCCACAGCATACACACAGCAATCACGCTGGCTGCCTAACTTGCTTACACCAAGCCCTGTCCACTGCCCTTGTGCTGTGGTGGAATTGCCCTTCCCAGTCAAACTTGCCACAGTCCAAGTTCAGAAGGCTCACACCCTGCCCCCTCAGATGACCAGCCAAAATATTTGTGCAAACTGCATCTCCTGACCCAGGAGTTTTGCTGGGCCTCAGTTCCTTTGGACATGGTAACAGGTCTCATTTCACAAGCAAACCAGGGCACATCTAGTTAAAACTTGCCACATTCAGGGCAGGACCAAGCACTGCCTATGAGAGGCAAAAAGAGTTTCTACAGATGATTGACCTGAAGGATAAAGTGGACAGGGCACAATAACAGAGGACACATAGGAGACACTCCCTGAAGCACTAGGGCCTGGAGAACAGGGGATACTACACTGCAAGGCATTACAGAAACTCTTCTCCCTAAGGCCATTATCATCAAGAACAGGAGATGCAGCTGACTTTCCTAACACAGAGAAGCAAACATAAAGACTTAGACACAATGAGAAGACAGAGGAATTGGTCCCAAATGGAGGAAGAAGATAAGGCCATGGCCAGAAATCTAAGTGAAACATATATAAGTAACATGCCTGAGAGAATATTTAAAGTAATGATCATAGGGGAGAGAGAAAAGATGGCAGAGGAGTAGGGGACCCTATTCCAACTGCTCACTGGAATTGAGCTGGATATCTACCAGACCACCCTGAGCACCCACAAAATCAGCCTGAGATGTAAGGAAATAGATCTTGATCTCTACAAACAGAATATTGCAGGTGGTTGGTTTTGAGGTATGAAGCGGGGAGCCGTGATTCTGCGGGCAGATATCAGAGGATAAGTGTCAGCAAGAGGGAGCCTGGCCATGGGGATCCTACACCACCAGTGAGCGATAGCCTTGCACGCTGGGGATGGGGCACAGACTCACAGACCAGTAGCAGCAGGGAAAGGACTTTAGAGCAGCCCCCAGGACAGAAACCCAGAACAGCGGGGTCACAGGTGCGAACTAAGAGCAGCTGGTGGTTTTAGAAGCAGAAAGGGCAGAGATGTGCCTTGACCTGGAGGCAGGACTGGGAGCACTGTGGAGGGGCACACAACTCAGGACAATGCAGTTTATAGCAGCACAGACAGAAATGGAGATAGTGTGGCCTGGAGAGCTCAATGAAGAACAGACTGATTTCTCTGCTCTGAGGCAAAGGGTTGGAAATGGTCTCTTTGCTCTGACTCTGGGAAGAGATGTGGAAAGTCACCTGGGAAAGCCACCAGAGAACAAAAGCCCCAAAAACCTGGTTCCCATGAGCCTATCCCCCGCCACGGGGGGGGGGGCAGGGCAACTCTGCCCAAACAGGGTTGCCTGAGTAACAATGCGGCAGACCCCTCCCCCAGAAGACAGGCTGGGAGAACAAGAGACCAGCAACCCTAAGGTCACTACAAAACAGGTGCATCTTCCTTGGGTTCTGGTAAATAATTTGGACTCTATAAATTCCCTCTACCACCCATCAACAGAATGACTAGGAGGAGGAACCCCCAAAAAAGAAAGATTCAGAGATTATGACGTATGCTGCAGATTTACAAATGGATGCAGATAAAACCAAGATGTCGGAGATGGAATTCAGGCTAGCAATTGTGGAGACAATAGCTAGAATGGAGAAATCAATTAATGGCAACATAGAGTCTCTAGGGCAGAAATGAAAGCTGGATGGGCAGAGCTTAAAAAAGATATCAGTGAGATCCAATCTAATCTAGATAATCAAACAGCTAGGGTAAGCGAGGCAGAAGAACAAATTAGTGACCTGGAAGACCATTTAATAGATAAAAAGGGAAAAGAGGAGGCCAGGGAAAAACAACTCAGAATCCCTGAAAATAAAATCAGAGAAATAAGTGACACCATGAAGTGTTCCAATGTCAGAATTATTGGAATCCTGGAGGGAGTGGAGATAGAGAGAACTAGAAGATATATTTGACCAAATCATAGCTGAAAACTTCCCTAATCTGGGGCATGAAACAAACATTCCTGTCCTAGAGGCAGAGAGGACCACTTCCAAGATCAAGGAAAACAGGCCAACACCCTGGCATGTAATAGTAAAACTTGCAAATCTTAGAACAAAGGAAACCATCTTAAGGGCAGTTAGGGGGAAGAGATCCCTTACGTACAGAGGGAGGAACATCAGAATAACATCAGACCTATCCACAGAGACCTGGCAAACCAGAAAAGGCTGGCAAGACATATTCAGGGTACTAAACGAGAAGAAGATGCAGTCAAGAATACTTTATCCGGCAAGACTGTAATTTAGAATGAATGGAGAGATGCAGTGCTTCCAAGACTGGCAGAAATTGGAAGAATATGTGACCCCTAAGCCGGCCTGCAAGAAATATTAAGGGGGGGTTCTATAAAAGGAGAAAGATCCCAAGAGTAATATACAACAGACATTTACAGGGACAATCTATAAAAACAACATCTTCACAGGCAACATGATGACAATTAATTCATATCTTTCAATAATCACTCTTAACGTGAATGGCCTAAATGCTCCCATAAAGTGGCACAGGGTTGCAGATTGGATAAAAAGACAGGACCCATCCATATGCTGTCTACAAGAGACTCATTTTGAACCTAAAGGTATATCCAGACGGAAAGTGAAGGGATGGAGATCCATCTTCCATACCAGCGGACCTCAAAAGAAACATGGGGTAGCAATTCTTATAGCAGACAAATTAGATTTTAAACTAAAGTCTACAGGTAGAGACACAGAAGGACACTATATCATTCTTAAAGGGTCTATCTAACAAGAAGATCTAACAATTGTAAATATCTATGCCCCCAACATGGGAGCAGCCATCTACATAAGCCAACTGCTAACCAAAAGAAAGAGTCATATTGATAACAATATGTTAATTGTAGGATACCTCAATACTCCACTCTCAGTAATGGACAGATCATCTAAGCAGAAAGTCAACAAGTAAACAAGGGCTTTGAATGTTACACTGGACCAGATGGAACTCATAGATATATACAGAACATTCTACCCTAAAACAACAGAATACTCATTCTTCTTGAGCGCACATGGAACTTTCTCCAGAATAGACCACATACTGGGTCACAAATCAGTCTCAACCAATATCAAAGGATTGAGATCATTCCCTGCATATTCTCAGACCAAATGCTTTAAAACTGGAACTCAATCACAGAGAAAAAAAATGGCAGAAATTCAAACACTTGGAAGTTAAAGACCACTCTGGTCAAGAATGTTTGGGTCAACCAGGAAATCAAAGAAGAACTTAAACATTTCAGGGAAATAGATTGGAAAGAAAACACATTGGTCCAAAACCTATGGGATACTTCAAAGGCGGTCATAAGGGGGAAATACATAGCCATCCAAGCCTCACTCAAAAAACTAGAAAAATCCCGAATTCACCAACTAACTCTACACCTTAAAGAACTGAAGAAAAAGCAACAAACGTTGCCTAAGCCATGCATTAGAGGAGAAATAATTAAGATTAGAGCAGAGATCAATGAATTAGAAACCAAAAACACAGTAGATCAAATCAATGAAACTAGAAGTTGGTTCTTTGAAAGAAATAAGAAGATCAATAAACTACTGGGCAGACTTATCCAAAAGGAAAGAGAAAGAATCCAAATTAATAAAATTATGAATGAAAGGGGAGAGATCACGACTAACACCAAGGAAATAGAAACAATTATTAGAAATTTTTATCAACAACTATATGCCAATAAACTGAGCCATCTGGATGAAATGGAGGCCTTCCTGGAAACCTATAAGCTGCCAAAACTGAAACAGGAAGAAATTGACAACCTGAATAGGCCAATAACCAGTAAGGAGATTGAAGGAGTGATCAAAAACCTCCAAAAAACAAGAGTCCAGGGCCTGATGGATTCCCTGGGAATTCCAGCAAACAATCAAAGAAGAAATAATACCTATTCTACTGAAGCTGTTTCAAAAAATAGAAACAGAAGGAAAACTTTCAGACTCATTCTATGAGGCCAGCATTACCTTAATCCCCAACCCAGACAAAGACCCCATCAAAAAGGAGAATTTCAGACTGATATCCCTGATGAATATGGATTCCAAAATCCTCAACAAAATCCTAACTAATAGGATCCAACAATACATCAAAAGGATCATCCACCACGACCAAGTGAGATTTATCCCCGGGATGCAAGGGTGGTTCAACATTCACAAATCAATCAGTGTGATAGAACACATTAACAGGAGGAGAGAGAAGAAGCATATGGTCGTTTCAATTGATGCAGAAAAAGCATTTGACAAAATACAGCATCCTTTCCTGATTAAAACTCTTCAGAGTATAGGGATAGAGGGAGCATTCCTCAAGTTCATAAAATCCATCTATGAAAAACCCACAGCGAATATCATCCTCAATGGGGAAAAGCTGAGAGCCTTTCCCTTAGGATCAGGAACACGTCAAGAATGCCCACTCTTGCCACTATTATTCAACATATTACTAGAAGTCCTAGCAACAGCAATCAGACAACAAAAAGAAATAAAAGGTATTCAAATTGGCAAAGAGAAGAAGTCAAACTCTCTCTTTTCGCAGATGACATGATTCTTTATGTGGAAAACCCAAAAGACTTCACACCCAAATTACTAGAACTCATACAGTAATTCAGTAATGTGGCAGGATACAAAATCAATGCACAGAAATCACTTGTTTCTTATACACTAACAACACAATTGTAGAAAGAGAAATAAGGGAATCAACTCCTTTTACAATAGCACCAGAAACCATAAGACATCTCGGAATAAACCTAACCAAAGAGGTAAAGGATCTATACTCTAGGAACTACAGAACACTCATGTAAGAAATTGAAGAAGACACAAAAAGATGGAAAACTATTCATGCTCATGGATCAGAAGAAAAAACATTGTTAAAATATCTATGCTACCCAGAGCAAACTATACCTTCAATGCCATCCCGATCAAAATTCCAATGACATTTTTCAAAGTGCTGGAACAAAGATTCCTAAAAATTTATGGGATCAGAAAAGACCCCAGGGCGCCTGGGTAGCTTAGTAGTTAGGAGTCTGCATCGGGCTCCCTCCTTGGCGGGAGGCCTGCTTCTCCCTCTCCCACTCCCACTGCTTGTGTTCCTGCTCTCTGTCTCTCTCTCTGTCAAATAAATAAATATATCTTAAAAAAAGAAAAGAAAAAGAAAAAACCCCAAATCACCAAGGAAATGTTGAAAAAGAAAACCAAAGCTGGGGGCATCATGTTGTCCGATTTCAAGCTATATTACAAAGCTGTGATCACCAAGACAGCATGGTACTGGCACAAAAACAGACAAATAGACCAATGGAACAGAATAGAGAACCCAGTTATGGACCCTCAACTTTATGGTAAAATAATCTTTGACAAAGCAGGGAAAAACATGCAAGGAAAAAAAGACAGTCTCTTCAATAAATGGTGCTGGGAAAATTGGACAGCTACATGCAGAAGAATAAAACTCGACCATTCTCTAATACCATACACAAAGATAAACTCAAAATGGGTGAAAGACCTCAATGTGAGACAGGAATGCATCAAAATCATAGAGGAGAATATAGGCCGTAACCTCTTTGACATCACCCACTGTAACTTCTTTCATTTTTTAAAATATATTATTTATTTATTTGGCAGAGAGAGACACAGCGAGAGAGGGAACACAAGCAGGGGGAGTGGGAGAGGGAGAAGCAGGCTTCCTGCTGAGCAGGGAACCTGATGCGGGGCTCGATCCCAGGACCCTGTGATCATGACCTAAGCCGAAGGCAGATGCTTAACGACTGAGCCACCCAGGTGCCCCCACAGCAACTTCTTCCAAGATACATCTCCAAAGGCTAGTGAAACAAAAGCAAAAATGAACTTTTGGGACTTCCTCAAGATAAAAAGCTTCTGCACAGCAAAGGAAACAGTCAACAAAACAAGGAGGCAACCCACAGAATGGGAGAAAATATTTGCAAATGACACTACAGATAAAGGGCTGTTATCAAGATCCATAAAGAACTTCTCAAACTCAACATCCAAAAAACAAATAATCAAGACAAAAAATGGGTAGAAGATACAAAAAGACACTTCTCTGAAGAAGACATACAAATGGCTAACAGACACATGAAAAAATATTCATCATCATTAGGGAAATTCAGGGAAATTCAAATCAAAACCACATTGAGATACCACCTTATACCAGTTAGAATGGCAAAAATGGACAGGGCAAATAACAACAAATGTTGGAGAAGTTGTGGAGAAAGAGGAACCCTCTTACACTGTTGGTGGGAATGCAAGTTGGTACAGCCACTTTGGAAAACAGTGTGGAGTTTCCTCAAAAATTTTAAAATAGAGCTACTCTATGACCCAGCAATTGCACTCCTGGGTATTTACCCCAAAGACACAGATGTAGTGAAAAGAAGGGCCATATGAACCCCAATGTTCATAGCAGCAGTGACTGCAATTGCCAAACTATGGAAAGAGCTGAGATGCCCTTCAACAGACAAATGGATAAAGAAGCTGTGGCCCATATATACAATGGAATATTACTCAGCCATCAGAAAGGATGAATACCCAACTTTTACATCAACATGATGGGACTGGAGGAGATTATGCTAAGTGAAATAAATCAAGCAGAGAAAGTCCATTATCATATGGTTTCACTTATTTGTGGAACATAAGGTATAGCATGGAGGATGTTAGGAGAAAAAAGGGAAAAATGAAGGGAGCTAAATTGGAGGGAGAGATGAACCATGAGAGACAATGGACTCTGAGAAACAAACAGGGTTTTAGAGAGGAGGGGGGGATTGGTTAGCCCGGTGATGGGTATTAGGAGGGCAGTACTGCACGGAGCACTGGGTGTTATACGAAAACAATGGATCATGGATCGCCACATCAAAAACTAACGATGTATTGTATGGTGACTAACATAACATAATAAAATTTAAAAAAAAATTTAAAAATAGAGCTACCCTATGACCTAGCAATTGTACTCCTAGGTTTTTACCCCAAAGACATAGATGTAGTGAAAAGAGGAACCATATACACCCCTATGTTCTTAGCAGCAATGTCCGCAATAGCCAAACTGTGGAAAGAACCGAGTTGCCCTTCAACAAATGAATGGATAAAGAAGATGTGGTCCATATATACATTGGAATATTACTCAGCCATCAGAAAGGATGAATACCCAACTTTTACATCAACATGGATGGGACTGGAGGAGATTATGCTAAATGAAATAAGCCATGCAGAGAAAGTCAATTATCATATGGTTTCACTTATTTGTGGAACATAAGGAATAGCATGGAGGACATTAGGAGAAAGAAAGGAAAATGAAGTGGGGGAATCAGAGGGAGAGATGAACCATGAGAGATTATGGACTCTGAGAAACATACAAGGTTTTAAAAGGGAGGGAGTAGGGTGGATTGGTTAGCCTGGTGATGGGTATTAAGGAGGGCAGTACTGCATGGAGCACTGGGTGTTATACAAAAACAATGGATCATGGATCACCACATCAAAAACTAATGATGTATTGTATGGTGACTAACATAGCATAATAAAATTTAAAACAAAAAAAAGAAAAATAAAGAAAACCAGGAATAAATTAAAAAAAAAAAACAGTTTTTGATACCAGGAAACACGAAATGGAGAAGATTTCTAGATATTGGCCTCAAAGCCTCATTAGTTGGTGAAGTAAGGATGGCAGAAGCAATACATGGTATTACAAGTTTGTAGTTTCAATGTCTGTGGTAATGGTATCAGGTGTTCCAATGAACTTTCTGAGTAGTTCACAAAGAAGCTGACATAAATTTTGCCCATTTGCAATATGTTGTGAACATCTCCATGAAGTTTAATTCCCATCAAATTATGTAGCTTCAGCTTGGAGCATTTGGTAAACAAGCAATTTTAATTTTTATTGACTCCAACTCAGAATGGAAAAAAAATAGGAATATTAATTTGGATACCTGTAGTTAGATATTGATGACACTAGAAGAATTCAAGATTTTTCAAAGGAAAACAAAATATGTAATATTGAACCTATAAGTGTGCATTAGAACTATTCATTGAAACAGTTTTTCTCTGTATAGTCAGCACCTTTTCTGTCAGAGAGGATCAAAGTCGGATGAGTATGTTTGCAAAATTTGTCTGATCTTATTAAACTTTGCCTGATTTACCTAAGGAAGCAATAATAATGATTGGCCACATAGGTCTTTTGGGTTTGATGCCTGAACTTTTCTTTTTTTTTCTAAAGATTTTATTTATTTATTTGACAGAGAGAGACACAGGGAGAGAGGGAACACAAGCAGACGGAGTGGGAGAAGGAGAAGCAGGCCTCCCATAGAGCAGGGAGCCCGATGCAGGGCTCGATCCCAGGACCCTTTGGTCATGACCTGAAGGCAGACACTTAATGACTGGGCCACCCAGGTGTCCCAATGCCTGAACTTTTCTTAAGCAATCTCATATTAGACTTTAAAAAGACTATGCCCATTTTTTGACTTGATTATTTGTTTTTTGGGTGTTGAGTTTGACAAGTTCTTTATAGATCTTGGACACCAGCCCTTAATCTTTAGTGTCATTTGCAAATATCTTCTCCCATTCTGTGGGTTTCCTCTTTGTTTGGTTGACTGTTTCCTTTGCTGTGCGGAAGATATTTATCTTGATGAAGTCCCAAAAGTTCATTTTTACTTTTGTTTCCCTTGCCTTCAGAGACGTGTCTTGAAAGTAGTTGCTGTGGCCGATGTCAAAGAGGTTACTGCCTGTGTTCTCCTCTAGGATTTTGATGCATTCCTATCTCACATTGAGGCCTTTCGTCCATTTTGAGTTTATCTTTGTGTATGGTATAAGAGAATGGTCAAGTTTCATTCTTCTGTATATAGCTGTCCAATTTTCGCAGCACCATTTATTGAAGAGACTCTCTTTTTTTCCATTGGATATTTTTTTCCTGCTTTGTCAAAGATTATTTGATCATAGAGTTGAGGGTTCATATCTGGGTTCTCTATTCTGTTCCATTGGTCTATATGTCTGTTTTTGTGCCAGTACCATGCTGTTTTGGTGATCACTGCATTGTAATATAGCTTGAAATCAGGCAACATGATGCCCTAAGCTTTGTCCTTCTTTTTCAATATTTCCGTGGCAATTTGGGGTCTTTTCTGGTTCCATACAAATTTTAGGATTGTTTGTTCCAGCATTTTGAAAAATGCCATTGGTATTTCGATCAGGATGGCATTGAAGGCATAGATTTCTCTGGGTAGCATAGACATTTTAAGAATGTTTATTCTTCCAGTCCATGAGCAGGGAATATTTTTCCATCTTTTTGTTTCTTCTTCAATTTCTTTCATAAGTGTTCTGTAGTTTATAGAGTATAGATCCCTCACCTCTTTTATTAGTTTTATTCCAAGGTACCTTATGGTTTTGGTGCTATTGTAAATGGAGTTGATTCCCTAATTTCTCTTTCTACAGTTACATCGTTAGTGTACAGAAAGGCAACTGATTTTTGTGCATTGATTTTGTATCCTGCCACATTGCTGAATTTCTGTATGAGTTCTAGCAATTTGGGTGTGGAGTCTTTTGGGCTTTCCACATAAAGTATCATGTCGTCTGCGAAAAGAGAGTTTGACTTCTTCTTTGCCAATTTGAATACGTTTTATTTCTTTTTGTTGTCTGATTGCTGTTGCTAGGACTTCCAGGAATATGTTGAACAATAGTGTGAGAGTGGGCATCCTTGTGTTCCTGATCTTAGGGGAAAGGCTCTCAGCTTTTCCCCATTGAGGATGATATTCACTGTGGGTTTTTCATAGATCAAATTTATGAACTTGAGGAATGTTCCCTCTATCCCTACACTCTGAAGAGTTTTAATCAGGAAAGGATGCTGTATTTAGTCAAATGCTTTTTCTGCATCAATTGTGAGGATCATATGTTCTTGTCTCTTCTCTTAATAATGTGTTCTATCACATGCATTGATTTGTGAATGTTGAACCGCCCTTGAATCCCAGGAATAAATCCCACCTGGTCATGATGGATAATTATTTTAATGTACTGTTGGATTGTATTAGCTGGAATCGTGTTGAGAATTTTGACATCCATATTCATCACGGATATTGGTCTGAAATTCTCCTTTTTGATGGGGTCTTTGCCTGGTTTTGTGATCAAAGTAATGTAATGAGATTGGAAGTTTTCTTTCTGTTTCTATTTTCTCCAAAGAAGCCCTATGAATCGTTAACAGACACATGAAAAAATGTTCAACATTATTAGCCATCAGGGAAATTCAAATCTAAACGAAATCGAGAATCCACTTTATACTAGTTCAAATGGGAAAATTTAATAAGGCAGGAAAAAACAAATGTTAGAGAGGATGCGGAGAAAGGGGAACCCTCTTACACTGTTGGTGGGAATGCAAGTTGGTACGGCCATTTTGGAAAACGGTATGGAGGTTCTTCAAAAAGTTAAAAATAGAGCTACCTTATGACCCAGCAATTGCACTCCTGAGGTTTTACCCTGAAGATACAAATGTAGTGAAAAGAAGGAATACTTGCACCCCAGTGTTCATAGTAGCAATGTCCACAATCGCCAAACTGTGGAAGGAGCCCAGATGCCCTTCAACAGATGAATGGATAAAGAAGATGTGGTTCATATATACAATGGAATATTACTCAGCCATCAGAAAGGATGAATATCCATCATTTGCATCAACATGGATGGAATTGAAGGGGATTATGCTAAGTGAAATCAGTCAAGCAGAGTAAGTCAATTATCGTATGGTTTCATTTATTTGTGGAACATAAGGAATAGCATGGAGGACACTAGGAGAAGGAAAGGAAAAATGAAGGGTGAGGGATCAGAGGGGGGGACGAACCATGAGGGACCATGGACTCCAGGAAACAAATTGAGGCTTTCGGGGGGGGGGGGCGATGGGTTAGCCCAGTGATGGGTATTAAGGAGGGCACGTGTTGCAATGAGCACTTGGTGTTATACACAGTGGATCGTGGAACACTACATCAAAAACTAATGATGTACTCTATGTTGATTAACATAAGATAGTAATAAAGAAAATTAAAATACTCTTTAGGCTAAAAGTCAATCCTAATTCTTACCAACAGATTTTGCTGGCAATGCCTATAGATTTGAGCAAATTCATCTTACTTGCTTACTTGAGTTCCCCCAATTACCCTGAGTTTCCAGGGTCTTCCAATAAGTTCTCAATCTTACTCATGTAAGAACACTATTCGCAATTCTTAATCTCAGGAACAAACTGAGGGTTGCTGGAGTGGTCGGGGGTGGGAGGGATGGGGTGGCTGGGTGATGGACATTGGGGAAGATATGTGCTACGGTGAGCACTGTGAATTGTGTAAGACTGTTGAATCACAGATCTGTACTTCTGAAACAAATAACGCAACATATTTTAAGAAAAAAGAAAAAGAAGAAGATAGCAGGAGAGGAAGAATGAAGGGGAGTAAGTCAGAGGGGGAGACGAACCAGGAGAGATGATGGACTCTGAAAAACAAACTGAGGTTTCTGGAGGGGAGGAGGGTGGGGGGATGGGTTAGCCTGGTGATGGGTATTGAGGAGGGCACATTCTGCATGGAGCACTGGGTGTTATGAACAAACAATGAATCATGGAACAGTACACCAAAACAAATTATGTAATATATGGTGATTAACATAACAATACAAAAATTAAAAAAAAAAGAACACTATTCGCCAGGTTCAGGCAAGTTTTTCCAAAGTGGGCTTTATAAGCATCTGCCCTTAAAATTAATCTAGTCCTTAAAGCTGTCTTGTCATATTTGATTCAGTGCACGTCATTCTAAGATATGACTTTCCAGTTAAAACATTGGCAATATAATGTTTCTAATTATTTCCTTTTATAAACAAAACAGATTCTATTGAACCTATCCAAATACATATATGCCCATACAAATAAGAATAGTAAAAGTGTTCAAATTCTGGAAGAGTAGTTAGGGAGAAAAAGCAATTGTTGCATCTTTGTTCATAAATATATACTTGATTTTTTCTGGGTAATCAAATATCTGATAAGGACAATATGAAATATAAGAAATTACTTTCCCAAGCTGATTCCTTAAAAGGTAAGGGAAATTTTTTTTAACAATTCCTATTAAGACCCATCCAATAATCTCTGTAAAATGTTTTCTGTTACCAGAGACATAAACACATTCCTATTTAGTTTTTGTGTTTTTATTTATTTATATATTTATTTCTTTTGTTTCTTTAAATTTTTTATTGTTATGTTAATCACCATATATTACATCATTAGTTTTTCATGTAGTGTTCCATGATTCATTGTTTGTGCATAATACCCAGTGCTCCACACAGAATGTGCCCTCTTTAATACCCATCACCAGGCTAACACATCCCCCTAACCCCTCCCCTCTGGAACCCTCAGTTTGTTTTTCAGAGTTCATTGACTCTCATGGTTGGTCTCCCCCTCCGATTTACTCCCCTTCATTCTTCCCCACCTGCAATCTTCTTCTTTTTTTTTTTTAAACATATATTGCATTATTAGTTTCAGAGGTACAGATTTGTGATTCAACAGTCTTGCAAAATTCACAGCGCTCACCATAGCACATACCATCCCCAGTGACTATCACCCAGCCACACCCTCCCTCCCAACCCCCCACTACTCCAGCAACCCTCAGTTTGTTTCCTGAGATTAAGAATTCCTCATATCAGTGAGGTCATACGATACATGTCTTTCTCTGATTGACTGATTTCATTCAGCATAATGCCCTCCACTTCCATCCACATCATTGCAAATGGCAGACTCGCATTCCTTTTGATGGCTGCATAATATTCCATTGTATATATATATACCACATCTTCATTATCCATTCATCTGTTGATGGACATCTTGGTTCTTTCCACAGTTTGGCTATTGTGGACATTGTTGCTATAAACATTGGGGTGCATGTACTCTTTCGAATCCCTACATTTGTAACTTTGGGGTTAATACACAGTAGTGCAATTGCTAGATCGTACGGTAGCTCTATTTCCAACTTTTTGAGGAACTTACATACTGTTTTCCAGAGTGTTTGTACCAGCTATGTGTCTGTTTTTCTGCCAGTACCATACTGTCTTGATGATGACAGCTTTGTAATAGAGCTGGAAGTTCGGAATTGTGATGCCGCCAGCTTTGCTTTTCTTTTTCAAGATTCCTCTGGCTATTCGGGGTCTCTTCTGGTACCATACAAATTTTAGGATTATTTGTTCCATTTCTTTGAAAAAGGTGGATGGTATTTTGATGGGGATTGCATTGAATGTGTAGATTGCTCTAGGTAGCTCTGACATCTTCACAATGTTGGTTCTTCCAATCCATGAGCATGGAACGTTTTTCCATTTCTTTGTGTCTTCCTCAATTTCTTTCATGAGTATTTTATAGTTTTCTGAGTACAGATCCTTTGCCTCTTTGGTTAAATTTATTCCTTGGTATCTTATGGTTTTGGGTGCAATTGTAAATGGGATCGACTCCTTCATTTCTCTCTCTTCTGTCTTGTTGGTGTATAGGAATGCCACTGATTTCTGTGCATTGATTTTATATCCTGCTACTTTACTGGATTCCTGTATGAGTCTAGCAGTTTTGGGGTGGAGTCTTTTGGGTTTTCCACATACAGTATCATATCATCTGCAAAGAGTGAGAGTTTGACTTCCTCTTTGCCGATTTGGATGCCTTTTATTTCTTTTTGTTGTCTGATTGCTGTGGCTAGGTCTTCTAATACTATGTTGAATAGCAGTGGTGAGAGTGGACATCCCTGCCGCATTCCTGACCTTAGGGGAAAAGCTCTCAGCTTTTCCCCATTGAGAATGATATTCGCTGCAGGTTTTTCGTAGATGGCTTTTATGATATGGAGGTATGTACCCTCTATCGCTATACTCTGAAGAGTTTTGATCAAGAAAGGATGTTGTACTTTGTCAAATGCTTTTTATGCATCTATTGAGAGGATCATATGATTCTTGTTCTTTCTTTTGTTAATGTGTTGTATCTCGTTGATTGATTTGCGGATGTTGAACTAACCTTGCAGCCCAGGGATAAATCCCACTTGGTCATGGTGAATAATCCTTTTAATGTACTGTTGGATCATTTGGGTAGGATTTTGGTGAGAATTTTTGCATCCGTGTTCATCAAGGATATTGGTCTGTAATTCTCCTTTTTGATGTGGTCTTTGTCTGGTTTTGGGATCAAGGTAAGGGTGGCCTAATAAAATGAGTTTGGAAGTATTCCTTCCATTTCTATTTTTCGGAACAGTTTCAGGAGAATAGGTATTATTTCTTCTTTAAATGTTTGGTAGAATTCCCCTGGGAAGCCACCTGGCCCTAGGCTTTTGTTTTTTTGAGAGATTTTTGATGACTGCTTCAATTTCCCTAGTGGCTATAGGTCTGTTCAGGTTTTCTATTTCTTTCTGGTTCAATTTTGGTAGTTGATACATCTCTAGGAATGTACCCATTTCTTCCAGGTTATCTAATTTGCTGGCATAGAGTTGCTCATAATATGTTCTTATAATTGTTTGTATTTCTTTGGTGTTGGTTGTGATCTCTCCTCTTTCATTCATGATTTTGTTGATTTGGGTCATTTCTCTCTTCTTTTTGCTAAGTCTGGCCAGGGGTTTATCAATCTTGTTAATTCTTTCAAAGAACCAGTTCCTAGTTTTGTTGAATTTTTCTACTGTTCTTTTGGATTCTATTTCATTGATTTCTTCTCTGATCTTTATTATTTCTCTTCTCCTGCTGGGTTTAGGCTTTATTTGCTGTTTTTTCTCCAGCTCCTTTGGGTGTAGGGTTAGGTTGTGTATTTGAGACCTTTCTTGTTTCTTGAGAAAGGCTTGTATTGCTATATAGTTTCCTCTCAGGACTGCCTTTGTTGTATCCCAAAGATTTTGAAGAGTTATGTTTTCATTTTCATTGGTTTCCATGAATTTTTTTAATTCTTCTTTAATTTTCTGGTTGGCCCATTCATTTTTTAGTAGGATGATCTTTAGCCTCCATGTATTTGAGTTCTTTCTGACTTTCCTCTTGTGATTGAGTTCTAGTTTCAAAGCACCGTTGTCTGAAAATATGCAGGGAATAATCCCAATCTTTTGGTACCAGTTGAGACCTGATTTGTGACCTAGGATGTCACCAATTCTGGAGAATGTTCCATGGGCACAAGAGAAGAATGTGTATTCTGTTGCTTTGGGTTGGAATATTCTGAAAATATCTGTGAAGTCCATTTGGTCCAGTGTTTTATTTAAAGTATTTATTTCCTTGTTGATCTTTTGCTTAGATGATCTGTCCATTTCAGTGAGGGGATTGTTAAAGTCCCCCACTATTACTGTATTGTTGTAAATGTGATTCTTTGCTTTTGTTATTAATTGCCTTATATAATTTGCTGCTCCTACGTTAGGGGCATAGATATTTACAATTGTTAGATCTTCTTGTTGGATAGATCCTTTAAGTAGGATATAGTGTCCTTCTTCATCTCTTATTACAGTCTTTGTTTTAAAATCTAATTTGTCTGGTATAAGGATTGCCACCCCAGCTTTCCTTTGGTGTCCATTAGCATGGCAAATGGTTTCCCACCCCCTCACTTTCAATCTGGGGGTGTCTTTGGTTCTAAAATGAGTCTCTTGCAGACAGCATATTGATAGGTCTTGTTTTTAAATCCAAACTGATAGCCTGTGTCTTTTGATTGGGGCATTAAGCCCATTTACATTCAGGGTAACTGTTGAAAGGTATGAATTTAGTGCCATTGTATTGCCTGTAAGGTGACTGTTAGTGTGTATTGTCTGTGTTCCTTTCTGATCTATGCTGCCTTTAGGCTCTCTTTTTGCTTAGAGGACCTCTTTCAAAATTTCTTGTAGGGCTGGTTTTGTGTTTTCAAATTCCTTTAGTTTTTGTTTGTTCTGGAAGCTTTTTATCTCTCCTTCTATTTTCAATGATAGCTTAGCTGGATATAGTATTCTTGGCTGTATTTTTTTCTCGATTAGTGCTCTGAAGATATCATGCCAGTCCTTTCTGGCCCACCAGGTCTCTGTGGATAGGTCTGTTGCCAATATAATGTTTCTACCATTGTAGGTTACATATCTCTTCTCCCGAGCTGCTTTCAGGATTTTCTCTTTTTCTCTGAGACTCCTAAGTTTTACTATTAGGTGTCGGGTTGTTGACCTATTTTTAATGATTTGAGAGGGGTTCTCTGTGCCTCCTGGATTTTGATGCCTGTTTCCTTCCCTACATTACGGAACTTCTCTGCTATTATTTGCTACAATATACCTTGTGTCCCCTCTCTCTTTCTTCTTCTTCTGGGATCCCAAGTATTCTAATGTTGTTTCATCTTATCGTATCAATTATCTCTCGAATTCTGCCCTCGTGATCCTGTAGTTGTTTCTCTCTCTTTTTCTTCAGCCTCTTTATTTTCCATCATTTGGTCTTCTATATCGCTGATTCTCTCTTCTGCCTAATTTATCCTAGCAGTTAGTGGCCCCATTTTTGATTGCCACTCATTAATAACCTTTTTGATTTCGATTTGGTTAGATTTTATTCTTTTAGTTCTCCAGAAAGGGTTTCTTTAATAACTTCCACACTTTTTTTCAAGACCAGCTAGTATCTTTAAAGTCATGATTCTGAACTCTAGGTCTGACATTGTACTAATGTCCGTATTGAGTAGGTCCCTGGCAGAAGGTACTACCTCTTGTTCTTTTTGCTGAGGTGATTTTTCTTCGTCTTGTCATTTTGTCCAGAGGAGAACAGATGAATGAGAGAACAGAATGCTAACAGTTAAAAACGTCTCCAGCAAATATACTCTATAAAAATCAGAAAAGACCTGAAACCAGGGGACAAGAAAGGGAAAGAAAGAAGAGAATAAAAAAAGAAAGAAAAAGAAAAAGATAAAAACAAACAAAAACAGAACAAAACAAAAAAAAACAGAATATGATCAAATATGATCAGGCACATCAGTGCCACACACTAGCTTTTGGGCATATTTTGGTCTGTTAGAAGAAAGTGCCTGCTAAAATTTTAAAGGAAGAAAGACTTATATATGTACAAAATAAGGGTTGATACAATGAAGGGATGGCAGATGACTGTAAAGATGAATGTTATAAAAGATTTTATAAAAGGAATTGATAAGATAAGAAGTTGTTTTTAAAAAGAAATAAGAAGATTTAAAAAGCAAAAGAAAAATGAAAAAAAAGAAAAAATAGGGAGAGAATGTGATCAGGCAGGAGACTAGAACAAAGCCATACACTAGTGATTTAGTGTATATTTTGATCTGTTAGAAGAAATTGTATCTCAAAATTTTAAAGATAGAACAACTTATATATATATGCCAAAAATAAGGGTAACTACTATGAAGGGATAAAAATATGACTCTAAAAATGAAAAATAAAAATTTTTTTTAACAAAGGGATTGATAAGATGTTGTTTGAAAAAGGGAAAAAGAAAAATAAAAAAAACAGTTAAAAAATTAACTTTGAAAAACTAATGAATTACGGTAAAAAAGCCATGAATTCTATGTGCAGTATTCCCCTAGCGCTGGAGTTCTCCCATTCTCCTTGATCTGTAAACTTGTTCTTGGCTTGCTGGCTGTTGTGCTGATCTTCTGGGGGAGGGGCCTGTTGCCATGGTTCCCAAATGTCTTTGCTGGAGATGGAATTGCCCCGCCCTTTTGAGTCCAGGCTAAGCAAGCTGCTCTGGTTTGCTCTCAGGAGCTTTTGTTCCCTGCAAGCTCTTCCTATAGCTTTGGAGGACCAGGTTGAAAATGGTGGCCTCCCAATCTCTGCCCGGAGGAGCTGAGAACTTGGGGCCCCGCTCCTCAGTGTGCCCCCAGAGAAAAGCAGTCACTCCCGTCTCCCTGGTCTCCGGCCGCACTCCGTGCTCACCCGGCCTGTGATCGAGCGTTTCTATGTCTGGCACCCAACCCCGTGTGGAGTCTCCAAACCTAGCAGATCCCTGCGGTGCGCTTCCACGCCGCTCCTCCCAGGGGAAGAAGGGGAGTCTCCCCAGTTCTGCCACTTGTTGGGTCCCTGCTGGAGGAGCAGTAGCCCGACTGGGCCGCGGATCACAGTTTATGGCCACCCCGAGCTGAGAGCCCGCGCCTCGGCTCCATCTCTGCAGCTGGCTTCCCCAATCCGATACCTGGGAACTCTGCCACACTCAGGCACCCCTGGTCTTTCTGTGACCCTGAGGGTCCTGAGACCACACTGTCCCGCAAGGGTTCCAACCCCCGCTTAGCTACTGGAGTGACATCCCTCAGCGGAGCCGACTTCTTAAAATTCTGATTTTGTGCTCCGCGGCTCTGTCACTTGCCAGAAGCGGCCGACGGAGGCCCCCTCCCCCGCCGTCTATCCTCCCGATTATTGCCTCGGATTCACTTCTCTGCACGTCCTACCTTCCAGAAAGTGGTCGCTTTTCTGTTCAGAGTGTTGTTACTATTCTTATCTTCGATCACCTGTTGAGTTTGTGGGTGTTCAGAATGGTTTGATCCCTATTCAGTTGAATTCCTGAGACCAGACCAAATCCAGGTCTCCTACTCCCCCGCCATCTTGCTCCACCCCCTCTTTGCTTTTGTTATTAATTGCCTTATTAATTGGCTGCTCCCATGTTAGGGGCATAGATAGTTACTATTGTTAGATGTTCTTGTTGGATAGACCCTTCCAGGTGGATATGGTGTCCTTCCTCATCTCTTATTACAGGCTTTGGTTTAAAATCCAGTTTGTCTGATATAAGGATTGCCACCCCAGCTTTCTTTTGGTGTCCATTAGCATGGTAAATGGTTTTCCATCCCCTCACTTTCAATCTGGGGGTGTCTTTGGTTCTAAAATGAGTCTCTTGCAGACAGCATATCGATGGGTCTTGGTTTTTAATCCAATCTGATAGCCTGTGTCTTTTCATTGGGGCATTTAACCCATTTACATTCAGGCTAACTATGGAAAGATATGAATTTAGTGCCATTGTATTGCCTGTAATGTGACTGCTACTGTATTTTGTCTGTGTTCCTTTCTGGTCTATGCTGCTTTTAGGCTCTCTCCCTGCTTAGAGGACCCCTTTCAATATTTCTTGTAGGGCTGGTTTCGTGTTTGCAAATTCCTTTAGTTTTTGTTTGTCCTGGAATCTTTTTATTTCTCCTTCTATTTTCAATGACAGCCTATCTGGATATAGTATTCTTGGCTGCAAGTTTTTCTCGTTTAGTGCTCTGAAGATATCATGTCAGTCCTTTCTGGCCTGTCTGGTCTCTGTGGATAGGTCTGTTGCCAATCCAATGTTTCGACCATTGTAGGTTATAAGTCTTTTCTCCCGAGCTGCCTTCAAGATTTTCTCTTTGTCTCTGAGACTTGTAAGTTTTACTATTAGATGTCGGAGTATTGATCTATTTTTATTTATTTTAAGAGGGGTTCTCTGTGCCTCCTGGATTTTGATGCCTGTTTTCTTCTCCACATTAGTGAAGTTCTCTGTTATTATTTGCTCCAATATACCTTCTGCCCCTCTCTCTCTTTCTTCTTCTTCTGGGGTCCCAATTATTCTAATGTTGTTTCATCTTATTGTATTGCTTATCTCTTGAATTCTGCCTTCGTGATCCAGGAGTTTTTTACCTCTCTTTTTCTCAGCTTCTTTATTTTCCATCATTTGGTCTATGTTGCTAATTCTCTCTCCTGCCTCATTTATCCTTGCAGTTAGTGCCCCCATTCTTTAAAATTTTTATTTATTTATTTGAGAGAGGGAATGAAAGAGAGAGAGAGAGCATGAGAGGGGGGAGGGTCAGAGGGAGAAGCAGACTCCCTGCTCAGTAGGGAGCCTGATGTGGGACTCGATCCCAGGACTCCAGGATCACCTGAGCTTAAGGCAGTCGCTTAACCATCTGAGCCACCAGGTGCCCCAGTGCCTCCATTTTTTATTGCACCTCATTAATAGCCTTTTTGATTTCGACTTGGTTAGATTTTAGTTCTTTTATTTCTCCAGGAAAGTTTTCTCTGATAACTTCCATGCTTTTTTAAGCCCAGCTAGTATCTTTGAAATCATGATTCTGAACTCTAGGTCCAACATTGTACTAATGTCCGTATTGAGTAGGTCCCTGGCAGACGGTACTACCTCTTGTTCTTTTTGTTGAAGTGATTGTTTTCTTCTTGTCATTTTGTCCAGAGGAGAATAGATGAATGAGAGAACAAAATGCTAACAGGTTAACAACATCCCCCGAAAATATACTCTAACAAAATCAGAAAAGACCTGAGACCAGGGGAAAAGAAAGGGAAAGAAAGAAAAAAAGAAAAAGAAAAAGATAAAAACAAACAAAAATAGAACAAAAAAAAAAAAAAAACAGAATATGATCAAATATGATCAGGCTAGTGCATAGATCATTGCCACACACTAGATTTTGGGCATATTTTGGTCTGTTAGAAGAAAGTGCCTCCTAAAATTTTAAAAAAGAAAGACTTATATATGTACAAAATAAGGGTTGATACAATGAAGGGATCAAATATGACTGTAATGATGTAAATTATAAAAAATTTTTAAAAAGGAATTGATATGGTGCTTGAAAAAAAGAAGAGGATAAAAAGAAGGAAAGAAGGAATTAAAAAAAGGGGAGAGAATGTGATCAGGCCACAGACTAGATAAAGCCATACACCAGAGATTTAGGGTATATTTTGATATGTTAGAAGAAACTATCTCAAAATTTTAGAGATCAACTTATATATATATGCCAAAAATAAGGGTAACTACTATGAAAGGATAGAATATGAATCTAAAAATGAAAAATAAAAATGTTTTTTTTAAAAAGGGATTGGTAAGATGTTGGTTGAAAAAGGGAAAAAGAAAAATTAAAAAAAAAAGCAGTTAAAAAAATTAACTTTGAAAGACTAATGAATCATGGTAAAAAAGCCATGAATTCTATGTGCAGTATTCCTCTAGTGCTGGAGTTCTCCCGTTCTCATTGATCGGTAGACTTGGTCTTGGCTGGCCGTTCTTGCTGATCTTCTGGTGGAGGGGCCTGTTGCCATGGTTCCCAAATGTCTTTGCTGGAGGCGGAATTGGCCCACCCTTCCCTGTCCGGGCTAAGCAATCTGCTAGGGTTTCCTCTTGGGAGCTTTTGTTCCCTGCAAGCTTTCTGTATAGCTTTGGAGGACAATAGTGAAAATGGTGGCCTCCCAATCTCTGCCCAGAGGAGCCAAGAACTCGGGGCCCTGCTCTTCAGTGCACCCCCAGAGAAAAGCAGTCAATCCCTCCCGTCTCCCCTGTCTCTGACCTTACTCCGTGCTCATCCACCCTGTGACTGAGCGTTTCTATCTCTGGCATCCCACTCGGTGTGGAGTCTCCAAACCCAGCAGATCCCCATAGTGTGCTGCCGTGCGGCTCCTCCTGGGGGAGGAAGGGGAGTCTGCCTGGGTCTGTCGCTTGTTGGGTCCCTGCTGGAGGAGCCGTGGCCCAACTGTCACTGATCACATGTTATGGCAACCCCAAGCTGAGAGCCCACGCCCGGCTCCATCTCTGCAGCCGGCTTCCTCGGATAGGTGATACCTATATCACCTGGGAGCTCTGCCGCACTCAGGCAGCTCTGGTCTTTCTGTGACCCCGAGGGACCTGAGACCACACTTTCCCAGTGAGGGTTCCACCCCGAGCTTGACCGCTGGAACGACTTCCCTCAGTGGAGCCGACTTCTAAATGTTCTGATTTTGTGCTCCAGGGCTCTATCACTTGCCAGAAGCAGCCGATGGAGGTCCCCGCTGTCTATCCTCCTGAATATCACCTTGGATTCACTTCTCCGCGTGTCCTACCTTCCAAAAAGTGGTTGCTTTTCTGTTCAGAGAGTTGTTGCTATTCTTTTCTCCGATCTCCTGTTGAGTTTGTAGGTGTTCAGAATGGTTTAATCCCTATTCAGCTGAATTCCTGAGACCAGAGAAAATCCAGGTCTCCTACTCCTCTGCCATCTTGCTACCGCCTCCCACATTCCTATTTTGTGTAATTACAGTATTATTAATTAAAAAATTGCTATAATAAATCCATCCAATTTTTGCCAGGTTTGACTACACAAAACAAAATTCTTTTTTCAAAATTTCTTTCCCACAAAACTTCTACAATTTTTTATGTTTGTTCTGTTTTCATCTCACTCACTTTTCTCACTTTGGAGCACCCAGTCACTCTAATTTAGGTTAATGTTATCCTCATATTGCTGCTACCGAAAACACTACCTTCATTCCTTTACTTATAAAAAACACATCTTTTTGTCCCTACATACAAGTGTTTTGTCTTTAACCTTATAAATCATAGTAGTGTCATTTACATAGATTGATTAGAATTTATAATAATTTGTCACCTTTTGTGTACAGAGAAAATCAGGATGTAAGCAATTTTTAACTGTCATATAGTATCATCTGTAATAAATTTATGGCTACATCATTTCATATTTTTCTAGATTTATATATTTTTTTTCTTTTTAAAGATTTTATTTATTTATTTGACAGAGAGAGACACAGTGAGAGAGGGAACACAAGCCGGGGTGGCAGGAGAGGGAGAATCAGGCTTCCCACCAAGCAGGGAGCCTGACACAGGGCTCGAACCCAGGACTCTGGGGTCATGACCTGAGCCGAAGGCAGACGCTTAATGACTGAGCCACCCAGGCGCCCCTATACACATTTTCATAGTACAATTTGTCATGTTTAGTAAGAGGACAATATATTTATGTTCTCTATATTGTATTTTAAAAATGACAAAATTAGATATAAGTTTTTTTTCAGTAATCAGTATTTCAACATTTATCTTATTTGGGAATGATCAAGATATTCAACAAATATTCATTATTTACCTTAACTTAGCATAGATTGATGTTTCATTTTACAAAAATATTTATGGAACTATTTTTAAGTAAACATATTATAAAACATTTATTGTTTAAAAGTTAAGTTATAAACTTTCATCCCACTTACATATACCCAACTCACTTGTTTTAAAGTTATGGTTATATTGATCGTGAAAATATTTGAGTTGAAAAAAACAAATCTAGCCGTCACCTAACTTATTTTTTCTTCTTGACAAATATGGCAACTATAAAAAAAATCATAGAAATCAAGAACTTAAAAAGTTAAACATATAGTTCTTCCCTTTGTTTTTCTTTCTTTTTAAAATACTGTGTTTAACATGCATCAAAGAACTCCTTTTTACTATACAGTTTTTAAAATGTATTTATAGTTTTTTTTAAGATTTATTTATTTATTTTAGAGGGAAAGAGAGAGGACCAGTGGGGGGAGGGGCCTTTGGAGAGGGGATGAGAGAAAGAAATATACTCCCTACTGAGTTCAGAATCTGATGGACAGCCAATCCCAGGACCGTTAGATCATGATCTGAGCCAAAATCAAGAATCCCATGTTCAACTCACTGAACCACATAATAATCCCTAAATGTTGTATTTACAGTTTTATAATTGTTATCATCTATGAAAGATAATTTAAGCCTGCTTCACAGGTAAACCTAGGTAGAAAAAATAATGTATGTTTGCAATATATTTAATGCTGGTGACTCTGAAAACATGCTTATTTTTATTAAAACTAGATTTATTTACCAAAGGTTGTCTCAGATTAAGTGAACTTTACAAAATTGGATTTATGCCTATATTTATAACAGTTTTTAAAATACTCAATTTTAGGAGAGCTCACATATCTCTAAGCCCATTAGAATAGAACATGACAAAATGATTTTTTGAATAATTTGGTAATACATACACAAACATGTAGACACATGCAAACCAGATCTTATAGCTTTCATTCCAAAACTTTAGCCATAAATCAGTAATACATAGTCATAAAATCTCACTGGTTTATCTTCACTTTCTATTTTCATTTCTATTGTGATTATGGCAAATGGAATAATTTAATGTTACCTTGTTACCAACATTTTTGGAGAAAACTTTAAAACATTTTTTTTTTCTCTGATATGTAATCTGATGGAGGCTGTAGACTTCATCTTAGGCCTGTGACTGAGGAGACTTCTAGCAACTGTATGTATGTCTCAACCTATTTCAGTGGACAAAACATCCAGATTTTTCCAAATAGCCTTTTATTTACTTATTAGCCTTATTTATTGCTCTTGGGGGTTCATTAGTCCTTCAAAGTCCTCCATAAAGGGAAGGGAGATGGGGGCACCTGGGTGGCTCAGTCGGTTGAACATCTGGCTCTTGATTTTGGCTGGGGTCATGGTCTCAGGGTCCTGGGATCGAGCCCCCCAATGGGTCCATGCTCAGCACGGAGTCTGCTTGTCCATCTCCCTTCCCCACCTTGTGCACTCTCTCTCTATCTCAAATAAATAAATAAAATTTTAAAAAGGAAAAGCATCCTAAATTTCATGTGACTATAAGGTGCTGTGAGGCTAAAGTGAGAAGGGAAATGTCTGGCATGATGGACAAGGGAAGGAGGAGGTAGGGGTTTAAATGGAAACATATAAATGTATTCAAGAAAACTGGTGGAAAGATCCAAAGCAGTAAATGGAGGAAGAAGGAGAAACTATGATGGGAAGCGAGAAGATTTAGAGGACCCAGTATGGGAAAATCAAAGTTTCCAAAGAGGACAGTGAAATTTAAAATTATCCTTAGTAAAATCATGACAACAAGAAAGGAAGCAGACAGAGTTGCTAGAACAACTATATAGTCAGAAAGGCTTAAAAAGGGTATTTTTAGTCCACTGAGAAACTCCCATGTTTTTATTAATGGTAATGTTATACACTTATGAATAGAGAAACCGGGGCCTCTAAATCTGCCTATGTTTGTGTGAGACTAACCCACTCAAAATTTTAAGAATCAAAATCCGTTTTTACCACCTTTAAATGATATTCATCTGGGTCAATTGTTTAGGAGTCCAACTGGTCATAGATCAATCTGTCAGCAGCAAAGAGAAAGACTTCAAGGTTACATATTAATGCCTTGTATAAGAGTATGGTGGGAGTCAGTGGATAGAAAAAATATGAGGAAAAATCAAGAGAAAGGGAGGAAATGGCTAAACTGACCTAATAGGATTCTTGTTGAAGACAAATCAGGCTGATCAGACATTTTCTGGTATATGATGAAAGATGAGAAACCTGATTAGATATTAAGGGCTATCAGACATGGAAGATAAGACACTCTTGTTACACTGTCTTAGCAGGGTTTAAGTGAGGATTTTACAAGGAGGTATATGGATGGTATTTGGAGAAATTTCAAGAGCCTGAATAATGTTTGGTGAAGCAAGATTCTTTGTCACTACCAAAGGGATATCAGAAAATTATTCTACAATAGAGGCCCAGACCCTTCAGGATTGAAGGTTTGGGTCTCACAACCAGATAAAGAAACATAACCAGATGATTTTATTGCTGAGGCATAAGAAATACAGAACAGGTGGTAGAAATTTTTAGGTATAAATCCCAGCTTCAACTAATGATGAGTTACAGAAAGGACTGTAATTGTTATAAGTATTTCCTCGTTATTTGCTATGAATATGTTTGTGTGTATACATACATATCTTAAGCAATTATTTTGCTATACCCTCTTATTTCTTTGTCATGCCATATGGATGTATTGACTTTCTATCGTATATATATTATTAATTTACATCATCATATTTGTTACAGGATATAAAAAAATCAGTTAAGGACTTTCCCTTCTCTTCTGGTGAAGAAGTTAATGTGTTTTCTTTTATATGTAACATAAATATATCATGTTAGGCAGAATTATAACCTCACTATTGTCTTTATTTGAGACTATGTTTGTTTGAAAGTGATGCATAGGTGTCAAGTTGACAAGGGTTTGACTTAATTTTATGTCAACTTGACTGGACTAAGGGAATTACATTATTTGGTAAACATTATTTCTGAGTGTAACTGTGAGGATGTCTGAAAGGGATTACCATCTGGGCCAGTAGACTTAGTAAAGGGAACATCCCTCACCAATGTGTGAAGGCATTATCTACTTTTAAAAAAGTTTTTATTTAAATTCCAGTTAGTTAACATACATTGTAATATTAGTTTACACTGTATGATATAGTGATTAAACAATTCCATAAAGCATCCAGTGATCATCACAAGTGCACTTCTTAATCCCCATGACCTGTTTAACCCATCTACCATCCACCTTCCCTCTGATATTATCTACTTTGTTTTTTGTTTTTAATATTTTATTTTATTTTTATTTTAAGTAGTCTCCATGCCCAACATGGGGCTTGAACTCACAACCCTGAGATTAAGAGCTGCATGCTCTACCAAATAGACCAGCCAGGCACCTCTGGTATTATCTACTTTGAATACAAGGCCCAGATAGAACAAAATATGAGAAGAAAGTAAATTTCTATCTTTCTTCCTTAGGTAGATGTTTATCTCTTCCTGCCATAAAACATCAGTGCTCCTGGTTCTGAAGCTTTGAAGCCTGGAACTTACACCAGCGGCCTCTTTCTTTTCAGGCCTTTCATCTGGGACTAGAATTACACCATCATCCCTCTTGGTGTTCAGGCCTCAGAATCAGACTCAATTATACCTCAGATTTTCCTGGTTCTCCAGCCTACAGATGGTAGATAGTGGGATTCCTGGGTCTCCTTAACTTCCTCATCCCATTCCTATAAAAACCTTCTTTTTTTTTGTATGTGTGTATGTATGTATGTATGTATGTATGTATGTATATCCTATTGGTTCTGTTATTTAGGTGAACTCTGACTTACATCACTCTTACTACCATAAGTATTCCTATAGGAACAGAATTTTAAGAATGAGGTTTCTGTAGCAGTTCTGAGGTTTCTGGAATTGTCTCTCTAATCCCATTAGATTTAAGGACACTAATGACTGTATTTCAGGGAGTAAACAGAGCACTGATAGTCCAGGTTATAGACTGTTTATAGAGATAAGCAAAATATCTGCATTAGATACTCTCAATCAGACACTTATAAGAAACAACTAAATGACTCTGTATATGATACTTTCTTACATTTTTTGAAAACTAAGGGATATAATGATGTTGGTTGGTCTTTCCTAATGTCCCTGGACAAAGTGTTAAAGGAAAGGAAATGCTCAGGAATTGAATTATTGGCTCGAGCTTGCATCAATGACCTAAGACCTTCCAGGTGTGTCTGAGGGAGAGCCTTATCGCCTGGCTGGGGTGAAATTGCAGAAAATCAAACTGTAATTGGCTGAACTTCAAGACAAATTAAACTCCCATGCTCTTTGAGTATCTTCTGTTAAAGTGAGGCCATTGAAAATAATGGGTCCTGTGACCTGGAATAAATATGTATGGGAAGACCCTTATTAAACTGGTGACACTGAGTCCATAAATTCTAAGTCTTCTTTGCCAGTGAAAATGGTCTCCCCCACCCCAAGAGAAGTGGCTTCCCCATGCCCAGCAAAAAATGGCTTCCGCAATTTCTTGTGGTAGCAGCCTCTGAATCCACAGTGGTATCGGCCTTTTTACCTGCATCTGAGGACATTAACCCTGCATTGCCTTATTAAATGCCAGTGGCCTACCTTGACACCTATGACTAAACCCAAGTCCCAGCAGGCCCCTAAAGATGAGGTATGAAGTATAACCCATGAAGAGACATGCTATATTCCAAAAGAACTAATTGGATTCTAATTTATATAAGCAGAAATCTGGGGAATATGTATGGGAATGCATATTAAGGTTATGGGACGATGGTAGAAGGCATATAAAGTTAGATTAGCTGAATTTAATGGAATGGATCCCTTAGGCAGATATTCTGCATTTAATGTTTCAGCTCAGAGAGATAAAAAGGGCTCTAATGGTTTGTTGGGCTGGTTGGCTGAAACATACATGAAAACATGGCCACCCTCAGTGAAATAGGAATGCCTGATCTCCTTCATTTAATATAGAGGAAGTTAGCACTTAGGGAGATTGGAATGTTAGAAGATATATTTAATTTAATACCTACTCACCTAAACTGGAAGGGTCCAGAAGACACACCTTTATCCATTATTTTGAGAAATAAATCAGGGAATGGAACCCACACATTCTTGAAGAGCTCTGTGATTTCTCTCCTCTGTAGCCCAGACCTTATGGTAAAATTGTAGCCAATCAATTGGATAAAAGAAAATGGATCCCAGAGTGGCAGAGGCTAAGTAGTTTCCTTATTCCCCGAAGCAAAGTAGGCATAATCACTGTAACAGACAGCAGAGGCAAAACATCTTTCAGAATAGTTTGACTAGTGTAAACCTAGGGCTTAAGCTAATCAAGATGCTCCTATAAGGGAAAGAGGCTGCTTACTGATGCATCTGTGTAAGTAATAAAGTTCTGGGACAAGTGAACAAAAGTTTAACTGGAATCATAAAAATAGTCACAGCCCCTTGATTAATTTCTGGACTTCACAGATTCAGAACCTCTTGAAGAGAGAGGTGACTTTGTCCCCTTGAAGAAGGACCTGGCACATGACCAAAAATTTATACTGTAAATCCTTCTTCCAGCTTTCAAAAAAAAAAAAAAAAAGCCTATGGTCTTTTAACAGGGTAGCTGTGCATAAAAGTAAAGGAAATAATCAGACCTTTCAGAAACTACTGGATTTGGCTCTGCACTGACACTGTTTCTAGGAGACCCCAAAAAAGCCTCCAGGTGAATAAGAAATTTTGAGAATCAGGCGACTGATGATATTTAGCTCAGGCCCATCTTGCACTGGGTCCAGTTTTTTATTCAGTTCCACAATGTGTAAATCAAATAAAGATACTTAGTTTGTAGTATCACCTCATTAGTCCTTAGATGTGCAGACCAAGGATTATTATGGTAGGAAATATTATATGTAAGCCATTAGAACTGCCTGTTCCTATGAAAATAGTAATTCAAATAATACCACATTCCTGGAGGGACTGCAGATATTTGTGTCATCATGAAGGACAGAAGATGCAGAAATGTTGATTCCCACCCATCACCATTCAACTCTCCTATTTAGTCTAAGAAGAAGACAGATCTTGGAAAATGACAGAGAATTATGTCAAGCTTAAACTAGTGACTCTAACTGCACCTGCTGTACTAGATGTGTCTTCACTGCTTAAATAAAATCACAAATCCCTTAGATCATAACATGCAACTATTGAATTAGCAAATACCTTTTTCTCCATACCTGTCCACAGTGCCCACCAGAGGTGTTTTCTCTCAGGTGGCAAGGCTAACAAACATCTTTACTCCCCTATCTCAGGGGTATGCCAACTTTTCAACCCTATGTCATAACTTAGTTTGCAGGTATATTGATAGCCTTTCACTTCCACAAAATATTACATGAGTTCATTACATTGATGGCATTATGCTGATTGGACCTACAGAACTGGAAAATAAATGAACCTAGACTTAAGACATTGGCATGACAGAAGGTGGGAATAAATCAGCTAAAGTTTAGGGGTCTTCTACCTCAGTAAAATTTCTGGGGGCCAGAGCTAAGTGGCTTGTCCAGATACTCTTTTTTTGTTGTGGCATCTGACACTTAAAACCAGGAACAATGCCTGGTGGGACTATTTATTTATTTATTTATTTTTAAGATTTTATTTATTTGAGAGAGAGAGAATGAGAGAGCACGAGAGGGAAGAGAGTCAGAGGGAGAAGTAGACTCCCTGCTGAGCAGGGAGCCCGATGTGGGACTCGATCCTGGGACTCCAGGATCATGACCTGAGCCGAAGGCAGTCGCTTAACCAACTGAGCCACCCAGGCGCCCCTGGTGGGACTATTTAGATATTGGAGTCAAAATATTCCTCATTTGAGGGTGTTATCTGGCTCATTTATCAAATACCCCACGAAGCTGCTAGTTTTGAGTGGGACTCAGATAAAGAGAAGCCTCCATAAGAATTCCAAGATGAGGGGTGCCTGGGTTGCTCAGTTGGTTAAGCATCTGCCTTCAGCTCAGGTCATGATCCCAAGGTCCTGGAATTGGCCCTGATTTGGGCTCCCTGCTCAGTGGGGAGCCTGCTTCTCCCTCTCTCTCTACCTGCCACTCCCCCTGCTTGTGCTCTCTCTCTCTCATTATCTCTCACTCTCTGACAAATAAATAAATCAAATCTATAAAAAAATTAAAAAAAGAATTAAAAAAGAATTCCAAGATGCTGTGCAAATTGCTATGCCACTTAGTCCACTTATTACAGCAGACTCAATGGTCCCTGAAGTTTTGTTGTCAAATAGGGATGCTGTTTGGAGTCTTTGACTGCCTATATGTGAATGACAACACAAACAACACATTTAGGATTTTGGTGCTAGGACTTGCTATCATCCAAAGATAACCAAATCTTTTGAGAAATAGTTCTAGACCTGCTACTCCATTTATAGAGACTGAATGCTTGACAATAGGTACAAAGTTACCATGTGACCTGTGTTGCCATCATGAGATGAGAGTTATCTGACCTACCAAATCATAAAGTGGAACGGAACAACAAATCTCCATCACCAATAAATGTGGTGTATAAATAATTGGGCCTAGGCAGGCCATGAAGGTACAAGTAACTTACATGAAACAGTGGCACAAATTCTCATGGTCCTTACTCCTGCCAGCCATACCTCTCATATAATGGAGAGTTTCCTAGCTATAATTATGTGGCCAATTACAGAAATACAGACTTTCTCATGAGTATTTCATCCTTACTTAGTTATGGTGCCTATGTGTGTGTGTCTGTGTACGTGTACATGCATAATAAGCAAATATCCATGTTTTCTATCCTCTCTTATTGGCTTATCAGGTAACTTGAGATATATTGATTATATATTAAGTATGTTATTTATAAATTTTATTTTATTATGTTATGTTAGTCACAATACAGTACATCATTAGTTTTTGATGTAGTGTTTCATGATTCATTGTTTTCAAATAACACCCAGTGCTCCATGCAATACCTGCCCTCCTGAATACCCATTACCAGGATAACCGATCCATCACCCCCGTTCCCTCTAAAACCCTCAGTTTGTTTCTCAGAGTCCATATTATCTCATGGTTCGACTCTCCCTCCGATTTTCCCCCTTCATTTTTCCCTTCCTTCTCCTAATGTCCTCCATGCTAGTCCTTATGTACCACAAATAAGTGAAACCATATGATAATTGACTTTCTCTGCTTGACTTATTTCACGTAGCATAATCTCCTCCAGTCCCATCCATGTTGATGTAAAAGTTGGGTATTCATCCTTTCTGATGGCTGAGTAATATTCCATTATATATATGGACCACATCTTCTTTATCCATTCCTCTGTTGAAGGGCATCTCAGCTCTTTCCACAGTTTGGCTCTTGCACACATTGCTGCTATGAACATTGGGATGCATATGGCCCTTCATTTCACTACCTCTGTGTCCTGGGGTAAATACCCAGTAGTACAATTGCTGCATCATAGGGAAACTCTATTTTCAATTTTTTGAGAAACTTCCACACTGTTTTCCAAAGTGGCTGTACCAGCTTGCATTCCCACAAACACTGAAAGAGGGTTCCTCTTTCTCCACAACCATTCCAACATTTGTTGTTTCTTGCCTTGTCAATTTTTGCCATTCTAACAGGTGTAAGGTGGTATCTCAAAGTGGTTTTCATTTGAATTTCCCTGATGGCTAATGATAATGAAAATTTTTTCATGTGTCTGATAGCCATTTGTATGTCTTTTTTGGAGAAGTGTCTGCTCATGTCTTCTGCCCATATTTTGACTTGATTATTTGTTTTTTTTGGGGTGTTGAGTTTGAGAATTTCTTGACAGATCTTGGATACCAGACCTTTATCTAGTGTTATTTGCAAATATCTTCTCCTGTTTTATTGGTTGCCTCTTTGTTTTGTTGACTGTTTCCTTTGCTGTGCAGAAGCTATTTATCTTGATGAAGTCCCAAAAGTTCATTTTTGCTTTTGTTTCACTAGCTTTTGGAGATGTATCTTGGAAGAATTTGTTGTGGCTGATGTCAAAGAAGTTAGTGCCTATGTTATCCTCTAGGATTTTGATGGATTCCTGTCTCACATTGAGGTCTTTCATCCATTTTGAGTTTATCTTTGTGTATGGTTTTAGAGAATGGTCGAGTTTCATTCTTCTGCATGTGGTTGTCCAAATTTCCCAGCGCCATTTATTGAAGAGACTCTTTTTTTCCATTGCATAGATTTTCCTGCTTTGTTGAAGATTATTTGACCATAGAGTTGAGGGTCTATATCTGGGTTCTTTATTCTGTTCCATTGGTCTATATGTCTGTTTTTGTGCCAATACCATGCTGTATTGGTCATCACTGCTTTGTAATATAGTTTGAAATGAGGCAACGTATTGACCCCAGCATTGTTTTTCTTTTTCAATATTTCCTTGGCAATTCGGGGTCTTTTCTGATTCCATACAAATTTTAGGATTGTTTGTTCCAGCACTTTGAAAATGTCATTGGAATTTTGATCGAGATGGCATTGATTGAATAGATTGCTCTGGGCAGCATAGACATTTTAACAATGTTTATTCTTCCGATCCATGAGCACGGAATGTTTTTCCATCTTTTTGGTCTTCTTCAATTTCTCTCATGAGTGTTCTGTAGTTCCTAGAGTATAGATCCTTTACCTCTTTGGTTAGGTTTATTCAGAGGTGTATTATGGGTTTTGGTGCTATTGTAAATGGAATCGATTCTCTAATTTCTCTTTCTACAATTGCATTGTTAGAGTATAAGAAAGCACGTGATTTCTGTGCATTGATTTTTGTATCCTGCCACATTACTGAATTGCTATATGAGTTCTCATAATTTGGGGTAGGGTCTTTTCGGTTTTCCACGTAAAGTATCATGTCATCTGTGAAGAGAGAGCATTTGACTTCTTCTTTGCCAATTTGAATAAATTTATTTCTTTTTGTTGTCTGATTGCTGTTGCTAGGTCTTCCAGGACTATGTTGAACAATAGTGGTGAGAGTGGGCAATCTTGTGTTCCTGATCTTAAAGGAAATGCTCTCAGCTTTTCCCCATTAAGGATGATATTCTTTGTGGGTTTTTCATAGATGGACTTCATGATCTTGAGGAACATTCCCTCTATCCCTATACTCTGAAGAGTTTTAATCAGGAAAGGATGCTGTATTTTGTCAAATGCTTTTTCTGCATCAACTGAGAGGACCATATGGTTCTTCTCTCTCCTCTTATTAATGTGTTTTATCACATTGATTGATTTGTGAATGTTGAACCACCCTTGCATCCGAGGGATAGATCCCACTTGGTCATGGTGGATGATCCTTTTAATGTACTGTTGACCCTATTAGCTAGGATTTTGTTGAGAATTTTGGGATCCATATTCATCAGGGATATTGGTCTGAAATTCTCCTTTTTGATGGGGTCTTTGCCTGGGTTGGGGATTAAGGTAATGTGGGCCTCATAGAATGAGTCTGGAAACAAACTTTTCCTCTGTTTCTATTTTTGAAACAGCTTCAGGATAATAGGTATTATTTCTTCTTTGAATGTTTCGTAGAATTCCCCAGAGAATCCATCAGGCCCTGGACTCTAATTCACCAATCTTACTGATTATTTGCCTATTCAGGTTGTCAATTTCTTCCTGTTTCAGTCTTGGTAGTCTAAAGGTTTCCATGCATTTCTTCCAGGTTGCTCCGTTTATTGGCATATAGTTGTTGATAATAATTTCTAATAATTGTTTCTTTTTCCTTGGTGTTAGTCGTGATCTCTCCCCTTTCATTCATAATTTTATTAATTTGGGTCATTTCTCCTTTCTTTTGGATAAGTCTGGCCAGTGGCTTATGGACCTTATTAATTCTTTCGAAGAACCAGCTTCTAGTTTTGTTGATCTGATCTACTGTGTTCTGGTTCCTAATTCATTAATCTCTGCTCTAATCTTAATTATATCTCTTCTAATGTATGACTTAGGCATCATTTGTTGCTTTTTCTCCAGTTCTTTAAGGTGTAAAGTTAGTTGGTGAATTTGGGATTTTTTTTTTTTTTTGAGTGAGGCTTGGATGGCTTTGTATTTCTCACCTAGGACTGCCTTTGCAGTATCCCATAGGTTTTGGACCGATGTTTTTGTTCTCATTGCTTTCCATGAATTGTTTGAGTTCTTTGATTTCCTGGTTAACCCAAACATTCTTGAGCAGAGTGGTCCTATTCTATTTTTAAAGGATTTTATTTATTTACTTGAGAGAGAGAGAGAGAGAAAGCATGAGAGGGGAGATTGTCAGAAGGAGAAGCAGTGTCCCCTCTGAGCTGGGAGTCTGATGTGGGAATCGATCCTGGGACTCCAGGACTGTGACCTGAGCCAAAGGAAGTCACTTAACCAACTGAGCCACCCAGGCGCCTGAGCAGAGTGGTCTTTAACTTCCAAGTATTTGAATTTCTTCCAAATTTTTTTCTTGTGATTGAGTTCCTGTTTTAAAGCATTATGGTCTGAGAAGATGCAGGCAATAGTCTCAGTCTTTTGGTATCAGTTGAGACCTGATCTGTGACCCAGTGTGTGTTCTATTCTGGAGAAAGTTCCATGTATGCTTGAGAAGAATGAATATTCTGTTGTTTTAGGGTGGAATGTTCTTTATATGTCTATGAGGTCCATCTGGTCCAGTGTGTCATTCAAAGCTCTTGTTTCTTTGTTGATTTTCTGTTTAGATGATCTGTCTATTGCTGAGAGTGGAGAATTGAGGTCTCCTACAAATAACATATTATTATCAACATGACTCTTTATTTTGGTTAACTTATGTAGTTGGTTGCTCCCATGTTGGGGACATAGATATTTACAATTGCTGGGTTGTAGATCTTCTTGCTGGTTTCCCTTAGAATGATATAGTGTCTTTTTGTGTCTCTAACTACAGTCTTTAGTTTAAAATCTAATTTCTCTGATATAAGAATTGCTACCCCAGCTTTCTTTTGAGGTCTGTCAGCATGGAAGATGGATCTCCATCCCTTCACTTTCAGTCTGGATGTATTTTTAGGTTCAAAACGAGTATCTTATAGACAGCATATGGATGGGTCCTGTCTTTTTCTCCAATCTTCAACCCTGTGTTGTTTTATGCGAGCATTTAGGCCGTTCACATTGAGAGTGATTATTGAAAGATATGAATTAATTGTTATCATGTTGCCTGTGAAGACCTTGTTTCAATAGATAGTCTCTGTAAATTTCTGTTGTATATCACTCTTGAGGTCTTTCTCCTTTTATAGAACCCCCCTTAATATTTCTTGCAGGGCTAGCTTAGGGGTCACATATTCTTTCAGTTTTTGCCGGTCTTGGAAGATCTGCATCTCTCCATCCATTCTACATGACAGCTTTGATGAATAAAGTATACTTGGCTCCATGTTCTTATTTAGTACCCTGAATATGTCTTGCCAGCCCTTTCTGGCTTGCCAGGTCTCTGTGGATAGGTCTGACGTTATTCTGATGTTCCTCCCTCTGTACGTAAGGAATCTCTTCCCCCTAACTGCCCTTAAGATGGTTTCCTTGGTTCTAAAATTTGCGAGTTTTACTCTTACATCCCAGGGCATTGGTCTGTTCTCCTTGATCTTGGGAGTGGTCCTCTCTGCCTCTAGGACACAAATGTTTGTTTCATTCCCCAGATTAGGGAAGTTTTCAGCTATGATTTGCTCAAATATATCTTCTAGTCCTCTCTCTCTCTCTCCACCTGCTCAGGGATCCCAATAATTCTGACATTGGAATGTTTCATGGCGTCACTTATTTCTCTAACTCTGTTTTCATGGATTTTAAGCTGTTTCTCCCAGGCCTCCTTGTTTTCCTTCTTTTCTATCAATTTGTCTTCTAGATTAGTAATTCGTTCTCTGCCTCATTTACCTTAGCTTTTAGAGTGTCTAGATTAGATTGGATCTCATTGATAGCATTTTTAAGTTCTGCCAATTCAGTTTTCATTTCTCCCCTTAGAGACTCTATGTTGCCATTAATCAATTTCTCCATTCTAACTATCGTCTTCATAACTGTTACCCTCAAGTCCATTTCCAACATCTTGGTTATATCTGTATCCATTTGTAAATCTGTGGCAGAAATCACAGTCTCTGTCTTTCCTATTTTGGGGGTTCCTCCTCCTAGTCATTCTGTTCAGGGATGGTTGATGGAATGTACGGAGTCCAAATTATTGACCACAACCTAAGGAAGATACACCTGTTTTATAGGGATCATAGGGTTGTCAGCCTCTTGTTCTCCCATCCTGTCTACTAGGGGAGGGGCCTGCCCCACTATTACTCAGACATCCCTGTTTGGGCAGAGTTGCCCTGCCCCCTGTGGGGTGGTGATGAGCTCAGTGAAAACTGGTTTTGGGGGGCTTTTGTTCTCTGGCAGCTTTCCCTGGTGGCTTTCCATGTCTTTTCTGAGAGTCAGATCAGAAGATACCATTTTCAACCCTCTGCCTCAGAACTGAGAGGACACAGTCTGTTCTTCAGTGAGCTCTCCAGGCCACACTATCTCCATTTCTGTCTGTGCTGCTAAAAACTGCAGCGTCCTGGGTTGTGCACCCCTCAGCAGCACTCCCAGTCCTCGCCTCCAGGTCGGAGCATGTCTCTGCCCTTTGTGATTGAAAAACCACGGGCCACCCCCAGTTCACATGTGCAGCCCTGCCACTCCAGGTTTCAGTCCGGGGGAAGGGCTGCCCTTTTCCCATGGCTACCAGTCTGCAAGTCTGTGCCTCGTCCCCAGCATGGGAGGCTTTTGAGCACTGGCGGTGCAGGATCCAGAAGGCTCCTTCCCTCTTCTGTTTATCTTCTGATATCTGTCCACAGAATCATGGCTCCCTGCTTTATACTTTGAAACCAACCGCCTGGGATATTCTGTTTGTAGAGATCCAGATCTTACACCTCAGGCTATTTTTGTGGGCGTTCAGAGTGGTCTAGTAGGTATCCAGCTTAATTCAGGGGACTGATTGGAATAAGGTCTCCTACTCCTCCCCCATCTTTTCCCTGGCCTGATTATATATTAAGTATTATTAATTTTTTTAAACAGATTTTATTTATTTGAGAGAGAGAAGACGTGTGTGTGCATGCACACACAAGTTGGAGAGGGGCAGCGGGAGAAGGACAAGCAGATTCTTCGCTGAGCAAGGAGCTTGAGGCAGGGCTTGATCCCAGGACCCTGGGAACATGACCTGAGCTGAAGGCAGATGCTTAACTGACTGAGTTACCCAAGCGCCCCAAGTATTATTAATTTCAAATCATATTATTTCTTCAGAGAAGAGTAAGCATCATTCAAAGATGTTAAGTCCTTCTCTAGGGAAGGAGTTAGGGTGTTTTTGATTATATGCAGCATAGTTTTATCATGTTAGAATTATAATCTCATTTTTGTCTTCATTTGGAGATTAATAGGGTTTAATGTGGTGGGTATAGGTGCCAATTTGTCAAGCAGTGGACATGGCTAATTCTATGTGTCAAGTTGACTGTTTTTAGGAAATCCAGATAGCTGGTAAAGCATTATTTCTGGGTGTGTCTGTGAGGATTTTTCTGGAGAGGATTAGAATTTTAGGCAGTAGACTGAGTAGAGAGGTCCTCCCTTATAATGTGGTCAGGTAGTGTCCACTCTAAATAGAGGGCCTAAATAGAACCAAAAAAGCAAAGGAAGGACAGATCACCATATGTCTTCCTGAGCTAGCTGTCCATCTTTTCCAACCCTAGGGCATCACTGCTTCTTTCTCTTGGGGCTTTGAACTCTGGGCCTTACACCAATAGTCTCCTGTTCTTAGGCCTTCAGAGCAGGGCTGAATTATTCTACTGAATTTCTTGGTTTTCTAGTTTGTGGATGGCAGATTGTGGGACTCTTCACCTTCATAATGCCTGAGCTAATTAACATATTAAATGTCCTCATATCTGTGCATGTACGTATGTTTGTGTGTATGCATTCTCTTTCTCTGTCTTTCTTTCTCTTTCATCTATCATCTATCTATCACCTATTAAATTTGTTTTTTGGGAGAACACTTACAGATTTTGGTAAGGAGAGTTCTAAAGAAACAATGACAAAAATAAAGCAACAAAATTTTAAGTATGAGTTTTTAGAATTACTTCTTTGGTCCCTGAAATAGGTTATCTAATTTGATTTGACTTAAAAATGGTATGGACTTTATTTTCAGTAATAAAAAAAAAAAAACAATACTGATAGTCCAGGGTGTGAACCATTTACAGACATACAGAAAATATATACATTAGATAACCCTAATAAACCATTCATAAGAAACAGGAATCATGTAACTATGTATGATACTTTCTAACTTTTTTGAAACTAAGGAATATAATGATGTTGGCTTATTCCTTCTAATGATACTTGGCCAAGTGTTGAACAAAAAGGATGAGCTCAGGGATTCAAATTATCAGCTTGGACATTGCATAAATGTTCTAAAAAATTCTATGTGCTCCTAAGCGAGAGCCCTTATCCTGGCAGGGCTGAAAATGCTTAAAATCAAATTGTAATTGGCTGAGTTTCAAGGCAAATTGAAATCCCAGGATCATAGGGGATCTATTGTTAAAGTGAGGACATTGAATGGAAAGAATAGGATCTTGTATTTAGGATGAGGATTTGTGGGAAGATCCTGATGAAGCCCGGGGTATCAAGCCCCTAAATTTAGATGAATATTTTTTGCCCATGGAAGTGATCTTCCCACCCTCAATGGAAAGGGTCTCCACAACCTTAGCTATAGCTGCATAACCACCCAAATGTTAACAGGCTCCTAATACACATGGGTATCAGCATTTCCGCCTCAGGCTGAAGGTATTATTTCTGCATTGCCTGAGAAAATGGTAATGACCTCTTCTGAGGCAATTGACACCTATGACTTCACTTAAGTCCTAGCAGGCCACTAAAAGTAAGGTACAAATATGACCCATTAAGAGCTGTGTTATACAAGAAAAATTACTTAAGTTTTTAAAATTTATACACTCAAAAGTATGAAGAATATGTGTGGGAAATTTGTAGAAAATTAATAGGAGATGATATGCTGCATAGTGGTAGATGTCAGGCATTTAGTGAGAGGGAGTTTCTATAAAAATAAAAGATAAACCAGGAGTAAAAAGTAAAAAGACTTCTTCTGATTCCAGGAGGCATGGAGTGGAGAATTATAGATATTGGCCTCAAAGTATTATTAAATTGTGGAGCAAGGATGGGAGAAGCAATATGTAGTATTATTGGTATGCAGTTTGAACGTCTATGGTGATGGCATAGGTGTTCTGATAAACACTCTGTTTCCCATAGAACAACCTGAATAAAGGTTGCTGATTTGTGATCTGTTCTGAAGATTTCTATGAAGTTTATATCAAGTTGCACAGCTTTAGATTATAGAGCTTAGGAAACTGGCAATTTTAGTTCTTTTTAATTGCAAGTCAGAAGGGAGAAAAATTAGAAACATTAATTTGAAGGGTTGTTACCATATATAGATGTTCCTCAAATAATTTAGGATTTATTTTTTTAAAGACTTATTTATTTTATATATATAGAGAGAGAGAGCACAAGCAAGGGGCAGAGGGAGAGGAGAAGCAGACTCCCTGCTGAGTGGAGAGATGAACATGGGGCTCTATCTCATGACACTGAGATCATGACCTGAACTGAAAGCAAGAGTCTGATGCTTAACTGGCTGAGCCACCCAGGTGCCCCATCAAATAATTTAGGATTTATAAAAGTCTGGCAAATGTGTAAGACTGAACCCAAAAGAGAACATTAGAATTTCAGTGAAACAGTTTTTCTCTCTACAGTCACCACCTTTTTTTAAATCAGAGATTCAAAGTTAGACTAATTTGTTTGCACAAGTTTAATCTCATGAAATTTTGCTAATTATTTACATTACTTATCAAGTAGTCAAAATTGGATTTATTACTACCTTCTGGTACTACGCATTCTAATTTCCCTTTCCATTTGCAACTACCTCAGATAGTCATGGCCGTTTACTGGTGGGTTGACTCAAATCTTAATACCTTTTTTTTTAATGTTTCAACATTTTATTTAAATTCTAGTTAGTTAACATATACTGTAATATTTCTTTCAGATTAGTTGACCATGGAGTTTAGGGTCACTTTCTGGGTTCTCTATTCTGTCCCATTGATCTATGTGTCTGTTTTTGTGCCAGTACTATACTGTCTTGATGATGACAGCTTTGTAATATAGCTTGAAGTCAGAACTGTGGTGCCTTCAGCTTTGCTTCTATTTTTTTCAGGATTACTTTGGCTATTCCGGGTCTTTTGTGGTTCTATACAAGTATTAGGATTTTTCTAGCACTGTGAAAAATGCTGGTGGTATTTTGATAGGGATTGCTTTAAATATGTAGATTGCTTTGGGTAATGTAGATATATTCAATTACTTTCATTAGTGTTTTATAGTTTTCAGAGTACAGATTGTTTACCTTTTTGGTTAGGTTTATTCCTACATATCTTATGGTTTTGGTTGCAATTGTATATGGAATCAATTCCTTTATTTTTCTTTCTGCTGCTTCATTATTTGTATAAAGAAATGCAATATTTTCTGTACATCGATTGTGTATCCTGCAAATTTACTGAATTCATATATCAGTTCTAGTGATTTTTTGATAGACTCAGATTTTCTATATAGAATATCATATCATTTGTAAATAGTGACATTTTGACTTTTTCCTTGCCAAGTTGGATAACTTTTAGTTCTTTTTCATGTCTGATTGCTGTGGGTGGGACTTCCAATACTATATTAAATAAAAGTGATGGGACTGGACAAGCCTGTCTTGTTCTTGACCACAGAGGAGAAACTATCAGGTTTTAACCATTGAGAATTATATTAATTGTGGGTTTTTCATGTATGGCCTTTATTATGTTGGAGGTATGTTCACTCTAACCCTACTTTGTTGAGGGTTTTTTATCATAAATGGATGTTGTACTTTGTCAGATGCTTTTTCCGCATGTATTGAAAGGCTCCTATGTTTCTTATCCTTTCTTTTATTAATAGGGTGTATCACATTGATTAATTTGTGAATACTGAATGACCTTTGTGACCCAGGAATAATTCCCACTTGAATGTGGTGAATGATTCTTTTAATATATTGTTGGGCCCGGTATGCTTGTATTTTGTTAAGAATTTTGGTATCCATGTTCATCGGGAATATTTGCCTGTAGTTTTCTTTTTTAGAAGAGTACTTATCTGGTTTTGGTGTCAGGGTAATCATCTCATAGAATGGATTTAGAGGTTTTCCTTCCTTTTCTATTTTTTTGGAATATTTTGAGAAGAATAGGCATTAACTCTTTTTTTTAAATGTTTGTTAGAATTCTCCTGTGAAGTCCCCTGGCTCTGGACTTTTATTTGTTGTGAGAATATAGATTTAATTTCTTTGCTGGTTATTGGTCTGTTCAAGTTTTTTTTTTAAGATTTTGTTTATTTATTTGAGAAAGAGAGATCACAAGCAGGGAGGAGGGGTAGAGGGAGAAGCAGACTCCCTGCTGAGCAGAGAGCCTGATGCAGGACTCGATCCCAGGACCCCGGGATCATGACCCAAGCCAAAGGCAGATGCTTAACCGACTGAGCCACCCAGGCGCCCCTGTTCAAGTTTTTTATTTCATCCTATTTTAGGTTTGGTACTTTATATGTCTCTAGGAATTTATCCATTTCTGTCAGGTTGTCCAATTTGTTGGCATGCAGTTCTTCATAATATTCTCTCATAATAGTTTGTATTTCTGTGGTGCTCGTTGTTATTTCTCCTCTCTCATTTGTGATTTATTTATTTGAGTCCTTTCATTTTTCTTTTGAATTCAATTAGCCAGCATATAGTACATCATTAGGTTCAGAAGTAGAGTTCAGTTATACATCAGTTGCATATAATACCAAGTGCTCATCACATCACGTGCCCTACTTAATTCCCATCACCCAGTTACTCCATTCACCCACCCACTTTCCCTCCAGCAAACCTCAGTTTGTTTCCTAGTTAAGTCTCTTATGGTTTGTCTCCCTCTCTGATTTCATCTTTTTATATTTTTCCTCTCTTTCCCTATGATCCTCTGCACTGTTTCTTATATTCTACATATGAGAGCAAAGATACAATAATTGTTTTTCTCTAGGGAGCCTGGGTGGCTCAGGTGGCTAAGCATCTGCCTTCGGCTCAGGTCATGATCCTGGAGTCCTGGGATTGAGGCCCACATCGGGATCCCTGCTCAGAGGGAGCCTGCTCCCTCTCTGTCCCTCACCCTGCTCATGCTCTCTCTCTCTCTCTTTCAAATAAATAAAATCTTTAAAAAATTTTCTTTCTCTGGCTGACTTATTTCACTTAACATAATTCCCTCTATCTAGTTTTACCCACATCATTACAAATGGTAAGATTTCATTTTTTTATTAAAGATTTTATTTATTTATTTGACAGAGAGAGACACAGTGAGAGAGGGAACACAAGCAGGGGGAGTGGGAGAGGGAGAAGCAGGCTTCGCTGAGCAGGGAGCCCAATGCAGGGCTCGATCCCAGGACCCTGGGATCATGACCTGAGCCAAAGGCTGACGTTTAATGACTGAGCCACCCAGGCACCCCAGTAAGATTTCATTTTTCGATGTCTGGGTAATATTTCATTATCTATCTGACATCTATCTATCATCTATCTATCTATCTATCTATCTATCTATCTATCTATCATCTATCTATCTATCTATCTATCATCTATCTATCATTTATATATCTATATCTATCTATCATTTATCTATCTATCATCTATCATCTATCTAACATCTATCTATCATCTATCTATCATCTACCAATCATCTATCATCTGTCGTTTATCCATCCATCTATCTAATCTATCTATATCTATCTATCATCATCTATCATCTATCTATAGGTATCTATATCTATATCTCCACATCTTCTTTATCCATTCAACTATAAATGGACATCTGGGCTTTTTCCATTGTTTGGCTATTGTGGACATTTTTGCTATAAACATCGTCATGCAGGTGGCCCTTTGGATCATTATGTTTGTAGCCTTAGGATAAATAACTAGTAGGGTGATTTCTGGGTCATAGAGTAGCTCTATTTTTAAATTTTTGAGGAAACTCCATAATGTTTTTTCTGTTTTTATTTAATTAAATTCAATTAGCCAACATATAGTACATCATTAGTTTTTGATGTAATGTTCAGTGATTCATTAGTTGCATATAGCACCCAGTGCTCCTCACATCATGTGCCCTCCTTAATGCCCATCACGCAGTTACCCCATCCTGCCACCTACCTCCCCTTCCGCAACTCTCAATTTTTTCTTTTTCCAGAGTTAAGAGTCTATCATGGCTTCTTTCCCTCTCTGATTTATTCCCATTCAGTTTTCTTCCCCTTCCCCTTATGATCCTCTGTGCTATTTCTTATGTTCCACATATAAGTGAAACCATACGATAATTGCTTTTCTCCAATTGGCTTATTTCACTTAGTATAATACCCTCCAGCTCCATCCATGTTGATGTAAATGGTAAGTACTCATCCTTTCTGATAGCTGAGTAATATTCCATTGTATATATGAACCACATCTTCTTTATCCATTCATCTGTTGAAGGACATATGGGCTCTTTCCACAGTTTGGCTATTGTGGACATTGCTGCTATGAACATTGGGGTACAGTTGCCCCTTCTTTTCACTACGTCTGTATCTATGGGGTAAATGCCCAGTATTGCAATTGCTGGGTCATAGGGTAGCTTTATTTTTATTTTTATTTTTATTTATTTTTTAAAGATTTTTATTTATTTATTTGTGACAGAGAGAGAGCACAAGCCAGGGGAGCAGTAGAGGGAGAGGGAGAAGCAGGCTCCTCACTGAGCAAGGAGCCCAATGTGGCACTTGATCCCAGGACACTGGGATCATGACCTGAGCTGAAGGCAGATGCTTAATGACTGAGCCACCCAGGTGACCCGGGTAGCTTTATTTTTAATGCCTTGAGGAACCTCCATACCATTTTCCAGAGTGGCTGTACCAGCGTACATTCTCACCGACAGCATAAGAGGATTCCTCTTTCTCCGCATCCTTGTCAACATGCCAACATTTGTTGTTTCCTGTCTTATTAACATTAGTTATTCTAACTGGTAGAGGTGCTATCCCATTGTGGTTCTGATTTGTATTTCCCTGATGCCAAGTGATGTGGAGCATTTTTTCATGTGTCTCCTCGCTATTTGGATGTCTTCTTTGGAGAATTGTCTGTTTATGTCTTCTTCCCATTTTTTGACTACATTCTTTGTTCTTTGGGTGTTGAGTTTGATAAGTTCCTTATAGATCTTGGATACCAGCCCTTTATCTGATATGTCATTGCAAATATCTTCTCCCATTCTGTAGGTGGCCTTTTAGTTTTGTTGATTGTTCACTTTGCTATGCAGAACTTTTTATCTTGATGAAGTCCCAATAGGTCATTTTTGCTTTGCTTCTCCTGCCTTTAGAGACGTGTCTTGCAAGAATTTGCTGTGGCTGAGGTCGAAGAGATTCCTGTCTGTGTTCTCTAGGATTTTGATGGATTCCCGTCTCAATTGAGGTCTCATCCATTTTGAGTTTATCTTGGTGTATGGTGTAACAGAATGATCCAGTTTCATTCTTCTGCTTGTGGCTTTCCAATTTTCCCAGCACCATTTATTGAAGAGACTGTCTTTTTTTCCATTGCATATTTTTTCCTGCTTTGTCGAAGATTACTTGACCATAGAGTTGAGGGTCCATTTCTGGGCTCTCTATTCTTTTCCATTGATCAATGTGTCTGTTTTTGTGCCATACCATGCTGTCCTGATGATCACAGCTTTGTAATATAGCTTGAAGTCAGGCCTTCTGATGCTCCCAGCTTTGGTTTTCTTTTTCAACATTCCCCTGGGGACCAGGGGTCTTTTCTGAATCCATAAAATTTATTTGTTCCAGCTCTGTGAAAAATGTGAATGGTATTTTGATAAGGATTGCATTGAATGTGTAGATTGCTCGGGGCAGCATAGATATTTTCACAATGTTTATTCTTCCAATCCATGAGCATGAAATGTTTTTTCATCTCTTTGTGTCTTCCTCAATTTCTTTCATAAGTGTTCTGTACTTTTTAGAGTAGACATCCTTTACATCTTGGGTTAGGTTTATTCCTAGGTATCTTATAGTTTTTGGTGCAATTTTAAATTGGATCAAATCCTTAATTTCTCTTTCTTCAGTCACATTGTTAGAGTATAGACATGCAACTGATTTCTGGGCATTAATTTTGTGTCCCGACATGTTGATGAGTTCCTGTATGAGTTCTAGCAATTTTGGGGTGGAGTCTTTGGGTTTTCCATATAAAGTATCATGTCATGTGCGAAAAGTGAGAGTTTGACGTCTTCTTTGCCAATTTGAATGACTTTTAATTCTTTGTGTTGTCTGATTGCTGAGGCTAGGATTCTAGTACCATGTTGACCAACAGTGGTGAGAGTGGGCAACTGTGTCGTGTTTCTGACCTTAAGGGAAAAGCTCTCACTTTTTCCCCATTGAAAATTATATTCACTGTGGTCTTTTCATAGATGGCTTTTATGATATTGAGATAAGTTTTCTCTATCCCAACACGTTAAAGAATTTTTCAAGCAATGATGCTGTATTTTGTCAAATGCTTTTTCTGCATCAACTGAGAGGACCATATGATTCTTGTTTTTTTTCTTTTGTTATTATGAATTATCACATTGATTGATTTGCAAATGTTGAATCACCTTGCATCCCAGGAATAAATAATAAAACCCATTACCAGGTTAACCCCTCCCCCTAAACCCATCCCCTCTAGAACCTTCAGTTTGTTTCTCAGAACCCATAGTCTCTCATGGTTCGTCTCCCCCTCTGATTCCAGCCCCCGTCATTTTCCGTTTGTACTATCTTCTTCTTCTTTTTAATTTTTTTTAACATATAATGTATTATTTCTTTCAGAGGTACAGGTCTGTGGTTCAACAGTCTTACAAAATTCATAGCACTCACCATAGCACATACCCACTCCAATGTCTATCACACAGCCACTCTATCCTTCCCACCCCCGAAATTCCAGCAACATTCAGTTTGTGTCCTGAGATTAAGAATTCCCCATATCAGTGAGATCATATGACACATGTATTTCTCTGATTGACTTATCTCGCTCAGCATAATACCCTCCAGTTCCATCCACGTTGTTGCAAATGGCAAGATTTCATTCCTTTTGATGGCTGCATGATATTCCATTGTGTGTGTGTGTGTGTATATATATATATATATATATATATATATATATATATATATATATATATATCACTTCTTCTTTATCCATTCATCTGTCGATGGACATCTTGGCTCTTTCCACAGTCTGGCTATTGTGGACATTGCTGCTATAAACATTGGGTTGCATGTATCCCTTCGGATCACTACATTTGTATCTTTGGGGTAAATACCCAGTAATGCAATTGCTGGGTCGTATGGTGGCTCTATTTTCAACATTTTGAGGAACTTCCATACTGTTTTATAGAGTGGCTGCACCAGTTTGCATTCCCACCAACAGTGTACGAGAGTTCCCCTTTCTCCACATCCCCGCCAGCATCTGTCATTTCCTGACATGTTAATTTTAGCCATTCTGACTGGTGTGAGGTGGTATCACATTGAGGTTTTGATTTGGATTTCCCTGATGCTGAGCGATGTAAGCACTTTTTCATGTGTCTGTTGGCCATTTGGATGTCTTCTTTGGAAAAATGTCTGTTCATGTCTTCTGTCCATTTCTTGATTGGATCATTTGTTCCTTGGATGTTGAGTTTGATAAGTTCTTTATAGATTTTGGATACTAGCCCTTTAACTGATATGTCATTTGCAAATATCTTCTCCCACTCTGTTGGTTGTCTTTTGGTTTTGTTGACTGTTCCCTTTGCAGTGTAAAAGCTTTTTATCTTGATGAAATCCCAATAGTTTATTTTTGCCTTTGCTTCCCTTGCCTTTGGTGATGTTTCTAAGAAGAAGTTGCTGCGGCTGAGGTCGAAGAGCTTGCTACCTGTGTTCTCCTTTAGGATTTTGATGGACTCCTGTCTCATATTTAGGTCTTTCAACCATTTTGACTCTATTTTTTGTGAGGTGTAAGGAAATGGTCCCGTTTCATTGTTCTGCATGTGGCTGTCCAACTTTCTCAACACCATTTGTTGAATATACTTTTTTCCATTGGACATTCTTTCCTGCTTTGTCAAAGATTAGTTGACCATAGAGTTGAGGGTCCATTTCTGGGCTTTCTCTTCTGTTCCATTGATCTATGTGTCTGTTTTTGTGCCAGTACCATACTGTCTTGATGATCACAGCTTTGTAATAGAACTTGAAGTCCGGAATTGGGTGCCACCAGCTTTGCTTTTCTTTTTCAACATTCCTCTTGCTATTCGGGGTCTTTTCTGGTTCCATACAAATTTTAGGATTGTTTGTTCCATTTCTTTGAAAAAAGTGGATGGTATTTTGATAGGGATTGCATTGAATGTGTAGATTGCTCTAGGTAACACTGATATCCTCACAATATTTGTTCTTCCAGTCCATAAGCATGGAACATTTTTCCATTTCTTTGTATCTTCCTCAATTTCCTTCATGAGTATTTATAGTTTTCTGAGTACAGATCCGTTGCCTCTTTGGTTAGATTTATTCCTAGGTATCTTATGGTTTTGGGTGCAACTGTAAATGGGATCAACTCCTTAATTTCTCTTTCTTCTTTCTTGTTGTTTGTGTATAGGAATGCCAATGATCTCTGTGCACTGATTTTATATCCTGCCACTTTACTGAATTCCTGTATGAGTTCTAGCAGTTTTGGAATGGAGTCTTTTGGGTTTTCCACATAAAGTATCATATCATCTGCAAAGAGTGAAAGTTTGACTTCTTCTTTGCTGATTCGGATGCCTTTGATTTCTTTTTGTTGTCTGATTGCTGTGGCAAGGACTTCTAATACTATGTTGAATAGCAGTGGTGAGAGTGGACATCCCTGCCGTGTTCCTGACCTTAGGGGGAAAGCTCTCAGTTTTTCCCCATTGAGAATGGTATTCGTTGTGGGTTTTTCATAGACGGTTTTTACGATATTGAGGTATGTACCCTCTATCCCTATACTCTGAAGAGTTTTGATCAAGAAAGATGCTGTACTCGGTCAAATGCTTTTTCTGTATCTATTGAGAGGATCATATGATTCTTGTTCTTTCTTTTATTAATGTATTGTATCACGTTGATTGATTTGTGGATGTTGAGCCAACCTTGCAGCCCAAGGATAAATCCCACTTGGTCGTGGTGAATAATCCTTTTAATATACTGTTGGATCCCATTGGCTAGTATTTTGGTGAGAATTTTTGCATCCATGTTCATCGGGGATATTGGTCTGTAATTCTCCTATTTGGCTATCTCTTTGTCTGATTTTGGGATCAAGGTAATGCTGGCCTCCTAAAACGAGTTTGGACGTTTTCCTTCCATTTCTATTTTTTGGAACAGTTTCAGAAGAATAGGTATTAATTCCTCTTTAAATGTTGGCAGAATTCCCCTGGGAAAACTTCTGGCCCTGGGCTCTTGTTTGTTGGGAGTTTTTTGATGACTGCTTCAATTTCCTTAGTGGTTATAGGTCTGTTCAGGTTTTCTATTTCTTCCTGGTTCAGTTTTGGTAGTTTATACATCTCTAGGAATGCATCCATTTCTTCCAGATTATCTAATTTGCTGGCATAGAGTTGCTCATTTGTTCTTATTATTGTTTGTATTTCTTTGGTGTTGGTTGTGATCTCTCCCTTTTCATTCGTGATTTTATTTATTTGGGTCCTTTCTCTTTTCTTTTCGATATATCTGGCCAGTTTTTATCCATCTTGTTAATTCTTTCGAAGAATCAGGTCCTAGTCTTTTTGATATGTTCTACTGTTCTTTTGCTTTCTATTTCATTGATTTCTGCTCTGATCTTTATTGTTCTCTTCTCCTGTTGGGTTTAGGCTTTATTTGCTGGTCTTTCTCCAGCTCCTTTAGGTGTAGGGTTAGGTTGTATATTTGAGACCTTTCTTGTTTCTTGAGAAAGCCTTGTATTGTTATATACTTTCTTTTTGGATTGCCTTTGCTGCCTCCCAACGATTTTGAACAGTTGTGTTTTCATTTTTATTTGTTTCCATGAATTTTTAAAATCTTCTTTAATTTCCTGGTTGACCCATTCATACTTCAGTTGGATGCTCTTTAGCCTCCATGTATTTGAGTTCTTTCTGACTTTCCTCTTGTGATTTCGTTCTAGTTTCAAAGCACTGTGGTCAGAAAATATGCACTGAATGATCCCAATCATTTGGTACTGGTTGAGACCTCATTTGTGACCCTAGATGTGATCTAATCGGAGAATGTTCCATGGGCACTAGAGAAGAATCTGTATTCTCTTCCTTTGGAATAGAATGTTCTGAGTATACCTGTGAAGTCCATTTGGTCTAGTGTGTCATTTTTAGTCTTTATTTCTTTGTTGTTCTTTTGCTTAGATGATCTGTCCATTTCAGTTAGGGGGGGTGTTAAAGTCCCCTACTATTATTGTATTGTTGTCGATGTGTTTCTTTGCTTTTGCTATTAATTGGCTTATATATTTGGGTGCTCCCATGTTAGGAGCATAGATATTTACAATTGTTAGATCTTCTTGTTGGATAGACCCTTTAAGTATGATATAGTGTCCTTCCTCATCTCTTATTATAATCTTTTGTTTAAAATCTAATTTGTCTGATATAAGGATTACCACCCCAGCTTTCTTTTGGTGTCCATTAGCATGGTAAATGGTTTTCCACCCCCTCACTTTCAATTCAAGGGTGTCTTTGGGTATAAAATGATTCTCTTACAGAGAGCATATTGATGATTCTTGTTTTTTTATCCAATCTGATAGCCTGTGTCTTTTGATTGGGGTATTTAGCCCATTTACATTCAGGGTAACTATTGAAAGATATGAATTTAGTGCCATTGTATTGCCTGTAAGGTGACTGTTACTCTATGTTGTCTGTGTTCCTTTCTGGTCTGTGTTACTTTTAGGCTCTCTCTTTGCTTAGAGGACCCCTTTCAATATTTCTTATAGGGCTGGTTTCGTGTTTGCAAATTCCTTTAGTTTTTGTTTGTCTTGTAAACTTTTTGTCTCTCCTTCTATTTTCAATGACAGCCTAACTGGATATAGTATTCTTGGCTGCATTTTTTTCATTTCTTGCTCTGACTATATCATGCCAGTCCTTTCTAGCCTGCCAGGTCTCTGTGGATAGGTCTGTTGCCTGTCTACCATTTTCTACCATTGTAGAAAATGTAAAAAATCTACCAATTTTCTACCATTGTAGTTTACAGATCTCTTTTCCTGAGCTTCTGTCAGGATTTTCTCTTTGTCTCTGAGACTCATAAGTTTTACTATTAGGTGTTGGGTATTGACCTATTATTATTGATTTTGAGGGGGGTTCTCTGTGCCTCCTGTATTTTGATGCCTGTTTCCATCCCCAAATTAGGGAAGTTCTCCTCTATAATTTGCTCCAATATACTTTCTGCCCCTCTCTTCCTCTTCTGGGTTCCCAATTATTCTAATATTGTTTCCTCTTTTCATGTCACTTATCTCTCGAATTCTGCCCTCGTGATCTAGTAGTTTTTTATCTCTCTTTTTCTCATCTTCTCTATTTTGTATCATTTGTTCTTCTATATCACTAATTCTCTATTCTCCCTCATTTTTCCTAGGAGTTAAAGCCTCCATTTTTTATTGCACCTCATTACTAGCCTTTTTCATTTCGACTTCGTTAGATTTCAGTTCCTTTATTTCTCCAGAAAGGGTTTCTGTAATGTCTTCCATGCTTTTTTCAAGGACAGCTAGTATCTGTATAATTGTCGTTCTGAACTCTAGTTCTGACATCTTACTAATGTCCGTAATGAGTGGGTCCCTGGTAGTCAGTACTGCCTCTTGTTCTTTTTTGTGAGGTGATTTTTTCCATCTTGTCATTTTGTCAGAGGAGAATAGATGAATGAGAGAACAAAATTCTAACAGGTTAACAATGACCCCAGAAAAATATACAGTAAACCAATCAGAAGAGACCTGAAACCAGGGAAAAAGTAGGGGAAAGAATGAAAAAAGAAAAGGAAAGAAAGAAAAAAGAAAAAAAAGAGGTATAAAATATGATCAAATGTGATCAGGCTGGTGCATATATCAGTGCCACACCCTAGATTTTGGGCGTATTTTGGTCTGTTAGAAGAACATGCCTCCCAAAACTTAAAGAAAGAGAAACTTATATATGTACAAAAATAAGGGTAAATACGACGCAGGGATGGAATATGAATGTAAAGCTGAATATTATAAAAGATTTTATAAAAGGAGTTGATAAGATTAGAAGTCAGTTTTAAAAAAGAAAGAAGAGCAATTAAAAAAAAAAGGAGAGAATGTGATCAAGCATGAGACTAGAACAAAGCCATAGACTAGAGATTTAGGGTATATTTTGGTCTGTTAGAAGAAACTGTATTCCAAAATTTTAATGGAGAACAACATATATATATATATATATATATATATATATATATATATATATATATACCAAAAATAAGGTTAACTACTATGAAGCAATAGAATATGACTCTAAAAATGAAAAAATAAAAAAGATTTTTAAAAAATGGATTTATAAGATGTTGGTTGAAAATGGGAAAAAGAAAAATTTTTAAAAAAGAAAAAAGAAAATTAAAAAAAATTACTTTTAAAGACTAAAGAATCAGGGAGAGAAAAGCCATGAATTCTATGTGCTGTATTCCCCTAGTGCTGGCATTCTGACTTTCTCATTGATGGTAAACTTGGTCTTGGCTGGCTGTTCTTGCTTATCTTCTGGGGGAGGGCCTGTTCCCTCAGTGGAGCAGACTTCTAAAAGTTCTGATTTTGTACTCTGCTGCTCTAACACTTGCCGGTAGCGGCTGATGATGCCTCCCTCCCTGACGTCTATCTTCCCAAATATCACCTCGGATTCACTTCTTCGCACATCCTACCTTCCAGAAAGTGGTTGCTTTTCTGTTCAGAGAGTTGATGCTATTATTTTCTTCTATCTCCTGTTGAGTTCGTAGGTGCTCAGAATGGTTTGATCCCTATCTAGCTGAATTCCTGGGACCAGACAAAATTTAGGTCTCCTACTCTGTTGCCATCTTGCTCCTCCTCAATTTATCCCTTTAAATAGAATTCATCTCACTCCTGTTAAGGAGGGATAGGACGGTCTCGGTAATGAGTTAAGATGTTCCTTTTTCTTTGTTTTCTTCTGGTCTAAGCATCTGACGCCCTCAGGAGTCTGGAAATCGAAAATATCCTGATATCTTGTGTTTTTTGATTGGAGCATTTAGCCCATTTACATTTAAAGTAACTATTGAAAAATATGAATTTAGTGCCATTGTATTGCCTGTAAAGTCCCTGTTTCTGTAGATTGTCTCTGTTTCTTTCTGGTCTGTGTCACTTTTTGGGTTTCTCTTTGCTTACTGAATCCCCCTTAATATTTCTTGCAGGGCTGGCTTGGTGGTCACATAGTCTTTTAGTTTCTGTCTGTCCTGGAAGCTTTATCTCTCTCCTTCCATTTTGAATGACAGCCTTGCTGGATAAAGAATTCTTGGCTGCATGATCTTGTCATTTAGTACCCTGAATAGATCACGCTAGCCCTTTCTGGCCTGCTAGGTTGGAAATGAGAGAGGCACCCCTCAATGTAATCCTGTGACCTGCTATCAAAATTTTTTCTTCCTTTTTTTGACTTTATGCTCTGCAGACATTGAGGTCTTAGTTCCAGATGAAGGAATTACTCTAGTAGGAGATTTTTTAAAATCCCAAAGTGGAAGTTAAAACTGCTATCTGCCCACTTTGGGTTCCTCATGACTCTGAATCAAGAGGGGGAAAAGGGTGTTATCCTAGCTTCGATGAATTTTTCTAAATACTCTCAAATAAAAAACATAGTTAAAAATAATTATTGTTTTTTGTGTGTTTTTTAAAAAAGATTTTATTTATTTATTTAACAGAGAGAGACACAGTTAGAAAGGGAACAGAAGCAGGGGGAGTGGGAGAGGAAGATGCAAGCTTCCTGTGGAGCAGGGAGCCCAATGCAGGGCTCAATCCCAGTACCCTGGGACCATGACCTGAGCTGAAGGCAGACGCTTAATGACTGAGCCACCCAGGTGCACCTGTTTTTTTTTTTTTTTTTTTGTCTTTTGTTCTTAAATGTTATGTTAGTCACCATACAGTACATCATTAGTTTTTCATGTAGTGTTCCATGATTCACTGTTTTCGTATAACACCCAGTGCTCCATGCAATACGTGCCCTCAATACACATCACTGGGTTAACCTATCCCTCCACCCCCTTCCCTCTAAAACCCTCAGTTTGTTTCTTGGAGTCCATAGCCTCTCATGGTTTGTCTCCCCTCCGATTTCCCTCCCCTTCATTTTCCCGTTCCTTCTCCTAATTTCCTCCATGCTATTCCTTATTTTCCACAAATAAATGAAACCATATTATAATTGACTTTCTCTGCTTGACTTGTTATGCAACCTGGACTGGATCACCAACGGAAGAACCAAGTGGCACCCGGAGATCTTGGAGGATAAGAGGTTTATTTAATGCTGGGAGGCTCAGAGGACAGTGATCTCCAAAAGTCTTATCCCTGAGCACAACGGGGGCAATTTATACACTTCTACTCCCACATACTTGGCATGTGCGGAAAGTGGGGCAGGGAGAAGAATCCAGACTGTTGTGAGCAGGAAGCAGAGCAGGGAAAATAACCCAGAAGAGCCCTGGAAAAAGGACGGGGACTCTCTCAGTGGCTCGGTTGGCCATCTTAGGACACAGATTTTCCTTATCACTCCCCCCTTTAAACACTAGTTTAGAGGGCATCATCTTCATTTTCTAAGGGAAGATGGTGAGTAAGGAGTACCTGGAGTCTGATTTTAGCAATTTGAGTAGTGATAAACCTAGTAAGGGCATTAAGAATACAAGGACCAAATGCTACTATGAGGAGAAGCAATAGGAGGGGGCCAACGATGGGTACAAACCAAGGGAACCATTGTGAGAGGGTATCCCACCAAGTTGTCCACTGGAATGTTTCCCATCGGCGATGTACTCATTCCTGTAATTGAGTCAGAGTTTCTTGGGCCATCCCCGACTCATTAGCATAGAAACAACCTTCCTCCTGTAAGAAGAGGCAGAGCCCCCCTTGCAAGGCCTTGAGCAAGTCGAACCCGTGTCTGTTTTGAAGGACCACTGAGGCCAGTGAATCGAGTTGGCACTGCAGGGCCAAGGCAGACTGAGTGAGGGCAGAAGATCCACCATGAGTTGTTGAGTTAACCCCTGGTAGTGAATCTGAGACATCCCTATGCCAGTGGTGCCGAGGGCAACACCTGATGCAGCCAGCAGGCTCATGGTAAGAGGGATGGCCTCGGGGGGAGCATCGAGGGTGGCTAGGAGGTCTCCATCTGAGTGGGGCATCTCTCCCAGGGAGGACTGAAAGATCGGGTAAGAGACTGACAAGCATGCATGACTGATCGTGCAGGGTGATGCAGATGTATACACCTGATCACAAGCCAGGAAAGTGTTGTTAAGCACACAGACCTGACTGTGGCCCATGATGGGAGAGGAAGAGTTGCCATACAGTGGTATTGGAGCCAGAAAGGGATAATTTGAGGTCCCCGGTGCTGAGATGGGAGGTGACACGGTAGATTGGTTGAGGATGGCACCTAGGTATTGGACGCGACCGGGCTTTATACAGATACAGCAGTCAGAAGTTAGGGGTGGATTTGAGTGATTAAGCGCTTGGTGGGCGGCGTTAATCATACCTAACAGTTGCACCATAGATGCTTGCTGCGTGTGGATGGGAGACCCAGAGATGCGCCAGGGCGAGTTATTTTCTATCTGACTCTGGGGGTTGACAGTAAGACTTGGAGTGAACATGGACGTAATCATAAATTTGGCTATGGGGTCGGTTCCCATAGAGTGATATTGGCCCAACGGGAGAATGATTCCTGTAGCCCACGATGTGGCACTGGTTTCTAAGACTGAGATGGTGAGCAGAATACAGTGATTGTTAGAGCAAGAGGATGGGGTGGCATTGTATGACAAGGAAACCTGGATGTTACTGCGCTGTTTGAGCAGTGGTGGACCATAGTTCCATTCCCGGCCAAGTCACTACCCATGACTCACATCCCCAGGCTTGTGAGAAGAACTGAGAGCAGGTGTTTGGCTGTTGAGGCACAGGGCTCCCACAGATATAGATATCTACCAGCCAGTAACCTGAGTGAGGGCCATGGTGAGAATACCATCTATGAGGTTCCCAGGAGGTATCAAGAAGCTGGCATCTACCAAAATGGAGGTTAACCTTTGGTGTGTGCCCATCCCAGGTGGAAGAACTCAGTGGGGGTGTTAGTGTGGGATTGAGGGGGATAAGCTGGAAAGTCCATTTGCCAGTAATGGTGATACAAGAATTTGCCCTCTTCCCTGGTCGGGCAAGCTAGAAGCAGTGAGGAAGAACAGCACACCAGGTAGCAGAAGACCAGGACTGACTGGGGCCAGGAAATCCATGGTGAAATGCGCTCAGGAGTAGACAACAGAGGGCCAGTAAAAGTGGGATCTATGACCTTAGGTAGAGGGAGCCATCGTGGCTAAACCATCAGCAGATGAAACCCGTGGACAAGTAAGTGCAGTAATACACCCTAAGACACCCAATAAGCAATGACAATAGTAAGCCTCTGGGGGAAAGTCCTGTCAGGAGGGGCAACAGTGTAGAATCTGACTCCCAAGATGAGGGAAATCATGCCGATGAGAGCCAGGGACCACGGTGAGCAGGTGTCCATCAGTTGGTGGGGTCTTGTTGAAGGTGAAGCTGGAGCGGGTTCGTGAAGTCTGGCTGGACTTTCCACTGGCATGGCTCCTTGTCTGAATGATAGCTTTCTTCACTCTGGAGTGGTGGACCCACGGGGTGACACCTGAGAACTGGAGGGCAGTAGGGGTGGCTAGAACAACAATGTGGGGTCCTGTTCACTGTGGTTTAAGGGGGGTTTTCTTCCAATCTTTGACCCAAACTGAGTCCCCTGTCTGGAAGGAGTGTACCTGAGACCCTAAGGAGACTGGGGCCCTCTCAATGGTGTACTTTTGTAATTTATTTAGGGTGGCCCCAGACCTGAAGCTGCTCCTTTATCCCTTTATCTCCAACTTGATGCAAGTTTCCTGGAAGGCTTCCCAAGAATGGGGGAGGCTTTCCATATAGTAACTTGAATGGGGAGTAACCTGATGTCCCGGGCATTCAGTAAGCACGCCGGAGAGCTAGGGGTAGCAGATCTGGCCATGGGAGCTTAATCTCCTGACAAAACTTCACTAAGGTTCTCTTGAGGGTGCGATTCATTTGCTCTACTTTCCCTGAACTTTGGGACCGGTAAGTGGTGTGGAGTCTCCAGGTGGTGTTGAGAGATTTGGCCAAGACTTGCACAATGTCTGCCACAAATGCGGGTCCATTGTCACTATGGATTATTAATGGCAGGTTGAACCGGGGCATGATCTCCCGCAAGAGGACTTTAGCTACTTCCCTGCTTTGCTCTGTCCTAGTTGGGAAGGCTTTGACCCACCCAGAGGTGTGTATACTATTACTAGGAGATATCTGAACCCCTTGCTCAGATGCACATCTGTGAAATCTACCTCTCGATCTTCGAAGGGGGTTGCTCCCATCCTCTGGACACCTGGTGGGGGCCATGGTGCATACCGAGCATTATTTTTAGCACATGTTATGCATTGTTCACTCATTGTTCAGCATAGTGCTGGCAGCTGACTGATATAGTAGTGCTTCTTGAGAAGGTCCTGTAATGCAGTTTTTCCCAGATGAGTGAGTTGGTGGTATTCCTTGACTAGATGCCCTCCAGTTGTTGTTGGAACAAAGATGCACCCTTTTGGCATCATCCACCGTCCCTTTTCAGTCAGGGTGGCTCCCTCAGCCATGGCCCATTCCTTTTCCTTTTTAGTGTAACTGGGTGGAGGGATTTCTTCTGGGGGTTTTAGGGCCATAGTGAAGGAAGGGGTTCTGTCCATGTCCTCACTGGCTGCGGTCTTGGCTGCCTCATCTGCCAGACAATTTCCCCATGCTATGGTGTCCCTTACAGTGCAGGATTGCTACTTCCTTTGGAAACCAGACACTTAGAGGAGTCTCGGTATTGCCTCTTTGTTCTTGATAGCTTTTCCTGCTGCAGTTAAGAGGCCCCTTTCCTTGTAGATGGCTCCATGTATATATACAGTAGCAAAGGTGTACCGAGAGTCGGTATAGATGTTGACTCCCTTGCCTTCACCTAGGGTGAGGGCTCAGACTAAGGCATATAATTCAGCCCGCTGAGCTGACCGTCCAGCTGGTAATGCCTTAGCTTCTAGGACTTCAGTGGTTGTGGTTACAGCATAACCCACTTTCTGGGCACCCTCTTGTAGGTAACTGCTGTCATCACTGAACAGAGTGAGCCCTGATTATTTATGGCTTGATCCCGCAGATCTGGATGGCTCACACAGACTTCATCTGTCACAGTCTGGGTCTCCTCTTCCATGGGGAGAAAGGATGCTGGATTTAATGTCCTTACTGTTTCAAGGGTGACCCCCGGGTTTTTGCAGAGGGGCCCTTGGTATTGTACTAGCCAAGAGCTGGAAAGGAAGCAGTGTCCCTGTGCATTCATGAAGGATACAACTGCATGAGGGACCTTGATGTTAAGTTCTTGCCCCAGGGTAAGTTTGGCCACCACCTTGATTAGTAGGACTGTGGTTGCCAGCGCCCTGAGGCATGGTGGCCATCCCGCTGCCACAGGGTCCAGCTTCTTTGACAGGTAAGCAACTGGCTGTTGCCAGGGTCCAACAGTCTGGGTGAGTACCCCAAGCACTATTTTTTTTCCTTTTAATGCACAAAGAGATTGAAGGGCTTTTCTACATCTGGTAGGCCCAGGGCTGGAGCCCACCTGAGGGTGGTCTTTATCTTTGTGAAAGCGTCTTCTGCTTCCTCAGTTCAGGCAGGGGTTCTCGATCTGGTGCCCTTAAGAGATTATAAAGGGGTCTTGCTATTGCCAAGAACCCAGGGATCCAGATGCGGCAGACTCCTGTAGCCCCAGGAATTCTCGTAGGTCTCTTTTTGTCTGGGGTTGTGGCAGGGAGATAATGACCCTTTTCCCCTCCCGCCCTAGTTCTCTTTTCCTGTGGGTGAGGAGGAAACCAAAGTATCAGACCTGTTGTTGGTAGATTTGTGCCTTCTTCCATGAGGCTCGCTATCCCGAGTCTGACAGGAGGTGTAGGAGGGTCTTTGTGCCTTTTGTGCAGTCTTCTTGTGTGTCACTGGCGAGGAGGAGGTCATCCACATACTGGAGGAGGGTCCATCGTGTGGCCTCTCTTGGGAAGCTGGAGAGGTCTGAGGCCAGCACTTCCCCAAAGAGGGTTTGTGAGTTTTTAAACCCCTGTGGGAGGCACGTACAAGTCAGTTGCATCTGGCACCCTGTATCAGGTTCAGACCATTCAAAGGCAAATAGTGGCTGGCTCTGGGGAGCTAAGTGGAGGCAGAAGAAGGCATCCTTCAAATCTAGGCAAGTGAACCATCTGGCTGACCCTGGGATTTGGCCAAGGAAGGTGTATGGATTTGGGACCACTGGGTGCAGAGAGATGGTCACCTTGTTGATGGTCTGCAGGACTTGAACTGGTCGGTAACCCACACCCTTCTGGCTTCTTGACTGACAGGAGTGGGGTATTCCAGGCCAACTGGCACTCGACTACCTGCTTCTTTGAGTTTGGGCAAATGTTCTTGGATGCTGATCTTAGCTTCTTGTGGAAGAGGGTATTGCCTTTGCCTCTGAGGTTGGGCTCCTGGGATCAGTTCAATAATGATAGGGACCTGATTTGGGGCTAGTCCAGGTGGGTTGTTTTCAGCCCATACCGAAGGGAAGGCAAGTCTGAACTCCAGTAGCTGCTCGGTTGGGCCTGGGCACAGAATAGCCTCCATTCTTCTTCCCTTGGTGTGGTAATTGCTAGTATTAGAGACCCCGTCTCCTCTTGCCTTGGCTTCAATCAGAGGCTGGTGTGTCCAGTGGGCTCAAAGGTTATCTGAGCCCTAAGTGTGGAGACTATGTCTCAGCCCAGGAGAGGGATGGGGCAATCAGGCAGATAAAGGAATTCGTGTTGGACCTTGTGGCCCCTGAGTTCACACTGGTGAGCCTGGTAAAGGGGCTGTTGTATCGCCTGAGTCCCGGTGGCCCCGAGGATGGTCACAGTCCTTTTGCTGAAAGGTGCCACTGGGGAGGTGACAACAGAGTGCTCGGCCCCAGTATCAACCATAAAATCACTGGTTGGCCCCCCACCTTCATTCTGACCATGGGCTCATGGGGGCCAAGAAGGAAATAGCCTGGTTCTCCCTCAGTCTGAATCCATTCCCACAAGGCCTATGAGGTCCTCCTCTTGGGGTTCTTCCTTGTAGGGGCTGGGCTTTTGAGCCTTTCCCCAGTTGGGACATTCGTTTTTCCAATGTCCTTTCTCTTTACAGTAGGCACATTGATCCCTTGCCAAGGGGTTTTGGGCTTCCCCCCTCTCAATGGTTGGGGTCTCCCCATCTTTGTGTTTTCCTTTTCTTTTAGGGCAGCAGCAAGGAGGCTGACTTTCTTTTTCATCTTTTTGTTGGCTTCCCATTTGCCTGTGACTTCCCTGTTCATGTAGACTTTATTGGCAATCTCTATTAGTTGGGGGATGTTCATCCCAGCAAAACCCCCTAGTTTCTGAAGTTTTTAATTTTTTTAAAAGATTATTTATTTATTTATTTATTTATTTGACAGAGAGAGAGAGAGAGAGAGAGAGAGAAGACAAGAAGACAGAGTAGCGGGCAGGGGGAGAGGGAGAAACAGGCCTCCCGCTGAGCAGGGAGCCCGATGAGGGGCTCAATCCCAGGACCCTGGGATCATGACCTGAGCTGAAGGCAGACGTTCAACAGACTGACCCACCCAGGTGCCCCCTGAAGTTTTTTTCTTTTTTTCTCTTTTTTTAAAGCTTTTATTTATTTATTTGAAAGAGAGAGAATGAGAGATAGAGAGCATGAGAGGGAAGAGGGTCAGAGGGAGAAGCAGACTCCCTGCTGAGCAGGGAGCCCGATGCGGGACTCGATCCCGGGACTCCAGGATCATGACCTGAGCCGAAGGCAGTCGCTTAACCAACTGAGCCAGCCAGGCGCCCTGAAGTTTTTTCTGATGTCTGGGGTGGCCTGAGCCATGAAGGAGGTATTTACCATCTGTTGGCTTTCCTGTGCCTTGGGGTCAAATGGAGTATATATCCTGTAGGCTTCATAGTCTTTCATAGTAGTCCCCAGAGGACTCCCCTGGTTGCTGAGTGACCGAGGATACCTTAGTCATGTCCATGGGTTTCTTAGGTCCTGCCCAGATTCCCCGGAGGAGGGTCTCCTGGTACCAGCGGATATGCGCCTTTCCCTCAGTTGTGGTGAAGTCCATGCTGGGTGTTCTTCAGGTGTGGTCGTATTAGCTCAGGCAGCAGGGTCGATGATTCCTGCTGGTGCATGCTCTTCCAGGTACTGCTGTGCACCTTTCATTATTCTCCTTTCCTCTGTGTTAAACAGGGTGCAGAGTAACTGTTGGCAGTCTTCCCAGGTTGGCCGATGAGTCTGGAAGAGGGATTCTATGAGGCCTACCATAGCCTGTGGTTTCTCAGAGTAGGATGGGGTGTTATCTTTCCACTTGAGGAGGCCAGTGGTGGAGAAGGGCTGATAAGGGCCTGGTTGGACCATCCCATCTTCATCGTGCCTCTCAGGTTCCCATGTTTCTTGTACCGGCATTTGGAGGGCACTTGCACCCAGCCTGGGGCACAGCCTGTCTCCTGGTCCAAGAGAAAGTGGATATTTTGGGCCTGGGGGCGCTGGTGGATCCTCTGGGCCTGGGGGGCGCTTGTGAAACTGATGGCGGTGGAATGTCTGGAGCTGAAGGGCCAGGTGTAGATGGTCATAGGGGTACGGACTGTGGGGACAGGGTCAGTTTGTCCTCGTGATCTCTGGCTAGGATTTGTGGAGACTGGGGCTTTTGCTGATTTTCTTTAGGTCTCTTGGATGAGGTGATTAAGACCCTGACCTGTCCATGCCTATTGCAAGTGAATCGCACCCAGGGGGGAAGGGTCTCAGCAATTCCTAGCCAGGAGTCAATGTACAGAAATTGGTCAAGGTGTCTTGTTCTCCTGTTATGACTCACCATACTCGACGAATCATTGGGACATCCAAAGTCCCTTCTGAAGGCCACCTGACGTCAAAGGTGGGCCATTCCAATTCACATAGGGTTCTCAACTTGCCAGGGTTCATCCTGACTCCATAGTCTCCCAAAAACCCCTCCTTGAAATTTTTGATCATGGTCTCTAGAACCGTTGGTTTACTCTGCCCTGACCTCATGTTAATGCCCCCCCCATGTACGGTGGCACAGAGACAGACAAAGGGGGGGGTGCCTCCTGAGATGAGGAGACCAATCAGGTGCCCATCTGGCCGTGTTCTGAAGGAGCTTAGGTGATGCTTAGCCATAGGAGTCTCAGTGTTGTGACTCACAATCGGAAACTCTTCTGATGCTGCCATAGACTCTATGCCGTTTACCACGGAATTGCAAATGGGCCCACTCAGACTCCGTAGTCTTCTGGGGACCTTAAGGGTCCCTTCTCGTGGAGTCACAGAATCAGTCCGCTTGAGCAAGCCAGGTCAGACTGCACATTCACTCACACATTCACACTCCAGAAGTTATTACATTCCCTCCCTGGGAATCCCTACCTGTGAGACCTCTAAGAGGTGTCTGGGAGGTGATCAGGCTCCCCTTCCACCTCAGTGGGGTGGGCTTGTTTGGGTCCTGGGGCCCTAGGCCTTACCAGAATCTGATGTTGGGACCAGGTCCTCACCTGTCAAGTCTCCTTGAGTCTTGCGGGAACAGCAGAGTGGGGCTGGCCTGAGGCAACCGGGGTGGGGCACAGCCAAAAATAAGGCAGGGAGCATCTTCTCTGTTATGATCCCTCATTCCATCAGCACCCTGCTGTTGCCCCAAACTGGTGGCAACAATGGGCCAGCGTGGTTTGGTTTCCCAGTCAGGCAACCAAATGTTATGGAACCTGGACTGGATCGCCCAATGGAAGAACAAAGGGACACCTGGAGAACTTAACGCCAGTGAGCTCAGAGGAGAGTGATCTCCAAAAGTCTGAGCCCCAAGCACAAACAAATGGGGCAATTTATACACTTCTACTTCTGCATACTTGGCACTTTTGGCACGTGCGTGAAGCAGGGCAGGGAGAAAAACCCAGACTGGTGCACACGGGAAGCAGAGCAGGAAGAACTGGAAGAGCCCTGGGGCAAGGACTGGGACTCTTTCGCTGGCTCGGTCGGCCATCTTAGGACACAGATTTTCCTTATCATACTTATTTCACATAGCATACAAAGTACTTAAAGCAAAAAAAAAAAAATTGCTCAGAAATATTGTAATAGGGGAAAATATCTCAACGTAAATCCTTATTCAATTCTGAATATAGTATAGGCAAGTGAGAATTTATAACCAAGGATCTTGGTGGAGATCAGTGGATGTAATAATACTAAACTGAAATATTATAGGTAGGGTGTTTTCTTGATGAAGGGGGCCAGACTCTCAGACACCACCTAGTGAATAGCAGAGAAAGAGAAACTTATTAGATATTGAGAGTTATCAGATGTGAACAACAAGAGAAACTTACTAAATGGGCTTAGCAGCATTCTTGGGATGGATTTTACAAAGAAGTACACAGATTGACCTGATAGAACATTCGTAGCTTGACTAAACTTTTGCAAATAATTTTTTTAATCCCTCTGCTTTTTCAAAAAAAGAAGAGATTTATCTTTGTTTTGATTAGTATAAACCCATTTTTGGTCAACTATCTTTTGTTCATTAAGAACTGGTTGAATCATCTGTTGAGATTGGGTAATAGGGGGTATTTGCTGGATGGTGCTAGCTGTCAGGAATTTAATGAGGGGAAGGTTCCATCAAAGTAAAAGAAAAACAATTAATGTTAAAACAGTACATACAGGCCAGAGAGGCGGTCCTGAATGGTGGAGGAGTAGGAGAACTTAATTTTGTCTGGTCACAGGAATTCAGCTAGATATCTATCTAATCGTTCTGAATAACTGTGAACTTAACTGGAGATTGAAGAAAAAAAATAGCTGCAACACTATGAATAGAAAAGTGACCACTTTCTGCAAGGTAAGAGGTGCAGAGAAGTGAATCTGGGGCAATATATGGGAAGATAGAGCATGGGGGGAGGGAGCCTCCATCAGCCGGCTACCAGCAAATGATATAACAGTGGAGCACAAAATCAGAACTTTTAGAAGTCTGCTCCAGTGAGGGATGCCGCTCAGGCAGCTGAGCGGGGGGTAGAACTCTTGTTGGGAGAGTGTGGTCTCATGATCCTTCAGGTCACAGGAAGACAAAGGGTGCCTGAGTGCTGCAGAGCTCCCAGGCATTGGAACAGGGAAGCCAGCTGCAAAGAGTGAGCCCAAGAGTGGGTTCTCAGCTGGGGGTTGCCATAAACCTCTGATTTGTAGCAACAAACACCGGAACCTGCAAGACCCACCCCCCTTACTCCATGTGGAGGAGTGCCACAAGAGCATGCTACAGGGGTCTGCAGTGTTTGAAGACTCAAAATGAGGTCATGTGCCTGAGATAGGAATGCTCAGTCACAGGCCAGATGAGCATGGAGTGCAGCCAGAGACCAGGGAAACAGAAGTGATTGACTGCTTTTCTCTGAGTGTTCACTGAGGAATGGAGCTACAAGCTTTTAGCTCCAGGGCTGGGGATTGGGAGGCCGCCATTTTCATTCTCATCCTCTAAAGCTGGGTGGAAAGCCTTCAGGGAACAAAAGTCACACAGAGCAAACCTGAGCAGATTACTTAGCCTGGCCCCTGGCAAGGGCAGTACAATTCCCCCTGGGGCAAAGACACTTGAGAAGCAATGCAACAGGCCCCTCCCCCAGAAGATCAGCAAGAATATCCAGTCAAGACCAAGTTTGCCGATCAATGAGAACAGCAGAACTCCAGGGCTAAGGGAATGTAGCACATAGAATTCATGGCTTCCCCCCCCCCCGATTCTTGAATCTTTCAACTTTAAACTTTTAAAAACTTTTTTCTTTACTTTTCAACCAATTTCTTATCAACTCTTTTTAAAAATCATTGTAATTTTCTTTTCTACACTTGAACCCTATTCCTTCATTGTATTTAATCTTATTTTTGTATATATATGTGTTTTCCTTTCTTTACAATCGTGGGATACAATTTCTTCTAACAGACCAAAATACACCGAAAATCTGGTGTATGGCCTTGTTCTATTCACCTGTCTGATCATATTCTCTCTCTCTTTTTTTTTCCTGTTTCTTCCTTTTTTGGGGGGGGACTTTTTTGTTGTTGTTGTTAAAGTCTTTTTTAATTTTAATCTTTACAGTTGCATTCTATCCTTTCAATATATTTATTTTATTTTTGTATATATAGGGTGTTTTTTTATTTACAATTTTGAGATGTAGTTTTGATATGGGAGAGCTAGGTTCTTGTCTCAAGGAGTTGAAGAATGAATCTCACAGACAAAAGAGAGTGAGTAAAACAATAGAAGTTTATTAAGTGAAGGTACAGAAAAAGTTCTCAAGAGTGAGAGGTCCTGACAGAGTTGTTAATGACGGCCTTTAGGATTGGTCTTTAATAGAAAGCTAACCAGGGAACTTAAATCCTTTTAACAGTTCTACTGACATCACCATTGAGCAAGGACTAAAGATAACACCTCCAGTGGCTTACTTTCTTTTTAGGGTCTGTTTATTCCTTGTTGGTCACAGGTGATTATCAAAGACACCCAGCCCACACACTCAGGGCAGGGTGGTCCTCCACCCCACACGCTTAGGGTAGGGTGGTCCAATTTGTCCCCTTATCTCTGGTTTCCCTACACCTCCACATCTTTGGGATTTCTGTAAGCCTGATCACATAGCCTCCTATCTCTCCCTACCTAAACCTGCCTGTCCCTTTACTCAGTTTCTTCTAGAAAACTGACCAAAATACACTCAGGAGAAAGTGTATTGTTCTGTTCATCTGTTTATATAACTTCCTTTTTTATTGTAGTTGGTTTTTATTTTTTTCTTTTTTCTCTTGTATTTTGTTCTTATCTTTTAATTTCCATTTTTACAGTTACATTCTATCCTTTCACTGTATTTAATTTAATTTTTGTATATATATATTTTTTTCTTTAAAATTTGGGGATATCATTTTCTAAAGAACAGACCAAAACTTGCACAGAATCCAGTGTGTTGCTCTACTCTGTTCACCTGTCTGATTATATTCTCTCACTTTTTCTTTTCCAGGTTTTGGGTCTCTTCTGATTTGTTTAGTGTATATTTCTCTAGGGTCATTGTTGCCATTTTAGTATTTCATTCTCCCGTTCATCTATTCTTCTGTGGGCAGAAAGGTAATACGGAAAAACTCACCTCAAAAAAGAGAACAAGAAGCAGTACTGACTGCCAGGGACCTAATCAGTATGGACATAAGTAGAATTTCAGAACTAGAGTTCAGAATAACAATTATAAAAATACTAATTGGCCTTGAAAAAAGCAAAGAAGACACTAAAGAATCCCTTTCTGGAGAAATAAAAGAACTAAAATCTAACCAAGTCAAAATCAAAAAGGATATTAATGAGATGTAATAAAAAATGGAGGCTCTAACTGCTAGGATAAATGAGGTAGAAGAGAGAATTAGTGATATAGAAGACCAAACAATGGAGAATAAAGAAGCTGAGAAAAAGAGAGATAAACAACTACTGGATCACGAGGGAATATTCGAGACATAAGTGATACCACAAAGTGAAACAATATTAGAATAATTGGGATCTCAGAAGAAGAGGAAAGACAGATAGGGGCAGAAGGTATATAGAAGCAAATTATAGCAGAGAACCTCCCTAATCTGGGGAAGGAAACACATCAAAACCCAGGAGGCACAGAGAACCCCCTCAAAATCAATAAAAATAGGTCAACACCCCATTATAGAATAGTGAAACTTGTAAATCTCAGAGACAAAGTGAAAATCCTGAAAGCAGTTCGGGACAAGAGGTCTATAACTTATAAGGGTAGAAACATTAAATTGGCAGAGACCTGGAAGGCCAGAAAGGACTGGCATGATATATTCAGGGTGCTAAATGAGAAAAAATGCAGCCAAGAATACTTTATCCAGCTAGGATATCATTCAAAATAGAAGGACTGATAACAAGCATCCAGAACAAACAGAAACATAAAGAATTTGTGATCACCAATCCAGACCCATAGGAAATATTAAAAGGGATCATCTAAGCAAAGAGAGAGCTCAAGGTAACATAGACTAGAAAGGAACAGAGACAATATACAGAAACAGTGACTTTACAGGTAATACAATGGAATTAAATTCATATCATTCAATAGTTACTCTGAATGTAAGTGGGCTAAATGCCCCAATCAAAAGACACAGGGTATCAGATTGGATAAAAAGCCAGACCCATTGATATGCTGTCTGAAAGAGACTCATTTTAGACACAAAAACACCTCTAGATTGAAAGTGAGGGGGTGAAAAACCATTTATCATGCAAATGGATATCAAAAGAAAGTTGGGGTGGCAATCCTTATATCAGACAAATTAGATTTTAAAACAATGCTGTAATAGGAGATGAGAAAGGACACTATATCATACTTAAAATCTATCCAACAAGAAGATCTAACAATTGTAAATATTTATGCCCCTACCATGGGAGCAGCCAAATATATATCCAATTAATTAACAAAATCAGAGAAACACACCTATAATAAGACAATAATAGTAGGGGACTTTAACACCTCCATCACTGAAATGGACAGATCATCTAAGCAGAAGATCAACAAGGAAATAAGGGCTTTGAATGACACACTGGACAAGATGGACTTCACAGATATACTGAGAACATCCCATCCTAAAGCAGAGAATACACATTCTTCTCTAGGGCATATGGAACATTCTCCAGAATAGATCACATACTGGGTCACAAATCAGGTGTCCACCAGTACCAAAATATTGGGATCATCCCCTGAATATTTTCAGACCACAGTGCTTTGAAAGTGAAACTCATTCAGAAGAAGAAATTTGGATAGAACTAAAATACATGGAAGCTAAAGAGCATCTTACTAAAGAATGAATGGGTCAACCAGAAAATTAAAGAATAATTAGAAAATTCATGCAAACAAATGAAAATGAAAACACAACTGTTCAAAATGTTTGGGATGAAGTAAAGCTGGTCTTAAGAGGGATATATGCAGCACTACAAGCCTTTCTCAGGAAACAAGAAAGGTCTCAAATACACAACCAAACCCTACACCTAAAGGAAATGGAGAAAGAACAGCAAATAAAGCCTAAACCCAGCAGGAGAAGAGAAATAATAAAGATTAGAGTAGAAATCAATGAGATAGAAACCAAAAGAACAGTAGAACAGATCAACGAAACTAGGGGCACATTGTTTGAAAGAATAAGATCGATAAACCCCTGGCCAGACTTATCAAAAAGAAAAGAGAAAAAACCTAGATAAAACCATGAATTTAAGAGGAGAGATAACAACAAACAGTGTAGAAATATAACAATTATAGGAACATATTATGAGCAGTTATATGCCAACAAATTAGGCAATCTGGAAGAAATGGATGAGGGGCACCTGGGTGGCTCAGTCATTAACTGTTTGACTTTGGCTCAGGTCGTGATCCCAAGGTCCTGGGATTAAGCCCCACATTGAGCTCCCTGCTTGGCGGGAAGCCTGCTTCTCACTCTCCCACTCCCCCTTCTTCTGTTCCTCCTCTTGCTATCTCTCTGTCAAATAAATAAATAAAATCTTTTAAAAAATGGATGCATTCCTACAGATGTATAAGCTACCAAATCTGAAAGAGGAAGAAGTATAAAACCTGATCAGACCCATAACCAGCAAGGAAATTGAAGAAGTAATCAAAAATCTCCCAACAAACGAGAGCCCAAGGCCAAATGGCTTCCCAGGGGAATTATACAAAACATTTATAGAAGAAATGATACCTATTTTTCTGAAGCTGTTTCAAAAAACTAGAAATGGAAGAAGAACTTCCAAGCTCTCTCTATGAGGCCAGCATTGCCTTGATCCCCAAACTAGACAAGACCCCACCAAAAAGGAGAATTACAAACCAATATCCCTGATGAACATGGATGCAAAATTAATCACCAAAATTGTAGCCAATAGGATCCAACAGTACATTAAAAGGATTATTCACCACAACAAAGTGGGATTTATTCCTGGGCTGCAAGTGTGGTTCAACATCTGCAAATCAATCAATATGATACACTACATAAATCAAAGAAAGGATAAGAACCATATGAACCTCTCAACAGATGCAGAAAAAGCATTTGACAAAGTATAGCATCCTTTAAAAAAAAAAAGATTTTATTTATTTATTTAACAGAGAGACAGTGAGAAAAGGAACACAAGCAGGGGGAGAGGAATAAGGAGAAGCAGGTTTCCCGTGGAGCAGGAAGCCCTATATAGCATCCTTTTTTCATTAAAATTCTTCACAGTGTAGGGATTGAGGGGACATACTTCAATGTTATAAAAGCAAAATATGGAAGATCCACAGTGAATATCATTATCAATGGGGAAAAACTGAGAGCTTTTCCTCTAAAGTCAGGACAAAACAGGGATATCAACTCTCTCTGCTGTTGTTCAACATAGTACTAGAAGTCCTAGCCTCAGCAATCAGACAACACAAAGAAATAAAAGTCATCCGAATCAGCAAAGAAGAAGTCAAACTCTCACTCTTCACAGATGACATTATACTCTATGTGGAAAACCCAAAACACTCCACCCCAAAATTGCTAGAACTCATAGGATTTCAGCAACGTGGGAGGATATAAAATCAATGCACAAAAATCAGTTGCGTTCCTATACATTAACAATGAGACAGAAGAAAGAGAAATTAAGGAGTCAATCCCATTTACAATTGCACCAAAAACTCTAAGATACCTAGGGATAAGCTTAACCAAAGAGCAAATGATCTATACTCAGAAAACTATAGAACGCTCATGAAAGAAATTGAGGAAGACACAAAAAGATGGAAAAATGTTCCATGTTCATGAATTGCAAGAACAAATATTGTGAAAATGTCTATGCTTCATAGAGCAATTTACATACTCAATGCAATCCCTATCGAAATACCATCAAGTTTTTTTCACAGAACTGGAAGAAATAATCCTAAAGTTTGTATGGAACCAGAAAAGATCCCAAATATCCAAAGGAATGTTTAAAAAGAAAACCAAAGCTGAAAACATCACAATTCCAGACTTCAAGCTATATTACAAAGCTGTAATCATCAAGACAGCATGGTACTGGCACAAAAACAGACACTTAGATAAATGGAACAGAATACAGAGCCTAGAAATGGACCCTCAACTCTATGGCCAACTAATCTTCGACAAAGCAGAAAAGAACATCCAATGGAAAAAAGACAGTCTTGTCAACAAATGGTGTTGGGAAAATTGGACAGCCACATGCAGAAGAATGAAAGTGGATCATTTACTTAGACCACACAACAAAATAGACTCAAAATGGATGAAAGACCTCAATGTGAGACAGGAATCCATCAAAATCCTTGAGGAGAACACAGTCAGCAACCTCTTCGACCTCAGGTGCAGCAACTTCTTTGTAGATATGTCTCCAAAGGAAAAAATGAACTATTTCAACTTCATTGAGATAAAAATCTTTTGCACAGCAAAGGAAACAGTTGAAAAATTCAAAAGATAATGGACAGAGGGGGAGAAGATTCTTGCAAATGACATCAGATAATGGGCTAGTATCCAAGATCTATAAAGAACTCACCAAAATCAACACCCAATGAACAAGTAATCCAATCAAGGAATGGGCAGAAGACATGAACAGACATTTCTCCAAAGACATCCAAATAGCCAACAGACACATGAAAAAGTGCTCCAGATCTCCTGGCATCAGGGAAATATAAATCAAATCTACAATGAGATACCACCTCAAGCCAGTCAAAATGGCTAAAATTAACAAGTCAGGAAACGACAGTTGTTGGTGAGGATGTAGGGAAAGGGAAACCCTCCTACACTGTTAATGGGAATGCAAGCTGTTGCAACCACTCTGAAAAACAGTATGGAGTTTCCTCAAAAAGTTAAAAATAGAGCTACCCTATGACCCAGCAATTGCACTACTGGGTATTTACCTTAAAGATACAAATGTAGTGATCCAAAGGGGCACCTGCACCCCAATGTTTATAACAGCAATGTCCACAATAGTCAAGCTATGGAAAGAGCCCAGATGTCCATTGACAGATGAATGGATAAAGCAGAAGTGGTATATATATAATGAATATTACACAGCCATCAAAAAATGAAATCTTGCCATTTGCAATGACTTGGATGGAACTAGAGGGTATTATGCTAAGCAAAATAAGTCAGTCAGAGAAAGACAATTATCATATGATCTCACTGATGTTGAATTTAAGAAACAAACGAGAGGATCATAGGGGAACAGAGGAAAATAAAACGAGATGAAACCAGAGAGGGAGACAAAGCATAAGAGACCATCATAGGAATGAACTGAGGGTTGCTGGAAGGGAGGGATGTGTAGGGATAGGGTAACTGCGTGATGGACATTAAGGAGGGCCTGTGATGTAATGAGCACAGGGTATTATATAAGTCTTATGAATCACAGGTCTGTACCTCTAAAAAACAATAATCATTATATGTTACGTAATTGAATTTAAGTAAAAAAATATAAAAAAAACAGTACATGCATACATAAATACATGCATATTTAACAAAAATATACAAATGCAAAAAATATTCTAAAATTTTAGCTATGGGTCAGTAAAACTTTGTAATGTAATTTCACTGGTTCATCAATACTTCCTATTTTTATCCAATTGTGTTTCTGGAAAAAGGCAAATTAAGTTACTCCTTTACTAATATTTCTGAAAGAGAATATCAATGTTTTATTTCTTTTGTTTTAAAGATTTTATTTATTTGAGAGAGAGAGAGAGAGCATATGCAAGGAGGCAGGGCAGAGGAAGAGGGGAAGGGAGAAGAAGACTCCCCACGGAGTGCAGAGCCGAAAGTGGGGCTTGACAAGGGGCTGGATCCCAGGACCCTGAGACAATGGGCTGAGCCAAAGTCAGATGCTTAACCAAATGGACTATCTAGGCACCCTGTGAGATAAATATTTTATTATGAACTGAGAAGTAATTTGATGGAGGCTGTGGAGTAAATTTTAGGCCAGTGACTGAGGAAACAATTAGCAGCTATCTGGCTGTCTTCAAAACCTGCGTGAATGGACAAAACATCCAGTTCTGTTTCCAGATAGCTTTTTATTCTTTATTCAGAGTCAGGTGATGAATTTTGGTGGTCCCGTAGTCTCTTGAGAGCCTCTGATGGATGGTAAGGAGCCTACAGTTCAAGGGACCATAGGGAGCAGAGGGATTGAATTGGGAATGGAAAAAATTTCGCAGTGTGCATAGAAGGATCAATAATGTATGGTCACGAAGGGGGATGTAACAAAGGATTCAGAGGAAGATCCAAACCAGTGAAAGGAGGAAGCAAGAACAGCTATGATGAGAAGGGAAATATTTAAGAAACCAGTTTGGATTAGATTTTAATTTCCTCGAAGAGGACCTTGACATTTTTTAAGTAAAATCGTGACCACAATAAAGGAAGTAATCAGAGTTTGTGGAGCACAATTTCAACAAGTGTTCAAGAGGGAATTTTCTATCCACTGAGAAGCTCCCATCTTCTTCTTCTTCTTCTTTTTTTTTTTAGCAAATTTTCCAAATTTATTAATTGTAATACTTCTTTTTTAAAAATTTAGATTCAATTAGAGAATGCATAGTACATCATTAGTTTTTGGTATAATGTTCAATGATTCATTAGTTGCACTCCCGTCTTAACTAATGTTACTTTTATATTTATAATCAGAAAGGATGACTACCCACCATTTGCATCGACATGGGTGGAACTAGAGGAGATTGTGCTAAGTGAAATAAGTCAATCAGAGACAGACAATTATCATATGGTTTCACTCATATGTGGAACATAAGGAATAGAACAGAGGACCATAGAGGAAGGGAGGGAAAACTGGGAAGAAATCAGAGAGGGACTCTCTCGTGGGAAATCAAACCATGAGAGACTCTAGAAACAAACTGAGGGTTACAGAAGGGAGGGGTGGGGGGATGGGGTAACTGGGTGATGAGTATTAAGGAGGGCATGTGTTGTGATGAGCACTGGGTGTTATACGCAACTGAAGAATCATTGAACACTACATCAAAAACTAATGATGTACTGTATGCTAACTGAACATAATAAAAAAAAAATAAAGTTGGGCTGTTAACTCAGCTTCTGGTTGCTAAGGACTAACCCAGCTTTTTATATACTGGTACTTTCTTTCATCTCTAACTCAACCTATGCTTACCTGATGCTATAATCCAGCTTCTCATGAACGGAAACCTATCCCTCTAACTAATTCAGCTTCTCTTTTACTAGGACTCTAACCTACTTCTGGAGTATAACAAAAATCTAAAGAAGCTGCTCCTTTCAGCTCAAGAGACTTTTGTCTGTGGCAGTGGTTTAGGAATCAGATTTACTAATGAATCCCTGATCAATCTGTCAGGAGTGGAGACAAAAATTTCAAAGAGGCACAGTTAGGATTCTGGTTGAGGAGTCTGGTGCCCAGTGATAAATCCAATCTCATTTGAGTTGGCACCATAATAAAGATAAAGCAGAACTGTGCATTAGTTAAAGCAGTAAAAAATAGATTTTATTAAGGACTATTGCAATAAGAGGGAAATGTCATTATAGAACTGTGCTGAAGGAGGTTGGTGGGGGATGGACTAAATAGGTGATGGGTATTAAGGAGGGCACTTGTTATGATGAGCACAGGGTGTTATATGTAAGTGATGAATCACTAAATTCTACTCCTGAAACCAATAGTACAGTATATGTTAACTAGAATTTAAATAAAAAATTGGAAGAAAAGTGCTGATTTTTTAGATTTATTCATTTATTTGAGAGAGGAAAGGAGAGAGAGTGGAGGGAAGGGAAGAGGGAGAGAATCTTCAAGCAGACTCCCTACTGATGCAGGGCTTAGTCCCAAGACCCATGAGATCATGACCTGAGCCAAAACCAAGAGTCAGACACTTAACTGACTGAGCCACTCAGGTGCTCTCAACTATGACTAATTTAAATACAGCATGGGCAGGTAGGTATTTATATCCAAGTGTCCTGTTGGTCTTAAGATGGGATACTATTAAGATGAATTGTGGAGGGCGTCTGGGTGGCTCAGTTGTTAAGCATCTGCCTTCAGCTCAGGTCATGATCCCAGGGTCCTGGGATCGAGTCCCACATTGGGCTCCCTGTTTGGGAGGAAGCCTGTTTCTCCCTCTCCCACTTCCTCTGCTTGTGTTCCCTCTCTCGCTGTGTCTCTCTCTGTCAAATAAATAAATAAAATCTTTAAAAAAAAAAAGAAGAATCGTGGATCACTGCATCGAAAACTGGTCTTGTATGGTGACTAACATAACATAATAAAATAAAATTAAAAAATACATTAATCAGAAAAAAAGAAGAATCTGCAAGTATAAGGAAGATTCTGGTCAGATTGTTCTAAAAGGATTCTTGCTGAAGACCAATCAGGCTGATCAGACATTACCTGTGGCAAGTGGAAGATGAGAAAACTGATTAGATATTGTTGATAAACATGGAGAATGAAAGACCCTTGCTAAATTGACTTAGGGTTGTTGCTAAAGATCTTACAAGGGAGTACACAGATGGGCCTAGGAGGAGATATAGGAAACTATTTCTTTTTTAATTATTTGAGTGTAGTTTACACACAATGTTACATTAGTTTCACTATTACTCAGCCATCAGAAAGGATGAATACCCAACTTTTACATCCACATGGATGGGACTGGAGGGGATTATGCTAAGTGAAATAAGTCAAGCAGAGAAAGTCAATTATCATATGGTTTCACTTATTTGTGGAACATAAGGAATAGAATGGAGGACATTAGGAGAAGGAGGGGAAAAATGAAGGGTGGGAATTTGGAGGAGGAGACGAACCATGCAAGACTGTGGACTCTAGGAAACAAACTGAGGGTTTTAGAGGGGAACGTGGTGGGGAGATGGGTTAGCCTGGTAATGGATATTAAGGAGGGCACTTATTGCATGGAACACTGGGTGTTATACAAAAACAATGAATCATGGAACACTACATCAAAAACTAATGATGTACTGTATGGTGACTAACATAACATAATAAAATAAAATAAAATAAAAATTTAAAAAGTGTGCAACATAGTGATTTGATAAGTTTATACATTTTGTTTTGCTCACCACAAGTATAGTTACTGTCTGTCACTGTACAACACTATTATGGTATCATTGACTATATTCTTTATGCTGTTCCTTTTATTCCCATGATTTATTTATTTGATAACTGGAAGACTGTATCTTCCACTACTAATTAATGTTTGGTGAAGAAAAGAATCTCCATCACTATTAAATTGAAATTGGGAAACTACTCTACAAGGAGGTAATGAAGAATATATCTGAAATATAAAACATCCCTTAAGATTTCTCTTAGAATTTTCATGATCTAAGTAAGATTAAGATCAAAAGAAAACAACCCAATCTAAACATGACCAGTAAAGATCTAAACCCAGGAGTAAAAGTTTGAGTCACCCCCTCAGGTAAAGAACCAGGACATTGGGTTGCTGCTGAGGTGAGAAAATACAGAATAGGTAGTACTACCTAATAGGTAGTAGGTGGGTATAAATCCAGGTAAGATATGTGACCAGCTACAGAAATGAGAGCTGTAATTGTCATGAGTATTTCCTCCTAAGATTGGTATGAACATGTCTGCATGTATATATAGTATATTAATCAAATTTTCTATCCTCTTATTCCCTTGCCATGTAAAATAATATGTACTGAATTTATATCATAGTATTTAAGTATTGTTAATTTTACATCATACTATTTGCTATACTACATCAGTGAGAAAAGTAAACATCATCTAAGGACTTTACCACCTTTTCTGGGGAAAAGGATAGTGTGATTTTGACTGTATGCATTGTATGTATCATGTTAGGCAGAATTATGACTTTTTCATTGTTTTTATTTAAAATTAAGTATGGTTTAAGGTGATGTGCATAGAAGTGAGGTTGACAAAGGGTAGACTTGTGGTGGTTAATATTGTTAACTTGATTAGGCTAAGTGAAGCTCAATTAACTGGTGAAACATTATTTCTGGGTGTCTTTAAGGGTGTGTTTGGAAGGTATTAGAATTTGATTCAGTAGACTCAGTGAAGAGATTTACCCTTACGATTGTGGATAGGCATCTATCTCCTATTTGTTCTGTTTTTTTTTTTAATGTTAATATAGATTTTGGTACAAAGAGTGGGGTTTTTTTTGTTCTTCCTTTTTGCTCTTACTTTTTAATTTTATTTGTTTTTAGAGAGAGAGTGCATGCACACAAGTGGGGGGAGGGGCAGAAGGTGAGAGAGAAAGAATCTTAAGCAGGCTCCATGCTCAGTGAGGAGGCTGATGCAGGGCTAGATCTCACAGCCCTGAGATCATGACCTGAGCCAAAATCAAGAGTTGAACTCTTAACCAACTGAGCCACCCAGGCACCCCCCTCCCCCAGAATTGTTCTTGAGGAAGAATTTTAAGGATGAGTTTTCTATTTATTTTTTTATTTTTTATTGTTATTTATCACCATATATCACATCATTAGTTTTTGATGTAGTGTTCCATGATTCATTGTTTGTGCATAACACCCAGTGCTCCATGCAGAAGGATGAGTTTTCTAAATTGGTTTTGGAGTTTCTGGAGTTTGCTATCTTATGTAAATAGATTTAAAGATGATAATGGCTCTATTTCTACTGCATAATCTGGTGGTTCTCTTTGGATTTGGGTTGCAAAAAAGCCCCCCTTTGGGTATGTTACTCTAGTCCATTTATCCAGTGACCAAAAAAAAACTTCTAGGTTTGACTGATACCCAGAATAAGAGAACCCTCTGCAAACAGTTCCAGCCTGCTGTGCAAGCTCTTCCAATTTTGTCATACATTTCAGCAGACACAATCATTTTGGAAGTTTTATTGGCAAATATAGAGATGTTGTAGTTTGTTACCCCCTACAGGTGTATCACAAAGAAAACTTTTAGGATTTTGGAGCAAAGCCTGCCTTCATCCAGAGATATTTACTCTACTTATGAGAAACAACTCTTGGCCTGTTAGTGGGCATAGCAGAAAGTGGATGTTTGACCATGGGTCACATAGCTACCATATGACCAGAGTTGTCCATCATAAACTGGATGTTATATTACTCACCAAATCATAAATTAGGGAAGCTCATGAAATACTGCATTATGAAATAAGAGTCGCATATATGCCTTGAAGTCACAGGTAATTACATGGCCCAAATGCCCATAGTTCTCAATAATGGTGCACTGCCTTCTTTCTCTCAACTAACATCTAAGGAATCATGGAGAAATTTCTTTAATCAGTTGATGAAGGATTAAAAGATGCAGGCCTGGATCATATGTATACCTGTAGATATCACCCAAATGTGGAGCTCTGCATTACTATATCCCATATCTCAGATATCTCTGTTGAAGAGTAGTGGGTGAAAATTATTCCAATGGCAGAACCTTGAGCAGTGTACTTGAACATTCTCTTTGTAAGGACAAATGTCCAGTGTGATTATATACAGGTTGTAGCTAATGGAATGGCTCAGTGATCAAGGACTTGATAGAAACATGACTGGAAAATTGGTGCAAAATTTGGAGAAGGTGTATGTGGATAAACCGTTCTCAAAAAGCCAATATCATGAACGCATTTCTGTCCTGTGTAAATCCACACCAAAATGTGGACACATTAGAGGCAGATTTCAATAATCAAATGGATTGAACCTGCAGATACCAGTTAGGCCCTTTCCCCATCTACTCTGGTTATTAAAAATGGGCTCATGAACAAAGTGGCCATAGTGGCAGAGGTGGAGAATACTATTGTAGTCAAAAGCATTGACTTCCAGTCACCAAGGATAAGTGCCCAATTTTCCAGCAACAGACAGCAACACTAAGTTCCTTATATGACACCTTTCCCTGAGGAAGACTAGCTGGTGGCAGATTGACTGCATTGGACAGCTTCTATCATGGAAAGGATAGAATTTTTCCTTACCAGAATACACTGGGTATGGATTTGCTTTCCCTGCATGCAAAGCTTCAACCAATGCTATCACCTGTGTTCTTACAGAATGCACTATCTTGTTTCAGATCAAGAAGCTTCCTTCTCAGAAGAAAAGTGTTGCAGTGGGCCATGCTCATGGAATTCATTTACCATGTTCCAAGCCATTCTGAAGCAGCTGGATTGATAGAATAATAGAAAATCCTTTTGAAGACTCTTAGCCAGTAAAGTGGCAATACATTGTGGAGCTGTGACAAGGTTCTCTAGGTGTGTATTCTCTGAGTCAACTTGATTTGATGCTTTTTCTTTTATATCAAGAATTCAGTGCCATAATATTTTCATTACTACAGCTTTGAAATATAACTTGAAGTCTGGAATTGTGATCCTTCCAGGTATGCTTTTCTTTTTCAAGAGTGCTTTGGTTTTTCATGGGCTTTTGTGATTCCATACAAATTTTAGAATTCTTTGTTCTGGTTCTGTGGAAAATGTTGTTGATATATTGATAAAGATTGCATTAAATGTATAGATTGCTGTGGGTACTATAGATATTTAAACGATATATTTCTTCTAATCCATGAGCATGGAATGTCTTTCCATAACTTTGTGCCCTCTTCAACTTCTTCATTAGTGTTTTATACTTTCCAGGGTACACCTCTTCAGAGTTTCACCTAGATTTATTCTTGGTATCTTATTGGTTTGGGTGCAATTGAAAATGGAATTGATTCCATAATTTCTCTTTCCGTTGCTTCACTATGTACTTGGTGTACATGGATTGTGTATCCTGTGACTTGACTGAATTCATTGGTCAGTTCTAGCAGTTTTTTCATGTAGTCTTTTGGGTTTTCTATACATAGTATCATGTCATCTGCAAATAGTGAAATTTTTACTTCCTTATTGATCTGGGTTCCTTTTATTTCTTTTTGTTTTCTGATTGCTGTGGCTAGGAGTTTCAGTACTATATTGAATAAAAGTAGTGATGTAGTGATCCACGCTTCATTGTTTTGATATAACACCCAGTGCTCCATGCAGTACATGCCCTCCTTAATACCCATCACTGGGCTAACCCATTCCCCCACCCCCTCCCTTCTAAAACCCTCGGTTTGTTTCTCAGAGTCCATAGTCTCTCATGGTTCATCTCTCAATCCGATTACCCCCCTTCATTTTTCCCTCCCTTCTCCTAATGTCCTCCATGCTATTCCTTATGTTCCACAAATAAGTGAAACCATAGGATAATTGACTTTCTCTGCTTGACTTATTTCACTTAGCATAATCTCCTCCAGTCCCATCCATTTTGATGTAAAAGTTGGGTATTCGTCTTTTCTGATGGCTGAGTAATATTCCATTGTATATATGGACCACATCTTCTCTATCCATTCATCTGTTGAAGGGCATCTCGGCTCTTTCCACAGTTTGGCTATTGCGGACATTGTTGCTAAGAACACTGGGGTGCATATGGCCCTCCTTTTCAGTACATCTGTGTCTGTGCCATAAATACTAAGAAGTGCAATAGCGGGGTCATAGGGTAGCTCTATTTTTAAATTTTGAGGCACGTCCACACTGTTTTCCAAAGTGGCTGTACCAACTTGCATTTCCATCAACAGTGTAAGAGGGTTACCCTTTCTCCACAACCTCTCCAACATTTGTTGTTTCTTTCCCTGTCCATTTTTTGCCATTCTAACTGGTGTAAGGTGGTATCTCAATGTGGTTTTGATTTGAATTCGGTTTCTTAATTGATGCAGAAAAAGCATTTGACTAAATAAAGCATCCTTTCCTGATTAAAACTCTTCAGAGTATAGGGATAGAGGGAACATTCCTCAAGTTCATAAAATCCATCTATGAAAAACCCACAGCAAATATCATCCTCAATGGGGAAAACCTGAGAGCCTTTCCCTTAACATCAGGAACACGTCAAGGATGCCCACTCTTGCCACTGTTGTTCAACATAGTACTAGAAGTCTAGCCACAGCAATCAAACAACAAAAAGAAATAAAAGTATTCAAATTGGCAAAGAAGAAGTCAAACTCTCTCTTTTCACAGATGACATGATACTTTATGTAGGAAACCCAAAAGACTCCACCCCCAAAATTACTAGAACTCATACAGCAATTCAGTAATGTGGCAAGATACAAAATCAATGCACAGAAATCACTTGCTTTCTTATACACTAACAATGCAACTGTAGAAAGAGAAATTAGAGAAACGATTCCATTTACAATAGCACCAAAACCCGTAAGATACCTCGGAATAAACCTAACCAAAGAACTGAAGGATCTATACACTAGGAACTACAGAACACTTATGAAAGAAACTGAAGACACAAAAAGATGGAAAAACATCCCCTGTTCATGGATCAGAAGAATAAACATTGTTAATATGTCTATGCTACCCAGAGCAATCTATACCTGTAATGCCATCCCGATCAAAATTCCAACCACATTTTTTAAAGTGCTGGAACAAACAATCCTAAAATTTGTATGGAATCAGAAAAGACTCTGAATTGCCAAGGGACAGTTGAAAAAGAAAAACAAAGCTGGGGACATCACGTTGACCGATTTCAAGCTATATTACAAAGCAGTGATCACCAAGACAACATGGTACTATCACAAAAACAGACATGCAGACCATTGGAACAGAATAGAGAGCCCAGATATGGACCCTCAACTCTATGGTCAAATAATCCTTGACAAAGCAGGAAAAAACATGCAATGGAAAAAAGACAGTCTCTTCAATAATTGGTGCTGGGAAATTTGGACAGCCACATGCAGAAGAATGAAACTTGACCATTCTCTAACACCCTACACAAAGGTAAACTCAAAATGGATGAAAAACCTCAATGTGAGACAGGAATCCATCAAAATCCTAGAGGAGAACATAAGCAATAACCTCTGACATCCACCACAGCAACTTCTTTCAAGATACATCTCCAAAGTTTAGGGAAACAAAAACAAAAATGAACTTTTGGGACTTCATCAAAGTCTTGCACAAAACCTTATGCACAACAAAGGAAACAGTCAACAAAACAAGGAGGCAACCCACAGAATGGGAGAAGATATTTGCAAATGACACTACAGATAAAGGGCTGGTATCCAAGATCTGTAAACAACTTCTCAAACTCAAAACCCAAAAAACAAATAAGTCAAAAAATGAGCAGAAGATATGAAGAGACACTTCTCCAAAAACGACATACAAATGGCTAACAGACACATGAAAAAATGTTCATCATCATTAGCCATCACGGAAATTCTTTTAGTGGTGTCTTTATCTGGTTTTGCTATCTGGTAATTCTGGCCTCATAGAATGAATTGGAAGTTTTCCTTCCTTTTCTAGTTTTTTAATAGTTTGAGAAGAATGGGCATTAACTCTTTAAATGTTTGGTGGAAATCATCTGGAAGCCATCTAGTCCTGAACTTTTGTTCGCTAAGAGAGTTTGATTACTGATTCAATTTCTTTGCTGGTTATCAGTCTGTTCAAATCTTCTATTCCTTCCTGTTTCAAGTTTCAACCATTTCTTCTAGGTTGTCCAATATGTTAGCAAATAGTGTCTCACTCTCTTGAAATCATTTGTACTCTGTGCTGTTGGTTGTTATTTCTCCTCTTTCATTTGTAATTTTATTTATTTGAGTCTTTTCTCTTCTTGATAAGTCTGGGTAGAGATTTACAAATGTTATTGATTTTTACTGAAGAACCAGATCCTTGTCTCCTTGATCTGCTGTAAATTTTTTAAAATTTTCTATATCATTTATTTCTGCTCTGATCTTTTTAAAATAATTTTTATTATGTTATGTTAGTTACTATACAGTACAAAATTAGTTTTTGATGTAGTGTTCCATGATTCACTGTTTGAGTATAACACCTAGTGCTCCATGCAATACGTGCCCTCCTTAATACCCATCATCAGGGCTCTAATTTTTATTATTTCCCTACTTCTGCTGGTTTTAGGTTTTGTTTATTTTTCTCTTCCTCAATCTTTTAGGTGTAAAGTTTGTTTATTTAAGATTTTATTTTTGCTAGGTGTGCTCTGATCTGCTTGTGAGATGAGACCTGTCACCACTGCTACTGGAACCAAGATCCTGCAAAACTCCAAAGTCAGAAGGGGAGAAGGAAAAATGGCAGAGTATTAGGGGACCCTATTCCAACCAGTCCCCGGAATTGAGCTGGATATCTACCAGACCACTCTGAGCACCCACAAATCCAGCCTGAGATGTAAAAAGATCTGGATCTCTACAAACAGAATATTGCAGGTGGTTGGTTTTGAGGTACGAAGTGGGGAGCCCTGATTCTGCGGGCAGATATTGGAGGATAAACAGCAGTGGGAGGGAGCCTGTCCATGCGGATCCTACACCACTGGTGAGCAAGAGCCTCATGCATTGGGGACAGGGCACAGACTTACAGACTGGTAGCAGTGGGGAAAGGACTTTAGGGCAGCCCCTGGGTGGAAACCCGGAGCAGCGGGGTTGCACTTGCGAGCTGGGAGTGGCTGGTGGTTTTAGAAGCACAAAGGGCAGAGATGTGCCCTGACCTGGAGGCAAGATTGGGAGTGCTATGAGGGGCACGCAACCCAGACCGCTGCAGTTTATAGCAGCACAGACAGAAACAGAGACAGTGTGGCCTGGAGAGCTCACTGAAGAACAGACTGCGGTCTCTCTGCTTTGAGGCAGAGGGCTGGAAATGGTCTCGTCTGCTCTGACTCTCAGAAGAGATGCAGAAAACCTCCAGGGAAGGTCACCAGAGAACAAAAGCCCCCAAAACTGATTCCCACTGAGCCCATCTCCCGCTACAAGGGGGCAGGGCAACTCCGCCCAAACAGGGTTTCCTCAGTAACAGCACTGCAAGCCCCTCCCCCAGAAGACAGGCTGGGAAAACAAGAAGCCAGCAACCCTAAGGTCCCAAGAAAACACGTACATCTTGCTTGGGTTCTGGTCAATAAATTGCACTCTATACATTCCCTCAACCGCCCATCAACAGAATGACTAGGAGGAGGAACCCCCAAAATAGAAAAGACTCAGAGATTATGACGTATGCCACAGATTTACAAATGGATGCAGATATAACCAAGATGTTGGAGATAGAATTCAGGCTAGCAATTGTGATGACAATGGCTAGAATGGAGAAATTAATTAATGGCAACATAGGGTCTCTAAGGGCAGAAATGAAAGCTGAATTGGCAGAACTTAAAAAATGCTATCAATGAGATCCAATCCAAGGGCAGTTAGGGGGAAGAGATGCCTTACGTATAGAGGGAGGAATATCAGAATAAAGTCAAACCAATCCACAGAGACCTGGCAAGCCAGAAAGGCCTAGCAAGACATATTCAGTGTACTAAATGAGAAGAGCATGCAGTCAAGAATACTTTTCCCAGCAAGGCTGTCATTTAGAATGGATGGAGAGATGCAGAGCTTCCACGACCAGCAGAAATTGAAAGAATATGTGACCACTAAGCCGGCCCTGCAAGAAATATTAAGGGGGGTTCTATAAAAGGAGAAAGACCCCAAGAGTGATATACAACAGACATTTACAGGGACAATCTCTAAAAACAACATCTTCACAGTTAACATGATGACAATTAATTCCTATCTTTCAATAATCACTCTCAATGTGAATAGCATAAATGCTCCCATAAAATGGCATAGGGTTGCAGATTGGATAAAAAGACGGGACCCATCCATATGCTGTCTACAAGAGACTCATTTTGAAACTAAAGATACATCCAGACTGAAAGTGAAGGGATGGAGATCAATCTGCCATGCCAGCGGACCCCAAAAGAAAGCTGGGGTAGCAATTCTTATATCAGACAAATTGGATTTTAAACTAAAGTCTGTAATTAGAGACACAGAAGGACACTATATCATTCTTAAAGGGTCTATCCAACAAGAAAATCTAACAATTGTAAATATCTATGCCCCAACATGGAAACAGCCATCTACATAGGCCAATTGCTAACCAAAATAAAGAGTCATATTTATAACAATACATTAATTGTAGGAGACCTCAACAATCCACTCTCAGCAATGGACAGATCATCTAGGGAGAAAATCAACAAAGAAACAAGAGCTTTGAATGATACACTGGACCAGATGGACCTCATAGATATTTACAAAACATTCCACCCTAAAACAACAGAATACTCATTCTTCTCGAGTGCACATGGAACTTTCTCCAGAATAAACCACGTACTGGGTCACAAATCAGGTCTCAACTGATACCAAAAGATTGAGATTATTCCTGCATATTGTCAGACCACAATGCTTTAAAACTGGAACTCAATCACAAGAAAAAATTTGGCAGAAATTCAAACACTTGGAAGCTAAAGACCACTCTGCTCAAGAATGTTTGGGTCAACCAGGAAATCAAAGAAGAACTTAAACAATTCATGGAAATCAATGAGAACTAAAACACATTGGCCCAAAACCTATGGGATACTGCAAAGACGGTCCTAAGGGGGAAATACATAGCCATCCAAGCCTCACTCAAAAAAAAAAAAAAAAAAAGAAAGAAAAAAAAGAAAAATCCCGAATTCACCACCTAACTCTACACCTTAGAGAACTAGAGAAAAAGCAACAAACGATGCCTAAGCCACGCATTAGAAGAGAAATAATTAAAATTAGAGGAGAAATCAATGAATTAGAAACCAGAAACACAGTAGATCAGTTCAACAAAACTAGAAGTTGGCTCTTTTAAAGAATTAATAAGATCGGTCAACCACTGGGCAGACTTATCCAAAAGGAAAGAGAAAGGATCTTACTTAATAAAATTATGAATGAAAGGGGAGAGATCATGACTAACACCAAGGAAATAGAAACAATTATTATAAATTATTATCAACAATTATATGCCAATAAACTGAGCAATCTGGATGAAATGAAGGCCTTCCTGGAAATCTACAATCTGCCAAGACTGAAACAGCAAGAAACTGACAACCTGAATAGGCCAATAACCAGTAACGAGATTGAAGCAGTGATCAAAAAACTCCCAAAAAAACGAGTCCAGGGCCTGATAGATTCCCTGGGGAATTCTACCAAACAGTCAAAGAAGAAATATATACATTACTATTCTACTGAAGCTGTTCCAAAAATAGAAACAGAAGGAAAACTTCTAAACTCTTTCTATGAGGCCAGCATTACCTTAATCTCCAACCCAGGCAAAGACCCCATCAAAAAGGAGAATTTCAGACCGATATCCCTGATGAATATGGATTCCAAAATCCTCAACAAAATCCTAGCTAATAGGATCCAACAATACATCAAAAGGATCATCCACCACGACCAAGTGGGATTTATCCCCGGGATGCAAGGGTGGTTCAACATTCGCAAATCAATCAATGTAATAGAACACCTTAATAAGAGGAGAGAGAAGAACCATATGGTCATCTCAATTGATGCAGAAAAAGCATTTGACAAAATACAGCATCCTTTCCTGATTAAAACTCTTCAGAGTATAGGGATAGAGGGAACATTCCTCGAGTTCATAAAATCCATCTATGAAAAACCCACAGGAATATCATCCTCAATGGGGAAAAGCTGAGAGCCTTTCCCTTAAGATCAGGAACCCGACAAGAATGCCCACTCTCGGCACTATTATTTAACATAGTACTAGAAGTCCTAGCAACAGCAATCAAACAACAAAAAGAAATAAAAGGTATTCAAATTGGCAAAGAAGAAGTCAAACTCTCTCTTTTCACAGACGACATGATACTTTATGTAAAAAAAACCCAAAAGACCCCACCCCGAAATTGCTAGAACTCATAGAGCAATTCAGTAATGTGGCAGGATACAAAATCAATGCACAGAAATCACTTGCTTTCTTATACATTAACAACGCAACTGTAGAAAGAGAAACTAGGGAAGTGATTCCATTTACAATAGCACCAAAAACCATAAGATACCTCGGAATAAACCTAACCAAAGAGGTAAAGGATCTATACTCTAGGAACTACAGAACACTCATGAAAGAAATTGAAGAAGACACAAAAAGATGGAAAAATGTTCCATGCTCATGGATTGGAAGAATAAACATTTTAAAAATATCTATGCTACCCAGGGCAATCTATACCTTCAATGCTATCCTAATTAAAATTCCAATGACATTTTTCAAAGTGCTGGAACAAACAATCCTAAAATTTGTAAGGAATCAGAAAAGATCCCGGATCGCCTAGGAAATGTTGAAAAAGAAAAACAAAGCTGGAGGCATCACGTTGCCCGATTTCAAGCTATATTACAAAGCTGTGATCACCAAGACAGCATGGTACTGTCACAAAAACAGACAAATAGGCCAATGGAACAGAATAGAGAACTCAGATATGGACCCTCAACTCTATGGTCAAATAATCTTCGACAAAGCAGGAAAAAACATGCAATGGAGAAAACATAATCTCTTCAATAAATGGTGCTGGTAAAATTGGACAGCCACATGCAGAAGAAGGAAACTAGACCATTATCTAACACCATTCACAAAGATAAACTCAAAATGGATGAAAAACCTCAATGTGAGACAGGAATCCATCAAAATCCTAGAGGAGAACATAGGCAGTAAACTGTTTGACATTGCTCACAGCAACTTCTTTCAAGATACATCTCCAAAAGCTAGTGAAACAAAAGCAAAAATGAACTTTCTTTCATCAAGATATAAAGCTTCTGCACAGCAAGGGAAACAGCCAACAAAACAAGGAGGCAACCCACAGAATGGGAGAAGATATTTGCAAATGACACTACAGATAAAGGGCTGGTATCCAAGATCTATAAAGAACTTCTCAAACTCAACCCCCCCAAAATAAATAATCAAGTCAAAAAGTGGGCAGAAGATATGAAAAGACACTTCTCTGAAGAAGACATACAAATGGCTAACAGACACATGAAAAAATGTTCATCATCATTAGCCATCAGGGAAATTCAAATCAAAACCACATTGAGATACCACCTTATACCAGTTAGAATGGCAAAAATGGACAGGGAAAGAAACAACAAATGTTGGAGAGATTGTGGAGAAAGGGGAACCCTCTTACACTGTTGGTGGGAATGCAAGTTGGTACAGCCACTTTGGAAAACAGTGAGGGGGTTCCTCAAAAAAAATCAAAAATAGAGCTACCCTATGTCCCAGCAATTGCACTCCTGGGTATTTACCGCAAAGACACAGATGTAGTGGAAAAAGGGCCATACGCACCCCAATGTTCATAGCAGCAATGTCCACAATAGCCAAACTGTGGAAAGAGCCGAGATGCCCTTCAACAAATGAATGGATAAAGAAGATGTGGTCCACATATACAATGGAATATTACTCAGCCATTAGAAGGATGAATACCCAACTTTTACATCAACATGGATGGGACTGGAGGAGATTATGCTATGTGAAATAAGTCAAGCAGAGAAAGTCAATTATCCTATGGTTTCACTTATTTGTGGAACATAAGGAATAGCATGGAAGACATTAGGAGAAGGAAGGGAAAAATGAAGGGGGGAAATCAGAGGGAGAGATGAACCATGAGAGACTATGGACTCTGAGAAACAAACAGGGTTTTAGAGGGGAGGGGTGAGGTGGTATTCGTTAGCCCAGTGATGGTTATTAAGGAGGGCACGTACTGCTTGGAGCACTGGGTGTATGCAAAAACAATGGATCGTGGATCACCACATCAAAAACTAATGATGTATTGTATGGTGACTAACATAACATAAAAAAAAAAAAAAAAAAAAAAACAACCCTCCAGAGTCAGGAGACAAGGTCTTGGCAGAGGTTTGGGCTGGTCTCCTGGGGGAGGAGCACTGCTGTGCTGGGACTGAGGAAAGCATGACTGGTTCCACTGGACTGGAGGGAGCGGGCCTTGATGTAAGGAAATTAGGTAGTGAGTGTGGGGCCTATGCTGCTTCCCAGAGGTGGCCCTATACTTATGCTGACGGACATGGGTGGGAAATGGTACTGGCCATTTCCTTTGTTTACAGATATATCATTTTGTGAATTCTGCCTCTTTGGGACATGCTCCAAGATGAGCAAATAACCTCCCCACTGTGTGTTCCATGTGCTCTTCAGATCACTGTCTTCATGCTGTATGTTTCTGGGCTCTTTGCCCTGCGATCTTTCTAAAAGCAGTGCCATACTTTCTGGGTTGTACCCAGAAGCCTGCAGACTTTTAAAACTCAAGGCTTTAAGCCCCACTGGTTGCAGGAACTCACAAAATTTAACCCCTCTCACTTTCTAAGCCAATTACTACAGGGAATCATCTTCCCCATGTGCTCCTTTATCTCTAGTCTGTTTCTCACCCTTCTCTGTGACCACAGCTCCCTCCCCACCACGGTTGGCATGCTCTATTTTACTCTGTCACTACACTACCTATTAGTTTGACTGCCTTATTCTGACAGTCTTTGGGTCATTTTCTGGGGGGGGAGGATATTAAGGACGATTCAATAATTATCTAGTTGTATTTGTGGGACAAGGTGAGCCTAGGGTCCTCTTACTTTATTCCTATCTTCCTCCTAAAAGTGGAGCTGTCTTTTCAATCTGAATAGATTTAATGACATTAACTGTACTCAATTTTAGGTAGTAAACAGAGCACTGATAGTTCAGTATGTAAAGTGTTTTTAAAGATAAGCAAATATAATATGCATTAGATACTAATATGCTTTAGATACTCCTAATCAACTATTTATAAGAACAAAGACAGATTCCAGTTTAAGATGGCAAAGTAGGAAGATCCTGAACTCACTCCCATGGACATACCAAATCTATAGCTACATTTGAATAATTTCCTCTGAAAAAAAAAAAAAACAAAAAGGCTGTTTAAGCAATAGATATACATCAGGCAAACAAGAAAGCCACATTGAATTGGGTTGGAGAAGCTGAGACACAATCTCATCATAAACCCACAGTTTACGTGGTGACTTATAATCAGAAGGGAGCTTCTCTCTGAGGAATAAACTGTTTGAATCTCACATTTGGCACCCCAACATTTAAGACCTGCTCCTGAGTGACAAGCCCTAAGACTGCAAAAATCTGAAAAAAAAAAAATGGCTCTTAGAGGGTCCATGCACTCATGATCATTTGGGGGCCGAGCTCAGAGACAGCTAATTGTGTTCAGACTCTGGGTGAAAGAAGCTAATTTTTCTGTATTAAAGCATTGGTCTGACGCACAGGAATCCAATTTAAAACACCAAACTAAGCCTGCTGGAACATTCTCTGGGGATAGATAATCGTGGGCACTATCTTCATTCTCTCCCTCTATCTTGATCTAGCTGGTGGGCACCATCTTTTTTCCCCCATGTGTGACATCTTTACACACCTCTCTGCCTCACCCTAGCTTGTGGGTACTATCTTTACTCTCTTCCTATTTTGCACTAGAATAAGAACATTCCTTTTTTTGGTGGGATGCTTTTTTTTTTTAAAGGTTTTATTTATTTGTCAGAGAGAGAGAAAGAGCACAAGCAGAGGAGGGGTACTGGGAGAAGCAGGCTCCCTGCTAAGCAAGGAGCCGGATGCGGGACTCGATCCCAGGACCCCAGGACCATGACCCAAGCCAAAGGCAGATGCCCAACTGACTGAGCAACCCAGGCATCCCGGTGGGATGCTATCTTTACACTTTTCCTCTACCTCACTAGAGTCAGCTGGGACCATATTCATGTTCTCCCTCTGCTGTACTCAAGTAGCTCATGACATGGAACTCTTATATACTTCTGGTGCCCTGATTTTTGCAGCTACCACTCAGGGAACACCCCTTGATTACCTGACTTTAGAGGCCAGGGAGCATGAATTCCTTGGTTGTGTGGGACTATAAAAATCAAAGAGATGGTTCTTGGCAACCTGCCACCCCAGTGAACTGTGCAGACAGTATATTGGACCCCCCACCCAGGCTTTCTACAAAAAAAGTCCTATTTCCTTATCCAGAAATTTGTGCCTGAGGGGCAGACTTGCAGTTTGGCACACATCTAGTGGCCTATGAAGTGATTTTAGGGCACAGAGGCCAGTGGACACAATTTTCATGCTTTTTCCTCTCCCTCAGTTCAACTCATGGTATTTCTCAGAAGGAAGCTTATATTTCTGTCTGGCACCCTGATATTTGCAACTGTTGCCAGGGGACATCTCTATCTGGCCTGGCTCTGGTGGCCAAGAAGTCTTATTATCATGGGTCCCACAAGGATGTAACCAACATAAAAAGAAAATAGTTCTTAAACAATTACTATCCCTAGAGCACAGCAAGAGACAACAGACCTAGGAACTTAGCCCCTCTGTAAAGGAAGCCTATTAGCTAGTCATCAAAGATCCAGCCTGAAGTACAGGCTTCTACTTAAACAAATATATAAAGGCTGACTTATCCTTTCCATAGACCCCAAAAGCCAGGTACTATTTTCTTGTTTCCATCTGCTGTACTCCAGAGCACCAGTAAGAACAGCTCTTACAAACATCTGGTGCTCCAGATTTTACATCTGGCACCCTGGTTTTTGCGGCTGGGAATGCCCCTAGGCTGCTTGGTTTTAGTGAATAAGGGAGCTACTGTTCCTGAGTCCCACAGGACAGTAACAATTGAAGGGACATAGGGCACTGCACAGATAACAAACTAAATATGCATGCAGTCTCTGGGAAAAAAAGCCAATTTGCTTGCCCTAGAGCTTCAGCCTGAGGGACAATCTCAAGATATGACTCACACTTAGGGGCTTATCGAAATGCTTTCAGGGAATATATGGTGGAAGTTATCTTTGCCCTGTCACTCTGCCTCACTACAGCTCACCAGTATCTCCCAGAAAATAACATATACATTTGTCTGGAGCTCCATTTTCTGTGACTGATACCATGGGGACACATTCATATCACTTGGCTCTGATGGTCAGTGTGACTTACATTTGCAGTCCGTAAGACTGTATACATTTGCATACTTTAAATGCTGCTGCCTGAGTTCTGGCTTCCAATCAGCCTGGATATAGGTGCTGACATGCTTACTGTGAAACACTTACAGGTTCCAAATGTTGGGAACCATTAAAATTTTTACAACCTGCTTGGACAATCACAAAGGGCTGAGATACAACCAAGATCTAGCATAAGGTTGAATGAGAAGTTTTATCTTTTTATGAGGCCGTTACTTCAGGATTGGGAGAGGTGGTAGTTTCATCTTATGCATAGAAACCAACACAGAGGGGGGAGGAGCAAGGTGGTGGAGGAGTAGGAGACCTAAATTTTGTCTGGTTCTAGGAATTCAGCTAGATAGGAATAAAACCATTCTGAACACTTACTAACTCAACAGGAGATCAAATAAAAGAATAGCACCTCTCTGAACAGAAAAACCACCACTTTATGGAAGGTAGGACGTGTGGAGAAGTGAATCTGAGGCGATATTCGGGAAGATAGACGGCGGGAGAGGGGGCCTCCATCAGCCGCTACTGGCAAGCGATAGAGCAGCAGAGCACAAAATTGGAAATTTTAGAAGTCGTGTGTCAGAGATAGAAACGCTTGGTCACAGGCCAGTTGAGCACTGAGTGTGGCCAGAGACGGGGGAGACGGGAGTGATTGACTACTTTTCTCTGGGGGCTCACTGAGGAGTGGGGCCCTGTGTTCTCAGCTCCACTGGGGCAGAGATTGGGAGACCGCCATTTTCACTCTCATCCTCCAAAGCTGTGCAGAAAGCTTTCAGGGAACAAAATCTACTGAGAACAAACCCAAGCAGACTACTTAGCCCTGCCCAGCAAGGGCGTGGCAATTCCGCCTCCGGCAAAGACATTTGAGAACCATGGCAACAGGTCCCTCCCCCAGAAGATCAGCAAGAACTGCCAGCCAAGACCAAGTTCATCAAACAAAGAGAATAGCAGAACTCCAGCACTAGGGGAATACAGCACATAGAATTCATGGCCTTTTCCCCATGATTCTTTAGTCTTTCAAAGTTAATTTTTTTAGTTTCCTTTCTTTTCTTTTTGAATTTTTCTTTTTCCCTTTTTCAACCAACATCTTATTAATCCCTTTTTAAAAAAAATGTTTTTTATTGTTCATTTTTAGAGTCATATTTTATCCCTTCATAGTAGTTAACCTTATTTTTGGTATGTGTGTATATATATATATATATTTCTCTCTTTAAAATTTTGGGATACAGTTTCCTCTAACAGACCAAAATATACCATAAATCTCTAGTGTATATCTTTGTTCTAGTCTCCTGCCTGATCACATTCTCTTCCTTTTTTTTTTTAAATCCTCTTCTTTTTTTTTCAACCAACTTCTTATCTTATCAATTCCTTTTATAAAATCTTTTATAACTTTCATCTTTACAGTCATATTCCATCCCTTCATCGTATTTACCCTTATTTTTGTACATATATATATATATATATTACTTTTTCTTTCTTTATAGATTTTGGAGGCAATTTCTTCTCACAGACCATAATATGCCCAAAATCCAGTGTGTGGCACTGGTCTATGCATCAGACTGCTCATATTTGATCATATTTTTTTGTCTTTTTTTTTCTTTCTTTCCCTTTCTTTTCCCCCAGTTTCAGGGCTCTTCTGATTTGTTTAGTGTATATATTTCTGGGGTCATTGTTACCCTGTTAGCATTTTGTTCTCTCATTCATCTATTCTTCTCTGGACAAAATGACAAGATGGAAAAAATCACCTCAACAAAAAGAACAAGAGGCAGTACTGACTGCCAGGGACCTAATCAATACGGATATTAGTAAGATGTTTGAACTAGAGTTCAGAATGATGATTTTAATGATACTAGCTGGGCTTGAAAAAAGCATGGAAGATATTAGAGAAACCCTATCTGGAGAAATAAAAGAACTAAAATCTAACCAAGTCTAAATGAAAAAGGCTATTAATGAGGTGAAATCCAAAATGGAGGCTCTAACTGCTAAGATAAATGAGACAGAAGAGAGAATTAGCGATATAGAAGACTAAATGATGGAAAATAAAGAAGCTGAGAAAAAGACAGATAAACAACTACTGGATCACAAGGGCAAAATTCAAGAGATAAGTGATACCATAAAATGTAACAATATTAAATAATTGGAATCCCAGAAGAAGAAGAAAGAGAGAGAGGGGCACAAGGTATATTGGAGCAAATTATAGCAGAGAACTTCCCTAATTTGGGGAAGAAAACAGGCATCAAAATCCAGGAGGCACAGAGAACCCCTCTCAAAATCAATAAAAATAGGTCAACACCTGGACATCTAATAGTAAAACTTACGAGTCTCAGAGACAAAGAGAAAATCCTGAAAGCAGCTCTGGACAAGAGATCTGTAACCTACAATGTTAGAAACATTCGATTGGCAAGAGACCTATCCACAGAGACCTGGCAGGCCAGAAAGGACTGGAAAGTTATATTCAGAGCACTAAATGAGAATATGCAGCCAAGAATACTATAGCCAGCTAGGTTGTCATTGAAAATAGAAGGGGAGATAAAAATCATCCAGGACAAACAAAAAACAAAGGAATTTAATGGGGCACCTGGGTGGCTCAGGCAGTTATGTGGCTGCCTTCAGCTCAGGTCATGATCCCAGGGTCCATCTTCAGATGAATGGATAAAGAAGATGTGGTATATATATATATATATATATATATATATATATACAATGGAATATTATGCAGCCATCCAATGGAATGAAATCTTGCCATTTGCAACAAAGTGGATGGATCTGGAAGGTATTATGCTGAGCGAAATAAGTCAATCAGAGAAAGACATGTATCATATGATCTCACTGATATGAGGAATTCTTAATCTCAGGAAACAAACTGAGGGTTGCTGGAGTGGTGGGGGTTGGGAGGGATGGGGTGGCTGGGTGATAGACATTGGCAGGGGTATGTGCTATGTTGAGCACTGTGAATTGTGTAAGACTGTTAAATCACAGACCTGTACCTCTGAAACAAATAATACATTATATGTTAAAAAAAAAGAAGAAGAAGAATAGAGCAGGAAGGGAAAAATGAAGGGGGAGAAATCGGAGGGGGATAAGAACCATGAGAGTCTATGGACTCTGAGAAACAAACTGAGGATCCTAGAGGGAAGGAGGTTGGGGGATGGGTTAGCCTGGTGATGGGTATTAAATAGAGCAGGTACTGAATGGAGCACTGGGTGTTATACGCAAGCAATGAATCATGGAACACTACATCAAAAGCTAATGATGTAATGTATGGTGATTAACATAACATAATAAAAAAAAAAGAAACCAACACAGAGCGTCAAGCAAAATGAAGAAACAAATGAATATATTTCAAACACAAAGAATAGGCAAAATTTCAGGAAAACATAACTTAATGAAATGTAGATAAGTAATTTACCTGATTAAGAATTCAAAGTATAGGAAATAAAGATCCTCACTGAACGCAGGAGAGGAATAGATGATCACAGTGAGAACTTCAATAAAGAGAAAGTACTAAATAGAAGTCATAAAACTGAATATTACATAATTGAATTGAAAAATGCAATACAGGGCTTCAACAGCAGATTAGATTAAGTAGAAGAAAGGGTCAGTAAGGTTAAAAACAAGGCAGTAGAATTCACCCACTCAGAGAGGGAAGGAAGGAAGGAAGGAAGGAAGGAAGGAAGGAAGGAAGGAAGGAAGGAAGGAAGGAAGGAAGAAAGGAGAGAGAGAGAGAAAGCAAGCAAGCAAGCAAGCAAGAAAGAAAAAGAAAATATAGCTTAAGGAGTTTATGGAACATCAAGGGGATTAACATTTGCGTTATAGAGGTCCCAGAAAAAGAACAGATAGTGCCAGAAAACTTACTTGAAGAAATAAATGGCTAAAAATTTCCCCAGTCTGAGGAAGAAAACAGCATCCAGATCTAGGAAGCTCTGAGAGTTTCAATGAAAAGAACTCCGAGAGACCCACACCAATGCACATTATAATTAAAATTTGAAAAGTGAGACAAGATAAAAACTTGTTATGTACACTATCAGCAGATTTCTTTCACATAAATTTTACAGGTCAGAAGGGAGTGGCATGATATATTCAAAGTGCTGACAGAAAACAGAAGCAAAACAAAAAAAAAAAAAAGGCTTTCAGCTAAAAATATTCTACCTAGCAAAATTATTATTCAGAATTTAAGGAGAGATAAAAATCTTTCCAGAGAAGCAACTTGCCTTACAAGAAATGTTAAATGGGCTTCTTTAAGCTGAAAATAAAGCATACTACTCAGTAACAAGAAAACATAAGAATAAATGAACTTCACTGGAGAGGTAAATATATAGTAAATGCAGTGAATATAAAGGTCAACAGATATAAGTAGTAAAAAGAACAATAACTATAATGTAATGATAATAATTAAGAGAAACACAAGATTAAAAAATGTAAAATGTGACATCAAAACAATAAAAGATGTGGAGTTAAAAATGCAGAGCTTTAGAATCCAATCAAACTTAAGTTGTTATCAAATTAAAAGAGACTATTTTAGATAGAAGTTGTTGTATGTAAGTCTTATGGTACCCACAAAGTAAAATCTTATAGCATATACCACAAAATATAAAAAGTAAAATATTTAAATATACCATCAAAGAAAGTCATTAAACCAGAAAATAAGAGGAAAAAGGAACGGAGAGTAACTGCAAAATGACTAGAAAACAATTTAAAAAAATAGCAGTAAGTACATACCTATCAATAGTTACTTTAAATATAAAGTGACTAAATTTAATAAAAAAACATATGGCCAAATGGATTTTTTGGTTTTTAAATTTAAATTCCAGTTAGATAACCTACAGTCTGATATTACATTCAGATGTACAATACAGTGATTCAACATTTCCATATAATACCTGGTGCCCATCACAAGTGCCCTCCTTAATCCCCATCACCTACTTCAACCATCTCCCCATTCACCTTCCTTCTGGTAACCACAGTTTGTTCTTTATAGTTAAGAGCATTTCTTGGTTTGCCTCTCTTTTTCTCTTTTCCCCTTTGCTCATTTGTTTTGTTTCTTAAATTCCACATATGGTGAAAAATATAGTTTTTTTATTTCTCTGACTGACTTACTTTGCTTAACATAATATTCTCTAGCTCCTTTCATGTCATTGCAAATCGCAAGATTTCATTCTTTTTTATAGCTGAGCAATATTCCTGTGTGTGTGTGTGTGTGTGTGTGTGTGTGTGTGTGTGTGTGTGTGTGTGTATTCTTCTTTATGCATTCATCATTAGATGGACACGAACTGTTTCCATAATTTGGCTACTGTAGATAATGCTGCTATAAACACTGGGTATATGTATCCCCTTGAATTAGTATTCTTGTACTCTTTGGGCAAATATCTTGTAGTTCAATTGCTGGATCATGGTGTAGTTGTATTTTTAACTATTTGAGTAACCTCCACCCTGTTTTCCACAGTGACTGCACCAGTTTGTATTTCCACCAGCCGGGCAAGAAGGTTTCCCTTTCTTCACATCCTTGCCAACACCTGTTGTTTCTTGTGTTGTTGATTTTAGCCATCTGACTGGTGTGAGGTGATATCTCATTGTAGTTTTGATTTGTATTTCGCTGATGACCAGTTGATATTGAGCATCTTTTCATGTGTCAGTTGGCCTTCTGTATGTCTTTTTTGCAAAAATGTCTATTCATGAGCCACCTGAGTGGCTCAGCCAGTTAAGTGTCTGACTCTTGATTTCAGCTCAGGTCATGGTATCAAGATCGTGAGATGGAGTCCCACATTGGGTTCTGCACTACTAAAAATTCTCTCTCTCCCTCTCCCCCTCCCCCTCCCCCTTCTCTCCCACTTAAAAAAAAAGTCTATTCATGTCTTCTGCCTACTTTTAATTAGATTATTCATTTTTAGTGTGTTGAGTTTTAGAAGTTCTTTATATATTGTGATACTAACCCTTTATCAGATATATCATTTGCAAACGTCATATGTCATTTGCAAATACTCCATACGTTGCCTTTCATTTTATTGATCATTTCCTTCATTGTGCAGAAACTCTTTATTTTGATGAGATCCCACTAGTTTATTTTTATTTTAATTTCCCTTGCATCAGGAGACATATCTAAAAAGAAGTTGCTATAGCTGATGTCAGAGAAGTTACTGTCTGTGCTCTCCTAGGATTTATATGGTTTCTGGTCTCGCATTTAGGTCTTTAATCCATTTTGAATCTGTTTTCCTGTATGGCATGAGAAAATGACTCAGTTTAATTCTTTTGCATGTTGCTGTCCAGTTTTCCTAACAGCATTTGTTGAAAAGACTTTTTCCCATTGGATATTTTCTCCTGCTTTATCAAAAACTACTTGACCATATTAATTGTCGGTTCATTTCTGAACTTTTTTTTTTAATTACTTTCAGAGATATAATTTAGTGATTCATCGGTTGCATGTAACACCCAGTGCTCATTACATCAAGTGCCCTCGTTAATGCTCATCACTTCAATTACCCCATCCCCCACCCACCTCCCCTCAGGTTGTTTTCTAGAGTTCAGCATTTCTGAATTTTCTATTCTGTTCCATTGATCTGTCTATTTTTGTGCCAGTACCATACTGTTTGGATTACTACATTTTCATAATAATTCGAATATCAGAACTATGATGCCTCCATCATTGCTTTTTCCTTCACAAAAAGCATTTAAACAAAGATATAACATCCATTTTTGATAATTTTTTAAATTTTTTATTGTTATGTTAATCACCATACATTACATCATTAGTTTTTGATGTAGTGTTCCAGGATTCATTGTTTGCATACAACACCCAGTGCTCCATGCAGAGCATGCCCTCTTTAATACCCATCACCAGGCTAACACATCCTCCTACCCCACTCCCCTCTAGAACCCTCAGTTTGCTTTTCAGAGTCAATCTCTTTCATGGTTCGTCTCCCCCTCCAATTTACACCCCTGCATTCTTCCCCTCCTGTTATCTCCTTTTTATTCTTTTGTTAACATATATTGTATTATTTGTTTCAGAGGTACAGATCTATGATTCAACAGTCTTACAAAATTCAGAGTGCTCACTATAGCACATACCTTCCCCAATGTCTATCACCCAGCTACCCCATCCTTCCCACCCCCCACCACTCCAGCAACACTCCTTTTGTTTCCTGAGATTAAGAATTCCTCATATCGGGTGTCTGGGTGGCTCAGATGGTTAAGCGTCTGCCTTCGGCTCAGGTCATGATCCCAGGGTCCTGGGATCGAGTCCCGCATCGGGCTCCCTGCTCCTTGGGAGCGTGCTTCTCACTCTGCTTCTCTCTCTCTCTCTCTCCCTCTCTCTCTCTCCCTCTGTCTCTCATGAATAAATAAAATCTTAAAAAAAAGAATTCCTCATATGAATGAGGTCATATGATACATGTCTTTCTCTGATTGACTTATTTCGCTCAGCATAACACCTTCCAATTCCATCCACATTGTTGCAAATGGCAAGATCTCATTCCTTTCGATGGCTGCCTAATATTCCATTGTATATATATACCACTTCATCTCTATCCATTCATCTGTCAATGGACATCTTGGCTCTTTCCACAGTTTGGGTATTGTGGACATTGCTGCTATAAACATCAGGGTGCACATACCCATTCAGATCACTACATTTGTATCTTTGGGGTAAATACCCAGTAGTGCAATTGCTGGATCATATGGTAACTCTATTTTCAACTTCTTGAGGAACCTCCATACTTTTTTCGAGTGGTTGCACCAGCTTGCATTCCCACCAACAGTGTAGGAGGGTTCCCCTTTCTCTGCGTCCCCACCAACATCTGTCGTTTCCTGACTTGTTAATTTTAGCCATTCTGACTGGTGTGAGGTGATATCTCATTGAGGTTTTGATTTGGATTTCCCTGATGCTGAGCGATGTTGAGCACTTTTTCATGTGTCTGTTGGCCATTTGGATGTCTTCTTTGGAAAAATGTCTGTCCATGTCTTCTGCCCATTTTTTGATTGGATTGTTTGTTCTTTGGGTGTTGAATTTGATAAGTTCTTTATAGAATATGGACACTAGCCCTTTATCTGATATGTCTGTTGCAAATATCTTCTCCCATTAGGTCGGTTGTCTTTTGGTTTTGTTGAATGTTTCTTTTGCTGTGCAAAAACTTTTTATCTTGATGAGGTCCCAAAAGTTCAATTTTGCCCTTGCTTCCCTTGCCTTTGGCGATGTTTCTGGGAAGAAGTTGCTGTGGCTGAGATCGAAGAAATTGCTGCCTGCGTTCTCCTTTAGGATTTTGATGGACTCCTGTCTCACATTTTGGCCTTTCAACAATTTTGAGTCTATTTTTGTGTGTGGTCTAACGAAATGGTCCACTTTCATTCTTCTGCATGTGGTTGTCCAATTTTCCCAACACCATTTGTTAAAGAGACTGTCTTTTTGCCACTGGACATTCTTTCCTGCTTTGTCAAGATGAGTCAACCATAGAGTTGAGGGTCCATTTCTGGGCTCTCTATTCTGTTCCATTGAGGTATGTATCTGTTTTTGTGCCAGTACCGTACTGTCTTGATGATTACAGCTATGTAATAGAGCTTGAAGGCCAGAATTGTGATGGACCACCTTTGTTTTCTTTTTCATAATTCCTCTGGTTATTCGTGGTCTTTTCTGGTTCCATACAAATTTTGTATTTGAAATACAAAATTTCCTTGAAATAAGTGGATGGTATTTTGATAGGGATTGCATTGAATGTGTAGATTGCTCTAGGTAGCATTGACATCTTCACAATATTTGTTTTTCCAACCCATGAGCATGGAATATTTTTCCATTTCTTTGTGTCTTCTTCAATTACTTTCATGAGTATTTTAACTTTTCTGAGTACAGATTCTTTGCCTCTTTGGTTAGATTTATTCCTAGGTATCTTATGGTTTTGGGTGCAATTATACATGGGATCAACTACTTAATTTCTCTTTCTTCTGTCTTGTTGTTGGTGTATGGGAATGCCACGGATTTCTGTGCATTGATTTTATATCCTGCAACTTTACTGAAATCCTGCATGAGTTCTAGCAGTTTTGCGGTAGAGTATTTTGGGTTTTCCACAGAAAGTATCATATCATCTGCAAACAGTGAGAGTTTGACTTCTTCTTTGCTGATTTGGATGATTTATTTCTTTTTGTTGTCTGGTCGCTGTGGCTAGGGATCCTAATTCTATGTTGAATAGTAGTGGTGATAGTGGACATCCCTGCCGCATTCCTGACCTTAGGGGGGAAAGCTCTCAGTTTTTCCCCATTGAGAATGATATTCGCTGTATGTTTTTGATAGATGGCTTTTATGATATTGAGGTATGTACCGTCTATCCCTATACTCTGAAGAGTTTTGATCAAGAAAGGATGCTGTACTTTGTCAAATGCTTTTTCTGCATCTATTGAGAGGATCATATGTTTCTTGTTATTTATTTTGTTAATGTATTTGATCACATTGATTGATTTGCGGATGTTGAACCAACCTTCCAGCCCAGGGATAAATCTCACTTGGTCATGGAGAATAATCCTTTTAATGTACTGTTGGATCCTATTGGCTAGTATTTTGATGAGAATATTTGCATCCGTGTTCATCAAGAATATTGGTCTGTAATTCTCCTTTATGATGGGGTCTTTGTCTGGTTTTGGGATCAAGGTAATGCTGGCCTCATAAAACGAGTTTGGAAGTTTCCCTTCCATTTTTATTTTTCGGAACAATTTCAGAAGAATAGGTATAAATTCTTCTTGAAATATTTGGTAGAACTCTCCTCGGAAGCCATCTGGCCCTGGGCTTTTGTTTGTTGGGAGATTTGTGATGACTGCTTCAATTTCCTTAGTGGTTATAGGTCTGTTCAAGTTTTCTATTTCTTCCTGGTTCAGTTTTGGTAGTTGATACTCTCTAGGAATGCATCCATTTCTTCCAGATTATCTAATTTGCTGGCATATAGTTGCTCATAATATGTTCTTATAATTGATTGTATGTCTTTGGTGTTGTTTGTGATCTCTCCTCTTTCATTCATGATTTTGTTGATTGGGGTCATTTCTCTCTCTCTTTTTTTTTTTTTTTTTTTTGGATAAGTCTGGCCAGGGCGTTATGAATCTTGTTAATTCTTTCAAAGAATGTTGACTGTGTTGCTTTCTGGTCTATGTTACTTTTAGGCTCTCTCTGTTTAGAGGACCACTTTCAATATTGTAGGGCTGGTTCGTGTTTGCAAATTCTTTTAGTTTTTGTTTGTCCTGGAAGCTTTTTATCTCTCCTTCTATTTTCAATGACAACCTAGCTGGATATAGTATTCTTGGCTGCATATTTTTCTCATTTAGTGTGCCTAAGATATCATGTCAGTCCTTTCTTGCCTGCCAGGTCTCTGTGGATAGGCTTGTTGCCAACCTAATGTTTCTAACATTATAGGTTACATATCTCTTCTCCCGAGCTGCTTTCAAGATTTTCTCTCTTTCTCTCAGACTCATAAGTTTTACTATTAGATGTTCGGGTGTCGACCTATTTCTATGGATTTTAAGAGGGGTTTTCTGTGCCTCCTGGTTTTGATGCCTGTTTCCATCCCCAAATTAGGGAAGTTCTCTGGTATAATTTGCTCCAATATACCTTCTGCCCCTCTCTCTCTTTTTCTTCTGGGATCCCAATTATTCTAACATTGTTTCATCTCATGGTATGCTTATCACTCGAATTCTGTCTTCATGATCCAGTCATTTATCTCTTTTTCTCAGCTTCTTTATTTTCCATCATTTGGTCTTCTATATCACTGATTCTCTCTTCTGCCTCATTTATCCTAGCAGTTAGTGCCCCCATTTTTTATTGTTCCTCAGTAATAGTCTTTTTGATTTGTACTTGCGTAGGTTTTAGTTCTTTTATTTCTCCAGAAAAGTTTTCTCTAATAACGTCCATGCATTTTTCAAGCCCAACTAGTATCTTTAAAATCATGACTCTGAACTCTAGATCTGACATCGTACTGATGTCCATATTGATTAGGTCCCTGGCAGTCGGTACTGCCTCTCATTTTTTTTTTTTTTTGAGGAATTTATTTCATCTTGTCATTTTGTCTAGAGGAGAATAGATAAATGAGAGAACAAAATGCTAACAGGGTAACAACGTCCCCAGAAAATATACTCTAAACAAATATGAAATGACCTGAAACCTGGGAAAAGAAAGAAGAAAGAAAAAGAAAAAATAAAAATAAACAAAAACAGAACAAAACAAAACAAAACAGAATATGATCAAATATGTTCAGGCTGGTGCATATATCAGTGCCACACACTAAAATTGGGTTTATTTTGGTCTTTTAGAAGAACGTGCCTCCCAAAATTTTAAGAAAGGAAAACTTATATATGTACCAAAATAATGGTTGATAGGATGAAGGGATGTAATTTGACTGTAAAGATGAAAATTATAAAAAGTTTTATAAATGGAATTGATAAGAAGTTGTTTGAAAAAAGAAAGAAGAGTATTTAAAAAAAAGGAAAAAAAACGGTTGAGATTGTGATCAGGCAAGAGAGTAGAACAAAGCCATACACTAGAGATTTAGGGTATATTTTGATCTGTTAGAAGAAACTGTATCTCCAAATTTTAAAGAGAGAACAACTTATACATATATATGCCAAAAATAAAGGTAACTACTATGAAGGGATAGAATATGGCTTCAAAAATGAAAAATAAAAAATATTTTTTAAAAAAGAGATTGATAAGATGTTAGTTGAAAAAGGCAAAAAGAAAAAGTCAAGAAAAAAGGACAGTTAAAAAAATTAACTTTGAAAGACTAAAGAATCGTAGTAAAAAAGGCGTGGATTCTATGTGCAGTGTTCCCCTAGTTCTGTAGTTCTGACATTCTCATTGATCGATAAACTTGGTCTTAGCTGCCTGTTCTTGCAGGTTCGGGGGGAAGGGCCTGTTGCCATGGTTCCCAAATGTCTTTGCCGGAAGCGAAATTGCCCCGTCCTTGTCGGTCCACACTAAGTAATCTGCTCCGGTTTGCTCTCAGGAGCTTTATTTCCCTGCAAGCTTTCCGAACAGCTTTGGAGGACGAGAGTGAAAATGGCGGCTTCCCAATCTCTGCCCTGGAGGAGCTGAGAACTCAGGGCCCCACTCCTTAGTGAGCCCCAGAGAAAAGCAGTCAATCACTCCCATCTCCCAGGTCTCTGGCCACACTCCATGCTCACCCGTCCTCTGACAGAGCATTTCTATCTCTGGCACCTGACTCATTTTGGAGTCTCCAAACCCAGCAGATCCCTGTGGTGTACTCTCATGCGATTCCTCCCCGGGGGAAGAAGGATCATCTCCCTGGATCTGCCACTTGTTAGGTCCCTGCTGGAGGAGCAATGGCCCGACTGTCCCGCAAGTCACAGTTTATGCAACCCCGAGCTGAGAGCCCGTTCCTTGGCTCCAATTCTGCAGCCAGCTTTCCCAATCCGATACCTGTGGTCTCTGCTGCAATCATGCACCCGCAGGCTTATTTGTGACCCCAAGGGTCATGAGACCACACTGCCCCAAGAGGGTTCCAACCCCTGATTAGCCACTGCAGGGACATCTTTCAGTGGCATGGACTTCTAAAAGTTTCGATTTTGTGCTCCACTGCTCTATCACTTACCAGAAGTGGCCACCAGAGGCTCCCTCCCCTGTCGTCTATCCTCCCGAGTATGGCCTCGGAGTCACTTCTCTGCACGTCCTACCTTCCAGAAAGTGGTCGCTTTTTTGTTCAGAGAGTTGTTGCTATTCTTTTCTTCGATCTCCTGTTGAGTTCATAGGTGTTCAGAATGGTTTGGTCCCTATCAAGCTGAATTCCTGAGAGCAGATGAAATCCAGGTCTCCTACTCTTCTGCCATCTTGCTCTGCCCCCCCCTTTTAAAAATTTTTTATTGTTATGTTAATCACCATACATTACATCATTAGTTTTTGATGTAGTGTTCCATGATTCATTGTGCATAACACCCAGTGCTCTACACAGAACGTGCCCTCTTTAATACCCATCACCAGGCTAATCCATGCCCCCACCCCCCTCCCCTCTAGAAACCTCAGTTTGTTTTTCAGAGTCCAACTTCTCTCATGGTTCGTCTCCGCCTCCGACTTACTCCCCTTCATTCTTCCCGTCCTGCTATCTTCTTTTTTTTTTCCTTAACATATATTTCATTATTTGTTTCAGAAGTAAAGATCTGTGAGTCAACAGTCTTGCACAATTCACAGTGCTCACCATAGCACATACCCTCCCCAATGTCTATCACCCAGCCACCCCATCCCTCCCACTCCCCAACACTCCAGCAAACCTCAGGTGTTTCCCGAGGTTAAAAATTCCTCATATCAGGGAGGTCATATGATACATGTCTTTCTCTGATAGACTTATTTCACTCAGCATAACACCCTCCAGTTCCATCCATGTTGTTGCAAATGGTGTGATCTCATTCCTTTTGATGGCTGCATAATATTCCATTGTGTATATATACCACTTCTTCTTTATCCATTCGTCTGTCGATGGACATCTTGGCTTTTTCCACAGTTTGGCTATTGTGGACATTACTGCTATAAACATTGGGGTGCACGTACCCCTTCGGATCCCTACGTTGGTATCTTTGGGGTAAATACCCTGTAGTGCAATTGCTGGATCGTATGGTAGCTCTATTTTCAACTGTTTGAGGAACCTTCATACTGTTTTCCAGAGTGGTTGCACCAGCTTGCGTTCCCACCAACATTGTAGGAGGGTTCCCCTTTCTCCACAACCCGCCAACATCTGTCGTTTCCTGACTTGTTAATTGTAGCCATTCTGACTGCTGTGAGGTGGTATCTCATTGAGGTTTTGAATTGGATTTCCCTAATTCCGAATGATGTTGAGCATGTTTTCATGTGTCTGTTGGCCATTTGGATGTCTTCTTTGGAAAGAACAGACATGAAATGTCTGTTCATGTCTACTGCCCATTTCCTGATTGGATTATTTGTTCTTTGGGTGTTGAGTTTGACAAGTTCTTTATAGATTTTGGATACTAGCCCTTTATCTGATATGTCATTTGTAAATATTTTCTCCCATTTTGTCGGTTGTCTTTTCGTTTTGTGGACTAATTCTTTTGCTGTACAAAAGCTTTTTATCTTGATGAAATGCCAATAGTTCATTTTTGCCCTCACTTCCTTTGCCTTTGGCGATGTTTCTAGAAAGAAGTGGCTGCGGCTGAGGTCGAAGAGGTTGCTGCCTGTGTTCTCCTTTAGGATTTTGATGGACTCCTGTCTCACGTTTAGGTCTTTCAACCATTTGGAGTCTATTTTTGTGTGTGGTGTAAGGAAATGGTCCAGTTTCATTCTTCTGCATGTGGCTGTCCAATTTCACCAACACCATTTGTTGACGAGACTGTCTTTATTCCATTGGACATTCTTTCCTGCTTTGTCAAAGATGAGTTGACCATAGAGTTGAGGGTCCATTTCTGGGCTCTCAATTCTGTTCCATTGATCTATGTGTCTGCTTTTGTGCCAGTACCATACTGTCTTGATGATGACAGCTTTTAATAGAGCTGGAAGTCCGGAATTGTGATCCCGCCAGCTTTGCTTTTCTTTTTCAATATTCCTCTGGCTATTCTGGGTCTCTTCTGGTTCCATACAAATTTTAGGATTACTTGTTCCATTTCTTTGAAAAAAGTGGATGGTATTTTGATGGGGATTGCATTGAATGTGTAGATTGCTCTAGGTAGCATTGACATTTTCACAATGTTTGTTTTTCCAATCCATGAGCATGGAACTTTTTTCCATTTTTGTGTTCTTCAATTTCTTTCCTGAGCATTTTATAGTTTTCTGAGTACAGATCCTTTGCCTCCTTTGTTAAATTTATTCCTAGGTATCTTATCATTTTGTGTGTAATTGTAAATGGGATCAACTCTTGATTTCTCTCTCTTCTGTCTTGTTGTTGGTGTATAGGAATGCCACTGATTTCTATGCATTGATTATATATCCTGCTACTTTACTGAATTCCTGTATGAGTTCTAGGAGTTTTGGGGTGGAGTCTTTTGGGTTTTCCACATACATTATCATATCATCTGCAAAGAGTGAGAGTTTGACTTCTTTACCGATTTGGATGCCTTTGATTTCTTTTTGTTGTCTGATTGCTGTGGCTAGGCCTTCTAATACTATGTTGAATAGCAGTGGTGAGAGTGGACATCCCTGCCGCGTTCCTTACCTTATGGGAAAAGCTCTCAGCTTTTCCGATTGAGAATGATATTCGCTGTAGGTTTTTCATAGATGGCTTTTATGATATTGAGGCATGGAACCTCTATCCCTATACTCTGAAGAGTTTTGAACAAGAAAGGATGCTTTACTTCGTCAAATGCTTTTTCTGCATCTTTTGAGAGGATCATATGATTCCTGTTCTTTCTTTTGTTAATGTATTATATCACGTTGATTGATTTGCGGATGTTGAACCAAACTTGTAGCCCAGGGATAAATCCCACTTGGTCATGGTGAATAAACCTTTTAATGTACTGTTGGATCCTGCTGGCTAGTTATTTGGTGAGAATATTTGCATCCATGTTCATCAAGGATATTGGTCTGTAATTCTCCTTTTTGATGGGGTCTTTGTCTGGTTTTGGGATCAAGGTCATGGTGGCCTCATAAAATGAGTTTGGAAGCTTTCCTTCCATTTGTGTTTTTTGGAACAGTTTCAGGAGAATAGGTATTAATTCTTCTTTAAATGTCTGATAGAATTCCCCTGGGAAGCCATCTGGCCCTGGGCTTTTGTTTGTTGGGAGATTTTCGATGACTGCTTCAATTTCCTTAGTGATTATACGTCTGTTCCAGGTTTTCTATTTCTTTCTGGTTCAATTTTGGTAGTTGATACATCTCTAGGAATGCACCCATTTCTTCCGGGTTATATAATTTGCTGGCATAGAGTTGCTCAGAATATGTTCTTATAGTTGTTTGTATTTCTTTGGTGTTGGTTGTGATCTCTCGTCTTTCATTCATGATTTTGTTGATTTGGGTCATTTCTCTTTTCTTTTTGATCAGTCTGGCCAGGGGTTTATCAATCTTGTTCATTCTTCAAAGAACCAGCTCCTAGTTTCGTTGATCTGTTCTAGTGTTCTTTTGTTTTCTATTTCATTGATTTCTTCTCTGATCTTTCTTATTTCTCTTCTCCTGCTGGGTTTAGGCTTTTTGCTGTTCTTTCTCTAGCTCCTTTATGTTTAGGGTTAGGTTGTGTATTTGAGACCTTTCTTGTTCCTCGAGAAAGGCTTGTATAGCTATATGCTTTCCTCTCAGGACTGCCTTTGCTGTATCCCAAAGATTTTGAACAGTTGTGTTTTCATTTTCATTGGTTTCCATGAGTTTTTTTAATTCTTCTTTAGTTTCCTGGTTGACCCATTCATTCTTTAGTAGGATGCTCTTTAACCTCCATGTATTTGAGTTCTTTCCAACATTCCTCTTGTGATTGAGTTCTAGTTTCAAAGCACTGTGGTCTGAAAATATGCAGGGAATGATCCCAATCTTTGGTACCAGTTGAGACCTGATTTGTGACCTAGGATGTGATCAATTCTGGAGAATGTTCCATGGGCACTAGAGAGGAATGTGTATTCCATTGCTTTTGGATGGAATGTTCTGAATATGTCTGTGAAGGACATTTTGTCCAGTGTGTCATTTAAAGTCTTTATTTCCTTGTTGATCTTTTGCTTAGATGATCTGTCCATTTCAGTCAGGGGGGTGTTAAAGTCCCCCACTATTATTGTATTGTTGTCAATGTGTTTCTTTCCTTTTGTTATTAATTGCCTTATATAATTGGCTGCTCCCATGTTAGGGGCATAGATAGTTACAATTGTTAGATCTTCTTGTTGGATAGACCCTTTAAGTAATATATAGTGTCCTTCTTCATCACTTATTATAGTCCTTGTTTTAAAATCTAATTAATCTGATATAAGAATTGCCACCCCAGCTTTCTTTTGGTGTCCATTAGCATGGTAAATGGCTTTCCACCCCCTCACTTTCAATCTGGGGATGTCTTTAGGTCTAAAATGAGTCTCTTGCAGACAGCATACTGATGGGTCTTGTTTTTTAATTCAATCTGATAGCCTGTGTCTTTTGATTGGGGCATTTAGCCCATTTACATTCAGGGTAACTATTGAAAATATGAATTTAGTGCCATTGTATTGCCTGTAAGGTGACTGTTACTGTATATTCTCTGTGTTCCTTTCTGATCTATGCTGCTTGTAGGCTCTCTCTTTGCTTAGAGGACCCCTTTCCATATTTCTTTTAGGGCTGGTTTCGTGTTTGCAAATTCCTTTAGGTTTTGTTTGTCCTGGAAGCTTTTTATCTCTCCTTCTATTTTCAATGATAGCCTAGCTGGATATGGTATTCTTGGCTGTATATTTTTCTTGTTTCGTGCTCTGAAGATATCATGCCAGTCCTTTCTGGCCCGCCAGGTCTCTGTGGATAGGTCTGTTGCCAATCTAATATTTCTACCATTATAGGTTACATATCTCTTCTCCCGAGCTGCTTTTAAGATTTTCTCTTTTTCTTTGAGACTCGTAAGTTTTACTATTAGATATCGGGGTGTTGACCTATTTTTATTAAGTTTGAGAAGGGTTCTCTGTGTCTCCTGGATTTTGATGTCTGTTTCCTTCCCCACATTAGGGAAGTTCTCTGCTATAATTTCCTCCAATATACCTTCTGCCTCTCTCTCTCTCTTTCTTCTTCTTCTGGGATCCCATTTATTCGAATGTTGTTTCGTCTTATCGTATCGCTTCTCTCTCGAATTCTGCCTTCGTGATCCTGTAGTTGTTTCTCTCTTTTTCTCTGCCTATTTATTTTCCATCATTTGGTCTTCTATATCGCTGATTCTCTCTTCTGCCTCATTTATCCTAGCAGTTAATGCCCCCATTTTTGATTGCACCTCATCAATAGCCTTTTTGATTTCGACTAGATTAGATTTTAGTTCTTTTATTTCTCCAGAATGGGTTTCTCTAATAACTTCCAGGGTTTCTTCAAGCCCAGCTAGTATTTTTAAAGTCATGTTTCTGAACTCTAGGTCCGACATCATACTAATGTCCGTATTGAGTAAGTCCCTCGCAGACGGTACTACCTCTTGTTCTTTTTGTTGAGGTGATTTTTTTCGTCTTGTCATTTTGTCCAGAGGAGAATAGATGAATAAGAGAACAAAATGCTGACAGGTTAACAACGTCCCCAGCAAATATACTCTATACAAATCAGAAAAGACCTGAAACCAGGGTAAAAGAAAGGGAAAGAAAGAAAAAAGAAAGAGAAAAAATAAAAAAGCAAAAAAAAAAGATAAAAACAAACGAAAACAGATCAAAAGAAAAAAAAACAGAATATGATCAAATATGATCAGGGTAGTGCATAGATCAGTGCCACACACTAGATTTTGGGTGTATTTTGGTCTGTTAGAAGACAGTGCCTCCTAAAATTTTAAAGGAAGAAAGACTTATATATGTACAAAATAAGGGTTGATACAATGAAGAGATGGAAGATGACTGCAAAGATGAAAATTATAAAAGGTTTTATAAACGGAATTGATAAGATAATAATTTGTTTGAAAGAAGAAAGAAGAAGATTTAAAAAAAAAAGGAAAGAAAAAATGGGAGAGACTTTGATCAGGCAGGAGACTAGATAAAAGCCAAACACTAGTGATTTAGGGTATATTTTGATCTGTTAGAAGAAACTGTATATCAAAATTTTAAAGAGAGAAGAACTTATATATATATACAAAAATAAGGGTAACTACTCTTAAGGAATAAAATATGACTCTAAAAATGAAAAATAAAAAATGTTTTTTTAAAAGGGATTGATAAGATGTTGGTTGAAAAAGGGAAAAAGCAAAATTCAAAAAAGAAAAACAAAAAACAGTTAAAAAATTAACTTTTAAAAACTAATGAATCATGGTAAAAAAGCCATGAATTCTATGTGCGGTATTCCCCTAGCGCTGGAGTTCTCCCATTCTCCTTGATCCGTAAACTTGGTCTTGGCTTGCTGGCTGTTCGTGCTGATCTTCTGGGGGAGGGGCCTGTTGCCGTGGTTCCCAGATATCTTTGCCAAGGCAGAATTGCCCCGCCCTTGCCGGTCCGGGCTAAGCAAGCTGCTCAGGTTTGCTCTCAGGAGGTTTTGTTCCCTGCAAGCTCTCGGTACAGCTTTGGAGGACCAGGGTGAAAATGGTGGCCTCCCACTCTCTGCCCAGAGTAACTAAGAACTCAGGGCTCCGCTCCTCAGTGCACCCCCAGAGAAATGCAGTCAATCACTCCTGTCTCCCTGCTCTCTGACCGCACTCCGTGCTCACCTGGCCTGTGACTGAGCGTTTCTATCTCTGGTACCCAACCCCGTGTGGAGTCTCCAAACCCAGCAAATCCCTGTGGTGCTCTTCTGCGCTGCTCCTCCTGGGGGAGGAAGGGGAGTCTCCCCGCCTCTGCTGCTTGTTGGGTTCCTGCTGGAGGCGCAGTGGCCCAACTGGGCTGCGGATCACAGTTTATGGCCACCCCGAGCTGAGAGCCCATGCCTCAGCTCCACCTCTGCAGCTGGCTTCCCCACTCCGATACCTGGGAGGTCTGCTGCACTCAGGCACCCCCGGTCTTTCTGTGACCCCGAGGGTCCTGAGTCCACACTGTCCCGCTGGGTTTCCACCTCCCGCTTAGCCACTGGAGTGACGTCCCTCAGTGGAACCGACTTCTAAAAGTTCCAATTTTGTGCTCTGTGGCTCTAGCACTTGCCAGAAGTGGCCAATGGAGGCCCCCTCCCCCACCGTCTATCCTCCCAAATATCGCCTCGGATTCACTTCTCCACACGTCCTACCTTTCAGGAAGTGGTCGCTTCTCTGTTCAGAGAGTTGTTGCTACTCTCTTCTTCGATCTCCTGTTGAGTTCGTAGGTGTTCAGAATGGTTTGATCCCTATTCAGCTGAATTCCTGAGACCAGACGAAATCCAGGTCTCCAACTCTTCTGCCATCTTGCTCTGCACTCTCTGCCCCCCATTTTTGATAAAATCTTTTAAGAAAGGTATAGTGGGAACATATCTCAATGTAATAAAGGCCCTATACAACAAGCCCAGAAATAACATCATACTCGGTGAAATGCTTAATCTTAGAGAACAGAAAGAAGATCAGATGCTTATTCTCATCACTTTTATTCAGCTTAGTATTGGAAGTCCTACCCAGAGCAATTATACTAGAAATAGAAAGAAAAGCCATCAAATCTGGTAAAAAGCAAAATTGCTACTATTTGTATATCACATATTATATACAGGAAGCCCTAAAGACTCCATCAAAAAAATTTTACAAGCAGTAAAATAATTCAGTTAAGCTGTAGGATACAAAATCAATCCAGAAATATTGTTTGAATTTCTAAAAACTAACTACAAATTATTGGAAAGATAAGTTACTAAAACAATCCCATTTGTAGATTTTCATCAAAAAGATTAAAATATCTAGGAATAAATTTAACCAAGGAGTTGAAAAATCTGTACACTCAAAACTAAATATTAATAAAAAATGAAGAAGATACATATAAGTGTAATGATAGTCTGCTCATAAATAAGAATTAATATTGCTAAAATGTCATACTGCTCAATTAATCTAAAGATTCAATGCAGTCTTTATTAAAATTCCAATGATATTTATTACAGAAATAAACAAATGATCTCAAAATTTTTATAAACCCACCAAAGAGCCTGAAGCACTGAAGCAAATTTGAGAAAGAAGAACAAAGCTGGAGGTATCAGAATCTCAAATTTCAAGATATTTGACTATGCTCTAACAATCAAGACAGCATGATACTGGCCCAAACATAGACACAGAGATCAGTGGAACAGAATATAGAGCCCAGAAATAAACCTACATGTATATCTTCAATTAATGCATGACAAAGGAGGCATGAATATATGATGAGGAAATCAGAATTTCTTCAGTAAATGATGTTAAGAAAACAACAACCACATACAAGAGAAAGGAAGGAGATCCCTATCTTACACCATACATAAAAATTAGCTCAAAGTGGATTAAAGACTTGAACATAAGACTTGAAATTTAAGACTCCTAGAAGAAAACATAAGCAGTAAACTTGACATTAGGCTTGGCAATTATTTTTGAATCTGACACCAAAAGCAAAAGTAGCAAAGGCAGAAATAAATGTGTGATTACATAAAGCTATAAACCAACCAAACCAACATAAAAACTTCCACAGAGAAAGGGAAACCATAAAAAAAAAAAAGGAAAAGCACTGGGTGTTATACAAAAACAATGAATCATGGAACAATACACCAAAACTAATGATATGTGACTAAAGTAACATAAAAAAAAAAAAGGAAAAGCAGCCTACTGAATGGGAGATAATGTTTGTAAAGCAATATATGATAAGATATTAATATCCAAAAAAGAATTCATACAAATGAATTGCACAAACACAAGCTATTCAATTATAAATATGCTGGTGATCTGAATAGACATTTTTCCTAAGTAGACATACTGACTGCTAATAGGTACATAAAAAGATGCTAAACATCACTAGTATCAGGGAAATGCAGATCAAAATCATAAGGAGATATCACATCCCACCTGTAGAATGGCTATTATCAAAAAGATAAAAAATAAGTGTTGACAAAGATGAGGAAAGGAGAAAGGACATCCTTGTGTTCTCCTGTGGGGATGTAAAATGGTGCAGCCACTATTGAAAACAGTATAAAGGTTCCTCAAATAAAGGTTCCTCAAAAAACAAAACAAAACAAAACAACAAACCAAACCAAACCAAAACAAAACCCCCATAAACCTGCCACATGATGCAGCAATTCTACTTCTGGGTATTTATCTGAAGAAAATGAAAACATTATCTTGAAAAGATGTGTAGGAAATATTATTCACACATAAAAACAATTATATCTTGCTATTTATGAAAACATGGATAAACCTCAATGATATTATGCTAAGTGAAATAAATCAAATAAAGACAAATACCATATAGTTTGACTTATATTTGAATACAAAAACAAAACAAAACAAGGTCATAGATATAGAGAACAGATTGGTGGTTCCCAGAGGCATGGGCTGGGAATGGGAAGTGAGGGAAAAGGACCAAAAGGTATAGACTGCTAGTTACAAAATAAATATGTCATGGGGATGTAATGTATAGCATGGTGACTAAAGTAAATAATGCTTTATTGCATATTTAAAAGTTGCTATGAAAATAAATCTTAATGGCACTCATCAGAAGGAAAAAAACTGTAACTATGTAAGGTGATAGATGTTAACTAGACTTATTGTGATACAAATATCTTATTATTACTTTGTACACTTGAAACTAATATGTTATATATCAATTCTACTTCAATTAAAAATATTTTGTATGAAACTGGACATTTTTCTTACACCATAGACAAAGATGAACTCGAAATGGATGAAAGACCTACATGTGAGACAGGAATCCATCAAAATCCTAGAGGAGGACAGGCAGTAACCTCTTCAACCTCAGCGGGAACAACTTCTTGCTAGACATGTCTCCAATATCAAGGGAAACAAAAGAAAAATGAACAATGAACTAATGGGTATTAAGGAGGGCATGTGTTGGGATGATCACTGAGTGTTTTACACAACTAATGAATCGTTGAACACTACAACAGAAACTTATGATGTACTATATGTTGGTTAAATGAACATAATGAAAAATAAAAATAAATAAATAAAAAGTGAACTATTGGGACTTCATTAAGATAAAAAGCTTCTGTAGAGCAAAGGAAACAGTCAGCAAAACTAAAAGGCAACTTACAGAACGGGAGAAGATATTGGCAAATGAGATATCAGATAAAGGGCTAGTATCCAAGATCTATAAAGAACTTATCAAACTCAACACTCAAAGAACAAATAATCCAGTCAAGAAATGGGCCAAAGACATGAACAGACATTTCTCCAAAGAAGACATCTAAATAGCCAACAGACACATGAAAAAATGCTTCACGCACTTGGCATCAGGAAAATACAAATCAAAACCACAATGAGATACCAACTTACACCAGTTAGAATGGTTAAATTTACCAAGACAGGAAACAACAAATATTGGCAAAGATGCAGAGAAAGGGGAATCCTTTTGCTGTTGGTGAGAATGCAAGCTGGTACAGCCACTCTGGAAAACCTGTGGAGGTTCCTCAAGAAGTTAAAAATAGAGCTACTCTGTGACCCAGCAATTGCACTACTGGGTATTTACCCAAAAGATAGAAATGTAGTGATCTGAAGGGGCTCCTGCACCCTGGTATTCATAGCAGCAATGTCCACAACAGCCAAACTGGAAAGAACTGAGATGTCCTTCAACAGATGAATGGATAAAGATGTGGTATATATAAAATGGAATATTCTCAGCCATTGGAAAGAATAAGTACTTACCATTTACATCAACGTGGATGGAACTAGAATGCATTATGCTGAGTGAAATAAGTCAGAGAAATACAATTATCATATGGTTTCAGTCATACGTGGAATATAAGAAATGGCACAGAAGATGTAGGGGAAAGGAGGAAAAACTTAATGGGAAATCATCAGAGAGGGAGAAAAACCATGAAAGACTCTTAACTGTAGGAAACAACTGAGGGTTGCTGGAGATGAGATGGGTGAGGTGTTGGGGTAATTGGGTGATGGGCATTAAGGAAGGTACATAGTGTGATGAGCACTGGGTGTTATATGCAACTGATAAATTATTGAACACTACATCTGAAACTAATGATGTACTATATGTATCTAATTGAATTTAATTAAAAAACTTTTCTTAGGGGTGCCTGGTGGCTCAGCTGTTTAAACGTCATGATCCTGGGTTCCTGGGATTGAGCTCTTCATCAGGCTCTCTCTGCTCAGTGGGACCCTGCTTCTCCCTCTTCTTGCTGCTCCCCCTGCTTGTACTTTCTCTCTGTCAAATAAATAAATAAAATCTTTTAAAAAAATTTTAAGAAAAAAATAAAAAAGAAACAAAACTAAATTACTATATTATATTTTCTACATTTTTGGAAAACTAAGGAATATAATGATATTATTTGGTTCTTCCTTATGTCTCTGGACAAACTCATGAAAAAAATGAACTCTGGGATTTGAATTAACAGCTCAATCTTACATCAATGACAAGAGTTGTAGGTGTGCCTGAAGGAGAGCTTTATCTCCTGGAAGGGCTAAAATGGCTGAAAATTAATCTGCAATTGGTTGAATTCCAAGTCATGTTGTATCCTAACACTCCTAGGGTGTCTACTGAGGGAGTTGATTCAGAAATTGGGATGATTCTGAAAATTTTGGTGATATTCAGCATCTAAATTTTAAAGAGTCTTCTCTGTTAGTAGAAGAGATCTCTCCACCCCTAGGGGAAGTGGCTTTCCTACTCCCTGCAAAAGCAACCTCCTCAACTTCAGTGATAGCTGTATCTGATTCTATAGTAGTATCAGCCTTTCCACCTCAGTCTGAGAGGATTAATTTTGCATTGCCTTAGAAAATGGCAATCATCTCCCTTGAGGCAGTTGTCTCCTATTACTAGACCCAACTGACAAAGGCCATTAAGGTGAAGTGCATAACGTGTCCCACAAGGAAGTGGATTACACTCCAAAAGAACTATTTGAGTTTGATAACTGACCGGTACAAGCAGAAATCTAGAAAATATGTGTTGGAATAGGTAGTAAATGTGTGAAAAAATGAATGAAGGAATATAAAGTTGGATCAGGCTGAATTTATGATATAGTCCCAGTAAGCAGAGATTCTGCATTTAATTTTGCAGCCTGGGGAGAAAAATGACTCTAAAAGTTCACTGCATTTGTTGGTAGAAATACGGATCAAAAGATGACCCACCAGGAATAAAGTAAATATGCTGGATCTCTCCCTGCTTAGTGTAGAAAAAACGGATTCAAAGCATAGAGAGATTGGAATGTTCGTGTATTTTTCATTAATGACCTACTCACCCACATTAGAATGGACAAGAAGACATACACTTTGTTACTTTGAGAAATAAGTTAGGGGATGGAGAAAAATATTTTCTGAAGTGCTCTGTGACTGTTCTTCTCTCTAGGCAAGATCTTATAGTAGGAATGGTAGCCACTTAACTGGAATATCTAAAAACAATGAGAATAAACGAATGATGGATTTGAAAAGGTCAAGTAGTTTTGCTCATCTCCTAAAGTCAAAGTAAATGTAGCTACTGTAATCGACAGAGTGAAATCATTCTGAAAAGTCTGACTAGCACAAATCTGTGATTTTGGTAATTAATCACAGTGCCTATAAGTGAAAGAAGCAGAAAACCTACTAACTTCCTACTTGATATGTATAAATAGTGAAAGTTTAGGATAAGTTGAACAAAAGCCTAACTGAAATTATTAAAAAAAGAGCACCAGAGGCCCTCAAACAATCCCCAGACTTGAGACAATTTACAGACTCATGACCCCTTGAATGAAGGGGAGACAAGGCCCCCTTGATACAGGAACTCAGTACATGAACAAATAATTATAGAGTTAATCTTTCTCCTAGCCATCCAAAAATGACCTACAGGTATTTAACAGGGCTAATATGCATTGGGATAAGAAAATAATTAGACATTTCAGAGACTGCTGGGGACTGGCTAAAAGCTAACTTTGTTCCTAGGGGACCCAAAATGTCATTGTAGCCCTCCAGTCAAAGTAGAGGTTTGGGGGGCTCAAGTGATCTATGGTTTTTAACTCAAGTCAGTCTCACAGTGGGTCCAGTGGTCCACAGACACATTGTGTGGTATTTCCCCAGTTCTTGGATGCATAATTGGAATAGAGATAAACAGCAACTGACAGAAACCTGACAAAGATCCCTTGACCTATGGGATTATGGATATTGTAGTGAGAAAGACCATATAGAAACTATTAGACTGCCTCTGCCTATGAAAATAGTAATTCAAAAAGAGAACTACATTTCTGAAGGGATTGCATATATTAGTGTTATCATAAAGGACCTGAAGGTGCAGGAGAGGTAATTCCCATCACATCCTTACCTATCTCTTTTATTGGGCCCATTCAGAAGAGGGGTAGACCTTGGAGAAAGTGGATTATTGCAACCTTAACCTAGTAGTGACTTTTTTTTTTTTACTTAGTAGTGACTTTCACTGTAGCTGTTGTAGTAGATGTAGTTTCATTGCTTGAGCAAATTCACACAACCCTGGTACCCAGTATGAAGCTATTGATTTACCAAATGCCTTTTGATCCTTACCTCTTTACAGTGCTCACTGAAGTATTTCCCCCCAGCTAAAAAAGGCAGTAAACAAAGGTACTATGTCAGGGAGTTATAAATTTTCTAATTCTATGTCATTGTTTAGTCTACAGTTATACTGATTGCTTTTCTCTTCCACCAGTTATCACATCATTACATTGATGATATTATGCTGACTGAGTGTAGTAAGAAAGAATAGCAACTACTCCAGATTTATTGGTAATACATTTGCATGGTAGAGGGTGGGGAATAAATACAACTAAAATCCAGGGCCTTTTATCTCAGTAAAATCTAGAGACCAGAGTACTAAAATTTGTCCAGATATCCTTTTTAAGTTGAAGGATAAGTTGTTGCATTTGGCCTCTTCTACAACTCAGAAAGAGAAAAAAAAAATGTCTGGTGGATTCCTTTGAGTTTTAGAGACAAAATATTCCTCATTTGGGCTATTATTTTGACTATTTTTTTTATTAATCCAAGAAAACTTCCAGTTTTGTGTGGGGTCTATAACAAGAGAAAGCTGTAAAATTTCAGTACACTGTGCAAAGTGTTCTAACATTTGAGCCATATATTCAAGAAACCCAGTGGTTCTTGAAGTTTCAAAGACAGCTAAGGATGATGTTTGGAGACTTTGGCAGCCTGTATAGGTAATGGCAGTGCAGGCTTTTAAAATTTTTATCTCAAGTCCTATTATCATCCAAAGATAACTACTCCCCTTTTGAGAAACTGCTATATTTTTTCCACTTGGTATAGAGAGTCTGAATGCTTGACAATAGGCCACCAAGATACCATGTGACCTGAGCTGTCATCATTCCTTATTATCTTACTCACAAAGCCATAAAGTTTGGCTCACAAACATCACTCTGTTGCCAAATAAAAGTGTTATATATATGATTGGGACCAGGCAGACCGTGGAGGTACAAGTTAGTTTACATGAATTAAGTGGCCCAAATGACCATGGTTCTTATTCTTACTACACTGAATGTTTCTCTCAGCCTACATCTATTCCATAATGAGGATTTCTTACCATCAGTTGAGGGAGGAAGGAAAATGTGAGCCTGGTTTACAGATTGTTCTCTATGATATGCAGGTACAAACTGACTATGGACAGCTGCAACACTACAACCACTCCCCGGGCTATTTCTAAAGTCAGTGATGAAGATAAATCTACCCAGTGTGCAGGACTTTAAGAAGTACACCTGTTTGTTCACTAAAATGGGCAGATGTTTGATTTTATAGTGACTCATGAACTGTGACATGGTTTGGATGATGTTTGGGACTTGAAATAAATACAATTGGAAAATTGATGACAACATAATTTGGGGAAGAAGAATCTGGATAGACTTCTCTCAATGGGCAAAACAAACATGAAAATATTTGTATTCTTTATGAATGCTCACTAAATACTGATCTCAGCAGAGGCAGATTACAATATTCAAGTGGATAGGATGATACGTCAGGGGGGTGCCAATTGGCCTCTTTCCCCAGCCACCTCTATTATTGCCCAAGGTTACGACAAAGTCACCATAGTGGCAAGAACTCCACATCGTGGGCTCCACTCACCAATTCCCAGTGCCCAATCTACCAGCAACAGTGAGAAACACTGAGTCCCTGATAAGGCATCATCCTAAGGGGTTCAAGCAACTACCCTACTGGGTAGGTAACAGGTTAACTATATTGGACCACTTCCATAATTTAAGGGACAGCCTCTTGTACATACAGAAATAAACATTTACTCTGGATAAGGATTTGCTTTTTCTGCATCCAATGCTTCTACCAAAACTGACACTCCTGGACTTACAGAATACCTTATCCACTGTCATGGTGTACCACACAGCATTGTTTCAGATCAAGGAACTCCACAGTAAAATAATTGTGGCAATGGGCTTATGTTCATGGAAATAATCCACTTCATGTTCTCAATATCCTGAAACTGCTGTCTTAATGGAATGGTTCAAGGACCTTTAGAAGATTCAGTAACAAAGCAAGCTAGGTGGTAATATGTTACAGAGTTGGGGTATGATCCCCATGAGGCTACTGATGTTCTTAATCAGCAATGAATATGTAGTTTTGTTTTTCTGATAATCAGCATTCATGGGTTCAGGAATCAAGGAATGGAAACAGGAGTGACAGCCCTGATTATTACTCTTGAGAACCCCAACAGGGCAATATTTAAATTTTTTATATCCATGAGTTTATGCCAGGACAACCTAGATGTGTTAGTTCCAGAGGAAGAAATGCCTCCACATGGAGACAAATGATTCACCTAAACAGGAAGTTCATAGTGCCTAAAGGCCAGTTTTGACTTATAATGTCTATGAATCAACACAGATAATTGTGTTGAATGAGGTCTCTGATTCTGACAACTGTCAAATTACAAAAAAAAAAAAAAACCATAAAAGGGGATGAGTTAAAGGGAATTTTTTAATATTACTATTGTAATAGGAAAAAAGACATTCAGTATAGAAATGAGGTCAACCCCAAATACTGTATGGTCAAGTGAAATTTATAGCTAAATGGTCTGGGAGGTCAATAGATGGAAGAGTACAAAAAGGACATATCAAGTGTAAGAGAATTTTGGTTAAACTGATATAAAAGTATTCTTGCTGAGGACAGGTCAAGCTGATCAGATATCACCTGGTGAATATTGGAAGATGAGATTCCCCCTTAGATATTGAGGGTGATCAGATATAGATGAGGGACTCTTGCTATACTGATTTAGTTGCATTATTGCTATGGATTTTACAAGGAAATTTAGAAATTAGCCTAGGAGAAGTTTCAGGGGCCTGACTAAAGTTGGTTAAACAAATAATTTTTTTGTCATTATCAAAAGGGAATTGAATAACTATTCTACAATGGAGGTAAGGATGAGTATATCTGGAACACAGGATATCTCTTAGGTTTCTCTTAGTGTTACCATGTCCTGTTATTAAGGTAAATAGGAAACTACAACACCCTATTCAGCGCAGGACAAGGAATGGACCAGATTCTTCAGGAAAGAAGGTTTGAACCATGGCCATCTGGGGGTGCATGCTCAGGTGAAAGGGACAAAAAAGAAGTAGTAACAGAAAGTAGTTATAAATCTAGCTATGACCCTGTAACCAGTTCTAGAAATAAGAACTTTTAGTGTCATGAGTATTTCCACTTAATTTTGTTGTGATTACATTGGGGTGTGTGTGTATTCTTATATTAAAGGATTCTGATGACTCTATTTCTAGTAGTACATAGACTACTGATATAACAGTGAGAACTGGTTCCAGAGATACACAAAACACCTGCATTAAATGTTCCTAATTAACCACTTATAAAAAGCAACAAGCTTTTTTTTTAAGATTTTATTTATTTGACAGAGAGAGACAGAGCACAAGCAGGGCGAGTGGCAGGCAGAGGGAGAGGGAGAAGCAAGCTCAATCACTCTGTGATCATGATCTGAGCTGAAGGCAAACGCTTAATCGTTGAGTCACCCAGGCGCTCCTTAAAACAAATCAAGAAGCTATTAAACTGTATACTATATATGAACATTTTGGAAAACTAAGAAATATAATTATGTTGGTTGGTTCCTCCTTATGTTGCTGGACAAATTTGTAGAAGAAAAGAATAAACTCAGAGATTCAAATCCTCAGCTCAAGTGTTGAATAAAAGACCTATTAGTTTCTAGGTGTACCCTGAGGGAGAGATTTATATTTATGTAAGAATTGAAATGGCTTAAAATCAAACTGTGGTTGTCTGAATTTCAATACAAGTTAAATCCAAGTTTCCTAGGAGGAGTTAAGATGGTGGAGGAGTAGGGGACCCTAATTTCATCTGATCCATGGAATTCAGCTAGATAGTTAGCAAATCATTCTGAACACCTCTGAAATCAATCGGAGATATGAGGAAAGAATTGATCAATTCTACAAATAGAAAAGTGACCACTTTTTGCTAGGTAGGAGGTGAGGAGGTGTGAATATATCAGAAGATAAACCACAGAGTGAGGGAGCTTCCTTAGGGAGCTTACTGGAAAGTATTGTAAGTAGCAGCAAACTGCAAGATTGGAACTTTTAGAAGTCTGCTACAGTTGAGGATGACCCTGGTTTAAAGGTGCTCAGATGGAGAAGCAGGGTGGAATTCCAGTTGGCACAGTGTGGTCTCAGGATCCCCAGGGTCACAAAAAGAAGGGGGGTGCATGATGCAGCAGAGTCCCCAAGCATCGGAGCAGGGAATCTGGCTGGAAACAGCACATCTAGGCACCGGCTTTCTACTTAGTGTTGCCATAAACTTCAAACCACTGCATGGTTGCATGAAGTCTCTGGGCAGGGACCAAGCAAAAGGCAGAAGTGGGGGACGGAGCAAGATGGCGGAGGAGTAGGAGACCTAGATTTCGTGTGGTCTCAGGAATTCAGCTAAATAGGGATCAAACCATTCTGAACACCTACAAACTCAACAGGAGATCAAAGAGGAGAGTAGCAACAACTATCTGAACAGAGAAGCGACCACTTTCTGGAAGGTAGGACGTGCGGAGAAGTGAATCCAAGGCGATATTCGGGAGGAGAGACAGCGGGGGGAGGGGCCTCCGCCGGCCGCTTCTGGCAAGTGATAGAGTCGCGGAGCACAAAATCGGAACTGTTATAAGTCGGCTCCGCTGAGGGACGTCACTCAAGTGGCTAAACAGGGGGTGGAATCCTCCCGGGACGGTGTCGTCTCAGGACCCTCGGGGTCACAGAAAGACCGGGGGTGCCTGAGTGTGGCAGAGCTCCCAGGGATCGGAGCGGGGAAGCTGGCTGCAGAGACGGAGCTGAGGCGCGGGCTCTCAGCTTGGGGTAGCCATAAACTGTGATCCCTGGCCCACTCGGGCCACTGCTCCTCCAGCAGGGACCCAACATGCGGCAGATCCGGGGAGACTCCCCTTCCTTCCTGGGGAGGAGCGGCGCGGGAGTGCACTGCAGGGATCTGCTGGGCTTGGAGACTCCACACGGGGTTGGGTGCCAGAGATAGCAATGCTCGGTCAGAGGCCGGGTGAGCACGGAGAGCGGCCGGAGACCGGGGACAAGGGAATGACTGCTTTTCTCTGTGGGCGCACTGAGGAGCGGGGCCCCGAGTTCTCAGCTCCTCCGGGTGGAGATTGGGAGGCCACCATTTTTGCCCTGGTGTTCCAAGGCTGTACGGAGAGCTTGCAGGGAACAAAAGCTCCTGAGATCAAACCCGAGCAGCTTGCTTAGCCCGGACCGACAAGAGCGGGGCAATTCAGCCTCTAGCAAAGACATTTGGAAACCACAGGAACAGGCCCCTCCCCCAGAAGATCAGCACGAACAGCCAGCAAGCCAAGACCAAGTTTACCGATCAAGGACAACAGGAGAACTCCAGCGCTAGGGGAATACTGCACGTAGAATTTATGGCTTTTTTTTTTACCATGATTCATTAGTTCATCAAAGTTAATTTTTGTTAACTGTTTTTTTTTCTTTTTCCCTTTTTCAACCAACATCTTATCAATCTCTTTTTAAAAAAAAAATTTTTTTTATTTTTTATTTTTAGAGTCATATTTTATCCCTTCATAGTAGTTACCCTTATTTTTGGCATATATATATATAAGTTGTTCTCTCTTTAAAATTTTGAGATACAGTTTCTTCTAACAGATCAAAATATACCCTAAATCACTAGTGTATGGCTCTGTTCTAGTCTCTTGCCTGATCACATTCTCTCCTTTTTTTTCTTTTTTTTTTTAAATCTTCTTTCTTTTTTCAAACAACTTCTTATCTTATCAAGTCCTTTCATAAAATCTTTTATAATTTTCATCTTTACAATCATCTTCTATCCCTTCATTGTATCAACCCTTATTTTGTACATATATGTCTTTCTTCCTGTAAAATTTTAGGAGGCACTTTTTTCTAACAGACCAAAATACACCCAAAATCTAGTGTGTGGCACTGATCTACGCACTAGCCTGATTATATTTGATCACATTCTGCTTTGTTTGTATTCTTCTGTTTTTGTTTTTATCTTTTTCTTCTTCTTTTTTTTTCTCTTTCTTTTTTCGTTCTTTCCCTTTCTCTTCCCCTGGTTTCAGGTCTTTTCTGATTTGTATACAGTATATTTGCTGGGGACGTTGTAAACCTGTTAGCATTTTGTTCACTCATTCATCTATTATCCTCTGGACAAAATGACAAGACGAAAAAAATCACCTCAGCAAAAAGAACAAGAGGTAGTACCGTCAGCCAGGGACCTACTCAATATGGACATTAGTACGATGTCGGACCTAGAGTTCAGAAGCATGACTTTAAAGATACTAGCTGGGCTTGAAAAAAGCGTGGAAGTTATTAGAGAAACCCATTCTGGAGAAATAAAAGAACTAAAATATAACCAATTCGAAATCAAAAAGGCTATTGATGAGGTGCAATCAAAAATGGGGGCACTAACTGGTATGATAAATGAGGCAGAAGAGAGAATCAGTGATATAGAAGACCAAATGATGGAAAATAAAGAGGCTGAGAAAAAGAGGGAGAAACAACTACAGGATAACGAGGGCAGAATTCGAGAGATAAGTGATACGATAAGACGAAACAACACTAGAATAATTGGGATCCCAGAAGAAGAAGAAAGAGAGAGAGGGGCAGAAGGTATATTGGAGCAAATAATAGCAGAGAACTTCCCTAATGTGAGGAAGGAAACAAGCATCAAAATCCAGGAGGCACAGAGAACCCCTCTCAAAATCAATAATAATAGGTCAACACCCCGACATCTAATAGTAAAACTTACGAGTCTCAGAGACAAAGAGAAAATCCTGAAAGCAGCACGGGAAAAGAGATATGTAACCTACAATGGTAAAAATATTAGATTGGCAACAGACCTATCCACAGAAACCTGGCAGGCCAGAAAAGACTGGCAAGATATCTTGGGAGCACTAAACGAGAAAAATATGCAGCCAAGAATACTATATCCAGCTAGGCAGTCATTGAAAATAGAAGGAGAGATAAAAAGTTTCCAGAACAAACAAAAACTAAAGGAATTTGCAAACACGAAACCAGCCCTCCAAGAAATATTGAAAGGGGTCCTCTAAGCAAAGAGAGAGCCTAAAAGCAGCAAAGATCAGAAAGGAACACAGACAACATACAGTAACAGACACCTTACAGGCAATACAATGGCACTAAATGCATACCTTTCAATAGTTACCCTGAATGTAAATGGGCTAAATGCCCCAATCAAAAGACACAGGCTATCAGATTGGATTAAAAAACAAGACCCATCAATATGCTGTCTGCAAGGACTCATTTTAGACCCAAAGACACCCCCAGATTGAAAGTGAGGGGGTGGAAAACCATTTACCATGCTAATGGACACCAAAAGAAAGCTGGGGTGGCAATCCATATACCAGACAAACTAGATTTTAAAACAAAGACTGTAATAAGAGATGAGGAAGGACACTATATCCTACTTAAAGGGTCTATAACAAGAAGATATAACAATTGTAAATATTTATGCCCCAAACATGGGAGCAGCCAATTATATAAGCCAATTAATAACAAAAGCAAAGAAACACATTGACAACAATACAATAATAGTGGGGGACTTTAACACCCCCCTGACTGAAATGGACAGATCATCTAAGCAAAAGATCAACAAGGAAATAAAGACTTTAAATGACACACTGGACCAAATGGACTTCAAAGACATATTCAGAACATTCCATCCCAAAGCAACGGAATACACATTCTTCTCTAGTGCCCATGGAACATTCTCCAGAATTGATCACATCCTAGGTCACAAATCAGGTCTCAACTGGTACCAAAAGTTTGGGATCATTCCCTGCATATTTTCAGACCACAATGCTTTGAAACTAGAACTCAATCACAAGAGGAAAGTCGGAAAGAACTCAAATACATGGAGGCTAAAGAGCATCCTACTAAAGAATGAATGGGTCAACCAGGAATTTAAAGGAGAATTAAAAAAATTCATGGAAACCAATGAAAATGTAAACAAACTGTCCAAAATCTTTGGGATACAGCAAACGCAGTCCTGAGAGGAAAGTATATAGCAATGCAAGCCTTTCTCAAGAAACAAGAAAGGTCTCAAATACACAACCTAAACCTACACCTAAAGGAGCTGGAGAAAGAACAGCAAATAAAGCCTAAACCCAGCAGGAGAAGAGAAATAATAAAGATCAGAGAAGAAATCAATGAAATAGAAACCAAAAGAACAGTAGAACAGATCGACGAAACTAGGAGCTGGTTCTTTGAAAGAATTAACAAGATTGATAAACCCCTGGCCAGACTGATCAAAAAGAAAAGAGAAATGACCCAAATCAACAAAATCATGAATGAAAGAGGAGAGATCACAACCAACACCAAAGACATAAAAACAATGATAAGAACATATTATGAGCAACTCTATGCCAGCAAATTAGATAACCTGGAAGAAATGGGTGCATTCCTAGAGATGTATCAACTACCAAAACCGAACCAGGAAGAAATAGAAAATCTGAACAGACCTATAACCACTAAGGAAATTGAAGCAGTCATTAAAAATCTCCCAACAAACAAAAGCCCAGGGCCAGAAGGCTTCCCAGGGAAATTCTATCAGACATTTAAAGAAGAATTAATACCTATTCTCCTGAAACCGTTCCAAAAAATAGAAATGGAAGGAAAACTTCCAAACTCATTTTATGAGGCCACCATGACCTTGATCCCAAAACCAGACAAAGACCCCATCAAAAAGGAGAATTACAGACCAATATGCTTGATGAACACGGATACAAAAATTCTAACCAAAATACTAGCCAATAGGATCCAACAGTAGATTAAAAGGATTATTCACCACGACCAAGTGGGATTTATCCCTGGACTGCAAGGCTGGTTCAACATCCGCAAATCAATCAACGTGATACAATACATTAACAAAAGAAAGAACAAGAATCATATGATCCTCTCAATAGATGCAGAAAAAGCATTTGACAAAGTACAGCATCCTTTCTTGATCAAAACTCTTCAGAGTATAGGGATAGAGGGTACATACCTCAATATCATAAAAGCCATGTACGAAAAACCTACAGCGAATATCATTCTCAATGGGGAAAAGCTGAGAGCTTTTCCCCTAAGGTCAGGAACGCGGCAGGGATGTCCACTATCACCACTGCTATTCAACATAATATTAGAAGTCCTAGCCACAGCAATCAGACAACAAAAAGAAATCAAAGGCATCCAAATCGGCAAAGAGGAAGTCAAACTCTCACTCTTTGCAGATGATATGATACTTTATGTGGAAAACCCAAAAGACTCCACCCCAAAACTGCTAGAACTCATACAGGAATTCAGTCAAGTAGCAGGCTATAAAATCAATGCACAGAGATCAGTGGCATTCCTATACACCAACAACAAGACAGAAGAGAGACAAATCAAGGAGTCGATCCCATTCACAATTTCACCCATAACCATAAGATACCTAGGAATAAATTTAACCAAAGAGGCAAAGGATCTGTACTCAGAAAACTATAAAATACTCAGGAAAGAAATTGAAGTAGACACAAAGAAATGGAAAAACGTTCCATGCTCATGGATTGGGAGAACCAATATTGTGAATATGTCAATGCTACCTAGAGCAATCTACACATTCAATTCAATCCCCATCAAAATACCATCCACTTTTTTCAAAGAAATGGAACAAATAATCCTAAAATTTGTATGGAACCAGAAGAGTCCCAGAATAGCCAGAGGAATTTTGAAAAAGAAAAGCAAAGCTGGCGGCATCACAATTCCAGACTCCAGCTCTATTACAAAGCTGTCATCATCAAGACAGTATGGTACTGGCACAAAAACAGACACATAGATCAATGGAACAGAATCGAGAGCCCAGAAATGGACCCTCAACTCTATGGTCAACTTATCTTTGACAAAGCAGGAAAGAATGTCCAATGGAAAAAAGACAGTCTCATCAACAAATGGTGTTGGGAAAATTGGACAGCCACATGCAGAAGAATGAAACTGGACCATTTCCTTACACCACACACAAAAATAGACTCCAAATGGTTGAAAGACCTAAATGTGAGACAGGAGTCCATCAAAATCCTAAAGGAGAACACAGGTAGCAAGCTCTTCGACCTCAGCTGCAGCAACTTCTTCCTAGAAACATCACCAAAGGCACGGGAAACAAGGGCAAAAATGAACTATTGGGATTTCATCAAGACAAAAAGTGTTTGCACAGCAAAAGAAACAGTCCACAAAACCAAAAGACAACCGACAGAATGGGAGAAAACATTTGCAAATGACATATCAGATAAAGGGCTAGTATCCAAAATCTATAAAGAACTTATCAAACTCAACACCCAAAGAACAAATAATCCAATCAAGAAATGGGCAGAAAACATGAACAGACATTTTTCCAAAGAAGACATCCAAATGGCCAACAGGCACATGAAAAAGTGCTCAACATCGCTCAGCATCAGGGAAATCCAAATCAAAACCTCAATGAGATACCACCTCACACCAGTCAGAATGGCTAAAATTAACAATTCAGGGAATGACAGATGTTGGTGGGGATTTGGAGAAAGGGGAACCCTCCTACACTCTTGGTGGGAATGCAAGCTGGTGCAACCCCTCTGGAAAACAGTATGGATGTTCCTCAAACAGTTGAAATTAGAGCTACCATTCGATCCAGCAATTGTACTACTGGGTATTTACCCCAAAGATACAAATGTAGGGACCCAAAGGGGTACGTGCACCCCAATGTTTATAGCAGCAATGTCCACAATAGCCAAACTGTGGAAAGAGCCAAGATGTCCATCGACAGATGAATGGATAAAGAAGAAGTGGTATATATACACAATGGAATATTATGCAGCCATCAAAAGAATGAGATCTTGCCATTTGCAATGACGTGGATGGAACTGGAGGGTGTTATGCTTAGTGAAATAAGTCAATCAGAGAAAGACATGTATCATATGACCTCACTGATATGAGGAATTCTTAATCTCAGGAACAAACTGAGGGTTGCTGGAGTGGTCGGTGGTGGGAGGGATGGGGTGGCTGGGTGATAGACATTGGGAGGGTATGTGCTACGGTGAGCACTGTGAATTGTGCAAGACTTGAATCACAGATCTGTACTTCTGAAACAAATATGCAACATATTTTAAGAAAAAAGAAAAAGAAGAAGATAGCAGGAGAGGAAGAATGAAGGGGAGTAAGTCAGAGGGGAGACGAACCAGGAGAGATGATGTACTCTGAAAAACAAACTGAGGGTTCTAGAGGGGAGGAGCGTAGGGGGATGGGTTAGCCTGGTGATGGGTATTGAGGAGGGCACATTCTGCATGGAGCACTGGGTGTTATGAACAAGCAATGAATCATGGAACACTACACCAAAACAAATGATGTAATATATGGTGATTAACATAACAATAAAAAATTTTAAAAAAGGCAGAAGTGGCATGAGACCTCTCTCCCTCCCTCAGGAGAAAAGTCGGGGGACTGCACTACAGGAATCCATAAAGTTTGGAGACTCAGACCTGGTTCACCTGCCTGAGATAAAAATGATCAGTCACAGGCTGGGCAAACACAGAATTTGGATGGAAACTAGGGAGATAAGAGTGATTGACTGCTTTTCTGGGAGGGCTCACTGAAGAATGGGGGACATGAACTTTCAGCTCCTGGGCTAGAGATCAGGGTGCTGCCATTTTCATCCCTTCATTGGTGCTGAAAGCCTTCAAGGAGGAAATCTGGAGCCACTTACACTGAACCTGGCCAGCTGGGAAGTGGGGCATATTTCCACCAGGGCAAGGACACCTGCAGATCAGCACAACAGGCCGCTCTTCAAGAAGACAAACAGGAACAACAAGCTAATACCAAGTTTACCTATCATAGAGAACTTTAGCTCTTGGAAAAAACATTATATAATGTTCATTTATTTTAAATTATTATTCTTTAGTCTTTCAGTTTTATTTTTTTCATCTACTTTCTTACTTTACCAATTCTTATATTTTTAAAATTTTTATGTTATATATATATATATATATGATGTTTTGTTTCCTTTCATTGTATTTTATTTTACTTTTGTATATATATATAAAGTTTTTCTATCTTTCCTATTTTGCATCATAGTTTCTTTTAACAAACAGATCAAAATACATCCAGAATTTGGTTTATTGTTTTGTTCTGTTTTATTTCTTATTTGATTTTTTCTTGTTTTATTTCTGTTTTCTTCTGATTTGTTTTGTTTGTATTTTTCTGGTGTTGTTGTTGCTATTTTTGTCTCTTCTCTTTAATATATTCTTTTCTGGTCATATTGATGAGACAGAGAAACTCACCCCAAAAGAAAGAACAAGAGGCAGTACTCACTGCCAGGGATTTAATCAATATGGATATAAGTAAGATGTCATAACTAGAATTCAAAACAATGATTGTAAAGATACTATCTGGGCTTTAAAAAAGCATAAAGGAGAGTAGAGAATCCATTACTATAGAAATAAAAGAACTAAAATCTAATCAGGCCAAAATTAAAATGCTATTACTGAGATGCACTAAAAAATAGAGGCTCTAACTCCTAAGAAAATGAGGGAGAAGTTGAGTCAGTGACATAGAAAACAAAATGAAGGAGAATAAAGAAGTGAAGAAAAAGAGAAAAACTACTGGATCATGAAGGGAGAATCTGAAGAATAGGCAATAGCATAAAAAATGATATTCAAATAATAGGGGACCCAGATTGGGGGGGCCAGAAGGTGTAATGAGCAAATTATAGCTGAGAACTTCCTCCATCTGAGGAAGGAAATAGGCATTCATGTCCAGAGGCACAGAGAACCCCCTCAAAATCAATCAAACTGGTCAACAACTCAACATATAATAGTGAAGCTTGCATATTTCAGAGATAAAAAGAAAATCCTGAAAGCAGTTCAGGACAAGAGGTCCTTAAACTACAAGGTTAGAAACATAAGGCTGGCAGCAGACTGTCCATAGAGAACTGGGAGACCAGAAAGGACTGGCAGGATATACAGAATGTGCATGCTAAATTGGAAAAAATATGCAGCCAAGAATATTTTTTAATTATGTTAATCACCATACATTACATCTTTAGTTTTTGATGTGGTGTTCCATGATTCATTGTTTGCGTATAACCCCAGTGCTCCATGCAGAATGTGCCCTCTTTAATACCCATCACCAGGATAACATATCCCACCACCCCTATCCCCTTTAGAACCTTCAGTTTGTTTCTCAGAGTCCACAGGTCTCGCATGGTTCTTCTCCTCTTCCGATTTCCCACCATTCATTCATCCCCTCCTGCTATCTTCTTTTTTTTTTTAACATATAATGTATTATTTGTTTCAGAAGTACAGGTCTGTGATTCAACAGTCTTACACAATTCACAGTGCTCACCATAGCACATACCCTCCCCAAAGTCTATCACCCAGCCACCCCATCCCTCCCACCCCCCACCACTCCAGCAACCCTCAGTTTGTTGCCTGAGATTAAGAATACCTCATATCAGGGAGGTCATATGATACATGTCCTTCTCCGATTCACTTATTTAGTTCAGCATAATACTCTCCAGTTCCATTCATGTCATTGCAAATAGCAAGATTTCATTCCTTTTGATGGCTGCATAATATTCATACATATATATATATATATATATATATATATATATACATCTTTTTTCTTTTTCTTATTATTATGTTATGTTAATCACCATACATTACATCATTAGTTTTTGATGTAGTGTTCCATGATTCATTATTTGCGTATAACACCCAGGGCTTCATGCAGAATGTGCCCTCCTTAATACCCATTATAAGGCCAACACATACTCTCACCCCCTCCCCTCTACAACCCTTAGTTTGTTTTTCAGAGTCCATCGTCTATCATGGTTCATCTCCCACTACGATTTCCCCCCCTTCATTCTTCCCTTCCTCCTATCTTCTTTTTTAAATATAATGTATTATTTGTGTCAGAGGTACAGATCTGTGATTCAACAGTCTTACACAATTCACAGTGATCACCATAGCACATACCCTCCACCATGTCTATGACCCAGCCGCCCCATCCCTCCCACCCCCCACCACCCAACAACCCTCAGTTTGTGTCCTGAAATTAAGAATTCCTCATACCGGGGAGGTAATATGATACATGTCTTCCTCTGATTGACTTATTTCGCTCAGCATAATACCCACCAGTTCCATCCACGTCATTGCAAATGGCAAAATTTCAAACCTTTTGATGGCTACATAATATTCCATTGTATATATATACCACTTCTTCTTTATCCATTCATTTGTCAAAGGAGATCTTCACTCTTTCCATAGTTTGGCTACTGTCGACATTACTGCTATAAACATTGGGGTGCACATAGCCCATTGGATCCCTACGCTTGTATCTTTGAGGTAAATATCCAGTTGTGCAATTCCTGGATCATACGGTAGCTCTATTTTCAACTTTTTGAAGACCCTCTGTACTGTTTTCCAGAGTAGCTGCACCAGCTTAAATTCCGACCAACAGTGTAGGAGGGTTCCCCATTCTTTACATCCCCACCAACATCTGTCATTTCCTGATGTTAATTTTAACCATTCTGACTGGTGTGAAGTGGTATCACATTGAGGTTTTGATTTGGATTTCCCTGATGCTGAGTGATGTTGAACACTTTTTCATGTGTCTGTTGGTCATTTGGATGTCTTTGGAAAAATGTGTGTTCATGTCTTCTGCCCATTTCTTAATTGGATCATTTGTTCCTTGGGTGTTGAGTTTGATAAGTTTTTTATAGATTTTGGATACTAGCCCTTTATCTGATATGTCATTTGCAAATATCTTCTCCCATTTGGTCGGTTGTCATTTGGTTGTTGACTGATTATTTAACTGTGCAAAAGCTTTTTATCTTGATGAAGTTCCAAGAGTTCATTTTTGCCCTTGCTTCCCTTACCTTTGACGATGTTTCTAGGAAGAAGTTGCTGTGGCTGAGGTTGAAGAGGTTGCTGACTGTGTTCTCCTCTAGGGTTTTGATAGACTCCTGTCTCACATTTAGGTCTTTCAACCATTTGGAGCCTATTTTTGTGTGTGGTGTAAGGAAATGGTCCAGTTTCATTCTTCTGTGTGGCTGTCCAATTTTCCCAACACCATTTGTTGAAGAGACTGTCTTTCTTCCATTGGACATTCTTTCCTGCTTTGTCAAAGATTATTTGACCATTGAGGTGAGGGTCCATTTTTGCGCTCTCTATTCTGTTCCATTGATCTATGTGTCTGGTTTTGTGCCAGAACCATACTGTCTTGATGGTGACAGCTTTGTAATAGAACTTAAGGTCTGGAATTTGGATGCCTCCAGCTTTGCTCTGCTTTTTCAACATTCCTCTGGCTATTCGGGGTCTTTTCTGGTTCCATACAAATTCTAGGATTATCTGTTCCATTTCTTTGAAAAAGGGGATGGTTTTTTGATAGGGATTGCATTGAATGTGTAGATTGCTCTAGGTAGCATTGAAATCTTCACAATATATATATTTTTTCCAATCCATGTGCATGGAATGTTTTTCCATTTCTTTGTGTCTTCCTCAATTTCTTTCATGAGTATTTTATAGTTTTATGAGTCCAGATTCTTTGCCTCTTTGGTTAGATTTATTCCTAGGTATCTTATGGTTTTGGGTGCAATTGTAAATGAGATGGACTCCTTAATTTCCCTTTCTTCTGTCTTGTTGTTGGTGTATAAGAATGCCACTGATTTCTGGGCATTGATTTTATGTCCTGCCACTTTATTTAATTCCTGTATGACTTCTAGCAGTTTGGGGATGGAGTCCTTTGGGTTTTCCACACAAAGTATCATATCATCTACAAAGAGTGAGAGTTTGACTTCTTCTTTGCCGACTTGGATGACTTTTATTTTTTTGTTGTCTGATTGCTGTGGCTAGGACTTCTAATCCTATGTTGGAAAGCAGTGGTGATAGTGGACATCCCTCCACGTTACTGACCTTAGGGGGAAAGCTCTCAGTTTTTCCCCGTTTAGAATGATATTCGTTGTAGGTTTTTCATAGATGGCTTTTATGATATTGAAGTATGTACCCTCTATTCCTATACTCTGAAGAGTTTTGATCAAGAAAGGATGCTGTACTTTGTCAAATGCTTTTTCTGATTCTGTTGAGTGGATCATATGATTCTTGTTCTTTCTTTTATTAAGGTATTGTATCACATTGATTGATTTGCGGATGTTGAACCAAACTTGCAGCCCAGGAATAAATCCCACTTGGTCGTGTTGAATAATCCTTTCAAAGTACTGTTGGATCCTATTGGCTAGTATTTTGGTTGGAATATTTGCATCCATGTTCATCAGAGATATTGGCCTGTAATTCTTTTTGATGGGATATTCGTCTGATTTTGTGATCAAAGTACTGCTAGTTTCATAAAACAAGTTTGGAAGTTTTCCTTCCATTTCTATTTTTTGAAACAGTTTCAGAAGAATAGGAATTAATTGGTCTTTAATTGTTCAGTAAAATTCCCCTGGGAAGCCATCTGGCCCTGGGCTTTTGTTTGTTGGGAGATTTTTGATGGCTGCTTCAATTTCCTTAGTGGTTATAGGTCTGTTCAGGTTTTCTATTTCTTCCTGGTTTAGTTTGGTAGTTCATACATCTCTAGGAATGCATCCATTTCTTCCAGATTATCTAATTTGCTGGCATATAGTTGCTTATAATTGTTTGTATTTCTTTGGTGTGGGTTGTGATCTCTCCTCTTTCATTCGTGACTTTATTTATTTGGGTCATTTCTCTTTTCTTTTTGATATATCCGGCCAGGGGTTATCAATCTTATTAATTCTTTCAAAGAACCAGCTCTTAGTTTAATTGATCTGTTCTACTGTTCTTTTGATTTCTATTTCATTAATATCTGCTCTGATCTTTATTATTTCTCTTCTCCTGCTGGGTTTAGGCTTTATTTGCTATTCTTTCTCCAGCTCCTTTAGGTGTAGGTTTAGGTTGTGTATTTGAGACCTTTCTTGTTTCATGAGAAAAGCTTGTATTGCCATATAATTTCCTCTTAGGACTGCCTTGGCTGCATCCCAAAGCTTTTGAAGAGTTGTGTTTTCATTTTCTTTGGTTTCCATGAATTTTTTTAAATTTTTCTTTAATTTCCTCATTGGCCCAATTATTCTTTAATAGGATGCTCTTTAGCTTCCATGTATTTGAGTTCTTTCTGACTTTTCTTGTAATTGAGCTCTAGGTTCAAAGCAGTGTGTTCTGAAAATATGCGGTGAATGATCCCAATCTTTTGGTACCAGTTGAGACCTGATTTGTGACCTAGGATGTGATCTCTTCTGGAAAATGTTCCATGGGCACTAGACAAGAATGTGTACTCTCTTTCTTAGGGATGGAATATTCTGAATATATCTGTGTAGTCCATTTGTTCCAGTGTGTCATTTAAAGTCTTTATTTCCTTGTTGATCTTTTGCTTAGATGATCTGTCCATTTCAGTGAGAGGGGTGTCAAAGCCCCCCACTATTATTGTATTGTTGTTGATGTGTTTCTTTGCTTTTGTTATTAAGTGGCTTATTTAATTGGCTGCTCCCATGTTAGGGGCATAGATATTTGCAATTGTTATATCTTCTTTGTGGATAGACCCTTTAAGGTGGATATAGTGTCCTTCCTTATCTCTTATTACAGTCTTTGGTTTAAAATCTAATTTGTCTGATATAAGTATTGGCACCCCAGCTTTCTTTTGGTGTCCATTAGCATTGTAAATCTTTTTTGACCTCCTCACTTTCAACCTGAGGGTGTCTTTGGGTCTAAAATGAGTCTCTTACAGACAGCATATCGATGGGTCTTGTTTTATGCAATCTGATAGGCTGTTCTTTTGATTGGGACATTTAGCCCATTTACATTCAGGGTAACTATTGAAAGATATGAATTTAGTGCCATTGTATTCCCTGTAATGTGACTGTTACTCTATATTGTCTGTGTTCCTTTCTGGTCTATGTTACTATTAGCCTCTCTCTTTGCTTAGAGGACCCCTTTCAATATTTCTTGTAGGGCTGGTTTCGTGTTTGCAAATTCCTTTAGTTTTATTTTGTCCTGGAAGCTTTTTATCTCTCCTTCTATTTTCAATGACAGCCTAGCTGGATATCGTATTCTTGGCTGCATATTTTTCTCTTTTAGTGCTCTGAATATATCATGCCTGTCCTTTCTGGCCTGCCAAGTCTGTGGATAGGTCTGTTGTCAATCCAATACTTCTACCATTGTATGTTACAGATCTCTTCTCCTGAGCTGTTTTCAGGGTTTTCTCTTTCTCTGAGACTTGTAAGTTTTACTTTTGGATGTTGAGGTGTTTACCTATTTTTATTGATTTTGAGGGGATTTCTCCATGCCTCCTGGATTTTGATGTCTGTTTCTTCCCCAAATTAGGGATGTTCCCTGCTATAATTTGCCCCAATATACCTTCTGCCCCTCTCTCTCTTTCTTCTACTTTTGGGATCCCATTTATTCCAATATTGTTTCATCTTATGGGGTCACTTCTCTCTTGAATTCTGCCCTCATGATCCAGTAGTTGTTTAATCTCTCTTTTTCTCAGCTTCTTCATTCTCCATTATTTGGTCTTCTATATCACCAATTATTTCTTTTTCCTCTTTCATCCTATCAGTTAGAGCCCCCATTTTTTATTGCATCTCATTAATAGCTTTTTTTGATTTCGACTTGGTTAGGTTTTAGTTCATTTATTTCTCCAGAAAGGGTTTCTCTATTATCTTCCATGTTTTTTTTAGGCCCAGCTAGTATCTTTGAAATCTTCATTCTGAACTGTAGTTCCAACATTGTACTAATGTCCGTATTGATTAGGTCCCTGGTAGTCGGTACTGACTCTTTTGTTGTTTGACGTGAGTTTTTCCGTCTTGTCATTTTGTCCAGAGGAGAACAGATAAATGAGAGAACAAAATGCTAACAGGGTAACAACGTCCCCAGAAAAATATACACTAAACAAATCAGAAGAGACCTGAAACTGGGGAAAGAAAGAAAAAAAAAAGAAAAAAAAGGATCAAATGTGATCAGGCTCGGGAATATATCAGTGCCACACACTAATTTGGGGTGTATTCTGGTCTGTTAGAAGAAACTGCCTCCAAAAACTTTAAAGAAAGAAAAACTTATATATGTACAAAAATAAATGTAAGTACAATGAACAGATGGGTATGAGTGTAAAGATGATAATTATAAAAGAATTTATAAAAGGAATTGATAAGATAGGACGTTGCTTGAGAAAACAATGAAGGGAAATTTCAAAAAAGAGGAGAGAATGTGTTCAGGCAAGAGACTAGAACAAAGCCATCACTAGGGATTTTTGGTATATTTTGGTCTGTTAGAAGAAACTGTATCTGAAAATTTTAAAGAGAGAACAACTTATATATATACCAAAAATAAGGTTTACTATAATGAAGGAATAGAATATGACTCTAAAAATGAAAAATAAAAAAAGATTTTTAAAAAATGGATTGATAAGATGTTGGTTGAAAAAATGAAAAAGAAGAATACAAAAAATAGAAAAAGAAAAAAGAAAATTAAAAAAATTATCTTTTAATGACTAATGAATCGGAGTGAAAAAAGCCATGTGCTGTATTCCCCTAGTGCTGGAGTTCTGCCATTCTCATTGATCGGTAAACTTGGTCTTGGCTGGCTGTTCTTGCTGATCCTCTGTAGGAGGGCCTGTAGCCATGGTTCTCAAATATCTTTGTCCCAGGCAGAATTGCACTGCCCTTGCCAGGGGCCAGGCTAAGTAATCTGCTCGGGTTTGCTCTTGGGAGCTTTTGTTCCCTGCAAGCTTTCCATACAGGTTTGGAAGCCGAGAGTGCAAATGGTGGCCTCCCAATCTCTGACCTGGAGGAGCCAAGAACTTGGGGTGCCACTTCTCATTAAGCCCCCAGAGAAAAGCAGTCAATCACTCCTGTCTCCCTGGTCTCCTGGTCACCCAATGCTCACCTGGCGTGTGACCGAGGGTTTCTCTCTCTGGCACACAACCCTGTTTGGAGTCTCCAAACCCAGCTGATTCCTGTGGTGGGTTCCCGTGCCACTCCTCCCGGGTGAGAAAGGGGTGTCTCCCTGGATCTGCCACTTTTTGGGTCCCTGCTCAAAAAGCAGTGGTTCCACTGTGCTGCTGTTGATGGTTTATGGCAACCCCGAGCTTACAGCCCACTCCTTGGCTCCATCTTTGCAGTTGGCTTCCCCGCTCTGATCCCTGGGAGCTCTGCCGCAGTCAGACACTCTGGTCTTTCTGTGACCCGAGTGTCCGGAGACCACACTATCCCAGTGAGGGTTCCACCCCCCGCTTAGCCACTGGAGTGACATCCCTCAGTGGAGCAGACTTATAAAATTTCTGATTTTGTTCTCTGCTGCTCTATCACTTGCCAGTAGCCCACTGACAGAGGCTTTCTCCCCCTGCGGTTGGTCTATCTTCTTGAATATCGCCTTAGATTCACTTCTCCACACATCCTACCTTCCAGAAAGTGGTTGCTTTTCTGTTCAGAGTGTTGCTGCTATTCTTTTCTTAGATCTCCTGTTGAGTTCGTAGGTGTTCAGAATGGTTTGATCCCTATCTAGTTGAATTCCTGGGACCAGATGAAATTTAGGTCTCCTATTCCTCTGCCGTCTTGCTCCTCCTCCCAAATTTTTTATTGTGATTGAGTTCCAGTTTTAAAGCATTATGATCTGAGAAGATGCAGGGAATAATCTCAATCTTTTGGTATTTGTTGAGACCTGATTTTTGACCCAGTGTGTGGTCTATTCTGGATAAAGTTCCATGTGCACTTGAGAAAAATGTGTATTCTGTTGTTTTAGGGTGGAATGTTCTGTATATATCTATGATGTCCATCAGGTCCAGTGTGTCATTCAAAGCTCTTGTTTCCTTGTTGACTTTCTGCTTGGACGATCTGTCTAGTGTTGAGAGTGGAGTGTTGAGGTTTCCTACAATTATCGTATTATTGTCAATATGACTGTTTATTTTGGTTAACAGTTGGCTTATGTAGATAGTTGCTCCCATGTTGCAGGCATAGATATTTACAATTGTTAGATTTTATTCTTGGACAGACCCTTTAAGAATGATATAGTGTCCTTCTGTGTCTCTAACTACAAACTTTAGCTTCAAATCTAATCTTTTCTGATATGAGAATTGCTACCCCAGCTTTCTTTTGATGTCCGTCGGCATGGAAGATGGATCTCCATCCCTTCACTTTCAGTCTGGGTGTATCTTTATGTTCAAAATGAATCTCTTTTAGACAGCTTATGGATGGGTCCTGTCTTTTTATCCAATCTGCAACCCTGTGCCGTTTTATGGGAGCATTATGCCATTCACACTGAGAGTGATTATTGAAAGATATGAATTTATTGTCAACATGTTGCCTGTAAAGTCCTTGTTTCTATAAATTGTCTCTGTGAATTTCTGTTGTATATCACTCTTGGGGTCTTTCTCCTTTTATAGAGCCCCCCTTAATATTTCTTGCAGGGCTGGCTTAGTGGTCACACATTCTTTCAGTTTCTAGCAGTCTTGGAAGCTCTGCATCTCTCCATCCATTCTAAATGACAGCCTTGCCAGATAAAGTGTTCTTGGCTCCATGTTCTTCTTGTTTAAAACCCTGAATATGTCTTGCTAGGCCTTTCTGGCTTCCCAGGTCTCTGTGGATAGATCTGACATTATTCTGATGTTCCCCCCACTGTACATAAGGAATCTCTTCCCTGTAACTGCCCTAAAGATGGTTGCCTTTGTTCTAAGATTTGCGAGTTTTATTATTACATGCCAGGGTGTTGGCCTGTTTTCCTCGATCTTGGGAGGGGTCCTCTCTGCGTCTAGGACACGAATGCTTGTTTCATTCTCCAGATTAGGGAAGTTCTCAGCTACGATTTGCTCAAATATATCTTCTAGTTCTCTCTCTCTCCACCCCCTCAGGGATCCCAATAATTCTGACATTGGAACGTATCATGGCGTCACTTATTTCTCTAATTCTGTTTTCATGGATTTTGAGCTTTTTCTCCCTGGCCTCATCTTTTTCTTTCTTTTCTATGAACTGGTCTTCTAGATCACTAATTCCTTCTTCTGCCTCATTTACCATAGCTGTTAGAGTATCTAGATTAGATTGGTTCTCAGTGATAGCATTTTTCAGTTCTGCCAGTTCAGCTTTCATTTTTGCCCTTAGAGACTCTATGTTGCCATTAATCAATTTCTCCATTCTCATCTTCATAACTGTTACCCCGAAGTCCATTTCTGACATCTTGGTTATATCTGTATCCATTTATAAATCTGTGGGAAAATTCACAGTTCCTGAGTCTTTCCTATTTTGGGGGTTCCTCCTCCTAGTCATTCTTTTGAGGGGTGGTTGAGGAAGTGTACAGAGTCCAAATTATTGACCACAACGCAAGCAAATTGCACTTGTTTATAGGGACCTTAAGGTTGCCGGCCTCTTGTTTCCCAGCTTGTCTTCTGGGGGAGGGGACTGCCGCACTGTTACTCAGGCAGCCCTGTTTGGGCAGAGTTGCCCTGCCCCTGTGGGGCGGATGGGCTCATTGAAAACCAGTTTTGGGGGGTTTTGTTCTCTGGTGGCTTTCCCTGGTGGCTTTCTTCATCTCTTCTGAGAGTCAGAGTAGAAGAGACCGTTTCCAACTCTTTGCTTCAGAACAGAGAGATCGCAGTCTGTTCTTCAATGAGATCTCTAGGCCATCTATCTCCATTTCTGTGTTTGCTGCTATAAACTCCAGTGTCCTAGGTTGTGCACTCCTCAGCAGTGTTCCCAATCCTTGCCTCCAGGTCAGGGTCTGTCTGTGCCCTTTGTGCTTCTGAAATCACCAGCCATCCCCAGTTCACACGTGTGGCCCCGTCATTCCAGGTTTCATTCCGGGGGTCTGCCTAAAGTCCTTTCCCTGTCACTACCGGTCTGTGAGTTTGTGCCCTGTCCCCAGCAAGGGAGGCTTTTGCTCACCTGCAGTGCAGGATCCCGATGGCTCCCTCCCCCTCTGGTTTTTCTTCTGATATTTGCTTGTGGAATCACAGCTCCCTGCTTCATACCTTGAAACCAGCCACCTGCAATATTCTGTTTGTAGAGATCCAGATAAATCTTCTTACCTCTTAGGCTGAGTTTGTGGGTATTCAGAGTGGTCTGGTAGATATCCAGTTCAATTCAGGGGACCGGTTGAAATAGAGTCCCCTAGTCCTCCACCATCTTTTTCCACCTTGCTTATAATATGTTCTTAAAATTGTTTGTATTTCCTTGGTGTTGGTCATGATCTCTCCACTTTCATTCATGATTTTATTAATTTGGGTCCTTTCTCTTCTCTTTTTGATAAGTCTGTCTCAGTTCTTTCAAAAAAACCAGCTTCTAGTTTCGTTCATCTCTTCTACTGTTCTTCTGTTTTCTATTTCAGTGGTTTCTGCTCTAATCTTTATTCTTTCTCTTCTACTTGGTTTAGGGTATTTGCTGTTCTTCCTCCAGCTCCTTTAGGTGTAACCTTAGCTTGTGTATTTGAGATTTTTCTGATTTTTTTGAAAGAGACTTGTATTGCAATATACTTCCCTTTTAAGAGTGCCTTTGCTGTATCCCAAAGGTTTTGAGCAGTTGTGTTTTCATTTTCATTGGTTTCCATGAATTTTTAAATTTTTCTTATATTCCTGATTGGCCCATTCATTCTTTAGTTGGATGCTCTTTAACCTCCAAGTGTTTGAGTTCCTTCCAAAGTTGCTCTTGTGATTGAGTTCAAGTTTCAAAGCATTGTGGTATGAAAATATGCAGGGAATAATTCCAATCTTTTGGTATCAGTTGAGACCTGATTTATGACCCAGTATATGATCTATTGTGGAGAAAGTTCCTTGCTTCCACGTGCACTTGAGAAGAATGTGTATTCGGTTGTTTTAGGATGCAATGTTCTGAATATATCTGTGAAGTCCATCTGGTCCAGTGTATCATTCAAAGCCCTTGTTTCCTTGTTGAACTCCTCTTTAGATGATCTGTCCACTGCTGTAAGGTGTTGAAGTCTCCTACTATTATTGTATTATTATTAATATTTTTCTTTAATTTGGTTATTAATTGGTTGGTATAATTGGCTGCTCCCAAATTATGATCATAATTATTTATAATCGTTAGATCTTCTTGTTGGATAGACACTTTAAGTATGGTATAATGCACATCTTCATCTCTTCCTTTAATCATTGGTTTAAAATGCAATTTGTCCTATATGAGGATTGCTACCCCAACATTCTTTTGAATTCCATTAGCATGATAAATGGTTCTCCTCCCATCACTTTCAGTCTGGAGGTTTCTTTAGATCTAAAAGACCCATTTTAGACCCATGATGATGGGTCTTGTTTTTTAAATCCCATCTGATACCCTGTGTTTTTTGATTGGCGCATTTAGCTCAGCTACATTCAGAGTAACTATAGAATGATATGAATCTAGTGCCATCATATTACCTCTGAAGTCCCTGTTTCTGTAGATTGTCTCTCTTTCTCTCTGGTCTATATTACTTTTGGGTTCTCTCTTCACTTACAGGATCCCCTTTAATATTTCTTGCAGGGCTGGTTTTGTGGTCACATATTCTTTTAGTTTCTGTCTATCCTGGAAGATCTTTATCTCTCTTTCTATTCAGAATGACAGCCTTTCTGGATAGTGTTCTTGGCTGCATTTTTTTTTCATTTTGTACCCTGAATATATCATGTCAGCCCTTTTCCCCCTGCCATGTCTTCGTGGGTAGGTCTACTGCCAGTCTAATGTTCTTACCCCTGGAGGTAAGGAATCTCTTGTCTTTAGTTGCTTTCAAGATTTTCTCTTATCTCTAAAATTTGCAAGCTTCACTATTATATGTCACAGTGTTGATCTATTTTTATTGATTTGGGGAAGGGTCTTCTCTACTTCTTGGATATGAATGCCTGTTTCCTTCCCCAGATTGGGGAAGTTCTCAACTGTGATTTGCTCAAATATACCTTCTGGCCCTCTCTCTTTTTCTTCTTCCTCAGACACGCCAATAATTCTGATATTGTTTCATTTTTTTAAGATTTTATTTATTTGACAGAGGAGACACAGTAAGAGAGGGAACACCAGCAGGGGCAGAGGGAGAGGGAGAAGCAGGCTTCCCGCTGAGCAGGGAGCCTGACGTAGGGCTTGATTCCAGGACCCTGGGATCATGACCTGAGCTGAAGGCGGACACTTAACAACTGAGCCACTCAGGCGCCCTGATATTGTTTCATTTTAAGGCATCGCTGATTTCTCGAACCTTCCCCTCATGGTCTATTCTTTTTCTCTCTTTCCTCAGTTTCCTTCCTTGCCATCAATTCGTCTTCTATGTCACTTACTCTCTCTTCTGCCTCATTTACCCTAGCTGTTAAAGCATCCAACTTAGACTGCATCCCATTTAGAGCACTTTTAATATCTGCCTGATTAGATCTCATTTCTGCCCTAAGAGATTCTTTAGTGTCTTTATTGCTTTTTCCAAGCTCAGCTATTAACTTTATTATTGTTATCCTGAATTCCATCTCTGACATTTTACTTATACCCATATTGATTAGATCTGTGGCAGAGACTATTACTTCTGGCTCTTTCTTTTGTTGTGAATTACTCCTTCTAGTCATTTTGCCCAGAAAGGGATGGATGAACGAGTGAACAGAATCAAAAATATCAACCATGACCCAAGCAAAATACACACTAGGCAAATTTGAAGAGTTCAGAAACCAAAAGAGAAATAAAAAAAAAAAAGAAAGAAAAAGAAAAAAAGGAAGGGAAAGAGAGAATATAATTTCACAGGGTGAACAAAACAGGGTTATCCATTTGGTCCTGAGTGTATTTTGGTCTGTGTGTTAGAACACAGTAAATTGTAAAGAAATTGTAAAGAAGAAAGAAATTGTAAAGACCCAAAATTGTAAAGAAAGCAAAACTTATATATATACAAAAATAAAGTTGATTAGAGTGAAAGAAAGCCAAAAATGAAGAATATATCTCTAAGTTGTAAATGTAAAAAATGAAAGTTTAAAAAAAGACTTAAAGAGTTGAAATATAAAAAAAAAAACTGGTTGAAAAGGAAAAAAATAAATGAAAAATTTTAAACTGAAAGATAAATGAATCATGAGAAAAAAACCTTGAATTTATCTACCATTTTCCTCTAGTGCTGGAGTTTTACAGTCCTATGTGGTCCATAAATTTGCTGTGCACCTGTTCTTCCAGTTGGTCTTCTGGGGGAGGGGTGTGCTGTGTTGCTTCTCAGGTGTCTTTGCCTGGGCAGAGGGTACCTCCCCTTTCCATGGGGCTGGGCTCAGTGTAAGCTGGTTGCTATGTGTGGCTTTTGTTCCCTGAAGGCTTCCCATGCTTCTTTAGAGGACCAAATAAAAATGGTCATGCCCCTATCTCCAGGCCCAGAGCTGAAAGATCGAGGGCCCCTCTCTTTAGTAAACCATCAGGGATAAATTGTCTTCATTTTTGTGTGTGTCAAACTCTGCAGACTCCTGGGGTGTGTGCCCACAGTGATCCTTCTGGTGAAAGACAAAAGGTCTGGAGCTACTGCACTTTGTAGGGCCGTGGCATGGATAGCAGTGGCTAGATCATGGGCACACCCAGTCTCACCCCCCCCCCCCAGAAGGCAGAGGGCTCTCTGGTTCCTGTTTTTTGCAGGGGCTCCAGCACTGAGAGCTGTCCCCTAGTTGTATATGCTCGGTGGGGGGGGGGGGAAGACAGAGGGTCCTATGCTGTCCCCACATGGACAGGAATCTCCCAATTGGGCCCCAGATCGAGGTATATGGCAATCTGAGCTGAAATCCCCGTTCCAGACTCACTGACTGTACCCAGTTTCCCCACTCCAATGCTTGGGAACTCTACTGGCTCAGATGCCCCCATTCTTTCTGTGACTCTGGGGATCCTGAGACCACACTGTCACACCTAGAATTCTGCCCTGCTTCACCACCTGAGTACCTTTCAGATAGAAATGTCTCTCATTGGAGATTTCTAAGGGTTCCGATTTTGCCCTCTAGGGTTATATAACTTTCTGGTAGCTGGCTTACAAAGGCTCCCTCCCTCTGCTATTTATCTTCCAAGATCTACCCTCAGATTCACCTCTCCCCACCTCCTACTTTGCAAAAAGTGGCCATTTTTCTACTTTTAGAGTTCCAGGTTTTTTTTTTTTTCTTACCACTCAGTTTGAATTCATTGGTGTTCAGAATGATTTAATAGTTATCTAGCTAAATTCAAGGGGCCAGATGAAATGAGATCCCCTACTCTTCTGTCATCTAGCCTCCTCCAGGTTATATATGGTTCTTAACTGATTTCTTTTAATAGTTCAGACTGAACTGGGTTCAATCACGCCTACCATCAAGATGTTCTCAGAAAAACCTTGTTCTCTCAAGGCTATGTCCTTGAATAGCTCTCACTGTGGAAATGGTAGACAGAGCATACTTCCTAAGTACAAGGGTGGATGAGGAGCCTCTGATTTTCTGGGTCCAATTCAAAGGCCAACCAGCAGTATGCCCTCTTGATTATCTCCTTCAATGTTTATACGTATAAAAACTTATGACTAAAACCAGATTCTATTGGCCTCTCATCCTAACTTAGTCAGTACTTGCCTAGGACAATTAACCCATACTTTACAAACACTCAAACCCAGTCTCTCATTGTTTGGGACTCCAAACCTCCCTTTTACATTATACCCCAAATCTTCATGTTCAAAGTATTTTTCTACCAGTACAATGGACGTCTATCTGGACCAATAGTGTAGAAGACCAATTCACCATTGGATACTCAATCAGTTAGGAATGAAGACAAAGTATTCAAAATTCATACTTAGGGTTCTGGCATGGTCCAGAGTTCCAATGATGAGTCTAATTGTCTCCAATTCATGGCATAACTCTCAAAGATAAAAAAGAGATGGCCATAGTTGAAGAAGAAGGGGAAAAAGAAGAAGAAGGAAAAGGAGGAGGAGAAAGAGGGGGAAGAGGAGGAAAAACACATGTTTTATTCAGAAATTTTGCAATATGGGAAGAAAGACCTGAGTGTAGAACCAGGCTCAATTTTGAATATGGCCTAGGTAATTAGGGATTTACAGTCAAGGAGCCTTGTGTGTAGAGTGGATAGACATTAACTAAGAAGAAGCATCAATGATAAGGGAAATTCTAGCTAAACTGATTTAACTGGATTCTTGCTGAAGATGAACCTGTCTGATCAAACATCGTCTGGTGGATGGTAAAGAATGGGAAACCTAATTAGATACCAAAGGTGGTTAGATTTAGAGAATGAGAGACTCTTGCTATACTATCTTAGCAGAGTTCTCACTAAGAATTTTACTAGACAGCGCAAATGTGGTTTTAGGGGAAGTCTCAGGGGTTTGATTAATGTTGGTGAAGGAAGGAATCTTTGTCACAAAAAAAGGGGAAATTGGACAACTACTACATGGATATAAGGAAGAGTATGTTTGGAATACAAAATGTCCCACAGTGTGTCTTTTAGTATTACCATGCTTTTTGATTAAAATAAAAGCTACAACAATCCATACAACCAACATTGATAATGTCTCAGGCCCTTCAGGAATAAAAGTTTGGGCCCCCTAACCAAATAAAGAACTTCAACTTCAGGTGAGTTTGTTGCCAGGGCAAAGGAAATTTATGACCAGTTACACAAATGAGGATTGTAATTGTCACAAGTATTTCCTTCTTATTTTGTTATGAATATGTTTGTGTGTACAAATAAATATATTAAGCAAATATCTTTCTTTTCTATATTCTCTTATTCCTTCATCATTTAACTTGGAATTTAATTATTTATTTAATATCATATATTCAAGTATCATTAATTTTACATCATATGATTTTTAGGGATATAAAGAAAAAAGTAAACTTTATTAAGGACACTATTTCCTTATCTGGGGAAGGAGTTAATGTCTTTTTTAAATTATTATTTAATACCAGTATAATTAACATACAATGTTGTATTTGTTGCAGGTGTACAGTATAGTGACTCAAAAATTCTATACATTACTCAGTGCTTATCATGATAAATGTACTTTTAATCCCTTTCACATATTTCACCCACCCCCCCACCTTTCTCTCGTAACCACCAGTTTTTTCTTTATATTTAAGAGTCTTTTTTTTCTTTTTCTCTTTTTTTTATCATTTACTTTGTTTCTTAAGTTCCACCTATAAGTGTTTCCATATGGTATTTGTCTTTTTTTGATTAATTTATTTCATTTAGCATTATACCTTATAACTCTATTCATGCTGTTGCAAATAACAAGTTTTTATTTTTTATGGTCTAGTAATATTCCACTGTGTGTATATGTATATTATATCTATATCTATCTATATTTATATATAACACAAGTTCTTTATCCATTCATCAGTAAACAGGCTTTTGGGCTTTTTCTATAATTTGTCTGTTGTTGAAAATGATGCCATAAACATTGGGATGCAACTATCCTTTCAAATCAGTATTTTTATGCCCTTTGGGTAAATATCCAGTAGTGTGATTACTGGGTTGTAAGTTAGTTCTATTTTTAACTATTTGAGGAACTTCCATACTGTTTTCCAGAGTGGCTGCTCCTGTTTGCATTGTCACTGACAGTGCAAGAGGTTTCTCCTTTCTCCACATCCTTCCCAACACCTGTTGTTTCTTGTGTTGTCAATTTTAGCCACATGTGCTCATCTATACATGAATAGATTTAAAAATGTATATATCCATCTTTTTAATCTATTTTAATCTATATATATAATCTATATCTATCTATCTATCTATCTATCTATCTATCTATCTATATACATACAACACACACACAAATAGTTGTAAATATCAGATGAAATAAACTTAGGGTGCTCCTACTCTGCCATCTTGCATCCCTTCCCCAAATCCATTACAGTTCTATATAGTAGTAGTTAAGTAGGAGAAAGAGAAATTAAGAAAGCAATTCCATTTATAGTTGTACCAAAAATAATAAAATACCTAGGAATAAAATTAGCCAAACAGGTGAAAGACCTGTACTCCAAAACTGTAATATATTGATGAAAGAGATTGAAGATGACACAAACAAATGGAGAGATATTCCATTCTCATCCATTGGAAAAACATATTTTCAGAATATCCATACTACCTAGAACAATCTACAGATATAATGCAATCTCTATCAAAATACCAATGACGTTTTTCACAGAAATAGAAAAAAATCCTAAAATTTGTATGGAACCATAAAAGACCCCAAACAGCAAAAGCAATCTTGAAACAGAAGAACATGACTGGAGGCATCACAATCTCAGATTTCAAGATATACTACAAAGCTGTAATAATCAAAACAGTATAGTATTGACCTAAAAATAGACACATATATCAATAGAACAGAATAGAAAGCCCAGAAATAAACTCATAATTATGTTGTCAATTTATCTTTAAGAAAGGAGGCAAGAATGAACAATGGGAGAAAGTCTCTGTAACAAATGGTGCTGAGAAAACTGGACAGCTATATGTGAAAGAATGAAACTGGACCACTTTCTTACAGCATACATACATAAACTCACCATGGATTAAAGACCTAAATGTGAAACCTTAAACCATAAAATCCCAGAAGAGATCACAGGCAGTAATTTCTTTGGCATACAAATACTTTTCTAGTTACATTTTTTTCTAGTTATTTTCCCTTTATTTTTCTAGATGTTTCTCCTGAACCAAGGGAAAAAAACCAAAAATAAAGTATTGGGAGTATATCAATAAACAAACAAACAGATAAACTTCTGCACAGCAAAGGAAATAATCAACAAAACTAAAAGAGAACTGCCTAATGGAGTAAGACATTTACAGATGATATATCCAATAAGGGATTAGTAGTAGAAATTTATAAAGAACTTATACAACTCGACACACAAAAACGCAAATAATCCAATAAAAAATGAACATCAGAGAGATCAAGTGCGGTCCACAACAGAGACAGAGTCAGTACGGATGTCTGGACTGAAAGGAAGAGTGACTCAGACTCAATAGCCAGATGCAAGGAACATACATAGAAGAATCCCCTTGAAGTGACAAGTTTTAGTGAACCAGGGATACTGTGTTTTAGGGTACTTCACGGACTCTTCTTCATAAGGCCACTACTTTCAAGAGCAGATGTAACACAGAGAAACAGACACAGAGAGGTAGTTGAGAAAACAGAGAAATATGTCCCAAATGAAAGAACAGGACAAAATCACAGCAGGAAATTTTAGTGAAAGAGTAATAAGGAATATGTCTGATGCAGACCTTAAATTAATCATCACAAAGATGCTCACTGGACTTCAGAAAAGGGTGGAAGATATCAGTGAGACCCTTGACAGAGAGATAAAAAAATAACACATCAAAGATGAAGAACTCAATAAATGATAATAAAATGGGTAGGATAACTAGTAGGGTACAGGAAGGAAAATAATGTATCAGTAACCTTGGAGGATAGAGGAATGGAAAGCAATCAAGCTGAACAGATGAGAGGCAAACAAATACTCCATATGATAATAGACTTTGAGAAGTCAGTGACTCCATGAAGAGCAAAAACATTCACATTATAGAAATCCCAGAATGTGAACAGAGAACAATAGGGGCAGAAAATGTATTAGATAAAATAATAGTTGAAAACTCCCCAAATCTGGGGAGGGAAATAGAGATCCAGAGCCAGAAGGCACAGAGACTCCCCATCATATTCAACACAAGGGGGTCCAAATCAAGACATAGTAGTTAAAATGGAAAATAAATAATGATAAAGAAATGATTTTGAAGGTTGTAAAGGAAAACCTAACAGTTATATAAAAGGAAAACCCAAAGACAATCAACTGATTTTTAAGCAGAAACCCTGCAGTCCTGAAAGGAGTGACAAGATGTATTCAAAGTGTTGAAAGAGAAAAATCTGCAACCAAGAATGCTTTATCCAGCAAAGATATCATTCAGAATAGAAAGAGAGCTAAAGAGTTTCCCAGACAAACAAAAGTTAAAAGAATTTATAACGACTAAACCAGCCTGTGAGAAATGTTAAGCGGAACTCTGTGAGTGGAAACCAAAGCTGTAAGTAAGAGTAAAAAAAAATTGAAAGCACACAAAAAATAAATAAATACATAATTAAGTGTATCTGTAAAAATCAATCAAGGGAAAGACAAAATAAAAGGATGTAAATGATGATACTAAATATCCAAAATGGGGAGGGAAAAGGAGTAAAGAATGAGTTAAAAATTAAGTGACCAAATACAGTGCTATATGCAGGAGAAGTTATATATAAACTGAATAGTAACCACAAGTCAAAAAACAGTAATAGATGTACAAAAAATAAAGAGTAAGGAACCCAAGAATATCATTAAACAAAACCATGGGGGGGGGGGCTCTGAGTGGCTCAGTCGGTTAATCATCTGCCTCTGGCTCAGGTCGTGATCCCAGGGTCCTGGGATTGAAACCCTCATAGGCTCCCCACCTCGGTGGGTAGCCTGCATCTCCTTCTCCATCTGCCTGCTGCTCCCCTTGCTTGTGCCCTCTCTCTGTGTCAAATACATACATACATACATACATAAAATCTTAAAAAAAAAGAAAACCATGAAAGAGAGAAGAAAGGATTAGAGGAAAACTACCAAAACAACCACAAAACAAGTAACAAAATGGCAATAAATATATATCTAAGAATAACTACTTTGAATGTAAGTGGACTAAATGCTCCAATCAAAAGATATAGGGTGGCAGAGTGGATAAAAAAAACAAGATCAATCTATATGCTGTCTATAAGAGATTTATATCAGACCTAAAGACATTTTCAGAATGGAAGTAAGGAAATGTAGAAACATTTATATGCAAATGGATGTCAAAGGAATGCCAGGGTAGCAATACTTGTACCGGACAAAATAGAAATTAAAACAGAGATTGTGGGGCTCCTGGGTGGCTCAGTCGGTTGTGTCCAACACTTTTTTTAAAAATTTTTAAATTTTATTATGTTATGATAGTCACCATACAATACATCATTAGTTTTTGATGTGGTGATCCACGATCCATTGTTTTCATATAACAGCCAGTGCTCCATGCAGTATGTGCCCTCCTTAATATCCATCACAGGGCTAACCACTTCCCTTCCCCCCTCCCCTCTAAAACCCGGTTTGTTTCTCAGAGTCCATAGTCTCTCATGGTTCATCTCTCCCTCTGATTTTCCCCCCTTCATTTTTCCCTTCCTTCTCCTAATGTCCTCCATGTTATTCCTTATGTTCCACAAATAAGTGAAACCACGGTCTTAGGGTTGTGCAAGCTCACTGTTGGGCTCCACACAGAGCATGGAGCCTACTTAAAACAAAAGCAAACAAACAGAGATTGTAACAGGAAACAAAGAAGAATACTTTATAATAATAAAGGGGCAATCCAGCAAAAAGATATAAGAAGTGTAAATATTAGTGAACCCAACATGGGGCTGCTCAAATACATAAAACAGTTAATAAACATAAAGGAACTAATTGACCATAATACAATAAGATCATGGGGACTTTAACATCCCACTTAAATCCATGGACAAATCTTCCAAACAGAAAATAAACTAGGGAATAGTGACTTTGAATGACACACTGGAACAGATGAATTTACAGACATATTCAGAACATTCCATCCTAAAATAGCAGAATACACATTCATTTCAAGTGCCAATGGAACATTCTATAGAATAGATCACATATTAGGCCAAGAAACAAGTATCAACAAACTGAAAAAGTTCGAAATCATACCATGCAACTTTTCTGAACATAACACTATGAAATTAGAAATCAACCACAAGACAAAATGTGGACACACCACAAAAATATAGAGGTTAAAGAACATGTTACATCAGTGAATGTGTCAAACAAGAAGTCAGGAAAGAAATCAGAAATTACATGGAAACAAACAAAAATCAAAACATAATGGTGCAAAACTTTTGAGATGTAGAAAAAGCGGTTCTAAAAGCAAGGTTTATAGCAATAGAGGTCCATCTCAAGAAACGAGAAAAATATCAAAGAACCTAACTTTATACCTAAAGGACCTAAGAAAAGAACAACAAAACCCCAACATGGTGGAAGAAGAAAATACTAAAGACTAGAGAAGAAATAAATAATATTTTTAAAAAACTTACAGTGAAAACAACAACAACAACAACAACAAAACAAAACAATACAACAGAGTGTTGAATCCAGGAGCTGGTTCTTTGAAAAGATAAAATTATTATCAACAACTATACGCCAATAAACTGAGCAATCTGGATGAAATGGATGCCTTCCTGGAAACCTATAAGCTGCCAAGACTGAAACAGGAAGAAATTGCTAACATGAATAGGCCAATAACCAGTAACGAGATTGAAGCAGTGATCAAAAAACTCCCAAAAAACAAGAGCCAGGGCCTGATGGATTCCCTGGGGAATTCTACCAAACAGTCAAAGAAATAATACCTCTTCTACTGAAGGTGTTTCAAAATATAGAAACAGAAGGAAAACTTCCAAACTCATTCTATGAGGCCAGCATTACCTTAATCCCCAACACAGGCAAGGAGCCCATCAAAAAGGAGAATTTCAGACCGATATCCCTGATGAATATGGATTCCAAAATCCTCAATAAAATCCTAACTAATAGGATCCAACAATACATCAAAAGAATCATCCACCACGACCAAGTGGGATTTATCCCCGGGATGCAAGGGTGGTTCAACATTCGCAAATCAATCAATGTGATAGAACACACTACTAAGAGGAGAGAGAAGAACCATATGGTCCTCTCAATTGATGCAGAAAAAGCATTTGACAAAATACAGCATCCTTTCCTGATTAAAACTCTTCAGAGTATAGGGATAAAGTGAACATTCCTTGAGTTCATAAAATCCATCTATGAAAAACCCACAGAGAATATCATCCTCAATGGGGAAAACCTGAGGGCCTTTCCGTTAAGATCAGGAACATGTCAAGGATGCCCACTCTTGCCACTATTGTTCAACATAGTACTAGAAGTCCTGGTAACAGCAATCAGACAACAAAAAGAAATAAAACGTATTCAAATCAGCAAAGAAGAAGTCAAACTCTCTCTTTTCGCAGATGACATGATATTTTATGTGGAAAACCCAAAAGACTCCACCCCCAAATTACTAGAACTCATACAGCAATTCAGTAATGTGGCAGGATACAAAATCAATGCACAGAAATCACTTGCTTTCTTATATACTAACAATTCAACTGTAGAAAGAGAAATTAGGGAAGTGATTCCATTTACAGTAGCACCAAAAACCATAAGATACCTCGGAATAAACCTAACAAAAGAGGTAAAGGATCTATACTCTAGGAACTACAGAACACTCATGAAAGAAATTGAAGAAGACACAAAAAGATGGAAAAATATCCCATGCTCATGGATCAGAAGAATAAATATTGTTAACATGTCTATGCTACCCAGAGCAATCTATACCTTCAATGACATCCTGATCAAAATTCCAATGACATTTTTCAAAGTGCTGGAACAAACAATTCTAAAATTTCTATGGAATCAGAAAACACCTCAAATCACCAAGGAAATGTTGAAAAAGAAAAACAAATCTGGGGGCATCACGTTGCCCAATCAAGGTATATTACAAAGCAGTGATCACCAAGACAGCATGGTACTGGCACAAAAACAGACATATAGACCAATGGAACAGAATAGAGAACTCAGATATGGACCTTCAACTCTATGGTCAACTAATCTTCGACAAAGCAGGAAAAAGCATGCAATGGAAAAAAGACAGTCTCTTCAATAAATGGTGCTAGGAAAATTGAACAGCCACATGCAGAAGAATGAAACTCGACCATCCTCTATCACCATACACAAAGATAAACTCAAAATGAATGAAAGACCTCAATGTGAGACAGGAATCCATCAAAATCCTAGAGAAGAACATAGGCAGTAACCTCTTTGACATCGGCCCAGCAACTTCTTTCAAGATACATCTCCAAAAGCTAATGAAGCAAAAGCAAAAATGAACATTTGGGACTTCATCAAGATAAATAGCTTCTGCAGAGCAAAGGAAACATTCAACAAAACAAAGAGGCAACCCACAGAATGAGGGAAGATATTTGTAAATGACACTACAGATAAAGGGCTGGTATCCATGGTCTATAAAGAACTTCTCAGACTCAACACCAAAAACACAAATAATCAAGTCAAAAAATGGGCAGAAGACATGAAAAGACACTTCTCTGAAGAAAACATACAAATGGCTAACAGACACATGAAAAAGTGTTCATCATCATCAGCCATCAGCGAAATCCAAATCAAAACCACATTGAGACACCACTTACACCAGTTAGAATGACAAAAATGTACAGGGGATTAAACAACAAATGTTGGAGAGGTTGTGGAGAAATGGGAACCATCTTCCGCTGTTGGTGGGAATGCAAGTTGGTACAGCCACTTTGGAAAACTGTGGAGGTTCTTCAAAAAATTAAAAATAGAGCTATCCTATGACTCACTAATTGCACTACTGGGTACTTACCCCAAAGACACAGATTTAGTGAAAAGAAGGGCCATATGCACCCCAATGTTCATAGCAGCAGTGTCCACAATAGCCAGACTGTGGAAAGAGCCGAGATGCCCTTCAACAGATGAATATATAAAGAAAATATGGTCCATATATATAATGAAATATTACTCCGCCATCAGAAAAGATGAATACCGAACCTTTACATCAACATGGATGGGACTGGAGGAGATTATGCTACGTGAAATAAGTGAAGCAGAGAAAGCTAATTATCATATGGTTTCACTTATTTGTGGAACATAAGGAATAGCATGGAAGACATTAGGAGAAGGAAGGGAAAGATGAAGGGGGGGGAATCAGAGGGAGAGATGAACCATGAGAGACTATGGGCTCTGAGAAACAAGCAGGGTTTTAGAGAGGAGAGGGGAGGGGGGATTGGTTAGCCTGGTGATGGGTATTAAGGAGGGCACGTACTGCATGGAGCACTGGGTGTTATACAGAAACAATGGATCATGGATCACCACATCATAAACTAATGATGTATTGTATGGTGACTATCATAGCATAATAAAATTAAAAAAATAAATAAATAAACAAAAAAATAAAAATTTTAAAAAAATTTAAAAAAGATAATATTGATAAACCTCTAGTCAGACTCAACAAAAACAACAGCAACAACAACAATAACAGCAACAACAACGAAGAAAGGACTCAAACAAAATCACCAATGAAAGAGAAATAGCAATTAAATCCACAGAAATACAAAAAGAAATTATATGAGAATATTATGAAAAACTATATACCAACAAATTTGACAACCAAGAAGAAATTAAGTTCACAGAAATGGGATACCTGGATGGCTCAGTTGGTTAAGCATCTGCCTTTGGCTCAGGTCATGATCCTAGGGTCCTGGCATCCAGTCTTGCATCGGGCTCGTTGCTCAGCAGGGAAGCTGCCCCTCCCTCTGCCTGCCATTCTCCCTACTTGTGCTCTCTTTCTATCTCTCTGACAAATAAATTAATAAAATCTTTTTTTTTTAAAGTTCACAGAAGAATATAATCTAACAAAGCTAAAGCAGGAAAATATAGACAATTTGAACAGATCAATTACCAGCAAGGAGTTTGAATCAGTAATCAAAAAACTCCTAATGAGCAGTTCAGGACCAAAATGCTTCACAGATGAATTCTACCATACATTTAAAGAAAAGTTAATACCTATTCTTCTCAAGTATTAAAAAAAATAGAAGGAAAACTTCAAAATTAATTCTATGTGGCCAGTATTACCATTATAACAAAACCACAAAAGTCATCACAAAAAAAAAAGAAAGAAAAGAAAACAGGTCAATATCCTTCATAAACATAGATTCTAATATCCTCAGCAAAATACTAGAAAACAGAATCTAGCCATACATTTAAAAAAATAATCGTTCATCACAGTCAAGTGGGGTTTATTCCTGGGATGCAAGAGTGGTTCAATATTCACAAATCAATCAATGTGATACATCACATCAATAAGGGAAAAGATAAGAAACATAAGATCATCTCTATAGATGAAGATAAAACATTTGACAAGGTAAAACATCCATTCATGATAAAAGCCCTAAAAATGTAGGTTTAGAGGGAACATAACTCTATATAATAAAAACCATATATAAACCCACAGTGAACATCATCTTCTGTGGGGAAAATCTGAGCTTTTCACTAAAGGTTAGAACTAAGACAAAGTGCCCACTCTCACCACTTTAAAAGAATTTATTAATTTATGGGAGAGAGCATGGCAGGTGGGCGGGTGGTTTGCAGACGGAGAAGCAGACTCCCTACTGAGCAGGGAGCCAGATGCGGGCCTTAATCTCAGGACCCCAGGATCATGATCTAAACTGAAGGCAGATGCTTAACTGACTGAGCCACCCAGGTGCCCAACTCTCACCACTTTTATTCAACATAGTACTGGAAGTCCTAGCCACAATAATCAGACAAAAATAAATAAAATGCATTCAAATTAACAAGCAAGATGTAAAACTCATTATTGCAGGTGACATGATACTTTATATAAAAAACCCTAGGGGCACCTGGGTGGCTCAGTCAGTTGAGCATCTGAGTCTTGATTTCAGCTCAGGTCATAATCTCAGGGTTGTGAGACTGAGCCCCATGTTGGGCTCCATACTGGGCATGGAACCTGATTAAAATTTTCTCTTACCCTCTCTTTCTTCCTCTCATCCCCTCCCTCCCTAACAAACAAACAAACAAACAAAAAACACTAAAACTCCACCAAAAACCTCTGGAACTGATAAATTCAGTTAAGTCACAGGATACAAAATCAGTGTGAAGAAATCTGTTTCATTTCTATACACTAATAATGAAGCAGCAGAAAGAGAAACCAAGAAAATAATCCCATTTACAATTGAACCAAAATAATAAGATACCTAGGAATAAACCTAACCAAAGAGGTGAAAGACCTGTACTCTGAAAACTATAAAACACTGATGAAAGTAATTGAAAATAATACAAAGAAATGGAAAGACATTCCATCTTCATGGATTGGAAGAACAAATATTGTTAAAATGTCTAAACTACCTAAAGCAATCTACACATTACCAACAGCATTTTTCACAGAACTAGAACAAACTATCCTAAAATTTGTATGGACCAAGACCCTTAATAGCCAAAGAATTTTGAAAATGAAAAGCAAAGCTGGAAGTATCAGAATTCCAGACTTCAGTTATATTACAAAGCTGTAGTCATCAAAAGAGTACTGACCTAAAAGTAGACACATAGATGAATAGAACAGAATTGAAGACACAGAAATAAACCAACAGTTATATAGTCAATTACTCTTTGACAAAGCAGGAAAGAATATCCAATGGGAAAAAGGCTGCCTCTTCAACAAATTGTGTTGGGAAAACTGGTCAGCTATATGCAAAAGAATAAAACTGGACCACTTTCTTCCACCATACCCCAAAAGAAACTCAACATGAATAAAGACCTAAATGTGAGACCTGAAACCATAAAAATCCTTGAAAAGAGCATTGGCAGTAATGTCTCTGAAATTGGCCATAAGAAAATTTTACTAGATATGTCTCCTGAGGCAAGGGAAATAAAAGCAAAAATAAACTTTTGGGACTATATCAAAATATAGAGGTTCTGCACATTGAAGGCAACAATCATCAAAATTAAAAGGCAACCTATGGGTTGGGAGAAGGTATTTGCAAATGACACATCCAATAAAGGGTTACTATCCAAACTATGTAAAGAATGTATACAACTCAACACCCCCCAAAAAAAATGCAGTTAAAAAATGGACAGAAGACAGGAACAGAAATTCCTCCAAAGAAGATATACAGATGGCTAACATATACATGAAAAAAAAAATGCATTGTCATTTCCTAGCAGTGAAATGCAAATCAATAATACAATGAGATATCACCTCACACCTACCAGAAAGGCTAAAATAAAAAACAAAAGACACACCAAGTATTGGTGTGGTTGTAGTAAAAAAGGATCTCTTGTGCACTGTTTGTAGGAATTCTTCTTTAAATGTTCGGTAGAATTTCGCTGGGGGGCCATCTGATTCTCAACTCTTGTTTGTTGGGAAATTTTTGATTACTGCTTCAACTTCTTTATTGGTTATGGGCTGTTCAGGTTTTCTCTTTCTTCCTGTTTTAGTTTCAGTAGTTTATACCTTTCTAGGAATGCATCCATTTCTTCCAGATTGCCTAATCTGTTGGCATATATTTGCTCATAATATGTTCTTATAATTGTTTGTATTTCTATGGTGTTGATTTTGATCTTTCCTCTTTCATTCATTCTTTTGTTTATCTTGGTCCTTTCTCTTTTCCTTTTTATTAGTCTGGCTAGGGGGTTATCGATCCTATTAATTCTTTCAAAGAAGACAGTTCTTAGTTTTGTTGTTGATCTGTTCTACTGTTCTTTTGGTTTCTATTTCATTGATTTCAGTTCTAATCTTTATTGATTCTCTTCTGCTTGGTTTAGGTTTTATTTGCTTCTTTCACAGCTCCATTAGGTGTAAAGTTAGGTTGTGTATTTGAGACCTTTCTTCTTTCTTGAGAAAGGTTTGTATTGCTATATACTTCCCTCTTTGGACTGTCTTCACTGCATCCCAATGATTTTGAACAGTTGTGTTTTCATTTTCATTTGTTTCCATGAATTTTTAAAACTCTTCTTTAAATTTCTCGTTGATCCATTCATTTGTTGGTAGGATGCTCTTTTACCTCCATGTATTTGAGTTCTTTCCAAATTTGGTCTTTTGATTTAATTCAAGTTTGAAATAATTGTGCTCTGAAAATTTGCAGGGGATAATCCCAATCTTTTGGTATTGGTTGAGACGTGATTTGTGACCCAGTATGTGATCTATTCTGGAGAAAGTTCCATGAGTACTTGAGAAGAATGTGTATTCTGTTGCTTTAGGATGGAATGCTCTGAATATATCTGTGAAGTCCATCTGGTCTAGTGTGTCATTCAAAGCACTTGTTTCCTTTTTGATCTGCTTAGATGATTTGTCCATTGCAGTGAGTGGGGTTAAAGTCCCCTACTAGTAGTATATTATTATCAATGTGTTTCTTTAATTTTGTTATTAATTGGTTTCTATAATTGGCTGCTCCCCTTTTGGGGGCATAAATGTTTACATTTGTTAGATCTTCTTGTTGGTTAGATCCATTAAATAAGATATAGTGTTCTTCCTCATTTCTTATTACAGTTTTTGGTTTAAAATCTAATTTGTCTGATATAAGGATGGCTACCCAGATTTCTTTCGGTGTCCATTACCATGATAAATGAATTTGAAAGTTTTCCTTCCTCTCTTTTTAAAGATTTATTTATTTATTTATTTATTTATTTATTTATTTATTTATTTATTTTAGAGTGAGAGAGCATGAGCAAAGTGGGGGAGGGGCAGAGGGAGAGAGAATCCTGAAGCAGACACCACGCTCTTTGCAGAACCTGATGCAGGACTTGATCCCAGGACCCTGATTTTGGCCTGAGCCAAAATCAAAAGTCAGCCACTTAACTGACTGAACCACCTTGGCTCCCCCTTCCTCTTCTATTTTTGGAATAATTGGAATAGAATAGGCATTAACTCTTCTTTAAATGTTTGGTAGAAAACATCAGTGAAGCCATCAATTCCTGGACTTTTTGCTCATTGGGACTTTTTTGAATATTGATGCAATCCACTTCCGGTAATCTGTCCATTCAAATTTTCTATTTCTTTCTGGTTCAGTTTTAGTAGGTTATATATTTCTAGGAATGTATCGATTTCTTAAAGGTTGTACAATTTGTTGGCATATATCTTTTTTTTCATAATATTCTCTTACAATTGTTTGATTTCAGTGGTGTTGGTTGTTATTTTTTTCATTTGTAATTTTATTTATTTGAGTCCTTTATCTTTTCTTTTTTCCTTTTGATGATATTGGCTAGAGGTTTATGAATTTTGTTTATCATTTCAATGAACACAGCTCCTGGTTTTATGTATATGTTCCACTGTTTTTTGTTTGTTTGTTTTGTTTGTTGCTTTGTTCTAATTTCTATCATTTATTTCTGCTCTAATCATCATTATTTCCTTCCTTTCACTGGTGTTGGGTTTTCCTGTTCTTTCTATAGCTCTTTCTTTGAGATTTATCTTGCTTCTTGAGGTAGGACCATATTGCTCTAAACTTCCCACTTAGAACCACTTTTGCTTCATATCAAAGATTTTTGACCATTGTGTTTTCATTTTCATTTGTTTCCATGTACTTTGGATTTCTTCTTTGATTTCTTGCTTAAACCATTTATTCTTTAGTAGCATGTTACTTAACATTCATATATTTGTGTTCTTTCCAGATATTTTCTTGTGGTTGTTTTCTAGTTTCATAGTGTTGTGGTCAGAAAAGATGCATGGTATGACTTTGATTATTTTTTTTAATTTGTTGAGACTTGTTTTGTGGCTTAATGTGTGATCTATTCTTGAGAATGTTCCATGTGCACCTGAAAATGATATGCATTCTGCTGTTCTAGGATGAAACTTCCTAAATATATGTGTTAAATCTACATGATCCAATGTGTCATTCAAAGCCATTGTTTCTTTGTGTTTGCAGGGATAAACTCTAAATGGATGAAAGACCTCAATGAGAGATAGGAATCCATCAAAATTGTAGAGGAGAACACAGGCAGTAACCTCTTCAACATTGGTCACAGAAAATTGTTTCAAGACACGTCTCCAAAGGCAAATGAAACAAAAGCAAAAATGAACTTTTTGGACTTCATCAAGATAAAAATTTTCTGCACTGCAAAGGGAACAATCAACCAAACAAAAAGGCAACCCACAGAATGGGAGAAGGTATTTGCAAATGACACTACAGATAAAGGGCTGGTATCCAAGATCTATAAAGAATTTCTCAAACTCAACACCCAAAAAACCAAATAATCTTAAGGGTGGAGCAAGATGGTGGAGGAGTAGGAGACCTGGATTTCGTCTGGTCTCAGGAATTCAGCTGAATAGGGATCAAACCATTCTGAGCACCTACGAACTCAACAGGAGATTGAAGAGAAGAATAGCAACAACTCTCCGAACAGAAAAGCGACCACTTACTGGAAGGTAGGACGTGTGGAGAAGTGAATCCAAGGTGATATTCGGGAGGAGAGACGGTGGGGGTGGGGGTCTCCGTTGGCCGCTTCTGGCAAGGGATTGAGCTGCAGAGCACAAAATTGGAACTTTTAGAAGTTGGCTCCCCTGAGGGACTTTGCTCCAGTGGCTAAGCTGGGGGTGGAACCCTCGCGGGACAGTGTGCTCTCAGAACCCTCGGGGTCACAGAAAGAGCAGGGGTGCCTGAGTGCGCCAGAGCTCCCAGGTATTGGAGCGGGGAAGCTGGCTGCAGAGACGGAGCCGAGGCACGGGCTCTCAGCTCGGAGTTGCCATAAACCATGATCTGCGGCACAGTCGGGCCACTGCTCCTCCAGCAGGGACCCAACAAGCGGCAGATCCAGGGAGACTCCCCTTCCTCCTCTGTGAAGAGCGGCGGAAGAGTGCACTGCAGGGAGCTGCTGAGTTTGGAGACTCCAAACCGAGTAGGGTGGTAGAGATAGAAACGCATGATCACAGGCCAGGTGAGCACGGAGTGCGGCCGGAGAATGGGGAGACGGGAGTGATTGACTGCTTTTCTCTGGAGGCACACTGAAGAGTGGGGCCCCGAGTCCTCGGCTGCTGCGGAGCAGAGACTGGAGGCTCCCATTTTCACTCTCGTCCTCCAAAGCATACGGAAAGCTTGCAGGGAACAAAAGCTCCCGAGAGCAAACCCCAGCAGATTACTTAGCCTGGACCACCAAGGGTGGGGCAATTCCGCCTCTGGCAAACACATTTGGGAACCACGGAAACAGGCCCCTCCCACAGAAGATCAACATGAACAACCAGCCAAGATCAAGTTTACTGATCAATAAGAATGGGAGAACTCCAGTGCTTGGGGAATACTGCACAGAGAATTCATGGCTTTTTTACCATGAATCATCGGTTGTTCAAAGTTAATTTTTTAAACTGATTTTTTTAAATTTTTCTTTTTCCTTTTTCAACCAGTATCTTATCAATCGCTTTTTAAAAAAAAAAAATTATTTTTCATTTTTAGAGTCATATTCTATCCCTTCACAGTAGATACCCTTATTTTTGGTATATATATATATATATATGTTGTTCTCTCTTTAAATTTTGAGATACAGTTTCTTCTAACAGATCAAAATATTCCCTAAATTACTAGTGTATGGCTTTGTTCTAGTCTCCTGCCTGATCACATTCTCTCCCTGTTTTTTTAATCTTCTTTCTTTTACAAACAACTTCTTATCAATTCCTTTTTATAAAATATTTTATAATTTTCATCTTTACAATCATATGGCATAACTTCATTGTACCAACCCTTATTTTGTACATATATATCTTTCTTCCTTTAAAATTTTAGGAGGCACTTTCTCCTAACAGAACAAAATACACCCCAAATCTAGTGTGTGGCACTGATCTATGCACTAGCCTGATCATATTTGATCATATTTTGTTTTTTTTTGTTGTTTTGTTCTGTTTTTGTTTGTTTTTATCCTTTTCTTTTTCTTTTCTCTTTCTTTTTTTTCTTTCCCTTTCGTCTCCCCTGGTTTCAGGTCTTTTCTAATTTTTTTGAGTATATTTTCTGGGGATGTTGTTAACCTGTTAGCATTTTGATCTCTCATTCATCTATTCTCCTCTAGAAAAATGACAAGACAAAATAAATCAACTCAACAAAAAGAACAAGAGGTAGTATCGTCTGCCAGGGACCTACTCATTACAGACATTAGTACGATGCCGGACCTAGAGATCAGAATCACGATTTTAAAGATACTAGCTGGGCTTGAAAAAAGCATGGAGGTTATTAAAGCAACACTTCCTGGAGAAATAAAAGAACTAAAATCTAACCAAGCCGAAATCAAAAAGGCTATTAATGAGGTGCAATCAAAAATGGGGGCACTAACTGCTAGGATAAATGAGGCAGAAGAGATAATTAGCGATATAGAAGAACAAATGATGGAAAATAAAGAAGCTGAGAAAAAGAGAGATAAACAACTACTGGATTACGAGGGCAGAATTCGAGAGATAAGCGATACCATAAGACAAAACAACATTAGAATAATTGGGATCCCAGAAGAAGAAGAAAGAGAGAGAGGGGCAGAAGGTATATTGGAGCAAATTATAGCAGAGAACTTCCCTAATGTGGGGAAGGAAACAGGCATCAAAATCCAGGAGGCACAGAGAACCCCTCTCAAAATCAATAAAAATAGCTCAACACACCAATATCTAATAGTAAAACTTACGAGTCTCAGAGACAAAGAGAAAATCCTGAAAGCAGCTCGGGAGAAGAGATATGTAACCTAAAATGGTAGAAATATTAGATTGGCAATAGACCTATCCACAGAGACCTGGCAGGCAAGAAAGGACTGGCATGATATCTTCAGAGGACTAAACAAGAAAAATATGCAGCCAAGAATACTATATTCATGTGTAAGACTGTTGAATCACAGATCTGAAACAAATAACGCAACATATTTTAAGAAAAAAGAAAAAGAAGAAGATAGCAGGAGAGGAAGAATGAAGGGGTGTAAGTCAGAGGGGGAGACGAACCAGGAGAAATGATGAACTCTGAAAAACAAACTGAGGTTTCTAGAGGGGAGGAGGGTAGGGGGATGGGTTAGCCTGGTGATGGGTATTAAAGAGGGCACATTCTGCATGGAGCACTGGGTGTTATGAACAAACAATGAATCATGGAACACTACACCAAAACAAATGATGTAATATATGGTGATTAACATAATAATAAAAAATTTAAAAAAAAGGATACTATATTCAGTTAGGCTATCATGGAAAATTGAAGGAGAGATAAAAAGCTTCCAGGACAAACAAAAACTAAAGGAATTTGCAAGCATGAAACCAGTCCTACAAGAAATATTGAAAGGGGTCGTCTAAGTAAAGAGAGAGCCTAAAAGACATATAGACGAGAAAGGAACACAGAAAATATACGGTAACAGTCACCTTACAGGCAATAAAATGGCACTAAATTCATATTTCCAATAGTTACCCTGAATGTAAATGGGCTAAATGTCCCAATCAAAAGACACAGGCTATCAGGTTCGATTACAAAACAAGACCTATCAATATGCTCTCTGCAAAAGACTCATTTTATTTTTTTATTTTTTTTAAGATTTTATATATTTATTCATGAGAGACAGAGGAGGAGAGAGAGGGAGACAGAGAGAGAGAAGCAGAGGGAGAGGCAGACTCCCAAGGAGCAGGGAGCCCAATGTGGGACTCGATCCCAGGACCCTGGGATCATGACTTGAGCTGAAGGCAGACACTTAACCATCTGAGCCATCCAGACACCCGGCAAGAGACACATTTAAGACCCAAAGACACCCCCACATTGAAAGTGAGGGGGTGGAAAACAATTTAACAGGCTAATTGACACCAATAGAAAGCTGGGCTGGCAATCCTTATATCAGACAAAGTAGATTTTAAAACAAAGACTGTAATAAGAGATGAAGAAGGACACGATAGTCTACTTAAAGGGTCTATCCAACAAGAAGATTTAACAATTGTAACTATCTATGCCCCTAACATGGGAGCAGCCAATTATATAAGGCAATTAATAACAAAAGCAAAGAAACACATAGACAACAATACAATAATAGTGGGGGACTTTAACACCCCACTGACTGAAATGGACAGATCATCTAAGCAAAAGATCAACAAGGAAATAAAGACTTTAAATGACACAAAGGACCAAATGTCCTTCACAGACATATTCAGAACATTCCATCCCAAAGCCACGGAATGCACATTCTTCTCCAGTGCCCATGGAACATTCTCCAGAATAGATCACATCCTAGGTCACAAATCAGGTCTCAACCGGTAGCAAAAGATTGAGATTATTCCCTGCATATTTTCAGACCACAGTGCTTTGAAAGTAGAACCCAATCACGAGAGGAAAGTCGGAAAGAACTCAAATACATGGAAGCTAAAGAGCATCCTACTAAAGAATGAATGGGTCAACCAGGAAATTAAAGAAGAATTAAAAAAAATTCATGAAAACCAATGAAAATGAAAACACAACTGTTCAAAATCTTTGGGATACAGCAAAGGCTGTCCTAAGAGGAAAGCATATAGCAATACAAGCCTTTCTCGAGAAACAAGAAAGGTCTCAAATACACTACCTAACCCTACGCCTAAAGGAGCTGGAGAAAGAACAGCAAAGAAAGCCTAAACCCAGCAGGAGAAGAGAAATAATAAAGATCGGAGAAGAAATCAATGAAATAGAAAGCAAAAGAACAGTAGAACAGATCAACGAAACCAGGAGCTGGTTCTTTGAAAGAATTAACAACATTGCTAAACCCCTGGCCAGACTGATCAAAAAGAAAAGAGAAATGACCCAAATCAACGAAATCATTAATGAAAGAGGAGAGATCACAACCAACACCAAAGAAATACAAACAATTATAAGAATATATTATGAGCAACTCGATGCCAGCAAATTAGATAACCTGGAAGAAATGGGTGCATTCCTAGAGATGTATCAACTACCAAAACTGAACCAGGAAGAAATAGAAAACCTAAACAGACTATAAACACTAAAGAAATTGAAGCAGATATCAGATATCTCCCAACAAAGAAAACCCAAGGGCCAGATGGCTTACCAGGGGAATTCTAACAAACATTTAAAGAAGAATTTATACCTATTCTCCTGAAAACGTTCCAAAAAATACAAATGGAAGGAAAACTTCCAAACTCATTTTATGAGGCCACCATTACCTTGATCCCAAAACCAGACAAATTCCCCATCAAAAAGGAGAATTACAGACCAATGTACTTGATGAACATGGATGCAAAAATTCCCACCAAAATACTAGCCCATAGGATCCAACAGTACATTAAAAGGATTATTCACCACGACCAAGTGGGATTTATCCCTGGGCTGCAAAGTTGGTTCAACATCCGCAAATCAATCAACGTGATACAATACATTAACAAAAGAAAGAACAAGAATCATATGATCCTCTCAATAGATGCAGAAAAATCATTTGACCAAGTATAGCCTCATTTCTTGATCAAAAGTATTCAGCGTATATGGATAGAGGGTACATACCTCAATATCATAAAAGCCATCTATGAAAAACCTACAGCGAGTATCATTCTCAATGGGGAAAAGCTGAGAGCTTACCCCCTAAGGTCAGGAACGCTGCAGGGATCTCCACTATCACCACTGCTATTCAACATACTATTAGAAGACCCAGCCATAGCAATCAGACAACAAAAAGAAAACAAAGGTATCCAAATTGGCAAAGAAGAAGTTAAACTCTCACTCTTTGCAGATGATATGATACTTTATGTGGAAAACCCAAAGACTCTACCCGAAAACTGCTAGAACTCATACAGGAATTCAGTAAAGTGGCAGGATATAAAATCAATGCACAGAAATCAGTGCCACTCCTATACACCAACAAGACAGAAGAGAGACAAATTAAGGAGTCGATCCCATTTACAATTGCACCCAAAACCATAAGATACCTACGAATAAATCTAACCAAAAAGCAAAGGATCTGTCCTCAGAAAACAATAAAATACTCATGAAAGAAATTGAGGAAGACACAGGGAAATGGAAAAACGTTCCATGCTCATGGATTCGAAAAAGAAACATTGTGAAAATGTCAATGCTACCTAGAGCAATCTACACATTCAATGCAATCCCCATCAAAATACCATCCACTTTTTTCAAAGAAATGGAACAAATAATCCTAAAATTTGTATGGAACCAGAAGAGACCCCGAGTAGCCAGGGGAATGTTTGAAAAGAAAAGCAAAGCTGGCGGCATCACAATTCCGGACTTCAAGCTCTATTAGAAAGCTGTCATCATCAAGACAGTATGGTACTGGCACAAAAACAGACACATAGATCAATGGAGCAGAATCGAGAGCCCAGAAATGGACCTTCAACTCCATGGTCAACTAATCTTTGACAAAGCAGAAAGGAAACTCCAATGGAAAAAAGACGGTCTCTTCAACCAGTGGTGTTGGGAAAATTGGACAGTCACATGCAGAAGAATGAAACTGAAGTATTTCCTTACACCACACACAAAAATAGACTCCAAATGTTTGAAAGACCAAACGTGAAACAGGAGTCCATCCAAATCCTAAAGGAGAACACAGGCAGCAACGGCTTCGACCTCAGCCACAGCAAGGTCTTCCTAGAAACATCACCAAAGGCAATGGAAGCAAGGAAAAAATGAACTTTGGGATTTCATCAAGATAAAAAGCTTTTGCACAGCAAAAGAAACAGTCCACAAAACCAAAAGACAACCGACAGAATGGGAGAAAATATTTACAAATGACATATTAGATAAAGGGCTAGTATCCAAAATCTATAAAGAACTTATCAAACTCAACACACAAAGAATCCGATCAAGAAATTGGCAGAAGACATGAACGGACATTTTTCCAAAGAAGACATCCAAATGGCCAATAGACACATGAAAAAGTGCTCAACATTGCTCGACATCAGAGAAATCCAAATCAAAACCTCAAGGAGATACCACCTCACATCTGTCAGAGTGGCTAAAATTAACAAGTCAGGAAACGACAGATGTTGGCGGGGATGCGGAAAAAGGGGAACCCTCCTACACTTTTGGTGAGAATGGAAATTGGTGCAACCACTCTGGAGAACAGTATGGAGGTTCCTCAAATAGTTGAAAATAGAGCTACCATACGATCCAGCAATTGCACTACTTGGTATTTACCACAAAGATAAAAATGTTGGGATCTGAAGGGGTACGTGCACACCGATGTTTATAGCAGCAATGTCCAAACTGTGGAAAGAGCCAAGATGTCCATCGACAGATGAATGGATAAAGAAGTTGTGATATATATATATATATATATATATATACACACACACACAATGGAATATTATGCAGCTATCAAAAGGAATGTGATCTTGCATTTGCAGCGACGTGGATGGAACTGGAGGGTGTTATGCTGAGTGAAATAAGTCAATCAGAGAAAGGCATGTATCATATGACCTCACTGATATGAGGAATTCTTAATCTCAGGAAACAAACTGAGGGTTGCTTGAGTGCTTGGGGCTGGGAGGGATGGGGTGGCTGGGTGATATACATTGGGGAGGGTATGTGCTATGGGGATTGCTGTGAATTGTGCAAGATTGTTGAATCCTAGATCTGTACCTCTGAAACAAATAATGCAATATATGTTAAGAAAAAAAAGAAGCAGAAGATAGCAGGATGGGAAGAATGAATGGGGGGAAATCGGAGGGGGAGACCAACCATGAGTGACGATGGACTCTGAAAAACAAACTGAAGGTTCTAGAGGGGAGGGGGGTGGAGGAATGGGTTAGCCTGGTAATGGATATTAAAGAGGGCCCGTTCTGCGTGGAACACTGGGTGTTATGCACAAACAATGAATCATGGAACACTACATCGAAAAGTAATGATGTAATATATGGTGATTTACATAACAATAAAAAATTTAAAAAAGAGGGACACCTGGTATGATGAGCTCTGGAGGTTGTATTTAAGTAATGAATCACTAAGTTCTACTGCTGAACCTAATATTACACTATATGGTAATTAAATAGAATTTAAGTAAAAATTTTTTAAAAAGTAAAATTAAAATATAAAAATAACAGACTTAGGGGATGGAGCAAGATGGTGGAGGAGTAGGAGACCTGGATTTCTTCTGGTCTCAGGAATTCAGCCCGATAGGGGTCAAACCATTCTGAACACCTACGAACTCAACAGAAGATTGAAGAAAAGAATAGCAACAACTCTCTGAACAGAAAACGACCACTTTCTGGAAGGTAAGATATCAGGAGAAGTGAATCCAAGGGGATATTCAGGAGGATAGAGAGCGGGGGAGGGAGCCTCCTTTGGCTGCTTCTGGCAAGTGATAGAGGAGCGGAGCACAAAATCAGAAATTTATAAGTTGGATACACTGAGGGACGTCGCTCCAGTGGCTAAGCGGGGGGGGGGGGGGGTGGGGTGGAACCCTCACGGGACAGTGTGGTCTCAGGACCCTCGAGGTCACAGAAAGACTGGGGGTGCCTGAGTGTGGCAGAGCTCCTGTGTATCAGAGCGGGGAAGCCGGCTGAGGAGATGGAGCCAAGGTGCGGGCTCTCAGCTTGGGGTTGCCATAAACCGTGATCCATGGCACAGTCAGGCCACTGCTCCTCCAGCTGGAACCCAACAAGTGGCAGATCCTCCTCCCCTGGGAAAAGAGGCACAGGAGGGCACCACAGGGATATGCTGGGTTTGGAGACTCCACACCGAGTCGGGTGCCAGAGTTAGAAACGCTTGGTCACAGGCCGGGTGAGCACAGAGTGCGGCTGGAAACCGGGGAGACGGGAGTTATTGATTGGTTTTCTCTGGGGGCACACTGGGGAGTGAGACCCTGAGTTTTCAGCTCCTGTGGGGAGAGATTGGGAGGTCGCCATTTTCACTATTGTCCTCCAAAGCTGTACAGAAAGCTTGCAGGGAACAAAAGCTCCCTAGAGCAAACCCGAACAGATGACTTAGTCTGGACCGACAAGGGGGGATAATTCCGCCTCTGGCAAAGACATTTGGGAACCACGGAAACAGACCCCTCCCCCAGAAGATCAGCAAGAACAGCCAGCCAAGACCAAGTTTACTGATCAATGAGAACGGCAGAACTCCAGCGCTAGGGGAATACTGCACATAGAGTTCATGGCGTTTTTACTATGATTCTTTAGTCTTTCAAAGGTAATTTTTTTAACTCTTTTTTTTGAATTTTTCTTTTTCCCTTATTCAACCAACATCTTATCAAACCTTTTTTTTTTTAAATTATTTTTCATTTTTAGAGTGATATTCTATCCCTTCATAGTAGTTACCAATATTTTTGGCATATATATATAAGTTGATCTCTCTTTAAAATTTTGAGATACAGTTTCTTCTAACAGATCAAAATATACCCTAAATCTCTAGTGTATGGCTTTGTTCTAGTCTCCTGCCTGATCATATTCTCTCCCATTTTTTTTTGTTTTTTTTTAAGATTTTATTTATTTAATTGACAAAGAGAGAAAGATACAGCGAGAGAGGGAACACAAGCAGGGAGAGTGGGAGAGGGAGAAGCAGGCTTCCCGCCGAGCAGGGAATGCGATGCGGGGCTCAATCCCAGGACCCTGGCATCATGACTTGAGCCGAAGACAGTCACTTAACTAAATGAGCCACTCAGGTGCCCCTCTTTTTTTTTTTTAATCCTCTTCTTTCTTTCTTCAAACAACTTCTTATCTTATCAATTCCTTTTATAAATTTTTTTATAATTTTAATCCTTACAGTCATATTCAATCCCTTCATTGTATCAACCCTTATTTTGTACATATATGTTTTTCGTTCTTAAAATTTTGGGAGGCAATTTCTTCTAACAGACCAAAATTCACCCAAAATCTACTGTGTGGCACTGATCTATGCACAAGCCTGATAATATTTGATCATATTCTGTTTTTTTTTTTGTTGATGTTGTTATGTTCTGTTTTTGTTTGTTTTTATCTTTTTCCTTTCTTTTCCCCTGGTTTCAGGCCTTTTCTGATTTGTTTAGAGTATATTTTCTGGGGACGTTGTTACCCTGTTAGCATTTGGTTCTTTCATTCATCTATTCCCCTCTGGAAAAAATGACGAGACAGAAAAAATCACCTCAACAAAAAGAACAAGAGGTAGTACCATCTGCCAGGGACTTACTCACTATGGACATTAGTACGATGTCGATCCTATATTTCAGAATAACGATTATAAAGATACTAGGTGGGCTTGAAAAAGAATGGAAGTTATTAGAGAAACCCGTTCTGGAGAAATAAAAGAACTAAAATCTAACCAAGTCGAAATCAAAAAGGCTATTGATGAGGTGCAATCAAAAATGGGGGCACTAACTGCTAGGATAAATGAGGCAGAAGAGAGAATCACTGATATAGAAGACCAAATGATGGAGAATAAAGAGGCTGAGAAAAAGAGAGATAAACAACTACTGGATCAAGAGGGCAAAATTCGAGACATAAGCAATACAATAAGATAAAACAATATTAGAATAATTGGGATCCCAGAAGAAGAAGAAAGTGAGGGAGGGGCAGAAGGTATATTGGGGCAAATTATACAAAGAACTTCCTAATATGGGGAAGGAAACATGCGTCAAGTCCAGGAGGAACAGAGAACCCTTCTCAAAATTAATAAAAATAGGTCTACACCCCGACATTTAATAGTAAAACTTACAAGTCTCAGAGACAAAGAGAAAATCCTAAAAGCAGCTCGGGAGAAGAGATATGTAACCTATAATGGTAGAAATATTAGATTGGCAACAGACTTATCCACAGAGACCTGGCAGGCAAGAAAGGACTGGCATGATATCTTCAGAGCACTAAACAAGAAAAATAGGCAGCCAAGAATACTATATCCAGCTGGGTTGTAATTGAAAATAGAAGGAGAAATAAAAAGCTTCCGGGACAAACAAAGATTAAGGAATTTGCAAATACGAAAGCAGCCCTACAAGATATATTGAAAGGGGTCTTCTAAGCAAAGAGAGAGCCTAAAAGCAGCATAGACCAGAAAGGATAACAGACAATATACAGTTACAGTCACCTTACAAGCAATACAATGGCACGAAATTTATATCTTTCAATAGTTACCCTGAATGTAAATGGGTTAAATGCCCCAATCAAAAGACACAGGCTATCAGATTGGAATAAGAAACAGGACCCATCGATACGCTGTCTATAAGAGACTCATTTTAGACCCAATGACACCCCCACATTGAAAGTGAGGGAGTGGAAAACCATTTACCATGCTAATGGACACGAAAAGAAGGGGTGGCAATCCTTATATCAGACAAATTAGATTTTAAAACAAAGACTGTAATAAGTGATGAGGAAGGATACTATATCCTACTTAAAGTGTCTATCCAACAAGAAGATCTAACAATTGTAAATATCTATGCCCCTAACATGGAAGCAGCCAATTATATAAGCCAATTAATAACAAAAGCAAAGAAACACATTGACATGAATACAATAATAGTGGGGGACTTTAAAACCCCCCTGACTGAAATGGACAGATCATCTAAGCAAAAGATCAACAAGGAAATAAAGACTTTAAATGACACACTGGACCAAATGGACTTCGCAGACATATTCAGAACATTCCATCCAAAAGCAACGGAATGCACATTCTTGTTTAGTGCCCATGGAACATTCTCCAGAATAGATCACATCCTAGGTCACAAATCAGGTATCAACCGGCACCAAAAGATTAGGATAATTCCCTGCACATTTTCAGACCACAGTGTTTTGAAACTAGAACTCAATCACGAGAGGAAAGTCGGAAAGAACTCAAATACATGGAGGCTAAAGAGCATCCTACTAAAGAATGAATGGGTCAACCAGGAAATTAAAGAAGAATTAAAAAAATACATGGAAAACAATGAAAATGAAAACACAAGTGTTCAAAATCTTTGGGATGCAGCAAAGGCAGTCCTAAGAGGAACGTATAGAGCAATACAAGCTTTTCTCAAGACACCAGAAAGGTATCAAATACACAATGTAACCCTACACCTAAAGGAGCTAGAGAAAAAACAGTAAATAAAGTCTAAACCCAGCAGGCGAAGAGAAATAATAAAGATCAGAGCAGAATTCAATGAAATAGAAACCAAAAGAACAATAGAACAGATCAACGAAACTAGGAGCTGGTTCTTTGAAAGAATTAACAACATTGATAACCCAGCCAGACATATCAAAAAGAAAAGAGAGATTACCCAAATCAACAAAATCATGAATGAAAGAGGAGAGATCACAACCAACACCAAAGAAATACAAACAGTAATAAGAACATATGAGTAACTCTCTGCCAGCAAATTAGATAACCCGGAAAAATGGATGCATTCCTAGAGATGTATCAACTACCAAAACTGAACCAGAAAGAAATAGAAAACCTGATCAGACATATAACCAGTAAGGAAATTGAAGCAGTCATCAAAAATCTCCCAACAAACAAAAGCCCAGGGCCTGATGGCTTCCGTGGGGAATTCTACCAAACATTAGAAGAAGAATTAATACCTATTCTTCTGAAACTGTTCCAAAAAATAGAAATGGAAGGAAACCTTCCAAACTCATTTTATGAGGCCACCATTACCTTGATCCCCAAACCAGACAAAGACCCCATTAAATAGTAGAATTGCAAACAAATATCCTTGATGAACATGGATGCAACAATTCTCACCAAAACACTAGCCAATAGGATCCAACAGTAAATTAAAATGAATATTCACCACGACCAAGTGGGATTTATCCCTGGACTGCAATGTTGGCTCAACATCCGCACATCATCAACGTGATACAATACATTAACAAAAGAAAGAACAAGAACCATATGATCCTCTCAGTAGCTGCAGGATAAATATGTGACAAAGTACAGCATCCTTTCTTGATCAAAACTCTTCAGAGTATAGGGATAGAGGGTCCATACCTCAATATCATAAAAGCCATCTATGAAAAACCTACAGCGAATATCATTCTCAATGGGGAAAAACTGAGAGCTTTCCCCCTGAGATCAGGAACGCTGCAGGGATGTCCACTATCACCACTGCTATTCAACATATATTAGAAGTCCTAGCCACAGCAGTCAGAACACAAAAAGAAATCAAAGGCATCCAAATCAGCAAAGAAGAATTCAAACTCTCACTGTTTGCAAATGATATGATACTTTCTGTGGAAAACCCAAAAGTCTCCACCCCAAAACTGCTAGAACTCATACAGGAATTCAGTAAATTGGCAGGATATAAAATCAATGCATAGAAATCTGTGGCATTCCTATACACCAACAACAAGACAGAAGAGAGAGAAATTAAGGAATCGATGCCATTTACAATTGCACCCAAAACCATAAGATACCTAGGAATAAATCTAACCAAAGAGGCAAAGGATATGTACTCAGAAAACTATAAAATACTCATGAAAGAAATTGAGAAATACAAAGATATGAAAAAACGTTCCATGCTCATGGTTTGGAAGATCAAGTATTGTGAAGGTGTCAAGCTACCTACAGGAATCTACACATTCAATGCAATCCCCATCAAAATACCATCCACTTTTTTCAAAGAAATGGAACAAATAATCCTAAAATTTGTATGGAACCAGAAGAGACCTCTATTAGACAGAGGAATGTTGAAAAAGAAAAGCAAAGCTGGCGGCATCACAATTCCCTGATTTCCAGCTCTATTAGAAAGCTGTCATCATCAAGACAGTATGGTACTGGCACAAAAAGACACATAGATCAATGCAACAGAATAGAGAGCCCAGAAATGGACCCTCAACTTTATGGTCAGCTCATCTTTGATGAAGCAGGAAAGAATGTCCAATGGAAAAAAGACAGTCTCTTCAACAAATGATGTTGGGAAAATTGGACAGCCACATGAGAAGAATGAAACTGGACCATTTCCTTACACCACACACAAAAATAGACTCCAAATGGTTGAAAGAGCTAAATGTGAGAGCAGTGCATCCTAATCCTAACACAGAACAGAGGTAGCAAGCTCTTCGACCTCAGCTGCAGCAACTTCTTCCTAGAAACATTGCCAAAGGCAAGGGAAGCAAGGGCAAAAATGAACTATGGGATTTCATAAAGATAAAAAGGTTTTGCCTAGCAAAAGAACCAGTAAACCAAACCAAAAGACAACCGACAGAATGGGAGTAGATATTTGCAAATGATATAGCAGATAAAGGGCTAGTATCCCAAAAATATAAAGAACTTATCAAACTCCACACCCAAAGAACAAATAATCCAATCCATAAATGGGCAGAAGACATGAGCAGACATTTCTGCAAAGAAGACATCCAAATGACCAACAGACACATGAAAAAGTGCTCAACATCACTCGGCATCAGGGAAATCCAAATCAAAATCTCAATGAGACACCACCTCACACCAGTCAGAATGGCTAAAATTAATAAGTCAGGAAATGACAGGTGTTGGCGGGGATGCGGAGAAAGGGGAACCCTCCTACACTGTTGGTGGGAATGCAAGCTGGTGCAACCACTCTGGAAAACATTATGGATGTTCCTCAAAATTTGAAAATAGAGCTACCCTATGACCCAGGAATTGCATACTGAGTATTTACCCCAAAGATACAAATGTAGTGATCTGAAGGGGCACCTGCTTCTCAATGTTTATAGCAGCAATGTCCACAACAGCCAAACTCTGGATAGAGCCAAGATGTCCATCAACAGATAAATGGATAAAGAGGTAGTATATATATACAATGGAATATGATGCAGCCATCAAAAATTGAAATCATTCCATTTTCACTGACGTGGATGGAACTGGATGGTATTATGCTAAGCAAAATAAGTCAATCTGAGAAAGACAACTATCATATGATCTTACTGATATGAGGAATTTGAGAAACAAGACAGAGGTTCATAGGGGAAGGGAGCGAAAATGAAACAAGATGAAACCAGAGGAGGCAAACCATACAAGACTTTAATCTCAGGAAACAAATTGAAGGTTGCTAGAGTGGAGGAAGGTGGAAGAGAAGGGGTGGCTGGGTGATGGACTTTGCGGAGAGTATGTGCTATGGTGAGCATTGTGAATTGTGTAAGACTGATGAATCATTGACCTGTACCCCTGAAACAAATAATACATATGTTAATTAAAAAGCTGTCCAGTTTCATTCTTCTACATTCTGCTGTACAGTTTTCCCAACACCATTTGTTGAATAAACATTTTTTCCACTGGATATTCTTTCCTGTTGTTTGAAGATTAATTGACCATAAAGTTGAGGGTCCATTTTTGGGTTCTCTATTCTACTGCATTGATATATGTGTCTGTCTTTGTGACAGTACCATATTGTCTTGATGATTACAGTTTTGTAATATATCTTGAAATCTGGAATTGTGATGCTTCCATCTTCGGTTTTCTTTTTCAACATTCCTTTGGATATTTGGGGCCTTTTATGGTACCATGCAAATTTGAGGAATGTTTTTTCCAGGACTGTGAAAAATTTTGAGGGTATTTTCATAGGGATTGCATTGAATGTGTAGATTGCTATGGTTAGCATAGACATTTTAATAATATTTGTTCTTCCAATCCTTGAGTGTGCAATATTTTCCCATTTCTTTGTGTCTTCCTCAATTTCTTCCATAAGTGTTTTATAGTTTTCAGAGTAAATATCCTTTCCCTCTTTGGTTAGGTTTAATTCTAGGTATCTTATGCTTTTTGTTGCAATTGTAAATGGGATCGATTCCTTGATTTCTCTTTCTTCTGCCTCATTGTTAGTGTATAGAAATGCAACTGACTTTTGTGCATTGATTTTATATCCTGCCACTTTGCTGAATTCTTATATGACTCCTTGCATTTCCAGGGTGGAGTCTTTTGGGTTTTCCACATAAAATATCATGTTATCTGTGGAAGAGTGAGTTAGACTTCTTCTTTGCTAATTTGGATGACTTTTCTTTGTATTGTCTGATTGCTGACGGTATGACTTCTAGTATTATGTTGAACAACAGTGTGAAAATGGGCATCCCTGTTGTGTTTTTGACCTTAGAGAAAAACTCTCAGTTCTTCCCCATTGAGGTTGATATTCACTGTCGGCTTTTCATAGAGGGCTTTTATAATACTGAGGTATGTTTCCTCTATTCATACACAGAGGAGAGGTTTTATCAAGAAAGCATGTGTATTTTGTCAAATGCGTTTTCTGCATCTATTGAGAGGATCATATGGTTCTTGTCCTTTCTAATATTAATGTGGTGTATCATATTGATTGACTTGTGGATGTTGAACCACCCTTGCACCCCAGGAATAAATCCCACCTGATGGTGGTGAATAGTCCTTTTAATGTACTGTTGGATCCTATTAACTGGTACCTTGGTGAGAATTTTGGCATCCATGTTCATCAGGGATTATCTGTTTTTTGTTATTGTTGTTGTTGTTTTTCTTGTTTTTGGTGGAGTCTTTGGTTTTGGGATCAGGTAATGCTGGCCTCATAGAATGCGTTTGGAAATTTTCTTTCCATTTCAATTTTTTGAAACAGCCTCAGAAGGCTAGGTATTAATTGTTCTTTAAATGTTTGGTAGAAATCTTCTGGGAGGCCATCTGGTCCTGGACTCTTGTTTGTTGGGAGATTTGATTGCTGTCATTTTCTTTGCTTTTTATTGGTCTTTTCAGGTTTTCTATTTCTTTCTGTTTAATTTTGGTAGTGTATATGTCTCTAGGAATGCATCAATTTCTTCCAGTTTGCCTAATTTTTTGGCATATAGTTGATAGTAATTGTTTTTTTCCAGTTTTTATATCATTTATTTCTGCTGTACTTATTATTTCCTTCCTCTTGCTGTTTTTGGGTTTTGTTTGTTCTTTTTATAGCTCCTTTAGGTAAAATGTTAAGTTGTTTATTTGAGATTTTTCTTGTTTCTTTAGGAAGGCCTGTATTGGTATAAACTTCCTTCTCAGAACTACATTTACTGGACCCCAAAGTTTTAGTCCATTGTGTTTTCAGTTTCATTTATTTCCATGTACTTTTGGATTTCCTTGATTTCTTGATTAACCTATTCATTGTTTTCTAGCATGCTATTTAACCTCCATGTATTTGTGGTCTTCCTGGATTTTTTTCCTTGTGGTTTATTTCTAGCATCATAGCATTTGGGACAGAAAAAAATGTATGGTATGCCTTTGACCTATTTAAGTTTGTTGAGACTTGCTTTGAGGCTTAATATATAATCTATTTTGGAGGATGTTCCATGAGCACCTGAAAAGAATGTGTGTTCTACTGTTTTATGATGGAATTTTCTAACTATATCTGTTAAATCCACCTGATCCAATGTGCCATTCAAAGCATTTATTTCCTTGTTGTTTTTTTGGTTGGATGATCTATTGATGTAAGTGGGCTGTTAACATCCCCTACTATTATTGTATTACAATCAATTAGTTTCTTTTGGGTTTGTTATTGTTTTATGTATTTGGATGCTCCCATGTTGGGTGCATAAGTATTTACATTTGTTATATATCTTCTTGTTTTATTGTCCCCTTCGTAATCATGTAGCCTCCTTTTTTGTCTCTTATACTGTTTTTGTTTCAAAATCTACTTTGTTTGTTATAAGTGTTGCTACACTGGCTTTTTATTTTACTTCACATTTGCATGATAAATGTTTTCCCATCCCCTCACTTTCAATCTGCAGCAGTGTCTTCATGCCCCAAAGGAGTCTCCTGTAGGAAGTATATATTTTGCCTTTTTTTTAAACCCATTCTGTCATGCTATATCTATTTTTTTCTTATGTTATATTAGTCACCATACAATACATCATTAGTTTTTGATGTAGTGATCCACGATTCATTATTTTCGTATAACACCCAGTGCTCCATCCAGCACGTGCCCTCCTTAATACCCAACACCAGGCTAACACATCCCCCCACCCCCTTCCCTCTCAAACCCTCAGTTTCTTTCTCAGAGTCCATAGTCTCTCATGGTTAGTCTCTCCCTCTGATGCCCCCCCTTTCATTTCTCCCTTCCTTCTCCTAATGTCCTACATGGTATCCTGTATGTTCCGCAAATAAGTGAAATCATATGATAATTGACTTTCTCTGCCTGACTTATTTCACATAGCATAATCTCCTCCAGTCCCATCCATGTTGATGTAAAAGTTGGGTTTTCTTTTTATGATGGCTGAGTAATATTCCATTGTATATATGGACCACATCTTCTTTATCCATTCATTTATTGAAGGGCATTTCAGCTCTTTCCACAGTTTGGCTATTCCGGACATTGCTACTATGAACATTGGCGTGCATATGGCCCTTCTTTTCACTAATTCTGTGTCTTTGGGGTAAATACCCAGTAGTGCAAAAGCTGGGTCATAGGGTAGCTCTATTTTTAGTTCTTTGAGGTACCTCCACACTGTTTTCCAAAGTGCCTGTACCAACTTGCATTCCCACCAACAGTGTAAGAGAGTTCCCCTTACACCACATTTGTCATTTCTTGCCTTGTCGATTTTTGCCATTCTAATTGTGTAAGGTGGTATCTCATTGTGGTTTTGATTTGAATTTCCTTGTTGACTAATGATGATGAACATTTTTTCATGTGTCTGTTGGCCATTTGTATGTCTTCTTTGGAGAAGAGTCTGTTCATGTCTTCTGCCCAATTTTTTAGTTGATTATTTGTTTTTTCAGTGTTTAGTTTGAGAAGTTCTTTATAGATCTTGGATACCAGCCCTTTATCTGTAGTGTCATTTGCAAATATCTTCTCCCAATCCGTGGGTTGCCTCTTAGTTTTGTTGACTGTTTCCTTTGCAGTGCAGAAGTTTTTTATCTCGATGAAGTCCCAAAAGTTCATTTTTGCTTTTGTTTCACTTGCCTTTGGAAATGTAACTTGAAAGAAGTTGCTGTGGCTGGTGTCAAAGGGATTACTGCCTATGTTCTCCTCTAGGATTTTGATGGATTCCTGTCTCACACTGAGGTCTTTCGTCCATTTGAGTTTATCATTGTGTATGGTGATAGAGGATGGTCGAGTTTCATTCTTCTGCATGTGGCTGTCCAATTTTCCCAGCACCATTTATTGAAGAGACTGTCTTTTTCCAGTGCATATTTTTTCCTGCTTTGTCAAAGATTATTTGGCCATAGTGGTGAGGGTCCATATCTGGGCTCTCTATTCTGTTCCATTGGTCTATATGTTTATTTTTGTGCCAGTAACATGCTGTCTTGGCGATCACAGCTTTGTAATATAGCTTGAAATCAGGCAACGTAATGCCCAGGCCTTGTTTTTCTTTGTCAACATTTCCTTGGTGATTCAGGGTCTTTTCTGATTCCATAGAAATTTTGGGGTTGTTTGTTCCAGCACTTTGAAAAGTGTCATTGGAATTTTGATTGGGATGACATTGAAGCTATAGATTGCTCTGGTTAACATAGACTTTTAACAATGTTCATTCCTCCAATGTCAACGTCTAGTGCGTTGGGGTCCCTGGGTAAGGGTCGCGAAAGAACCGGGACACAGGGGATGCAGAGCAAAGGCAGCACTTGCAACTGCATGCTGTCGTTTATTTTCCACACAGCTATATACTTGCAGCAATCAGGTAAGCATAACAATATGTACTTTCACACATAATGGGATTAAACTAACATCCTTGAAGAAAGATACACAAAATTTATCAAGAACAGTATGTATTCTGTTTATGTTTGCAGAGTTAAAGAATTCTCCCAGCCACCCTTCTTCAAGGAACAGTATGTTCTTGTCCTAAGGAGGGACGCCTCTAATCTAGGCAAGAGCCACTTCTTGCAGATCCAGGCATTCAGAACTTGCAACATGAGATAAGGGGAAGAGAACATTTTCTCCTCCTTGCTCAGGTTTGCCTGGCTTTCCTAACTCTCACTGCAGTCCTTGAATGACCCTGGCTCGCAAGGGGCCTGCAAGCCTATGCCATCTCATTTCCCCCTTTTTTCTTTTGTTTCAACAAGAGTGCTTTCCAAAGGGTGGCCATAGAACTCTGGGACGGTTTTATATAGCAGAAATGTAGCAGCGTAAAGCATAAGATAACAACTAGCAACACAATGCCCATTCCTCCAGCAGTATGCCCTAAACTCTGAATGATACCTTTTGGGTCTAATCCCTCAAGTCGTTTAAGGAACAAGTCTGCCAGAGTGGCAGCATCTTCAGTCTCAAATGGTCTACCAAAGATCTCCTGAATATTTGTGTGCAGATTATTGATCATGTCAACCGCCGACGAGTTACCTTCTAAGTACCTTTGGATAACGCTCCAATCATGCTGTGACTTATTATATTTTAAGTTGGTAACACAAAAAGTCGTAGAATTCCAATCGCAAAGAAGCCAAATTTGCCTCTCTAGCGTCAAGACTTTCTTTCCTAACCAGCCCACTGTCTGCCTAAGGACATCTATTTGTGTTTGCAAGCGAGTATCAATCAAAGTTTGTGAAAGCCAAAGATCCCGAGAGTCACGGTGCCAATTTTCCACAAAATGTTTGGTTTGCAGAGAGGTATGTAATGCTATACCTGATACTGCGGCCAGCGTGGTAACTGTGATTAAGCTTAAAATAACTGCCACAATAATGCCGACAAAACGTTTTGTACGTTGCAGCATCTTTTTGAAAAACTCCAAAACTAAGGCGTCCACGGGATTTTGGGCCCACGGCCGTTCTAGATTCACCGGAAGCCAAATGTGAGAACGTTGTTGCAAAATCATAAGAGAATATCCCGGTTCAAATTCTATAGAATTATTAATACAAGAGTACAGTCGACATCTGGTACAGTTAATTCCATTATAGAAACTAAAATTCCCAACCAGAAATAGATATGGTAAAGGCACACAAGCAGTTACATTCATTTCTTTAGAAATAGTGAAATTATAAGTTGATGCAGAGTTCGCTGTGCCAGAAAAAGTTCCATTGTAAATTCTAACAGTCTTAAGCGCAGCTGCAATTTTCCATAAGTGCGTTTGAATATGATCAGGAAATTTCTGATGTGATATACGAGGGTCTGCAATGCCGCCATCTCCCCAGGCCATCAGTTGATGATTTACCACTGACTCATTCCATCGGCTCCGCGGCAGTATCCCTGGTCCGGATTCCCCAGTCGTCGTCTGACGGGATACGGTGCCGTTCGAATTGGTCCTTGGCTGGATCCACCTCGCGGGGAGCCAGGAACAGGTCCGTCCATCCTCTGTAGAGACATAAGCATAACCCTTCCCTCTATAAAGTAATAGCCCTGGTTGCCATTCTGCATCTGCAGCCGGTTTGAACCATATATATTCATTTAACGGAGGAGGAGCCGCCTCTCCTTCTATGAAATGCTTTTCAGCTCGGGAAAGAATGTCTCCCTGCGGAAGATTCAAGAAATTGAGTGTAAATAGTGCCTGTATCAAAATAGAACGCGCATTAGATTGAGTAAATGATAATATATGATCCTTTTTCCTCCTTTTTAATTTTTTAATTTGCAACTTTAAAGTACTATGCGCACGTTCTACTATAGCTTGTCCCTGGGGGTTGTATTCAATGCCTGTTTTATGCATTATACCATATTGTTTACAAAAGGTTTGAAATTTTTTGCTACTATATGCAGGGCCATTGTCTGTCTTAATGATAGATGGTATACCCATCACAGCAAAAGTTTCCAACAGATGCGTGATGACATGTTGTGCAGTTTCACCAACTTGTACCGTAGCCCACATGAAATGAGAATATGTGTCTATTACAACATGCACATAAGATAATCGCCCAAATTGTGTCACATGAGTAACATCCATTTGCCAAAGTTCATTGGCATATGTACCTCGGGGGTTTACCCCAGCCTTTATAGTGCGCAGATGTAAAGGTCTACAGATTGGACATTGCTTTACAATATGTTTTGCCTGACGGTATGGAATTTTATACTGAACATATAACCTTCCGGCATTGGTGTGTAGTAAATTATGTTCCTCCTCCGCAGATACAAAAGACACCAAAGCGTCCACTTGAGCATTACCATGTGTCAATGAACCAGGAAGATTAGTATGGGAACGAATATGAGTCACATAAATACGAGCATTCCGGCTTCTAAGCAAAGTTTGCAAAAGTAAAAATAGGTTAAGTAAATTGGACTTATGTGAATGTACAACAGCAGTGTATATATTTTTAAGGACTCCTACAGCATAAGCAGAATCAGCGATAATATTTACAGAGGAGGGAAAATCCTTTAACACCTGAGTAATGGCGAACAATTCATTTTGCTGGACTGAATTAAAGTCTGTATACTGAACCCAATATTTAGTAGGGGTCCAGTAAGCACTTTTAGTTTTGGAGCCATCGGTAAAGACCGTGGGTGCATCAATCAGGGGCTGCTCACTGATGATATCTTGAATAACAAACTCTTGTTTACGAAAGTAGTCCCATAATTTCCCTTTAGGAAAATGGTAGTTGACTTGGCCAATATACCCTGCTAGAGCAATTTGTAGTTCTTCCATATTTCGTAATAAAAATGAAAATTGATCCTTGGACAGGGGGATGATAATGTCCATAATGTCATAGCCAGTCATAGTGACAGCCCTATCTCGGGCTTGTTCTATCAAATATGCTATTTGAATACCATATGGCGTAATATTTTTTGAAAAATGATGTTTAGTATAGATCCATTCCATGGGTAACTCACTTTGACCTAATATAGCCGTGGGATATTGCCACGTGTTAAGGATGTATAATTTTAAAGGTAATGAGGGATCAATCCGGGTCAAGAAGGCAGATTTGATTTTTTCCTCTACAATTTCTTTTTAGGTGTCCTAATTGACCATAACCAAAACACTTCATGTTATCTAGCTGCTTAGATTGTAGGGAATGCCAAGTAGTGGCCATGGTTTCAGCAAACAACTGCATCTTTCGACTTTCTGATGTTACATCCTTACAGGCCTTCATGAAGGTATTAATGTCTCCTGTATCCTTAATAGGTAATATAACTCTCTTAAAATCCTCATTAGCATTCTCATATACTAGCAACTTCAACAGTTGTTGTCTAGCTTCCTCTCCAATAACAGTTCTTTCCAAAGTCAGTTTTAATCGTGATAAGAATTCAACATAAGGCTCATTAGTCTTTTGAATAACCTTAGTCCATGATCCATAATGCTCCCCTGCTGGCCGAATACGTTCCCATGCCTCCATACTAATCTCCCGCAGTTGGTCATGAATTTCTTCAGGGGTATTAACTTGAGCAGCAATATCAGAATATTGGCTTATCCCTGTCAACATTTGATAAGTTATAACCTGTATACAAGGGTTAGGACTTAATGCATTCTGGCGAGCCCGATCCATACAAAGCTCAGAAAACCACATCTGCCACTGCAGATATTCGGGCTCTTTCAGGAGGGCTCTACAGAGGACCCTCCAGTCTTCAGGAGAGAAGTTATTATAATGTCGAGCTAATCCATTAACTAGCTCCTTCACATAATGTGACTGTGGTCCATATAAAGACACTGCCTTTTTCAAGCGCCTGATATCCTCTATTCCGATACCTTCATAATATGGCACTTGTGCTACTCCCTGGACCGGGGGAGGCCTAATAACAGGAAAAGCAAAGACAGAATTACCAGCCTCACTTTCATCATCGCTATCTCCTAGCGCATCAAGCTCAGCCAAGGCAGCAGAAAGGAAAGGATTCTTGGGAGAGAAAACTGGTGCGGACGGCAGAGGCGGAGCGGAGGGCTTTCTAGAGGACTTCTTAGATCCCTCCGCCATAGCCATAACCCGCTGAAAAACCTTAACAGTGATGCCATAGACAGCAAGTGAATGCTTCAGCATTCGAACATAAGGAGTAGAAGTTTCTTGTCCCATAACCCTGTTATTTTAAGTTACTCACCCTTCCTGTACGTCCTTCAGGGTCCCTGTTCGGGCGCCAATTGTCAACGTCTAGTGCGTTGGCGTCCCTGGGTAAGGGTCGCGAAAGAACCGGGACACAGGGGATGCAGAGCAAAGGCAGCACTTGCAACTGCATGCTGTCGTTTATTTTCCACACAGCTATATACTTGCAGCAATCAGGTAAGCATAACAATATGTACTTTCACACATAATGGGATTAAACTAACATCCTTGAAGAAAGATACACAAAATTTATCAAGAACAGTATGTATTCTGTTTATGTTTGCAGAGTTAAAGAATTCTCCCAGCCACCCTTCTTCAAGGAACAGTATGTTCTTGTCCTAAGGAGGGACACCTCTAATCTAGGCAAGAGCCACTTCTTGCAGATCCAGGCATTCAGAACTTGCAACATGAGATAAGGGGAAGAGAACATTTTCTCCTCCTTGCTCAGGTTTGCCTGGCTTTCCTAACTCTCACTGCAGTCCTTGAATGACCCTGGCTCGCAAGGGGCCTGCAAGCCTATGCCATCTCACTCCAATCCATGAGCACGGAATGTTTTCCCATCTTTTTATGTTTTCTTCAATTTCCTCATGAGTGTTCTGTAGTTCCTAGAGTATAGATCCTTTACCTCTTTGGTTAGGTTTATTCCGAGGTATCTTATGCTTTTTGGTGTTATTGTAAATGGAATCGTTTCTCTCATTTCTCTGTCTACAGTTGCATTGTTAGTGTATAAGAAAGCAACTGATTTCTGTGCATTGATTTTATATCCTGCCACATTACTGAAATGCTGTATGAGTTCTAGTAATTTGGGGGTGGAGTCTTTTGGGTTTTCCACATAAAGTATCATGTCATCTGTGAAAAGAGAGAGTTTAACTTCTTCTTTGCCAATTTGAATATGTTTTATTTCTTTTTGTTGTCTGATTGTTGTTGCTAGGACTTCCAGGACTGTTTTGAACAATAGTGGCGATAGTGTGCATCCTTGTTGTGTGTTCCTTATCTTAAGGGAAAGGCTCTTACCTTTTCCCCGTTGAGGATGATATTCGCTGTGGGTTTTTCATAGATGGATTTTAAGAAATTGAGGAATATTCCCTCTATCCCTATACTCTGAGGACTGCAAGTGAAGGGATGGAGATCCATCTTCCATACCAATGGACCTCAAAAGAAAGCTGGGGTAGCAATTCTTATATCAGATAAATTAGATTTTAAACTAAAGACTCTAGTTAGAGACACAGAAGGACACTATATCATTCTTAAATTGTCTATCCAACAAGAAGATGTAATAATTGTAAATATCTACGTCCCCAACATGGGAGCAGCTATCTACATAAGCGAACTGTTAACCAACATAGTCATATTGATAACAATACATTAAATGTAGGAGACCGCAATACTCCTCTCTCAGCAATGGACAGATAATCTAAGCAGAAAATCAACAAAGAAACAAGAGCTTTGAATGACATACTGGACCAGATGGGCCTTGTAGATATATACGGAACAATCCACCCTAAAACAAGAGAATACTCATTCTTCTTGAGCAAACATAGAACTCTCTCTGGAATAGACCACATAGTAGGTCACAAATCTGGTCTCAACTGATACCAAATGATTGAGATCATTCCCCGCATATTCTCAGACCATAATGCTTTAAAACTGGAACTCAATTACAAGAAAAATTTGGCAGAAATTCAAACACTTGGAAGCTAAAGACCATTCTGCTCAAGAATGTTTGGGTCAACCAGGAAATCAAAGAACAACTTAAACACTTCATGGAAACCAATGAGAACGAAAACACATTGGTCCAAAACCTATGGGATACTGCAAAGGTGTTCCTAAGGGGAAATACATAGCTATCCAAGCCTCACTCAAAAAAATAGAAAACTCCCGAGTTCACCAACTAACTCTATACCTTAAAGAACTAGAGAAAAAGCAACAAACGATGTCTAAGCCACACATTAGAAGAGAAATAATTAAGATTAGAGCAGAGATCAATGAATTAGAAACCAGAAACACAGTAGATCAGATGAATGAAACTAGAAGCTGGCTCTTTGAAAGAATTAATAAGATCAATAAACCACTGGCCAGACTTATCCAAAGGAAAAGAGAAAGGACCCAAATTAATAAAGTTATGAATGAAAAGGGAGAGATCACGACTAACACCAAGGACATAGAAACAATTATTAGAAATTATTATCAGCAACTGTGTGCCAATATACTGAGCAACCTGGATGAAATGTATGCCTTCCTGGAAGCCTATATACTCCCACGACTGAAATAGGAAGAAATTGACAACCTGAATAGGCCAATAACCGTAACGAGATTGAAGCAATGATCAAAAACCTCCCAAAAAACAAGAGTCCAGGGCCTGATGGATTCCCTGGGGAATTCTACCAAACACTTAAAGAAGAAATAATACTTATTCTCCTGAAGCTGTTTCAAAAATAGAAACAGAAGGAAAGCGTCCAGACTAATTCTATGAGGCCAGCATTACCTTAATCCCCAAACCAGGCAAAGACTTCATCAAAAAGAAGAATTTCGGACCATTATCCCTGATGAATATGGATTCCAAAATCCTCAACAAAATCCTAGCTAATAGGATCCAACAATACATTAAAAGGATCATCCACCACGTCTAAGTGGGATTTATTCCAGGGATGCAAGTGTGGTTCAACATTTGCAAATCAATCTATGTGATAGAACACATTAATGAGAAGAGAGAAGAACCATATGGTCCTCTCAATTAATTTGACAAAAGACAGCATCCTTTCCTGATTAAAACACCCCATATCTTTTGATTGGACTATTTTACATTCAAAACAATTATTTGTAATTATGTATTTATTGCCATTTTATTACTTTTTGGTGTTCTTTCCCCTTGTTTTCCTTTGATTCTTTCTCCTCTTTCTCTCTTTCATGATTTGTTGGTTTCCTTAGTGATATATTTAGATTTCCTTCTATTTTATTTTGTATATCAGTTAGTGGGATTTAATTTGTGGTTACCATTAGGTTTGTATATAAACTTTCAGCATATATATCAGTCTGTATTAAGTTGGACGTTTAAGACTGAACTCATTCTTTACTCTCTCCTCCCCAAGTTTTAGGGATATACCATATTTTACAGTTTTTTAAAATTCGGTGAGCTCCTTGTCTGATTTTTTACAGAAATATTCATTTTACTGATTTTTTATTTTTCCTCCTTATGTATTGTCATGTTTGATCTTTACTTTCCACTCAAGGATTTGCCTTTATTTTTTATTTTATTTTATTTTATTTTTTATTATGTTCAATTAGCCAACATATAGTACACGATTAGATTTTTTTTTCCCTTTAATATTTTTTAAGGGCTGGCTTAGTGATCATGAATTCTTTCACTTTTTTGTTTGCCTGGGAAACTCTATCTTTCCTATTCTGAATGATAGCCTTCCTGGATAGAGTAATCTTGGAGGAGATTTTTCCCATTCCGCATTTTGAATATATCATGCTACTTTCTTCTGAGTTGCAAAGTTTCTGCTGAGGAGTCCACTGATATCTTTATGGGGTTTCCCTTGTATGTAGCTGTCTTCTTTTGTTTTGCTGCATTTAAAGTGTTTTCTTGAGACGTGTCTGTGGCACAGTTGGTTAAGCATCTGATCCTTGGTTTTAGCTCAGGTTGTGATCTCAGAGTCTTGAAATTGAGCCCTGCATCAGGCTATGTGCTCAGTTTGGAGTTTGATATTCTCTCTCCCTCTCCATTTGCCCCTCCAACTTGTGCTCTCTCTAGGGTAAATAAATATTTAAAAATGTTTTCTTTTCTTTCTTGCTTTATTTATTATTATGTTATGTTAGTCACCATACAGTACATCATTAGTTTTTGATATCGTGTTCAGTGTTTCATTATTTTCATATAACACCCAGTGCTCATTACAAGATGTGGCATCCTTAACACCTCATCGCCCATTCCCTTATGAAAAACTCAGACTGTTACCTGGAGTCCATAGATGCTCATGGTTCATCTCCCACTTCTGATTTCTTCCCCTTCAGTTTTCCCTTTCTTCCACTAATGTCTTCCGTGTTATTCCTTATTCTCTACATACGAGTGAAAACATATGATGATTGTCTTTCTCTGCTTTACATATTTTACTTAGCATAATCCCCTCAAGTTCCATCCATGTCAATGCAAATGGGGGTTATTCATCTTTTCTGATGCCTGAGTAATATTCAATTGCATATATTAAACAAATATTCTTTTATTTCCTTTAAATTTTTTTATTCATATGTTAATCACAGTACATTACATCATTAATTTTCGATGCACTGTTCCATGATTCATTGTTTGTGCATAATACCCAGTGCTCCACGCAGAACATGCCCTCTTTAATACCCATCACCAGGATAAGCCATCCACCCACACCCTTCCCCACTAGAACTCTCAGTTTACTATTCAGAGTCCATCGTCTCTCATGGTTTGTCTCCCCCACCAACTTACTCCCCTTCGTTCTTCCCCTCCTGGTGTCTTCTTCTTTTTCTTTTTTCTTAACATACATTGAATTATTTGTTTCAGAAGTACAGATCTGTGATTCAACAGTCTTGCACAATTCACAGCGCTCACCAGAGCACATACACTTCCCAGTGTCTATCACCCAGCCACCTGTTCCTCCCAACCCCACCACTCCAGCAACCCTCAGTTTGTTTCCTGAGATTAAGAATTCCTCATATCAGTGAGGTCATATGACACATGTCTTTCTCTGATTGACTTATTTCACTCAGCATAACACCCTCCAGTTCCATCCACGTCGTTGCAAAAGGCAAGATCTCATTCCTTTTGATGGCTGCATAATATTCCATTGTGTATATATACCACCTCTTCTTTATCCATTCGTCTGTCGATGGACATCTTGGCTCTTTCAAGTTTGGCTATTGTGGACATTGCTGTTATAAATATTGGGGTGCACATAACCCTTCGGATCCCTACATTTGTATCTTTGGGGTAAATACCAAGTAGTGCAATTGCTGGATCGTATGGTAGCTTTATTTTCAACTGTTTGAGAACCTCCATACTGTTTTCGAGTGGATGCACCAGCTTGCATTCCCAACAAGAGTGTAGGAGGGTTCCCCTTTCTCCTCATCCCTGCCAACATCTGTCGTTTCCTGACTTGTTAATTTTAGCCACTCTGACGGGTGTGAGGTGGTATCTCATTGAGGTTTTGATTTGGATTTCCCTGATGCCGAGTGATTTTGAGCACTTTTTCATGTGTCTGTTGGCCATTTGGAAGTCTTCTTTGGAAAAATGTCTGGTCACGTCTTCCGCCCATTTCTTGATTGGATTATTTGTTTTGGGATTTTGAGTTTGATAAATTCTTTATAGATTCTGGATACTAGCCCTTTATCTGATAGGTCGTTTGCAAATGTTTTCTCCCATTATGTCGGTTGTCTTTTGGTTTTGTTGACTCTTTCTTTTGCTGTGCAAAAGCTTTGTATCTTGATGAGATCCCAATAGTTCCTTATGCCCTTACTTCCCTTGCCTTTGGCGATGTTTCTAGGAAGAAGTTGCTGTGGCTGAGGTCGAAGAGCTTGCTACCTGTGTTCTCCTTTAGGATTTTGATGGACTCTTGTCTCATGTTTAGGTCTGTCAACCATTTGGAGTCTATTTTTTTGTGTGGTGTACGGAAATTGTCCGGTTTCATTCTTCTGCATGTGGCTGTCCAATTTTCCCAACACGATTTCTTGAAGAGACTGTCTTTTTTCCACTGGACATTCTTTCCTGCTTTGTCAAAGATGAGTTGACCATAGAGTTGAAGGTTCATTTCTGGGCTCTCTATTCTGTTCCATTGATCTATGTGTCTGTTTTTGTGCCAGGACCATACTGTCTTGATGAGGACAGCTTTGTAATGAGCTTGAAGTCCGGAATTGTGATGCCACCAGCTTTGCTTTTCTTTTTCAATATTCCTCTGGCTATTCGGGGTCTCTTCTGGTTCCATACAAATTTTAGGATTACTTGATCCATTTCTTTGAAAAAAGTGGATGGTATTTTGATGGGGATTGCATTGAATGTGTAGATTGCTCTAGGTACCATTGACATCTTCACAATGTTTCTTCTTCCAATCCATGAGCATGGAACGTTTTTCCATTTCTTTGTGTCTTTTTCAATTACTTTCATGAGTATTTTATAGTTTTCTGAGTACAGATCCTTTGCCTCTTTGGTTAAATTTATTCCTAGGTATCTTATGGTTTTGGGTGCAGTTGTAAATGGGATCAACTCCTTGATTTGTCTCTCTTCTGTCTTGTTGTTGGTGTATAGGAATGCCACTGATTTCTGTGCATTGATTTATATCCTGCTACTTTACTGAATTCCTGTATGAGTTCTAGAAGTTTTGGGATGGAGTCTTTTGGATTTTCCACAGAAAGTATCATATCATTTGCAAACAGTGAGAGTTTGACTTCCTCTTTGAAGATTTGGATGCCATTGATTTCTTTTTATTGTCTGATTGCTGTGGCTAGGACTTCTAATACTATGTTCAATAGCAGTGGTGGTAGTGGACATCCCTGCCGCGTTCATGACCTTGAGGCAAAAGCTGTCAGCTTTTCCGCATTGAGAATGATATTTGCTGTAGGTTTTTCATAGATGGCTTTTATGATATTGAGGTATGTACCCTCTACCCCTATACTCTGAAGAGTTTTGATCAAGAAAGGATGCTGTACTTTATGAAATGATTTTTCGGCATTTATTGAGAGGATCATATGATTCTTGTTCTTTCTTTTGTTAATGTATTGTATCACTTTGATTGATTTGCGGATGTTGACCCAAACTTGAAGTTTAGGGATAAATCCCACTTGGTCATTGTGAATAACCCTTTAAATGTACTGTTGGATCCTATTGACTAGTATTTTGCTGAGAATTTTTGTATCCATGTTCATCAAGGATATTGGTCTGTAATTCTCCTTTTTGATGGGGCCTTTGTCTGGTTTGGCGATCAAGGTAATGGTGGCCTCAAAAAATGAGTTTAGAAGTTTTCCATCCATTTCTATTTTTTGGAACAGTTTCCGGAGAATAGGTATTAATTCTTCTAGAAATGTTTGATAGAATTCCCCTGGGAAGACATCTGGCCCTGGGCTTTTGTTTGTTGGGAGATTTTTGATGACTGCTTCAATTTCCTTAGTGGTTATAAGTCTGTTCATGTTTTCTATTTCTTCCTGGTTCAATTTTGGTAGTTGATACATCTCTAGGAATGCCTCCATTTCTTCCAGGTTATCTAATTTTTGGCATAGAGTTGCTCATAAAATGTTCTTATAATTGTTTGTATTTCTTTGGTGTTGGTTGTGATCTCTCCTTTTTCATTCATGATTTTGTTGATTTGGGTCCTTTCTCTTTTCTTTTTGATAAGTCTGGCCAGGGGTTTATCAATCTTGTTAATTCTTTCAAAGAATCAGCTCCTAGTTTCGTTGATCTGTTCTACTGTCCTTTTGGTTTCTATTTCATTAATTTCTGCTCTCATCTCTTTATTTCTCTTCTGCGGCTGGGTTTAGGCTTTTTTGCTGTTTTTTCTCTAGCTCCTTTAGATGTAGGGTTAGTTTGTGTATATCAGACCTTTCTTGTTTCCTGAGAAAGGCTTCTATTGCTATATACTTTCCTCTCAGGACTGCCTTTGCTGTATCCCAAAAATTTTGAACAGTTGTGTTTTCATTTTCATTGGTTTCCATGAATTTTTTTAATTCTTCTTTAATTTCCTGGTTGACCTATTCATTCTTTAGTAGGGTGCTCTTTAGCCTCCATGTATTTGAGTTCTTTCCGACTTTCCTCTTGTGATTGAGTTCTATTTTCAAAGCACTGTGGTCTGAAAATATGCACGGAGTAATCCCAGTCTTTTGGTACCTGTTGAGACCTGATTTGTGACCTAGGATGTGATCAGTTCTGGAGAATGTTCCCTGGGCACTAGAGAAGAATGTGTATTCCGTTGCTTTGGGATGGAATGTTCTGAATATGTCTGTGAAGGACATTTGTTCCCGTGTCTCAATTAAAGTCCTTATTTCCTTGTTGGTCTTTTGCTTAGATGATCTGTCCATTTCAGTCAGGGCAGTGTTAACGTCCCCCACTATTATTGTATTCATGTCAATGTGTTTCTTTGCTTTTGTTATTAATTGCCTTATATAATTGGCTGCTCCCATGTTAGGGGATAGATATATACAATTGTTAGATCTTCTTGTTGGGTAGACACTTTAAGTAGGCTATAGTGTCCTTCCTCATCTCTTATTACAGTCTTTGTATTAAAATCTAATTTGTCTGATATAAGGATTGCCACCCCAGCTTTCTTTTGGTGTCCATTAGTATGGTAAATAGTTTTCCACCCCCTGACTTTCAATGTGGGGGTGTCCTTGGGTCTAAAATGAATCTCTTGCAGACAGGATATTGATGGTTCTTGTTTTTTAATCCAATCTGATAGCCTGTGTCTTTTGATTAGGGCATTTAGCCCATTTACCTTCAGTGTAACTATTGTAAGATATGAATTTAGTGCCTTTGTATTGCCTCTAAGGTGACTGTTACTGTATATTGTCTGTGTTCCTTCCTGGTCTATGCTGCTTTTAGGATCTCTCCCTGCTTAGAAGACCCCTTTCAATATTTCTTGGAGGGCTGGTTTCGTGTTTGCAAATTCCTTTAGTTTTTGTTTGTCCTGGAAGCTTTTTATCTCTCCTTCTACTTTCAATGACAGCCTAGTTGGATATAGTATTCTTGGTCTCATATTTTTCTTGTTTAGTGCTCTGAAGATATCCTGCCAGTCCTTTCTTGCCTGCCATGTCTCTGTGGATAGGTCTGTAGACAAGCTAATATTTCTACCATTGCAGGTTACATATCTCTTCTCTCAAGCTGCTTTCAAGATTTTCTCTTTGTCTCTGAGACTTGTAAGTTTTACTATTAGATATCAGGGTGTCGACGTATTTTTATTGATTTTGAGAGGGGTTTTCTGTGCCTCCTGGATTTTGATGCCTGTTTCCTTCCCTACATTAGTGCAGATATCAGCTATAATTTGCTCCAGTATACCTTCTGCCCCTCTCTCTCTTTCTTCTTCTTCTGGGATCCCAATTATTCTAATGTTGTTTTGTCTTATCTTATCGCTTATCTCTCGAATTCTGCCTTCGTGGTCCTGTAGTTTTTTCTTTTTTTCTCAGGCTTTATATTCCATCATTTGGTCTTCTATATCATTGATTCTCTCTTCTGCCTCATTTATCCTAGCAGTCAGTGCCCCCATTTTTGATTGCACCTCATTAATAGCCTTTTTGATTTCGACTTGGTTAGATTTTAGTTCTTTTATTTCTCCAGAAAGGGTTTCTCTAATAACTTCCACGCGTTTTTCAAGCCCAGCAATATCTTTAAAGTCATGCTTCTAAACTCTAGGTCCGACATCGTACTAATGTCCATATTGAGTAGGTCCCTGGCAGATGGTACTACCTCTTGTTGTTTTTGCTGTGGTAATTTTTTCGTCTTGTCATTTTGTCCAGAGGAGAATAGATGAATGAGAGAACAAAATGCTAACTGGTTAACAACGGCCCCAGCAAATATACTCTAAACAAATCAGAAAATACCTGAAACCAGGGGAAAAGAAAGGGAAAGAAAGAAAAAAGAAAGGGAAAAAAAGATAAAGAAAAAGATAAAAACAAACAAAAACAGAACAAAACAAAAAAACCAGAATATGATCAAATATGATCAGGCTAGTGCATAGATCAGTGCCACACACTATATTTTGGGCATATTTTGGTCTGTTAGAAGAAAGTGCCTCCTAAAATTTTAAAGGAAGAAAGACTTATTTATGTACAAAATAAGGGTTGATACAATGAAAGGATGGAAGATGACTGTAATGATGAAAATTATAAAAGGTTTTATAAAAGGAATTGATAAGAAGTTGTTTGAAAAAGAATGAAGATGATTTATAAAAAAAGAGAGACTGTGATGAGGCAGACTAGAACAAAGCCATACAGTAGTGATTTAGGGTATATTTTGATGTGTTAGAAGAAAGTGTATCTCAAAATTTTAAGGAGAGAACAACATATATATATATATATATATATATATATATATATATATATATATATGCCAAAAATAAGGGTAAGTACTATGAAGGGATAAAATATGACCCTAAAAATGAAAATGAAAAAAGGGATTAATTAGATGTTGGTTGAAAAAGGGAAGAAGAAAAAAAATAGTTAAAAAATTAACTATGAAAAACTAATGCATCTTGGTAAAAAAGCCATGAATACTACGTGCAGTATTCCCCTAGTGCTGGAGTTCTCCCATTCTCCTTGATCGGTAGGCTTGGTCTTGGCTTGCTGGCTGTTCCTGCTGATCTTCTGGGGGAGGGGCTTGTTGCCGTGGTTCCCAAATGTCTTTGCCGGAGGCAGAATGGCCTCGCCCTTCTCTGTAGGGGGTAAGCAATCTGCTTGGGTTTGCTCTCAGGAGATTTTGTTCCCTTCAAGCTCTCAGCACAACTTTGGAGGACGAGAATGAAAATGGTGGCCTCCCGATCTCTGCCTGGAGGAGCTGAGAACTCGGGCCCCACTCCTCAGTGCGTCCCCAGAGAAAAGCAGTCACTCCCGTCTCCGCGGTCTCCGGCCGCACTCCGTGCTCACCCGGCCTGTGACCGAGTGTTTCTATCTCTGCCACCAGACCCTGTGCGGAGTCTCCAAACCCAGCAGATCCCTGCAGTGCGCTCCCACGCCGCTCCTCCCGGGGGAGGAAAGGGAGTCTCCAGGATCTGCCGCTCGTTGGGTCCCTGCTAGAGGAGCAATGGCCTGACTGGCCCGTGGATCACAGTTTATGGCAACCCCGAGCTGAGAGCCCATGCCTTGGTTCTGTCTCTGCAGCCAGCTTCCCCGCTCCGATACCAGGGAGCTCTGCCGCACTCAGGCACCCCCGTTCTTTCTCTGCCCCTTAGGGTCCTGAGACCACACTGTCCCGTGAGTTTTCCACCACAAGCTTAGCCACTGGTGCGACCTCCCTCAGTGGAGCCGACTTCTAAAATTTGATTTTGTGCTTCATGGCTCTATCACCTGCCAGAAGCCGCCGATGCAGGCCCCCTCCCCTGCCGTCTATCATCCCAAATATTGCCTCGGATTCACTTCTTCGCACATCCTACCTTCTAGTAAGTGGGCGCTTTTCTGTTCAGAGAGTTGTTGCTACTCTCTTCTTCTATTTCCTGTTGAATTCGTAGGTGTTCAGAATGGTTTTCTCCCTATTCAGCTGAATTCCTGAGACCAGAGGAAATCCAGATCTCCTACTCCTCCGCCATCTTGCTCCGCCCTCCCCAGGTGTCTTTTGTTTTTGTGGACTGTTTCTTTTGCTGTGCAAAAGCTTTTTATCTTTGTGAAATCCTAATAGTTCATTTTTGCCCTTGCTTCCCCTGCCTTTGGCGATGTTTCTAGGAAAAAGTTGCTGTGGCTGAGGTCGTAGAGGTTGCTGCCTGTCTTCTTCTTTAGGATTTTGATGGACTCCTGTCTCACATTTAGGTCTTTCAACCATTTGGAGTCTATTTTTGTGTGTGGTGTACAGAAATGGTCCAGTTTCATTCTTCTGATGTGGCTGTCCAATTTTCCCAACAGAATTTGTTGAAGAGACTGTCTTTTTTCCATTGAACATTCTTTTCTGCTTTGTCAAAGATGAGTTGACCATAGAGTTGAGGGTTCATTTCTAGGCCCTCTATTCTATTCCTTTGATCTATGTGTCTGTTTTTCTGCCCATACCATACTCTCTTGATGATGACACCTTTTTAATAGAGCTGGAAATCTGGAATTGTGATGCCGCCAGCTTTGCTTTTCTTTTTCAACATTCCTCTGGCTACTCAGGGTCTTTTCTGGTTCCATACAAATTTTAGGATTATTTGTCCCATTTCTTTGAAAACAGTGGATGCTATTTTGATGGGGATTGCATTGAATGTGTAGATTCCTCTAGGTAACATTGACATCTTCTCAATATTTTTTCTTCCAATCCATGAGCATGGAACGTTTTTCCATTTCTTTGTGTCTTCTTCAATTTCTTTCATGAGTATTTTATAGTTTGCTGAGTATAGATCCTTTGCCTCTTTGGTTAGATTTATTCCTATGTATCTTATGGTTTTGGGTGCAATTTAAATGGGATTGACCCCTTAATTTCTCTTTCATTTGTCTTTTTATTGGTGTATAGGAATGCCACTGATTTCTGTGCATTGATTTTATATCCTGTCAGTTTACTGAATTCTTGCACGAGTTCTAGCAGTTTTGGGGTGGAGTCTTTTGGGTTTTCCACAGAAAGTATCATATCATCTGCAAACAGTGAGAGTTTGACTTCTTCTGTTCCGAATTGGATGCTTTGATTTCTTTTTGTTGTCTGATTGCTGGGAATAGGACTTCTAATACTATGTTGAATAGCAGTGGTGATAGTGGACATCCCTGCCACATTCCTGACCTCAGGGGGAAAGCTCTCAGTTTTTCCCCATTGAGAATTATATTTGCTGTAGGTTTTTCATATATGATATTTTTATGATATTGATGTATGTACCCTCTATCCCTATACTCTGAAGAGTTTGATCAAGAAAGGATGCTGTACTTTGTGAAATGCTTTTTCTGCATCTATTCAGAGGATCATATGATTCTTTTTCTTTCTTTTGTTAATGTATTGTATCACGTTAATTGATTTCTGGATGTTGAACCAACCTTGCAGCCCAGGGATAAATCCCACTTGGTCGTGGTGAATAATCCTTTTAATTTACTGTTGGATCCTTACTCGTATTTTGGTGAGAATTTTTGCATCCAGGTTCATCAAGGATATCGGTCTGTAATTCTCCTTTTTAATTGGGTCTTTGTCTGGTTTGGGAATCATGGTAATGCTGGCCTCCTAAAACGAGTGTGGAAGTTTTCCTTCCCTTTCTATTTTTTTGGAAGTTTCAGGAGAATAGGTATTAATTCTTATTTAAATGTTTAGTAGAATTCCCCTGGGAAGCAATCTGGCACTGGGCTTTTCTTTGTTGGGAGATTTTTGATGACTGCTTCAATTTCCTTAGTGGCTATAGGTCTGTTCAGGTTTTCTATTTCTTCCTAGTTCAGTTTTGGTAGTTGATACATCTCTAGGAATGCACCCATTTCTTCCAGGTTATCTAATTTGCTCACATAGAGTTACTCATAATATGTTCTTACAATTGTTTGTATTTCTTTGGTGTTGGTTGTGATCTCTCCTCTTTCATTCATGATTTTGTTGACTTGTATCATTTCTCTTTTCTTTTTGATAAGTCTGGCCAGGGGTTTATCCATCTTGTTAATTCTTTCAAAGAACGAGCTCCTAGTTTCTTTGATCTGTTCTACTGTTCTTTTGGTTTCTATTTCATTAATTTCTGCTCGATCTTTATTATTTCTCTTCTCCTGCTGGGTTTAGGCTTTCTTTGCTGTTTTTTCTCTAGCATCTTTAGGTGTAGAGTTAAGTTGTGTATTTGAGACTTTTCTTGTTTCTTGAGAAAGGCTTGTATTGCTATGTACTTTCCTCTTAGGACTCCCTTTGCTGCATCCCAAAGATTTTGAACAGTTGTGTTTTCATTTTCATTGGTTTCCATGAATTTTTTTAATTCTTCTTTAATTTCCTGGTTGACCCATTCATTCTTTAGTAGCATGCTCTTTAGCCTCCATGTATTTGAGTTCTTTCCGACTTTCCTCTTGTGATTGGGTTCTAGTTTTAAAGCATTGTGGTCTGGAAGTATGCAGGGAATAATCCCAATCTTTTGGTACCCGTAGAGACCTGATTCGTGACCTAGGATGTGATCTATTCTGGAGAATGCTCCATGGGCACTAGAGAAGAATGTATTCAGTTGCTTTGAGATGGAATATTCTGAATATGTCTGTGAAGTCCATTTGGTCCAGTGTGTCATTTAAAGTCTTTATTTCCTTGTTGATCTTTTTCTTAGATCATCAATCCATTTCAGTGAGGGACGTTTTAAAGTCCCCCAGTATTATTGCATTGTTGTCAATGTGTTTCTTTGCTTTTCTTATTAATTGCCTTATATAATTGGCTGCTCCCATGTTAGGGGCATAGATATTTACAATTGTTAGACCTTCTTGTTGGATAGACCCTTTAAGTAGGATATAGTGTCCTTCCTCATCTCTTATTTCAGTCTTTGTTTTAAAATCTAATTTGTCTGATATATGGATTGCCACCCCAGCTTCCTTTTGGTGTCCATTAGCATGGTAAATTGTTTTCCACCCCTTCACTTTCAATCTGGGGATGTCTTTGGGTCTAAAATGAGTCTTTTGCAGACAGCATATCAATGGGTCTTGTTTTATATCTGATCAATACAATACAATACAATACAATCTGATAGCCTGTGTCTTTTGATTGGGGCATTTAGCCCATTTACATTCAGAGTAAGTATGGAAAGATATGAATTCAGTGCCATTGTATTTCCTGTAAGGTGACTGTTTTTGTATATTGTCTGTGTTGATTTCTGTTCATTGCTGCTTTCAGGCTGTCTCTTTGCTGAGAGGATCCCTTTCAATATTTCTTGGAGGGCTGGTTTCGTGTTTGCCAATTCCTTTAGTTTTTGTTTGACCTGGAAGCTTTTTATTCTCCTTCTATTTTCAATGACAGCCTAGCTGGATATGGTATTCCTGGCTGCATATTTTTCTTGTTTAGTGCTCTGAATATATCATGCCCGTCCTTCCTGGCCTACAGGTCTCTGTGGATAGGTCTGTTGACAATTTAATATTTATACCATTATAGTTTACATATCTCTTCTCTTGAGCTGCTTTCAGGATTTTCTCTTTGTCTCTGAGAGTCATAAGTTTTACTCTTAGATGTCAGTGTGTTGATCTATTTTTATTGATTTTGAGAGGGTTTCTCTGTGCCTCCTGGATTTTGATAACTGTTTCCTTCCGTACATTAGGGAGGTTCTCTGTTTTTATTTGCTCCATTATACCTTCTGCCCCCCTCTCTCTTTCTTCTTCTTTTGTGATCCCAATTATTCTAATGTTGTTTCATCTTATTTTTTTAAATAATTTTTATTATGTTATGTTAATCACCATATATTACATCATTAGTTTTCGATGTAAGTTGTTTCTTCTTATGGTATCACTTATGTCTCGAATTCTGCCCTCGTGATCCAATAGTTTGTTTATCTTTTTTTCTCAGCTTCTTTATTTTCCATCATTTGGTCTTCTATATCGCTGATTCTCTCTTCTGTCTCATTTATCCTAGCAGTTGGTGCCCTATTTTTTATTGCACCTCTTTAATAGCCTTTTTGATTTCAACTTGGTTAGATTTTAGGTCTTTTATTTCTCCAGAGCGGGTTTCTCTAATAACTTCCACGCTTTTTTCAAGCCCAACTAGTATCTTTAAAATCATGATTCTGAACTCTAGGTCTGACATCGTACTAATGTCCATATTGAGTAGGTCCCTGGCAGACCGTACTACCTCTTGTTCTTTTGGTTGAGATAATTTTTTTCGTCTTGTCATTTTGCCCAGAGAATAGTTGAATGAGAGAACAAAATGCTAACAGTTTAACAACGTCCCCACAAAATATACTCTAAAGAAATCAGAAAACATCTGAAACTAAGGGAAAAGAAAGGAAAAGAATGAAAAATGAAAGAGAAAAAAAAAGAAAAAGATAAAAACAAACAGAACAAAACAAAAATAAACCAGAATATGATCACATATGATCAAGCTGGTGCATAGATCAGTGCCACACACTAAATTTTGGGTGTATTTTGGTCTGTTAGAAGAACGTGCCTCCCAAAATTTCAAAGAAATAAAAACTTGCATATGTACAAAATAAGGGTTTATAAAATGAAGGGATGGAATATCATTGTAAAGATGAAAATTAGAAAAAATTTTTTAAAGGAATTGATAAGATAAGAAGTTGTTTGAAAAAAGAAAGAAGAGGATTTAAAAAAAATAAAGAATGAAGGAAAGAAAAAAAAGGGGGAGAGTGAAAGTGATCAGGCAAGAGACGAAGAAAGCCATACACTAGTGATTTAGGGTATATTTTGATCTGTTTGAAGAAACTGTATCTCAATATTTTAAGGAGAAAACAAGTTATATATATATATGCCAAATATAAGGGTAACTACTCTGAAGGGATAGAATATAACTCTAAAATGAAAAATAAAAATGTTTTTTTTAAAACGGGATTGATAAGATGTTGGGTGAAAAAGGGAAAAAGAAAAATTCACAAAAATAGAAACAGTTTAAAAAATTAAGTTCAAAAGACTAAAGAATCATGGTAAAAAAAAAAAAAAGCCATGAATTCTATGTGCAGTATTCCCTTAGCGCTGGAGTTCTGCCGTTCTCATTGATCGGTAAACTTGGTCTTGGGTGGCTATTCTTGCTGATCTTCTGGGGGAGGGGCCTGTTGCCGTGTTTCCCAAATGTCTTTTCCAGAAGCTGATTTGCCCCACCGTTGTCGATCCGGGCTAAGTAATCTGCTTGGGGTTGCTCTCTGGAGCTTGTGTTCCCTGCAAGCTTTTAGTATATCTTTGGAGGATAAGAGTGAAAATGATGGCCTCCCAATCCCCACCCCGGAGGAGCCGGGAACTGTGGCCCTCGCTCCTCAGTGCGCCCCCAGAGAAAAGCAGTCAATCACTCCCGTCTCCCCTGTCTCTGGCCGCACTCTGTGCTCACCTGGCCTGTGATGGAGCATTTCTATCTCTCGCACCCAACTTTGTATGGAGTCTCCAAACCCAGAAGATCCCTCCTGTACCACTCCTGGGGGAGGAAGGGTAGTCTCCCCAGATCTGCCGCTTGTTGGGTCCCTAATGGAGGAGCAGTGGCCAGACTGTGTTGCCGATCACAGTTTATGGCAACCCCAAGCTGAGAGCCCAAGCCTCGGCTCCTTCTCTGCAGCCAGCTTCCCCGCTCTGATACCCAGGAACTCTGCTGCACTCAGGCACCCCTGGTCTTTCTGTGACGCCCAGGGTCTTGAGACCACAATGTCCCGCGAGGTTTCCAACCTTGCTTAGCCACTGGAGCGACGTCCCTCAGCAGGGCCAACTACTAAAATTTCCGATTTTGTGCTCCGCTGCTCTATCACTTGCCAGAAGCCATGGACGGAGGCCCCATCCCCCGCCATCTATCCTCCCGAATATCGCCTCAGATTCACTTCTCCACACGTCCTACCTTCCAGAAAGTGGTTGCTTTTCTGTTCAGAGAGTTGTTGCTATTCTTTTCTTCGATCTCCTGTTGAATTCGTAGGTGTTCAGAATGATTTGATCCCTATTCAGCTGAATTCCAGAGACCAGATGAAATCCAGGTCTCCTACTCCTCTGCAATCTTGCTCCGCCTTCCTGAACCATATATTCTTTATCCATTCATCTGTTGAAGGTCATCTGGGCTCCTTCCAGAGTTTGGCTATTGTGGACATTGTTGATATGAACATTGGGATGTAGGTGTTCCTTCTTTTCACTAATCTGTATCTTTAGGGTAAATACACAGGAGTGCAGTTGCTGTGTCATAGGGTAGCTTTATTTTTAATTTTTTGAGGAACTTCCATGCTGTTTTCCAAATTTGCTGTGCCAACTTGCATTCCCACCAACATTGAAAGAGGGTTCCCCTTTCTTCACATCCTAGTCAACATTTGCTGTTTCATGCCCAGTCAATTTTTGCCATTCTAACTAGTATAAGGTGTTATCTCAATGTGGTTTTGATTTGAATTTCCCTGATGGCTAATGATGATGAACATTTTTTCATCTGTCTGTTAGCCATTTGTAGGTCTTCTTTAGAGAAGTATCTGTTCATGTCTTCTGACCATTTTTTGACTGGGTTATTTGTTTTTTGGATGTTGAGTTTTAGAAGTTGTTTATAGGTCTTGGATACCAGCCCTTTATCTGTGGTGTCATTTACAAACATCTTCTCCCACGGAATGGGAGTACCAAAAGTTCATTTTTGCTTTTGTTTCCCTTGCCTTTGGAGACCTATCACTAAAGAAGTTGCTGTGGCTGAGGTTGAAGAGGTAATTGCCTCTGATCTTCTCTGGGATTTTGATGGATTCCTGTCTCACTTTGAGCTCTTTCATCCATTTTGAGTTTATCGTTGTGTATGGTGTAAGGGAATGGTCCAGTTTCATTCTTTTGCTTGTGGCTGTCCAGTTTTCACAGCACAATTTATTGAAAAGACTATCTTTTTTCCATTGGATGTTTTTTCTGGCTTTGTTGAAGATTAGTTGATCATAGAGTTGAGGGTCCATTTCTGGGGTCTGTATTCTGTTTAACTGATCTATGTGTCTGTTTTTGTGTCAATACCATGCTGTCTTGGTGATCACAGCATTGTAATATAGCTTGATGTTGGGCATTGTGATGCCCCCAGCTTTTTTTCTTGTTTGTTTGTTTCAACATTCTCTTGGCGATTCACGGTCTTTTCTGGCTCCATACAAATTTTAGGATTGTTTCTGCCAGCTCTGTGAAAAATATCAATGGTATTTTAAAAGGGATGGGGTTGAAATTGTAGATTGCTCTGGGCAGAATAGACATTTTCACAATGTTTATTCTTCCAGACCATAAGCATGGAATGTTTTTCCATCTTTTTGTGTCTTCTTCAATTTCTTTCATAAGTGTTCTGTTGTTTCTAGAATAACGATCCTTTACATCTTTGGTTAGTTTTATTCCTAGATATCTTATGGTTTTGGGGTTCTTGTAAATGGAATTGATTCCCTAATTTCTTTATAGTTACATTGTTAGTGTATAGAAAAGCAACTGAATTCTGTGAGTTGATTTTATGTCCTCCCACATTACTGAATTGCCGATGAGTTCTAGTATTTTGGGGTGGAATCTTTTGGGTTTTCCACATAAAGTATCATGTCATCTCGGAAGAGAGAGAGTTTGACTTCTTTTTTGCCAATATGAATGCCTTTTATTTCTTTTTGTTGTCAGATTGATGATGCTAGGACTTGGAGCACCATGTTGAACAATAGTGGTGAGAGTGAGCATCCTTGTCATGTTCCTGATCTGAAAGGGAAAAGCTCTCAGCTTTTCCCCGTTGAGAATGATATTCGATGTGGGCTTTTCATAGATGGTTTTTATGAAATTGAGGAATGTTCCCTCTATCCCCACACTTGGAATAGTTTTAATCGGGAAAGGATGCTGTATTTTGTCAAATGCTTTTTCTGCATCAATTGAGAGGATCATATTGTTCTTGTCTTTTCTTTTATTAATGTGTTCTATCACATTGATTGATTTGGAAATATTAAAGCACCATTGCATCCCAGGTATAAATTGCACCTGGTTGTGTTGGATAATCCTTTTAATATACTCTTGGATCCTATTGGCTAGTATCTTGGTGAGTATTTTGCATCCATGTTCATCAGGGATACTGGTCTGTAATTCTCCTTTTTGATGGGTTCTCTGTCTGGTTTTGGGATCAGGGTAATGTTGGCTTCATCGAACGAGTTTGGAAGTTTTCCTTCTGTTTATATTTTTTGAAAAAGCTTCAGAAGAATAGGTATTATTTCTTCTTTAAATGTTTCGTAGAATTCCCTGGGAAGGCATTTGACCCTGAACTCTTATTTTGGGGAGGTTTTTGATTACTCCTTCAATTTTGTTACAGGTTATTGGTCTATTCAGATTGTCAATTTCTTCCTCTTTCAGTTTTGGTAGTTTATAAGTTTCCAAGAAGTTACCCATGTCTTCCAAGTTCCTTAATTTGTTGGCATTTAGTTGCTGGTAATAATTTCTAATATTTTTTTCTATTGCCTTGGTGTTAGTGTTGATCTTTCCTCTTTCATTCATGATTTTATTAATTTGGATTCTTTCTCTTTTCTTTTGGGTAAATCTGGCCAGTGGTTTATTGATCTTATTAATTCTTTCAAAGAACCAGCTTCTAGTTTCATTGATCTCTTCTATTATTTTTCTGATTTCTATTTCATTGATCTCTAATCTAATCTTTATTTCTCTTCTCCTGCTTGGTTTAGGTTTTATTTGCTGCTGTTGCTCCAGCTCCTTCAAGTGGATGGTGAGCTTGTGCATTTGGGATTTTTCTGCTTTTTTGAGTGAGGCTTGGATGGCTATGTATTTCCCCCTTAGGACTGCCTTTGCAGTATACCATAGGTTTTGGACTGATGTGTTTTTGTTCTCATTGGTTTCCATGGTTTGTTTAAGTTCTTCAATTTCCTGGTTGACCCATTCAATCTTTAGCAAGATAGTCTTTAACTTCCAAGCGTTTGAATTTCTTCCAAATTTGCTCTAGTGATTGAGTTCAAGTTTCAAAGCATTGTGGTCTGAAAATATGCAGGGAATAATCTCAATCTTTTGGTATCAATGAGGCCTGATTTGTGACACAGTATGTGGTCTGTTCTGCAGGAAATTCCTTGTGCACTCGAGAAGAATACCTATTCTGTTGTTTTAGGAAGGAACGTTAAGTCCGTCTGGTCCAATGTGTCATTCAAAGCTCTTGGTTTGTTGTTGTTGTTGTTGTTGTTGATCTTCTACTTAGAAGATCTGTCCATTTCTGAGAGAGGAGTCTTGAGGTCTCCTATTATTAAAGTATTATTATCAATATGATTCTTTATTTTGGTTAACAGTTGGCTTATGTAGTTGGCTGCTCCCATGTTGGGTGCATAGATATTTACAACTGTTGGATCTTTTTGTTGGATACACCTTTAAATATGATATAGTGTCCCTCTGCCCCTCTCACTACAGTCTTTAGCTTAAAATCTAACTTGTATGATATGAGAATTTCCATCCCAGCTTTCTTTTGTGGTCTGTTGGCATGATAAATTGTTCTCCATCCCCTTACTTTAAATCTGGAGGTATCTTTAAGTCTAAAATGAGTCTCTTGTAGACAGCATATGGATGGGTCATGTCTTTTGATCCAGTCTGCAGCCCTGCACCATTTCATGGGAGCATTCACACTGTTCACATTGAGAGTGACTATTGAAAGATATGATTTTAATGCCATAATATTGCCTGTGAAGTCCCTGTTTGTATAGATTGTCTCTGTAAATGTCTGGTCTATATTTCTCTTGGGGTCTTTCTTCTTTTATAGAATCCCTTTTAATATTTCTTGCAGGGATGGCTTGGTGGTCACATATTCTTTCAGTTTCTGCCAGTCCAGGAAGCTCCTTGTCTCTCCATCCATTGTGAATGGCACCTTGCTGGATAAAGTATCTTTGGCTGCATGGTCTTCTCGTTTAGTATCCTGAATATGTCTTGCCAGCCTTTTCTGGCTTGCCAGGTCTCTGTGGACAGGTCTGACCTTATTCTGATGTTTCTCCCTCCATACGTAAGAAATCTCTTTCCCCTAGCTGTTCTCAGGATAGCTTCCTTGGCTCTAAGATTTGCAACTTTTACTATTATATTCCAGGGCATTGGTCTGTTCTCCTTGATCTTGGGAGGGGGTCCTCTCTGTCTCTTGGACATGAATGCTTGTTTCCTTCCCCAGATTAGTGATGTTCTCAGCTACGATTTGCTCAAATATACCTTCTAGTCCTCTCTCTCTCTCTCTCTCTCTCCACCCACTCAGGGATCCCAATAATTCTGAAATTGGAACATTTCATGGAGTCATTGTTCTCTCTAAGTTTGTTCTCATGGGCTTTTAGCAGTTTACCCCTCCTGTTCCTTCCTATGAGTTTATCTTCTAGATCATTAATTCATTCTTCTGCTTCATTTAACTTAGCTGTCAGTGTATACAGTTTAGACTGTATCTCATTCAAAACATTTTTAAGTTCGGCCTGATTAGATCTTATTTCTGCCCTTAGAGATTCTATATTGTCGCTAATGTTTTTCTCAAGCCTAGATATCGACTTCATAATTGTTTCTCTGAAGTCTATTTCTGATATCTTGTTTATATCCATATCCATTAGGTCTGTACCAGAGGCCACAGTCTCTGGTTCTTTTCTTTGTTGGGTTTCCTCATCTTCATTCTGTTGAGGGGTGGTTGAAAGAATATATAGAGTCCAAAGTATTAATCATGACCCAAGCAAGATGCACACATTTTATGGGGACCCTAGGGTTGTCATCCTCTTGTTCTTCCAGCCTGTCTTCTGGGGGAGGGGCCTGCCACGCTGTTACTCAGGCAACCCTGTTTGGGCAGAGTTGCCTTGCCCCCTGTTGGGGGGCGGGTGGGGGGGCTCAGTGGAAACCAGTTTTTTGAGCTTTTCTTTTCTGGTGGTTTTCCTAATCTCTTCCAAGAGTCAGAAATCACCGCACCCAAACCTCTGTCCCAGAGCAGAGAAATCGTAGTCTGCTCTTTACTGAGCCATCCAGGATACACAGTCTCCATTTCTGTATGTGCTGCTAAAAACTGCAGGCTCCCATGCTGGTGCTCGCCCACAGCAACTCTCCCAGAGGTCGACCCCAGGGCCAGGATGTGTCTCTGCCCTTTGTGCTTCTAAAACCGTGAGCCACCCCAGGTTCATGTACAGGCACCTGCAGCTCCTGGATCCTGTCTGGGGGCTGCTTTAAAGCCCTTTCCCATCCGCTACCTCTCTGTGAATTTGTGCCTGGTCCACAATGCAGACACTTGCACTCTGGTGTTATATCACTTTCCAGGCGCCAGCTTATGGTGGCTCCCTCCCCTTTCTTTTTATCTTCTGATATTTGCCTGAAGAATCACGACTCCGCCCTTAATACCTTGTGACTGACGGAGTTTTTCTACTTGTGGAGATCCAGATATAAATTCTTACATCTCAGGCTGATTTCATGGATGTTCAGAATGGTTTGGTGGATATCCAGCTAAATTCAAGGGACCAGTTTAAATAGGATCCCCTACTCCTCTGCCATCTTGCCTCCCTCTAAAAATGTTTTCTTTATCACTACATTTGCCATTTTAATGACAACATGTCTTGGTGCAGATCTGCTTTGGTTGATTTTGTTGGGATTCTCTGTGCCTTCTGAATCTGTATATACATTTCCTTCCCAAGATTCGTGATTTTTTTCAACTGTTATTTTTTTCATATAAATTTTCTGCCCCCTTTTCTCTCTCTTCTCCTTGTGAGATCCTCATAATGTGAATCCTATTACATTTGATGGAGTGATTGAGTTCTCTAAATCTATTATCATTATGCAGTATTTGTCTTTCATTTGTTCAGCTTGATTTCTTTCTATTTCTCCATCTTACAGGTCACTGATACTTTCCTCTATTTCTTGTAGCCTAGTGTTTATTCCATCTATTGTATTTTTAATTTCATGTACTGAGTTTTTCATCTGTGATGTGTTATTTTTTATATTGTTAAGGGTCTCACTGATGTCCTCCACTCTTTTCCTCATGTCCTCTGAATATTATTATTACTTCAAATTCTCTATCAGACATACTACTTATTTATGTTTTGTTTTGATCTCCTCCTGTGATTTTGTGTTCTTTCATTTGGGAGAAATTTATCTCTCTACTCCTTTTGCTTACCTTTCTGTATTTGTTTCTCTGTGTTAAGAAAGTCAGATACATTCTCTGCTTTTTTTTTTTTTTTGAGAGAAAAAAGAGAGAGGGAGGAGAGAGTGGGAAGGGGGGCAATCTTAAGCACACTCCATGCCGTGTGGAGACCGAAGTGGGGATCGATCTCACAACCTCAATATCATGACCTGAGCTGAAATCAAGAGTTGGACACTTAACTGACTGAGCCACCCAGGCACCTCCCCTCTGCTGTTGAAAGTAGTGGTTTTATGAAGAAGAGTTCTTGTAGTGCACTGCCATGTGGTGTCCCCTGTTCACCAGAACCTGGCACTTCAGGGGAGTCTCCTATGTGTGTTGCTTGTGTCCTGCTATTATGTTTGGGTAGGTTTCCCTTTCAATAAAGACTTCTGCACTGTCTCTCTGTCTGTTGTGGGCTGTTCTTGTTTTCTGTGGTGTTAGTTGTGATCTAGGAGACAGGCTTTGAAGAACATTACCCTTGGAGGCCTGAGGGATGGAGCAGTAGTATTAGCAAAATTTGCACTGAATCACTAGTCCTGTGCCAGATCCCCAGAAGTGTGGTGGTGGCCATAGGTGAGGTGCGAGTTAGTGGCCACAGCCAAGGGCAAGGTGCATAGCTGAGGTGGCAGCAAGGGGCTCACAGTGACTGGGCATGAGCAGTGATAGCAAAATATGCACTGAGCTGCTAATCTTAGGCCAATTCCCCAAACTGGAGGCAGTCAGGTGTGTGGCATTCTGTGGTGGTGGTGGCCATGGCACTGGGTGTCTGTGCACGTGGCAGTTGGGTGCAGTGTGTAGTGTCTGTATGTTTACTAACTGGACACTGAGTGAAGTGACAGGGGCACGTGACATATGTGTGTACAGCTGTTGAAGGGGTGCATGCAACATCAGCAAAATTTGCACTAAGCCTCGGACTAAGGCCAGCAGGCTTGGAGTGGGCAAGTCGTCAGAGATCTTGTGGGTAGGATGCACAGCTAGCAGGTTGGGTAGCAAGTATTTGTGCAGCACTGCCTCCCACAGGTGGCTCTGTGTGTGTGTTGGGGGGGTGGAGGAGGAAATGGCGCCTGCAAGCTCCTTTGTTCCCAAACAAGTCGTCCAACTCACTCTGAAATCAGTATAAACATATTTCCTCCAGTTGTGCAAGTTGTCACTTATACATTCTTTCTCTTCTAGTTATTGTCTCTTTAAGGATGGGGCCCAGCTATCACTAGCTCTCCAAGGCTGCCCAATGATGAATCAGCTAACATTTAAGGCTCAAGGTTGCAAGTTCTGCTGGTTATACAAACTCATGGAATTCAGGTTCTCTGGTTTTCAAGACAAGATGTTATGGGGATTCCTTTTCCCTGTGTGGGCTCCCTGGTGTTTTTCTCTTTCTGTGACTGAAGCTCCCCTTCCATGGGCAGCTCCTGACCACCATTTCTGTCCTTCCTAACCTCTCAGATGTGGCTTTTTACATTTAGTTGTGGAGTTTGTGGAGGACTGTATTGAGGACTGTATTCATGTATTGAGTTTTTCATCTGTGATATGTTATTTTTTATCTTTGTTAAGGGTCTCACTGATGTCCTCCACTTTTTTTCTCATGTCCTCTGAATATTATTTTATATTTATTTATGATATTATTATTTTATGAATAAACTTCATAACTAGAGGGAGAGAAGAGGCCACACTGAAGAAGGTAGGACGTGCAGAGACGTGCTTTGGTGAAGGCATTGTGGTGCTGTGGAGGAGGGACTTGGTCGTGGAGAAAGATAAGAAAGAGTGGAGCACACAAGGATACATGCACAAGGAAACCACTTCCCCAAAGCCAGTGGATGGGAAAACAAGAGAAGTTGATTTTCATGATTTTTTGCAACTAATCGGACTCAAATACTGGAATTTTACAGGTCTGCAGGTTTGGTTGAAATAGAGCACTGAGGGTGCTACTCTACTCCTGGAGTGAAGGCAGGCAAGCAATCACAAGGGCAGATTAAGTGATCTGAGGATTACCTAAAGTGCACAGTGAGAGAGAGTTTGCTCTTTCTGGTTCACATCTGTGAGAGGTGGAGTTCTCCAGAGTCACCTTTCAGGGGACAAAAAACCCGGCAGGTTTCATTCCATACCCCACCCCTCAGCATAGGTGTAGAGAAACCTGCTGAGGGTGAATAAATCTGACAATGGCTCTTTAGCCTGCTTTGTTCCAAATCCCATGCCTCTGCACTCTGGCATGACTACCTTTCTTGGTCAAACCTGTATCAGTTCCAGCATGTGAAACCCTCCCCCAGAAGACCAGCACAGATCCCCACCACACCAGGTTCTTAGAGTTTGGAGTTTTAAAAGCCAATAGTCCTGGCTGGGATAGAACTAAAGGTTCACTGTCCTGCTCCAGGAAAGCAAGCAACCTGGAGAGAGACAGCATGGAAACAGTGGTCTGAAAAATGCCTGGGATGCATAAGGGGGAAATTATTACCCCTCAGGGAATGCTTCCCTGAAAGCAGCAAGCACAGAGTCCTTTCTCTGGGGACAAAGGAAATGGCTGGCACCATTTCCCTCCTCCACCCCTCAGCATAAACCAACTTCAGTAAACAACACAGCATCAACATTGGCTTCCTAAACTGCTTACACCAAGTTCCGGCCCCTGTGCTCTACTGGTACTGCTTTTCTTGGGCAAGTGTGCCTAAGGATGAGAGCAGCAGGCCCCTTCCCCAGAAGTCCAGCAGAAACCACCTTACACACCACATCTACCAGCCATACAGTTCTGGAAGACTTCAGTTCTAGTGGAAGTAGCATTAAGTTTCCTTTAACAGCAGACCAGAGCACATCTATTTAGAACTCAACACACTCTGGCCAAGGTCCAAACACTGCCTACTGCAGGCAAAGATAACCTATGCAGATGACTGACCTGAGAGATAGAGCAGCCAAAACACAGCAGCAGTGTGCATGCAGAAAACACCAGAGACACTCCCTGAAGTGCAATGTCCTGAACACAATATGACATCTTCTTCATAAAGCCATTTTTCTCAAGAGCAAGAAAAGTAACAGGCTTTTGTAACACCAAGAAGAAGACAGAGACCTAGACAACATGCCAAGTTGGAGCAATTCATCCCAAAAGAAAGAACAAGAAAAAGTCACAGCCAGAGATCAAATTGAAACAGATATAAATAATATGCCTGATGGAGAATTTAAGGCAACAACCATAAGGATACTAGCTGGACTTGAGAAAAGCTTAAAGGACATCAGGGAGACCCTTACTTCAGAGAAAAAAGAGCTAAAAAACAGGCAGAAATGAAAAATGCAATAATTGAAATTTGAAATTGACTGGTTGTAATGACCACAATGATGGAAGAGACAGGAACAAATAAATTATATAGAAGATAGAATTATGGAAAATAATGAAGCTGAACAAAAGAGAGAAAGAAAAAGTATGGATCTTGAAACTAGACATAGGGAACTCAGTGACTTGATCAAATGTAATAACATTTGAATCATTGGAGTCCCAGAAGAAGAGAGAGAAAAAAGCACCAAAGGCTTATATGAGGAAATATTAGCTCAAAAGTTCCCTAATCTGGGGAAGGAAAAAAGACATCCAAATCCAGGAGGCACAGAGAACTCCCAAAAAATCAACAAAAACAAGCCAACACCAAGACATACTGTAGTTAGATTTGCACAAGAGAGTGAAAAAGAAAAAGCAACAAGATAAAAGAAGTCCTTAACATACAAGGAAAGACCCATAAGGCTAGCTGCAGATGTCTCCACAGGAACTTCGCAAGCCAGAAGACAATGGCATGATATATTCAAGGTGCTAAAACTGGAGAAAATCTGCAGCAAAGAATATTCTATCCAGCAAGGCTATTATTCAGAATCGAAGGAGAGATGAAATTTCCTAGACAAACAAAAATCAAAGGAATTTGTGACCACTAAACCAGCCCTGCAAGAAATATTAAAGGGGACTCTTTGAATGGGGAGGAAAGAGCAGAAATGACAAAGACTAGAAATGAACAGAGAATATCTCCAGAAACAATGACAAAGCAAGTAATAAAACAGCACTCAATACATATCCATCAATAATTACTCTGAATGTAAATGGACTAAATGTTCCAATCAAAAGACATAGAGTATCAGAATAGATTAAAAAAAAAAAAAACCAAACACAAGACCCATCTCTATGCTGTCTATAAGAGACTTATTTTAGACCTAACGACACCTGCAGATCGAAAGTAATGGGATGGAGAAATATTTGTCATGCAATTAGATGTCAAAAGAAAGACAAAGCAGCAATACTTATGTCAGACAAACTAGATTTTAAACCAAAGACTGTAACAAGAGTTGAAGAAGAGAACTATACTATAATAAAAGGGACTACCCAACAAGAAGATCTAACAATTGCAAATATTTATGTCCCAAACTTGGGAACACCCAATACATAAAACAAAAAACAATTAATAACAAATATGAAGGAACTAATTGATGATAATACAATAATAAGAGGGGACTTTCACACCCCACTTACATCAATGGACAGATAAAGTGAGCAGATAATCAGCAAGGCAACAATGGCTTTGGATTACACACTGGACCATAGGGACTTAACAGATATATTCAGAACAATTCATAAGGCAGCAGAATGCACATTCTTTTCAAGGGCACATGGGACATTCTCCAGAATGGGTCACACATGATGTCACAAATCAGTCCCCAAAAGGCACAAAATGACTGACATCATTTCATGCATATTTTTGACCACCATGCTGTGAAACATGAAGTCAACCACAGAAAAATATTGGAAAGACCATATATATGCAGGCTGAACAAGTGCTACTGAGGAATGAATGTGTGAACCAGGAAATCAAAGAATACATTTAAAAGTACAAGTAAACAAGTGAAAATGAAAACACAATTGTCCAAAACCTAAGGATGCAGCAAAAGCTGTCCTAAGAGGGAAGTATATAGGAATACAGCCTTACCTCAAAAAAAAAAAAAAATCTCAAATAAACAACCTAACTTTACACCTAAAGGAACTAGAAAAAGAATGACAAACAAAGCCTGAAATCAGCAGAACAGAAATAATAATGATTAGAGCCAAAATAAATCATATAGAAACAAAAACAAAACAGTAAAGCAGATCAATTAAACAAGGAGTTGTTTCTTAGGAAAAAAAATAATAATAAAATTGATAAATCCCCAGCCAGACATACAAAAAGAAAAGAGAAAGGAACCAAATAGAGTAAAACAAAAATGAAAGAGGAGAAATATCAACCAACACCACAGAAATATAAACAGTTAGAATATTATGGAAGAATATATGCCAACAAATTGGACAACCTGGAAGAAATGGATAAATTCCTAGAAATATATAAACTACCAAAACTGAAACAGGATAAAAATAGAAAATTTGAACAAACTGATAATCAGCAAATAAATTGAATCATTAATCCAAAATCTCCCAATAAAAGTCCAGGGCCAGGGGGATTCCCAGCAGTATTCTAACAAACATTTAAAGAAGAATTAATTCCTATTCTTCTCAAACTATTCCATAAAATAGAAGAGGAAGGAAAACTGCCACATTCATTTTATGAGGGCCTCATTACCCAGATACCAAAATCAGGTAAATACTCCATTAAAAAACAGAACTATGGACCAATATCCCTGATGAACATGCATTGAAAAATTCTCAACAAAATACTAGCAAATATAGAGCTACCCTATGACCCAGCAAATGGAATCCAACAGTACATTACAAACCATGAGAGACTCTGGACTCTGGGAAGAAAACCTGAGGGTCATAGAAGGGAAGGGAGTGGGGAGATGGGGTAACTGGCTGATGTATATTAAAGAGGGCATGTGTTGGGGTGAGCACTGGGCATTATATGCAACTAATGAATCATTGAGCACTATAACAAAAACTTATGATGTAGTATATGCTGGTTAACTGAACATAATAAAAATATTATGAAATTAAAAAAATAAATAAAGGAAGCATTCAACACAATCAAGTAAGATTTATTCTTGGGCTGCAAGTGTGATTCAGTATACACAAATCAATCAACCTAATACACCACATTAATAAAAGAAAGGCTAAGAACCATATGTTCCTGTCAATAGATGCAGAAAAAGCATTTGATAAAGTACAATATTTATTCATGATACAAACCCTCAATAAAGTAGGTTAAGAGGGAACATACCTCAACATAATAAAGGCTGAATATGAAAAACCCATAGCTAATATCAACAATAGGGAAAAACCGAGAGCTTTTACCCTATAGTCAGAAACAAGACAGAGATATCCACTCTCACCACTGGTGTTTAACACAGTACTGGAAGTAGTAGCCACAGCAAGAAATAAAAGGCATCCAAATTATCAAGGAAGTCAAACTTTCACTATTTGCAGTTGACATGATACCTGAAAACCTGAAAGACTCTACAAGAAAATTGCTAGAAATGATATGCAAATTCAGTAATGTCACAAGATACAAAAATCACTGTACAGAGACCGGTTGAATTTCTGTACACCAATAATGAAGCAGCAGAAAGAGAAATTAAGAAATCAATCCCAATTACAATTGCACCACAAAATAATAAGATACCTAGGAAGAAATGTAACCAAAGATGTGAAAGACCTGTACTCTGAAAACCACAAAACAGCAATAAAAGAAATTGAAGATGACACAAAAGAATGGAAAGACATTCTATCCTCATAGATTGGGAGAACAAATATTTAAATATCTATACTATCCAAAATCATCTACACGTATGATGTAATCCCCGTCAAGATACCACCAGCATTTTTCACAGAGCTAAAACAATCTTTTAATTTGTATGGAACCATAGAAGACCCCAAATAGACAAAGCAAAACTGAAAATGAAAATCAAGCCTGGAGGCTTCACATTGTCAAATTTCAAGTTATATCACAAAGGTCTAGTGATCAAGAAAGTGTGGTACTGGCACAAAAACAGATACATAGATTAAAATAATAAAACAGAAAACCCAGAAATGAACCCACAGCTATATGGTTAATTAATCTTTGACAAAGTAGGAAAGGATATCCAAAAGAGAGTCTCTTCAAAAATGGTGTTGGGAAAACTGGAGAGCAACATGCAAAAGAATGAAACTGGACAACTTTTTTACACTGTAAACAAAAATAAATTCAAAATGGATTAAATACATAAATGTGAGATAGGAAACCATAAAACTCCTAGAAGAGAACATGAGCAGTAACCTCTTTGACATCAGTTGGAATAATTTCTTCCTAGATATGTCTGCTGAGGCAAGGGAAAAAGCAAAAATAAACTATTGGGACTGCATCAAGATGTTTCTCCACAGTGAAGGAAACAATCAACAAAACTAAAAAGCAATCTATGGAATGGGAGATATTCTGGGATGATATATCTGATAAAGGGTTGGTATGCAAAATCTATAAAGAATTTCTCAAACTCAACACCCAAAAAAACAAATAATCCAATTAAGAAACAAAAAGTTCAGTCAGGAAATGGGCAGAAGACATGAACAGACATTTCTCCAAAGGAATACAAATGACCAACAGACTCATGAAAAAAATGCTCAACATCCCTTGGCATCAGGGAAATACAAATCAAACCACAATGAGATACCACCTCACATCTGTCAGAATGGCTAAAATGAACAAGTCAGGAAACAACAGATGTTGGCAAAGATGTGGAGAAAAGGCAACACTCTTACACTGTTGGTGGGAATGTAAAGTGGTGCTGCCACTCTGGCGAACAATATGAAGATTGCTTAAAAATAGAACTACTAAGACCCAGCAATTGCACTACTAGGTATTTACCCAAAGGATACAAATATAGTGATTAAAAGGGGAACACACCCCAGTGCTTATAGCAGTAATGTCAACAATAGCCAAACTATGGAAAAAGCCCAGATGTCCATCAACCAACCGATGCATAGATAAAGAAGAAGTGGTATGTGTGTGTGTGTGTGTGTGTGTGTGTGTGTGTGTGTGTGTGTGTGTGTGTAGGAATATTATTCAACCATCAAAAAAGTGAAATCTTGTCATTTGCAATGACATGGATGGAACTAGGGGGTATTATGCTAAGCAAAATAAGTCAGTCAGAGAAAGACAAATAGCATATGATTTCACTCTTAGGTGGAATTTAAGAAACCAGACAGATAAGCATAGGGGAAGGGAAAGAAAAATAAAATAAGATGGAAACAGATAGGGAAGCAAACCATAAGAGACTCTTAATTATAGGAAGCAAACTGAGTATTGCTGGACGGGAGGAGGATGGGGGGATGTAGTAATTGTGTGATGGGCATTAACAAGGGCACTTGAAGTAATGAGCACTGGGTGTTGTATGCAACTGATGAATCACTAAATTCTACCTCTGAAACTAATATAAACATGTTAATTAAATTGAATTTAAGTGAAAAAAAATGGGCAGAAGATATGATTATACCTTTTCCCAAGGAAGACATATGGATAACATACAAACAAAAAGATGCTTACCATCATTCATAATCAGGGAAGTACATATCAAAATTACAGTGAGACATCACCTCACACCAGTCAGAATGGCTAAAATTAACAATTCTCTACAGGAAAAAAAAATAAACAGGTGTTGTCCACACCATTGGTGAGAATGCAAACTGGTTCACCACTGAGGAAAATGGTATGGAGTTTTCTCAAATAGCTAAAAATAGAAACAGCCTACAGTCAAGCAGTAGCACTACTAGGTATTTACCCAAATGATTCCAAAGTACTGATTGAAATGGATTCACACACTCCTATGTTTATAGCTATGTTTATAGCTGCATTATCAACAATAGCCAAATTAAAGAAGGAGCCCAAATGTCCATCAACTTATGAATGGATAAAGAAGTTGTGCTATACACACAAGAATACATACATACATACACACATACAATGGAATATTATTCAGCCATAAAAACAAATGAAACCTTGTAAATTTCAATGACATGGATAGAGTTCGAGAGTACTATGTTAAGCAAAATAAGCGTATCAGAGAAACAGAAGTACCATTCGATTTCACTCATGTGGAATTTATGAAAGAAAATAGATGAATATATTTCAAAGAAGAGATGTCAACCAGGAAGTAGGCTCTTAGGTATAGAGAACAAACTGAGGGTTACTAGAAGAAATGTTTTGGGGAGGCTGGGTTAAATGGCTGATGGTTTAAGGAGGGCACATGATGTGATGAGCACTCAGTGTTATATGCAACTAATGAATCATTGAACACTACTAATACATCAAAAACTAATCATGTATTATATGTTGGCTAATTGAACATAATAATAAAAAATAAAAGTTTTTGGATTAAAAAGGAAAGAAAAGAAAACAAAACAAAATAGCTCTATGTTTAACTCATTAAAAGTTCACTGTGGAAAAAAAATCTGTAATAATAATTTGATTTTTGGTAAGTTGTCAAAAATGACCAAAAGTTTTGGGTGGGATCAAAATGGAGTAGAAAGAACCTGAGCTCACCTCCCACAGGCACAGCAAAATCTACAACGACATATAGAACAAATGTCTTTAAGAATGAACTTGAGACTAGCAGAAAAACTCATACACAACTAAGGATATAAAGAAATTCCACATTGGGATAAGTAGGAGGAGTGGAGATATGTTTAACTCAGAATCCACACTCCTAGCATAGTGACCCTTAAGTGGAAAGATATCACAAGCATAAAAGTCCTCCCTGAAGAATGTGGTATTCAAACCCACATTGGCTCTACAAGCCAGGAGACACACACCAAGAAAAATGAATATCCACAATATCTGGCTTTGAAAACCAACATGGATTATGTCTGGGACAGTGGGAGAGCAGTTACAAACCAAAATTATGCTCTTAAAGGACCGGAACACAATCTCACTTACTAGGAATTGCAGAGCAAAGGCAGCGGTTTGAAGAATGGTTGTTACACATAAAGGAGATACCTCAACTCATTTTAAGGTATGTGTGGGAGGGAAAGAGATCTGTTTGAATGTTCATTGGGGACAGACACACTACCATTTGACATCTTTCTTACCCTCTTCTACCTAGCTGACCTAATGGTTGGGTGCAATTTCTGATAGTTTTCATCTATAGTGATGTACTGCTCACCTTACCCCAGTGTTCCACTGTGGATTTACACCACCCAACCTGCCTGCCTAGCCTTGAAACCCTTCAGGGTGACTCCCCACACTGTCTCCCAGCTGGCACCCTCAGCTGGTCTGAGCCCCTCCCAGGTGGCTTCCCACCCTACCCTCCTATTGGGCATGCTCAGCTAAGTGGAGGCCTCCTAGGTGGCTCTGCACCCTGGTATTTCTGGTGATCATGCTCAGCTGGTCCAGAGCCTTCCCAGACAGCTCCTTACACCAGCACTTCCAGAAGGCACCCTCAGCTGGCCCTGCAGACCCTCCCAGGAGGCTTTCCATACCAATAGTCCCTATGGGCACCCTCAGCCATCACTGGGACCCTTCCCAAGCATCACATCTCAAGGGAGCAGACCAAAACAGTAGAATGTCTATAATGGTTACAGCTAGGCCTCATAGTAAGCCATGCAGGAAACCTGCTCTGCCCACCAGCACACTCACAGATGTTGCAGCTGGGCCTTACATCCAGCCACACCTGGGGACAACCCACACACCAGAGTGCCTGCAACAGCCATTACAGTTCCTTTCAGCCAGATGGGCCAGGGGCCAGACTCATTCACCATTACTCCCAAGCAGTCATGGTCAGACCTCACAGACAGCTGTGAGGGACAAGCCTTATATCTGAGTCCACACCAATTATGACCTAATCACAACAAGAGGATTCATGTAGGTGATACAGGGGATGTTCCTAGGGCATCTTTGGGTGACCTAGGTGATTTCTGCTACTGGGCCCCACAAGACACCTTCTGCATAAATCAACTCTTTTAAGACAAGGAGACATTACTGATTTACATAGAAAAAAACAACAGAGAATTAGGCAAAATGAGAATACAGAGGTATTTGTTCCAAATGAATGAACAATATAAAAACTCAGAAAAATAACTAAATGAAGTGGATGTAAGTAATCTATCAGATAAATAACAGAGTAATAATCATAAGGATTATCACCAAACTCAGGAGAATGAATGGAAACAAGGAGAACTGAAACAAAGAGATAGGGAAAAAATGTATATACATCTCTATATATAGACCAACGATAGTTGTAGAATACAATAACTGAAATTAAAATAAAACAAAACAAACAACAAGCAAACAAAAACACTGCAGAGAATCAAGGGCAGATTAGATGATGCAGAATAATGAATCAGCAATCTTGAAGACAGAGTAACAGAAATCACCCAATTGAAACAGGAAAAAGAAAAAAAGAATCCAAAAAAAAAAAAAAAGCCTTCTGGGAAAACATCAACTTTACTAACATTTACATTATAGGAGTCCCAGCAGGGAGAAACAGAGAGAAGAACAGAAACCATATTTGAAGAAAAAATGGCTGAAAACTAAATTGGTGAAGGAAACAGACATTCAATTCCAGGAAGCAAAAAATTCCCGAATAAAATGAAACCAGATTGTGGAGTAGTAGGATGACCCTGAACTTGCCTCATCTTCCAAATACAGCTAGGTCAACATTCAACTATTTTGAATAACTAGGAAGACGATCTGAGGATTAAGGAAACAATCTGCACAGTTGGAGTGAGAGAATGTGGCAGGTGTGAGGTTTGGAGCTGTGAATTGGGGAAGAGAAAAACCTCATGGCCACAAAAGGGAGAGGGAGCACTTTTTGTGGAGAAAAGTCAAGGAGAGCAAGAAAGTGAGAGAGAGCCCAGCAGGTAGGGACAACACAATAAGCCATAGTGAGAAGACCCCTGGGGTGATACATGAGAGATTGCTCCCTTTCCTGGAGGACATTTGGGAGAGAATGTTTTGTATCTCCAAGGATAAAATGCTAGCTGGGAGCCATTGAGCAGTGCTCAACAACAGAGTCAGAGGTGCTCACAGAAGGCAGAAAACCTCTTAACAACCTTTCCCTGTAAGCCACAATAGACTTACACCTCTGTGTGCATGCCCGGTGACTGCTTATCTGTGGCAGAACTGAGAAGAAAGCAGAGACAGTAGCACATTGCAGATTACCTGGCCACCACTTTCTGCTGTCTACCACAATAGATTTAAGCTCCGCAACTGCTTTTCTGGGACAGAATGGAATAGGGAACTGAGTCACGTGCATACAGCTGATAACCTGGTTCCAGCTTTTCACTGAACATTTCAATTAACTCTAAACTCTGGGTGTGCACTTTGCAACTGCTTTTCAGGATGGGTTGCTGCTAGGCACACCCTGACCCTCTCTTTCAGGAAAAGGGAGTGAGCCTGCGCCCTACCACATCCTTTAAAACTTGGAGTTTTGCTAATGATGTACTGTATGGTGACTAACATAACATAACATAAAACAAAAACAAACAAACAAACAAGCAAACAACAACAACAAAAAAACATGGAGTTTTGAATCCCAGCCACTGTCCAGAGATAAAATACAGGAGATCTGTGGCTCTGGGTGCACCAATGGTCCAAGCACAGAAAAGTAAGGGCAGGGAACTGACAAAATGCCAGGACACAGGAGAGTGTTCACTTTTCTAAGAGGGCCTCCTCACCAGCAGTGGCCAGGAGTTCTCCTCCCCAGGGAAAAGAGGGTGGTGTGACACATATTCTTCCTCCTCCACTACCCCACCCTCCTCCCACCCACAAGCACAGTCAGACTTCAGAGAGAAACACAGAACCTCCAGTGGATGCTGGAGTCCCCTATACTAAATCCTGCCTCCCCCGCCCCCCGTGCCTGGCAGGGTCATCTTTACAGGGGCAAGTCAGCTTGGGAGATAGACAAGCAGGCCTCTCCTTCAGAAGACCAACACAGGCCCCTACATCTACCAAGTCTACTGATTAAAGAAAGCTCCAAAATATCAGCTTCAGGTGGAAACAGGACCAGGCTTGCTTCTTTTTTTTTTTCCCCTTTTCTTAATTTGTTTTATTTTTCTATTTTTTATTTTTTATTCTTTATCCTTTATTATATATATTTTTCTTTTTTCTCTTTCTCTTTAATTTTTTTTGTATCAGGCTTATAATATTTTATTCAGGTTTCCTCTTATTTTTTGGATCAGACTCTTTTTTTCCCCTTTCTTTTCTTCTTTCCCTACTCTTTTTCCCTTCCTTCTTATTTTTTTTAGTCTTATAGTTTATTGTCTGTTTGTGTTTTAGTTTCTTTTTCTTTCCTTTTGTCTCAGATCAGGCTTTTTGTTTTTGTTTTTGTTTTTAATTTTTCTTTCTTTTTCCTTCTTTTCTTTTTTTTTCTTTTACAGGCTTATCTCGACAAACAAATCAAAGCACACCTACTTAAAGGTCCAAACACTCCCCATTACAAGCAATGAGGAACTCTGTAGAGGAAGGACGAGTGGGACGGAACAGCCAAAACACAAGAGCAGAGTATATACAGCATACATCAGAAACACTTCCTGAAGTTTTTGTTGTTGTTATTGCTGTTTTTGTTTTCCACCTTTTTCTCTCTACTTTCTTTCCCGGAAAAAAATGACTAGACAGAGAAATTCACCCCAGTGAAAGAATAGGAGGTAATGTACACTGCCAGGGATTTAATCAATATGGACATAAATAAAATGTCTGAACTAGAATTTAAAACAATTATAAAGATAATAGATGGGCTTGAAAAAAGCATAGAATCAGAGAATCACTTACTGTAGAAATAAACGAACTGAAGTCTAATCAGGCCAAAATTAAAAATGCTATTACTGAGATGCAGACACAGATGGAGGCTTTAATAGCGAGAATAAACGAGACAGAAGAGAGAGTCAGTGGTATAGAAGACAAAATGATGGAAAATAAGGAAGCTGAAAAGAAGAGAGAAGGGAACTACTAGATCATGAAGGGATACTGCGAGGACTCAGCAATTCCATAAAGTGAAATAATACCCTGAAAATAGGGGTCCCAGAAGATGAAGAGTGGGATAGAGGGACAGAAGGTTTATTTGAACAAATTATAGCTGAGAACTTCCATAATCTGGGGAAGGAAACAGGCATTCAATTCCAGGAGGCATAGAGAACCACACTCAAAATTAATAAAAATAATAGGTCAACACCTCAACATATAATGGTGAAGCATGCACATTTCAAAGATACAAAGAAAATCCTAAGAGCAGCTTGGAACAAGAGGCCATTAACCACAGGGGTAGACAAATGAGGCTGGCAGTAGACCTGTCCACAGAGACCTGGCAGTCCTTATATTCAACAGGCTAAGTGGGAAAACTATGCAGCCAGGAATACTTTATCCAGCAAGACTGTTGTCTAGAATAGGAGAGATAAAGAGTTTAGGACAAACAAAAACTAAAGGAATTTTTGAACACCAAACAGTCCTGCAAGAAATATTAAAGGGGAACATTTGAGCAAAGAGAGTGCCTAAAATAACAAAGACCAGAAAGGAACAGAGACAATCTACAGATAGTGAATTTATAGGTAATAAAATGGCACCAAATTCATATCTTTCCATAATTACTCTGAATGTAAATGGACTAAATGCTCCAATCAAAAGAAACAGGGTACCATATTGGATAAATAAACAAGACCCATAGATCTGCTGTCTATAGAAGATTCATTTCAGACCCAAAGACAGCTCCAGATTAAAAGTGAGTGGGTGGAGAACCATTTATCATGCTAATGGATATCAGATGAAAGCTGGAGTTGCCATCCTTATATCAGACAAACTAGATTTTACATCAAAGACTATAATAAGAGTTGAAGAAGGACACTATATCATAATAAAAGGGTCTATCCAACAAGAAGATCTAACAATTGTCAGTATTTATGTCCCTAATTTGGGAGCAGCCAATATATAAAACAATTAATAACAAAAAGAAAGAAACACATTGATAATAATATAACAATAGTAGGGGACTTTAACAACTAACTTGCTGCAATGGACAGATTATCTAAGCAGAAGATCAACAAGGAAAGAAGGACTTTGAATGACACAGGGGACCAGATAGACTTCATAGATATTTTCAGAATATTTCATCATACAGCAGCAGAATACACATTCTTCACCAGTGCACATGGAATATTCTCCAGAATAGATCACATACTGAATCACAAATCAGGTCTCGACCAGTACAAAAAGATTGAGATTATTCCAAGAATATCTTCAGACAACAATGCTTTAAAACTTGAAGCCAATTACAAGAGAAAACGTGGAAGGAACACAAACACATGGAGATTAAAGCCATATATGAAAAACCCATAGCAAATATCATTCTTTTTTTTTTTAATTTTTTATTGTTATGTTAATTACCATATATTACATCACTTGTTTTGGTGTAGTGTTCCATGATTCATTGTTTGTTCATAACACCCAGTGCTCCATGCAAAATGTGCCCTCTTTAATACCCATCACCAGGCTAACCCATCCCCTTACCCTCCTCCCCTCTAGAACCCTCAGTTTGTTTTTCAGAGTCCATCATCTCTCCTGGTTCGTCTCCCCCTCTGACTTACTCCCCTTCATTCTTCCTCTCCTGCTATCTTCTTCTTTTTCTTTTTTCTTAAAATATGTTGCGTTATTTGTTTCAGAAGTACAGATCTGTGATTCAACAGTCTTGCACAATTCACAGCGCTCACCGTAGCACATACCCTCCCCAATGTCTATCACCCAGCCACCCCATCCCTCCCAGCCCCGACCACTCCAGCAACCCTCAGTTTGTTCCTGAGATTAAGAATTCCTCATATCAGTGAGGTCATATGATACATGTCTTTCTCTGATTGACTTATTTCACTAAGCCTAACACCCTCCAGTTCCATCCATGTCATTGCAAATAGCAAAATCTCATTCCTTTTGATGGCTGCATAATATTCCATTGTGTATATATACCACTTCTTCTTTATCCATTCATCTGTCGATGGACATCTTGGCCACAGTTTGGCTATTGTGGACATTGCTGCTATAAACATTGGGGTGCACGTACCCCTTCGGGTCCCTACATTTGTATCTTTGGGGTAAATACCCAGTAGTGCAATTGCTGGATCGAATGGTAGCTCTATTTTCAACTGTTTGAGGAACCTCCATACTGTTTTCCAGAGGGGTTGCACCAGCTTGCATTCCCACCAACAGTGAAGGAGGGTTCCCCTTTCTCCACATCCCCGCCAACATCTGTCGTTCCCTGACTTGTTAATTTTAGCCATTCTGACTGGCGTGAGGTGGTATCTCATGGAGGTTTTGATTTGGATTTCCCTGATGCCGAGCGATTGAGCACTTTTTCATGTGCCTGTTGGCCATTTGGATGTCTTCTTTGGAAAAATATCTGTTCATGTCTTCTGCCCATTCTTGATTGGATTATTTGTTCTTTGGGTGTTGAGTTTGATAAGTTCTTTATAGATTTTGGATACTAGCCCTTTATCTTATATGTCATTTGCAAATATCTTCTCCCATTTGGTCGGTTGTCTTTTGGTTTTGTGGACTGTTTCTTTTGCTGTGCAAAAGCTTTTTATCTTGATAAAGTCCCAGTAGTTTATTTTTGCCCTTGCTACCCTTGCCTTTGGCAATGTTTCTAGGAAGAAGTTGTTGTGGCTGAGGTCGAAGAGGTTGCTGCCTGTGTTCACCTTTAGGGTTTTGATGGACTCCTGTCTCACATTTAGGACTTTCAACCATTTGGAGTCTATTTTTGTGTGTGGTGTAAGGAAATGGTCCAGTTTCATTCTTCTGATTGTGGCTGTCCAATTTTCCCAACACCATTTTTTGAAGAAACTGTCTTTTATCCTTTGGACATTCTTTCCTGCTTTGTCAAAGATTAGTTGACCGTAGAGTTGAGGGTCTGTTTCTGGGCTCTCTATTCTATCATTGATCTATGTGTCTGTTTCTGTGCCAGTACTATACTGTCTTGTTGATTACAGCTCTGTAATAGAGCTGGAAGTCCAGAATTGTGATGCCAGTTTTTCAACATTCATCTGGCTATTCGGGGTCTTTTCTGGTTCCATATAAATTTTAGGATTATTTGTTCCATTTCTTTGAAAAAAATGGATGGGGTTTGATGGGGATTGCATTGAATGTGTACATTGCTCTAGGTAGCATTGACATCTTCACAATATTTGTTCTTCCAATCAATGAGCATGGAATGTTTTTCCATTTCTTTGTGTCTTCCTCAATTTCTTTCATGAGTATTTTATAGTTTTCTGGGTATAGATCCTTTGCCTCTTTGGTTAGATTTATTCTTAGGTATCATATGGTTTTGGGTGCAATTGTAAATGGGATTGACTCCTTAATTTCTCTTTCTTCTGATTTTTGTTGGTGTATAGGAATGCCACTGATTTCTGTGCATTGATTTTCCATTCTGCCACTTTACTGAATGCCACATTTCTATCCTGCCACTTTACTGATTTTCTATCCTGTCACTTTACTGAACGCATGAGTTCTAGCAGTTTTTGGGTGGAGTCTTTTGGGTTTTCCACATAAAGTATCATATCATCTGCAAAGAGTGAGTGTTTGATGTCTTCTTTGCCAATTCAGATGCCTTTATTTCTTTTTGTTGTCTGATTGCTGTGGCTAGGACTTCCAATACTATGTTGAATAGCAGTGGTGATAGAGAACATCCTGCTGTGTTCCTGACCTTAGGGGGAAAGCTCTCATTTTTTTCCCCCATTAGGAAAGATATTAACTGTGGGTTTTTCATAGACAGCTTTTATGATACTGAGGTGTGTACCCTCTATCCCTATACTCTAAAAATTTTGATCAAGAAAGGATGCTGTACTTTTTCAAATACTTTTCCTGTGTCTATTGAGAGGACCATATGGTTCTTGTTCTTTCTTTTATTAATATAATGTATCACATTGATTGAATTGCAGATGTCGAACCAGCATTGCAGCCAAGGAAGAAATCCCACTTGGTCGTGGTGAATAATCCATTTAATGTACTGTTTAATCCTATTGGCTACTATTTTGGTAAGAATTTTTGCATCCATGTTCATCAAGGATATTGGTCTGTAATTCTCCTTTTTGATGGGGTCCTTGTCTGGTTTGGGGATCAAGGTAATGGTGGTCTCATAAAATGAGTTTGGAAGTTTTCCTTCCATTTCTATTTTTTGGAACAGTTTCAGAAGAATAGGTATTAATTCTTCTTTAAATATTTGGTAGAATTCCCCTGGGAAGCCATCTGGCCCTTGGGCTTTTGTTTGTTGGGAGATTTTTGATGACTGCTTCAATTTCCTTCGTGGTTATAGGTCTGTTCAGGTTTTCTATTTCTTCCTGGTTCAGTTTTGGTAGTAGATACATCTCTAGGAATGCATCCATTTCTTCCAGATTATCTATTTTGCTGGCAAAGAATTGCTCATAATATGTTCTTATAATTGTTTGTATTTCGTTGGTGTTGGTTGTGATCTCTCCTCTTTCATTCATGATTTTGTTGATTTGGGTCATTTCTCTTTTCTTTTTGATAAGTCTGGCCAGGGGTTTATCAATCTTCTTAATTCTTTCAAAGAACAAGCTCCTAGTTTCGTTGATCTGTTCTACAGTTCTTTTGGTTTCTACTTCATTGATTTCTGCTCTGATCTTTATTATTTCTCTTCTCCTGCTGGGTTTAGGCTTTATTTACTGTTTTTACTCTAGCTCCTTTAGGTATAGGGTTAGGTTGTGTATTTGAGACCTTTCTTGTTTCTTGAGAAAGGCTTGTATTGCTATATACTTTCCTCTTAGGATTGCCTTTGTGGCATCCCAAAGATTTTGAGCAATGTGTTTTCATTTTCATTGGTTTACATGAATTTTTTAAATTCTTCTTTAATTTCCTGGTTGACCCATTCATTCTTTAGTAGGATGCTCTTTAGCCTCCATGTATTTGAGTTCATTCTGACTTTCCTTTTGTGATTGAGTTCTAGTTTCAAAGCACTGTGGTCTGAAAATATGCAGGGAATAATCCCAATCTTTTGGTACCAGTTGAGACCTGATTTGTGACCTAGGATGTGATCTGTTCTTGAGAATGTTCAATGAGCACTAGAGAAGAATGTGTATTCTATTGCTTTGGGATGGAATGTTCTGAACATGTCTGTGAAGTCCATTTGGTCCAGTGTGTCATTTAAGTCTTTATTTCCATGTTGATCTTTTGCTTAGATGATCTGTCCATTTCAGTGAGGTGGGTATTAACGTCCCCCACTATTATTGTATTGTTATCAATGTGTTTCCTTGCCTTTGTTATTAATTGGCTTATATAATTGGCTGCTCCCATGTTAGGGGCATAGATATTTACAATTGTTAGATCTACTTGTTGGATAGAGACTTTAAGTATGTTACAGTGTCCTTCATCATCTCTTATTATAGTCTTTGGTTTAAAATCTAATTTGTCAGGTATATGGATTGCCACCCCATCTTTCTTTTGGTGTCCATTAGCATGGTAAATGGTTTTCCACCCCCTCACTTTCAATCTGGGGATGTCTTTGGGTCTAACATGAGTCTCTTGCAGTCAGCATATCGATGGGTCTGTTTTTTTAATCCAATCTGATAGCCTGTGTCTTTTGATTGGGGCATTTAGCCCATTTACATTCAAGGAAACTATTGAAAGATACAAATTTAGTGCCATTGTGTTGCCTGTTTCCTTCCCCAAATTATGTAAGTTCTCTGATATAATTTGCTTCACTATACCTTTTGCCCCTCTCTCTCTTTCTTCTTCTTCTGGGATCCCAATTATTCTAATATTGTTTCATCTTTTCGTATCACTTATCTTTCAAATTCTCCCCTCGTGATCCAGTAGTTTATCTCTCCTTTTCTCGGCTTGTTTATTTTTCATCATTTGGTCTTCTATATCACTAATTCTCTCTTCTGCCTCTAGTATCCTAGCAGTTAGAGCCTCCATTTTTATTGCACCTCGTTAATAGCCTTTTTGATTTCAACATGGTTGGATTTTAGTTCTTTTATTTCTCCAGAAATAAAAGGTTTCTCTAATATCGCCCATGCTTTTTTCAAGCACATCTAGTATCTTTAAAATTATCATTTTGAACTCTAATTCCGATATCTCCTTTGTCCATATTGATTAGGTCCCTGGCAGTCGGTACTGCCTCTTGTTCTTTTTTTGGGGGGTGATTTTTTCTGTCTTGTCATTTTGTCCAGATGAGAATAGATGAATGAGAGGACAAAATGCTCACAGGGTCACAATAACCTCAGGAAAATATACACTAAACCAATCAGAAGAGACCTGAAACTGGGGGAAAATAAAGGGAAAGAAAGAAAAAAGAAATAAAAAATGAAAAAAAAAAAGAAAAAAAAAGATAAAAGATAAAAGAAACCCCAAACAAACAAACAAAAAAACACAGAATATAACCAAATATGATCAGGCTGGTGCATACATCAATGCCACACACTAGATTTTGCACATATTTTGGTCTGTTAGAAGAAAGTTCTTCTTTAAATTTTAAAGGAAGAAAAGCTTATATATGTACAAAATTAAGGTGAATACGATGATGGGATGGAATATGACTGTAAAGATGAAAATTATAAAAGATTTTATAAAAGGAGTTGATAAGATATGAAGTTGGTTGAAAAAAGAAATAAGAGGACTTAAAAAAAAAGAAAAGGAGAGAATGTGATCTGGTAGGAGACTAGAACAAAGCCATACCCTAGAGAGTTAGGGTATATTGTGGTTTGTTAGAAGAAACTGTATCCCAAAATTTTAAGGATATATATATATATATACCTGGCCTGTGACCGAGCATTTCTATCTCTGGCACACGACCTCGTTTGGAGTCTCCAAGCCCAGTAGATCCCTGCAGTGCGCTCCCTGTGCTGATCCTCCTGGGGGAGGAAGGGGAGTGTCCCTGAATCTGCCGCTTGTTGGGTCCCTGCTGGAAGTGCAGTGGCCTGAAAGTGCCACGGATCACAGTTTATAGCAACCCCAAGCTGAGAGCCCACTCCTCAGCTCCATCTTGCAGCCAGCTTCCCGGCTCTGATACCTGTAAGCTCTGCTGCACTCAGGCACCCCCAGTCTTTCTGTGACCCTGAGGGTCAGGAGACCACACTGTTTGAGTGAGGGTTCCACCCCCTGCTTAGCCACTGGAGCGATGTCCCTCAGCAGAGCTGACTTCTAATAGTTCCGATTTTGTGCTCCACTGTTCTATCACTTGCCAGGAATGGCTGACGGAGGCCCCCTCCCCCGCCATCTGTCTTCCCAAATTTCACCTCAGATTCACTTCACACATCCTACCTTCCAGAAAGTGGTCGCTTTTCTGTTCAGAGTTGTTGCTATTCTTTTCTTCGATCTCCTGCTGAGGTTGTAGGTGTTCAGAATGGTTTGATCCCTATCTAGCTGAATTCCTAGGACCAGACGAAATTTAGGTCTCCTATTCCTCTGCCATCTTGCTACTTCCCTCCACCTGTATATTTTAAATTTTTTATTGTGTTCAATTAGCCAACATATGATACACCATTAGTTTTTGATGTAGTGTTCAGCAGTTTATTAGTTGCTTATAATACCCGGTGCTCATCACCAAACAAGCCCTCCTTGATACCTATCAGCCGGTTACACCATTCCCCCACCTCTCCCTTCTGTAACCCCCAGTTTGGTTCCTGGAGTCCAGAGTCTCTCATGGTTTGTCTCCCTCTCTGATTTCTTCCCATTCAGTTTTCCCTCCCTTCCCCTGTGGTACTCCATGCTATTCCTTATGTTCCACATATGATTGAAACCATATGAAAATTGTCTTTCTCTGTTTGACTTATCTTATTTAACATAACCCCTCCAGTTCCAACCATGTTGATGCAAATGGTGGGTATTCATCTTCCTGATGGCTGAGTAATATTCCATTGTATATATGAACCACATCTTCTTTATTCATTCATCTGTTGAATGGCATCTCAACTCCTTCTACAGTTTAGTTATTGTGGGCATTGTTGCTATGAACATTGGGGTGCACGTGCCCCTTTTTTTCATGACATCTGTATCTTTGGGGTAAATACTTAGTAGTGTAATTGCTGGGTTGTATGGTAACTCTATTTTTAAGGTCTTGAGGAACCTCCATGCTCTTCTCCAGAATGGTTGAATTTCTTTCTTCTCCAAAAAACCCTATAAAGGAGGAGGCTGGGAAGATGGCAGAGTAGGAGAACCCTAAGTTTGCTTCACCCCATGGTTACAACTAGATAACAATCATATCAGCATAAATAACCCAGAAAATGATTGGAGACTGGCAGATCGAACTCCACACTTAAAAGTAGAGAAAAGTCCACGCCAAAGAAGTTAGAAAGAGTCGAGAGGCAGTTTGGGAATGAAATGGATCTTGTAAGTCTCTTTGAGAAGGAGCTGAAATCATGAAGAAGGGTGAGAAACAGACTATATGAGTCCCCATAAAATTTGGCATTGAAAGTGAGAGGGGCCAAATTTTGTGAGTTCTTACAACCAGTTGGACTTAAGGCCTGGAATTTTAAAAATCAGTTGGCTCAGCTCTGGGGGACCCCAGAGGGCGTTAAGAAGCTAAGTCCCTGCTTTTTAAGTAACAGCACAACAAATAGCCTGCACAAATACAGCATAGACCATCAATTTGTAAAAAAAGTACACCTTGGATATATAGGTCTCCACAGGGAAACCCCTCTAGGAACAAAGAGGCAGCATGTGTCATTTCCCTTACTTGTCCTTCAGCATAATCACAGAACCAACTGTGGGAACCAGTTCTTGCACTGACACTCACTACCTAACTGCCTACACCAATCTCTACCCCTCTGTGCTGCAGTGGATCTGCACTTTCCAGTAACACTTGCCTCAGTCCTGGCACTGCTGACCCCCCACCCTAGAAGACTAGTGCAAACCCCACCAACACAGTGTCTCTTGACCCATGAATTTTGTGGGGCCTCATTTCTAGTGGCAATGGCAGGTCTCATTTCACAAGACCAGCTCACACCTTGTTAAAACGTGCTCCACCCCTGTCAGTGACCAAACACTGCACACAACCAGGCAAAGAGAGCCTCTGCAGATGACTGGACTGAAGAAAAAAGTAGCCAGGGCACAATACCAGAGCATAAGTAACACATATAGGAGATGCTTTCTGTAGATCCAGGCCCTAGGAACCAGGGCACACTGCACTACAGAGCACTACACGACCTCTACATCATAAGGCCATTACCTTCAAGAGCAGGAGATGTAGCTGACATTCCTAACACACACAAACACACACACACACACACACACACGCACACCAGAAACAGAGATTTACACAAAATAAGGAGACAGAGAAATATGTCCTAAATCAAAGAATAGGACCAACCACAGGAAGAGACTTAGCAAGCTGGAGATAAGTAATATGCCTGATAGAGAATGTAAAGTAATAATCATAAAGATACTCACTGGAGTTGAGTAAAGAGTGGAGGACATCAGTGAGACCCTTAACAAAGAGATAAAAAAGAACCAGAGATGAAGAACACAATAAATGAGATTAAAATTATACTTGATGGAATAAAGAGTAGGCTAGAGGAAGCAAAGGAATGAATTAAAGTCCTAGAAGTCAGAGTAATGGAAAGTAATCAAGCTAAACAAATGAGAGGGAAAATATGCAAAATGAGAATAGTATTAGGGAAATCAGTGACTCCACCAAGTGAAATAATATTTGCATTATAAGGATCCCAGAAATAAAGGGAGAAAAGGGCATTTGTTTGAAGAAATAATAGCTGAAAACTTCCTTAATCTGGAGTAGGAAACAGATATCCATATACAGGAGGCTTAAAGATGACTCAATAACATCATCTTCAAGAGGTCCATACCAAGACATATAATGATTAAAGTGGCAAAAAGTGGTGATAAAGAAAAAAAGAAGTAGCCAGAGAAAAGAAGACAGTTACATATAGGGGAAAGGCCATAAGCTATCAGCAGATTTTTTAAAAGAGAAACCTGGCAGACCAGAAGGGAGTAGCATGATACATTCAGAGGGCTGAAAGGTAAGAAAAAAAAATCTGCAGCCAAGAATACTGTATCCAACAAGGCTAATTAAGAATAGAAAGAGAGATAAAGAGTTTCCCAAACAAAATCTAAAGGAGTTCATGATAACTAAATTCATCCTACAAAAAATATTAAAGGGAATGTTTTGGGTGGAAAGGAATAATCATAAATGAGAGTATGAAAAATAAGCATATCAATAAAAATAAGTCAAGGGATTAACAAAATAAAAAGCTGTAAAATATGACACCATGTATCTAAAACATGGAAAGGAGAAGAGTAAAGAATGGGTTCAAACTGGGGCACCTGGGTGGCCCACTGGTTAAACGTCTGCCTTTGGCTCAGGTCATGATTCCAGGGTCCTGGGATTGAGCCCATATTGGGCTCCCTGTTCAGGCAGGAAGCCTGCTTCTCCTCTCCCACTGCCCCTGCTTGTGTTCCTGTTCTCACTATCTCTCTCTCTGTCAAATAAATAAGTAAAATCTTAAAAAAAGAGAGATGGATTCAAACTTAAGTAGCAATTAACTTAATATAGACTGCTATATGCAGAAGATGTCCTATACAATCCTAAGGGTAAACACAACTTAAAAACCAGTAATAGACATGCAAAAAATAAAGAGAGAGAAATCCAATAATGTCGCACACACACACAAAAGCAAAATACCACCACCAACAACAACAACAAAACAGATAGCATGAAAGATAACAAAAGAAGAAAGGATCAGAGTAAAACTACAGACACAGCCACAAAACAATTAACAAAATGACACTCTAAATATATGTCTAATAATTACTTTGAATGTAAATTGACTAAACACTCCAATCAAAATACGTAGGGTGACTGAGTGGATTTAAAAAAAAAGACCCATCTTTATACAGCCTACAAGAGACTCTATTTAAGAGTTAAAGACATCCGAAGATTGAAAGTGAGATAATGGATAAAACTTTATCATACAAATGGATCAAAAGAAAACTAGGGTAGCAGTATTTATGTTGAACAAAATAAACTTAAAACAAAGACTGTAACAAGAGACAAAGTAGGACACTATACAATAACAAAGGCAACAATCCAACAAGAAGACATAACAATTGAATATATTTAGGTGCCTAATAGAGGATAACCCAAATACATAAAAGTGGTAATCACAAACATAAAGTAATAAATTGATAGTAATACAATACTAACAGGAGACTTTAACATCCCACTTACATCAATGGACAGATGATCCAAGCAGAAAATCCACAATGAAGCAGTGGCTTTGAATGACACGCTGGACCAGAAGGATTTAAAATAGTCAGGACATTTTATCCTAAAACCTTAGAACACACAGGTTTTTGGTTTGTTTGTTGATTTTCAAATGCACATGGAACATTTTCCTCAATAGATCCCATATTAGGCCACAAAACCAGACTCAACAAATTCAAAAAGATCTATATCATACCATACATCTTTTCTGATTACAAAGCTATGAAACTAAAAATCAACCACAAGAAAAATTCAGGAAAGACCACACCAGTTAGAGTGGCAAAAATTAACAGGGCAGGAAAAAACAAATGTTGATGAGGTGGTGGAAAAAGGGGAACCATCTTAGACTATTGGTGGGAATGCAAGCTGGTAGAGCCACTCTGGAAAAGAGTATGAAGTTTCCTCAAAATATTAAAAATAGAGGTGAGAAAAGTTGGCGGAGGTGTAGGGGACCCTAGTTCAACTGGTCCCTGGAATTGAGCTGGATATCTACCAGACCACTCTGAACACCCACAAAATCAGCCTGAGATGTAAGAAAATGGATCTGGATCTCTACAAACAGAATATTCCTGGCAGTTCGTTTGGAGGTATGAATCGGGGAGCCGTGATTCCACCGGCAGATATGGGAGGATAAATGGCAGCGGAAGGGAGCCTGGCCATGGGGAATCTACACTGCCAGTGAGCGACAGCCTTGCGTGCTGGGGGCAGGACATGGAAACGCAGACCAGTAGTGGCGGGGAAAAGACATTAGGACAGCCCCCAGGATGGAAACCCGGAGCGGCGGGGTCGCGTGTGCAAACTGGGAGTGGCTGGCGGCTTTAGAAGCACAAAGGGCAGAGACATGCCCTGACTTGGAGGCAGGACTGGGGGCCCTGTGGAGAGGTGCACAACCCAGGACACTGCAGTTTATAGCAGCACAGAGAGAAGTGAAGATAGTGTGGTCTGGAGAACTCACTGAAGAACAGACTGTGATCATTCTGCTCTGAGGCAGGCGGTTGAAAATGGTCTCTTCTGCTCTATCAGAAAAGATGCAGAAAGCCACCAGGGAAAGCCACAAGAGTACAAAAGCCCCCAAACCAGGTTCCCACTGAAAGCATCCCCTGCCACAGGGGAGCAGGGCAACTCTGCCCAAACAGGGCTGCCTGAATAACAAAGTGGCAGGCCAACGCCCAGAAGACAGGCTGGGAAAACAAGAGGCCAGCAACCCTAAGGTCCTAGGAAAACAGGTGCATCTTGTTTGGGTTCTGGTCAATAATTTGCACTCTATGCATTCCCTCAACACCCATCAACACAACTAGGAGGAGGAACCCCCAAAATAAGAAAGATTCAGAGATTATGATTTATGCCACAGATTTACAAATGGATGCAGATATAACCAAGATATCAGAGATGGAATTCAGGCAGCAATTCTGAAGACAATAGGTAGAATGGAGAAAATAATTAATGGCAACATAGAGTCTCTAAGGGGAGAAATGAAAGCTGAATTGGCAGAACTTAAAAATGCTATCAGTGAGATCCAATCTAATCTAGATAATCTAACAACTAGGGTAAGTGAGGCAGAAGTACGAATCAGTGACCTGGAAGACAATTTAATAGATAAAAAGGGAAAAGAGGGGGCCAGGGAAAATCAACTCAGAATCCATAAAAATAAAATCAGAGAAATAAGTGACACCATGAAGTGTTCCAATGTCAGAATTATGGAATCCCAGAGGGAGTGGAGAGAGAGAGAGGACTGGAAGATATACTTGAGCAAATCATAGCTGAGAACTTCCCTAATCTGGGGAATGAAACAAATATTCTTGATGTAGAGGCAGAGAGGAACCCTCCCAAAATCATGGAAAATAGGCTAACACCCCGGCATGCAATAGTAAAACTCACAAATCTTAGAACCAAGGAAAACATCTTAAGGGCAGTTAGGAGGAAGAGATTCATTACGTACAGAGGGAGGAATATCAGAAAAATGTCAGACCTATCCACAGAGACCTGGCAATCCAGAAAAGCCTAGCAAGATATATTCAGGGTACTAAATGAGAAGAACATGCAGCCAAGAATACTTTATCCGGCAAGGCTGCCATTTAGAATGGATGAAGAGATGCAGAGCTTCCAAGACCAGCCAAAACTGAAAGAATATGTGACCACTAAGCCGGCCGTGCAAGAAATATTAAGGGGGGGGTTCTGTAAAAGGAGAAGACCCCAAGAGTGATATACAACAGAAATTTACAGGGACAATCTATAAAAACAATGTCTTCACAGGCAACATGATGACAATTAATTCATATCTTTCAATAATCACTCTCAATGTGAATGACCTAAATGCTCCCATAAAACGGCACAGGGTTGTAGATTGGACAAAAAGACAGAACCCATTCATATGCTGTCTACAAGAGACTCATTTTGAACCTAAAGTTACATCCAGACTGAAAGTGAAAGGATGGAGATCCATCTTCCATGCCAGCAGACCTTAAAAGAAAGCTGGGGTAGCAATTTTCATATTAGACAAATTAGATTTTAAACTAAAGTCTGCAGTTAGAGACACAGAAGGACACTATATCATTCTTAAAGGGTCTATCCAACAAGATCTAACAATTGTAAATATCTATGCCCCCAACATGGAAGCAGCCATCTACATAAGCCAACTGTACATGAAAATAAAGGATCATATTGATAACAATACGTTAATTGTAGGAGACCTCAATACTCCCGTCTCAGCAATGGACAGATCACCTAAGCAGAAAATCAACAAAGAAACAAGACCTTTGAATGACACACTGGACCAGATGGACCTCATAGACATATACAGAACATTCCACCGTAAAACTACAGAACACCCATTCTTCTCAAGTGCACATGGAACTTTCTCCAGAATAAAACACATACTGGGTCACAAATTAGGTTTCAACCGATACCAAAAGATTGATTATTATTCCCTGCATATTATCGGGCCACAATGCTTAAAAGCTGGAACTCAATCACAAGAAAGAATTTGGCAGAAATTCAAACACTTGGAAGCTAAATACTACTCTGCTCAAGAATGTTTGGTTTTACAAGGAAATCAAAGAACTTAAACAATTAATGGAAATCAATGAGAACAAAAAGACATCGGTCCAAAACCAATGGGATACTGCAAAGGCAGTCCTAAGGGGGAAATACATAGCCATCCAAGCCTCACTCAAAAAAATAGGAAAATCCCGAATTCACCAACTAACTCTACAGCTTAAAGAACTAGAGAAAAAAGCAACAAACGATGCCTAAGCCACATATTAGAAGAGAAATAATTAAGATTAGAACAGAGACCAATGAATTAGAAACCAAACACAGTAGATCAGATCAACGAAACTAGAACTTGGTTCTTTGAAAGAATTAATAAGATTGATAAACCACTGGCCAGACTTATCCAAAAGAAAAGAGAAAGGACCCAAATTAATAAAATTATGAATGAAAGGGGAGAGATCATGACTAACGCCAAGGAAACAGAAACAATTATTAGAAATTATTATCAACAACTATATGCCAATAAACTGAGCAATCTGGATGAAATGGAGGCCTTCCTGGAAACCTACAATCTGCCAAGACTGAAACAGGAAGAAATTGACAACCTGAATAGGCCAATAACCGGTAATGAGCTTGAAGCAGTGATCAAAAATCTCCCAAAAAACAAGTGTCCAGGGCCTGATGGATTCCCTGGGAATTCCAGCAACCATTCAAAGAAGAAATACTACCTATTCTACTGAAGCTGTTTCAAAAAATAGAAACAGAAAGAAAACTTCCAGACTCATTCTATGAGGCCAGCATTACTTTAATCCCCAAACCAGGCAAAGACGCCATCAAAAAGGAGAATTTCAGACAATTATCCCTGATGAATATGGATTCCAAAATCTTGAACAAAATCCTGGCTAATAGGATTCAACAGTACATTAAAAGGTTCATCCACCACGACCAAGTGGGATTTATCCCTGTGATGCAAGGTTGGTTCAACATTCGCAAATCAATCAATGTGATAGAACACATTAATAAGAGGAGAGAGAAGAACCATATGGTCCTCTCAATTGATGCAGAAATAGCATTTGACAAAATACAACATCTTTTCCTGATTAAAACCCTCAAAGCATAGGGATAGAGGGAACATTCCTCAAGTTCATAAAATCCATCTATGAAAAGCTCAAAGCGAATATCATCCTCAATGGGGAATAGCTCAGAGCCTTTTCCGTAAGACCAGGAACACATCAAGGATGCCCACTCTCACAACTATTGTTCAACATAGTACTAGCAGTCTTAGGAACAGCAATGAGAGAAAAAAAAGAAATAAAAGGCATTCAACTGGGCAAAGAAGAAGTCAAACTCTCTCTTTTCACAGATGACATGGTACTTTATGTGGAAAACCCAGAATTCTCTACCCCCAAATTACTAGAACTCATAGAGCAATTCAGTAATGTGGCAGAATACAAAATCAAGTCACAGAAATCAGTGGCTTTCTTATACACTAACAATGAAACTGTATAAAGAGAAATTAGAGAAACGATTCTGTTTACAATAGCACCAAAACCCGTAAGATACCTCGGAATAGACCTAACCACAGAGATGAAGGATCTATACTCTAGGAACTACAGAACACTCATGAAAGAAATTGAAGAAGACCAGAAAGATGGAAAAATATTCCATGCTCATTGATTAGAAGAATAAACATTGTTAAAATATCTATGCTACCCAGAGCAATCTATACCTTCAATGTCATCCCGATCAAAATGCCAATGACATTTTTCAAACGCTGGAACAAACAATCCTATAATTTGTATGGAACCAGAAAAGACCCCGAATCACCAAGGAAATGTTGAAAAAGAAAAACAAACCTGGAGGCATCACGTTGTCCGATTTCAAGCTATATTACAAAGCTGTGATCACCAAGACAGCATGGTACTGGCACAAAAACAGACATATAGACCAATAGAATAGAACAGAGAACTCAGATATAGACCCTCAACTCTATGGTCAAATAATCTTTGACAAAGCAGGACAAAACATGCAATGGAAAAAAGAGAGTCTCTTCAATAAATGGTGCTGGGAAAATTGGACAGCCACATGCAGAAGAATGAAACTTGACCATTCTCTAACACCATACACAAAGATAAATTCAAAATGGATGAAAGACCTCAATGTGAGACAGGAATCCATCAAAATCATAGAGGAGAACATAGGCAGTAACCTCTTTGACATCGGCCACAGCAACTTCTTTCAAGATACAGCTCCAAACTCTAGTGAAACAAAAGCAAAAATGAAGTTTTGGGACTTCATTAAGATAAAAAACCTTCTGCATAGCAAAGGAAACAGTCAACAAAACAAAGAGGCAACCCACAGAATGGGAAAAGACATTTGCAAATGACACTACAGATAAAGGGCTGGTATCCAAGATGTATAAAGAACTTCTCAGACTCAACACCCAAAAAACAAGTCAAAAAATGGGCAGAAGACATGAACAGACACTTCTCCAAGGAAGATATACAAATGGCTAACAGACAGATGAAAAAATGTTCATCATAATTAGCCATCAGGGAAATCCAAATCAAAACCACATTGAGATACCACCTTACACCAGTTAGAATGACAAAAATGGACAGGGAAATAAACAACAAATGTTGGAAAGGTTGTGGAGAAAGGAGAACCCTCTTACACTGTTGGTGGGAATGCAAGTTGGTACAGCCACTTTGGAAAACAATGTGTAGATGCCTCAAAAATTTAAAAATAGAGCTACCCTATAACTCAGCAATTGCACTCCTGGGTATTTACCCCAAAGACACAGATGTAGTGAAAAGAAGGGTCATATGCACCCCAATGTTCATAGCAGCAATGTCCACAATACCCAAACTGTGGAAAGAGCCAAGATGCCCTTCAACAGATGAATGGAAAAAGAAGATGTGGTCCATATATACAATGAAATATTACTCTGCCATCAGAAAGGATGAATACCCAACTTTTACATCCACATGGATGGGACTGGAGGAGATTATGCTAAGTGAAATAAATCAAGCAGAGAAAGTCAATTATCTTATTGTTTCACTTATTTGTTGAACATAAGGAATAGAATGGAGGACTCTAGGAGAAGGAAGGGAAAAATGAGGGGTTTGGGATTGGAGGGAGAGATGAACCCTGAGAGACTATGGACTCTGAGAAACAAATAGGGTTTTAGAGAGGTGGGGTGAGGGGGGATTGGTTATCCTGGTGATGGCACGTACTGCACGGAGCACTGGGTGTTACATGAAAACAATGGATCATGGATCACCACATCAAAAACTAATGATGTATTGTATGGTGACTAACATAATATAATAAAATAAAAAAAAATAAAAATAGAGCTATCTTATGACCCAGCGATTAGATTACTGGTTATTTACCCCAAAGATACAGATTAGTGAAAAAAAGGACCACATGCACCCCAATGTTTATAGCAGCATTGTCCATGATAGCCAAACTGTGGAAGGAACTGTGATGCCCTTCAACAGATGAATGGAAAAAGAAGATGTGGTCCATATATACAATGGAATATTACTCAGCCATCAGAAAGGAAGGATATTCAACATTTGCATCAACATGGATGGAACTGGAGGAGATAATGCTAAATTAAATAATTCAAGCAGATAAGGACAATTATCATATGGTTTCACTTATTTGTGGAACATAAGGAATAGCATGGAGGACATTAGGAGAAGGAAGGGAAAAATGAAGGGGGAAATCAGAGGGAGAGACAAACCATGTGAAACATTCTGAGGGTTTTAGAGGGGATGGGGGTGAGGGGATGGATTAGCCCAATGATGGGTATTAAGGAGGGCACTAATTGCATGGAGTACTGGGTGTTTTATGCAAACAAGGAATCATGGAACACTAAATGAAAATCTAATGATGTACTGTATGGTTATTAACATAACATAATAAAAAAATGAAATATTTCAAAAGCAGATAAGGAATTTACATAGTTGTAAAACATTTTCTTTTATTATTAAGAAGTTCTGTTTCCTTAAGTAATCAATAACCTGATAAAGGGAACATGAAGCACAGGTAATTATTTTAAGACACAAAATCTTTGTTTCTCCTACAGAGTAATTAATAAGAAAAGGAAAATTTTAAAAAAATTATTGAGTGGACCAATAACCTAAGAAAACCCCTTTCTTTCTTTTTCTCTTTCTTTTCTTTCTTTCTTTCTTTCTTTCTTTCTTTCTTTCTTTCTTTCTTTCTTTCTTTCTTTCTTTCTTTCTTTCTTTCTTTCTTTCTTTCTCTCTTTTTTCTTTTCTTTTCTTTTCTTTTCTTTTCTTTTCTTCTTCTTCTTCTTCTTCTTCTTCTTCTTCTTCTTCTTCTTCTTCTTCTTCTTCTTCTTCTTCTTCTTCTTGTAGCAGAGAGCCTAATTCTAATTTTATGTTGCTGTACTATTAATTCTGAAGTTAACTTTAAAAAATCTTATTATGTATCCCAATCCTTTTTTTAAAATTTTATTTTATTATGTTATCTTAGTCACCATACAATACATCATTAGTTTTTGATGTGGTGATCCACGATTCATTGTTTTCATATAACACCCAGTGCTCCAGGCAGCACGTGCCTTCCTTGATACCCATCACCAGGCTAACCCATCCCCCTCCCCCTCCCCTCTAAAACCCTCAGTTTGTTTCTCAGAGTCCATAGTTTCTCATGGTTCATCTCTCCCTCCGATCCCTTCCCTCATTTTTCCCTTCCTTCTCCTAATGTCCTCCATGCTGTTCCTTATGTTCCACAAATAAGTGAAACCATAGGATAATTGCCTTTCTCTGCTTGACTTATTTCACTCAGCATAATCTCCTCCAGTCCCATCCATGTGGATGTAAATTTGGATATTCATCCTTTCTGATGGTTGAGTAATATTCCATTGTATATATGGGCCATATCTTCTTTATCCAATCATCTGTTGAAGGGTATCTCAGCTCTATATATCCCAATCTTACCAGCACACACTTTAAGATTTCTTTTCCACAATATTTACCCACAATCTTATACAAATTAATATATATATATATATATTCATTCAGTTTTTGTCTTATTCTTATACTCTTTCTCATTCCTAGAGAATAATTCATTCTACTTTAGGACAAACTTATTCTTTTTCCATGAGAGAAAAACACATCTGTCATACCTTTCCTTATCAAAAACATGCTATGCTGTTCCCTTGTCAAATGTTTTTCTCTATGCCTTTATTAGACTTAGTATTGCTTACATATTTTAATTAGAATTTTGACCAATAGTTTCATTTATTTTTCAGAGAAAACTAAGGTGTAAGCAATTGTTAGCTGTATCGCACAGGATATCACTTTGTAGCAAATTTATGAATACAGTTTTTCAAAATTTTCTGGAGTCATATGTCTTTTTCATAGTACAATTTCTCATGTTTAAAATGCCTCAATATATTTATCTTTTCTATACCATTAAAATTAAGATGCCCAAAATAATAAACTTATATTCAGTGGTTAGCATTTCTTTTTTTTTAATTTTATTATGTTATGTTAGTCACCATACATCACTAGTTTTTGATGTGGTGATCCATGTTCCATTGTTTTCGTATAACACCCAGTGCTCCATGCAGTACATGCCCTCCTTGATACCCGTCATTTCTATGTTTTTTCTTCTTCTGAAATGATCTTGATATTCAAATCATTTTATTTTAACTTGTATAGCTTCAATGTTTCAAATTACCAAAAAAGTTTGTGAAACAATTTTTAAAGCATACTATCAACTGGAATTATTATAAAACATAATATAAAATAAATAATGATGTTATAAAACTTAATTATTAAAAAGGTCATTTATAAATTTTGCGAACTGACTTAATTTAAATGTACAGCATGAAACCATAAAATTCCTATAAGTCAACATGTAAGTTCCACAAGATCAGCCTTGGCAATATTTTTTTTTTATTCACACCAAAAGAAAGGGAACAAAGCAAAAATAACTATGTGGGATTACATCAAACATAAAAGCTACTAAACCAAAAGAAAAACAAAAGCAAACAAAACAAAACAAAACAAAACAGGAACAAAAGACCAAAAAAATTCAATAAAATAGAAAGGCAGCCTATGTAATTGGAGAAAATATTTGCAAGTCTTGTATCTGCTAAAGCCTTAATATCCAAAATATATAATACACAAAGGTCAATAGCAAAACAAAAACAAAAACAATCTTATAACTGAATACACATTTTTTCAAAGAAGATATATAAATGACCAACAGATAACGTAAAGGTGCTCAACATCATAAATCATCAGGGAAATGCAAATCATAACTACAGTGAGAGAACACCTTACTCTTACTAGAATGACTATTGTCAAAAAGACAAGAGATGTAAAACTGGACAGCCACAGACAAAAAATGAACCTTGACTGTTTTACACTGTACACAAAATATAACTCAAAATGGATTAAACACTTGAATGTAAATCCAAAAATATAAAATTAGTAGAAGAAAACACAAATAGTAAACTCCTTGACATAGATCTTGCAATGAGTTTTTAAAAATTTTAATTCCAGTATAGTTAACAAACAGTGTTACATTGGTTTCAGGTATACAATACGGTGATACAACAATTCTACACACCATATGTGACTCATCATGATAGGTGTACTCTTAATCCCCTTCACCTATTTCACTCATCCTCTACTGACCATCCCTCTGGTTACCATCTATTTGTTCTCTATAGTTAAGAGTCTGTTTTTTGGTTTATCTCTCTTTTTTGTTCATTTGTTCTGTTTCTTAAATTCCACATGAGTGAAATGATACGGTATTTGTTATACTTGGACTGAATTCTTTCATTTAGCATTATAACCTGTAGATCTATCCATGTTGTGTAAGTGGCAAGATTTCATTCATTTTATGGCTGAGTAATCCACGGTGTGTATGTGTGTGTGTGTGCGCGTGTGTATGTGTGTGTGCGTGTGTGTGTATCTCACCTCTTTATACATTCATCTATTGATGGACATGGGCAGATTGCATAATTTGCCTATTTTAAATAATGCCTCAATAAACATAGGGGTGCACATATCTTTCAACTTAATGTTTTTGTATTTGTTGGATAAATACCCAGTAATTAAATTACTGGATCATATAGTAATTCTATTTTTAATTTTTTAAGGACCTTTCATACTGTTTCAACAGTAATTGCACCAGTTTGCATTGCCACCAAAAGGGCAAAGCATTAATTTTTCTCCACATCCTCATTAACACTTATTGTTTCTTGTGTTTTTTATTTTAGCCATTCTGACAGGTGTGAGAGATTTCATTGTGACTTCGACTACCATTTCCCAGATGACAAGTGATGTTTAGTATCTTTTTATGTGTCTGTTGTCCATTTGTATGTCTTTTTTGGAGAAATGACTGTTCCTGTCTTCTGCCCACTTTTAAATGGAATTGTTTTTGACATTGAGTTGTATAAGTTTTTTATATATTTTGGATACTAACGCTTTATCTGATATGTCATTTGCAAATATATTTTCGTACTAAGTACATTGTCATTTAGTATTGTTAACAGTTTCCTTTGTAGTGCAGAAGTTTTTCATTTTGATGTAGTTCCAATAGTTTGTTTTTTTTCTTTTATTTTAATTCCCTCCTGAGGCATATCTAGAAAAAACAGTCCTAGGGAAAATGTCAGAAAAACGACTCCCTTCTACGATTTTTATGGTTTTGGGTCTCACATTTAGGTCTTTAAACAATTTTGAATTTATTATTGTGTATCCTGAGTGGAAATGGTCGACTTTTATTGTTTTGAATGTAGCTGTCCAGTTTTCCCAACACCATTTGTTGAAGAGACTTTTTATGTATTTATGTATTTATTTTTACTTTTTTCTTACCTTCAGTTGGCCAACATATAGTACAACATTCGTGTTTGATGTAGTGTTCAGTGATTCATTAGTTGCATATAACACTCAGTGCTCATCACCACACGTGCCCTCCTCAATATCCATCACCTAGTTACACCATCCCCCAACCCCCTCCCTTCTGTAACCCTCAGTTTGGTTCCCGGGGTCCAGAGTGTTTCATGGGTTGTCTCCCTTTCTGATTTATTCCCATTCAGTTTTCCCTTCCTTCCCCTGTGGTCCTCTGCACTACTCCTTATGTTTCATATATGAGTGAAACCCTATGATAACTGTCTTTCTCTGCTTGGCTTATTTTACTTAGCATAATCCCCTCCAGTTCCATCCATGTTGATGTAAATTGTAGATATTCATCCTTTGTGATGGCTGAGTAATATTCCGTGGTATAAATGTACCACATCTTCTTTATCCATTCACCTGTTGGAGGGCATCTTGGCTCCTTCCACAGTTTGGATATCGTGGACATTGCTACGAACATTGGGGTGTATGTGCCCCTTCTTTTCACTACATCTGTATCTTTGGGGTAAATATCCAGTAGAGCAATTGCTGGGTCATAGGGTGGCTTTATTTTTAATGTCTTGAGGAACCTCCATACTGGTTTCCAGAGTGTCTGTACCAGCTTGCATTCCCACCAACAGTGGAAGAGGGATCCCCATTCTTCCCATTCTCGCCACCATTGGTTGTTCCCTGCCTTGTTAATTTTTGCCATTCTAACTGGAGTAAGGTGGTATCTCATTGTGGTTTTGATTTGTATTGCCCTGATGGCTAGTGATGTTGAACATTTTTCATGTGTCTGTTAGCCATTTGTATGTCTTCTTTGGAGAAGTGTCTGTTCATGTCTTCTGTCCATTTACTGCCTGGGTCATTTGTTTTTTGGGTGTTAAGTTTCATAAGTTCTTGGGGGGCGGAGCAAGATGGTGGAGGAGTAGGAGACCTGGATATCATCTGGTCTCAGGAATTCAGCTAAATAGGGATCAAACCATTCTGAACACCTATGAACTCAACAGGAGATCGAAGAGAAGAATAGCAACAACTCTCTGAACAGAAAAGCGACCACTTACTGGAAGGTATGACGTGCGGAGAAGTGAATCAGAGGCGATATTCGGGAGGATAGACGGCGGGGGAGGGGGCTTCCATCGGCCGCTTCTGGCAAGTGATAGAGCCGCAGAGCACAAAATCAGAACATTTAGAAGTCAGCTCCGCTGAGGGACGTCGCTGCAGTGGCTAAGCGGGGGAGGGAACCCTCGCAGGACAGTGTGGTCTCAGGACCCTCGGGGTCACAGAAAGACCGGGAGTGCCTGAGTGCAGCAGAGCTCCCAGGTATCAGAGAAAGGAAGCTGGCTGCAGAGACGGAGCTGAGGCGCGGGCTCTCAGCTCGGGGTTGCCATAAACTGTGATCTGCGGCCCAGTCGGGCCACTGCTCCTCCAGCAGGGACCCAAAAAGTGGCAGATCCAGAGAGACTCCCCTTCCTCCCCAAGGAGGAGTGGCGCGGGAACGCACCGCAGGGATCTGCTGGGTTTGGAGACTCCACACCGAGTTGGGGGTCAGAGATAGAAATGCTCGGTCACAGGCCCGATGAGCATGGAGTGTGGCTGGAGACCCAGGACACGGGAGTGACTGACTACTTTTCTCTGGGGGCGCACTGAGGAATGGGGCCCCATGTTCTTGGCTCCTCCGGGCGGAGATTGGGAGGCCACCATTTTCACTCTCGTCCTCCAAAGCTGTACGAAAAGCTTGCAAGGAACAAAGTTTCCCGAGAGCAAACCCGAGCAGATTGCGTAGCCCGGACAAGCAAGGGTGGGGCAAATTCGCCTCTGGCAAAGACATTTGGGAACCACGGCAAGCCAAGAAAAAGTTTACCAATCAAGGAGAACGGAAGAAATCCAGCGCTAGGAGAATACTGCACATAGAATTCATGGCTTTTTTACCATGATTCATTAGTTTTTCAAAGTTAATTCTTTTAACTGTTTTTTTTTATTTTTCTTTATCCCTTTTTCAACCAACATCTTATCAATCCCTTTTTGAAAAAAATTATTTTTCATTTTTAGAGTCATATTCTATCCCTTCATAGTAGATACCCTTATTTTTAGCATATCTATTTAAGTTGTTCTCTCTTTAAAATCTTGAGATACAGTTTCTTCTAACAGATCAAAATATACCCTAAATCACTAGTGTATGGTTTTGTCCTAGTCTCCTGCCTGATCACATTCTCTCCCCTTTTTTTTTCTTTCTTTTTTAAATATTCTTCTTTCTTTTTTCAAACAACTTCTTATCTTATCAATTCCTTTTATAAAATCTTTTATAATTTTCATCTTTACAGTCATCTTCCATCCCTTCATTGTATCAACCCTTATTTTGTACATATATAAGTCTTTCTTTATTTAAAATTTTAGGGGGCACTTTCTTCTAACAGACCAAAATACGCCCAAAATCTAGGGTGTGGCACTGATCTATGCACTACCTTTATCATATTTGATCATATTCTGTTTTTTTGTTGTTGTTCTGTTTTTGTTTGTTTTTATCTTTTTCTTTTTCTTTTTTTTCCCTTTCTTTTTTCCTTCTTTCCCTTTCTTTTCCCCTGGTTCCAGGTCTTTTCCGATTTGTTTGGAGTATATTTGCTGGTGATGTTGTTAACCTGTTAAGCATTTCGTTCTCTCATTCGTATATTCTCCTCTGGACAAAGTGAAAAGACAAAAAAATCACCTCAGGAAAAAGAACAAGAGGTAGTACCGTCTGCCAGGGACCTACTCAATACGGACATTAGTATGATGTCAGACCTAGTGTTCAGAATCATGACTTTAAAGATACTAGCTGGGCTTGAAAAGAGCATGGACGTTATTAGAGAAGCCCTTCTTGGAGAAATAAAAGAACTAAAATCTAACCAAGTTGAAATAAAAAATGCTATTAATGAGGTGCAATCCAAAATGGGGGCACTAACTGCTAGGATAAATGAGGCAGAAGAGAGAATCAGTGATATAGAAGACCAAATGATGGAAAATAAAGAAGCTGAAAAAAAGAGAGATAAACAACTACAGGATCATGAGGGCAGAATTCGAGAGATAAGCAATACGATAAGACGAAACATTAGAATAATTGGGATCCCAGAAGAAGAAGAAAGACAGAGAGGGGCAGAAGGTATATTGGAGGAAGTTATAGCAGAGAACTTCTGTAATGTGGGGAAGGAAACAGACATCAAAATCCAGGAGGCACAGAGAAACCTTCTCAAAATCAATAAAAATAGGTCAACAACCCGACATTTAATAGTAAATCTTGTGAGTCTCAGAGACAAAGAGAAAATCCTGAAAGCAGCTCGGGAGAAGAGATATGTAACCTATAATGGTAGAAACATTAGATTCGCAATAGACCTATCCATAGAGACCTGGCAATCCAGGAAAGACTGGCATGATATCTTCAGAGCATTAAACTAGAATAATATGCAGTGAAGAATACTATATCCAGCTGGGCGGTCATTGAAAATTGAAGGAGAGATAAAAATCTTCCAGGAAAAACAAAAACTAAAGGAATTTGAAAACAGGAAACCAGTCCTACAAGTAATATTGAAAGGGGTCCCCTAGGCAAAGAGAGAGCCTAAAAGCAGCATAGACCAGAATGGAACACAGAGAATATAGAGTAACAGTCAACTTACAGGCAATACAATGGCAATAAATTCATATCTTTCAATAGTTACCCTGAATGTAAATGGGCTAAATACCCCAATCAAAAGACACAGGCTATCAGATTGGATAAAAAAACAAGACCATTCGAATTGCTGTCTGCAAGAGACTCATTTTAGACCCGAAGAGACCCCCAGATTGAAAATGAGGGGTCAAAACATTTACCATAATAATGGAAAACAAAAGAAAGCTGGGGTGGCAATCCTTATATCAGACAAATTAGATTTTAAAACAAAGACTGTAATAAGAGATGAGGAAGGACACTCTATCCTACTTAAAGGGTCTATCCAACAAGAAGATCTCAAAATTGTAAATAACTATGGCCCTAACACGGGAGCAGCCAATTATATGAGGCAATTAATAATTAAAGCAAAGAAACACATTGACAACAATACAATAATAGTGGGGGATTATAACACCCCCCCTGACTAAAATGGATAGATCATTTAAGCAAAAGATCAACAAGGAAATAAAGACTTTAATCGACACACTGGACAAAATGGACTTCACAGACGTATTAAGAATATTCGAACCCAAAGCAACGGAATACACATTCTTCTCTAGTGCCCATGGAACATTCTCCAGAATTGATCACATCCTAGGTCACAAATCAGGTCTCTCCGGTACCAAAAGTTTGGGACTATTCCCTGCCTATTTTCAGACCACAGTGCTTTGAAACTAAAACTCAATCACAAGAGGAAAGTCCGAAAGAACTCAAAAACATGGAGGCTAAAGAGCACCCTACTAAAGAATGAATGGGTCAACCAGGAAATTAAATTAGAATTCAAAAAAATTCATGGAAACCAATGAAAATGAAAACACACCTGTTCAAAATCTTTGGATTCAGCAAAGGCAGTCCTGAGAGGAAAGTATATATCAATACAAGCCTTTCTCAAGAAACAAGAAATGTAAATACACAACCTAAACCTACACCTCAAGGAGCTAGAGAAAGAACAGCAAATAAAGCCTAAATACAGCAGGAGAAGAGAAATAATGAAGATCAGAGCAGAAATCAATGAAATAGAAACAACAACAACAACAACAACAACGAAAACAGTAGAACAGATCAACGAAATTAGGAGCTGGTTCTTTGAAAGAATTAACAATATGGATAAACCCCTGGCCAGACGTACCAAAAAGAAAAGAGAAATGATACAAATTAACAAAATCATGAATGAAAGAGGACAGATTACAACCAACACCAAAGAAATACAAAGAATTACAAGAACATATTATGAGCAACTCTATGCCAGCAAATTAGATAACCTGGAAGAAAAGGATGCATTCCTAGAGATGTATCAACTACCAAAAGTGAACCAGGAAGAAATAGAAAACCTGAACAGACCTATAACCACTAAGGAAATTGAAGCAGTCATCAAAAATCTCCCAACAAACAAAAGCCCAGGGCCAGATGGCTTCCCAGGGGAATTCTACCAAAGACATAAAGAAGAATTGATACCTATTCTTCTGAAACTGTTCCAAAAAATAGAAATGGAAGGAAAACTTCCAAACTCATTTTATGAGGCCACCATTACCTTGATCCCCAAACCAAAGACTCTATCAAAAGGAGAATTAGGGACCAATATCCTTGATGAACATGGATGCAAGAATTCTCACCAAAATACTAGCCAATTGGATCCAACAGTATATTAAAAGGATTATTCACCTTGACCAAGTGAGATTTATCCCTGGGGTGCAAGGTTGGTTCAACATCCACAAAACAATCAATGTGATACAATATATTAAAAAAGAAAGAACAAGAATCATATGATCCTTTCAATAGATGCAGAAAAAACATTTGTCCAAGTACAGCATCCTTTCCTGATCAAAACTCTTCAGAGTATAAGGATAGAGGATATATACGTCAATATCATAAAAGCCATCTATGAAAAACCTACAGCAAATATCACTCTCAATGGGGAAAAGCTGAGAGCTTTCCCCCTAAGGTCAGGAACGCGGCAGGGATCTCCATTATCACCACTGCTAGTCAAGATAGTATTAGAAATCCTAGCCACAGCATTCAGACAACAAAAAGAAATCAAAGGCATCCAAATCGGCAAAGAGGAAGTCAAACTCTCACTCTTTGCAGATGATATGATACTGTATGTGGAAAACCCAAAAGACTCCACCCCAAAACTGCTAGAACTCATACAGGAATTCAATAAAGTGGCAGGATATAAAATCAATACACAGAAATCAGTGGCATTCTTATACACCAACAACAAGACAGAAAAGAGACAAATTAAGGAGTTGATCCCATTTACAATTGCACCCAAAACCATAAGATACCTAGGAATAAATTTAACCAAAGAGGCAAAGGATCTGTACTCAGAAAACTATAAAATACTCATGAAAGAAATTGAAGAAGACACAAAGAAATGGAAAAACGTTCCATGCTCATGGATTGGAAGAACAAACATTGTGAAGATGTCAATGGTACCTAGAGCAATCTACACATTCAATGCAATCCCCATCAAAATACCATCCACTTTTTTCAAAGAAATGGAACAAATAATCCTAAAATTTGTATGGAACCAGAAGAGACCCCGAATAGCCAGAGGAATGTTGAAAAAGAAAAGCAAAGCTTGCGGCATCACAATTCCGGACTTCCAGTTCTATTACAAAGCTGTCAACATCAAGACAATATGGTACTGCTACAAAAACAGACACATAGATCAATGGAACAGAATAGAGACCCAGAAATGGACCCTCAACCCTATGGTCAACTCATCTTTGACAAAGTAGAAAAGAATGTTCAATGGAAAAAAGACAGTCTCTTCAATAAATTGTGTTGGGAAAATTGGACAGCCACATGCAGAAGAATGAAAATGGACCATTTCCTTACACCACACACAAAATTAGACTCCCAATGGTTGAAAGACCCAAACGTGAGACAGGAGTCCATCAAAATCCTAAAGGAGAACACCGGCAGCAACCTCTTCGACCTCAGCCACAACAACTTCTTCCTAGAACATCGCCAAAGGCAAGGGAACCAAGGGCAAAAATGAACTATTGGGATTTCATCAAGATACAAAGCTTTTGCACAGCAAAAGAAGCAGTCCACAAAACCAAAAGACAACCGACAGAATGGGAGAAAATATTTACAAATGACATATCAGATAAAGGGCTAGTATCCAAAATCTATAAAGAACTTATCAAACTCAACACCCAAAGAACAAAGAATCCAATCAAGAAATGGGCAGAAGACATGAATAGGCATTTTTCCAAAGAAGGCATCCAAATGGCCAAGGGACACATGAAAAATTGCTCGACATCGCTCAGCATCAGGGAAATCCAAATCAAAACCTCCATGAGATACCACTTCACACCCGTCAGAATGGCTAAATTTTACAAGTCAGGAAACGACAGATGTTGGTGGGGATGCAGAGAAAGGGGAACCCTCCTACACTGTTGGTGGGAATGCAAGCTGGTGCAACCCCTCTGGAAAACAGTATGGAGGTTCCTCAAGCAGTTGAAACTAGAGCTACCATACAAGCCAGCAATTGTAGTGCTGGGTATTTACCACAAAGATAGAAACGTAGGGATCCGAAGGGGTACGTGCACCCCAATATTTATAGCAGCAATATCCACAATAGCCAAACTGTGGAAAGAGCCAAGTGTCCATCGACAGATAAATGGATAAAGAATAAGTGGTATATATTCACAATGGAATATTATGCAGCCATCAAAATGAATGAGATCTTGCCATTTGCAATGACGTGGATGGAACTGGAAGGTGTTATGGTGAGTGAAATAAGTCAATCAGAGAAAGACATGTATCATATGATCTCACTGATATGAGGAATTCTTAATCTCAGGAAACAAACTGAGTGTTGCTGGAGTGGTGGGTTGTGGGAGGGATGGGGTGGCTGGGTGATAGACATTGGGGAGGGTATGTACTATGGCGAGTGCTGTGAATTGTGCAAGACTTTTGAATTACAGGTCTGTACCTCTGAAACAAATAATGCAATATATGTTACGAGAAAAAGAAGAAGAAGCAGATAGCAGGAGGGGAAGAAGGAAGGGGGGAAATCGGAGGGGGAGACCAACCATGAGAGACGATGGACTCTGAAAACAACCTGAGGGTTCTGGAGGGGAGGGCGGTGGGGGATGGATTCGCCTGGTGATGGGTATTAAAGAGGGCACTTTCTGCGTGGATCACAGGGTGTTATGCACAAACAATGAATCATGGAACACTACATCCATAACTAATGATGTAATGTATGGTGATTAACATAACAATAAAAAAATTTAAAAAATAAATATGCAAATGAATAAGCCATTTTAATTATTTAATACCTTTTTGAAAAAACTATAATACCCATATCTAAGTAGGTATAGTAATACAGAAACTCATATATTGCTGCCAAAAATATAAAGGAAATATTTTTGGAATTCTTTATTAAAAGCATTCATAGTTTTGATCCATTATGTAAATGCTTGGTAATTAAGACCAAAAAAAAAATTCAAAAGCTAGAACTACAACTTTGTACAAACTTTATTTCATGTTGCAGTCAAAAAAGGAAACCATCTTAAATATGAGGTAATAAAGGGTTTAAATAAACAATAAAAAAAGTTTGATAAGTTCTTTATAGTTCTTGAATACCAGCCCTTTATCTGAAATGTCTCCCAATCCGTAGGTTGCCTTTTAGTTTTGTTGATTGTTTCCTCCGCTGTGCAGAAGCTTTGTATCTTTTTTTTTTAAGATTGATTTATTTATTTGAGAGAACGAGAATGAGAGAGAGAGAGAGAGAGAGTACATGGTGGGGTCAGAGGGAGAAGCAGACTCCCCGCTGAGCAGGGATCCCAATGCGGGAGTTGATCCCGGGACTTCAGGATCACGACCTGAGCCGAAGGCAGTCACTTAACCAACTGAGCCACCCAGGCGCCCCCAGAAGCTTTATATCTTGATGAAGTCCCAAAAGTTCATTTTTGCTTTTGTTTCCCTTGCTTTTAGAGATGTACCTTGCAAGAAGTTGCTGTGGCTGATGTTGAAGAGGTTACTGCTTATGTTCTCCTCTAGGATTATGGGGGGTTCCTATCTCACATTGAGGTCTTTCATCCATTTTGAGTTTATCTTTGTGAATGGTGTAAGAGAATGGTTCAACTTCATTCTACTGCATGCGGCTGTCCAGTTTTCCCAGCACCATTTACTGAAGAAACTGTCTTTTTTTTCCATTTGATGTTCTTTCCTGCTTTCTCAAAGATTAGTTGACCATAGAGTTGAGGTTCCATTTCTGGGGTCTCTATTCTGTTCCATTGATCTATGTGTTAGTTTTTGTGCGAATATCATGCTGTGTTGTTGATCACAGCTTTGTAATAGAGCTTGAAGGGAAGCATTGTGGTACTCCCATCTTTAGTTTTCTTTTTCAACATTCTTCTGGTGATTAAGGGTCTTTTCTGATTCCCTACAAATTTTAGGATTGTCTGTTCCAGCTCTATTACAAATGAAGTTTCCTCATGATCTTAAAAATAAAACTACCCTATGACTCAGCAATTCCACCACAACTGCACAAAAAGAAAAAGAAAATTTATTTGAAGAAATAAAAGCTAAAAACATCCCTAAGCTGGGGAAGAACAGATGTCCAGAACCAGAGGCACAGAGATGCCCCCCAAAAATCAACCCAACGGTATCTAAATCAAGACACATAGTATTAAAATAAAAAAATTTAAAAAAAGCAGTGATAAAGAATTTTAAAGGCAGCAAGAGAACAGAAAACAGTTATGTACAAGGAAAACTCCATAAAACTATTAGGTGATGTTTTCAGCAGAAACAATGAAGGTCAGAAGAGAGTGGCATGATATTTCCAAAGTGCTGCAAGGCAAAATCTGCAGCCAAGAATACTCTATTCAGCAAAGCTGTCATTCAGAATAGAAGGAGAAATAAAGAGGCAAACAAAACCAAAGGAATACAAGACCACTACACCAGCCCTACCAGAAATATTAAAGGGGACTCTGAATGGGAAGACCATAACTGAGGGTTTGAAAAGTAAACATCACAAAAGCAGTAAGTATAAGTATTTCTGTAAAAATCAGTCAAGGAATTCATGAAATAAAAGGATGTGGGCGCCTGGGTGGCTCAGTCAGTTAAGTGTCAGCCTTCGACTCAGGTCATGATCCCAGGATCCTGGGATCGAGCCCCACATCAGGCTCCCTGCTCTACGGGAAGCCTGCTTCTCCCTCTCCCACTTCCCCTGCTTGTGTTCCCTCTCTCGCTGTGTCTCTCTCTGTTGAGTAAATAAATAAATCTAAAAAAAAAGGATGTAAAATATTAAGCATACTGAAAATGTGGGGGGAAAGCAGTAAACAAGGGGTACAAACTTAAGAGACTTTAATTTAATATAGAATGCTATATGCAGAACATATTATATATGAACATAATGGTAGCTACAAATCAAAAACACATAATAGTATTGCACTGGCAAAAAAAAAAAAGACACATGGATTGATGGAACAGAGTGGAAAACACAGAAATGGACTCACAACTGTATATTCAACTAATATTCAGTAAAGCAGGAAAGAATATCCAATGGAAAAAAAGACAGTGTCTTTAACAAATCATGTTGGGAAAACTGGGCAGCAACATGAAAAATGAAGTTGGAACACTTTCTCACACCATACACAAATATAAGTTCAAAATGGATGAGAGACCTAAATGTGAGACAGGAAACCATCAAAATCCTAGAGGAGAACAGAGATAGCAACCTCTTTGACTTCAGCCACCACAACTTCTTACCAGACACGTATTCAGAGGCAAGGGAAACAAAAGCAAAAATGAACTTTTGGGACTTCATCAAGATAAAAGCCTTCTGTACAGTGAAGGAAAATTTGACAAAACTAAAGGGAGATGATATTTTAAAATGACATATCTGCTAAAGGGTTAGTTTCCAAAATTTATAAAGAGGTTATCAAGCTCAAGACCCCAAAAAATCCAATTAAGGGCAGAAGACATAAATTGGCATTTTTCCAAAGACCTCCAGATGGCTAACAGGCCATGAAAAGATGTTGAGCATCACTCATCATTAAGGAAATATAAATCAAAACCATGGTGAGATACCACCTCACATTGGTCAGAAATGCTAAAATTAACAGCACAAGAAAAAACAGGTGCTGCCAAGGATGCAGAGAATGAGGAACTCTCTTACATTATTGGTGGGAATGCAAACTGTTGTGGCCACCCTGGCAAACAGTATGAAGGTACCTCAAAAAGTTAAAAAGAGAACTACTCTCTGACCCAACAAATACACTAATAGATATTTACCCAAAGGATACAAAAATACAGATTCAATGAGGGACATGCATCCTGATGTTCATAACAGCATTATCAACAATAACAAAAAGATGGTAGGAGCACAAATGTCCCTCAACTGATGAATGGATAAAGATTCAATTTTCTATCTATCTATCTATCTATCTATCTATCTATCTATCTATCTATCTATTTATATCTATCTATCATCTATCTATCTATCTATCTATCTATCTATCTATCTATCTATCATCTAATCTATCTGTATCTATATCTATCATCTATCATCTATCTATCTATCTATCATCTATCATCTATCTATCTATCTATCTATCTATCTATCTATCTATCTATCTATCATCTATATCTATCTATCTATCTATCTATCTATCTATCTATCTATCTATCTATCTACCCAATATTACTCTGCCATCAAAAAGAATGTAATCTGCCATTTGCACTGATGTGGATGGAGCTAGAATGTATTTTTCTAAGTGAAATAACTCAGTCAGAGAAAGACAAATACCTTATGATCCTACTCATATGTGGAATTTAAGAAACAAAACAGATGAACATATGCCAAAGGAAAATAAAACAGAGAAAGAAACCATAAGAGACTCTTAAAGATAAAGAACAAACCACGGGTTGATGGAGGGGTGTGTGTGAGGGATGGGCTAAATGGGTGATGGGTATTAAGGAGGGCACTTGTTATGATGAACATGGGGTGTTATATGTAAGTGAAACACTATATTCTTTTTTAATGTTTTTTATTTTTGTTTTTTAATTATTATGTTAAACACCATACATTAAATCATTAGTTTTTGATGTAGTGTTCCATGATTCATTATTTGCATATAAAACCCAGTGCTCCATGCAGAACATGCCCTCCTTAATACCTATCACCAGGCTAACCCATCCCCCCAACCCCTCCCCTCTAGACACCTCACTATGTTTCTCAGAGTCCATAGACTCTCACGGTTTGTCTCCCCCTCCTTTTAACCCCCTTTCATTCTTCCCCTCCTGCTATATTCTTCTTCAACTTTTTAAAACATATAATGTATTATTTGTTTCAGAGGTACAGATCTGTGATTCAACAGTCTTACATAACTCACAGCACTCAGCATAGCACATACCCTGCCCAATGACTATCACCCAGTGACGCCATCCCTCCCAGCCCCCACCACTCCAGCAACCCTCAGTTTGTTTCCTGAGATTAAGAAATCCTCATATCAGTGAGGTCATATGATACATGTCTTTCTTTGATTGACTTCTTTTGCTCAGCATAATACCCTCCAGTTCTATCCATGCCGTTGCAAATGGCAAGATCTCATTCTTTTTGATGGCTGCATAATATTCCATTGTGTACACATAACACTTCTTCTTTTTCCATTCATCTATCGATGGACATCTTGGCTCTTTCTACAGATTCGCTATTGTGGACACTGCTGCTATAAGCATCGGGGTGCACGTACCCCTTCAGATCCCTATATTTGTATCTTTGGGGTAAATACCCAGTAATGCAATTGCTGGGTCATATTGTAGCTCTATTTGCAACTTTTTGAGGAACCTGCATACAGTTTTCCAGAGTGGTTGCACCAGCTTGCATTCCCACCAACAGTGTAAGAGGGTTCCCCTTTCTCTGCATCCCCACAAACATCTGTCGTTTCCTGACTTGTTAATTTTAGCCGTTATGACTGGTGTAAGGTGGTATCTCATTGAGGTTTTGATTTGGATTTCCCTGATGTCGAGCGATGTTGAGGACTTTTTCATGTGTCTGTTGGCCATTTGGATATCTTCTTTGGAAAAATATCTGTTCATGTCTCTGCCCATTTCTTGATTGGATCATTTGTTCTTTGGGTGTTGAGCTTGAGAAGTTCTTTATAGATTTTGGATACTAGCCCTTTATCTGATATGTCCTTTGCAAATATCTTCTCCCATTCTATTAGTTGTTTTTTTGGTTTTGTTGACTGTTTCCTTTGCTGTGCAAAAGCTTTTTATTTTGATGAAGTCCCAAAACTTCAATTTTGACCTTGCTTCCCTTGTCTTTGGCGATGTTTCTAGGGAGAAGTTGCTGCGGCTGAGGTCGAAGAGATTGTTGCCTGTGTTCTCCTTTAGGATTTGGATGGACTCCTGTCTCGCATTTAGGTCTTTCAAACATTTGGAGTCTATTTTTGTGTGTGGTGTAAGGAAATGGTCCATTTTCATTCTTCTGCATGTGGCTTTCCATTTTCCCAATACCATTTGTGGACGAAACAGTCTTTGTTTCATTGGATATTTTTTCCTACTTTGTCAAAGATTAGTTGACCATAGGGTTGAAGGTCCATTTCTGCGCTCTCTATTCTGTTCCATTGATTGATGTGTCTGTTTTTGTGCCAGTACCATAGTGTCTTGATGATGACAGATTTGTAATAAAGCTTGAAGTCCAGAATTGGATGACACCAGCTTTGCTTTTCTTTTTCAAAATTCCTCTGGCTTTTCAGGGTCTTTTCTGGTTCCATACAAATTTTAGGATTATTTGTTCCATTACGTTGAAAAAAAGTGGAAAGTATTTTGATATGGATTGCATTAAATTTGTAGATTGCTCTAGGTAGCAATAACATCTTCACAATATTTCTTCTTCCAATCCATGAGCATGGAACGTTTTCCATTTCTTTGTGTCTTCCTCAATTTCTTTCATGAGTATTTTATAGTTTTCTGAGTACAGATTCTTTGCCTCTTTGGTTAGATTTATTCGTAGGTATCTTATGGTTTTGGGTGCAGTTGTAAATGGGATCAACTCCTTAATTTCTTTCTTCTGTCTTGATGTTGGTGTATAGGAATGCCACTGATTTCTGTGCTTTGACTTTCTATCCTGTCAGTTTACTGAATTCCTGCATGAGTTCTAGCAGTGTTGGGGTGGAGTATTTTGGGTTTTCCACATAAAGTATCATATCATCTGCAAAGAGTGAGAGTTTGAATTCTTCTTTGGTAATTCGGATGCCTATATTTCTTTTTGTTTGATTGCTGTGGCTACGACTTCTCATACTCTGTTGAGTAGCAGTGGTGATAGTGGACATTCCTGTGATGTTCCTGACCTTAGGGGGAAAGCTCTCAGCTTTTCCCCATTGAGAATGATATTCGCTGTGGGTTTTTCATAGATGGCTTTTATGATATTGAGTTATGTACCCTCTATCCCTATAGTCTGAAGAGTTTTGATCAAGAAAAGTTGCTGTCCTTTGTAAAATGCTTTTTCTGCATCTGTTAAGAAGATCATATGTTTCTTGTTCTTTATTTTATTAATGTATTGTATCACATTGATTGATATGTGGGTGTTGAACCAACCTTGCAGCCCAGGGATAAATTCCATTTGGTCATGGTGAATAATCCTTTTAATGTACTGTTGGATGCTATTAGCTACTATTTTGGTGAGAATTTTTGCATTCATGTTCATCAAGGATATTGGCCTGTAATTCTCCTTTTTGATGTGGTTTTGTCTGGTTTTGTGTCAAGGTAATGGTGACCTTATAAAACGAGTTTGGGAGTTTTCCTTTCATTTCTCTTTTTGGAACAGTTTCAGAAGAATAGGTATTAATTCTTCTTTAAATATTTGGTAGAATTCCCCTGGGAAGCCATCTGGCCCTGGGCTTTTGTTTGTTGGGAGATTTTTGATTACTGCTTCAGTTTCCTTAGTGGTTTTAGATCTGTTCAGGTTTTCTATTTCTATCTGGTTCGGTTTTGTTAGTTGATACATCTCTAGGAATGCATCCATTTCTTCCAGATTATCTAATTTGCTGGCATAGAGTTGCTCATAATATGTTCTTCTAGTTGTTTGTATGTCTTTGGTTTTGGCCGTGATCTCTCTTCTTTCATTTATGATTTTATTTATTTGAGTCCTTTCTCTCTCTCTCTCTCTCTTTTGATAAGTCTGGCCAGGGTGTATCAGTCTTGTTAATTCTTTCAAAGAACCAGCTCCTAGTTTTGTTGATCTGTTCCACTGTTCTTTTGGTTGCTATTTCATTGATTTCTGCTCTGATCTTTATTATTTCTCTTGTCCTGCTGGGTTTAGGCTTTATTTGCTGTTCTTTCTTCAGCTCCTTTAGGTGTAGTGTTAGGTTGTGTATTTGAGAACTTTCTTGTTTCTTGAGAAAGGTTTGCATTGCTATATACTTTCTTCTTAGGACTTCCTTTGCTGCATCCCGAGGATTTTGAATGGTTGTCTTTTCATTTTCATTTGTTTCCATGAATTTTTAAAATTTGTCTTTAATTTCTTGTTTGAGCCATTCATTCTTTAGTAGGATGCTATTTATCATCCATGTATTGGAGTTCTATCCGAATTTCCTCTTGTGATTGAATTCTAGTTTCAAAGCATTGTGGTCTGAAAATGTGTAGGGAATGATCTCAATCTTTTGGTACTGGTTTGACCTGAATTGTGACCTAGTATATGATCTATTCTAGATCTATTCTGGACAATGTTCCATGGAGAAGAATGTGTATTCCGTTGCTTTGCGATGGAATGTTCTAAATATTTCTTGAAACCCATTTGGTCCAGTGCATCATTTTAAGTCTATTTCCTTATTGATCTTTTGCTTAGATGATCTCTCCATTTCACTGAGGGGGTGTTAAAGTCCACTGCTATTATTGTGTTGTTGTCGATGTGTTTCTTTACTTTTGTTATTAATTGGCTCAAATCATTAGCTGCTCCCATGTTAGGGGCATAGATATTTACAGTTGTTAGATCTTCTTGTTCGATAGACCCTTTGAGTAGGATATAATGTCCTTCCTCATCTCTTATTACAGTCTTTGATTAAAATCTAATTTGTCTGATATAAGGATTGTCATCCCCGCTTTCTTTTGGTGTCCATTAGCATGGTAAATGATTTTCCACCCCCTCACTTTCAATCTGGGGGTGTCTTGGGTCTAAAATGAGTCTCCTGCAGACAGTATATCGATGGGTCTTGTTTTTTTTTTTTTTTCCCCAATCTGATAGCCTGTGCCTTTTGATTGGGACATTCAGCCCATTTACATTCAGGTCAACTTTTGAAAGATATGAATTTAGTGCCATTGTATTGCCTGTAAGGTGACTGTTACTGTGTATTGTCTGTGTTCCTTTCTGGTCGATGTTACTTTTAGGTTCTCTCTTTGCTTAGAGGACCCCTTTCAATATTTCTTGTAGGGCTGGTTTTGTGTTTGCAAAATTCCTTTAGTTTTTGTTTGTCCTGGAAGTTTTTTATCTCTCCTTCAATTTTCAATGACAGCCTAGCTGGATATAGTATTCTTGGCTGCATATTTTTCTCATTAATGCTCTGAACATATTATGCCACTTCTTTCTGGCCTGCCATGTCTCCTTGGATAGGTCTGTTACCAATCTAATATTTCTACCATTGTAGGTTACAGATCTCTTCTCCCGAGCTGCTCTCAGGATTTTCTCTTTGTCTCTGAGACTCATAAATTTTATTATTAGATGTTGGGTTATTGACCTATTTATATGGATTTTGAGAGGGGTTCTCTGTGCCTCCTGGATTTTGATGCCTGTTTCCTTCCCCAAATTAGGGAAATTCGCTGCTATAATTTGCTCCAATATACCTTCTGCCCCTCTCTCTCTCTAAATTCTACTCCTCAAACCAATATTACACTATATATTAACTAACTAGAATTTAAATAAAAGTTTGAAAATAAAAAAATAATTGGGATAAATCTGGGAGTTAAAAAACAAAAACAAACAAACAAAAAACAGGTAATAGACATGCAAAGTATAAGGAGAAAGGTATCCAAGTATATCAGTAAAGAAGGCCAACAAACATTGAAAGAGACCAAGAGAACAAAGGATGAGAGAAAAACTATAGAAACAACCCCAAAACAATTAACAAAAAGGCAGTGAATACATATCTATCAATGATTACTTTGAATGTAAATGGATGTAATGCTGAAATTCAAATATATAGGGTGACAAAGTGACTAGAAGCATAATACCAATCTATATGTTGTCTACATGACAAGATTATTTCAGATCCAAAGGCAAATACAGAGTGGAAGTGAGTGGATGGAGAAACATTTCTTATGTTAAAGGATGTCAAAATACAGCCAGGGTAGCAATACTTATATCAGATAAAATAGACTTTAAAACAATGACTGGAGGAAGAGAGAAAGAAGGGCACTATATAATAATAAAGGGGAAAATCAAACAAGATATCATCATTGTAAATGTTTATGCACCCAACATGGGAGCACCGAAAAGCATTAAATTCTTAATAACAAACATGAAGGGCATAATCAGTAATAATACAATAGTAAGGAACTTTAACACCCCAGTTACATAAATGGACAAACATCCAAACAGTTAATCAACAATAAAACAATGGCTTTGAAGGATGCACTGGACCACATGGATTTATCAGATATATTCAGAATATTCCATCCTAAAAAAGCATAATACACATTCTTTTCAAGTGCACATGGAACACACTCCACAATAGATCACATATTAGGTGACAAAACAAGTCTCAACAGATTCAAAAAATCAAAGTCATACCATACATCTTTTCAGACCACAACACTATGAAACTGAATCTTAACCACAAGAAAATATCTGGAAAGAACAAAAATACATGAAGATTAAATAACATGCTACTAAACAATGAATGAGTCAATCAGATATACAGAACAAACAAACAAACAAAAACACAAGGAGGCAAATGGAAATGGAAACACAATAGTCCAAGAAGAGTTAAGATGGTGGAGGAGTAGGGGACCCTAATTTCGTCTGGTCCCTGGAATTCAGCTATAGACTTATCAAATCACTCTAAACACCTGCAAAATCAATGGGAGATTTGAGAAAAGAAGTGCTGTTATCCTACAAATAGAAAAATGACCACTTTTTAGAAGTTAAGAGGTGTGGAGAAGTGAATCTGGGGTGATATATCAGAAGATAGGGAGGTGGTTAGGGAGGTTGCTTACGGAGGCTACTACAAAGTATAAGAAGCAGAGCACAAAATCAGATCTTTTAGAAGTCTGCTACAGAGGGGGACGTCATTGGCTTAAAGGTGTTCAGGTGGCAAAAATGGGGCAGAATCCCAGGTGGGACAGCAAGGACTTAGGATCCCTGGGGTCACAAAAAGAATGGGGGTGCTTGAGTGCAGCAGAATTCTCAGACACTGGAATGGGGAAGTCAGCTGCAAACAGTGAGTGTAGGTGCTGCCTCTCTGCTCAGTGTTGCCATGAACTGCGAACCTCTGCATGGTATGCAACGGATCTCCAGGCATGGGCCCAGCAAAAGGCAGAAGAGTGGTAAGACCCTCCTCCCTCACCTGGGAGGAATGTAGTGGATCTGTACAGCAGAAGGTCAATAAGGAAACAAAGGCTTTAAATGATGCACTGGACCAGGTGGACGTCACAGATATATTCAGAGCATTTCATCCTAAAGCAACAGAAAACACATTCTTCTCAAATGCACATGGAGCATTCCCCAGAAGAGGTCACATACTGGGTCACAAATCAGGTCTTGACCAGTACAAAAAGACAGATATTATTCCATGCATGTTTTCAGACCACAATACTTTAAAACTTTAACTCAATCACAAGATAAAATTTGGAAGGAACACAAATGCATGGAGGTTAAAGAGCACCCTGCTAAAGAACAGATGGGTCAACCAAGACATTAAAGGAGTTTAAAAAATACTTGGAAAGAGATAAAAATGAAAACACGACACTTCAGAAATTTTGGATGCAGTAAAAGCATATACTTCTTATGAGGGAAGTATATAGCAATACAGGTCTTTCTCAAGAAATAAGAAAATTCTCAAATACACAATCTAACCATACACCTAAAGGAGCTGGAGAAAGAACAGCAAATAAAGTCTAAATTCAGCAGAAGAAAAATAATAGAGATTAGAGCAGAAATCAATGAAATAGAAATCAAAAGAATAGTAGAATATGTCAACAAAACTACGAGCTGAAAGAATTAATAAGATTGGTAAACTCATAGCCAGGCTTATCAAAAAGAAAAGAGAAAGGATCTAAATAAATAAAATCATGAATTAAAGAGGAGAGATCATAATCAACACTGAAGAAATACAAACAATTATAAGAACATATTATGAGCAACTATATGACAACAAATTAGGCAATCTGGAAGAAATGGATGCATTCCAAAAATCTCCCAACAAACGAGAGTCCAGGGCTGGATGGCCTCCCAGCCAAATTATACAAAACAGTTGAAGAATTAAACCTATTCTTCTGAAGCTGTTTCAAAAATGTAGAAATTGAAGGAAAATGTCCAAATTCTTTCTATGAGGCTAGCATTACCTTGATCCCAAAACTAGACAAAGATGCCACCAAAAACGAGAATTACAGACCCATAACCCTGATAAGTATGGATGTTTCCTCTCAATAGATGCAGAAAAAGCATACGAGAAAATACAGCATCCTTTCTTAATTAAAACACTCTGCAATGTAGGGATGGGGGAACATACCTCAATATCATAAAAGCCATATATAAAAATCCCACAACAAATATCATCTTCATTTGGGAAAAATTGAAAGCTTTTCTCCTAAAGTAAGGGACATGACAGGGATGTCCACTGTCACCACTGCTGTTCAACATACTACTGGAAGTCCTAACCTCAGCAATCAGACAACAGAAAGAAATAAAAGGCACTTAAATCAGCAAAAAAGAAGCCAAACCTTCACTCTTCACAAATGACTTTATACTTTATGTGGAAAACCCAAAAGACCCCACCCCCAAATTGCTAGAACTGATACAGGAATTCAGCAAAGTGGTAGGAAATAAAAATCAGTGCACAGAAATCAGTTGTGTGTCTATACACTAACAGTGAGGCAGAAGAAAAAGAAATCACGAATCAATCCCATTTACAACTGCACCAAAAACCATAAGATACCTAGGAATAAATCTAACGAAGGAGGTAAAGGATCTGTACTCTGAAAACTCTGAAAGAAATAGAGGAAGACACGAAGAAGGGGGAAAACGTTCCATGCTCATGGATCGGAAGAACAAATGTTGGTAAAATGTCTATGCTACACAAAGCAATCATACATTCAATGCAAACCTTATGAAAATACCATCAACAATTTTCGCACAGCTAGAACAAAATCCTAAATTTGTATGGAATCAGAAAAGACCCAGAATAGACAAAAGAAAGTTGAAAAAGAAAACCAAAGCTGGAGGCATCAAATTGTGGACTTTAAGCTATGTTACAAAGCTGTATTCATCAAGACAGTATGGTACTGATACAGAAACAGACACATCAATGTAATAGAATAGAGAAGACAGAAAGGGACACTAAACTTTATGGTCAACTCTTTTTTGACAAAGCAGGAAAGAATACTCAATGGAAGAAAATATATAGTTCCCAAATGGTATTGGGAACATTGGATAGCCACACACTGAAGAATCAAACTGCAGCACTTTCTTATATCATACACAAAAACGAAGTCAAAAGTGAAGAAAGACCCATATGTGAGACAGGTATCCCTCAAAATCCTAGAGAACACAAGCAGCAACACTTTTGATCTCGGGTGTAGGAACTTCTCACTATATATGTCTCCTGAGGTAAAGGAAACAAAAGGAAAATGAACTATTGGGACTTCATCAAGATAAAAAGCTTTTGCACAGCAAAGGAAACAGTCAACAAAATGTAAAGGCAACCTACAGAATGTGAGAAGATATTTCAAATGTCTTATCAGATAAAGGACTAGTATCCAAAATCTATAAAGAACTTACCAAATTGAACACCCAAAAAACAAACAAAAAAATCCAACTAAGAAAAGGGCAGAAGACATGAACAGATATTTCTCCAAAGAAGACATACAAATGCCCAACAGATGCATGAAATAAGCTCCACATCACGTAGTATCAGGGAAATACAAATTAAAAGCACAACGAAATACCACCTGACACTGGTCAGAATGGATAAAATTTACTCAGGAAATGGCAGGTGTTGGTGAGGATGTGGAGAAAAAGGAACCCTCTTAAAATGTTGGTGGGAATGCAAACTGGTGTAGCCACTTTGGAATAGAGTATAAAAATTACTTACAAAGTTGAAAATAGAGATAGCATTTGACCCAGCCATCACACTACTAGGCATTTACCCAAAGGTTATATAGTATTCATGAAGGGGTACATGCTCCCAAATATTTATAACAGCAATGTCCACCATACATAAAAATCTGCAAAGAGCCCAGATGTCCATTGACAGATGAATGGATAAAGAAGATGTGATGCACCCCCACAAAAGGGGGCAGGGCAACTCTCCCCAAACAGGGTTACCTGAGTAAAAGCAAGGCAGGCCCCTCCCTCAGAAGACAGGCTGGGAAAAAAAGAGGCCAGCAACCCTAAGGTCCCTAGAAAACAGGTGCATCTTGCTTGGGTTGCTGTCAATAATTTGGACTCTATACATTCCCTCCACCACCCCTCAACAGAATAACTAAGAAGAAGAACCCACAAAATAATAAAAAGACTTAGAGCCTGTGACTTATGCCACAGATTTACAAATGGATACTATCATAACCAAGATGTCGGAGATGGAATTCAGGGTAGCAATTGTGAAGATGATAGCTAGAATGGAGAAATCAAATAATGACAACATAGAGTTTCTTAGGGCAAAAACGAAAGCTGAATTAGCAGAAATTAAAAATGCTAACAATAGATCCAATCTAATCTAGATAATCTAACAACTAGGGTAAGCAAGGCGGAAGAACAAATTAGTAATTTAGAAGACCAATTAATAGACAAGAAAGGAAAAGAGGAGGCCAGGGACAAACAACTCAGAATCCATGATAATACAATCAGAGAAATAAGTGACACCATAAAACATTACAATGTCAGAATTATTGGAATCCCTGAGGGGTGGAGAGAGAGAGAGAGGACTAGGAGATATACTTGAGCAAATCGTAGCTGAGAACTTCTCTAATCTGTGGAATGAAACAAACATTCATGTCTTAGAGGCAGAGAGGACCCCTCCTAAGATCAAGGAAAACAGGCCAACACCTTAGCACGTAATAGTAAAACTCACAAATCTTAGAACCAGGAAGCCATCTTAAGGGCAGTTAGGGAGAAGTGATTCCTTACATACAGAGGGAGGAATGTCAGAATAATGTCAGACGTATCCACAGAGACCTGGCAAGCCAGAAAGGCCTAGCAAGACATATTCAGGGTACTAAACGAGAAGAACATACAGCCAAGAATACTTTATCCGATAAGGCTGTCATTTAGAATGGATGGAGAAATGAAGAGCTTCCAAGACCAGCAGAAACTGAAAGAATATGTGACCACTAAGCCAGCCATACAAGAAATATTAAGGGGGGTTCTATAAAAGGAGAAAGACCCCAAGAGTGATATACAACAGAAATTTACAGGGACAATCTATAAAAACAAGGTCTTCACAGGCAAGATGATGATAATACATTCATTTTTCAATAATCACTCTCAACGTGAATGGCCTAAATGTTCCCATAAAACGGCACAGGGTTGCAGATTGGATAAATAGACAGGGCCCATCCATATGCTGTCTATAAGAGACTCATTTTGAACCTAAACATACATCCAGACTGAAAGTGAAAGGATGGAGATCCATCTTCCATGCCAGTGGACCTCAAAATAAAGCTGGGGTAACAATTCTTATATCAGACAAATTAGATTTTAAACTAAAGTCTGTAGTTAGAGATATAGAAGGACATTATATCATTCTTAAAGGGTCTATCCAACAAGAAGATCTAACAGTTGTAAATATCTATGCCTGCAACATGGGAACAGCCATCTACATAAGCCAACTGCTAACCAAAATAAAGATTCATATTGATAACAATATGTTAATTATAGGAGACCTCAATGCTCCACTCTCAGCAATGGACAGATCATCTAAGCATAAAAACAACAAAGAAACAAGAGCTTTGAATGACACACCAGACCAGATGGACCTCATAGACATATACAGAACATTCCACCCTAAAACAACAGAATACTAATTCTTTACAAGTGCACATGAAACTTTCTCCAGAAGAGACCACATTCTGGGTCACAAATCCGGTCTCAACCAATACCAAAAGATTGAAATTATTCCCTGCATATTGTCAGATCACAGTGCCTTAAAACTGGAACTCAATCACAAGATACAACCAGACTGAAAGTGAAGGGATGGAGATCCAACTTCCATGCCGACGGACATCAAAAGAAAGCTGGGGTAGCAATTTTCATATCAGAAACATTAGATTTGAAACTAAAGTTTGTAGTTAGAGACACAGAAGGAGATTATATCATTCTTAAAGTGTCTGTCCAAGAAGAAAATCTAACAATTGTAAATATCTATGCCTGCAACATGGGAGCAACCATCTACATAAGCCAACTGTTAGCCAAAATAAACAGTCATATTGACAATAATATGATAATTGTAGGAGACCTCAACACTCCGCTCTCAACACTAGACAGATCGTCCAAGCAGAAAATCAACAAGGAAACAAGAGCTTTGAATGACACACTGGTCCTGATGGACCTAATAGATATATACAGAACATTCCACCCTAAAACAACAGAATACACATTTTTCTCAAGTGCACATGGAACTTTATCCAGAATAGACCACACACTGGGTCAAAAATCAGGTCTCAACAAATACCAAAAGATTGAGATTATTCCCTGCATCTTCTCAGACCATAATGCTTTAAAACTGGAACTCAATCACAAAAAAAAAAAAACTTAGAAGAATTTCAAACACATGGACACTAAAGACCACTCTGCTCAAGAACGTTTGAGTCAAACAGGAAATCAAAGAAGAACTTAAGCAATTCATGGAAACCAACGAGAACGAAAACACATTGGCCCAAAACCTATGGGATACTGCAAAGGTGGACCTAAGGAAGAAATACATAGCCATCCAAGCCTCACTCAAAAAAATAGAAAAATCCTGAATTCATCAACTAACTCTCCACCTTAAAGAACTGAAGAAAAAGCAACAAACGATGCCTAAGCCATGCATTTAAAGAGAAATAATTACGATTAGAGCAGAGAACAATGAATTAGAAACCGGAAACACAGTAATCAGATCAATGAAACTAGAAGTTGGTTCTTTGAAAGAACTAATAGGATCAAGAAACCACTGGCCAGACTTATCGAAAAGAAAAGAGAAAGAAGGGGCACCTGGGTGGCTCAGTCGTTAAGCATCTACCTCCGGCTCAGGTCATGATCCCAGGGTCCTGGGATCGAGTCCCACATTGGGCTGCCTGCTTGGTGGGAAGCCTGCTTCTCCCTCTCCTACTCCCCCAGCTTGTGTTCCCTCTCTTGCTGTCTCTGTCTCTCTGTCAAATAAATAAATAAAATCTTTAAAAAAGAGAAAGGACCCAAATTAATAAAATTATGAATGGAAACTGATTGATCATGACTAACACCAAGGAAATGGAAACAATTATTAGAAATTATTATCAACAACTTTATGCCAATAAATTGAGAAACCTGGATGAAATGGATGCCTTCCTGGGAACCTATAAGCTGCCAGGATGGAAACAGGATGGAATTGACAACATGAATAGGCCAATAACCAGTAACGAGATTGAAGCAGTGATCAAAAACCTCCCAAAAAACAAGTGTCCAGGGCCTGATAGATTCCCTGGGGAATTCTACCAAACATTCAAAGAAGAAATAATACCTATTCTATTGAAGTTGTTTCAAAAAGTAGAAACAGAAGGGAAGCTTCCAGACTCATTCTATGAGGCCAGAATTACCTTAATCCCCAAACCAGGCAAAGATCCCATCACAAAGGAGAATTTCAGACAGTAATCCCTGATGAATATGGATTCCAAAATCCTCAATGAAATCCTAGTTAATAATACATAACTAGGTTATGTATTATATGAAATCCTCAATTTTGGAATATGGATTCCAAAATCCTCAATGAAATCCTAGTTATAATACATAACTAGGTATGAAATCCTAGTTAATAATACATAATAATACATAAGATCTAACAATACATAAAAGGATCATCCACCATGACCAAGTGGGGTTTATCCCCGGGAGGCAAGGGTGGTTCAACATTTGCAAATCAATCAGTGTGATAGAACACATTAATAAGAGGAGAAAGAGGGACCATAGTGTCCTCTCAGTTGATGCAGAAAAAGCATTTGACAAGATACAAAATCCTTTCCTGATTAAAACCCTCAAAGCATAGGGATAGAGGGAACATTCCTCAAGTTCATAAAATCCATCTATGAAAAAGCCACAGTGAATGTCATCCTCAATGGGGAAAAGCTGAGAACCTTTCCCTTAAGATCAGGAACACATCAAGGATGCTCACTTGCCACTATTGTTCCACATAGTACTAGAAGTCCTGGCAACAGCAATCAGACAACAAAAGAAATAAAAGGTATTCATTTTAACAAAGAAGAAATCAAACTCCCTCTCTTCACAAATGACATGATACTTTACGTGGAAAACCCAAAAGACTCCACCCCCAAATTACTAGAACTCATACAGCAAATCAGTAATGTGGCAGGATACAAAATCAATGCACAAAAATCATTTACTTTCCTATACGCTAACAATGTAACCGTAGAAAGAGAAATTAGGGAATTGATTCCATTTACAATAGCACAATGAGCTATGAGATATTTGGAATAAATCTAACAAAAGAGGTAAATGATCTATACTCTAGAATCTACAGAACAGTTATGAAAGACATTGAAGAAGACACAAAAAGATGGAAAAATATCCCATGCTCATGGATTGGAAAATAAACATTGTTAAAATGTCTATGCTACCCAGAGCAACCTATACCTTCAATGCCATCCTGATCAAAATTCCAATGACATTTTTCAAAGTGCTGGAACAAACAATCCTAAAATTTGTATGGAATCAGAAAAGACCCCGAGTCACCAAGGAAATGTTGAAAAACAAAAACAAAGCTGGGGGCATCACGTTGCCCAATTTCAAGATATATTATAAAGCAGTGATCACCAAACAGCATGTTAATGGCACCAAAACAGACATACAACAATGGAACAAGGATAGAGAGGCCAAAAATGGACCCTCAACTCTATGGTCAAATAATCTTTGACAAAGCAGGAAAAAATATGCAATGGAAAAAAAGAGAGTCTCTTTAATAAATGGTTCTGGGAAATTGGACAGCTATATACAGAAGAATGAAACTTGACCATTCTCTAATGCCATACACAAAGATAAACTCAAAATGGATGAAAGACCTCAATGTGAGACAGGAATCCATCAAAATCCTGGAGGAGAACATAGGCAGTAACCTCTTTCTAATCGGCCACAGCAACTTCTTTCAAGATTCATCACTAAAGGCTAATGAAACAAAAACAAAAATGAAGTTTTGGGACTTCATTAAGATAAAAAACTTCTGCACAGCAAAGGAAATGGTCAATAAAAAAAAGAGGCAAACCACAAAACGGGAGAAGATATTTTCCCAAATGACACTACAGACAATGGACTGGAACCGAAGATCTATAATGAACTTCTCAAACTCAACACCCAAAAAACAAATAATCAAGTCAAGGGGGCGGAGAAGTAGGAGACCTGGATTTCGTCTGGTCTCAGGAATTCAGCTGAATAGGGATCAAACTATTGTAAACACCTACACACTCAACAGGAGATCAAAGAAAAGAATAGCAACGACTCTCTGAACAGAAAAGTGACCAGTTCTGGAAGGTAAGACATGTGGAGTAGTGAATCCGAGGCGATATTCGGGAGGATATACGGCAGGGAAGGGGGCCTCCATCCGCGGCTTCTCGCAAGTGATAGAGCAGCAGAGCACAAAATCGGAACTTTTAGAAGTCGGCTCCGCTGAGGGACGTTTCTTCACTGGCTAAGCGGGGGGTATTACACTCACGGGACAGTGTGGACTCAGGACCCTCGGGATCACAGGAAGACCGGGGGTGCCTGAGTGCAGCAAAGTTCCCAGGTATAAGGGCGGGGAAGCTGGCTCCAGAGAGGGAGCCAAGGCGTGGGCTCTCAGCTCGGGGTTGCCATAAAATGTGATCGGTTACACAGTAGGACTCCCCTTCCTCCCCCACTGCGGAGCACACCGCAATGATCCGCTGGGTTTGGAGACTCCACACGGAGTCAGGTGCCAGAGATAGAAATGCTGGGTCACAGGCCAGGTGAGCACAGAGTGTGGACAGAGACGGGGGAGACGGCAGTGATTGACTGATTTTCTCTGGGGGCACACTGAAGAGTGGGGCCCCAGTTTCTCGGCTTCTCTGGGGCAGAGATTGGGAGGCTGTCATTTTCACTGTGGTCCTCCAAAGCTGTACCGAAAGCTTGCAGGAAACAAGAGCCCCTGAGAGCAAACCCCAGCAGATTACTTAGCCTGGACCGACAAGGTCGGGGCAATTCTGCCTCCGGCAAAGACATTTGGGAACCATGGCAACAGGCCGCTCCCCCAGAAGATCAGCAAGAACAGCCAGCCAAGACCAAGTTTACCGATCAATGAGAACGGCAGAACTCCAGCGCTAGAGGAATACTGCACATAGAATTAATGGCTTTTTTACCATGATTCTTTAGTCTTTCAAAGTTAATTTTTTAACTGTCTTTTTTTTTTCTTTTTCCCTTTTTCAACCAACATCTTATCAATCCCTTTTTTAAAGAAAGATTTTTTTTTCATTATTAGAGTCATAGTCTCTCCCTTCATAGTAGTTACCCTTATTTTTGGCATATATATATAAGTTGTTCCCTCTTTAAAATTTTGAGATACAGTTTCTTCTATCAGATCAAAATATACACTAAATCTCTAGTGTATGGTTTTGTTCCAGTCTCCTGCCTGATCACATTCTCCCCCTTCTTATTTTTTCTTTTTTTTTAATCCTCTTCTTTCATTTTTCAAACAACCTCTTATCAATTCTTTTTTTAAATTTTTTATAATTTTCATCTTTACACTCATATTCCATCCCTTCATCATATCAAACCTTATTTTGTATATATATGTCTTTCATTCTTTAAAATTTTGAGAGGCACTTTCTTCTACCAGACCAAATACACCCAAAATCTAGTGTATGGCACTAAACTATGCACCAGCCTGATCATATTTGATCATATTCTGATTTATTTTGTTGTGCTCTGTTTTAGTTTGTTTTTGTCTTTTTTCTCTTTTTTTTCTGTTTATTTTTTATAAATTTTTTATTGTTAAGTTAATCACCATACATTGCATCATTAGTTTTTGATGTAGTGTTGCATGATTCATTGTTTGTGCATAACACCCAGTGCTCCATGCAGAATGTGCCCTCTTTAATACCCATCACCAGGATAACCCATCCCCCCACCCTCTCCCCTCTAGAACCCTCAGTTTGTTTTTCAGAGTCCATTGTCTCTCATGGTTCGTCTCCCCATCCGACTTACTCCCTTTCATTTTTCCTCTCCTGCTATCTTCTTTCTCTTTTTCTTTTTTTCTTAACATATGTTGCATTATTTCTTTCAGAAGTACAGATCTGTGATTCAACAGTCTTGCACAATTCACAGCGCTCACCGTAGCACATACCCTCCCCAATGTCTGTCACCCAGCCACCCCATCCTCCAACCCCCACCACTCCAGCAAACCTCAGTTTGTTTCCTGAGATTAAGAATTCCTCATATCAGTGAGGTCATATGATACATGTCTTTCTCTGATTGACGTATTTCACTCAGCATAACACCCTCCAGTTCCATCCACGTCATTGCAAATGGCAAGATCTCATTCCTTTTGATGGCTGCATAATATTCCATTGTGTATATACACCAATTCTTTATCCATTCATCTGTCGAAGGACATCTTGGCTCTTTCCACAGTTGCGCTATTGTGGACATTACAGCTATAAACATTGGGGTGAATGTACCCCTTCAGATCCCTACATTTGTAACTTTGTGGTAAATACCCAGTAGTGCAATTGCTGGATCATATGGTAGCTCTATTTTCAACTGCTTGAGGAACCTCCATACTGTTTGCCAGAGTGGTTACACCAGCTTGAATTCCCACCAAGAGTGTAGGAGGGTTCCCCTTTCTCCACATCCCCACCAACATCTGTCGTTTCCTGACTTGTTAATTTTAGCCATTCTGACTGGTGTGAGGTGGTATCACATTGAGGTTTTGATTTGGAATTCCCTGATGCCGAGTGATGTTGAGCACTTTTTCATGTGTCCCTTGGCCATTTGGATGTATTCTTTGGAAAAATGTCTGTTCATGTCGTCTGCCCATTTCTTGATTGGATCATTTGTTTCTGGGTGTTGAGTTTGATAAGTTCTTTATAGATTTTGGATACTAGCCCTTTATCTGATATGTCATTTGCAAATATCTTCTCCCATTCTGTTGGTTGACTTTTGGTTTTGTGGACTGTTTATTTCCTGTGCAAAAGCTTTTTATCTTGATGAAATCCCAAAGGTTCATTTTTGCCTTTGCTTCCCTTGCCTTTGGCGATGTTTCTAGGAAGAATTTGCTGCGGCTGAGGTCAAAAAGGTTGCTACCTGTGTTCTCCTTCAGGATTTTGATGGACTCCTGTCTCACGTTTAGGTCTTTCAACCATATGGAGTCTATTTTTGTGTGTGGTGTAAGGAAATGGTCCAGTTTCATTCTTCTGCATGTGGCTGTCCAATGTTCCCAACACCATTTGTTGAAGAGACTGTCTTTTTTCCATTGGACATTCTTTCCTGCTTCATCAAAGATGAGCTGACCATAAAGTTGAGGGTCCATTTCTGGGCTCTCGATTCTGTTCCATTGATCTATGTGTCTGTTTTTGTGCCAGTACCATACTGTCTTGATGACGACAGTTTTGTAATAGAGCTGGAACTCTGGAATTGTGATGCCACCAGCTTTGCATTCTTTTTCAATGTTCCTCTGGCTATTCAGGGTGTCTTCTGGTTCCATACAAATTTTAGGATTATTTTTTCCATTTTTTGTAAAAAGTGGATGGTATTTTGATGGGGATTACATTCAATTTGGAGATTGCTCTAGGTAGCATTGACATCTTCACAATGTTTGTTCTTCCAAACCATGAGCATGGAACATTTTTCCATTTCTTTGTGTCTTCTTCAATTTCTTTCATGAGTATTTTATAGTTTTCTGAGTACAGGTCTTCTGCCTCTTTGGTTAAATTTATTCCTAGGTATCTTATGGTTTTGGGTGCAATTGTAAATGGGATTGACTCCTTTGTCTCTCTTCTGTCTTGTTGTTGTATAGGAATGCCACTGATTTCCGTGCATTGATTTTATATCCTGCTACTTTACCGAATTCCTGTATGAGTTCTAGCAGTTTTTGGGTGGAGTCTTTTGGTTTTTCCACATACAGTATCATATCATCTGCAAAGAGTGAGAGTTTGACTTCCTCCTTGCCGATTTGGATGCATTTAGTTTATTTTGTTGTCTGATTGCTGTGGCTAAGACTTCTAATACTATGTTGAATAGCAGTGGTGATAGTGGACATCCCCGCCGCATTCCTGAACTTAGGGGAAAAGCTCTCCGCTTTTCCCAATTGAGAATGATATTCGCTGTAGGTTTTTCATAGAAGGTTTTTATGATATTGAGGTAGGTACCCTCTATCCCTATACTCTGAAGAGTTTTTACCTAAAAGAATGCTGTACTTTGTCAAATGCTTTTTCTGCATCTATTGAGAGGATCATATGATTCTTGTTCTTTCTTTTGTTAATATATTGTATCACGTTGATTGATTTGTGGATGTTGAACCAACCTTGCAGCCCAGGGATAAATCACACTTGGTCGTGGTGAATAATGCTTTTAATGTACTGTTGGATCCATTGGCTAGAATTTTAGTGAGAATTTTTGCATCCATGTTCATCAAGGATATTGGTCTGTAATTCTCCTTTTTGATGGGGAATTTGTCTGGTTTGGGGACAAGGTAATGGTGGCCTCATAAAATGAGTTTGGAAGTTTTCCTTCCATTTCTATTTTTTGAAACAGTTTTGGGAGAGATGGGTATTAATTCTTTAAATGTCTGATAGAATTCCCCTGGGAAGCCATCTGGCCCTGGGCTTTTGTTTGTTGGGAGTGTTTTGATGACTGGTTCAATTTCCTTAGTGGTTATATGTCTGTTCAGGTTTTCTATTTCTTCCTGGTTCAATTTTGGTAGTTGATACATCTCTAGGAATGCACCCATTTCTTCCAGGTTATCTAATTTGCTGGCATAGAGTTTATCAATATGTTTTGATATTTGTTTGTATTTCTTTGGTGTTGGTTGTGATCTCTTTCATTCATGATTTTGTTGACTTGGGTCATTTCTCTTTTCTTTTTGATCAGTTTGGCCAGGGGTTTATCCATCTTGTTAATTCTTTCAAAGAACCAGCTCCTAGTTTTGTTGATCTGTCCCACTGTTCTTTTGGTTTCTATTTCATTGATTTCTGCTCTGATCTTTATTATTTCTCTTCTCCTGTTGGGTTTAGGCTTTATTTGCTGTTCTTTCTCCAGCTCCTTTAGTTGTAGGATTAGGTTGTGTATTTGAGACCTTTCTTGTTTCTTGAGAAAGGCTTGTATTGCTGTATACTTTCCTCTTAGGACTGCCTTTTATGTATCCCAGAGATATTGGACAGTTGTGTTTTCATTTTCATTGGTTTCCAAGAATTGGAAACCTGAGACTCATAGGTTTTACTAATAGATGTTGGGGGGTTGACCTATTTTTATTGATTTTGAGAGGGGTTCTCTGTGCCTTCTGGATTTTGATGCCTGTTTCCTTCCCCACATTATTGTAGATCTCAGCTATAATTTGCTCCAGTATACCTTCTGCCCCTCTCTCTCTTTCTTCTTCTTTTGGGATCCCAATTATTCTAATGTTGTTTCATCTTATTGTATCGCTTATCTCTCGAATTCTGCCCTCGTGATCCTGTAGTTGTTTCTCTTTTTCTCAGCCTCTTTATTTTCCATCATTTGGTCTTCTATATCGCTTATTCTCTCTTCTGCCTCATTTATCTTAGCAGTTAGTGCCCCCAGTTTTGATTGCACCTCATTAATAGCCTTTTTGATTTCGACTTGGTTAGATTTTAGTTCTTTTATTTCTCCAGAATGGGTTTCTCTAATAACTTCCACGGTTTTTCAAGCCCAGCTAGTATTTTTAAAGTCATGCTTCTGAACTCTAGGTCTGACATCGTATTACAGTCCATATTGAGTAGGTCCCTGTCAGACGGTACTACCTCTTGTTCTTTTCGCTGAGGTGATTTTTTTCGTCTTGTCATTTTGTCCAGAGGAGAATAGATGAATGAGAGAACACAATGCTAACAGGTTAACAACGTCCCCAGCAAATATACTCCATACAAATCAGAAAAGACTGAAACCAGGGTAATAGAAAGGGAAAGAAAGAAAAAAGAAGGAGAAAAAAAAGAAAATGATAAAAACAAAAACAGAAAATTACAAAAAAAACCAGAATATGATCAAATATGATCAGACTAGTGCATAGATCAGTGTTACACACTAGATTTGGGTCGTATTGTGGTCTCTTAGAAAAAAGTGCCTCCTAAAATTTTAAAGGAAGAAAGACTTATATATGTACAAAATAAGGGTTGATAAAATGAAGGAATGGAAGATGACTGCAATGATGAGAATTATAAAAGATTTTTTAAAAGGAATTGAGAAGATAAGAAATTGTTTGAAAAAAGAAAGAAGATTTAAAACAAAACAGAAAAGAAAAAAAAGGCAGAGCATGTGATCAGGCAAGAGACTAGAACAAAGCCATACACTAGTGATCTAGGGTATATTTTGATCTGTTAGAAGAAACTATGTCTCAAAATCTTAAAGAGAGAACAACGTATATATATATATCCCAAAAATAAGGGTAGCTACTATGAAGGGATAAAATATGACTCTAAAAATGAAAAATAAAAAAGTGTTTTTTTTAGAAAAGGGATTGATAAGATGTTGGTTGAAAAAGGGAAAAAGAAAAATTCAAAAAAAAAACAGTTAAAAAATCAGCTTTGAAAAACTAATGAATCATGGTAAAAAGCCATGAATTCTATGTGCAGTATTCCCCCAGCGCTGGAGTTCTCCCATTCTCCTTGTTCGGTAAACTTGGTCTTGGCTTGCTGGATGTTCCTGCTGATCTTCTGAGGGAGGGGCCTGTTGTCATGGTTCCCAAATGTCTTTGCTGGAGGCAGAATTGCCCTGCCCTTGTTGGTCCGGGCTAAGCAAGCTGCTCGTGTTTGCTCTCAGGAGCTTCTCTTCCCTGCAAGCTCTTGGCACAGCTTTGGAGGACCAGGGTGAAAATGGTGGCTTCCCAATCTCCACCTGGAAAAGCTGAGAACTACGGGCCCCGCTCGTCAGTGTGCTCCCAGAGAAAAACATTCACTCCCATCTCTCCGGTCTCCAGCCACACTCTGTGCTCACCCGGCCTGTGACCGAGCATTTCTATCTCTGTCACTCGACCCCGTGTGGAGTCTCCAAACCCAGCAGATCCCTGTGGTGCACTCCCGCGCCACTCCTCCCAGGGGAGGCAGGGGAGTCTCCCCAGCTGTGTCGCTTTTTGGGTCCCTGCTGGACGAGCAGTGGCCACACTGGGCCACAGATCACAGTTTATGGCAACCCTGAGCTGAGAGCCCACGCCTCGGCTCCGTCTCTGCAGCCAGCTTCCCACTACGATACCTGGGAGCTCTGCTGCACTCAGGCACCACTGGTCTTTCTGTGACCCCGAGGTTCCTGAGACCACACTGTCCCACGAGGGTTCCATGTCCCTCTTAGCCACTGGAGCGACGTCCCTCAGCAGAGCCGACTTCTAAAAGTTCTGATTTTGTGCTCCTTGGCTTTATCACTTGCCAGAAGCGGCCAGTGGAGGCCCCTCCTCCGCCATCTATCCTCCCAAATATCGCCTCGGATTCACTTCTCCGCACGTCCTACCTTTCAGTAAGTGGTCGCTTCTCTGTTCAGAGAGTTGTTGCTACTATCTTCTTTGATCTCCTTTTGAGTTCGTAGGTGTTCAGAATGGTTTGATCCCTATTCAGCTGAATTCCTGAGACCAGACGAAATCCAGGTCTCCTACTGCTCTGCCATCTTGCTCCGCCCTCCATCTTTTTTTTCTTTCTTTTATCTTTGTTTCCCTTTCTATTCCCCTGGTTTCAGGTCTTTTCTGATTTGTTTAGAATATATTTTCTGTGGACGTTTTACCCTGTTAGCATTTTGTTCTCTCATTCATCTATTCTCCTCTGGACAAAATGAGAAGATGGAAAAAATCACCTCAGCAAAAAGAACAGGAGGTAGTACCATCTGCCAGGGACCTACTCAGTAATAACAGTAGTCTGATGTTAGACCTAGAGTTCAGAATCACGATTTTAAAGAAACTAGCTGGACTTGAAAAGAGCATGTAAGTTATTAAAGAAGCCCTTTCAGGAGAAATAAACGAACTAAAATCTAACCAAGTCGAAATAAAAAGGCTATTAATGAGGTGCAATCCAAAATGAGGTGGATGGGATAAATGAGGCAGAAGAGAGAATCAGTGATATAGAAGACCAAATGATGGAAAGTAAAGAAGGTGGGAAAAAGAGAGATAAACAACTACTGGATCATGAGGACAGTGAGGAATTTGAGAGATAAGCAATACCATAAGACAAAACAACATTAGAATATTTGGGATCCCGGAAGAGGAGGAAAGAGAGAGAGGGGCAGAAGGCATATTGGAGCAAATTATAGCAGAGGACTTCCCTAATGTGGGGAAGGAAACAGGCATCAAAATCCAGGAGGCACAGAGAACCCCTCTCAAAATCAATAAAAATAGGTCAACACCCCGACATCTAATAGTAAAAGTTACGAGTCTCAGGGACAAAGAGAAAATCCTGAAAGCAGCTTGGAAGAAGAAATATGAAACCCATAATGTTAGAAACATTAGATTGACAACAGACCTATCCACAGAGACCTGGCATGCCAGAAAGGACTGGCATGATATATTCAGAGCACTAAACAGGAAAATTATGCAGTTAAGAATACTATATCCAGCTAGGCTGTCATTGAAAGTAGAAGGAGAGATAAAAAGCTTCCAGGACAGACAAAAACTAAAAGAATTTGCAAAAACTAATCCAGCTCTAAAAGAAATATTGAAAGGTGTTGTCTCAGCAAAGAGAGAGCCTAAATACAGCATACACCAGAATGGAACGCAGACATATAGAGTAACAGTCATCTTAGAGGCAATACAATGGCACTAAATTCATATCTTTCATTAGTTACCCTGAATGTAAATGGGCTAAATGCCCCAATCAAAAGACAGAGGCTATCAGATTGGATTAAAAAACAAGACCCATCAATATGCTGCCTGCAAAAGACTCATTTTAGACCCAAAGACACCTCCAGTTTGAAGGTGAGGGGGTGGAAAACCATTTACCATGCTAATGGACACGGAAAGAAAGCTGGGGTGGCAATCCTAATATCAGACAAATTAGATTTTAAACAAAAGCCTCTAATAAGAGATGAGGAAGGACTCTATATCCTACTTAAAGGTTCTATCCAACAAGATCTAACAATTGTAAATATCTATGCCCCTAACATGGGAGCAGCCAATTATATAAGCCAATGAATAACAAAAGCAAAGAAACACATTGACAACAATACAATAACAGTGTGAGAATTTAACACTCCCCTGACTGAAATGGACAGATCATATAAGCAAAAGATCAACAAGGAATTAAAGACTTTAAATGACACACTGGACCAAATGGGCTTCCCAGAAATATTGAGAACATTCCATCCCAAAGCTAGGGAATACACATTCTTCTCTAGTGCCCATGGAACTTTCTCCAGAATAGATTATATTGTAGGTCACAAATCAGGTCTCAACAGGTACCAAAAGATTGGGATTTATTCCCTGCATATTTTAGGACCACAATGCTTTTTTTTTTTAAAGATTTTATTTATTTGAGAGAGAGAGAATGAGAGACAGAGAGCACGAGAGGGAAGAGGGTCAGAGGGAGAAGCAGACTCCCTGCTGAACAGGGAGCCTGATGTGGGACTCGATCCCGGGACTTCGGGATCATGACCTGAGCCAAAGGCAGTCGCTTAACCAACTGAGCCACCCAGGCGCCCAGGACCACAATGCTTTGAAACTAGAACTTAATCACAAGAGGAAAGTTGGAAAGAACTCAAATACATGGAGGCTAAGGAGCAGCCTACTAAAGAATGAATGCGTCAACCAGGAAATTTAAGAAGAATTAAAAAAACTCATGGAAACTAATGAAAATGAAAACACAACTGTTCAAAATCTTTGGGATCCAGCAAAGGCAGTCCTGACAGGAAAGTATGTAGCAATGCAAACCTTTCTCAAGAAAGAAGAAAGGTCTCAAATACACAAACCATCCCTACACTTAAAGGAGGTAGAGAAAAAACACCAAAGTCTAAACCGAGCAGGACAAGGGAAATAATAAAAGATCAGAGCAGAAATCAATGAAATAGAAACCAAAAGAACAGTAGAACAGATCAACAAAACTACGAGCTGGTTCTTTGAAAGAATTAATAAGATGGATAAACCCCTGGCCAGACTTATCAAAAAGAAAAGAGAAATGATCCAAATCAACAAAATCATGAGTGAAAGAGGAGAGATCACAACCAACACCAAAGACATACAAACAATGATAAGAACATATTATGAGCAACTCTATGCCAGCAAATTAGATAACCTGGAAGAAATGGGTGCATTCCTAGAGATATATCAACGACCAAAATTGAACCAGGAAGAAATAGAAAACCTGAACAGACCTGTAACCACTAAGGAAATTGAAGCAGTCATCAAAACTCTCCCAACAAACAAAAGCCCAGGGCCAGATGGTTTTCCAGGGGATTTCCACCAAACATTTCTGGAAGAATTAATACCTATTCTTCTGAAACTGTTCCAAAAAATTGAAATGGAAGGAAAACTTCCAAACTCGTTTTATGAGGCCAGCATTACCTTGATCCCCAAACCAGACAATGACCCCATCAAAAAGGAGTTTTACAGACCAATATCCTTGATGAACATGGATGCAAAAATTCTCACCAAAATACTAGCCAATTGGATCCAACAGTACATTAAAAGGATTATTCACCACGACCAAGTGAGATTTATCCCTGGGCTGTAATGTTGGTTCAACATCCGCAAATCAATCAACGTGACAGAATACTTCAACAAAAGAACAAACAAGAACCATATGATCCTCTCAATAGATGCAGAAAAAGCGTTTGACCAAGTACAGCATCCTTTCTTGATCAAAACTCCTCAGAGTATAGGGATAGAGGGTACATACCTCAATATCATAAAAGCCATCTATGAAACACCTACAGCGAATAACATTCTCGCTGGGTAAAGGTGACAGCTTTCCCCCTAAGGTCAGGAACGCGGCAGGGATGTCCACTATCACCACTGCTATTCAACATAGTATTAGAAGTCTTAGCCACTGCAATCAGACAACAAAAAGAAATCAAAGGCATCCAAATCGGCAAAGAGGAAGTCAAACTCTCACTCTTTGCAGATGATATATTTTATGTGGAAAACTCAAAAGATTCCACCCCAAAACTTCCAGAACTCATACAGGAATTCAGTAAAGTGGCAGGATATAAAATCAATGCACAGAAATCAGTTGAATTCCTAACACCTACAACAAGACAGAAGAGAGATAAATTAAAGAGTTGATCCCATTTATAATTCACCCAAAACCATACCACACCTACGAATAAGTCTAACCAAAAGGCAAAGGATTCGTACTCAGAAAACTAAAAAATACTCATGAAAGAAATTGAGGAAGACACAAAGAAATGGAAAAACTTTCCATGCTCATGGGTTAGAAGAACAAATATTGTGAAGATGTCAATGCTACTTAGAGCAGTCTACACATTCAATGCAATTCCCTTCAAAATACCATCCATTTTTTCAAGGAAATGGAGCAAATAATCCTAAAATTTGTATGGAACCAGAAAAGATCCCAAATAACCAGAGGAATGTTGAAAAAGAAAAGCAAAGCTGGTGGCATCACAATTCTGGACTTCCAGCTCTATTACAAAGCTGTCATCATCAAGACAGTATGGTACTGGCACAAAAACAGACACTTAGATCAATGGAACAGAATAGAGAGCCCAGAAATGGACCCTCAACTCTATGGTCAACTAATCTTTGACAAAGCAGGAAAGAATGTCCAATGGAAAAAAGACAGTCTCTTCAACAAATGGTGTTGGGAATATTGGACAGCCACATGCAGAAGAATGAAACTGGACCCTTTCCTTACACCACACACAAAAATAGACTCCAAATGGTTGAAAGACCTAAATGCGAGACAGGAGTCCATCAAAATCTTAAAGGAGAACACAGGCAGGAACCTCTTCGACCTCAGCCGCAGCAACTTCTCCCTAGAAACATCGTCAAAGACAAGGCAAGCAAGGGCAAAATGAACTATTGGGATTTCATCAAGATGAAAAGCTTTTGTCCAGCAAAAGACACAGTCAGCAGAACCAAAAGACAACTGTCGGAATGGGAGAAAATATTTGCAAATGACATATCAGATAAAGGGCTAGTATCCAAAATCTATAAAGAACTTCTCAAACTCAACACCCAAAGAACAAATCATCCAATCAAGAAATAAGCAGAAGACATGAACAGGCATTTTTCCAGAGAAGGCATCCAAATGGCCAACGGACACATGTAAAGGTGCTTAACATTGCTCGGCATCAGGGAAATCCAAATCAAAACCTCAATGAGATACCACCTCACACCAGTCAGAATGGCTAAAATTAACAAGTCAGGAAACGACAGATGTTGGTTGGGATATAGAGAAAGAGGAACCCTCCTACACTGTTGGTGGCAATGCATGCTGATGCAACCACTTTAGAAAACAGTATGGAGGTTCCTCAAAAAGTTAAAAATAGAGCTGCCATATGATCCAGCAATTGCACTACTGGGTATTTACCCCAAAAATACAAATGTAGGGATCCGAAGTGGTATGTGCACCACGATGTTTATAGCAGCAATATCCACAATAGCTAAACTGTGTAAAGAGCCAAGATGTCCATCGACAGATGAATAGATAAAGAAGATGTGATATATATATAGAATGGAATATATGCAGCCATCAAAAGGAATGAAATCTTGCCATTTGCAATGACGTGGATGGAACTGGAGGGTATTATGCTAGCGAAATAAGTCAATCAGAGAAAGACATGTATTATATGACCTCACTGATATGAGGAATTCTTAATCTCAGGAAACAAACGGAGGGTTGCTGGAGTGGTGGGGGTTGGGAGGGAATAGGTGGCTGGGTGATAGACATTGGGGAGGGTATGTGCTATGGTGATTGCTGTGACTTGTGTAAAACTCTTGAATCAGAGCCCTGTACCTCTGAAACAAATACTACATTATTTGTTAAAAAAAGAAGAATAAGAAAATAGCAGGTAGGGAAAAATGAAGGGGGAGATTTGAAGGGGGAGACAAACCATGAGAGACTATTGACTCTGAGAAACTAACTGAGGGTTCTAGAGGAGAGGGTTGGCGGGATGGTTTAGACTAGTGATGGGTATTAAAGAGGGCACGTTCTGCATGGAGCACTGGGTGTTATGCACAAACAATGAATCATGGAACACAACTCAAAAACTAATGATGTAATGTATGGTGATTAACATAATAATAAAAAAATGATATTTTATGATTTGCGTGATATGAATAGAACTCGAGGGTATTATGCTCAGTGAAAGAATTCAGAGAAAGACAAATACCAAATGATTTCACTCATATGTTGACTTTAACAAACAATACATAGGAAATTAGTGGAATGAAGGAAAAATAAAATAGTATAAAAATATGAAGGAGGCAAACCATGAGAGATTCTTAACTTTAGGAAACAAACTTTGGTTTGTTGGAAGGCAGGTGGGTTAAGGAGGGCATTTCATGTAAGGAGCCCTGGGTGGTATATGCAACTGATGAATCACTAAGTTTCACCCCTGAAACTAATAATATAATATATGATATGTTAACTAAATTGAATTTAAAGTAGAAAATATAAAAAGCCATATTCAAAAACAGTTTTTTAACAAAAAAATCACTAAAGTCTACCTCTATAACTAAGAATACAGCATTTGTTAATTTTTGAATTTAGGTTTCAAAAAGTGTACCACTACCATGTATCCATTTTTATTGCCTTTTAGCTCCTAACATGTGGTAAAGGATTACAAGGCTAGGTGAGGGTTATTAAAGAGGGCATGTGTTGTGATGAGCACTGTAATTATACACAACTAATAAATCATTGAACACTACATCAAAAACTAATGAGACACTATATGCTGTCTACCGAACATAATAAATAATAAATAAATAAATAAATAAATAATAAAATTACAAGGGGTATAAGCATTCCAAAAACAAGAAAAAAGAAAAAGAGAGATAGAAAGAAAGGACAGAGAGAAAGAAAAAAGAAAGAAAGAAAGAAAGGAGAGAAAATACAATGGTCAAAGTTCTTTTGGGTATAGCAAAAGCTGTTCTAAGAGTAAAGATTATAGCAATTCAGGTCTGCCTTATGAAACAACAACAACAAAAATCCCTCAAATTAACAACATGAAATTAAACTAAAGCAGCTAGAATTGGAAGACAAAGCTCAAATCCAGTAGAAGGAAAGAAATAATAAATATGAGAACAGAAATAAATGAAATAGAGTCTAGAAAATAGAAAAAATTAAATAAGCAGGAATTAGTTCTTTGAAAATAGCAACAAAATTGTCAAATTTTAGCCTGACTCCTCAGAAAAAGGTGAGACTCAGGATTGAGTCCCACACCGGGCTCCCTGCTTAGCAGGGAGTCCGCTTCTCCCTCTGACCCTCCACCCTCTCATGCTCTCTCTCATTCTCTCTCTCAAATAAATAAATAAAATCTTTTTTTTTAAGTGTGCCTGGGTGGCTTAGTTGTTTAACAAAAAGGTGAGAGAGAATTCATATAAATAGTCAGAAATGAAAGAGGAGAAATAACCACCCACACCACAAAAATACAAAGGATTATGAGAGTAATATGAAAAATGATATGTGAACAAATGGGACAAACTAGAAGTGGATAAATTCCTAGAAATATGTGATATTATAAAGCTCAATCAGAAAGAAATAAAAAAATTGGAAGAGGTTGGTTATCAATGAAATTGAATCTTGACTAATAAACATCTCCCAACAAACTAAATTCCAGAATCAGATGATTCACAGGTGAATTCTCTCAAACTTTTCCAAGCAACTGATGGGGAAGGAAAGTGTTTAAAATCATTCACCTTGATACCAAACCAGATAATTTTATTAAAAGATCCATTAAAAATAAACAACAAAAAAAATACAGGCCAATATCTCTGATGACCATAGATGTAAAAATCTTCAACAAATATTAGCAAACCAAATTCAACTATACACACACACACACACACACACACACACACACACATAATCTTTCACCAGGATCAAATAAGATTTCTTCCAGGAATGCAAGAGTGATTCCATATTTGCAAATCAATCAACATGATACATCACATTAACAAGAGAAAGGATAAAAATCACATGGTCATCTCAATGGATATAGAAAAAGCCTTAGGCAAAATTCAACATTCATTCATTGTAAAAACTCTCAATAAAGTAGGGTTGGATGGAATATATCTCAATATAACAATATTCAATATATGTGAAAAACCCACAGCTAACATCATATCCAATGGTGAAAAAACTAAGAGCTTTTCCTCTAACACTAGGAACAAGACACAGATGACTACTTAACATCTATTCAAAATAGTACTGGAAGTCCTAGCCACAGCAATCAGACAAGAAAAAGCAATAAAAGATCCAAATTGGTAAGGAAAGAGTTAAACTTCACTATCTGAAGATGACATGATACTGCATACAGATAACTCTAAAGACTCCACTAAAAAACTACTAGTACTGATATATGAATTTAGTAAAGTCACAGGATACAAAATTAATATAGAAAAAATATTTGCATTTCTATACACTGATAATAAAGTAATAAAAGGTAAATTAAGAAAACAATTCCATTTATCACTGCACTAAAAGAATAAAATACCTAGGAATAAAACTAACCAAGGAGGGTATGTGCTATGGCGAGCACTGTGAATTGTGTGAGACTGTTGAATCACAGACCTGTACCCCTGAAACAAATAATACATTATATGTGAAAGAAGAAGAAGAAGAAGAAGAAGAAGAAGAAGAAGAAGAAGAAGAAGAAGAAGAAGAAGAAGAAGAAGAAGAAGAAGAAGAAGAAGATAGCAGGAGGGGAAGAATGAAGTGGGGGGAATAGGAGGGGGAGACGAACCATGAGAGTCTATGGGCTCTGAGAAACATACTGAGGTTTCTAGCGGGGGGGTGGGAAGATAGGTTAGCCTGGTGATGTGTATTAAAGAGGGCACGTTCTGCATGGAGCACTGGGTGTTATATGGAAACAATGAATCATGGAACACTACATCACAAACTAATGATGTAATGTATGGTGATTAGTATAATATAATAAAATAAAATTTAAAAAAGAAAAAATATAACGAAGGAGGTGATTCACCTGTACTCTGAAAACTTTAAAATACTGATAAAAGAAATTGAAGATGACACAAACAAATGGAAAGACATTCCAAGATTATGGACTCAAAGAACCAATATTGTTAAAATGTCCATAAAAGCCAAACATTCTTCAGAGTCCATGTAATCCCTGTCAAAATATGAACAGCATTTTTCACATAACTAGAACAAATAATTGTAAACTGTGTATGGAACCACAAAAGACCTCAAATAGCCAAAACAATCATGAAATGAACAAAGCTGGATGTTATCACAATCCCAAATTTCAAGGTATACTACAAAGCTGTAGTAATCAAAACAGTATGATCCCAGCACAAAAAGAGACACATGGATCAGTAGAACAGATGAAAGCCCAGAAATATGTCCATGCTTATATGGTCAATTAATTTATGACAAAGGAGTCAAGAATATACAATGTGGAAAAGACCATCTTTTAACAAATATTTCTGGGAAAACTGGATAGCTACATGCAAAGGAATGAATCTGGACCACCTTACACCATACACAAAAGTCAACGAAAAATGGATTAAAAACCTGCTGTAACCATAAAATACCTAGAAGAAAACAATCTCTTTGACATCAGCTGCACAAACATTTTTCTACACATATTTCGTCTGGTAAGGGAAACAAAAGCAAAATTAATCCTTGGGACTATACCAAAATAAAAACCTTTATGCATAGTGAAGGAAACCATCAATAAAAGCAAAAAGGCAAACTTCAAATGAGGGAAGATAACTGCAAGTGATATATCTGATAATGGCTTAATGTCCAAAATATATTAAAAATTTATACAACTCAACACTGGAACAAGAACAAAAACAAAATAATTCAATCAAAAAATGGGCAAAGGACCTAAATAGACATTTTTCCAAAGAAGACATACAGATGGCCAACAGTCACATGAAAAGATTCTCAACCTCACTAATTACAGGTAAATGTAAACCAAAACCACAATATCACTTAACACCTGTCAGAATAGTTAAAATAAAAATCCCAAGAAATAACAAGTTTTGGTGAAAATGTGGAGGAAAACAAAACAACAATAAAAAACCCTTCTGCACTGTTGGTGATGCAAATTGGTGCAGCCACTGTGGAAAACATTATGGAAGTTTATAAACAAATTATCATATAATCCAGTAATTCTACTCCTGAGTATTTACCCAAAGAAAATGAAAATACTAATTCAAAAAGATATATGCACCCCTATGTTTGTTGCAGCATTGTTTATAATAGCCTCAATATGTAAGCAACCCCAGTGTCTATCGGTAGATGAATGGTTAATGAAGATGTGGTATACATATACCTTGGAATATTACTCATAAAGAGTGAAATCTTACCATTTTCAGCATCAGGGATGGACACAGGGGGCAATGCTAAGTGAAATAAGTCAGAGAAAGACAAACACCATGTGATTTCACTTATTTGTAATTTTTTTTAAAGCAAACGGAAAAAGAGAAAAATGTTTAAAAAGTCTTGTAAAAACAGACAACAAACCAGTGATTGTTAGAAGAGAGGTGTGCGGGGAAATGGGTGAAATACAGGGGATTAAGAATGCACTTATTTTCATGAGCACTGAGTAATGTGTAGAATTGTTGAATCATTACATCATATACCTTAAAGTAATAGTTTTTACCCCTAAGAACACCACTAGAAACTAGCAAACACCATAAGTTTTTGTGTGAGTCAGACTATTTTGATTGCTATTTTGACTTTGCTTTCCATTACAACAATACACCTTTGTCTTTCATAGTTAAGTAAAACCACTTGCCTCTGCCACCAGTGATCCAGTTCATCCCTCTGCATTTTTATTTTCCAACTAAGTGGCTCTGATTCCCACTCTAAAGTCTGTCCAACAAAGGTAAGCAATATTGGATCTCTTCAAGGTTGATGAGGTTGCATTTTCAATATTATTTATCAAAGTATTGGTTGAAAGGTATGTCTTGTGCACATCTCCCAGGGATGGTGAATAGGTCTTCGATGACTAATCCACTAACTTTCCAATTTCCCTAAGCTTTTAAATTCCTTCCTTTATATTAAACCAAGGGATATCAGATATTTTCATTTAACTTCAAGTGGGTCACCTTTTCATGCATGTGTTAGTTATCCAGTCCAACAAATAATGAGAGATCTTTCTAACTCTTTAACCTGCAAGATTAAATCAGAATCTCTGCTTAGTGGACCCATATAAAATACTCAGCCTGACCCAACTTCATGCTCTTTCCATCATTATCTCACACCTTATTATGTATTCTCATGCATAGTCCCTAGATATCTGCTGTGTAAATTAGAAAGCTCAAGTAATTCTTGTGGAATGTAGTTTACCTTCTTGTGGGTTAAACTTTGAACTTAACCTTTATGGGCTTACTTGGAGTTGGTCTACTGTAAGTGGCAACTTACTCAAGGGAGGCATTTATGATTTTTCTAGAGATGTGGGGTTAATCCCCACAAAGAGAGGTACAAAAGCTGACACCGTTGTAGATTTGAGGTTGCTACCACAGTCTGATGACTAACCACTGTCACATAGGAGGCCAAATTTGGCCAGGGTTAGTAAAATACATTCACTGGCAAAGAAGAGTCATGAGAATTTAGGGGATCCTTGTCTCCAGGTACATCAAGATCTTCCCACATATCCCTACTCCAGTTTATAGAATCTTACTTTTTTTTGTAATCAATGCCCTTACTTCAACAGTAGACACCCTAGGAACCTGAAACTTCAACCTTTAAAGTTTAGCCAATCACAGTTTAATTTCCAGCAATTTCAGTCTTTCCAGAAGATAAAGCTCTCCCTCATGGCACACCCTAACACTACTGGGTCACTGATGCAACTCTTGAGCTGGGAACTTGAATGCCTGAGCCTGTCCTTTTATTTTACCACTTTATACAGAGATATTAGGAAGAACAAACCAATGTCATTGTATTCCTTAGTTTTTCCAAAAAGATTAAAAAGTATAATATGCAGAGTTGCATAGCTCCTTACTTCTATAAGTGGTTTGCTAGAGTCATTGAATATAGATATTTTGCTTATTTCTATTAACAGGTCTCATGACTGTCTACAAGCATTTATTGTTTGTTTGCTTGTTTTTACTGGAAATAGTCATTAACATATTTAAATCTAATCATATTAGAAAGGCAATTTCATAAACCCCAGAAATTTCTAACCCAGGAATTTCTGGATTACTAATTCACTGACTAATCCAGAAATTTCATGACTAAAATTCTGTTCCTCCAGCACCACTCTCAGTATTAAAATCTGTATTAGTCAGTGTTCCCCAGAAAAACAGAATGAACAGATTGATGAATAGATAGGCAGATAGATATATGATGATAGACAGATAAATGCAGATGATAGATAGATGATAGATATAGATAGATAGATATAGATAGATAGATAGATAGATAGATAGATAGATAGATAGATAGATATAGATACATAGATACTAAGATACATAGATAATAAGGACATTTACTACAGAAATTGCATCAGGTGGTTATGGAGGACAAATACTCTCACAGTCTGCCATCTACAAGCAGGTGAGTGAGGAACACAAGGCCTAAGAATGAGGGGAGTTGAGGGAATATCTCCTAGTCCCATGTCAAGGAATTCAGAGTCAAGGGGCTTCTGGTGTAAGTTCCAGAGTCTGCAGACTTAGAAGTTGGATCACTTATACCCATGGGCAGGAAAAGATGGACATCCCAACTCTAAGAGAGGAGAGGGAATCACTTTTCTTTCACTTTTTGTTGTTATTAGGGACATCTATTTGGATTGGGTAATACCTTCCCACATTAGTGAGAGTGAATTTCTTTACTAAGTCTACTGAATCAAATGCTAATACCTTCCAGAAAACAGCTCACAGAAATAAACAGAAATGACTTTTCACCAGCTAACTGGACTCCACTTGACACAATCAAGTACACATTAAACTAACCATCAAAAGTCTACCCCTTCTCAACTTGACACATTATAAGCCTCACCTTCAACTGTACTTAATCTTTAAATAAAGATAACAGTGAGGTCATGATTTTTCTAAACTTGATAGATGTGTCCTCTGTACTACTGAAAAAACACTAATCTTCTCCGTAAAAGAGAAAGTAATGACCTTGAATTATGTTTAAACTCATCAATATCCTGTAATATATAGTATAGTATAATATACTATAACATGTAGTATAACATTTAAACATTAAAATATAAAGTCAACACATCTCATGTTCCATGATAAAGCAGTAAGAGAGGATAGAAATCAGTTATATGCTTAATGTGTACACACACACACACACACACACACACAAGACTATTACAAAATGAGGAGAAATACTTATGACAGTTATAGTCCTTGTTTCTGTAACTAGTCAATGGTCTATGGAAGAAATCTATTTTTTTTAGTTAATATATAGTGTATTATTAATTTCAGGTTAGAATTTAGTGATTCATCAGTTGCATATAATACCCAGTGCTCATTACATTGAGTGCCCTAATAATGTCTATCACCCAATTACCCCATCCCTCCATCCACCTCCCTTCCAGCAACACTCAGTTTGTTTTCTATACTTAAGAGTCCCTTTTGGTTTGCCTCCTTCTCTGTTTTTATCCTATTTTATTTTTCCTCCCCTTCCCCTATGTTCAACTGTTTTGTTTCTTTTTTTTATTATGTTATGTTAGTCACCATACCGTACTTCATTAGTTTTTGATATAGTGTTCCATTATTCATTGCTTGCATATAACACCCAAGTGCTCATTGCAATACGTGCCCTCTTTAATACCCATCACTGGGCCAACCCATTCCCCCACCCCTTCCCTTCTGAAACTCTCAGTTTGTTTCCCGGAATCCATAGTCTTTCATGGTTCATCTCCTCCTCTGATCTCCCCCCCTTCATTTTTCCCTTCCTTCTCCTAATGCCCTCCATGCTATTCCTTATCTTCCACATATGAGTGAAACCATATTATAATTGTCTTTCTCTGCTTGACTTATTTCACTTAGCATAATCCCCTCCAGTTCCATCCATGTTGATGAAAATGATGGGTATTCATCCTTTCTGATGGGTGAGTAATATTACATTGTACATATGTACCACATCTTCTTTATCCATTCATCTATTGAAGGGCATCTCGGCTCCTTCCACAGTTTGGCTATTGTGGACATTGTTGCTATGAACATTGGGATGCATGTGGTCCTTCTTTTCACTATATCTGTATCTTCAGCATAAATATCCTGTAGTGCAATTCCTGGGTCATAGAGTAGCTCTATTTTTAACTTTTTGAGGAACCTCCATACTGTTTTCCAAAGTGGCTGTACCAACCTGCATTCCCATTAACAGTGTAAGACGGTTCCCCTTTTACCACATCCTCTCCAACATTTGTTGTTTCCTACCTTGTTAAATTCTTAAATTCCACATATGACTGAAATCATATGGTGTCTTTCTCTTATTAACTTATTTCACTTAGCATAATACACTCTGGTTCCATCCATGTCATTGCAACTGGCAAGATTTTATTATTTTTCATGGCTGACTAATATTCCATTGTACATAAATACCACTTCTTCTTTATACATTCATTTAATACCTACCTTCTTTTCTTGCACATTCTGTCTTCCCTTTACCACAGCATTACCTTGGCTAGTCATAGTTCTTTACCTTGTGTGGTGACTCAAACTTTCATTCCTGAAAAATCTGGGCCATTACTATTTCTGCTTGAATTAGTTTGTTGTAGTTTTCCATTTACCTTAATATCAGAACATTTTAAACTAAGAGAGTCCCTAAGGAACATTCTGTATTTCAGACATACATTTCATTACTTGCATTATAGAGTAATTATCTAATTTCCCTTTGGTAGTGACAGAATCTTTGTTTCACTAAACACAAGTCAGTCTCCTGAAACTTCATTTAGGAGAACTGTGAACTTTCTTGTAAAATCTCTAGCAAGAGCCCTGCTAAATTAGTTTAATAAGTCTCATTTTATATATCTGGACATCCTTAAACTAATTAGATTTATCATTACCCACTATTATCAGTTGATGTCCTTTTACCTAGTCTGTAGTTATCAAGAATCCTGTTCGGACAATTTACCTAGAAACTTTCTTATTATTGATATTTTCTCTTAATAATATCCAACCAATTGTTACAAACCAGTCCTCTTGTCATTAAATCCTTGCTTATCCATACTGTTTTCAGATTTGAGTCAGCTTCAGTACAATGGTCTCCTTCCACCATTGCAAAAGTCTAGAATATAATTTTTTACCTCTTCTATGAACTAATGACCAGCTCTGCTTTTTGACTCTTATGTTACCATGACTCAGATTGGTTAGCATCCCAGGCAAACACTAGATGAGTTAAAATCTAAAGCAAGCACCTGTGTCTAAGAGGCTGGGTTAGAGTGCCAAGTCATCAAAAACTGGATTGATGACCAAGTTTCTCTATTTGTAAGCATAAAGGTACCATAAGTTACAAATATGGGAGCTTCTCATTGGGCTGAAAACCCCCTTCTTGAGCCCCTGCTGAAAAATGCTCCAACAGCATGTCTGTTTTCTTTCTCATTGGCATGATTTTACTAAGGATATTTGGAACAACACTGGTCTCTTTGGGAAACTTAACCTCCTAAATCTATTCTTTTCCAGAACAGCCATTCCTGCTTCCCCCTTATACTTCTTTGGATCTTCTTTCCAGCATCCTTAAATCCTGTAATATGTGTCCTTTGAGACTCCTCCTACATCTCTCTGTCCACCTGACAGACTTTTCCTTCCCACCTTAGTCACTCAGCTCCCTTCAGTCACTTGAACGTTAGGCCTCTCAGCCTTCAGAGTCAGACTTCAAGAGATTAAGTGACCCCAAAATCAACCACCTGAGGCTGAATAGAGAAAAAAAAGCTATTTGTAAACTGACCTGTATATTTTGTCCATTCAGATGGGTTTTATAAACATTATGACAGCTTCTATATGACTTCTTAGTCACTGGACTAAAATTTACTCCATAAACTACATCAGATCACATGTCTTGGTGAAAGAAACTCTGAAAAGTCTCCTTCACACAAGTGACAATGCATGCTTTGCCCAGCAGCCATACAACATTAGTTTTGGAACTCCAGCCACCATCATGTACTAGGCCTAGCCACAACCAGCAATTCTCACATGCAATGCTCAGGCTTGTGCCCCCAGCCACCCAGGCATACAATCTCTAGTTGTCACAGAGCTTCAGAGGACCTAGCATAGGACTAGTGGCCCAATGCAAATCTTTGTAACACCACCTCCACCCTTCCCAAGTCCTGCAGGTGGCAAGTACCCTCACAATTCTGGACTGCCTGGGTCCCAATAACACCACAGAGGGCAAATACAGACCACAAAAGACAAAGAATGGGTGCAGACAACTGCACTGGAAGGAAAAGTGGTTCAAACAAAACAGCAAGGCATAAGCAAAACTATGGGATATTACCCCGAAGTGCCAGTTTCTGGTGAAAAGGGGGCATTGCACTGCAGGACACTACAGGACTTCTTCTTCATAAAGTAACTACTTTCAAGAGCAGAAGCCATTTCTGATTTTCTTAACACAAATGAACAGACACAGAGAGGCAAACAAAAGGAGGAGACAAAGAAATTTATCCCAAACGAAAGAGCAGCACAGCCAAAAATCTGAGCAAAACATATAAATAATATGCCTAATAGATAATTTAAAGCAATGATAATAAGGCTATTCACTGTACTTGATAAAAGAGTGGAGGACCTTTATAAAGGATAAAAGAGTGAAACCTTTAATACAGAGGTACGGAATAAAAGATAAAGGGCTCAATAAATGGAATGAGAAAGACATTGATGGAATGAATAGTAGGATGCAAGAAGCAGAACAAATTAGTGCCACAGAAGACAGAGTAATGAAAAGTAATCAAGAACTGGGGTGCCTGGGTGGCTCAGTCGTTAAGCGTCTGCCTTCAGCTCGGGTCATGATCCCAGGGTCCTGGGATCAAGCCCTGCATCAGGCTCCCTGCTCTGCGGGAAGCCTGCTTCTCCCTGCCCCACTCCCCCTGCTTGTGTTCCTGCTCTCGCTGTGTCTCTCTCTGTCAAATAAATAAATAAAATCTTTAAAAAAAAAAAGAAAAGTAATCAAGAAACAAACAAAAAAAGAATTGCATAAAATGAGAATAGACTTAGAGAACTTAGTGACTCCATCAAAAGATATAACATTTGTATTATAGGAGTTCCAGAAGAAGAAGAGAGACAAAAGGGGGCAGAGAACTTATTTGAAGAAATAATAGCTGAAAAATTCCCTAATCTGGGGAAGGAAACAGATATCTAGATCCAAAAGGCACAGAGAACTCCCATCAAACTTAACAAAAGACCACCCAAAACCAAGGCATATTTTAATAAAATTTGCAAATATCGTGATGGAGAAGAAATCTTAAAAGCAAGACAAAAGACATCATTCAGTTACAAGGGAAAAACCATAAGGATAGCAGATTTTTCTATAGAAACTTTGCTAGAAGTGAATGGCATCATATATTCAAAGTGCTGGAAGGGAAAAATCAGGAGTCAAGAATAGTATCTCCAGCAAGGGTATCATTCAGAATAGGACAGATAAAGAATTTCCCAGAAAAAAAAAATAGGTGTTATACACAATGACTCACAGAACACTACATCAAAAACTAATGATGTACTGTAAGGTGACTAACATGACATAATTAAATTAAATTAAATTAAATTAAATTAAATTAAATTAAATTAAAAAAAAGAAAAACAAAAAGTAAATGAGTTTGTGACCACTAAACCAGCCCTGCAAGAAATATTAATGGGGTCTCTTTGAATGAAAAGGAAAGATCAAATGCATAAAGGTAAGAAACACAAAAGCAGTAAAAATGAACTTCTGTAAAAAATTAGTTAAGGAACTCACAAAAAATATAACACATAATAATACATACCTAAAAAGTGGGGAAAAGAGGAGAAAACAATGGGTTCAAACTTAAATGACCATCAATTTAATATAGACTGCTATATGCAAAAGAAGTTACATAGAAACCTAATGATAACCATATATCAAAAATGAATAAGCAAAAACAAAGAAAAATACATTCAACTACATCACTAAAGAAAATTGTCAAAACATGAAAAAGAGAATATCAAGAAAAGATCAGAGGAAATTTTCAGATACAATCATAAAACAAGCAAAATAGCAGTGAATAATTATCCATTAAAAATGACTTTGTAAATGGACTAAATGCGGGGGGCGGAGCAAGATGGCGGAGGAGTAGGGGACCTGGATTTTGTCTGGTCTCAAGAATTCAGCTGGATAGGGATTAAACCATTTGAACACCTACGAACTCAACAGGAGATCAAAGAGAAGAATAGCAACAACTCTCTGAACAGAAAAGCGACCACTTACTGGAAGTTAGGATGTGTGGAGAAGTGAATCCGAGGCGATATTCGGGAGGATAGACGGCAGGGGAGAGGGCCTCTGTCAGCTGCTTCTGGGAATTGATAGAGCAGCAGAGCACAAAATCAGAACTTTTAGAAGTCAGCTCCGCTGAGGGACATTGCTCCAGTCGCTAAGCTGGGGGTGGAACCTTCACGGGACAGTGTGGTCTCAGGACCACACTCAGGGTCACAGAAAGACCGGGGGTGCCTGAGTACGGCAGAGCTCCCAGGTATCAGAGTGGGGAATCCGGCTGCAGAGATGGAGCCAAGGCATGGGCTCTCAGCTTGGGGTTGCCATAAACTGTGATCCGCGGCCCAGTCGGGCCACTGCTCCCCCAGCGGGGACCCAACAAGAGGCAGAGTTGGGGAGACTCCCCTTCCTCCCCCAGGAGGAGTGGCACAGGAGAGCACTGCAGGGATCTGCTGGGTTGGGAGACTCCACACAGGGTTGGGTGCCAGAGATAGAAACATTTGGTCACAGGCCGGGTGAGCACGGAGAGCGGCCGGAGACCGGGGAGACAGGAGTGACTGCTTTTCTCTGGGGGCGCACTGAGGAGTGGGGCCCCGAGTTCTCAGCTCCTCCAGGCAGAGATTGGGAGGCCACAATTTTCACTCTGGTCCTCCAAAGCTGTACTGAGAGCTTGCAGGGAACAAAATCTCCTGAGAGCAAACCTGAGCAGATTGCTTAGCCCGGACCGACAAGGGCGGGGCAATTCCGCCTCCAGCAAAGACATTTGGGAACCATGGCAACAGGCCCCTCCCCCAGAAGATCAGCAGGAACAGCCAGCAAGCCAAGACCAAGTTTACCAAACTAGGAGAACGGGAGAATTCCAGCGCTAGGGGAATACTGCACATAGAATTCATGGCTTTTTTACCAAGATTCATTAGTTTTCCAAGTTAATTTTTTTAAAGATTTTATTTATTTATTCATGAGAGAGAGAGAGGCAGAGGGAGAAGCAGGCTCCCAAGCAGCAGGGAGCCCGATGCGGGACTCGATCCCGGGACTCTGGAATCATTCCCTGAGCCAAAGGCAGATGCTTAACCTTCTGAGCCACCCAGGTGCCCTCAAAGTTAATTTTTTTTAACTGTTTTTTTTTTTGAATTTTTCTTTTTCCCTTTTCAACCAACATCTTATCAATCCCTTTTTTAAAAAAACATTTTTTATTTTTCATTTTTAGAGTCATATTTTATCTGTTCATAGTACTTACTCATATTTTTGGCATATATATATAAGTTGTTCTCTCTTTAAAATTTTGAGATACAGTTTCTTCTAACAGATCAAAATATACACTAAATCACTAGTATATGGCTTTGTTCTAGTCTCCTGCCTGATCACATTCTCTCCCTTTTTTTTCTTTTTTTTTAAAAAATCGTCTTTCTTTTTTTCAAACAACTTCTTATCTTATCAGTTCCTTTTATAAAATCTTTTATAATTTTCACCTTTACAGTCATCATCCATCCCTTCATTGTATCAACCCTTATTTTGTATATATATAAGTCTTTCTTCCTTTAAAATTTCGGAGGCACTTTCTTCTAACAGACCAAAATACGCCCAAAATCTAGTCTGTGGCACTGATCTATGCACTAGCCTGATCATGTTTGATATATTCTATTTTTTTATTTTGTTCTGTTTTTGTTTGTTTTTATCTTTTTCTTTTTCATTTTTTTCTCTTTCTTTTCTCTTTCTTTCCCTCTCTTTTCCCCTGGTTTCAGGTCTTTTCTGATTTGTATAGAGTATATTTGCTGGGGACATTGTTAACCTGTTAGCATTGTGTTCTCTCATTCATCTATTCTCCTCTGGACAAAATGACAAGACGAAAAAAATCACCTCAGCAAAAAGAACAAGAGGTAGTACCGTCTGACAGGGACCTACTCAATACGGACTGTAATACGATGTCAGACCTAGAGGTCAAAGCATGACTTTAAAGATACTAGCTGGGCTTGAAAAAACCGTGGAAGTTATTAGAGAAACCCTTTCTGGAGAAATAAAAGAACTAAAATCTAACCAAGTCAAAATGAAAAAGGCTATTAATGAGGTGCAATAAAAAATGGAGGCACTAACTGCTAGGATAAATGAGGCAGAAGAGAGAATCAGCGATATAGAAGATCAAATGATGGAAAATAAAGAAGCTGAGAAAAAGAGAGATAAACTACAGGATCACGAGGGCAAAATTCGAGAGATAAGCAATACAATAAGATGAAACAACATTAGAATAATTGGGATCCCAGAAGAAGAAGGGAGAGAGAGGGGCAGAAGGTATATTGGAGCAAGTTACAGCAGAGAACTTCCCTAACGTGGGGAAGGAAGCAGGCATCAAAATCCAGGAGGCTCAGAGAACCCCTCTTAAAATCAATAAAAATAGGTCAACACCCCGACATCTAATAGTAAAACTTACGAGTCTCAGAGACAAAGAGAAAATCCTGAAAGCAGCTCGGGAGAAGAGATATGTGACCTACAATCGTAGAAACAATAGATTGGCAACAGACCTATCCACAGAGACCTGGCGGGCCAGAAAGGACAGGCATGATATCTTCAGAGCACTAAACGAGAAAAATATGCAGCCAAGAATACTATATCCAGCTAGGCTCTCATTGAAAATAGAAGGAGAGATAAAAAGCTTCCAGGACAAACAAAAACTAAACGAATTTGCAAACACGAAAACAGCCCTAAAAGAAATATTGAAAGGGGTCTTCTAAGCAAAGAGAGAGCCTAAAAGCAGCATAGAACAGAGAGGAACACACACAATACACAGTAACAGTCACCGTACAGGCAATACAATGGCACTAATTTCATATCTTTCAATAGTTACCCTGAATGCAATTGGGCTAAATGCCCTAATCAAAAGACAAAGGCTATCAGATTGGATTAAAAAACAAGACCCATCAATATGCTGTCTGCAAGAGACTCATTTTAGACCCAAAGACATCCCCAGATTGAAAGTGAGGGCGTGGAAAACAATTACCATGCTAATGGACAACAAAAGAAAGCTGGGGTAGAAATTCTTATATCAGACAAATTAAATTTAAAAAAAAGACTGTAACAAGAGATGAAGAAGGACACTATATCCTACTTAAAGGATCTATCCAACAAGAGGATTTAACAACTGTAAATATCTATGCCCCTAACATGGGAGCAGTCAATTATATAAGGCAATTAATAACAAAAACAAAGAAAGACATTGACAACTAAACAATAATAGTGGGGGATATTAACACCCCCCTGACTGAAACGAACAGATCTTATAAGCAAAAGATCAACAAGGAAATAAAGACTTTAAATGAAACACTGGATCAAATGGACTTCACAGACATTTTGAGAACATTTCATCCCAAAGCAACGGAATACACATTCTTCTCTAGTGCCCATGGAACATTCTCCAGAATTGATCACATCCTAGGTCACAAATCAGGTCTCAACCACTACCAAAAGATTGGGATTATTCCCCGCATATTTTCAGACCACAATGCTTTGAAACTAGAACTCAATCACAAGAGGAAAGTTGGAAAGAACTCAAATACATGGAGGCTACATCCAATAAAGAAGGAATGGGTCAAGAAGGAAATTAAAGAAGAATTTAAAAAATTCATGGAAACCAATGAAAATGAAAACACAACTATTCAAAATCTTTGGGATACAGGAAAGGCAGTCCTGAAAGGAAAGTATATAGCAATACAAGCCTTTCTCAGAAACAAGAAAGGTCTCACATACACAACCTAACCCTACACCTAAAGGAGCTAGAGAAAAAACAGCAAATAAACCCTAAACCCAGCAGGAGAAGAGGAATAATAAAGATCAGAGCAGAAATCAATGAAATGGAAACGAAAAGGACAGTAGAACAGGTCAACAAAATTAGGAGCTGATTCTTTGAAAGAATTAACAAGATGGATAAACCCCTGGTCAGACTTATCAAAAAGAAAAGAGAAATGACCCAAATCAACAAAATAATAAATGAAAGAGGAGAGATCACATCAACACCAAATAAATACAAACAGTTATAATAACATATTATGAGCAACTCTATGCCAGCAAATTAGATAACCTGGAAGAAATGAGTGCATTCCTAGAGATGTAGCAACTCCAAAATTGAACCAGGGAGAAATAGAACACCTGAACAACCTATAACCAATAAGGAAATTAAAGAAGTCATCAAAAATCTCCCAACAAAGAAAAGCCCAGTGCCAAATGGTTTCCCAGGGGAATTCTACCAAACATTTAAAGAAGAATTAATACCTATTCTCCTGAAACTGTTCCAAAAAATAGAAATCGAAGGAAAACTTCCAAATTCATTTTCTGAGGCCACCAGTACCTTGATCCCAAAACCAAAGACCCCATCCAAAAGGAGAATTACAGACCAATATCCTTGATGAACCTGGATGCAAAAATTCTCACCAAAATACTAGCCAGTAGGATCCAACAGGACATTAAAAGGATTATTCACCACGACCAAGTGGGATTTATCCCTGGGCTGTAAGGTTGGTTCAACATCCACAAATCAATCAACGTGATATAATACATTAACAAAAGAAAGAACAAGAATCATAAGATCCTCTCAATAGATGCAGAAAAAGCATTTGACAAAGTACAGCATCCTTTCTTGATCAAAACTCTTCAGAGTATAAGGATAGAGGATACATACCTCAATATCATAAAAGCCATCTATGAAAAACCTACAGCGAATATCATTTTCAATGGGGAAAAACTGAGAGCTTTTCCCCTAAGGTCGGGAACGCGGCAGGGATGTCCACTCTCACCACTGCTATTCAACATAGTATTAGAAGTCCTAGCCACAGCAATCAGACAAAAAAAAGAAATCAAAGGCATCCAAATTGGCAAAAAGGAAGTCAAACTCTCACTCTTACAGATGATATGATACTGTATGTGGAATACCCAAAAGACTCCACCCCAAAACTGCTAGAACTCATACAGGAATTCAGTAAAGTAGCAGGATATAAAATCAATGCACAGAAATCAGTGGCATTCCTATACACCAACAACAAGACAGAGGAGAGACAAAGCAGGGAGTTGATCCCATTTACAATTGCACCCAAACCATAAGATACTTAGGAATAAATCTAACCAGAGAGGCAAAGGATCTGTACTCAGAAAACTATAAAATACTCATGAAAGAAATTGAAGAAGACACAAGGAAATGGAAAAACGCTCCATGCTCTTGGATTGGGAAAACAAACATTGTGAAGTTGGCAATGGTACCTAGAGCAATCTACACATTCAATGCAATCCCCATCAAAATACCATCCACTTTTCTCAAAGAAATGGAACAAATAATCCTAAAATTTGTATGGAACCAGAAGAGAGCCAGAGGAACATTGAAAAAGAAAAGCAAAGCTGGCGGCATCACAATTCCGGACTTCCAGCTCTATTACAAAGCTGACATCATCAAGACAGTGTGGTACTGGCACAAAAACAGACACATAGATCAGTGGCACAGAATAGAGAGCCCAGAAATGGACCCTCAACTCTATGGTCAACTCATCTTTGAGAAAGCAGGAATGAATGTCCAATAGAAAAAAGACAGTCTCTTCAACAAATGGTGATGGGAAAATTGGACAGCCACATGCAGAAGCATGAAACTGGACCATTTCCTTACATCACACACAAAAATAGACTCCAAATGGTTGAAAGACCTAAACGTGAGACAGTAGTCAATCAAAATCCTAAAGGAGAACACATGTAGTAACCTCTTCGACCTCAGCCGCAGCAAATTCTTCCTAGAAATATCGCCAAAGGCAAGGGAAGCAAGGCAAAATTGAACTATTGGGATTTCATCAAGATAAAAATCTTTTGCACAGGAAAAGAAACAAAACCAAAAGACAACCAACAGAATGGGAGAAGATATTTGCAAATGACATATCAGATAAAGGGCTAGTATCCAAAATCTATAAAGAATTTATCAAACTCAACACCCAAATAAATAATCCAATCAAGAAATGGGCAGACGACATGAACAGACATTTTTCCAAAGAAGATATCCAAATGGCCAACAGACACATGAAAACGTGCTCAACATTGCTTGGCATCAGGGAAATCCAAATCAAAACCTCAATGAGATACCACCTCACACCAGTCAGAATGACTAAAATAAACAAGACAGGAAACAACAGATTTTGGCAGGGATGCAGAGAAAGGGGAACCCTCCTACACTTTTGGTGGGAATGCAAGCTGTTGCATCCACTCTGGAAAACAGTATGGAGGTTCCTCAAAAAGTTGAAAATAGAGCTACCATACGATCCAGCAATTGCACTACTGGGTATTTACCCCAAAGATACAAATGTAGGGATCCAAAGGGGCACGTGCACCCCAATGTTTATAGCAACAAAGTCCATCATAGCCAAACTGTGGAAAGAGCCAAGATGTCCATCGACAGATGAATGGGTAAAGTAGATGTGGTATACATACACAAGGGAATATTATGCAGCCATCAAAAGGAATGAGATCTTGCCATTTGCAACGACTTGAATGGAACTGGAGGGTGTTATGCTGAGCGAAATAAGTCAATCAGAGAAAGACATGTATCATATGACCTCACTGACATAAGGAATTTTTAACCTCAGGAAACAAACTGAGGGTTGCTCGAGTGATGAGGGGTGGGAGGGATGGGGTTGGTGGGTGATAGACATTGGGGAGTGTATGTGCTATGGTGAGCGCTGTGAATTGTGCAAGAATGTTGAATCACAGATGTGTACTTCTGAAATAAATAATGCAATATATGTTAAGAAAAAAAAAGAAGAAGAAGATAGCAGGAGGAGAAGAATGAAGGGGAGTATGTCGGGGGGGAGACGAACCGCGAGAGACGATGGACTCTGAAAAACAAACTAGGGTTCTAGAGAGGAGGAAGACGGGGGGATGGGTTATCCTGGTGATGGATATTAAAGAGGGCACATTTTGCGAGGAGCACTGGGTGTTATGCACAAACAATGAATCATGGAGCACTACATCAAATCTAATGATGTATGGTGATTAACATAACAATAAAAAATTTAAAAAATTGACTAAATGCTCCAATCAAAAGACATAGGGTACCCGAATGGACAGTAAATCAATATCCATCTATACGTTCCCTACAAGACACTCAATTTGGAGCTAAAAATACTGGCAGATTGAAGGGGAAGGGATAGAGAAACATCTGTCATGCAAATGGATATCTAAAGAAAGCCAGAATAATCAATATTCATATTGGACAGAATAGAATTTAAAACAAAGACTGAGGGGCACCTTGGTGGCTCAGTCATTAAGTGTCTGCCTTCAGCGCAGGTTATGATCCCAGGGTCCTGGGATCAAGCCCCGCTTCGGGGTCCCTGCTCAGCGGGGAGCCTGCTTCTCCCTCTCACACTCCCCCTGCTTGTGTCCCCTCTCTCACTGTGTCTCTCTCTGTCAAATAAATAAATTAATAAAATCTTTAAAAAAATAAAATAAAGACTGGAACAAGATGGAAAGGAAAGACACTATATCATAATAAATGGGATAATCCAACAAGAAATTGTAACAATCGTAAATAATTATACACCCAATGTCTGAACACCCAAATGCATAAAACTATTAATAACAAACAAATGAACAAACTGAAAATAATACAAAAATAATTGGGGACTTTAAGACCCCACTTACTTCAATGGACAGATCATCTAAACAGAAAATCAACAAAGAAACAATGACTTTGAATGACACCCTGGAACAGATAGACTTAACAGATAGATTCAGAACATTCCATCCTAAAACAGCAGAATATACACGCTTTTCAAGTACACACTAAACATTCTACAGAGTATATCACATATTAGCCCACAAATCCTGTCCCAACAAATTCAAGAATATTGAATTCATGCCATCATCTTTAAATCAACCACAAGAAAAAATCTGGAAATACCCCAAATACACGGAGTTTAAACAACATGCTACTTAACAATAATGAGTCAACCAAGAAATAAAAGAAGAAACAAAAAATACATGGAAACAAATGACAGTAGAAACACAGCAGTCCGAAACCTTTGGGATGTAGCAAAAGATGTTCTAATAGAGAAGTTTATAGGAAAACAGGCCTACTCTATAAAGCAAGAAAAATCTTAAGGGAACAACCTAACCTAAAGAAGAAAAACAGGAAAAAATAAAAAAGAAGAAAAAGAAGAAAGAAAACCCAAAACCAACAGAAGAAGTCATATAAGGATTAGAGCAGAAATAAATGATACAGAAACTAAAACCAAAACCAAACAAACAAAAACACAATAGACCAATTAATGAATCATTGAACATTATATCAAAAACTAATGATGTACTATACCTTGGCGAATTGAATTTAAATAAATAAATAAGAACAGATCAATGAAACCAGGAGCTGATTCTTTGAAAAAAGCTATACGATTGATTGATTGGTAAACCTGTAGCCAGACATATCAAGAATAAAAAAGAAGGAAAAAAAGAATAAAAAAGAAAGAACACAAATAAATAAAATCACAAATGACAGAGGAGAAATAACAAACACCACGGAAATACAATTGTAAGAGTATATTTTGAAAAACTATATGCCAACAACTTGGACAACTGAGATGAAATGGTTAAATTCCTAGAAACACATAAACTACCAAAATTAAAATAGGAAGAAATAGAAAATTTCAACAAAGCAATGATCAGGAAAGAAATTGAATCAGTAAGAAGGAAAACAAACAAACAAAAACCTCATAACAAACAGAAGTCCAGTACCAGGTGGATTCACAGGCTCATTATACCAAATATTTAAAGAAGAGTTAATATTTCTTCTTCTCAAAGATTCTTTAGTATTCTTCTCAACGTATTCCCAAAAAATGAGAAAAAACGGAAAACTTCCAAATTCATTCTATGAGGCCAGCATTATACTGATACCAAAACCAGATAAAGACACCACTAAAAAAGAGAACTACAGGCCAGTATCCTCATAGATACAGATGCAAAATTCTGAACAAAATACCAGCAAACCAAATCCAAAAATACATTCATTCAAAATCATTCACCACGATCAAGAGGCATTTACTCATTGGTTGCAATTGTGATTCAATATTTGCAAATCAATCAGTGTGATATATTGCATCAGTAAGAGAAATGATTAGAACTATACGATCATTTCAATAGACACAGAAAAAGCAAATTTTCTTCCCCTTTTTTTGTCTCTTATTCAGTGGAACTCCTGTAATATGAATGTTAATACATTCGATGGACTTACTGAATTCCCTAAGTCTACTCTTGTTTTGGGTAATTCTTTTTTCACTCTTTTGTTCAGCTTGATTATTTTCCATTACTTTGTCTTCTAGGTCACTAATCCATTCCTCTGATTCTTCCATCCTGCTGTTCATTCCATCTAGTGTTTCTCATTTCATTTATAGTGTCCTTTATCTCTGCTGTGTTATTCCTTATCTCTGTGTTAAAAGTCTCCCTCATGTCTTCCACTCTTTTCCCAAGTACAGTATCTCATGATTCTTGCTTTACATTTTCTATCAGGCATGTTACATATATCAGTTATTTTAAGATTTTATTTATTTAGTTGAGAGGGAGCATGAGTGGGGGAGGGGCAGAGGGAGAGGGAGAAGCAGACTCCCTGCACAGCACAGAGCCTGACTCGGGACCTGATCCCAAGACCTTAAGATCATGACCAGAGCTGAAACAGATGCTTAACTGACTGAGCCACACTGGGGCTCATATCAATTTTGCTTAGATTTTTGGCTGTGGCCCTGTCCTGTTCTTTCATCTGGGATGAATTTCTCTGACTCCTCTTTTTGTCTGCCTTGTGTGTCCGTTTTTGTGTTTTATAAGTTAGCTATCTCTTCTGCTCTTTAAAGTAGTGAATTTTTTAAAGTTATTTATTTATTTATTTGAGAGAGAGAACGAGAGAGCGAGACCATGAGTGGGTGGGGGAGAGCAAGAGGGAGAAACAGACTCCCAGCCAAGTAGGGAGTCTGATGCGGGACTCCATCCCAGGACCCTGGGACCACATCCCGAGCCGAAGGCAGATGCCCAATTGTCTGAGCCACCCAGCGCCCGAAAGTAGTGACTCTTAAAGAAGAGTCCTGTACTACTCTGCCACGTACTGTGCCCTATTCACCAGAACATGACACTTCAAAAGAGTATCCTATGTGTTTTGCTTACACCCTTCCTCTTAGTGTAGTTTTCTGCACTGAGTCTCTGCCTCTTGTGGGCTGTGCTTGTTCTTTGTGGTGTTAATGGTACCCAGGCAGGCTAGTTCTGATGTGGCGTATATGTCAGGGAACTTGGGAGTGGGGCAGCTATTTTAGAAAAATTTGTTCTGGGCTACTACTCCTATAACAGATCTCCTAAAGTGCTGGGGTAGCTCAGGGCTGCATATCATGGCAGCTGGCCATGCAGGGCTGGGCATGGCATGGTGCAATATGATGGCTGGGTGTGGCTTAGTCAGGCAGACAATGATTGGTATGGTTGTGCTGCTGGGGAGACAGGATGGGTGGGTGCTGCATAACAGGAGCTGTGTACTTGGCAACTGGGCATGGCACATGCAGGTGGCTGGGCTCTCTATGGCAGCTGGACACAGAGCACAGTGACAGCCATGTACCTGGTAGCTGGGTGGCCTGCATTCAATAAAATTTGCCCTGAGCCTAGACCCAGGTCTAGTAGTCTTATGGTGGGTGAGTCCTCAGGTGAACTTGTGGGCATGGAACACTGTCACCAGGTTATTAAGCAAGTGTTTGTGCAGTTGTGCCCCACCCCGAGGGCCCTATGTTTTTGCTGGAGGGCAGGGGAGGAAAATGGTGCCTGCCACTTCCCTTATTTTTGGGGTTCCCCATCACACTCCAAAATCAGTGTTAATAGAACTATCCCCCATTTCCCCCTTGTGTAGTATAAACTGCTGTTTTTGTGTTGCTTCTCCAAAGAGGTTGCTGTCTCTTTAAGGGTGGTGACCCAGCTATCACTTGCCCTCCCTGCTTACCCAGTGCTGAGTCAGCTGACTTTTAAAGCTCCAGGCTCCAAGTCCCACTGGTATTACAAAGTCACAGAATTCAGACCCTCTGGTTTTCAAAGTCAAACATTATGAGTATTAGTCTTCCCCATGTGAGCTTCCTGGTGGGAAGTCCCATTATCTGACCTCTACATGTGTGAATCTCCCTTCCTTCTGCAGGCAGCCTTCCTCTGCCTTTCTGACCTTCCTAAATTTTCTGATGTATCTTCTTCTCTATATTTAGTTGTGGGGTTTGTTCTCTCAGTCTTTGGATGATTCTCTGGTTTATTTCTTTGGATGTGGATTATATCTAATTATAAATGTCTGATGGGGTGAGTTCAGGATGATCCTATTATGTCATATTCCCAAGCTCCTCCTCAAGTAAATGTCAGATGGGTCTTGCTTTTTTATACAGTCAGTCACACTATGTCTTTTGATTGCAGCATTTATCCCACTTACATTCAAAACAATTATTGATAGGTATGTACTTATTTCCATTTTGTTAAATGTTTTTAGGGTTTTGCTTGTTTTGTTGTTCTTCTCTGTTCCTATTTTCTTCTCTTGCTCTCTTTCCTTGTGGTTTAATGGCTTTCCTTAGGGTTATGCTTGGATTCCTTTCTTTTTATTTTTTTTGCGCACATATTACAGGTTTTTGATTTGTGGTTACCATTAAGTTTTGTATATAACATCTTATATGTATAGCTGCCTATGTTATGTTGAAGGTTGCTAGAGTTTCAACCCATTTTAAACAAACTAGATTTTTTAATTAATTAATTTTTTATTATGTTCAATAAGCCAACATATAGTACATCATTCGTTTTTGATTTAGTGTTCAACGATTCATTAGTTGAGTATAAAACCCAATGCTCACCACCACAACACACATGCCCTCCTCAATACCCATCACCCAGTTACCCATCCCCCCACCCCTCTTGCTTCTGTAATTCTCAGTTTGTTTCCTGGAGTCCAGAGTCTTCCATGGTTTGTCTCCCTCTCTGATATCTTCCCATTCAGTTTTCCTAACCTTTCCCTGTGGTCCTCCATGCTATTCTTTATCTTCCACATATGAGTGAAAGCATATAATAATTTTATTTCTCTGCTTATTTCACTTAGCATAATCTCCTCCAGTTCCATCCAGGTCAATGCAAATGTTGGGTATTCATCGTTTCTGATGGCTGAGTAATATTTCATTGTATAAATGTACCACATCTTCTTTATCCATTCACCTATTGAAGGGAATGTCAGCTCCTTCCATAGTTTGGTTATCATGGACATTGCTGTTATGAATATTGGGGTGTATGTGCCCCATCTTTTCACTACATCTGTAGCTTTGGGATAAATAGCTAGTAGTGCAATTGCTGGGTAATAGGGTATCTCGGGTATCTCTATTTTTAATGTCTTGAGGATCCTCCATACTGTTTTCCGGACTGGCCACACCAACTTGCATTCCCACCGATAGTGTAAGAGGGTTCCCCTTTCTCACATCTTCACCAACACTTGTTGTTTCCTGTCTTGTTAATTTTTGCCATTGTAACTGGTGTAAGGTGATATCTCATTTTGGTTTTGATTTGTATTGCCCTGATGGCTAGTATGATGAACATTTTTTCATGTGTCTGTTAGCAATTAGTGTGTCTTCTTTGGAGAAGTGTCCGTTCATGCCTTCTGTCCATTTCCTGACTGGATTATTTGTTTTTTGGGTGTTGAGTTTGAAAAGTTCGTTATAGAACTTAGATACCAGCTCTTTATCTGAAATGTCATTTGCAAATATCTTCTCCCATTCTGTGGACTGCCTCTTAGTTTTGTTGACAGTTTCCTTTGCTGTGCAGAAACTTTTTATCTTGATGAAGTCCCAAAAGTTCATTTTTGCTTTTGCTTCCCTTGCCTTTGGAGACATGTCTTGAAAGAAGTTACTGTGGCTGATGTCAAAAACGTTACTGCCTAAGTTCTCCTCTAGAAATTTTTAAAATTTTTTAAAGATTTTTATTTATTTATTTGACACAGAGAGAGAGACAGTAAGAGAGGGAACACAAGCAGGGGAGAGTGGGAGAGGGACAAGCAGGCTTCCCATGGAGCAGGGAGCCCAATGCGGGACTCGATCCCAGGACCCTGGAATCATGACCTGAGCTGAAGGCAGACACTTAATGACTGAGCCACCCAGGCACCCCGTCCTCTAGAATTTTGATGAGTTCCTGTCTCAAATTGAGGCCTATCATCCATTTTGAATTTATCTTTGTGTATGGTACAAGAGAATGGTCCAGTTTCATTTTTCTGCACATGGCTGTCCAGTTTTCACAGCACTATTTATTGAAGAGACTCTTTTTTCCACAGCACATTCTTTCTTGCTTTGTCAAAGATTAGTTGACCATAGAGTTGAGGGTCCATTTCTGGGCCCTCTATTCTGTTCTATTGACCTATGTTTCTGTTTTTGTGCCAATACCATACTGTCTTGATGATCACAGTTTTGTAATAGAGCTTGAAGTCATGCATTGTGATGCCCCCAGCTTTGGTTTTCTTTTTCAACATTCTTCTGGTTATTCGGGGTATTTTCTAGTTCCATACAAATTTTAGGATTGTTTGTTCTAGCTCTGTGAAAAATGTCGATGTTATCTTAATAAGGATTGCGTTGAAAGAGAAGATTGCTCTGGGCAGCATAGACATTTTCACAATGTTTATCCTTCCAATCCATGAGCATGGAATGTTTTTCCATCCCTGTGTCTTCCTCAATTTCTTTCTTAAGTGTTCTGCAGTTTCTAGAGTACCGATCTTTACCTCTTTGGTTGATTTTATTCTTAAGTATCTTACGGGTTTTGGTGCTATTGGAAATGGAATCAATTCCTTAATTTCCCTTTATTCAGTCACATTTTTAGTGTATAGAAATGTACCTGACTTCTGTGCATTGATTTTGTATCCTGCCATGTAGCTGAATTGCTGTATAAGTTCTACTAATTTGGAAGTGGAGTCTTTTGGGTTTTCCACATAAAGTATCATGTCATCTGTGAAGAGAGTTTGACTTCTTCTTTGCCAGTTTGAATGCATTTTATTTCTTTTTGTTGTCTGATTGCTGAAGCTAGGACTTCTAGTACTATGTTGAACAGTAGTGGTGATGGCGGGCATCCATTTCGTGTTCCTGACCTTAAGGGAAAAGCTCTCAGTTTTTCCCAATTGAGAATGATATTCACCATGGGCTTTCCATAGATGGCTTTTATGATATTGAGGTATGTTCCTCTATCCCTATATTTTGAAGAGTTTTAATCAAATAAGAATGCTGTATTTTGTCAAATGCTTTTTCTGCATCTATTGAGAGGATCATATTGTTCTTGTCTCTTCCCTTGTTAATGTGATCTCTTATGTCGATTGATTTGTGGATGTTGAACCATGCTTACATCCCAGGAATAAATTCCACCTGGTCGTGGTGAGTAATCCCTTCTATCTACTGTTGCAGCCCTTTGGTTAGGATATTGTTTAGTATTTTGGCATCCTTGTTCATCAGAGATATTGGTCTGTAAGTCTCCTGTTTGATGTGGTCTTTGTCTTGTTTTGGGATCAGGGTAATCCTGGCCTCATTGAACAAGGTTGGAAATTTTCCTTCTGTTTCTATTTTTTGGAGCAGCTTCAGTAGAATAGGTATGATTTCTTCTTTAAATGTTTGGTAGAATTCCACTGGGAAGCCATCTGGGCCTGGACTCTTGTTTTTTTGGGAGGTTTTGGATTACTGCTTCAATTTCCTTGCTTGCTATTGGTCTGTTCAAATTGTCTATTTCTTCTTATTTAAGTTCTCATAGTCTATAAGTATACCATATAATTAATGCATCCACTTCTTCCAGATTGCCTAGTTCGTTGGCATATACCTGCTGGTAATAAGTTCTAATAATTGTCTCTATTTCTTTGGTATTAGTCATGATTTCTCCTCTTTCATTCATGATTTTATTAATTTGGGACCTTTCTCTTTTCTTTAAGATAAATCTGGCCAGAGGCTTATCTATCTTATTAATTCTTTCAGAGAACCAGCTTCTAAAGTGGTTGATCAGTTCTATTATTCTAGTTTCTATTCCATTGATTTATGCTCTAGTCTTTATTATTTCTCTTCTCTTGCTTGATTTAGGCTTTATTTGATGTTCTTTCTCCAGGTCCTCTGGGTGTAGTATGAGCTTGTGCATTTGCATTTTTCTAATATTTTGATAGAGGCTTGGATGGCTATGTAATTCCCTCTAAGGACTGCCTTTGCAGTATCCATAGGTTCTGAAACAATGTGTTTTCATTTTCATTGGCTTGCATGAATTGTTTAAGCTCCTCTTTAATTTCCTGGTTGACCCATTGATTCCTTAGCATGATGCTCTTTAACCTCCAAGTGTTTTCACTTCCATATTTTTCCTCTTGGTTGAGTTCCAGTTTGAAAGCAGTGTGGTCTGAGAATATACAGGGAATATTCTCAATCTTTTGATATCAGTTGAGACCGGATTTGTGACTCTGTATGTGATCTACTCTGGAGAATGAGTACTCGAGAAGAATTAGTATTCTGTTGTTTTAGTATAGAATATTCTGTATATATCTACAAAGTCCAGCAGTCCAATATGTCTTTCAAAGCTTTTGTTTCTTTGTTGACTTCTGCTTAGATGATCTGTCTATTGCTGAGTGGAGTGTTGAAGTCTCCTATTATCATGTTATTATCAATATGATTCTCTATTTGTTGGTTCATGCAGTTGGTTGCTTCGATGTTGAGGGCAAAGATATTTACAATTTTTAGATTTTCTTGTTGGCTAGACCCTTTAAGGATGATATGGTGTCCTTCTACATCTCTTACTACAGTCTTTGGTTTAAAATCCAAATTGTCTGATATAAGGATTGTTACACCAGCTCTCTTTAGAAGTCCATTGGTGTGATAAATTGTTCTCCATCCCCTCAGTTTCAATTTGGAGGTGACTTTGGTTCAAAATGAGTTTGTTGTATACAGCATATGGATGGGTCCTGCTTTTTTATCCAATCTGAAACTCTGTAGGTTTTGATGGGAATATTCAGCCAATTCACATTGAAAGTAACTATTGAAAGATATGAATTTAGGATGAGCAAGATGATGGAGGAGTAGGAGACCTAAAATTCGTCTGGTCCCAGGAATTCAGCTAGACAGGGATCAAACCTTTCTGAACACCTACGATCTCAACAGGAGATTGAAGAAAAGAAGAGCAGCATCTCTCTGAACAGACAAGTGACCACTTTCAGGAAGCTAGGAAGTGCGGAGAAGTGAATCCAAGAAGATAGACGGAGGAGGAGGGGGCCTCCATCAGATGCTACTGACAAGTGATAGAGCAGCAGAGCACAAAATTGGAAATTTTAGAAGTTGGCTCTGCTGAGGGACGTTGCTCCAGTGGCTAAGTGGGGGGTGGAACACTCGCTAGGACAGTGTGGTTAGGACCCTCAGGGTCACAGAAAGACTGGGGGTGCCTGAGTGCAGCAGAGCTTTCAGGTATTGGAGCAGGGAAGCCGGCTGCAGAGACGGAGCCAAGGAGTGGGCTTTCAGCTCGGGGTGGCCATAAACCATGATCTCGGGCACAGGCACTAACTTCCAGCAGGTGCCCAACAAGTGGCAGATCGGGGGAGACTCCCCTTCCTCCCCCAGGAGGAGTGGCATGGGAGTGCATCACAGGGATCTGCTGGGTTTGGAGACTCCAAATGGGGTTGTGTGCCAGATAGAGAAATTCTCGGTCATAGGCCAGGTGAGCATGGAGTGTGGCCGGAGACTGGGGAAATGAAAGTAATTGGCTGCTTTTCTCTGGGGGCTCACTGAGGAGTGGGGCCCCAAGTTCTTGTCTCCTCTATGGCAGAGACTGGGAGGCCTCCATTTTCACTCTCGTCCTCCAAAGCTGTACAGAAAGCTTGCAGGGAAAAAAAGCTCCCAGGAACAAACCCGAGGAGATTATTTAGCGAGGCCTCTGGCAAGGGTGGGGCAATTCCGCCTTTGGCAAAATATTTGAGAACCGCAGCAACAGGCCCCCTCACCAGAAGATCAGCAAGAACAGCCAGCTGAGACCAAATTTACCAATCAATGAGAACCACAGAACTCCAGCACTAGGGAAATACTGTACATGGAATTCATGGCTTTTTTCCCCATGTTTCTTTAGTCTTTCAAAGTGAATTTTTTAATTTTCTTTTTTTTTCATATTGAATTTTTATTTTTCCCTTTTTCTTTTTTTAAGATTTTATTTATTTATTTGAGAGAAAGAGAATGAGAGATAGAGAGCACGAGAGGGAAGAGGGTCAGAGGGAGAAGCAGACTCCCTGCTGAGCAGGAAGCCCGATGTGGGACTTGATCCCGGGACTCCAGGATCATGACCTGAGACGAGGGCAGTCGCTTAACAAACTGAGGAACCCAGGCGCCCCTATTTTTCCCTTTTTCAACCAACATCTTATCAATCCCTTTTTTAAAAAATCTTTTTTTTTATTTTTCATTGTTTTAGAGTCATATTGTATCCCTTCATAGTAATTAACCTTATTTTGGTATATGTATATAAGTTGTTCTCTCTTTAAAATGTTGGGATAAAATTTCTTCTAACAGGCCAAAATATACCCTAAATCTCTAAGGTATGGCTTTGTTCTAGTCTCCTGATTGATCACATTCTCTCATTTTTTTTTTCCTTTAAATCTTCTTCTTTCATTTTCTTTTTTTTCCCCACAGGAAGTATTTTAATTTACATTAAATAAGTGAATAACACTTGTAACATCTTCTAGAGTACCACTTATTTTTCATTCTTTTTTTGCCAGTTTTTTATTGTTATGTTAATCACCATACATTACATAATTAATTTTTGATGTAGTGTTCCATGATTCATTGTTTGTGCATAACAAACAGTGCTCCACGCAGAATGTGCCCTCTTTAATACCCATCACCAGGCTAACCCATCCCCCCACTCCCCTCCCCTCCAGAACCCTCAGTTTGTTTTTCAGAGTCCATCGTCTCTCATGGTTCGCTCCCCCTCTGACTTACTTCCCTTCATTCTTCCCCTCCTGCTATCTTCTTCTTTTTCTTTTTTCTTAAAATATGTTGCATTATTTGTTTCAGAGATACAGATCTAGGATTCAACAATCTTGCACAATTCACACCGCTCACCATAACACATACACTCCCCAATGCCTATCACCCAGGCACCCCATCCCTCCCACCCCCCACCACTCCAGCAAAATTCAGTTTGTTTCCTGAGATTAAGAATTCCTCATATCAGTGAGGTCTTATGATACATGTCTTTCTCTGATTGACTTATTTCACTCAGCATAACACCCTCCAGTTCCATCCACGTTGTTGCAAAAGGCAAGATCACATTCTTCTTGATGGCTGCATAATATTCCGTTGTGTATATATACCACTTCTTCTTTATCCATTCATGTGTTGATGGACATCTTGGTTCTTTCCACAGTTTGGCTATTGTGGACATTGCTGCTATAAACATCGGGGTGCACGTACCCCTTTGGATCCCTACATTTGTATCATTGGGGTAAATACCCAGTAGTGCAATTGCTGGATCATATGGTAGCTCTATTTTCAACTTTTTGAGGAACCTCCATAATGTTTTCCAGAGTGGTTCAACCAGCTTGCAATCCCACCAACAGTGTAGGAGGGTTCCCCTTTCACCGCATCCCCACCAACATCTGTCATTTCCTGACTTGTTAATTTTAGTCATTCTGACTGGTGTGAGGTGGTATCACATTGAGGTTTTGATTTGGATTTCCCTGATGCCGAGGGATGTTGAGCACTTTTCATGTGTCCCTTGGCCATTTGGATGTCTTCTTTGGAAAAATGTCTGTTCATGTCTTCTGCCCATTTCTTGATTGGATTATTTGTTCTTTGGGTGTTGAGTTTGATAAGTTCTTTATAGATTTTGGATACTAGCCCTTTATCTGATATGTCATTTGCAAATATCTTCTCCCATTCTGTCTGTTGTCTTTTGGTTTTGTGGACTGTTGCTTTTGCTGTGCAAAAGCTTTTCATATCTTGATGAAATCCCAATAGTTCAATTTTGCCCTGCCTTCCTTGCCTTTGGCGATGTTTCTAGGAAGAAGTTGCTGCGGCTGGTCGAAGAGGTTGCTACCTGTGTTCTCCTTTAGGATTTTGATGGACTCCTGTCTCACATTTAGGTCTTTCAACCATTTGGAGTCTATTTTTGTGTGTGATGTAAGGAAATGGTCCAGTTTCATTCTTTTGCATCTGGCTGTCCAATTTTCCCAACACGATTTGTTGAAGAGACTGTATTTTTTCCATTGGATGTTCTTTCCTGCTTTGTCAAAGATGAGTTGACCATAGAGTTGAGGGTCCATTTCTGGGCTCTCTATTCTGTGCCACTGATCTATGTGTCTGTTTTTGTGCCAGTACCATACTGTCTTGATGATGACAGCTTTGTAATAGAGCTGGAAGTCCGGAATTGTGATGCCGCCAGCTTTGCTTTTCTTTTTCAATATTCCTCTGGCTAATCGAGGTCTCTTTTGGTTCCATACAAATTTTAGGATTATTTGTTCCATTTCTTTGAAAAAAGTGGATGGTATTTTGATGGGGATTGCATTCAATGTGTACATTGCTCTAGGTAGCATTGACATCTTCACAATATATGTTCTTCCAATCCATGAGCATGGAACGTTTTTCCATTTCTTTGTATCTTCTTCAATTTCTTTCATGAGTATTTTATAGTTTTCTGAGTATAGATCCTTTGTCTCTTTGGTTAAATTTATTCCTATGTATCTTATGGTTTTGGGTGCAATTGTAAATGGGATCAACTCCTTGATTTGTCTCTCTTCTGTCTTGTTGTTGGTGTATAAGAACGCTACTGATTTCTGTGCATTGATATTATATCCTGCTACTTTACTGAATTCCTGTATGAGTTCTAGCAGTTTTTGGGTGGAGTCTTTTGGGTATTCCACATACAGTATCATATCATCTGCAAAGAGTGAGAGTTTGACTTCCTGTTTGCCGATTTGGATGACTTTGATTTCTTTTTGTTGTCTGAATGCTGTGGCTAGGACTTCTAATACTATGTTGAATAGCAGTGGTGAGAGTGGACGTCCCTGCCGCGTTCCCGATGTTAGGGGAAAAGCTCTCAGCATTTCCCCATTTGGAAAGATATTCGCTGTAGGATTTTCATAGATGGCTTTTATGATATTGAGGTATGTACCCTCTATCCTTATACTCTGAAAAGTTTTGATAAGGAAAGGATGCTGTACTTTGTCAAATGCTTTTTCTGCATCTATTGAGAGTATCATATAATTCTTGTTCTTTCTTTTGTTAATGTATTGTATCACATTGATTGATTTGCAGATGTTGAACCAAACTTGCAGCCCAGGGATAAATCCCACTTGGTCATGGTGAAATTTCCTTTTAATGTACTGTTGGATCATGTTGGCTAGTATTTTGGTGAGAATTTTGCATCCATGTACATCAAGGATATTGGTCTGTAATTTTCCTTTTTGATGGGATCTTTGTCTGGTTTTGGGATTAAGGTAATGGTGGCCTCATAAAATGAGTTTGGAAGTTTTCCTTCCATTTCTATTTTTTGGAAGTTTCAGGAGAATAGGTATTAATTCTTATTTAAATGTTTGGTAGTATTCCCCTGGGAAGCCATCTGGCACTGGGCTTTTCTTTGTTGGGAGATTTTTGATGACTGCTTCAATTTCTTTCGTGGTTATAGGTGTGTTCAGGTTTTCTATTTCTTCCTGGTTCAGTTTTGGTAGTTGATACATCTCTAGGAATGCACTCATTTCTTCCAGGTTATCTAATTTGCTCGCATAGAGTTGCTCATAATATGTTCTTATAATTGTTTGTATTTCTTTGGTGTTGGTTGTGATCTCTCCTCTTTCATTCATGATTTTGTTGACTTGTATCATTTCTCTTTTCTTTTTGATAAGTCTGGCCAGGGGTTTATCCATCTTGTTAATTCTTTCAAAGAACGAGCTCCTAGTTTCGTTGATCTGTTCTATTGTTCTTTTGGTTTCTATTTCATTGATTTCTGCTCTGATCTTTATTGTTTCTCTTCTCCTGCTGGGTTTATGCTTTATTTGCTGTTCTTTCTCCAGCTCCTTTAAGGTGTAGGGTTAGGTGGTGTATATGAGACCTTTCTTCTTTCTTGAGAAAGGCTTGTATTGCTATATACATTCCTCTCAGGACAGCCTTTGCTGTATCCCAAAGATTTTCAACAGTTGTGTTTTCATTTTCATTGGTTTCCATGAATTTTTTAAATTCTTCTTTAATTTCCTGGTTGACCCATTCATTCTTTAGTAGGATGCTCTTTAGCCTCCAAGTATTTGAGGTCTTTCCGACTTTCCTCTTGTGATTGAGTCTAGTTTCAAAGCATTGTGGTCTGAAAATATGCAGGGAGTGATCCCAATCTTTTGGTAGCGGTTGAGACCTGATTTGTGACCTAGGATGTGATCAATTCTGGAGAATGTTCCATGGGCCCTAGAGAAGAATGTGTATTCTTTGCTTTGGGATAAAATGTTCTGAATATGTCTGTGAAGTCCATTTGGTCCTTTGTGTCATTTAAAGTCATTATTTCCTTGTTGATCTTTTGGTGAAATGATCTGTCCATTTTATTAAGGGAGGTGTTAAAGTTCCCCACTATTATTGTATTGTTCTCAATGTGTTTCTTTGCTTTTGTTATTAATTGCTTTATATAATTGTCCGCACCCATGTTCGGGGCATAGATATTTGCAACTGTTAGATGTTCTTGTTGGATAGACACTTTAAGTAGGATATAGTGTCCTTCTTCATCTCTTATTACAGTCTTTGTTTTAAAATCTAATTTGTCTGATATAAGGATTGTCACCCCAACTTTCTTTTGGTACCCATTAGCATGGTAAATGGTTTTCCACCCCCTCACTTTCAATCTGGGGGTGTTTTTGGGTCTAAAATGAGTCTCTTGCAGACAGCATACTGATGGGTCTTGTTTTTTAATCCAATCTGATAGCCCGTGTCTTTTGATTGGGGCATTTAGCCCATTTACTTTCAGGGTAACTATTGAAAGATATGAATTTAGTGCCATTTTATTGCTGTAAGGTGACTGTTGCTGTATATTGTCTGTGTTCCTTTCTGATCTATGCTGCTTAGAGGACCCCTTTCAATATTTCTTGGAGGGCTGGTTTCGTGTTTGCAAATTCCTTTAGGTTTTGTTTTTCCTGGAAGCTTTTTATCTCTCCTTCTCTTTTCAATGACAGCCTAGCTGGATATAGTATTCTTGGTTGCATATTTTTCTCGTTTAGTGCTCTGAAGATATCATGCCAGTCCTTTCTGGCCTGCCATGTCTCTGTGGATAGGTCTGTTTCCAATCTAATATTTCTACCACTGTAGGTTACTTATCTCTTCTCCCGAGCTGCTTTCAGGATTTTCTCTTTGTCTCTGAGACTCGTAAGTTGTACTATTAGATGTCGGGGTGTTGACCTATTTTTATTGATTTTGAGAGGGGTTCTCTGTACCTCGTGGGTTTTGATGTTTGTTTCCTTTCTCACATTAGGGAAGTTCTCTGCTATTATTTGCTACAATATACCTTCTGCCCCTCTCTCTCTTTCTTCTTCTTCTGGTATCCCAAATATTCTAATATTGTTTCGCTTATCGTATTGCTTATCTCTCGAATCCTGCCCACGTGATCCTGTAGTTGTTTTCTCTCTTTTTCTCAGCCTCTTTATTTTTCCTCATTTGGTCTTCTATATTGCTGATTCTCTCTCCTGCTTCATTTATCCTAGCAGTCAATGCCCCCATTTTTTATTGCACCTCATTAATAGCCTTTTTGATTTCAACTTGGTTAGATTTTAGTTCTTTTATTTCTCCAGAAAGGGTTTCTCTAATAACTTCCACGGTTTTTTCAAGCCCAGCTAGTATCTTTAAAGTCATGCTTCTGAACTCTAGGTCCGACATCGTACTAATGACCATATTGACTAGGTCCCTGGCAGATGGTACTACCTCTTGTTCTTTTTTGCTGAGGTGATTTTTTTCGTCTTGTCATTTTGTCCAGAGGAGAATAGATGAATGAAAGAACAAAATGCTAACAGGTTAACAACGTCCCCAGCAAATATACTCCATACAAATCAGAAAAGACCTGAAACCAGGGGAAAAGAAATGGAAGGAAAGAAAAAAGAAAGAGGAAAAACAAAACAAAAAGAAAAAGATAAAAACAAAAACAGAACAATACAAAAAATAGAATATGATCAAATATGATCAGGCTAGTGCATAGATCATTGCCTCACACTAGATTTTGGGCGTATTTTGGTCTGTTAGAAAAAAGTGCCTCCTAAAATTTTAAAGGCAGATAGACTTATATATGTACAAAATAAGGGTTGATACAATGAACGGATGGAAGACGACTGTAAAGCTGAAAATTATAAAAGATTTTATAAAAGGAATTGATAAGATAAGAAGTTGTGTGAAAAAAGAAAGGAGATTAAAAAAAAAAAGAAATGAAAAGAAAAAGGGAGAGAATGTGATCAGGCAGGAGACTAGAACAACGCCATACACTAGTGATTTAGGGTATATTTTTGATGTGTTAAAAGAAACTGTATCTCATAATTTTAAAAAGAGCACAACTTATATTTAAACGCCAAAAATAAGGGTAACTACTATGTATGGATAAAATATGACTCTAAAAATGAAAAATAAAAAATGTGTATTTAAAAAGGGATTGATAAGATGTTTGTTGAAAAGGGGAAAAGAAAAATTCAAAAAAATCAGTTAAAAAAATTAACTTTGAAAAACTAATGGATCATGGTAAAAAAAGCCATGAATTCTATGTGCAGTATTCCCCTAGCCCTGGAGTTCTCCCATTCTCCTTGATCGGTAAACTTGGTCTTGACTTGCTGGCTGTTCGTGCTGATCTTCTGGGGGAGGGGCCTGTTGCTGTGGTCCCCAAATGTCTTTGCCAGAGGCGGAATTGCCCCGCCTTGTCGGTCCAGGCTAAGCAAGCTGCTCGGATTTGCTCTCAGGAGCTTTTGTTCCCTGCAAGCTCTCGGTAGAGTTTTGGACGACCAGGGTGAAAATGGTGGTCTCCCAATCTCCACCCGGAGGAGCTGATAATTTGGGGCCCTGCTCCTCAGTGCACCCCCAGAGAAAAGCAATCACTCCCGTCTCCCTGGTCTCTGGCCACAGTCCGTGTTCACCTGGCCTGTGACCGAGTGTTTCTCTCTTGCTCCTGAGCGCATGTGGATTCTCCATACCCAGCAGATCTTTGCGGTGCGCTCCCGTGTCACTCCTCCCTGGGGAGGAAGGGGAGTCTCCCCAGCTCTGATGCTTGTTGGGTCCCTGCTGGAGGCGCAGCAGCCCAACAGGGCCGGGGATCACAGTTTATGGCAACCCCGAGCAAAGAGCCCGCACCTTGGCTCCGTCTCTGCAGCCAGCTTTCCCACTCCAATACCTGGGAGCTCTGCTGCACTTAGGCACTCTGGTTTTTTTGTGACCCCGAGGGTCCTGAGACCACACTGTCCCGCGAGGGTTCCAACCCCCACTTAGCCACTGGAGCAATGTCCCTCAGCAGAGCTGACTTCTAAAAGTTCCGATTTTGTGCTCCGCAGCTCTATCACTTGCCAGAAGCGGCCGACGGAGGCCCCCTCCCCCGCTGTCTATCCTCCCAAATATCGCCTAGGATTCACTTCTCTGCACGTCCTACCTTCCAGAAAGTGGTCGCTTTTCTTTTCAGAGAGTTGTTGCTATTCTTCTCTTCGATCTCCTGTGAGTTCGCAGGTTTTCAGAATGGTTTGATCCCTATTAAGCTGAATTCCTGAGACCAGAAAAAACCCAGGTCTCCTACTCCTCCACCATGTTGCTCCGCCCCCCTCTTCTTCCTTTTTCAAGCAACCTCTTATCTTATCAATAACTTTTATAAGATCTTTTATAATTTTCATCTTTACAGTCATAATCCATCCCTTTATCTTATTTACCCTTATTATAGTATATATATATAAGCTTTTCTCCCTTTAAAATTTTGGAAGGCACTTTCTTCTAACAAACCACAATATGCCAAAAATCTAGTGTGTGGCACTGATATATTCACCAGCCTGATCATATTTGATCATATTCTCTTTTTTGTTTTTTCGTTTGTTTTTATCTTTTTCTTTTTCTCTCTCTCTTTTTTTCTTTCTTTCCCTTTCTTTTCCCCCAGTTTCAGGTCTCCTCTGATTGGTTTAGTGTATATTTTTCTGGGGACATTGTTACACTGCTAGCATTTTGTTCTCTCATTCATCTATTCTCCTCTGGACAAAGACAAGACAGAAAAAATCACCTCAAAAAAAAGAAAAAGAGGCAGTACCGACTGCCAGGGACCTAATGAATATGGACATTATTAAGATGTTGGAACTAGTATTCAGAATGACGATTTTAAAGACACTAGCTGGGCTTGAAAAAAGAATGGAAGATATTAGAGAAACTCTTTCTGGAGAAATAAAAGAAGTAAAATTTAAACAAGTCGAAATCAAAAAGGGTATTAATGAGGTGCAATCCAAAATGGAGGCTCTAACTGCTAGGATAAATGAGGCAGAAGAGAGAATTAGTAATATAGATGACCAAATGATGGAAAATAAAGAAGCTGAGAAAAAGAGAGATAAACAACTACAGGATCACGAGGGCAGAATTCGAGAGATAAGTGATACCATAAATGAAACGACATTGGAATAATTGGGATCCCAGAAGAGAAGAGAGAGAGGGGCAGAAGGTATATTGGAGCAAATTATAACAGAGAGCTTCCCTAATGTGGGGAAGGAAACAGGCATCAAAATCCAGGAGACACAGAGAACCTCCCTCAAAATCAATAAAATAGGTCAACACCCTGGCATCTAATAGTAAAACTTAGGAGTCTCAGAAACAAAGACAAAATCCTGAAAACAGCTCGCAACAAGAGATCTGTAACCTTCAATGGTAGAAACAATAGATTGGCAACAGACCTATCCACAGAGACCTGGCAGACCAGAAAGGAGTGGTATGATATCTTCAGAGCACTAAACAGGAAAAACATGCAGCCAAGAATACTATATCCAGCTAGGCTCTCATTGAAAATAGAAGGAGAGATAAAAAGCTTCGAGAGAACCAAAACTAAAGGAATTTGCAAACACGAAACCAGCCCTCCAAGAAATATTGAAAGGGGTCCTCTAAGCAAGGACAGAGCCTAAAAGTAACATAGACCAGAAAGGAACACACACAATACACAGTAACAGTCACTTCACAGGCAATACAATGGCACTAAATTCATATCTTTCAATAGTTACCCTGAATGGAAATGGGCTAAATGCCCCAATCAAAAGACACAGGCTATCAGATTGGATAAAAAAACAAGACCCATCGAATTGCTGTCTGCAAGAGACTCATTTTAGACCCAAAGAGACCCCCAGAAAGTGAGGGGGTCAAAACATTTACCACACTAATGGACACCAAAAGAAAGCTGGGGTTGCAATCCTTATATCAGACAAATTAGATTTTAAACCAAAGACTCTAATAAGAGATGAAGAAGGACAGTATATCCTTCTTAATGGGTCTATCCACCAAGATCTAAGAATTGTAATTATCTATGCCCCTAACATGGGAACAGCCATTTATATAAGCCAATTAATAACAAAAGAAAAAAGAAACACCTTGACAACAGTACAATATTAGTGGAGGACTTTAACACCCCTTCACTGAAATGGACAGATCATCTAAGCAAAAGATCAACAAGGAAATAAAGACTTTAATGACACACTGAGGGGTGCCTGGGTGGCTCAGTCATTAAGCATCTGCCTTCAGTTCAGGTCATGATCCCAGGGTCCTGGGATCAAGCCCTGCATCTGGCTCCCTGCTCGGCGAGAAGCCTGCTTCTCCCTCTCCCACTCCCCCTGCTTGTGTCCCCTCTCTCACTCTGTCTCTCTCTGTCAAATAAAGAAAATAAATCTTTAACAAATATAAATAAATAAATAAATAAATAAATAAATAAATAAATAAATAAATAAATAATAAATAAGTAGATGACACACTGGAGCAAATGGATTTCACAGATATATTCAGAACATTCCATCCCAAAGCAAAAGAATACACATTCTTCTCTAGTGCCCATGGAACATTCTTAAGAATAGATCACATCCTAGGTCACAAATCAGGTCTCAGCTGGTATCAAAAGTTTGGGATCATTCCCTGCATATTTTCAGACTGCAATGCTTTGAAACTAGAACTCAGTCACAAGAGGAAAGTTGGAAAGAACTCAAATACATGGAGGCTAAAGAGCATCATACTAAAGAATGAAGGGGTCAACCAGGATATTAAAAAAAATCATGGAAACCAATGAAAATGAAAACATAATTTTTCAAATCTTTGGGATGCAACAAAGGCAGTCCTAAGAGGAAAGTATATAGCAATACAAGCCTTTCTCAAGAAACAAGAAAGGTCTCAAATACACAACCTAACCCTACACCTCAAGGAGCTGGAGAAAAAATAGCAAATTAAGCCTAAACCCATCGGGAGAAGAGAAATAATAAAATAAAGATCAGAGCAGAAATCAATGAAATAGAAAACAGAAGAATAGTAGAATAATCAACGAAGCTAGGGGCTGGTTCTTTGAAAGAATTAACAAGATTGATAAACCCCTGGTCAGACTTATCAAAAAGAAAAGAGAAATGACCCAAATAAATAAAATCATGAATGACAAAACCAACACCAAAGAACTACAAACCATTATAAAAACATATTATGAGCAAATATATGCCAGCCAATTAGATAATCTGGAAGAAATGGATGCATTCCTAGAGATGTATCAACTACCAATACTGAACCAGGAAGAGATAGAAAACCTGAACAGATCTATGACCACTAAGGAAACTGAAGCAGTAATAAAAAATCTCCCAACAATCAAATGCCCAGGGCCAGATGGCTTCGCAGGGGAATTCTACCAAACATTTAAAGAAGAATTAATACCTGTTCTCCTGAAACTGTTCCAAAAAATAGAAATGGAAGGAAAACTTCCAAACTCGTTTTATGAGGCCACCATTACCTTGATTCCAAACCAGAGAAAGACCCCAACAGAAAGAAGAATTACAGACCAATATCCTTGCTGAACATGGATGCAAAAATTCTCACCAAAATACTAGGCAATAGGATCCAACAATACATTAAAAGGATTATTCACCACGACCAAGTGGGATTTATTTCTGGGCTGTAAGGTTTGTTCAACATCCGCAAATCAATCAATGTGATACAATACATTAATAAAAAAAGAACAAGAACCATATGATTCTCTCAATGGATTCAGAAAATGCATTTGACAAAGTACAGCATCCTTTCTTGTTCAAAACTCTTCAAAATATTGGGATAGAGGGCACATGCCTCAATATCATAAAAGCCATCTATGAAAAACCCACAGCGAATCATTCTCAATGGGGAAAAATTAAGTGATTTCCTCTTAAGGTCAGGAGCATGGCAGGGATGTCCACTATCATCATTGTTATTCAACATGGTATTAGAAGTCCTATCCACAGCTGGGGATGTGGAGAAAGGGGAACCCTCCTACACTGTTGGTGGGAATGCAAGCTGGTGCAACCACTCTGGAAAACAGTATGTAGGTTCCTCAAAAAGTTGAAAATAGAGCTACCATACGACCCAGCAATTGCACTACTGGGTATTTACCCCAAAGATACAAATGTAAGGATCCAAAGGGGTACGTGCACCCCAATATTTATGGCAGCAATGTTCACAATAGCCAAACTGTGGAAGGAGCCAAGATGTCCATCGACAGATGAATGGATAAAGAATAAGTTGTATATATATATATATATATATATACACAATGGAATATTATGCAGACATCAAAAGGAATGAAATCTTGCCATTTTCAATGATGTGGATGGAACTGGAGGGTATTATGCTGGTCGAACTAAATCAATCAGAGAAAGACATGTATCACATGACCTCACTGATATAAGGAAATCTTAATCTCAGGAAACAAACTAAGTGTTGCTGGAGTGTTGGGGGTTCGAGGGATGGGTGGCTGGGTAATAGACATTGGGGAGGGAATGTGCTATGGTGAGTGCCGTGAATTTTGTGAGTGTTGAATCACAGACCTGTACCTATGAAACAAATAATACATTATATGTTAAAAAAAAAAGTAGAAGATAGCAGGAGGGGAATAATAAAGGGGGCGATTCGGAGGTGGAGAAGAACCATGAATGACTATGGATGCTGAGATACAAAGTGAGGGTTCTAGAGGGGAGGGGGTGGGATGAGTTAGCCTCTTATCCTGAGCTGCTTTCAGGATTTTCCCTTTGTCTCTGAGACTCGTAAGTTTTACTATTAGGTGTTGGGGTGTCGACCTATTTTTATTGATTTTGAGAGGGGTTCTCTGTGCCTCCTTCATTTTGATGCCTGTTTCCTTCCCCAAATTAGGGAAGTTCTCTGCTATAATTTGCTCCAATATACTTTCTGCCCCTCTCTCTCTTTAGTCTTCTTCTGGGATCCCAATATTCTAATGTTGTTTTGTCTTATGGTATCACTTATCTCTCGAATTCTGCCCTTGTGATCCTGTAGTTGTTTATCTCTCTTTTTCGCAGCTTCTTTATTTTCCATCATTTGATCTTCTATATCACAAATTCTCTCTTCTGCCTCATTTATCCTAGTAGTTACAGCTTCCATTTTTTATTGCACCTCATTAATAGCCTTTTTGATTTCGACATGGTTAGATTTTAGTTCTTTTATTTCTCCAGAAAAGGTTTCTCTAATATCTTCCATGCTTTTTTCAAGCCCAGCTTGTGTCTTTAAAATCATCATTCTGAACTCTAGTTCCGACATCTTACTAATGCCCATATTGATTAGGTCCTTGGCAGTCGGTATTGCCTCTTGTTCTTTTTTTGAGGTGATTTTTTTCATCTTGTCATTTTGTCCAGAGGAGACTAGCTGAATGAGAGAACAAAATGCTAACTGGGTAACAATGTCCCCAGAAAATATACACTAAACAAATCAGAAGAGCCCTGAAACCGGGGGAAAAGAAAGGGAAGGAAAGAAAAAAAAAAAAAAGAAAAACAAACAAAAACAAAACAAAACAGAATATGATCAAATATGATCAGGCTGGTGCATAGATCAGTGCCACACACTGGATTTTGTGCGTATTGTGGTCTGTTAGAAAAAAGTGCCTCCCAAAATTTTAAGGAAAGAAAAATTTATATATGTACAAAAATAAGGATTAATATGATGGAGGGATGGATTATGAGTATAACAATGAAAATTATAAAAGATTTTATAAAAGGAATTGATAAGATAAGAAGTTGTTTGAAAAAAGTAAGAAGAGGATTTGAAAAAAAAAAGGGGGGGGGAGAGAATGTGATCAGGCAGGAGACCTGAACAAAGAGATACACTAGAGATTTAGGGTATATTTTGACCTGTTAGAAGAAACTGTATCCCAAAATTTTAAAGAGAGAACAAAAATACCAAAAATAAGGTTAACTACTATGAAGAGATAGAATATGACTCTAAAAATGAAAAATAAAAAAGATTTTTTAAAAAAGGTATTGATAAGCATGAGAGACTATGGACTCTGAGAAACAAACAGGTTTTAGAGGGGAGGGGTGTGGGGGGATGGGTTAGCCTAGTGATGGGTATTAAGGAGGGCATGTATTGCGTGGAGCACTGGGTGTTATAGGAAAACAATGAATCATGGATCACCACATCAAAAACTAATTATGTATTGTATGGTGACTAACATAATATAATAAAATTTTAAAAATTAAAGGACAAATTTGTAGTTCATATTACTCAACCTTCAGAAACAATGAATACCCACCATTTGCATCAACATGGATGGACCTGAAGGAGATTGTGCTAAGTGAAATAAGTCAAGCAGAGGAAGACAATCATTATGGTTTCATCCATATGTGGAACATAAGGAATAGCATAGAGGACCACAGAAGAAGGGAAGGGAAATGGAATGGGAATAAATCAGAAAGGGATACAAACCATGAAAGACTCTGCACTCGGGGAAACAAACTTTGGGTTACAGAATAGAAGGGGTGGAGGGATGGGGTGACTGGGTAATGGGTATTAAGGAAGGCAGGTGTAGTGATGAGCACTGGGTGTTACACACAACTAATGAATCATTGAACACTATATGAAAAACTAATGATGTATTATATGTTGGCTAATTGAACATAATAAAAAAAGAATACAGCTGGTGTCGTTTTTTTTTAATCCACAATTTTTTTTTAAATCCCAGCAGGCACTATATTTGTGCTTTCCCTCTACATTGCTAAAGCTGGCAGGTACCATCTTCTTTGTTTGTTTGTTTGTTATCCTCAGCAGGTGCCATAGCACCAATATCTCCCAGATGGGAGCTTACAAATACGTCTGGTGAACCAGGTTTATTGTCGGATGTCCTAGTATTGTCCAACATGTCTTATGCTTTCAGTCCCACATAACTGTGTGTATTTGAATACTTTAAAATTTATTTTCCAAGAGTCTAGCTTCCAATTGGGCTAAATCTATGTGATGGCTGTGATCTCCTTTTTGGGGCACTGATAGATCTGGCACAATCTCAACAACTGGCAGCTATTACAAGTAAAATAGTTAGGTTTGGCAGTCATAAAGGTTCAAGATATAACAAAGATCTAGGATAGGTTGAACAATAAGGTTTACCACTGACATGGGCTACTCCTTCACTGAGACAGGTGGCTGTTTTGTTTAATACATAGAAACAGAGTCAGACAAAATGAAATAAGAGAGGAATCTGTTTCACATTAAATAACAAGATAAAATCTCAGGAAAAAACCTTCATGAAACAGATAAGTAATTTTGAAAATTAATAACTCATTGGAGTGGAGTTGGGATACTGGAAGGCAAGGCTGCAAGGGGGAAACAGTACCACTCAATGTCAATCTGAGGAATAACTGTCAATTACAAACTTCAACCGAAGAGTCTTCAACAGGAAAGAATCAATAATTATAAGTCCCAACAAGGAAAGTTGTACATTGCATCTCCTATAAGAAATTACACGTTCTTCATGGAGCACTGCATGTTATATGCAAACAATGAATCATGGAACACTACATCAAAAACTAATGATGTAATGTATGGTGATTAACATAACATGATAAAAAATGTGTAAAATAAAAAAATTAAAAAATAATTTAAAAAAATCCATTACTCCTGCAACTCAGCCGATAAGAAACCATCATCACTCTGATCTCTTGCTTGCCTCCTATGGACTTTCATTCAAAACACTCCCTACAAACTTCCTCCTTCTCCAAAAAAATAACATTCATGTCCTTCATTTGTTGGACTTGACTATGGTTTTGCCACGGCTTGCATGTCCCAAATTACAATTTTCTACTCTTTCCGGATAAACCAATTTTACTGGTAAACTAATTGACTGTTTTATATTTAACATTATCTGGTGAATAGGCGTTGGATCCAAGGAAGATCCCCAACAACTCTGAGGATGGTGAGGAAACAGGTGCTAGTACATACTCATTGCTTTCTTGCCAACCCTGGAGTTTGATGATAATTTTTCTCCTGGATATTGAGATCTGCTGTCTTTGTGCTTTGATCTCAAGATTTATTTGTGAAATATTTTGAGGCTTTGTCCTTTCTGAGAGTACTTCTTTGGCCTTTGGTCTGATGCCTATTCAGAATGGGAGTGTTTTTGTCGGAATTGTGTTGGCCTGTGATCTGACTCATTTTGGGGACTAAGACTATTCTTGTTAGAACTGTGCCTGTTTGAACTCTGCTAGCCTTTGTTCCAAATTCTTTTTGGAACTGGACTGTTCTTATTGGACCTGTGGTAGCTTATTCAGTCCTTTAGAAGTGGGCTACTCCTACTGGCACTGCGCTGGCCTTTGGTCTGAATCCTTTTGGAACTGAGCTATTCCTGTTGAAACTGTGCCATTTAGGAATTTTTATTTATTACTCTAGAGAAAAACCTACAAGAAATGGGATCCCAGCAATCATAATGCTTTGAAGGTGGCCTTACTTCTGGGACCCTGGTTGGCTTTATGTTTAAAACCTGCAGTCCTTCATCATGGGTATTGCTAAGTAAATGCATCACCTTAACCAAAAGTAATTTAGAACTCCAAAGACCATATTGGGACAATTTTGTTGTTCCCAAACATTTCTCAAAACTGAACAAGACAGCCATGCCCCTAAAATTGTCAGAAGTCATCAGCATTTTAATATTCCAAATTTTACCAGAAATCTAAAATTGCTTCTGCCAAATACATTGTCTAGACTAAGGCAAGAAAGCTAGAGAGGGAGGGAGGAGGAGAGGAAGGGAGGAAGAAAGGAAGAAAAGAAAGAAGAAAGAAAGAAAGAAGAAAGAAAGAAAGAGAAAGAAAGAAAGAAAGAAGAAAGAAAGAAAGAAAGAAAGAAAGAAAGAAAGAAAGAAAGAAAGAAAGAAAGAAAGAAAGAAAGAAAGAAAGAAAGAAAGAAAGAAAGAAGGAAGGAAGGAAGGAAGGAAGGAAAAGAAGGAAAGAAAGGGAGAGAGAGGGAGGAAGGAAGTGAGGGAGAGAGGGAGGATGGGAAGGAGGAAGGGTAGGGTTCTGAGGCCTCTTTTTTTCCTCATTTCTTATCTTCGTTGTCTGAAGATGCATGGCAGCTGTCTTGTGCTCAGGCAGGCCCTACCTCCAGGACAATTAACTTCTACTCCTTCTGCACCACCCCCACGTCCTCTATCCCCTACTCTTTCATTCTAATCCTTTTGCTGAACTTTCCTTTTCCTCCAAATATCTCCCTACTCTCTCCTCTCTTGAAATTATTAAAACTTGTATCTTTATTTTTATTTTTTTCACTATGTTTGTTTAGCCAACATATACTACATCATAAGGTTTTATTGAAGAGTTCAATGATTCATTAGTTGTGTATAACACCCAGTGCTCATCCGAACATATTATCTCCTTAATACCCAACACCTGGTTACCCCATCCCTCCACCCCGCTCCCTTCTGTAACCCTCAGTTTGATTCCTGGAGTACAGAGTCTCTTATGGTTTGTCTCCCTCTCTGATTTCTTCCCAGTTTTCCTACACTTCCCCTGTGGTCCTCCATATTATTCCTTATGTTCCACATATGAGTGAAACCATCTGCTTGACTTATTTCACTTAGCATAATCCCCTCCTCTTCCATCCATGTCAATGTAAATGGTGGTATTCATTATTTCTGATGGCCGAGTAATATCACATTGTATATATGTACCACATCTTCTTTATCCATTCCTCTGTTGAAGGGCATCTCCATTCCTTCCACAGTTTGGCTATTGTGGACATTGCTGCTATGAACATTGGGGTGCATGTGCCCCTTATTTTCACTACATCTGCATCTTTGGGGTAAATACCTAGTAGTGCAATTGCTGGGTCATAGGGTACCTCTATTTTTAACGCCTTGAGGAGCCTCCATACAGTTTTCCAGAGTGACTGTACCAACTTGCATTCCCTCCAAAAGTGCAAGAAGGTCACCCCGTCTCCACAAGCTCACCAACACTTGTTTCCTGTCTTGTTAATTTTTGCCATCCTAGCTGGTGTAAGGTGGTATCTCATTGTACTTTGGATTTGTATTTTTCTGATGGTTAGTGATGTTGAGCATTTTTTCATGTGTCTGTTAGCTGTTTGTATGTCTCCTTTGGCGAAGTGTCTGTTCATGTCTTCTGCCCATTTCTTGAGTGGATAATTTGCTTTTTGGGTGTTGCGTTTGAGAAGTTCTTTATAGATTTTGGATATCAGCCCTTTATCTGAAATGTCATTTGCAAATATCTTCTCCCATTCCCTGGGTTGCTTCTTAGTTTTGTTGACTGTTTCTTTTGTTCTGCAGAAGCTTTTTTATCTTGATGAAGTCCCAAAAGATAATTTTTTGCTTTTGTTTCCCTTGCCTTTAGGAAAGCCCACAGCAAATATCACTGTCAATGGGGAAAAACTGAGAACTTTTCCCTTAAGGTCAGGAACACGAAATTGATGCCCACTATCACCACTACTGTTCAACATAGTACTAGAAGTCCTAGCCTCAGCAATCAGACAACAAAAAGAAATAAAAGGCATTCAAATTAGCAAAGAAGTCAAACTCTCTCTTTGCAGATGACATGATACTTTATGTGGAAAACCCAAGAGATTCCACCCCCAAATTACTAGAACTCATACAGTAATTCAGCAACGTGGCAGGATACAAAATCAATACACAGAAATCAATTGCATTTCTATACACTAACAATGTGACTAAAGAAAGAGAATTTAAGGCATCAATTCCATTTACAACAGCTCCTAAAATCATAAGATACCTAGGAATAAACATAACCAAAGAGGTAAAGGATCAGTACTCTAGAAACTACCAAACTCTTATGAAAGAAATTGAGGAAAATGCAAAGATGGAAAAATATTCCATGCTCATCGATTGGAAGAATAAACACTGTGAAAATGTCTATGCTGCCCAGAGCAATTTACATTTTCAATGCAATCCCTATCAAAATAACATCTACATTTTTCACAGAGCTAGAACAAACAATCCTAAAATTTGTGTGGAACCAGAAAAGACCCTAAATCACCAAGAGAATGTTGAAATAGAAAACCAAAGCTGGGGGCACCACAATTCTGGACTTCAAGCTCTATTACAAAGCTGTGATCATCAAGACAGTACGGTATTGGCAAAAACTAAAACAAAAACAAAAAACAAACAAACAACAACAACAACAAAAAAACAAACACATAGATCAATGGAAAGAATGGAGACCCGAGAAATGGACCCTCAACTCTATGGTCAACTAATCTTCAACAAAGCAGGAAAGAACATCCAATGGAAAAAAGACAGTCTCTTCAATAAAGGGTGCTGGGAAAACTGGACAGCCACTCGCAGAAGAATGAAACTAGACCATTCTCTTACACCATACGCAAATATAAATTCAAAATGGATGAAAGACCTCAATGTAGGACAGGAGTCCATCAAAATCCTAGAGGAGAACATAGACAGTAACCTCTTTGACATTGGACACAACAACTTTTTTCAAGGTAAAACCTGTATATTTAAAGTTAGATTTTATGAGAATTCAAATAGCCTCCCAAATTTTGTTATGTTCCCTGAACTAAGTCCAAATGGTGAACCATTTTAAAGAGTTTCCTGGGAGAGTTTAGAAGATGGTAGAAGAGTAGGGGACCTCGTTTCATCTGGTCCCCTGAATTTTGTTTAAAGATTTTATTTATTTATTTGACACAGAGTGAGAGAGAGCAAGAGAGGGAACACAAGCGGGTTGAGGGGAGAAGCAGGCTTCCCGCAGAACAGGGACCCCGACGTGGGGCTAGATCCCAGGACCCTGGGATCATGACCCAAGCCAAAGGCAGACGCCCAATGACTGAGCCACCCAGGCGCCCCTGGTCCCCTGAATTTAACTGGATATCTATCAAACCATTCTGAATACCCATGAATTCAGCCTGAGATGTAAGAAAATATATCTGAAACTCTACAAGTAGAAAAGCGACTGCTTCTTGCAAGGTAGGAGGAGTGGAGATGTGAATCTGTGGGGAGATATTGGAAGATAAATGGAGGATGGAGGAAGCATCAATAAGCTGGCTACCAGAAAGTGACATATCCCCAGAGGACAAAATTGGAACCCTTAGAAATCTGCTCCAGTGAGGGGCATCCCTTTTTGAAAGGGGATCAGGTGATGAAAAGGGCAGAATTCTAGGTAGGTCATTGTGGTCTCAGGATCGCAGGAGTCACAGAATAAATGGGGGTCCCTGAAGCAGTAGAGTTCCAAGCAGTGGGGTGGGGAAACTGGTTATAGTCAGCAAGCCCGGGAGGGAAATTTCAGCTCATGTTGCAATAAATCGTGAGCCGGGAGGTTAGGTGACTGCTCTTTACCTAAGCACCCTGAAAAGGATTGGAAAACACAGTCCATTTGTTGTACCCCAGAAGGGGGAAATGGGTGCATCCATGATTGGGCAACATCTCTCAGCATGGCAGACTCAGAAAGGACAGTAGGGCAACACCCTCCACAGCAGTGGAGCACGGTACACGCATGAGCCCACATCCGCTCTCAATCCTAGGACACACAAAGGGCAGTGACTCAGGTCCCTTGGACTCCCCCCAGGAGGATTACACTGGGCACACACAAGAGTCTGTGGAGTTTGGCATACACAAAAGTGAAAACTTTGTCTCAGAGGGTTTATTGAAGAGGTGAGAACTTCGATCTTCCAGCTCGGGGTCCAGATATCAGTGCAGGGTTATTTTTATTCTGATCCTCTAAAGAGGCGCAAAAAGCCTTCAGGGAATAAAAGCCACACAGAACATCTTGGGGACTAGGAAAGATGGTGGAGGAGTAGGGGACCCTATTTCAACTGGTCCCCGGAATTGAGCTGGATATCTACCAGACCACTCTGAGCGCCCACGAAACCAGACTGAGATGTAAGAAGATCTGAATCTCTACAAATAGAATATCGCAGGCGGTTGGTTTTGAACTAGGAAGCTGGGAGCCCTGATTCCGCAGGCAGATATCGGAGGATAAATGGCAGCGGGAGGGTGCCTGGCCGAGGGGATTCTACACCGCCGGTGAGCAACAGCCTCTCTCGCTGGGGACGGGGCACAGACTAGCAGACTGGTAGCGATGGGGAAAGGACTTTAGGGCAGCCCCTGGGGCAGAAACCCGGAGAGGTGGGGTTGTGTGTGTGAACTGGGAGCGGCTGGTGGTTTTAGAAACACAAAGGGCAGAGACGTGCTCCGATCTGGAGGCAGGACTGGGGGCACTGCTGAGTGGCGCACAACCCAGGACGCTGCAGATTATAGCAGCATAGACAGAAATGGAGACAGTGTGGCCTGGAGAGCTCACTGAAGAACAGCCTGCGATCTCTCTGCTCTGAGGCAGAGGGTTGTAAACAGTCTCTTTGTCTCTGACTTGTGGAAGATACACGGAAAGCTGCCAGGGAAAGACACCAGAGAACAAAAGTCCCAAAAACTGATTCCGCTGAGCCCATCCCCCGCCACAGGGAGTCAGGGCAACTCCGCCCAAACAGGGTTGCCTGAGTAACAGCGTGGCAGGCCCCTCCCCCAGAAGACAGACTAGGAAAAGAAGAGGCCAGCAACCCTAAGGTCCCAAGAGAACAGGGGTATCTTGCTTGGGTTCTGGTCAATAATATAGACTCTATACATTCCATCAAATACCCATCAACAGAATGACTAGGAGGAGGAAACCCCAAAATAGAAAAGATACAGAGATTATGACTTATACTGCAGATTTTAAAATGGATGCAGATATAACCAATGTTGGAGATGGAATTCAGGCTAGCAATTGTGAAGACAATGGCTAGAGTGGAGAAATCAATTAATGGCAACATAGAGTCTCTAAGGGCAGAAATGAAAGCTGAATTGGCAGAACTTAAAAATGCTATCAATGAGATCCAATCCAATCTAGATAATCTAACAGCTAGGGTAAGTGATGCAGAACGAATAAGCGACCTAGAAGACAATATAAAGATAAAAAGGGAAAAAAAAGACGTCAGGGAAAAACAACTCAGAATCCATGAAAATAGAATCAGAGAAATAAGTGACACCATGAAGCGTTCCAATGTCAGAAAAATTGGAATCCTGGAGGGAGTGGAGAGAGAGAGAGGACAAGAATATGTATTTGAGCAAATTGTAGCTGAAAACTTCCCTAATCTGGGGAATGAAACAAACATTCGTGTCCTAGAGGCAGAGAGGACACCTCCCAAGATCAAGGAAAACAGGCCAACGCCTCGGCTAGTAATAGTAAAACTTGCAAATCTTAGAAACAAGGAAACCATCTTAAGGGCAGTTAGGGGGAAGAAATTCCTTAGGTACACAGGGAGGAACATCAGAAGAACGTCAGACCTATCCACAGAGACCTGGCAAGCCAAAAAGACCTGGCAAGACAAATTCAGGGTACTAAATGAGAAGAACATACAGCCAAGAATATTTTATCTGGCAAAGCTTTCATTTAGAATGGAAGGAGAGACGCAGAGCTTCCATGACCAGAAGAAACGGAAAGAATATGTGACCACTAAGCCAGCCCTGCAAGAAATATTAAGGGGGGTATATAAAAGGAGAAAGACCCCAAGAGTGATATACAACAGACATTTACAGGGACAATCTATAAAAACAATATCTTCACAGGGAACATGATGACAATTAATTCATATATTTCAACAATCACTCTCAACATGAATGGCCTAAATGCTCCCATAAAATGGCATAGGGTTGCAGATTGGATAAAAAGACAGGACCCATCCATATACTGCCTACAAGAGACTCATTTTGAACCTAAAGATACATCCAGACTGAAAGTGAAGGGATGGAGATCCATCTTCCATGCCAGCAGACCTCAAAAGAAAGCTGGGTTAGCAATTCTTATATCAGACAAATTACATTTTAAACTAAAGTCTATAATTAGAGACACAGAAGGACACTATATCATTCTTAAAGGGTCTATCCAACAAGAAGATCTAACACTTGTAAATATCTATGCCCCCAATATGGGAGCAGCCATCTACATAAGCCAACTGCTAACCAAAATAAGGAGTCATATTTATAAAAATACGTTAATTGTAGGAGACATCAATACTCCACTTTCAGCAATGGACAGATCATCTAAGCAGAAAACCAACAAGGGAAGAACAGCTTTGAATGATACACTGGATCAGATGGACCTCATACATATTTACAGAAATTCCACCCTAAAACAACAGAATACTCATTCTTCTCAAGGGCACATGGAACTTTCTCCAGAACAGACCACATATTGGGTCACAAATCAGGTGTCAAACGATACCAAAAGACTGAGATTATTTCCTGCATAATCTCAGACCACAGTGCTATAAAACTGGAACTCAATCACAAGAAAAATTTTGGCAGAAATGCAAACACTTGGAAGCTAAACCCACTCTGCTCAAGAATGTTTGGGTCAACCAGGAAATCAAAGAAGAACTTAAAAAATTCATCGAAACCAATTAGAACGAGAACACATTTGTCCAAAATCTATGGGATACTACAAAAGCGGTCCTAAGGGGAAAATACATAGCCATCCAAGCCTCACTCAAAAAAATAGAAAAATCCCGAAATCAGCAACTAACTCTACACCTTGCAGAACTCGAGAAAAAGCAAAAAACGATGTCTAAGCCATGCATTAGAAGAGAAATAATTAAAATTGAAGCAGAGATCAATGAATTAGAAACCAGAAACACAGTAGATCAGTTCAACAAAACTAAAAGTTGTTTCCTTGAAAGAATTAATAGGATCGATAAACCACTGGCCATACTTATCCAAAAGAAAAGAGAAAGCACCCAAATTAATAAAATTATGAATGAAAGGAGAGAAATCACGACTAACACCAAGGAAATAGAAACAATTATTAGAAATTATTATCAACAACTATATGCCAATAAACTGAGCAATCTGGATGAAATGGAGGCCTTCCTGGAAACCTATAAGCTGACAAGACTGAAACAGGAAGAAATTGACAACCTGAATAGGCCAATAACCAGTAATGAGATTGAAGCAGTGATCAAAAACCTCCCAAAAAACAAGAGTCCAGGGCCTGACGGAATCCCTGGGAATTCCAGCAACCATTCAAAGAAGAAATACTACCTATTCTACTGAAGCTGTTTCAAAAAGTAGAAACAGAAGGAAAACTTCCAAACTCATTATGAAGCTAGCGTTACCTTAATCCCCAACTCAGTCAAAGACCCCATCAAAAAGGAGAATTTCAGACCGATATCCCTGATGAATATGGATTCCAAAATCCTCAACAAAATCTTAGCTAATAGGATCCAACAATACATTAAAAGGATCCTCCACCATGACCAAGTGGGCTTTATCCCCGGGATGCAAGGGTGGTTCAACATTCACAAATCAATCATTGTGATAAAACACATTAATAAGAGGAGGGAGAAGAATCATATGGTCCTCGCAATTGATACAGAAGAAGCATTTGACAAAAGAAAACATCCTTTCCTGATTAAAACTCTTCAGAGTATAGGGATAGATGGAACATTCCTCAAGTTCATAAAATCCATCTAAGAGAAACCCACAGCGAATATTATCCTCAATGGGGAAAAACTGAGAGCCTTTCCCTTAAGATCAGGAACACGTCAAGGATGCCCACTTTCACCACTATTGTTCAATATAGTACTAGAAGTCCTAGCAACAGCAATCAGACAACAAAAAGAAATAAAAGGTATTCAAATTGGCAAAGAAATCAAACTCTCTCCTTTCACAGATGACATGATACTTTATGTGGAAAATCCAAAAGACTCCACCCCCAAATTACTAGAACTCATACAGCAATTCAGTAATGTGGCAGGATACAAAATTAATGCACAGAAATCACGTGCTTTCTTATACACTAACAACGCAACAGTAGAAATAGAAATTAGAGAAATGATTCCATTTACAATAGCACCAAAAAACATAAGATACCTCGGAATAAACCTAACCAAAGAGGTAAATGATCTATACTCTAGGAACTACAGAACACTCATGAAAGAAATTGAAGAAGACCAAAAAGATGGAAAAATATTCCCTGCTCATGGATTGGAAGAATAAACATTGTTAAAATGTCTATGCAACCCGGAGCAATCTATACCTTCATTGCCATCCTGATCAAAATTCCAATGACGTTTTTCAAAGTGCTGGAACAAACAATCCTAAAATTTGTATGGAATCAGAAAAGATCCCGAATCACTAAGGAAATATTGAAAAAGAAAAACAAAGCTGGGGGCATCACGTTGCCCGATTTCAAGCTATATTACAAAGCAGTGATCACCAAGACAGCATGGTACTGGCACAAAAACAGACATATAGACCAATGGAATAGAATAGAGAACCCAGATATGGACTCTCAACCCTATGGTCAAATAATCTTTGACAAAGCAGGAAAAAATATGCACTGGAAAAAAGACAGTCTCTTCAAAAATGGTGCTGGGAAAATTGGACAGCCACATACAGAAGAATGAAACTCGACCATTCTCTAATACCATTCACAAAGATAAACTCAAAATGGATGAAAGACCTCAATGTGAGACAGGAATCCATCAAAATCCTAGAGAACATAGGCAGTAACCTCTTGACATCTCCCACAGCAACTTCTTTCAAGATATATCTCCCAAAACTAGTGAAACAAAAGCAAAAGTGTAATTTTGGAACTTCATCAAGATAAAAAGCTTCTGCACAGCAAAGGAAACAGTCAACAAAACAAAGAGGCAACCCACAGAATGGTAGAAGATGCTTGCAAATGACACTACAGCTAAAGGGCTGGTATTCAAGATCTATAAAGAACTTCTCAAACTCAACTCCCAAAATACAAATAATCAAGTCAAAAAATGGGCAGAAGATATGAAAAGACACTTCTCTGAAGAAGACATACAAATGAAAAAATGTTCATCATCAGTAGCCATCAGGGAAATTCAAACCAAAAGCACATTGAGATACCACCTTACACCAGTTAGAATGGCAAAAATAGACAGGGAAAGAAACAACAAATGTTGGAGAGGTTGTGGAGAAAGGGGATCCCTCTTACAATGTTGGTTGGAATGCAAGTTGACACAGTGACTTTGGAAAACAGCATGGCGGTGCCTCAAAATTTAAAAATAGAGCTACCCTATGACCCAGACATTGCACTCCTGGGTATTTACTGCAAAGACACAGATGTAGTGAAAAGAAGGTCCATATGCACCCCAATGTTCATAGCAGCAATATCCGCAATAACCAAACTGTGGAAAGAGCCGAGATGCCCTTCAACAGTTGAATGGATAATGAAGATGTGGTCCATATATACAATGGAATATTACTCAGCCACCAGAAAGGATGAATACCCAACTTTTACATCAGCATGGATGGGGCTGGGGGATATTATGCTAAGTGAAATAAGTCAAGCAGAGAAAGTCAATTATAATACATTTTCACTTATTTGTGTAACATAAGGAAGAGCATGGAGGACACTTGGAGAAGGAAGGGAAAAAGGAGGGGGAGGAATTGGAGGGAGAGATGAACCATGAGAGACTATGGACTCTGAGAAATAAACAGGGTTTTAGAGGGGAGGGGAGAGGGGGATGGGTTAGCCCCGTGATGGGTATTAAGGACCGCACATACTGCATGGAGCACTGGGTGTTATACGAAAACAATGGATCGTGGATCACTACATCCAAAACTAATGATGTATTGTATGGTGACTAACATAACATAATAAAATTAAAATAAATAAAAATAAATAAATAAATAAATAAATAAAATTAAAAAAAAAATCCACACAGAGGGCCAGCTTACACTGAGCTCAGCCCCTGCAAGGGGAAGTTCAACTCCACCCAGGGAAAGACACCCGAGACACAGCATAGGAGGCCCCTTCCCCAGAATATGATATGGAAGAACAGGTGAAAGTAAGTTACAGATCCACAAGAGTATAAACTCCAGTGCCCGGGGAAAATAGTATCTTGAGCTCAAGATTTTTTCTCATAATTCATTTATGTTTCATTCTAAAATTTTCCATTTCTTTTTTTTTTTACCTTTTTTCCCAGTTCATCTAGTTTCTTATTTTACCAACTTATTTTTTATATGATCAGTTAGCCAGCATATATTCTATCATAAGTTTTTGTTGTAGTGTTCAACTATTCATTAGTTGTGTGTTTTTACATTGCTTTTTAACTTAAAAAATATTTTATTTATTTTTTGACACAGAGAGAGAGACAGCAAGAGAGGGAACACAACCAGGGGGACTGGAGAGCGAGAAGCAGGCTTCCTGCAGAGCAGGGAGCCCGATGCAGGGCTCAGTCCCAGGACCCTGGGATTATGACCTGAGCCAAAGGCATATGCTTAAGGACTGAGCCACCTAGGCGCCCCCATTTTTTAACTTTTATATTTTACATTTACATTTGATAGACATATGCTTCATTGTTGTCCTTTTTTAAAATTTATTCAATTTTATTTTCGTATATAGGTAAGTTTTGCTTTCCTTGCAATTTTGGGAGGTAGTGTCTTCTAACACACAGAACAAAATTCACTCAGGAACAAGTGGATCATCCTGCTTTGTCCACCCTGTGAGATTATAGTCTCTCTTCCCCCACCCTCTTTTTTTTTTCTATTTTTCTTGTTTGCTCTGTTTTGCTTTTTGTTTGCTTTTCTGTTTTGGTTTCTGACCACTTTGGATTTGTCTAGGGTATATTTTGCTTGGGTCATAGTTGATAATTTGGACTCTGCTCACTCACTCACTCATTCTTCTCTGGGCAAAATGACTAGAAGGAGGAATTCAGCACAAAAGAAAGAACCAGAGGTAATGTTCTCTGCCACAGAGCTAATTGATATGGATATAAGTAAGGTGTCAGAGATAGAATTAAGGATAGCAGTTATAAAGTTAATAGTTGGGCCTTAAAAAAGCATAAAAGACAGTAGAGAATCTCTCAGCACCAAAATGAGATCTAACCAGGCTGAACTTAAAAATGCTATAACTGAGATGCATTCTAAATTGGGTGCTCTAACAGCTAGGGTGAATGAGGCAGGAGAGAGTAAGTGATCTAGAAGACCAGCTGATAGAAAGGAAAGAAGCAGAAGAAAACAGAAAAAGACGGCTCAGAGCTATGGAGAAAGGCTTCTAGAATTTAATGATGCTCGAAATAGACAAATGTCAGAATTATACATGTGTCTGAGGGGGAAGAGGTGGAGGGAGAGAGAGAGAGAGAGAGAGAGAGAGCGCCAGAAGATGTATTTGAGCAAATCATAGCTGAGAATTTCCCCAGTCTGGGGAAGGAAATAAACCTTCATGTCCATAAGTCAGAGAGGACCCCTCCCAAAATTAATAAAAATAGATCAACACCCCAACATACAATAGTGAAGCTTGCAAATTTTAGAGAAAATGAGATTATCTTGAGAGCAGCTGGAGACAGGAGATTCCTTACCAACAGAGGGAAGAACATCAGATTAACATCAGACCTATCCCCAGAATCCTGTCAGGCCAAAGAGGGATGGCATGATATATTCAGTGTACTAAATGAGAAGAAAATAAAGCCAAGAATTCCTTATCCAGCAAAGCTGTCATTCAGAACGGAAGGAGAGATAGAGATTCCAGGACAGACAACAACTATATTAATATGTAAACACCAAGCCAGCCCTGCAAGAAATATTAAGGGAGATCCTGTAAGCAAAGAGAGACCCCAAGAGTAATATAGACCAGAAAGAAACAGAGAAAATCTATGGAAACAGGGATTTTACAGGCAATACAATGACACTAAATTCATATATTTCAATAGTTACTATGAATGCAAATAAATGCTCCAATCAAAAGACACAGAGTATCAGATTGGATAAAAAAGCAAGACCCATCCATATGCTGTCTATAAGAGACTCATTTTAGACGTAAAGGCCCCTAAAGACTGAAAGTGAGGGGGTGGAGAACAATTTTCCATGTTAATGGACCACAAAAGAAAGCTGGGGTACCAATCCTCGTATCAGACAAATTAGATTTTAAACCAAAGACCGTAGTAAGAGATGTAGAGGGACACTATATCATACTTAAAGGGTCTATACAACAAGAATATCTAACAATTGTCCACTTTTATGCCCCTAACATGGGAGCAGCTAATTATATAAACCAAATAATAACCAAAGTAAAGAAACATATTGATAATAATGCACTAATAGTAGGGGACTTCAACACCCTCAGCACTCACAGCAATGGACAGATCATTTAAGCAGAAGATCAACAAAGAAACAAGGGCTTTGAATGGCAAACTGGACCAGATGGACTTCACAGATATATACAGAACATTGCATCCTAAAACAACAGAATACTCTTTCTGCTTGAGTGCACATGGAACTTTCTCCAGAATAGATCACATACTGGGTCACAGATCAGTTATCAAGTGATACTAAAAGACTGAGATTATTCCCTGCATATTTTCAGACCACAATGCTTTGAAACTTGAACTCAATCGCAAAGGAAATTTGGAAGGAACTCAAATACTTGGAAGTTAAAAAGCATCCTGGTAAAGAATGACTGGGTCAACCAGGAAATTAAAGAATATTTTTTTCATGGAAACTAATGAAAATAATAAAAAAAAAACCATCAGTTCAAAACCTTGGGAATACATCAAATGTGGTACTAAGAGGGAAGTACATTGCAATACAAGTCTCTCTCAAAAAGTTAGAAAAATCCTAAATACACAAGCTAAGCTTACACCTAAAGGACCTGGAGAAAGAACAACCAAGCAGTAGAAGAGAAATAAAAAAGATTAGAGCAGAAATCAATGAAATAGAAAACAGAAGAACAGTAGAACAGATCAATGAAACTAGAAGTTGGTTCTTTGAAAGAATTAAGAAGATCGATAAACCACTGGCCAGATTTATCCAAAAGAAAAGAGAAAGGATCCAAATTAATAAAATCATGAATGAAAAGGGAGAGGTCACAACCAACAATGAAGCAATGCAAAGAATTTTAAGAACATATTATGAGCAAAAATATGGCAATAAATTAGGCAATGTGGAAGATATGGATGCATTCCTGGAAATTTATAAACTACCAAGACTGAAACAGAAAGCAATAGAAAATCTGAATAGACCAAAAACTAGCAAGGATATTGAAGAAGTCATCAAAAACTTCCAAAACCAAGATTCCAAGGCCAGATGCTTCCCATGGAAATTCTACCAAACATTTAAAGAAGAAATAATACCCATTTTACTGAAGCTGTTTCGAAAAGCAGAAATGGAAGGAAAACTTCCAAACTCATTCTAAGAGGCCTGCACTATGTTGATCCCAAATCCAGGAAAAGACCCCATTAAAAAGGAAAACTACAGACCAATATCCTTGATGAACAAGGATGCCAAAATACTCACCAAGATGCAAGACAAAAGATCCATCTGTACATTAAAAGGATTATTCACCATGACCAAGTGAGATTTATTCCTGGGCTAGAAGCTTGGTTCAACATTTGTAAATCAATCAATGAGATAGAGCACATTAATAAAAGAAAAGACAAGAACGATATGATCCTTTCAACTGATGCAGAAAAAGCATCTGAAAAAGTAGAGCAATCTTTCTTGATTAAAACTCTTCAAAGGATAGTGATAGAGGGAATATACCTCAATATCCAAAAAGCCATCTGTGATACACTGACAGAGAATATCATTCATTCTCAATGGGGAAAAGCTGAGAGATCTTCCCTTAAGGTCAGGAACACGATAGGAATGCCCACTCTCACCACTTTTGTTAACATAGTACTAGAAGTCCTAGCCTCAGCAATCAGACAGAAAAAAGACATAAAATGTATCAGAATTAGCAAAGAAGAAGTCAAACTCTCTCTCTGCAGATGACATGATACTTTATGTGGAAAATCCAAAAGAATCCACCCCAAAATTTCTAGAACTCATGCAGCCATTCAATAACGTGGCAGGATACAAAATCAATGTACATAAATCAATTGCATGTCTATATACTAACAATATGCCTGAAGAAAGAGAAGTTAAGGAATTGATCCCATTTAAAATTGCAACAAAAACCATAAGATACCTAGGAATAAACATAAATAAAGATGTAAATGTTTGTACTCTAAAAACTGCAGAATGCTTATGAAAGAAATTTATGAAGACACAAAGAAATGGAGAAACATTAATACTCATAGATTGGAAGAATAAACATCATTAAAATGTCTACGCTGCCCAGGGCAATACACACATTCAGTGAAATCCTTATCAAAATACCATTGATGTTTTTCACAGAGCTGGAACAAACAATCCTAAAATTTGTATGGAAGCAGAAAAGACCACGAATAGCCAGGGCAATGTTGAAATAGAAAACCAAAGCTGGGGGCATCACAATTCTGGACTTCAAGCTCTATTACAAAGCTGTGACCATCAAGACAGTATGGTACTGGCACAAAAAGAGACACATAGATCAATGGAACAGAATAGAGACCCCAGATGGACCTTCAACACTATTGAAAACTATCGTCAACTATTCTTTGACAAAGCAGGAAAAAATATCCAAAGGATAAAAAGACAATCTCTTCAATAAATGGTGCTGGGAAAATTGGACAGCTACATGCAAAAGAATGATACTGGATAATTCTCTTTCAACATACACAAAGGTAACTCAAAATGCATGAAATACCTCAGAGTGGGACAGGAATCCATCAAAATCCTAGAGGAGAACACCAACAGTAACCACATTGAACTCAGCCATGGCAACTACTTGCAAGATATATCTCTAAAGGCAAGGGAAACAAAAGCAAAAATGAACTTTTGGGACTTCATCAAGATAAAAAGCATCTTTTTTTAAAAATATTTTTTAAATTTTTTATTGTTATGTTAATCACCATATATTACATCATTATATATGATGTAGTGTTCCATGATTCATTGTTTGTGCATAACACCCAGTGCTCCGCGCAGAACGTGCCCTCTTTAATACCCATCACCAGGCTAACCCATCCCCCCCTCCCCCCTAGAACCCTCAGTTTTTTTTTCAGAGTCCATCGTCTCTCATGGTTCGTCTCCCCCTCCGACGTACTCCCCTTCATTCTTCCCCTCCTGCTATCTTCTTCTATTTTTCTTAACATATATTGCATTATTTCTTTCAAGGGACAAATCTGTAATTCAAAGGTCTTGCACAATTCAGAGCGCTCACCATAGCACATACCTTCCCCAAAGTCTATCACTCAGCCACCCCATCCCTCAAACCACCCCACCACTCCAGCAACACTCAGTTTCCTTCCTGAGATTAAGAATTCCTCATATCAGTGAGGTCATATGATACATGTCTTTCTCTGATTGACTTATTTCACTCACCATAACACCTTCCAGTTCCATCCACGTCACTGCAAATGGCAAGATCTCATTCCTTTTGATGGCTGCATAATATTCCATTGTGTATATATACCACTTCTTCTTTATCCATTCATCTGTCGATGGACATTTGGCTCTTTCCACAGTTTGGCTACTGTGGACATGGCTGCTATAAATATTGAGGTGCACGTACCCCTTCGGATCCCTACATTTCTATCTTTGGTAAATACCCAGTAGTGCAATTGCTGGATTGTATGGTAGCTCTATTTTCATTTTTTTGAGAAACCTCTATACTGTTTTCCAGAGTGGCTGCACCAGCTTGCATTCCCACCAACAGTGTAGGAGGGTTCCTCTTTCTCTGCATCCCCGCCAACATCTGTCGTTTCCTAACTTGTTAATTCTAGCCATTCTGACTGCTGTGAGGTGGTATGTCATTGAGGTTTTGAGTTGGATTTCCCTGATGCCGAGTGATGTTGAGCACTTTTTCATGTGTCTGTTGGCCAATTGGATGTCTACTTTGGAAAAATGTCTGTTCATGTCTTCTGCCCATTTTTGATTGGATTATTTGTTCTTTGGGTGTTGAGTTTGATAAGTTCTTTATAGATTTTGGGTGTTAGGCCTTTATCTGATATGTCATTTGCAAATATCTTCTCCCATTCTGTCGGTTGTCTTTTGGTTTTGTGGACTCTTTCTTTTGCTGTGCAAAAGCTTTTTATCTTGATGAAATCCCAATAGTTCATTTTTGCCCTTGCTTCCTTTGCCTTTGGTGATGTTTCTAGGAAGAAGTTGCTGCGGCTGAGGTCGAAGAGGTTGCTGCCTCTGTTCTCCTTTAGGATTTTGATGGGCTCCTCTCTCACATTTAGGTATTTCAACCATTTGGAGTCTATTTTTGTGTGTGGTGTAAGGAAATGGTCCAGTTACATTCTTCTGCATGTGGCTGTCCAATTTTCCCAACACCATTTGTGGAAGAGACTGCCTTTAATCCACTGGACATTCTTTCCTGCTTTGTCAAAGATTAGTTGACCGTAGAGTTGAGGGTCCATTTCTGGGCTCTCTATTCTGTTCCATTGATCTATGTGTCTGTTTTTGTGCCAGTACCATACTGTCTTGATGGTGACAGCTTTGTAATAGAGCTGGAGTCCAGAATTGTGATGCCACCAGCTTTGCTTTTCTTTTTCAACATTCCTCTGGCTATTCGGGGTCTCTTCTGGTTCCATACAAATTTTAGGATTATTTGTTCCATTTCTTTGAAAAAAGTGGATGGTATTTTGATGGGGATTGCATTGAATGTGTAGATTGCTCTAGGTAGCATTGATATCTTCACAATGTTTGTTCTTCCAATCCATGAGCTTGGAATGTTTTTCCATTTCTTTGTGTCTTCCTCAATTGCTTTCATGAGTATTTTATAGTTTTCTGAGTACAGACCCTTTCCCTCTTTTGTTAGATTTATTCCTAGGTATTTTATGTTTTTGGGTGCAGTTGTAAATGGGATCGACTCCTTAATTTCTCTCTCTTCTGTCTTGTTGTTGGTGTATAGGAATGCCACGATTTCTGTGCATTGATTTTATATCCTACCACTTTACTGAATTCCTGTATGAGTTCTAGCAGCTTTGGGGTGGAGTCTTTTGGGTTTTCCACATAAAGTATCATATCATCTGCAAAGAGTGAGAGTTTGACTTCCTCCTTGCCGATTTGGATGCCTTTAATTTATTTTTGTTGTCTGATTGCTGTGGCTAGGACTTCTAATATTATGTTGAATAGCAGTGGCAATAGTGGACATCCCTACCACGTTCCTGACCTTAGGGGGAAAGCTCTCAGCTTTTCCCCATTGAGAATGATATTCGCTGTAGGTTTTTCATAGATGGCCTTTATGATATTGAGGTATGTACCCTCTATCCCTATACTCTGAAGAGTTTTGATCAAGAAAGGATGCTGTACTTTGTCGAATGCTTTTTCTGCATCTATTGAGAGGATCATATGATTCTTGTTCTTTCTTTTCTTAATGTATTATATCACGTTGATTGATTTGCGGATGGTGAACCAACCTTGCAGCCCAGGGATATATCCCATGTGGTCATGGTGAATATTCCTTTTAATGTACTGTTGGATCCTATTGGCTAGTGTTTTGGTGAGAATTTTTGCATCCATGTTCATCAAGGATATTGGTCTGTAATTCTCCTTTTGGATGGGGTCTTTGTCTGGTTTTGGGATCAAGGTAATGTTGGCCTCATAAAATGAGTTTGGAAGTTTTCCTACCATTTCTATTTTTTGGAACAGTTTCAGGAGAATAGGTATTAATTCTTCTTTAAATATTTGGTAGAATTCACCCGGGAAGGCATCTGGCCCTGGGCTTTTGTTTGTTGGGAGATTTTTGATGACTGCTTCAATTTCATTAGTGGTTAGAGGTCTGTTCAGGTTTCTATTTCTTCCTGGTTCAATTTTGGTAGTTGATACATCTCTAGGAATGCATCCATTTCTTCCAGGTTATCTAATTTGGTGGAATAGAGTTGCTCATAATATGTTATTATAACTGTTTGTATTTGTTTGGTGTTGGTTGTGATCTCTCCTCTTTCTTTCATGATTTTGTTGATTTGGGTCATTTGTCTTTTCTTTTTGATAAGTCTGGCCAGGGGTTTATCAATCTTCTTAATTCTTTCAAAGAACCAGCTCCTAGTTTCGTAGATCTGTTCTACTGTTCCTTTGGTTTCTATTTCATTGATTTCTGCTCTGATCTTTATTATTTCTCTTCTCCTGCTGGGTTTAGGCTTTATTTGCTGTTTTTTTTCTCTAGCTCCTTTAGGTGTAGGGTTAGGTTGTGTATTTGAGACCTTTCTTGTTTCTTGAGAAAGGCTTGTATTACTATATACTTTCCTCTCAGGACTGCCTTTGCTGTATCCCAAAGATTTTCAACAGTTGTGTTTTCATTTTCATTGGTTTCCATGTATTTTTTTTAATTCTTCTTGAATTTCCTGGTTGACCCGTTCATTCTTTAGTAGGATGCTCTTTAGCCTCCACGTATTTGAGTTCTTTCTCACTTTCCTCTTGTGATTGAGTTCTAGTTTGAAAGCATTGTGGTCTGAAAATATGCAGGGAATAATCCCAGTCTTTTGGTACCAGTTGAGACCTGATTTGTGACCTAGGATGTGATCTATTCTGGAGAATTTTCAATGGGCACTAGAGAAGAATGTTTATTCCTTTGTTTTGGGATGGAATGTTCTGATTATATCTGTGAAGTCCATTTGGTCCGGTGTGTCATTTAAAGTCTTTATTTCCTTGTGGATCTTTTGGTTAGATGATCTGTCCATTTCAGTCAGAGGGGGTGTTAATGTCCCCCACTATTACTGTATTGTTGTCAATGTTTTTCTTTGCTTTTGTTTTAATTGCCTTATGTAATTGGCTACTCCCATGTTAGGGGCATAGATATTTACAATTGTTAGATCTTCTTGTTGGATAGACACTTTAAGTAGGATATAGTGTCCTTCCTCAGCTCTTATTACAGTCTTTGGTTTAAAATCTAATTTGTCTGATATGAGTATTGCCACGCCAGCTTTCTTTTGGGGTCCATTAGCATGGTAAATTGTTTTCCACCCCCTCACTTTCAATCTGGGGGTGGTTTGTGTCTAAAATGAGTCTCTTGCAGACAGCATATTGATGGGTCTTGTGTTTTAATCCAATCTGATAGCCTGTGTCTTTTGATGGGGACATTTAGCCCATTTATATTCAGGGTAACTATTGAAAGATATGAATTTAGTGCCCATTGTGTTGCCTGTAAGGGGACTGTTACTGTATATTGTCTGTGTTCCTTTCTGGTCTATGCTGCTTTTAGGCTCTCTCTTTGCTTAGGGGACCCTTTTCAATATTTCTTGTAGGGCTGGTTTCGTTTGCTTTCTCCGTACTTATTTAGGGTGTAACTTAGTTGGTGAATTCAGGATTTTTCTATTTTTTTGTGTGTGAGGCTTGGATTGCTATGTATTTCCCGCTTAGGATTGCCTTTGCAGTATCCCATAGGTTTTGGAATGATGAGTTTTCGTTCTCATTGATTTCCATGAATTGCTTAAGTTCTTCTTTGATTTCCTGATTCACCCAAACATTCTTGAGCAGAGTGGTCTTTAGCTTCCAATTGTTTGAATTTCTGCCAAAGTTTTTCTTTTGATTGAGTTGCAGTTTTAAAGCATTGTGGTATGAGAATATGCAGGAAATAATCTCAATCTTTTGGTATCGGTTGAGACCTGATTTGTGACCCAGTATATGGTTGATTCTGGAGAAAGTTCCATGTGCACTCGAGAAGAATTAGTATTTTTTTGTTTTATGGGGGAATGTTCTGTATATATCTATGAGGTCCATCAGGTCCAGTTTATCATTCAAAGCTCGTGTTTTCTTGTTGATTTTCAGCTTAGATGATCTGTCCATTGCTGAGAGTGGAGTATTGAGGTCTCCTACAATTAACGTATTGTTATCAATATGATTCTTTAGTTTGGTTAACAGTTGGCTTGTGTAGATGGCTGCTCCCATGTTGGGGGCATAGATATTTACAAGTGCTAAATCTTCTTGTTGGATAGACACTTTAAGAATGATATAGTGTCCTTCTGTGTCTCTAATTACAGACTTTAGTTTAAAATGTAATTTGTCTGATATGAGAATTGCTACACCAGCTTTCTTTTGAGGTCCGTTGGCATGGAAGATTAATCTCCATCCTTTCACTTTCAGTCTGGATGTATCTTTAGGTTCCAAATGAGTTTTTGTAGACAGCATATCGATGGGTCCTGTCTTTTTATCCAATCTACAACCCTATGCCATTTTATGGGAGTATTTACGTCATTCACGTTGAGAGTGATTATTGAAAGATATGAATTAATTTTCATCATGCTGCCTGTGAAGACATTGTTTTTATCGATTGTCCCTGTAAATTTCTATTGTATATCACTCTTGGTGTCTTTCTCCTTTTGTATAGCCCCCTTAATATTTCTTGCAGGGGCGGCTTAGTGGTCTCATATTCTTTTAGTTTCTGCTGGTCGTGGAAGCTCTGCATCTCTCCATCCATTCTAAATGAAAGCCTTGCCAGATAAAGTACTCTTGGCTGTATGTTCTTCTCATTTAGTACCCTGAATATGTCTTGTCAGGCCTTTCTGGCTTGCCAGGTCTCTGTGGATAGGTCTGACGTTCTTCTGATGTTCCTCCCTGTGTACCTAAGGAATCTCTTCCCCCTAACTGCCCTTAAGATGGTTTCCTTGTTTCTAAGATTTGCAAGCGTTACTATTACATGCTGGGGCATTGACTGTTTTCCTTGATCTTGGGAGGGGTCCTACTGCCTCTAGGACACGAATGTTTGTTTCATTCCCCAGATTAGGGAAGTTCTTAGCTACGATTTGCTCAAATACATCTTCTTGTCCTCTCTCTCTCTCCACTCCCTCCAGGATTCCAATTATTGTGACATTGGAATGCCTCAGGGTGTCATTTATTTCCCGATTCTATTTTCATGGATTCTGAGTTGTTTTTCCCTGACCTCTTTTTTTCCCTTTTTATCTATTATATTGTCTTCTAGGTCGCTTATTCGTTCTGCATCACTTACCCTAGCTGTTAGATTATCTAGATTGGATTGGATCTCATTGATAGCATTTTTAAGTTCTGCCAATTCAGCTTTCATTTCTGCCCTTAGAGACACTATGTTGCCATTAATTGATTTCTCCATTCTAGCTATTGTCTTCACAATTGCTAGCCTGAATTCCATCTCTGACATCTTGGTTATATCTGTATCCATTTGTAAATCTGTGGCATAAGTCATTATCTCCGAGTCTTTTCTATTTTGGGGTTTCCTCCTCCTAGTCATTCTGTTGATGTGTGTTTGAGGGAATATATAGAGTCCAGATTATTGACCAGAACCCAAGCAAGGTGCACCTGTTTTCTCGGGATCTTAGAGTTGCTGGCCTCTTTTTTCCCCAGCCTGTCTTCTGGGGGAGTGGCCTGCCACACTGTTACTCAGGCAGCCCTGTTTGGGAACAGTTGCCCTGCCGCCTTTGGCAGGGGATGGGCTCGGTTGGCATCAGTTTTGGGGGCTTTTGTTCTCTGGCGGATTTCTCTGGTGGCTTTCCACGTCTCTTCTGTGAGTCAGAGCAGAAGAGACTGTTTGCAACCTTTTGTCTCAGAGCATAGTGATCGAAGTCTGTTCTTCAGTTAGCACTCTGGGCCACATTGTCTCTGTTTCTGTCCGTGCTCCTATAAACTGCAGCATCCTGTGTTGTGCGCCCCTCTGCAGTGCTCCCAGTTCTGCCTTCAGGTCGGGGTACGTCTCTGCCCTTTGTGCTTCTAAAACCACCAACTGCTCCCAGTTCACATGTGTGACCCCGCTGCTCTGGTTTTCCACCCCGGGGGCTGCCCTAAAGTCCTTTCCTTGCCACTACCGGTCTGCGAGTCTGTGTCCCATCCCCAGCAAGGGAGGCTGTCACTCAACGGTGGTGTAGGATCTCCCCGGCCAGGCACCCTCCCGTTGCCGTTTATCATCCAATATCTGCCTGCAGAATCACAGCTCCCCGTTTTGTACCTCGAAACCAACCACCTGCATTATTCTGTTTGTAGAGATCCAGATTTTCTTTTTTTTTAAGATTTTATTTATTTATTTGAGAGAGTGCGAGAATGAGAGATAGAAAGTACGAGAGGGAAGAGGGTCAGAGGGAGAAGCAGACTCCCTGCTGAGCAGGAAGCCCGATGTGGGACTTGATCCCGGGACTCCAGGATCATGACCTGAGCCAAAGGCAGTCGCTTAACCAACTGAGCCACCCAGGCGCCCAAGATCCAGATTTTCTTACATCTCAGGCTGATTTTGTGGGTGCTCAGAATGGTCTGGAAGATATTCAGCTCAATCCCGCGGACCAGTTGAAATAGGTTCCCCTACTCTTCCACCATCTTTCCTCTCCCCCATAAGCCCTTTTTCTGACTGGAGTCTCACCGTGACGTTTTGAATCCTGAAAGCAATGTCAGTTCATGTCCAGTGTACGGTAGTCCTAGAATTGTATGATTATTTCCCCCCCAATTTGTAGTTACCCTGTAAAATGCAGTAGGTCCTTTTAAGGAAGACTGGAAAACATAAAGTATATCTATATTTTTAGTGTATCGTGTTCCTTGATCCAGGGCATCTGGCTATCCCTTCATTCAAGTGCCTCTGGGTCTGTAGATAGGCTCAAGTCTGCAGTTTATTAATGGACTGAGATTCTCTATTTTATTGTTGAAGTTAGGTTTTTGTTAATACAACATAGATCTTTTCTGCTGATACAGATCAAGTAAGATTTTTTATTTATTTATTTTACAGAAAGAAACTTAAGCAGACTCAGAGTTCAGAGCCCAATGAAGGGCTTGGTCTCATGACCATGAGATCACTACCTGAGCTAGAACCAAGAGTCAGATGCTTAACTGACTGCACCACCCAGGTGCCCCCAGGTCAAGTAAGAATTCAGTAGGCTTCCTATATCATTTGCTTCTAGAAAAACCATGACTAACTAGCCAATACCGTAGGTCTGTGAAAACCAGACTATTCCGAGTACTGACTCTGCTATCCATTACAGTAACTACACCTACTTTGCCTATGGCAATTGAGTGATCCCTTGTGGCTACTGCCATCCCAGTATCCAATAACCCCCAAGGATTTAGATTCCAATTGTGTGGCTGTTGTTCCCACCTAAGTCTGTCCAAAGAGAAGAGAAATCACAAAGCTCATTACCAATGCTGGTGCTCCCCTCTCAATTTTTTTCCCAAGGTACTGGTGAAAGACATGTCTTCTGAACATTCCCAGTGTGAGTAATGGGAATGTTATATGAAAAAATCTACTAATATGCAAAATCTACTCTATCATTTTGGTGTCTCTCAGATTTTCAATCCCGTCCACTATACTAAGCCAAGTGTGATCAGGCATTTCCATTTTGCTCAAGGTAGGCCCATCATTTGATCTGGGCTTTAGCCATCCATCCCAACAAACAGTTAGAACCCTTTCCAACTTCCTACATTGCAACATTAAATATGCAATCTCTGCCTCATTTACCTATATCAATAAATTTAGCAATGAACAAAATGAAAAAGCAACCTACAGAATGGAAGAAATATTTGCAAGTCATATATCTGAAAGGGATTTAATCTAAAATGTATAAAGAGCCCCTACAACTCAATTTCAGACAAATAATCTAAAAATGGGTAAAGGACCTGAAAAGGCAATTTATCTAAAGAAGACATTTAAATGGCTAACAAATACATTAAAAAGTGTTCAGCATCATTAATCATTTGGGAAAAGCAAATCAAAAACAATGAGATGGACTTCTGGGGAAGATGGTAGAGTAGGAAGTTCCTAAGCTCACCTTGCCCCATGGATACAACTAGATAACACCAACATCAATGTAAATAACCCAGAAAACAACCCAAAGCCTGGCAGAATAGACTCTAGCTAAATGTAAAGAAGAGACCACATCTAAGAGGGTAGGAAGCATAGAGATGGGGACAGGAGCTAAATGGACCTACAAGACTATATGTAGGAGAGAAGGACGTTATGGTTATGGAAATAGAAACAGACCCTCACACCAAGAATTCCAGGTATGGGGAGCCCCAATGAGGAAGAAAAATCCCCATAACATTTGGCTTTGAAAACCAGAGGGGCCGAATTTCTTGAGTTCTTACAATCAACAGGTCTTAAGACCTGAAACTTTAAAAATCAGTGGGCTCTCTTCTGGGACAACAAACAGTCCCACTGAAATACAGTGTGGAAGAAGTGGTTTGAAAAAACGTCGGGGTATATGGGTAAGAGGTTTGTTTATTAATTTCAGTGTGTGTGCTGAAGGGGCAAGGATCTTTGGGGGACTTTCCAGGAACAAAGGGGCTGCCCCCCAAGCCTAACCACAGGGACACCTGTGGGAACCAGCACAGTGTCAATAATTACCACCTAACTTGCTAACAGTGCACCCCATCCCAGTGTTTTCTGAGGACATGCTCCCTTCAGCCAGCCTCCACTCCAATTCTCCTCCCAAGCAGACCCAAACAAATCCTGCTAACACCGAATGCCCCAGACTATGCTCTTCTGTGGATCTGCCCCCTCCAACCTCACCAGCCTCAGTTTGAAACTGCTTCAGGTCTTCTTCCATAGCAGACCCATGCAATCCTTGCTAACACCACATATGCTGCCCCTGTACTGTCCTGGGAATTTACACTTCCATCCAGGTGGCAATTTTCTAAAGTGGCTCTAGGTCTCCTCCACACGAGACATATCCAACCTTGCTAATACCATCATCCCTGCCCCCTCATTCTTCCATCTGCCCCTTCCAATATATTTTGGGCTGGATCCTATCCAAAGATGTGCTACAAGTCTGGCAGTATGTAAGCAACCCTAAAAGGGGCCACCACCACTCCAGTGTGACTGCTGCTTCAGGGAGAGGGGAAGATAACCACACACCATTGGACTGTAGGCCCAGCAGTGGGCTGTGGATAGAGTGCTGGTTTGACTGCAGGTCCAGCTTCTCAGGGGCAAACAGAGGGAAAGTGCTCAGTAGTTCAGTGCTACTACATCTCTGACAAATGCCTAGTCTTACTCAACTCTAGCCCACAGAGGCCTCAGACTGACTCACAGACAACACAAGGACCAAACACTGCCCACAACAGGCAAAGAGAGCCATTGTAGATGACTGGACTGAAGGAAAAAGCAGCTGATCTACAACAGTAGGGCACAAGCATAACACAGTAGACACACTTGAAGCACCAAGTCTGGTCAACAGGGAACATTTCATTGAATGGCACTAAAGGACCTCTTCTTCATAAGATCACTACTTACAAGAGCAGGAGACACAGTTGATATTCTTAAATATAAAATCAGACACAAAGAGTTTGACAAAGAGACAGAGGAAAATGTCTCAAGTGAAAGAACAGGAGAAAATCACAGTAAGAGAGCAAAACAAAACAGATATAAGTAATACGCCTGGTAAAGAACATAAAGATATGCACTGGACTTTAGAAAAGAGTGGACGACCTCGGTGAGACCCCCAACAAAGAGTTATAGAACATAAAAAAAAGAACCAATCAGAGATGAAAAACTCAATAACTGAAATTAAAGTACACTAGATGGAATAAATAGACTAGAAGAAGCAGAAGAATAAATCAGTGACCAGAGGAACAGAGTAATGGAAATCAATCAGGCTGAGCAGAAGAGAGAGAGAGAAAAAATGCTATCAAATGAAAATTAAATTAGGGAACTCAGTGTCACCGTCTAGTGTAATAACAATCACATAATAGGGTTCCCAGAAGGAGAAGAGAGAGAAATGGGGACAGAAATTTTATTTGAAGAAATAATAGATGAAAACATCCTGAATCAGGGGAAGGAAACAGAAATCCAGATCTGGGAGGCAAGAGAACTTCAACAAAATCAACCCAAGAAGGCCCACACCAATAAAAATAATAATTAAAATAACAAAAAGTATTGGGGCGCCTGGTTGGCTCTGTTGGTTAAGCATCCAACTCTTGATTTTGGCTCAGATCATGATCTCAGGGTCATGGGATTGAGCCCTACATCAGGCTCTGTGCTCAGTGTGGTCTGCTTGAGATTCTCACTCTCCATCTCCTTCTGCCCTTCCCCCTGCTCTCTCTCTCTCAATAAATAAATAAAATAAAACAATAAATATAAATACATAAAATGACAAAATGTTGTGATAAAGAGAGAATTTTAAAAGCAGTAAGAGAAAACAAAACAAACAAACAAAGAAACAAACAAAAACTGTTACATACAAAGGAAACCCCATAAAGCTATCAGCAGTTATGTCATGGAAACTTTGCAGGCCAGAGGGGAGAAGCATGATACATTCAAAGTGCTGAAAGAAAAACTCTGCAAGAATACTTCATATACCAATACTCTTATTCAGAATAGAAGGAGAGATAGTTGCCCAGACAAACAAAAGTTAAAGGAATTTATGACCAATAAATCAGACCTAAAAGAAGTGTTTAAGGGGACTATTTGAGTGAAAAGAAAAGACTGTAAGTAGAAGGAAGAAAAGTAGAAAGCTCAAAAGCAGTAAAAACAAGTACACCTATAAAAATCAGTGAAGTGATTTACAAAATGAAAGGGTGTAATTATGACATCATATACCCAAAATGTAGGGTTTGGGGGAAAACAGTAAAGAATAGGTATAATTTTAAGTCATAATCAACTTAATATAGACAGCTATATATCTAAGATGTTATACATAAATTGAATGGTAAGCACAAATATATGCTGCCAACAAAGGACTCATTTCAGACCTAAAGTCACCTGCAGATTGAAAATGGAAGGATGGAGGTTGGTCCACAACAGGCGGAGCAAGATGGTGGAGGAGTAGGAGACCTGGATTTCGTCTGCTCCCAGGAATTCAGCTGGATAGGGATCAAACCATTCTGAACACCTATGAACTCGACAGGAGATCAAAGAAAAGAATAGCAACTTTCTGAACAGAAAAGCGAACACTTTCTGGAAGGTAAGACGTATGGAGAAGTGAATTGGAGGTGATATTCTGGAGGATAGACAGCAGGGGAGGGGGCCTCCGTCGGCCATTTCTGGCAAGTGATAGAGCAGCAGAGCACAAAATTGGAAATTTTAGAAATCTGCCCTGCTGAGGGATGTCACTCCAGTGGCTAAGTGGGGGGTGGAACGCTCGCTGGGACAGTGTGGTCTCAGGACCCTTGGGATCACAGGAAGACCGGGGGTTCCTGAGTGTGGCAGAGCTCCCAGGTATAGGAGTGGGGAAGACAGCTGCAGAGACAGAGCTGAGGAGCAGGCGCTCAGCTTGGGGTTGCCCCAAACCATGATCCATGGCACAGTCAGGGCACTGAACCTCCAACAGACACCCAACAAGCGGCAGATCTGGGGAGACTCCCCTTCCTCCGCTGGGAGGAGTGGCACAGGAGCACACCACAAGGATCTGCTAGGTTTGGAGATTACACACAGGGTTGTGAGCCAAGATAAAAATGCTCAGTCATGGGCCGGGTGAGCATGGAGTGTGGCCGGAGACCAGGGAGACGGGAATGATTGACTACTGTTTTCTGGGGGCACACTGAGGAGTGGCGCTCTGAGTTCTCTGCTCCTCCAGAGCGGAGACTGGGAGGCCGCCATTTTCACTCTCGTCCTCCAAAGATGTATGGAAAGCTTGCAGGGGACAAAAGGTCCCGAGAGCAAACCCGAGTAGATTACTTAGCCCGGACCTGGCAAGGGGCAATTCCGCCTCTGGAAAAGACATTGGGGAACCACAGCAACAGACTCCTCCCCCAGAAGATCAGCAAGAACAGCCAGCCAAGACCAAGTTTACCAATCAATGAGAACAGCAGAATTCCAACGTTAGGGGAATACAGCACAGAGAATGCATGGATTTATCCCCATTATTCTTTAGTCTTTCAAAATTAATTTTTTTAACTTTCTTTTTTTTTGAAATTTTATTTTTCCTTTTATCAACCAACATATTATCAATCTCTTTTTTTTTAATATTTTTTATTTTTCATTTTTGGAGCCATATTCTAACCCTTCATAGTAGTTATCCTTATTTTTGGCATATATATATGAGTTGTTTTCTCTTTAAAATTTTGAGATAGTTACTTCTAACAGATCAAAATATACCCTAAATCTCTAGTGTATGGCTTTGTTCTAGTCTCCTGCCTGATCACATTCTCTCCCCTTTTCTTTTCTTTCTTTCTCTTTCTTTTTATTAATACTCTTCTTTCTTTTTTCAAGCACCTTATCAATTCCTTTTTTAAAATTTTTTATAATTTTCATCTTTACATTCATATTCCATCCCCTCATTGTATCAACCCTTATTTTGTACATATATGTCTTTCTTTCTTTTAAAATTTTAGGAGGCACTTTCTTCTAACAGACCAAAATTCACCAAAAATCTAGTGTGTGACACTGATCTATGCACTAGCCTGGTCATATTTGATCATATTCTGTTTCTATTTGTTTTGGTTTTGTTTTTTTCTTTTCCTTTTTCTTTTTTTTTTCTCTTTCTTTTTTCTTTCTTTCCCTTTTTTTCCCCCTGGTTTCAGGTCTTTTCTAATTTGTTTAGAGTATATTTTCTGGGGACATTGTTAACCTGTTAGCATTTTGTTCTCTCATTCATCTATTCTCCTCTAGACAAAATGAAAGATGAAAAAAATCACCTCAACAAAAAGAACAAGAGGTAGTACCGTCTGCCAGGGACCTACTCAACATAGACATTACTACGATGTTGGACATAGAGTTCACAATCATGATTTTGAAGATACAAGCTGGGCTTGAAAAAAGCATGGAAGTTATTAGAGAAACCCTTCCTGGAGAAATAAAAGAACTAAAATCTAACCAAGTCGAAATCAAAAAGGCTATTAATGAGGAGCAATCAAAAATGGGGGCACTAACTGCTAGGATAAATGAGGCAAAGAGAGAATCGGTGATATAGAAGACCAAATGATGGAAAATAAAGAAGCTGAGAAAAAGAAAGATAAACAACTACTGGATCACGAGGGCAGAATTCCAGAGATAAGCGATACCCCAAGACGAAACAACACTAGAATAATTGGGATCCCAGAAGAAAAAGAAAGAGAGAGAGGGGCAGAAGGTATATTGGAGCAAATTATAGCAGAGAACTTCCCTAATGTGGGGAAGGAAACAGACATTATAATCCAGGAGGCTCAGAGAACCCATCTCAAAATTAATAAAAATAGGTCAACACCCTGACATCTAATAGTAAAACTTACAAGTCTCAGAGACAAAGAGAAAATCTTGCAAGAAGCTCAGGGGAAGAGACATGTAACCTACAATGGTAGAAACATTAGATTGCCAACAGACCTATCCACAAAGACCTGGCATGCCAGAAAGGAGTGGCATGATATCTTCAAAGCACTAAACGAGAAAAATGTGCAGCCAAGGATACTATATCCAGCTAGGCTGTCATTGAAAATAGAAGGAGAGATAAAATGATTCCACAACTAACAAAAACTAAAGGAATTTGGAAACACGAAAACAGCCATACAAGAAATATGGAAAAGGGTCCTCTAAACAAAGAGAGAGCCTAAAAGCAGCAGAGACCAGAAAGCAACACAGAAAATATACAGTAACAGTCACCTTACAGGCAATACAATGGCATCAAATTCATATCCTTCAATAATTACCCGGAATGTAAATGGGCTAAAGGCCCCAATCAAAAGACACAGGCTATCAGAGTGGATGAAAAAACAAGACCCTTCAATAGGCTGTCTGTAAGAGGCTCATTTTAGACCCAAAGACACCCCCAGATTGAAAGTGAGGGGGTGCAAAACTATTTACCATGCTAATGGACACCAAAAGAAAGCTGGGGTGGCAATCCTTATATCAGACAAACCAGATTTTAAAACAAAGACTGTAATAAGAGATGAGGAAGGACACTATATCCTACTTAAAGGGTCTATACAACAAGAAGATCTAACAATTGTAAATAACTATGCCCCAAACATAGGAGCAGCCAATTATATAAGGCAAATAATAACAAAAGCAAAGAAACACTTTGACAACAATACATTAATAGTGGGGGACTTTAACACCCCCCTGACTGAAATGGACAGATCATCTAAGCAAAAGATCAACAAGGATATAAAGACTTTAAATGACACACTGGACCAAATGGACTTCACAGACATATTCAGAACATTCCATCCCAAAGCAACGGAATACACATTCTTCTCTAGTGCCCATGGAACATTCTCCAGAATTGATCACATCCTAGGTCACAAATCAGGTCTCAACCGGTACCAAAAGATTGGGATCATTCCCTGCATATTTTCAGACCACAATGCTTTGAAACTAGAACTCAATCACAAGAGGAAAGTCGGAAAGAATTCAAATACATGGAGGCTAAAGAGCATCCTACTAAAGAATGAATGGGTCAACCAGGAAATTAAAGAAGAATTAAAAAAATTCATGGAAACCAATGAAAATGAAAACACAACTGTCCAAAATCTTTGGGATAGAGCAAAGGCAGTCCTGAGAGGAAAGTATATAGCAATACAAGCCTTTCTCAAGAAACAAGAAAGGTCTCAAATACACAACCTAACCCTACACCTAAAGGAGCTGGAGAAAGAACAGCAAATAAAGCCTAAACCCAGCAGGAGAAGATAAATAATAAAGATCGGAGCAGAAATCAATGAAATAGAAACCAAAAGAACAGTAGAACAGATCAACGAAACTAGGAGCTGGTTCTTTGAAAGAATTAACAAGATTGATAAACCCCTGGGCAGACTGATCAAAAAGAAAAGAGAAATGATCCAAATCAACAAAATCATGAATGAAAGAGGAAAGATCAAAACCAACACCAAAGAAATACAAACAATTATAAGAACATATTATGAGCAACTCTATGCCAGCAAATTAAATAACCTGGAAGAAATGGGTGCATTCCTAGAGATGTATCAACTACCAAAATTGAACCAGGAAGAAATAGAAAACCTGAACAGACCTATAACCACTAATGAAATTGAAGCAGTCATCAAAAATCTCCCAACAAACAAAAGCCCAGGGCCAGATGGCTTCCCAGGGGAATTCTATCAGACATTTAAAGAAGAATTAATACCTATTCTCCTGAAACTGTTCCAAAAAATAGAAATGGAAGGGAAACTTCCAAACTCATTTTATGAGGCCAGCATTACCTTGATCCCAAAACCAGACAAAGACCCCATCAAAAAAGAGAATTACAGACCAATATCCTTGATGAACATGGATGCAAAAATTCTCACCAAAATACTAGCCAATAGGATCCAACAGTACATTAAAAGGATTATTCACCAGGACCAAGTGGGATTTATTCCTGGGCTGCAAGGCTGGTTCAGCATCCGCAAATCAATCAACGTGATACAATACATTAACAAAAGAAAGAACAAGAATCATATGATCCTCTCAATAGATGCAGAAAAAGCATTTGACAAAGTACAACATCCTTTCTTGATCAAAACTCTTCAGAGTATAGGGATAGAGGGTACATACCTCAATATCATAAAAGCCATTTTTGAAAAACCTACAGCGAATATCATTCTCAATGGGGAAAAGCTGAGAGCTTTTCCCCTAAGGTCAGGAACGCGGCAAGGATGTCCACTCTCACCACGGCTATTCAACATAGTATTAGAAGTCCTAGCCACAGCAATCAGACAACAAAAAGAAATCAAAGGCATCCAAATTGGCAAGGAGGAAGTCAAACTCTCACTCTTTGCAGATGATATGATACTGTATGTGGAAAACCCAAAAGACTCCACCCCAAAACTGCTAGAACTCATACAGGAATCCAGTAAAGTAGCAGGCTATAAAATCAATGCACAGAAATCAGTGGCATTCCTATACACCAACAACAAGACAGAAGAGAGACAAATCAAGGAGTCGATCCCATTCACAATTGCACCCAAAACCATAAGATACCTAGGAATAAATTTAACCAAAGAGGCAAAGGATCTGTACTCAGAAAACTATAAAATACTCAGGAAAGAAATTGAAGAAGACACAAAGAAATGGAAAAACTTTCCATGCTCATGGATTGGAAGAACCAACATTGTGAAGATGTCAATGCTACCTAGAGCAATCTACACATTCAATGCAATCCCCATCAAAATACCATCCACTTTTTTGAAAGAAATGGAACAAATAATCCTAAAATTTGTATGGAACCAGAAGAGACCCCGAATAGCCAGAGGAATATTGAAAAAGAAAAGCAAAGCTGGCGGCATCACAATTCCGGACTTCCAGCTCTATTACAAAGCTGTCATCATCAAGACAGTATGGTACTGGCACAAAAACAGACACATAGATCAATGGAACAGAATCGAGAGCCCAGAAATGGACCCTCAACTCTATGGTCAACTTATCTTTGGCAAAGCAGGAAAGAATGTCCAGTGGAAAAATGACAGTCTCTTCAACAAATGGTGTTGGGAAAATTGGACAACCACATGCAAAAGAATGAAACTGGACCATTTCCTTACACCACACACAAAAATAGACTCCAAATGGTTGAAAGACCTCAACGTGAGACAGGAGTCCATCCAAATCCTAAAGGAGAACACAGGCAGCAACCTCTTCGACCTCAGCCGCAGCAACTTCTTCCTAGAAACATCACCAAAGGCACAGGAAGTCAGGGCAAAAATGAACTATTGGGATTTCATCAAGATAAAAAGCTTTTGCACAGCAAAAGAAACAGTCCACAAAACCAGAAGACAACCGACAGAATGGGAGAAAATATTTGCAAATGACATATCAGATAAAGGGCTAGTATCCAAAATCTATAAAGAACTTATCAAACTCAACACCCAAAGAACAAATAATCCAATCAAGAAATGGGCAGAAGACATGAACAGACATTTTTCCAAAGAAGACATCCAAATGGCCAACAGGCACATGAAAAAGTGCTCAACATCGCTCGGCATCAGGGAAATCCAAATCAAAACCTCAATGAGATACCACCTCACACCCGTCAGAATGGCTAAAATTAACAAGTCAGGGAACGACAGATGTTGGTGGGGATGTGGAGAAAGGGGAACCCTCCTACACTGTTGGTGGGAATGCAAGCTGGTGCAACCCCTCTGGAAAACAGTATGGAGGTTCCTCAAACAGTTGAAATTAGAGCTACCATTCGATCCAGCAATTTCACTTCTGGGTATTTACCCCAAAGATACAAATGTAGGGACCTGACGGGGTACGTGCACCCCAATGTTTATAGCAGCAATGTCCACAATAGCCAAACTGTGGAAAGAGCCAAGATGTCCATCGACAGATGAATGGATAAAGAAGAAGTGGTATATATACACAATGGAATATTATGCAGCCATCAAAAGGAATGAGATCTTGCCTTTTGCAACGACGTGGATGGAACTGGAGGGTGTTATGCTGAGTGAAATAAGTCAATCAGAGAAAGACATGTATCATATGACCTCACTGATATGAGGAATTCTTAATCTCAGGAACAAACTGAGGTTTGCTGGAGTGGTCGGGGGTGGGAGGGATGGGGTGGCTGGGTGATGGACATTGGGGAAGATATGTGCTACGGTGAGCACTGTGAATTGTGTAAGACTGTTGAATCACAGATCTGTACTTCTGAAACAAATAACACAACATATTTTAAGAAAAAAGAAAAAGAAGAAGATAGCAGGAGAGGAAGAATGAAGGGGAGTAAGTCAGAGGGGGAGACGAACCAGGAGAGATGATGGACTCTGAAAAACAAACTGAGGGTTCTGGAGGGGAGGAGGGTGGGGGGATGGGTTAGCCTGGTGATGGGTATTGAGGAGGGCACATTCTGCATGGAGCACTGGGTGTTATGAACAAACAATGAATCATGGAACAGTACACCAAAACAAATTATGTAATATATGGTGATTAACATAACAATAAGAAAATTAAAAAAATTCAGCAAACAAACAAAAGTGCTGGGTCAAACGGCTTTACAGGTGAATTCTAGCAAACATTTAAAAAGGTGTTACTATTTTTCCAAAAAAAATTCCAAAAAATAGAAATGGAAGGGAAACTTCCAAATTCATTCTATGAGGCCAGAATCACCCTGATAGCAATGCAGACAATGACTCCACTAAAATAGAGAACTATTGGTCAATATCCCACATGAACATGGATGCAAACATTCTCAATGAAATACTAGCAAAGTTAATCCAGCAGTACATTAAAAAAAAGTTATTCTCCATGATGAAGTGTGTTTTATTCCTGGGCTGCAAGGTTGGTTCAATATTTGCAAATCAATCAGTGTGATACAGTACATTAATAAAATAAAGGACAAGAACCATATGATTGCTTTGATAGATACAGAAACGAATTTGACAGAGTACAATATCCATTCACAATAAAACCTTTAACAAAATAGAGTTAATGGGGACATACATCAACATCATGAAGACCATATACAAAAAAACCCCACAAAAACAAAAAACAAAACAACATAGTTAATATCTGCAATGGGGAAAAACCAGAGAGTTTTCCTCTATGGTCAGGAACACGGCAAGGATATCCACTGTCACCACTGTTATTTAACATAGTACTGGATGTCCTAGCCTCAGCAATCAGACAACAAACAGAAATAAAAGACATCCAAATTGGCAACGAAGAAGTCAAATTTTCACTACCTACATATGGAAAACACAAAAGACTCCACAAAAAAAAAAAAATTACTAGAACTGTTACACAAATTCAGTAAAGTCACAGGATAAAAATCAAAGTTCATAAATCTGTTACCTTTCTATACACAAATAATGAAGCAGTAGAAAGAGGAATCAAACCCATTTACAACGGCACCAAAACCCATAAGATATTAAAGAATAAAACTAACTAAAGAGGCAAAAGACCTGTACTCTGAAAACTATAAAATGCAGATGTAAGAAATTGAAGATGACACAGAGAAATGGAAAAACACCCCATTCTCATGGATTAGAAGAATAAATATTGATAAAAAGTCTATACTAACCAAAGCAATCTGCAGATTTAATACCCTATCAAATACCACCAGCATTTTTTTCCACAGAGCTAAAAAAAAAAAAAAAATCCTAAAATGTGTATGGAACTGGAGGAGGAGATAAGATGGTGGAGGAGGAGGGGACCCTAATTTTGTCTGGTCCCTATAATTCAGCTAGATAGTTATCAAATCATTCTGAATACCTGCAAAATATACTAGAAATCTGAGAAAAGAATTGCTACAATTCTACAAATAGAGAATCAACCACTTTTTGCAAGCTAGGAGGTGGGGAAACATGAATGCAGGGCAATAAAGTATAAGATAAACCTCAAGGGGAGTGAGACCATTTAAGGTTTCTACTGGAAAGTATTATCAGCAGCAGAGCACAAAATCAGAACTTTTAGAAGCCTACTCCAGTTGGCAAAATCTCTGCCTGAAAGATGCTCAGGTGGTGAAGTGTGGCAAAATCACAGGTGGGACAGCATGGACTAAAGATCCCCAGGGTCACAGAAAGAATGGGGGTGCCTGAGTGCAGCAGAAATCCCAAGCATTGAAGCAGGGAAGCTGGATGTAAACAGTGAGCCTAGGCACAGATTTTCTGCTTGGTGTTGTCATAAACCACGAACCACTGCATGGTCAGGCAACTACTCTCTGAGCAGGGGCCCCACAAAAGGCAGAAGTGTAGCAAGACCTCCTTTCTCCCCTGGGAGGAACAATGCGAGACCACACCACAGGTGTCCATAAAGTTTGAAGTCTTGAGATGAGCTCCTGTGCCTGAGATAAAAATGCTCAGTCACAGGCTGGATGAACACAGAGTTTGTAGGGAAACCAGGGAGACAAGAGTGAAAGATTGCTTTTCTGTGAGGGCTCACTGAGGAGTGGGGGCCACAAACTTTCAGCTCTGTGGTTAGAGATCTGGACATCTCCATTTTCATCCCCCCATTGGTGTTGGAATCCTTCAGGAAGCAATCACAGCACATAGTGCAATCCAGAGCCACTTACACTGTGCACAGTCCCTCAGCAAGGGGGGGTGTAATTCCCCCTGGACAAAGACACATGCAGTCTGTGCAACAGCCCTCTTCCCCAGAAGACAAGCAGGAACATCAAGCTAACACCAAGTTTACCAATGATTCATAGAGAACTGCAAAACGTCAGCTCTTGGGGAAAACAGTATATAGCATTCGTGTATTTTTATTATTATTCCTTAGTCATTCAATTTTAGTTCTTTTTTTTTCTTTTCAACTACTTTCTTATTTTATCAATTCATTCTTAAAATTTTTGCTTTATATTTATGTTATATATATTTTTTTCATCTTCGTTTTCCTTTTATAGTATTCAACTTTATTTTGGTATATATATATAAGTTTTACTTTCTTTCCTATTTTGGGATCTAGTTTCTTCTAACAAACAGACCAAAATACATCCAGGATCTAGTTTATTTTTGTGTTCTGTTTTACTTCTTGTTTGATTCTCTCTCTCTCTCTCTCTCTCTTTTTGTTTCTGTTTTCTTCTAATTTGTTTTGTGTGTGTTCTTCTGGTATTGTTTTTATTTCTGTATTTTCTCCCTCTTTCATCTATTCTTTTCTGAAAATAATGTTGAGACTGAGAAACTCACCCCTAAAAAATGAACAGGAGACAGTATTCACTGTCAAATATTTAATCAATATGGATATAAAATATCAGAACTAGAATTCAAAACAACAATCATAAAGATAGTAAATGGACTTGAAAAAAGCGTAGAAGATAATCCCTTACTAGAGAAACAAAAGAACTAAAATCAATCAGGCTGAAATAAAAAAGGTTATTACTGAGATGCAGTAAAAAAAAAAATGGAGGCTCTAACTCTTAGGATTAATGATGCAGAAGAGAGAGTCAATGATACAGAAGACAAAACGATGGAGGATAAGGAAGATGAGAAAAAGAGAGATAAACAACTACTGGATCACAAAGGGGGGATTCGAGAGATCAATGATACCATCAAGTGAAACAATATTGGAAAAACAGGGGTCCCAGAGGAAGAGGGGGGAGAGAGAGAGGGAGAGAGGGAGAGAAAGAAGGTTTTTTTGAACAAATTATAGCTGAGAGCTTCCCTAATCTGGGTAAGGAAATAATCACCCAAGACCAGGAGGCAAAAAGAACCCCCCTCAGAATTAATAAAAATACGTCAACACCTTGACATGAAATAGCAAAGTTTGCAAATGTCAGAGATAAAGAGAAAATCCCGAAAGCAGCTTGGGCCAAGAGGTCCTTAACCCACAAGGGTAGACATATAAGATTGGCAGCAGACCTGTCCATAGAGACATGGCAGGCAAGAAAAGACAGGCATGATATTTCCAATGTTCTAATAGGGAAAAATGTGGCCAAGAATACATTATCCAGAAATGCTGTCATTCAGAGTAGAATAGATAAAGAGTTTCCAGGACAAACAGAAACTAAAAGAATTTGTGATCAGTAAGCCAATCCTGCAAGAAATATTAAAGGGGATTCTTTAAGTGAAGAGAGAGCCCAAAAGTAACAAAGACAAAAAAGAAACAGAGAAAATCTACAGAAACAGTGACTTTACAGTAATACAATGGCGCCAAATTAATAACTTTAAATAATTACTCTGAATGTAAATGGATTAAATGTTCCAATCAAATGACAAAAGGGTATAAGTTTGGATTAAAAAAAAAAGACCCATCTATATGCTGTCTACAAAAGACCCATTTTAGACCCCAAAACACCACCAGATTGAAAGTGAGGGGGTGGAGAAATATTTATCATGTTAATGGACATCAAAATGAAGCTGAGCTAGGCATCCTTATAACAGACAAACTAGATTTTTAAACCTAAGTCTCTAATAAGAGATGAAGAAGGACACTATATCCTAATAAAGGGGTCTATCCAACAAGATGCAACAACTGTAAATATTTATGCCCCTAACATAGGAGCAGCCAATTATATAAACCAATTAATAACAAAATTAAAGAAACACATGGATAATAATACAATAATAGTAGGACACTTTAACAACTCAACCACAGCAATGGACAGATCACCTAAGCAGAAGATGAAAAGGCTTTGAATGACACCCTGGACCACATGGACTTCACAGATATATTCAGAGCATTTAATTATAAAACGACAGAACACACATTCTTCTTGAGTTCATATGGAACATTCTCCAGAATAGATCACATACTGGGTCACAAATCAGGTCTCAAACACTACCAAAAGATGGGGATTGTTCCCTGCATATTTTCAGACCACAATGGTTTAAAACTTAAATTCAATCACAAAAGAAAATTTGGAAGGAACTCAAATAGTTGGAGGTTAAAGAGCAATCTACAAACAAATGAATTGGTCAACCAGGAAATTAAAGAGAATTAAAAAAATTCATGGGAACAAATGAAAATGAAAACACAACTCTTCAGAACTTTGGGAAGGAGCAAAGGCAATCCAAAGAGGGAAGTATATAGCAATGCAAGCCTTTCTCAAAAAATAAGAAAAGTCTGAAATACAAAACCTAACCATATGCCAGAAGGAGCTAGAAACAGAACAGGAAATAAAGTCTAAATCCAGCAGGAGAAGTGAAATAATAAAGAATATAGCAGAAACCAATGAAATAGAAATAAAAAAGCACAGAACAGATCAACAAAACTAGGAGCTGGTTCTTTCAAAGAATTAATAAGATTGATAAACCTCTAGATAGACTTATCAAAAGAAAAAGGAAAGACCCCACAGAAATAATCATGAAAGAAAGAGGAGAGATCACAACAAACACAAAGGAAAATCAAACATTATAAGAGCATATTATGAGCATATGTGCCAACAAATTAGAGAATCTGGAAGAAAAGGTTGGATTACTAGAAACATATAAACAAACAAACAAAACAAAACAAAAACAAAAAACAAAAAACAGGAGCAATATGGCTGAGGAATAGGAGACATAAATTTCATCTGGTCCCAGGAATTCAGTTAGATAGGGATCAAACCATTCGGAACACCTTCTAACTCGACAGGAGATCGAAGAAAAGAATAGCAGCAACTCTAAACAGAAAAGCGACCACTTTCTGGGAAGGTAGGATGTGTGGAGAAGTGAATCTGAGGCGATATTCAGGAAGATAGACAGCAGGGGAGGGGGCCTCCATCAACCGCTACCGGCAAGTGATAGACCAGCAGAGCACAAAATTGGAACTTTTAGAAGTCTGCTTCACTGAGGGACATCGCTCCAATGGCTAAGTGGAGGTGGAATCCTCACTGGGACAGTGTGGTCTCTGGACCCTCGGGGTCACAAAAAGACCAGGGGTGCCTGAGTGTGGCAGAACTCCCAGGTATTGGAGTGGAGAAGCCGGCTGGGGAGACTGAGCTGAGGAGCGGGCTCTCAGTCCAGGGTTGCAATAAACTGTGATCCTCAGCACAGTCCCGCCACTGCTTTTTCAGCAGGGACCCAACAAGCAGCAGATCCAGGGAGACTCCCCTTCCTCCCCTGGGAGGAGTGGTGCAGAAGTGCACCCCAGGGATCTGCTGGATTTGGAGACTTCACATAGTGTTTGATGCCAGAGATAGAAATGCTCAGTCGTGGGCTGGGTGAGCAGGGAGTGCAGCTGGAGACTGGGGAGACAGGAGTGACTGACTGCTTTTCTCTGGGGGCTCACTAAGGAATAGGGCCCTGAGTTCTTGGCTCCTCCAAGGTGGAGATTGGGAGGCCACCATTTCACTCTCATCCTCCAAAGCTGTAGGGAAAGGTTGCAGGGAAAAAAAGCTTCGGAGAGCAAACCCAAGCAGATTACTTAGCCGGCCCCAGCAACGGCAGGGCAATTTCGCCTCCGACAAAGACATTTGGAAACCACAGCAAAAGACCCCTCCCCCAGAAGCTCAGCAAGAACAGCCAGGCAAGGCCAAGTTTACCAATCAATGAGAACGGCAGAACTCCAGCACTAGGGGAATACTGCACATAGAATTCATGGCTTTTTTCCCATGATTCTTTAGTCTTTCAAACTTAATTTCTTTTAACTTTCTTTTTGTTTCTTTTTTTTAAATTTTATTATGTTATGTTAGTCACCATACAATACATCATTAGTTTTTGATGTGGTGATCCATGTATCATTGTTTTCGTATAACAACCAGTGCTCCATGCACTACATGCCCTCCTTAATAACCATCACCGGGCTAACAAATCGCCCCCTCCACCCTCCCATCTAAAACCCTGTTTGTTTCGCAGAGTCCATAGTCTCTCATGGTTCATCTCTCGCTCCGATTCCCCCCCTTCATTTTTCCCTTCCTTCTCCTAATGTCCTCAATGCTATTCCTTATATTTCACAAATAAATAAAACCATATGATAATTGACTTTCTCTGCTTGACTTATTTCATGTAGCATAATCCCCTCCAGTCCCATCCATGTTGATGTAAAAGTTGGGTATTCATCCTTTCTGATGGCTGAGTAACATTCTGCTGTATATATGGACCACATCTTCTTTATCCATTCATCTGTTGAAGGACATCTCAGCTCTTTCCACAGTTTGGCTATTGCGGACATTGATGCTATGAACATTGGGGTGCATATGGTCCTTCTTTTCACTACATCTGTGTCTTTGCAGTAAATACCCAGGAGTGAAATTGCTAGGATGGACACAGGGTAGCTCTATTTTTAAAATTTTGTGGCACCTCCACACTGTTTTCCAAAGTGGCTGTACCAACTTGCATTCCCACCAAAAGTGTAAGAGGGTTCCCCTTTCTCCACAACCTCTCCAACATTTGTTGTTTCTTTCCCTGTCCATTTTTGCCATTCTAACTGGTGTAAGGTGGTATCTCAATGTGGTTTTGATTTGAATTTCCCTGAAGGCTACTGATGATGAACATTTTTTCATGTGTCTGTTAGCCATTTGTATATCTTCTTCAGAGAAGTGTCTTTTCATATCTTCTGCCGATTTTTTGACTTATTATTTGTTTTTTGGGTGTTGAGTTTGAGAAGTTCTTTATAGATCTTGGATACCAGCCCTTTACCTGTACTGTCATTTGCAAATATCTTCTCCCATTCTGTGGGTTAACTTTTTGTTTTGTTGACTGTTTCCTTTGCTGTGCAGAAGCTTTTTATTTTGATGAAGTCCCAAAAGTTCATTTTTGCTTTTGTTTCATTAGCTGTTGGAGGTGTATCTTGAAAGAAGTTGCTGTGGCCGATGTCAAAGAAGTTATTACCTATGTTCTCCTCTAGGATTTTGACGGATTCCTGTCTCACATTGCGGTCTTTCATCCATTTTGAGTTTATCTTTGTGTACTGGTCCCCAAAATTGAGCTGGATATCTACCAAACCACTCTGAGCACCCACAAAATCAGCCTGAGATGTAAGAAGATCTGGATCTCTATAAAAAGAATATCGCAGGTGGTTGGTTTCAAGGTACAAAGCGGGGAGCCGTGATTCCATGGGCAGATATTGGAGGATAAATGGCAGCAGGATAGTGCTTGGCCATGGGGATCCTACACCACTGGAGAGCGACAGCCTTGTGCACTGGGCACGGGACACAGACCCGCAGACTGGTAGCAGCAGGGAAAGGAATTTAGGGCAGCCCCAGGGACGGAAACTCAGAGTGGTGGGGTTGTGCATGCAAACTGGGAGCAGCTGGTGGATTTAGAAGCACAAAGGGCAGAGACGATCCCTGACTTGGAGGCAAGACTGGGAGCATTGTGGAGGGGTGCACAACCCAGGATGCTAGAATTTATAACAGCACAGACAGAGATGGTGATAATGTGCCTTAGAGAGCTCACTGAAGAACAGACTGTGATCTCTTCTCTGAGGCAGAGGGTTGGAAAGGTCTCCCCTGTACATATATAAGTTTAACTTACTTTAAAATTTGGGAGGCACTTTATTCTAACTGGCCAAAATATATACCAAAAATCTAGTGTGTGCCACTGATCTATGCACCAGCATGATTATATTTTATTATATTCTGATTTTTTTGTTTGTTTTATCTTTTTCTTTTTCTTTTTTCTTTCTTTCCCTTCTTTTCCCCCTGTTTCAAGACTCTTCTGAATTGTTTAATGTATATTTTTTCTGGGGTTGTGGTTACCCTGTTAGCATTTTGGTCTCTCATTCATCTATTCTCCTCTGCAAAAAATGACAAGATGGAAAAAAATCACCTCAAAAAACAACAACAACAACAAGAGGCAGTACTGACTCCAGGGACCTAATCAATACGGACATTGTAAGATGTTGGAACCAGAGTTCAAAATGATGATTTTAAAGATACTAGCTGGGCTTGAAAAAAGCATGGAAAATATTAGAGAAACCCTTTCTGGAGAAAGAAAAGAACTAAAATCTAACCAAGTCGAAATCAAAAAGGCTATTAATGAGGTGCAATAAAAAATGGAGGCTCTAACTGCAAGGATAAATGAGGCAGAAGAGAGAATTAGTGATATAGAAGACCAAATGATGGAAAACAAAGAAGCTGAGAAAAAGAGAGATAAACAACTACTGGATCACGAGGGCGGAATTGGAGAGATAAGTATTACCATAAGATGAAACAACATTATAATAATTGGGATCCCAGAAGAAGAAGAAAGAGGGAGAGGAGCAGAAGGTATATTGGAGCAAATTATAGCAGAGAACTTCCCTAATTTGGGGAAGGAAACAGGCATCAAAATCCAGGAGGCACAGAGAACCCCTCTCAAATCATTAAAAATAGGTCGACGCCCTGACATCTAATAGTAAAACTTACGAATCTCAGAGACAAAGAGAAAATCCTGAAAGCAGCTCGGGAGAAGAGATATGTAACCTACAATGGTAGAAATATTAGACTGGCAACAGACCTATCCACAGAGACCTGGCAGGCCAGAAAGGACTGGCATGATATCTTCAGAGCATTAAATGAGAAAAATATGCAGCCAAAAATACTATATCCAGCTAGGCTGTCACTGAAAAGAGAAGGAGAGATAAAAAGCTTCCAGGACAAACAAAAACTAAAAGAATTTGCAAACACAAAACCAGCCCTACAAGAAATATTGAAAGGGGTCCTCTGAGCAAAGAGAGGGCCTAAAAGTAACATAGACTAGAAAGGAACACAGACTATATACAGTAATAGCCAGCTTACAGGCAATACAATGGCACTAAATTCATATCTTTCAATAGTTACACTGAATGTAAATGGGCTAAATGCCCCAATCAAAAGACACAGGCTATCAGAGGGATAAAAAAAAAACAAAAAACAAAAAACAAAAAACAAGACCCATCGATATGCTGTCTGCAAGAGATTCATTTTAGACCCAAAGACACCTCCAGATTGAAAGTGAGGAGGTGGAAAACTATTTACCATGCTAATGAACACCAAAAGAAAGTTGGGGTGGCAATCCTTATATCAGACAAATTAGATTTTAAACTGAAGACTGTAATAAGAGATGAGGAAGGACACTATTTCTTACTTGAAGGGTCTATCCAACAAGAAAATCTAACAATTGTAAATATCTATGCCCCTAACATGGGAGCAGCCATTATATAAGCCAATTAATAACAAAAGCAAAGAAACAGATCGACAAGAATACAATACTAGTGGGGGACTTTAACAACCCTTTGACATCAGCCACAGCAACTTCTTTCAAGATACATCTCCAAAGCCTAGTGAAACAAAAGAAGATATTTGCAATGACACTACAGATAAAGGGCTGGTATCCAAGATCTATAAAGAACTTCTCAAACTCAACACCCAAAAAACAAATAAGTCAGAAAATGGGCAGAAGACATGAACAGAAAATTCTGCAAAGAAGACATACAAATGGCTAAAAGACACATGAAAAAATGTTCATCATCATTAGCCATCAGGGAAATTCAAATCAAAACCACTTTTAGATACCACCTTACACAAGTTAGAATGACAGAAATTGACAAGGGAAGAAATAACAAATGTTGGAGAGGTTGTAGAGAACAGGGAACCCTCTTACACTGTTCGTGGGAATGCAAGTTGGTACAGCCACTTTGGAAAAGAGTGTGGAGGTGCCTCAAAATATTCAAAAAAAGATACCCTTTCACCCAGGCATTGCACTCCTGGGTATTTACTGCAAAGACACAGATATACTGCAAAGACACACATATGCACCCTAATGTTCATTGTAGCAATGTCCGTAATATCCAATCTGTAGAAAAAGCCCAGATGCCCTTCAACACATAAATGGATAAAGAAGATGTTGTCCATAAATACAATGGTCCATACATACTCAGCCATCAGAAAGGATGAATGCCCAACTTTTACATCAACATGGATGGGACTGGAGGAAGTTATGCTAAGTAAAATAAATAAAGCAGAGAAAGTCAATTATCATATGGTTTCACTTAGTTGTGGAACATAAGGAATAACTTGGAGGTCATTGGGAGAAGGAAGGGAAAAATGAAGGGGGTAAAATCGGAGGGAGAGTTGAACCATGAGAGACTGTGAACTCTGAAAAACAAACTGAGGGTTTTGGAGGGGTGGGGGGTGGGAGGATGGGTTGGCCTAGTGGTCGGTATTAAGGAGGGCATGTACTGCATGGAGGACTGGGTTTTATATGAAAACAATGAATCGTGAATCACTACATCAAAAACTAATTACGTATTATATGGTGACTAGCACAACATAATAACAATAAAAAAAGAAATAAAACTGTAGCATAATCTTACAACCATAACATCAATAAGGTCAAGACATGGGGAAAAATAAAAATAAATAAAAAATTAAAGTGTTAAAATATATTAAAGTTTTGCAGTTGGGGAAAAGAGATCTCTGTATAGAAACAGGATGATATTCAAATACATCATGTGCAACTGGCAATTTATACTCAGGGAGACTGATGTGGTTGAGTCAGTAGAAAATTAATACCAGGAAATATCAAGGGTAAAGGAGATTCTGTCTAAACTGACCTAACAGGATTCTTGCCGAAGACAGGATATGTTGTTCAGTCATCATGTGGTGTATGCTAGAGGATGAGAAACCTGATTAGGTATTGATGATAATCATGCATGGAGGATGAGAAACTCTTGACAACTGACTTAGCAGAATTCACGTTAAGGATTTTACAAGGAAATGTACAGAGGGTCCTAGGAGAAATTTCAGGAGTCTGACTAATGTTCGATAAGCAAAAAAAAAAAAAAAAGTATGTCATTACCAAAGAGAAATTGGACAGCTATTCCAGAATTGAGGTAAGTACGAGTATGTCTGGAATACAGAATAGCCCTTAAGGTTTCTCATAGTATTAATGTTGAAGTGACTAAGGTCAATGGGAAATTAAAAAAAAAAAAATCAATCCAGGAAGGACGAAAAATGACCCAGACCCTTGAGGAATAAAGGTTTGGGTCACTCCACTAGTTGATGTGCTTGCTGATGGAAAGGGAATACAAGAAGTGTATCAGAAGAAGGTAGCTGTAAATACAAGTAACTGTAAATACTACCATGTACCTAGATATGTAAATGAGAACTGTAATTATTATTAACATTTCCTTCTTATTTTGTTATCAATATAGTTGTTATGTGTGTGCCAATGTCTTTTTCTTCATCTCTCTTATTCCCTTATGTAATATGAGACATGGACTTCATAACATAGTATTTGAGTATTGTTAATTTTACATCATACTGTTTTTGTGAGATATCAGGGACAAGACTAAACATCATTAAAGTAATTTACCTTCTTTTCTGGGGAACGGTTAGTGTTTTTGTTTTGTTTTGTTTTGTTTTCTTTTGGATTACACAGGATACCTCTATCATGTTAGGAACTGTGACCTTGTTATTGTCTTTATTTGAAAATTAAGTATGGTTGAAGGCATTGGTATAGTTTTCAAGTTAAGAAGGGGTGAACTTGTGATAGTTAAAGTTATGTGTTAACTTGATTGGGATAAGGGAAGTCAGATAGTAGTAAAATATTGTTTCTGAGGGTATCTGTTAGGGTTTTTCTAGGAGGAATTAACATTTAATCAGTGACTTAGTAAAGAGATCTTCTCACCAATGTGAGGAAGCTATATCTAATCTGAATTGAGAGCCACAATAGAACAAAAACACAAAGGACAAATTCCTTCTCCTCTCCTTGAGCTGGGATGTCTATCACCCCCTGTCCTAAAAGAATTGAGATTGATTCTTGGGCCTTTCACCTCTGGGACATGACGCCAAGGGCCTCCTCATTCTCAGGGCTTTTCTTTGGGACCAGGAGTTACACCACAGGCTGTCCCTGGTTCTCAGGATTTCAGACTCAGTCTTAATTATATATCACTGGTTTTCTTGGTTCTGCAGTTAGTGGAAGGCATATTGCAGGACTTCTGTTCTCCATAACTGTCTGAGCTAACTCCTAAAATTAATTAATCAAATCTTATAGCCATCAGTCTATCTACCTACCTACCTACCTATCTATCTATCTATCTATCTATCTATCTATCATCATCATCATCATCAACATCATCTATCATCTATCTATCTATCATCTATCATCTATCTATCATCATCTGCATCTATTCTATAAGTTTTTGTTGTTTATGGAGAAAATATTAGTTTGGGATATACAGAGTAGTTCAACAGAACATATATATATTTTAAGATTTTATTTATTTATTTCAGAGAGAGAGTACACAAGCCAGGGGAGATAGGCAGAGGGAAAGGGAGAAACAAACTCCCTGCTGAAGAGGGAGCACAATGTGGGGCTTGATCTCAGGACCCTGAGAACATGATCTGAGGTGAAGGCGGATGCTTAACTGACTAAGCCACCCAGGCACCCTAGAAAACATAATTTTAAAGAGGAGATTTCTGGTTTGATTCTAGGGCTTCTGCAATTGCTCCCTAACTTTACTAGATTCAATTCAACTAGATGCTGATGACTATTTCCATTAGTAAAGGCGGCACTGTTTGTGTATGTTGTGAACTGTATATAGAAAAATGCAGAATATCTGCATATTATTACAGAAATCTATTTTATTTGTTTTGATATTTTTATTTAAATTCAAGTTAATTAACATACAGTCTAATATTATTTTTATTTATTTATTGTTTTTAGAGAGGGAGAGAGAGAGAGAGCCTGACGCAGGGCTTGATCTCACAACCCTGAGACTAAGAGATGATCTGAAACCAAGAGTAGGATGCTTAACTGACTGAGTTACCCAGGTGCCCAATACAATGTAATATTAGTTTCAGGTGTACAATTTAGTGATTCAACACTTACATATAACAATGGGTGCTCATCACAAGTGCACCTCGTAAGCCATATCACCTATTTTTATATTATTTTACTTTATTTTATTTTATTGTTATGTTAGTCACCATACATCATTAATTTTTGATGTAGGGATCCATGATTCATTGTTTTCATATGACACCCAGTGCTCCATGCAGTACCTGCCCTCCTTAATACCCATCACCAGGCTAACCTATTCCCCCTAACCCCCTCCCCTCTAAAACCCTCAGTTTGATTCTCAGAGGCCATAGTCTCTAATGGTTTGTCTCTCACAGTGATTCCCCCCCGTTCATTTTCCCCTTCCTTCTCCTAATGTCTTCCATTATTCCTTATGTTCCACAAATAAGTGAAACCATATGATAATTGACTTTTTCTGCTTGACTTATTTCGCTTAGCATAATCTCCTCCAGTCGCATCCATGTTGATGTAAAAGTTGGGTATTCATCCTTTCTGATGGCTGAGTAATATTCTGCTGTATAAAGGGACCACATCTTCTTTATTCATTCATCTGTTGAAGGATATCTTTGCTCTTTCCACAGTTTGGCTATTGCAGACATTGCTGCTATGAACATTGGGGTGCATATGGCCCTTCTTTTCACTACATCTGTGTCTTTCGTGTAAATACCCAGGTGTGTAAAGCCTGGGTCAAAAGGTAGCTCTATTTTTAATTATTTGAGGCACCTTCACTCTGTTTTCCAAAGTGGCTGTACCAACTTGCATTCCCACCAACAGTGTAAGAGGGTTCCCCTTTCTCCACAACCTCTCCAACATTTGTTGTTTCTTGCCTCATCAAATTTTGCCATTCCACATAGTGTAGGGTGGTATCTCAATGTGGTTTTGATTTGAATTTCCCTGATGGCTAATGATGATGAACATTTTTTTTCATGTGTCTGTTAGCCATTTCTTTATCTTCTTTGGAGAAGTGTCTGTTCATAACTTCTGCCCATTTTTTGACTTGATTATTTGTTTTTTAGGTGTTGAGTTTGAGAAGTTCTTTATAGATCTTAGATATCAGCCCTTTATCTGTAGTGTCATTTGCAAATATCTTCTCTCATTCTGTGGGTGGCCTCTTTGTTTGGTTGACTGTGTCCTTTGCTGTGTAGAAGCTTTTTATCTTGATGAAGTCCCAAAAGTTCATTTTTGCTTTAGTTTCCCTTGCCTGTGGAGACATGACATGTTAGAAGTTGCTGTGCCTGATCTCAAAGAGGTTACTGCCTATGTTCTCTAGGATTTTGATGCATTACTATTTCACATTGAGGTCTTTCATCCATTTTGAATTTATCTTTGTGTATGGTGTTAGAGAATGGTCGAGTTTCATTCTTCTGTATATAGCTGTCCAATTTTCCTAGCACCATTTATTGAAGAGACTGTCTTTTCTCCATTGCATATTTTTTCCTGCTTTGTCAAAGATTATTTGACCCTATACTTGAGGGTCCATATCTGGGCTCTCTATCCTGCTCCATTGGTCTATTTGTCTGTTTTTGTGCCAGTACCATGCTGTCTTGGTGATCACTGCTTTGTAATATAGCTTGAAATCGGGCAACATGATGCCCCCAGCTTTGTTTTTCTTTTTCAACATTTCCTTCATGATTCGGGGTATTTTCTGATTCCACACAAATTTTAGGATTGTTTGTTCCAGCATTTTGAAAAATATCACTGGAATTTTGATCGGGATGGCATTGAAGATATATATTGCTCTGGATAGCATAGACATTTTAACAATGTTTATTCTTCCAATCCATGAGCATGGATTATTTTCCCATCTTTTTGTATATTCTTCAATTTCTTTCATGAGTGTTCTGTAGTTCCTAGAGTATAGATCCTTTACCTCTTTGGTTAGGTTTATTCTGAAGTATCTTATGGTTTTTGGTCTATTAGAAATGGGATCGTTTCTCTAATTTCTTTTTCTATGGTTGCATTGTTAGTGTATAAGAAAACAACTGACTTCTGTGCATTGATTTTGTATCCTGCCACATTACTGAATTGCTGTATGAGTTCTAGTAATTTGGGGGAGTCTTTTCCACATAATGAAACATGTCATCTATGAAAAGAGAGAGTTTGACTTCTTTTGGCAATTTGAATACCTTTTATTTCTTTTTGTTGTCTGATTGCTTTTGCCAGGACTTCTAGTACATGTTGAATAATAGTGGCGAGAGTGGGCATCCTTGACGTGTTCCTGATCCTAAGGGAAAGGCTCTCAGCTTTTCCCCATTGAGGATGATATTTGTTGTGGGTATTTCATAGATGGATTTTATGACCATGAGGAATGTTCCCTCTATCCCTATACTCTGAAGAGTTTTAATCAAGAAAGGATGCTGTATTTTGTCAAATGCTTATTCTGCATCAATTGAGAGGTCCATATGGTTCTTCTCTCTCCTATTAATGTGTTCTATCACATTGATTGATTTGTGAATGTTGAACCACCCTTGCATCCCAGGGATAAATCCCGCTTGGTAGTGGTGGATGATCCTTTTAATGTATTGTTGGATCCTATTAGCTTGGACTTTAATACTCCACTCTCAGCAATAGACAGATCATCTAAGCAGAAAATCAACAAAGAAACAAGAGCTTTGAATGACACACAGACCAGATGGACCTCATGGATATATACAGAACATTCCACCATAAAACCACAGAATACTCATTCTTCTCGAGCACACATGGAACTTTCTCCAGAGTAGACCACATACTGGTTCACAAATCAGGTCTCAACTGATACCAAAAGACTGAGATTATTCTTTGCATCTTCTCAGACCATAATGCTTTAAAACTGGAACTCAATCAAAAAAAATTGGAAGAAATTCAAACACTTGGAAGCTAAATCCCACTCTGCTCAATAATGTTTGGGTCAACCAAGAAATCAAAGAACTTAAGGGGGGTGGAGCAAGATGGCAGAGGAGTAGGAGAACTGGATTTTGTCCCAGGAATTTGTCCCAGGAATTTGTCCCAGGAATTCAGCTGGATAGGGATCAAATCATTCTGAACACCTACGAACTCAACAGGAGATCAAAGAACAGAATAGCAACAACTATCTGAACAGAAAAGCCACCACTTTCTGGAAGGTATGACATGCAGAGAAGTGAATCTGAGGCAATATTGGGACGATAGACATTGGGGGAGGGAGCCTCCTTCGGCCACTTGTGGCAAGTGATAGAGCAGCAGAGCACAAAATTGGAACTTTTAGAAGTCTTCCCCGCTGAGGGACCTTGCTCCAGTGGATAAGCGGGGGGTGGAACCCTCTCGGGGACAGTGTGGTCCTGGACCACACAGTGTGGTCAGGACCCTCGGGGTCACAGAAAGACCAGGGGTGCTTAGGTGTGGCAGAGCTCCCAGATATCGGAACATGGAAGCCGGCTGCAGAGAGAGAGCCGAGGAGTGGGCCCTCAGCTGGGGGCCATAAACTGTGATCCACGGCACAGTCGCGCCACTGCTCTTCCAGCAGGGATCCAACAAGCGACAGATCCAGGGAGACTACCCTTCCTCCCCTGGGAGGAGTGGTGCGGGAGAGTACCACAGGGATCTGCTGGATTTGGAGATTCTACATGGGGTTGGGTGCCAGAGACAGAAATGCTCGGTCACAGGCTAGGTGAGCACGGAGTGTGGCCGGAGACTGGGGAGACGGGAGTGACTGACGGCTTTTCTCTGCAGGCACACTGAGGAGTGGGGTCCTGAGTTCTCTGCTCCCCCAAAGTGGAGATTGGGAGGCTGCCATTTTCACTTTTGTCCTCCAAGCTATATGGAAAGCTTGCAGGGAACAAAAGCTCCCGAGAGCAAACCGGAGCAGATTACATAGCCCAGACCCGGCAAGGATGGGGCAATTCCGCCTCTGGCAAAGACATTTGGGAACCACGGCAACAGGCCCTTCCCCCAGAAGATCAGCAAAAACAGCCAGCCTAGATGAAATTTACCGATCAATGAGAATGGCAGAACTCCAGTGCTAGGGGAATACTGCACATAGAATTCATGGCTTTTTTATCATGATTCTTTAGTCCTTCAAAGTTAATTTTTTTAACTTTTTTTTTGAATTTTTATTTTCCCTTTTTCAACCAACATCTTATCAATCCCTTTTTTTAAAAAACATGTTCATTTTTCATTTTTAGAGTCATATTCTCTCCCTTCATAGTAGTTACCCTTATTATTGGGATATATATATATAAGTTGTTCTCTCTTTAAAATTTTGTGATACAGTTTCTTCTAACAGATCAAAATATACCCTAGATCTCTAGTGTATGGCTTTGTTCTAGTCTCCTGCCTGATCACATTCTCTCCCTTTTTTTTTAATACTCTTCTTTCTTCTTTCAAACAACTTCTTCTCTTATCAATTCCTTTTATAAAATCTTTTATAATTTTCACCATTAGAGTCGTATTCCATCACTTCATCATATTAACCCTTATTTTCGTACATGTATTTTTTTTTTAATTTTGGGAGGCACTTTCTTCTAACAGACCAAAATACACCAAAAATCTAGTGTGTGGCACAGAGCATTGCACCTGATCATATTTGATCATATTCTGTTTTTTTTTTTGTTTGTTTGTTTAGTTCTGGTTTTGTTTGTTTTTATCTTTTCCTTTTTCTTTTTTTTTCTTTTTTCTTTCTTTCCCTTTCTTTTCCCCCAATTTCAGGTATTTTCTAATTTGTTTAGAGTATATTTTCTGGGGACATTGTTACCCTGTTACCATTTTGTTCTCTCATTCATCCATTCTCCTCTGGAAGAAATGACAAACGGAAAAATATCACCTCAACAAAAAGAACAAGAGGCAGTACCGACTGTCAGGGACCTACTCAATACAGACATTTGTACGATGTCGGAATTAGAGTTCAGAATGACGATTTTAAAGATACTAGCTGGGCTTAAAAAAAGCATGGAAAATATTAGAGAAACCCTTTCTGGAGAAAGAAAAGAACTAAAATCTAACCAAGTCGAAATCAAAAAGGCTATTAATGAGGTGCAATCCAAAATTGAGGCTCTAACTGCTAAGATAAATGAGGCAGGAGAGAGAATTAATGATATAGAAGACCAGATGATGGAAAATAAAGAAGCTGTAAAAAGAGTGATAAACAACTACTGGATCACGAGAGCAGAATTCGAGAGATAAGTGATACCATAAAATGAAAGAACATTAGATAACTGGGATCCCAGAAGAAGAAAGAGAGAGAGGGGCAGAAGGTATATTGGAGCAAATTATAGGTCAACACCCCGACATCTAATAGTAGAACTAAGGAGTCTCAGAGACAAAGACAAAATTCTGAAAGCAGCTCAGGAAAAGAAATATGTAATCTACAATGGTAGAAACATTAGATTGGCAACAGACCTATCCACAGAGACCTGGCAGGCAAGAAAGGACTGGCATGATATATCCAGAGCACTAAATGAGAAAAATATGAGGCAAGAATACTATATCCAGGTAGGCTGTCATTGAAAATAGAAGGAGAGATAAAAAGCTTCCAGGAGAAACAAATCTAAAGGAATTTGCAAACACAAAAACAGCCCTACAAGAAATATTGAAAGGGGTCCTCTGAGCAAAAGAGAGCCTAAAAGCAACATAGACCAGAAAGGAACACAGACAAAATACAGTAACAGTCAACTTACAAGCAATATAGTGGCAGTAAATTCATATCTTACAATAGTTACCCTGAATGGAAATGGGTTAAATGCCCCCAATCAAAAGACACAGGCTATCAGATTGGATTAAAAAACAAGACCCATCGATATGCTGTCTGCAAGAGACTCATCTTAGACCCAAAGAAACCCCCAAATTGAAAGTGAAGAGGTGAAAAACAATTTACCATACTAATGGACACCAAAAGAATGCTGGGGTGGCAGTCCTTATATCAGATAAATTAGATTTTAAACCAAACGCTATAATAACAGATGAGGAAGGACACTATATCCTTCTTAAAGGGTCTATCCAATAAGAACATCTAACAATTGTAAATATCTATGCCCCTAACATGGGAGCAGCCAATTATATAAGCCAATTAAAAACAAAATCAAAGAAACATATTGACAACAATACAATAATAGTGGGGGACTTTAATACCCCCCTGACTGAAATGGACAGATTATCTAAGCAAAAGATCAACATGGAAAAAAACTTTAAATGTCACACTGGATCAAATGGACTACACAGATATATTCAGAACATTCCATCCCAAAGCAACAGAATACACATACTTCTCTAGTGCCTATGGAACATTCTCCAGAATAGATCACATCCTAGGTCATAAATCAGGTCTCAACTGGTACCAGTTGAGAACATCCTACTAAAGAATGAATGGGTCAGCCAGGATATTAAAGAAGAATTTAAAAATTTCATGGAAACCAATGAAAATGAAAACACAACTGTTGAAAATCTTTGGGATACAGCAAAGGCAGTCCTGAGAGGAAAGTATACAGCAATACAAGCCTTTCTCAAGAAACAAGAAAGGTCTCAAATACACAACCTAACCCTACACCTCAACGAGCAGGAGAAAGAACAGCAAATAAAGCCTAAATCCAGCAGAAGAGAAATTATAAAGATCAGAGCAGAAATCAAGGAAATAGAAACCAAAAGAACAGTAGAACAGATCAATGAAACTACGGGCTGGTTCTTTGAAAGAATTAACAAGATTGATAAACCCCTGGCCAGATTTATCAAAAAGAAAAGAGAAATGACCCAAGTAAATAAAATCTTGAATGAAAGAGGAGAGATCACAACCAACACCAAAGAAATACAATTATAAGAACATATTATGAGCAATTCTATGGCAGCAAATTAGATAACCTGGAAGAAATGGATGCATTCCTAGAGATGTATCAACTAACAAAACTGAACCAGGAAGAAACAGAAAACCTGAACAGACCTATAACCATTAAGGAAATTGAAGCCGTCATCAAAAATCTCCCAACAAACAAAAGTCCAAGGCCAGATGGCTTCCCAGGGGAATTCTACCAAATATTTAAAGAATTAATACCTATTCTCCTGAATCTGTTCCAAAAAATAGAAATGGAAGGAAAACTTCCAAACTCGTTTTATGAGGCCACAATTACCTTGACCCCCAAACCAGACAAAGACCTCATCAAAAAGGAGAATTAGAGACCAATAGCCTTGCTGAACATGGATGCAAAAATTCTCACCAAAATAGTAGCCAATAGGGTCCAACAGTACATTAAAAGGATTATTCACCACAAGGAAGTGGGATTTATCCCTGGGCTGCAAGGTTGGTTCAACGTCCGCAAATCAATCAATGTGATACAATATATTAACAAAAGAAAGAACAAGAATCATATGATCCTCTCAATAGATGCAGAAAAAGCATTTGACAAAGTACAGCATCCTTTCTTGATCAAAACTCTTCAGAGTATAGGGATACAGGGTACATACCTTAATATCATAAAAGCTGTCCATGAAAAACCCACAGCAAATATCCTTCTTGATGGGGAAAACTGAGAGCTTTCCACCTAACGTCAGGAACATGGCGGGGATGTCCACTATCACCACTGGTATTCAAGACAGTATTAGAAATCCTAGCCACAGCAATCAGGCAAGAAAAAAAAATAGGCATCCAAATCGGCAAAGAATTGAAACTCTCACTCCTTGCAGATGATATGATACTTTAAGTGGAAAACCCAAAAGGCTCTACCCCCAAACTGCTAGAACTCATACAGGAATTCAGTAAAGTGGCGGGATATAAATCAATGCACAGAAATCAGTGGCATTCCTATACACCATCAACAAGACAGAAGAAAGAGAAATTTAGGAGTTAATCCCATTTACAATTGCACCCAAAACGATAAGATACGTAGGAATAAATGTAACAAAAGAGGCAAATAATTTGTACTCACAAAACTATGAAATACTCATGAAAGAAATCGAGGAAGACATAAAGAAATGGAAAAACGTTCCATGCACTTGGATTGGAAGAACAAATATTGTGAAGATGTCAATGCTACCTAGAGCAATCTACACATTCAATGCAATCCCCATCAAAGTACCATCCACTGATTTCAAAGAAATGGAACAAATAATCCTAAAATTTGTTTGTAACCAGAAAAGACCCCGAATAACCAGAGGAATGTTGAAAAAGAAAAGCAAAGCTGTTGCAGCCTCACAATTCCAGACTTCAAGCTCTATTAGAAAGCTGTCATCATCAATACAGTATGGTACTGGCACAAAAACGGACACATAGATCAATGGAACAGAATAGAGAGACCAGAAATGGACCCTCACCTCTTGGTCAACTAATCTTTGACAAAGCAGGAAAGAATGTCCAATGGAAAAAAGACAATCTGTTCAACAAATGGTGTTGGGAAAATTGGACAGCCACATGCAAAAGAATGAAACTGGACCATTTCCTTACACCACACACAAAAATAGACTCAAAATGCTTTAAAGACCTAAATGTGAGACAGGAGTCCATCAAAATCCTAAAGGAGAACACAGGCAGCAACCTCTTCGACCTCAGCCACAGCAACTTCTTCCTAGAAACATCACCAAAAGCAAGGGAAGCAAGGGTTAAATTGAACTATTGGGACTTCATCAAGTTTAAAAGCTTTTGCATAGCAAAAGGAATAGTCAACAAAACCAAAAGACATCCGACAGATTGGGAGAAGATATTTGCAAATGACATATCAGGTAAAAGGCTAGTACCCAAAATCTATAAAGAACTTATCAAACTCAACACCCAAAGAACAAATGATCCAATCAAGAAATGGGAAGGAGACATGAACAGATAGTTTTCCAAAGTAGATATCCAAATGGCCAATAGACACATGAAAAAGTGCTCAACATCGCTTGGCATCAGGCGAATCCAAATCAAAACCTCAATGAGATACCACCTCACACCAGTCAGAATGGCTAAAATTAACAAGTCAGGAAAGGACAGATGGCTGAAAAATGGGAACCCTCCTACACGGTTGGTGGGAATGGAAGCTGGTGCAGCCACTCTGGAAAACAGTATGGAGGTTCCTCAAAATGTGAAAATAGAGATACCTTATGACCCAGCAATTACACTACTGGGTATTTACCCCAAAGATATAAATGTGGGGATCCAAAGGGGTACATACACCCTAATGTTTAAGCAGCAATGTCCACAATAGCCAAATTGTGGAAAAAGCCAAGTTTTCCATTGACAGATGATTGGATAAAGAAGATGTAGTATATATAAAATGGAATATTATGCAGCTATCAAAAGGAATGAAAACTTGCCATTTGCAACTACGTAGATGGAACTGGAGAGTGTTTTATTTTTTTAAAAGATTTTGTTTATTTATTTGATACACAGAGAGAGATAGCAAAAGCAGAAACACAAGCAGGGGTATTGTGAAAGGGAGAAGCAGGCTTCCCGCCGAGCAGGGAGCCCGATGTGGGACTTGATCCCAGGACCCTGGGATCATGACCTGAGCTGAAGACAGATGCTTAACAACTGAGCCACCCAGGTGCCCCAGAACTGGAGAGTGTTATGTTGAGCGAAATAAGTTAGTCAGAGAAAGACAGTTATCATATGATCTTACTGATATGAAGAATTCTTAATCTCAGAAACAAACTGAAGTTTGCTGGAGTTTTGGGGGTCGGAGGGAAGGAGTGGCTGGCTGATAGACATTGGGGTGGAGATGTGCTATGGTCAGAGCTGTGAATTGTGTAAGACTGTTGATTCACAGATCTGTACCTCTGAAACAAATACATTATATGTTAAAAAAAACAAGAAGAAGATAGCAGGAGGGGAAGAATGAAGGGGGGGATGTTGGAGGGGGAGATGAACCATGAGAAACGATGGACTCTGAAAAACAAACCGAGTATTCTAGAGGGGAGGGGGTGGGAGGATGAGTTAACTTGGTGATGGGTATTAAAGAGGGCACATTCTGCATGGAGCATTGGGTGTTATATGCAAACAATGAATCATGGAACACTACATCAAAAACTAATGATGTGATGTATGGTGATTAATATAACATAGTAAAAAAACAACAACAACAACAACAAAGAACTTAAACAATTCATGGAAACCAACGAGAAAAAAAACACATTCATCCAAAACCTATGGGATACTGCAAAGGCAGTCTTACGGGGGAATTACATAGCCATCCAGGCCTCACTCAAAAAAATAGAAAAATCTCCAATTCACCAACTAACTTTACACTTTAAAGAGTTAGAGAAAAAGCCACAAACGTTGCCTAAGCCATGCATTAAAAGAGAAATAATTAAGATTAGAGCAGAGATCAATGAATTAGAAACCAGAAACACAGTAGATCAGATCAATGAAACTAGAAGCTAGTTCTTCGAAAAATTAATAAGACCGATAAATCACTGGCCTGACTTATCCAAAAGAAAAGGGAAAGGACCCAAATTAATAAAATTATGAATGAAAGGGGAGAGATTACTACTAACGCCAAGGAAATAGAAACAATTATTAGATATTATTATCAACAACTATATGCCAATAATTTGAGCAACCTGGAAGAAATGGATGCCTTTCCAGAAACCTATAAACTGGACTGAAACAGGAAGTAATTGACAACCTGAATAGGCCAATAACCGGTAATGTGATTGAAGCATTGATTAAAAACCTCCCAAAAAACAAGAGTCCAGGGCCTGATGGATTCCCTGGGAATTCCAGCAACCATTCAAAGAAGAAATAATACCTATTCTCCTGAAGCTGTTTCAAAATTGGAAACAGAAGGAAAGCTTCCAGACTCATTCTATGAGGCCTGCATTACCTTAATCCCCAAAGCAGGCAAAGACCCCATCAAAAAGGAGAATTTCAGACCGATATCCTTGATTAATATGGGGTCTAAAATTTTTTAACTCTTTAAATGTCTAGTTTTTCTTCGACAGGTATAATGCCACATTTCAGCTCAGATTCATCATGGAGTCCCGGAATCTTCACCCAGACCCCAAATTGTGCACTTTGTAGCACTTGTCTTCACTTCTAAATGACTGATTAGAGATCTATTGGTGAGTCAAATCCCTAAAACATTGGTCCAGACAAATGTCCCTTGTAGATGGTAGGGATATACTTTGATTCATGAGATTTTGAGTATGCCCTAGAATCACAGATAGAGTTGGGTTAGAGTACCAGTTTTTCTCTTAGTTTCTGGGTCAGAGTCCTTATAGTATAAGAACCTGATAATTAAAAAAAAAAATGCAGTGCTTGACTTAAGCTTTGAATGTGGAGGCATCCACTTCAAAGGCAGTTATCTACATTAAGCACACTGTTAGCCAGAGAACTAGACAAATGGCAGGATACCGCCCCCCCCCTTGAAGTTCCTTTGTTTAGAGATGTTTGCTTGGTTTATATAATTGGCCACTTGTTTTGTTTGTTTGTTTGTTTGTTTTGTTCTCTTTTCTTTTACTTTTCTTCTCATGCTTTAAGAACGACCATATTTTAAATTCACCAATAATGAGTAAACCCATGCATCCCTAGGCCCCCTAGCCACAACACAAATAAAAGCAGAACACCTACCTCTGTCTCTGTCTACTTAAAACCTCACTGTGTCGCTCAAAGCATACCATGTACCCTCCAGGACTTGTGAGTAATAAACCTTGTTTCTTTCAAGGTTTCCTGATGGTTATTGCTGAGGGCATCTTGCAATCATAACAAGAATCACAAGGGCATGTCCAGCTACAACACTGGTTCTGAAAGAGGAACCTGGGTCCAGGTGAGCACTCCCAGGCATTTTGAGCTGGTTGCATCACTATCAATAGGCTAAGACCAGCACAAAATAGGCTGGTCCCAGGCAAGGGACCTTGCCTTATCCCAGGCAAGCATAAGTTATGTTAGAGTCCCAATATTCTCTGTTAGTAAGTATAAAGTTATAATTAGCTAAGAATGTAGGAACTTCTCAGTGGACTACAAACCCCATTCTTGAATCACTGTTTATTAGATGCATTGCCAGCTAAGTTTGCTTGCTTTCTGCTGCCATGATTTTACTAAAGATAATTGGGAACTTCAAGGGACTCTTCAGTAATCTTACAATCTTCCCAAGCTTGTTCTTTTTTTTTTTTTGTCATCCTATATTCTATATATCAAGGAGTTGACATCATTTTAAAGTAAAATTTTAATTGTGTCTTGAGAGCAGCATTTTTCGCCATTGGAAAATTATTTCCAAACATATTGAAAATCAAAGCAAGATGGATTTAGTTTATAGAAATCCCTTCCATTTATGGGAACTTATCAGAAATAAGAAAAGCAGATACACCAACATTACATTTAGCAGGAAGGAAAAAGGAAGTTAAAGTATGAGCAATAAATTAAAACTCAAAGGAATTGCAGAAAGCATTAGAGAAAATAAAGATGCTGATAATAATTTTTAAACAATTTCAACAGAGGTGGGAAAATATGATCAAGTTGACTTTGCAAAGTAGCTGGAACACAAGTTCCCTGCACTCATCCACAGCTAGGCTTCTTTGGAGGTGCAGCCTTAGGAATCAGCATATTACCTGGGGCTGAAATGAATGCCATTAGGCAGGTTCCCTCTGCCTCTACATCTTCCTTCTTTCATTAGCTAAAATCCCAGTTCCTAAAATTCCTTTGAAGATTATCTACAGTTCTTAATTTTTAAGTTTATTTTATTATTATTATTATTATTAATAGTAGTAGTAGTAGTAGTAGTAGTAGTAGTAGTAGTAGTAGTAGTAATCTCTATACCCAACGTGGGGCTTGAACTCACAACCTGAAGATCAAGAGTCTCATGCTCTACTGGCTAAGCCAGCCAGGCGCCCCTCAAATTTTTAATTTATTTTAATGAAAAAAAATTACTTAATGATAAAAATCCTTCCTATGATGAGGGAAAGCAAAAAGGGAGTAAGATTTGGGGCGCGTGGGTGGCTCAGTCTGGTAAGCATCCAACTCTTGTTTAATTCTTTATTTAAATTCAATTTAGTTAACATACTCTATTATTAGTTTCAGGGGTAGAATTTAGTGATTCATCAGTTGCATATAACACCCAGTGCTCATCATATCACATGCCCTCCTTAATGCCCACCACCCAGTTAACCATCCCCCCTACGTCCCCTCCAGCAACCCTCAGTTTGTTTCCTAGAGTTCAGGGTCCTTTATGGCTTGCTTCCCTCTCTATTTTCATCTTATTTTATTTGTTCATTAAACCTCTTCTTTTTTATCATAGCTGCTTTTCCTTCTTCCTTTTACTGCTTTTGGAACTTTCTTTCAGTTCCTATGAGTCCTTTGATATATCCACCTTTAAACCCCTATTTCCTTTATCCCTCTGCCCACTCTGGTCACTCTTCCATTCCCACTTCAGCCCCTCTGTTCACTATAGTCACTTGAACTTTAGATCCCCTATCCTCCATTGAGGGCTCTTAAGGGACTAAGGGACACCCCCCAAACAAAAACAAACAAACAAACAAACAAAAAACAAACAAAAACCCAAAAAAGTCACCATCTGATGATTAAAAAGAAAAGAACAAAAGGGTATTTGAAAACAGAACTGGATATTTTGTCCACTCAGATGGTTTTTGGACACATCCAGGTAGCTGATAGATGTTTTCTCAGTCATTGGCTTAAAATTTAGTGCATAGCATTATTAGATTATATGTCACGACAAAAGAAAATCTTAACAATCCCCTCCACAAATATTGGAAAAGAGGTAACCTTAAGTTATCCATTTTCCAGAAACACAATTCAGATAGAAATATAAAATGGTGATACACCAGTGATATTGTACTATTATATTTTAATGAGTCAGGGATAAATTTTTAGAATAAAAGCTCTAAGATTCCTACATCTGTCTGTAAATTTAAGTATGTTGCTGCAGTATGTTATGTATGTTACACTTTTCACTTCTTAATGATATCATTAAATTAATTTATAAAATCCCTTAAAGTTCTATTCAAATTGGCTTAGGGTAATGAGTGCTTCTATAAATTAAGTATTCCTCCCACTTTCAGAAATATAAAAATGAATCCAATATATTTATGTAATCTTTACCCGGGATAAACATCAGTAAACAAAGCTAGGTTTCAAAGCTTTGGGTAAAATAAAAATAGGCATGTCTTAGAGTTATCACCATGAAATATAATGCACATATAAAATTTCTTTCTACCTGTGTTTAGTAATGAAACAGGCTCATATCATCTCTAATAGATGTTTTAAGATTATAAAACTACAAATCCAACTTAAGAAAAAATGTACATTAAAATAAGGCACTTGATGCATGTCAAACACAGTAGTAAATCAAAAAGAAAAAATAAGGATCATGTTTAAATTTTTAGGGTAATTGCTCTTGTGTTTTTTTTAAATACCTGTTTAATTTGTCAACATGAACAATAACTCAAGGTAATGGCTACACTTGTTTGTTTAGCTCATGAGATTTTCATGACCTATTAGAAAATAATTGGCAAAAACAAGTGGATCAAATAGATGTAAGTGGGATACAAGTTTACAAATGAACTTTTCTACAATGATTATGTTTCACAATATGTCTAGTTAAAAATATTTTCAAAGCATATTTTAGTGACTTAAAACCTAAAACGATACTAAGTTAAGGTAAATGATGGATATTTAATAAATACCTAGATGATTTCCAAATATGATAAAATATTTAAATATTAATAATTAAAAGTAAGTATCTATTTTTGGCATTTTATGTTATACAATATAGAGAAGCTATATGTATTTGAGTCTGTTAGTAAAGGCGAGATTTGTAAAATAAAAAGGCATATATCTCTAGGAAATGATGAAATTGTATATTCATAAGTTTGCCACGAAATGATTGTATGTGGCAGACAGTTTAAAATTGCTTCTTTTATAGGTTTCTATGTAAAAGGTGACTACTAGATAAAAGTTGAATCAATATTTGTAAATGGCATTAATAGGACTAACAATGATAAAGAAAAGTCTATGCAAGGAAAGTAAGATTTATTTTTGATAATGAAAGATATGAAAGATGTGGTTTAGTTAAGGATAAAAGAGAATAACTTTATCTTAATGCAGAATTATTAGTTAGTCCAGAATGAGAAAGATGAAAAGAGTAAGATAAAAACCAAATGCACATTTTAAAAATAGTTGTAGACTGCTTGTCAGAAAGTAGTCTCAGAAAAGGAATCTTGTCTTGTGTGGTCAAAGTTGGCAATGATTAGATGCATATATTTTAAGGTGTTTTCTTGTGTTTGTTTGTTGTTTTTTTTTTAGCTTTAATAGTATGCTCTGATGAAAAAAAATCACAATTTGGTTCTCTCTCAAGAAAACAAGTTTTCCTAGATTACTGATTATTCTGTTAATGGAAATTATGAAAATATTTTTCTTTAATTTTTATATTCTGCTTGTGAAACTAAGATTTTTTGCCTAAAAATAATTTCCTGTGCTTTATATGGTCTTTATCAGGTCCTTGATTCCTTTAGAAAAGTTTGTCTCCTCAATAGTAAAAAAAAAGTTAGATTTTTAAAACTATGTAACTTTGTGTATTTGCTTTGAAATCTTTTGTCACTTTGCTTAAATGGGTAACTATAGTTTCACAGTAATCCCAGTTAGTCATGGGTTCAAATATTTTGACAGTGTTGACAATTTCCCAAAATCAAATTTAGTAGAGCATTTTTGACCTCAAACAAGCAATGAAATTTCCCACAGGGTCCTGGAAAATCCCTGAGGATTTGTCTCTCACCTGGAAAAGGGGAAATACTAAACTAATGATGTTTATTTTGTATGCAAATTACATGGGAAAGATTGTCAAAAAAAGTGATAATCAATCTTCATAGGTTACATATGTGTGGCTATATGTTACTAATACGGGCATTCCAGAAATTGTAATAATGTCATAGAAGTTTGTCAATGACCTTGTTGTGTGTTATGTTAAAATGTTGCATGCCCCAGAAGTAATTTTCCCTATCAAATGAACTCTCTTTAGAAATGTAACCACTGGCCATTTTAGTCATTTGTGATCCACAGCTATCCATGCTACCCAGAGCAATCTACACATTTAAGCAATCCCTATCAAAATACCATTGATATTTTCCACAGAGTTGGAACAAATAATCCTAAAATCTGTATGGAATAACAAAAGACCCTGAATAGCCAGAGGAATGTTGAAAAAGAAAACCAAAGCTGGAGGCATCACAATGCTAGACTTCAAGCTATATTACAAAATTGTAATCATCAACAGGGTACAGTATTGGCACAAAAACAGACACATTGATCAATGGAATAGAATAGAGAACCCAGAAATGGACCCTCAACTCTATGTCCAACTAATCTTTGACAAAACAGGAAACAATATCCAATGAATAAATAACAGTCTTTTCAACAAATGATGTTGGGAAAATTGGACAGCCACATGCAGAAGAATGAAACTGGACCATTTTCTTTTTTTTTAATTTTTTAAAATTTATCTTTATTATTACGTAAAATGAACCAGCATACAGTACATCCTTAGTTTTTAATGTAGTGTCCAATGATTCATTAGAAACTGGACCATTTTCTTACATCATGCACAGTGATAAACTCAAAATGGGTGAAAGACCTAAATGTGAGGCAGGAATCCAACAAAATCATAGAGGAGAACATAGGAAGTAACTTCTTCGACCTCAGCCACAGCAACTTCTTGCTAGACACATCTCCAATGGCAAGAGAAACAATAACAAAAATGAACTACTGAGACTTCAAGATAAAAAGCTTTTGCGCAACAAAGGAAACGGTCAACAAAACTAAAAGGCAACCTGCAGAATGGGAGAAGATATTTGCAAATGTCTTAGCAGATAAGGGGCTTGTATACAAGATCTTTAAAGAACTTCTCAAACTCAACATCCAAAAAACAATTAAGTCAAAAAATGGGCAGAAGACATGAACAGACACTTCTCCAAAGAAGACATCCAAATGGCTAACGAACATATGAAAAAATGCTCCACATCACTTGGCATCAGGGAAATACAAATCAAAACCACACTGAGATCCTGAGATCCCACCTCACACCAGTCAGAACGGCTAAATTTAACAGGACAGGAAACAACAAATGTTGGCGAGGATGCAGAGAAAGGGAACCTTCTTACACTGTTGGTGGGAATGCAAACTGGTATAGCTACTCTGGAAAACAGTATGGAGGTTCTTCAAGACATTAAAAATAGAGCTACCCTATAATCCAGCAATTGCACTACTAGGTATTTACCCCAAAGATACAAATGTAGTGATCCAAAGGGGCACATGTACCCCAATGTTCATAGCAGCAATGTCCCCAACAGCCCAACTATGGAATGAGCTGAGATGTGCATCGGTAGATGAATGGATGAAGAAATGAACAAGATCATATATCATATATAAATATATCATATCATATATATATATAATATGTTTATTTTGTATGCAAATGACATGGGAAACATTGTATCACATATACAATGTTTTGTATCATATATATTTATCATATATATACATATACATATATACACACAATAGAATATATATATGTATATATATGAACAATGGAATATTACTCAGCTATCAGAAAGGATGAAATCTTACCATTTACATCGATGTGGATGGAACTGGAGGGTATTATGCTGAGCAAAATAAGGCAATCAGAGAAAGACAATTATCATATGGTTTCACTCATATGAGGAATATAAGAAACAGCACAGAGGATCATAGGGGAAGGGAGGGAAAAAAGGAATGGGAAGAAATTAGAGAGGGAAACAAACCATGAGAGACTCTTAACTATGGGAAAGAAACAAAAGGTTGCTGGAGCGAAGGTGGGTGGGAGGATGGGGTAACTGGGTGATGGGCATTAAGGAGGGCATGTGATATGATGAGCACTGGGTATTGTATGCAACTGATGAATTACTGAACTTTACATCTGAAACTAATGGTGTACCATATGTTGGCTAATTGTATTTAAATTAAAAGAGAAATAAAAAGTGTTGGTTAGGATATGGAGAAAAAGGAAACTTTGTGCACTGTTGGTGGAAATGAAAACTAGTACAGACACTGTACAGAACAGTATGGAGATTTCTCAAGAAATTAAAAACAGGGTCCCCTGGGTGGTTCAGCTAGTTAAGTGTCTGCCTTCGGCTCAGGTCATGATCCCGGAATCCCAAGATCAAGTCCTGCATAGAGCTCCCTGCTCAGCAGGAAGTCTTCTTCATCCTCTGCCTCTCATCCTGCTCTTGCTCTCTCTCTCTTTCACTCTTTTTCTCTCTCAAATACATAAATAAAATCTTAAAAAAATTAAAAACAAATCCCACATAACCCAATAATGCCACTATTAGGTATTTACCTAAACAAAAGGAAAACATGAATTCTAAAAGATATATGCACCCCTACGTTTATTGCAACATTATTTACAATAGTCAAGATATGGAAACAACCTAATTGCCCACAGATAGCTTGGATAAGGAAGGTGTCATGCACACACACACACACACACACACACACACACACACACAGATGTACAATGGAATAATGTATATCCATAAAAGCTGATGAGATTGTGCCACTTGAGACAACACGGATGGACCTAGAGGGTATTATGCTAGGTTAAATAAGACTGAGAAAGACAAATACCTATGAATTCAATCATATGTTAAAACTAAAACAAACACAAATAAATAAACAAAAGCAAATTCAAACATATAAGAGAACTGATAGTTGCCAGAGGGATTGGGGGTAGGAGACTGGGAAAAATGAGTGAAGAGGAGTAAGAGATACAGGCTTTGGGTTATGGAATGAATGAAAATAAAAGGCACAATATAAAGAATATAGTCAATGACATTATAACAGCCATGTATGGTTACAGATGGTAGCTACACTTGCAGTAAACTTAGCATAATGTACAAAATTGTTGAATAACTGTGTTATACACCTGAAATTAATGTAATATTGTGTGTAAACTATACTAAGAATTATTTTCATTTTTCTACAATATATGGTTACAACTCTCCAAACTGATGTTTCCAAATTTTCTTTCTTCTACTTGGAATCATTGAAAATAAAACTGCCTTTTCCCAAAGCACAGCAACCTGGACAACTTGATATAAACATCAAGGAAATTAGTACAACAGATTATATATGCAACCTTTATATCTGCTGCTATGTGGATCACTCACAAAGTTTACTTTAATACCTGATGACATCACCACAGATTTTCAAATTGCAAACCAGAAAGTCCATTGGATTGTCACTTTTGTATTCACTCTTACATCTTAAGATGCTTTGAGCCCTATGTCTATATTTTGATTGGCTGCCATCCGGATTCAAAAACTAATTACCTATCAGTTTTAGTTAGATTTCTTTTTTACATTTATAGAAATTTTCATTAAATACTTGACGGCTAGAAGCCTTCAGAAATATGTGCCACTACCATACCTCAACAGATGATTCAGCTGATCCTTAAAGAACAAAAGTAGACTGAAAATATGAACTTGTATTGTTCAAGGAAAGAAGAATGTCTCTGAACATTTCCTTGAATATGAACAGGGACTTAGAAAGATACTTTGCTTGACCAAACTTTAGTCAAGCTCTGAATATTTTCCTAGTCCCATCTGTGAACTTGCTTAAAGCAAACAAACAAACAAACAGGAATTGGAAGAAAGGATGGCGGAAGAGTAGGGAACCTTATTTCAACTGGCCCCCGGAATTGAGCTGGATATCTACCAGACCATTCTGAGCACCCACAAAATTAGCCTGAGACGTAAGAAGATCTAGATCTCTACAAACAGAATATCACAGGTTGTTGGTTTCAAGTTATGAAGTGGGGAGCTGTGATTCCGCGGGCAGATACTGGAGGATAAACAGCAGTGGGAGGGAACCTGGCCATGGGGATCCTACACTGGTGAGTGACAGCCTCACTCGCTGGGGATGGGGCACAGACTCGCAGACTGGTAGGGCTGGGAAAGGACTTTAGGGCAGCCCCTAGGGCAGTAACCCGGAGCAGCGAGTTCGCTCATGCAAACAGGGAGCAGCTGGTGGTTTTAGAAGCACAAAGACCAGAGACGTGCCCCAACATGGAGGCAGGACTGGGAGCATTGGGGAGGGGCGCACAACCCAGGATGCTGCAGTTTGTAGCAGCACAGACAGAAATGGAGACAGTGTGGCTGGGGAGCTCACTGAAGAACAGACTGTGATATCTCTGGTTGGAGGCAGAAGTTTGGAAACGGTCTCTTCTGCTCTGACTTGAGGAAGAGATATGGAAAGCTGCCAGGGAAAGACGCCAGAGAACAAAAGCCCCAAAAAACAGGTTTCCACTGAGCCCAACCCCCACCACAGGGGGTCAAAGTAACTCTGACCAAATAGGGCTGGCTGAATAACAGCGTGGCAGGCCCCTCCCCCAGAAGACAGGCTAGGAAAACAAGAGGCCAGCAACCCTAAGGTCCTTAGAACACAGGTGTATCTTGCTTGGGTTCTGATCAATAATTTGGATTCTATATGTTCCCTCAACCACCCATCAACAGAATGACTAGGAGGAGGAACCCCCAAAATAGAAAAGACTCAGAGATTATGACTTATGCCACAGATTTACAAATGGATGCAGATATAACCAAGATGTTGGAGATGGAATTCAGGCTAACAATTGTGAAGACAATAGCTAGAATGGAGAAATCAATTAATGGCAACATAGAGTCTCTAAGGGCAGAAATGAAAGCTGAATTGGCAGAAATTAAAAATGCTATCAATGAGATCCAATCCAATCTAGATAATCTAACAGCTAGGGTAAGTGAATCAGAAGAACGAATAAGCGACTTGGAAGACAAATTAATAGATAAAAAGGGAAAAGAGGAGGCCAGGGAAAAACAACTCAGAATCCATGAAAATAGAATCAGAGAAATAAGTGACACCGTGAAGCGTTCCAATGTCACAATAATTGGAAGCCCGGAGGGAGTGGAGAGAGAGAGAGGACTAGAAGATGTATTTGAGCAAATTGTAGCTGAGAACTTCCCTAATCTGGGGAATGAAAGAAACATTCTCATCCTAGAAGCAGAGAGGACCCTTCCCAAGATCAAGGAAAACAGGCCAACACCCTGGCATGTAATAGTAAAACTTGCAAATCTTAAAACCAAGGAAACCATCTTAAGGGCAGTTAGGGGAAAGAGATTACTTATGTACAGAGGGAGGAATATCAGAAGGACGTCAGACCTACACAAAGCGACCTGGCAAGACAGAAAGGCCTGGCAAGACATATTCAGGGTACTAAATGAGGAGAACATGCAGTCAAGAATACTTTATCTGGCAAGGCTGTCATTTAGAATGGATGGAGAGATGCAGAGCTTCCACGACCAGCAGAAACTGAAAGAATATGTGACCACTAAGCTGGCCCTGAAAGAAATATTAAGGGGGGTTCTATAAAAGGAGAAAGATCCCAAGAGTGACATACAACAGAAATTTACAGGGGCAATCTATAAAAACAATGTCTTCACAGGCAACATGATGACAATTAATTCATATCTTTCAATAATCACTCTCAACCTGAATGACATAAATGCTCCCATAAAATGGCACAGGGCTGCAGATTGGATAAAAAGACAAGACCCATCAATATACTGTCTACAAGAGACTCATTTTGTTTTTTGTTTTTTGTTTTTTTTTAAGATTTTATTTATTTATTTAATTGACAGAGAGAGACAGCGTGAGAGGGAACACAAGCAGGGGGAGTGGGAGAGGGAGAAGCAGGCTTCCCACCGAGCAGGGAGCCCAACGTGGGGCTCGATCCCACGACCCTGGCATCATGACCCGAGCCAAAGGCTGTCGCTTAACCAAATGAGCCACCCAGGCGCCCCTACAGGAGACTCATTTTGAAACTAAAGATACATCCAGACTGAAAGTAAAGGGATGGAGATCCATCTTCCATGCCAGTGGACTTCAAAAGAAAGCTGGGGTTGCAATTCTCATATCAGACAAATTGGATTTTAAACTAAAGTCTGTCATTAGAGGCACAGAAGGACACTATATCATTCTTAAAGGTCTATGCAACAAGAAGATCTAACACTTGTAAATATCTATGCCCCAACATGGGAGCAGCCATCTACATAAGCCAACTGCTAACCAAAATAAAGAGTCATATTTATAACAATACATTAATTGTTGGAGGCCTCAATACTCCACTCTCAGCAATGGACAGATCATCTAAGCAGAAAATAACAAGGGAACAACAGCTTTGAATGATACACTGTATCATCAGATGGCCTGGTCCATCCATCAGATGGACCTCATAGATATTTATAGAACATTCCACCCTAAAACAACAGAACACTCATTCTTCTCAAGGGCACATGGAACATCCTCCAGAACAGACAACATACTGGGTAAAAAATCAGGTCTCAACCAATACCAAAAGATTGAGATTATTCCCTGCATATTCTCAGACCATAAGGCTTTAAAACTGGAACTCAATCACAAAAAAAAAAAAAAAAAAAAAAAAACAACTGGCAGAAATACAAACACTTGGAAGCTAAAGACCACTCTGCTCAAGAATGTTTGGGTCAATTAAGAAATCAAAGAAGAACTTAAACAATTCATGGAAATCAATGAGAACAAAAACACATCGGTCCAAAACCTATGGGATACTGCAAAGGCATTCCTAAGTGGGAAATATATAGCCATCCAAGCCTCACTCAAAAAAATAGAAAATCCCGAATTCACCAACTAACTCTACACCTTAAAGAACGGGAGAAAAAGCAACAAATGATGCCTAAGCCACGCATTAGAAGAGAAATAATTAAAATTAGAGCAGAGATCAATGAATTAGAAACCAGAAACACAGTAGATCAGATCAACTGGACTAGAAGTTGGTTCTTTGAAAGAATTAATAAGATCGGTCAACCACTGGGCAGACTTATCCAAAAGGAAAGAGAAAGGATCCTAATTAATAAAATTATGAATGAAAGGGGAGAGATCGCGACTAACATTAAGGAAATAGAAACAGTTATTAGAAATTATTATCAACAACTATATGCCAATAAACTGAGCAATCTGGGTGAAATGGAGGCCTTCCTAGAAACCTACAATCTGCTAAGACTGAAACAGGAAGAAATTGACAACCTGAATAGGCCAATAACCAGTAATGAGATTGAAGCAATGATCAAAACCCTCCCAAAAACCAAGAGTCCAGGGCCTGATGGATTCCCTGGGGAATGCTACCAAATATTCAAAGAAGAAATACTACCTATTCTACTGAAGCTGTTTCAAAAAATAGAAACAGAAGGAAAACTTCCAAACTCATTCTATGAGGCTAGCATTACCTTAATCCCCAACCCAGGCAAAGACCCCATTAAAAAGGAGAATTTCAGACCAATATCCCAGATGAATATGGATTTCAAAATCCTCAACATAATCTTAGCTAATAGGATCCAACAATACATTAAAAGGATCATCCACCACGACCAAGTGGGATTTATCCCCAGGATGCAAGGGTGGTTCAACATTCGCAAATCAATCAATGTGATAGAACAGATTAATAAGAGGAGGAAGAAGAACCATATGGTCCTCTCAATTGATACAGAAAAAGCATTTGACAAAATACAACATCCTTTCTTGATTAAAACTCTTCAGAATATAGGGATATAGGGAATATTCCTCAAGTTCATAAAATCCATCTATGAAAAACCCACAGCAAATATCATCCTCAATGGGGAAAAGCTGAGAACCATTCCCTTAAGATCAGGAACGCGTCAAGGATGCCCACTCTTGCCACTATTGTTTAACATGTACTAGAAGTCCTAGCAACAGCAATAAGACAACAAAAAGAAATAAAAGGTATTCAAATTGGCAAAGAAGAAGTCAAACTCTCTCTTTTTGTAGACGACTTGATACTTTATGTGGAAAACCCAAAAGTCTCTACACCCAAATTACTAGAACCCATACAGCAATTCAGTAATGTGGCAGGATACAAAATCAGTGCACAGAAATCAGTTGCTTTCTTATACACTAACAACGCAACTGTAGAAAGAGAAATTAGAGAAACGATTCCATTTACAATATCACCAGAAACCATAAGTTATCTCGGAATAAACCTAACCAAAGAGGTAAAGGATCTACACTCTAGGAACTACAGAACACTCATGAAAGAAATTGAAGAAGACACAAAAAGATGAAAAAACATTCCCTGCTCATGGATTGGAAGAATAAACATTGTTAAAATGTCAATGCTATCCAGAGCAATCTATACCTTCAATGCCATCCCGATCAAAATGCCAATGACATTTTTCAAAGTGCTGGAACAAACAATCCTAAAATTTGTATAGAATCAGAAAAGACCCCGAATCGCCAAGGAAATGTTGCAAAGAAAAACAAGGCTGGGGTCATCACGTTGCCCGATTTCAAGCTATATTACAAAGCAGTGATCACCAAGACAGCATGGTACTGGCAAAAAAAAACAGACATATAGACCAATGGAACAGAATAGAGAGCCCAGATATGGACCTTCACCTCTATTGTCAAATAATCTTTGAAAAAGCAGGAAAAAATATGCAATGGAGAAAAGACAGCCTCTTCAAAAATGGTGCTGGGAAAATTGGACAGCCACATGTGCAACAAAACTATACATTCTCTAACACCATACACAAAGATAAACTCAAGGGCGCCTGGGTGGCTCAGTTGGTTAGGCGACTGCCTTCGGCTCAGGTCGTGATCCTGGAGTCCTGGGATCGAGTCCCACATCGGGCTCCTTGCTCAGCAGGGAGTCTGCTTCTCCCTCTGACTCTCTTCCCTCTCATGCTCTCTATCTCTCATTCTCTCTCTCTCAAATAAATAAATAAATAAAATCTTTAAAAAAAAAACAAAGATAAACTCAAAATGTATGAAAGACCTCAATGTGAGACAGGAATCCATCAAAATCCTAGAGGAGGACATAGGTAGTAACCTCTTTGACATCACCCACAGCAACTTCTTTCAAGATACAGCTCCAGGGCGCCTGGGTGGCTCAGATGGTTAAGCGTCTGCCTTCAGCTTAGATCATGATCCCAGGGTCCTGGGATCGAGCCTGCATTGGGCTCCCTGGTCTTTGGGAGCCTGCTTCTTACTCTGCTTCTCTCTCTCTGTTTCTCATAAATAAATAAAATAAAATCTTTTTTTAAAAAAAGATACACCTCCAAAAGCTAGTGAAACAAAAGCAAAAATGAACTTTAGGATTTGGTCAAGATAAATAGCTTCTTTTCAAAGGAAATCATCAACAGAAGAAAGAGGCAACCCACAGAATGGGAGAAGATATTTGCAAATGACACTACAGATAAAGGGTTGGTGTCCAAGATCTATAAAGAACTTCTCAAACTCAACACCCAAAAAACAAATAATCAAGTCAAAAAATGGGCAGAAGATATAAAAAGACAGTTCTCTGAAGGAGACATACAAATGGCTAACAGACACATTAAAAAAATATTCATCATTAGCCATCAGGGAAATTCAAATCAAAACCACACTGAGATACTACCTTCACCAATTACAATGGCAAAAATGGACAGGGAAAGAAACAACAAATGTTAGAGAGGTTGTGGAGAAAGGGGAAACCTCTTACACTGTTGGTGGGAATGCAAGTTGGTACAGCCGTTTTGGAAAACAGTGTGGAGGTGCCTCAAAAATTAAAAATAGAGCTACTCTATGACCCAGCCATTGCAGTCCTGGGTATTTACCCCAAAGACACAAATTTAGTGAAAAGAAGGGCCATATGCACCCCAATGTTCATAGCAGCAATGTCCACAAGAGCCAAACTGTGGATAGGGCCAAGATACCCTTCAACAGATGAATGGATAAAGAAGATGTGGTCCATATATACAACAGAATATTACTCAGCCATCAGAAAGGATGAATACCCAACTTTTACATCAACATGGATGCGACTGGAGGAGATTATGCTAAGCGATATAAGTCAAGCAGAGAAAGTCAATTATCATATGGTTTCACTTATTTGTGGAACTTAAGGAATAGAATGAAGGACATAAGGAGAAGGAAGGGAAAAATTAAGGTTGGGGAAATCAGAAGGAGAAATGAACCATGAGAGACTATGGACTCTGAGAGACAAACAGGGTTTTAGAGAGGAGAGGGGAGGGGAGATTGGTTAGCCCGGTGATGGGTATTAAGGAGGTCACGTACTACATGGAGCACTGTGTGTTATATGAAAACAAGGGATCGTGGATCACCACATCAAAAACTAATGATGTGGCGGAGCAAGATGGCAGAGGAGTAGGAGACCTGGATTTCATCTGGTCTCAGGAATTCAGCTGAATAGGGATCAAACCATTCTGAACACCTACGAACTCAACAGGAGATCGAAGAAGAGAGTAGCAACAACTCTCTGAACAGAGAAACGACCACTTACTGGAAGGTAGGACGTGTGGAGAAGTGAATCCGAGGCGATATTCGGGAGGATAGGCGGTGGGGGAGGGGTCCTCCATCGACAGCTTCTGGCAAGTGATAGAGCCGCGGAGCACAAAATTGGAACTTTTAGAAGTCGGTTCCGCTGAGGGACGTCGCTCCAGTGGCTAAGAGAGGGGTGGAACCCTCGCGGGACAGTGTGGACTCAGGACCTCGGGGTCACAGAAAGACCGGGGGTGCCTGAGTGCAGCAGAGCTCCCAGGTATCGGAGGGGGAAACCAGCTGCAGAGATGGAGCCAAGGCACGGGCTCTCAGCTCAGGGTGGCCATAAACTGTGATCCGCGGCCCATCGGGACACTGCCCCTCCAGCAGGGACCCAATAAGCGGCAGAGCTGGGGAGACTCCCCTTCCTCCCCCAGGAGGAGCGGCGCAGGAGTGCACCGCAGGGATCTGCTGGGTTTGGAGACTCCACACGGGGTCGGGTGCCAGAGATAGAAACGCTCAGTCACAGGCCAGGTGAGTACGGAGTGCAGCCAGAGACCGGGTAGATGGGAGTGATTGGCTGCTTTTCTCTGGGGACGCACTGAGGAGTGGGGCCCCGAGTTCTCAGCTCCTCCCGGCAGAGAGTGGGAGGCCACCATTTTCACCCTGGTCCTCCAAAGCTGTACTGAGAGCTTGCAGGGAACAAAACTCCTGAGAGCAAATCAGAGCAGCTTGCTTAGCCCGGACCAACAAGGGCGGGGCAATTTGGCCTCGGCAAAGACATTTGGGAACCACGGCAACAGACCCCTCCCCCAGAAGATCAGCAGGAACAGCCAGCAAGCCAAGACCAAGTTTACCGATCAAGGAGAATGAGAGAACTCCAGCCCTAGGGGAGTACTGCACATAGAATTCATGGCGTTTTTACCATGATCCATTAGTTTTTCAAAGTTAGTTTTTTTAACTGTTTTTTGATTTTTGTTTTGAATTATTCTTTTTCCCTTTTTCAACTAATATCTTATCAATCACTTTTTAAAAAAAAAATTATTTTTCTTTTTTAGAGTCATATTTTACCCCTTCATAGTAGTTACCCTTATTTTTGGCATATATATATATATATATAAGTTGTTCTCTCTTTAAAATTTTGATATACAGTTTCTTCTAACAGATCAAAATATACCCTAAATCACTAGGGTATGGTTTGTTCTAGTCTCCTGCCTGACGACAGTCTCTCCCATTTCTTTTCTTTTCTTTTTTCCTTTTTTTAAATCTTCTTCTTTCTTCTTTCAAACACCTTCTTATCAATTCCGTTTATAAAACCTTTTATAAGTTTCATCTTTACAGTCATCTTCCATCCCTTCATTGTATCAACCCTTATTTTGTACATATATAAGTCTTTCTTCCTTTAAAATTTTAGGAGGCACTTTCTTCTAACAGACCAAAATACACCCAAAATCTAGTGTGTGGCACTGATCTATGCACTAGCCTGATCATATTTGATCATATTCTGGTTTTTTTTTTTGTTTTGTTCTATTTTTGGTTGTTTTTATCTTATTTTTCTTTTTTTTCTCTTTCTTTCCCTTCCTTTTCCCACGGTTTCAGGTCTTTTCTGATTTGTATAGAGTATATTTGCTGGGGACGTTGTTAACTTGTTAGCATTTTGTTCTCTCATTTATCTGTTCTCTGGACAAAATGACAAGACGAAAAAAATCACCTCAGCAAAAAGAACAAGAGGTAGTACCGTCTGCCAGGGACCTACTCAATACGGACATTACTACGATGTCAGACCTAGAGTACAGAAACATGACTTAAAGATACTAGCTGGGCTTGAAAAAAGCCTAGAAGTTATTAGAGACACCCTTTCTGGAGAAATAAAAGAACTAAAATCTAACCAAATCGAAATCAAAAAGGCTATTAATGAGGTGCAATCAAAAATGGGGGCACTAACTGCTAGGATAAATGAGGCAGAAGAGAGATTCAGCGATATAGAAGACCAAATGATGGAAAATAAAGAGGCTGAGAAAAAGACAGATAAACAACTACAGGATTACGAGGGCAGAATTCGAGAGATAAGCAATATGATAAAACAAAACAACATTAGAATAATTGGGATCCCAGAAGAAGAAGAAAGAGAGAGAGAGGGGCAGAAGATATATTGGAGCAAATTATAAGAGAGAACTTCCATAATGTGGGGAAGGAAACAGACATTAAAATCCAGGAGGCACAGAGAACCCCTCTCAAAATCAATAATAATAGGTCAATACCCCGACATCTAATAGTAAAACTTACGAGTCTCAGAGACAAAGAGAAAATCCTGAAAGCAGCTCAGGAGAAGACATATGTAACCTACAATGGTAGAAACATTAGATTGGCAACAGACCTATCCACAGAGACCTGGCAGGCCAGAAAGGACTGGCATGATATCTTTAGAGCACTAAACGAGAAAAATATGCAGCCAAGAATACTGTATCCAGCAAGGCTGTCATTGAAAATAGAAGGAGAGGTAAAAAGCTTCCAGGACAAACAAAAACTAAAGGAATTTGCAAACACAAAACCAGCACTAAAGGAAATATTGAAAGGGGTCCTCCAAGCAAAGAGAGAGCCTAAAAGCAGCATAGATCAGAAAGGAACACAGACAATATACAGTCACAGTCACCTTACAGACAATACAATGGCACTAAATTCCCATCTTTCAATAGTTACCCTGAATGTAAATGGGCTAAATGCCCCAATCAAAAGACACAGGCTATCAGATTGGATTAAAAAACAAGACCCATCAATATGCTGTCTGCAAGAGACTCATTTTAGACCCAAACACACCCCCAGATTGAAAGTGAGGGGGTGGAAAACCATTTACCATGCTAATGGACACCAAAAGAAAGCTGCGGTGGCAATTCTTATATCAGACAAATAAGATTTTAAAACAAACACTGTAATAAGAGATGAAGAAGGACACTATATCTAACTTAAAGGGTCTATCCATAAAGAAGATCTAACAATTGTAAATATCTATGCCCCTAACTTGGGAGTAGCCAATAATATAAGCCAATTAATAACAAAAGCAAAGAAACACATTGACAACAATACAATAATAGTGCGGGACTTTAACAACCCCCACACTGAAATGGACAGATCCTCTAAGCAAAAGATCAACAAGGAAATAAAGATTTTCAATGAAACACGGACCAAATGGACTTCACAGATATATTCAGAACATTCCATCCCAAAGCATCAGAATACACATTCTTCTCTAGTGCCCATGGAACATTCTCCAGAATTGATCACATCCTAGGTCACAAATCAGGTCTCAACTGGTACCAAAAGATTGGAATCATTCCCTGCATATTTTCAGACCACAGTGCTTTGAAACTAGAAGTCAATCACAAGAGGAAAGTCGGAAAGAACTCAAATACATGGAGGCTAAAGAACATCCTACTAAAGAATGAATGGGTCAACCAGGAAATTCAAGAAGAATTCAAAATTCATGGAAACCAATGAAAATGAAAACACAACTCTTCAAAATCTTTGGGATGCAGCAAAAGCAGTCCTGAGAGGAAAGTATATAGCAATACAAGCCTTTCTCAAGAAACAAGAAAGGTCTCAAATACACAACCTAACCCTACACCCAAAGGAGCTGGAGAAAAACAGCAAATAAAGCCTAAACCCAGCAGGAGAAGAGAGATAATAAAGATCGGAGCAGAAATCAATGAAATAGAAACCAAAAGATCAGTAGAACAGATCAACGGAACTAGGAGCTGGTTCTTTGAAAGAATTAACAAGATGGATAAACCCCTGGCCAGACTTATCCAAAAGAAAAGAGAAATGACCCAAATCAATAAAATCATGAATGAAAGAGGAGAGATCACAACCAACACCAAAGAAATACAAACAATTATAAGAACATATCATGAGCAACTCTATGCCAGCAAATTAGATAACCTGGAAGAAATGGGGGCATTCCTAGAGATGTATCAACTAACAAAACTGAACCAGGAAGAAATAGAAAACCTGAACAGACCTATAATCACGAAGGAAATTGAAGCAGTCATCAAAAATCTCCCAACAAAGAAAAGCCCAGGGCCAGATGGCTTCCCAGGGGAAGTCTACCAAACATTTAAAGAAGAAGTAATACTTATTCTCCTGAAACTGTTCCAAAAGATAGAAATTGAAGGAAAACATCCAAACTCATTTTATGAGGTCAACATTACCTTGACCCAAAACCAGACAAAGACCCCATCAAAAAGGAGAATTACAGACCAATATCCTTGATGAACATGGATGCAAAAATTCTCACCAAAATACTAGCCAATAGGATCCAACAGTACATTAAAAGGATTATTCAGCATGATCAAGTGGGATTTATCCCTGGGCTGCAAGGTTGGTTCAACATCTGCAAATCAATCAACGTGATACAATATATTACCAAAAGAAAGAACAAGAGTCGTATGATCCTCTCAATAGATGCAGAAAAAGCTTTTGACAAAGTACAGCATCCTTTCTTGATCAAAACTCTTCAGAGTATAGGGTTAAAGGGTACATACCTCAATATCATAAAAGCCATCTATGAAAAACCTACAGCGAATATCATTCTCAATGGGGAAAAGCTGAGAGCTTTCCCCCTAAGGACAGGAACGCAGGAGGGATGTCCTCTATCACCACTGCTATTCAACATAGTATTAGAAGTCCTAGCCACAGCAATCAGAGAACAAAAAGAAATCAAAGGCATCCAAATCGGCAAAAAGAAGTCAAACTCTCACTCTTTGCAGATGATATGATACTGTATGTGGAAAACCCAAAAGACTCCACTCCAAAACTGCTAGAACTCATACAGGAATTTAGTAAATTGGCAGGATATAAAATCAATGCAAGGAAATCAGTGACATTCCTATACACCAACAACAAGACAGAAAAGAGAGAAATTAAGGAGTCAATCCTCTTTACAATTTCACCAAAACCCATAAGATACCTTGGAATAAATCTAACCAAAGAGGCAAAGGATCTGTACTCAGAAAACTATAAAATACTCATGAAAGTAATTGAGGAAGATACAAAGAAATGGAAAAACGTTCATGTTCATGGATTGGAAGAACAAACATTGTGAAGATGTCAATGCTACCTAGAGCAATCTACACATTCAATGGAATCCCCATCAAAATAGCATCCACTTTTTTCGAAGAAGTGGAACAAATAATCCTAAAATTTGTATGGAACCAGAAAAGACCTCAAATAGCCAGAGGAATGTTGAAAAAGAAAAGCAAAGCTGGCGGCATCACAATTCCGGACTTCAAGCTCTATTAGAAAGCTGTCATCATCAAGACAGTATGGTCCCGGCACAAAAACTGACACATAGATCGATGGAACAGAATAGGGAGCCCAGAAATGGACCCTCAACCCTATGGTCAACTCATCTTTGACAAAGAAGGAAAGAATGTCCAATGGAAAATAGACAGTCTCTTCAACAAATGGTGTTGTGAAAATTGGACACACATATGCAGAAGGATGAAACTGGACCCTTTCCTTACATCACACACAAAAATAGACTCAAAATGGTTTAAAGACCTAAATGTGAGACAGGAGTCCATCCAAATCCTGAAGGAGAACACAGGCCGCAACGTCTTCGACCTCAGCTGTAGCAAATTCTTCCTAGAATCATTGCCAAAGGCAAGGGAAGCAAGGGCAAAAATGAACTATTGGGATTTCATCAAGATAAAAAGCTTTTGCACAGCAAAACAAACAGTCCACAAAAGCAAAAGACAACCGACAGAATGGGAGAAGATATTTGCAAATGACATATCAGATAAAGGGCTAGTATCCAAAATCTATAAAGAATTTATCAAACTCAATACCTAAAGAACAAATAATCCAATAAAGAAATGGGCAGAAGACATGAACAGACATTTTTCCAAAGAAGACATCCAAATGGCCAACAGACCCATGAAAATTTCCTCAACATTGCTCGGCATCAGGTAAATCCAAATGAAAACCTCAATGAGATACCACCTCACACCAGTCAGAATGGCTAAAATTAACAAATCAGGAAACGACAGATGTTGCTACGGATGCGGAGAAAGGGGAACCCTCCTCCACTCTTGGTGGGAATGCAAACTGGTGTAACCACTCTGGAAAACCGTATGGAGGTTCCTCAATAAGTTGAAAATAGAGCTACAATAAAATCCAGCAATTGCACTACTGGGTTATTTACCCCAAAGATACAAATGTACGATCCGACGGGTTACATGCACCCCGATGTTTATAGCAGCAATGTCCAGAATAGGCAAACTGTGGAAAGAGCCAAGATATCCATCAACTGATGAATGGATAAAGAAGGTGTGGTGTGTGTATATATATATATATATATATATATAGGAATATTATGCAGCCATCAAAAGGCATGAGATCTTGCCTTTTGCAACTACGTGGATGGAACTGGAGGGTGTTATGCTAAGTGAAATAAGTCATTCAGGGAAAGACAAATACCATATTAAGAAACAAAACAGATGAACAAGGAGAAGGGAAGGAAAAATAAAATAAGATGAAAATTGAGAGGGAGGCAAATTATAAGAGATGCTGAACTCTGGGAATAATTGAGTTTTGCTGGAAGCGAGGTGGGTGAAGTAATGGGGTAAATGGGTGATGGGCATTAAAGAGAGCACTTGATGTAATGACCACTGGGTGTTATATGCAGCTGATGAATTACTAAATTTACCTTTGAAAATGAAAAGAAAGAAAGAAAGAAGAAAAAGAAAGAAAGAAAAAAGTCAGAGATACCAGAGGGGGTGATTTCATGAATTCTTGCAATCTGTGGGACTAAAAGCCTAGAATTTTAAAAATCAACAGACTCAATGATGGGAGAGCCAGGGTAGTTACAGGAAACTGAGTCTTCACCCTTAAATAGGCCGTACAACAAACAGCCTATAAAGATTCAGCATAGGAGCAGCAGTTTGAAAAATACCTGTGGCATACATGAGGAAGAGATATTTACCTATCTCAGAGCCTGTCCATCAAGGACAGATTGCTTGGAGACTCCTCAAGGAACAAAGGAGATGGCAGGTGCCATTTCCCCACCCACCAGAATAAACACACTGTGCCTAAATTTGCTACCCATGTTGCTTACAGTGCACCCCCACCCCCAAACCTTCCACTGCCTTTTTTTCCCCTATCCCCTTCCCCCAGCCCCACTCCCTGACTATAGGGATCCATCCTTCTAGCCAGGCTTACTTCAGACCCTGCACCAACCCTGATGCAAAACTTGCCAACACCATGATACCCAACCTGAGCACTTTTTAAGCCCTCAGTCCCAGGGACAACAATAACAGATACCATCTAGAAGAGGACTGGCAATGCAAACCATGCTAAAAGAACCAGCCCTGACCCTGCATGCCTTGTAGATCTGCACAGGTCAGTCTTGGTCCTGGCAACAGTAACACATTCCTTCTCTCAGAGGTCATGTGCAAATCTTGCACCACTCCAAAGGAATTCCTGCTCTGGGGAGAGGTAAAGATTACCACACACACCAGTCAGATGTCAGCCCCATCAGTGGGCTAGGGGCACACAGCTGGTGTAATTTCAGGCACCACCCACCAATGAAAGCTTCTTAGGGGACAACACAGGGAAAATGCCTTGTATTTTGATGCTACGGCATTTCTGGCAAATATTTGGTCTGGTTCAATAGAAGCCCAAGGTGGCCCAGGATTGGTCCACTAATAACACAGGACCCAAACACTGTCCACAAAAAGCAAGCAGAGCCATGGAGACAACAGGACTGAAGGGAAAAAATGGCTTAGCCACAACAGCAAGAAGCACTTAACACACATAGGAACACCCCTTAAGTGCCAGGGGACACTGCACTGCAAGTCACTATAGGACCTCCTCTTCATAAGGCCAGTACTTTCAAGAGAAGGAGACATAGCTGAATTTCCTAACACAGAGAAACTGACACAAAATGAGCAGGCATTATAGGGATCATAAAAGGAGAAAACAGAGGAGGCAGAGATAAAATTAAAAAAAAAATAACTGGGGTACCTGGGTGGCTCAGTCAGTTGGGGATCTGACTCTTGGTTTCAGCTCAGGTTATGATCTAAGGGTCCTGGGATCAAGCCCCACATTGGGCTCTGTGCTCAGTGGGGAGTCTGCTTCAAGACTCTCTCTCTATCCCTCCTCTGCTTGTGTTCTCTCTCTGTGTGTGTCTTTAAAATAAATAAATAAATCTAAAGAAATAATATTAACTGAAAATTTCCCCAAATTGGGGGAGGAAACAGAAATTAAGATCCAGGAGGCACAGAGCCCCTCCCCCCCGAAAAAATCAAGCTGAGAAGCTCCACACCAAGACACATAGTAATTAAAATGGAAAAAAATGTAGTGATAAAGAGTATTTTAAAAGCAGCAAAAGAGGGGTGCCTGGATGGCACAATTGGTTAAGCATCTGACTCTTGGTTTTGGTTCAAGTCATGATCTCAGGATCTTGAGATGGAACCCTGTGTCAGGCTTGACACTCAGCAGGGAGGCTGCTTGAGACTCTTTCTCCTCGGCCCTCTGTCCCCCACCATGCACCTCATTTTCATTCTCTCTCTCTAAAGTAAATATTTTTAAAAATCAAAGGAAAAAACTAAAAACAGCAAGAGGAAACAGTTACAAACAAAGGAAACACTTGGGGCGCTTGGGCGGCTCAGATGGTTAAGTGTCTGCCTTCGGTTCGGGTCACGATCCCAGGGTCCTGGGATCGAGTCCCGCATCGGGCTCCCTGCCCCTTGGGGAGCCTGCTCCTCCCTCTGCCTCCCTCTCTCTTTCTCTCTCTCTCTGTCTGTCTCTCATGAATAAATAAAATCTTAAAAAAAACAAAGGAAACACTACAAAAGCTATCAGCAGATTCTTCAGCAGACATTCCAAAGGGGGTGGCATAATATATTTAATGAAGGATAATTGAAAGACAGGCAGGCAGGAACAAGGGGCCCCGCCCTAAGAAGAAGCTATCCTTAAAAGGATTTTACACTACCCTGGAAGGACCCTCCACCCTTTCCCATGTGAACAACAACCTGATAGGTAGATGAGGGCATGGACAAAAACCTGATTGGGTGACAGGCACATGGAGGGTTAATCAGATTAAAACAGTCTGCCAACATTCTCCTAAAAACTCCTAGAAGTAGAAACTCAGGTGGAAGCTCCCTGCTCAGTGGGGAGTCTGCTTCTCCCTCTCATTCTCCCTCTACTGTTTCCCCTGCTCATGCTCTCTCTTTCTCAAATAAATAAAAAAATAAAATCTTTAAAAATAAATAAAATGCCTATACTCAAAGCAATCTACACATTCAAGGCAATCCTTATCAAAATACCACCAGCTTTTTTTCACAGAACTAGAACAAACTATTCTAAAATTCGTATGGAACCCCAAAATACCCTGAATAGCCAAAGCAATCTTGAAAAAGAAAAGCTAAGCTGGAGGCATCACAATTTTGGACTTCAAGTTATATTTCTATAGTTTGTCACAAGTTATATTATAAAGTGGTAGTGATCAATAAAGTATGATACTGGCACAAAAAGAGACATATTGATAAATTGGAACAGAATAGAAGACCCAATAATAAACCCTCAACTATTTCACCAATGTAGCTTTGACAAAGCAGGAAACAATCTCCAATGGAAGAAAGAGAGTGTCTTCAATAAATGGTGTTGGGAACACTGGACAGCAACCTGTAAAAGAAAGAAACTGGACCACTTCTTATACCATGCACAGAAATAAATTTTAAATCAATGAAAAACCTAAATATAAGACAGGAAACCATCAAAATCCTATAGGAGAACACAGGCAGTAACCCCTTTGACATCAGCTGTAGCAACTTTTTTCTAGATATGTCTCCTAAGGCAAGGGAAAAAAACAAACAAACAAACAAAAAAAACTATTGAAACTTGAGTTTCATCAAGATAAAAATCTTCTGCATAGCCAAGGAGACAATCAACAAAATTTTAAAAAAAGTAACCTTCAGAATGAGAGAAGATATTTGCAAATACACATATCTGACAAAGGGTTAGTATCCAAAATACATACAGAACTTATAAAACTCAACAACACAAAAGTGATAATTAGAAGTTAAAAAGTAGGTAGGTGATATGAATGGACATTTCTTCAAAGAAGGCATACAAATGGCTAAGAGGCATATGAAAACTTTCCCAACATCACTCATAATCAGGGAAATACAAATGAAAACTACAATGAGATACCACCTCACACCAGTCAGAATGGCTAAAATTAACACAGGAAACAACAGGTGTTGGTATGAATGCAGAAAAATGGGAACTCTCTTACACTGTTGGTGGGAATGCAAATCGGTGCAGCCACTCTGGAAAACAGTATGGAGGTTCCTGAAAAAGTTAAATGAGAATTACCCAATGATCCAGCAATTGCACTACTGGGAATTTACCCAAGGGATACAAAAATACTGATTTAAGGTAATAGATGTGCCCTGATGTTTATAGCAACATTACCAACAATAGCCAAATAATGGAAACAGCTCAGTATCCATCGACTGATGGTGTGGTGTGTGTGTGTGTGTGTGTGTGTGTGTGTGTGTGTGTGTGTATGTGATGAAATATTACTCAGCCATAAAAATAATGAAAACTTGCTATTTGCAAAGATGTAGATGAAGCTAGAGTGTATTATACTAAGTGAAATAAGTCAGAGAAAGACAAATACTATATGATTTCACTTACATATGGAATTTAAGAAATAAAACAGAAGAACATAGGGGAGAAAAGACGAAAGGCAAACCAGAAAACAGACTCTTAACTATAGAGAAAAAACTGAGGGTTACTGGAAGGGAGGTGGGCAGGAGGATGGGTTAAATGGGTGATAGGTATTAAGGAGGGCACTTGTTGTGTTGAGCACTGGGTTTGTATATAAGTGATGAATCACTAATTTTACACCTGAAAGTAATATTACATTGTATGTTAACTAACTGGAGTTTAAATAAAAACTTGAAAAAGATAGTATATTTTTGTATCATTCATTTATAATCTTTTTTACAATTTTATTTTATTTTATGTTATGTAGATAACTACGTCAAAAACTAATGATGTATGGTGACTAAAAAGATAGTATATTTAAAAAAAGCTTCTACACAGTGAAGGAAAGAATCAACAAAACTAAAAGGCCACCTATGGAATGGGGAAAGGTATTTGCAAATAACATATATGATAAAGGTTTAGCATCCAAAACATATAAAGAACTGATCCAACTCAACACCCCAAAAAACAAATAATCCAATTTAAAAATGGGCAGAAGGCGTGAAAAGATATTTTTCCAAAGAAAATATACAAAGGGCCAAGAGACATATGAAAAGATGCTCAACATCACTCATCATCAGGGAAATGCAAATCAAAACTACAATGCAGTATCACCTCCTGCCTGTTAGAATGGCTAAAATCAAAATCCCATGAAACATCAAGTATTGGTGAGGGTGTGGAGAAAAAGGAACCCTCTTGCACTCTTGGTGAGAGTGCAAATATGTGCAGCCACTGTGGATAACAGTATGGACATTCTCAAAATAATTACAAAATAGAACTACCATATGATCCAGTAATTACACTAAATGGGTATTTATCCTAAAAATCCAAACCACTAATTTAAAAGGATACATGCTCCCCAATTGTTATTGCAGCATTATTTATAATAGCCAAATTGTGGAAATAGCTCAAGTGTACATTGATAGATGAAGGGATAGAGAAGAGTTAGTATATATAATAGAATAAAAAGTAATTTAATCTTGCCATTTGCAACAACATGCATGGAGCTACAGAGTATAATGCTAAGCAAAATAAGTCAGTCAGAGAAAGACAAATACCATATGATTTCACTCATATTTGGAATTTAACAAAACAAAGAAACAAAGGAGAAAAAAAGAGATAGAGAAAGACAAATCTGGACACAGACTCTTAACTATAGAGAACATAATGATGGTCACCAGAGGGGAGGTGGATGGTGGGATGGGTTAAATAGGGAATGGGGATTAAGGAGTACACTTGTGATGAGACCCAGATGATGTATGGGATTGTTGAATCATTTTGTTGTACACCTGAATCTAATATAACACTATTATGTTAACTATAGTGGAATTAATTTAAAACTTCATATAAAAAAGAAAATAATAATTAAAAGTAGAACTACATATGATCCAGTATTTGCACTCCAAGTATTTACCCAAAGTATACAAAAACACTAATTTGAAGGAATATATGCACCTCTATGTTTATTGCAGCCTTATTTACAATAGTCCAATTATGGAAGCAGCCCGAGTGTCCACCAATAGATGAATGGATAAGTAAGATGTTACACACACACACACACACACACACACACACACTGGAATATTGTTTATCCATAAAAAAGAATGAAATCTTGCCGTTTGAAACAACATAGATGAATCTGGAGAGTATAATTCTAAGCAAAATAAGCTAGTCTGAGACAAGTACCACATGATTACACTTGTATGTGGAATGTAAGAAACAAAACAAAAAACAATCAGGGAAAATAAGACAAATCCAAAAGCAGACTCTTAACTCTAGATAAAAAAAACAGATGGGGGAAGGGGAGGGAAAAGATGGTCGGAGGAGTAGGGGACCCTATTCCAACTGGTCCCCGGAATTGAGCTGGATATCTACCAGACTACTCTGAACACCCAAAAACTCAGCCTGAGATGTAAGAAGATCTGGATCTCCACAAACAGAATATCGTAGGCGGTTGGTTGCAAGGTACAAAGTAGGGAGCCATGATTCCGAGGGCAGATATCTGAGAATAAATGGCAGTGGGAGGGAGCCTGGCCACGGGGATCCTACACCATCGGTGAGCGATAGCCTCCCACCCTGGGGATGGGGCACAGACTCGCAGACCAGTGGCAGCGGGGAAAGGACTTTAGGGCAGCCCCCCGGATGGAAACTGGAGCAGCAGGGCCACACATGCGAACTGGGGGTGGCTGGCAGTTTTAGAAACACAAACCTCAGAGATGAGCCCCAACCTGGAGTTGAGGGCTGGGAGTGCTGTGGAGGGGTGCACAACCCAGGACACTGCAATTTATAGCAGCACAGACAGAAACGGGGATAGTGTGGCCTGGAGAGCTCGCTGAAGAACAGACTGCGATCTCTCTGCTCTGAGACAGAGGGTTGGAAAAGGTCTCTTCTGCTCTAACTCTTGGAAGAGATGCAGAAAGCCACCAGGGAAAGCCACCAGAGAACAAAAACCCAAAAACAACGGTTCCCACTGAGCCCATCCCCTGCCACAGGGGGCAGGGCAACTCTGACCAAAGAGGGTTGCCTGAGTAACAGAGTGACAAGTCCCTCCCCCAGAAGACAGGCTGGGAAAACAAGAGGTCAGCAACCCTAAGGTCCATATAAAACAGATGCATCTTCCTGGGTTGTGGTCAATAATTTGGACTGTATACATTCCCTCAACAAACCATCATCAGAATGACTAGGAAGAGGAACTCCCAAAATAAGAAAGACTTAGAGATTATGACTTATGCCACAGATTTAAAATGGATTCAGATATAACCAAGTTGTCGGAGATGGAATTCAGGTTAGCACTGTGAAGACAATAGCTAGAATGGAGAAATCAATTAATGGCAACATAGAGTCTCTAAGGGCAGAAATGAAAGCTGAATTGGCAGAACTTAAAAATGCTATCAGTGAGAACCAATCTAATCTAGATAATCTAACAGCTAGGGTAAGTGAGAGAGAAGAATAAATTAGTGACCTGGAAGGCCATTTAATAGATAAAAAGGGAAAAGAGGAGGCCAGGGAAAAACAACTCAGAATCCATGAAAATAGAATCAGAGAAATAAGTGACACCATGAAGTGTTCCAATGTCAGAATTATTGGAATCCTGGGGGGGGGGAGGAAAGAGAGAGAGGACTAGAAAATATATTTGAGCAAATTGTAGCTGAGAATTTCCCTACTCTGGGGAATGAAACAAACATTCGAGTCTTAGAGGCAGAGAGGACCCCTCCCAAGATCAAGGAAAACAGGCCAACACCCCGGCATGTAATAGTAAAACTCACAAATCTTAGAACCAAGGAAACAATCTTAAAGGCAGTTAGGGGGAAGAGATTCCTTACGCACAGAGGGAGGAACATCAGAAGAACGTCAGGCCTATCACAGAGACCTGGCATGCCAGAAAGTCCTGGCAAGACATATTCAGGGTATTAAACGAGAAGAACATTCAGCCAAGAATACTTTATCCAGCAAGACTGTCATTTAGAATGGATGGAGAGATGCAGAGCTTCCATGACCAGCAGAAACTGAAAGAATGTGTGACCACTACACCGGCCCTGCAAGAAATATTAAGGGGTTCTATAAAAGGAGAAAGACCCTAAGAGTGATATACAATAGAAATTTACAGGGGCAATCTATAAAAACAACGTCTTCACAGGCAACATGATGACAATTAATTCATATCTTTCAATAATCACTCTCAACCTGAATGACCTAAATGCTCCCATAAAACGGCACAGGGTTGCAGATTGGATAAAAAGACAGGACCCATCCATATGCTGTCTACAAGAGACTCATTTTGAACCTAAAGATACATCCAGACTGAAAGTGAAGGGATGGAGATCCATCTTCCAAGCCAATAGACCTCAAAAGAAAGCTGGGGTAGCAATTCTCATATCAGACAAATTAGATTTTAAAATAAGTCTATAGTTAGAGACACAGAAGGACACTATATCATTCTTAAAGGGTCTATCCAACAAGAAGATCTAACAATTGTAAATATCTATGCCCCCAACATGGGAGCAGCCATCTACATAAGCCAACTGTTAACCAAAATAAAGAGTCATATTGATAACAATATGTTAATTGTAGGAGACCTCAATACTCCACTCTCAGCAATGGACAGATCATCTAAGCGGAAAATCAACAAAGAAACGAGAGCTTTGAATGACACACTGGACCAGATGGACCTCATAGGTATATACAGAACATTCCACCCTAAAACAACAGAATACTTATTCTCCTCAAGCACACATGGAACTTTCTCCAGAATAGACCACATATTGGGTCATAAATCAGGTCTTAACTGAAACCAAAAGACTGAGATTATTCCCTGCATCTTAGATGGAAAGGGCCATAATACTTTGAAATTGGAACTCAATCACAAGAAAAAAATTGGCAGAAATTCAAACACTTGGAAGCTAAAGATCACTCTGCTTATGTTTGGGTCAACCAGGAAATCAATGAAGAACTTAAAAATATATGGAAACCAATGAGAATGAAAACACATCGGTCCAAAAACTATGGGATACTGAAAAGGTGGTCTGAACGGGGAAATACATAACCATCCAAGCCTCACTCAAAAAAAAAAAAAGAAAAAAAAGAAAAAAAGAAAAAAGAAAAAGAAAAATCCCGAATTCACCAACTAACTCTACACCTTAAAAGAACTAGAGAAAAGGCAACAAACAATACTTAAACCATGCATTAAAAGAGAAATAATTAAGATTAGAGCAGAGATCAATGAATTAGAAACCAGAAACACAGTAGATCAGATCAACGAAACTAGAAGCTGGTTCTTTGAAAGAATTAATAAGACTGATAAACCACAGGCCAGCCTTATCCAGAAGAAAAGAGAAAGGACCCAAATTAATAAAATTATAGATGAAAGGGGAGAGATCATGACTAACACCAAGGAAATAGAAACAATTATTAGAAATTATTATCTACAACTATACGCCAATTAACTGAGCAATCTGGATGAAATGGTTGCCTTCCTGGAAACCTATAAGCTGCCAAGACTGAAACAGGAAGAAATTGACAACACGAATAGGCCAATAACCAGTAACGGGATTGAAGCAGTGATCAAAAACATCCCAAAAAACAAGAGTTCAGAGCCTGATGGATTCCCTGGGGAATTCTACCAAACATTCAAAGAAGAAATCATACCTATTCTCCTGAAGCTGTTTCAAAAAATAGAAACAGAAGGAAAGCTTCCAGACTCATCTATGAGGCCAGCATTACCTTAAATCCCAACCCAGGCAAAGACCCCATCAAAAAGGGGAATTTCAGATCAATATCCCTGATGAATATGGATGCCAAAATCCTCAACAAAATCCTAGTTAATAGGATCCAACAGTACATTAAAAGTATCATCCATCACGACCAAGTGGGGTTTATCCCCGGGATGCAAGGGTGGTTCAATATTCGCAAATAAATCAGTGTGATAGAACACACTGATAAGAGGAGAGAGAAGAACCATACGGTCCTCTCAATTGATGCAGAAAAAACATTTGACAAAATATAGCATCTTTTCTTGCTTAAGACTCTTCACGGTATAGTGATAGAGGGAACATTTCTCAAGTTCATAAAATCCATCTATAAAAAGCCCACAGCAAATATCATCCTCAATGGGGAAAAGATGAGAGCCTTAACCTTAAGATCGGAAAATGACGAGGATGCCCACTCTTGCCACTATTGTTCAACATAGCACTAGAAGTCCTAGTAACAGCAATCAGACAACAAAAAGAAAGAAAATGTACTCAAATTTGCAAAGAAGAAGTCAAAATCTCTCTCTTCACAGATGACATGATACTTTATGTGGAAAATCCAAAAGACTACACCCCCAAATTACTAGAACTCATACAGCAATTCAGTAATGTTGCAGGAAAAAAAAATCAATTCACAGAAATTAGTTGCTTTCTTAGACACTAACAATGCAACTGTAGAAAGAGAAATTAGAGAAACGATTCCATTTACAGTAGCACCAAAAACCATAAGATATCTCGGAATAAACCTAACCAAAGAGGTAAAGGATCTATACTCTAGAAACTACAGAACACTCATGAAAGAAATTGACGAAGACACAAAAAGATGGAAAAACTTTCCATGCTCATGGATTGTAAGAATAAACATTGTTAAAATGTCTATGCTACCCAGAGCAATCTATGCCTTCAATGCCATTCCGATCAAAATTCCATTGACATTTTTCAAAGTGCTGGAACAAACAATCCTAAAATTTGTATGGAATCAGAAAAGACCCCAAATCGCCAGGGAACTGTTGTAAAAGAAAAACAAAGCTGGGGCATCATGTTGCCCGATTTCAAGCTATATTACAAAGCAGTGATCACCAAGACAGCATGGTACTGGCACAAAAATAGATATATAGACCAATGGAACAGAATAGAGAACCCAGATATGGACCCTCAATTCTATGGTAAAATAATCTTCGACAAAGCAGGAAAAAATATGCAATAGAAAAAAGACAGTCTCTTCAATAAATGCTGCTGGGACAATTGGACAACCACATGCAGAAGAACAAAAGTCAACCATTTTCTAACACCATACACAAAGATAAACTCAAAATGGATGAAAGACCTCAATGTGAAATAGGAATCCATCAAAATTCTGGTGGAGAACATAGGCAATAACCCCTTTGACATCGGCCACAGCATCTTCTTTCAAGATACATTTCCAAAAGCTAGTGAAACAAAAGCAAAAACGAACTTTTGGGACTTCATCAAGATAAAAAGCTTCTGCACAGCAAAGGAAACAGTCAACAAAACAAGGAGGCAACCCACAGAATGGGAGAAGATATTTGCAAATGACACTACAGATAAGGGTTTGTATCCAAGATCTATAAAGAACTTCTCAAACTCAACACCCAAAAAACAAATAATCAAGTCAAAAAATAGGCAGAAGACATGAACAGACACTTCTCCAAAGAAGACATACAAGTGGCTAACAGACACATGAAAAGATGTTCATCATCATTAAGCATCAGGGAAATTCAAATTAAAACCACATTGAAATACCACCTTATGCAAGTTAGAGTGGCAAAAAATTGACAGGGCAAGAAATCACAAATGTTGGAGAATTTGTGGAGAAAGGGGAACCTTCTTCCACTTTTGGTTGGAATACGATTTGGTACAGACACACATTACATCATTAGTTTTTGATGTAGTGTCCCATGATTCCTTGTTTGCATATAACACCCAGTGCTCCATGCAGCATATGCCCTCTTTAATTCCCATCACCATGCTCACCCATCCCCCCAACCTCCTCCCCTCTAGAACCCTCAGTTTGTTTTTTAGGGTCCATAGTCTCTCATGGTTCATCTCCACCTCCAATTTCCCCCCCTTCATTTCTCCCTCCCTGCTACCTTCTTTAAAAAAAAAAAACAAACATATAATGTATTATTTGTTTCAGAGGTAGAGGTCTGTGATTCGACAGTCTTACGCAATTCACAGAGCTCACCATAGCACATACCCTTCCCAATGTCTATCATCCAGCCACCCTATCCCTCCCAACCCCCACCACTCTATGAACCCTCAGTTTGTTTCCTGAGATTAAGAATTCCCCATATCAGTGAGGTCATATGATACATGCCTTTCTCTCCTTGACTTATTTCGCTCAGCATAATACCCTCCAGTTCCATCCACGTCATTGAAAATGTCAAGATTTCATTCCTTTTGATGGCTGCATAATATTCCACGGTATATATATACCACATCTTCCTTATCCATTCATCTCTCGATGGACATCTTGGCTCTTTCTATAGTTTGGATATTGTGGACATTGCTGATATAAACATCGGGATGCACATACCCCTTTGGATCCCTACATTTGTATCTTTGGGGTAAATACCCAGTCATGCAATTGCTGGTTCATATGGTAGCTCTATTTTCAACTTTTTGAGGAACCTCCATACTGTTTCCAGAGTGGCTGCACTCTTTGAATGGGAAGGAAAAACCATAAGTAAGGGTAAGAAAAGTAGGAAGCACAAAATCAATAAAAATATTATATCTACAGAAATCAGTCAAGGGACTCACAAAATAAAAATATGTAAAGTATGACACCATTCACAAAATCACTGGGAAAGAGGAGCTAAGATGAGTTTCAAACTTAAGCAATCACCAACTTAATAGAGACTGCAATATACAGAAGATGTTATATACAAACTGTATGGCAACGCACAAATCCAAAAGCCGCAATAGATATGCAAAGAATAAAGAGAAATAAATCCAAGTATATCACCATGAAAGGGAGCAAGAGAAGAGAGGATCATAGAAAAACTACAAAACAACCACAAAACAAGTAACAAAATGGCACTAAATACATATCAATCAATAATTACTTTGGACATAAATGAACTAAATACTCCAATTAAAAGACATAGGGTGATGAGATATGTGGGGGAAAAAAAGACCCATCTATACACTGTCTACAAGAGACATATTTCAGACCTAAAAATGCCTGCAGATTAAAAGTCAGGGAATAGTAAAACATTCAACATGCAAATGTATATCAAAAGAAAACCAGGATAAGGCAGAAAGAAAGAGAGAGAGAGAGAAAGAAAAAGAAAGAAAGAGAGAGAGAAAGAAAGAGAGAGAAAGAGAGAGAGAGAGAGAGGAAGGAAGAAGGAGAGAAAGAAAGAAGGAAAGAAAGAAAGGGTTAACAAAATAGCCTTTAAAACAAAGATTGTAACAAGAGACAAAGATGGACACTATATAATCATAAAGGAAACACTCCAACAAGAAGTTATAACAATTGTAAATATTTATGCACCCAACATGAAAAAACCCATATACATAAAGCAGTTAATAACAAACATAAAGTGAATAATTGGTAGTAACACAATAGTAGTAGGAGACGTTCACACCCCATTTACATCAATGGACATCATCCAAACATAAATTCAAGAAGGAAAAAGTGGCTTTGAATGAAATATTGGACCAGAAGGATTTAACTGATATATTCAGAACATTCCATTTTAAAACAGCAGAATACACATTCTTTTCACGTGTACATGGGACATTCTCTAGAATAGATCACAAATTAGGCCATAAAACAAGTCACAATGAATTAAAAATATTGAAGTCCTACCATGCATCTTTTGTGACCCCAACAGTATGAAACTAGAAATCAAGCACAAGAGAAAATCTGGAAAGACCACAAATACATAGGGGTTACATAATGCTACTAAACAATAAATGGGTCAACCAAGAAATCAAAAAGGAAAATAAAAAATTACATAATGACAAATGAAACTGAAAATACAATGATCCAAAACTGTTGTGATGTAACCAAAATCCTTCTAAGGGAATTTTATAGCAATACAGACCTACCTAAAGAGCTAGAACAATCTCAAATACACAACCTAACCTTACACTTAAATAAAGGAGCTGCAAAAAGAAGAACAAACACCACCCCCAAACCAGCAGGAGGAAGGAAATAATGAAGACTAGAGCAGAAATAAATGAAACAGAACCTAAAAAACAATGGAACAGATTAATGAAACCAGGGGCTGATTTTTCAAAAATATCAACAAAATTGATAAACCTTTAGCTAGACTCATCAAAAGAAAAGACTCAAACTAAATTAGAAATCAAAGAGGAGAAATAATAATAAACACCACAGAAATACAATTATAAGAAAGTATTATAAATATTATACACCAACAAATTGGACAACCTAGAAGAAATAAATACATTTTTTGAAAAAAACATAACTTCCCCAAGCTGAAGCAGAAAGAAATAGAAAATTTGAACAGAGATGAAGTTGAATCAGGAATCAAAAAAACTCCTGACAAACAAAAGCCCTGGACTATCAGCAATGAAGTTGAATCAGGAATCAAAAAACTCCCGACAAACAAAAGCCCTGGACCAGACAACTCACAGTTGAATTTTACTTAACATATAGAGTTAATAACTATTCTTCTCAAACTATCCCCCCCAAAATGGAATTCATTCCAAATTCATTCTATGAGGCCAGGATTACCCAGCATGCAATCAATGAAAATCTATATCCAGAATTAATCTCTACTCCAACAAGGATAAAATTCTACTCCTTTCACAATAGAAACACTCCAATGTAATTAACCTGCTAGCAGGTTATCTGCGTGAAAACCCCCTCGAATATGCCATATGAGGAATTCAGTGTTTCTATCCATTTATGTCTGATAAGGCACTCAACTTTGGTGAGTGGAAGTGCATGTCAATAAGCACATGAACAGGCTCCATTCCTGCCACCATAGGCTCACTGTTTATGAACCCTTTGGGGAATAACTGTTTTGGTATAGAAAGAGGCTTACTGGTATCCATAGAATGTTTCCTTATATACACTTAATTATTGAAATCCTTCACTGCTGAAGTCAACACTTGGTGAGTATTCACATGGACACAAATATCTTAATTTTTCTCCTATTGAGAGATGTCTACCCACATACCTCTTCCCCAAATTTAATTGTCACCAATTTTCCAATCATATTCTTTTCAAGTCCTTGATCATCAAGCCAAAGAATTGATTACAGCCTAAAACTATTATGTAATCACACTCTAGGCCATTTCTCTTTCAAATAATATGAGCAACCCAATTCACTGCCTAAACTTCTGAATACTGGGATGATTTCCTTACACCTCTGTCTTTCAACAATGTCCTAGAGAGGGTCTGTAGGACTGTAGCTCTCCACTTTCAGGTGATGTCTCCAAGTGGTGCAGAACTATCTGTAAAAGAGACCCACATCATTTTTACTCTGTCCACTGATTTTAGGGAACTCCACATTTTGGGATAGGTGTTGACTGGTAGAGAGGAGAAAGCATAGCAGGAATATTAACAATGAGCCCTGGGCCTCTTCCTCATGTAACTTCTGCCTTCATGCCCTGTCTAGGCCGAATCATGTATACACCACTTCCATTTGATGTAGTATTTCTGTGCATGCCCAACTTCAAGAATTATTAGTTAACCCTCAGTTCATGACAGGCAGCTCCAGTCATATGGTGATTTAGTGGCCTACGGAAAATCACTTAGTAACTGGTAAAGCCCAGTAGCAGGATAAGAGTTGTTTTTCAAAAGGAGAGTATTTATCTGAGGTTGACAGCAGCACCTTGTTCTAAAATTATTAACACCTGTGCTGTGATTCACCTACTGAGACTGCCAAAAGCCTCAAAAAGCATCCCTATGAACCAGTGGAGAGTCAAGAAATATTAAATCTTCCTGGGTTATATGGCCTAACTGGAAGAACAGCTTGCACAGCATGCTGGAACTGTTGCAAAGCATTCTTCCATTCTGAGGCCAATGAAAATAGTATCTTCGTGGTCACTGGACATATGGGATGAACTAACACACCCAAATGTGGAATATGTTTCTTCCAAAATCCAAAGATGTTCACTAAGCATTGTGCCTCCTTCTTGGTTTTAGGAGGGATCAGATACAATTTACCCTTTACCTTAAAAAAATGTATATGGGCAAATGCCACATTTTTGGATCCCTAGAAATTTCACAGAGGTAGAAAACTCCTGAATTTTAGTGTTTTTTCCTACTCTCTGATACACAAAAGCCTTACCGTTGAGTTGAGAGTAGCTACTATTTCCTCTCACTAAGCCCAGTAGGCATAATATCATCAGTGAAATGAACCAGTATGATATTTTGTGGAAGAGAAAGGTTATCAACATCCTGCAAACAGAGAGTTGATGTATCTTTAAGGTAGAACAGTGAAGGTGTAACACTGGCTTTGTCAACTATAAGAAAACTGCTTCTGGTAGGCATTGTGATGAGTCATGCAGGAAAAGACATTTGCAGATCAATAGCTACATACCTGGTATCAGGTTAAGTGTGAATTTGCTATATAAATAAAAAAATACACCTGGTACAGCAGTTACAGTTAGAGTCATCCCTATGTTAATCTTGCAATAATCCATTGTTATTTTTTCAATATATCTGTCTTCTGCCCAAATCAAATAGAGAGTTGAAAGTGGGACTTTTAGGCATTGGCCCTTAAAGTCAATCTTAGTTCCTAAAGCTCCTGGACCATATCTAATTTGATGTACATCATTCTCAAATACAAATTCCAGTGAAAGCCTTAGTAATACAAACAATGTTTCCAACGATCGCCTGTTACAATAACAATATATTTTATTGAACTAATGAAAATAATTATATTTCCATTGTTACAGAACCTGGACTGGATCGCCTAATGTAAGAACCAAGTGGCACTCGGAGATCCTGGAGGATAGGAGGTTTATTTAACGCTGGCAGGCTCAGAGGAGAGTGATCTCCAAAGGTCTGAGCCCCAAGCACAAAGGGGGCAATTTATACACTTCTACTTCTGCATACTTGGCACTTTTGGTGCATGCGCAAAGCGGGACAGGGAGAAGAACCTGGAAAAGCCCCAGGGCAAGGACTGGGACTCTCTCGCTGACTCAGTCAGCCATCCTAGGACAAAGATTTTCCTTATCATTCCCCACTTTGATGTCCCTTTAAACACCTAGTTGAGAGGACATCATTCTGTTTGACTCTGAGGGTTGACTGCAAGGCTTGGCGTGAACACAGACTTAATCATAAACTTGGCCATGGGGTTGGTCCCTATAGACTGATACTGGCCAAACAGGAGAGTGATTCTTGTGGCCCATGATATGGCATTGGGTTCTAGGACTGAGAAAGTGAGCAGTATGCAGTGATTGTTAGGGCAAGAGGATGGGGTGGCGCTGCGTGACAAGGAAATCCAGATGTCCCTATGCTGTTTGAGGCTCCACCAGCCATTGGAACATTGTTCCATTCACAGCCAAGTTGCCACCCATGACTCACATGCCCAGGTTTGTGAGCAGAAATGAGGGCAGGTGTTTGGCTGTTGAGGCATCAGGAGGATGGCATCCATCAAAATGGAGGTTAAACTTTGGTGTGCATCCATCCCAGGTGGAAGAAGTCAGTGGGGGTGCTGGTGCAGGATTGAGGGGGATAAGTTGGAAAGTCCATTTGACAGTAATGGTGATATGAGAGTTTTCTCCCTTTGCTTGGCCGGGCAAGCTAAAGGCAGTGAGGAGGAACAGCACACCAGGTAGCAGAAAACCAGGACTGACTGGGGTCAGGAAAACCATGGTGAAATGCACTCAGGAGTAGACAGCAGAGGGCCAGTAAAAGTGGGATCTATGACCTTAGGTAGAGGGAGCCATTATAGCTAACCCATCAGCAGATGAAATCCATGGACAAGTAAGTGCAGTAATACATCCTAGGGACACCCAATAAGCAATGACAATAGTAAGCCTCTGGGGGAAAGTCCAGTCAGGAGGGGAAACAGTATAGAGTCCAACTTCCAAGATGAGGGAAATCATGCCAATGAGAGTCAGAGCCAGGGACCACAGTGAGCAGGTGTCCATCAGTTAGTGGGGTCTCATCGAAGGTGAAGCCAGAGTGCGTTTGTGAAGTCTGGCTGGACTCTCCACTGGTGCAGCTCCTCATCCGAATGATGAGCTTTCTTCATTCTGGACTGGTGGACCCATGGTGACACCTGAGACCTTGAGGGCAGTAGGGGCAGTCAGAACAACAGTGTGAGGTCCTGTCCACTGAGGTTTGAGGGGGTCTTTCTTCCAATCTTTGACCCAAACTGAGTCCCCTGTCTGGAAGGAGTGTACCTGAGACCCCTTAGGAGATTGGGGCCCTCTCAATGGTGTACTTTTGTAATTTATTTAGGGTGGCCCCCAGGGCCTGAAGCTGCTCCCTTATCCCTTTGTCTCCAACCTGATACAAGTTTCCTGGAAGGCTTCTCAAGCATGGGGGAGGCCATCATATATTAATTCAAATGGGGAGAAACCTGAAGTCCCAGGCGTGCAGCAAGCATGCAAGAAAGCTAGGGGTAGCATATCCGGCCATGGAAGGTTTGTCTCCTGACAAAATTTTGCTAAGGTTCCCTTAAGGGTGCAATTCATTCACTCTACTTTCCCTAAACTTTGGGGCAGGTAAGTGGTGTGGAGTTCCAGGTGACGTTGAGAGATTTGGTCAAGACCTGTACAATGTCTGCCACAAACGTGGGTCTATTGTCGCTATGGATTGTTAATGGCAGGCAGAACTGGGGCATGATCTCCCGCAAGAGGACTTTAGTTACTTCCCTGCTTTGCTCTGTCCTAGTCGGGAAGGCTTCGACCCATCCAGAGTATGTGCATACTATTACTAGGAGATATTTGAACCCCTTGCTCAGCTGCACATCTATGAAGTCTACCTCTAGATCTTCAAAGGGGGTTGCTCCCATTCTCTGGAAACCTGGTGGAGGCCATGGTGCAGACCGAGCATTATTTTTAGCATATGTTATGTATCATTCACTCCAGTATCCTGAGTCTGACAGGAGCTGTAGGAGGGCCTTTGTGCCTTTTGTGCAGTCTACTTGTATGTCACTGGCAAGGAGGAGGTCATTCACATAATGGAGGAGGGTAATCCTGTGGGCCTCTCTTGGGAAGCTGGCAAGGTCCATGGCCAGAACTTCCTCAAAGAGGGTTGGTGAGTTTTTAAACCCTTGCAGGAGGCGTGTCCAAGTCAGTTGCATCTGGCGCCTATATTGGGTTCAGACCATTCAAAGGCAAATATTGGCTGACTCTGGGTAGCTAAGCAGAGGCAGAAGAAGACATCCTTCAAATCTAAGCAAGTGAACCATCTGGCCGACCATGGGATTTGGCCGAGGAGGGTGTATGGATTTGGGACCACTGAGTGCAGAGAGATGGTCACCTTGTTGATGGCCCGCAGGTCTTGAACTGGTCGGTATCCCCCTCCTGGCTTCTTGACTGGCAGGAGTGGGGTATTCCAGACCAACAGGATTTGACTAGAATACCTGCTTCTTGTGGTCAAATGTTCTTGGATGCCGATCTTAACTTCATGTGGAAAGGGGTATTGCCTTTGCCTCTGAGGTTGGGCTCCTGGGATCAGTTCAGCAATGATGGGGCCCAATTCTGGGCTAGTCCAAGTGGGTTTTTTCAGTCCATACTGAAGGGAAGATGAGTCTGAAATCCGGCGGGCTGCTCGGTTGGGCCGCGGCAGAGAATAGCCTCCATTCTTCTTCCCTTGGTGTGGTAATTGCTAGTATTAGAGACCCCATCTCCTCTTGCCTTGGGTTCAATCAGAGCCTAGTGTGTCCAGTGGGCTCAAAGGTTATCTGAGCCCCAAGCTTGGAGAGTATGTCTCAGCCCAGGAGGGGATGGGGCAATCAGGCAGATAAAGGAATTCATGTCAGACCTTGTGGTCCCCAAGTTCGCACTGGTGAGCCTGGCAAAAGGGCTGTTGTATTGCCCGCATCCCAGTGGCCCTGAGGATTGTCAGAATCCTTTTGCAGAAGGGGGCCACTGGGGAGTTGACAACAGTGTGCTCAGCCCCAGTATCAAATATAAAACTTACTGATTGCCCCTCCCACCTTATTTTGACCATGGACTCATGGGGCCCAGGAGGAAAGAGCCGAGTCCCCCTCAGTCTGAGTCCATTCCTGCAAGGCCTATGAGTTCCTCCTCTCAGGGTTCTTCCTTGTAGCGGCTGGGCTTTTGAGCCTTTTCCTGGTTGGGACATTCGTTTTTCCAGTGCCCTTTCTCTTTAGGGTAGGCACATTGATCCCTTGCCAAGGGGGTTCTTGGCTTCCCCCCTTTCAGTGGTTGGGGTCTCCCTGCCTTTGTGTTGTCCTTTTCTTTCAGGGTGGTGTTGAGGAGGATGACTTTCTTTTTCATCTTTTTGTTGGCTTCCCATTTGTCTATGACCTCCCTATTCATGTAGACCTTATTGGCAATCTCTATTAGTTGGGTGATGTTCATCCCGGCAAAACCTTCTAGTTTCTGAAGTTTTTTTCTGATGTCTGGGGCAGCCTGAGCCATGAAAGAGGTGTTTACCATCTGTTGGCTTTCCTGTGCCTTGAGGTCAAATGGAGTGTATATCCTGTAGGCTTCACATAATCTTTTGTAGTAGTCACTGGGGGACTCCCCTGGTTGTTGAGTGACCGAGGATACTTTAGTCATGTTCATGGGTTTCTTAGCTCCTACCTGGATTCCCCAGAGGAGGGCCTCCTGGTACTGGTGGATGTGGGCCTGTCCCTCAGTTGTGGTGAAGACTTATGCTGGGCGCTCTACCTAGGAATAAACCTAACCAAAGAGGGAAAGGATCAGTACTCTGAAAACGGTAGAACAGTTATGAAAGAAATGCAGGAGGACATAAAAAATTGAAAAATTTTCTATGCTTATGGACCCGAAAACTATTGTTAAAGTATCTAATCTACCCAAAGCGATATACACATTCAATGCAATCCTTATCAAGATACCATTAACATTTCCACAGAGCTGGAAGAAACAATCCTAAAATTTGTGTGGAACCAGAAAAGTTCCCAAATGGCCGAAAGAATGTTGAAAAAGAAAAGCAAAGCTGGTGCAATCATAATTCCAGACATTAATCTGTATTATATAGCTGTAATCATCAAGACTACGTGGTACTGGCACAAAAACAGACACATAGATCAATGGAACAGAAAAGGGAACCCAGAAAGGGACCCTCAGCTCTATGGCCAACTAATCTTCAACAAAGCAGGAAAGAATATCCAATGGAAAAAAAAGTCTCTTCAAGAAATGGTGCTGGGAAAACTGGACAACCACATGCAGAAAAATGAAACTGGATCACTTTCTTACACCATACACGAAAACAATTTCAAAATGGAGGGTATTACACTAAATGAAATCAGAGAAAGACAACTATCATATTGTTTCACTCATATGTGAATTTAAAACACAAAACAGATGACCATAGGGGAAGGATGGGAAAAATCAAATAAGATGAGATCAGAGAGGCAGACAAACCATAACAGACTCTTAACTATAGGAAACAAAATGAGGTTTGCTAGAGGGGAGTTGGGTGGTGGGATAGGGAAACCGAGTAATGGCAATTAAGGAAGGCTGTGATTTAATAAGCACTGGGTGTTATATGCAACTGATGATTAACTGAACTCTACAACTGAAATTAATGATACACTGAATGTTAAATAATTGAATTTAATAAAATAAGATTTTAAAAAATTTAAAATGGAAGAAAGACCTAAATGTGAGACAGGAATCCATTAAAATCATACAGGAGAACACAGGCAGCAACCTCTCTGACCTTGGCCACAGTGACTTCTTGATAGACATATCTTCAGAGGCAAACAAAAGCAAAAATGAACTATTGAGACTTCATCAAGATAAAAACCTATGCATAGCAAAGGAAACCATTGTCGAAACTAAAAAAAAATAACTTACAGAATGGGATAAGATATTTGCAAATATTTTATCAGATAGAAGGCTAGTATCCAAAATCTATAAAGAACTTGTCAAACTCAACACTCAAAAACCAAATAATCCAGTAAAGAAATGGGCAGAAGACATGAACAGACACTTCTCCAGGGAAAATATACAAATGGCCAACAAATGGAGTGCCTGGGTGGCTCAGTCGTTAAGCGTCTGACTTCAGCTCAGGTCATGAGCCCAGGGTCCTGGGATTGAGCCCCACATAGGGCTCCCTGCTCTGCAGCTGGGCTTTTGAGCCTTTCCCTGGTTGGGACATTCCCACTCCCCCTGCTTGTGTTCCCTCTCTCGCTGTGTCTCTCTCTGTCAAATATATAAATAAATAAGATCTTTAAAAACAACAACAACAACAAAACAAAACAAATGGCCAACAGACACATTAAAAACTGCTTAAAATCACTAGGCATCAGGGAAATGCAAATTAAATCCACAATGAGATACTACCTCACACCAGTCAGAATGGCTAAAAGTAACAACTCAGGAAACAATGGATGTTGGGGAGGATGTGAAAGGGGACCCTCTTAAGCATGGTGGGAATGCAAACTGGTACAGCCACTCTGGAAAACAGTATGGACATTCCTCAAGAAGTTAAAATAGAGTTACCGTATGACCCAGCAATTGCACTACTTAGTATTTATCCAGAGGATACAGACATGGTGATTTGAAGGGGCACATGCACCCCAATGTTTATAGCAGCAATGTCCACAATAGCCAAAATATGGAATGAGCCCAGATGTCAATCAACAGATGAAATATATATATATATATATAAAGGTGAGGTATATGTATACAATGGAATATCACTCAGCCATAAAAAAAGAATGGAATCTTGCCATTTGCAATGATGTGGATGGAACTAGAGGGTATTATGCTAAGCAAAATAAGTCGGTCAGGGAAAGCCAAATACCATATGATTTCACTTATATGTGGAATTTAAGAAACAAAACAGATGAACATAGGGGATGGGGAAGAAAAATAAAATAAGACAAAATCAGAGAGACTCTTTTTTTATCTTTAAAATTTTTTATTGTTATGTATATCACCATACATTACATCATTAATTTTTGATGTAGTGTTGCATGATTCATTGTTTGTGCATAATACCCAGTGCTCCACGCAGAATGTGACCTCTTTAATACCTATCACCAGGCTAACCCATCCCCCCACCCCCTCCCCTATAGAATCCTCAGTTTGTTTTTCAGAGTCCATCATCTCTCATGATTCGTCTCCCCCTCCGAAAATCAGAGAGACTCTTAACTCTAGGAAACAAACTGAGGGTTGCTGGAGGGAAGGTAGGTGGGGGATGGGGTAACTGGATGATGGGCATTAAGGAGGGCACGTGATGTAATAAGCACTGGGTGTTATATGCAGCTGTAGATAAACATGTTCTGTAATCATTTTGTCTTGGAAATAATTTAGATGTTAATGAATATCTATTATTTATGTTAACTTAGTATAACTTAGTATATCTCTAAGGTTTCTAGTTACCAGAAAAGTTTGAGGAGGAGATGTTAAGATCGTGGAGTTATAAGGGTGTCGTGAGCTTGCCTTTTTCCTCAAACACAGCTAGATCAACATCAAATCATTCTGAACAACTAGGAAATTGATCTGAGGATAAGAAAATAATCTGCACAATTGGAGGGAGACTACATGGCAGATATGAGGTTCAGAGCTGTCAAATGAGGGAGAGAAAAACCGGGGTGCCCCAAGGGGATGGAGCCCTTTTCACAGGGCAAAGTCAGGAAAAGAGGGAGAAAGCAGGAGAGAGAGTGGTGTGTAGGGCTGGCACAATAAGCCATGGTACAGGGGATCCCCTGGGTCACACTGGGAGAGATGGCTCCCCTTCCTGGAGTACATTTGGAAGAGATTATTTTGCCTCTCCAAGGACAATAGGCCCACCAGAAGTCATTGAGCAGCTGCTCAGCAGCAGGGGACAGAGGTGCACAGAGGGCAGATAACCTGGTCGAAACTTTCCCTGGGCATCACAATACTCCAGCCACCATGCACATCTGGGGTAGAACAGTGCTAGGCATGATGCAAGGCTTTCCTCCCAAGGAGGGGAATGGGTCAACACCTTGCCTGGCCTTTTAAGATTTATAATTTTGAGTCCCAGACACTGGCCAGAGATAAAACACAGGAGAACTGTGGCCCCAGGTGTACCAACAACCAGGCATGGACTGGTTGAGGGCGGCGCTCTGACAGTAGCCTGGGATACAGGAGAGGAGACTGTTCGCTTTTCTGTGCAAGCCTACTGAACAGTGGCGGATGTGAGCTCCCCTCCCTGGGGAACGAGAAGTCAGGGTGAAGCCATCTTCAATCCCTCGCCCTCAGCACAATAGGACTTCAGAGAGAAACACAGTGCCTCCAGTGGAGGCCAGAGTCACACCAAACCCCGACTCACCCCAGAACCTAGCAGGGGCATATCCCCGCCCCCCAACCTAGCAGGGGCATCTTTGCAAGAGCAGGTCTGAAAAGGAGCAAGAGCAGTGGGCCTCTCCCTCAGAAGACCAACATGAGTCCCCTGGCATGTACCAAGTCTACTGATCATAGAGTGCTCCAAAGCAACAGTGTCAGTTCTGGTGGAAACAGAACCAGGCTTCTTCTCCCACCACCCCCCACCTTTATTTTTTTTCTTTTTTCCTTGGTAACAGCCTTATAGTTTTTTGTTTGTCAGTTGCTTTGTTACATCATGCTTCCTTTTTTTTTTTCTTCTTTTTTTCCCCCCTTCTTTGTTTCTTTGTTTCTTTCTTTCTTATTCTTGGAAGCAGGCATATAGTTTTTTGTATATCTGTTTGTTTGCTTTTTTATTACTTTTCCTTTCTCTTTTCTTGGATCAGGGCTTTTTTTTTTTTTTTAATCAGGCTTATCTTAAACAAATCAAAGCACATCTAGTTAAAGGTCCAAGCTCTCCCCACTGCAAGTAAGGAGGAACTCTGCAGAGGGATAACCTGTGAGAAAGAGCAGCCAAACACAACAGCAAAGTGCACACAGCATACACCAGAAACACTTCCTGAAATGCCAGGCCCTGGACAGTGTATGAACCCTTCTTAATATAGCATTACTCTCAGGAGCAAGAAACCTAACAACCTTTCATAATACACAAAAGACAGAAACCTAGACAGAATGACAAGATGGAGGAATTCTCCTCAAAAGAAAGATCAAGAAGAAATCACAGCCAGGGATTTGCTCAAAACAGATATAATCTGTTATATATCAGCAATATATCTGAACAAGAATTTTAGAAGAACAGTCATAAGAATACTATCTGGGCTTGAAAGAAGCATAGAAGACCCCAGAGAAATCTTGGCTGCAGAGATAAAAGACCTAAAAACTAGTCAGACCAAAATAAATACTAGAACTGAGATGCAGAACCAACTAGATGTAATCACAAAGAGAATGGAAGAAGCAGAGGATCAAATAAGTGATATACAAGTTACCAAAAAAGTTTGAGACACTATCATTAAGTAGATATATTATAAATCATAATTATGTTGAAATAATTCACTTATAAATTTTATCACACCTCTAATTCACTTGTACTTACCAATTATGTGCAAATTGATCAAAAAATCTCTTTAAGTAAATAAATCTAGTCATCATCCTAAGTTATTTTTCTTGTTGACAAATTAGGCATATATCAAAAAATCTAAACATTTAAACATGGTTCTTATGTCTTTACTTTTAAAAAAATATTACTGTGTTTGACATGCATCATAAAATTCATTCTTGTTGTACATTTCATTCTTAGTTTGGATTTTTAGTTTTATAATCTTAAACACCTAGTAGAATTAATATGTGTGTTTGAATACTAAACTTAGATAGAAAAAAGTATGTTTGCATTACATTTGATATTGATAACTCTGAAACCATGTTTGTTTTTATTTTACCAAGTATTTTAAAAACTAGCTTTAACAGAGACTATCTCAGATGATGTAAATTTAAAAACATTAGATTGGTTTATATATTGCTGAGAGTTTTAAGAACACTTAACATACAGTAGAACTCATTTATCTCTAAGTCAATTTGAATAGAACCCTTTAGGGGATTTTATAAATTAACTTGGAAATAATTTTGGGAGGTAGAAAAATGTCATGTATGCATAAAATACATGTATAAATACATAAACATATATAAACAAGACAGATGTAAACAGAGTTTTTAAACCTTTTTAATTTTTTTAGTTAAATTAAATTTAATTAACATATACTGTATTATTAGTTTCAGAGGTAGAATTTAGTGATTCATCAGTTGCATACAACACCCAGTGTTCATTACTTCAAGTGCCCTCCTTAATGCCCATCACCCAATTACCCCATCCTCTCACCCCATGCCCCTCCAGCAACCCTGTTTGTTTCCTATAGGTAAAGATTCTCTTATGGTTTACCTCCCTTTCTGTTTTCATCTTATTTTATTTTTGCTTCCCTTCCCCTAATTTCATCTGTTTTGTTTCTTAAATTCCACATATGAGTGAGATCATATGGTGTTTGTCTTTCTTTGACTAACTTATTTTGCTTAGCATAATACTCTCTAGTTCCATCTTATTCTAAAATTTTATCCATGGCTCACTACAACATAATAACACAATCTAACTTGTTTTATCTCTACTTTATATATTTATATGAACTGTATTTCTGGCAAGTGGAAAAAGTAAAGGTTACCTATTTAGCAATATTTGTGGAGGACACACTTAAGATTTTCTTTTTCCCTAACATGTAACTGAAGGAAGCTGTGGACCAAATTTTAGGCTATTGATGAGGGAAACATCTACCAGCTGTCTGGACGTCTTCAAAACCAAACTGGGTGGACAAAACATTCAATTCTATCTATTCCAAATAGCTTTTTGTTCTCTTTTCAGCCTCAGTTCATTGCTTTTGGGGGTCTTTAGTTCCTTGAGAGCCCTTGATGAAGGGCAGGGAACCTAAAATTCAAGTGACTTTAGGGAGTTGAGGTGGTGAAGTGCAAGGGAAAAAGTCTGTCAAGCTGAACAGAGGGATGATGGAGATAGCGATCTGAAGGGGGACATATCAAAGGATTTAAGGGAACTGGAGGCAAGATCTAAAGCAGTAAAAGGAAGAAACTGGAACAGAGGTGATGGGAACAGAAAGGTTTAAGAGGAACCAGTTTGGGAAGACCTTAAATTTCCCCAAAAAGCCACTGAATTTCTGAATTGCCTTTAATAAAACCATGCCAACAAAAAATGAATTAGACAAAGTTGGCAAAACACTGTTTCAGCAGGGATTCAAGAAAGGGTTTCAGTCTGCTGATAAGCTCCCAAGTTCTTAACTAATGGAAATTTTATACTTATGAACATAGAGTTTGAGACTCCAATACAGTTTATGCTTCCCTATCTTCTACAAACAGAGAAACCTAGCACTCTAACACAGCATGTCTTTCAATGGGACTCTGACCTACCCTCTAGAGTATACTCAATTCTTAAAAGTCAACATCTGTCCCTACCTGTTAAAGGGGACATTTGTCTGAGTCAGTGGTTTAGGTGTGATGCTCACTAATGGATCCCTGATCAGTAGTCAGTCAGGAATGAAGACAAAGACTTCAAGGGTGCATACTTAGGGTCCTGAGGGAGTGGTCTGGGGCTACAATGATGAAACCGATCTTATCCAAGTCACAGCACGGTAACTATCAAATAAAAAAAAACATAGCTGGAAATTATTTAAAGTGTTCAAAACAGATTTTATTCAGAATTATTGAAATAGGAAAAAAGAGACCTTAGTATAGAATCAGGCTTGATGACAACTTTACAGCAGGGACATGTGGGAATTTATAGCCAAGGAAACTTTTGGAAGTCAGTGAATGGAAAATTCTAAGAAGAAAATTAAGGGTAAAGGAGTTTCTGGCTAAACTGACCTAACAGGATTCTTGCTGAAGACAAGGCAGTCTTATTAGATATCACCTGGTAGATGGTGGAAGATGAGAAACCTGATGGCTACTGAGAGAGATCAGACATGGAGGAAGAAAGACCCTTGTGAAACTGATTAATTAGGGTTCTTGCTAAGATTTTTACAAGCAAGTATTCATATGCACCTACGATAAGCTTCAGGAGCCTGACTAAAGTTTAATCAAGCAAATAATCTTAGTTGATATCAAAAGGGGACTTTGACAGTTACTCCACAGTGGACATAAGTAAGAGTATGTCTGGAATACAGAACAGATCTTAAGAGTTTTTTTCATAGATACCATGCCCTGTGATTAAAGTCAATGGAAAACTACAACAATCTTATCCAAGCAAATTAGCAATGTCCCAGATACTTCAGGAATAAAAGTTTGGGCCACCCTACCTGTTAACAAACCTTAACCAGCTGAGGAGATTGCTGAAGCAGAAAAAATACAGAATTTTTAGGGGGAAAGGCAGTTAAAAATACCAGCTACAATTAAGTGACCAGTTACAGAAACAAAGACTAAATCTGTCATGAGTATTTCCTCCTTAGTTTTATTAGAATATTTTTGCATATATATATGTATATATATGTATGTATATATATGTGTGTGTATATATATATACATATATATAAAGTAAATATCTTTGTTTTTTGTACTCTCTTATTTCCTTATCATGTAACACGAAATATACTGAATTTATATTATAGTATTGTTAATTTTGCATCACAATATTTGTTCCTAGATATCAAAGATAAGAGTGATCTTTACACTAGGACTTTACCTCCTCTTCTGGGGAAGGAGTTAGTGTGTTTCTGATTGTATGATGGGTAGTTTTATCATGCTAGGCAGAATTATGACCTTGTTATTACCTTTGTTTTGAGATTTATTATGGTTTAAGATGATGCTTCTAGGCATCAAGTTGGCAAGGGGAGGGCTGTGATGATTAATTTTATGAATCAACCTTACTGGGTTATCCAGATACCTCATACAACATTATTTCTCTGTGTGTCTAAGAAAGTGTTTCTTCAAGGGATTAGCATTTGATTCAAGAGACTGAATAAACAGATCCACCCTTGCCAGTGTGGGTAGGCATCATCTTATCAGAATAGAGAGCCTAAATAGACCAAAAATGCTGAAAAAGGGCAAATTCCCTCTCTCTCTTCTTGGGCTGGATGTCTACCTTTTCTTGCCCCAGGATATTAGAGTTCTTGGGTTTTTTGGCCACTGAGGTTTCACCAATGCCCCTCTGGTTCTCTGTTCTTTCATCTTGGACTAAATTATACCAGCTTTTCTGGTTCTTCAGCTTGCTGATGGCAGATTGTGGGACTTCTTGAGCTCCATAATTTCATATCTGTATCTTTTATTTACATATTGATATCTATATAATCTATATCTATACCTTTTATTAGTCCTGTTTCTCTGGAAAACTCTAATATTATATTTCACTGTAAAATGAAATGGTGTATATTTCAAAGAGTAACAATAAAATATTTCAAATGTAAATATCAAACTAAAAAAATGGTGGTCTCAGGAATTCAGCTGAATAGGGATCAAACCATTCTGAACACCTATGAACTCAACAGGAGATCGAACAGGAGAATAGCAACAACTCTCTGAACAGAGAAGCGACCACTTACTGGAAGGTAGGACGTGCGGAGAAGTGAATCCGAGTCGATATTCGGGAGGATAGACGGCGGGGGAGGGGGCCTCCGTCGGCCGCTTCTGGCAAGTGATAGAACCGCGGAGCACAAAATCAGAACTTTTAGAAGTTGGATCCGCTGAGGGACGTCGCTGCAGTGGCTAAGCTAAGCGGGGGGGTGGAATCCTCCCGGGACTGTGTGGTCTCAGGACCCTTGGGGTCACAGAAAGACCGGGGGTGCCTGAGTGCGGCAGAGCTCCCAGGTATCAGAGCGGGGAACCTGGCTGCAGATACGGAGCAGAGTCGCGGGCTCTCAGCTCGGGGTTGCCATAAACTGTGATCTGCGGCCCAGTCGGGGCACGGCTCCCCCAGCAGAGACCCAACAAGCAGCAGATCCGGGGAGACTCCCCTTCCTTCCCGGGGAGGAGCGGTGCGGGAACGCACTGCAGGAATCTGCTGGGTTTGGAGACTCCGCGTGGGGTCGGGTGCCAGAGATAGCAACGCTCGATCACAGGCCGGGTGAGCATGGAGTGCGGCCGGAGACTGGGGAGACGGGAGTGACTGCTTTTCTCTGGGGGCACACTGAGGAGCGGGGCCCCGAGTTCTCAGCTCCTCCGAGTGGAGATTGGGAGGCCACCATTTCTGCCCTGGTCCTCCAAAGCTGTACCGAGAGCTTGCAGGGAACAAAAGCTCCTGAGAGCAAACCGGAGCAGCTTCCTTAGCCCCGACCGACAAGGGCGGGGCAATTCCGCCTCCGGCAAAGACATTTGGAAACCACAGCAACAGGCCCCTCCCCCAGAAGATCAACACAAACAGCCAGCAAGCCAAGACCAAGTTGATCGATCAAGGAGAATAGGAGAACTCCAGCGCTAGGGGAACACTGCACATAGATTCATGGCTTTTTTTTTTTTTTGTTTTTTACCATGATTCATTATTTCATCAAAGTTAATTTTTGTTGACTGTTTTTTTTTATTTTTCTTTTTCCCTTTTTCAACCAACATCTTATAAATCCCTTTTAAAAAAAAAAACATTTTTTATCTTTCATTTTTAGAGTCATATTTTATCCCTTCATAGTAGTTACCCTTATTTTTGGCATATATATATAAGTTGTTCTCTCTTTAAAATTTTGAGGTACAGTTTCTTCTAACAGATCAAAATATACCCTAAATCACTAGTGTATGGCTTTGTTCTAGTCTCCTGCCTGATCACATTCTCTCCCTTTTTCCTTTTTTTTTTTTTCTTAAATCTTCTTTCTTTTTTCAAACAACTTATCTTACCAAGTCCTTTTATAAAATCTTTTATAATTTTCATCTTTACAGTCATCTTCCATCCCTTCATTGTATCAACCCTTATTTTGTACATATATGTCTTTCTTCCTTTAAAATTTTAGGAGGCACTTTTTTCTAACAGACCAAAATACGCCCAAAATCTAGTGTGTGGCACTGATCTATGCACTAGCCTGATCATATTTGATCATATTCTGCCTTTTCTGTATTGTTTTGTTTTTGTTTTTATCTTTTTTTTTTCTTTTTCTCTTTCTTTTTTCTTTCTTTCCCTTTCTTTTCCCCTGGTTTCAGGTCTTTTCTGATTTGCATACAGTATATTTGCTGGGGACGTTGTAAACCTGTTAGCATTTTGTTCTCTCATTCATCTATTCTCCTCTGGACAAAATGACAAGACGAAAGAAATCACCTCAGCAAAAAGAACAAGAGGTAGTACCGTCAGCCAGGGACCTACTCAATACGGACATTAGTACGATGTCGGACCTAGAGTTCAGAATCATGACTTTAAAGATACTAGCTGGGCTTGAAAAAAGTGTGGAAGTTATTAGAGAAACCCTTTCTGGAGAAATAAAAGAACTAAAATCTAACCAAATCGAAATCAAAAAGGCTATTGATGAGGTGCAATCAAAAATGGGGGCACTAAATGCTAGGATAAATGAGGCAGAAGAGAGAATCAGCGATATAGAAGACCAAATGATGGAAAATAAAGAGGCTGAGAAAAAGAGGGAGAAACAACTACAGGATAACGAGGGCAGAATTCGAGAGATAAGTGATACGATAAGACGAAACAACACTAGAATAATTGGGATCCCAGAAGAAGAAGAGAGAGAGAGAGGGGCAGAAGGTATATTGGAGCAAATTATAGCAGAGAACTTCCCTAATGTGAGGAAGGAAACAGGCATTAAAATCCAGGAGGCACAGAGAACCCCTCTCAAAATCAATAATAATAGGTCAACACCCCGACATCTAATAGTAAAACTTACAAGTCTCAGAGACAAAGAGAAAATCCTGAAAGCAGCTCGGGAGAAGAGATATGTAACCTACAATGGTAGAAACATTAGATTGGCAACAGACCTATCCACAGAGACCTGGCAGGCCAGAAAGGACTGGCAAGATATCTTCAGAGCACTAAACGAGAAAAATATGCAGCCAAGAATACTATATCCAGCTAGGCTGTCATTGAAAATAGAAGGAGAGATAAAAAGCTTCCAGAACAAACAAAAACTAAAGGAATTTGCAAACACGAAACCAGCCCTCCAAGAAATATTGAGAGGGGTCCTCTAAGCAAAGAGAGAACCTAAAAGCAGCAAAGAGCAGAAACGAACACAGACAACAGACAGTTAACAGTCACCTTACAGGTAATACAATGGCACTAAATTCATACCTTTCAATAGTTACCCTGAATGTAAATGGGCTAAATGCCCCAATCAAAAGACACAGACTATCAGATTGGATTAAAAAACAAGACCCATCAATATGCTGTCTGCAAGAGACTCATTTTAGACCCAAAGACACCCCCAGATTGAAAGTGAGGGGGTGGAAAACCATTTACCATGCTAATGGACACCAAAAGAAAGCTGGGGTGGCAATCCTTATATCAGACAAACTAGATTTTAAAACAAAGACTGTAATAAGAGATGAGGAAGGACACTATATCCTACTTAAAGCGTCTATCCAACAAGAAGATCTAACAATTGTAAATATCTATGCCCCGAACATGGGAGCAGCCAATTATATAAGGCAATTAATAACAAAAGCAAAGAAACACATTGACAACAATACAATAATAGTGGGGGACTTTAACACCCCCCTGACTGAAATGGACAGATCATCTAAGCAAAAGATCAACAAGGAAATAAAGACTTTAAATGACACACTGGACCAAATGGACTTCACAGACATATTCAGAACATTCCATCCCAAAGCAAAGGAATACACATTCTTCTCTAGTGCCCATGGAACATTCTCCAGAATTGATCACATCCTAGGTCACAAATCAGGTCTCAATCAGTACCAAAAGATTGGAATCATTCCCTGCATATTTTCAGACCCCAATGCTTTGAAACTAGAACTCAACCACAAGAGGAAAGTCGGAAAGAACTCAAATACATGGAGGCTAAAGACCATCCTACTAAAGAATGAATGGGTCAACCAAGAAATTAAAGAAGAATTAAAAAAAATTCATGGAAACCAATGAAAATGAAAACACAACTGTTCAAAATCTTTGGGATAGAGCAAAGGCAGTCCTGAGAGGAAAGTATATAGCAATACAAGCCTTTCTCAAGAAACAAGAAAGGTCTCAAATACACAACCTAACCCTACACCTAAAGGAGCTGGAGAAAGAACAGCAAATAAAGCCTAAACCCAGCAGGAGAAGAGAAATCATAAAGATCAGAGCAGAAATCAATGAACTAGAAACCAAAAGAACAGTAGAACAGATCAACGAAACTAGGAGCTGGTTCTTTGAAAGAATTAACAAGATTGATAAACCCCTGGCCAGACTGATCAAAAAGAAAAGAGAAATGACGCAAATCAATAAAATCATGAATGAAAGAGGAGAGATCACAACCAACACCAAAGAAATACAAACACTTATAAGAACATATTATGAGCAACTCTATGCCAGCAAATTTGATAACCTGGAAGAAATGGGTGCATTCCTAGAGATGTATCAACTACCAAAATTGAACCAGGAAGAAATAGAAAACCTGAACAGACCTATAACCACTAATGAAATTGAAGCAGTCATCAAAAATCTCCCAACAAACAAAAGCCCAGGGCCAGATGGCTTCCCAGGGGAATTCTATCAGACATTTAAAGAAGAATTAATACCTATTCTCCTGAAACTGTTCCAAAAAACAGAAATGGAAGGGAAACTTCCAAACTCATTTTATGAGGCCAGCATTACCTTGATCCCAAAACCAGACAAAGACCCCATCAAAAAGGAGAATTACAGACCAATATCCTTGATGAACATGGATGCAAAAATTCTCACCAAAATACTAGCCAATAGGATCCAACAGTACATTAAAAGGATTATTCACCACGACCAAGTGGGATTTATCCCTGGGCTGCAAGGCTGGTTCAACATCCGCAAATCAATCAACGTGATACAATACATTAACAAAAGAAAGAACAAGAATCATATGATCCTCTCAATAGATGCAGAAAAAGCATTTGACAAAGTACAGCATCCTTTCTTGATCAAAACTCTTCAGAGTATAGGGATAGAGGGTACATACCTCAATATCATAAAAGCCATCTATGAAAAACCTACAGCGAATATCATTCTCAATGGGGAAAGGCTGAGAACTTTTCCCCTAAGGTCAGGAACGCGGCAGGGATGTCCACTCTCACCACTGCTATTCAACATAGTATTAGAAGTCCTAGCCACAGCAATTAGACAACAAAAAGAAATCAAAGGCATCCAAATCGGCAAAGAGGAAGTCAAACTCTCACTCTTTGCAGATGATATGATACTGTATGTGGAAAACCCAAAAGACTCCACCCCAAAACTGCTAGAACTCATACAGGAATTCAGTAAAGTAGCAGGCTATAAAATCAATGCACAGAAATCAGTGGCATTCCTATACACCAACAACAAGACAGAAGAGAGACAAATCAAGGAGTCGACCCCATTTACAATTGCACCCAAAACCATTAGATACCTAGGAATAAGTCTAACCAAAGAGGCAAAGGATCTGTACTCAGAAAACTATAAAATACTCATGAAAGAAATTGAAGAAGACACAAGGAAATGGAAAAACGTTCCATGCTCATGGATTGGGAGAATCAACATTGTGAAGATGTCAATGCTACCTAGAGCAATCTACACATTCAATGCAATCCCCATCAAAATACCATCCACTTTTTTTCAAAGAAATGGAACAAATAATCCTAAAATTTGTATGGAACCAGAAGAGACCCAGAATAGCCAGAGGAATACTGAAAAAGAAAAGCAAAGCTGGCGGCATCACAATTCCGGACTTCCAGCTCTATTACAAAGCTGTCATCATCAAGACAGTATGGTACTGGCACAAAAACAGACACATCGATCAATGGAACAGAATCGAGAACCCAGAAATGGACCCTCAACTCTATGGTCAACTTATCTTTGACAAAGCAGGAAAGAATGTCCAATGGAAAAGAGACAGTCTCTTCAACAAATGGTGTTGGGAAAATTGGACAGCCACATGCAAAAGAATGAAACTGGACCATTTCCTTACACCACACACAAAAATAGACTCCAAATGGTTAAAAGACCTAAACGTGAGACAGGAGTCCATCCAAATCCTAAAGGAGAACACAGGTAGCAACCTTTTCGACCTTAGCCGCAGCAACTTCTTCCTAGAAACATCGCCAAAGGCACGGGAAGCCAGGGCAAAAATGAACTATTGGGATTTCATCAAGATAAAAAGCTTTTGCACAGCAAAAGAAACAGTCTACAAAACCAAAAGACAACCAACAGAATGGGAGAAAATATTTGCGAATGACATATCAGATAAAGGGCTAGTATCCAAAATCTATAAAGAACTTATCAAACTCCACACCCAAAGAACAAATAATCCAATCAAGAAATGGGCAGAAGACATGAACAGACATTTCTCCAAAGAAGACATCCAAATGGCCAACAGGCACATGAAAAAGTGCTCAACATCGCTCGGCATCAGGGAAATCCAAATCAAAACCTCCATGAGATACCACCTCACACCCGTCAGAATGGCTAAAATTAACAAGTCAGGGTACGACAGATGTTGGCGGGGATGTGGAGAAAGGGGAACCCTCCTACACTGTTGGTGGGAATGCAAGCTGGTGCAACCCCTCTGGAAAACAGTATGGAGGTTCCTCAAACAGTTGAAATTAGAGCTACCGTTCGATCCAGCAATTGCACTACTGGGTATTTACCACAAAGATACAAATGTAGGGACCCGAAGGGGTACGTGTACCCCAATGTTTATAGCAGTAATGTCCACCATAGCCAAACTATGGAAAGAGCCAAGATGCCCATCGACAGATGAATGGATAAAGAAGAAGTGGTATATATACACAATGGAATATTATGCAGCCATCAAAAGGAATGAGATCTTGCCATTTGCAACGACGTGGATGGAACTGGAGGGTGTTATGCTGAGTGAAATAAGTCAATCAGAGAAAGACATGTATCACATGACCTCACTGATATGAGGAATTCTTAATCTCAGGAAAGAAACTGAGTGTTACTGTAGTGGTTGGGGATGGGAGGGATGGGGTGGCTGGGTGATAGACATTGGGGAGGGTATGTGCTACGGTGAGCGCTGTGTATTGTGCAAGACTGTTGAATCACAGTTCTGTACTTCTGAAACAAATAACGCAACATATTTTAAGAAAAAAGAAAAAGAAGAAGATAACAGGAGAGGAAGAAAAGGGGAGTATGTCAGAGGGGGAGACGAACCATGAGAGATGATGGACTCTGAAAAACAAACTGAGGGTTCTAGAGGGGAGGGGTGTAGGGGGATGGGTTAGCCTGGTGATGGGTATTGAGGAGCGCACGTTCTGCATGGAGCACTGGGTGTTATGAACAAACAATGAATCATGGAACACTGCAGCAAAAACTAATGATGTAATATATGGTGATTAACATATCAATAAAAAAAATAAAAAAAAAACTAAAAAAATGACCTCTTTCAAAAGTGAGAAAGCTCAGTTCTCTTAAATAATCAAGGATATGATAAAAGAAACATGCAGGGCGCCTGGGTGGCTCAGTTGGTTAAGCGACTGCTTTCAGCTCAGGTCATGATCCTGGAGTCCCGGGATCGAGTCCCGCATCGGGCTCCCTGCTCAGCAGGGAGTCTGCTTCTCCCTCTGACCCTCCCCCCTCTCATGTGCTCTCTCTCTCTCTCTCATTCTTTCTCTCAAATAAATAAATAAAATCTTTAAAAAAAAAAAGAAACATGCAGCCTGGGATATTATCTTGAATAAGTTACAGACAGTATCTTTATTTTCTAGGTAGATTACTCAAAAGTAAAAAAAAAAAAAAAAACTCCTATGAAGAACAGACCAGTAATCTAAGAAACTATCATTTTAACAGAGAGAAAGTCAAACTTTCAGTTTGTATCAATACCTTATTGGACTCATCTTAAAATGGATTTTATAGAGTGTGCAGCTAAGATGTGGTGTAGTAGGAAGACCCTAGGCTTCTCTCATCCTTTGAATACACTTGTTAACTATCAAATTATTCTGAATAGTTAAGAAATCAACCCAAAGACTGACAGAACAAACTGTACAACTAGAGGGAGAGAAGAGGCCACACTGAGGAAAGTAGGAAGTGCAGAGATGTGGTTGGGGGGAGAAACAGATCACGGGTGCTGCAGAGTGGAGGGAGCCCTGGTCATGGAGAAAGGCGAAAGGGAGTGGAACACACAAGGATAAGTACAATAACACTTACCCAAGGCCATTGGCTGGGAAAATGAGAGGGGCTGATTTTCGTGAGTTTTTACAACCAGCAGGGCTCAAAGACTGACATTTTAGAGGTCAGCAGTCTCAGCTGGGAAAAAGACCTGAGGACACTGCCCTACTCCTGGAGAGAGGGCACACAAGCAACCCTGGGACAGAGGGCACAATCTGAGGATCACCTAAGGTATATGAGGGAGACACTGCTCTTCTTGGAGCACACCTATGAGAGGTGGCATTGCCTTTCCAGGTACAAAAGAGTAGTCAGGTGCCATTTCCCTTCTGCACCTCTCAGCATAGGCACAGATAGGCTTGCTGAGGGCAGCAAACCCAGACACTGGCTGTTTAGCTTGCTTTACTCCAAATCCCATACGTGTTTGCACTGGTGTGACTGCCCTTTCTGGTCAAACCTGCATCAGTTCCAGCATGGTAAGACCCTCCTAGAGAAGACAGTACAGGTGCCCACTACACCAGGTCCCTAACGTATGAAGTTTTAAAAGTCAGTAGGATTGTCTGGGATAGAGCCCAAAGTGCACTGCACTGCTCCAGGTAGGCAAACAACCTAGAAACAGGCAGCATGAAAAGAGTGATCTGAAAAATGCCTGGGATGCATGAGGGGAAATAATTTGCTCTTCTGGGAGTGTTTCCACGAGAGTAGCAAGCATGGAGACCCCTCTCCATGGACAAAGAAGTGGGCTGGCAATCTTTCCTTCCCCTGCACCTCTGCAAAAACTAACTTTAGTAAGCAGCACAGTGCTTAATCTGGCTGCATAATCTGCTTAACTAAGTGGGGCCTTCCCGTGCTCTGCTGGTACTGCTTTTCCTGGGCAAGTGAGCATAAGGTCCAGCACAGCAGGGCCCTTACCCAAAAGGTCAGCAGAAACCTCTGCATGGACCATATCTACCAACCATAGAGTTCTGCAAGGTTTCAGGCCTAGTGGAAGTATCATCAGGTATCATTTAACAAGCAGACCAGAGCATGCCTAGTTAAAACTCACTTCACTCTAGGCACCTGCGTGGCTCAGTTAGTTAAGGGTCTGCCTTCAGCTCAGGTCATGATCTCAGGTCCTGGGATCGAGTCCCACATTGGGCTCCTTGCTCAGTGGGGAGCCTGCTTCTCCCTCTCCCTCTGCTACCCTGCTCCTGCTCTCTCTCTTAATAAACAAACAAAAAATCTTAAAAAAATAAACAAAACTCACTTCACTTTGCCTAAGGTCCAAACACTGCCCACTGCAGGCAAAGACAGCCTCTGTAGCCAACTGACCTGAGGGATAAAGCAGCCAAAACGCAGTAGCAGAGTTAATACAACACACACCAGAGACACTCTCTGAAGTGACAGGCCCAGGATACTATATGACCTCTTCTTTGTAAAGCCATTAAGCTTAGGAGCAGGAAACAGAATAAGCTTTTCTAGCACAGAGAAGAAGACAGAGGCCCAGATAAAATGAAAAGACAAAGGAATTCACCCCAAAATAAAGAACAAGAAAAGATCACAGTCAGGGATCAAGTCAAAACAGATATAAGTAATATGCTTGATGGAGAAATTAAAGCAACAATCATATGGATACTAGCTGGGCTTGAAAAAAGCATGGAAGACATCATACAGACCCTTAACACAGAGATAAAAGAGTTAAAAACAGTCAGAAATGAAAAATGCAATAACTGTGATTTGAAACCACTGGATATATGACCACAGGATGGAAAAAGCAGAGAAACAAATAAGTGATATAGAAGATAGAATAATGGGAAGAAATCAAAAAGGGAGACAAACCATGAGAGACTCTGGACTCTGGGAAATAAACTGAGGGTTACAGAAGGCAGAAGGGAAGGGAAGGGGGATGGGGTAACTGGGTGATGAGTATTAAGGAGGGCACGTGTTGTGATGAGCCCTGGGTGTTATATGCAACTAATGAATCGTTGAACACTAAAAAAAAAAAAAGAATAATGGAAAATAACGAAGCTGAACAAAAGAGAGAAAGAAGAAGGATGAATCGTAAGAGTAGACTTAGGGAACTCAGTGACTCCATAAAGCATAATAAATTTGTATCATAGGAAGGGAGAGAAGAGAGAGGAAGAGAGACAAAAGGATGAAGAAGGTTTATTTGAAGAAATAATAGCTGGAAACTTCCCTAACCTGGGAAAGGAAACAAACATCCAAATTCAGGAGGCACAGAGAACTCCCACCAAAATCATCAAAAGCAGATCCATACCAAGTTGTAGTTAAATTTGCAAAATGTAGGATAAAGAAAAAAAGCAGGACAAAAGAAGTCCCTAACCTACAAGGGAAGACCCATAAGGCTACCTATACATCTCTCCACAGAAACATGGCAGGCCAGAGGGAATGGCCGAACATATTAAATGTGCTGAATGGGAGAATACTGAAACCAAGAATATTTTCTCCAGCAAAGCTATCATTCAGAATAGGAGAGATGAAAAGTTTCCCAGCCAAACAAAACCTAAAGGAGTTTATGACCACTAAACCATCCCTGCAAGAAATATTAATGGGGATTCTTCGAGTGGAAAGGAGACACCAAAAGTGACAAAGACTAGAAGAACAGAGAAAATCTCCAAAAACATCAACAAAACAATAAATAAATTGACACTAATAACATAGACACATACCTATCAATAATTACTCTGAATGTTAGTGGACTAAATACTCCAATCAAAAGACATAGTGTGACTAAATAAATGAAAAATAAGACCCATTTATATGCTTCCTACAAAAGACTCAATTTATTTTTTTAATTTTATTTTATTATGTTATATTAGTCACCATACAATACATCATTTGTTTTTGAGTGACGATCCACGAATCATTGTTTTCGTATAACACCCAGTGCTCCATGCAGTACGTGCCCTCCTTAATACCCATCACCAGGCTGACCCATCCTCCCCTTTCCTCTAAAACCCTCAGTTTGTTTCTCAGAGTCCATAGTCTCTCAGAGTTCATCTTTCCCTCCGATTTCCCCCCTTCATTTTTCCCTTCCTTCTCCTAATGTCCTCCGTGCTAATCCTTATGTTCCACAAAGTGTAAAACCATATGATAATTGGCTTTCTCTGCTTGACTTATTTCACTCAGCATAATCTCCTCCAGTCCCATCCATGTTGATGTAAAAGTTGGGTATTCATCCTTTCTGATGGCTGAGTAATATTCCATTGTATATATGGACCACATCTTCTTTATCCATTCCTCTGTTGAAGGGCATCTCGGCTCTTACCACAGTTTGGCTATTGTGGACTTTGCTGCTATGAACATTGGGGTGCATATGGCCCTTCTTTTCACTACATCTGTATCTTTGGGGTAAATACCCAGCAGTGCAATAGCTGGGTCATAGGGCAAATCGATTTTTAATTTTTTGAGGAACCTCCACATTGTTTTCTTTTTTTTTTTAAGATTTTATTTATTTATTTGACAGAGAGAGAGACAGTGAGGGAGGGAACACAAGCGGGGGAGTGGGAGAAGGAGAAGCAGGCTTCCTGCTGAGCAGGGAGCCCAATGTGGGACTCGATCCCAGGACCCTGGGACCATGACCTGAGCCGAAGGTAGACGCTCAACGACTAAGCCACCCAGGCACCCCACACTGTTTTCCAAAGTGGCTGTACCAACTTGCATTCCCACCAACACTGGAAGAGGGATCCCCTTTCTCCACAACCTCTCCAACATTTGTTGTTTCTTTCCCTGTCCATTTTTGCCATTCTAACTGGTATAAGGTGGTATCTCAATGTGATTTTAATTTGAATTTCTCTGATGGCTAATGATGATGAACACTTTTTTATGTGTCTGCTAGCCATTTGTATGTCTTCTTCAGAGAAGTGTCTGCTCATGTCTTCTGCCCATTTTTTGACTTGATTATTTGTTTTTTGGGTGTTGAGTTTGAGAGGTTCTTTATCGATCTTGGATACCAGAACTTTATCTGTAGTGTCATTTGCAAATATCTTCTCCCATTCTGTGGGTTGCCTCCTTGTTTTGTTGACTGTTTCCTTTGCTGTGCAGAAGCTTTTTATCTTGATGAGGTCCCAAAAGTTCATTTTTGCTTTTGTTTCACTAGCTTTTGGAGATGTATCTTGAAAGATGTTGCTGTGGGAAATGTCAAAGAGGTTACTGCCTCTGTTCTCCTCTAGGATTTTGATGGATTCCTATCTCACATTGAAGTCTTTCATCCATTTTGAGTTTATCTTTGTGTATGGTGTTAGAGAATGGTCAAGTTTCATTCTTCTGCATGTGCTGTCCAATTTTCCCAGCACCATTTATTGAAGCGAATTTTTTTCCACTGCATATTTTTCTTGCTTTGTCAAAGATTATTTGACCATAGAATTGAGGGTCCATAGCTGGGCTCTCTATTCTGTTCCATTGGTCTATATGTCTGTTTTTGTGCCAGTACCATGCTGTCTTGGTGATCAGTGCTTTGTAATATAGCTTGAAATCAGGCAGCGGGATGCCCCAGAATTTTTTTCTTTTTCAACATTTCCTTGGCGATTCAGGGTCTTTTTTTTATTACGTACAAATTTTATGATTGTTTGTTCCAGCACTTTGAAAAATGTCATTGGAATTTTGATTGGGATGGCATTGAAGGTATAGATTGCTCTGGGTAGCATAAACATTTTAACAGTATTTATTCTTCCGATCCCTGAGCATGGGATGTTTTTCCATCTTTTTGTGTCTTCAGTTTCTTTATTGAGTGTCCTGTAGTTCCTACAGTATAGGTCCTTTACGTCTTTGGCTAGGTTTATTCTGAGGTATGTTATGGTTTTTGGCGCTATTATAAATGGAATCGTTTTTCTAATTTCTCTTTCTACAGTTACATTGTTAGTGTATAAGAAAGCAACTGATTTCTGTGCATTGATTTTGTATCCTGCCACATTACTGAATTTAGACCTAGAGACACCTGTAGTTTGAAAGTGAGGATAGAGAAATATGTATCATGCAAGCGGACATCAAAAGAAAGTCAGATTAGCTATACTTAGACAAATGAGGTATTTTCTTTTCTTTTTCAAGTTTTTAATTTAAATTCTAGTTAGTTAACATATATGGCAAAATTGGTTTCAGGTGTAGAATTTAGTGATTTATCACTTACATATAACACCCAGTGTTCATCACAAGTGTACTCCTTAATGCCCACCACCCATTTAGCCCATCCCCTCAACCACCACCCTCCAGAAACCCTCAGTTTGTTCTCTATAGTTATGGTTTGCCTCCTTCTCTCTCTCTCTCTCTTTTTTTTTGTTTTGTTTCTGAGATTCCACCATGACTGAAATCATATGGTATTTGTCTTTCTCTAACTGACTTATTTCACTTAACATAATACTCTCTAGCTCCATCCATGCAAATGGCAAGATTTCATTCTTTTTCATGGCTGAGTAATATTCCATCACACACACACACACACACACACACACACACACACACACACACACACATCACTTCTTTTCTATCCCCTCATCAGTTGAAGGATGTTTGGGCTCTTTCAATAGTTTGGCTATTTTTGATAATAATGGTAAAAACATTGGGGTGAATGTGCCCCTTTGAAACTATATTTTTGTATCTTTTTGATAAATACTTAGTAGTGCAATTGCTGGGTCATAGAATAGTTCTGTTTTTAACTTTTTTTTAAGATTATTTATTTTAGAGAGTAAGAAGGGTGGAAAGAGAGAGAGAGAGTGCGCATGAACACAGGGGCGGGGGGACAGAGGGAGAGAATCTTAAGCAGACTCTGCACTGAGCATGGAACCAGATGTGGGACTTGATCTCATGATCCTGAGATCATGACCTGAGCCGAAAACAAGTCATTCACTCAACTGACTGTGCCACCCTGTTGCCCCTGGATCAGATCATCCTAACAGATATATTCAGAACATTTAATCTTGAAGCACCAAAATATACATTCTTTTCAAGTGCACCTGGGAGAGTCTCCAGAATTAATCACATACTATATCACAAATATGGTCTTAACAAGTACAAAACGATTGAAATAATACTATCCATATTTTCTGACCATGATACTATGAAAGTTGAAGTCAACCACAGGAAAAATATTGGAAACACCACAAATATAGGGTGGTTAAAAAACATGCAACTAAACAATAAATGGGTCAACCAGGAAATTAAAGAAGAAATTTAAAAAATATATGGGAAAAATGAAAATGAAAACACAATAGTCCAAAACATCTGGGACTTAGTGCATGTATTCATAGGAGGGAAGTATATAGCAATACAGCCAGACCTGAAGAATCAAGAAAAATCTCAAATGAACAACGTAATCTTATACCTAATGGAGCTAGAAAAAGAACAACAAACAAAGCCTAAAGCCAGCAGAAGAAGGGAAATACTAAAGATCAGAGCAGAAATAAAAGATAAAGTAACTAAGAAAACAGTAGAACAAATCAATGAAACCAGGAACTGATTCATTGAAAAAATTTAAAAAAAATTATAAACCCCTAGCCAAACTTAACAAAAAGAAAAGAGGATGGACCCAAATAAATAAAATCACAAACAATAGAGGAGAAAAAAAACAGCACAGAAAACAAACAATTACAGGAGAATATTATGAAAAACTATATGCCAACAAATTGGACAACCTGGAAGAAATGAGTAAATTTGTGGAAACGTAAAAACCACCAAAAATGGAACAGGAAAGACCCCACTAAAAAGGAGAACCACAGGTTAATATCCCTGAGGAACTCTGATACAAAAATTCTCAAAAAGATACTAGCAAATGGAATCCAAGAGCACATTAAAAGAGTCATTCTCCATAGTCATGTGGAATATATTCCTGGACTGCAAGCATTGTTCAATATTTGTAAATTAATCAAAATGATACACTACATTAATAAAAGAAAGGGTAAGATCTATGTGATCCTCCCAATAGACTCAGGAAACACATTTTACAGTACAACATCATTCTTATAAAAACGCTTCACAAAGTAGGTTTAGAGGAAATACACCTCAACATCATAAAGGCCATATACAAAAGACCCACATCTAATATCATTCTCAATGGGGAAAAACTGAGAGCTTCTCCCCTATGTGCATGAACAAGACAAGGATGTCCACTCTCATCATTGTTATTTAACTAGTACTGGAAGTCTTACCCTCAGTAATCAGACAACAACAAGAAATAAAATGTATCCAAATCATCAAGAAAGAAGCCAAACTCACTATTTGCAGATGACATGATACTGTATATACAAAACCATAAAGACTCCATTAAAAAAAAATTGCTAGAACTGATATACAAACTTAGTAAAGCCACAGGATACAGAATCACTGTACATAAATCTGTACACCAATAATAAAGCAGCAGAATGAGAAATCAAGCAATCAATCCCATTTACAATTGCACAAGAACCACAAGATATCTAGGAATAAACCTAATCAAAATTAGAATGGCAAAAATTGACAAGGCAAGAAACAACACATGTTGGAGAGGTTGTGGAGAAAGGGGAACACTCTTACACTGTTGGTGGGAATGCAAGTTGATACAACCACTTTGGAAAACAGTGTGGAGGTTCCTCAAAAAATTAAAAATAGAGCTACCATATGACCCAGCAATTGCACTCCTGGGTATTTACCCCAAACACAGATGTAGTGGAAAGAAGGGCCACATGCATGCCAATGTTCTTAGCAGCAATGTCCATAATAGCCAAATTGTGGAAAGAGCTAAGATGCCCTTCAACAGATGAATGGATAAAGAAGATGTGGTCCATATATACAATGGACTATTACTCAGCCATCAAAAATGATGAATACCCAACTTTTGCATCAACATGCATGGGACTGGAGGTTATTATGCTAAATGAAATAAGTCAAACAGAGAAAGCCAATTATCATATGGTTTCACTTATTTGTGGAACATAAGGAATAGCATGGAGGACATTAGGAGAAGGAAGGGAAAAATAAAGGGGGGAATCAGAGGGGGAGACAAACCATGAGAGACTATGGACTCCAAGAAACAAACTGAGGGTTTTAGAGGGGAGGGGGTAGGAGGACGGGTTATCACAGTGATGGGTGTTAAGGAGGACACGTATTGCCTAGATCACTGGGTGTTATTCTCAAACAATAAATCATGGAACACTACATCAAAAACTAATGATGCGGGGCGCCTGGGTGGCTCAGTTGGTTAAGCAACTGCCTTCGGCTCCAGTCATGGTCCCAGGGTCCTGGGATCGAGCCCCGCATCGGGCTCCCTGCTCGGCGGGAAGCCTGCTTCTCCCTCTCCCACTCCCCCTGCTTGTGTTCCCTCTCTCTCTGTCTCTCTCTGTCAATTAAATAAATAAAATCTTTAAAAAAAAAAACTAATGATGCACTGTATGGTAACTAACATGACATAATAAAAAAATAGGAAAATACAACAGTAAAAAAAAGGAGTAAAAGATCTGTACTCTGCAAATTATAGAATACATATGAAAGAAATTGAAGATAACACAAAGAAATGGAAAAAAAACTTGCTATGCTTATGGATTAGAAGAAAAAATATAGTTAAAATGTCTATTCTACCCAAAACGATCTATACATTTAATTTAATCCCTATCAAAATACCAACAATGTTTTCCACAGAGCTAATACAAACAATCCTAAAATTTGTATGGAACCCCAAAAGAATCCAAATACCTAAAGTAATCTTAAAAAAGAACAAAGCTGGAAGCATCACAGTTCTGGACTTCAAGCTATATTACAAATCTGCGGTGATGAAGACAGCATGGTACTGGCACAAAAACAAACACATAGGTCAATGGAACAGAATAAAAAAACCAGAAATAAACCACATCTATATGATCAACTAATCTTCAACAAAGCTGGGAAGAATATCCAATGGAAAAAAGACAGTCTCTTCAACAAATGGCGTTGGGAAAACTGGACAGCCACATGCAGAAGAATGAAACTGGACCCCTTTATTACACCCTACACAAAAATAAAATCAAAATGGCTGAAAGACCTAAATGATAGGAAACTATCAAAATTTTAGAGGCAACCACAGGCAGTAACCTCTTGATGTTGGCTGCAGCAAATTCTTTTTAGACATGCCCCTGGAGGCAAGAGAAATAAAAGCAAAAAAATAGTTCAAAAATGAACTATTAGGACTTCATTAAGATAAGAACCTTCTGCATGGTGAAGGAAACAATCAACAAAAACTAAAATGCAGCCTCTGGAATGAGAGAAGATATTTGCAAATGGCATATATGATAAAGGGTTAGTATCAAAAATATATAAAGAACTTATCAAACTCAATCCCCCCAAAAAATGATCTAGTTAAGAAATGGACAGAAGACATGAATAGATACCTTCCCAAAGAAGACATACAGATGGCTAACAGACATATGAAAAGACGTTCAAAATTACTCATCATCAGGGAAATACAAATCAAAATTACCATGAGATATCACCTTACACCAGTGAGACTAACTAAAATTAGTAACACAGGAAATAACAGATGTTGGCAAGGATGCAGAGAAAGGGGAACCCTCTTGCACTGTTGGTGGGAATGAAAATTGGTGCAGCTCTGGAAAACAGTATGGAGGTTCCTCAAAAAGGTAAAAATGGAACTACCCTACTATTCAGCAATTGCACTATTAGGTATTTACCCAAAGGATACAAAAATAGTGACTTGAAGGGATACATGCACCTTGATATTTATAGCAGCATTATCAACAATAGTCAAATGATGGAAAGAGCTCAAATATCCATGGCATGATGAATGGATAAAGAAATGGTACATATTTACAATGGAATATTACTCAGACATGAAAAAGAAAGGAATCTTGCCATTTTCAACAACATGGATGGAAATGGAGAGTATTATGCTAAAAGAGATGAGTCAGTCAGGAAAGTCAAATACTATATGATTTCATTCATATGTGGAATTTAAGAAACAAAACAGATGAGTACAGTGAAAAAATAAAAGGTGAGGCAAACAGGAAACAGACTCTTGACTGTACAGAACAGAGAATTACCGGAGGGGTGGGAGGTGGGTTAGTTTGCTGATGGGTATTAAGGAGGGCAGTTGTTGTGAGCACTGGGTGTCATACGTACGTAATGAATCACTAGATTCTATACCTGAAACTAATAATTACACTGTATGTTAAGCAACTAGAATTTAAACGAAAAATTAAAACAAATAATTAGACAGAATCTCATAAATGTATCCATTTAATCTTAGCCAGATTTGACCTCACAGAACAAAATTATTTTCCCATAAACCTGCAACCTTCTATATCCATTCAGGTTCTATATTATTCTTTTGTTTCTCTCTTCTCATTTTTAAAGATATTTTATTTATTTATTTGAGAGAGAGAGAGAGCAGGTTCACAAGCAGGGGGCAGGGCAGAGGGAGAAGCAGACTCCTTGCTGAGCAGGGAGCCTTATGCGGGGCTCAATCTCAGGACACTGGGGATCATGGTCCAAGCCAAAGGCAGATGCTTAACCAACTGAGCCACGCAGCTACCTCTCTTTCCTCATTTTTTTTTAAGGACAAAATTACTCCTATTTTTTTCCCTAAAAAACAAACAAAAAACAGATGTCTTACATTCTTTGCATTCTTTTCATATAAAAACACATTAAAGTTGCTTTTCATACTCTGCATAAAAGTTTTTCCTTCACTCAATTTCTAGTAGTTATATTTTAACATATTGATGATAATTGTTAACCAATATCATCTTTATTTTACAGCAAAACCTAGGAAGTAAACCATTATAAATTGTCTTATACAGTACTCTGCAGATTAGCAAATTTTATGAATGTACCATCTCATGCCATCTCTAGAGGTATATGCTTTGTATGATAAAATTCTCCATGTTTATTAACAAAACCTAATATATTTAGCCTCTTTGTACCATATGAAAATAGGAAGCTAAAAGTATGTAAGCTTATGCTTAATAATAAATGTTTCAGCACTTTAGCTTATCTAGAAATTATTTAGATATTCAATGGATATCTATTACTTAATTTTGCATAACTCTAAAGTTGTAAGTTACCAAAATATTTTGGAAACCATTTTTAAGCAGACATATTACAAAACACAATTATTGTTAAAATGAAGTTTGTCAGAATAATGACTCAATTTCATTAAAATTAATCTTATTTGTATAATCTTAAACATCTAGTACTTATAATATTGGTTTATTTGACTAGTAAATGGAAGTAGAATAAAATGTATGCTTGCATTATATTTAATGTTCTCTGAGGATATACCTGTATTTTTAAATCAACAATGTTAAATTAGTCTTATGTATGTATGGAATTATTGAATCACTATATTGTACACCTGAAACTAGTATTACACTGTATGTCAACTAACTGGAATTAAAATAAAAACTTTAAAAAAGTAGTCTTCAGCGCGGACCACAGGGGAAGGGAGGGAAAAATGTACAGGAAGATATGAGAGAGGGATACAAACCATGAGAGACTATGGACTCTGGGAAATAAACTGAGGGTTACAGAAGGGAGGGGGGTGGGGAATGGGGTAACCAGGTGATGGGTATTAAGTAGGGCACATGTTGTGATGAGCACTGGGTGTTATACACAACTAATGAATCACTGAATACTACGTCAAAAGCTAATGATGTACTACATGCTGGCTAACTGAACATAATAATAATAATAAAAAAGTAGTCCTATTTACCTAAACCATGTACATTTTAAGACATTTGAGCTGAAGGGTGCTTGCATGGCTCAGTCGGTTAAGTGTCTGGCTCTTGATTTCTGTTCAGGTCATGATCTCAGGGTTGTGAGACTGAGCCCTGCACTGGGCTGCACACTCATCACAGAGACTGCTCGAGATTCTCTCCCTCTCTCTGCCCCTCCCTATGCTCACTCTCTCACTCTCTCTCTCTCAAAATAATAAATAAAATATTTTAAAAAATAAAACATTTCAGGGGCGCCTGGAAGCGACTGCCTTCGGCTCAGGTCATGATCCTGGAGTCCTGGGATTGAGTCCCACATCGGGCTCCCTGCTCACCAGGGAGTCTGCTTCTCCCTCTGACCCTCTTCCCTGTCGTGCTCTCTCTCTCATTCTCTCTCTCTCAAATAAATAAATAAATAAAATCTCTAAAAAAATAAAACATTTCAGTTGGTTCCTATATTTCTGGGATATAGAAGTATTTAATTTATATAAGTGTTTATTTTCTCTAAGCCAATTATGATAGAAATCCTTTAAGGAATGTTATAAATAAATTAAGTAGTACCATCAGAAGATTGGAAAATTACACACACACACACACACACACAAATGCAAGGAGAAATTTTATGATTTTCAGTTTTAAAATTTTAGCTAAGAGTCAGGCATAAATATAATACAAAACTCACTAGCTTATATAAGAGTTGGTTCTCTCTTTTTTATTGCCCCATTTTATATTTTTATTGCAAATATACTAATGGCAAATGGGAAATGTTAAAGGTTATCTGTTCAATATGAGGTTTAAGCTTTTTACCAATAATTATGGAGAAGTCTTTTAAGATTTCTCTTGCTCTGATAGGTAATCTTATAGGGCTGTGGAATACATTTTAGGAGAGAGACTGAGGTGACATAGAGCAGCTCTCTGGTCATTTCTAAAGCCTCTCTGAGTGGACTATGGATTCTGAGAAACAAACTGAGTGTTCTAGAGGGGATGGGGTGGGGGATGGGTTAGCCTGGTGATGGGTATTAAAAAGGGCACGTTCTTCATGGAGCACTGGGTGTTATACGCAAACAATGAATCATGGAACACTACATCAAAACAATAAAAAAGCCTCTCTGAGTGGATAAAATATCCATTCTGTTTCCGATTAGTTTTTTTTTTTTTCTTTTCTGCCTCAGGTAGTTGCTTTTTGGAGTCTTTGAGTTTTTGAGAGCCCCTGATAGGGCCAAGGCCTAAAATTCCACTGACTATAGGGACTTGAGGAGCTGGAGTCAGAAAAGAAATGTCTGGCAGGAGTGAAGAGAGGGTGGAGAAGGCAAGACTTGAAGGAAGACATATGAAAGGGTACAAAGAGCAAAGGTGGTAAAAGGAGGAGTGGAAGTAATGGAAAGATAGAGTTCTTAGAGGAGCCAGTGTGGGGAGATATTAAATTTCCCAAAGAAGCCAATAAAGTTCCAAATTATTTTTAGCTAGTTAATGATACCAAAAAGGAGAAGTAGAGAGAGTTAATGATGTAGTAGTATATTGTCACTTGGAGTTTAAGACGGGGTGGGAATGCAAGCTGGAACAGCCACTCTGGAACACAGTATGGAGGTTCCTCAAAAAACTAAAAATAGAACTATCCTACAACCCAGCAATTGCACTACTGTATATATGAACCACATCTTCTTTATCCATTTGTCTGTTGAAGGGCATCTCAGCATCCATCAACATGGATGGAACTGGAGGGGATTATGCTAAGTGAAATAAGTCAAGCAGAGAAAGACAATTATCATATGGTTTCACTCATATATGGAATATAATAAATAGCATACAGGATCATAGAGGAAGGGAGGGAAAACTGAATTGGAAGAAATCAGAGAGGGAGACACACCATGAGAGACTATGGACTCTGGAAACCAAATTGAGGGTTACAGAAGGGAGGGGGATGCGGGATGGGGTAACTGGGTGATGGGTATTAAGGAGAGTGTGTGTGGTGATGATCATTGGGTATTATATGCAACTAATGAATCGTTGAACACTAAATCAAAAACCAATGATGTACTATATGTTGGCTATTTGAACATAATTAAAAAAAAAAAAAAGACAGGGGGTGTTCTGTCAACTGAGAAGTTCCCATTGGAGAAACAGGATTAAGATGAGAGAACAAAGAGACCTCAAGGAGAACCAGAATTAAATAATGAATGGCAATTATCAAAACAACAAGAACTAACTAGTATTGCCAAGGAGGGAAGAAACCCAATTGCACCTGTTGGTGGAAATGTAATTTGATGCAACCACTACGGAAAACAGTATGGAGGTCCATCAAAAATTTAAAAATAGAACTACCATAGAATCCAGGATTTCTCTTCTGGTTATTTACATGAGGAAAGTGAAATCACTATCTTTAAAAGATATCTGCATCCTCATGTTTCCTGCAGCATTATATACAATAGTCAAGACATGGAAACTACCTAACTGTCCAATGACATATACATAGAAAATACACACACACACAGTCATACACACAGTGAAATAGTATTTGGTCACAAAAAGGGGACCTGCTATTTGTGACAATATGCTAAGTGAAACAAGTCAGAGAAAGACAAATACTGTATGATCTCATTTATATGTGAGATCTAAAACGCACAAACAGACAAACAAACAAATTCATAGATAGAATAAATTGGTGGTTGCCAGGGGTGGGGCATGGGGGATAAGTGAAATGGCTGATATATGTCAAAAAGACCAGGAAGACAAATTTTGTTCTAACTCAAGAGTCAGGGTAGGAGCCCTACTCAAAACAAGAAGGGGAACAACAAGGACTTCATTCCCAGCAGATACCTTTCATTAAAAGTCTGGGAGTCTAGCATAGAGGTGAGGGTCCATTTCTGAGTACTCTATTCTGTTCTATTGATCTATGTGTCCATTTTTGTGCCAGTACCATACTCTCTTGATGATTGCAGCTTTGTAATAGAGCTTGAAGTCCAGAATTGTGATTTTCTTTTCTTTTTCAACATTCTTCTGGCTATCCGGGGTCTTTTCTGGTTCCACACAAACTTTAGGATTATTTGTTCCATTTCTGTGAAAAAAGTTGATGGCATTTTGATAGGAATTGCATTAAATGTGTAGATTGCTCTAGGTAGCATAGACATTTTAACAATATTTGTTCTTCAAACCCATGCGCATGGAACGTTTTTCCATTTCATCGTATCTTACTCAATTTCTTTCAGGAGTACTCTATAGTTTTCTGAGTACAGATTCTTTGCCTCTTTGGTTAGATTTACTCCTAGGTATCTTATGGTTTTAGGTTCAGTTGTAAATGGGATAACTCCTTAATTTCTGTTTCTTTTGTCTCACTGGTGTATAGAAATGCAACTGATTTCTATGCATTGATTTTATATCCTGCCACTTTACTGAATTCCTGTATGAGTTCTACCAGTTTTTGGGTGGAGTTTTTTGGGTTTTCCACATAAGGTATCATATCATAGAAGATATGAACAGACATTTCTGAAAAGAAGACATTCAAATGGTCAACAGACACATGAAAAAGTGCTCAACATCACTCAGCATCAGGAAAATACAAGTCAAATCCACAATGAGATACCACCTCACACCAAGCAGAATGGCTAAAATGAACAAGTCAGGAAATGACAATGCTGGCAAGAATGCAAAGAAATGTGAACCTTCCTGCGCTGTTGGTGGGAATGCAAGCTGGTGCAGCTTCTCTTGAAAATAGTACGGAGGTTCCTCAAAATGTTGAAAATACAGCTACCCTATGACCCAGCAAATGCACTACTGGGTATTTACCCCAAAGATACAAATGTAGTAATCCAAAGGGGCACTGCACCCCAATGTTTATAGCAGCAACGTCCACAATAGCCAAACCATGGAAAGGGCCCAGATGTCCACCGACAGACAAATGGATAAAGAAGATGTGGTGTATATATACAGCGGAATATTATTCAGCCATGAAGAAATGAAATCTTCCATTTGCAATGACATGGATGGAACTAGAAGGCATTATGCTAAGCGAAATAAGTCAATCAGAGAAAGACAATTATCATATGATCTCACTGATATGAAGAATTTGAGAAACAAGGCAGAGGATCATAGGGGAAGAGAGGAAAAAAAATGAAACAAGATGACACCAGAGGGGGAGACAAACCATAAGAGACTCTTAATCTCAGGAAACAAACAGGATTGCTGAAGTGGAGGGGGGTGGGAGGGATGGGGTGGCTGGGTGATGGACATTGGGGAAGGTATGTGTTGCGGGAGCGCTGTGTATTGTGTAAGACTGATGAATCACAGACCTGTATCTCTGAAACAAATGATTCATTATATGTTAATAATTAAAAAAAAGAAGTCTGGGAGTCTACCTTAGTTTCAGTATGTACTCAAAATTGTAAGAAGCAAAATCTGTCCTCATCATTGCTTCAACAGACATTTGTTCAGAGCATTAGTTCAGGACTTGGACTCACCACCATAACAGCAAGAAGTTTGAAGGTGACACAAAGGACGCTTTGCTGCTTAGAAGTCCAGTTGTAATGTCTGAGGAGAGTCCAATGGTGGTTCCAATCCAGATCCAAGCTGTGAAGACCATAACTATCAAAGATAACAAAGCCACACACTAGTTAAAGTGTAAGGATGTATTTTAATCACAAATATGTGACTTGAACTCAACTTCTATTTGCTCAGAGGTGATTGGTCTTTTTAAAGGAAAATGAGGGAGTAGGGAGGGGGTAAGCGGGGCCTCAACAGTCAGGGAAGTGAAAAATTACAAGAAGTGGGAAATGGGATTGATCCATATGGAACTCATCTGGGTTTGTTATCTAGCACTTATCAAAGTTAGGCTCCTACCTTCCCACAGAGACTGGGAAACTAGGACCCTTATCAAGAGGTGGCTGCCACAAACAGCAAATTCTTTTGCTTGAATTTTCTCAGGCACGCACTTTAATCCCAGAGTGGGGGTGGGGTGAGGTGTGGGGGTGGGGTGAGGTGTGGGGAGTCTAGGGTCATCCTAAGGATGCAGCTTGAACTCTTAGAACCTAGGGCAGTTTTTGTTCAAGTCTCTAGGCGAAGTTTGTTATGTTCAGGTATGTACTATTTATCCTTGATAAATAAAGTATTACTAATATACCAATATTAGGTTTGGATAACTATTGCTACTTCATCCCCACAAGCAGCTGATGAAGGCAATGCAGCAGGAAAGCTCTCTGCTGTGAGACAAAGGAGAAAATGACGAGGTTTGTGTCCGGAAATCAAAGAACCTGTAAGAGGACAGAGGCAAAGCACGACATACGCTCCAGGGAGAAAGGGCTTTTAAGAGGCGCGCCCACACAGGACCGCGGCACCTTGGCGCCCCCTACAGGCATCAACTTTGTGCTCCGGTGGGGTCCCTTTGGCTCAGCGGCGCTTGAGTCTTCTACACAGCATTCTGCTCTTAGCCTCCCACCTGTGGAGGTCAGAGGGCGCTGTAGCCCCTCTGAATGTTCCAATCAATGTATCCATCCTAAGCACATGCACCAAATGACTAAGAGACCTGAGCCTGCACTCAGAGGGAGGGTTGTGAGGCATGGGGGAAGCAAATAGGAACATTCAGGATCCCTGCCAGTCCACTAGCCTGGAAACTCTCTCTGCGGCCTCCATCCTGGTTCCTCAATAGCACACCTGGTAATGTCCAGGGACCTAGCCAATGGACAGAAACCATCCTCATTTGTTTTGATTGCCTTCCTGACAGGCAGACCTTATGGGCAGGGAATAACATTTCAAAGAACAAGACACAGAATTTCGAAATTCCCCAACACCATATGCATTCTTTTGTGGACTGCTCCTGCATTATTTCTGACTTTCCTCTCACCTGCCCAATCCCATCATGGTCTGCCCTTCATGCTCCTGAAATCCTCACAAATTGCTGTTCCCAAAGGTCCTTGGAATCCACTGGCTTCTTCACATGCCCTTGCCTGTGGTGAGGGAGGATACACTTTTTCTTCTCCTCTCTGCCCTCCCAATTTTGCATCATCATTCACTATTCCTCATATTTCCTCATACTTCTGGCACTTCCTCCAAGAAGTCTTCCTTGTGCATCCCATTGCAAGTCTGATTCCTTCTTCTGAAGTACAGCTCTCCAACCACGGTTTAGTTTCTTGTTAAGTTTTGGGAATTCCCACTGGACCACAGTCTCAGAGAATATGGAAACTTCATCTACGTTAATCCCCCATGAGGTCCCTCGCATATACTGGGTACAAAGTGACAAAGAAAATTTTCCTCTTATTAAAGTTTAAAATCAAATAAGGCTATTTCAATCTCTCACATGCCACACCTCCAGTGTTTCTAGACTATAGAATTTTTTCAACTATAAACAGGATTGGAATCTGAAGACACCCCTTCAAGTAGTCAGCACCACATGATAAAATCTTGCCTTTTGGCTAAGACTGCTTCTTCACAACCCATTGCTGTATTAATAAATCACCATGATGTGCATTTCTTCTTCTCACCTCCTTAGCACCTATTCTTTCTGGGTGAAGAGTCTCACCTTGCTGGATCTAACTATGCATTCACCAAGAATCAGCTCAACAATTAGTACTCCTTTTATAAATCACTTCAAACATCAATTTTCAGTTTCATCAATTTTAACACACACATATTCTCACATTTTCCATCCTAGAGAGAGAAAGAAAAAAAAAACTTCTTATAATTAATGACATCTCAGAGAGCACAGTGTCATTAAATATACACACATAAATTCAGTCTAAAAATCCTTACATTGGTATTTTCAGTTAGATCACCAACATAAAGTTCTGCAGAACTGATGTCAGTGTCTTGGAGGAAAGTCTCAGGGACAAAGAAGGAGTGTTTTCTATTAAGAAATGCTACAACACAATCTCTAATAACAACACTGGGAGACATTACATTAAACATTAAGAAGATCTATGACTCTGAGTCTAAACCTGATTCTGAAGAATTGTATGCAGACTGCGCAGATACTTTGAGAACCTAGTTAATTAGTTTTATTATATATATATATATATATATATATGTGTGTGTGTGTGTGTTCTATCTATATAATTTAATAAGTACAAACTAAGGATTATGACCATTATAACTTTTCTTTCATTAAGGTACATCTTAAATTGATGATTGTTTGATCTGATGACATATGCTAAGTCCTACCCATTTGCAATCAAAGGGAAACTCTGCAAAATCTCTTATACTACTATTTGTATTACAACTGCTAAGTTTTTCATCTGTCTTCTTTTGTGGATTTTATTTGAATTATTCCTTCACCTAAATACTACTAATAAAAGCCCAAAACCTGGTGTACAGAAATCTTTCATCTAGGTTTGTAGAAGAAATAAACCAGAAAATTGTTGGAAAATAAACTTTTAAAAGATGAAAATTTCTAAGGAGCTTCCACCTGAAATTTTGGGATCCATTAGCATGGTTTGGGCAACTGTCTTCCTGAGTACTCAGCCTAACGGAAAATAATATGGCCACTGAAATGCTCTATGAAATAAAATAACAGATACAAAGGGTAACAATTCCTAAAAATATTAAGTACTAAAAATATTAAATTGAATTACCAGGGAAAATTGTTTAACATGTAAATACCGATTTTGACTTGATCAAGTAAAGTGGGAACACATTATCATTCCTAGTGATAGCAATGCTACTTTTCATAATTTATATAAATAAATTATGTAAATATAGGAAATAATTTTAATCCTATAATTGTTCTCTTAGCTTTTTATGAAGAAGTAAAATAGATAATTATTCTAGTAATGCTTCAAATATCAATAGTCTGTTCCTTCACCAAAAATGTGGTGATAAAGATGATCATAACTTGAATCGGCAGAATATTGAGTTTAAGCAAGCACATTCACATTTTTAAACAAAATTTTGTTCCATAATCTAATTATTGTATTTATATCTATGTATACACATATGCACACAAATATATATTTGATGCCAGAAGTGTTCCAGTCTCTGCTGTAGGAATGGTGATAAAGCGGTGATCAAAAGAGAAAAATTACCTGTACTGCACTCTATTCTAATACATGTTCAGTGTCTACTGGTTTTCCAGTTACTTGTGTATAGTTGTGGAAATCCTCCTTTCTCAGTTTTTATGGTCTGCCAGTAAAAATATTTATTCAGAGATAAGTCAGACAGAGAATGGCAAATACTACATGATATCTCTTGTATGTGGAAACTTAAAAAAAGCAAACTCATAGAAACAGTGAGTAGAATGGTGGTAAGCAGGGGCTGGGGTAGGGGGGAAAAGGGGATGTTGGTCAAAGCGTACAAACTTGCTGTAAGAAGATGAGTAAGTTCTGAGGATACAATGCACAACATAATAATTACAGCTAACAGTACTGTATTATATACTTAGAAGTTGCTAACTAAGTCTTAAATGTTCTCGTTACAGAAAATAAGTGATAATTATGTGAAGTGATAGAAGTGTTAGATGATGTTATGGTAATAATAATATTGCAATAATAATTGTATCAAATCAGCATGTTGTATACCTTAGATTTATACAATGTAATATCTCAAAAAAATTAAGTTCCATTTCGAACTACCTTAAAAAACCTCTTTGGATGTAAGCTTGCAAGAGTGCCCTTGTGCCTCTTTAGCACTACAGTGGGATCAGGCACCAAGCACATCCTCCATGGTTCCTGGCACCAATCAGGATGCTAAGCCGACTTACAGGAATTTTCATAATTCATTGTGTTAAGGATAAACCAAGAGTTCTGTGGTCTATTTTCACTTACCTAGCACATTCCTTCTGCCAATAGAATGGAGCATGGACTTTTAATAGGCATACATATTTTCAATTCAAGGTTATGGGTGGGAACACTGTTTCAGATACCAATATGTTAAACCTTTGTCCTTGAAAAGCCCAAATATTCTATTTTTTTAGAAGATTCTAACCTCCCAGTCATTACCATATGGGACCTGCTCCTCTAATTCTAGAGTCTACCAAAGGACATTTTTGCCTATGGTTTAATGCTAGCCCAGAGAGGATCTATTATAATATGGGAACTGACACTCAGGGCCAGAGCCAAAGATAGAGTCAACATAAGACCTCAGTTGTGCCCATGTAATGCATTGCTGTAGGATGGGAAGAACATACAGGGAGCAGAGGAAAAGACAACAGAGAAAGGACTTTTAAAGGGCCAGTAAACATGCCAAATGGTTTGTGATGACAATGATACTTACTGTTTAAAAATAAGTTTAAGTGTTCCTGGGTGGTTCAGTTGGTTAAGCATCTGCCTTCAGCTCAGGTCATGATCCCAGAGTCCTGGGATCGTGTCCCATATTGGGCACGATGTCCCACATTCCCTGCTCAGCAGGGAGTCTGCTTCTCTGCCCCTCCCCTGGCTCTTTCTCTCTCACTTTCTCTCTCAAATAAATAAATAAAATCTTAAAAAAATAAGTTTAATATTTTTTATTGTGTCACTTATATGTCATTCCTGCTATTTAGGGCAGGATTCCAAGCAAGAGAAGTGGCCCTATTTATTCATTCATTCATTCATGAGAGAGAGAGAGAGAGAGAAAGAGCTCAATCAGGGGGAGAGGCAGAGGGAGAGGGAGGAGCAGACTCCCCGCCGAGCTGGGAGCCTGACATGAGGCTTGATCCCAGGACCTGGAGATCATGACCTGAGCCGAAGGCAAATGCCTTCTGACATCTGAGCCACCCAGGTGCCCCAAGACATGACTATATTTAGTCTCAGTTTGTTCTTTTCTAACATGTGAAAAATAAATATACCATTGGGATTGTTTGAGGTTGCAAACAATCAATGCATGTGAGAAATAACTAAAATCATTGGTAGTGTTCACTGAACTCATTGCAGGTGTCCAACCCTGCTAAAAGCTGTTCTCATAAACTGTCACAGCACAGGTCATGTGTTCCATGGCTTTGACTAAACATCACGTATGTCTCTTTTGAAGAAACCCTACACAGAAGCCATGATGGAAGTGGTACAGGGATAATTCTTACCAGATAAGAGTCCCATATGACTGCTACCTGTGTGAGCATTTGAGCAGAATCTTGATGTCCTTTCTGAAAGCATACTAGAGGACTGGAGGAAGAGGTAGAAAGCTACCAAGAATGCAAAAATGGAAATCTGATGGATGCTGGATCTGTGAAGATGTTCTTAAGCTTTCCAAGAGTCCTGGCTTGCTTACCCTAGGGCTTTGCCATGCATATAAAAAAATAAACTCGTTTCTGTATGTAACTGTTGTAATATATTGTTTTACACCTTGATACTTAAAACATGGCTTTGTAATACCTGGGCAATATTCTAAAAATGACAATCCACAAGAAGCAATATCAGAGTCTTCCCAAACTTGTCTTCTCTCCTCAGCCTCTGTTCCTTTGTTCTCTCCTCTGGTTACTTGACCTCCTGTGGTTTAGGTGGGAGATAATTTTGCAGGTAAGAGAGGTTTAGGTAAGAAAAACAGAGAGTAATGAAATGGTCAAAATTGCTTAATTTATTCAAAATGGTTAAATTATTCAAAAGTTATAAATGGGGTGATATTTTATAAATATCAAAATGCTTCTGAGTCCACATAGGAAAACGAGTAAAAATCATGCCATCTTATGACATGAAAATATTTTATTTTTTTAAGGATTTTATTTATTTATTCATGAGAGACACACAGAGAGAGGCAGAGGCAGAGGGAGAAGCAGGCTCCCCGCGGAACAGGGAGCCCAACGCAGGACACAATCCCAGGACTCTGGGATCATGACCTGAGCCAAAGGCAGACGCTTAACCAATTGAGCCACCCAGGCGCCCTTTATTTTATTTTTTTAAATATTTATTTATTTTAGATTGAGAGAGAGCGCAGTTTGGAGGGCTGATGGGGAGGGAGAGAGAGTCTGAAGAAAACTCCACGCTGAGTGTGGAGCCCCAAATGGGGCTCAACCTCACAACCCTGAGATCATGATCTGAGCTGAAACCAAGAGTACGACGCTCAACTGATTGTGCCACCTAGACACCCTGACATGAGAAGATTTTAAAAGCAATTTGGCAATATCTAGCAATATTTTAGAGGGACACCTTCTGGCTCTAAGAATCTCAGCTTCAAAAATGTATACATTTTAGTATACATGTTTATTTTTATGTTTAAGGATGTTTGTTTCAACATTGTTTCTTGTATCAAACAACAATAACAACATAAACAAAACTCCCCCAAATATTGAAATATCAAGGGAAAATTGGTAAAATGGAAAATCAGTGTGGCCCATCAATACAATGAAATACTATGAAAACTTTTATTACAATTGTATAGTGTATATCTGCCAATATATGAATGGATACAAAAGACATGGCATACATCTATACAATGGAATATCATTTAGCCACAAGAAGAAGGAGATTCTGCCATTTGCAACCACTTGGATAAAACTTGAGGGCATTATGCTAAGTGAAATCAGTCAGACAGAGAAAGACAGATACTGTATGACATCATTTTTATATGTATTCTAAAAATCTGAATTCATAGAAACAGAGTAGAGTGGATCTTAAAGGGGGATAGGGCTTGGGAAAATGGGGTGATGTTGGTCAAAAGGTAAAACTTCTAGTTATACAATGAATACATTCTGGGGATTAATGTACAGTGTTGAATTATAGCTAATAAACTGGATTATATAGTTGTAAGTTGCTAAGTGAGTAAATCTTGTTCTCACCACAAAAAAATGATAATTATATGATGTGACTGAGGTATCAGCTAATGTTATGATAGTAATCATTCTGAAATATGTAAGTGTATCAAATCAACAGGTTGTGCACCTTAAACACATAATGTTATAGCTAATTATTTATCAATAAAACTGGAAAAATTTAAATTATTAAAAATACATGTTTGCTAAAATATTACAAGTAGACAACCATACAAATGTTAGGTGATAATTTCTTTCCCTTTTACTCAAATTTAATGTAACACGTTTACTTTCAAAATAATATTTAGTTGGGGTGCTTGGCTGGCACAGTCTGTAGAGCACACAACTCTTGATCTCAGGATCTTGAGTTCAAGCACCATGCTGGGTGTAGAGCTTACTCAAAAAATAATAACATTTAGCTAAAATATCAATTTAGTGTGGCTGAAAAAATACTTTTGTGGCAAAAACAAAAGTAGGAAAGGTGGTTCTGGAAAAAACAAACTTTTGTATTTAGCATTTAATCATTCAATCATTCATTACACGGAAGAACATAAAAATTCAAATTCAATTACCAAGACCCCAACAACTGGATAGAAAATATATGAAGAATATGGAGAGGTAGCTAGAATATTAATTCATATATATATGCTAGTCTTATCATGAGAGGCTCATCTTCAAGACGTAACCTAAACCCAATTACCTCCCAACATACCATTGTTTTGGGGAGTAGGGCTTCAACATATGATTGGGGTGGGGCATAAACATCCAGTCCATAAAATTCTTTACTGTTACTTTTTATACTGCATCGTTTTTATGGCAATAGAAATCATTTCCTTATCTGTCAGAATGACCACTTATTTGCTGTATCAAAGCAGTAGGACCTTCATCTGCTCAGAACACTCATGTATCCTCCACACACAGTAGAGTGGATGCCACGTGGGTGACTCAATATTTCATTTCACAGAGGCATCTGGGTGGCTCAGTTGGTTAAGTGACTGCCTTCAGCTCGGGTCATGGTCCCAGGATCCTGGCATTGAGCCCTGTATCGGGCTCCCTGCTCAGCAGGGGAGTCTGCTTCTCCCCCTGCTCATGCTCTCTCTTTCAAATAAATAAATAAATAAATAAATAAATAAATAAATAAATAAATAAATAAAATCTTTAAAAATATTTCATTTCACAAAAGTGAATGAAATGCTACATCAACCTCCCTATCCTTATTTAAATAAGCCACACAAGTGCACAAAATATAATTTGGTCTTTTTAAAATATTTTATTTTTTTGAGAGAGAGAGAGAGAGAGCGAAAATGAGCAGGGGAGGGGCAGAGGGAGAGGGAGAAGCAGACTCCCCGCTGAGCAGGAACCCCGATGCAGGACTTGATTCCAGAACTCTGAGATCATGACCTGAGCTGAAGCAGCCACTTAACCGACTGAGCCCCAATTTGGTCTTTTTGATGACCCAGGTGTCTTAATATGGTCTTTTTGATGATCAAAATTATTTAGTTGCATCCTGCTGTATAGAGATAAAGTTGATATGAGTCCTGCCTACTGATTTATCCACAGCTCTGCTCATTCTACTCATAAATCCATGAATATGGCATATAATTTCTTCACAATTCACCAACATATATAATACCTTGTTACCTTAGTTACCTGCATCTTTATGTGGATAATCAAAGAATTTTGAGGAAATCATGATTCTTTTGCCTGTATGAAACTCCAAAAATAAGTATTTTGTGATAACTAGTTTCATGATGAACAAATATGTATATTGTCATGTGTGTGTTTCTTTCTCAGATAGAAAAATACTAGGTCAGAGTAAAATCAACAACTATTTATGGATCCTGTACTTTCACTCCAGTCATGGTTAATTCTTTAGAGCTCTCCTGGGCTTCCTAGCCTCCTAGTTATTGGACTTAATATGAAGAAGAAATTAAACACTCTTTTTCCAACTGCCTTTTCCTACTGACATTGTTGATGAAACATTTCAGGGCTCAGAGATTTTTGAAGTTCAGAGGTTTATAGTGTTTTGTTTTAACATGAAGCTAAGACAACTACAAAGTATGACTTGAACTAACCACAAAATTGTGCAATGGACAAAATCTGTAAGAGTATTACATACCTGGTGAATTCTAGAAAATCCAGCTCTTCCCTGTGAGTAAGGACTCTGGATTGTGGGTGTAGAGAAGACCACATGTCTAAGCCCTGATCTCTATATCACACTTAGTAACTATATATATTTAGTAACTTAGTAACAAACATGTATATATATTGTATAAACCATATATTGCTACACAGATGTTTATATATATTTACATATTTATCTACTGATATATATGTGTGTGTGTGTATGTGTGTGTGTGTATATATATATATATATAATCTGTGTGTATATATATATGTGTGTGTGTGTGTATATATATATATATATATATATAAAATCTGGTTATATATGATCAGATCATATATAATCATAATCTACTTCTGGGACATTCCATGAGGAAGAGAGAGTAAGGACAGAAGGACAGCTTTGTGAACTCTAACAAATACCCACAATAGACCCATCATACTAACGGGTCTGAAAAAACTGAACAGATATGAAGAGTTTATCCCTTAGGACATTTTGCATTTAGAAAGATGGACTTTGAACTGTATTCTTAATGTCTTTACCTATCTAATGGCTAAAATAATGTCCATGTTGAAATTGTATGTGTATGTGAATTAAGCAAAGCCCTAAAAGTAGAGTTCTGACACATACTATACTATCATAGTTTTATCTATAATCATTGTTCCTACTATTATTATGATCATATGTGCATTCACGTAAATGCAAACAAACACATGTACCCACAAATACACACTCATAAATCCACCTTCAAAGAATCCACATAAGTATAAGTAGAGTACATCTTTAGAAGAGAAATACACCAAGATTTTGATAGTGGTCACCACTGAAAGGTGAGATCAGACGAGACCTAAGATATATGCAGATTTCCATTGCCTACACTTGAGACTTCTACACTTATAAAAGGAAATAAAAATCAATAAACAAAAGATATATATAATGCATAAGTTATTATAATTGTAAGTATTAGAAAAGTAAACTAAAGAGATGTCTATGATTACTGTTATTTCATGTTTTTCTGATTATATTCTGCTTGCTCTTTTTGTTTTCTGTATACTTTCTACAACTTTGCAGAACTTCAAGGAATTCCAACTAACTTTCAAAAATAAAGAAAGCATACGTTTCATTCTGTAAGTTTTGGGAACTGATTAGAAAGAAGAAAAATTAAGTTTTTGAAGACAATATAGCAATCAATCACAATAATAGCCAAATTTATAAGGCATCAATGAAGAGGTTTTAGGAATACCTTAGTGAGGAAAATATTAGTCTGATAGTGTGGAGATCCTGGAGTAGAGACCACTCTAAAGGCACATGGAAGACTAGAACTCATAATTGTTACTGTCAATTTGTGGGGAAAGGAGAGGAATAAAGAGCAAGGAGCATATATAAAGGGGTATTATGAGAAGATTTTGACAATTAACTGAATAGTGTAGACATAGCTTATTCTGGCACAAATATATGTTCAGGAAGTCCTGAATTTAATTTATTTGCTTATTTATTTATTTATTTATTTAGTAAACTCTACCCCTAATGTGGGGCTGAACTCACCACCCCAAGATCAAGAGTCACATGTTCTACTGACAGAGCCAGCCAGGTGCCCCAAGTTCTGAATTTTAACTTTAGCTCCATGAAAGCTGACTTTAAAGTGCAAAGGTTCTGGGGTGCTTGGGTGGCTTAGTCAGTAAAGTGTCTGCCTTCAGCTCAGGTCATGAGTTCCAGGTCCTGGGATTAAGTCCTGCATCAGGCTTCCTGCTCAGCAGTGAGTCTGCTTCTCTCTCTCTCCCCCTCTGCTCATTCTCTCTCTCAAATAAATAAATAAAATATTAAAAAAATAAAGTACCAAGGGTCCATTTTGTAGCTGACATAAATATATCCATTACATTTATTTCAAAATTTTGGTAGATCAAACAACACATTTTAAAATTAAAATAAATAAAATCATGTCATGTAAAATTCATCTAAATTTAAAATATAACATGATACTCAGAGCAAAGTTTCCTGCCATTTTTGATACCCACTAGGTGTATTGCTTTAGAAAATTTTAGAAATATTAACATAGGAAACATTTACTAAAATCTGCATTTCATATTAAAAGTGGCATTCTCGGTGCACCTGGGAGGCACAGTCATTTGAGTGTCAGACTCTTGGTTTTGGCTCAGGTCATGATCTCGGGGCTGTGAGACTGAGCTCCACATTGGGCTCCACACTCAGCACAGAGTCTGCTTGAGATTCTCTCTCCCTTTCCCTCTGCCCCTAACCCCCCGCACATGCTCTCTCTCTAAAATAAATAAATATGTCTTAAAAAAAGAAAACTTCATATTTCAAAAATAAAAAATAAAAAATAAAAGTGACAGTCTTATTCCTATAACAAAAAAGTGATACTCGATATCATTATAATTGACAAATATTTGAAAATTTACTAAGAATACAAATATAATAAAACAGAATTGAAAGGCATAGAAACTAAAATGAAGAACTTGGGTTTCACATATTTTATGAGCATAAATATGAATTTTTGAACATAAGTTAAATGATTTTTTGGCCAAAATTAAAAAAGTGGAGAAAGCTGCTTTCAAGGTTCCTTTTCCAGGTAAGATGAGGTAAGCACACTCCACCCTATTTCTTCCCCTGAATGTAGCTATAAACTTTGAATAAAATGTGTGGAACAACTATTTAAAGACTGAAAATAAACAGTGACTGGGAATCAAAGAACAATGGACTGTGAAGTACTGATTTGGTGGTGTGTTTTCTTTCTTTCTCTTTTCTCTTTCTTTTCTTTCCTCCCTCCCCTCCTTTCCTTTCCTTTCTTTTCCTTTCCTTTTCCTACTTTTTATGTTTCCCTTACCATGTATCTACTGGCCTGAGATATGCATGTATCTTCTAGCCTGTACCTAACACAACCAGAATTCCACAAGTGAGCAGTGCAGTGCAGATAGAATGATCCAGGAGAAGCCCTTATCTAACACTAATTTTGAGAACAGCAAAGGGAACTCCTAATGCTCAGAAAGTGCAGAATTTGCCTTCCCTCCCCCCCTGTCTTTTCTCCAATCTCTTTCCCAAGCCCTGAGGCCACTTTGTTGTCATGGTAACAGTGGCAGCTAAGGGAGCTCACAAGAACAAAAAGTAAGAGTTAGGAAACTTTTCTCTCTATTGAGAGAAGTTGCGGTTCTGAGACAGTAGGGCCAACACATATTATTTTTATGTTTTCTTTCTCTGTGTTCTGACCATTTCATCCCAGAACATGGTCTATATCATGGCTCAAGGACTGAAAAGGGGAACCAGTGGAAACAGAAAGTACTGGGAGGTTGTGGAGAAAGAGGAGCTTGAGAAAGGGATTCCTTGAAATAGTACAAGAATTCACAGGCTCACCGCCCCCTCTAACTCTCTTAGTGTTGATTTCATTCCAATTAACATACCAAAGACTGAAACTGCCCAGGCTCTAAACTGAACTTTGGGTGGTGTAAAGACTAGATAGTAAACAATTTTGGCTTTATGTGCCATATTGTCTCTTTCAAAACTACTGAAATTTCCAATTGCAGCATGAAAGCAGCTATAGACAAATAAAAGGGCATGCCTGTTACATTAAAATTTTATTTACAAACACAGGTTTGGGGCATAATTTATGTTTTGGACTGTAAGTCAACAGAAATACGTGACAGTGTTCATTGCAGCACAAGGGTGAATATTATGGTCTCAGCAGACAAAATAACACTTTTGTGTTCTCACTCCAACAATAATTGCTTTAAAATTGTAAATGCATTTTACCTTTGTTTTCTTATCTATATAATGGTTAATTCATAGAACAACTCCATGTACATTTTCTTAACTTTAATTTCAGAAAAGAAAATATGGTACAAAATAGCCTCTGAGTAAGTACCTGCTTGAATTAATATTACCCTTATATATTGTGTATAATATATTAAACACATATAAAGAAACAAATTTTTGAAACACATTAATGTATTTTATGTCTTATAAATATAACTTTAAAAAGGACACCAAGGTTAAAAAAAAAAAGACACCAAAGTATTAATGGTGGTAATGCACTGCAATGATTAATTTCTGGAATCAGGGGTATAGGTGGAAAGTTCATAACTGTAAAAAAATTACAATTATTTTTCCATTTTGTTTCTTTTCTGTTGCTGATAAGGATTCTTTGCTTGACCAAACTATAGTCAGGCTCCTGAACTTTCTCCTGGTCCCATGCGTGGGACCTTGTAAAATCTACTTTTAGCAAGAACTCCTCAAGGTCACATTAACCAGAAACTCCCATCCTAAATATTTGAACATTCTTGAACCTCCTTAATTAGCTTCCTTATCTTCCACCATCCCCCAGTTTGTATCTGTTGAGCCTGGCCTTTTTCAGCAAGAATCCTATTAGGTTGATTCAGCAGACTCTGAAATTTCATCTGACTCCCATCCTAGTTTTTGGCTATAAATCCAAATACTATATTCAAGAGTTGAGCCTAACTTCTTTCTTCTACTATAAAATCCCATCTCGGTTGTCCTTATACCTATTACAATGGTCCTGAATAAAGTCTAACTTCCCATTTTTAACAAGGCTCACTGAATATTTTTCTCTAATATTACAACTGGATGTATTCTCCTTTCAGAAAAAAATAATAGGATAGACAATGTAGCAAAATAAGTATACAAGATTATAGAACAATAATAGTGTCAACTAATAAATTATAGCAGACCATAGTGCCTTAATGTTGGGATTCCCTCCCTTCCCCTTAGCCTTCTCTAATATTGCTTAAATATTTCATTATAAAGCAAAAAATGGAGGTAAAATCTAAATAACTTACAACAAAAATAAAACTTGACTTTTGGGGTTGTAGAAACTATAATGTTGTTTACCATGAGCAAGATGATGATTAAGCTGCAGAGTCAGAAACCAACTTCCTTAGTCAGTTCATACATTTATAAAGAAAACTTTGCTGGAACAGCCATATCTGTTCATTCATGTATGGTCTTATGGTTGCTTTCATGTTACAACTGCAGAGATGAGTAACTCAAAGAGACCATTGCAGGCCTTCCAAGTTTAAAATGCTTAATATCTAGCCCTTTATAGAAAAAAAATGCTGACTTCTGAATTACAGAGTTTGGGAATATTTTCTTTTTTTAAAGATTTTATTTATTTAATTGACACAGAGAGAGAGACAGCTAGAGAGGGAACACAAGCAGCGGGAGAGGGAGAAGCAGGCTCCTGGTTGAGCATAAAGCCCGATGTGGGGCTTGATCCCAGGACCCTGGGATCATGACCTGAGCCGAAGGCAGATGCCCAACAACTGAGCCACCCTGGCGCTCCTGGGGAATATTTTCTATGAAGAAGGAAGGAAGGAAGGAAAGAAGGAAGGAAAGAAAGAAAGAAGAAAGAAAGAAAGGAAAGAAAGAAAGAAGAAAGAAAGAAAGAAAGAAAGAAAGAAAGAAAGAAAGAAAGAAAGAAAGAAAGAAAGGAAGAAAAAGAAAGAAAGAGAAAGAAAGGAAGGAAGAAAGAAAGGAAGGAAGGAAGGAAGAAAGAAAAAGAAAGAAAGAAAGAAAGAAAGAAAGAAAGAAAGAAAGAAAGAAAGAAAGAAAGAAAGAAAGAAAGAGAAAGAAAAGAAAGAAAGAAGAAAGAAAGAAGAAAGAAAGGGTGAGTCAGAACTGGAAGGATAGCATAGGTGAACCAGAGGCAGTAGCAGTTACAAAAATTTTGGGATTGAATGATCAGTTCTAAGATGACAGCTAGGGTAATGGAATAAGATAAGTCAGGATGCATAGAAAACCAAGGTTCAACAGATGTTTTAAAAGTCTTGAAACTTTTTTCAACTTAGCACAAAATTTTTTTTAAAAATCTTAAAAATAATTTTATAATGTGCATATTGAGACTTTGGGACAGTTTAACTTTGAAGCCCCTAAAGTTTTCTTATATTAAAGGTATTTTACTGAAATAGTAAGAAAAAAAAACATTAGAGAATCAGTAAAGAATCTTAAGGAAAATGTAGAAATGATTAAAATAGTATACCATTAAAAAACCCTCAAGATCAGTGTTATTGAAAAATATTTAAACTTTGCAGAAGGACGCAATAAAGGAAATATAAAGAAAGGGTATAAAATTATGGTTTTTGATAATGCTCATGTAACTATTGAAAAAGAGAAAGAAAAGGTTGTGGGAACTTCACAGTAGGTAGTTTTCACGGGGGCAGTGACAAAAAACCCGAGACTAATACAAAGTTGAAGAACAAGAACCCAAACCAAGATGTGAGTCTGGGGAGACTTTTTTTTTTTTTTTAATGGGACGATACTTAATCTGTTAAAGTCTTTGAGGCGAATACGACTGATAGGAAATTCACGGAGCGCGCCTTAAAGAGGAACTGACACAGAGAAGATCACGGAAACGGAAACCAGGACGGGAAGGAGTGCTGCACCTGATAATGCCCCGCCCACGCACCGCGGAGCTTGAAGGATCGGCTTTTGCTGCGGCCGGAAAACCACGTGACCTTCCCACAGAGCACTGCGAGCAAGCCGGCCGCGCCGGGTAATGGCGCATTTCCTGCCGGGTACTTTGCCGGCGGGACGCTTTGATGGCTGGCTGTGCAGTACCAGTTGGAACCCCGGGGTGTCAGACTGCGTGGCTCCGCTGGGGAGCCTCGAACAAACACACCAGGCCTATCAGAGTGGAAAATGTTTTAGAGTATGATAACGTATCAAGGCTTTAGCCTAAGAAATCACAATCCTTAACTATAGTGTGACTAAACAGGAAAATAATGTTTATAAACACACATACACATTTCCAAGGATGGATGTGACATAGTGTGAAGTCAACCGCCCTAGTTTTATACAAAATATTCACTATATATATATGTCCATGATAATCCTAAATGAAATCAATCTGATAGAATTCACACATCAATCCTTAACTTTTATCTTACTTGTAGAAAAATGTAAAGTGGATATGGGCCAGGCTTACCTATATAACACAGGCATTTCTGGTTCCTGGATCCCACCCCCCACCCCCCCGCCCCTTAACTTTTTATTTAGTTTGCTGTTGGCCTCCCATTTCTGTTGATGCTAGATGGCGCTCTGAGCCCAGGGGTCTCTGATTCCAAAAAAAACTGTAGCGCGTACTTCTGAAATATGAGAAGGTGAGTTTAAGGCTTGAAAGTGACCTGTGTTTGGAGCTGAACTGCCTCCTTATAGGAGGGGAGTTCATGGTCTGACTTGGCATCTTTCACATGGAAGTCTAACTTGATCAAGAGAAAGCTGTACCCTGCAAACACTTTTTTGTTTGTTTGTTTTTTGTTTTGTTTTCTTTTGTTTGTGGCCATTTTCCCTGGAACTTAGGCTTTCTCTCTCTCTCTTTTTTTTTATGCCATACTTTTCCTTTGCCTAGTCTTTCTCTAAACCCCATAAATTTTGTTATTCAAATTTACAAGTCTCTCAAATTCTCATTTTACAGTTACACTGTTCCTAGTAAGCAGACCCCATAGTAGCCCGGTGAAATGTGAAAAACTATAAAATCCAACAGTAACAGAATAGCCCAAGCATATATTTCCAGCTTTCTTCAAATTGCTACTTTCCATGTGATTTCTCACATCTTTTGTCTTTTATACATACCCTGATCCCTACCTGAATACAATTTCTTTTTTGGCTTCCCTAGCTCTAATTTCAATGGTTTTCTGCTCTTATTCTTTATTCAATCATAGAATGTTTCTTCAGCAAATCTTCAATGACCACTTAAATTCAGGTTGCATGCTAATACATCTTGTGGTTTGCAGCAGAGTAATACACATTCCCTACTACAGCATATCTAATCTTATTTCCACTGATATTTGAATCTTCACTTGCCTGATGTCTCAAGTAAAAAGAGAGAATTTATATTGGTTTTTCATTTGTCCATTCTTCATATGTAGCAAAATACACGTCACATGGTTATCACTCAATTTCTTTACTTTTCAAAATTGAATGAGTAAAAATCAATTGTCTTCCTGATACACATAGGTAAAAATCTGACAAAATATGCTCACAATTTGTACTCTGAATATTGTACAACACTGATAAGATTAATACAAAATATTTAAATGTAGAAATAGTCCAATCTCATGGATTGGAAGGGTCAATATTTTTAAGATGTCAATTATTGCATATTTATCTAAGTTTTTTTTTTGCACAATCCCCAATCAGTATCTCATTATGAATTTTTGTAGAAATTGACAAGTGCATTCTAAAATTTATGTAGGAAAGTAAAGGACTTAGAAAGCCAAATTAATTCAGAAAATAAAGAGCAATGTTAGAGGACTCATATGATTTATTTCAAAACTTAATATAAAGGAAAGTTGATATAAAGATAGATATTTAAATAAATGGAACATTATAGCATCCAGAAATAAACCTATATGTATCTGGTCAGTAGGTTTTTGATAAATGTGCTAAGGGAAGTCAATGGAGAAAGGACAGTATTTGCAACAAATGGTGCTAAGACATTTGAGCACCCATATGCCAACAATAACAAAATGAAGCCATCCAATTGTATTCTGCACTATATTAAAAATCAACTCAAAATTTATCATAGATATAAATATAAAACCTTAATATATAAGATATCTAAAAGAAAACATAGCAGGTAACCTTTGTGTGATCTTGGGATAAGCAAAAACCTAATGGGTAGGAAATAAATATTAAAAGCCACAAAAAATGGATAAGTTGTATTTAATCAATATTAAAAATAAGTTCTATTCTATGAAAGACTGTCAACGTCCATAGACTTAAAGAAAATATTTTCAAAACATAACTGATACAAATCTTGTATCAAGAATTTGTGTGTGTGTATACACATATAAATATATATAATATAAGTTTTAGTAACAATAATAGTATGTACTGTGAATTTTAGTAACAGTAAAACAAACGCAATTTTTAAAGCAGGAAAACTGATACTTACTTAACCAAATAAGAGCTGGCAAACAAGCCCATGAAAATATGCTGCACACCACTGTCATCAGACAGATGTGAGTTGAAACCACAATGAGACACCACTACACATCTCCTAGAATAATTTTAAAAAGTTAAAAATATACTGCCAATACCAAATGCTAGGAAATATGGCCTTTAAATAAGTGATTAAATTTAAATGAGGCCAATAGGGTGGGCCCTTATCTACTCTGGTGTCCTTAGAAGAAGAATAAGAAATGGACAGGCAAAGAAATATCAGGGATGCTGACACAGAAACACCACATGAGGATACATTAAGAAGGCAGTCATTTGCAAGCCAAAAAAGAGTCCTCAGAAGAAACCAAACCTTTCAACACTTTGATGTTGGACTTCTAGTCTCCACAACTGTGAAAAAATAAATTTCATTGGTTTAAGCCATCCAATCTGTGGTATTTTGTTATGGAAGCTCTAGCAAATTAATGCATTGCTCTAATAACTAACTCATTATCTCACTTTAGAAATTGACTCCTTGACCAGATGATTTTGAAAATTTAGTTATTAAGGATGAATTTTTCTGTCTGAACTATCAACTCCAGTTTTCATACACAAATCAATGTATTTCATCCATGTATTAATTCAATATCTAAGTGTTTTCACCAGGGAGGTCAAAGAAATATCCTGGGGGATATATAAGTGAAAGGTCAAATAGAACATTTTGACTTCAAAGAGCTTACATTCTAGTTCTTGTGTTGCAGGTGCTAAGTATAAAAGTCATAAACATGGTGGTCACATCTCTTATTAACAGGATAAATGGACATAAGCTTTCAAGAAGCTTCCCTGTGACTTTCTAGCATCACAGAGGAGTCAATAACCAGGCACAATCCCCATTATACATGTTTTTGTTTCATTATCTTTTGAGTTTGTCTTGTTACTCTTCTATAGCAAGAATCCCCAGGTTCTGTTGTTGCTGTTGTTTTCATCTAACTGCCATCTTGCTCCACCAAGTTAACCTCTTAACCTAAGCTCTTTGTAGCTGATATCAATAGGTGGCAATATTATTTTTCTAAAAAATCAAATTTAAAAGTGTCTAATTGTGGTACACTACACACGATATAATCTTTACCATATTATTGTTCAGTGTACAGCTCAGTACAATTAAGTACATTCACACTGTTGTACAACTGATCTCTAAAACTCCTTTCATCTTGTGAAAATGAAACTCTATGCCCATTAAACAACAACCCCTCCATTTATCCCTCTCCCCAACTACTATCTGAATAAGTGGATTCTTTCCATATTTATCTTTTTGTGATCAGTTCATTTCACTTACCCTAATGTCCTCAAGGTTCATTCATTTTGCAGCCTGTTTCAGAATTTCCTTCCTTTGAAGACTGATATCCATTGTATGTATATACTATATTTTATCTGTTCATCTGTTGATGGACACTTTGATTGCTCCCAACTTTTGGCTTTTGTGGATAATGCTACAATGAACATGGGTGTATAAATATTTCTTCAAGACCCTGTTTTCAGTTTTTTTAGTACATACCCAAAAATGGAATTATGGGATGATACAATAATTCTATTTTGAATTTTTTGAGGAACCACTATACTCTTTTTCATCGCAGCTGTACCATTTTACATTTCCGTCAATAGTGAAAAAGGATTATAATTTTTCCATATCCTCATGAACACTTGATATTTTCTGTTTTGATTTCATTTTTTAGAAGCCATCTTAATAGGTGTAAGGTGGTATTTCATCAGGGTTTTGACTGGCATTTCCCTGATGATTACTGATGTTGAGAATCTTTCCACATACTTACTGGACATTTGCATATGATTTTTGGAGAAATATTTATTGCAAATATTTGCTCCTATTCCATAGATTGCCTTATCAGTCTATTGATTGTGTCTTTGGATGGACAGAAGTTGTTAATATTGATGTACTCCAATTTATCTATATTTATTTTGTTGCCTGTGTTTTTAGTTCATATCTAAGAAATCACTGCCAAATCCAATATTTAAGTTGTCCCAATATGTTTTCTTCAAAGATTTTTATAGTTTCTAGACCTTACATTTAGGTCTTTGACCCTTTTTGAGTTGGTTTTGTATATGGTATAAAGTAAAGGTCCTACTTTATACTTTTGTATGTGGATATCCAGTTTTTCTAACACCATTTGTTGAAGATTGTCTTTCCCCCATTGAATGGTCTTGGAACTCTTGTCAAAATAATTTGACCATACATAAAAGGGTTTACATCTGAGTTCTCTATTCTGTTCCATTTTTCTATATGACTGTCTTATGCTAGTACCACACTGTTTTAAGTATTGTAGCTCTGTAATAAGTTTTGAAACCAGGAACTACGAGAACTTCAACTTTGTCCTTTTTCAGAATTTTTTAAATACTATTTAGGATCTATTGAGACTCCATATGAATTTTGTGGTGCAATGTTGTTTTTGATACTGATAAAATTATCTTCTTCACTAAACACTAGTTTTCTCTAAGCCTCTTCAACTAGGCCTAAACCTTGACTTATAAAAACTATAGACTCTCAGTATAAATGATTTTGCCCATCCCCCTACATGTACATTAAAAATTTTAAATACTATCAGAGTTCTAACAGCTCACTCCCTAGGATGATTTAAAGCTGCCAAAATAATTTACTGTCATTTCTAACCAACACTTGATGACAGGCCCCTGTTCCTTTTATTAAACATTTACTAAAAAAGACTTACAATTGTGAGTTCTCTCTGTGTCCCTCTGAGATACATATGTGTATCTCTTTCAATTCAGAGCTATCTTTCTCAAGGACCTTAAGCCACTACGTTGAAATGAAATTAAGAAACATAGCATCTCTGCTTTTCAGTTTCTGTGGTTGGGATACAATCTTAACTTTAATAATTTTCAGCTAGGGGTGCCTGGGTGGCTCAGTCGTTAAGTGTCTGCCTTTGGCTCAGGTCATGATCCCAGGCTCCTGGGATCCAGCCCTGCACTGGACTCCCTTTTTGGAGGGAAGCCTGCTTCTCCCTCTCCCACTCCCCCTGCTTGTGTTCCCTCTCTCTCTCGCTGTGTCTCTCTCTGTCAAATAAATAAATAAAATCTTTTAAAAAATAATAATTGTCAGCTAACACACAGTTGACCTATTCACATTTACACTTACCAATCTTTTGTCATTTTTCACTTCCCTGACTCTACTAAGCCCCCACTCACCTCCATCCCTTTTCCCTCATTCTCTCTTTAAAATGCCCAGTCTTCTCTGTACAAATAGATGTTAGACCATCTTTTCTATTGCAGTAGTATATTATTGATTGAAATCTGTCCTTACCACTTTAAGTGGTGTCCAGCTTTGTTTATATATTCGACAATAGCACTACATTGCATTTTTTTGGAGGGAGGAGAACACTTGGATATCATATCTTACTTTAAAAATCTTAGCATTTCAGTAAACATCACATGACAGTTTCTTTGCTATTATAGCCCATTGCTTGAGGCCATTCCCCATATAGATGTTATTCTGAGAGTAGCATTGTCATCAAGCCAAAGAGGAGATACCAAGGCAGCTTTTCAGCATGGTGTTCAAAGAAAGTGCTACTAGAAGACAGGAGAATGAAATTAATAGCCTTGGAGTAATAGCCTCAGAGGGAGGCAAACAAAACATTTAAAATTCCAGATTTTTTGCTACTTACGTGCTGTTGGAAGTGGGTTTTCATACTGAGGAGTAGTATTTGTGGAATCTGGCTGCCTGAGCTGAATTCCCAATTCTGCCATTTTCTGTGTGGCTCTGGTTAAGTTTCTTAACTTGGATATGCCTCCAATTTCTGGTCTGTAAAATAGCAATGAGAGTCCTGATAAGATATTTTAAAACTTAGAGATGACAATATATTTGGATATTAAAACTATGGTTAATATATACTGGCATCTGCATTGCCAAACATGATTCTAGGAACTCTTTATGAATGTTCTCACTGCTGGGCTGTTGGATATGAATACTAGGTAATAAAACAGGTTCTGTCTCCTGGAAGTAACTGCAAACCACACTTTGGCAGTCAGTTTTCCAAGCGGGCGTCACAAGCCAAATTCCCCATGTCTGCATTCCCTTTTGACCGTACACCTAGAATCAAGCAGTAATTTCTAGCCAATTTGGAGATTGGTAAAGAAGGTACATCCTTTGTTCTGTGTGGCTTTTTCTTTCTGCACTGCAGCTCACCAACTTAATAAAAATCTCTTCTCAAAAAAAAATAGCAATAACAAGTATTTGTTGAGAATAATTATATACGAGTTACTATTATTAACATATTAAATTCCCACATATCTCTATGAGGTGATCGTTGCTGTTATTGCCATGGAACATATAACAAAATCAGGTATTTAATAACTTACAGGTGGTCTTTGATCTAATAAGTAATAGAAACAAGAATGCCTCAGTCAATTCCCCAGATTCGTTACCAGGTTTTTACAACTAGGCATATTTTAGGATTATATAAAACTGAAAATAGTATTTGGTATGTGGTGCTACCTTCTGCCTGCAGTGGCCTAAAACACTCCTCAGATGCAGAAGAGGAAAGTATGACAGACACTGCATATTGCTTCACTCAAGATCTAGCTCACTGCACTTTATCAAGCCATCCTCCGAGTCTAGTGATAAGACAACCATGCCAGTTACCATGCAGATAGGGTTGCTATGTGCATCATTACTCCACTGAGATATGGGTCACAGAACTATGCGAAATGTGCAGAAAAAAAGGCAAAGACACAAAGAAAAGTCATGTGAACTTGGCCCTCAACCCTTTAATCCTCCTGACTGCAAAACAATACATGTCATAGCTATCTTGCAACAAGTCCAAGGGTGAAGAGTTATACATTAGAGATAAAGGAAATGATGTGTGTAAGTAGACTGAACCACTCACAAGGGACCCTAATCTGCCTTTTTTATGATTTCTTGTTATGTGTAGCCAACAAACTTACAATAATTATTATGAAATAATTCAAGTAGAGTTTTCTATTTATAAGCGCAAAACAAAATTATCATCAAAATACAGAGCAACCACTAAGGTGTATCACCTCTATTTCTTTTTCCCCAAATTCTCTATTTTCCCTTAAATTTGGGAATCATCTCTGTTCTTTGCTACAAAAATGCCACATTCTATGTAGTTTGCATGAAGCAGTGGATTGTTCTATACATTAAGGAAAAATTAAGTTTAATGATGACAGGAATAAAGAGTGAAGATGAGACACAATTTTTTGACTGAGATCTGGCTTTTAAATTCTCTGTGTAGAGTACTGATGTCCGCTATTGGCATCTTGACTGCTGACATACACTTTGGAGCAAAAATATCCATAAGACATCATGCTTTTGCTCCATTTTTTGCTCGCATCTCATAAACAAATGCCCCCCACTTCCCAGAATAATTTTTAGATGTTTAGATCAAGAATTTTATTACTTCCATAGCAGACACATGCTATTGAGTCTCAGAGATGCACCCTGTGAGGATGCTTCCTTCATAAAATAATGCGTTCCTTTCAACATCTGTGCTGTCTACATTTCAGGCATTAAATAAATCTTAGTCTGCTTGTTTCTACCCTCTTCTCACTTTTGTGTCTCTTAGTGGTTTGGAGTGAGGAATCCCCTATTCAACCCAGGTCAAGGAATCCCATCTGCACTCTCCAGGACATTCATCAGTCTATTCACAAACAAACCACATCACAGATGTGTCAAAGTTTCAGCTTGAAACAATGAACATTGATGAATCAGCTAAATAATAGAAAGGTGGATAAATAATTGAGGAAGTCAATATAATGATAATTTTAAAAAGTCACAAACATGAATATTTTTAATATTATATTAATTGATAAAATATTACAATTCCATTCCTAAAAGATCATATTACAAGAGTATGTGCTGCCTGGAACAGACATACATACACACATTTTGAGTGGTACTTTTTATTTCACTGAAAACAATTTTAGTATCCTCTCATCAAAGAGTGAGAAAAGAATACATAATCTACATTATTGACCAGGAATATAAAGAAACATCATACAGACATTTGAAAAAATGATGTGGAAGTAATCAAAGGTTCCAACTAAGGTCTACAGCTCTTGGATAAGGAGAAAAGCAAACAATATTACAAAATTCATACTTGCCCAGTAAAGAAGTGTCTGGTCTCTGCATTCAGACTTGGAGTCTTAGTGTTCTGTGTATACAAATGAATGCCTTTGTGAATCTTTCACAATTAGAACAAATTAAGCCATATACTAAAATATTCACAGCACTTCTTTTAAGCATGAGCCTGATAAAATTTCTGGAAAACACTAATATAGTGAAAATGTCACGTCTGTCTTTCCATAAAAAAAATCAATTTAGTAAAGAGTAATGCTTAAAAATATTAAAATAATTGAAAAATGAATTCAAAATTATTTGAAAAATGATTATTGATGCATTTTAAAAACATGAATGAAAAGTATACACAATACAAAAAATATGAATCTGGTTGTAGATGATGTTTATATGATTTTTTAAAATGAGAATTTATACATGTCTTAAAAATATTTACATGCCAAACAAAATGCAAGAACAAATATCACAAGGCAAGGCCTAAAGCAGTAACGCACAGCAAGCAGTATGATTTCTGAACAAACATTCTTTGCAAATTCTCTAACTGAATCCAGAGAGAGAGCAAGGAGCAGCTAGCCTAGCCTGCACAGCAGACCCCGCAGAGAAGTCCTCAGATCAGCGTCGCCCGCTGGGGCCCTGCCCTTGTTGGGCGAGGTAAAGAGATGGACTGCTTCTACTAAGTCATCTGCGCTTGCGCAGGAGGCTCTCTGGGACGCCACTCCTGGGGCTCCCGCCACAGCTGTCTGTTGCTGGCGCGAAGAGTGGAAAGTCCCGGAGGCTGAAGAAAGCAGAAGGCGGGAGGGGGGGCGGAGAGGGGGGCGGGGGCGGGGGCGGGGAAGAGGCGTGCCATTGAACAAATTCAGAGAATGTACTAAAACATGAAAGAGGGAGTGGTGTTGGGGAGGTTTCCTAGGATTTACAAGGACCGTAGAGTCAACAGCAATACATAATCTTCTAACACATCCTGTCTGGGGGGAAAAAATCAGCTGTGAATGTCTTGGGGGCCAGTTGGAGAAATTTTCATGTGGAACAGAATCATGACCTAAGGGAACTATCCCCTTCATTTTTGATAGAAGGGATTTAGGTATTGTGGTTATAGAAGAATATCCTTATTTTGTAAAAGTGCAGGCAGAAATGTCATGATGCTTTATATACTTTAAAATTGTCTACTTCACACTTAGGTATACAATGAGTTTACTATGGAAATATGTTAATAATTTCCGATTGCGGTGGTTGGATATAGGTGTTCATTTTACTATTCCTTTCATTTTTCTAACAAGAAATCAAATTTTATTACACGTTTAAGCTTTTTTAAAATCAAGAAAGAAGTTATGTGCCAAATCATATACTAAAATGATAAAGGTGCTGCTAGAACTAAAATGATAAAGGTACCAGAGCACCATATATTGCAATAACAATTTAATTCGCTTACATATGTTCCAACTTTCTATAAAATCATTTTTTAAACAGATCCCTTTTCTGCGCAGCCGCAAACCCGGTTTATACTCAGCATTCTAAGACCGCCCTTGGCTTCCATCATGTGGACACCAGATGGCGTAGTGAGCTGGCAGCTCAGAATGTTTAAATCAATGCATCCCATAGACATGGGCAAAATGAGGGGGGGAAAGGAGCTTGCACTCAAGGCGGTGTGCGGTGTAAGGGATGAAAATAGAAAGGGGAACAGGAGTCCTCAAGGTCCTTGCCATCACGAAAGCCTGTGAGCTCTCTCTGCTCCCTGCACCCCTGCTCCTTCCCAAGCCTAGATCCCCACTTGGCAATGTCCAGCAACATGCTCAGTGGACAGGAACCATCCTCACTTGTTCTTTCTGACAGGTAGACCTTATGGGCTGCAGGTACCATTTCAAGAAACAAGACTTGTACATTAAAAATTCCTCAATACCGCATTCATTCCTCTGTAGCATGCCTGGCATCACTTCCTGTTTTTCCTCTCCCACCTGTCTAGTCCCATGCTCTGCCCTTCAAGCTCCTGACATCCTCACAAATTACTGTACTCAGAGGCACTTTAAATCCATTGGCCTCTTCCCATTCCCTTGCTTATGGTGAGGACATGTTGGTACAAAGAAATAGATGTAAGAATTTCTTACTTTTTCCTATTGTAAACAATACAAAAAAGATGAGAGTGCAGTGATATTGTTAAAATGCTAAAAAGAAAAAATATCAGTCGTATTCTGTACAAAGCAAAACATATTTTTTCAAAAACAAAGGAAAAATACAGAATTTTTCATGTATATTTAAGCTGAAAGAAGTCATTACAAATAGATCCTCATTATAGTAATTGTGAAATTTCAAGCAGAAGGAACAAAATACGAGATGGGAATGTAGATCTACACCAAGGAATGAAGAGCACAGGAATTTGTAAACACATGAGTAAACATATAATATATTTTTTCTTATTTAAATATCAGCTTATAATTTACAGTTTAGACAAAATAATCATAATGCAATGTGGGGTTATTTGTGTAAAAGTAAAATTTATTACAGCAATTTCATACAGCTTAGAAAATAAGAAATGGAATTATAGTATTTTAAGGCTTTTATACATTACGTGAAGTGGTATAGTATCACTGGAAGATAAACTGAAGTTAAACAGTTTTTTATTTTATTTATTTGACAGAGAGACAGCAAGAGAGGGAACGCAAGCAAGGGGAGTGGGAGAGGGAGAAGCAGGCTTCCCGCTGAACAGGGAGCCCAATGCCGGGCTAGATCCCAGGACCCTGGGATCATGACCTGAGCTGAAGGCAGATGCTTAACGACTGAGCCACCCAGGCACTCCTGAAGTTGAACATGTTTACAATAAATTCTAAATCAACCACAATAATAATTTAAAAAGTTATAGATGAATAGCCAATAAGGAAAACAAAGTGGAATCATTAGACATACAATATTATTGCAAACATGGCAGATAAATAAGAACAAGTGATCAAAGGATACATGTGACAAATAGAAAAATGATCCATTTTAACTTAACTATATTAATGATAATTTTAAATGTAAAGGGTTTAAATCCACAAATTCAAAGACACATTGTCAGATTTGACATAAACACAAGAGCCAAGTATAAGTTGCCTGCAGAAATGTATTTTAAATTTAAAGGTATAAATAGGGAAAAACTAAAAGTATAGACAATTATATATATACTATTCTAACAAAAATCAAAAGATATCTTTAAGGCAACATTAGTATCATTTAAATTAAATGTTACACTAAAAACATACCATCAGGGATAAAAAAAGTTATTTCACAAAATCTTTTTTTTTTATATTGGGCTCTGCACCCAACATGGGGCTTGGGTTCTCGACCCTGAGGTCAAGAGTCAAATGCTCTACTGATTGACCTAGCTAGGTGCTCCCAAGAAGGCTATTTCATAGTAATAACTTGTCAGTTTATCAAGAGGACATAACAATCCTAATCCTTCATACACCAAATAACAGATTTTCAAAATGCCAACTCAAAAAATCTGATAATACCTCAAGGAGAAATACACAAATCCAAAATTATATTTGGAAATTAAAATACTCCTCAATATTTAGTAGAAAAGGAGAAAAATATCAGGAAGGATATAGAATATTTTCATTTTTTAAGATTTTATTTATTTATTTAAAGAGAGAGAGAGGGAGCACAAGTAGGGGGGAGTGACAGCCAGAGGGAGAGGGAGAAGCAGGCTCCCTGCTGAGCAGGGATCCCGATGCAGGGCTCGATCCCAGGACCCTGAGATCATGACCTGAGCCGAAGGCAGATGCTTAACCAACTGAGCCACCCAGGCGCCCCGAATATTTGAACAATACTATCAACTAAATTAATCATTTATAGATTTATTTGCTTTACTCAACAGCAACAGAGTACACGCTCCTCTCAAGGAATGGTATGTATATATACAATGGGATATTCTCAGCCATAAAGAAAAAAAGAATGAAATCTTGCCATTTACAATGAAATGGATGGAGCTAGAGAGAGAGAGAAACCAAAAAACAGACTTTTGGAGCATTTACCATGATAGCCCATATTCTGAGACAAAAAAAAAAAAATGCTAAATAAATTTAAAAGAATCCAGGCATACAAACTCTAACATTCATTCTGGATCAAATCTATCATAAAAGGAGGGCTCAAAGTCCAAAGAAAGGAGTTTACTCAACCTGATAAAAAAACATTTACAAAACCTATGGCTGATATCAAATATAATGGTAAAAAACTGATTCATTCTTTTTAGGATTGAAGTGAGCCAAAAATGTCCCACTCTCAGCACTTTTTCAACAAAGTACTAGATGCTTTAGCTAAGGAAATCAGGCAAAAAGAAATAAGATGAAAGTCATAGAGGTAGGAAAAAAAAGAAGTAAATTATTTTGTAGTTGGTATATAGGCAATCTCAAAGAATCTACCAAAGAATTCCTAGAATTTAGAAGTGAATTTAGGGAGTTTTCAAGTATAATGTCAACACAGTAAATAAAACATTGGAAATTCAAATTGAAAACTCAATTCCATAGACAATAACCAAAGATATATAAAAAAAAAACCTTAGAAATAAGTCTAATACAACATATGTGGGATCTTTAGCTCAAAATTACAGAACAGTAATAAAAAAAATCAAACAAGACCAAAATAAGTGGAAAGGTATACCTTGTTCATATAATGAAAGACTCAACATAGCAAAGATGCCAGTTCTTCCAAGCTGATATATAGATATTAAAAAATTCCTATACAAGTCCCATCAAGCTTTTTGGGTAAAGATTAGCAAGCATAATTTAAATATTATGTGAAAAGGCAAAGTAGCTAAAATAATTTTGAAAAAGAACAATAAAATTGGAGGAATCACACAACCTGATTTTTTAAAGTTTTTTTTTATTTAAATTACAGTTAGTTAACATACAGTATAATAGTAGTTTCAGGTATACAATATAGTAATCAACACTTCCATACAACACCTGGTGTTCACCACAGCAAGTGCACTCCTTAATCCCTATCACCTATTTAACCCATTCCCCCCCACTCACCCCTCTCTGGTAACCATCAGTTTGTTCACTATAGTTAAGAGTCTGTTTTTAGGTTTGCCTCTCCCTCTAACTCCAATCATTTAATCGTAAATGGCAAGATTTCATTCTTTTTTTATGGCTGAGGAATATCCCATTGTATATATATATATACTACTTCTTAATCCATTCTTCAGTCGATTGACCCTTGGGCTGTTTCTATAATTTGGCTATTGTAGATAATGCTGCTATAAACATTGGGGTGCATATATCCCTTTTAATTAGTATTTTTGTATTCTTTGTGCAAATACCTACTCATGCAATTGCTGGATCATAGGGTAGTTCTATTTTTAACTTTTTCAGAAAACTCCATACTGTTTTCCAGAGTGGCTGCACCAGTTTGCATATCCACCAATAGTGCAGGAGGCTTCCCATTTCCCTACATCCTCACCAACACCTGTTGTTTCCTAAGTTGTTGATTCTGACTAGTGTGAGGTGATATTTCATTAGTTTTGATTTGCATTTCCCCAGTGATGAGTGATGTTGAGCATCTTTTTATGAATCTGTTGGCCATCTATATGTCTTCTTTGGAAAGATGTCTATTCATGTCATCTGCCCATTTCTTAATTGGATTATTCATTTTTGAGGTTTTGAGTTTTATAAGTTCTTTATGGATTTTGGATACTAACCCTTTATCAGGTATGTCATTTGCAAATATCTTCTCCCATTCTGTAGGTTGCCTTTCAGTTTTGTTGACTGTTTATTTCTCTGTGCAGAAGCTTTTTATATTTATGGAGTCCCAATAGGTTTTTTTTTTCTTTTGTTTCCCTTGCGTCAAGAGACATATCTAGAAAGAAGTTGCTATGGTCAATGTCAAAAAGTTTACTTCCTTTGTTTTCCTCTAGGATTTTAATGGTTTCATGTCTCACATTTAGGTCTATAATCCATTTTGAATTTATTTTTCACACAACCTGATTTTAAGCCTTAGTGTATGGCTACAGTAATCAAGACCCTGTGATATTGGTGGAAGAAAATAAATATATATCAATGGAAAAAATAGTTTATAAATAGGCCCAGGCAATAATAACTAAAATATTTTTTAACCAAAACATTTTTTGACAAAGCTTACAAAAGGAATACAGTCGAGATCTAATTTTTAAAGTAGATGGTGTGGTTCTATATCCAATACACACACACACACACACACACACGCAGACTGTTCCTCAATTCACACCTCATGCCTTATGCAAAATGAAACTCAAATGGACTGTTTATCTAAATTTAAAATGTAAAACTATAAAACTCTCCAAAGAGGAGAACATTTGTTGACCTTTGTTTAGAAGAAGAGAAATTTGATATGGCAACAAAAGCACAGTATATAAAAGAAAAAAATGGGGGCGCCTGGGTGGCTCAGTCAGTTAAGCATCTGCCTTCAGCTCAGGTCATGATCTCAGGGTTCTGGGATCAAGTCCCACATCGGGCTCCCTATTCAGTGGGGAGTCTGCTTCTACCTCTCCCCTCTGCTCCTGCTCTTTCTCTCTCTCTCCCTCTCTCAAATAAAATCTTTTAAAAAAGGAAAAAAATACATATTGGACTTCTTCAAAATTAATAACTTTTGCTCTGTGAAAAACACTGTTATGAGATTGAAAAGTCACGATATAGAATGGGTGAAAATATTTACAAAGGTATGTCTGATAAAAGACATCCAGAAAAAAAAAACAAAAAAACAAAGAACTCTCTAAACCAAATAGTAAGAAAATTTTTTTTAAAAATCTAATTAAATAATGGGAAAGTCATGAACAGACAGTTTACTAAGGAGAAGATAAGCACATGAAAGATATTCAACATCCTTAGCTATTAGGGAAATTCAAATTAAGGTCACCATGGGATACTAGTATACCTATGAAAATACCTAAAATATATTTTTAAAAAATGACAGTTCCAACACTATACACAAAACTAAAATCAAAATAGATTAACGACCTAAATGTGGGACCTGAAACCATAAACATCTTAAAAGAAAATACAGGCAGTAATGTCTTTGGCAGCAGCTGTAGCAATATTTTTTAAAAATATGTCTCCTCAGGCAAGGGAAACAAAAGGAAAAATAAATTATTGGGACTACATCAAAATAAAAAGCTTTTGCACAGCAAAGGAATCCATCAACAAAGCAAAAAGGCAAACTCTGGGAGAATATATTTGCAAATAATATATCTGATAAGAGGTTAATATCCAAAATTATATAAAGAACTTAACACAAAAAACAATTTGATTATAAAATGGACAGAGTAATATAGAATTGTTGAATCACGGTATTGTACATCTGAAACTAATTTAAGACTTATTGTTAATTATTCTTAAACAAAAATATATGGACAGAGGTCCTGAGTAGACGTTTTTCCAAAGAAGACATACATATGGCCAACAGACACATCAACAGATGCTCAACATCACTAATCATCAGGGAAATGCAAATCAAAATCACAATGAGATATTATCTTACACCTGTCAGAATGATAGACTCAAAAATAAAAGAAACAACAAGTGTTGGCAAGGATGTGGAGTAAAAGGAACACTTGTGCACTGTTGGTGGGAATGCAAATTAGTGCAGCCACTATGGAAAATAGTTTGGAGGTCCCCCCAAAAATTAAAAATAGAAATACAATATGAGGTATTAATTCTACTACCAGGGATTTACCCAAATAAATTTAAAAAAAAACTAAAAAAAGATATATGCACGTCTATTATTGCAGCATAATTTACAATAGCCAAGATATGGAAACAACCTAAGTATCCATCAATAGATAATGGATAAATATATATATTGGAATATATATATATATATATATATATATATATATATATCTCGATGTAATGGAATATTATTCAGACATAAAAAGAATGAGATCTTGCCATTGTGACCACATGGATGGACCTAAAGGGTATTATGCTAAGTGAAATAAGTCAGGCAAAGACAAATACCATATGACTTCACTCATGTAGAATCTACAAAACAAAACAAATGAATAAACAAACAAAAAGCAGAATCTGACCTATAAATACAAAAAAATAAACTGATGTTTGCCAGAGGGAAGGGAGTGGAGGGAAGGACAAAGTGAATGAAGTGGAGTGGGAGATGCAGGTCTCAAGTTATGGAATCAATAAGTCATGGGAATAAAAGACACAGCATAGGGAATATAGTCAATAATATTGTAATAGCATTGTGTGGTGACAGATGGTAGCTACACTTGTGGTGAGCACAGCATAACATATAGAGAAGTTGAATCACCGTGTTGTACATCTGAAACTAATAATGCTTTGTGTCAACTACGCTCAAATTTAAAAAAATAATTTAAAAAATGACAGTACCAGGTGGTATTAGGAATATATAAATGTACAGTTACTCTGGTAACACAGTTTTGCAGTTTCTAATAAGGTTAAAAATGTACTTACTATAATCTCCAGCAATGTCACTAATGGGAATATACCCTGGAGAAATGAAAACTTAAGTTCACATAAGAACATGTACATGATTGTTCATAGCAGCTTCCTTGTAATTTCTAAAAACAGGAAATAACCCAAAAATTCTTCCATAGCTGAAGGGAAAAACCAACAAGAGCATACCCATACAATGGAATAATACTACTGATACATGCATAACTTGGATGGATTTCAAAGCATAAGCTGAGTGAAAAAAATGTCAATCTCAAAAGGATACTTTCCCTAGGATTTAAATTTATACAACATTATTGAAATTATAAAATTGTAGGTATGGGAAAGAGATCGGGGGCAGGGGAGGGATTAGGGCTGGGAGAAGGTGCTACAATCACCAAAAAGTATGATGCAAAAGTAATTTGGAGGGTGATGGAAAAGTTATGTGTCCTGAATGTGATGGCTGTTACACAAGTATATCTGTGGGATAAAATTCCATAGACTTAAATACAAAAAGAGTACATATAAAAAGGAGTGAAATTTAGGGCGCCTGGCTGGCTCAGTCCATAGAGCAAGTGACTCTTGATCTCAGGTTTGCAAGTTTGAGCCCCATACTGGGTGTGGAGATTACTTAAAAATAAGGTCTTTTTAAAAAGTGAGTGAAATCCAAAAAAATTTAAAAAATAATAAAAATGGGTGAAATCCAAACAAGCTGTGTAGTTTAGATAATACCAAGGACAATTCTTGGTTTTGATAACTATACAATGTTTTCGTTGGTGGACCTGGTAAAAGGGTACACGGGAATTCTGTATTCATGATTGATCACGTGTATCATGCTTAAATGTATCTTACAGTTGTGTTTTGCTTATCAGGTTCCCATCAAGAGCCAACATGTTTTGTGTGCTCTTTAATTCTTGAATACTTTCCCTTAAGTGAACTAAACTTACGCTTTGAACAGGATAAAGCCTTTTATTAGATTTTATTTATTTATTTGAGAGAGAGAAAGAGCCAGAGAGAGAACACAAGTGGAAGGGAGGAATAGAGGCAGAAACTGACTCCCCACTAAGCAGGGAACCCGATGAGGGGCTCGATCCCAGGACCCTGGGATCGTGTCCTGAGCCAAAGGCAGATGCTTTACCGACAGAGACACCCAGGTGTCCCTAGGATAAAGCTTTTGACTTTGAGATACCAAATGACAACATAGCCTTTGATACCAAAGCTTGCATCATTAGTTTGGCAAAACTGAAGCTTCTTATTTTACTCTTGAGAATTTTGCATCTCAGTGAACATGACATTGGGACTTAACTAATTTTTCAGGCTGCCACTCCCCCTTTATGAACATGTTTAAGGATTTTTTCAGACAGGAACTTGAGATGTGTCTGTTCATCCATGGCCAGGGCCAAGTTAGAGATAAGGCAATATTTCATTGTAATACCCCAAAAATGCATTGTTGCAGGAAGGGAAATGATGCAATAAGAAATAGGAAATAACAAGGCACAGAAAGAATTTATATGAAATCGTAAGGATGTCACTGCTAAACATTTAAATTGAATTTGGCTTATTTATTGTGTGGGCTATTATCATAGTTATTTTGCAAAACTGTGACTTTAAGTAATATGCTTTCAGTCTTAGTATTGCTTCTCTAAGTTGGTTTTCTCGAATGCTTATATATTTCTTGTTTTTATCTTTAAGGTATGAAATTTAAGTGCATGTAACTATTAAGATAGTGGCTAAACAATTGTTAAATTGTCTATATTTCAAAAATGATCCATAGCCTTTTTCATGAAATATGTCATGCCACATCTAGTAATTGTTAAAGCTCTGATTCAACATAGATTCTTTCCATAAGAAAACTCTTAGGGCGGGCGCCTGGGTGGCTCAGTTGATTAAGCGACTGCTTTCGGCTCAGGTCATGATCCTGGAGTCCCGGGATCGAGTCCCACATCGGGCTCCCTGCTCAGCAGAGAGTCTGCTTCTCCTTCTCACCCTCCTCCCTCTCATGCTCTCTGTCTCTCATTCTCTCTCTCAAATAAATAAATAAAATCTTTAAAAAAGAAAAAAAAGAAAAAAAAAAGAAAACTCTTAGCGCTTGTGCTAAACCCACAACTCAACTGGCGGGTATGTAACTGGAACAAGTGTCTTTCACATTGGACAAGTGATCCATATAGATGCCATCCGAAGAGGTGCAACAGTTACCCCTATTGCCTTTCTCATCTCTTTCTCTGTAATTGGAGCAATATGAAGGCCTAGATATTGAAGATGGTGGAAAAGAAAACTAGGAGGCCAAGACTGTAGGGACATTCCTGAGCTTCTACAACACTCCTTGTATGCTTACAATGACTTGACTTTTTGATACAATAAAAATGAATCCTCATTGCATATAGAAGGAACTTAAAACATGGTTAGTTTGCATTATATCTGGACAGCACTTACACCAAATTCCTACACAAAAGCCTTCCTGAATATCTTGCCCAGTGGTTCTCATAGCATCTTTGTGCTTTGCTTTCTCTCTGCTCTCTTTTCTGTTTTATTGTCCCTTTTTATTCGGTTCACAAATCATGTCACTCCCAAACAAACTTCACTGAAACAGTGGGAAATATTTAGTAAAGGAAGTAGACAGTATTGAAATAACTGCTAAAGTAAATGTAAGAATTATGTACTGTAATTAGTAAATGAGATGCAAAATATTTCTCATGTCATATATATTGTAACTCTACAGGAATACTTATATTATAGTAGGAAATAATACAATTTGGATAATGTTTTGTTATGATGTATTAAGATTCCAGAGATGTACACACTTTGACCTGGGAGTTAAAGTTCTACAAATATATCCCAAATATATATAATGGGCCTGTACTGTAGATAAATGTAGAGGTTATGTGTACTCCAATACTGTGTCTTTTGCCAAACAAACAAACAAAAAACCAAACAACCCCCTCCCCAACTGGAAACAAGCTAAATACTGTATATACCTATCAAATTGTAATGGATGGTTGTTGGGTCAACAAATTATGGTTAATTTTTATAATACAATACAAACATTTGAGATAAATAACTGCTGAATGTTTAACACATCCACAGTATGGGACAATAGGACAAGATGTCCATGCCTACACAGTGGTGAGAATAGTGGTATAGAGAGAATGAGGGGGATAGCACTCAATTATATCAGCTAATACCTATATAACCTTTCACCAGTTACACTACCTACCTCATCCTTAAGGTCCTCTCCTGTGAAATGGGCATAATGGTAATACATACCATGCACTTCTTTTTCTGAGTAGTCATGTTCTAACCAAATTAAAAATACTAATAATAATGTGTGACAATACTATGACACAGTATATCTAAAAATAATATATATATATGTATATGTCTACATGTGAACACATACAGAGAAATACACATGCATGTTTTTGACAAGCACAGATCTGAAAAAAAGACATCGAAGTATGGATATTGGTGGTTACAAATTTCAGAGGAGTCAGAAAGTAGATGGTAGTATAATTTGAATTTTTATCAATAAAAATTCATTTCTTCAAAAGTTAGAAAGTTAATACAGCAAATTATATATGCACGTAGCTCTAAATATTCTATAAAGGAAAATTATAGGCCTATAAAAACAAGAGCTGAAAGTAAATACTGAATGTCGTATCAGGAATTTCATGTTATTGGATTTTTCCCTGCTTCTGTTTCTCCCTTATCTTTGTTAATGTTCTTCCATAATATTTTTTGGAATACAGAAGACCAAACAGGTAAATTGCAAATAATTTGTAACAAGGGGAAAGAAAATAGACCTAGACTCGTTTTGTGTGAGGTGCTAGTGAAGGTTTCTAAAATAAACACAGAAGCCTGAACTAGGATATAGCACTGGAAGAACAAAGTAGGGTAAACCTGAAACAAAATTCTTTAGTCCAGCAGTTCCAATATGATATTAAGGTATAGTGGTTAAGAGGAAGAGAGTTGCTTATTAGAGGAGGCTTAAAAGGAAAGTACAAAGCTACTTTGAAATTAATAAAACAACTTTAAGTGGTTTTAAATAAAAATAAAATCGAACTTAAAAGATTAAAAATTTCAAACGGAAGCAAGATTTTATACTGGCAATAATCACAAGATTTTTGGGATACTGCATTCAATTCTGAAAGAAATTGTGTTCCTGGAACGGGGCGGGGGGGGGGGTGTGGATAAATAGGCGTGCAAAACACTAAGTACCCAAGTCTAAAATGTTTTTACCTAATGTTGGCTTCCCATTGAACAAAACAAAGAAACCCTTCAATTAATCTAAATTAAAACATTTGAAAAAAATGACCAACTGAATTAAGGTAAAGTAAAAAACGGAAAGCACTATTAAAAAGAATAGTACAAACTTTATTTACGTCTTTTCATATAAATATAAAAAACGGCGGACATTAAAAACACACTTTAACATTTTCCAGAAAAAGCCAATTCCTATATAGGTTGAAAATCAAAACATCAAAATCTGGTGGAACAAACAGCTTAAAAGGAATCAGCCATGGAATACCCAGCACTTTATAGGGTCCGTGTCTCCCCGGCGCAAACGACCAATGGGAAATCCCCGGGTTAGAGCCTTAAACCTGAACGGACCGGAAGAGAGACCCAAGAGACGGAGGCCCAGAGGGACAGAGAGGTTACACCTAGTCCCATCCACCAATACCGCGCAGACGCTCCTGAGTTTGGCCTTTTCGGACCGCCGTCTTCTTCGCGAGTCACGTGACTTTCCCACAGTGCTCAGCCAGTCAGGCAGCACGGCTAACCAAGGCGTTTTTCCTGGTGGCGGTGCTTTGTAGGGGGCTTTGATTGCGTCAGTCCCGGTACTAACGGAGTCGCTATCCAGAGAACAGAGGCTCACGTAGTGTTCATTCCGGGCTATTCATAAAGTCAGGAAAAACAAGAACAAAAACAACAACAAAAAAAACAGTTCCAGAACACTCTGTACCCCCACAATTGATTTCCACATCCTCGCTGTTTTTCAGCACAGTATATAAGTGTAAAAGCGTAAACTTTTTTCTTTTCTTTTAACCGTTGCTTGGAGGACAAAGCATTTCAGGTCGGGGCGTCTGGGTGGCTCAGTCGTTAAGCGTCTGCCTTGGCTCAGGTCATGATCCCAGGCTCCTGGGATCGAGCCCCGCATCGGGCTCCCTGCTCCATGGGAAGCCTGCTTCTCCCTCTCCCACTCCCCCTGCTTGTGTTCCCTCTCTCGCTGTCTCTCTGTCAAGTGAATAAATAAAATCTTTAAAAAAAAAAAAGCATTTCAGGTCAATTTGTCAAAAAAAAAAAAAAAAAAAAAACAACCCACTCTGCGGTTTAGGGATTCTGTAGCTATAGTCTTACCGGTCAGTTCTGAATTTAATGTTACAAAGTAGCACGTGCCTTAAGATAAATGTTTCAGCAAATTTACCAGAATCAACAAAAGCATAGTAAGAAGCACATGTTCCAAAATGGTAAGAATAGCACAGTCTCACATCTTTCAGGGGACTCTCATACCTGTCTTTCACTGGATATATTTTCTATTAAATACAAAACTTGACTTAATAAAAATGAACTTTTAATTAAAATCCCCAATATAGAGAGGATGGAAAATTCAAAGATTTTAACATTATCAGCCATTCATAAAATAACCTTAGATTTTCCATCTTTTGTCATAAATATACATAAATCCCAGATAAAATGATGTTTTCAATGAAAATTAAATAAAATATTTTCTTAATGCTCAAATCAATTTAGAAGTGATAAAATTAAATATTTACAAATTTTCAGTAACTGTTGATAGTGTTTAGGTATAATAGGCTGAGTAGGATTTCAAATAAAGAGTCAAACATTTGGAAAATATTTGCTATACCCCTAGTGTATTATTTAGGGTAAAATCAGAACACAGACGGACTCAAAATTAAAAAGGAAAGCAAAAACATGCATATTTTAAACATATACATTAAGTCATAAGTACAGGTTTTTTTCAGAAAATAAACAAGATACATAAAAATAACACTATATACCTTCCTAAAAAACTAAAATAAGCTAATAAGAGAAGCCATGTTAGCTTGATTGGGGAACAAATGAATTGCTAATATTCAGGTTTGAGAATCGCATATTTGATACTTATACAATTTAAGGCAGGATATAGATAGATGTAGCTTTTTTTTAAACCCATCCATTCTGTCTTTACTAAGTATGATATTTATGAGAATGTTCTCTACAGCATTTTCCAAAAAAAGTGAAAAATAAGAAATAAAATGTTTATCAATGGGGCAAAGACAAATTAATGGGCATACATATGCTAACAAAAATAAAGTAGCTATATATCTAGTGATATAATAAAAGCATATGGCATATTACAAAAATTATTTTTGGACAACAAAATGAATATTGCATACATCTCTAGTTCTATTAAATATATATATTTGTACATATAAAATATATAGAAATATGTATACATAAATAGATATATAGATAGATATTCAGTTGATATATTTGTAAATGTTATAAAAATCTGATATCTATATTTATATCTATCCAACCCTATATAAGTAGTTATAGATATATATTGTGTCTAATATATTTGTAAAAATCCTAAAAAATCTGATTGCATAAGCACATTTAAAAGGTAGTATGGGTTGAAATAGGGAAAACAAAGGAATACTTCATATAAACTAAAATTTTTAACTTGTAAGCTTCTGTAATTTTTAAATATTTGCAGTAATCTATTGATTTTGTGATTTAAAAGTATTCTAATCCTCTCTCTGTTGAAGTCCATCATCAGTGGTTCCTTACGCTCTGCTCTTTTTAGGACTCACATGTCTCTTCTCACACTAACTACCAAAATATTCAGCAACAGGGAGTGTGGGTTCTCAGCAATTTAATTTTTTTCTGCGCCCATACTTCCATTTCTGGATGACAGATGGCGCTGTAACATGGGTCTTTGATAGCTACATACAGTTCTAGAGCTGACAAATAAGACATATTTGTCTTATTTGTTAAATAAAAGTCATACTTTACTCGAGTTTCCTTAGTGTTCACCTAATGTGATTTATCTGTTTCTGGATTCCAGCCAGGATACTACATTACATTTCCTGTCATGTCTCCAGAGAATAGAAGAGACTCTGACAGTTTCTCAGAATTTCTTGGTTATTGATGACTTTGACACATTTGAGGACCACTGGGCAAGTATTTTGTAGAACGTCCCTTGACTGAGATTTATTTGATGATTTTCTCATGATTAAACTGGGTCTATGTATTTTGGGGAGGAGGATCACAGAGGAAAAAAAGTACCATTTTAATCACATTATATCAAAGGTACATTCTATCAAAATGACTTAGCTCTGTGCATATTGATCTTGAATATCAATATCTGGCTGAGGTAGTTATTTGTCGGGTTTCTCAAAAGTTACTCTTTTTTTTTTTTTTCTTGGAAGCAAGCCAGAATAAGCAGCCAGTACTTAAAGAGTGGGGAGTTAATGCTCTACCAGCTTGACAGGGGAGTATCTACATAAGTTATTCAGGATTCTTCTGCGTGAGATATTTGTCTTATTTCCCTGTTTATTTATTAAATTATGTTTATAGGTGTAGACTCCTAAGATGAATTTTAACTAAAAAAATGGAGTTGTTCTCAGGGCTTACACATTTCTTTTGAGAACAATATATTGGTGTAAATTTTTAAAGGTGGATTTTAAGGGCTTTTGCTGAGAAAAGGCTGCAAAATAAACTCTCCTGTAACTACTCACTGGAAGGGTTTGAATGTGATTTCTCTTATAATCTAGCATTGTTTTCTGGGCTCAAGATGTCTCACAAACTTCAAAGCCCCAGAAACATTAATAAACAATGAGTCTGGGAGGAAAAAGACTTTTTGTGGCACATCTTGGTTGGAATATGCAGAAAAAGGCCAGACAAAGCAGTGGAAGAGGTATTAGAAAATTGTGAGTAATCATAAAGCAAAAACAAAAACAAAAAAACATACACTTAAAATGAAAGACTTGAAATGAAAAGGTCAATTACTAATGAAAAAAAAGTTTGAAGTCCAAACAAATTTCCTAAGCCTAGCAGTTTTAAAGCTGTGAACAAAATCTTTCAAGCCACTTCCTTTTAATATATTTCCAAGAGTTTATGGGCTTATAGAATCCCCTGCCTCATGATATTACTAATGAATTTATAACTTCTTGGTAGTCCACAAGTGCTGGTGAAGAAAGGATAATAGAAAAGTATTATAACACCGAATACAAAACATGTATGTATGAAAAAGTCATATATTATAAACAGGATATTTCAAATCAGAAAAGCAAGCATTAAAGAGTTAATTTTTTAAGAAAAATAATGTTGGAGTAAGGAAGTGTTTGAAAATACATGGAAACATACAAAAGGGTATGGAAGCCATACTGAAGGAAGCAGATTTGGGAAAATATGTGCATCAAAATAAATAGAGTAGTGTTGTATTATATCTCAAAACATAACACAAACATCCATGAATCCTTACTTATACTTAATTACGTCAATATCCTGTCCTCAAAAGAAATGTGTGAGCCCTGAGACAACTCCATTTTTTTTAGTGAAAATTCATCTTAGGAGTCTACACCTATAAACATAATTTAATAAATAAACAGGGAAATAAGACAAATATCTCACGCAGAAGAATCCTGAATAACTTATGTAGATACTCCCCTGTTAAGCTGGTAGAGCATTAACTCCCCACTCTTTAAGTACTGGCTGCTTATTCTGGCTTGCTTCCAAGAAAAAAAAAAGAGTAACTTTTGAGAAACCCGACAAATACTACCTCAGCCAGATATTGATATTCAAGATCAATGTCCACAGAGCTAAGTCATTTTGATAGAATGTACCATTGATATAATGTGATTAAAATGGTACTTTTTTTCCTCTGTGATCCTCCTCCCCAAAATACATAGACCCAGTTTAATCATGAGAAAATCATCAAATAAATCTCAGTCGAGGGACGTTCTACAAAATACTTGCCCAGTGGTCCTCGAATGTGTCAAAGTCATCAATAACTAAGAAATTCTGAGAAACTGTCAGAGTCTCTTCTATTCTCTGGAGACATGACAAGAAATGTAATGTAGTATCCTGGCTGGAATCCAGAAACAGATAAATCACATTAGGTGAACACTAAGGAAACTCGAGTAAAGTATGACTTTTATTTAACACGAATGTATTGATATTGGTTCACAATTGTAAGAAACATATCAGACTTCTGCAAAATGTTGACAATAAAGGAGCACCTTGGTGGCTCAGTCAGTTAAGGGTCTCTTGATTTCAGCTCAGGTCATGATCTCAGGGTTGTGAGTTTGAGCCTTAAATTGGGCTCCACGCCAAGGGTAGAGTCTGCTTGTCCTTCTCCTTCACTGCCCTCTCTAATAAATAAATAAAAATAAAGTCTTTAGGGACACTTGGGTGGCTCAGTTGGTTAAGCGTGCCCTGCTCAGTGGGGAGCCTCCTTTTTCCTCTGCCTGCCACTTGCCCTGCTTGTGCTCTCTCTCTCTGACAAATAAATAAAAATCTCAAAAAAAAAGTCTTTAAAATTTATTTAAAAATGTTAACAATAGGGCGCCTGGGTGGCTCAGTTGATTAAGCGACTGCCTTCGGCTCAGGTCATGATCCTGGAGTCCCAGGATCGAGTCCCACATTAGGCTCCCTGCTCAGCAGGGAGTTTGCTTCTCCCTCTGACCCTCTTCCCTCTCGTGCTCTCTATCTCTCATTCTCTCTCTCTCAAATAAATAAATAAAATCTTAAAAAAATGTTAACAATAAGGAAACTGGGTGTCATACTAGAGTAGAAACTTTGAATAAGAATATAGGCACTTTCTGGGGCACCTGGGTGGCTCAGTCATTAAGCGTCTGCCTTCAGTTTGGGTCATGATCCCAGGGTCCTGGGATCGAGCCCTGCATTGCACTCCCTGCTCAGCAGGAAGCCTGCTTCTCCCTCTCACACTCCCCCTGCTTGTGTTCCCTCTTTTCCTGTCAAATATAGATAAAATCTTTTTTTAAAAAAGAGAATATAGGAACTCTCTGTACTCTCTCTTATAGTTTAATAATTTTTCTGTAAATTTGAAACAATTAAAAAAATAAAGGTAGAAATAGATTTGAACCCAATGAGTAAAATGAGAATCATGAGTCCATACTGATATAAACCATGAATGAATGCATGAATGAAGGTGAAGGGAAAATTCTTTCTGACATTAAGGATACTGGATAACAACTGAATAAGGAATGATAAGGTAGGAATTAGGACTAATCAAGCTAGCATCATCAATATCAGTACAAATCAACATTATATGTCTCCTGAACTGATGCTTTGAGAAGGACTCAACATCATTTCAATAATGTTCTTGCTAAAAATGCATAACATAAATCTAACCATGGGGTAAAATCAGACAAACAAAAACTAAGAAAAGTATTTTACAAAATAACTGACTTGGATGCTTCAAAACATAAAAGCAAGAATCTCAAAGAAACACTGAGGAATTACTCTAGATAAAAATAAACTAAAAACACATGAAAATTAAATGCAGCATGTAATCCTGAATCCCAAAATAATAATTGTAAAGGACATAATTGAGACTATTGACAAAATTTGAACATAGACTTTAGAGTTGATAATAACATTTAATCAGTCCTAAATACCCTGAACTATGATTGGTAAGAGAATGTCAGTATTACTGGAAATGCATTCTAAAGTTTTCTGGGTTTGAAAGAACATGCTTTATCTCACTTACTTCTAAATGGTTTGGAAATAAAAATTCAAAATAAAATAAAACAAATACCAATGTCTACCCCCCCAAAAAAGGAGTACAAATGTATTAAGTTTCAATATTGTGCATAATGTCTATGATAACTATCCAGAAAAGGACTAGCCAAGATTCTGGAATGAAATAATGAATGAGATTAAGTTACTGCTGTCATTAACTAGTATGGCCAGCTAATTCCCACTATGACTGAGGAAATATTTGTGAAATGAAAGATAACACCAAATAGTAAGAATGTTATTGAGTATCCTCAGAATATAATAAATCCCTGATTTTCAACTGAAAGGAAGAAATGAGCACTTTTTATTTTTATTCATAATTTCCCCTTTGCCTTTAATATCTCAATCTTGAACAAAATTTGAAGAAAATGCTTTGAAGGGTCATCATATTATTCATGGTTTTCCCACTCTAAACATAGATATCTACCTCAGGTGCTTGATGTTGGAGCTCCCAGCTGGGCCCATCCATCTACCAACTGCATCACCAGGATTCTGGCCAGGACAGGAATAGAGCCTGGCATGTCTTTTAAAGCCATAGAAATGCATTGAAGATTACCATGTGCCCTCTGACTGCCATGAATCATGAATAGATTCTGTGATTACTTTCCATGTGGTTGGTAATATATTTAGAGTGATTTTGAGTTAGAATTTTAAAAATTATTTGTCCTTCACAGCTGTGGAAAGCTGTAGTATAATGTACAATGGGTAATTGTACAGATACTATTCACATCTAAGCCTCTGTCCTATTCTGGGTGGGTTTTCCCCTCACTCCATCAAAACAAATCTTTCAAACATCATTGTGGATCCTAATGCTGTTAAAACTGGTGGACAATGCCCACTGTTCATTTTCTTTGATTTTTTTATCTGCATTCAAGTGTTTATGAGCCCCCTCTTTTTTAAGTAACCTCTGTTTCTGAACCTGCATTCTCCTCACTGCCCACAGAACACTCTGACTAGTACAATTCAGTCTCATTTATCAGTTACCTCTCCACTGTTCATAACCTTAAAATGTGGTAATCCTTAAGCAATGGTGGCAGGTCCTCTATATTATCCATTTCCATGTGTGTGAAATTTGCTGCAACAATTTGACTCCTTGCATCCAAGTCATTGGGTAGTCCCTAGCCACACTAACTTTGAGGGATGGCCACATGTATTGCTTTTGCTAACAAGAACATCTCAAATGTGACACAACCAGAGATGCAGAAAATGTACTTGCACATTGGGGCTTCCCTTCTCTTAATGCACTTAAAAATGCCACAATTATATTAAGAAGGCTGGGCTAGCCTGCTTAATGATTAGAGACATATTACCAAATCATCCCTCTCACCTAACTTGCCACGAGGCCAAACTTTGCATGTGTAGGTGATCCCGGGCTCGACCATCCAGGTTCAGCTGAGGCATCCCAGATCGGAAGAACCACAAAACTGACTCATGCAATCATTATAAATGACAAATACTGTTGTTTTAAGCCACAAAATTTGAGAGTTAGATTGATATGCACCAAAGCTAATTAATACATAGGCACTTAGAGATGTGGTGGTGCTGTAACAAAAATATAAAGCACCAGATTTGTAGTGGAGCAGCAGGTACAAACTGAAAACATGGTGAAGAAATTGTTAAGGAACTCTAAAAAAGGGAGAACAAACCTCTTGTGTATTGAGGCTGGAAAAATGGCAAGGAAACAGGAATCACAGGTTCGAAAAATGGTGATCCATGGCATGTACTGGTAGAAAAAGTGACAAAACTATTACCAGTTGTAAATTCAATGATCTATCTAATGATTTTATGTACCTTGGAAAAATGATTTCCAGGTAGAATGGCTCAAGTGTCAATTGGCTTCTCTTAGTTAAGTGTGATAAGGTGCAACGAAAGAGGCAGCTAAAATAATGAATTGTTTGGTAGCAAAATTTAGGAGAAACACAAAACTAAACAGAACATGGTGAATTGGAAAATAAAACTATTTCTCACTCACAATCTCAAGTAATGAAGTTAATTTAAATAATAAATGATTACTCTTTTAAGACACTTAAGTTTGGGCATTAGGTTGGCTTTCCCTGTAGGTATGTGACTCCATGTTTTATCTCCAGCCCAGACTTCTTATGACTCCACCTGTCCATATTCTACAGCTAAGTTGAAATCCACTTGAATTTTCACAGATTTTTTCTATATATAAAAAGTCAGAAATTGAACTCCGCTTTTTCCTCCTGAAACATATTCCCATTCTACTGTTTTACAGCTCAGTAAATGGTGTTATCCTTATAATAAGCTGGTGCCTCAGGCCAAAAACCTAGGTTATCCTCCATAATGCTTGATGATTCACTCCCTCCACCCACTCTCCTTTGCTGAATTCCATCTACCTACATTGAAATATATAACTCAAATCTATGTATTTTTCGTCACTAAGATAGTTCAAGCAACTTTATCTCTTGCTTGGATTACTGCAAAAACCTATCAATAGCCAGAAAATATTTTGGGATACTAATTTATTTTATTCTTCCTCATATTTCCCCTTCATTTCCTCCATTCAAGGAGATAGTCATAGCTCTGCATGTTAAATTAGTGAGGGATTCAGCAGGGCTTAAATCTATAATATTCTTCAAGTCTTCTCAGCTTCTGTTTCCAAAAACCCATACCCTACATGGGAGAGGATTTAATGGCAAAGCAAAAATACCTCAGTCAAAAGCAGGGTGGAAAGTTAAGCTGCTTCATCCGCCAGACTGGGAAGAGAGTTCTGTGGGCTGAGGGAAGAAGTAAGAATGATTGGAGGAGGAAAGCAGTATAGATGCTGGAAAGCAGAAGGAACTTGGGCTCACTGTTCCATGTGTTCACTAGAGACAGGACAACATGTTATGGTGAAAAAGACTCTGTGGTGAGTGGAAGTAAGAACTTCAGGGAACACAGATTTAAGGTCCACACAAACCAGGAGGATGTCTTCATTACGTTGATCCTTTCTGTTCGCTTGTCTCCTGATGGGCATACAAGAGTCTGTCCCCAAATCATGCTAACCTGAGGGTACAGGCACAGATGGCCAGTTGAAACAAAACAAAGCAGAATAACAACAGAAGATAATTTCTATGTTTGAGAAGACCCCTCTGAACCCCTCTGCATTTCTTTTCACTTATATATGCCCATTATAAGCTCAGGTTGCACAGGCACAGGTCTGGGCAAGAGAGTTCCTAGACATCAGAAGTAACTGTTAAACCCACGAGGGAAAAAACCTTTAGCTCTCATTCTTGCCTACATATAAGAGAATTCAAAAGATGTATCAGTTTGCGAAGTGCATCCGATTTTTCTGAGTCACTGCTTTCACTCAAATGTAGTATATAGGGCATCCGTAAACCCCTTCAAACTTTTAACTCACCCATGGTCACATTATTGCTTATTTCCCACTCCAAATTCAGCCACAGGCTCCCCTCCACCCTTCCTTCCATGAAGTTTGGACAGGAATCTAGTGGGAAAACTGAGACAAAATGTACAGTGCCATATTTAAGTCTTTTTCTCAGCTAAATGACCAGAAAATAGGTGATTAACCATTAGTAGCTTAGAAGGAAGAATAGATAGTGGGAAGCCTTAAAAAATCATCAACTCTTAAAAACTTCCCCTCAAAATTCTCACTTAGGATACAGCCATGAGGGACATGGGGCACAGTGAGGGTGCCCTATTGCACCAATAACACACAGCCTTCAATAAGACCTATTGCAGTTCAGGAGCTGACAGCCTGTCTCTCCTCTCTCTCACCATTCCCTCCCAGAAATGGCGGATACCAGCTTAGTTCTGGCAGGCAGGGAGGGGAAACTCCTCAGAGTCAGATCTTGGAAACTAGTTGATCCTGGATGAAAAATTCCTAGTTTTCCTTGGGCTCTTTCCACCACAGTCTGTCAGCATTCTATCCCAGTTTCTAGCACAGGACATATATCAGGACCACTCGGAGGATTTTTTTAAACATTGGTGGGCCCACTCCCATTTTCAGCTTGATGGGACTGGTGGTCCAGCTGAGAATCTGCATTTCTAACAAGTATGAGGTGCTGTTACTGGTGGTATGGAAAGCACACTTTGAGAATCATTCATTATTCAACCATCCATGGATTCTGGAAATATAGCCCCAGGGAGAGAGAGGCGGATAAGGAGTGAGACTCAGTTGCTGGGGTGAGACTTCTTTGGGCCTGCTCACCTCCAGTCTGTCAAACTGCCCAAATGGTCTTCATGCAGCTGTTCTCTTTCCAAAATTAGGGTTTGTTACTTGACTCATCCTACTCTGGTGGCCTGCACAGTTCATTTCCAGTCCCCAATACCCCAGTTAGATGTTAGAGAATAGAAAGGGACAATCCTTGTACAGTCCGGTTGTGGTCTGTTGGTGCAGTAACATGTCACAAAATGAACACTTGGGGGCTGCAAGCTCCAGCAAAGGGAGGAGCAGGAGAGAATGACAGGCCAACACCCCTCACTAACTCCCCCGCCCAGCCCTCGAGCTTTCTGGAAGGTGCCAAACTGGCGCAGCCGCAAAGCAGGCTCCGCAGTGCTGTAAAAAGAGTGCACATGCGCCATGAAGCCCCCTCCCCTCGTGAAGTCGGCGCCGCAGTGGATCAAGAGTGTGCATGCGCGAGGAAACCCCCTTCCTGCGTGAAGCCGACCCCTGCAGTGCAGTGAAAAAAAGTGCGCAAGCGCCAGGAGCCCCCTCCCTTTCAGGGCTGTGAGCTGGTCTCCACCCATCTCCTCCCACCTCCTCTTCCAGGTGATTGACACTAGCCTTGGCCTAAGGGATGGAATGCTGCAGAATGGTGGTCCTAGGAGACTGTTTTCCAAATACAAATGCGACATCAACATTTTGTGTACTGCGACATAACCTAGACGCCACTCCCTGTCCCCAGCCTGATACAGTTCAGAATGGGGAAGTGACCTAACTGTGGGCTGGGGTCAGATGATCTCAGATTTCTGGAAATCATGGGTCTCTTACACAGAGATTCTCAATTCACTCTGATTTCTTCAAAACTCTTCACCCTTGCAGCCTTCAGATGGCATGTTCGGAAGTCCACAACTAACCTTTGTGTTTTTTCTTCTTCCTAAATCATAGGCTATCCTTGATATCAGTTTTTTAAACTCTACACACCTATACCAATGAGGTGCAGAGCTTCTTCCAAATTCTATTTGCCCAAGTACAGGAAATGAGGATAGTAGCAGAGAAGAGGGCCTAGTGACTCTGCAGTTCTGTAAAGGGGAGGAGTCCATTTGGAACCAGAGATCTAAAACAGGAAAGGGAAAGGTGGAGAGAGCATGTCCCCCTGCTGACCCCTCCCCCACATCTGCCCTCAAAGTCACGCCCTGCCCTTCACTATGCCTTTGTTCTCAGGCTAAGAACCACATTTCCCCAACAGACTCATGTTTAAACATTATTATTTCATACTGGCGAATATGACAAACCATCAGCATCCTGCCCCAAGATAGAGCCCTATATAGAAAAGACTTCTTTGGGCAGCAGAGATCTGGGATAGCACAGCAAAGTTTTTATTTCTAATATTAGTTCAACACTTCCTAAGGTACAGCATTTTTTTCATACTAAGACATTAAAGATAGCCTGAACGCATTATCCCTTCACCTTCTATCAGGGACTTACATAACCTCACAGTTCTGTCAGACTGAATAGTAGGTAGAAAATAACATGACGTGTAGGTGAAACCTGGTTAGAGTCCTGACGTGTCTCACTTGGGTGACTGTAGTAGTCTCTGAACATGTCTTCCTGCTTCTTCTTGTTCCCTTCCTCCAGCCCATAATCATCAATACAGCAGGATGACTCAGACTTGTACAGCCTCTGTTCAAACCCTTGCAATGGTTGCTTACTGCACTCAGTGGAAGGCAGAGTGTCCTAAACACTATGAATGGCTATGAATGACCCTTCTGACTTCAGCTGCACTCCAGCCACACTTCCCCCTTTCCATTCCCCTGACAAATGAGCTCTCTTGGAGGTCTTTTGTTTTTTTCTTAGAACAACCCCCACTCTGCTCCTGCTTGATTAACTCTTTCACTTCCTTCAAACCTCTCCTCCAAATTCACCTTATCTGAATCCTTTCCCAACCACCCTATTCACCTTTGAAACTTGCACTTCCCAATCAAGCACTCTCTATTAATCTTCCTTTGATACATTTGTCTTTTTGCCCAAGGTACTCATTACCTTCTTAACCCTTATATAATTTACTGTACATGCTGTATAAATATGTAAATTATAATTGTAAACTTCACTAGAGCAGGGAGCTTTGGTTTTTTTTTTACACTGATGTATTTCAAGGCCCTAGTGTTCAATATATAGTAGGTGTTCAATAAATATTTAGTAAATAAATAAATGAATGAATGAGCATTTAGGTCTTATGAATAAGACATAGAATGCAATGACAGTTTAGGAACCATGAGGTTAGTGGGAGAAATAAATAGCAAGAGAAAAAAGGAACATAGCAAAATTATTAGGCTCATAAATAGTCTTCCCAAACCCTCTTTTAAGTTTTGAGCAAAAGGATAATGTCAGCACAATGAGGATATTGTAAGGAAGCAAGAATGTACAGGTACCAGCAAGCTGCAGAATGGAGAGATGCACTCTTACTGCTTCTGCCCTCGTCCTGCCTCAATAAACTGATCCTCATGTTGCTCGCCAACTTGCGTCCCTAGAACAAAATGTGTACACATTTGGGCATGAAACTTGTTTTCCCTGGAAGGCTTCAATTTCACAATTAGTGGCCTCAGTTTGAATATTTCAGTTTCTACTTGTCTGAATCGCATTGTCTGTCCTCAGAAGTCCACCCCTGTCTGGTAGCCAAGGAGGGCTTCGAGGGATTAGCTGCCTAGAATGAGCAAGGAGACTGACAGAGTCACCGTTCCCTTTTTGAGATCGGGCATGGCTACCCTGGAGCCTCTGTTCTGTTCATGTGACCTCAGAAAAGTCTCTTCTGGGGCAAGTATTTTTTAGTATCTTGCAAAATGTGAAATGTGCCTACACTTAGAACTATTTTATTTTTTTCTGTAAATAGACTTTAAAAAAATGAAGAGGAATAAGAATGTCCACTGCAGCATTGTTTGTGATAGTGGTAAAATTAGAGATGATCTTATTATCTATAAATGGATGGCTCACAAAAAAATGAAGGTGCATATGATACTAGAAATCATACATCTGACCAAAAAAGAGAGATCTATATATGGTGATCTGGAAAATTTGTCTGATATTTGTAAAATAGCAATTCCAAAAATAATTAAAAGCAACATGTGTATATACGTAGGCATTTTTGAGTATATTTGTATAGGCATCAACCCCCTTGTAGATGCTGGTCAGTTTATAACAGTGATTGTACCTATTAAGTTAAATGACAGGGAAATTTGGCATAGAACTCATTAATATATTTATACACCCTAGAATGTTTGACTGTTTGCAGTAACTATGAATTATTTTTGTTATTTCCAAGTTTCTGCTCCACTGACCTCCTTCATCACTATATTCTCAGCCCCCTGCATCTTTTCTGAGTCTTTTCTTACCCTTCCCCTCAATTTGGCACCATATTTCCCTGCAATTCTTGGGGATTTTTTGAAGCAGTTTGCTTCTTGCTCAGGACTCCCAGTTTTGAATGCCAGGTGGCGCTGTAATCTGATTGGTAAAAACCATCCTAACAGATACCTCAAGTGAAAATGAAGATCATATTAAAGCAGGAGAGGAAGAATGAAGGGGGGGAAATCGGAGGGAGGAGACGAACCATGAGAGACGATGGACTCTGAGAAACAAACTGAGGATTCTAGAAGGGAGGGGGATGGGAGGATGGGTTAGCCTGGTGATGGTTATTAAAGAGGGCACGTATTGAATGGAGCACTGGGTGTTATACGCAAACAATCATGGAACACTACATCAAAAACTAATGATGTAATTATAATTTTTTAATTATATGTGATTAACATAACAATATTTTTTTAAAAAAGATCACATTAAAGCAATTTTTTTTTTTGCGTATAACCCCCAGTGCTCATTGCAATACATGCCCTTCTTAATACCCATCACCAGGAACACTACATCAAAAACTAATGAAGTACTGTATAGTGACTAACATAACATAATAAAATAAAATGAAAAATAAAATAAAATAAAAATAAATAAATTTAGAAAGGAGTAAAAACAAACAAAAACCAAAAAGCCTTCCTCCAAAAACAAAACAAAACAACAAACTAAATAAACAAAAACAAGACACTTGAAATAATAGACTTTAAATGAAAAGAATGATCAATTTGAAAAATATTCCCTCCAATTGTAATGATTTTGAATTTAGCTTATTTTACTCGATGGAAAAAATCTGTTGTAAACATATTTTTTGGTGGGAACTTCTGACCGTACCTGCAAAAATCTCAATTTAGAGTTTTTTCTAATTGATTACTTCTGGAGAAACTAAAAATATGAATGATGAGTTAGGAAAACAGTTTAAATTTGTGTTCAAGTGTACACAGAAACATATTCAAAAGGCAATTAAAAAACCCCGGTGAATTATATGAAAATTCAAATCACAGCCACATGTGATAGAATGAAACACGTTTATGGGCAATTTGTATATCCATGTTGCTATTCGACAACAATATCACCAAACCACTGGACATTTGCCAGAGGTCAGGGTCACAAGGAAGGTGAAATTCTGGAAGCAAACGATGTCAAATGAGAACAGGCAAATCATTTTATTTTCCAAATGTTTTCTTATTTTGTGTGATTGTAAGGAAGTTTTATTTAAAAAAAATCTTTAAAAATTTAAGAAATTAAATTAGAGATCAAGAATGGAGGAGAGAATGACAGATAAATTTAAAAAAACTGTCACTTTTATGTGCAGGAAGTTTAAGTTATATTAGAACATTTATGAAGTAAATATTTCTAACCAACTGAAGTGTTACAGAATTTTCAGAGCATATTAATACATTCTTCATATTCAACAGTAGACATGTAGATGCATTTTTTAATATAGAACCGTTTTATGCTCACGCTCACCAAAATAAACCTTGGCTAAATACTTTTAAAATATGAGTTTGAGGTTTATTCTATCATTAGCTGTCCGTGGTTCTCCCACCTCTCCAGTGCCACCCAAACATGGAGATATCTACCATAGGGACTTGCTGCTATTTAGCCTTCCAGCTGGACCTACCCATCCACGAAGCCCACCCTGGGCCCCTTGCCATGGCAAGAATAGAGCTGGTATGGTATGTCTTTAAAGCCACCGAAATATATCAGAGGTCTCCAGTGTGCTCCCTCAGGACTGCGGGGAGTTAGCAGGAGAATGTTCGCTTACAGTTAGTAAGTTTCTTACCAGGAATCTGTTGTGGAAATGATGTTCTGGGGCCTCTCAGAAGGAACACAGGATAAGCAGAGAGAAGGGGGTCCCCCTTATATGTTCACAGAGCATTCGCTTCCCAGTTTGCTTTTAAGAGGTTTTGGTTCTTATCTCTGCACCCAAGGACTCTTACTAAGGTCTCTGCTGACCTTCATGTTAAATCTAAGGGACATGAGTCACTGCCCTGGAGACTTGACGATGCAGCAGCCCCTACCCACCCAGAAGCCTTTACCCTCTTACGCAACACACTCCTAGTCTTCCAGATAGGACGTTTTCAGTCTCCTTTCCCTGCATTTTTCATGGCTTTGATTAAACAAACAAACAAACAAACAAACAAAAACAAACAAACAAAAAAACCCATTCTGTATAAAGTCATATTCCCGTCTGAGTTCATCATTCACCCTTTGTCAAACCCCAGCTTCTTTTTCTTTTCTTACTGGTAAACCTTCTGCTGAGTTCTCCTCAAAGCCCACATCAAGGCTCCACTTAGCCCATGTGAAAACCCAAATTTAGTTATATGCAGGCAGACTTCTTTGGGGCATATTGAGGGTAATTAGCAGGAGCCACACTTTGTCTTTGATGGTAAGAGCAGAAAATGAATTAGCTACCCATGAGCTCAGGGGAGGGGTAGGAGGCAGGCGGGGTTGAAAACACCAACACTCCACCTCTGGAGCCCCCTCTGCTCCCTCCCCCGCCAGAACTGGCGCAGGCGCATAGGATACCCCTGCATTGCACCAAGGCAACTGCGCAGGCTCCAGCAGGATGGCTCCCTGCACAGAGGGTGGGGGCTGGATACCCTCTGCTCCCCTTGGCAACCCTTTTTCTTGAATCCTGACGTGAGCTTTATTGAAGCGGTGGGGAGACGGCAAGAAAATGGCTTTGAAAGCCAGATTTCCTCAGAGAGATGCAATTAGAACCTTCTGGATTATACCAGACTGAGTTTGACACCCGCCAGCAGTCCCTCCAACCCCCATCCCTGTCCATGCCCCTCTAACTTGGGCCTCTGGTCAGAGAGGAATGGAGGTGATCAGGTGCAGATACCAGATTTTTGTTTGTTTTGCTGTTCAGTTAATTCGGCCTTCCAGAATCATCTCATCATCCATCTTTTAACCACTCTAATGAAAGAGACAACTGTGCTTACTTTCCATGATTATCAGGGTCCATTTATTTTTTAACCCTTTGTGACTACAGTATCCCTTTCAGGTTTGCATGGTCTGGGTACCCACTGAATGACAAGGGGGAGAATCCTCTCTTTCTCTGCTGGTGGCACATTAAAAACGCTTTATGGAAGGAAAGTGACATGATGGAGGGATGGCAGAGATTACAGGAGCCTCTGAGATGCTGGAAATGTTTATCTAGATCTGGGTGCTGGATACATAGGTGTGTTCACGTTGTGAAAAATTATTAAAGTTACATTTACAGCATGCATGTTTTGGTAGTTTCCTTATAATAAACCTGAAACCAAATGCACCAACAAAAAACAAACCAAGAAACAGACAAACAAAAAACTTTGGGTCCGTGAGTTGAGGCAGATGGATGGGCCAGCAAAGACAGACAGACACACACACACACCCCACAGATACACACACGCATATGCTTCATCACGCTCAACTGCTCCTCCTCCAGACATCAGGGTGGTGTCTAGGCAAGGGTGTGTGTAAGATCCTCAAGGTTGGATCAAGAAAATACATGCTTGACCAAGATCTCTAGCATAAAGAGCTCCCTTCCTTTTTTTTCCTTCAACCTGCCCACCACTGACCATACACCCTTCCTCTTCTTTGTCACCAAGTACAGGATAGGGCACTAATTTTTTGAGACATCCTCAGTTTAAAACATTCTGGTTTCTACCTAGCCACTCTGTGCAGTACTTTGTCTTATGCATCCTATCAGAGATCCCATATGGGTAAGGCTTCTGGAGATCAAGAACTTTGAATGAGAAGTGGGGCTGACAGCAGCAAAGCTCACACTTCACCCAAACCTTCCTACCTGAGGCCATGCTTTGTTTTTCAGAGTGCCTGAAGCAAATCATCAATCAGCATCCTGGCCATTCCAAAGATCATATCCTTAGTCATTTGTTGGGTTTCTGTTTATTGTCTTGGCTCTTGAGTGTGCATCACATTTTCCTGTTCCTTCAGATGTTGAATAATTTTGGATTGTGTCCTAGACGTTTTGAATGATACATTATAAACAATCTTGATTGTGGTGTTTTTCTGAATAGTTCATCTACATATGTATCTTTTTAAGGCAGGCTGTTAATTTGGTGGAACAGTAACCACAAACTCCATCTCCCCTGCTGCTGGGGGAGGAACTGGAGTCTGGGTTCAGGTCTTCTCTGGATTGCTTACAGTCTTTACTGTGAGCCTCTTTCAGGGATCATCCAGAGAGTTGTGCAGAGAGTATGAGCAGGATTTAGCCCTCCTCTTTCTGACTCTCTTCTTTCTAAAACCTCCTCTTCATTTTCTAGCTTATATGACTACCCTAAACTCTATCCTCTAATTTTTCATGCCAGTAAAACTGCTGGTTTCATTTTTCCTTTGGAATTTTAGCTTCCCTTCATGGGAAGGGACTTGAACTTCCCTCAAGCTAAAAACCATAAAACAATGGGGAACTTATCTACCACCATACCCCCATAACCAAGTGTCAAATCCCCTCCAGCATCTGCCTGCTTTTGATTCTCTCCAGTGATTTCAAAGAGTTATTTTTACATTGTATCTTATATTTCTACATAAAATTATTTGTCTCAATGACAGAGAACAAACTGAGTGTTGCTCGAGGGGGGTGGGCAGGGTATGAGCTAAAGGGGTGATGGGTATTAAGGAGAGCACTTGTGATGAGCACTGGGTGATGTATGGAAGTGCTGAATCACTAAATTCTACTCCTGAAACCAATATAACACTATATGTTAATTAATTAGAATTTAAATAAAAACTTGACACAAAACAAAAAAGAAAACACCATTAAAAAAGGAAAAAATAAATAAAAACTATTTGTATTTTAAATTTTAAAGAATGTACCTAAAGTATTTTAACATTATAATGCAATATTAGAACAATATTATATTATTAATAAAATAGTAATAATATTTGCATTAATATAATAATATACAGTTCATATGTAATAATTAAAAATATATATGGATGTTTATGTTTAAATACTTGAAACCAAATATATTTATTTGGTTTTGTTATCTGCAGGAGGTTTGTTCCAATAAGAGATATTTGGCCATTGCCTGAAGCATAACCTCAAGTTAGATTTTTGTTTGTTTGTTAAGTATGTTCTATGACCAGCATGGAGAGCAATGCAGGTTTTGAATTCACAACCCTGAGATCAAGACCTGAGCTAAGATAAAGAGTCAGACACTTAACTGACTGAGCCACCAGGGCACCCCTCATGTTGCTTTACTTGAAACACACTAGAAGTACATGGACTTCTCCAAATCTCTAAACAGAGTTAAATAAATTTAGGGAAGACAGAACAGGAACATTTCTGTGAATACATCTCAGGGCCTCCCACTACATAGAGATACCAGAAAATTGCATTTCAGATACTATGAGTTTTGGTGTGGAGTATGGGGAGAAGGAAGAGGAAGGGTGGTAGGGAGGCACAAAGGCTTAGAAAACCAAAATAGTTCCTCCCCATGCACCCATCTAAAAGAAGGACAGAGCAGAAATGAATAACCTGGAGAGGGCCAAGACAAAAAAAAAAAAAAAAAAAGAGGTGTGGGCTCCAAAGACAGTGCTCCCACACAGAGGATTGCCTGCTCACCCTGTCCACTCATACCTTCTCTTTCACCCCTGTGGTCTGAGGAATAAAACCTCAGGTTCACATGACTGCCCACCTTTGTAAAGAACATAAACTTTTCTTCTTTGTTTTAATAAACAAAATGATACAGCACATCTCCGAAAAATATTCCTAGCTTTGCAGAATACTCTTCAGGGAGCTGGGGACCTGGAATGAGGAAAGCAACAGACAGGAAACACAGTTTGTATTTTTTTTTCCCTTAGAGATTGCTGTAATTTCCATTTAGCCTTCATAAAGCATCTACACTCTCCAAGTGCTGATCTCACCCCTCAGGAAAATGCAGCATCAATTCTATTCAAGGCTTAAATTGTGGAAAACTTTTTTTTTTTGCATTTTATTTAGTATGAATTTTTTTCCACAATACCTTATGCTCTTTCTTTGTGTCATTCCCCTTCTCTTTCATCATAATGTGCAATGTGCTTTCTGTTCAACTGGCATCTTCCCTAAGGATGTCATCCAGCAGTGGTGCCCTCTATGTCCAATTAGCACATAAGGAAGATAAGAGGGCAGAAGCTGGATGTGAAGCCATGCTCTTATTTGTTCAAGGAATGACTAGAAAGGCAGAGACTGAGGATCAGTGAGCCAGGTTGGTTCTATGTTATGAGGGGACAGTAGTGGTCCCATAGTGGTTACCATGAAAGTCCTCAAACAACAACTGGTATTTTGTGCAGACTCCAGAAACATCCTGGGACATATAGGAACCCTTCAGCCCCGACATCTCTTTAAGCCATATTGTAATGATTTCCCACAAATCCAACTTCAAATATACTCTAACTTCTTATAACAAATTATGAATTAGGATTTGAGGATCTTATTAATCAATAGTATCTAGGACTAGAAGTCTGAAATAGTGAAATATAGCTGGGAGAGCACACAGTTCAAAGAAATGTAATTATATTTTCCTGCCACCAAGATCATCCTAAAAATCATGTGAAACTCCAGGTTTCATCTCAGTTAACATCTTATATCATAAACTGATCACTCACTATCTACTTCAGTATCCCCTGATACCTATGTACAACCCTAACACATCAGAGTTTCATGTAGCCAGAGTGGCTGGTTATGAAGCGAGACAGTTTCCACAGAATCCTCAGTCCCTACAGTGTCAGAACATAAACCAGCAGAAAAGCAGCTGACAGAGAGCACTGCTCACATTTCTCAGATGTGGGCAAAGCTTCCTAAGATACATCTGTTTTCTTAATTCCATTTTTATGAAGCCATTACTCACCTCCAAGGTCTTAACTTACTCCTTGCCAAATTCCAGGCTCTTTTTTCTCCACTTATTAAACCACAGAAATACTGAGGTTAATTCTAGGAAAAGCAAAGTCTGCACCTCAATAAAATAATGTACCCCATAACCCAATAAAATAACAATACTAAATATTTAAATCTGTACAGATAATTAGTGTGCAAAGTGGGCTACATAAACGAAATAGTAATAAATCTAAGCTTGTGCTTTTAGATAAGAAAAATACAAATCATTATAATCAATTTGGATGGAAGAATAGGCAGGAAGAAAAAACAGTAGTGGAACTTCCCTGTATCTATCATTCATTTCTCTTCTAACTGCTCAATGTGGCTTCCATCAAAAAGCTACAGATGCTAGGAAGGTGCTCATACTACTACATAAAGATTCACTTGATCCTAAAAGATCTTCCCAACTGGTCTGTTGCCTCTCATTTTGCCCCCCTCCCTATGCAGCTAATAAGAACTTTATTCCCAGGAACAAAGCACATACTTGCAGGCCTGGGTAACATATTTCTGCTGAAAGGCCCAATATAAAAATTCTATACATTATATGATCAATTGTATTCTTGTACCCAGTACTCTCAGCACTCCATAGTTGCATCTATGTTTCAACTCCCTGAACTATCCCATTGAGTTATAAGTTTATCCTTAAATATACACTTTCTTGATCAGTTAGCTCTATAGTAACTTGAAATCAGTGTGAATCCTCCAACTTTGATTTTTTTCCCCAAAATTGTTGTGGCTACTCTAGTTTCTTTGCATTTCCAAACAAATTTTAAAATCAGACTGTTATTTTCTGCAAAAAGCATGCTGTTCATTTGTTTTGCTTCTTAAATTCCACATATGTGTGGAATCAGATGGTATTTGTCTTTCTCTGACTGATTTATTTCACTTAGCATAATCTCTAAGTCCAACCATGTTGTTGCAAATGGCAAGATTTCACTTTTTTACAACTTTTTTATGACTAATATGTGATTATATATATATATATATATATATATATATATATATATAGTGATATCTCATAATAGCAAAGGGAAAAAAGGGAGAGAGAGAGGCAAACCAAGAAACAGACGCTTAACCGTAGTGAACAAACTGGTGGTTACCAGAATGGAAGGGGTGGAGGGATGGGTTAAATAGGTGATGGGGATTAAGGAGTGCATTTGTGATGAGCACTGGGTATTGTATGGAAGTGTTGAATCACTATATTATACACGTGAATCTGTATGCTAACTAATTGGAATTTAATACAAACTTTAAATAATCCTGCAGTTATTTTGATTTGGTTTATGTTTAAGTACATATCCTCTTGAAGAGAACTTTATATTTTAACAATATTGAGTCTTTCTGTCCATGAACCTGCTATATGTTTCAATTTACTTAGATTCTTTAAATTTTCATGGCAATGTTTTATAGCTTTCAGTACCAAAATCTTGCTAATATTTTGTTAAAATATATCCTGATTCCATGTGTTTTTTTTCTGCTATTATAAGTGGTATTGTTTCTAAAATTTTATTTTCAAATTGCTTGCTGATAGTAAATAAGAGATACAATTAAGTTTTCTATTTTGACCTTGTGCACTGCACCTTGCTAAATTTACTGCTAATTCTAGTGGATATTTTGTAGATTCCTTAGGAATATATATGCTATCATATCATCTGTGTATAAAAAATTATTAACAGGAGGCGGAGCAAGATGGCGGAGGAGTAGGAGACCTGGATTTCGTCTGGTCTCAGGAATTCAGCTGAATAGGGATCAAACTATTCTGAACACCTATGAACTCAACAGGAGATCAAAGAAGAGTAGCAACAAGTCTGAAGAGAGAAGTAACCACTTACTGGAAGGTAGGACATATGGAGAAGTGAATCTGAGGCGATATTCGGGAGGATAAATGGTGGGGGAGGGGGCCTCCGTCGGCCGCTTCCGGCAAGTGCTAGAGCTGCGGAGCACAAAATTGGAACTTTTGGAAATTGGTTCCGCTGAGGGATGTCACTCCAGTGGCTAAGTGGGAGGTGGAAACCTCGCGGGACAGTGTGGACTCAGGACCCTCAGGGTCAAAGAAAGACAGGGGGTGCCTGAGTGCAGCAGAGCTCCCAGGTATCGGAGCGGGGAAGCCGGCTACAGAGACAGAGCCGAGGCGTGGGCTCTCAGCTAGGGGTGGCCATAAACTGTGATCCGCGGCCCAGTTGAGCTACTACGCCTCCAGCAGCGACCCAACAAGCAGCAGAGGCGGGGAGACTCCCCTTCCTCCCCCAAGAGGAGCGGCGCAGGAGTGCACCGCAGGGATCTGCTGAGTTTGGAGACTGCACAGGGGGTCGGGTGCCAGAGATAGAAACGCTTGGTCACAGGCCGGGTGAGCACGGAGTGCGGCCGGACCGGGGAGACAGGAGTGATTGACTGCTTTTCTCTGGGGGCGCACTGAGGAGCAGGGCCCCGAGTTCTCAGCTCCTCTGGGCAGAGAGTGGGAGGCCACCATTTTCACCCTGGTCCTCCAAAGCTGTACCGAGAGCTTGCAGTGAACAAAAGCTCCTGAGAGCTAACCCGAACAACTTGCTTAGCCCGGACTGACAAGGCCGGGGCAATTCCGCCTCTGGCAAAGACGTTTGGGAACCAGGGCAATAGGCCCCTCCCCCAGAAGATCAGCAAGCCAAGACCAAGACCAAGTTTACCGATCAAGGAGAACGGGAGAACTCCAGTGTGAGGGGAATACTGCACATAGAATTCATGGCTTTCTTACCATGATTCATTAGTTTTTAAAAGTTAATTTTTTTACTGTTTTTTGTGTTATTTTTTTTTTATTTTTCTTTTTCCCTTTTTCAACCAACATCTTATCAATCCCTTTTTTTAAAAAAACATTTTTTATTTTTCATTTTTAGAGTCATATTTTATCCCTTCATAGTAGTTACCCTTATTTTAGGCATATATATATATGTCTTCTCTCTTTAAAATTTTGAGATACAGTTTCTTCTAACAGATCAAAATATACCCTAAATCTCTAGTGTATGGCATTGTGCTAGTCTCCTGCCTGATCACAGTCTCTCCCTTTTTTCTTTCTTTCTTTTTTTTTTTTAATCTTTTTTCTTCTTTCAAACAACTTCTTATCTTATCAATTCTGTTTATAAAACCTTTTATAATTTTCATCTTTACAGTCATCTTCCATCTCTTCATTGTATCAACCCTTATTTTGTACATATATAAGTCTTTCTTCCTTTAAAATTTTAGGAGGCACTTTCTTCTAACAGACATAAATACACCCCAAATCTAGTGTGTGGCACTGATCTATGCACTAGCCTGATCATATTTGATCATATTCTGGGTTTTTTGTTTTGTTTTGTTCTGTTTTTGTGTGTTTTTATCTTTTCCTTTTTTTTTCTCTTTCTTTTTTCTTTCTTTCCATTTCTTTTCCCCTGGTTTCAGGTCTTTTCTGATTTGTATAGAGTATATTTGCTGGGGACGTTGTTAACCTGTTAGCATTTTATTCTCTCATTCATCTATTCTCCTCTGGACAAAATGACAAGACGAAAAATATCACCTCAGCAAAAAGAACAAGAAGTAGTACTGTCTGCCAGGGACCTACTCAATATGGACATTAGTATGATGTCGGACCTGGAGTTCAGAATCATGACTTTAAAGATACTAGCTGGGCTTGAAAAAAGCGTGGAAGATATTAGAGAAACCCTTTCTGGAGAAATAAAAGAACTAAAATCTAATCAAGTCGAAATCAAAAAGGCTATTAATGAGGTGCAAGAAAAAATGGGGACACTAACTGCTAGGATAAATGAGGCAGAAGAGAGAATCAGCGATATAGAAGACCAAATGATGGAAAATAACGAGGCTGAGAAAAAGAGAGATAAACAACTATAGGATCACGAGGGCAGAATTCGGGAGTTGAGTGAAACGATAAGATGAAACAACATTAGAATAATTGGGATCCCAGAAAAAGAAGAAAGAGAGAGAGGGGCAGAAGGTATATTGGAGCAAATAATAGCAGAGAACGTCCCTAATGTGGGGAAGGAAACAGGCATCAAAATCCAGGAGGCACAGAGAACCCCTCTCAAAATCAATAAAAATAGGTCAACACCCTGACATCTAATAGTAAAACTTACGAGTCTCAGAGACAAAGAGAAAATCTTGAAAGCAGCTCGGGAGAGGAGATATGTAACCTACAATGGTAGAAACATTAGACTGGCAACAGACCTATCCACAGAGCCCTGGCAGGCCAGAAAGCACAGGCAAGATATCTTCAGAGCACTAAACGAGAAAAATATGCAGCCAAGAATACTCTATCCAGCTAGGCTGTCATTGAAAATAGAAGGAGAGGTAAAAAGCTTCCAGAACAAACAAAAACTAAAGGAATTTGCAAACACAAAACCAGCCCTAAAAGAAATATTGAAAGGGGTCCTCTAAGCAAAGAGAGAGGCTAAAAGCAGCATAGATCAGAAAGGAACACAGACAATACACAGTAACAGTCACCTTACAGGCAATAAAATGGTACTAAATTCCTATCTTTCAATAGTGACCCTGAATGTAAATGGGCTAAATGCCCCAATCAAAAGACACAGGCTATCAGATTGGATTAAAAAACAAGACCCATCAATATGCTGTCAGCAAGAGGCTCATTTTAGACGGAAAGACACCGCAGACTGAAAGTGAGGGGGTGGAAAACCATTTACCATGCTAATGGACACCAAAGGAAAGCTGGGGTGGCAATTCTTATATCAGACAAATTAGATTTTAAAACAAAGACTCTAATAAGAGATGCAGAAGGACACTATATCCTACTTAAAGCGTCTATCCAACAAGAACATCTAACAATTGTAAATATCTATGCCCCTAACATGGGAACAGCCAATTATATAAGGCAATTAATAACAAAAGCAAAGAAACACATTGACAACAATACAATAATAGTGGGGGGCTTTAACATCCCCTTGACTGAAATGGCCAAATCATCTAAGCAAAAGATCAACAAGGAAATAAAGACTTTAAATGAAACACTGGACCAAATGGACTTCACAGACATATTCAGAACATTCCATCCCAAAGGAACGGAATACACATTCTTCTCTAGTGCCCATGGAACATGCTCCAGAATTGATCACATCCTAGGTCACAAATCAGTTCTCAACCAATACCAAAAGATTGGGATTATTCCATGCATATTTTCAGACCACAATACTTTGAAACTAGAACTCAATCACGAGAGGAAAGTCGGAAAGAAATCAAATACATGGAGGCTAAAGAGCATCCTACTAAAGAATGAATGGGTCAACCAGGAAATTAAAGAAGAATTAAAAAAATTCATGGAAACCAATGAAAATGAAAACACAACTGTTCAAAATCTTTGGGATGCAGCAAAGGCAGTCCTGAGAGGAAAGTATATAGCAATACAAGCCTTTCTCAAGAAACAAGAAAGGTCTCAAATACACAACCTAACCCTACACCTAAAAGAGCTAGAGAAAGAACAGCAAAGAAAGCCTAAACCCAGCAGGGGAAGAGAAATCATAAAGATCAGAGCAGAAATCAATGAGTTAGAAACCAAAAGAACAGTAGAACAGATCAACGAAACTAGGAGCTTGTTCTTTGAAAGAATGAACAAGATGGATAAACCCCTGGCCAGACTTATCAAAAAGAAAAGAGAAATGACCCAAATCAACAAAATCATGAATGAAAGAGGAGAGATCACAACCAACACCAAAGAAATACAAACAATTATAAGAACATATTATGAGCCACTCTATGCCAGCAAATTAGATAACCTGGAAGAAATGGGTGCATTCCTAGAGATGTATCAACTACCAAAATTGAACCAGGAAGAAATAGAAAACCTGAACAGACCTATAACCACTAAGGAAATTGAAGCAGTCATCAAAAATCTCCCAACAAACAAAAGCCCAGGGCCAGATGGCTTCCCAGGGGAATTCTATCAAACATTTAAAGAAGAATTAATACCTATTCTCTTGAAACTGTTCCAAAAAATAGAAATGGAAGGAAAACTTCCAAACTCATTTCATGAGGCCACCATTACCTTGATCCCAAAACCAGTCAAAGACCCCTTCAAAAATGAGAATTACAGACCAATATCCTTGATGAACATGGATGCAAAAATTCTCACCAAAATCCTAGCAAATAGGATCCAACAGTACATTAAAAGGATTATTCACCATGACCAAGTGGGATTTATCCCTGGGCTGCAAGGCTGGTTCAACATCTGCAAATCAATCAACATGATACAATACACTAACAAAAGAAAGAACAAGAATCATATGATCCTTTCAATAGATGCAGAAAAAGCATTTGACAAAGTACAGCAACCTTTCTTGATCAAAACTCTTCAGAGTATAGGGATAGAGGGTACAGAACTCAATATGATAAAAGCCATCTATGGAAAACCTACAGCGAATATCATTCTCAATGGGGAAAAGCTGAGAGCTTTTCCCCTAACATCAGGAATGCGGCAGGGATGTCCACTCTCACCACTGCTATTCAACATAGTATTAGAAGTCCTAGCCACAGCAATCAGACAACAATAAGAAATCAAAGGCATCCAAATCGGCAAAGAGGAAGTCAAACTCTCACTCTTTGCAGATGATATGATACTGTATGTGGAAAACCCAAAAGACTCCACCCCAAAACTGCTAGAACTCATACAGGAATTCAGTAAAGTAGCAGGATATAAAATCAATGCACAGAAATCAGTGGCATTCCTATACACCAACAACAAGACAGAAGAGAGACAAATCAAGGAGTCGATCCCATTTATATTTGCACCCAAAACCATAAGATACCTAGGAATAAATTTAATGGAAGAGGCAAAGGATCTGTACTCAGAAAACTATAAAATACTCATGAGAGAAATTGAAGAAGACACAAAGAAATGGATAAACGTTCCATGATCATGGATTGGAAGAACCAACATTGTGAAGATGTCAATGCTACCTAGAGCAATCTACACATTCAATGCAATCCCCATCAAAATACCATCCACTTTTTTCAAAGAAATGGAACAAATAATCCTAAAATTTGTATGGAACCAGAAGAGACCCCGAATAGCCAGAGGAATATTGAAAAAGAAAAGCAAAGCTGGCGGCATCACAATTCCGGACTTCCAGCTCTATTACAAAGCTGTCATCATCAAGATAGTATGATACTGGCACAAAAACAGACCCATAGCTCAATGGAACAGAATAGAGAGCCCAGAAATGGACCCGCAACTCTATGGTCAACTAATCTTTGACAAAGCAGGAAAGAATGTCCAGTGGATTAAAGGCAGTCTCTTCCACAAATGGTGTTGGGAAAATTGGACAGCCACATGCAGAAGAATGAAACTGGACCATTTCCTTACACCACACACAAAAATAGACTCCAAGTGGTTGAAAGACCTAAACGTGAGACAGGAGTCCATCAAAATCCTAAAGGAGAACAGAGGTAGCAACCTCTTCGACCTCAGCTGCAGCAACTTCTTCCTAGAAACTTCGCCAAAGGCAAGGGAAGCAAGGACAAAAATGAACTATTGGGATTTCATCAAGATAAAAAGCTTTTGCACAGCAAAAGAAACAGTCCAGAAAACCAAAAGTCAACCGAGAGAATGGGAGAAAATATTTGCAAATGACATATCAGATAAAGGGCTAGTATTCAAAATCTATAAAGAACTTATCAAACTCAACACCCAAAGAACAAATAATCCAATCAAGAAATGGGCAGAAGACATGAACAGACATTGTTCCAAAGGAGACATCCAAATGGCCAAGGGACACATGAAAAAGTGCTCAACATCCCTTGGCATCAGGGAAATCCAAATCAAAACCTCAATGCGATACCACCTCATACCAGTCAGAATGGCTAGAATTAACAAGTCAGGAAACGACAGATGTTGGCAGGGATGTGGAGAAAGGGGAACCCTCCTACACTGTTGGTGGGAATGCAAGCTGGTGCAACCACCCTGGAAAACAGCATGGAGGTTCCTCAAACAGTTGAAAATAGAGCTACCATACGATCCAGCCATTGTACTACTGGGTATTTACCACAAAGATAAAAATGTAGGGATCCAAAGGGGTACATGCACCCCAATGTTTATAGCATCAATATCCACAATAGCCAAACTGTGGAAAGAGCCAAGATGTCCATCAGCAGATGAATGGATAAAGAAGAAGTGTTATATATACACAATGGAATATTATGCAGCCATAAAAAGGAATGAGATCTTGACATTTAGAAGGACATGGATGGAACTGGACGGTGTTATGCTGAGTGAAATAAGTCAATCAGAGAAAGACATGTATCATATGACCTCGCTGATATGAGGAATTTTCAACCTCAGGAAACAAACTGAGGGTTCCTGGAGTGGTGCAGGGTGGGAGGGATGGGGTGGCTGGGTGATAGACATTGCGGAGGGTATGTGCTCTGGTGAGCGCTGTGAATTGTGCAAGACTGTTGAATCACAGATCTGTACTTCTGAAACAAATAATGCAATATATGTTAAGAAAAAAAGAAGAAGAATATAGCAGGAGGGGAAGAATGAAGGGGAGTAAGTTGGAGGGGGAGACGAACCATGAGAGACGATGGACTCTGAAAAACAAACTGAAGTTTCTAGAGGGAGGTGGGTGGGGGGATGGGTTAGCCTGGTGATGGGTATTAAAGAGGGTACGTTCTGCGTGGAGCACTGGGTGTTATGCACAAACAATGAATCATGGAACACTACATCAAAAACTAATGATGTAATGTGTGGTGATTAACATAACAAAAAAATTAAAAAAAAGAAATAAAATGTTAAATATCTTTTCTCAAAAAAAATTATTAACAGCATTTATATATCCATTTAAAAATTCTTATCTGTTAATCCCATTGTTTTTCAGTCTATTTTGGCTGATACATTTTTCTCCTAGTTTTTGGTCACATTTTCCTGCCTCTTAGCATATTTAATAATATTGAGTGAATACTGAATACTGTGAATGTTACAGTGTTGTTATCTGGATTCTGTTGGGTTTTATTCTACAGGAAACTAAGTAATTTGTAAATCATTTCAATTATTTTGAAGATTATTTAAGGTATTTTTAGGGCAGATCTGGAGTTACTTTCAGTCTAGGTAGAGTTTGATCCTATTATTAATGAGTTTGATCCAATTATTAACAAGTAGTCTTTTTTGGGTTGCCCCTGAATGTCTTTTCATTAAATGAAGTCATTACAGTCTGCCTGGCCTGTACTGGAATGTTCTCCAGCTCTGCATGATGTTTAGGAGTTTTTCAGGTTACAGTATATGGTTGTTGTTCTTTACCACATATTCACAGATCAGCAAAAGATTTAATGGGACCATTATGCAGATTTCTGAAACTTTTTCCCTGAATACTTTTATTTCTTTTGTTACTGAATGCCATAAATTCCAGCCTTCTCACCCCTATGAGTGCTGACCTCTGTCCCCTCTTATCAGAGTGATTGTACTGGTGGTTGGGATGCCCCTTTCTCTCTTCTTTGCAGTTGGAAAGTGCCTCCAGGCACAGAGTGGATCAAATGTTTGTTTGTTTTCCTCCGTAGGATCAAGTTGTAATCCCCCTGCTTCCAATGTTTAAAAACAATTGTTTCACATTTTTTTCCAGTTATCGGGTAACTGGAGAAAACAACCGGTAAACTGGTTGTTTATGACAGGGAAGTAAGTCCAGTCCACACTCTGGCTTAATGCCTAGAAACAAAGATCCTATCATCCTCTCAATTCTCTTCAATCTACCAGAGGTAATAGTGAGGGCACCTGCTGCCCACTATGAATATGGCACAGAATCTGGAATCTGAAACGACCCCTCCAAGTGAAGAGAGTAACACTGTTTCTTGTTACTCCAACATGCCAAGGTTTTATTAACTCAAGAACAAACTCTCTTATTAACCCTAATTTTAATATTCTGTCTTATCTCTTGTTGTATTGCCCAACATATTCCAAGCAATCTGTCTTTAATTTGTATAGCTTTGTAGAAACCTAAAATGAGAACTATGGGTAGCAGGGAATATAATCATATTAATTTGCTCTGGGTAGTGATAGTTTATCTTTTTTATTTTGATCTTTTTAAAGATTTTATTTATTCATTTGTCAGAGAGAGAGAGCACGCACAAGCAGGGGGAGTGGCAGGCAGAGGGAGAAGCAGACTCTCCACTGAGCAGGGAGCCCGATGCTGGACTGGATCCCAGGACCGTGGGATCATGAACTGAGCTGAAGGCAGACGCTTAACTGACTGAACCACCCAGGCGTCCCTGGGTAGTGATGGTTTAGACACAGTTTCCTTTACTGTTCTTGAAGTATTCTCACTCTTATAGGTCCTCTATAAGTACACATAGAACTGAAGCACCCTGTCCATTCAAAGTTAACATAATGGGATCAACAGAATGGGGTATATACAAACAATTGAATACTATTTGGCCATAAAAAGTAATGGAGTGATGCATGCTGCAACAGGGAAAAACTTCAAAAGCATCACATGTTAAGTGAAAGAAGTCCATCACAAAACACCATGTATTGCATGACTTAATTGGTATGAATTTTCCAGAAGAGGCAAATCTGTAGATAGAGAATATAGACTAGGGCTTGTTTAGGGTTGAGGCTGTTAGCTAAAACAGACAGTGATTTTGTGGTGATGAAACGTTTTAAAATTGACTATTGTAGTAATTGCACATAGCTCTGACTATACTAAAAACAATGGTATTATATGTTTTAAATGGGTGAACTATATGGTATGTGAATTATATCTCAATGAAGGTGTTTAAAAATATATAAAATTGGCCATCAAGAGCCAATACCAGAGTACAGAACTCAAACTTCAATTCCCCAGATGTGAATGAGCATAAGTGGGCTATGTAAGGTAATTTCCTATATATAAATATATATATAATAAGTAATAATATATAATTATTAACATAACATACATCACAATATATTTGCATTCTATTCTATTATTATAGGATGCTTATTATATTATATTAATAAATAAATATATTTAAAGTATATATAAAGTATATATAGTAAATAGATTTAAAGTATATATAAAGTATATGTAATATATTACTAATAAATAAATATATTTAAAGTATATATAATATAATATATTAATAAATATATTTAAGGTATATATAATAATATATTAAAGTATATATAATATATAATAAATAATGTATAAATACATAATAAGTAATGTATACATATATAATAAATATATATTATTTATTTAGGTATATATTTAAGTATAAAATATATACTTTTATTTATTTAGGTATATATATCACATATACACATCATATATAGATACATATATATGTACAATATCAGAGTGATTGTACTGCTGGTTGGGATGCCCCTTTCTCTCTTCTTTGCAGATATATATAGTTTTCTGTGTGTGTGTGCATGTGTGTGTGTGTATCCCAGGAAAACAGCCCTTTAGAAACAGGTGTTCTCAGGGGCCTGTGTGTGTGGCATTTGCAATGTGTAATGTGACAAATATATATGAGGCAATGTGTCAATTGGTGGTATAGAGGAGCTGGTAGGAAAATAGAAAATATATTTTTCTGTTCAGTGATCTCAGAAGAGGACAAAATCTGAGTAAAGATCCTGAACAGAACCATGAGGAGATTTCCTCTTGGGGGTGGGGGTGCTCCTTGTTCAATTCACTATTACCTTTTTTCTTCCTCAGCCTACCTAAAACTTTATATAAGAGTGAGACCTTCTCAGTTATTTTACTGGGCTCTATGACTCCCTGTATTTCTATCACTAGTTTGAGTTTGTCTTTTCTACAGTTTTACACAAGTGGAATCACAGTATATAATCTTCTATTCTAGGCTCTTTTGTTAAGCATATGTTTTTAATAGTCATCTATGTTATGGCATATATCAGTAGCATTTCCTTTTTATTATGGAGCAGTACTCTGTTTTATAAAAACATCACCATGTGTTTATCTATTTGCCTGTTGAAGGACATTTAGGTTGTGCCTGGACTGGGGCTAATATAAAGAATAACACCATGCATATTTTTGAACAAGTCTTTCTGCAGATATATTTTCATTTCTACTGAATACATAACTGGGGTTTGGTTTGCCAATTCCTATTGTAAGTGTATGTCTAACTTCATAAGAAACCGACCAACTATTTTCGAAAATAATTGTCCTTAATGGTTGTTTTCATTCTTGAAGAAACGTAATGCTTAGCTATTTTAAACACTCAGTAAAATTCTCACTTATGTGCTACTAATCAGGTCCTTCTACCAGGATCTATACACAGAATCACTTTTGAGAATTTGCCAATTAACTGTTTCTTTGTGTTCTCATCTTCAGGGCTTTCTCTTCCAACATAAAAGGGAGGGAAGAGGTATATTTAATCTATTAGGAACACAAGGGAGGAAGACCACAACTTTTTTTTTTATATTTTTTGTGAGGTATATTAAACACTCAGTGGATTTTATTGACTATTTTCTTTATTTTTTATTTATTATTATTTTTTAAAGATTTTATTTATTTGACAGTGAGAGACACAGTGAGAGAGGGAACACAAGCAGGGGGAGTGGGAGAGGGAGAAGCAGGCTTCCCGCAGAGCAGGGAGCCTGATGTGGGGCTCAATCCCAGGACCCTGGGATCATGACCTGAGCTGAAGGCAGAAACTCAACGACTGAGCCACCCAGGCGCCCCTTGACCATTTTCTTTAAAAAATAATTTAAAATCTCATTTTTGTCCCCACATTTTTTCTTTCTTTCGAATCAGCCTGCTCTTACCTGATCTCTTTCTTATGGTATTTTACTAACTATAGACAATAGCTGCCAACTTCAGAACCAAGATTCTATTTCTCAAAGACTTTCCTTCAAGCTGCTGGCTCAGGAAGCATGTGGTTTACCTCACAACTTAGTGAGGACAGCTAAGTAACTCTATATTTTGTCACCATCAAAGATAGATGATCATCTTTCTAGTCTCAAATATTTGTTTCTATACTGCCTACTAGCAACTGCTAAGCTAATAGCACATGTTTTAGTTTTAATGTTATTGTAGCATGCTGATTCTCTGATTCCTACATTGTTAGACTATGCTATATTGTGATAACAAACTTAATCCAAAGTGTCTGTGATTTAAAACAACATTAGTTTGTCATGTACTGATGCTACACATATCACATAGGTTAGTTGGTGCCTCTCTTCCACATAGTCTCTCAGGGACTCAGGCTACTAAAACTATGGCCTTCATGTATTGTTTTTATTGCAGGCTTTTGTCTCACACACCCTCAATATGGAGCCTCACATGGAAAGATTTTTTTCCCCACCCCACTTCATTCTCCTTGAAACTCTGGTCAACAAACATGCTATCTTTTATTAAATCAAGCTTAGTTCAAAATTTATTTCAAGCCATGGTAACAGGTGATCAGTAAAAATGAATGGTCATGTATTTTAGAACCATCATTTGTAGAAATTACAAAACAAAAATTACAGAATGAAGTCAATGAATTCAGAAGCTTTCATGTCAACAGAAAGGAAGTTGTCCCAGCAAAGTGATGGCAAGTGGGCATAATCACAAAAGTCCCACAGAAATAGACTCATAAATACATAGAATAAACTGGTGGTCGCCAGAGAAGAAGGGAAGTGGTAGGATGGGTGAAATAGGTAAAGGGGATTAAGAGGTACAAACTTCCGGTTATAAAATAAATAAGGCACAGGGATAGAAAATACTATAGGAAATATAGTCAATTATGTAAATGTAATAACATTGTATGATAAAAGATTGTAACTACACTTATCATGGTGAGCTTTGTGTAATGTACAGAATTATTGAATCACTATGTTGTACACTTGAAACTAATATAACATCGTATGAAAACTATATTAAAATAATACAAATTTTTAAAAATATAAAAAAGTCACACAGTACACCAAGAATGAAGTATAAGCTACAAGGAGCTCTTACTGGACATGGATGGCCAATATTAATCTGCTCACAGAGATTGGTTTGAACTATGATAGTCTCACAGTAAAAAACAAACAAAAAATCTTAAAATTTCAAACATTCTTACATCTTTTGATCAAAACACAAAATAAGGGCAGGAGCAAGATGGCAGAGGAGTAGGAGACCTGGATTTCCTCTGGTCTCAGGAATTCAGCTGGATAGGGATCAAACCATTCTGAACATCTATGAACTCAACAGGAGATAGAAGAACAGAATAGCAACAACTCTCTGAACAGAAAAGCGACCACGTTCTGGAAGGTAGGACGTGCGGAGAAGTGAATCTGAGACGATATTCAGGAGGATAGATGGCAGGGGAGGGGGCCTCTGTCAGCCACTTCTGGCAAGTGATAGAGCTGCAGAGCACAAAATCGGAACTTTTAGAAGTCGGCTCCGCTGAGGGACGTCGCTCCAGTGGCTAAGCTAGGGGTGGAACCCTCGCGGGACAGTGTGGTCTCAGGACCCTCGGGGTCACAGAAAGACTGGGGGTGCCTGAGTGCAGCAGAGCTCCCAGGTATCGGAGTGGGGAAGCCGGCTGCAGAGACGGAGCCGAGGCACAGGCTCTCAGCTCAGGGTTGCCATAAACTGTGATTGGCGAAACAGTCGGGCCACTGGTCCTCCAGCAGGGACCCAACAAGCTGCAGATCTGGGGAGACTCCCCTTCCTCCCCCAGGAGGAGAAGCATGGGAGCTCACTGCAGGGATCTGGTGGGTTTGGAGACTCCACATGGGGTCGGGTGCCAGAGATAGAAACACTGGGTCACAGGACGGGGGAGCATGGAGTGCGGCCAGAGACCAGGAAGACGAGAGTGACTGACTGCTCTTCTCTAGGGGCACACTGAGGAGTGGGGCCCCGAGTTCTCGGTTCCTCTGGGGTGGAGATTGGGAGGCCACCATTTTCACTGTCATCCTCCAATGCTCTACGGAAAGCTTGCAGGAAAAAAAAGGGCCCGAGAGCAAACCTGAGCAGACTGCTTAGGCCAGACCAACAAGGGTGGGGCAATTCCGCCTCTGACAAAGACATTTGGGAACCACGGCAACAGGCCCCTCCCCCAGAAGATCAGCAAGAACAGCCAGCCAAGACCAAGCTTACCGATCAATGAGAACGGCAGAACTCCAGCGTTAGGGGAATACTGCACATAGAATTCATGGCTTTTTTTTTTTACCATGATTCATTAGTCTTTCAAAGATAATTTTTTAACTGTTTTTTTTTTAATTTTTCTTTTTCCCTTTTCCAACCAACATCTTATCAATCCCCTTTTTAAAAAAAAACACTTTTATTTTTCATTTTTAGAGTCATATTCTATCCCTTCATATAGTTACCCTTATTTTTGGCAGGTATACACATAAGTTGTACTCTCTTTAAAATTTTGAGATACAGTTTCTTCTAACAGATCAAAATATACACTAAATCTCTAGTGTATGGTTTTGTTCTAGTCTCCTGCCTGATCACATTCTCTCTCCCCCCCCTTTTTTTCTTTCTTTCCTTTTTTTAATACTCTTCTTTCTTTTTTCAAACATCTTCCTAGCAATTCCTTTTTAAAATTTTTTTAGAATTTTCATCTTTACAGTCATGTTCCATCCCTTCATCGTATCAACCCTTATTTTGTACATATATAAGTCTTTCTTTAAAATTTTTGGAGGCACTTTCTTCTAACAGACTAAAATACACTGAAAATCTAGTGTGTGGCACTGATCTATGCACCAGCCTGATCATATTTGATCATATTCCATTTTTTTTGTTTTGTTCTGTTTTTGTTTGTTTTTATCTTTTTCTTTCTTTCTTTCTTTCTTTCTTTTTTCTCTTTCTTTTTTCTTTCTTTCCCTTTCTTTTGCCCTGGTTTCAGGGCTTTTCTGATTTGATTAGAGTATAATTTCTGGGGACATTGTTAACCTGTTAGCATTTTGTTCTCGCATTCATCTATTCTCCTCTGGACAAAATGACGAGATGGAAAAAATCACCACAAGAAAAAGAACAAGAGGTAGTACTGTCTGCCAGGGACATACTCAATATGGACATTACTGCGATGTCAGACCTAGAGTTCAGAATCATGACTTTAAAGATACTAGCTGGGCTTGATAAAAGCATGGAAGTTATTAGAGAACGCTTTCTGGAGAAATAAAAGAACTAAAATCTAACCAAGTCGAAAACAAAAAGGATATTAATGAGGTGCAATAAAAATGGGGCACTAACTCATAGGATAAATGAGGCAGAAGAGAGAATCAGTGATAGAGAAGACGAAATGATGGAAGATAAAGAGGCTGAGAAATGGAGAGATAAGCAAATACTGGATCACGAGGGCAGAATTCAAGAGATAAGTGATACCATAAGAAAAACCAACATTAGAATAATTGGGATCCCAGAAGAAGAAGAAAGAGAGAGAGGGACAGAAGGTATATTGGAGCAAATTATAGCAGAGAACTTCCCTAATTTGGGGAAGGAAACAAGCACCAAAATCCAGAAGGCACAGAGAACCCCTCTCAAAATCAATAAAAATAGGTCAACATCCCGACATCTAATAGTAAAACTTACGAGTCTGAGAGAAAGAGAGAAAATCTTGAAAGCAGCTCGGGAGAAGAGATATGTAATCTATAATGGTAGAATCATTAGATTGGCAACAGACCTATCCACAGAGACCTGGCAGGACAGAAAGGACTGGCATGATATCTTCAGAGCACTAAACGAGAAAAATATACAGCCAAGAATACTATATCCAGCTAGGCTGTCATTGAAACTAGAAGGAGAGAAAAAACCTTCCAGGAAAAACAAAAATTGAAGGAATTTGCAACCACGGAACCAGCCCTACAAGAAATATTAAAAGAGGTCCTCTAAGCAAAGAGAGACCCTAAAAGCACCATGGACCAGAAAGGAATACAGACAATATACAGTAACAGGTACTTTACAAGCAATACAATGGCACTAAATTCATAACTTTCAATAGTTACCCTGAAAGTAAATGGGCTAAATGCCCCAATCAAAAGACACAGGCTATCAGATTGGATTAAAAAACAAGACCCATCAATATGCTGTCTGCAAGAGACTCATTTTAGATCCAAAGACACCCCCACATTGAAAGTGAAGGGGTGGAAAACCATTTACCATGCTAATGGACACCAAAAGAAAGCTGGGGTGGCAATCCTTATATCAGACAAATTAGATTTTAAAACAAAGACTCTAATAAGAGATGAGGAAGGACACTATATCTTACTTAAATGGTCTATCCAACAAGAAGATCTAACAATCGTAAATATCTATGCCCCTAACATAGGAGCACCCAATTATATAAGCCAATTAATAACAAAAGCAAAGAAAACCACTGACAACAATACAATAATAGTGGGGGACTTTAACATCCCCCTGACTGAAATGGACAGATCATCTAAGCAAAAGATCAACAAGGAAATAAAGACTTTAAATAACACACTGGACCAAATAGAATTCACAGACATATTCAGAACATTCCATCCCAAAGCAATGGAATACACATTCTTCTCTAATGCCCATGGAACATTCTCCAGAATTGATCACATCCTAGGTCACAAATCAGATCTCAACTGCTACCAAAAGACTGGGATTATTCCCTGCATATTTTCAGACCAGAATGCTTTGAAACTAGAACTCAACCGTGAGAGGAAAGTCAGAAATAACTCAAATATATGGAGGCTAAAGAGCATCCTATTAAAGAATGAATGGGTCAACCAGAAAATTAAAGAAGAATTAAAAAAATTCATGGCAACCAATGAAAATGAAAACACAACTGTCCAAAATCTTTGGGATGTAGCAAAGGCAGTCTTAAGAGGAAAGTATATAGCAATACAAGCCTTTCTCATAAAACAAGAAAGGTCTCAAATACACAAACTAACCCTACCCCTAAAAAAGCTAGAGGGAAAAAAAAACAGCAAAGAAAGCCTAAACCCAGCAGGAGAAGAGAAATAATAAAGATCAGAGCAGAAATCAATGAAATAGAAACCAAAAGAACAGTAGAACAGATCAACGAAACTAGGAGCTGGTTCTTTGAAAGAATTAACAAGATTGATAAACCCCTGGCCAGACTTATCAAAAAGAAAAATGACCCAAATCAACAAAATCATGAATGAAAGAGGAGAGATCACAACCAACACCAAAGAAATACAGAGAATTATAAGAACATATTATGAGCCACTCTATGCCAGCAAATTAGATAACCTGGAAGAAATGGGTGCATTCCTAGAGATGTATCAACTACCAAAATTGAACCAGGAAGAAATAGAAAACCTGCACAGACCTATAACCACTAAGGAAATTGAAGCAGTCATTAAAAATCTCCCAACAAACAAAAGCTCAAGGCCAGATGGCTTCCCAGGGGAAATCTATGAAACATTTACAAAAGAATTAATACCTATTCTCCTGAAACTGTTCCAAAAAATAGAAATGGAAGGAAAACTTCCAAACTAATTTTTTGAGGCCACCATTACCTTGATCCCAAAACCAGTCAAAGACCCCATCAAAAGCGATAATTACAGACCAATATCCTTGATGAACATGGATGCAAAAATTCTCACCAAAATACTAGCCAATAGGATCCAACAGTACATTAAAAGGATTAATCACCATGACCAAGTGGGATTTATCCCTGGGCTGCAAGTTTGGTTCAACATCCGGAAATCAATCAATGTGATGCAATATATAACAAAAGAAAGAACAAGAATCATATGATCCTCTCAGTAGATGCAGAGAAAGCATTTGACAAAGTACAGCATCCTTTCTTGATCAAAACTCTTCAGAGTATAAGGATAGAGGGTACCTACCTCAATATCATAAAAGCCATCTATGAAAAACCTACAGAGAATATCATTCTCAATGGGGAAAAACTGAGAGCTTTCCCCCAAAGGTCAGAAATGTGGCAGGGATGTCCACTATCACCAGTGCTATTCAACAGAGTATGAGAAGTCCTAGCCACAGCAATCAGATGACAAAAAGAAATCAAAGGCATCCAAATCGGCAAGGAGGAAGTCAAACTCTCACTCTTTGCAGATGATATGACACTTTATGTGTCAAAAGTGGCAGGATATAAAACCAATGCACAGAAATCAGTGGCATTCCTATACACCAACAACAAGACAGAAGAGAGAGAAATTAAGGAGTCGTTCCCATTTACAACTGCACCCAAAACCATAAGATACCTAGGAATAAATCTAACCAAAGAGGCAAAGGATCTATACTCAGAAAACTAAAAAATACTCATGAAAGTAATTGAGGAAGACACAAAGAAATGGAAAAATATTCCATGGTCATGGATTGGAAGAACAAACATTGTGAAGATGTCAAGGCTACCTAGAGCAATCTACACATTCAATGCAATCCCCATCAAAATACCATCCACTTTTTTCAAAGAAATGGAACAAATAATCCTAAAATTTGTATGGAACCAGAAGAGACTCCGAATAGCCAGAGGAATGTTGAAAAAGAAAAGCAAAGCTGGCGGCATCACAATTCCGGACTTCCAGCTCTATTACAAAGCTGTCATCATCAAGACAGTATGGTACCTGCACAAAAACAGACACATAGCTCAATGGAACAGAATAGAGAGCCCAGAAATGGACCCTCAACTCTATGGTCAACTCACCTTTGACAAAGCAGGAAAGAATGTCCAATGGAAAAAAGACAGTCTCTTCCACAAATGGTGTTGGGAAAATTGGACAGCCACATGCAGAAGAATGAAACTGGACAATTTCCTTATACCACACACAAAAGTAGACTCCAAATGGTTAAAAGACCTAAATGTGAGACAGGAGTCTATCAAAATCCTAAAGGAGAACACCGGCAGCGACCTCTACGACCTAAGCCACAGCAACTTCTTCCTAGAAACATCTCCAAAGGCAAGGGAACAAGGGCAAAAATGAACTATTGGGATTTCATCAAGATAAAAAGCTTTTGCACAGCAAAAAAACAGTCCACAAAACCAAAGACAACTGACAGAATGGGAGAAAATATTTGCAAATGACATATCAGATAAAGGGCTAGTATCCAAAAGCTATAAAGAACTTATCAAACTCAACACCCAAAGAACAAATAATCCAATCAAGAAATGGGTAGAAGACATGAGCAGACATTTTTCCAAAGAAGACATCCAAATGGCCAACAGGCACATGAAAAGGTGCTCAAAATCGCTTGGCATCAGGGAAATCCAAATCAAAACCTCAATGAGATACCACTTCACACCAGTCAGAATTGGTTAAATTAACAAATCAGGAACTGACAGATTTTGGCGGGGATGTGGAGAAAGGGGAACCCTCCTACACTGTTGGTGGGAATGCAAGCTGGTACAGCCACTCTGGAAAACAGTATGGAGGTTCCTCAAACAGTTGAAATTAAACCTACCATACAATCCAGCAATTGCACTATTGGGTGTTTACCCCAAAGATACAAATGTAGGGATCCGAAGGGGTACGTGCACCCCAATGTTTATAGCAACAATGTCCACAATAGCCAAACTGTTGAAATAGCCAAGATGTCCATGGACAGATGAATGGATAAAGAAGAGGTGGTATATATACACAATGGATTATTATGCAGCCATCAAAAAGAATGAGATCTTGCCATTTGCAACGATGTGGAAGGAACTGGAGGGTGTTAGGCTGAGTGAAATAAGTCAATCAGAGAAAGATATGTATCATATGACCTCACTGATATGAGGAATTCTTAATCTCAGGAAACAAACTGAGGTTTCCTGGAGTGGTTTGGGGTGGGAGGGATGGGGTGGCTGGTTGATAGACATTGGGGAGGGTATGTGCTATGGTGAGCACTGTGAATTGTGGAAGACTGTTGAGTCACAGATCTGTACCTCTGAAACAAATAATGCAATATATGTTAAGAAAAAATAAAAGAAGATAGCAGGAGGGGAGAATGAAGGGGGGGAAATCGGAGGGGGAGATGAACCATGAGAGACGATGGACTCTGAAAAACAAACTGAGGGTTCTAGAGGGGTGGGGTGTAGGGGGATGTGTCAGCCCGGTGATGGGTATTAAAGAGGGCACGTTCTGGTTGGAGCACTTGGTATTAAGCACAGACAATGAATCATGCAACACTACATTAAATACTAATGATGTAATGTATGCTGATTAACATAAAAATAAAAAATTAAAAAAACAGAATAATATAGTTTTTGTCTCTGTGTTCTATAAGAAATGTCTTGTGGGGATCAGATGATCAAATACAGAAATGCAGCAGATATCACCAAAATCAGGGTATGATTATCATTTTATCCTCCTTGAATCTGCCTCCTTTTTTCAAGTAAGTATTTAGATAACTTAGACAAAAATCCACGCACAATCAGCTACAATATCTCAAATTGTGAAATATCAGGATTTTCCCTTCATTTAACATTTCCACCAGAGAAACATGCAGCTCTTTTCCAAACTTGTGGTGGTTGTAAATATTCACTATACATGCTTTGACATTATTCCCCCAAAGAAGGAGAGTTTATGTTCCCTCTCCTTGAAAGTGGGTGGCCTTTGAGTGCTTCAACTAATGGAGGATGGCATGGATGCTATGTGACTTAAGGGTCAAGATCCCAAAATGCTCATTGGTCTGCTTTGTACACTGGAACACTTAGTCTTTAAATTTAAGCCACTATGTAAAATGTCCAACTAGGTTTCCATGCTGTGAGGAATACCAAGCCACATAGAGAACTCCTGTTTAATGTCCTACCTGAGGCCAGCCTTTGTATCATCCCTGCTCAGACACTACATATATGAGTGAAGCAGCTGCTGGATAATTTGTTTCCCCTCTATTGTTTGAATTTCCAGTCATTTGGGTCTCTGCATTTGAGGTCCCAGACATTATGAATCAAAGAGAAGTCTCCCCTACTATGCCACAGAATCCATGAGCATAACAAAAATGGTTGTTCTTTTATGCTACTAAGTTTTGGAAAGTTTGTTACACACACCACGTACTTATGGAACACACCTCATATTCATTTTGTTATGAAGATAAGCATGCTATTTTATGTATAAAAGTTCTTGCTGCAAGTGCCCTAGAATGATAAAGAGAAAAAAAGTAATCTAATATTGTATAAAACAGTATAGAAGAAATCAGAGAGGGAGACAAACCATGAGAGACTCTGGACTCCGGGAAACAAACAGAGTTACAGAAGGGAGGTGGTGGAGGGATAGGGTAACAGGGTGATGGGTATTGAGGAGGACATGTTTTGGGATGAACTCTGGGTGTTATATGCAACTAATGAATTGACGAACACTACATCAAAAACTAATGATGTACTATATGTTGGCTAACTGAACATAATAATAAAAAACAGTATGGAGTTTCTTCAAAAAGTTAAAAATAGATCTACCCTGGGACCCAGCAATTGCACTAGTAAGTATTTATCCAAAGGACACAAACATAGTGATTTGAAGGGACACATACACCCCAATGTTTATAGCAGCAATGTCCACAATAGCCAAAATATGGAAAAAGCCCAGATGTCCATCAACTGATGAATGGATAAAGAAGATGTGGTACACACACACACACACACACACACACACACACACACACACACACACACTAGAATATTACTCAGCCATCAAAAGGAATGGAATCTTGCTATTTGCAGCAACATGGATGGAACTAGAGGGTATTATGCTAAATGAAATAAGTCAGTCAGAGAAAGACAAATACTATATGATTTCACTCATGTGGAATTTAAGAAAGAAAACAGATGAGCATAGGGGAAGGAAAGGAAAAATAAAATAAGATGAAAACAGAGAGGGAGGAAGACCATAAGAGACTCTTAAAATAGGAAACAAACTGAAGATTGCTGGAGGGGAGGTGGGTGCGGGGATGGGGTAATGGGATGATGGGCAATAAGGAGGGTACTTGAAATAAGGAGCACTTGGTGTTGTATTAAGTTGATGAATCACTACATTCTACCTCTGATACTAATAATATGGTATATGTTAATTAAATTGACTTTATTTTTTTTATTTTTTAAAGATTTTATTTATTTATTTGACACAGAGAGAGAGATAGCGAGAGCAAGAACACAAGCAGGGGGAGTGGGAGAGGGAGAAGCAGACTCCCCAATGAATAGGAAGCCCGATGCGGGGCTTGATCCCTGGACCCTGAGATCATGACCTGAGCCGAAGGCAGATTCTTAATGACTGAACCACCCAGGCGCCCTTTAAATTGACTTCAAATTAAAAAAAAAAAAAAAGAGAGAGAGACTTGGTCATTTTTTTCAGGCCACAATAGATCTTCCTAAAATGCAACTTTTTCTTATTGTGGTTTTTAGGATGCTTATACCCACCAGACTTTTAATTCACTTCTTAAAAATTCAGGCTTTCTATTTACTCTACTTCTTTAATAATAGAATATGAGATTTAATAATAGAATATGAGCCCCTTTCTCATTAAAGTTAAAATAGACCAGAAAATCCTTAGAGATAGGCCCTAGAAAGAGACCTTCAGTGCTCAGGAAACGCACTTCAGGATTTGCAAAGGCTTTTCAAATAGTCCCTGCAATTCTCTTGATTTTCCTACTGCCAGTTTTAATTTGGTGTGGGACTAAGACCTACACCACTATGAGGCTGGATAGATTCCCCCACCAAACACATAACTAAAATATTCTGGCTTAGAGTATTCAACTGTGTTAAATAGACTTGATGCCCATCTTAGCTTCTAAATATCTTTTAAAGAAAAAGTCCCTGTCAGATAGCAAAGCTCAGATTTCTGTGACCAGGACTACTATACATGTTACTCGAAAACAACTAACATACAGTGTTATATTAGTTTCAATATTATTCTCTATATTTTAAGTCTGGTTTTTGTTTGTTTGTTTATCTCTTTTTTTCTTTGTATATTTTATTTCTTAAGTTCCACATATGAGTGGAATCATATGGTCTTTGTCTTTCTCTGATGGACTTATTTTACTTAGCATTATACCCTCTATGTTCATTCAGTTGTTGAAAACGTCAAGATTTTGTTCCTTTTTATGGCCAAATAATATTCCATTGTATATATGTACCACATCTTCTTCATTGATTCATCTATGGATGGACACCTGGGTTGCTCCATATCTAGGTTATTTTAGGTAATCTTGCAATAAACATAGTGGTGCATATGTCTTTTTAAATTAGTGTTTTCATTTTCTTTGGGTTAAATACCCAATAGGGGTATTACTGGATTGTATGGTAATTCTTTTAAGATTTTATTTTATTTGTTAATTTATCAGAGAGAGAGAGAGAGAGCACAAGCAGGGGGAGCAGGCAGAGGGAGAAGCAGGGTCTTCACTGAGCAGGGAGGCTGATGCGGGAATCAATCCCAGGATCCTGGGATCATGACCTGGGCCAAAGGCAGATGCTTAACCACCTGAGCCACCCACACATCCCTATGGTAGATCTATTTTTAATTTTTAGAGGACCCTCCATACTGTTTTCTACAATAGCTGTACCAATTTACGTTCCCACCACATTCCCAGGTTCTCTATTATGTTTTATTGGTCTATGTGTCTATTTTTGTGCCAATACCATATTGTTTTGATTACTACAGCTTTGTATATACTTGTTATATTTTTTTAGTTTGCATTGTATTATTTTAAATTTTATTTATGTTATGTTAATCACCTTACATCATTAGTTTTTGATGTAGTGTTCCATGATTGTTTGCGTATAACACCCAGTGCTCCATTCAATACGTGCCCTCTTTAATACCCATCACCAAACTAACCCATCCTCCCACCCCCTCCCCTCTAGAACGCTCAGTTTGTTTCTCAGAGTCCATAGTCTCTCATGGTTCATCTCCCTCTCTGATTTCCTCCCTTTATTTTTCCCTTCCTACTATTTTCTTTCTTTTTTTTTTTTAACATATAATGTATTATTTGTTTCAGAGGTACAGGTCTGTGATTCAACAGTCTTGCACAATTCACAGCACTCACCATAGCACATACCCTCCCCAATGTCTATTACCCAGACACCCCATCCCTCCCACTCCCCACCACTCCAGCAAACCTCAGTTTGTTCCCTGAGATTAAGAATTCCTCAAATCAGTGAGATCATATGATACATGTCTTTCTCTGATTGACTTATTTTGCTTAGCACAGTACCCTCTAGTTATTATTTTTTTTTTTTTAGTTAAGATTTCTTTATATCGTCTCACTTCCACAGGTCTTTAATCATTCACTTGGAATTGCAACTGTAACTGATAACCCACACTGATTTTATGTTTCTAGGACTTTCTCCTTCCACTATATCTAAACCATGGACTCCTGCCCATTCCATCTGAGGTGGCCTATAGTTACAGGTGTGAAGTTTAGGAGTAGAAACAATTCTTTGAAGTTTTGTTGAATAATTTTCTGCAATAAGAGTTATGTGAATGACTCTTTATAAGTTATGGTACTAAAGAAAATCCCAAAACATTAAGAATGGCCAAAGAGTGGATAGACATTTCTTTAAGGAAACTACTAGACAAACGGTTAATAAGCACAAAAAATGCTCAATATTACTATTAGGGAAATGCAAATCAAAACCACAATGAGATACCACCTCACACTTATTACAGAAAATAACAAATATTGATGTGCTTTTGGAGAAATTGGAGCTCTTGTGCACTGCTGTTGGGGGTGATAAATGGTGCAGCCACTATGAAAACTGTGTGGCAAAATATTTTGATAAGTGAAAGAAGCTAGTCAAAAAACCTCATATATTTTATGATTATAACTATATGAAATGTCCAGAATACTAAATCCATAGAGACAGAAAGTAGATTGCTCAAGACTGAGGAGGACAAGGGACACAGAGGTAAAAGCCAAAAATTATGGGTTATTTTGTCGTTGTAAATATTCTGTTTTAAATTCTATTCTAAATTGATTGTGGTAATGGTTTCACAACTCTGTGAATACACTTAAAATCACAGAATTGTATACTTTAGGTGGGTAAATTGTATGGTATGTGAATTATATTTCAATAAAGTTTTTCTAAAAAGAAAAGAAAAGGAAAAAAAAGGAGCCATGGGCTAAGGTGGGTAGAGGGGTAGATAGAGGTCATGGCTAGGTCACAGCTTTCATCCCACTGTACCCCACTTTCTGCAGACAGAAAGAGAACTACCTGGTTTTCTCAGAAATACATGCAGACCTTTTCCAGCCCAGACAGCAGCTAACTTCTCTTCCTCTCATCTCTGATAATGCTATCTTCTACCTAATAGTGCCTATTACCAGTTTTATTCTTAGTAACCAAAATATGTACAAAAAACTAGTTTTTATCAGTCACCTATTTATTTGAATACTAGCCACATGTTTAAAGTTCCACCCTGTATTATGATAAATAATGGAGCACATCTTCAGCAGCCTGTTCCACCTTATAAAAAGGCCTCTAGCAAACAGTCGCTTATGGACAGAAGGACTGTAAGGATACAGCTCAGACCCCTATGCCCAGAATAACTCTTTATGTGTTTCAGCTGTTTTTTTTCATGATGTCATCTGCAGGTCTTGTTGCTTGCCCAGTACACAGCTTCATATCAGGACACAGGTGAGGTCATTTATTATCAGAGTGCATTTCCTCATACCACTGCCACTTACACAGGAAATCTTACAGCCCATAAGCCAAAAGGAAAATGTGAAAAAAGGAAGAGGTTGAAGGAGCTTATGGTTTTATGTCAGGCCATGCTCTGTTCTTTCCCAAGGCAATAAGGCAAAAACTGTCTACGAAGAAGGGTTTCGTTGGAGGGATAGCAGGAAAGCCAGGAGGTCTGGTTCTGTACCATGAAAATATTGAGGGTATGTATATCTTGAGGGCATTCAGGCTTTAAAAAATCTTTCCAAGGTCTCAGCCCATCAGGTAACTGTTGTCATTTTTACCCTTAGAAAGGAAATCTACAAAGTTAGTAGACTGAAGACCACATTTTCCTAAAGAGTACAGCTTTAAACATCCTATGAAATATGTGGCCTGATGACTAGCATCTACCTCTGAGTCCCACCCTAGCATATTTCTGATGGATGGAGTTTCATCCTATAGAGGTCACCACAAATATACCTTTGAACAGACCAAATGGTCTGAATTCTTCTGCTTACATATTTCAGGCTTAATGGAGTGTGTTTATTCTGCTAAGCTTTTGACTTATCCTTTGCCATATCTAATTTGCTTTTAATTCCACATTTATAAATATAGATGATTAAGTATGATGCTTCCTATCACTTTATCAAGAAATCCAGTACCTCAGCCCAAGTTACAGGACCCAAAATCTAGACAGCAGCACAAACAGAAACCCTACATCCAGGATACAAAGAGAACAATAAACAATATAAATAGCAAACAAAAGGAAAAACACCTATGCATATTACATTTGAGCTAGATAAAATCAGATCATTTTTTAAGATTTTATTTATTTATTTGACAGAGAGAGAGAGCACAAGCATGGGGAGTAGCAGAGGGAGAGGGTGAAGCAGGCTCTACTGGGCAGGGAGCCTGACACGGGGCTCGATCCCAGGACCCTGAGATCATGACCCGAACCTAAAGCAGACTTTTAATCGAATGAGCCACCAGGCATTCCTAAAACCAGATCATTTTAATGGATGCCAGAGAAACCAAAATTTTATCTATAGAATAATAAGGATAAAAATTACAGTGGACTTTATTCACACAATTCAAGCAAGAAATGAATGAAGTAAAATCTTTAAAGTGTTAAAAGAAAAAAGTGTAGAATTCCATATGCAACCGAATAACCCATTAAAAATGAAGTAGAAAAGAAGCATTCTGGAATTACAGACTGAGAACATCTGAAAATCTGTTCCTTCATAATAGCAATGAGAACATGACAAAATTTATCAAAATAAGCCTTTTCAGAATTTTGGAAATTAACCAAGGACTTGTAACAATGGAAGAGGCATTTATTTAAAAAATAAATTAATCTCAGTAAGAACAATTGTGTCATTCTAACTGGCCTTATTCCCATTCCCCTCTCCTAAACTCCACAGTAGCCTTGAAATCTAGCAGCTCTGCAACAACTGTAGCTGTGAAAATCAGCATTCTAGTAGCCATTGGAGGGTAAGAATGGGTTTTGAACCCCACACAAAACTACAGTCCTAGGTAACTGCCGCTCTTATCAGACAGCTCCCTGGAAAATACCCATCCCCAGGGATTACCTTTATTTGATGTGAACAAAAGCTAGAGAGAATACCCTATTGCCAGGCTTTTTATCAGAAACAACAAAAATAAAAAAAAAAAAACAGTGTTTGTTTAACATTGCAAGTGCCTGAGGTGGTAATACCAGCTGGGGCAACTAAGGGCTGACCAAAACTTAAAAATAGAATCTGGGAAATGAGATAGGATAATTTAGAAAGGTTCTTCATATTCTTAGTGATCCTGAAGGATATGTACATGTGCAGAGCAATACACATGCTCAGAAAATACTTGAAAAAGCCTTAATATATCACTTGTGACTAACCTTGAAGCTCTGGGAATGAAGATGTGTCCCAATACCTGCACAAAGCCCATTAGCAAAGGTGGGAAAATTTATTGGTCAAGTCATTTAATGAAGTCTCTGTCCAATCATTAGCTAACCACTTAGTTAAATGACAGAGACTGCAGCAGCCCCGGATGACAAATAATACACACTCTGTAGAACCAGTTCAGAGGTGCCTGGGTGGCTCATTTGGTTAGGAGTCTGCCTTTTGCTTGGGTCATGATCCCGGTGTCCTGGGATGGAGCCCCGCATTGGGCTCCCTGCTCAGCAGGAAGTCTACCTCTCCCTCTCCCCTTGCTCCTCCCCACTGTGCATGCTCTCTCTCTCTGTCAAACAAATAAATAAAATCTTAAAAAAAAAGAACCAGTTCAGGAAAATTACCAAATAAACAGTAGCAACCACAAATATTAACAACAATAAACAATGAGAAGGTTATAATTTCCAGAGTTGTCACATGTTATTTAGTTTTCAACAACAAAATAATACAAATGAATAAAAAGGAAAGTATTTACTGTGCACAAAACAAAAAGCAGACAATAAAGACTGTCCCTCCCAGAGCAAGCCCAGATGTTAGACTTAGTAGACAAAAGTATAAAATCAGCTGTTATACTTATTTCAAAGACTTGAAGGAAAACATGGTGAAATAATTTAAGTATGAGAAATATATGTCATCAACTAGAGAATACCAATAAAATTAATTGTTTTAAAATGGAAATTATAGGGGCTCCTGGGTGGCTCAGTTGTTTAAGTGTCCAACTCAGTTTTGGCTCAGGTCATGATCTCAGGGTTGTGGGATTAGGCCCCAGTGTCAGGTGCCACACTCAGTGGGGAGCCTGCTTAAGATTCTCTCTACTCCCTTCCCCTGCCCCCCACATTCATGCTTTCTCTCTCTCTGTAATTGTAAATAAATAAATAAATAAGTAAGTAAGTAAATAAATAAATAAATTAAATAAATAGGAGTGTAACAAATAATGATACAATTTTATAACAATAATACTATAATGTGTGGGGGAAAGATCAGAGGCACCTTGGAGCAATATTTTTTTTGTTTATAGCAATGAATCTAAGTTAGTCTTAATGTGAATTTGACTGGTTAAAGTTCAGATATTATTTGTAATCACCATGATAACCAATAAGAAAATAATTCCAAAAATTTAGCTAAAGAAACAACAAGGTGATTAAAAACTACACTCTGAAATACAAAAAGAGGTTGTGGTAGTTAAATATGGAACAAAAAGAAGTTAAGACTTATCAAAAGCAGGGTGCCTGGGTGGTTTAGTTGGTTGAGTGTTTGACACTTGGTTTCAGCTCAGGTCATGATCTCATGGGTCCTGAGATTGGGGCCCATATTGGGTTCTGTGCTCAGTGGGGAGTCTGCTTGGGATTCTCTCCCTCTGCCCCACCCCCAATCAGGTATGTGTGCTTTCTCTCTCTCTCTCTCTCTCTCAAATAAATAAATAAATCATTAAAAAGACATATCAAAGGCAAATAGTAAAATGGAAGACATAAATCTTCCATTAATAGTAATTACATTAATGGTAAATAGATTAAAAATCATATCTATTCTTTTCGATGCAATTCCAATCAAAATCCCAGTTATCTTTTAGTAATTGGCAAGCTGAGTCTAAAAGTCATACCAAAAAAAAAACCCAAAAATAAACTATTGGGACTGCATCAAGATAAATTCTTCTGCACAGCAAAGAAAACAGTAATAAATAAATAAATAAATAAATAAATAAAGGGCAACCTATGGAATGGAAGAAGACATTTGCAAATGACATATCAGATAAAGGGCTAGTATCCAAAATCTACAAATAACTTACCAAACTCAACACCCCAAAAACAAATAATCCAGTCAAGAAATAAGCAGAAGACATGAATAGACATTTCTCCAAAGAAGACTTCTTTGGTGTCTTCTCCAAATGGCTAACAGACACATGAAAAAATGCTCCACACCCATTGGCATCAGGGAAATAAAAATCAAAACTACAATAAGATACCACCTCACACCAATTAGAATGACTAAAATTAACAAGATAGGAAACAACAAATGTTAGTGAGGATGTGGAGAAAGGGGAACCCTCTTACACTGTTGATGGGAATGCAAGCTGATACAGCCACTCTGGTACAGCCACTCTGGAAGTTCCTCAAGAAGTTAAAAATAGGGCGCCTGGGTGGCTCAGTTGGTTAAGCGACTGCCTTCGGCTCAGGTCATGATCCTGGAGTCCCGGGATCAAGTCCCGCATCGGGCTCCCTGCTCAGCAGGGAGTCTGCTTCTCCCTCTGACCCTCTTCCCTCTCGTGCTCTCTCTCTATCTCATTCTCTCTCTCAAATAAATAAACAAAAAAAAATCTATAAAAAAAAGAAGTTAAAAATATTCCTCTGGCTATTCAGGGTCTTTTCTTGTTCCATACAAATTTTAGGATTACTTGTTCCATTTCTTTGAAAAAAGTGGATGGTATTTTGATGGGGATTGCATTGAATGTGTAGATTGCTCTAGGTACCATTGACATCTTCAAATATTTGTTCTTCCAATCCATGAGCATGGAACGTTTTTCCATTTCTTTGTGTCTTCCTCAATTACTTTCATGAGTATTTTATAGTTTTCTGAGTACAGATCCTTTGCCTCTTTGGTTAGATTTATTCCTAGGTATCTTATGGTTTTGGGTGCAATTGTAAATGGGATTGACTCCTTAATTTCTCTCTCTTCTGTCTTGTTGTTGGTGTATAGGAATGCCACTGATTTCTGTGCATTGATTATATATATGGAGGTTCCTCAAAAAGTTGAAAATAGAGCTATCATAGAATCCAGCAATTGTACTACTGGGTATTTACCTCAAAGATACAAATGTAGGGATCCTAAGGGGTACATGCACCCCAATGTTTATAGCAGCAATGTCCACAATAGCCAAACTGTGGAAAGAGCCAAGATGTCCATCAGCAGTTGAATGGATAAATAAGATGTGGTATGCAGCCATCAAAAGGAATGAGATCTTGCCATTTGCAATGACATGGATGGAACTGGAGGGTGTTATGTTGAGCGAAATAAGTCAGTCAGAGAAAGACATATATCATATGACCTCAATGATATATGGAATTCTTAATCTCAGGAAACAAACTGAGGGTTCCTGGAGTGGTGGGGGGTGGGAGGGATGGGGTGGCTGGGTGATAGACATTGGGGAGGGTATGTGCTATGGTGAGCGCTGTGAATTGTGCAAGACTGTTGAATCACAGATCTGTACCTCTAAAACAAATAATACAATATATGTTTAAAAAAAAGAAGAAGAAGATAGCAGGAGGGGAAGAATGAAGGGGGGGAAATCGGAGGGGGGGATGAACCATGAGAGATGATGGACTCTGAAAAACAAACTGAGGGTTTTAGAGGGAAGAGGGGTGGGAGGATGGGTTAGTCTGGTGATGGGTATTAAAGAGGGCATGTTCTGCATGGAGTACTGGGTGTTATACACAAACAATGAATCATGGAACACTACATCAAAAGCTAATGATGTAATGTATGCTGATTAACATAACAATAAAAATTAAAAGAAAAGTTAACAATAGAGATACCCTACAACTCAGTAATTGCACCACTAGGTATTTACCCCAAAGATACAATGCGGTGATCTGAAGGGGCACCTGCACCCCAGTATTTTTAGCAGCAATGTCTACAATAGCCAAAGTGTGGAAAGAGTTGAGATGTCCATCGACAGATGAATGGATAAAGAAGACATGGTATATATATATATGATGGAATATTACACAGCCATCCGAAAGGATGAATACTTACCATTTATATCAACATGGATGGAACTGGAGGGTATTTTGCTGAGCAAAATAAGTCAATCAGGGAAAGACAGTTATCATGTGGTTTCTTTCACAGGGAATATAAGAAATAATGCAGAGGATCATAGGGGAAGGGAGGGAAACCTGAATGGGAATCCATCAGAGAGGGAGACAAACCATGAGAGACTCTTAACTGTAGGAAACAAACTGGGGGTTGCTGGAGGGGAGGTGGGTGCGGGGTTGGGATAACTGGGTGATGGGCATTCAGGAGGGCATGTGATGTGATGAGCACTGGGTATTATATGCAACTGATGAATTGTTGAACACTACATCTGAAACTAATGTTGGCTAATAGAATTTAAATTAAAAAAAATAAAATAATATGAAAATGCAAGGAATCCAGAATAGACAAAACATTATTGAAAAAGAACAAAATTTGAAGTACCAACTCACACTTCCTGCTTTGAAAACTCACATAAAAACTACAATAATAAGAATAATAAATTGTGGCTCTGGCATAAAGACAGATAGATAGATCACTGGAACAGAATTGATTGCACAAAAAACAACCCTTACATTTTTGTCAATTTTTTTTAATTTGCCAAGACAATTTAATGTGAATTTTTAAAAATTTTTATTTAAATTCTAGTTAGTTAACATACAGTGTAATATTAGTTTTTGGTGTAGAATTTAGTGATTCATGATTTACATACAATACCCAGTGCTCATCAGAAGTACCCTCCTTAATACCCACCACCCATTTAACCCATACCCCTGCCATCACCCCTCCAGCCACCCTCAGTTTGTTCTCTATAGTTAAAAGTCTGTTTTATGGTTCCCCCCATACTCCACCATGTTCATCTGTTTTGTTTCTTAAATTCCGCATGTGGGTGAAATCACATGGTTTTTGTCTTTCTCTGATTGAAGTATTTCACTTAGCATAATACTCTCTAGGTCCAGCCGTTTCATTGCAAATAGCAAGATTTCATCATTATTTTATGCCTGAATAATATTCCATTGTGTATTTATACCACATCTTCTTTATCCACTCATCAGTCAATGGACACTTGGGCTGCTTCCATAATATGGCTAGGTAATGCTATTATAAGCATCAGGGTGCATGTATATCTTTGAAATAGTATTTTTGTATTCTTTGGGTAAATACCTAGTAATGTAATTGCTAGATTGTAGAATAGTTCTATTTTTAACATTTATATAAAGATTTTACCCATTTATTTGAGACAGAGAGTGAGAGAGAGCACAAGCTGGTGGGGAGGGGCAGAAGGAGAGGGAGAAGAAGGCTCCCTGCTGAGCAGGGAGCCCAATGAGGGGCTTGATCCCAGGACCCTGGAATCATGACCTGAGCTGAAGGCAGATGCTTAACCCACTAAGCCACCCAGGTGCCCTTATTTTTAACTTTTTGAGGAAACTCCATAATGTTTTCTAGAGTGGCTGAACCAGTTTGCAGTCCCACCAACAGAGTAGGAGTGTTCCTCTTTCTCCTGATCCTTGTCAACACTTTTGTTTCTTCTGTTGTGGAGTTTATTCATTCTGTTAGTTGTGAGGTGATATCTCATTGTAGTGTTGATTTGTATTCTCTGATGATCAGCAATGTTGAGCATCTTTTCTTGTATCTGTTAGCCATCTGGATGTCTTCTTTAGGCTAATGTCTATTAATGTCTTCTGCCAATTTTTAATTAGACTATTCATTTTCTGGGTGTTGAGTTTGATAATTTCCTTATGTACTTTGTTTACTAACTATTTATCAGATATGTAATTTGCAAATATTTTTTTTTCCCATTCTGTAGGTTGCCTTTTATTTTTGTTGGTCATTTCCTTCACTGTGCAGAGGCTTTTTCTTTTAATGAAGACCTAATAGTTCACTTTTCCTTGTGTTTCCCTTGTCTCAGGAGACATATCTAGGTAGAAGTTGCTATGGTCAATGTCAGAGGTTACTCCCTATGTTCTCCTCTAGGATTTTTATGGTTTCCTGTCTCACATTTAGGTCTTTCATCCATTTTGAATTTATTTTTGTGTATGTTATAAGATAGTGATCCAGTTTCATTCTTTTGCATGTTGCTGTCTAGTTTACCCAACACCATTTGTTAAATGTCTTTTTCCCATTCAATATTCTTTCCTGTTGTGTTGAAGATTAATTTACCATATAGTTGTATGTATATTTCTTTTTTTTTCTATTCTATTGATCTATGTGTCTATTTTCATGCCAGTACCATACTGTCTTGATCACCACAGCTTTGTAATATAATTTGAAGTCCAGATTGTGATGATTCTGGCTATGCTTCACTTTTTCAAGATTACTTTGTCTATTCAGGACTTTTTTGCAGTTCCATAAATTCCAAAAAAGGATTTTTTGTTCTGGCTCTATGAAAAATGGTGTTGCTATTTTGATAGAGATTGCATTAAATATATAGATTATTTTGGGTAGTATAGACATTTTAACAATATTTGTTCTTCTAATCTATGAGCATGGAATGTCTTTCCATTTCTTTGTGTCATCTTCAATTTATTTCATCAATGTTTTATTGTTTTCAGAGTACAGGCCTTTCACCATTTGGGTAGGTTTATTCCTAAGTGTCTTATTATTTTTGTTGCAATTATACATGGGATTGATTCCTTAAGTTCCTTTCTGCTGCTTCATTATTGCTTTATAGAAATGGAAGAGATTTCTGAGCACTGACTTTTATCCTGCAAATTTACTGAATTTATTTATTAGTTCTAGCAGTTTTGTTTTGTTTTGTTTGGTGGAGTGTTTCAGATTTTGACTGCAAATAGTGGACATTTTCCTTCTTTCTTGATGATTTGTATAATTTTTATTTTTTATTGTCATCTGATTGCTGTGGCTAGGACTTCCAGTACTATGTTAAATAACAGTGGTGAGAGTGGACATCCTTGTCTTATTCCTAGCTGTACAGGAAAAGCTCAGATTTTTCCCTATTGAGGATGATATTAACTGTGGTTTTTTCATATGTGGTCCTTATGATGCTGATGTATGTTCCCTCTAAACCTACTTTGTTGAGGGTTTTTATCATGAATAGATGTTATATTTTGTTAAATGGTTTTTCTGTATCTATCAAAATGATCATATGATTCTTATCTTTTCTTTTATTAATGTGGTGTGTCATGATGATTGTTTTGCAAATATTGAACCACCCTTGCAATAAAGGAGTAAATCCCACTTGATTGTGGTGAATGATTTTTTTTAATTTTTCTTGAATTGGGTTTGCTAGTATTTATTCAGAGTTTTTACATCCATGTTCATCTGGGATATTGGCCTTTAGTTTTATTTTTTAGTGGAGTCTTTATCTGGTTTTGGTATCAGGATAATGCTGGTCTCATAGAATGAATTTGGGAGTTTACCTTCCTTTTTTGTGCTCCTGTCTCCTCTCACCCTTCTCTGTGACCATGGCTCCCTCCCCTCCACAGCACCCATGATCTGTTTATCCCCTAAACCATGTCTCCACACTTCCTACCTTCTTTAGTATGGCCCCATCTCTCCCTTTAGTCGTGGAGTTTGTTTTGTCAGTTCCAGTTTGATTTCTTGGGTATTTATGATGATTTGATAATCATCTAATTGTGTTCATGGGACTAGAAAAGCCTAGGGCACTCTTACTCTGTTGCCATCTTCCTTTCTCTCTAAGTCTAATTGCTTAACTCAGACAAACTTTGAGACAATATGTATGCATGGTTTTAAGCTGCTAGATTTTGTGGTAATTTATCATGCACCAATAAATAAATAAAACGCCTGGTGGATAAATTTAGTGTGGTATCCTGGATTTGATAGTGTAAGAGAAAAATGACCTTAATAAAACCTACTGGTAAGGGGCACCCAGGTGGCTCAGTTGGTTAAATGTCTGACTCTTGATTTCAGCTCAGGTCATGATCTCTGGGTCATGAGATGGAGCCCCAAGTTGGGCTCCATGCTGGGTGTGGAGTCTGCTTAAGATTCTCTCTCCCAAGGGGAACCCTCCTACACTGTTGGTGGGAATGCAAGCTGGTGCAACCACTCTGGAAAACAGTATGGATGTTCCTCAAACAGTTGAAAATAGAGCTACCATACAATCCAGCAATTACACTACTGGGTATTTACCCCAAAGATACAAATGTAGGGATCCGAAGGGGTACATGCACCCCAATGTTTATAGCAGCAATGTCCACAATAGCCAAACTGTGGAAAGAGCCAAGATGTCCATCAGCAGTTGAATGGATAAATAAGATGTGGTATGCAGCCATCAAAAGGAATGAGATCTTGCCATTTGCAATGACATGGATGGAACTGGAGGGTGTTATGTTGAGCGAAATAAGTCAGTCAGAGAAAGACATATATCATATGACCTCAATGATATATGGAATTCTTAATCTCAGGAAACAAACTGAGGGTTCCTGGAGTGGTGGGGGGTGGGAGGGATGGGGTGGCTGGGTGATAGACATTGGGGAGGGTATGTGCTATGGTGAGCGCTGTGAATTGTGCAAGACTGTTGAATCACAGATCTGTACCTCTAAAACAAATAATACAATATATGTTTAAAAAAAAGAAGAAGAAGATAGCAGGAGGGGAAGAATGAAGGGGGGGAAATCGGAGGGGGGGATGAACCATGAGAGATGATGGACTCTGAAAAACAAACTGAGGGTTTTAGAGGGAAGAGGGGTGGGAGGATGGGTTAGTCTGGTGATGGGTATTAAAGAGGGCATGTTCTGCATGGAGTACTGGGTGTTATACACAAACAATGAATCATGGAACACTACATCAAAAGCTAATGATGTAATGTATGCTGATTAACATAACAATAAAAATTAAAAGAAAAGTTAACAATAGAGATACCCTACAACTCAGTAATTGCACCACTAGGTATTTACCCCAAAGATACAATGCGGTGATCTGAAGGGGCACCTGCACCCCAGTATTTTTAGCAGCAATGTCTACAATAGCCAAAGTGTGGAAAGAGTTGAGATGTCCATCGACAGATGAATGGATAAAGAAGACATGGTATATATATATATGATGGAATATTACACAGCCATCCGAAAGGATGAATACTTACCATTTATATCAACATGGATGGAACTGGAGGGTATTTTGCTGAGCAAAATAAGTCAATCAGGGAAAGACAGTTATCATGTGGTTTCTTTCACAGGGAATATAAGAAATAATGCAGAGGATCATAGGGGAAGGGAGGGAAACCTGAATGGGAATCCATCAGAGAGGGAGACAAACCATGAGAGACTCTTAACTGTAGGAAACAAACTGGGGGTTGCTGGAGGGGAGGTGGGTGCGGGGTTGGGATAACTGGGTGATGGGCATTCAGGAGGGCATGTGATGTGATGAGCACTGGGTATTATATGCAACTGATGAATTGTTGAACACTACATCTGAAACTAATGTTGGCTAATAGAATTTAAATTAAAAAAAATAAAATAATATGAAAATGCAAGGAATCCAGAATAGACAAAACATTATTGAAAAAGAACAAAATTTGAAGTACCAACTCACACTTCCTGCTTTGAAAACTCACATAAAAACTACAATAATAAGAATAATAAATTGTGGCTCTGGCATAAAGACAGATAGATAGATCACTGGAACAGAATTGATTGCACAAAAAACAACCCTTACATTTTTGTCAATTTTTTTTAATTTGCCAAGACAATTTAATGTGAATTTTTAAAAATTTTTATTTAAATTCTAGTTAGTTAACATACAGTGTAATATTAGTTTTTGGTGTAGAATTTAGTGATTCATGATTTACATACAATACCCAGTGCTCATCAGAAGTACCCTCCTTAATACCCACCACCCATTTAACCCATACCCCTGCCATCACCCCTCCAGCCACCCTCAGTTTGTTCTCTATAGTTAAAAGTCTGTTTTATGGTTCCCCCCATACTCCACCATGTTCATCTGTTTTGTTTCTTAAATTCCGCATGTGGGTGAAATCACATGGTTTTTGTCTTTCTCTGATTGAAGTATTTCACTTAGCATAATACTCTCTAGGTCCAGCCGTTTCATTGCAAATAGCAAGATTTCATCATTATTTTATGCCTGAATAATATTCCATTGTGTATTTATACCACATCTTCTTTATCCACTCATCAGTCAATGGACACTTGGGCTGCTTCCATAATATGGCTAGGTAATGCTATTATAAGCATCAGGGTGCATGTATATCTTTGAAATAGTATTTTTGTATTCTTTGGGTAAATACCTAGTAATGTAATTGCTAGATTGTAGAATAGTTCTATTTTTAACATTTATATAAAGATTTTACCCATTTATTTGAGACAGAGAGTGAGAGAGAGCACAAGCTGGTGGGGAGGGGCAGAAGGAGAGGGAGAAGAAGGCTCCCTGCTGAGCAGGGAGCCCAATGAGGGGCTTGATCCCAGGACCCTGGAATCATGACCTGAGCTGAAGGCAGATGCTTAACCCACTAAGCCACCCAGGTGCCCTTATTTTTAACTTTTTGAGGAAACTCCATAATGTTTTCTAGAGTGGCTGAACCAGTTTGCAGTCCCACCAACAGAGTAGGAGTGTTCCTCTTTCTCCTGATCCTTGTCAACACTTTTGTTTCTTCTGTTGTGGAGTTTATTCATTCTGTTAGTTGTGAGGTGATATCTCATTGTAGTGTTGATTTGTATTCTCTGATGATCAGCAATGTTGAGCATCTTTTCTTGTATCTGTTAGCCATCTGGATGTCTTCTTTAGGCTAATGTCTATTAATGTCTTCTGCCAATTTTTAATTAGACTATTCATTTTCTGGGTGTTGAGTTTGATAATTTCCTTATGTACTTTGTTTACTAACTATTTATCAGATATGTAATTTGCAAATATTTTTTTTTCCCATTCTGTAGGTTGCCTTTTATTTTTGTTGGTCATTTCCTTCACTGTGCAGAGGCTTTTTCTTTTAATGAAGACCTAATAGTTCACTTTTCCTTGTGTTTCCCTTGTCTCAGGAGACATATCTAGGTAGAAGTTGCTATGGTCAATGTCAGAGGTTACTCCCTATGTTCTCCTCTAGGATTTTTATGGTTTCCTGTCTCACATTTAGGTCTTTCATCCATTTTGAATTTATTTTTGTGTATGTTATAAGATAGTGATCCAGTTTCATTCTTTTGCATGTTGCTGTCTAGTTTACCCAACACCATTTGTTAAATGTCTTTTTCCCATTCAATATTCTTTCCTGTTGTGTTGAAGATTAATTTACCATATAGTTGTATGTATATTTCTTTTTTTTTCTATTCTATTGATCTATGTGTCTATTTTCATGCCAGTACCATACTGTCTTGATCACCACAGCTTTGTAATATAATTTGAAGTCCAGATTGTGATGATTCTGGCTATGCTTCACTTTTTCAAGATTACTTTGTCTATTCAGGACTTTTTTGCAGTTCCATAAATTCCAAAAAAGGATTTTTTGTTCTGGCTCTATGAAAAATGGTGTTGCTATTTTGATAGAGATTGCATTAAATATATAGATTATTTTGGGTAGTATAGACATTTTAACAATATTTGTTCTTCTAATCTATGAGCATGGAATGTCTTTCCATTTCTTTGTGTCATCTTCAATTTATTTCATCAATGTTTTATTGTTTTCAGAGTACAGGCCTTTCACCATTTGGGTAGGTTTATTCCTAAGTGTCTTATTATTTTTGTTGCAATTATACATGGGATTGATTCCTTAAGTTCCTTTCTGCTGCTTCATTATTGCTTTATAGAAATGGAAGAGATTTCTGAGCACTGACTTTTATCCTGCAAATTTACTGAATTTATTTATTAGTTCTAGCAGTTTTGTTTTGTTTTGTTTGGTGGAGTGTTTCAGATTTTGACTGCAAATAGTGGACATTTTCCTTCTTTCTTGATGATTTGTATAATTTTTATTTTTTATTGTCATCTGATTGCTGTGGCTAGGACTTCCAGTACTATGTTAAATAACAGTGGTGAGAGTGGACATCCTTGTCTTATTCCTAGCTGTACAGGAAAAGCTCAGATTTTTCCCTATTGAGGATGATATTAACTGTGGTTTTTTCATATGTGGTCCTTATGATGCTGATGTATGTTCCCTCTAAACCTACTTTGTTGAGGGTTTTTATCATGAATAGATGTTATATTTTGTTAAATGGTTTTTCTGTATCTATCAAAATGATCATATGATTCTTATCTTTTCTTTTATTAATGTGGTGTGTCATGATGATTGTTTTGCAAATATTGAACCACCCTTGCAATAAAGGAGTAAATCCCACTTGATTGTGGTGAATGATTTTTTTTAATTTTTCTTGAATTGGGTTTGCTAGTATTTATTCAGAGTTTTTACATCCATGTTCATCTGGGATATTGGCCTTTAGTTTTATTTTTTAGTGGAGTCTTTATCTGGTTTTGGTATCAGGATAATGCTGGTCTCATAGAATGAATTTGGGAGTTTACCTTCCTTTTTTGTGCTCCTGTCTCCTCTCACCCTTCTCTGTGACCATGGCTCCCTCCCCTCCACAGCACCCATGATCTGTTTATCCCCTAAACCATGTCTCCACACTTCCTACCTTCTTTAGTATGGCCCCATCTCTCCCTTTAGTCGTGGAGTTTGTTTTGTCAGTTCCAGTTTGATTTCTTGGGTATTTATGATGATTTGATAATCATCTAATTGTGTTCATGGGACTAGAAAAGCCTAGGGCACTCTTACTCTGTTGCCATCTTCCTTTCTCTCTAAGTCTAATTGCTTAACTCAGACAAACTTTGAGACAATATGTATGCATGGTTTTAAGCTGCTAGATTTTGTGGTAATTTATCATGCACCAATAAATAAATAAAACGCCTGGTGGATAAATTTAGTGTGGTATCCTGGATTTGATAGTGTAAGAGAAAAATGACCTTAATAAAACCTACTGGTAAGGGGCACCCAGGTGGCTCAGTTGGTTAAATGTCTGACTCTTGATTTCAGCTCAGGTCATGATCTCTGGGTCATGAGATGGAGCCCCAAGTTGGGCTCCATGCTGGGTGTGGAGTCTGCTTAAGATTCTCTCTCCCAAGGGGAACCCTCCTACACTGTTGGTGGGAATGCAAGCTGGTGCAACCACTCTGGAAAACAGTATGGATGTTCCTCAAACAGTTGAAAATAGAGCTACCATACAATCCAGCAATTACACTACTGGGTATTTACCCCAAAGATACAAATGTAGGGATCCGAAGGGGTACATGCACCCCAATGTTTATAGCAGCAATGTCCACAATAGCCAAACTGTGGAAAGAGCCAAGATGTCCATCAGCAGTTGAATGGATAAATAAGATGTGGTATGCAGCCATCAAAAGGAATGAGATCTTGCCATTTGCAATGACATGGATGGAACTGGAGGGTGTTATGTTGAGCGAAATAAGTCAGTCAGAGAAAGACATATATCATATGACCTCAATGATATATGGAATTCTTAATCTCAGGAAACAAACTGAGGGTTCCTGGAGTGGTGGGGGGTGGGAGGGATGGGGTGGCTGGGTGATAGACATTGGGGAGGGTATGTGCTATGGTGAGCGCTGTGAATTGTGCAAGACTGTTGAATCACAGATCTGTACCTCTAAAACAAATAATACAATATATGTTTAAAAAAAAGAAGAAGAAGATAGCAGGAGGGGAAGAATGAAGGGGGGGAAATCGGAGGGGGGGATGAACCATGAGAGATGATGGACTCTGAAAAACAAACTGAGGGTTTTAGAGGGAAGAGGGGTGGGAGGATGGGTTAGTCTGGTGATGGGTATTAAAGAGGGCATGTTCTGCATGGAGTACTGGGTGTTATACACAAACAATGAATCATGGAACACTACATCAAAAGCTAATGATGTAATGTATGCTGATTAACATAACAATAAAAATTAAAAGAAAAGTTAACAATAGAGATACCCTACAACTCAGTAATTGCACCACTAGGTATTTACCCCAAAGATACAATGCGGTGATCTGAAGGGGCACCTGCACCCCAGTATTTTTAGCAGCAATGTCTACAATAGCCAAAGTGTGGAAAGAGTTGAGATGTCCATCGACAGATGAATGGATAAAGAAGACATGGTATATATATATATGATGGAATATTACACAGCCATCCGAAAGGATGAATACTTACCATTTATATCAACATGGATGGAACTGGAGGGTATTTTGCTGAGCAAAATAAGTCAATCAGGGAAAGACAGTTATCATGTGGTTTCTTTCACAGGGAATATAAGAAATAATGCAGAGGATCATAGGGGAAGGGAGGGAAACCTGAATGGGAATCCATCAGAGAGGGAGACAAACCATGAGAGACTCTTAACTGTAGGAAACAAACTGGGGGTTGCTGGAGGGGAGGTGGGTGCGGGGTTGGGATAACTGGGTGATGGGCATTCAGGAGGGCATGTGATGTGATGAGCACTGGGTATTATATGCAACTGATGAATTGTTGAACACTACATCTGAAACTAATGTTGGCTAATAGAATTTAAATTAAAAAAAATAAAATAATATGAAAATGCAAGGAATCCAGAATAGACAAAACATTATTGAAAAAGAACAAAATTTGAAGTACCAACTCACACTTCCTGCTTTGAAAACTCACATAAAAACTACAATAATAAGAATAATAAATTGTGGCTCTGGCATAAAGACAGATAGATAGATCACTGGAACAGAATTGATTGCACAAAAAACAACCCTTACATTTTTGTCAATTTTTTTTAATTTGCCAAGACAATTTAATGTGAATTTTTAAAAATTTTTATTTAAATTCTAGTTAGTTAACATACAGTGTAATATTAGTTTTTGGTGTAGAATTTAGTGATTCATGATTTACATACAATACCCAGTGCTCATCAGAAGTACCCTCCTTAATACCCACCACCCATTTAACCCATACCCCTGCCATCACCCCTCCAGCCACCCTCAGTTTGTTCTCTATAGTTAAAAGTCTGTTTTATGGTTCCCCCCATACTCCACCATGTTCATCTGTTTTGTTTCTTAAATTCCGCATGTGGGTGAAATCACATGGTTTTTGTCTTTCTCTGATTGAAGTATTTCACTTAGCATAATACTCTCTAGGTCCAGCCGTTTCATTGCAAATAGCAAGATTTCATCATTATTTTATGCCTGAATAATATTCCATTGTGTATTTATACCACATCTTCTTTATCCACTCATCAGTCAATGGACACTTGGGCTGCTTCCATAATATGGCTAGGTAATGCTATTATAAGCATCAGGGTGCATGTATATCTTTGAAATAGTATTTTTGTATTCTTTGGGTAAATACCTAGTAATGTAATTGCTAGATTGTAGAATAGTTCTATTTTTAACATTTATATAAAGATTTTACCCATTTATTTGAGACAGAGAGTGAGAGAGAGCACAAGCTGGTGGGGAGGGGCAGAAGGAGAGGGAGAAGAAGGCTCCCTGCTGAGCAGGGAGCCCAATGAGGGGCTTGATCCCAGGACCCTGGAATCATGACCTGAGCTGAAGGCAGATGCTTAACCCACTAAGCCACCCAGGTGCCCTTATTTTTAACTTTTTGAGGAAACTCCATAATGTTTTCTAGAGTGGCTGAACCAGTTTGCAGTCCCACCAACAGAGTAGGAGTGTTCCTCTTTCTCCTGATCCTTGTCAACACTTTTGTTTCTTCTGTTGTGGAGTTTATTCATTCTGTTAGTTGTGAGGTGATATCTCATTGTAGTGTTGATTTGTATTCTCTGATGATCAGCAATGTTGAGCATCTTTTCTTGTATCTGTTAGCCATCTGGATGTCTTCTTTAGGCTAATGTCTATTAATGTCTTCTGCCAATTTTTAATTAGACTATTCATTTTCTGGGTGTTGAGTTTGATAATTTCCTTATGTACTTTGTTTACTAACTATTTATCAGATATGTAATTTGCAAATATTTTTTTTTCCCATTCTGTAGGTTGCCTTTTATTTTTGTTGGTCATTTCCTTCACTGTGCAGAGGCTTTTTCTTTTAATGAAGACCTAATAGTTCACTTTTCCTTGTGTTTCCCTTGTCTCAGGAGACATATCTAGGTAGAAGTTGCTATGGTCAATGTCAGAGGTTACTCCCTATGTTCTCCTCTAGGATTTTTATGGTTTCCTGTCTCACATTTAGGTCTTTCATCCATTTTGAATTTATTTTTGTGTATGTTATAAGATAGTGATCCAGTTTCATTCTTTTGCATGTTGCTGTCTAGTTTACCCAACACCATTTGTTAAATGTCTTTTTCCCATTCAATATTCTTTCCTGTTGTGTTGAAGATTAATTTACCATATAGTTGTATGTATATTTCTTTTTTTTTCTATTCTATTGATCTATGTGTCTATTTTCATGCCAGTACCATACTGTCTTGATCACCACAGCTTTGTAATATAATTTGAAGTCCAGATTGTGATGATTCTGGCTATGCTTCACTTTTTCAAGATTACTTTGTCTATTCAGGACTTTTTTGCAGTTCCATAAATTCCAAAAAAGGATTTTTTGTTCTGGCTCTATGAAAAATGGTGTTGCTATTTTGATAGAGATTGCATTAAATATATAGATTATTTTGGGTAGTATAGACATTTTAACAATATTTGTTCTTCTAATCTATGAGCATGGAATGTCTTTCCATTTCTTTGTGTCATCTTCAATTTATTTCATCAATGTTTTATTGTTTTCAGAGTACAGGCCTTTCACCATTTGGGTAGGTTTATTCCTAAGTGTCTTATTATTTTTGTTGCAATTATACATGGGATTGATTCCTTAAGTTCCTTTCTGCTGCTTCATTATTGCTTTATAGAAATGGAAGAGATTTCTGAGCACTGACTTTTATCCTGCAAATTTACTGAATTTATTTATTAGTTCTAGCAGTTTTGTTTTGTTTTGTTTGGTGGAGTGTTTCAGATTTTGACTGCAAATAGTGGACATTTTCCTTCTTTCTTGATGATTTGTATAATTTTTATTTTTTATTGTCATCTGATTGCTGTGGCTAGGACTTCCAGTACTATGTTAAATAACAGTGGTGAGAGTGGACATCCTTGTCTTATTCCTAGCTGTACAGGAAAAGCTCAGATTTTTCCCTATTGAGGATGATATTAACTGTGGTTTTTTCATATGTGGTCCTTATGATGCTGATGTATGTTCCCTCTAAACCTACTTTGTTGAGGGTTTTTATCATGAATAGATGTTATATTTTGTTAAATGGTTTTTCTGTATCTATCAAAATGATCATATGATTCTTATCTTTTCTTTTATTAATGTGGTGTGTCATGATGATTGTTTTGCAAATATTGAACCACCCTTGCAATAAAGGAGTAAATCCCACTTGATTGTGGTGAATGATTTTTTTTAATTTTTCTTGAATTGGGTTTGCTAGTATTTATTCAGAGTTTTTACATCCATGTTCATCTGGGATATTGGCCTTTAGTTTTATTTTTTAGTGGAGTCTTTATCTGGTTTTGGTATCAGGATAATGCTGGTCTCATAGAATGAATTTGGGAGTTTACCTTCCTTTTTTGTGCTCCTGTCTCCTCTCACCCTTCTCTGTGACCATGGCTCCCTCCCCTCCACAGCACCCATGATCTGTTTATCCCCTAAACCATGTCTCCACACTTCCTACCTTCTTTAGTATGGCCCCATCTCTCCCTTTAGTCGTGGAGTTTGTTTTGTCAGTTCCAGTTTGATTTCTTGGGTATTTATGATGATTTGATAATCATCTAATTGTGTTCATGGGACTAGAAAAGCCTAGGGCACTCTTACTCTGTTGCCATCTTCCTTTCTCTCTAAGTCTAATTGCTTAACTCAGACAAACTTTGAGACAATATGTATGCATGGTTTTAAGCTGCTAGATTTTGTGGTAATTTATCATGCACCAATAAATAAATAAAACGCCTGGTGGATAAATTTAGTGTGGTATCCTGGATTTGATAGTGTAAGAGAAAAATGACCTTAATAAAACCTACTGGTAAGGGGCACCCAGGTGGCTCAGTTGGTTAAATGTCTGACTCTTGATTTCAGCTCAGGTCATGATCTCTGGGTCATGAGATGGAGCCCCAAGTTGGGCTCCATGCTGGGTGTGGAGTCTGCTTAAGATTCTCTCTCCCAAGGGGAACCCTCCTACACTGTTGGTGGGAATGCAAGCTGGTGCAACCACTCTGGAAAACAGTATGGATGTTCCTCAAACAGTTGAAAATAGAGCTACCATACAATCCAGCAATTACACTACTGGGTATTTACCCCAAAGATACAAATGTAGGGATCCGAAGGGGTACGTGCACCCCAATGTTTATAGCAGCAATGTCCACAATAGCCAAACTGTGGAAAGAGCCAAGATGTCCATGGACAGATGAATGGATAAAGAAGATGTGGTATATATACACAATGGAATATTATGCAGCCATCAAAAGCAATGAGATCTTGCCATTTGCAACGATGTGGAAGGAACTGGAGGGTGTTAGGCTGAGTGAAATAAGTCAATCAGAGAAAGACATGTATCATATGACCTCACTGATATGAGGAATTCTTAATCTCAGGAAACAAACTGAGGGTTCCTGGAGTGGTGGGGGGTGGGAGGGATGGGGTGGCTGGGTGATAGACATTGGAGATGGTATGTGCTATGGTGAGAGCTGTGAATTGTGCAAGACTGTTGAATCACAGATCTGTACTTCTGAAACAAATAATGCAATATATGTTAAGAAAAAAAAAAAGAAGAAGATAGCAGGAGGAGAAGAATGAAGGAGAGTAAGTCGGAGGGGGAGAGGAACCATGAGAGACGATGGACTCTGAAAAACAAACTGAGGGTTCTAGAGGGAAGGGAGTGGGGGGATGGGTTAGCCTGGTGATGGGTATTAAAGAGGGCACATTCTGCGTGGAGCACTGGGTGTTATGTACAAACAATGAATCATGGAACATACATCAAAAACTAATGATGTAATGTATGGTGATTAACATAACAATAAAAAAATAAAAAAAAGATTCTCTCTCCCTATCCCTCTCTTCTGCCTCTTTCTCTAAAACAAAACAAAACAAAAAACGAAACAAAGCAAACAAACAAACAAAAAAGTACTGGTAAAATATGAAGAACTGTAATTGTTTTTTAACACTGTTAATTTCTCAATTTTCATAAATATACTATGGTTATGTATAATGTTAACATTACAGGATTATGTAACGTATATGACACTCTTCATACTATGTTTCTTTTTGTAAATGTAACTTTTTTCCAAATATTTTTTAAAGTTTTATTTTGGTACCAGAGTAAACCCCCCCAAAAAACCCAAAAACACATAAACAAAATAAAACAAAACAAAACCCTTGTGTTAAGAGGATAAATGGAGTTGTGGGGAGAAAACAGGAAAGTGGCTTCTCTTATCCACCCACCATTTCTAACATAGGTGCACCTGCTTCAGAAAGGCCACCTCAAGAACAAGGGACTCTCTGGATCTTTCTTTTTCCCCTTAATACTCCCCTTTACTCTGTCACAACTTTAGTCTCAGCAACTACTTCTTCAAATATAAGCAACTGTGCCTCATATATCCCACTTTTATACAACCTCGGGCAGTGTATTTGTAGAATGGAACTAGAATTTTTTTGGAAGACATGGCTTCTGGACATTAGAAGCCAACATTGAGAAATGTCAGTGACAGGAAACATTAATCACATTTCTGCATTTAAGAGAGAGTTTTCCTGATGCAGGATTTCCTTCTTCAAGTTTTTAAAAGACAATCAAACCCTTGTGAAAACCTGTGATAATTAATTTCTTTCCATTTGGCAGACTCCGTCATGAATTCATGGGGTCCATGTAGTCTCTTGACATTCATATAGCGGATTTATATAACACATTGTAAAGTATGAAAGCCACAGAATAGATATGGTAATGATAACAGGTGGTCTGGGTGGGAAAAAAAAAAGTTTATAAACATGATGTTTTAGGCAGTCACTGCTTACATTCATTTGAAAGTGAAACTTTAGATACCTGGTATTTGTCAGAAGAAGGGAAGTTAATTATTAATTATGTGTTGTGCACAGGTGGAGAAAGCCTGGCAGAGAAAAAAGAAAATAAAAGACAAGAAAAGAACAAGCACAATACCACATATCCTAATATTCCATGCAGTGTCTAAGAAATGGACACTGTTGAATGACAAGTGCAAATGTGCTGGCTAAACAAAGATCCTCCCAGAAGAGATCACATGGTCATCCTTCACACAGCTCCTTTTTCACAGGCTTCAGCACTCCTGCCAGTTAGCACCAGGGTTGTTTCGAGGATTCATGTCTCGAAGGCCATGGGACACCATACTGTAGTCCCGTGGAGATCCACAAAATCAAAGCTCTTACATTTATGTCCATACTCATGGGGTATATTTTCTATATCACATTTAGACCTTCAGTGTGAAAACTAGCATCTGGGGCCTAGAGACCTGTAGTGAGAGTTACAGCTGACCTGTATCTAACTACTGAAATCAAAATAGCTGTTACTTAGGTACTGCTATTTGAAATGTTTGTAATTCAATAAACTTTTCACTCCTCCAAGCTCAAACTTTATTCTTTAGTAAAGGAAAAGCTCATTTAAATTCCATATCTTAAAACATAGAGGGTTATTCCATTCATTTTGCTTTATTTGGAGTACTTATAACAGCTAAATGACTTGTCAAATCCCCCTTTCTTCATCTCAATGTACAAATTATAATCTATCGTGATGTATACTATGAATGCCATTCCTCACCAAACTCTTTACCAAATCAAAACCCAAACCAAAACCAACCAAATAAACAAAAAACCCAAAAGCCAGAATGGCAGGCCATAAAGAAGTCACAGTTATATCTGAGCAAGGAGTGACCCAACTCATAAATGACAAATAGAAGAACCAACAATGAGCCCTATGTGCTTAGAATTAAGATAAAACAGGAGATAGACATAGATAGAATTGTACTGACATGATGTCCACAGGCACAGATGATACAGTGCTAAACACCAAGTCCTCAAAAACTACTCTGATAGCCTGCATGATATCATTTCTCACAACCTATTAAGCCACTTGTGACCAGACTTCACAGAGTCTGGTCTGGCCACCAGAATTCTCAGAAAAATGCCATTGCAAACATCTCTAAGTCTCAGAACACATCACGAGGCAAGAACCCATTATCCTATCTTCATACTCTAGCTTGAATAAATTATGGGGTCTAGTGGATGCATGACTCATATATTTGAGATCAGGACTGGCTGTTCACTTAATTCAGCCTTCCTGGAGCTTGAAACTCTGGGTACAATTTCCGCTAACATCCTAAATCATGAATTAGATGAACTAACACCAGAGCCTATTTCAATTTCTAAAGTAGAATTGGTCAGAGTAGCAAGTAAGTTGAGAAAAAACATTTTATGAAGACCATAGTACATCTGCTTAATTGCTTAGAAATCATAAAGTGATTTGTATGATCACAATCCATCTGATTAGAAGGAGGGATGAAAAAAGAAAAAAATATATATATACAGTTGTTATGGATTGAAGAATTGAATTTTAATGCCACTTACAGAGAGGATTGCTCATATTTCTAAGATTTGGATAGAAATTCTCAAGATAAAGCTTCTTTCAACTAAATCTTGGCCAGTTTTAATCTTCCTTCTCAGTGGATTAATTGAGCCATAGTTTAGAAAATTATCTCTCCATATATAACCTAGGAATTTCAGTAGTTCACCAAAAATTCAAATATATCTAATAATTAGGTAGAATGCAAATGGAGTTGTTCAACTTATATAAAACTATATTTAAGTATGTTTTCTCAGTAATAGACCAGAATGCAACAGACGAGCCACCATGACTTTAGACTGAGAAATAGGCAGTCACAGAGAAAAATAGTATATTGCATTGATGCTACAGCATACACTGAACATCTTTCAACTATAGATGCATCGTAAAATTGATAGTGTACAAACACTATTGGCTGGAAGGCAATCATAACGATGCTGTCATTGTGTGTGCACATGCATGAAACTTGGTCTAAAAACTTCTATTGACACCTCTGGGAATGTTATCTGCATCAAAACTTGCAGACTTAGTGTCAATAGGTTGGAAGATAATCTCAGAAGGAGAAGTTTAGGACTTTTTCAAGAAATGTGGCATACATAAAGCTCCTGCTTAGCACAGTTGATGATAATGTGAGGAAAATCAGACAAGATGAGTTGAAAAGTGAGTCAGAGGAGTTTGACTCTGAGTGGGAGAAATTTAATACCTTTGTCAGCAAAGTGCTTATATTTTTCATCTCTTCTAATCATAAAAGTGACAGAAGATAAATATCCACTTCTATGTAAGTTTAAGAGAGATTTTTCAATAATTATAAGATAAAAATTCTAAGTGACAAGAAATATTTTTGCCATAGTTTGTCACTGGTTTTATTCCTTCCTCATGACATTCACAATAATGATGCATCTTATATTTGATACAAATCAATTTTGTAATTACTTAGAAAAAGCTCTCAGTATTAGCAAATACTGACTTAATGGTGATTATAGACATGGTTTTAGTCTACATACTTTATGTATTATTAATTTATTCAAGAGATAGGCACTACTATGAGTCCCAAGTTCCAGTTTCGAATCTTAGCCAAATTCCTACAAGGAAAAAAAAAAAAGGAAGAATCTCAAGTATGACTCATTCTTTCTCAAGTCTTTCCATCAATTATGATAGAATATTTTTTTCTCTTTTATAGTAAATATTTTTCTACATCTAGTTTAAGAAATTTTACCCTAACTCAATGTCAGGAAATTAGTTTCCTAGATTAGATTCTAGTTACTGTATTAAATTGTTTTTAAATTTTAGATGTATAATCTATACGGGATTCATTTTGTGTATACAGCAAGGTCAAAGACCAGATTTTATTTCCCTCCATGGCTATTCAATATCTTCAAACATTTATTGGAAAATCTGTCTTTCCCCCATTTATCTTTCTTATAAATTATTTGCTTTTATATGCATGTATCTATTTTTGAGCTCTCTTGTCTTTGATTCATTGATATCTTTGTGCAAATACCACACTGAGAATGTCAGGCTATATTCCAATCCTTATCCGTTCCCCTCTGTGGAGGGGGTCCCAGCCAGAGTGTGGCACCAAGGATTCCTTCTAGAGTGAGGAAAAGTCCACAGTGCTCCCAGCATCCCCGTTCTGTTACCTCCCCTAATTATTGCTACTGAGCTCTGTCCTCAGCAACAAAGACTTTACAGACAGATTTGAAAATCACTTTTCTGGTTCCATACAAATTTTAGGATTTTTGATCCCAGCTCTTTGAAAAATGCTAATGGTATTTTAATAGGGATGGCATTGAAAGTATAAATTGCTCTGGGGAGGATAGACATTTTAACAATGTTTATTATTCCAATCCATGAGCATGGAATATTTTTCCATCTTTTTGTGTCTTCCTCAACTTCTTTCATAAGTGTTCTGTAGTTTCTAGAATATAGATCCTTTACCTCTTTAGTTAGGTTTATTCCTAGGTATGTTATGGTTTTTGTTGCTATTGTGAATGGAACTGATTCTTTAATTTCTCTTTCTACAGTTATATTGTTAACATATAGAAAAGCAACTGATTTCTGTGCATTGATTTTGTATCCTGCCATGTTGCTGAATTGCTGTATGAGTTCTAGTAATTTGGGTGTGGAGTCTTTCGGGTTTTCCACATAAAGTATCATGTCATCTGCGAAGAGGGAGAGTTTGGCTTCTTTGTCAATTTGGATGCCTTTTATTTCTTTTTGTTGTCTTATTGCTGAAGCTAGGACTTCTAGTACTATGTTGAACAATACTGGTGAGAGTGGGCATCCTTGTCGTGTTCCTGCCCTTATGGAAAAAGCTCTCAGCTTTTCCCCATTGATAATGATATTTGCTGTGGGTTTTTCATAGATGGTTTTTATGATATTGAGGAATGTTCTGACCCTGAATCACAAAGGGAAGGATGAAAAAGGAAAACAAAGCTGGGGGCATCACGTTGCCTTATTTCAAGCTATATTACAAAGCTGTGATCACCAAGACAGCATGGTATAGGCACAAAAACCAACACATAGACCACTGGAACAGAATAGAGACTCCAGAAATGGACCCTCAACTCTATGGTCAACTAATTTTGACAAATCAGGAAAAAATATCCAATGGAAAAAAGACAGTCTCTTCAATAAGTGGTGCTAGGAAAATTGGACAGCTACATAAAGAAGGATGAAACTGGACCATCCCCTTACACCATACACAAAGATAAACTCAAAATGGATGAAAGACCTCAATGTGAGACAGGAATCCATCAAAATCCTAGAGGAGAACATAAGCAGTTACCTCTTTGACATCGGCCACAGCAACATTTTTCAAGACACGTCTCCAAAGGCAAGTGAAACAAAAGCAAAAATGAACTTTTGGGACTTCATCAAGATAAAAAGCTTCTGCACAGCAAAGGAAACAGTCAACAAAACTAAGAGGCAGTCCAAGGAATGGGAGAAGATATTTGCAAATGACATTACAGATAAAGTGCTGATATCCAGGATCTACAAAGAACTTCTCAAACTCAACACTCAAAAAACTAATAACCCAGTCAAAAAATGGGCAGAGGACATGAACAGATATTTCTCTAAAAAAGACAAACAGATGGCTAACAGACACATGAAAAAATGCTGAACATCACTAGCCATCAGGGAAATACAAATCAAAACCACAATGAAATACCACCTTACACCAGTTAGAATGACAAAAATTAACAAAACAGATAACAACAAATGTTGGTGAGAATGTGGAGAAAGGGGAACCCTCTTACACTGTTGGTGGGAATGCAAGCTGGTACAGGCACTCTGGACAACAGTATGAAGGTTCTTCAAGATGGTAAGAATAGAGCTACCCTATGACCTGGCAATTGCACTGCTAGGTATTTACCCCAAAGATACAGACATAGTGAAAAGAAGGGACACATGCACCCCAATGTTCATAGTAGCAATGTCCATAATAGCCAAATTGTCAAAGGAGCTGAGATGCCCATCAACAGACGAATGGATAAAGAAGATGTGGTACATATACACAATGGAATATTATTCAGACATCAGAAACAATGAATACCCACTATTTGCATCAATATGGATTCAACTGGAAGGAATTATGTTAAGTGAAGTAAGTCAAGCAGAGAAGGACAATTATTATATGGTTTCACTCATATGTGGAACATAAGCAATAGCACGGAGGACCATAGGGGAAGGGAGGGAAATTAAAAGGGGGAGAAATCAGAGCGGGAGATAAACCATGAGAGACTATGGGCCCCGAGAAACAATCTGGGGGTTTCAGAAGGGAGGAGGTGGGGGTGGGGGTAACAGGGTGATGGATATTGAGGAGGACACATGCTGTGATGAGCACTGGTGTTATACTTAACTAATGAATCATTGAACACTACATCAAAAACTAATTATGTACTACACAGTGGCTAACTGAACATAATAAAAAATAAAAATAAATAAAAATTGAAAAAATAATAAAAAAGAAAACCACTTTTAAAAGGAGGCACCAGCAGGGTGCCTGGGTGGCTTAGTTGGTTAAGTGACTGCCTTCGGCTCAGGTCATGATCCTGGAGTCCTGGGATCGAGTCCCACGTCAGGCTTCCTGCTCAGCAGGGAGTCTGCTTCTCCCTCTGACCCTCTTCCCTCTCATGCTCTCTATCTCTCATTCTCTCTCTCTCAAATAAATAAATAAATAAATAAATAAAATCTTTAAAAAAAAAGACAATCTTTAAAAAAAAAAAAAAGGAGGCACCAGCTTAAAAAATCCTGAAGTATATTCGAAGGCTCTAGTTTGTACCATGTAAATAATACAGTGTTCCTTCAGCAGTCTGTCCCCTTTTCATCACTAGAAAAGGATGCGAGAAAAATGCAGCCAAGAATGAGGAATTACATTAACAGGGAATGTGACTCATATCTCTGAAATTTGAAGAGCTGTTTCTAGGCTGCAGCCAGCCTGTTCAGGGGTCTTTTGGAAGTCCTCTTATGCTTCTAGACCCTTAATTCGCAACTTGTAAAAAGTTATTCCTTATTTCCTGGTAAATTTCCTGGTAAGATCTCACCTTCATATAAATTTATGAGGGTCCCAAATCTCAGTGCTATGACACATGGAGGGAGAAATTAGGATCTGAGCACACACACATTTCTTTAGGCCATATTTTGTTCTTATTTCATGGAGGAAAGATAGCAAATAGCCCCCAAAGACCCATGAGCTGGAGGAGGAAGGAGCCAGCATGGATAAGGCAACTAAAAGTTCGCCGTCAACACTCCCTTCCCCGGTCTTCCCCCTACACAGTATAAGTTAGGGCAGTCGCAAACCTCCCTACCACATGCCAATACAAGTACTCACAGACCGCAAATCTCCATCCAAGTACTAAAGTCAGAAGTGGGTCTTATTTTCCACCTCCCAGTTGGCCTTCGGCATCCCCATCTCATAAAAATAATCTACATAGTTAATGGCTTGGATATCTCATACTGTTAGAAAATTCAATCTCACATGCCTTGGACAAGGTGTGGTCAAATCTCATGCTTACCCAATTGTTTTAATCCTGAGCGTTGCCCATGGGACCTCTGGTGATAAGTGTGGAGTGAGGATTTGGTTCCTGGAGACTGCCCCCTCCAGTTATGTCTATAAGCAGAGTTGGTTGCCTTTAGTACTGTCAGTGTCATCTTCTGTAAATAAGGGCATAGCACCGCCAGGTTTTATCTCATCTTTCTTCAAACTCATTTATAAATTCCATATCTTAAAATACCAATATTAAGAATTTGTCTTTGGGGCGCCTGGGTGGCTCAGATGGTTAAGCAACTGCCTTCGGCTCAGGTCATGATCCCGGGGTCCTGGGATCGAGTCCCACTTAGGGATCCCTGCTCAGCAGGGAGTCTGCTTCTCCCTCTGACCCTCTTCCCTCTCATGCTCTCTATCTCTCATTCTCTCTCTCTCAAATAAATAAATAAAATCTTTAAAAAAATTGTCTTTGATCTCCACCAGGTCCCCTTATATTTCACCCCATGTCCCAAATCATCACAAATATGCATTTCATTAAGTCTAAGACGTCACTGACTTCAAATACACCATTATTTTATGTAGTATTAAGGGAAAAAAAAGATCATAGCCAATTAAATAATCACCCAATTCTAAGATCTTGCGGATTTAAAGATGTTAAAATGTGAAAATTGTGCATATTTACAAAACAAGTATTTCTGAATAAAGTCAGGATTTGATGAAGTGAGTCAACAAAATTGGAAAGATATTTATGTGAATTATATAGATAAGGGAGTTAACATTGCTGATCATAAACCACATGAGTTAAATAAATATATGAGGAAAAAAATGTCAAATCATCTTCCCAAGACCACTCAGCCTTTTTTTACGACCATGGAAATCCTTTGTTTACCAGGAAGAGTGTGCAGGCCCCATGAACATTCCTCCTAGCCAAGAATGAGACAGGGTCAGGAGTGAGCAATGAGTTGCTTTTCAATCCTGGACCAGAAATCAGTAAGTGCACAATGAAGAAGGGACTGTGTGCACATATAAGAGCATAATATGGACTAAATGCCACTGAAGGGGGGATTGACATTGACATGGCCTTTCCTCCCAAGCTCTTGAGCCACTAGCTTCCTTTTTTAATTTTTTTTAAGAAATGATGAATGTGTGGGTGCCATGGAGAATCATAGGAGGCCCATGAACACTGAGAGAGACTTTTCTCCATGTCCCCCTATCTCTTTTCTACTTGCCTTATTCCCTGTTCTTTTTCCCTCATGGGAAAATATAACAACATGACTGTAAGTCTATAATAGATTTCCCTGGTAGAGCCCATTTCATAGCATGCCTTCAGCAGCTATAGCAGCCTCCTAAACAGACAGGGATTATCGAAATCAGAGACTGGACATGAAGAGCTGGGCTGGCAGGAGAAGGTCTCAGGTTTCAGAGATCAGTTTTCTTCAGGCACAGTTGTTCTCTTCAGAAATCTTCTAGTCTCCTCTCTGTCTTCTGAAGCCTTTACCACACACCTGTTGAACCTATGACTGTGTTTCTCTTTCATTCATATAGTCATAAATTATTAGGGTTTCTTTTTTAACTCTGCATCTTTGAAGCACCTCGAGCACCCTTTCCTAGAGCTCCAAGTTACACAAGAGAGGGGTCACAGATGGGCAGAAAAGGGAAACTTCTGAGAAGTTTATCCTGATAATTGTTTCTCCAGTAAAAGGTTGAAACACAGATCTTGAGAAACTGTGGACTCAGACAAAGGGGGGGACAAATGGGGGAAAAAATTAAACCTATCACACCTAACATCCACAACCCCTTTCTGCAGGGAGCCAAAGTCGGGAGAAAGCAGCTATCAGGAATGTCACAGAAAACCAGGGAAAAATATCTATATGGTATTCTCCAGCTCAGAGAACTGCAGGAGTGTCATGGAAACACAGTTTGCATAGACACCTGAACACCAGCCACAACAAAAAGCTTCAATTAAAAAAAAAATCCTGGGGCACCTGGGTAGCTCAGTTGGTTAAGCAGCTGCCTTTGGCTCAAGTCATGATCTCAGGGTCCTGGGATCAAGTCCTGCGTCCAGCTCCCTACTTGGTGGGGAGTCAGCTTCTTCCTCTCCTTCTGCCTCTCTCCACTGCTCATGCTCACTCGCTCTAATAAAGAAATACAATCTTTAAAAAATAAAAATAAAAAATAAAAAAATCTTGTCAACACCTGTTGTTTCTTGTGTTATTGATTTTAGCCATTCTGACAGGTGTGAAGTGATATTTCATTGTGGTTTTTATTTGTATTTCCCTGATAATCAGTGATGTTGAGCATCTTTTCATGTGTCTATTAACCATCTGGATATCTTCTTTGGAAAATGTCTATTCATGTATTCTGCACAATTTTTAATTGGTTATTAATTTTCTGGGTGTTGAGTTTGAGAAATTCTTTATATATTTTGGGTATTAACCCTTTATCAGATATGTCATTTGCAATATCTTCTCTCATTCTGTAGGTTGCTTTTTAGTTTTGTTGATTGTTTCCTTTGCTGTGTAGAAGCCTCTTATTTTGATGAAGTCCCAATAGTTTAATTTTGCTTTTGTTTCCCTTGCCTCAGGAGATCTCTAGTAAGAAGCTGCTAAGGCTGATGTCAGAGAGATTACTTCCTGTGTTCTTTTCTAGGATTTTAATGGTTTCATGTCTTACATTTGTCTCTAATCCATTTTGAATTTATTTTTTGTATGGTGCAAGAAAGTGGCCCAGATTAATTATTTTGCATATTGCTGTGCAGTTTTTTAGGATGTTGAGAAAGGGGAACTCTCTTGCTCTGTTGGTGAGAATGCAAATTGGTGTAGCCCTTCTGGAAAACAGTATGTACGTTCCTCAGAAAGTTAAGAATAGAACTACCCTATGATCCAGCAATTGCACAACTAATTCTGTAGGATACAACAATACTGATTCAAAGGGCCCATGCACCCCAGTGTTTATAGAAGCATTATCAACAATAACCAAACGATGGAAAAAGCCCATCGTCCATCAATTGATGAATGGATAAAGATGATGTTGTGTGTGTGTGTGTGTGTGTGTGTGTGTGTGTGTGTGTGTGTAATGGATTATTACTCAGCCATAAAAATAATAAAATCTTGCCACTTGCAATGATATGGCTGGAGCTAGAGAGCATTATAGTAAGTGAAATAAGTCATACAGATAAAGACAAATACCCTATGATTTCACTCATATGTAGAATTTAGGAAACAAAACAAATGAACAAAGGGGAGAGAAAGAGGTAAACCAAAAATTAAAACGAGAGAGAACAAACTGATGGTTATCAGAGGGATGGTGGGTGGGAGGATGGGTGAAATAGGTGATGGGGATTAAGGAGGGCACTTGTGATGAGCACTGGGTGTTGTATGGAAGTGGTGAATCACTATATTGTACACCCGAAATTAGTATTACATTGTTCGTTAATTAACTGGAATTTAAATAAAAACTTGAAAAAAATAAACACTGGGAAGTTTAAGTAAAAATAAAATCACATCTCTGGTTTGAACATTATTTTCCTTTTTCTTTTTTAAGATTTTATTTATTTATTCATGAGAGACAGAGAGAGAGAGAGAGAGAGAGAGAGGCAGAGGGAGAAGCAGACTCCCAAGGAGCAGGGAGTCCAATGCGGGACTTGATCCCAGGACCCTGGGATCATGACCTGAGCCAAAGGCAGACGCTTAACCATCTGAGCCACACAGGCGCCCTGAACATTATTTTCCATCTACAGTATCTTATCCACACCCCCTAGAAAAAGCAGCCTGGAAAAAAGAATGAGGATGGATGGTATAGCAGCTCATATTTGTGATTAGAAAAGCCCCCCCACAAAAAAAGAGAAAGAAAGAAAGAAAAGCTCCCAAACAGATATACTCTCCACACAGCTTTCTGGAAAATCCCTACCACTCACAGACATTTTTTCCCCCTTACAACCTTGCATTTAAATACACATCTATCAGAATTTAGTTTTTCACTCTGTATATATTTTTAGTGTGGATCCTCACAGACTTACCCAAAACAATGTTTGACAAGTACATGTGGACAGGGGGCCATTGACCTGAGTGTAATACCCTGGCCAGCCCTACTTGTTTTCTCTACAAGGTGATGAGAATAAAAACTGAAGGTATGAGCTTAGGGAAGAAAGGAAGGCAAGGTGGCTCTTTCTCTATATCATTTTTCTTCAAATAAGCCCCCAAAGAATATAAACAGAAAGTACAGAAGCAATATAGGACCTTCATTAAGACTCTGGAACAAAACCGTGGCCAGCACAGAAGGCTACCAGTTATTTCCTTCCCTTTCCCACTGCCTGCCACTAACTCTGTTCTCAGAAAATGAATCTGTAGAATTATAAGTGTATATAATATGTCTATAAATGAATCTAATTGAAAGCCCTGAACACTCAGAAACCAAATCACAGATATGTCATTCCCAATCACCTCACAGATGAAGTTTCTGGGTGCGAGAGATCCAGAATGAGAAATGCACAAACGTTGGGTACAGTAATGGCCATGAAGAGAGGTGTACCATTGATAGTCCTAATCTTTCTCATTCAGTGCTTAGAGAATGTGTTGGCTACACCCAGCTTTTAACTTAAACACCCTTTACTTTTTAATCTATGTCTTGAATTACTATTAAAGATTTTATTATTATATTCTGATAAACCCTTCTGATATGGGGACTTATTTGTTACCACAGTGGAGCCTATCCTATCCTCAGTAATAAAATGGTTTAAGAGTTCAGGGGAGTTTGGGGACCTAACAGGAGACAAAATTCAGTGAGAAGATATAAAATGGTAGATCATTTACATCAAGTGAGAGAGATGAATGGTCATGTAGAAAGATAACGACAAAAACAAAAACAAAACAAAACAAAAACCCACAAACAAGCAGACAAATAAACTAGTTTCTCTCCATCTTCCTATACTTCCCCCATATATGTTATGAACACAGACACAGTCACCATGGAGACCAGATGGGGGCAATATCTAGCCTTGCACTGAAAACAGCAAAAAGATCCTTTGTCCCCATTAAGTAAGACTACATCTTGATTAAGGCTTAGAGAGCTGTGCTTTTCATGTGCTTCTTCCTTGAGTTTTGATTCATCCATAGCCTACCTCAATGAATGAGACAGAACAACTTTGTGAACTTGGAGAAACACAAATTGCTAGGTCCCTCTCGCAGAGTTTCCAATTCAGCAGGTCTGGGATGGGTTCCAATAATCTGTTTCAATTCCAGGCTTATCTACTGGCCAAATACTATATATATATATATATTTTTTTACTTTAGTTTCTAATTAGTTCTTTAGTGCTCAAACTGTGCATGACATCCCTCCTAGTCCTCCACAAAGCTTCCCTGCAGCGTAGTCACAATGGGGGAGGTTGAAGTTAGAGGAAGGGATGATAGATGGTGGAACCATGCTGAAATTTGGTCAAGAAGTGACTCCATACAAAATGGTAAAATAGCACAGAGTGAGATTGGGGGCTGTATTTAAAAGAGGAGGAGGTTCTCTAAGCAGTATGTCAATACAAGGGCATAGGACCCAAAGGTTTTCCTGTGCACCAAGCTCCAAACAGAGTTAAAAGTTACCTTTAGAATTATAGAGGAAGGATAAATGCCCAATTACCCCTTATTTCCCTAATCCACTTGTTGCCAGTGTATAGTGATATTGGCCTGGACAACACAAGTGTCAGAAAATAGCCATTTCAAACATGCACACACGCATTAGATCAACATTTGAAGCCAAATCTCAAGGTCACATTCCCACCCTGTAGCAAAGAAAGGATTCTGGGGATTAGAAGCCTGGAAGGAGGAATGTAGCTGACAGGGCACAGAGCTCATATTTCTGCATCTGGGATCATTAGTTCTCTCTACTCAGACTTTATGAAGGCCCTTTCCACCCTGGACAGTCTTGTGTGAAACTCCTGGCACAGGCTCACCCAAAATATTAAATAGGAATCATTCAAATAACTCTAGTTTTTTTCCCTCAACATTTACAATGTAGACCCCATAGCTAATTCTAAACCATAATATCCCAGAGTGAGATGTAACCAACGGTGTTGAGAGCAGAGCAGCCCATTTAATGCTGAGCAGGAGTACTGCTAAAGTGACATATCATTACATGGCAGCTCTCAATCCAGGGAACACAGAGGGATATGCTGCAGAAAGATACAGACAAAACACTTATGTGGATGGAAATCAAGGGGATAAGAAATGTATCAATAAATTCCCAGAATCATACAACCTACCCAATTTGAATCATTAAGAAATAGAAAATCTAGGAGCACATGGGTGGCTGTCAGTTAAGCATCTGACTCTTGGTTTCAGCTCAGGTCATGATCTCACAGTTGTGGGATCAAGCCCCTCATCAGGCTCCATACTCAATGTGGAGTGTGGATAAAATCTTTAAACAAAGAAATAGAAAATCTACACAAACCAATAATAAGTTAGAAAACTGAATCAGTAACCCAAACTTACAAAGAAAGGAAAGCTCAGAATCAAATGGCCCCCTGGGTGAATTCTACCAAACATTTTGAGAAGAATTAACACAAATTCTCCAATTCTTTCAAAAAACTGAAGAGGAAGTAACACTCCCAAACTCACAAGGTCAGCATGACTCTGATATCAAAGAAAGATAAGGACACTGTAAGGAAAGAAAACTACAAGCCACTACCCCTGATGAATGTAGGTATACAAATTCTAAAAAACAAACAAACAACAACAAAAAAAAACACTAGCAAACTGACTTCAACATCACATTAAAAGGATCATATACCATGATCAAGTGGGATTTATCCCTGTGACACAGGGATGGTTCAACATATGCAAGTCGGTAAATGTGCTACACAGCCTTCATAAAATGAGATAAAAATCATATGATAATCTCATTAGATGCAGACAAAGTATTTGACAAAATTCAACATTATTTCATGATAAACCTCCTCCAAATTGGTATACAACGAATATACCTCAACATAATAAAGGTCATATATGACAAGCCCACAGCTAATATCATGTTCAATGGTGAAAGTTTGAAAGCTTTTCCTATAATCAGGAACAGACCAAGAGTGCCTATTCTCACCACTCTTATTCAACATAGTACTGTAAATCCTAGCCAGAGTAATTAAGCAAGAAAAAGAAATAAAAGCAATCCAAATTAGAAAAGAAGAAACAAAATTTTCTTTGCAAATGACATGATCTTGTGTATAGAAAATCCTAAAAACTTCACCAAAAAACACTTAAAACTAATAAATTTAAATTTAGTAGTTTCAGGAGACAAAATCAACATGCAAATATTATGTGTCTATACACTAACAATGAACTATATAAAAATAAAACAGTATTAATTACAATAGCATCAAAAACAATAAAAATCGGAGAGGGAGTCAAACCATGAGAGACTCTGGACTCCAAGAAACAAACTCAGGGTTATAAAAGGGAGGGGGATGGAGGAATGGGGTAGCCGGGTGATGGGTATTGAGGGCATGTGTTGTGATGAGCACTGGGTGTTATACACAATTAATGAATCATTGAGCATTACATCAAAAACTAATGATGTACTATATGTTGGCTAACTAAACATAATAAAAAATAATTTTTCCTAAAAAAAACAAAAACAAAAACAAAAACCAATACAATATTCCAGAATATATTTAGCCAAGGAGGTAAAAAAAAAAAAATCTATGCACTGACAATTATAATACACTGATGAGAAAAACTGAAGAAGACACAAATAAATGGAAAGGTATTCCAAGACCATGAATCAGAAAAGTTAATATTGTTAAAATATCCAATTACCCAAAGCCAAAGCAATGCAGCCCATATCAAAATTTCAAAGGCATTTTTCACAGAAACAGAAAAATCATTGTAAAATTAGTATGGAACTACAGGGGCACCTGGGTGGATCAGTCGTTAAGTGTCTGCCTTTGGCTCAGGTCATAATCCCAGGGTCCTGGGATCGAGCCCCGCATTGGGATCCCTGCTCTGCGGGAAGGCTGTTTCTTCCTCTCCCACTCCCCCTGCTTGTTTTCCCTCTCTCGCTGTGTCTCTCTCTGTCAAATAAATAAAATCTTTAAAAATAAATAAAATTAGTATGGAACTACAAAAGATCCCTGAGAGCCAAAGCAATCTTGAGAAAGAACAAAGCCAGAGAATCTCATTTCCTAATATTGAACTATGTTACAAAGCTATAGTAATCAAAACAGTATGCTACTGACTTAAAGACAGATACATAGATCAATAGAATATAATTAAGAGCCCAGAAATAAATCCATACATATAAGGTCAACTGATCTTTGACAAGGAAGCTAAGATTACACTATGAGTAAAGGGCAGTCTCTTCAATAATGAAAATCTTGTTGGGAACACTGTATACTTACATGCAAAATGATGAAACTAGACTGCTATTTTGTACCCCTCACAAAATTTAACTTGAAATGATGAAAGACTTAAATGTACGATGTGAAACTGTAAAACCCCTAGAAGAAAACATAGAGAAAAATCTCCTTGACATCAGTCTTGCCAATAATTTTTTTTGGATATGCCATCTAAATCACAAGCAATAAAAGCAAAATAAGCAAGTGGGGTTATATCAAACTAAGAAGCTCTGTACAGGTGCTCCTGGGTGACTCAGTCAATTAAGTGTCTGCCTTTGGCTCAGGTCATGATCTTAGAGTCCTGGGATTGAACCCAACGTTGGGCTCCCTGCTCACTGGGGAGTCTGCTTGTCCCTCTTTCTCTGCTGCTCACCCCTGCTTGTACTCTCTCTCTCTCTCACTCTGCTCTCTTTCTCAAATAAATAAATAAATAAATAAATAAATAAATAAATAAATAAAATATTTAAAAAAGAAAAAATATAAAAAGCTTCTGTACAGAAAAATAAAATCAGCAAATGAAAAGAAAACATACAGAATGAGAGAAAATATTTGCACCACTGACAAAACAAAACGCCAAACTACTGAATGGGAGAAGATATTTGAATGATATATCTGATATGCTAAGTGAAATAAGTCAATCAGAAAAGACAATTATCATATGGTTTCGCTAATATGTGGAATATAAGAAATAGCACAGAGGATCATAGGGGAAGGGAGGGAAAACTGAATGGGAAGAAATCAGAGAGGGAAACAAACCATGAGATACCCTTGACTCTGGGAAACAAACTGAGGGTCATGGAAGGGGAGGTAGGTGAGGAGATGTGGTAACTAGGTGATGTGATGAGCACTGGGTGTTATACGGAATTAATGAATCAATGAACACAACATCAAAAACTAATGGTGTTCTATATGTTGGTTGATTAAAAAAAGGTTAATATCCAAAATATAAGAAACTCATGCAACTTAATAGCAATAATATAACTCAAATAATTCAGTTAAAAATGGACAAAGACCTGAATAGACATTTTTCCAAAGAGGATATACAAATGACCACTGGGTATATGAAAAGTTGCTCAGTATTTTTAATCTCCAGGGAAATGAGGAAAAAACTACAATGAAATATCACTGCATACCTGTTAGAATAGCTATTATCAAAAAGACAGGAAGTAATAAGTGGTGTCAAAGATGTGGAGAAAAGAGAATCTACTACACTGTTGGAAGAAATGTAAATTGGTACAACCATCACAGAAAACAGTAGAGAGGTTCTTGTGAAAATTGAAAATACAACTACAATATGATCAAACAATTCCACTCAGGTATATATCTGAAGGAAATGAAATTGGTTTCTCAAAGAGATACCATCACCTTAATGTTTATTGCAGTATTGTTCATGATAGCAAAAACATGGAAACAACCTTTGCCTATCAACAGATAAATGAAAAAGAAAATGTGGTAAATATACAATAGAATATTATTCAGCCATAAAAAGGAAGGAAATCTTGTCATTTGCAACAACTTGGATGAACTTTGAGGGCATTATGCTAACTAAAATGATTCAGACAGAGAAAGACAAATACTGCATGCTCCCACTTATATATGGAATCTTATAAAGCCAAACTCATAGAAACAGAGAGTAGAAGGGTGATTGCCAGGGGCTGGATTATTTGGAGGAATGGGAAGATGTTGGTTAAATAAAACATACATACAGTTATAAGATAAACAAGTTCCAGGGATGTAATTTAGAGCATGGTGACTATAGTTATAACAATACTGTACTGTATACTGGAAAGTTGCTAAGAGAGTTGATCTTAAATTCTCTTAACACACACACACACACAAGTAATCATGAGTGGTGGTAGAAGTGTTAATCATCTCACAATACATATATGTGCATTAAATCATCACATTTTATACCTTAAACTAACACAATGTCATATGTCAATTATATCTTAGTAAAGCTGGGGAAAATGCATCTGAGATGGAATATTGCTCATATTTCTCAGATCTGGGCACAAGTTCCTAAGTTTCAGCTTCCTCTAACAGCTAGAAATAGCTAGGAAACTAGCACTCACCTCAAAGCTCAATTCATTCCAATTCTTTAGCCATTGACTCAGGGAAGCACCCACATCTACTAGAGGGACCCCCTCTAGCCTTTAGAAATCTCAGACACCAATCCTTATGTCTCAGCAGGGACTTTTTGAGGCCACCAAATGGCGGACAAGCCAGCATGGGGCCATTTACAGGAATAGGCAGACAAAAGAATGACAAAGAAGCATTTCTTTCCTGCTCTCCCACACCTGCAAATCCTCCATGCATTCTTTGCACCAGGAAGGGAATTCTAGATAATAGGCAGATCCTATATGCTTTCATATGCTAGACCCCCAGAAAATTCCTCCCAGTGATGTGGATTGCCTTCCAGAATGCCCTATGTGCCTTTTCTTACCCTCTTGCCCAAATCCCTTGGGGATGCTTGACACCAGCTTTATTCTTTATTCCTCCATACTTAAAAAAGGGCATATTCTCGGAGGCCCTCATGTTAAAGAAAACTGTAGGTTCTTGAGGAAGTACAGACTTATCTGCTCTACTCTCTCCAAGGGGGTTTTTACCATGATCTGTTCTTAGGGACCAAATCTGCATCTATGAATTTCAAAATGTTTCCACCCAGGGGTCCCAGTTATAAATTTCTGAACGTGTTCTTTCAGATGAGTCTGCGACAGCACACAGCATGTCCTAAGTAGCATAGCATGTCACTTCCAACCCCCTGCCTTGAAATCATTTCCAAGATTTAGCGGCCTGGCTTGGGTAATGAGGCTGACAACAACTCTGTTCTCATAAACTCCCCAAAGACGCTTCACCGCCCCCACCACAAGCTCACGACAGCCACCTAGTTAATCACACGCCTTCGCACATACGCATTCAGTAGGCAGAGACCCAGCAGGTATGGGGACAAGGCATCAGCGAGCAAAGTGCGTAAATCTGAGCAGAGTCACGTTTTAGCCCGTTACCATAGCAACAGAAAGTAGAAAACAGGCAATCAAGGATAATAAGCCCTGTGGGCGGGCGAACCTGTGAGAGCAAGTTAAGCCCCCATCCTTCCTTTTCTCCCTTTTCCACCCCCATCATCTCTCTGGAATATAAACAAGCATCAAGCCCCAGTAAAGAGGGCTCTTCAGGGCTCCATGACAACTGCCCTCCCTTCATCCTGCCTTCCCCCACTAGCCTGGATACACCACCTTTTTGCAAAACGCCTCCATCTCAAACAATCTGGTGACAATATGGCCACTTCACAACACCCAATCCCTGAGCCTGACCAGAAGGGGCTTCTGAGGGTCAGTGACCTGGACAGTGAGGAATGCAGCAAAGACAGAACAGAGGCTAGACAAGCTAAACAGAACAGTGCTGTTCTTTCTTCCCTTATTTTCCCCAATTATTTATTTTGAAAAATTTCAAACCCACGGGAAAGTTGAAAGGATAGTAACTAAACCACTGTAATATCCTCATCTAAATTCACCAGTTGTTAACAATTCCCCATGTTAAAATTCTATCTATACGTCTATTTATCGATGTATCTATGTGTCTGTGTATTTATCATAGTTGTTTACTACATAACTATGATATTATGACATCTAAGAAAATTAAGATCTATTCAATAATACTTAAGATGTAGTCGATGTTTAAATTTTCTCAATTTGTTTCCAAAATGTCTTTTACAGCTTTTTATTCTTTTTTTTTTTGGACCCAAAATGCAAACAAATCACATGCATTGCATTTGGTTGTCTTGTCTCTTTTATTTTTATTTTTTGTCTTGTCTCTTTTAATCTATCATGATCATCTCCCCCCCCACCGACACACAAACACGTTTTTTTTTTTTAAATGACATTGTTTGTTTTTCAAAAATCCAGGACAATTGTCTTGTACAACATTCAACATTCTGGATTTCCGATTATTTCCCCCTCAGGATTAGATTCAAGTTAGGTTGCCACACCATCAGAGATGCTGGATTTAATCACTGCCCCACTTTACAGGCATTTTTTTTTTTTTTGAAAAAAAAATGCCTTGGGGAATGATGGCTTGAGATGTAACAGAACTACCCTGATACCTAAGAGCTTTTCACCTGGTGAATGTAGCCTTCACAGAGAATCTGCTTGAATCAGTTATTACATAGGGCAGGGGTTGCTAAATGCTAATTGTCTACTTCTATCACTCCTATGGTTATTACCTAGCAAAAGATAGAAGAGCTCTTCCCTAAAAACTGTCATTGTCTATCTATTGACTTACCTACCTACTTATCTTCTATTATCTGTCATCTATCTATCATCTATCTATCTATCTACCTATCTATCTATCTATCTATCTATCTATCTATCATCTATCATCTATCACCTGCCTACCTATCATTTGTCTCTCTCTATTGCTTTATATCTTTATTGAAATAAAATCTAAACATCTAAAATCAGCATATACTTAAATTGTACAGTTTGATGAGCATTTACACATGTATAAACCCATGAAACCATCACTATAGTCAAGCTAACATTTTCATTACCTCCCCAAAATTCTGGTGACCCTTTGTAATTTCACCCTCCTCCCTCCAATATCAATAGGTAAACACTGATATGCTTTCTTTCACTTTAGATTAGTTTTAAATTTTTGGAATTCTATATACATAAAATAATACAGCATGTGTTCTTTTGTGCCTGGCTTCATAACTCAGCATAATGATTTTGAGATTCAATTACATTGTGTGCATCTATAGGTTGTCCTGTTGTTCCTTTTTTCTTTTTTATTGCTGTATAGTATTCACCATCTTTCAAAATTTATAGTTTAAAATAATATCAGATTTACAAAACGATTGCAAAGACAGTACAAAGAATTCCCATATACACTTCCCCCAGTTTTCCCTAATGTTAACATCTTATGTTCTATGGAATGCTTATCAAAACTGAGACTATTTGCAGATAACATGATACTATACATGAAAAATCTTAAAGACTCCAAAGTAATAAATGAATTCAGTAAAGTTGCAGGATACAAATAATTTTTAAAATTTGTATTTAAATCCCAGCTTGTTGGGGTGCCTGGGTGGCTCAGTTGTCAAGCGTCTGCCTTTGGCTCAGGTCATGATCCCAGGGTCCTGGGATCAAGCCCCACATTGGGATCCCTGCTCTGCAGGAAGCCTGCTTCTCCCTCTCCCACTCCCCCTGCTTGTGTTCCCTCTCTCACTATGTCTGTCTCTGTCAAATAAATAAAAATAAAATCTTTAAAAATAAAAAATAAAAATAAATAAATCCCAGCTTGTTAACATATAGTGTAATGTTAGTTTCAGGTGCACAACATGTTGATTCAACACTTTGATACATCACCCAGAGTTCATCACAACCAGTGCACTATAGGATACAAAATAAATACCCAAATATCAGTAGCATTTGTATACACTAACAACAGAGTAGCAGAAAAAGAAAGTAAGAAAACAACACAATTTACAATTGCACCAGAAGTAATAAAAATACCTAGGACTAAACTTAACTAAGAAAATAGAAGTCTACTCCACAAACTACAAAACACTGATGAAACAAATTAAAGATGACACAAACAAGTGGAAAAATATTCCATGATCATGGATTGGAAGAATAAATATTGTTAAAATGTCCGTATTTCCCAAAGCATCTACAGAGTCAATGCAATCCCTATCAAAATATCAACGATATGGATGGAACTGGAGGGTATTATGCTGAGCGAAATAAGTCAATCAGAGAAAGGCATGTATCATATGATCTCACTGAATTGAGGAATTCTTAATCTCAGGAAACAAATTGAGCGTTACTGGAGTGGTGGGGGTTGGGAGGCATGGGGTGGCTGGGTGACAGACATTGGGGAGGGTATGTGCTATGGTGAGCACTGTGAATTATGTAAGACTGTTGAATCACAGACCTGTACCTCTGAAACAAATAATACATTATATGTTTAAAAAAAAGAAGATAGTAGGAAGGGAAAAATGAAGAGAGAGAAATTGGAGGGGGAGACGAACCATGAGAGACTATGGACTCTGAGAAACAAACTGAGGGTTCTAGAAGAGAGGGGGGGTGGAAGGATGGGTTAGCCTGTTGATGGGTATTAAAGAGGGCACATATTGAATGGAGCACTGGGTGTTATACGCAAACAATGAATCATGGAACACTACATCAAAAACTAATGATGATTAGTATGGTGATTAACATAGCATAATAAAAAAGAATATCAACAGCATTTTTCACAAAACTAGAAAAGACAATCCTAAAATTTGTGTGGAATTACAAAAGACCCCAAATAGCCAAAACAATATTGAGAAATAAGAACAAAGCAGGAGGTATCACAATTCCAGATTTTAAGATATACTACAAATCTGTAGTAATCAAAAGAGTATGATAGTGGCACAAAATTAGACACAACAGAGACCCCAGAGTCAAACCCACAATTATATGGTCAATTAATCAATGACAAAGGAGGCAAGGCTATATAATGGGAAAAAGACTCTCTTCAATAAATGGTGCTGGGAAAAAAATGGTGCTGAGAAAACTGCACAGCTACACATAAAATAAAACTGAACCACTTTCTAACACGATGCACAAAAATAAATTCAAAACGGAATAAAGACCTAAATGTGAGACCTGAAACCACAAAATTCCTAGAAAAAAAACATAAGCAGTAACTTTTCTGACATCAGCCATAACAATATCTTTCTAGATATGTTTCCTCAGGCAAGGGAAACAGAAACAGAAGTAAACTATTTGGACGACATCAAAATGAAAAGGTTTTGCACAGCAAAGAAAACCATCAACAAAATAAAAAGGCAGTCTAGCAAATAGGGGGAGATATTTTACAAACCATACATTCAATAAAATGTTAGTATCCAAAACATATAACTTATACAACTCAACCTCAAAAAAAAAAAAAAATCCCGAAATAATCCAATTAAAAATGGGCATAGAAACCAAATAAGACATACAAATGGCCAACAGACACATGAAAAGACACTCAACATCACTAATAATCAGGGAAATGCAAATCTAAACCACTATGAAATATAACCTTATACTTGTCAGAATGGCTAGTATCAAAAAGACCAAAGAAACAACAAGTATTGTTAAGAATGTGGAGAAAAAGGAACACTTCTACACTGTTGGTGGGAATGTAAATTTGTATAGCCACTGTGGAAAACAGTATGGAGGTTCCTCAAAAAATTAAAATAGAAATACCATATGGTGCAGTAATTTCACTATTAGGTATTTATCAAGAGAATAAAAATACTAATTGGAAAAGTTATAAGCACCACTATTTTTATTGCAACATTATTTACCATTGCCTATATATGAAGGCAACCTAAGTGTCAATCAATAGACAAATGGATAAGGAAGATGTGGTATACATATAAATACATATATACACACAATGGAATATCACACAGCCATAAAAAGGATGAGATTATATCATTTGAGACAACACGGATGCACCTAGAGGGTATTATGTTAAGTCAGACTAAGAAACACAAATACCATATGATTTCATCCATAAGTGGAACCTAAAATAAATAAGTAAATAAGCAAACAAAAAGCAGAATCATACCCATAAATACAGAGAACAAACTGATGGTTACCAGAGGGACAGGGGTTTGGGAGTAGGCAAAATGGGTGAAGGGGAACACGAGATACAGGCTTCCAGTTATGCAATGAAGAAGTCACAGGAATAAGACACAAAACAAAGAATATAGCCAATGATATTATACTAATGATGTATGGAAACAGATGGCAGCTACACTTGTGGTGACCACAGCATAATGTATGAACTTGTCATATTGCTATGTTGCACACCTGAAACTAATGTAACATTGTATGTTAACTATACTAAAAACATATATAATAATAAAATAATTCAGCAAATTTTTTTATAAAAGACTTTATTTATTTATTTGACAGAGAGAGACACAGCAAGAGAGGGAACACAAGCAGGGGGAGTGGGAGAGAGAGAAGCAGACTTCCTGCGGATTGGGGAGCCCGATGCAGGGCTCAATCCCAGGACCCTGGGATCATGACCTGAGCTGAAGGTAGAAGCTTAACGACCGAGCCACCCAGGTGCCCCAGCAAAAATTAAAAAAAAAAAAACAAAAACAAAACTAAGACTTTAGGTCCTTTGCCCTTTGTTATTTATTTATTATTTATTTATTTATATCGAATTAAGTTTTTTAGATATTTTGGGATTTTTTTTGGTTTTGTTTTGTTTATTGCTTTTTTTATTATGTTCTATTAGCCAACCTATAGTAAATCATTAGTTTTTGATGTAGTTTTCAACAATTTATTATTGTGTATCACAACCAGTGCTCATCACATCACACACCCTCCTTAATACCCATCACCCAGTTATTCCATCCCCTCACACCCCCTCCCTTCCGTAACCCTCAATTTGTTTTCCAGAGTCCGGAGTCTCTCATGGTTTATCTCCCTCTCTGATTTCTTCACATTTTGTTTTGCCTCCTTTCCCCTGTGGTCCTCTGCACTATTCCTTATGTTCCACATATGAGTGAAACCATAGGATAATTGTCTTTCTCTGCTTGACTTGTTTCTCTTAGCATAATCCCTCCAGTTCCATCCATGTTGATGCAAATAGTGGTTATTCATCTTTTCTGATGGCTGAGTAATATTCCACTGTATATATGAACCACATCTAATTTATCATTCATCTGTTAAAGGGTATCTAGGCTCCTTCCTTTAGATATTTTGGATATTAACTTCTTACTAAGGGTTTGGAAATATTTTCTCCCACTCCATAGGTTGTTTATTCATTCTGTCTATTTTTTCTTCAAAGAAACATACAAGGACTGACAGGTATGTGAAAAGTTGTTCGATATCACTAATCATCAGAAAAATGCAGATTAAAACCACAATGAGGCAATCAGAGAAAGACATGTATCATATGACCTCACTGATATGAGGAATTCTTAATCTCAGGAAACAAACTAAGGGTCACTGGAGTGGTGAGGGGTGGGAGGGATTGGGTGCCTGGGTGATAGACATTGGGGAGGGTACGTGCTATGGTGAGCACTGTGAATTGTACAAGACTGATGAATCACGGATCTGTACTTCTGAAACAAATAATGCAATATGTTAAGAAAAAAAAGAAGAAGAAGATAGCAGGAGGGGAAGAATGAAGGGGAGTAAGTCGGAGGGGAGATGAACCATGAGAGACGATGGACTCTGAAAAACAAACAGGGTTCTAGAGGAGAGGGGGTGGGGGGATGGGTTAGCCTGGTGATGGGTATTAAAGAGGGCACATTCTGCATGGAGCACTGGGTGTTATGCACAAATAATGAATCATGGAACACTACATCAAAAACTAATGATGTAATGTATGGTGATTAACATAACAATAAAAAATTATTAAAACAAACAAACAAACAAACAAAAAACCACAATGAGGGACACCTGGGTGGCTCAGTTAGTTAAGCGTCTGCCTTCAGCTCAGGTAATGGTCTCCCTCTGCCTTCCATTCCCCCTGCTTATGTGTTCTTTCTTTCTCTCTCTCTCTGACAAATAAATAAATAAAATCTTTAAAAACAAAAACAAAAACTACAATGAGATATCACTCCACAGCTGTTAGAATGGCTATTATCAAAAGACAAGAGATAACAAGGCCAGTGAGGATGTAAAGAAACAAGAATCTTAGTACACCATTGGTGGGAATGTAGTATAGCCATTATGGAAAATGGAAACCAGTTTAGATATCCTTCAAAAAATTAAAAATAAAACTTCTATATGATTCCATAATCCCATCTCTGGGTATATATGCAAAGGAAATGAAATCAGTATCTTTAAAAAAAGATTTTATTTATTTATTAGAGAGAGAGAGAGAGAGAACATGAGTAGGGAAGAGGAGCAGAGGGGGAGGGAAAGTTCATTTCGATATCAGTCACAATTGTCAAAATATGGAAATTGTCTTTGACATTCAGATTGATTGGCAGACACTTAGATACTTAGATTGTGTCATCCATGTTGTCACACATGGAAGAATGTCCTTTTTTCAGGCTCAATAGCATTCTATTGTATGTGTATTTATTTGTGTGTTTCCATACACACACATAAACACACAATGGAATAGCATTATATTCATATGTATAATATGTTCACATACAAATAAACACAACAGAATACTATTCAGCCTTAAAAAAGAAGGACATCCTGCCATGTGTGACAACATGGATGAATCTGTAAGATATTAAGCTAAATGAAATAATCCAGAAACAAATAGACACATAATGTATGATCTCACTTACATGTGGAGCCCAAAAACATTAAACTCATGAAAGCAGAGTAGAATGGTGGTTGCTAGGGTGTGAGAAAAATGGAAGATGCAGTCATTCATCTATGGTTATGGGTTTTGGAGATGGATACCACTGAAGTGAGGTGCCCTTCTCATCACATTACATCACATCAGGGGTATATGATATTACTGTGACCTATTACTAGTGATGTTAACCTTGATAACTTGGTTAAGAGGTGTCTCCCAGTTTACTCCACTGTAGAGTTACTATTTTTCATTTTCCATACTTATTAGAAGCACATTACTAGGCCTACACTCAAGGGAAGAGAATTAAGCTCTGCAGGAGGGAATATATACATTTATAGTTTGGAATTCTTCTGTAAAGATGATTTATCTCTTCTCTACTGTTTATTTTTGTGTGCAACCATTTATTTAAAAATATCATATTGGACTCATGGGTATTTATTTTATTCTTTTAATTATAACCCCAAACTATCCTTAATTATTTTGTTGCTAAAACTGTTCCACTTTTGTTGCCATTGGGAGCTCTTTTGGTCTACTATGTCCCTGTGATATGTCCTTTTTTTTTTTCATTTTCTTACTTTCTGGCCTATAGGATACTTCAGGTTCACCCTGTATTTTTCCTGTCCCAGCCCTAGAATTTGCTGAAGCCCTGGTTCCTTCATTGGGCAATAGAAACTACCATTGAGGCATTGTATGTGCTCATCACTACTGCTTCTAGGTCCTCTTGGTGAACATAATCAGAAAATATAATGTATGCCTCCTCAGTTTTATTCACCCAGTTTTGTAAAAATTCTAGTCTCAGCAAACTCTTAGTTTTCCTTCATGAAATCCCATTCCATATCTTAAACTAGAAATTAACAAAGTTAAATTTCCTCTTCATATTTAACCAGAGATAGTAGCATTCTCCTCAAAATCAAATCCTTATGATTGCATAGAGATAAGCTAAGAAGTAGGTGGAATTGGGCAGCTTTTGTGAGCCAAATGAGAGTCTGTGTTGTGAAAAAAAGATATAATGTGGCTGACCCAAAAGAGATGAATGATCACACAGATCCCCCACCTTCTTCAGCCTTACTCCCCAAAGACCCCATATATGCTGTGAGCTGTGGAAAGAACATGGGTATAATGGAGACCCATTGCATAGTGCATGGGATATAGTGTGGAGGTTCCAGGAAACTATCCTGGCTTGCTGTATTGTTCTTAGTCATACTCCCAGAACTCTGTGATTACCTCCTCTACTATTCTCAGGAACAAAATGTGAAAAATTGGGGTTGTGAATCCCAAATGCCTATAGACAGAAAATATTTGGAATGCCTGGGCCTTTCTGTATGCACAGCATGCACTGTATCCTCATCATTTTATTCATGGTTTTTAGTCCCCAGGGTTTGTTGAACTTGAAGGCCAAGAGGGAGGAATGCTTATACTTCGTGGGATTTATTAGGTAATACTATTTTCTTCACTCCCTTGTTTTGATGTGCAAATCTAAGACCTTCAATGCACACCCCTGAAACCACAGTGTTTTAAATGTTCTAGAGATTACATCTTGGAATATCAAATAATTTGTGTTTTATACTTATATCTGGACTACAGAGAGCCCCACCCAAAGTCCTAGACCAAGGAGTTATATGTTGCTAGGAAAGCAGGTAAACAGAGCAAGATGGTATATTATGGATAGGTGTGCCAACCTCAACAAGCACGTGAACAATAGCAAAATTCCCCAGAAAACAGGAGTTTTGGGTATGCATGGGAGGGGAGAGGGCCAACTGAGGTGGGGAAGACAATAGACATACAACCTTATTCTCCCACCCCCATAATTTGATCTATAAGAGAGGTCCAGGTTGAAATGAAGAGGCTAGAGGGACAGCTAAGAACCTGCTCATGGAAGATGCTCTCACCTGGCAAAATGAATTTCTGCTCCCTTCTTTACCCCACTGGGTGCCCAGACCTGATTGGGCACTACCACCTCTCTTCCCTGAGTGGCCCAACCTACTTAGATTTTCACTGGTCACCACATTTCCCCAGATATCTTCTCAGACACAATTGCCAACTGTGGCTTGAGTCCAACCACACTGGGCAGCATGGCCTCTCCTCACTTCAGTCCAAACCAAAGGCTGGACCTAATGAGCAGCTGGTGAGGGCACAGCTCATGTTTCTGAGATCAGGAAGACCATTCCTTAGGTGCTGTTGTTCAGGCCATTTGGCCACCAGGAACCCCTCTGGCTCTCTGAGTTCTTACCTCATCCCTGGTCAACTTTCACAGGATTTTCCATTCCTTGTCTTAAATAGATCATGGGCAGCTGTTCTTGTCATTTTATTCTCTATGTTGCTTAACCCCTTGCCAAGCCTCATGTTCATCTTTACTTTAGGCACTATGAGAAATGTCAGAGTGTGCTGGGTGGAACATAGAATCAGCTTTGCAATCATCTGGGCTCAAACTCTGATTCTGACTCATTAGCTGTGTGATTCTGTGTAGATCATTTAACCTCTCTGTGCTATTATTTCAACTGTAAAATGGGGAAAATAATGGCATTGATACCATAGGGTTCTAATGATGTTTACATGAGTTATTATACAAAGTCCTAATAAGAACATTATACACCTAAAAAAATGTTATGGATTATGAAGTGTTAGGCATCTACTAAAACCTGGCATTGCTCAGAAGCCTCTCCAAAATCCCAGAGCTGCCCAGGCATAGGAAAGGAAGAAGGTATGATACTGCAGGTTAATATGTTCAGGCCCCATAGGGGCTAATCATGAAATACCAAAGACCAAAAAATGCCATCCAAAGGGAAGGAATGTTTCCCCAGGGTGTGATATTTGAGGGCAGATACATATTTTGAAGACACTTCCTCTCCTATAAGATTTCAAAACTAATCATGTGAAACTACAGGAAACTTATATTTAATACCTAAGGTATGAAATGTTGGGGCATGGTTAATAATTTCTTCACTGAACAACCCCAAAGTCAGTTCCAAAATCCAGCTACCCGAAACACCTTTAGTTGCAAAAGCATGCCCTGAAAGAGGTGGAGGTAGTCAGAAGAGATGGAGATAAATATATTTGAGAATGAAGCTGACAGGGAGCATTTTCAACTTCCTATTCATTGTTCCATTAATGCCTTTGCCTTCAAAACTTCCATATGGCAATGAGTACAGCTGAAGTCACAGATAGGGTAAAGAATGTTCTGTTGACCCATGAATGTTGTTCTGTCCCCAGTAAGACCTCACAGGTCCCAGAGAATTGCTTACTGGTTTCTTCTTCAACCCGTCCCTACCTTGCTACTTGTAGTTCTCGGACTCTCATCTTTGTCTTCAACAACCAACCAAACAAACAAAAAGAGCCAAAAATATAGGCATATTCTCAAATACATATCTTGTATTGAAATGTTAAATATTTGGGCCCAATATTTTCAAAGGTACTATATATATGTATGTGTATATATATATATGTATATATACATATATATATGTATGTATATGTATACACACATAATGTATATATACATATATAATATGTATAATATATATATTTGCCTCACAGTAACTTTCAAACACACACACAAATACTTTTAAAGTAAAAACCTTAACAAATAACTTGTCTTTATTATGTCTTTATTTATGATTGTTTTGACTGTGTTACCAAATATAGGTGTGGCAAAATAATCTGTTTTCTCAATTTTATTCCCTGGCAGTAGAGAATATAAACGTATCCAACTAAAGCAGGATAAACAAACAAAAAGAGATTATTTTCACATGTTGTAATGAACAAGTTAAGGATTTAAAAATTAAATTGGAAGTAATCAGAGAGGGAGACAAACCATGAGAGACTCTTAACTATAGGAAAAAAACTGAAGGTTGCTGGAGGGGAGGTGGGTGGGGAGATGGGGTAATTGGGTGATGGGCATTAAGGAGGGCATGTGATGTGATGAGCACTGGGTGTTATATGCAGTTGATGAATTATTGAACTACATATGAAACTATTGATGTATTATATGTACATTAATATAAATAAATAAATTGAATTTAAATAAAAATATATTGTGAACACAATTTAAGCCCTAAATATTTAATTTGTTTAGTCCATTCTTGCTTTTTTCTCTATTTATTTTTAAAAGATTTTATTTATTTATTTGACAGAGAGAGAAAGAGAGATAGCGAGAACAGGAACACAAGTGGTGGGAGTGGGATAGGGAGAAGCAGGTTTCCCACCAAGCAAGGAGCCTGATGCAGGGCTCGATTTCAAGACCCTGGGATCATGACCTGAGCTGAAGGCAGATGCTTAACGACTGAGCCACCCAGGCATCCCGCTTTTTTCTCTATTTAATTAGGGAGAATTTCAAACCAAAAAGTTAAAGAATTGTGTACCCACCACCGAGATTCTATAAGTAATATTCTATTATATATGCTCTAGCAAATATCTATTCATTTATCCATTCCTATGTTTAATCCATCTTATTTTTATGCACTTTAAATTGCAGGCATCAGTACAAATCACGCCTATAAATATCTTTAATGAGATGACAATATTTGTTTACTAAGATAAAATCTAAATATAGCAAAATGTACAAATCTTAAGTGATGAATTTTGACAAATGGATGAAACAACAGACCTCAAAACCCTATCAAAATATAGAAAATCACCATCAATGCAGAAAGTTGCCTCATGCTTCTTCCCATTCAATTCACGGCAACCACTATAGATTATTTCCCTGTTCTTGAAAATCATATAATCAAATTGTATGTACTATTTTTTGTTAGATTACCATTCATTAGCATAATGTTTTTTGATTTTTTCCATTTTGCTTCATATATCAGTAGGTCCTTCCTTTTTTTTGCTGAGTTGCATGCCTAAGTTTGGGCACTGTGGCTATTTCCAGGTGTTTGCTATTGTGTATAAGAAGTATGGATCAAAAGATGAGCCTCATCTAAAGATTCAAAGACCTGAATCAGAATTGCTAGTTTATATAGTTAATGTAATTACTGTTCTATTTGGGTTTCACTTGGTTTATATATATCCTCTTTTTAAGCTACTTTAAAATCAATCAAATATTTAGTCATTCAATATTTTACCCTCTAAGATATTATTTATGTATTATTTTACTATTTTTGACTATCCAATGGATTACAATATGTACTTTTACCTTTATAAATCCTAATATTAATTTCTAATTTTGTTATCTTCTCAATAATGACAGAAACATTGAATATTTCAACTGCCCTTTTCTCCTTTTTTCATTATATTTGTCTTGTATTTTAATTCTACTTATATTATGATTCCTATAAAATCTTAGTATTGTTGTTTTGCACACTAATATTTATTCATATTTAAATACATATTTAACTTTTATTTTGTCCTTCATATGTGTTTCTTTTAGAGATTATTCTACTTGAATAAATATTTTTTTATTTTTCTTTTAGGGTTGTATGTTGACAAAATTTCTATAAACATTTATTTATTTTATGGATGTTGAACCAACCCTACAGCCCAGGAATAAATCCCACTTGGTCACAAATCAATCAATGTGATACAATACATTAATAAAAGAAAGAATAAGAACCATAGGATCCTCCGAATAGATGCAGAAAAAGCATTTGACGAAGTACAGCATTCTTTCTTGATTATAACTCTTCACAGTGTAGGGATAGAGGGTACATACCATAATATCATAAAAGCCATCTATGAAAAACCCACAGTGAATATCATACTTAATGGGGAAAAACTGAGAGCTTTTCCCTTAAAGTCAGGAACATGGCAGTGATGTCCACTATCACCACTGCTGTTCAACATAGTACTAGAAGTCCTAGCCTCAGTAATCAGACAACAAAAAGAAATAAAAGGCATCCAAATTGGCAAAGAAGTGAAACTCACTTTTTGCAGATGATATGATACTTTATGTGGAAAACCCAAAAGACTCCACCCCAAAACTGTTAGAACTCATACAGGAATTCAGTAAAATGGCAGGATATAAAATCAATGCACAGAAAACAGTTGCATTCTATACACCAACAACAAGACAGAAGAGAGAGAAATTAAGGAGTTGATCCCATTTACAATTGTACCCAAAACCATAAGATACCTAGGAATAAATCTAACCAAAGAGGCAAAGGATCTGTACTCAGAAAACTATAGAATACTCATGAAAGAAATTGAGGAAGACATAAAGAAATGGAAAAACGTTCCATGCCCATTGATTGGAAGAACAAATATTGTGAAAATGTCTATGCTACCTAGAGCAATCTACACATTCAATGCAATACCTATCAAAATACCATCCACTTTTTTTCAAAGAAATGGAACAAATAATTCTAAAATTTTTATGGAACCAGAAAAGACCCCAAACAGCCAGAGGAATGTTGAAAAAGAAAAGCAAAGCTGGTGGCAGCACAATTCTGGACTTCAAGCTCTATTACAAAGCTGTCATCATCAAGACAGTATGGTAGTGGCACAAAAACAGACACACAGATCAATGGAACAGAATAGAGCAGCCAGAAATGGACCCTCAACTCTATGGTCAATTAATCTTTGAAAAAGTAGGAAAGAATGTCCAATGGAAAAGAGTCTCTTCAACAAATGGTATTGGGAATATTGGACAGCCATATGCAGAGAATGAAGTGGACCATTTCCTTACACCACACACAAAAATTAGACTCAAAATGGATGAAAGACCTAACTGTGAGACAGGAATCCATCAGAATCTTCGAGGTGAACACAGGCAGCAACTTCTGCGACGTCAGCCATAGCAAACTCTTCCTAGAAACATCGCCAAAGGCAAGGGAAGCAAGAGTAAAAATGAATTATTGGGATTTCATCAAGATAAAAAGCTTTTGCACAGCAAAGGAAACAGTCAACAAAACTAAAAGTCAACTGACAGAATGGAAGCAGATATTTGCAAATGACATATCAGATAAAGGGCTCATATCCAAAATCTATAAAGAACTTATCAAACTCAACACCCAAAGAACAAATAATCCAATCAAGAAGTGGGCAGAAGGCATGAACAGACATGTTTCCAAAGAAGACATCCAAATGGCCAACAGGCACATGAAAAAGTGCTCAACATCACTCATCATCAGGGAAATTCAAATCAAAACCTCAATGAGATACCACCTCACACCAGTCACAATGGCTAAAATTAACAAGTCAGGAAACAACAGATGTTAGCAAGGATGTGGAGAAAGGGGAACCCTCCTACACTGTTGGTGGGAATGCAAGCTGGTGCAGCCACTCTGGAAAACAGTATGGAAGTTCCTTGAAATTTGAAAATAGAGCTACTCTATGACCCAGCAATTGCACTACTGAGTATTTACCCCAAAGATACAAATGTAGTGATCTGAAGGGGCACCTGCACCCCAATGTTTATAGCAGCCATGTCCACAATAGCCAAACTATGGAAAGAGCCTAGATGTCCATCAACAGATGAATGGATAAAGAGGATGTGGTATATACATATATACACAATGGAGTATTATACAGCCATCAAAAAACCCGAAATTTTGCCATTTCCCACAACGTGGATAGAACTAGAGGGTATTAGGCTAAACGAAATAAGTCAATCAGAGAAAGATAAATATCATATGATCTCACTGATATGAGAAATTTGAGAAACAAGACAGAGAAAGACAGGGGAAGGGAGGAGAAAATGAAACAAGATGAGACCAGAGAGGGAGACAAACCATAAGAGACTCTTAATCTCAGGAAACAAACTGAGGTTTGCTGGAGTGGAGCGGGGTGAGAGAGATGTGGTGGCTGGGTATTGGGCATTGGGGAGGGTATGTGCTATGGTGAGTGCTGTGAATTATGTAAGACTGTTGAATCACAGATCTGTACCTCTGAAACAAACATTATATGTTAATAAAATTATTTATTTTATCTAAATTTTGAAGAATATTCCCATTGAATATAGAATTCTTGGTCATCCTTTATTTTCTTTCCCTTCCTTCCTTCCTTCCTTCCTTCCTTCCTTCCTTCCTTCCTTCCTTCCTTTCTTTCTTTCTTTCTTTCTTTCTTTCTTTCTTTCTTTCTTTCTTTCTTTCTTTCTTTCTTTCTTTCTTTCCTTCTTTCTTTCTTTCTCTTTCTTTCTTTCTCTTTCTTTCTTTCTTTCTCTTTCTTTCTTTCCTTTCTTTCTTTCTTTCTTTCTTTTCTTTCTTTCTTTCTTTTTAAAGATTTTATTTATTTATTTGACAGAGAGAGACACAGTGAGAGAGAGAACACAAGCAGGGGGAGTGGGAAAGGGAGAAGCAGGTTTCCCACAGAGCAGGGAGCCTGATGTGGGGCTCGATCCCAGGATCCTGGGATCATGACCTGAGCCGAAGGCAGACACTTAATGACTGAGCAACCCAGGCGCCCCTGTTTCTTTCTTTTTAATTATATTGAGAAATGGACCTTCAACTCTATGGTCAACTAATCTTTGACAAAGCAGGAAAGAATATCCAATGTGAAAAAGACAGTCTCTTTAAGAAATCGCATTGGGAAAATTTGACAGCCACATGAAGAAGAATGAAACCAGACAGCTTTCTTGCACCATACACAAAATATAAACTCATAATAGATGAAAGCCCTAAATATGAGATAGGAATCCATCAAAATCCTAGAGGGGAATACAACAGGCAGCAAAAATCTTAGACTTTGGCCACAGCAAAGTCTTGCTAGATACGTCTCCAAAGGCAAGGGAAACAAAAGCAAAAATGAATTATTGGGACGTCATCAATATAAAAAGATTTTGCACAGCAAAGGAAATAGTCGACAAAACCAAAAGACAACCTACAGAATGGGAGAAGATGCCAATGTCTCATCAGATAAAGGGCTAGTATCCAAGATCTATAAAGAACTTATCAAATCAACACCCAAAGAACAAATAATCCAGTCAAGAAGTGAGCAGAAGACATGAACAGACATTTCTCCAAAGAAGACATACAAATGGCCAACAGACACATGAAAAAATGCTCCGCATCCCTAGCCATCAGGGAAATACATTTCAAATCAAAATGAAATACCACCTCACACCAGTCAGAATGGCTAAAATTAAGTCAGGAAACAACAGATGATGGTGAGGATGCAGAGAAGGGGGATCCCTCCTACACTGTTGGTGGGAATGCAGGCTGGTACAGCCACTCCGGAAAACAGTATGGAGGTTCCTCAAAAAGTTAAAAACCGAGCTACTCTACTACCCAGAAATTGCACTACTGGGTATTTACCCAAAGCATACAAACATAGTAATCTGAAGGTGTACCTGCACCCCAATGTTTCTAGCAGCAATGTCCCCAATAGTCAAATTATGGAAAGAGCCCAGATGTCTACTGACACATGAATGGATAAAGAAGATGTGATATGTGTGTGTATGTAGGTATATATAATGGAATATTACTCAACCTCAAAAATAATGAAATTTTGCCATTTGCAAGGACAGGGATGGAACTAGACGGTATTATGCTATGTGAAATAAATCAATCAGAGAAAGACAATTATATGATTTCACTCATAATGGAAGTTAAGAAACAATACAGAATCATAGTGGAAGCGAGTGAAAAATAAAATATGACAAAAGCAGAGAGGGAGACAAACAAAAAGAGACTCTTAACTATAGGAAAGAAACTATGGGTTGCTGGAAGGGAGGTGGGTGAGGGAATGGACCAGGTATTAAGAAAGGTACATGATGTGATGAGCACTGGGTGTTATATGCAACTGACGAATCACTGAACTCTACCTCTGAAACTACTAACGATATACTATATGTTAATGAATTGGATTTAAATAAAATAAAATAAAATAAATAAAATAAAATAAATCTGTTCATCTTATTGTTGTTTTATTGTTATTTTATTATTGCTTTATTGTTGCTCTCTCTGTCTTCTTTCAAGATTTCATCTATCTATCTATCATCTATCTATCTATCTATCTATCTATCTATCTATCTATCTATCTATCATCTATCTGTCATCTATCTCAGGCATTATTTCTACAATATTGCTTTGACCCCCAATCCTCTCTGTTCTACTTTAAATATTCTAATTCCAAATATGTTAGATACCTTCACTGTGTTCTAGAGGTCTCAAATATAAATGTTCAATTATTTACTTTTATTACTTATTTTTATATATTTGCTAATGGTCCATCTTCCTACTTTTTACTTGATCATTCAAACTGTTATACTATATATGGTGTTATTAATTTTAGCTATGTCATCTTTTATTTCTGTAATTTTTGAGTATTTTATTCATTCTTCACCCTTGAAAATCCCTCATATTTTAGGCTTTTATATTTTTTCTCTTTTTTAATAGACATATTAATCAAAATTATAATTGAGAATATTAACTTACCAATTTCCTCAACATCTATAGAAAAAACTTTCCAGCTTAAAATATTGTGCTGTATAGAAAAGTGTCAATTAGAAACGTCAACCATTTCCAAATATTAAACACTAACCACAAAAGTAGCAACAATAATACTATTGAGATTATTTTATGGAAAACACAAAAGTTCTATTTTTCATGTATATATACATGTATATATAAGTATAGACACATATTTCAACATACTAGTGAATGGCATTTGAAACGGACATGGCTAAGAAATAGACTACAGCACCTGGGTGCATATCAAGAGTATTGTGCTTATGTTACTTTTTCAGTGTTCAGAAAGCTCATTGAAAAATGATGTCATTTACAATAGCACCAAAAACCATAAGATACCTCAGAATAAACCTAACCAAAGAGGGAAAGGATCTATACTCTAGGAACTACAGAACACTCATGAAAGAAATTGAAGAAGACACAAAAAGATGGAAAAACATTCCATGCTCATGGATCAGAATAAATATTGTTAAAATGTCTATGCTACCCAGAGCAATCTATACATTCAATGCCATCCCGATCAAAATTCCAATGACATTTTTCAAAGTGCTGGAACAAACAATCCTAAAATTTGTATGGAATCAGAAAAGACCCCAAATCACCAAGGAAATGTTGAAAGAGAAAAACAAAGCTGGGGGCATCACGTTGCCCGATTTCAAGCTATATTACAAAGCAGTGATCACCAAGACAGCCTGGTACAGGCACAAAAACAGACATATAGACTGATGGAACAGAATACAGAGCCCAGATATGGACCCTCAACTCTATGGCCAATTAGTCTTTGATAAATCAGGAAAAAATATGCAATGGAAAAAAGTCTCTTCAATAAATGGTGCTGGGAAAATTGGACAGCCACATGCAGAAGAATGAAACTCGACCATTCTCTAATACCCTACACAAAGATAAACTCAAAATGGATGAAAGACCTCAATGTGAGATAGGAATCCATCAAAATCCTAGGGGAGACATAGGCAGTAACCTCTTTGACATCGGCCACAGCAACTTCTTTCAAGATACATCTCCAAAGGCTAGTGAACCAGAAGCAAAAATGAATTTTGGGGACTTCATCAAGATAAAAATCTTCTGCACAGCAAAGGAAACAGTCAACAAAACATAGAGACAACCCACAGAATGGGAGAAGATATTTACAAATGACACTACAGGTAAAGGGCTGGCATCCAAGATCTATAAAAAACTTCTCAAACTCAACATTCAAAAAAAAAATTAATCAAGTCAAAAAATGGGCAGAAGACATGAACAGACACTTCTCTGAAGAAGACATACAAATGGCTAACAGACACATGAAAAAAAGTTCATCATTAGCCATCAGGGAAATTCAAATCAAAACCACACTGATATACCACCTTACACAAGTTAGAATGGCAAAAATTGACAAGGCAAGAAACAACAAATGTTGGAAAGGTTGTGGAGAAAGGGGAACCCTCTTACATTGTTGGTAAGAATGCAATTTGGTACAGCCACTTTGGAAAACAGTGTGGAGGTGCCTCAAAAATTAAAAATAGAGCTACCCTATGACCCAGCAATTGCACTCCTGGGTATTTATCCCAAAGACACAGATGTAGTGAAAAGGAGGGCCATATGCACCCCAATGTTCATAGCAGCAATGTCCACAATAGCCAAACTGTGGAAAGAGCAAAGATGCCCTTCAAAAGAGGAATGGATAAAGATGTGGTCCATATATACAATGGAATATTACTCAGCCATCAGAAAGGATGAATATCCAACTTTTACATCAACATGGATGGGACTGGAGGAGATTATGCTAAGTGAAATAAGTCAAGCAGAGAAAGTCAATTATCATATGGTTTCACTTATTTGTGGAACATAAGGAATAGCATGGAGGACATTAGGAGAAGGAAGGGAAAAATGAAGGGGGGGAGTCAGAGGGAGAGATGAACCATGAGAGACTATGCACTCTGAGAAACAAACTGAGGGTTATTTGGGGGGTGGGGGATGAGTTAGCCCAGTGATGGGTATTAAGGAGGGCACGTACTGCATGGAGCACCCGGTGTTATACGAAAACAATGAATCGTGGATCACTACATCAAAAACAAATGATGCATTGTATGGTGACTAACATAACATAATAATAATAAAACAAGGATGTCAGAATGGGCTAAACCAAACTATCAATATTACTCCAAATTTGCAGGTTAAAATAACTTTTATGAAACAATTATCTAAGTTAGAGAGGAAAATGATCAGCAAACACCTTGCTGGAGACAATATCACCTGTCTTTCTGGAAAGAGGCAAGCCTGACTACGGGCAGAAAGAATGTTCACGTTGAAAATAAAATACTGTGTAGACTCCAATCAGAACCATGAGCTCTTCCTTTGCCTTTACCCATAAATGCCCCCTCCATGTGTCTGTTTCCAAACTTTGTTTTTAGTAGTTAAATATGGACAAGTAGATCTGAACATTGCTTTGAATGAACCACTTTTTAAAAACTCTGGCTCCAGTTTTACATGTTTTGGCTTGTAAAAGTGTGAATCACATAACATGTCCTCAGCAGCTGCCCTATCCTAAAGCCAGAAAATGTTTCTAGGAATGAGCACATGGGATGAGGAGAAAGACTAATAGGACACAGCTTATATGGTGGAGCCAGTGTTTTTAATAAGGCATAGCCCTTTTGTTCATGAGAATTTGCTAATGGTTCTTATTTTTCTCAGCCATTACCTTACTCTTTTTTTTAAATAAAGATTTTATTTCTTTATTTGACAGAGAGAGAGATAGCGAGAGCAGGAACACAAGCAGGGGGAGTGGGAGAGGGAGAAGCAGGCTTCCCACTGAGCAGGGACCCTGATGCAGGGCTTGATCCCAGGACCCTGAGATCATGACCTGAGCCAAAGGCAGACGCTTAACAACTGAGCCACCCAGGCGCCCCAGCCATTACCTTACTCTTTATGCAATTCCATATTTCATGAAATTTTTAAATTTGCAAACTATCAGAGTGTTTTTGTGCAGACTAACAGCACCTTAATTAGGGATTGGCTTAATCCTTTCAAAGCCCAGTGACTATAGTGCATGTCGACAGGGAAACAGGTGGTAACAGTGAGTAAATGTTGAGCCATATTTTGTTCTATCTCCCTATTAACAAGATAGATAAAGGTCTATTAGGATACATCATTTACAGCAAGGAAGAAAAGAAAATGAGATGCTCCTTGTTTCTTTCCATGTGTCCTCAAGTCTCATATCTACACCTTTCCTCTAGGAAAAAAAATGTGGGGAACATAGGTACAAAGTGATCTATTTATTACACAAATAATGTCATGTAGGCTCTGTGAAGATGTCTCAAGATGAGGTCCTTCTTTCTTTTTTTTAAGATTTTATTTATTTATTTGAGAGAGAGAGAATGAGAGATAGAGAGCATGAGAGGGAAGAGGGTCAGAAGGAGAAACAGACTCCCTGCTGAGCAGGAGGCCCAATGCAGAACTCGATCCTGGGACTCCAGGATCATGACCTGAGCCGAAGGCAGTCGCTTAACCAACTGAGCCACCCAGGTGCCCCTAGGTCCTTCTTTCTTGTCTCCTTCTTATATGGCAAAAGATTGTATTATCAGTACCAATTATTGATTCTCACTTTTTTATTAGAAGATGTTATTGCCCCATCCAATGTGTGGACATGTGACTTGCTTTTGGAATGTAAGCAGGAGTTATGAATGCCACAGTCAAGCATTAGCCTAAGAGTCCTTACACACTTCTGTGATTGCTTTTTTCCTCCTGTCACCCAAATGGCAGGTCCTTCAACCTGAATCCTAGAATAAAGAAGACATGTAAAGAATTGCACATGACCCACATCAGACACACAGCCAGTATTTATGTGAAGAAGAAAATAATGTTTGTAATTATGAAAGCAGAGACTTTGAAGTCATTTCTTACTACAGCAATAACTTAGTGAAAACTAGGAAACAAAGAAATCGGCACCAGTTATGAGGTGCCACCAGAACAAACAACTAAAAGATTCCTACCGGGTCCAAACAATAGGCAGTTGGAAAGTTGTTATTGATGCCTAGAAAATGGAGTGAGCCATATTTTTATTAATAAAACATTTTCAAAGCTTTTGTTTGTGATAAGTGTTATAAGCTTATGGGTTTAGGCAAGAGATTGGAAATGTGAAACTAAGCAGCATACCTTGGCTGTTATTGGTCACTGTAAAAGATATTATATGAAAGAGAAAATTTCAGAAAATAACCTGTGAATTTGACAGCAAGATTGAAAGATGGAATTGTTCAATCCTATCTAAACAATGAAAGGTGAAACTGAGAAACAAAGGTCAAAACTAAGAGTTAGAGCAAACCTAATCAGGGCTGTGGCCTCACACTCTTCATTACAACTTCCAAGTTGACTAAAGGAGCATTGAATCAACAATTTTAGTTGCATAAACTGTCTCAGGGAACAAAAAAGACTAAGAGTGTGACTCTTTTTTGGAGAACCGATCACCTTAAATTACCTCAGTTTACTTCAGATTACTTTAAGCCACAAGTGGATCATGTCTTGGAAAGAATTGTGCATGGTAGTTACTGGCACATTGGAATTATACAGAATAAAAGCTAAACTTGTTTGGAGAGAGCTGTACTGTCAAAGAGCCACCAGCCTGCATTAAATACCCTGTGGCTATCTGAGACTTAAAATGATCTCTGGGCCCCCAATAATCTGCTTGCCCCCAAAGAGGAAATATTTTTAATGCCCTATGCCAATGTGACCAAGGAGGGTGAGGGAGAATTGTGAACTCCTCAGAAGGTAGAATCAAGAATCACAGACAAGGAAAACCTATTTCCATGGAGCAGACACTGGGACTTAATAAAAGAAGACTATCTACCAATTAGCTAGTGGGGGTAGAAGGATTTCCAGAATTCCTACAGTGAAGTTGAGTGTCTCCCAATCTTCCCCTTTTGGAAGGAGAGTGTTTATTGAGATAACCCTGCCCTGTTATTTTTATGCTGATTGTATGCTGGGCAGCCAGTCTGTTATATCTATCTATCTATCTATCTATCTATCTATCTATCTATCTATCTATCATCTATCTATCTATCCCTCTATCTATCTATCATCTATCTATCTATCCCTCTATCTATCATCTATCTATCTATAACTATCTCTATCATCTATCTATCATCTATCTATCTATCTATCATCTATCTATCTATCTATCTATCTACCATCTATCTATCTATATCTATCATCTATCTATCTATATATATATATATCTGGATAACAAAGAATCAATATGGCCTAGAGTGTTATCATGAGAGCTAGAACTTTATTATGGTGTGATTAGATGACACTTTGGGCATTAGAGAAGGGAGTGAGTACTGCAGACTTGAGGGAAGGAGTAATATTTGTAATAAAGGTGGGATTATGGTAGATTCCATTGTTGTACTCAATTGTTCCTTCCCAACCTCCATGCAAAAATGATATACTCTATGTCTCACAGAAATTGGGCTTGGCCACAGCACTCTCTTTGGAATATAAGTTGAGGTGGTGAGTGCCACATCCAACTGGATACTTCACCCATCCAATAATGTGTAATTACCTTTATTTTCACTAGATAAATGTGACATGTATTTAGCCTGGATTCCAGAAGATACATAAAGGAAAACTGTAGTTGACCACTATTGATATGTACATAAGCAAGATATAAATGTTTGTGATTTTAAATTCAATGAAGTTTGGGGGGGTCTTTGATATTACAATATAATATAATGAAAGTCAACTAATATAAGTGCTTTATCGTCATTTTTTCAGCTTCATTTATGGAACAAAATCTCAGAAAAAGGGGCCTTTAACACCTCATTTTGTCATACAACTCAAGTTTCAGACATCCTGATCTTTTTCTGTGAAAATCTGCAAGTCACATAGGTTTTTTTTGTTTGTTTGTTTTGTTTTATTCTTAAGGGGGGAAAAAGCGTGGTGAGAAATCCTGTGTAATTTGCCCTGAGAGGTAGCCCTGCATACGGTATCTGAACTAAAGGGTCCTGAGGAAGGAACGTGTTTTGAGCCCTGAAAGGGTATGGGTTCTGAAACAGGTGAGAAGGCACAGAGAAAAAAGTGTAGCCACTATAGTAGAATGGTTATAGACACATTAAGTAAGGGCATTTTTAAGGATATTGGAAATCAGGATTTTACTCTTGGAGAATGGACTTTCACACATTCCAAACCTTCCAAGGACACTGTCCTTGGATATTTTTCTCACCTTGTTGGGGCTCCCACACCCTGTTCTGGACCACTACAACTACCTCCAAAATCTCCTTCCCCCATATCCATTTTTATAGTCTGCCTTCTCTTTCACAACTGTCCTCACCCTTTTCCATGCATCAAGGAGAAGATTTAGATACTTGGGATAACCCAGCCATGCTGACAGTGGCTTCTGGAAAGAACCCTGTCCCACTCTAGTTCTCCAAGCACTCTCCTAGATATCTGCTACCAATTTTCTTCACTCATGAGTTTAAAAATATAACATTTTAACAAAGTTAAGCCTGGATACCAGGTTATGCAAGAAATTTCCAATTAAATATCTTGATTTTTATTAGTCTACACTTGATTAGCTCATATCTTTCCAGGAGTCTAGAGATCAGAAGGTTAAAATGAGAATTGTGTGCAGAAGAATTCCAAATAATTTATGTAGATGCTCTACCCTGAAGGAGAGGAATATAACTCCCTACTCTTTAAGTGTGGGCTGCCCAAAGTGACTTCCTTCCAATGATTACAGTATGGAAAAGGGATTAAAAGAGTAACTGCTATGGAAAAACCCAACAAACACTACCAGGTGTCAAGGTCAATATCAATAGTGATAAATTATGTTGATGATGTATGACCTTGATATGTTGTGATGGAAATGACACATTAACTCTGTGGTGTTCCTCCCAAAACCCATAACACCAGTGTAATCATGAGGAAAACATCAGGTAAATTCTGATAGGTGGGGAAATCTTCAAAATACCTGACCAGTACTCCTAAAAGCTATCAAGGTCATAAACAATTGAAAAACTCTCACAGCCAAGAGGAGCCTAAGGGGACATGATGACTAACTATGATGTGGTGTCCTGAATGAGATCCTGGAACAGAAAAAAAAGACATTAGGTATAAACTAAGGTAACATCAATAAACTTTAGTAATTAATGCTATATCACTATTAGTTCATTACTTATGACAAAGGGAACATACTAATTTAAGATGTTAATAATAGGGAAAACTGGGTATGTGGTATTTGAGAATATTCTTGGTATTTGCAAATTTTCTTTAAATCTAAAGCAAACAGTCGAACTCAAATACATGGAGGCTAAAGAGCATCCTAAAAAAGAATGAATGGGTCAACCAAGAAATTAAAGAAGAATTAAAAAAATTCATGGAAACCAATGAAAATGAAAACACAACTGTTCAAAATCTTTGGGATACAGCAAAGGCAGTCCTGAGAGGAAAGTATATAGCAATACAAGCCTTTCTCAAGAAACAAGAAAGGTCTCAAATACACAACCTAACCCTACACCTAAAGGAGCTGGAGAAAGAACAGCAAATAAAGCCTAAACCCAGGAGGAAAAGAGAAATCATAAAGATCAGAGCAGAAATCAATGAACTAGAAACCAAAAGAACAGTAGAACAGATCAACGAAACTAGGAGCTGGTTCTTTGAAAGAATTAACAAGATTGATAAACCCCTGGCCAGACTGATCAAAAAGAAAAGAGAAATGACCCAAATCAACAAAATCATGAATGAAAGAGGAGAGATCACAACCAACACCAAAGAAATACAAACAATTATAAGAACATATTATGAGCAACTCTATGCCAGCAAATTAGATAACCTGGAAGAAATGGGTGCATTCCTAGAGATGTATCAACTACCAAAATTGAACCAGGAAGAAATAGAAAACCTGAACAGACCTATAACCACTAAGGAAATTGAAGCAGTCATCAAAAATCTCCCAACAAACAAAAGCCCAGGGCCAGATGGCTTCCCAGGGGAATTCTATCAGACATTTCAAGAAGAATTAATACCTATTCTCCTGAAACTGTTCCAAAAAACAGAAATGGAAGGGAAACTTCCAAACTCATTTTATGAGGCCAGCATTACCTTGATCCCAAAACCAGACAAAGACCCCATCAAAAAAGAGAATTACAGACCAATATCCTTGATGAACATGGATGCAAAAATTCTCACCAAAATACTAGCCAATAGGATCCAACAGTACATTAAAAGGATTATTCACCACGACCAAGTGGGATTTATCCCTGGGCTGCAAGGCTGGTTCAACATCCGCAAATCAATCAACGTGATACAATACATTAACAAAAGAAAGAACAAGAATCATATGATCCTCTCAATAGATGCAGAAAAAGCATTTGACAAAGTACAGCATCCTTTCTTGATCAAAACTCTTCAGAGTATAGGGATAGAGGGTACATACCTCAATATCATAAAAGCCATCTATGAAAAACCTACAGCGAATATCATTCTCAATGGGGAAAGGCTGAGAGCTTTTCCCCTAAGGTCAGGAACGCGGCAGGGATGTCCACTCTCACCACTGCTATTCAACATAATATTAGAAGTCCTAGCCACAGCAATTAGACAACAAAAAGAAATCAAAGGCATCCAAATCGGCAAAGAGGAAGTCAAACTCTCACTCTTTGCAGATGATATGATACTGTATGTGGAAAACCCAAAAGACTCCACCCCAAAACTGCTAGAACTCATACAGGAATTCAGTAAAGTAGCAGGATATAAAATCAATGCACAGAAATCAGTGGCATTCCTATACACCAACAACAAGACAGAAGAGAGACAAATCAAGGAGTCGATCCCATTTACAATTGGACCCAAAACCATTAGATACCTAGGAATAAGTCTAACCAAAGAGGCAAAGGATCTGTACTCAGAAAACTATAAAATACTCATGAAAGAAATTGAAGAAGACACAAAGAAATGGAAAAACGTTCCATGCTCATGGATTGGGAGAACCAACACTGTGAAGATGTCAATGCTACCTAGAGCAATCTACACATTCAATGCAATCCCCATCAAAATACCATCCACTTTTTTCAAAGAAATGGAACAAATAATCCTAAAATTTGTATGGAACCAGAAGAGACCCAGAATAGCCAGAGGAATACTGAAAAAGAAAAGCAAAGCTGGAGGCATCACAATTCCCGACTTCCAGCTCTATTACAAAGCTGTCATCATCAAGACAGTATGGTACTGGCACAAAAACAGACACATCGATCAATGGAACAGAATCGAGAGCCCAGAAATGGACCCTCAACTCTATGGTCAACTTATCTTTGACAAAGCAGGAAAGAATGTCCAATGGAAAAGAGACAGTCTCTTCAACAAATGGTGTTGGGAAAATTGGACAGCCACATGCAGAAGAATGAAACTGGACCATTTCCTTACACCACACACAAAAATAGACTCCAAATGGTTGAAAGACCTAAACGTGAGACAGGAGTCCATCCAAATCCTAAAGGAGAACACAGGTAGCAACCTTTTCGACCTTAGCCGCAGCAACTTCTTCCTAGAAACATCGCCAAAGGCACGGGAAGCCAGGGCAAAAATGAACTATTGGGATTTCATCAAGATAAAAAGCTTTTGCACAGCAAAAGAAACAGTCCACAAAACCAAAAGACAACCGACAGAATGGGAGAAAATATTTGCAAATGACATATCAGATAAAGGGCTAGTATCCAAAATCTATAAAGAACTTATCAAACTCAACACCCAAAGAACAAATAATCCAATCAAGAAATGGGCAGAAGACATGAACAGACATTTCTCCAAAGAAGACATCCAAATGGCCAACAGGCACATGAAAAAGTGCTCAACATCGCTCGGCATCAGGGAAATCCAAATCAAAACCTCAATGAGATACCACCTCACACCCGTCAGAATGGCTAAAATTAACAAGTCAGGGTATGACAGATGTTGGCGGGGATGTGGAGAAAGGGGAACCCTCCTACACTGTTGGTGGGAATGCAAGCTGGTTCGACCCCTCTGGAAAACAGTATGGAGGTTCCTCAAACAGTTGAAATTAGAGCTACCGTTCGATCCAGCAATTGCACTACTGGGTATTTACCACAAAGATACAAATGTAGGGACCCGAAGGGGTACGTGTACCCCAATGTTTATAGCAGCAATGTCCACCATAGCCAAACTTTGGAAAGAGCCAAGATGCCCATCGACAGATGAATGGATAAAGAAGAAGTGGTATATATACACAATGGAATATTATGCAGCCATCAAAAGGAATGAGATCTTGCCATTTGCAACGACGTGGATGGAACTGGAGGGTGTTATGCTGAGTGAAATAAGTCAATCAGAGAAAGACATGTATCACATGACCTCACTGATATGAGGAATTCTTAATCTCAGGAAAGAAACTGAGTGTTACTGGAGTGGTTGGGGGTGGGAGGGATGGGGTGGCTGGGTGATAGACATTGGGGAGGGTATGTGCTATGGTGAGCGCTGTGAATTGTGCAAGACTGTTGAATCACAGTTCTGTACTTCTGAAACAAATAACGCAACATATTTTAAGAAAAAAGAAAAAGAAGAAGATAACAGGAGAGGAAGAAAAGGGGAGTATGTCAGAGGGGGAGACGAACCATGAGAGATGATGGACTCTGAAAAACAAACTGAGGGTTCTAGAGGGGAGGGGGTAGGGGGATGGGTTAGCCTGGTGATGGGTATTGAGGAGGGCACGTTCTGCATGGAGCACTGGGTGTTATGAACAAACAATGAATCATGGAACACTGCACCAAAAACTAATGATGTAATATATGGTGATTAACATAATAATAAAAAAATTAAAATAAAGCAAACAGTCACCTTCCCTCATCTTCCCTTCCATCAATCAAAGCAGGCAAAGCACAGTAAGGGGAACTGCTCCTGAAAAACCTTCCAGCATGGAGAGGTGCCCCTTTTCACCCCACCTAACTGTAAAAGATGCAAGGCAGGAAGAAGATGCTACAGTGCATCAAAAAGAGGGAGCAGGTATCATGAAGACCTCTCCCAGTCCAGGACAAAAGCCACTTGTCTCCTACACATGCAAATTATCTATCAAAGGTTTTCAGAATCATAATTCCATGTATTTTCCCTGAAATATTTTTTAATTAAAAGGCACCAATTCAAAGTCTCTTTACACTGCCCTGACATACACAGCCAGTTGTGAGCACTTTATTCCTGTCCCTCTGCCAGTTAGTGATTCTGAAAACTGACAGTAAGAACAATGATTCAGATCAAGACTTGCCTCACAGTTTGTATACCTAAAGGAACTAAAAAAAAAAAAAAAAGAACAAACAGAGCCCAAAGTAAGTAGAAGAAAGGAAATTATAAAGATCAGAGCAGAGATACATGACATAGAGATGAAAAAATAAAATAATCAATAAAACAAAAAGCTGGTTCTTTGAAAAGATAAAAAAAATGATAACCTATAGCCAGACTCATCAAGAAAAAAAGAGAAAAGACTCAAATGAAATCAGAAATGAATGACAAGTAACAACTGACACCACAGAAAAACAAATAATTATAAGAGAAGTCTACACAAATTGTATGCTAACAAATTGGACAACCTAGAAGAAATGCATAAGTTCCTATAAACATACAATCTTGCAAAACTGAATCAAGAAGAAATAGAAAATCTGAAAAGACCAATTACTAGTAATGAGACTGAACTGGCAATAAAAAAAAATCAAAAAATAAAAAGTCCAGGGACACATGGATTCACAGGCAAACTCTACCAAACATTTAAACAAAACTTAATACCTAATCTCAAACTATTCCAAAAACTAGAAGAGGAAGGAAAGCTTCCAAATACATTACCCTGATACCAAAACTAGACAAATACACCACATACACAAAAAGAAAACTATAGGCCAATATCTCTGATTAACATAGAAACAAGAATCATCAATAAAATATTAGAAAACTACATTCAACAATATATTAAAAGGGTCATTCACCACAATCAAGTGGGATTTATTCCAGGGATCCAAGTGGGTTAAATGTTCACAAATCAATCAATATGACACACTACTTCAACAAAATAGAGGATAAAAATTATATGGTCATCTCTTTAGAGGAAGAAAAAGCATTTGACAAAATTCAGCATCCATTCATGATAACAAGTCTAAACAAAGTAGGTTTTGAGGGAACATACCATAATAAAGGCCATATATGAAAACTCACAGCTAGCATCATACTCAATAGAGACAAACTGATAGCTTTTCTTCTGATATCAGGAACAAGACAGGGATGTCTACTCTCACCATTCTTTTTTTTTTAAAGATTATTTATTTATTTATTCATGAGAGACAGAGAGAGAGAGAGAGAGAGAGAGGCAGAGGGAGAAGCAGGCTCCCAAGGAGCAGGGAGCTCGATGTGGGACTCGATCCCAGGACCCTGGGATCATGACCTGAGCCGAAGGCAGACACTTAACCATCTGAGCCACCCAGGTGCCCCTACTCTCACCATTCTTATTCAACATAGTACCGGAAGTCCTTGCCACTGCAATTAGACAAGAAAAGAAATAAGAAGCATCCATATTGGTAAGGAAGAAATTAATCTGTCACTGTTTGCAGATGGCACAATACTATACATAGAAAACCCTAAATACCCCACCAAAAAACTATTAGAAGTAATAAATGAATTCAGTAATGATGCAGGATACCAAAATTAATAATCCAAAATTGGTAGCATTTCTCTACACTAATAATGAAGTAGCAGAAAGAGGAATTTAAAAAATTCCATTTGCAAATACACTAAAAAGAATAAAATGCCTAGAAATAAATTTAACCAAGGAGGTGAAAGACCTGTACTCATAAACTATAAAACACTGATGAGAGAAATTGAAGATAACCCAAATGGAAAGATATTCCATGCTCATGGACTAGAAGAATTATTATTTTTAATTTAAATTCAATTAGCCAACATTTAGTACATCATTAGTTTTTGGTGTAGTGTTCAGTGATTCATTAGTTGCATAAAACACCCAGTGCTCATTGCATCATGTGTCCTCCTAAATACCCATCACCCAGTTACCTCATCCCCCCACCACCTCCCTTTCCACAACCCTCAATTTGTTTCCTAGAGTCAATAGTCTCTCATGGTTTGGCTCCCTCTCTGATTTCTTTTCCTTTTCTTTTTTTTTTAAAGATCTTATTTATTTATTTGAGAGAGAGAATGAGATAGAAAGAGCATGGAGGGGAGGGTCAGAGGGAGAAGCAAACTCCCCGCTGAGCAGGGAGCCCGATGCGGGACCCAATCCCAGGACTCCAGGATCATGACCTGAGCTGAAGGCAGTGGTTTAACCAGCTGAGCCACCCAGGCGCCCCTCTCTGATTTTTTTACATTCAGTTTTTCCTCCCTTCTCCTATGATCCTCTGCACTATTTCTAATATTTACATATGAGTGAAATTATATGGTAATTATCTTTCTCTCCTTGACTTATTTCATTTAGCATAATCCCCTCCAGTTCCATCTATATCGATGCAAATGGTAGGTATTCATCCTTTCTGATGGCTGAGTAATATTCCTTTGTATATATGAAACACATCTTCTTTATCCATTCATCTTTTGAAGGGCATCTAGGTTCTTTCCACAGTTTGGCTATTGTGGACATTGCTCCTATGAACATTGGGGTGCATGTGCCCCTTCTTCTCATTACATCTGTATCTTTGGGGTAAATAACTAGTAGTGCAATTACTGGGTCATAGGGTAGTTCTATTTTTAACTTTTTGAGGAACATCCTACTGTTTTCCTGAGTGACTGTACCAGCTTGCATTCTCACTACCAGTGTAGGAGGGTTCCCCTTTCTCCACATCCTCACCAACATTTTTTGTTCCCTGTCTTGTTAATTTTAGCCATTCTAACTGGTGTAAGGTGGTATCTCATTGTGGTTCTGATTTGTATTTCCCTGATGACTAGTGATGTGTCTGTTGGCCATTTGATGTCTTCTTTGGAGAAATGTCTATTCATGTCTTTTGCCCATTTATTGACTGGATTATTTTTGGGAGGATGTTAACTTTGAGAAGTTCTTTATAGATCTTGGATACCAGCCCTTTATCTGATAGGTCATTCGCAAATACCACTCATTCTGTAGGTTGCCTTTTAGTTTTGTAACTGACAGTGTGACTGAAAAAAGGGAAATTAAGGAATCAATCCCATTTACAATTGCACCAAAATCCATAAGATACCTAGGAATAAACCTAACCAAAGAGGTAAAGGATCTGTACCCTAGAAACTACAGAACACTTATGAAAGGAGTTGAGGAAGAAACAGAGATGGAAAAATATTTCATACTCATGGAATGGAAGAATAAACACTGTTAAAATGTCTATGCTAAAAACAATAAAATAATAAAAAATAAAAAAATGTCTATGTTGCCCAGAGCAATCTATACATTTAATGTAATCCCTATCAAAATACCATTGGCATTTTTCACAGAGCTGGAATAAACAACCCTAAAATTTGTATGGAACCAGAAAAGACACCAAATTGCCAAGGGAATGTTGAAAAAGACATCCAAAGCTGGAGGCATCATGATGTCTGACTTCAAGCTCTATGACAAAGCTGTGATCATCAAGACAACATGGTACTGGTACAAAAACAGACATAGATCAATGGTACAGAATAGAGACCCCAGAAATGGACCCTCAACTCTATGGTCAACTAATCTTCGACAAAGCAGGAAAGAATATCCATTGGAAAAAAGACAGTCTCTTCAACAAATGGTGTTGGGAAAATTGAACATTCACATGCAGAAGAATGAGACTGGACCATTCTCTTACAACATATACAAAGGTAAACTCAAAATGGATGAAAGACCTCAATGTGAGACAGGGATCCATCAAAATCCTAGAGAACACAGGTAGTAACGTCTTTTATCTCGGCCACAGCAACTTATTGTAAGACACATCTCTAAAGGCAAGGGAAACAAAAGCAACAAAACTAAAAGAATTAATATTTAAAAAATGTCCATACTACCCAAAGCAATCTCCAGATTCAACACAATCCCTATGAAAATACCAAACTTTTTTTCAAATAACTAAAACAAATAGTGACAAAATTTGTATGCAATTATGAAAGACCCCAAAAAGCCAAAGCAATCTTGAGAAAGAACAAAGCTGGAGGTATCACAAATCCAGATTTCAAGATATACTACAAAGCTAATGTAATAAAAAAGGTGTGGTACTCACACAAGAATAGACACATGGATGAATGGAGCAGAAAGGAGAGCCCAGAGATAAACCCATTATTTTTTTAAAAGATTTTATTTATTTATTTGACAGAGAGAGGGAACACAAGCAGAGAGAGTTGGAGAGGGAGAAGCAGGCTTCCCCCTGAGCAGGGAAATCAATGCAGGGCTCTATCCCAGGACCTCGGGATCATGACCTGAGCTGAAGGCAGACACTTAACGACTGAGCCCTCCCAGGTGCCCTGAGATGAACCCGTTATTATATGGTTAATTAATTTGACAAAAGATGCAAGAATATACAATGGGGGAAAAATAGTCTCTTCAATAAGTGGTGCTAGGAAAACTGGGAAGCTCCATGCAAAAGAATGAAACTGGAGAACTTTCTTATACTATACACACACAAAAAAAAACTCAAAATGGATTAAAGATAAGGAGTTTATGTCCAAAATATAAGGGCTGATATCCAAAATATATATGGAACTTACATGACTCAACATCAAAAAAATAAATAATCTTATTTTAAAATGGGCAGACTGGGATACCTGGGTGGCTCAATTGGTTAAGCCTCTGGCTCTTGGTTTCAGGTCAGGTCATGATCTCAGGGTCATCTTGAAATTCTCTCTCCCTCTCCCTCTGCCCCTCCCCCCTGTTCATGCCTCCCCCCTCAAATAAATAAATAAATAAAATCTTAATAATGGGCAGACGATCTGAATACACACTTCCCCAAAAAAGACATACAGACACATGAGAACATATCTCAACACCACTAATCATCAGGGAAATGCTAATCAAAACCACAATGAAATATCACCTTACTCCTCTCAGAATGGCTAGTATCAAAAAACAGAAACAAAAACAAGAAAGGATAAGTATTCCCAAGGATGTGGAAAAAAAAGAACCCTTGTGCACTATTGGCAGAAATGTAAATTGGTACAACCACTGTAGAAAACAGTATGGAGGGCCCTAAAAAAATTAAAAATAGAAATCCCACATGATCCAATAATTCCATTATTGGGAATTTACTCCAAGGGAATAAAAAAAAAGACTAATTCAAAAAGATATATGCACCCCTATGTTTATAGTAGAGTTATTTACAATAGCCAATATATGGAAGCAACCTAAGTATCCATCAATAAACAAATTGATAAGGAAGATGTGGTGTGTGTGTATGTGTGTGTGTGTGTGTGTATATATATATATATATATATATATATATATATATATATATATACCATATTTATATATATATATGTGGTATATATATAAATATATATAAGGTATATATATCCTTATTCTATCCTTCCTTATCCATTTGTGTGTGTGTGTGTGTGTGTGTGTGTGTGTGATGGAATATTACTCAGCCATAAAAAAGAATGAGGCCTTGCTATTCACAACAACATGGATGAATCTAGAGGGTATAAAGCTAAGAGAAATAGTCAGACTGAGAAAGACATATACCATATGATTTCAATAACATGTGGAATCTAAAAAAAAAACAAATGAAGAAATAGAATCAGACCTATAAATACAGAGAAAAACGATGTTTGCCACAGAGAAGGGGTATGGGGAGAAGGGCAAAATGAGTGAAGGGTAGTGGAAGATACAGGCTTCCTGTTATGGAATGAATAAGCCATGGTAATAAAAGACACAACATTGGGATTATAGTGAATGATATTGTAACAGCATTGTATGGTGGCAGATGGTAGCTAGACTTGTAGTGAGCATAGCATAAGGTATAGAAAAGTGGAATCACTATGTTATACACCTGAAACTAATGTAACATTGCGTGTCAAGTATACTCAAATAAAAAAAAATAAAAGTTATACAAATTCCAATAATAATAATTAAAAAATATATTGACTCACAGTGTGATAGCTGGACTTCCTTAGGCTTGCAAACCTTTCAGGGCAGCAAACAAGTGCTTAGGTTGCAGGATGACCTCCAGATGACACACACACACACACACATACACATTTACCTGGCAGGAATGGCTGTGGAGACCAGCTTTTCTCTAGAAAAATTTAAGAAAATTGTGGATCTAATTTCAAGCATACTGCCTTGGACTAGGATGAGTCACAAACACATCCTCTTGGCCCCTCATTTCTGCCTGTGCTTAGGAAAAATATCTGGGCAGCAGCAGGCTGAGATAAGGAACAGGGCCACTAGGGAGCAGAGCACAGATTTTGTGGATGGGTTTTAGCTCTCCTTAAGGGTTTTCTCCATTCAGTCCTCCTGAAATTTTATCCCCACGGGCCTGAAATCAACCTTTATTAAAGTGCAACTCTCTCACCATCCCACATCATTTTTCATAGATTGTCAAGGTGAATTATTTTATCCTATATCTAAGCTATATCCCCAACACACTTCAACACCTGCAGTTATGTTTCATGTGTAAATGGAAATGTAAGGGACAGCTGAAAGAATTAATCTGAAGTCACACTTAGGACCCTCTCTACAAAGGCTAATCAAAAAAAAAAAAAAAAAAAAAAAAACGTCCCGCTGATAAACATGAGCTCAAAAGGTCAGGCAGAGAAAGAAGACAAATGAACAGGCACTGTCCCTCTAGTCCTTGCCTCCTATGAGTCAAAGGCAGGCACAGATGCAGCACAGAGACCTCCCATGCCCACACCAGACCTTCCTCTCTCTTTCTCCTTGCATTCCCAAAACCCTCAACCAACTTTCTCCAGCGCTCATCTCAGAAACACAGCTGGTGCCCTAATAGGTCTGATGCCAACCTTTGTTCATAATCTGCTTAATCCGAATAAAACACCCCTGAATATTAGAGATCTTGTATTTATTCTCTCCATCTGAAGTCCCTGCCCTGTATATATTGAAACCATCTGGGACCCAGCAATGTTCTGTGGAAAATGTGACCATGTGGGCAGCCTACCCATTTGGGGATCAAAACTGTTCTTCAGTTGCAGCTCCTCAAGTTTATTATTTGTCCACTTCATGTCATTATAACATATTATCTGTGTTTGCTCATTCACTAGATTGCTACTTATGTGAGGTGTTCCCATGTTCACCCATAAGACAGGCAGTGGGTGGGCAGATTAGAGATATATATGGGTTGACTTTTTGGTCTATATTTATAGTTACAGCTTAACAGGAGCAAGGACCATGTAAGAGGAAAAGGCAGTGCCAACATTCCTCTGTCCACTCTGTGCCATAATTTTCTTATTTTTTCAACCCTACTCTCCACATCTTCCTCCAGGCCTCTGTACTGAGTTGAGGAGACTACAGTACCAAGAAAGCCCTCCAGAACATAATGAATCTTCACACTTCAGAAGGACGCCTTCGAGTCCAGAGATGCCATATCCCACAGCAGGGTATGACTCTTATCCCTAAGATAAGCTCAATGCAAACATTTTGGTATATATTCAGTGAGTTCATAAACCATGTCCTGAGTGCCACATTCAGAAAAAGGGTACCAGAGGATGAAAACGAGGAATGGGGCTTACAGTGAGCAGAGCTTAGATTTCTGACCTTGGTTTTCCCTCCTTTCCATTTTTCTCTTTAGTCAATTTCCTCCCCCAACAGATTTTAAGGTCCCATTTATTAAATTTCAATAATAATTGAAATTCTAAATCAAGTTCAAAAAATACCAGAGTTTCAACATGTTTATTCTATCAAAAAATTAGTGCCCTCATAGTCCATACCAAACTATACTACCCCACAGTTAACTTCTCCCCCCCCCGCCCCACCCCGGCAGGAGAAGGCTGTTTGTAGGAAGTCACATTTATGATCATCTCTTTGGTGACACCTCAAACAAATTACATTAACACCCATGAGCTCAGAGACAGGGAGAGATGGCAGGAATTGGCAAACAAACTGGCCCTGCTCTCTCAATTAGTGTGTATGAGATGGAGGAAGAAAAGAACCTTGAGAGCAGAAAGATTAGAAGACAACCTTCCACCAAGCCTCATAGACCAGAGAGGCTACAGTTGCCTTTCCCCTATATAGTAATACACAAGCTATTCTGCACCAGCTCTGTTTTCACAGAGATGCGCTTGAAACCCTGGGAACCCCAATCTCAAAGGTTAATTTTTATTTAGTTTTTAAAAGACAAAAGCATATATTATATCCATTAAATACACAAATCTTAACTAAACAGCTTAACAAAGTTTTACCCAAGTGTGCAACCATGCAATTAGCCATCTAGACCAAGATACAGAGCACCTCCCAATGCTCTGGGAGGATCCTTGGTTTCTGGCTAGTGGTCTTCTGAAGTTAAACATTATTCTGACTTCTATCACCTAGATTTGTTCTGAATGTTTTTAATCTTCTCATGAGTAGGGTCAGGCAGTATGTGGTCCTTTTCATTCAACATTATTTCCATGAGACTCATCCACATTATTATGTGTATCCATATTTTTTCATTGTAGTGTAGTATTCCATTACGTGACTATGCCAAAATTTATTGCCCCCTGTTTGTGGTGATGAACAGGAGGATTGTTTCCAATTTTTGGATATTACAAATGAAGTTCCTATCCACATTATTATAAATGCCTTTTGATGAATGATCATTTCTCTTGAGCATATAGTCAGTATGTAATTTGTTGGGTAACAGGGTATATGTATACTTAGTTGTGTACCAGATACTGCCACACATTTTCTCAAAGCTATACCACTTTTCAGTCCCACTAATAGAATATAAGAGTTTAACTTCCTTCATAGTTAGCATTGCCAATCCTTTTAATCATAGTTAATTAAGTGTACATATTGATATCCTTATTTTTATTTTATTTTTTAAAAGGTTTTATATATTTATTTGACAGAGAGAGAGAGAGCAAGCACAAGCAAGGGGAGCAGGAGAGGGAGAAACAGACTCCCTGCTGAGCAGGGAGCCCAATGCAGGACTTGTTCCCAGGACACTGGGATCATGACCCAAGCCGAAGGCAGATGCTTAACCGACTGAACCACCCAGGCACCCCAAAGACAGGAGTTCTGTTTTTATTTACACTTCTCTGATGACTAATTGTGTTGAATATTTCATATGTTTGTTGGCCATTTCAGTATCATCATTTTGAACTGTCTGATAATATCTTTTGCCCATTTTAAATGTGGTTACCTAATTTTTTCTTATTGATTAGAAGGTATTTTTAAAAATAAATTTTGGTTATAAGTCCTTTGAGGATACAAAGTTTTTAGTTTTTTTTAAGATTTTATTTATTTGAGAGAGAACATGAGCAGGGGGAGGGGCAGATGGAGCAAGAGAGGAAGAAGCAGACACCCTTCTGAGCATAGAGTCCAATCTCTGACTCAATCTCAGGACCCTGAGATCATGATCTGAGCTGAAGCTGGACGCTTAACCAAGTGAGTCACCCAGGTGCCCCATAAAGTTCTTAATTTTAATGATGTCCAAATCATTAATCTCTAAAAGAAATTGTTGCCATAAAAATATTGTTTAATAAACACTTTCCTAGTTCAATGCTGGAGATGTTTTCTAAGTCTTCATTATGTCTAAAAGTTTGTTTTTATTTTAGCTTTCACTCCTAGGACCCTAACACATTTAGATTTATTATATATGGTGTGACCTGGAGTGGGCAGATACATTTTTTTTCTTACCTGTATATTGATGTATATTGAAAGACTTTAGTACTTCATTTCTGTCTCTTGCCAGACAAAGTTTCTTAAAATTAGATGCAGAAGGGAGGGGCGAAGCAAGATGGAGGAGGAGTAGGAGACCTGGATTTCGTCTGGTCTCCGGAATTCAGCTGAATAGGGATCAAACCATTCTGAACGCCTATGAACTCAACAGGAGATTGAAGAAAAGAAGAGCAACAACTCTCTGAAGAGAAAAGCGACCACTTTATGGAAGGTAGGACATGCGGAGAAGTGAATCTGAGGCGATATTCAGGAGGACAGACGGTGGGGGAGGGGGCCTCCATGGCCACTTCTGGCAAGTGATAGAGCCATGGAGCACAAAATCAGAACTTTTAGAAGTTGGCTCCACTGAAGGACATTGCTCCAGTGGCTCAGCGGGGGTGGAACCCTCACAGGACAGTGTGGTCTCACAACCCTCGGAGTCACAGAAAGACCGGGGGTGCCTGAGTGTGGCAGAGCTCCTGGGTATCAGAGCGGGGAAGCCAGCTGCAGAGAAGGAGCCGAGGTGTGGGCTCTCAGCTCGGGGTTGCCATAAACTGTGATCGGTGACAGTCGGGCCACTGCTCCTCCAGCAGGGACCCAACAAGCGGCAGACCTGGGGAGACTCCCCTTCCTCCCCTGGGAGGAACGGCGTGGGAGTGCACTGCAGAGATCTGCTGGCTTTGGAGACTCCACACCGAGTTGGGTGCCAGAGATAGAAATGCTCGGTCACAGGCCGGGTGAGCACGGAGTGTGGCTGGAGACCGGGGAGATGGGAGTGACTGACTGCTTTTCTCTGGGAGCGCACTGTGGAGTGGGGGCCCAAGTTCTTGGCTCCTCATGGGCAGAGATTGGAAGGCCGCCATTTTTACTCTTGTCCCCAAAAGCTGTACGGAAAGCTTGCAGGGAACAAAAGCTCCTGAGAGCAAACCCGAGCAGATTGCTTAGCCCAGCCCAACAAGGGCGGGGCAATTCTGCCTCCTGCAAAGATATTTGGGAACCACGGTAACAGGCCCCTACCCCAGAAGATCAGCACGAATAGCCAGCCAAGACCAAGTTCATTGATCAATGAGAACAGGAGAACTCCAGCACTAGGGGAATACTGCACATAGAATTCATGGCTTTTTCACCATGATTCATTAGTCTTTCAAAGTTAATTTTTTTAACTGTTTTTTTTTTGAATTTTTCTTTTTCCCTTTTTTCAACCAACATCTTATCAATCCCTTTTTTTAAAAAAATTATTTTTCATTTTTAGAGTCATATGTTATCCCTTCATAGTAGTTACCCTTATTTTTGGAATATATATATAATATGTTCACTCTTTAAAATTTTGAGATACAGTTTCTTCTAACAGATCAAAATATACCCTAAATTTCTAGTGTATGGCTTTGTTCTAGTCTCCTGCCTGATCGCATTCTCTCCACTTTTTCTTTCTTTCTTTCTTTCTTTTTTTAAATCCTCTTCTTTCTTTTTTCAAGCACCTTATCAAATCCTTTTTAAATTTTTTTTATAATTTTCATCTTTACACTCATATTCCATCCCTTCATTGTAACAACCCTTATTTTCCACATATATAAGTCTTTCTTTAAAATTTTAGAAGGCTGGGCGCCTGGGTGGCTTAGTTAGTTAAGTGACTGCCTTTGGCTCAGGTCATGATCCTGGAGTCCTGGGATCGAGTCCCACGTCAGGCTTCCTGCTCAGCAGGGAGTCTGCTTCTCCCTCTGACCCTCTTCCCTCTCGTGCTTTCTATCTCTCATTCTCTCTCTCTCTCAAATAAATAAATAAAATCTTTAAAAAAATAAAAAAAATAAAATTTTAGGAGGCACTTTCTTCTAAAAGACCAAAATGCACCCAAAATCTAGTGTGTGGCACTGATCTATGCACTACCCCGATCATATTTGACCATATTCTGTTTTTTTTTGTTTTGTTTTGTTCTGTTTTTGTTTATTTTTATCTTTTTCTTTTTCTTTTTTTTTCTCTTTCTTTTTTCTTTCTTTCCCTATCTTTCCCCCTGGTTTCAGGTCTTTTCTCATTTGTTTAGAGTATAGTTTCTGGGGACGGGGTTAACCTGTTAGCATTTTGTTCTCTCATTCATCTATTCTCCTCTGGACAAAATAACAAGAGAAAAAAATCGCCTCAACAAAAAGAACATGAGGTAGTACCATCTGCCAGGGACCTACTCAATAAGGACATTAGTACAATGTCGGACATAGAGTTCAGAATCACGATTTCAAACATACTAGCTAGGCTTGAAAAAACCATGGAAGTTATTAGAGAAACCCTTCTTGGAGAAATAAAAGAAATAAAATGTAACCAAGTTGAAATAAAAAAGGCTAATAATGAGGTGCAATAAAAAACGGGGGCACTAACTGCTAGGATAAATGAGGCAAAAGAGAGAATTAGCGATATAGAAGACCAAATGATGGAAAATAAAGAGGCTGAGAAAAAGAGAGATAAACAACTACTGGATCACGAGGGCAGAATTCAAGAGATAAGCGATACGATAAAATGAAACAACATTAGAATAATTGGGATCCCAGAAGAAGAAGAAAGAGAGAGAGGGACAGAAGGTATATTGGAGCAAATTATAGCAGAGAACTTCCCTAATTTGGGGAAGGAAACAGGCATCAAAATCCAGGAGGCACAGAGAACCCCTCTCAAAATCAATAAAAATAGGTCAACACCCTGACATCTAAAAGTAAAACTTAACGAGTCTCAGAGAAAAGGGAAAATCTTGAAAGCACCTCAGGAGAAGATATATGTAACCTACAATGGTAGAAACATTAGACTGGCAACAGACCTGACCAGAGAGACCTGGCATGCCAGAAAGAACTGGCACGATATCTTCAGAGCACTAAGTGAGAAAAATATGTGGCCAAAAATACTATATCCAGCTAGACTGTCATTGAAAAGAGAAGGAGAGATAAAAAGCTTCCAGGACAAACAAAAACTAAAGGAATTTGCAAACACGAAACCAGCCCTCCAAGAAATCTTGAAAGGGGTCCACTAAGCAAAGAGAGAGCCTAAAAGCAGAATAGGTCAGAAAGGAACACAGACAATATACAATAATAGTCACCTTACAGGCAACACAATGGCACTAAATTCATATCTCTCAATAGTTACCCTGAATGTAAATGGGCTAAATGCCCCAATCAAAAGACACAGGCTATCAGATTGGATTAAAAAACAAGCCCATCGATATGCTGTCTGCAAGAAACTCATTTTATACCCAAAGACACCCCGAGATTGAAAGTGAGGGGTGGAATACCATTTACCATGGTAATGGACACCAAAAGAAAGCTGGGGTGGCAATCCTTATATCAGAAAAATTAGATTTTTAAACCAAAGACTGTAATAAGAGATGAGGAAGTACACTGTATCCTACTTAAAGGGTCTATCCAACAAGAAGATCTAACAATTGTAAATATCTATGCCCCTAACATGGGAGCAGGCAATTATATAAGGCAATTAATAACAAAAGCAAAGAAACACATTGACAATAATACAATAATATTGGGGGACTTTACCACCCCCCTGACTGAAATGGACAGATCATCTAAGCAAAAGATCAACTAGGAAATAAAGACTTTAAATGACACACTGGACCAAATGGACTTCACAGACATATTCAGAACATTCCATCCCAAAGCAATGGAATACACATTCTTCTCTAGTGCCCATGGAACATTCTCCAGAATAGATCACATCCTAGGTCACAAATCAGGTCTCAACCAGTACTAAAAGATTGGGATTATTCTCTGCATATTTTCAGACCACATGCTTTGAAACTGAAACTAAATGACAAGAGGAAAGTCAGAAAGAACTCAAACACACGGAGGCTAAAGAGCACCCTACTAAAGAATGAATGGGTCGACCAGGAAATTAAAGACAAATTTAAAAAATTCATGGAAACCAATGAAAATGAAAAGACAACTGTCCAAAATCTTTGGGATGCAGCAAAGGCAGTCCTAAGAGGAAAGCATATAGCAATACAAGCCTTTCTCAAGAAACAAGAAAGGTCTCAAACACAAGTTAACCCTACACCTAAAGGAGCTAGAGAAAAAACAGCAAATAAAGCCTAAACCCAGCAGGAGAAGAGAAATCATAAAGATCAGAGCAGAAATCAATGAAATAGAAACCAAAAGAACAGAACAGATCAACGAAAGTAGGAGCTGGTTCCTTGAAAGAATTAACAAGATGGATAAACCCCTGGCCAGACTTATCAAAAAAAAAAAGAGAAATGACCCAAATCAACAAAATCATGAATGAAAGAGGAGAGATCACAACCAACACCAAAGAAATACAGACAATTATAAGAACATATTATGACCAACTCTATGCCAGCAAATTAGATAACCTGGAAGAAATGGATGCATTCCTAGAGATATATCAACTACCAAAATTGAACCAGGAAGAAATAGAAAACCTGAATAGACCTATAACCACGAAAGAAATTGAAGCAGTCATCAAAAATCTCCCACAAGCAAAAGCCCAAGGCCGGATGGCTTCCCAGGGGAATTATACCAAACATTTAAAGAATTAATACCTATTCTCTTGAAACTGTTCCAAAAAATAGAAATGGAAGGAAAACTTCCAAACTCATATTATGAGGCCACCACTACCTTGATCCCGAAACCAGACAAAGACCCCATCAAAAAGGAGAATTACAGACCAATATCCTTGATGAACATGGATGCAAAAATTCTCACCAAAATACTAGCCAATAGGATACAACAGTACATTAAATGGATTATTCACAATTACCAAGTTGGATTTATCCCTGGGCAGCAGGTTTGGTTTAAAATCCATAAATCAATTAACGTGATACAATATATTAACAAAAGAAAGAACAAGAATCATATGATCCTCTCAATAGATGCAGAAAAAGCATTTGACATAGTACAGCATCCTTTCTTGACCAAAACTCTTCAGAGTATAGGGATAGAGGGTACAGACCTCAATATCATAAAAGCCATCTATGAAAAACCTACAGCGAATATCATTCATAATGGGGAAAAGCTGAGAGCTTTCCCCCAAAGTCAGGAACATGGAAGGGATATCCACTATCACCACTGCTATTCAACATAGTGTTAGAAGTCCTAGCCACAGCAATCAGGCAACAAAAAGAAATCAAAGTCATCCAAATCGGCAAGGAGGAAGTCACACTTACACTCTTTGCAAATGATATGATACTTCATGTGGAAAACCCAAAAGACTCCTCAAAACTGCTAGAACTCATACAGGATTCAGTAATGTGGCAGGATATAATATCAATGCACAGAAATCAGTGGCATTCCTATACACCATCAACAAGACAGAAGAGAGAAACTAAGGAGTCAATCCCATTTACAATTGCACCCAAAACCATAAGATACCTAGGAATAAATTTAACCAAGGCGGCAAAGGATCTGTACTCAGAAAACTATAAAATACTCATGAAAGAAATTGAAGAAGATACAAAGAAATGGATAAACGTTCCATACTCATGGGTTGGGAGAACAAACATTGTGAAGATGTCAATGCTACCTAGAGCAATCTACACATTCAATGCAATCCCCATCAAAATACCATCCACTTTTTTCAAAGAAATGGAACACATAATCCTAAAATTTGTATGGATACAGAAGAGACCTCAAATAACCAGACGAATGTTGAAAAAGAAAAGCAAAGCTGGTGGCATCACAATTCCAGACCTCCAGCTCTATTACAAAGCTGTCATCATCAAGACAGTATGGTACTGGCACAAAAACAGACACATAGATCAATGGAACAGAATAGAGAGCCCAGAAATGGACCCTCAACTCTATGGTCAACTAATTTTTGACAAAGCAGGAAAGAATGTCCAGTGGAATGAAGACAGTCTCTTCCACAAATGGTGTTGGGAAAAGTGGACAGCCACATGCAGAAGAATGAAACTGGACCATTTCCTTACACCACACACAAAAATAGACTCCAAATGGTTGAAACACCTAAATGTGAGAGAGGAGTCCATCAAAATCCTAAAGGAGAACACAGGCAGCAACCTCTTCGAACTTAGCCACAGCAACTTCTTCCTAGAAACATCGCCAAAGGCAAGGGAAGCAAGGACAAAAATGAACTATTGGGATTTCATCAAGATAAAAAGCTTTTGCGCAGCAAAAGAAACAGTCCACAAAACCAAAAGACAACCGACAGAGTGGGAGAAGATATTTGCAAAAGACATATCAGAGAAAGGGCTAGTATCCAAAATCTATAAAGAACTTATCAAAGTCAACACCCAAAGAACAAATAATCCAATCAAGAAATGGGCAGAAGACATGAACAGACATTTCTCCAAAGAAGACATCCAAATGGCCAACAGACACATGAGAAAGTGCTCAACATCGCTCGGCATCAGGGAAATCTAAATCAAAACCTCAATGAGATACCACCTCACACCAGTCAGAATGGCTAAAATTAATAAGTCACGAAAGGACAGATGTTGGTAGGGATGTGGAGAAAGGGAACCCTCCTACACTGTTGGTGGGAATGCAAGCTGGTGCAACCACTCTGGAAAACAGTATGGACGTTCCTCAAAAAGTTGAAAATAGAGTTACCATACGATCCAGCAATTGCACTACTGGGTATTTACCCCAAAGGTACAAATGTAGGGACCTGACGGGGTACGTGCACCCCAAAGTTTATAGCAGCAATGTCCACAATAGCCAAACTGTTGAAAGAGCCAAGATGTCCATCAACAGATGAATGGATAAAGAAGAGGTGGTATATATACACAATGGAATATTATGCAGCCATCAAAAGGAATGAGATCTTGCCATTTGCAATGACGTGAATAGAACTGGAGGGTATTATGCTGAGTGAAATAAGTCAATCAGAGAAAGACATGTATCATATGACTTCACTGATATGAGGAATTCTAAATCTCAGGAAACAAACTAAGGGTCGCTGGAGTGGTGAGGGGTTGGGCGGGATCAGGTGGCTGGGTGATAGACATTGGGGAGGGTATGTGCTATGGTGAGCGCTGTGAATGGTGCAAGACTGTTGAATCACAGATCTGTACCTCTGAAACAAATAATGCAATATATGTTCAGAAAAAAAAAAAGAAGAAGATAGCAGGAGGGGAAGAATGAATTGGAGTAAATCAGAGGGGGAGATGGACCATGAGAGACAATGGACTCTGAAAAACAAACTGAGGGTTCTAGAGGGGAGGAGGGTGGGGGGATGGGTTAGCCTGGTGATGGGTATTAAAGACGGCATGTTCTGCCTGGAGCACTGGGTGTTATTGACAGACAATGAATCATGGAACACTGCATCACAAACTAATGATGTAATGCATGGTTATTAACATAGCAATAAAAAATTTAAAGAAAAAAATTAGATGCCGAAATAAGTATTAAAGTACACTCAAATGCTTTCTTCCAGGAACTCCATCAGATTCTCAAAGTTAGTTTATTTGGAAGACACACACTCAGCCCTGATGGGACTGGAGGGGAGGAATGCAACCATTGTGAAACACACTCAAATCCCTCTCTATAGGGTAGCCACTCTCCAGGGGAAAGGACTTCATTAGAGCACAAAAAACCTTATCCAAACTAGAAAAGTGAACTAGTCCCCTCTCTAGCCCCCTCCAGGCTTTCTGTCTCACCTAAGAGAAAGACAAAACAAAATGAAAATCATAGTCAACACAGGATCCACAGAAATAGATTTAAAATACCATAACCAACAAAGGGAGTACAAATTAGGTCACAAGGTTGAGGGAAGATTTACTACTAGAAGAGTGATATAGACACTTTGTGAAGGCCACAGCTCTGAAACACAATCAAAACAAAAGCTTGATATTTACCCAAGATCATAGAATATTCACCCTCTTTCAGACCTTAAGACCACAGCAAGGCAGTCCCAATATAATGAAGTGGATTACAGCTGAAACAGCTGCAAGATACAAATGTTCTAAGTAGTGAGACACAGGGAATTCCCAAAGCTAAAACAGGAGACAAAAACAAAGTCATAAAGGAATTTGAAGCCTCTGGTACCTATAGCTACAACAAACATTAAACAAAACACAACTTCTGGCCAAATTAACACAAATCCTCAAACAAAAGTCCTAGTTACCTCAGTTCCTAATAGCTGATATAACACGTCTAGTTTTCAAAACAAAAATCCATGCTATAAGAAGAAAAAACAAAGGCTGCATAAATAACGTAATTATTTGAACCAGACTCAGATATGACACAGATGTTGGAATTATCAGACAAGGAATTTAAAATATCTATCTTTAATATAGTAAGGGTTCTAATGGAAAAGTAGACAATGTGCAAGAAGAGATGGTCAATTTAAGCAGAGATATGAAAATTCTAAGAAAGGAATCAAAAGGAAATACTAGATATAGCAAACACAGAAACAGATATGAAGAGTGTCTTTGACAGGCTTTTGACATCCCTGAGTAAAGAAATCAGTGAACTCACATGTAAGATAATAGAAAACTTCCAACTGAAATCCAAAGTGAAAAAGGAATGAACAACAACAGAAAAGAAAACAGAACAGAACATTCAGAAATTGTGTGACAGTAGCAGAGGACATAATAGTATGTACAGAAACAATCAAAAACTCCACCAAAAAACTACTAGAATGAAAAAATTAATTCAGTAGTTACAGGATACAAAATCAATATACAGAGAGACCTCCTGCATTTCTATACACTAATAACAAAGTAGCAGAAAGAAATTAAGAAAATAATCCCATTAATAATTGCATCAAAATGAATAAAATACCTAAGAATAATTTAACCAAGGAGGTGAAGGACATGTACTCTGAGAACTATAAGACATTGACATAAGAAATGGAAATGCACAAATAAGTAGAAAGATTTGAATCTGAATTGAAAGAGTTAATATTCTTTCAGTTGAAAGAATTGAAAGAATTAATAGTGTTAAAGTATCTATACTACCCAAAGCAATCACCAGATTCAATGCAATCCTTATGAAAACACCAGTAGTATTTTTCACAGAACTAGATCAAATAATCCTAATACCTGTATGGATCACCAAAAGAACCTGAACAGCAAAAGCAATCTTGAGAAAGAACAAAGCTGGAATTATTGTGATTCCAGATTTCAAGATATACTACAAAACTATAGCAATCAAAACACTACAGTACTGGCACAAAAATAAACACATAGATCAAAGAAACAGATTAGGGCTCAGAAATACACACACCTTTTTATGGTCAATTCATCTACAAAAAATAAGGCAAGAATATATAATGGGGAATAGCATGGAGGACATTAGGAGAAGGAAGGGAAAAATGAAGGGGGCGGGAATCAAAGGGGGGTAATGAACAATGAGAGACTATGGACACCAGGAAACAAACTGAGGGTTTCAGAGGGGAGGGTGTGGGAGATGGGTTAGCCCAGTGATGGGTATTAACAAGGGCACATGTTGTGATGAGCAAACAATGGATCATGGAACACTACATCAAAAACACTACACTACAACAAAAACTAATGAGGTACTGTATGGTGACTAACAACAACAATAATAATAAATAAATATATATATATTATGTTTATATATATATATGTTTATATGTTTATATATATATAATGGGGATAAAACAGACTCTTCAATAAATGGGTGTTGGTAAAACTGGACAGCCAAAGAATGAAACAGGACTACTCTCTTACACCATTACAAAAATAAACTGAAAAGGTTAAAGACTTAAATGTCAGACCTGAAACCATAAAACTCCTAAAAGAAAATACAGGCACTAATCTATTGGATATCAGCCTTAGCAATATTTTCCTGGATGTGTATCTTCAGTCTAGGGAAACAAAAACAAAATAAACAATTGGGACAATATCAAAATAAAAATATTCTGCACACTGAAGAAAACTATCAACAAAGCAAAAAAGCAATCTACTGAATGGGAAATGGTATTTGCAAGTGATATATCCAATAATGGGTTAATATCTAAAATACTATCTAAATAATATTATCTAAAATGATATCTAAAATACAGAACTCAGATCTATAAAGAACTTAACAAACTCAACACCCAAAAAACAAATAATCCAGTCAAGAAATGGGCAGAAGACATGAACAGACACTCCTCCAAAGAAGACATCCAAATGGCTAATAGACACATGAGAAAATGCTCCACATCACTTGCCATCAGGGAAATAAAATCAGACCCACAATGAGCTACCACCTCACACCAGCCAGAATGTCTAAAATTAACAAGATAGGAAATAACAAATGTTGGTGATAATGTGGAGAAAGGGGAACCCTCTTATATGTTGGTGGGAATGCAAGCTGGTACAGTCACTCGGAAAAACAGTAGAATGTTCCTCAAAAAGTTAAAAATAGAGCTACCCTATGACCCAGCAATTGCACTACTAGGAATTTACCCCAAAGATATAAATGCAGTGATCTAAAGGGGTACTTGCACCCCAATATTCAGGCAGTAATGTCCACAATAGCCAAACTGTGGAAGGAGCAGAGATGTCCATCAATAGATGAATGGATAAAGAAGATGTGGTTTATATATGCAGTGGAATATTACTCAGCCATCAAAAAGAATGAATACTTACCATTTACATCGATGTGGATGGAACTGGAGGGTTTTATGCTGAGCAAAATAAGTCAATCAGAAAAAGACAATTATATGATTTCACTTATATGTGGAATATAAGAAACAGTGCAGAGGATCATAGGGGAAGGGAGGAAAAACTGAATGGGAATCCATCAGAGAGGGAGACAAACCATGAGAGACTCTTAAATATAGGAAACAAACAGCGTTGCTAGAGGGGAGGTTTCCAGACGGAAGAGGAGAAGAGAATGGGGGGGGGTGAAATAGGTGAAGGGGATTAAGAGGTACAAACTTCTAGTTATAAAATAAATAATAAATCACAGGGTTAAAAAGTATAGCATAAGGAATATATTCAATAATATTGTAATATCTGTATGGTGACAGAGGGTAACTGCACTTATTGTGATGGGCATTTTATAATGTACATAATTATGAAATCACTATGTAGCATTGATTGTCAACTATACTTCAATTTTTGAAGTATATTTAAAATAAATAAATATATATAACAAAATTTTAAAACTATGTGAAAATATGAAAAGGTATAACCTACTCATAACTGGAATATCAGATTGATAAGAAAGAGAGAATAGAGAAGAATAAGTATTTGAAATAAACAAACAAATAAAACAAAAACAAAAACAAACTTACCTAAAAAAGAACAAGGATTGGGATTACAGTGGAAAACAACCAACTGTTGTTTGAAAATCTCTGGCTAGGGTAACTAACAAAAAAGAGAATATATAAATAAACAATATCACAGATGAAAGAGAGGAAATCACTACTGATTCAATGGCTATTAAAAGGATAATAAAGTCATACAATAAAGAATTATATGCCCCCAAATTTGGTAACCTAGATGATATGGATTAATTACTTGAAAGACACAACTACGAAAACTTGGTCTAGGATAAATAGATACCTTGAGTAGTCCTATATCTATTAAATAGAATAACTTGATAATTAAAATATTCCAAAAAAGAAATCATTAGGAGTAGACAGTTTCAGATGAATTCTAACAAACATTTAAGAAAGAAATAATACCAAAGTTTTACAATATCTTCCCCAAAATAGAACCAGTGGGAGCACTTCCCAGATCATTTTATGAGCCAGTATTTTACTAATACCAAAACCAGGAAAATATATTGTGAGAATAGAAAACTAAAGACACATATCTCTCATGAACATAGATGGAAATATCCTTAACAAAATGTTAAACAGTGTATAAAAAAGAATATATAGCATAACCAAGGGAGATTAATTCAATGTAAGACTGGTTTAATATTTGTAAATCAATCAATGTAATTCATCATATTAACAGACTGAATAAGAAAAAAATGCAATCATATCAATAGAAGCATAAAAAGTATTTGACAAAATTCAATAACTATTCATAATAAAAACTCTAAAAAAGAAAACTAGAACTAGAATAAATTTTCTATTAAGGGGTACATATGAAAAAAAATCTACACTAAAATTTAAATCTAACAATAATGGTGAAAGACTGAATGCTTTCCCCTTATAATCAGGAGCAAGGCAAGTATGTCTCTCTTATCACTCTTAATCAACATTTTGCTGACTGTTCTAGCTAGTGTAATAAGACAAAAAGAAACAAAAGACATACAGATTAAAAAAGAATAGATACAGATATTTTTATTCACAGATGACATAATGGTGTAGAAATTCTCAAAGAATTTACAAGAAAGCTTCTGGTGATAAGTAACATAACAAGGCTGCAGGAAACACTGCTTTCCTATAAATCAAAAATTAACTATTAGAACTTGAAATTTGAAAAATAATTTTACAGTAACATCAAAAAGTGAAGTACAAATTTGTACAGGATTTCTATCCATAAGATTAATGAAAGAAATCAAGTAAAATCTAACTAAATGGAGAGGATTTCACTATTGATGGTTTGAAAAGCTCTTATTGCTAAAATGTGAATTCTTCCCAACTTGATCTATAGACTCAGTGGAATCCCAATTAAAACCCCAAAGAGCCATTTTGTAGATATCAATTAACTGATTACAAAAGGCCTATGAAAACACATAGGACCTAGGATAGCCAACACAAAACTGAAGAACAAAATTGGAGGTCCCACACTACCAGATTCAAAACTTAATATTAAGCTGCAGTAATCAAGACTATGTGGTACCGGCCAAAAAACAAACAAACAAACAAACAAACAAACAATGAAACAAAACAAAACAACAAACCCACAACAAACAAACTAAAACAAAACCAAAAGGTAAAAACAAACAAAAAAATGAATATAACAGAATAGAGAGCCCAGGAAGACACCCATGCCAATATAGTCAACTGAGTTTTGTCACAAAGGCAATCCAATGGACAAAGAATAGTTTTTCAACACATAGTGCTGGAACAATTCAATATCCTTATGTTAAAAGATAAAGCTAGACAAAAGTCTTACACCATGCAAAAATAAATTAAAAATGGATCATAGATCTATTGCAAAACTATACAAATTATAAAATAATACATTGGAGAAAACCTAGGTGACTTAGAGTTTGGTGATGAGTTTTAAATATGACATCAAAAGCATGTTTCATGAAATAAAAAATTGATAAATTGGACTTTATTAAAATTTAAAACCACTTTGTAAAAAAAAAAAACACTTGCTAAGAGAATGGCAAGTCAATCCTTGTACTGGTAGAAAATCGGCAAAACACATATCAGATAAAGTATTTACATCCAAAATATGCAGAGATCACTTAAAATTCAACAAGAATAAATCTAACAACCCAAATAAAAATAGGCAAAAGATTAAACAGACATCTCATCAAAAAGATATGCAGATATAATATAAGAATATAAAAAAATGCTCAGTATCATCTGTCATTCAGAAATTATAAATTAAAATAGCAATGAGATACTATTACATCTTTTAGAATGGCTAAATTCCAAACAACTGACAAAACCATTTGTGGGTGAAGATTCAGAGCACAGGATCATTAGTTCACTGTTGACATGAAAGCAGAATGGCACAAATACTTTGAAAGATAGTTTGGCAGCCTCTCATAAAGCTAGCCATAGTATTCCCATACAATTAACATACCTAGGTATTTGACCAGTTGATTTGAAAACTGACATCCATAGACTCCTGCACTTTTTTTTTACATAAACTTTTCTCATAATCAGTAAAAACTGAAAGCAATCAAGATGTCCATCTTAAAAGACTAATGGTGAATGATTAAACAAGCTGCGGTATATCCTTATAATGGAATATTATTCAGTGATAAAAAGTAATGGGGTATCAAGCTCTGCAAAAACACGGAGGAACCTTAAATGTGTATCACCAAGTGAAAGAATCCAGTCTGAAAAGGCTACCTATTGCATTAATTCCATTTATATAACATTTTGGAAAAGGCAAAACTATGGAGAGTATAAAGAGATGAGTGGTGCAGGGTTTGGGAGAGGTAGACCATTGAATAGGTGAAGTACAGGGGATTATTTTTTAGGACAGTGAAACTATTCTGTATGACACTGTAGTAGTGGATATATAACACTTTGCATTTATAAAAACCCATACAACTGTACCACACAACCTTCTCAACACCGCACATTCATAGTCAAAAGCAGGAGGTTCAGGAAAGACCCTGTCCCTATGATCATTTTTTGATTTGAGGAAAATTACTCCCTAGATGCAGACTAATGCATACTCTTGAACTGGCACACTCTCTACCCTCTTGTGGAGTTACTATCATCTTTATCTCAAATAGAAACTTGCGGAGATTCCTCTTAATGAGGCCCAGTGTAAACATTCATATATCTATAGGTGCTCAGTGCCCCATTCCTGCCTTCAGGCTGACAGAGCTACTGGGAATAAGAGGGTTAACTGAGGAGGGAGGTCAACAGAAAGCAGCGCTCAAATTTATCCTCACCCCCTCATGCTTTCAATTACATTTTGTGAAATATCAGTTGTTCTGTTACTCTGTATCATAATTCCAAGTCGATGAGTTCTGTAAAATTTTGAACTTATTTTACGTCTAAATTTGAGATACGCAAATGCATTCCAAACCTCAGGCCACTAGTTAAGTGAATACAACAGTGATCGCAAGAACTGCGCAATTCTGGTGAGGTGTTTACATCTGAAGCGATAAGTGAGAAATGGTTTATTAATAATCATGACGCCAATAAGAGGGAAAGAGGAGAGAGAGAGTGAGAGAGCAAGGAGATGACGCCAAATGCACAGCTTCCTCCTCTCTTCTGCGCAAACAACCCCAACCAAGAGATCAGTGCTGGCAAGAGCCTACCAGAGGCTGACTGTAATGTAGAAAGAGGAGTGTGCAAGCACATTCCCAGAAGACCCCTCCCAGCACTGAGAGACACAAGCCCCCACCCTTCCCCCTCTGCTGCTGCAAATACAAGTGGTTCCTCAGTCAGGAGCTTTGTTCTCAGAAACACAGGCTTTTACTCATGGGCCTGAAATCAGCTTTTACTCACGAGTCCCAATTTCAAACATTCAAGCTTTACTGCACTGATGAACATAGCAAATGTTTAAAAAAAAATAATTGTCCCTTCTAGCAAACTAATTACCCTTGTCATCAAAAGGACAAAAAAGAAACACCTGCATGGATATGACACTGGGCTGAAACAAACTACACCTACTGTGTCCTCTCCTTGGATAATTATGTAGAATATCATTAGCAACCTATACCAGTCCTGAGCTAGGCATGCTTCTGGGCATGGAGAGGTAAAGTGGGGGAAAGGTTTTCCTTGAGCACAATTTGCATTTCTCATATTAGGGCCTCCTAAAGCTATGTTTGTTTGTTTGTTTGTTTTTTCTTCTTTTTTGAGTTGTTCTTGAAGTCACCCTTGGCTTTATGAAATTCTTAACTCACCTCTTGTTGAATTCCATCTGCCTTTTAATTCCACATCTTAAACCATAGGTGATCAGGGCTTCTCCATTCATCCACACCTGAATCGAAGACCCCCAATATTCCATCCCAAATGTCCACACCCACAGTTGCATTTGGATGGGGAGCAGATGGGCAGAAAAGTAATTTATTTGGAGCCCCTGAAGGCTGTCTTCATAGAAATAGAATAGAAAATGGCTGATGAACGGCTGTCAGCCTAAAGGAAAGAATGGCGGGTTAGAAGGGTAGGCAGAGCATTAGCCCTCTGTATCTCCCTACGATTCCCACCCCTGCTTCTGCTGTGACCCTAAAGGAGACACAAGCACAATGAAGAACTTGCCAGGCATCAAAGAGAGTGCAAGGCTGGAAGCCCCCTCCTCTCAACGGGAGGGCTCACCGCTTGCCCCTCCCTCCCGCGCTGCTCCCTCCCAGCTGTCTGTCCACACATTTGTTCTCAGAAACAAAGCTCTCACAGGCAGAGACCCGCACTCCAGATTTCCGGAGAATACCCCCAATCCTAAACATTCTGTTCAGAGTCTTGTCAAACAGTAGGGATATCACATCTGAAGTCCATTCCCGCCTGTTAGCAGCAACATAATGTTGGGTTTGGGAAATGTGGAATAATGAGTGTGACTGTCACTGTTTCAGAAATCTTGGTGGAGCTACCTGAAGCTTTAATGATTTATTCATTCAGTCTTTACTGAGACTCGTCTCTCCTTTACATTCTTAATTCCTATTTCCCAGCCCCAGCTTTAAGAGATTTGCTGTCTGAAGCCAGAGACTCTCAAGGTTTTTGTTAACCTTTTGTTCCACATAGGAACCAGAGATCCCTTTAGACCTTTCTGTAGCTGATCAGCAAATTAAGGCAACTTAAGTGGAGGCAATTTAAGTGGGAACAGTTGTAGAATATAAAATAGATGATTAGGACTCTTGAGTCCAGGAAGAAGAATAGGTGGGGAGGGTTAGAATGGAGAAAGAGCACAGCCAATATCTCCCTCACCCCCCATACTCCTCCCCCAATAGTTTGCCCCTGAGAAAGAAGAAAAGAGCACAGGCACAAAGAGGACCCCTTATGTACAAAGCCCAGCAGGGAGACCCCTGATGCACAAAGAAGACTTCCCCTTGTCTTCTTTCCCCACACCATACCCGGTGCTGACAGCAGCTGGTTCTCATGCACAACCTCTCCAGACACAGTCTGGACACCACATTCTCTGAAGTGCCACAATTTCAAGTATTCTGCAATAGGTTTATTCATGTCAGGTGTCTTTTGTATCCTACACAATCATTTTATCTAGGACTGGAGTGTGAAATGAAGCTAATAGAGAAGTAGTGGACATTTCTGAAATGGAAACGACTTTTCCAAACTTACAAATGTTTTGTTCTATTTCTGACATTATTTCAGCCTTCTGAGCCATTGCTGCTCAGTTTGTGAAATTAAAAATCTCCTTTCCATTTCCAGTTTTACATGTCTGTAACATATCTATTCTAGGGGCCCAATTAACCCACATTGGAACTCAGCACCCACAAGTATCTGAAGATACTAACCAGAGAAACTGAGAGGGTCAGTCATTTGAGGCCAAATTCATGCTGCTCTGTAACAGACATACTACACAATTTGTCTGTCAAAACCTCAAATTTAAAAGGAAGGAGAAGGGGTTAGGGAGGGAGAACAAAAAACAAGCCCACATTCCCATACCTCTCTGTCCCATGCCCACTTCTACAGGGAACTGATACAAAAGAGAAGCCAGTCCTCCTAGAAGGCTCTCCTGAGGTCAGAGGGTCCTCTTTTGTCCCCCTCTCCTCCCTTAGACTCTCCTCAGCACTCTGACACTGGTGGCTTTGTCTTCAGAAATAATGCCTGTATAGAATGTGCCATTATACCAGATAGCCCTAATTTTAATCATTTTGCCTTGTACCTGGCCATGCATCCATTTGAGAATGCAATAAGGAATGCAGCCAAGAGCACAAATCACAAATTTATGAAGGTAAGGCATTGCTACCTGTTTTTCCCTTTAGTCTTTATGATGTGTTCTTATGCTGTCAAGCTCTTAACCCACTCCTTGTCAAAGCCCTACAGCCTTTTCATTCTGTGTTAAACATCCACCCACGCACCCACCCACTCATACAGACACACACATGCAGAGTATGAGGACTTAATCTTTCCTTCTAAACATATATCAGTGATCTTAGTTGTCTATTTCAAATCCCAGGGACCTGCAATTACATGTAGGAAGATTAGTGGGATGGCAGAATGAGGTAATTCTTGAGGAGTAAAGCTTAGGCTAGTCTCTTCAGTAAGACACCAAAAAGTAGCTCATCAAATACAGGGAGCTCAGAGAAAGGGAGTAACAGACAGAAAAGGTCAAGACCCATCCATTGCCACTGCTAATACTATTGCTGAATACTAAGATGCATTTACACAGGGTGAGACTCTATAAGAAGGTACAAAGAGATGATGGAAAGCTGTAACCTGAAAAATTCCCAGAGTTCAGAAAAGAGTATGAGATATTTGAGTTATGACCAGGCAAAGTAGTCTTTGTTGGGCACCTGGGACATTAAGTAAAGATACCAGAAAGGGCATACATTAATTATAGTGATAAGCCATCCCTAGAATAAAGCTACTGTAGATCTGCCACAGCAAAGAAGCAGGAAAATAAGATCTATAACCAGGAGAAACGTCACTTAAAATAAATAAAGTTAGAAATTATAGGGGTCACTTAAAATGAATAGAGTTAGAAATTATAGGGGTGATGGAATTAGCAAACAATGAAATAACAAACCACATTTTAAACATATGTTGAAATTTGAACATAAGAGAAAAAATGGGACTTTTAGAGATGGAAAATACAACTGAAGTGAAAATCTCATAGGACAGGCTGAAGATTAAATACTGAAAAAAAAATGACAAGGAAATTAAAGATATTACAATAAAAACTATCCAAACACAGAAATAGAGATTAAAAAAAAAAAAGAACAGAAACTTATGGGGCTATGAGTGAAAAGGCAACATACAGAATGGGAGAAAGTATTTGCAAACTATCTATAAGGGGTCAATATGCAAAATATATAAGGAAGTCATACAACTCAATATTAAAAAACTGCAAATGAATTTTTAAAATGGGCAAAGATGTTATGATATTTTTGAAGGCAGATATCCAGATGACCAACAGGTACATGAGAATGTGCCCAACATCACTGATCATTTAATTTGAAAAGCAAAATAACACCATAAGGTGCTATCACCTCATACCTGCTGTGATGGCTATTATCAGAAAGGCAACAGATACAAAATGTTGTCAGTGATGTGGAGAAAAGGGAACCCTCATGTAGTGTTGGTGGGAATATAAACTGGTGCAGCCACTATGGAAGACAGTATGGAGGTACTTAAAACTTAAAACAGAACTACTGTATGATCCAGCAATTCTACTTCTGGGTGTATACCCAAAGGATATGAAATCACCTTCTCAAAGAGATATCTGCACTGACATGTTTATTGCAGCATTATTCATAATAGTCAAGACATGGAAACAACCTATGTGTCTATCAATGGATGATGGATATATATAATGGAATATACATAATGGAATATTATTCAGTCGTAAAAAGAAGAAAAACCTGCCATTTGTGACAACATGGATGAACCCTGAGGGAATTAAGGTAAGTGAAATAAGTCAGACAGAGAAAGTCAAATACTTTGTGATATCACTTATACATGAAATCTAAAACAAAAACAAAAATAAAAACCCCCAAAACCCAAAAAACAACAATGAAAAACAAACAAACTCATAGAAACAAAGATGTTGGATATTTCCATTATCTGAGACATTATGGGTATTTCAGGTTTCAAGATTTTTATTCCCTCCAGTAATAGGGGCAATTCCAATTAATGTTCAATACCAAACCAGTAATTGTTTCTCAAATGGTTTTAATATACCACCATCTCTGGGAATCAGAATCCAACAATCACCTCTGGGTGACACCCACAGATTTTGCCATAAATTTAGTTTGCATATATGTGAATTAAAGCTACATTCCAATCATATCTGAGTGTAGATCATAATGGCCCAAAAGCATTGCTTAAGCCACCACTTTTTGCAATGTGAACATAATTTTCCATTGTTCAGGCTCCCATTTAAATATGTCCTTCCGGGTAGTTTTATGGATAGGAGTTAGCAATATTCTCAGATTATAATATGTGCCCTCCAAAATCCTGATTAATTTGCTGGATTAGCATCCCTGGAGATTTGAAATCAGGTTTCTTATCCTTTTTTTTTCCCTTCGGTTCAAGTTTGTATTTAATTTCTAGTTGGTTAACATAAAATGTAATATAGGTTTCGGGAGTGGAATTTAGTGATTAATCATATACACCCAGTGCTCATCACAAGGGCCCCCTTAATACCTTTCACCCATTTAGCCCATCCCCCACCCACTGCCCCTCCATCAACCTTCCATTTGTTCTCTGTAGCTAAGATTCTCTTATGGTTTGCCTCCCCCTCTTTTCTTCCCTTCCCCTATGTTCATCTGTTTTATTTCTTAAATTCCACATATAAGCGAAATAATATAGCATTTGTCTTTCTCTGACTGACTTCATTTGCTTAACATAATACACTCTAGCTCCATCCACATCATTCCAAATGGCAAGATTCCATTCTTTTTTATGGCTAATATTTCATTATATGCATATACATATATACATATCATTTATTTTTAAAGATTTTATCTATTTATTTATTTAGAGACGGTATGGGTGGGAGAGGCACAGAAGGAGAAGGAGATAGAAAATCCCAAGGAGACTCCATGCTGACTGTGGATTCCAACATGGGTCTCAGTCTCATGTCCTGGAAATCATATCCCAAGCCAAAATCAAGAGTCAGAAGCATAACTGACTGAGCCACCCAGGTGCTCCTATACCACTTCTTCTTTATCCATTCATCAGTCAGTGGGCATTTGGTCTCTTTCTTCCATCATTTGGTTATTGTTGATAATGCTGCTATAAATATCAGGGTGTATGTGTCCCTTTGAATCTGTATTTTTGTATCCTTTCAATAAATACATAGGAATGCAATTGCTGTATCATAAGATAATTCTAATTTTAACTTTTTGAGGAACTGCCATACCGTTTTCCAGAGTGGCTGCACCATTCTGCGTTCCCACCAACAGTGTAAGAGGGTTCCCCTTCTCCACAGCTTTGCCAACATCTGTTGTTTCCTGTGTTGTTAATTTTAGCCATTCTGACAGGTGTGAAGTGACATCTTGTTGCAGTTTTAACTTGTAGTTCCCTGATGATGAGTGATGTTGAGCATCTTTTCATGTATCTGTTAGCCATCTGTATGTCTTCTTTGGAAAAAAATTCAATTCATGTCTTCTGCCCATTTTTTAACTGGATTATTTGTTTTGGGGGTGTTGAGTTTAATTAGTTCTTTATAGATTTTGGATACTAACCCTTTATCAAATATGTCATTTACAAATAAATTCTCCCATTCTGCAGGTTGCTTTTTTTTATTGTTTCCTTCCTTTTTATCTTGATGGAGTCTGTACTTCATGTTCACTTTTGTTTCCCTTGCCTCCAGAGATGTGTCTAGTTGAAGTTACTATGGCTGATGTCAAAAATGTTGTGTCTGTGTTCTCCTCTAGTGATAATGTCTATACTTCTCAAAGCAGTCTACACATTTAATGCAATCCTTATCAAAACACTACCAGCACTTTTCACAGAGCTGGAACAAATAATCCTAAAATTTGTATGGAACCAGAAAAAAAATCCCAAAATAGCCAAAGCAGTCTCAGAAAAGCAATGCCAAGCTGGAGGCATTACAATTCCAGACTTCAAGCTATATTATAAAGTTGTAGTCATCAGGACAGTATGGTAGTAGCACAAAAACAGACACATAGATCAATGGAACAGAATAGAAAACCCAGAAATAGACCCACAAGTATATGGTCAACTAATTTTCAACAAAGCAGGAAAGAATATCCAATAGGAAAAAAACCAGTCTCTCCAAAAAAATGGCATTGTGAAAACTGGACAGCAACATGCAAAAGAATGAAAAGGGACCACTTTCTTACACCATACACAAAAATAAATTCGAAATGGATGAAAGACCTAAATGTGAGACAGGAAACCATCAAAATCCTATAGGTTTCTCATTCTTATTTTTGCCTTGTAGCTTTAAAAATCCATCTAAACTAGAGTAAACAGAATGAATTTGTTTAGAACTCTTCAAGTTGTTGTCCAGTAAGCATTCCATTTGTTTACCTGAACTTAATAGTACTATATGGTAAGACCTTTGTAATGACCCCTTCAGTGTCTGCTTTATTCATCAGTTCCTTAACAATCATTTAAAGGCTTCCATCCTTTTGGGACAAATCCCTTGACTATTTTCTTCCTCCATTTTCTTTTGGATAATTTTCTTAGCTTCTGTAAGGCCCATAAAGAGCAGGTGAGACCAAAAAAAAAAAAAAAAAAAAAAGATACAGCATCTCAGAATATTGCCTGACTTCTCAGCAGTAAGCATACATGGTGTGCCCATGTGAAAGAAGACTCCTTGATTATTGCATCTATCATGACTTGGGTAAGGATATTATTAAATGGATGGATATACCCATCATCTGAAAGCCAATCCAGCATGGCTTTCATACACAGCATATCAGCCACTTAATCTGATAAATAACACCTGGGGAGAAAGTAAAATTTCCTTTCTAAGGGTAAACAAACTTTAAAGTGTCTTTTATCAGTATATCAGACTAGCTGTTCCCTCTATTAACCTACTCCATGTTTACATAATGTACAGCCATCTGTAATTGTTGAATAGTAAACTGTGAATTCTGCATCAACCCCAATATGCTCCTCCATAGAGCAGCATTAAAAATAAAGGAGACTGCTTCTGAGTTTCTTCCTTCCTTCCTTCCTTCCTTCCTTCCTTCCTTCCTTCCTTCCTTCCTTCCTTTCCTTCCTTCCCTCCCTCCTTCCTTTCTTCCTAACTCCCTTCCCCCTCCCACCCTCCCTCCCTCCCTCTCTCTTTCTTCCTTCCTTCCTCTTATCTATCAAATGAGACAACTGCTTCACACTGCCTCCCTTATTTTCAGTAATTTCTTGGTTTTGAGACCCCAGATCCACTAGATTACCTTCTTGATGACCAGAGGTTGTTCTAGAATAATTTCCCTTTTGTTGACTACCCTTAGGCTAGTGACTGTAGCTAAGACTGGCCAAAATTCAAGCTTAGTACAGGTCCAGGTTCTGCTCAACAATCTCCTTTACTTAATTTTAAATATTTCATTTATTTACTTGAGAGAAGGGAGAGGGATGGAGGGAGAGAAACAGAGCAAGCACAAGTTGACAGGGGGAGGTGCAGAGGGAGAAGGAGAAGCAGACTCCCCACTGAGCAGGGCTTGATTCCAGGACCTGGAGATCATGACCTGAGCAGAAGGCAGATGCTTAACTGACTAAGCCACCCAAGTGACCCCCCCCTTCTTAATTTTAGCTATCACCAATAAAAATTACCAGGGTGTTGTATAATTTAGATTTTTAAACTTAGTTTGCATTTCCTTAGGTATTTGATGAGCCAACTTTTAAGGACTTGGTTCTATCATTTCTAAATACTGTTAGTAAATTTTGCCTCCAGTATGTGATCTCAACAGAGCTGCTGTCTCATTATGGGTAATCTGGTAGCAACTCGTGCATCTAATGTTTGCTCTCCCTTGCCTATTTGTACATCTTTTTTCCCAAGTAATGCTTCCACCATGTTTCAGTGAATCAGAGCCATTCTTGTGAATCCCTCCTTTAGTAAAAACTTGAAAACTGGGTTTCCAATACAACCCCCAGTCCTGATGATTCACTAAGCCTCACAGGACTCAGTAAAGTTATTATACTCATAGTATGGTTTATTACAGTGAAAGGAAACATTAAAATCAGAAAAAGGAAAAGGTGCATGGGGTGAAGTCCAAAAGAAACAAATGCAAGCTTTCAGTTGTCCTCTCCTAGTGGAGTCACAAGATATGCTTAATTCTCCCAGCAATAATGCATGATAATATGTGTGAAATGATGTTAACATGAAAAGTTCAACTGAAACTTGTTGTCCAGAGTTTTTCTTGAAAGTCACTCACATAGGCATGTAGCTCCTGCATGACTAACCACAAATACTCGAACTCAAGCCCCCAAGAGCAAAATAAGGAATTCACCATAAATCACATTGTTAACATAAACTATCTGATGAAACTGGTACTAAGGGAACCAAGGCCTCCATACAAAAGCACTCTCATCAGGTAGCATATTCCAAGGGCTTAGAGAGACCATCTTCCAGGACCAGGCCAAGGGACAGTCCTGAAGACAGGTCTTAGAAATACTCGGGACAGAGCAGCCCAGGACTATTCAATCAGCCCTTTAGTTCATACTCTTTAACTGATATTTTGAAACCCTACTTACCACATGTTGTGGTAAGGAGGGCACATGTTGTGATGAGCACTGGGTGTTATATGTAACTAATGAATCATTGAACACTACATCAAAAACTAATGATATACTATAATACAGTGGCTAACTGAACATAACAAAAAAAGTTATAGAAATATAAAAGCAAATAAAATTACAGATCAATTTTCCTCATGAACATAGAAGCAAAAATATATAACAAAATAGAAATGGAGGTGAGTGGGGAATGGGTTAAATAGCTGATGGAGATTAAAGAGTACTCTTATTGTGATGAGCACCAGGTATTATATGGAAATGTTGAATCACTGTGTTGTACACTAATATTACACTGTATGTTAACTAACTGGAATTTATTTTTTTTAAGATTTTATTTATTTGAGAGAGAGAATGAGAGAGAGAGAGCACATGAGAGGGGGGAGGGTCAGAGGGAGAATCAGACTCCCTGCTGAGCAGGGAGCCTGATGCAGGACTCAATCCCAGGACTCCAGGATCATGACCTGAGCCGAAGGCAGTTGCTTAACCAACTGAGCCACCCAGGAACCCACTAACTGGAATTTAAATAAAAAACTTTTTTAAAAAGATTTTATTTATTTATTTGACAGAGAGAGACACAGCAAAAGAGGGAACACAAGCAGTGGGAGTGGGAGAGGGAGGAGCAGGCTTCCCGCAGAGCAGGAAGCCCGATGCTGGGCTTGATCCCAGGACTCTGGGATCATGACCTGAGCTGAAGGCAGATGCTTAATGACCTAGCCACCCAGGCACCCCTTAAATAAAAAAAAAAAAAACTTAAAAATGTATTAGTAAATTGAATCCAGAAATATTTAAAATACATAAGGAATAAGTAGAATTTATCTCTGAAATGTAAGCTTGATTGCACACATAATCAATGTAATTTACCATGTAAATATAAGAAATGAGAAAAATTATATAATCATCTCAGTAGATGCAGGAAATTCATATGACTAATCAGACCCATTTATGATAAAACTTGTCAACAATCTAGGAATAGATTCAACCCAATAAAAAACATCTTTGAAAAACCTACAAATAGCATGATACCTAATAGACACAAATTGAATGCTTTCTTCTTAAGATAAGAAACACAGCAAGGCTGTCCTATCTTACCACTTCTATTCAACTGTGTATTCTAGACCCCAATCAGGAAAAGTAAATAAAATCTGTGCAGATTAGAATTTAACAGGTAAAACTGCCTTTTTTATGTAGATGAAATGTTTATCTCTGTAGAGGGCCTTCTTCAGAGTAATCTACAAAAACTACTAGAATTAGTGAGCTTAGCAAGGTCGTGTAATCAAAAACATTACAAAAATTTTATATCTATGTATCAACATTGAAAAATTGAAAAGTATAATTTAAAATAGCATGTAGAATGACATTAACATATTTTTTATTTTTTTAATTTTATTTTATTATATCAGTCTCCATACAATACATCATTAGTTTTTGATGTAGTGATCCACAATTCATTGTTTTCGTATAACACCCAGTGCTCCATGTAGTACATGCCCTCCTTAATACCCATCACTGGGCTAACTCCTCCCCCCTCCCCCCCAAAACCCTCAGTTTGTTTCTCAGAGTCCATAGTCTCTCATGGTTCATCTCTCCCTCCAATTTCCCCCCCACTTCATTTTTCTCTTCCTTCTCCTAATGTCGTCTATGCTATTCCTTATGTCCTACAAATAAGTGAAACCATATGATAATTGACTTTCTCTGCTTGACTTATTTCACTTAGCATAATCTCCTCCAGTCCCATCCATGTTGATGTAAAAGTTGGGTATTCATCCTTTCTGATGGCTGAGTAATATTCCATTATATATATGGACCACATCTTCTTTATCCATTCCTCTGTTGAAGGGCATCTTGGCTCTTTCCACAGTTTGGCTATTGCGGACATTGCTGCTATGAACTTTGGGGTGCATATGGCCCTTCTTTTCACTACATCTGTGTCTTTGGGGTAAATACCCAGGAGTGCAATTACTGGGTCATAGAGTAGCTCTATTTTTAATTTTCTGAGGCACCTCTACACTGTTTTCCAAAGTGGCTGTACCAACTTGCATTCCCACCAACAGTGTAAGAGGGTTCCCCTTTCTCCATAACCTTTCCAACATTTGTTGTTTCCTGCCCAGTCAATTTTTGCCATTCTAACCGGTGTAAGGTGGTATCTCAATGTGGTTTTGATTTGAATTTCCCTGATGGCTAATGATGATGAACATTTTTTCTTGTGTCTGTTAGCCATTGGAGAAGTGTCTGTTCATGTTTTCAAGATACATCTCCAAAGGTTAGTGAAACAAAAGAGAAATGAACTTTTGGGACTTCATCAAGATAAAAATCTGCACAGCAAAGGAAACAGTCAACAAACCTAAGGGGCGGACCAAGGAATGGGAGAAGATATTTGCAAATGACACTACAGATAAAGGGCTGGTATCCAAGATCTATAAAGAACTTCTCAAACTCAACACCCAAAAAACAAATAACCAAGTCAAAAAATGGGCAGATAACATGTCTTTTTTAAATCTTATAATAAATTTAACAAAATATGTGAAGAGTTCTATATCAAAACCTACAATTCATTGCTAGGATAAATTCAAGATGACCTAAGTAAGTTCATGAATTGGAAGACTCAGTTTCACTAAGATGTCAAGTCTCTGAAATATATCTATAGTTTCGACATAATCCAAAATAAATCCTAGTAGGTTCTTTTTGGGGGAGGAAATTTTCAAACTATTTCTAAAATCTACATGAAAGTACTAACTTATATGGAATAGCTACACATATTTGAAAAAGTTAAAGTGCTATAGTAATTGAGTTTGTTACATGCCTAAGGATAGATATATAGAGTTTAATAAATCAGAATACATCCAGCAATAGACCCACACACATATGGCCAATTGATTTTTGACAAAAGTGCCAAGTTAACTCAATAGGGTAAGAATAATCTTTTTAACAAATTATTCTGGAAAAAAAGCAACAGATAAACTTCAAATGTTTTTCTTCTACCATATACAAGTGACTTAAGATAAATCTGAGCTCTAAATGTAAGAAGTAAAACTATAAAATTTGGAGAAGTCAGAGAAATAAATCAACAGGCAGGAAAAAATACTATGTAACATTACCTCACCCTCAATGTCCACCAGTAAATCAAACCCAGAAGGGGCCCCACAACTTGAAGGACATGCATGCCTAGAGCTTGCCGATTCCTGGCAGACCTTTACTGCACAGTGCTGCTCCTTCTCACATTCCAACAGCATGGGCCCACTTTAACCTAGAAATAAAGTTTTCACACATGGACTTGGATAACAGATTTCTTGGGAGAATCTCAGTTTTAAATTGAATAGTGTCCACCCCAAAAGATTTGTCCAAGTCCTGACCCCCTAATACCTGTGACTGTGACCTTATTTAGAGATAGGGTTTTTGCAGATGTAATTGAATTAAAGATTTGGTATAAAATAATCCCTGATAAGATTAAAAATAAATAAATAAAAAGCCTGCAATTACTGGCATGTTTACATGTGAAAGGTGAAATGATATTTAAGACACAGAAATACACAAGGAAGAAGGCAATGTGAAAAGGGAAGCAGAGATTGGTGTGCTAGAGCTAAAAGCGAAGGAAAGCAAGGATTGCTGGCAACAACCAGAAGTTAGGAGAGAGGCAAAGAGAGAATTATAGCCCAGAACCTCTGGAAGGAAACCACCCTGCCTACATCTTGATTTTGGAACTTTGATCTACAGAACTATGAGAGGATACATTTCTGTTGTTTTGCAAAGTTTGTTGTAATTTGTTATACAGATCTAAAAATTATATGCACAATAAATTTATATGAATTTCCTGAAAACTTCTCACCTTATAAAGAGTCCTTAGCATTGTCAAATTCCAACCTCTTTTTCATTATATGTCTCAACTCATGTTTAATAAGATGGTGTTGGATGTTGTGTTTGCTAAGTTCTTTATGTATCTATGTAAGTTCTTTATGTACTAACCTTTTATCAGATATGTCATTTGAAAATATCTTATCCCATTCTGAAGATTGCCTTTTAGTTTTGTGATTGTTTCCTTTGCTATGCAAGGCTTTTTATTTGGTGAAGTCCCAACAGTTTATTCTTCCTTTTGTTTTACTTACCTTGGAGACATATCTAGAAAGAAGGTGCTGCAGACAATGTCAAAGAGGTTACTGCCTGAGTTCTCCTGGGATTATAATGGTTTCCTGTCTCACATTTCAGTCTTTAATCCACATTGAATTTGTTTTTTGTATGGTGTAAGAAAGTGGTCCACTTTCATTCTTTTGCATGTTGCTGTCCAGTTTTCCCAACACCATTTTTGAAGAGACTGTCTTTTGTTTTCCCATTGGTTATTCTTTCCTGTCTGTTGAAGTTTAATTGACCACACGTTGTGGATTCACTTCTGGGTTTTCTATTCTTTTGATCTATGTGTCTATTTTTGTGCCAGTACCATATAGCTTGATCACTATAGAACCCAAAAAACCCCAAATAATCCACTTTAAAAAATGAGCAGAAGACATAAATTGAATTTTTCCAAAGAAGACAACAGATGGCCAACAGACACATGAAAAGATGCTCAACATTGCTGATCATCAGCGAAATACAAATCAAAACTACAATGAAATATTACCTCACACCTGTCAGAATGGCTAAAATTTACAAAACAGGAAACAACAGGTGTTCCCAAGGATTCAGAGAAAGGGGAACCCTCTTGCACTGTTGGTGGGGATGCAAACTGGGGCAGCCACTCTGGAAAACAGTATGGAGGTTTCTCAAAAACGTTAAAACTAGAACTCCCCTATGACCCAGCAATTGCACTACTGGGTAATTAACCAAAGGATACAAAAATACTAATTCAGAGGAATACATGCACTCCAATGTTTATAGCGGCTTTATCAACAATAGCCAAATGATGGAAAAAGCCAAAATGTCCACTGATTGATGAATGTATAAAGAAGTGATATATATATATATATATATATATATATATATCTCAACCATCAAAAGTAATGAGATCTTGCTATTTGCAGTGATGTGGAATGAATATAGGAGGAAAAAAAGAATTACCAAGAAACAGACTCTTTTTTTTTTTTAATTTTCTAGACTTTTTTATTTGGTGGGGTTAATTATCTAATCTCAACTAGTCATTATTATTATTATAATTATTATTTTTTATTATGTTATGTTAGTCACCATACAGTACTTCATTAGTTTTTGACATAGTGTTCCATGATTCATTGTTTGTGTATAACACCCAGTGCTCCATGCAATATGTGCCCTCCTCAATACCCATCACTGGGTAACATCCCCAGCCCCCTCCTGAAACCCTCAGTTTGTTTCCCGGAGTCCATAGTCTCTCATGGTTTGTCTCCCTCTCTGATTTCCCCACTCTGTTCATTTTCCCTTCCTTCTCCTAATGTCCTCCATGTTATTCCTTATGTTCCACAAATAAGTGAAACCATATGATGATTGACTTTCTCTGCTTGACTTATTTCACTTAGCTTATGCTAACTGGGATTATTCCCCCCAGTTCCATCCATGTCGATGCAAATGGTGGGTATTCATCCTTTCTGATAGCTGAGTAATATTCCATTGTATATATGGACCACATCTTCTTTATTCATTCATCTGTTGAAGGACATCTTGGCTCCTTCCACAGTTTGGCTATTGTGGACATTGCTGCTATGAGCATTGGGGCCTTAACTACAGAGAACAAAGTGATGGTTATCAGATGACAGTTGAGTGGTATAGGTTAAATAGGTGATGGGGATTAAGGAATGAACTTGTGATGAGCACTGGATGTTGTATGTAAGTGTTGAATCACTAAATTCTTCACCTGAGACTAATATTAAACTGTATGTTAACTAACTGGAATTTAAATAAAACTTGAGAAAAAAAGAAAAAAAAACTAAATGTCGTACATACTGTACTAGTATAATAATTACTTAGCTACCTTCTGTGTTTCTTCTTCCTTATGATATTTTAATAACATTTACTTTTCTCTAGCTTACTTTACTGTAAGAGACAGTATGTAATATGCACAACAACAAAAAAAAGATAGGTGTTAATGGACTGTTTATGTTATCAGTAAGGCTTCCAGTCAATAGAAGGTTATTTGAAGTTGACTTTTTGGGGAATCAAAATTGTTTGTGGATTTTTGACTGCATGGAGGTTCAGTGTCCCTAACCCCCATGCTGTTCAAGGGACAACTGTATTGCAAAGCTGGAATCCTTATAAATTCCTGATGGGAATATAAAGTGGTACTGTCATTTTGCAAAGCAATCTGACAGTACTTAAAAATGTTAAACCTAAAGTTACCATATGACTTAACAAATCCACTCTTAGGTATATGCACAAAAGAATGTATAACTGGCACTGAAACAAATACATGTACACAAATGTTCATAGAAGCACTATTCAAAACAGCTAAAAGCTAGAAACAACTCAAATGTAAATCAACTGAGATGAGAAGATAGGGTAGGGCCTAACCATATAATGGGATATTCTTTAGCAGAAAGGAAAAGAATGAAGTATAAAATACTGATACATGCTACAACATCGTAAATGAATCTTGAGAACATTATGCTACCTGAAAGATGGTAAACACAAAATACACAAAAGGCCACATATTGTATGATTCCATTTATATAAAAGAATCAGAATATGCAAAGCCCAAAGATAAAAAGCAGATCAGTGGTTGCTAGTGTTCTTGGTGTAGTAGGGAATAAATAGCGACTTGTAATAGATATGTAGTTTATTTGGGGGGTGATAAAAATGTGTTGGAATTGGATAGTCGTGTTGGTAGCAAAATCTTGTGGATATGCTAAACAATACTAAATTGTACACTTTAAAATGCTAAATTCTATGGTATGTGAGTTATATCTCAATAAACAAGAGTGTGTAATTTGCAAAGAGATAGACTCATTGATTGATGGAAGGAAATATAGAACTTAGAAACACCTCCTCATAAATATGGTCACCTGATTTTTGACAAGATAACAAAAGCAATTCAATGAATAAATAAAAGTCTTTTCAACTAACAGTACTAGAGGAATTGAATGTCCATAGACAAAACAATCAACCTTGAGATCTCATAGCTTATACAAAATATTACCTCAAAATGGATCACAGACATAAATGTAAAATATAAACAAAGAATTTAGAAAATGCATAAAAGAGAAATTTCAGGATATACAACAGGTAACAAAAAGTTATTAGACTAAAAACAAAATCCATAAGAGGAGGAGTTGATAAACTGGACCTCATTAAAATTACTATCTTTTTTTTTCCTGTGAAAGACCCTGTTAAGATCATGAAAGGAAATTACATACTGGGCAGAAATATTTATAAACCACGTATTTGATAAAGGACTTATACCTGGAATATATAAACAACTCTCAAAATCCAACAGAAAAAAAAAGACATAAACCTTTAATGGAAGAGGATATACAGATGGCAAATAAGCACATGAAAATATGGTGAACATTACAAGCAGTTCGGGAAATGCAAGTTAAATTCACAATGAGATATACATGTCAGAATAACTAAAATAAGAAAAAAATACAATGCAAAATGCTTGCTAATATGTAGAGAAGCTGGATCATTCTCACTTTACTGGTAGAAATTCAAAATTGTATAGCCACTCTAGAAACAGAGAGCTTATTTAAAATTTAAACATATAACTACTATACTAATCAGAAATTGCATTCTTGGGCATTATCCCAAAGATATGAGAACTGTATGTTTACACAAAAACTATGAATGTCTAGAGCATAGTTATTTATGATAGCCCAACAACTGGAAAAACAAACCAACAAAACTAGATGCCCTTCAACCAGTGCCTTATTAAACAAACCAGGATGCCTCTAAACCACGGAATACTACTCAGAAAAAAAGGAGCTAAATATATTATTGTTTATTTAAATTCCAGTTAGTAAACATACAGTGTAATATAAATTTCAAGTGGGGGCACCTGGGTGGCTCAGTTGGTTAAGCACCTGCCTTCGGCTCAGGTCATGATCCTGGAGTCCCAGAATCGAGTCCCAGGATTGAGTCCCGTATCAGGCTCCCTGCTCAGCAGCGAGTCTGCTTCTCCCTCTGACCCTCACCCCTCTCATGCTCTCTCTATCTCTCATTCTCTCTCTCAGATAAATAAATAAAATCTTTAAAAAATATATAAATTTCAAGTGTACAATATAGTGATTCAACACTTCCATACAACACCGATTGCTCATCACAAGTGCCCTCCTTAATCCCCATCACCTATTTAACCAATCCCCCACCCAATGCCCCTCTTGTTCTTTATAGTTAAGAGACTGTTTCTTGACTTATTTCAGTTAGCCTAATACTCTCTAACTCCATCCACATTGTTACAAATGGCAAGATTTTATTCTTTTTATGGCTGAGTAATATTCCACTGCGTGTGTGTGTGTGTGTGTGTGTATAATATATATATATGTATATATAAATATGAATGTATAATATATATATGAAAGAATAAAGAAAAAATGACATACACACACACACACACACACACACACACACACACACACACATACTACTTCTTTATCCACCCATGAGCTGATGGACATGGGCTGTTTCCATAATTTAGCTATTATAGATGCTGCTGCTCTAAACATTGGGGTGCATGTACCCCTTCAAATTAGTATTTTTGTATCCTTTGGATAAATACCCAGTAGTGCAATTGCTAAATCATAGGGTAATTCTATTTTTAACTTTTTTAGTAGCTTCCATACTGTTTTCCAGAGTGGCTGCACATGGAAAGTTTGCATTCTTACCAACTGTACAGGATTCCCTTTGCCACATCCTCACCAACACCTGATGTTTCTTGCCCTGTTGATTTTAGCCATTATGGCAAATGTGAAGATATATCTTGTAGTTTTCCATTGTTGTTGTTGTCTGTATTTCCATGATGATCAGTAACGTTGAGCATCTTTTCATGTGTCTGTTGCCATGTATATTTCTTCTTTGGAAAAAAAATGTCCATTCATGTCTTCTGCCTAGCTTTTAATTTGATTATTCGTTTTCTGGGAGTTGAGTTGTATGTTCTTTATAGATTTTGGACACTAACCCTTATCAGACATATCATTTGCAAATATCTTCTCCCATTCTGTAGGTTGCCTTTTAGTTTTGTTGTTTCCTTCACTGTGCAAAAGCTTTTTGTTCTGACGAAGTCCCACTAGTTTATTATTGCTTTTCTTTCTCATACCTCAGGAGACATGTCTAGAAAGAAGTTGCAATATCAAAGAGATTACTGCTCACATTCTCCTCTAGAATTTTGATTTTTTTTTGTCTTACATTTAGGTCTTTAGTCCATTTTGAATTTATTTTTGTGTATTGTGTAAAAAAGTGATCCATTTACATTCTTTTCCATGTTGCTGTCCAGTTTACCCAACACCATCTGTTGAAGAGACTCTTTTTTCTATTGGCTATTCTTTCTTGCTTTGCCAAAGATTAATTGACCATATAGATGTGGGCTCATTTCTGGGATGTCTATTCTATTCTAGTGATCCATTTTTCTATTTCTGTGCCAGTACGATACTGTTTTGATTACTATAGCTTTATAATATAACTTGAATTCAGGAACTGTAATGCCTCCAGCTTTGCTTTTTTTCTTCAAGGTTGCTTTGGTTATTCCGGGTCTTTTATGGTTCCATAGAGATTTTAAGATTGTTTGTTCTAGCTCCGTGAAAAATGCTATTATTATTTGGATAGGGATTACATTAATTGTGAAGATTGCTTTCAGTTTTATAGAAACATTATTTTTTTTTCCAATCCATGAGCATGGAATGTCTTTCCATTTAGTTGTGTTCTCTTCAGTTTCTTTCATCAGTATTTTAGTTTTCAGATTACAAGTCTTTCATCACTTTAAGATTTATTCCTAGATATCTTGTGGTTTTGGGTGCAATTGTAAATGGGATTGATTCCTTAAATTCTCTTTCTGCTGCTTCATTTTTAGTGTGTAGAAACAGAACAGATTTCTGAACATTGATTTTATATCTTTGAACTTTAATGAATTCATCTGTCAGTTCTAGCAGTTTTCTGGTGGAGTATTTAGGGTTTTCTATACAGAGTATCATGTCTTCAGCAAATAGTGAAATTTTTACTTTTTCCTTGCTAATTTGGATGTTTTTATTTCTTTTTATTGTCTGATTGTTGGGGCTAATACTTCCAGTACTACGATAAATAACCGGGGAGAAGATGGAGATCCCTGTCTTATTCCTAACAATTAAGTAAAAGCTCTCAAATTTTCCCCATTGAGGATAATATTAGCTGTGGTAGTTTGGTATATGACCTTTATTATGTTGATGTATGTTCCCTATGTCCCTACTTTGTTGAGGGCTTACATCATGAATGGAAACTGTACTTTGTCAGATGCCTTTTCTGCATCGACTGAGAGGAGCATATGTTTATTTTTTATTTTTTATTGTTATGTTAATCACAATACATTACATCATTAGTTTTTGATGTAGTGTTCCATGATTCATTGTTTGTTCATAACACCCAGTGTTCTACACAGAACGTGCCCTCTTTAATACCCATCACCAGGCTAACTCATCCCCCCAACACCCTCCACTCTAGAACCCTCAGGGTGTTTTTCAGAGTCCATCATCTCTCATGGTTCATCTCCCCCTCCAATTTGCCCCCATTCATTTTCCCCACCTGCTATCTTCTTTTCTTTTTATCTTAACATATATTCGATTATTGTTTCAGAGGTACAGATCCGTGATTCAACAGTCTTGCACAATTCACAGCACTCACCATAGCACATACCCTCCCCAATGTCTATCACACAGCCACCCATCCCTCCCAAGTCCCGCCACTCCAACAACCCTCAGTTTGTTTCCTGAGATTAAGAATTCCTCATATCAGTGAGGACCTATGATACATGTCTTTCTCTGATTGACTTATTTCACTCAGCATAACACCCTCCAGTTCAATCCACGTCCTTGCAAATGGCAAGATCGCATAACTTTTGATGGCTGCATAATATTCCACTGTGTATATATACCACTTCTTCTTTATCCATTCATCTGTTGATGGACATTTTGGCTCTTTCCACAGGTTGGCTATTGTGGACATTGCTGCTATAAACATCAAGGTGCATGTAGCACTTCGAATCCCTACATTTGTATCTTTGGGGTAAATATCCCGTAGTGTAATTGCTGGATCGTATGGTAGCTGTACTTTCAACTTTTTGAGGAACCTCCATACTGTTTTCCAGAGTGATTGCAACAGTTTGCATTCCCACCAACAGTGTACTAGGGTGCACCTTTCTCCACATCCCCGCCAATATCTGTAATTTCCTGACTTGTTAATTTTAGCCATTCTGACTGGTGTGAGGTGGTTATCTCACTGAGGTTTTGATTTGGATTTCCCCGATGCTGAGCGATGTTGAGCACTTTTTCATGTGTCTGTTGGCCATTTGGATGTCTTCTTTGGAAAAATGTCTGTTCATGTCTTCTGCCCATTTCTTGATTGGATTATTTGTTCTTTGGGTGTTGAGTTTGATAAATTCTTTATAGATTTTGGGTACTAGCTCTTTATCTGATATGTCCATTGCAGATACTTTCTCCTATTCTGTCGGTAGTCTTTTGCTTTTGTTGACTGTTTCTTTTGCTGTGCAAAAGCTCTTTATCTTGATGAAATCCCAATAGTTCATTTTGCCCTTGCGTTCCTTGCCTTTAGTGGTCTTTCTAGGAAGAAGTTGCTGTGGCTGAGGTCGAAGAGGTTGCTGCCTGTGTTCTCCTTTAGGTTTGGATGGACTCCTGTCTCACGTTTAGGTCTTTCAACCATTTGGAGTCTATTTTTGTGTGTGGTGTAAGGAAATGGTCCACTTTCATTCTTCTGCATGTGGTTGTCCAATTTTCCCAACACCATTTGTGGAAGAGACTGTCTTTTTTCCATTGGACATTCTTTCCTGCTTTGTCAAAGATGAGTTGACCATAGAGTGGAGGGTATATTTCTAGGCTCCCTATTCTGTTCCATTGATCTATGTGTATGTTTTTGTGCCAGTACCATACTGTCTTGATGATGACAGCTTTGTAATAGAGCTGGAAGTCCGGAATTGTGATGCCGCCAGCTTTCCTTTTCCTTTTCAACATTCCTCTGCCTATTCGGGGTCTTTTCTGGTTCCATACAAATTTTAGGATTATGTGTTCCATTTATTTGAAAAAAATTGATTGGTATTTTGATGGGAATTGCATTGAATGTGTAGATGGCTTTGGATAGCATTGACATCTTCACAATGTTTGTTCTTCCAATCCATGAGCATAGAACGTTTTTCCATTACTTTGTGTCTTCCTCAATTCCTTTCATGAGTATTTTATACTTTCCTGAATACAGATCCTTTGCCTCTTTGGTTAGATTTATTCCTAGGTATCTTATGGTTTTGGGCGCAATTGTAAATGGGATTGACTCCTTAACTTCTCTCTCTTCTGTCTTGTTGTTGGTGTATAGGAATGCCACTGATTTCTGTGCATTGATTTTTTATCCTGCCACTTGACTGAATTCCTGTAGGAGTTCTAGCAGTTTTGGGTAGGGTCATTTGGGGTTTCCACATAAAATATATCATCTTCAAAGAGTGAGAGTTTGACTACCTCTTTGCCAATTTAGATGCCGTTGATTTTTTTTGTTGTCTATGGCTAGGACTTCTAATACTATGTTGAATAGCAGTGGTGATAGTGGACATCCCTGCCGCTTTCCTGACCTTAGGGGGAAAGCTCTCAGTTTTTAGCCACTGAGAATGATATTCGCTGTAGGTTTTTCATAGATGGCTTTTATGATATTGAGGTAGGTACCCTTGATCCCTCTACTCTGAAGAGTTCTGGTCAAGAAAGGATGCTGTACTTTGTCAAATCCTTTTTCTTCATCTATTGAGAAGATCATATGATTCTTGTTCTTTCTTTTGTTAATGTATTGTATCACGTTGATTGATTTGTGGATGTTGAACCAAACTTGCTGCCCAGGGATAAATCCCAGTTGGTCATTGTGAATAATCCTTTTAATGTACTGTTGGATCCTATTGGCTAGTATTTTGGTGAGAATTTTTGCATCCATGTTGATCAAGGATATTGGTCTATAATTCTCCTTTTTGATGGGATCTTTGTCTGGTTTTGACATCAAGGTAATGGTGGCTCATAAAATGAATTTGGAAGTTTTCCTTCCATTTCTATTTTTTGGAAGAGTTTCAGGAGAGTAGGTATTAATTCTTCCTTAAATGTTTGGTAGAATTCCCCTGGGAAGCCATCTGACCCGGGGCTTTTTTTCTTGGGAGAGTTTTGATGACTGTTTCAATTTCCTTAGTGGTTATAGGTCTATTCAGGTTTTCTATTTCTTCCTGGTTCAATTTTGGTTGTTGGTACATCCCTAGGAATGCAACCATTTCTACCAGGATAACTAATTTGCTGGCATAGAGTTGCTCATAATATGTTCTTATACTTGTTTGTAATTCTTTGGTGTTGGTTGTGATCTCTCCTCTTTCCTCATGATTTTGTTGATTTGGGTCATTTCTCTTTTCTTTTTGATAAGTCTGGCCAGGGGTTTATCAATCTTGTTAATTCCTTCAAAGAACCAGCTCCTAGTTTCGTTGATGTGTTCAATTGTCCTTTTGGTTTCTATTTCATTGATTTCTGCTCTGATCTTTATTATTTCTCTTCTGCTGGGTTTAGGCTTCATTTGCTCTTTTTTTTTCTAGTTCCTTTAGGTGTAGGGTTAGGTTGTGTATTTGAGACCTTTCTTGTTTCTTGAGAAAGGCTTGTATTGCTATATGCATTCCTCTTAGGACTGCCTTTGCTGCATCCCAAAGATTTTGGACAGTTGTGTTTTCATTTTCATTGGTTTCCATGAATTTTTTAAATTTGTCTTTCATTTCCTGGTTGACCCATTCATTCTTTAGTAGGATGCTCTTTAGCCTCCATGTACTTGAGTTCTTTCTGACTTTCCTCTTGTGATTGAGTTCTAGTTTCAAAGCATTGTGGTCTGAAAATATGCAAGGAATAATCCCAATATTTTGGTAGTGGTTTAGACTTGATTTGTGATCTAGGATGTGATCTATTCTGGAGAATGTTCCATGGGCACTAGAGAAGAATGTGTATTCTGTTGCTTTGGGATGGAATGTTCTGAATATGTCTGTGAAGTCCATTTGGTCCAGTGTGTCATTTAAAGTCTTTGTTTCCTTGTTGATCTTTTGCTTAGATGATCTGTCCATTTCAGTCAGGGGGGTGTTAAAGTCCCCCACTATTATTCTGTTGTCAATGTGTTTCTTTGTTTTTGTTATTAATTGCCTTCTATAATTGGCTGCTCCCATGTTAGGGGCATAGATATTTACAGTTGTTAGATGTTCTTGTTGGATAGACGCTTTAAGTAGGATATAGTGTCCTTCCTCATCTCTTATTACAGTCTTTGTTTTAAAATCTAGTTTGTCTGATATAAGGATTGCCACCCCAGCTTTCTTTTGGTGTCCATTAGCATGGGTAACATGCTTTGCGCCCCCTCACTTTCAATGTGTGGGTGTCTTTGGGTCTAAAATGAGTCTCTTGCAGACAGCATATTGATGGGTCTTGTTTTTTAATCCAATCTGATAGCCTGTGTCTTTTGATTGGGGCATTTAGCCCAATTACATTCAGGGTAACTATTGAAAGATAAGAATTTAGTGCCATTGTATTGCCTGTATGTGTCTGTTACTGTATATTGTCTGTGTTCCTTTCTGATCTATGCTGCTTTTAGGCTCTCTCTTTGTTTACAGGACCCCTTTCAAGATTTCTTGTAGGGCTGGTTTCGTGGTTGCAAATTCCTTTAGTTTTTGTTTTTTCTGGAAGCTTTTTACCTCTCCTTCTATTTTCAATGATAGCCTACCTGGATATAGTATTCTTGGCCGCATATATTTGTCATTTAGTGCTCTCAATATATCATGCCAGTCCGTTCTGGCCTACCAGGTCTCTGTGGATAGGTCTGTTGCCAATCTTATGTTTCTACCATTATAGATTACATATCTCTTCTCACGAGCTGCTATCAAGATTTTCTCTTTTTCTCTGAGACTCATTAAGTTTTACTACTAGATGTCGGGGTGTTGACCTATTTTTATTGATTTTGAGAGGGGTTCTCTGTACCGCCTGGATTTTGATGCCTGTTTCCTTCCCCACATTAGGGAAGTACTCTGCTCTAATTTCCTCCAATATACCTTCTGCCTCTCTCTCTCTTTCTTCTTCTTCTGCGATCCCAATTATTCTAATGTTGTTTCATCTTATCATATTGCTTATCTCTCGAATTCTGCCCTCGTGATCCAGTAGTTTTTTATCTCTCTTTTTCTCAGCTTCTTTATTTTCCATCATTTGGTCTTCTATATCGCTGATTCTCTCTTCTGCCTCATTTATCCTAGCAGTTAGTGCCCCATCTTTGATTGCACCTCATTAATAGCCTTTTTGATTTCAACTTGGTTAGATTTTAGTTCTTTTATTTCTCCAGGCAGAGTTTCTCTAATAACCTCCATTCTTTTTTCAAGCCCAGCTAGTATCTTTAAATTCATGATTCTGAACTCTAGGTCCGACATAACTGTCCATATTGAGTAGGTCCCTGGCAGATGGTACTACCTCTTGTTCTTTTTGTTGATTTGATTTTTTCCATCTTGTCATTTTGTCCAGAGGAGTATAGATGAATGAAGGGATGGCATATGACTGTAAAGATAAAAAGTATAAAAAATATGTAAAAGTAATTGATATGATAAGTTGTTTGAAAAAAGAAGAGTATTTAAAAAAAAGAAAAGAAAAGGGAGAGAATATGATCAGGCAGGAGATTAGAACAAAGTCATTCACTAGAGATTTAGGGTATATTTTGATCTGTTAGAAGTAACTTTATTGCAAAATTTAAAGAGAGAACAACTTACATATATATGCCAAAAATAAGGGTAACTACTATGAAGAGATAGAATATGACTCTAAAAATGAAAAATACAATTTTTTAAAAAAAGGGATTGATAAGATGTTGGTTGAAAAAGGGAAAAAGAAAAGTTAAAAAAATTAACTCTGAAAGACTAAAGAATCATGGTAAAAAAGCCATGAATTCTATGTGCAGTATTTCCCTAGTGCTGGAGTTCTGCAGTTCTCATTAATCTGATAAACTTGGTCTTGGGGGGCAGTTCTTGCTGATCTTCTGGGGCAGGGGTCTGTTGCCGTGGTTCCCAAATGTCTTTGGTGGAGGCGGAATTGCCCCTCCCTTGCAGGTCCGCGCTAAATAATCTGCTCAGGTTTGCTATACGGAGCTTTTGTTCCCTGCAAGCTTTCCCTATAGCTTGGAGGACGAGAGTGAAAATGGCGGCCTCCCATTCTCTGCCCTGGAGGAGCTGAGAACTCGCGACCCCACTCCTCAGTGCGCCGCCAGAGAAAAGCAGTCATTCACTCCCATCTCCCCTGTCTCCAGCTGCACTCTGTGCTCACCCAGCCTGTGATTGAGTGTTTCTATCTCTGGCACCTGACTCTGTGGAGTCTCCAAACCCAGCAGATCCCTGAGGTGTGCTCCTGTGCCGTTCCTCCCGGGGGAGGTAGGGGAATCTCCCTGGATCTGCCGCTTTTTGGGTCCCTGCTGGAGGAGCAGTGGCCCGACTGTGCCGCGGATCACAGTTTATGGCAACCCCGAGCTGAGAGCCCATGCCTCTGCTCCGTCTCTGCAGCCGGCTTCCCTTCTCAGATACCTGGGAGCTCTGCCGTACTCAGGCACCCCCTAGTCTTTCTGTGACCCGGAGGGTCCTGAGACCACACTGTCCGGTGAGGGTTCCACCCTGCTTATACACTACAACGACATCCCTCAGCAGAGCCGACTTCTAAAAGTTCAGATTTTGTGCGCTGCTGCTCTATCACTTGCCAGAAGTGGCAGACGGAGGCCCCCTCCCCCGCTGTCTATCCTCCCAAATATCACCTTGGATTCACTTCTCTGCGCATCCTACCTTCCAGAAAGTGGTCGCTTTTCTGTTCAGAGAGTTGTTGCTATTCTTTTCTTTGATCTCCTGTTGAGTCCGTAGGTGTTCAGAATGGTTTGATCCTTATCCAGCTGAATTCCTGAGACCAGACGAAATCCAGGTCTCCTACTCCTCTGCCATCTTGCACCACCCCCTCTCTGTTCTTTATTAAGTCTGGCTAGGGATTTATTGATTTTATTAATTTTTTCCAAGAGCCAGGTCCTGTTTTTATTGATCAGTTGTATTTTTTATTAGTCTCTACGTCATTTATTACTGCTCTAATAGTTACTATTCCCTTCCCTCTGCTGGCTTTAGGTTTCATTTTTTTCTTTTTCTAGCTCCTTTAGGTGTAATGTTAGGTTATTTATTTGAGATTTTTCTTGCCTCTTAATGTAGTCCTGTATTGGTACATACCTTCCTGTTAGAACTGCTTTGCAGCATTTTAGAGGTTTTAGATCATTATGTTTTCATTTTCACGTATTGCCATGTGTTTTTTTATTTCTTCTTTTTTTTAATTTTTTATTGTTATGTTAATCACCATATATTACATTATTTGTTTTGGTGTAGTGTTCCATGATTCATTGTTTGTTCATAACACCCAGTGCTCCATGCAGAATGTGCCCTCTTTAATACCCATCAACAGGCTAAACCATCCCCCTACCTTCCTCCCCTCTAGAACCCTCAGTTTGTTTTTCAGAGTCCATCATCTCTCCCGGTTCGTCTCCCCCTCTGACTTACTCCCCTTCATTCTTCCTCTCCTGCTATCTTCTTCTTTTTCTTTTTTCTTAAAATATGTTGCGTTATTTGTTTCAGAAGTACAGATCTGTGATTCAACAGTCTTGCACAATTCAAAGCGCTCACCGTAGCACATACCCTCCCCTAAGGCTATGACCCAGCCACCCCCATCCCTCCCACCCCCAACCACTCCAGTAACACTCAGTTTGTTCCTGAGATTAAGATTTCCACATATCAGTGAGGTCATATGATACATGTCTTTCTCTGATTGACTTATTTCACTCAGCATAACACCCTCCAGTTCCATCCACATCGTTGCAAATGGCAAGATCTCATTCCTTTTGATGGCTGCATAATATGCCATTGTGTATATATACCACATCTTCTTTATCCATTCATCTGTCGATGGACATTTGGCTCTTTCCACAGTTTGGCTATAGTGGACATTGCTGCTATAAACATTGGGGTGCACGTACCCCTTCGGGTCCCTACATTTTTATCTTTGTGGTAAATACCCAGAAGTGCAATTGCTGGATCGAATGGTAGCTCTAATTTCAACTGTTTGAGGAACCTCCATACTGTTTTCCAGAGTGGTTGCACCAGCTTGCATTCCCACCAACAGTGTAGGAGGGTTCCCCTTTCTCCACATCCCCGCCAACATCTGTCGTTCCCTGACTTGTTAATTTTAGCCATCCTGACAGGTGTGAGGAGGTATCTCATTGAGGTTTTGATTTGGATTTCCCTGACGCCGAGAGATGTTGAGCACTTTTTCATGTGCCTGTTGGCCATTTGAATGTCTTCTTTGGAAAAATGTCTGTTCATGTGTTCTGCCCATCTCTTGATTGGATTATTTGTTCTTTGGGTGTTGAGTTTGATAAGTTCTTTATAGATTTTGGATACTAGCCCTTTATCTGATATGTCATTTGCAAATATTTTCTCCCATTCTGTCGGTTCTCTTTTGGTTTTATGGAGTGTTTCTTTTGCTGTGCAAAAGCTTTTTGTCTTGATGAAATCCCAATAGATCATTTTTGCCCTGGCTTCCCGTGCCTTTGGTGATGTTTCTAGGAAGAAGTTGCTGCGGCTGAGGTCGAAGAGGTTGCTACCTGTGTTCTCCTTTAGGATTTTGATGGACTCCTGTCTCACGTTTAGGTCTTTCAACCATTTGGAGTCTATTTTTGTGTGTGGTGTAAGGAAATGGTCCACTTTCATTCTTCTGCATGTGGTTGTCCAATTTTCCCAACACCATTTGTTGAAGAGACTGTCTTTTTTCCATTGGACATTCTTTCCTGCTTTGTCAAAGATAAGTTGGCCATAGAGTGGAGGGTCCATTTCTGGGGTCTCTATTCTGTTCCATCGATCTATGTGTCTGTTTTTGTGCCAATACCATACTGTCTTGATGATGACAGCTTTGTAATAGAGCTGGAAGTCGGGAATTGTGATGCCGCCAGCTTTGCTTTTCTTTTACAATATTCCTCTGGCTATTCGGGGTCTCTTCTGGTTCCATACAAATTTTAGGATGATTTGTTCCATTTCTTTGAAAAAAGTGGATGGTATTTTGATGGGGATTGCATTGAATGTGTAGATTGCTCTAGGTAGCATTGACATCTTCACAATGTTGGTTCTCCCAATCCATGAGCATGGAACGTTTTTCCATTTCTTTGTGTCTTCTTCAATTTCTCTCATGAGTATTTTATAGTTTTCTGGGTACCTATCCTTTGCCTCTTTGGTTAAATTTATTCCTAGGTATCTTATGGTTTTGGGTGCAATTGTGAATGGGATCGACTCCTTGATTTGTCTCTCTTCTGTCTTGTTGTTTGTGTATAGGAATGCCACTGATTTCTGTGCATTGATTTTCTAGCCTGCTACTTGACTGAATTCCTGTATGAGTTCTAGCAGTTTTGGGGTGGAGTCTTTTGGGTTTTCCACATACAGTATCATATCATCTGCAAAGAGTGAGAGTTTGACTTCCTCTTTGCCGATTTGGATGCCTTTGATTTCTTTTTGTTGTCTGATTGCTGTGGCTAGGACTTCTAATACTATGTTGAATAGCAGTGGTGAGAGTGGACATCCCTGCCGCGTTCCTGACCTTAGGGGAAAAGCTCTCAGCTTTTCCCCATTGAGAATGATATTCGCTGCAGGTTTTTCGTAGATGGCTTTTATGATATTGAGGTATGTACCCTCTATCCCTATACTCTGAAGAGTTTTGATCAAGAAAGGATGCTGTACTTTGTCAAATGCTTTTTCTGCATCTATTGAGAGGATCATACGATTCTTGTTCTTTCGTTAATGTATTGTATCACGTTGATTGATTTGCTGATGTTGAACCAGCCTTGCAGCCCAGGGATAAATCCCACTTGGTCGTGGTGAATAATCCTTTTAATGTACTGTTGGATCCTATTGGCTAGTATTTTGGTGAGAATTTTTGCATCCATGTTCATCAAGGATATTGGTCTGTAGTTTTCCTTTTTGATGGGGTCTTTGTCTGGTTTTGGGATCAAGGTAATGGTGGCCTCATAAAATGAATTTGGAAGTTTCCCTTCTATTTCTTTTTTGGACCAATTTCAGGAGAATAGGTATTAATTCTTCTTTAAATGTCTGATAGAATTCCCCTGGGAAGCCATCTGGCCCTGGGCTTTTGTTTCTTGGGAGATTTTTGATGACTGCTTCAATTTCCTTAGTGGTTATAGGCCTTTCAGGTTTTCTGTTTCTTCCTGGTTCAATTTTGGTAGTTGATACATCTCTAGGAATGCACCCATTTCTTCCAGGTTATCTAATTTGCTGGCATAGAGTTGCTCATAATATGTTCTTATAAGTGTTTGTATGTCTTTGGTGTTGGTTGTGATCTCTCCTCTTTCATTCATGATTTTGTTGATTTGGGTCATTTCTCTTTTCTTTTTGATCAGTCTTGGTCAGGAGTTTATCAATCTTGTTAATTCTTTCAAAGAACCAGCTCCTAGTTTCGTTGATTTGTTCTACTCTTCTTTTGGTTTCTAGTTCATTGATTTCTGCCCTGATCTTTATTATCTCTCTTCTCCTGCTGGGTTTAGGCTTTATTTGCTGTTCTGTCTCCAGCTCCTTTAGGTGTAGGGTTAGGTTGTGTATTTGAGACCTTTCTTGTTTCTTGAGAAAGGCTTGTATTGCTATATACTTTCCTCTCAGGACTGCCTTTGCTGTATCCCAAAGATTTTGGACAGTTGTGTTTTCATTTTCATTGGTTTCCATGAATTTTTTAAATTCTCCTTTCTTTTCCTGGTTGACCCATTCATTCTTTAGTAGGATGCTCTTTAGCCTCCATGTATTTGAGTTCTTTCCGACTTTCCTCTTGTGATTGAGTTCTAGTTTCAAAGCATTGTGGTCTGAAAATATGCAGGGAATGATCCCTATCTTTTGGTACCGGTTGAGACCTGATTTGTGACCTAGGATGTGATCAATTCTGGAGAATGTTCCATGGGCACTAAAGAATGTGTATTCCGTTGCTTTGGGGTGGAATGTTCTGAATGTCTGTGAAGTCCATTTGGTCCAGTGTGTCATTTAAAGTCTTTATTTCCTTGTTGATCTTTTGCTTAGATGATCTGTCCATTTCAGTCAGGGGGGTGTTAAAGTCCCCCACTATTATTATATTGTTGTCAATGTGTTTCTTTGCTTTTGTTATTAATTGCCTTATATAATTGGCTGCCCCCATTTTCAGGGCATAGATATTTACAATTGTTAGATCTTCTTGTTGGATAGACCCTTTAAGTAGGATATAGTGTCCTTCCTCATCTCTTATTACAGTCTTTGTTTTAAAATCTAATTTGTCTGATATAAGGATTGCCACCCCAGCTTTCTTTTGGTGTCCATTACCATGGTAAATGGTTTTCCACCCCGTCACTTTCAATCTGGGGGAGTCTTTGGGTCTAAAATGAGTCTCTTGCAGACAGCATATTGATGGGTCTTGCTTTAAAATCCAATCTGATAGCCTGTGTCTTTTGATTGGGGCATTGAGACCATTTACATTCAGGGTAACTATTGAAAGGTATGAATTTAGTGCCATTGTATTGCCTGTAAGGTGACTGTTACTGTATGTTGTCTGTGTTCCTTTCTGATCTTTGCTGCTTTTAGGCTCTCTCTTTGCTTAGAGGACCCCTTTCAATATTTCTTGGAAGGCTGGTTTCGTGTTTGCAAATTCCTTTAGTTTTTGTTTGTTCTGGAAGCTTTTTATCTCTCCTTCTATTTTCAATGACAGCCTAGCTGGATATAGTATTCTTGGCTGCATATTTTTCTTGTTTAGTGCTCTGAAGATATCATGGCAGTCCTTTCTGCCCTGCCAGGTCTCTGTGGAAAGGTCTGTTGCCAGTCTAATATTTTTACCATTGTAGGTTACATATCTCTTCTCCCGAGCTGCTTTCAGGATTTTCTCTTTGTCTCTGAGACTCGTAAGTTTTACTATTTGATGTCGGGGTGTTGACCTGTTAGTATTGATTTTGAGAGGGGTTCTCTGTGCCTCCTGGATTTTGATGCCTGTTTCCTTTCCCACATTAGGGAAGTTCTCTGCTATTATTTGCTCCAATATACCTTCTGCCCCTCTCTCTCTTTCTTCTTCTTCTGGGATCCCAATTATTCTAATGTTGTTTTGTCTTATCATATCACTTATCTTTCGAATTCTGCCCTCGTGATCCTGTAGTTGTTTCTCCCTCTTTTTCTCAGCCTCTTTATTTTCCATCATTTGGTCTTCTATATCACTGATTCTCTCTTCTGCCTCATTTATCCTAGCAGTTAGTTCCCCCATTTTTGATTGCACCTCATCAATAGCCTTTTTGATTTCGACTTGGTTAGATTTTAGTTCTTTTATTTCTCTAGAAAGGGTTTCTCTAATAACTTCCACGCTTTTTCAAGCCCAGGTAGTATCTTTAAAGTCATGATTCTGAACTCTAGGTCCGACATCATACTAATGTCAGTATTGAGTAGGTCCCTGGCTGACGGTACTACCTCTTGTTCTTTTTGCTGAGGTGATTTCTTTCGTCTTGTCATTTTGTCCAGAGGAGAATAGATGAATGAGAGAACAAAATGCTAACAGGTGTACAACGTCCCCAGCAAATATACTGTATACAAATGAGAAAAGACCTGAAACCAGGGGAAAAGAAAGGGAAAGAAAGAAAAAAGAAAGAGAAAAAAAAAGAAAAAAAGATAAAAACAAAAACAGAACAATACAAAAAAAGCAGAACGTGATCAAATATGATCAGGCTAGTTCATCGATCAGTGCCACACACTAGATTTTGGGCGTATTTTGTTCTGTTAGAAAAAAGTGCCTCCTAAAATTTTAAAGGAAGAAAGACATATATGTACAAAATAAGGGTTGATACAATGAAGGGATAGAAGATGACTGTAAAGATGAAAATTATAAAAGATTTTATAAAAGGACTTGATAAGATAAGTTGTTTGAAAAAAGAAAGAAGATTTAAAAAAAGAAAAGAAAAAAGGGAGAGAATGTGATCAGGCAGGAGACTAGAACAGAGCCATACACTAGTGATTTAGGGTATATTTTGATCTGTTAGAAGAAACTGTATCTCAAAATTTAAAGAGAGCACAACTTATATATATATGCCAAAAATAAGGGTAACTACTATGAAGGGATAAAATATGACTCTAAAAATGAAAAATAAAAAATGTTTTTCTTTTAGAAGAGATTGATAAGATGTTGGTTGAAAAAGGGAAAAAGAAAAAAAAAACAGTTAACAAAAATTAACTTTGATGAACTAATGAATCATGGTAAAAAAAAAAGCCATGAATTCTATGTGCAGTATTCCCCTAGCGCTGGAGTTCTCCCGTTTTTCTTGATCGGTAAACTTGGTCTGGGCTTGTTGGCTGTTCGTGCTGATCTTCTGGGGGAGGGGCCTGTTGCTGTGGTTTCCAAATATCTTTGCCGGAGGCTGAATTGCCCCGCCCTTGTCGGTCCGGGCTAAGCAACCTGCTCGGGTTTGATCTCAGGAGCTTTTGTTCCCTGCAAGCTCTCCGTACAGCCTTGGAGGACCAGGGCAAAAATGGTGGCCTCCCAATCTCCACCCAGAGGAGCCAAGAACTCGGGGCCCCGCTCCTCAGTGCGCCCACAGATAAAAGCAGTCACTCCCTTGTCCCCGGTCTCCGGCCGCTCTCCGTGCTCACCCGCCCTGTGACCAAGAGTTGCCCTCTCTGGCACCCGACGCCGTGTGGAGTCTCCAAACCCAGCAGATCCCTGCGGTGTGTTCCCGCGCCGCTCCTCCCCGGGAAGGAAGGGGAGTCTCCCCGGATCTGCCACCTGTTGGGTCCCTGTTGGAGGAGCAGTGTCCCGACTGGGCCGCGGATCACAGTTTATGGCCATCCCAAGCTGCGAGCCCGCGCCTCAGCTCCGTCTCTGCAGCCGGCTTCCCCGCTCCGATACCCGGGAGCTCTGCCGCACTCAGGCACCCCCGGTCTTTCTGTGACCCCCAAGGGTCCTGAGACCACACTGTCCCGGGAGGATTCCACCCCCTGCTTAGCCACTGCAGCGACGTCCCTCAGCGGAGCCGACTTCTAACAGTTCCGATTTTGTGCTCCGGGCTCTAGCACTTGCCAGAAGCAGCCGGCGGAGGCCCCTCCCCCGCCGTCTATCCTCCCAAATATCGCCCCGGATTCACTTCTCCACACGTCCTACCTTCCAGTAAGTGGTCGCTTCTCTGTTCAGATAGTTGTTGCTACTCTCCTCTTTGATCTCCTGTTGAGTTCGTAGGTGTTCAGAATGGTTTGATCCCTATTCAGCTGAATTCCTGAGACCAGACAAAATCTAGGTCTCCTACTCCTCCGCCATCTTGCTCCGCCCCCCTGTTTTTTTTTTCTTATTTGATTTCCTGGTTATCCCATTCATTGTTTGTAGCATGTTGTTTAACCGCCATTTATTTGTGGTCTTTCCTGATTTTTCCTTGGCTTGTCTTCCAGTTTCATAGCATTGTATTCAGAAAAGATGCATGGGATGACTTTAACATTTTTGTATTTGTTCAGACCTGTTTTGCGACCTGGTATGTAATCTATTCTGAAGAATGTCCCATGTACACTTAAAAAGAATGTGTATTCTGCTGCTTTAGGATGAAATGTTCTGAATATATCTGCTAAGCCCAACTGGTCCAGTGTGTCACTCAAAGCCATTGTGTCCTTGTTTATTTTTTGTTTAGATCATATGTCCATTGATATAAGTGGAGTGTTGAAGTCCTCTACTATTATTGTATTATTATCAATTAGTACTTTTATGTTTGCTTTTAATTGTTTTATATACTTGGTTGCTCCAATGTTTGGTGCATAAATATTTATAATTGGTATAATTTCTTGTCAGATTGTCCCCCTTTATGATATAATGGTTTTCTTTGTCTCTTGTTACAGCCTTTGTTTTAAAGTCTACTTTGTCCAATGTATGTATTGCTACTCTGGCTTCCTTTGGCCATCCATTTCCATGATAAATTTTTCTCCATATCCTCCCTTACAATCTTCAGTTGTCTTTAGGTCTAAATTGAGTTTCATAAAATAAAATAAAAAGTAAAATAAGGTAAGATAAGATAATAAAATAAAGTAAAATAAGATAAGAAAAGATAATAAAATAAAATAAAGAGTTTCTTGTAGGAAGCTTAAAGATTTTTTTTTACCCATTCTGGCCCCCTATGTCTTTTGATTGTTGCAGTCAGTCCATTTACATTCAAATTAATTATTGATAAATATGTATTTGTAATATTTTATTACTCATTTTGTTACTGTTTCTGGAAATTTTCTCTGATCCTTTTTTCTCTTTTTCACTTTTGGTCTCTTCCAGTCAAAGAGTGCCTTTAAGGTATCTTAAAAAACTCCTTTAGTTTTTGTTTGTCTGGGAAACTCTTTATCTCTCCTTCTTTTCTGATAACCTTGCTGGATAGAATATTCTGGGCTGTAGATTTTTCCCATGCAGCACTTTGAATTTATCATGCCACTCCTTTCTGGTTTGCCAAGTTTCAGTTCACAAATCTCCAGCTAGGCTTATGGGTTTTCCCTTGTAAGTGATGAACTTCCCTTATCTTGGTGCCTTAAGATTTTTCTTTATCACTATATTTTGCAAATTTAACTACAATATGTCTTGGTGTTGGCCTGTTAGTTTTGATTTTGATGGGACTTCTCTCTGTCTCTTGGGTCTTGATGGTTTTTTTCCTTCCCCAGATTAGGAAACTTTCAGCTCGTATTTCTTCAAATAAAACTTCTGCCCCCCTTTTCTCTCTCTTCTACTTCTGGGACTCCTATAATACAAACGCTATTACATTTGATGTAGTCACTGAGTACCCTAAGTCTATTTCATGTTCCATATTTCTGCTTTCATTTTTTTTTGTTCAACTTCACTACTTTCCATTGCTTTGTATTCTAGGTCACCAAATCATTCCTGTGTTTCCTCTGGCCTGCTGTTCTTTGTGTGTTTCTAATCTTTTTATTGGAATTTTCATCTCTATTTTTAAACTCTTTTATCCCTGTTGTAATGGTCTCACTGATGTCTTCTATTTGTTTTGCCTTAAGCCCAGTGTGTATCTTTATGATTATTACTTTAAATTCTCCATCAGGCATGTTATTTGTATCTGTTTTGCTTAGATCTTTGTCCATGGACTTATTATTTCATTTGGGATAAATTCTTCCATCTTGGCATCTTATCTAAGTCTCTGCATTCTTCTCTGGGTTACAAAAGCCAGTTATGTCTCTTGTTCCTGGAAGTAATGGCCTTATGAAGAAGTCATGTAGTACCTAAGGCTTGACATTTTCGGAAGTGTCTCTGGTTTGTGCTGTTTATGCTCTGCTGTTGTGTTTTAGCTGCTCTGTTCTTCAGTGCAGTCATCTGCAGAGGCTCTCATTGCCTGCAGTGGGCAGTGTTTGGTCCCTGGCCTTAATGTGGTGAGTTTTAACTAGGTATGCTCTGGTGTGCTTGTGAAAGGAGACCTGACACCACCTCCATCACAACTGAGGCCCTGCAGAACTCTTTGGCTGGAAGATGTGGTGTGGGCATGGGTTTGTGCTGATCGGAGAGAGGGGCTGGCCCACTACACTAGGACTGAGTGTGACTGAGATGGGAAGTCCTGCCAGGGCACAACAGTGTGGGGCTTGGTGTATGTATTTTAGGCATCCTTTGTTGGTGCTCCTTAGCTTCCCACAGGTGGCTCTGTGTTTATGCTGAGGGGCAAAGGAAAGAAATGGTGCCAGTCACGTTCTTTGTTCCCAGAGAGGTGTCTCTATGAACACTGTCTCTCAAGGACATGTTACAAGAAGAGCAAATAATTTTCCCACTGTGTACTCCAGGTGCTTTTCAGGTCATTGTTTCCCCTGGGTTGTTGGCCTTCCTTCTCTCCAGGAACAGTGCAGTGTCCTATGGGGTCTATCCCAGCCAAGACCACTGACTTTTTTTTTTTAAAGATTTTATTTATTTATTTGAGAGAGAATGAGAGATAGAGAGCACGAGAGGGAAGAGGGTCAGAGAGAGAAGCAGACTCCCTGCTGAGCAGGGAGCCCGATGTGGGACTTGATCCCAGGACTCCAGGATCATGACCTGAGCCGAAGGCAGTTGCTTAACCAACTGAGCCACCCAGGCGTCCAAGACCACTGACTTTTAAAACTCCAGGTTTTACACTCTGCTGGTTGCAAGAACTCAGGAAATTCAGCCCCCCTCATTTTCCAAGCCAATGTTTTGGGGGAACATTATCCTTGTGTGTTCCCATGTGTACCCCTCTCTCTCTTAGCCTTCTCTGTGACCATGGCTCCCTCCCTCCACAGCACCTGTGATCAGTTTCTCCTCTAAATTAGTGCTCCACACTTCCTACTTTCTTCAATGTGGACTTTTCTCTCCCTGTAGTTGTGATGTTGGCCTATCAGGCTTCAGGTTGATTTCTGGGGTATTCAGGATGATTTGATAATTACCTTGTTGTGTTTGTGGGATGAATTGAGCCTAGGGTCCTCCTACTCTGTTGTCATCTTCCTCTCCTCTACCAGGTGCTAAATATTAATATATACAGTAAACTGAATGTATCTCCAAAGGATTATGCTGAGTGAAGAAATTCAAACTCAAAGGGTTACATATTCTATAATTCTTTTTATATAAAATTCTTGAGATAACAAAAAGTATAGAAATGGAGAACATATTAGTAGTTACCAAAGGGTAAGGATGGGGATGTGGAGATAGGTAATGAAAGCTATAAAAAGGTAATATGAGAGAGCCTCGTAATGGTGGAAATGTTCTGTGTGTTGACTGTGTCAGTGTGAATACCTTGGTTTTGATGTTATAGTATAATTATTTAAGATGTTGTCATTAGGGAAAACTGAGTATAGGACACACAGGATCTCCATGTATTATTATTTATAATTTTTTTGTAAATCCACAATTATCTCAACAATTCTAATTAAAATTATTCATACATCTATATACTGGCAACAAAAAATTGAAAAATGAAATAAATCTCATTTATGATAACATCCACAAATATAAAATATTTAGGGATACATTTGACAAAACATAGGCAAAGTCAACACTCAGACCATGACACAATACCCATACTCTTCCTGGGCAATATATACAGCAGGTCTTTGTCAGCCTGCTCAGGTCCTTAGATACAAGCATTCTTCTAGGTATCAGAGGAAGTAAACAGAGATGATATTTCTGAGATCAGGATGATGCTTTTGTGGGACCTATCTTCATGAAACTTGTTCCTTCTAACTTATTCCTTTTCATTCCCCATGCATCCCTAGGTCTCTTTTTCATCAACACTGCATTTTTCTCTCATTCAAATCCCACTCTAAGGACCTTAGAGCACATTCTAATGCTAAAACCCTGCCTTTATTTGTAAATATTATCCTCACTGACATTTACCTTTGAAATCACCATACCCCAGAGCATGGTGTTCTGTATTTCATTCAATAAAGATTTTAAGTATCCTTCTCTGAGTCATGAACAACAGGGAAACGAAAATAAATGAAAAATCTTTATCCTTTAGATGTTCACACTATTAAAATCGCAATAATTCGTTTAAGAAGACTACAATCACAATATGCCTGATATATATGTCTCTGAAATTTGATGTGGCACTTAGGCAGGAAAGAGAAAATAAAACCCAGAAGTGGGACCTATTGACTGCCGGCTTTGTGAAATACCATTTCTTCGAGGAATCTCAGAAAAAATGTTTCTAGCTCAGTGGTATTATTTTACTTGTCATAGAAAGACACAAGGACAGGGTCTCTCCTAGGGTACCTGGCTGTGCAAAAGGTATGGATTCAATACAAAGAAATCATATTTGGCCCAGAAACCATCATCTTGCTTTTATTCTCCTTTATTGCATTTATTTTCATAATGGAGCCAAAAGATGTTAGGGGAGAACCTCCATAATATTTTCCATAGTGGGCTGCACAATTCTACGTTCCCATTAACAGTATATAAGAGTTCTAATTTTCCCACATTCTTCACCAAAACTAGTTATCTTTTTTTGTTGTTGATACTTTATTTTATTTTTATTTATTTATTTATTTATTTATTTTATTTTATTTTATTATGTTATGTTAATCACCATACATTTCACCATTAGTTTTTGATGTAGTGTTCCATGATTCATTGTTTGCGTATAACACCCAGTGCTCCATTCAGTACGTGCCCTCTTTAATACTCAACACCAGGTTAACCCGATATTTTATTTTTATAATAACCATCCTAACAAGTGTGAGGTGATATCAGACTAAGGTTTTGATCTACATTTCCCTGATGATCAATTATATTGATTACATTTTCTTATACCTGGTGGCCATTGGTATGTATTCTAATATTTAATCAAATTTGAGTTGATTTGTGTGTGTGGTGTAAGATAGGGGTCCAATTTCATCCTGTTGTATGTGTATATCTAGTTTACACAGCATCATTTGTTGAAGATACTATCCTTTCACCACTGTGTTTTTTTGTATTTTTGTTGAAAATTAGCTGACCATACATGTGGGGTTTTTGTTTTTTGTTTTTGTTTTGCTATTTTTTTATGTTATCTTAATCACCATATATTACATCATTAGTCTTTGATGTAGTGTACCATGATTCATTGTTTGCATATAACACCCAATGCTCCATTTAATACATGCCTTCTTTAATACCCATTACCAGGCTAACCCATCCACCCATCCCCCTCCTTCTAGAACCCTCAGTTTGTTTCCCAGAATCCATAGCCTCTCATGGTTCATCTCTGCCTCCGATTTCCCCCCTTCATTTTTCCCTTCCTGCTATATTCTTCTTTTATTTTAACATATAATGTAAAATATATAATGTAAAATGTAATATAATTTAAAATATAATGTATTTGTTTCAGAGGTACAGATCAGTGATTCAACAGGCTTACACGGTTCACAGTGCTTCCCATAGCACATACCCTCCCCAATGTCTAGCAACCAGCCACTCCATCCCTCCTACCCCCCCACCACTCCAGCAAACCTCAGTTTTTTATCCTGAGATTAAGAATTCCTTATATCAGTGAGATCATATGATACATGTCTTTCTCTGATTGACTTCTTTCGCTCAGCATAATACCCTCCAGTTCCATCCATGTTGTTGCAAATGGGAAGATTCCATTCCTTTTGATGTCTGCATAATATTCCATTGTATATATATACCACTTCTTCTTTATCCATTCCTCTGTCAGTGGACATCTTGGCTCTTTCCATAGTTTGGCTATTGTGGACATTGCTGCTATAAACATCAGGGGACAAGTACCCCGTAGGATCCCTACATTTGTATCTGTTGGGAAATACCCAATATTGCAATTGCTGGGTCATATGGTAGCTTTATTTTCAACTTTTGAGGAACCTCCACACTGTTTTCCAGATTGGCTGTACCAGCTTGCATTCCCACCAACAGTGTGGGATGGTTTCCCTTTCTCTGCATCCCTGCCAAAATCTGTCGTTTCCTGACTTGTTAATTTTAGCCGTTCTGACTGGTGTGAGGTGGTATCTCATGGAGATTTTGATTTGGGTTTCCCTGATGCCGAGCGATGTTGAACACTTTTTCATGTGCCTGTTGGCCATTTGGATGTCTTCTTTGCAGAAATGTTTGTTCATGTCTTCTGCCCATTTCTTCATTGGATCATTTGTTCTTTGGGTGTTGAATTTGATCAGTTCTTAATAGATTTTGGATACTAGCCCTTTAGCTGATATGTCATTTGCAAATATCTTCTCCCATTCTGTCAGTTGTCTTTTGGTTTTGTGGACTGTTTCTTTTGCTGTGCAAAAGCTTTTTATTTTGATGGATTTCCAATAGTTCATTTTTGCCCTTGCTTCCCTTGCCTTTGGCAAAGTTTCTAGGAAGAAGTTGCTGTGGCTGAAGTCGAAGAGGTTGCTGCCTCTGTTCTCCTTTAGGATTTTGATAGACTCCTGTCTCACATTTAGGTCTTTCAAACATTTTGAGTCTTTTTGTATGTGCTGTAAGGAAATGGTCCAGTTCCATTTTTCTGCATGTGGCTGTCCAATTTTCCCAACACCATTTGTTGAAGAGACTGTCTTTTTTCCATTGGACATTCTTTCCTGCTTTGTCAAAGATTAGTTGGCCATAGAGTTGAGGGTCCATTTCTGGGCTCTCTATTCTGTTCCATTGATCTATGTGTCTGTTTTTGTGCCAATACCATACTGTCTTGATGATGACAGCTTTGTAATAGAGCTTGAAGTCTGGAATTGTGATGCCACCAGCTTTGCTTTTCTTTTTCAACATTCCTGTGGCTATTTGGGGTCCTTTCTGGTTCCAAAAAAAAATTTAGGAGTATTTGTTCCACTTTTTTGATAAAAAAGGGGATGGTATTTTGATAGGGATTGCATTGAATATGTAGATTGCTCTAGGTAGCATAGAATCTTCACAATATTTGTTCTTCCAATCCAGGATCATGGAATGTTTTTCCATTTCTTTGTGTCTTCCTCAATTTCTTTCATGAGTATTTTATAGTGTTCTGAGTACAGATTCTTAGCCTCTTTGGTTAGATTTATTCCTAGGTATCTTATGGTTTGGGGTGCAATTGTAAATGGGATTGACTCCTTAATTTCTCTTTCTTCTGTCTTGTTGTTGGTGTATACGAATGCCACTGATTTCTGTGCATTGATTTTATATACTGCCATTTTACTGAAATCCTGTATGAGTTCTAACAGTTTTGGAGTGGAATCTTTTGGGTTTTCCACAGAAAGTATCATATCATCTGCAAACAGTGAGAGTTTGACTTCTTCTTTGACAATTCAGATGACTTTTATTTCTTTTTGTTTTCTGATTGCTGTGGCTAGGACTTCTAATAGTATGTTGAATAGCAGTGGTCATAGTGGACATCCCTGCCATGTTCCTGACCTGAGGGGGAAAGCTCTCAGTTTTTCCCCATTGAGAATGTTATTTGCTGTGGGTTTATCATAGATGTCTTTTATGATATTGAGGTATGTACCCTCTATCCTTGTACTCTGAAGAGTTTTGATCAAGAAAGGTGCTGTACTTTGTCAAATGCTTTTTCTTCATCTATTGAGAGGATCATATGTTCCTTTGTTCTTTCTTTATTAATGTGTCATATCACAATGATTGACTTGCGGATGTTGAACCAACCTTGCAGCCTAGGGATAAATCCCTCTAGATCGTGGTGAATAATCATTTTAGTATACTCTTGGATCCTATTGGCTAGTAGTTTGGTGAGACTTTTTGCATCCATGTTCATCAAGGATATTGGTCTGTAATTCTCCTTTTTGATGGGGTCTTTGTCTGGTTGTGGGATCAAGGTAATGGTGGCCTCTGAAAACGAGTTTGTAAGTTTTCCTTCCATTTCTATTTTTTGGAACAGTTTCAGGAGAATAGGTATTAATTCTTCTTTAAATGTTTGGCTGAATTTCCCTGGGAGGCCATCTGGCCCTGGGCTTTTTTTTTGTTGGGAGATTTTTGATGACTGTTTCAATTTCCTTAGTGATTATAGGTCTATTCAGGTTTTCTATTTCTTCCGGGTTCAGTGTTTGTAGTTGATACATATCCAGGAATGCATCCATTTCTTCCAGGTTATCTAATTTGCTGGCATAGAGTTGCTTATAATATGTTCTTATAATTGTTTGTATTTGTTTGGTGTTGGTTGTGACCTCTCCTCTTTCATTCATGATTTTATTTATTTGGGTCCTTTCTCTTCTCTTTTCAATAAGTCTGACCAGGGGTTTATCAATCTTGTTAATTCTTTCAAAGAACCAACTCCTAGTTTTGTTGATCTGTTCTACTGTTTTTTTTGGTTTCTATTTCATTCATTTCTGCTCTGATCTTTATTATTTCTCTTCTCCTGCTGGGTTTAGGCTTTATCTACTGTTCTTTCTCCAGCTCCTTTAGGTGTAGGGTTATGTTGTATATTTGAGACCTTTCTTGTTTCTTGAGAAAGTCTTCTATTGCTATATACTTTCCTCTTAGGACCGCCTTTGCTGCATCCCAAAGATTTTGAACAGTTGTGTTTTCATTTTCATTTGTTTCCATGAATATTTTTAATTCTTCTTTCATTTCCTGGTTGACCCATCCATTCTTTAGTAGGATGCTCTTTAGCTTCCATGTATTTGAGTTCTTTCCAACTTTCCTCTTTTGATTGAGTTCTAGTTTCAAAGCATTGCACTCCGAAAACACCCAGGGAATGATCCCAATCTTTTGGTACTGTTTGAGATCTGATTTGCGACCTAGGATGTGATCTATTCTGGAGAATGTTCCATAGGTACTAGAGAAGAATGTGTATTCTGTTGCTTTGGGATGGAGTGTTCTGAATAGATCTGTGTAGTCCATTTGGTCCAGTGTACCATTTAAAATCTTTTTTTCCTTGTTCATCTTTTGCTTAGATGATCTGTCCATTTCAGTCAAGGGGATGTTAAAGTCCCCCACTATTATTGTATTGTTATCAATGTCTTTCTTTGCTTTTGTTATTAATTGATTTATATAATTGGCTGCTCCCATGTTCGGGGCATAGATATTTACAATTGTTAGATCTTCTTTTTGGATAGACCCTTTAAGTAGGATATAGTGTCCTTCCTCATCTCTTATTACAGTCTTTGGTTTAAAATCAATTTGTCTGATATAAGGATTGCCACCCCAGCTTTCTTTTGATGTCCATTAGCATGGTAAATGGTTTTCCACCCCTTCACTTTCAATGTGGGGGTGTCTTTGGGTCTCAAATGGGTCTCTTGCAGACAGCATATCAATGGGTTTTGTTTTTTTTATCCAATCTGATAGCCTGTGTCTTTTAATTGGGGAATTTAGCCCATTTCCATCAGGGTAACTATTGAAAGATATGAATTTAGTGCCATTGTATTGCCTGTAAGGTGACTGTTACTGTATATTGTCTTTTTTCCTTTCTGATCTATCTTACTTTTAGGCTCTCTCTTTGTTTAGAGGATCCCTTTCATTATTTCTCGTAGGGCTGGTTTTGTGTTTGTAAATTCCTTTAGTTTTTGTTTGTCCTGGAAGATTTTCTCTCTCCTTCTATTTTCAATGACAGGCTAGCTGGATATAGTATTAAATTGGCTGCATATTTTTCTTATTTAGTGCTCTGAATATATCATGCCAGTCTTTTCTGGCCTGCCAGGTCTCTGTGGATAGGTCTATTGCCAATCTAATGTTTCTACCATTGTAGGTTACAAATCTCTTTTCCCAAGTTGCTTTCAGGATTTTCACTTTGTCTCTGAGACTTATAAGTTTTACTATTAGATGTTGGGGTGTTGACCTATTTTTATTGAATTTGAGGGGTGTTCTCTGTACCTCCTGGATTTTGATGCCTGTTTCCTTCCCCAAATTAGGGAAATTCTCTGCTATAATTTGCCCCAATATACCTTCTGCCCCTCTCTCTCTTTCTTCTTCTTCTGGGATCCCAACATTTCTAATGTTGTTCCGTCTTATGGTATCACTTATCTCTCGAATTCTGCCCTCTTGATCCAGTAGTTGTTTATCTCTCTTTTTCTCTGCTCGTTTATTTTCCATCATTTGGTCTTCTATATCACTAAATCTCTCTTCTGCCTCATTTATCCTATCAGTTAGAGCCTCCATTTATGATTGCACCTCAATGATATCCTTTTTGATTTCAACTTGTTTAAATTTTAGTTATTTTATTTCTTCAGAAAGGGTTTCTCTAGTATCTTCCATGCTTTTTTCAAGCCTAGCTAGTGTCTTTATAATCGTCATTTTGAACTCTATCTCCAACACCTTACTAATTCCATATTGATTAGGTCCCTGGCAGTTAGTACTGCCTCTTGTTCTTTTTTTTTTTTTTTGAGTTGATTTTTTTCTGTCTTGTCATTTTGTCCAGAGGACAATAGATGACAGAACAAAATGGTACCAGGGCAAAAACAACCTCAGAAAAATATACACTAAACAAATCAGAAGAGACTTGGAACAGGGGAAAAGAAAGGGAAAGAAAGAAAAAAAGGAAAAGAGAAAAAGAAAAAGATTTAAAAAAAAGAATATGATCAAATATGATCAGGCTGTTGAATAGACCAGTGCCACACACTAGATTTTGGGCATATTTTGGTCTGTTAGAAGAAACTGCTTCCCAAAATTTTAAAGAAAAAAAAGCTTATATATGTACAAAAATAAGGGTGAATAGTATGAAGGGAGGGAATATGACTGTAAAGGTGAAAATTATAAAAGATTTTAGAAAAGGAATTGATAAGAAGTTGGTTGAAAAAAGAATGAAGAGGTTTTAAAAAAAAGAAAAAGGGAGAGAATGTGATCAGGAATGAGAATAGAATAAAGCCATACACTAGAGATTTAGGGTATATTTTGCTCTGTTAGGGGAAACTGTATCCCAAAATTTTAAAGAGAGAACAACTTATATATATACATATATATATATATATATGTATATATATACACCAAAATATGTTTAACTACTATGAAGGGAAAGAATATGACTCTAAAAACGAAAAATAAAAAATCTTTTAAAATGGGATTGATAAGATGTTGGTTGAAAAAGGGAAAAAGTAAAATTCAAAAAAAAGGAAAAGAAAATTAAAATATTAACTTTGAAAGAATGAAGAATCATGGTAAAAAAGCCATGAATTGTACATGCAGTATTCCCCTAGTGCTGGAGTTCTGCCGTTCTCATTGATGGGTAAACTTGGTCTTGGCTGGCTGTTCTTGCTGATATTCTGGGGTGGGGCCTGTTGCTGTGGTTCTCAAATGTCTTTGCCCAAGGCAGAATTGCCCTGCCCTTGCCGGTGGCTGTGCTAATTTGCCCAGATTTGCTCTTGGTAGCTTTTGTTCCCTGGAAGCTTTCCATACAGCTTTGGAGGACGAGAGTGAAAATGGCAGCCTCCTAATCTCCACCCCGGAGGAGCCCAGAACTCGGGGCCCCACTGCTCAGTGCACCTCCAAAGAGAAGCAGTCAATCACTACCGTCTCCCCGGTCTCCAGCCACACTCCATGCCCACCGGCCTGACATTCGACCCCATGTGGAGTCTCCAAACCCAGTAGATTCCTGCCTTGCGCTCCCGTGCCATTCCTCCCAGGGGAGGAAGGGGAGTCTCCCCCATCTGCCACCTCTTGGGTCCTTGCTGGAAGAGCAGTTGCCCAACTGTGCTGTGGACCACAGTTTATGGCAACCCTGAGCTGAGAACCCACTCCTTGGCTCTGTCCCTGCAGCCAGCTTCCCCACTCTGACACCTGGGAGCTCTGACACACTCAGGCACCCCCAGTCTTTCTGTGACCCCGAGGGTCCTGAGACCACATTGTCCCAGCGAGGGTTCCACCCCCTGCTTAGCCACTGGAGCGACGTCCCTCAGTGGAGCAGACTTCTAAAAGTTCTGATTTTGTGCTCTGCTGCTTTATCACTTACCGGTAGCTGGCTGATGGATGCCCCCTGCCCCTCCATCTATCTTCCCGAATATCGCCTCAGGTTCACTTCTCCACACATTCTACCTTCCAGAAAGTGGTTGCTTTTCTGTTCAGAGAGTTGCTGCTATTCTTTTCTTTGATCTCCTGTTCAGTTCGTTGGTGTTCAGAATGGTTTGGTCCCTATCTAGGTGAATTCCTGGGACCAGATGAAATTTAGTTCTCCTATTCCTCCGCCATCTTGCTCCTACCCCCTGGGGGGGGGTTATTTCCTAGTTTTTTTTATTCCATTCCATTGGTCTTTCTGTTTTTATTCCAGAAACATACTGTCTTAATATAGTTTTGTAATGTATTTTGAAGTTAGGAAGTATGATGTCTTCAGCATTGTTCTTTTCTTTCCCCAAAATTGTTTTGGTTATTCAGGGTCACCTGTGGTTCCATATGAATTTTAGGATTTTTTTTATTTCTGTAAAAACTGTTATTGGGATTTTGATAAAGATTGCATTGAATTTGTAGATCTCTTTGGATATTTTGTGCATTTTAACTATATTAATTCTTCCAACCCATAAACAGGTGGTGTGTTTCCATTTATTTGTATCCCCTTTATTTTATTTCATCAGTGTTTTATAGTTTTAAGTGTATAAGTCTTTCACTTCCTTGTTTATTTCCAAATATTTTATCCCTTTTGATGTTATTGTAAATGGCATTGTTTTCTTAACTTCCTTTTTAGATAGCTCATTGTTCATGTATAGAACTATCATAGGATCCAAAAATCCCACTCTGGATTTATATCCAAAAGAATTGAAATCAAGATCTGGAAAAAATATTTGCATCCCCATATTCATTGCAGCATTATAGACTATAACCAAGACATGAAAGTGAACAAAATTTTCATCATCAGATAAATGGATATAGAAAATGTGGTATATACATACTATAGAATATTAACGATCCTTGAAAAAAGGAAATCCTGCCATTTGTACCAACATGGGTGAATCTAGAAGACATTCTATGTGAAATGAGCTAGTCACAGATGGACAGATACCACATGATTCCAATTTTATAAGGTATATAAAATAGTCAAATTCTTAGAAATTAAGAATAGAATGGTGGTTGCCAGGGACTGAGGGAAGGAAGGGGTAAATGCGGAGTTGTTATTCAATGATTATAAAGTTTCAGTTGTACAAGATAAAAAAGTTCTAGAGACCTGCTCCATAGTACTTATAATTCACAATATGGTATTGAAAACTTTAAAGTATGTTAAGAGGATAAATCTCATGTTAAGTGTTCTTACCATACGTGTCTGCACAAACACACATGCACAAATCACAAAAGGACACATGGAAATTTTTGGAGGTAATGGATATGTTTAATATCTTGATCATGGTGATGTTATGGTTGTATGCATATGTCCCAAATCATGAAGATGTATACATTCCATGTGTGAATTTTTTTTATCATTACACCTCAAAAAGCTTATAAAGATGGTACAGAAGTTCTAACAAGTAAAAGAATATATGAATCTCAGAGCACTAAATGGCATTAAGGTCTATATAGGATAAAGAAAGAACTAAGTCCAACACCATCAACAATTACAAAACAAAACAAAAAACAATAAGAAATATTAGAAGAAATATTACAGAGGCATTGTTGCTTTCTCCATTAATCAACTGTTCTTAGTGAGTATAACAATAAAGAAGTAATAGTCAAATTATATGAATTTTTATGCTTCAAATTATACACACACAGAGTGAAATGTAGATAATTTGAAACTTGTTAATAATTAAACTAAAGCTAAGATTTCAATTTATAATCATTAAATTAAGAACATTTTTCATTCCTTAAATGCAGAATTGGTTTACATGATAATTTGTGATTCATATGTCTTGTAGCAAAATGGCATAATAATATAGAACATGGGTTAGTGGAGTTGAGCCATTACATTTGGAAAGCAGCTGACAACACTATCAAACACCATAAAATATTTCTCTTTTCCCCACTGACACTATCCCATAGAATTTATCTTACAATGAAATCAGTCAAAAATAAGGAAAATAACAATGCATACCCAGACACTCAATGGAACATCATTTAAAACAACCCTGAATAATTGGAAAGAACCTATGTTTCTAACAACAGTGTATAATAATTAATTGAACAATGTTTTTTTCACTCATGAATCCACATGTTGTCTAGAAAAATAATTAGTGTTCTCTCACAGTCAGAAAAGGGCTTGTGAAATTACTGCTAGGTGAAAATCAGAATAGAAATTATACAGTGCTATAATTTCAACTACTGAACAAACATTTATTCATATGCAAAAAGGACTAACCAGGCACACAAACAATATTATAACATGCATTATGATTGTGGCATTGAAATTAATTTGATGGAGAAGATAGAATAATAGAAGGGGTTGAGAAGCAAGGGAAGAAAATCAGTCCTTAGACAATAAATGAGAATGGAAATTGTTGCCAGGGAAACTGGTTACTAGGCTCCTGAAATAGCGTAAATGAGAGTTGATGAAATTCTAAACCAAGGCAGAGGCTGTGGGGATAAAGGGAAAGGAAATATTGAGGTTACTACTTTTTTTTTTTTTTTTAAAGAAAGACCATATCATTAAAAAAAAATAGTTTTTTTCTTCAGGATAAAAAAGCAGAAAATAAATCTTAGATGGGCCTTCTGACTATTAGAATAGATTGAAATATTAGTTATTATTTGTTAATTACCTAATCAGTGCCAGGCAATTACCTCTTGTTTTCTTTTTATGTAGCCTATGTTGTTTCCATCAGCATCATCATTTTAAAGAGATGACTAAGATGGACAGTTAAGTCCTTGTACCACATCACATAGCCAGTGAGTGGGAGATCTAGAATTCCTACCAGGTATCAGACACTACTTTGAACTACATGCCTAGTGCCTGGATAACGGAGGTGGGATATACAGACCTGACCAAGGTTGAAAGCCATCCTTTCTCTCTTTGATTCTTACTTTTCAATTCTTTTGTTAACCATGTTGCTAGAATCCTTCATCTTCTTCATGCTTGTTACTTTGCTATTCTGGAGATTGAGGTTTGCAGCATTTGCCTTTCTGTAGAAGATGAAGAGTTAACAGGCTTACAGACATGAAGGCTTATGATTTGCCTCCCAGATTAAAGGAAAAAAAGAGAAGGGAGACTAGGTTCACCCTTCAAGTAATTGTTGGGGATGGGTGAAGGGAGTTGAGGAATAAGGGAATAAGGGAATAAGGGAAGGTGATGGTGGATCTAAAGAAATATCCAAAGGAGGATCTGATCCCTCTCCCATCATGAGGGAAAAGCACCAGTCCTCAGCCTCTTTGTGGTCCATACCTGAGTAGAGACTGATAGGAGGGAGAGAGAACTGGATGAACATGTTATTAGGCAAACTAAAGAAGAGCACAGAAATCAGGGACCACACTGCAGTGAGTAATGTGTGATAAGCAGTCAGAGATGAAAAAAAATGGAAAGAAGCACTGCAGCCCACAAATCATTGCAAAGATGACTGTATGAAAATTCTCTAAAATCCAAAATGGTTGGATTACAGCCACGAGGTGATAATTTTTTTTATTTTCTATATTATTCAAAATTTGTAATAAGATTTATACTATTTATATAAAAATGAATTAAAACCCAGGGAACTTAGTTGTTCCATTTTGTCGGCTCTTCCTGGGACAAAATCATAGCATTTCCTTGGTCCCCATATGCACTCAGGACCTTACTTGTAATTTAAAGAGAAAAAGATAATTCAGAAAGACATTATACATTATAGGATGGTCAATCTCATCAACCTAGGTATTATCAAGTACATTTAAATTTAAAAGCTGAGTTATCAGTGTATAGCATTAATGTGTGTGTGTAGAAATGTACATCAGTGGACTCCTGGGGGGTAGTTCCATACTTGTGGAAATGTATGTGAAGATAATTTGACAATGTGCAACAAAATATAATTATATTTCTTAACACACCATTCTCATTTCTAAAAGTATGTAGATTAAGTACTCAAAAATAAGAATAAATATCTTGGTGACTAATACTAGCAAAAATCCTAAAAGTTTCTCCATAAGAAATTTTTTAAAAATTCTATGCCTAATTAATATAACAGAATATTTAGTATTTCTTAAAGTGTATGAGATATTCATATGGAAATATACTCTCAAGTGAAAATATCATAAAAACATATACATATATTACTCCATTATTATTTTTTCATAGGATACACAAGTACAGCACCTTTGAAATATATAAGCTGAATTGTGGTTATATAAAGAGAAACAGATTGATTTATTTTGCTTGGCATAATAGTCTCTAGCTCCATCTACATCATTGCAAATGGCAAAATTTCATTCTTTCTTATGGCTGAGTAATATTCCATTGTATGTATGTGTATATATATATATATATATATATACCACTTTTTTATCCAATATCAGTTTATGGGCATTTGGGTTCTTTCCAGCATTTGGCTATTGTTGATAATGCTGCTATGAACATTGGGATGCATTTTATCCCATCAAATCAGTATTTTTGTATCCTTAAAAAAGAGAGAGGCAAAACAGAAAACAGACACTTAGGGGCCCCTGAGTGGCTCAGTCAGTTAAGCATCTGCCTTCTGCTCACGTCATGATCCCAGGGTCCTGGGATCAAGCTCCACACATCAAGCTGCCTGCTCCACCAGGCAGCCTGCTTCTCCCTCTCCCATTGCCTGTTGCTCCCCCTGATTGTGCTCTCTCTTCTCTCTCTGGAAAATAAATAAATAAATAAAAATCTTTTTAATAAATAAATAAATCCTTAAAAATAAAAAAATAAAGGATGCTTATTATATTTTGCTTAAGGAACACTTGAAATAAAAAATAAAGAAAACTAGTCAGTAGAGTTGTATAATAATCAAAAATCATGTTCCTGTAGTTTTTTTTTTTTTTTGCGAAGTCTAGCAATACAGATAGCATCAATATTTGATATGTTAAACATGTAACAATGATGCATAAAACTTCCTGGGAATGCAGAGAGTAGTCAAATGGGAAGAATCAACACTATTTTTGTAATTTAAAGCAAAGATTCTTTACTAACATAAACAATTTACTTAAGTACTCCTTGCTCTGTGACTCAGAATTTGGGTCACAAAATAAATTATGTAAAATATGACATCATATACACAACACATGCAGGGGAGAGTACAAATGAAGTTCTTTTATAATGTGTTGAAGTTTAAGCAAACATCAAATTAATATAGAGTGCTATATGTTTAGGATGTTATATAAACCCTCATGGTAACCACAAACCAAAAGCCTATAATAGATACACAAAGAAATATAGAGAAAGGAATCTAAGCATAACACTAAAGGAAGACAACAATCAAAAGGGAAGATCACGGGGCGCCTGGGTGGCTCAATCGTTAAGCGTCTGCCTTTGGCTCAGGTCATGATCCCAGGGTCCTGGGATCAAGCCCCGCATCGGGCTCCCTGAGCAGGGAGCCTGCTTCTCCATCTCCCACTCCCCCTGCTTGTGTTCCCTCTCTCCCTGTCTCTCTCTCTCTGTCAAATAAATAAAAAATCTTAAAAAAAAGGGAAGATCACAAAAGAGGAAGAAGAGAATAGAGAAAAAGTAGAAAAACAACCAGAAAACAATTATCAAAATGGTAATAAGTACATATTTACTAATAATTAATTTAAATGCAAATAGTCTAAATGCCTCAATTAAATGACAGAGTGACTGAGTGCACAAAAAACAAGACCCAATGATTTGTTGCCTACAAAAGACTTACATCAGATGTAAATATTCATACAGACTGACTGTGAAGGGATGGAAAAAAGATATTCCATACAAATTAAAGTGAAAAAAAAAAAGCCAGCGTAGTGATACTAATATGAGACAAAATAGACTTTAAAATAAAAACTGTTACAACAAAGAAAGGCATTACATAATGATAAAAGGATTGATGCAACAAGAGAACATAACAACTGTAAATATCTATGCATCCAACATAGTAGGACCAAAATACATAAAGCAAATATCAACAGACATAAAAGGAGAAATTGACAGCAATACAATATTAGAGAACTTTAATACTCCATTTACATTAATGAATAGATAATCCAGACAGAAAATCAATAAGGAGACAGTGACTTTGAATGACACATTAAATCAGATGAACTTAACTGATATGTACAGAACATGCAAAAACAGAAGAATAAGAGACCCTGAACTATGGGAGACAAAGTGAGGGTTGCTGGAGGGGAGGTGGGAAGGATGGGGTAACTGGGTGATGGGCATTAAGGAGGGCACCTGAAGTAATGAGTCCTGGGTGTTACATGCAACTGATGAATCACTAAATTCTATCTCTGAAACTAAGAATACAGTATATGTTAATTAAATAGAATTTAAATAAAAATTTAATTTAAAAAACAGCAGAATATACATTCTTTTCAAGTGCCCAAGGAACATATCCTAGGATAGATTACATATTAAGTCACAAAACAAGTCTCAATAAATTTAAGAAGATTGAAATCATATCAAGCATCTTTTTCTGACCACATGGTGTGAAACTGAAAATCAATTATGAGGAAAAAAAAAACAAAACTAGAAAAAAAACCCTAAGACACATGGATGCTAAACAGCATGCTACTAAACAACAAATGGGCCAACGAAGAAACCAAAGACAAAATTTTAAAAAATCTGGAGATTAAGAAAAATGGAAAAACAATGGTTCAAAATATTTGAGACATAGCCAAAACAGTTGTAAAAGGGATGTTTATAGTGACATAGCCCTAACTCTAACAAGAAAGATATCAACTAAGCAATCTAACCTTACCCCTAAAGGAACTACAGAAAGAACAACAACAAAAAGCCTAAAAGACTAAAATTAGCAGTAGGAAGGAAATAATAAAGATCAGAGTTGGAAATAAATGAAACAAAGACACACACACACACACACACACACACACACACACACACACACACAGGAAAAGATCAACAAAACCAAGAGATGGTTCTTTGAAAAGATAAACTAAACTGATAAGTCATTAGCCAGACTCAGTAAAGGAAAAAATAGAGAGGACTCAAATAAAATCAGAAATGAAAGAGAAGTAACACCACCACAGAAATATAAATAATTAGAATTAAGGAGGGTATGTACTGTATGGAGCACTGGGAGTTATATGAACACAATGAAGCATGGATCATTACATCAAAAATTAATGATGTATGGTGACTAACATAACATAATAAAATAAAATTTAAAAAATTACTACCAAAAATATTGCAGGTCAACAGATTGGACAACCTAGAAAAAATGGATAAATTTCTAGAAACATACAATCTCCCAAACTGAATCGAGAAGAAATACAAAATTTGAGCAAACCAATTACTAGTAATGAAATTAAATCTGTAATTTAAAAAAATTTAAAAGAAAAACTATCAACACACAGAAGTCTAGGACATGATGGCTTCATAGGTGAATTGTCCAAAACATTTAAAGATACTTCTCAAAATATTTCAAAAGAAGGAGGAGACAGAGAAGGAGGAGAAGGAGGGAAATATTCCAAATTCACTTTATGAGTCAGCATTATGCTAATACCAAAATCAAACAAAAACTAAAAAAAGAAAACTGCAGGCCAATATACTGATGAACACAGTGCAAACATCTTCAACAAAATAGTAGTAAACCAATTCAACAATACATTAAAAAGATAATTCACCACAATCGGGTGGGATTTATTGTGGGGTAAAGGGATTGTTCAATATTAGCAAATCAATCAACATTATATACCACATTAACAATATGAAGGGTAAACACCATATAATAATATCAAAGGTACAAAAAAGAATATTTGGCAAAGTTTAACATCTATTCATGACAGAACTCTCAACAAAGGAGGTTTAGAAGGAATATGCCTCAATATTATAAAGGCACATATGGCAAACCCACAGCTAATATCTTACTCAATGATGAAAAACTGAAAACTTTCTTTCTAAGATCAGGAATGAGACAAAGATGTGCACTCTCACCACTTTTATTCATCATAGTAATAGAAGTCCCTACTGCATTAATCAGACAAGAAAAAAGGCATCCAAATTAGAAAGGAAGAAGTAAAACTTACTATTTGCAAATGACACTACATATAGAAAATACTAGAGACCCCACTAAAAATTATTAGAACTAATAAATAAATTTTGCAAATTTACAAGATGCAAAATTAATATAGAGAAATCGGATGCATTCCTATACACTAATTACAAAGTAGCAGAAGGAGAAATTAAGAAAACAATCCCACTTATAAATGCATCAAAAATAATAAAATAACTAGGAATAAATTTTACCAAGGAAGTGAACAATCTGTACTCTCAAAAATGTAGGATACTTCCAGAGTTAACTACTAGACTGGAGTTAGTGCATTTCATTCACATGCATTTAAAAACTTTCTACTACATCTATAAGTATATATTATTCTTTTGTGCACTTTTTAATTTAACATAAATGGTGAGATGCTGAATATATGCTTTTATGGCTTGCTTTTTTTAACCCATTAATATGTTTTTGGGATAATTAGTAAAGTTGATAGAGATCTAATTTCTTCATCTGGACTACTGGGTATTATTTCATTAATAAATGAACCACACCGTTTATTTTAATCATTCCTCTAAAAAAAAATGTAGGATACTGATGAACATAAAGATGACAGAGATAAAAAAGAAAAAGATATATCATATTTATGAATTGGGATAATTAATATTGTTAAAATGTGCATACTATCCAAAGCAATCGACATGGCAACACAAACCCTCTGAAAATACCAATAGTATTTTTTTACACAACTAGATCAAATAATACTAAAATTTGTATGAAACAACAAAAGATCTCAAATAGCCAAAGAAATCTTGAGAAAGAACAAAGATGGAGGTATCATAAGATCACATTTAAGCTATACTACAAAACTATAGGAATCAAAACTTTATGGTACTGGCACAAAAATAGACACACATATCAATGGAACAGAATAAAGCCCAGAAATAAATCCACTTTATATAGTTAAATAACCTATCACAAAGGAGACAAGAATATACAGTGGGAAAAAAACTGTCTTCAATAGATGGTGTTGGGAAAACTAGACAACTCCATGCAAAAGAATGAAATTGGATCACTTTCTTACACCACACACAAAAATAAACTCAAATGGATTAATACCTAAATGTAAGACCCAAAAGCACAAAACTCCTTAAAAAAAACAGGCAGCAATCTCCTGGGCATTGGAGTTAGCATCCTTTTTCTGTATATTTCTCCTCAGGCAAGAGAAACAAAAGAAAAAATAAACAATTGGAATTACATCAAATTAAAACCCTTTTGAACAACAAAGGAAACCATCTACAAAGTGAAAGACAACCTACTAGATGGAAGAAATTTGCAAATGATATATCTGATAAGGGGTTAATTTCCAAAATATATAAAGAGCTACAACTCAACATCAAAAATCCAATTATAAAATGGGCAGAGGATCTGAATAGACGTTTTTCCAAAGATATAGAGCTGTCCAAAAGACACAAGAAAAGATGCTGAACATTACTTATCATCAGGGAAATGCTTATCAAAACCACAATGAGAAATCACCTCATACCAATCAGAACGGCTAGTATCAAAAAGACAAGATATAAAGAGTGTTGGCAAGGATGTAATGTAAAGGGAACCCTTGTGTGCTGTGGGTGATAATGCAAATTGGTGCAGCCACTTTGGAAAACAGTATGGAGGATCTTCAAAAAATTAAAAATAAAGAGGGTACGTATTGAATGGAGCACTGGTGTTATACACAAACAATGAATCATGGAACACTACATCAATCAATCAATCAATAAACAAAAAAACAAATAAATAATAAATAAATAAATAAATAATTACTGTATAATCCAGTAATTTCACTGCTGGGTGTTTACCCAAAGAAAATGAAAACACTAATTCAAAAAGACACATGTGCCCCTTTGTTTATTGCAGCATTATTTACATTAGCCATGATGTGGAAGTATCCTAAATGTCCATCAATAGATGAATGAATAAACAAAATGTGATACACATATATAGAATAAGGAAAATGTGATATACACACACACACACAATAAAATATCACTCAGTCATAAAGAGAATATATATATTGTGATATATATATGTGATATATAGATGAATGAAGAAAGAAAATGTGATATATATATATATACATATACACACACACACACAATAAAATAACACAATAAAATATCACTCAGTCATAAAAAGAATAAGCTCTTGCTATTTAGGACAACATGGATGGACCTAGAGGCTATTATGCCGAGTGAAATAAGTCAGACAGAAAAAGGCAAATTCCAAATGATTTCAATTATCTGTGGAATCTAAACAAACAAAAACAGAAATAGATTCATAGAAACAGAGAACAAACTGGTGGTTGCCAGAGGGGAGGTGGAAGGGACTATGGGCAAAATAGGGGATAAAGTTATGAAATAAATAAATCATGAGAGTTGAAGTATGATATAAGGAATAACATTGTAGTAACAATATGGTGTTTGTAACTACACTTACTGTGATGAGAATAGGGTACTGTATAGAATTTGTGAACCAATATGTTGTATATCTGAAACTAATACATTGTATGTCAACTATACTTCAATAAAAAAAGAGAGAACACAAGAGACTATGGACTCTGGGAAACAAATGGAGGGTTCTAGAGGGGAGAGGGGTGGGGGATGGCTTAGCCCTGTGATGGGTGTTAAGGAGGGCATGTATTGATTGGAGCACTGGGTGTTATATGCAAACAATGAATCATGGAACACTCCATCCAAAACTAATGATGTAATGTATGGTGATTAACATAACGTAATAAAATAAATAAATTAAAAAAAGAGAGAACACAGTGAGGCGGAGCGAACCCTGAAGGTGAATGTTGGTGTTCTTTGATTAAATTTCAATTCCAAAACAAATTGTGAGAACTAAAGCCTCCGGATTTTGCATTCCACCTGGAAAATAAAACCAAATTTAAGAACAGGGAGAAAATTGCCTTCTCAGGAGCCTCTAGGCTTTTTAAGAATTCAAATTTATACTATATATTTATTAATTTTGTTTCTTTATATTGGGGTAGAAATATAAAGAACAGGTTTCAGATAGTGGAGCAAGATGGTGGAGGAGTAGGAGACTTGGATTTCGTCTGGTCTCAGGAATTCAGCTGAATAGGGATCAAACTATTCTGAACACCTACGAACTCAACAGGAGATCGAAGAAGAGAATAGCAACAACTCTCTGAACAGAAAAGCGACCACTTTCTGGAAGGTAGGACGTGCAGAGAAGTGAATCCGAGGCGATATTCGGGAGGATAGACAGCGGGGGAGGGGGCCTCTGTCTGCTGCTTCTGGCAAGTGATAGAGCCGCCCAGCACAAAATCGGAATTTTGAGAAGTCAGCTCCACGGAGGGACATCACGTCAGTGGCTAAGCGGGGGGTGGAACCCTCACGGGACAGTGTGGTCTCAGGACCCTCCGGGTAACAGAAAGACCAGGGGGTGCCTGAGTGCGGCAGAGCTCCCAGGTATCTGAGAAGGGAAGCCGGCTGCAGAGATGGAGCAGAGGCGTGGGCTCTCAGCTCGGGGTTGCCATAAACTGTGATCTGCGGCACAGTCGGGCCACTGCTCCTCCAGCAGGGACCCAAAAAGCGGCAGATCCAGGGAGATTCCCCTACCTCCACCGGGAGGAGCGGCACAGGAGTGCACCTCAGGGATCTGCTGGGTTTGGAGACTCCACACGGAGTCAGGTGCCAGAGATAGAAACACTCAGTCACAGGTCGGGTGAGCACATAGTGGCCAGAGACCGGGGAGACAGGAGTGATTGATGGCTTTTCTCTGGGGGCACACTGTGGAGCAGGGCCCCGAGTTCTCAGCTCCTCCAGGGCAGAGATTGGGAGGCTGCCATTTTCACTCTTGTCGTCCAAAGCTGTACTGAAAGCTTGCAGGGAAAAAAAGCTCCCGAGAGCAAACCCGAGCAGATGACAGCCCAGACTGGCAAGGGCGGGGCAATTCCAACTCTGGCAAAGACATTTGGGAACCACGGCAACAGGTCCCTCCCCCAGAATATCAGCAGGAACAGCCAGCCAAGACCAAGATCATTGATTAATGAGAACAGCAGAACTCCAGTGCTAGGGCAACACTGCACATAGAATTTATGGCTTTTTTACCATGATTCTTTAGTCTTTCAAAGTTAATTTTTTAACTCTTTTTTTTTTAATTTTTCTTTTTCCCTTTTTCAACCAATATCTTATCAAACACTTTTTTAAAAAAAACATTTTTATTTTTCATTTTTAGAGTCATATTCTAACCCTTCATAGTAGTTACCCTTATTTTGGGCATATATATGTGTGTGTATATATATATATATACACACACATATATATGTAAATTTTAAAGAGAGAACAACTTATATATACATAAATATATATATAAGTTGTTCTCTCTTTAAAATTTTGTGATACAGTTTCTTCTAACAAATTAAAATATACCCTAAATCTCTAGTGTATGACTTTGTTCTAGTCTCCTGCCTGATCACATTCTCTCCGCCTTTTCTTTCTTTCTTTTTTTTTTTAAATCCTCTTCTCTCTTTTTTCAAACAACTTCTTATCAATTCCTTTTCTAAAATTTTTATAATTTTCATCTTTACAATCATATTCCATCCCTTCATCGTATCAACCCTTACTAGGTACATATATGTCTTTCTTTCTTTAAAATATTGGGAGGCACTTTTTTCTAACAGACCAAAATACACCCAAAATCTAGTGTGTGGCACTGATCTATGCACTAGCCTGATCATATTTGATCATATTCTGTTTGTTTCATTCTGTTTTTCTTTGTTTTTATCTTTTTCTTTTCTTTTTTTCTCTTTCTTTTTTCTTTCTTTCCCTTTCTTTTCCCCTGGTTTCAGGTCTTTTCTGATTTGTTTAGAGTATATTTTCTGGGGACACTGTTACCCTGTAAGCATTTTGTTCTATCATTCATCTATTTTCCTCTGGACAAAATGACAAGATGGAAAAAATCACCTCAAGAAAAAGAACAAGAGGTAGTACCGTCTGCCAGGGACCTACTCAATACGGACATTAGTACGATGTCTGACCTAGAGTTCAGAATCATAATTTTAAAGATACTAGCTGGGCTTGAAAAAAGCATGGAAATTATTAGAGAACGCTTTCTGGAGAAATAAAAGAACTAAAATCTAACAAAGTCGAAATCAAAAAGGCTGTTAATGAGGTGCAATAAAAAATGGGGGCACTAACAGCTAGGATAAATGAGGCAGAAGACAGAATCAGTGATATAGAAGACCAAATGATGGATAATAAAGAAGCTGAGAAAAAGAGAGATAAACAACTACTGGATCATGAGGGCAGAATTCAAGAGATAAACGATACCATAAGATGAAACAACATTAGAATAATTGGGATCCCAGAAGAAGAAGAAAGAGAGAGAGGGACAGAAGGTATATTGGAGCAAATTATAACAGAGAAGTTCCCGAAAGTGGGGAAGGAAACAGGCATCAAAATCCAGGGGGCACAGAGAAACCCTCTCAAAATCAATAAAAATAGGTCAACACCCCAACATCTAATAGTAAAATTTATGAGTCTCGGAGACAAAGAGAATATCCTGAAAGCAGCTTGGGAAAGAGATATGTAACCTATAATGGTAGAAACATTAGATTGGCAATAGACCTATCTTCGGAGACCTGGCAGGACAGAAAGGACTGGCATGATATAGCCAGAGCACTGAAAGAGAAAAATATACGGCCAAGAATACTATATCCAGCTAGGCTGTCATTGAAAATAGAAGGAGAGATAAAGAGCTTCCAGGAACAACAAAAACTAAAGGAAATTGCAACCACAAAACCAGCCCTACAAGAAATATTGAAAGGCGTTCTCTAAGCAAAGGGAGAGACTAAAAACAGCATAGAACAGAAAGGAACACAGACAATATACAGTAACAGACAGCTTACAAGGCAATACAATGGCACTAAATTCCTATCTTTCAATAGTTACCCTGAATGTAAATGGGCTAAATGCCCGAATCAAAAGACATAGGCTATCAGATTGGATTAAAAAACAAGACCCACCGATATGCTGTCTGAAAAAGACCCATTCTAAAACCAAAGATATCCCCAGATTGAAAGTGAGGGGGTGAAAAACCATTTACCATTCTATTGGACGCCAAAAGAAAGCTGGGATGGCAATCCTTGTATCAGACAAATTAGAGTTTAAACCAAAGACTGTAATAAGAGATGAAGAAGGACACTATATCCTACTTAAAGGGTCTATCCAACAAGAACATCTAACAATTGTAAATATCTATGCCCCTAACATGGGAGCAGCCAATTATATAAGGCAATTAATAACAAAAGCAAAGAAACACATTGACAACAATACAATAATAGTGGGGGACTTTAACACCCCCATTACTAAAATGGACAGATCATTTCAGCAAAAGATCAAAAAGGAAATAAAGACTTTAAATGAAACACTAGACCAAATGGACTTCACAGACATATTCAGAACATTCCATCCCAAAGCAACAGAATACACATTCTTCTCTAGTGCCCATGGAACATTCTCCAGAATAGATCACATCCTAGGTCACAAATCAGGTCTCAACCACTACCAAAAGATTGGGATCATTCCCTGCATATTTTCAGACCACAATGCTTTGAAACTAGAACTCAATCACGAGAGGAAAGTCAGAAAGAACTCAAATACATGGAGGCTAAAGAGCATCGTACTAAAGAATGAATGGGTCAACCAGGAAATTAAAGAAGAATTAAAAAAATTCTTGGAAACCAATGAAAATGAAAACACAACTGTTCAAAATCTTTGAGATGCAGCAAAGGCTGTCCTGAGAGAAAAGTATATAGCAATACAAGCCTTTCTCAAGAAACAAGAGAGGTCTCAAATACACAACATAACCCTACACCCAAAGGAGCTGGAGGAGAAAAAAAAACAGCAAATAAAGCCTAAACCCAGCAGGAGAAGAGAAATAATAAAGATCAGGGCAGAAATCAATGAGTTAGAAACCAAAAGAACAGTAGAACAGATCAACGAAACTAGGAGCTGGTTCTTTGAAAGAATTAACAAGATTGATAAACCCCTGGCCAGACTGATCAAAAAGAAAAGAGAAATGACCCAAATCAACAAAATCATGAATGAAAGAGGAGAGATCACAACCAACACCAAAGACATACAAACACTTATAAGAACATATTATGAGCAACTCTATGCCAGCAAATTAGATAACCTGGAAGAAATGGGTGCATTCCTAGAGATGTATCAACTACCAAAATTGAACCAGGAAGAAATAGAAAACCTGAACAGACCTATAACCACTAAGGAAATTGAAACAGTCATCAAAAATCTCCCAACATCAAAAGCCCAGGGCCAGATGGCTTCCCAAGAGAATTCTAACAAACATTTAAATAAGAATTAATACCTATTCTCCTGAAACTGTTCCAAAAAATAGAAATGGAAGGAAAACTTCCAAACTCGTTTTATGAGGCCAGCTTTACCTTGATCCGCAAGCCAGACAAAGACCCCATCATAAAGGAGAATTACAGACCAATATCCTTGATGTACATGGTTGTAAAAATTGTCACCAAAATCCTAGCCAATAGGATCCAACAGTACATTAAAGGGATTATTCACCACGACCAAGTGGGATGTATCTCTGGGCTTCAAGTTCGGTTCAACATCCACAAATCAATCAGTGTGATACAATACATTAACAAAAGAAAGAAATAGTACGATCCTCTCAGTAGATTCAGAAAAAGCATTTGACATAGTAAAGCATCCTTTCTTGATCAAAACTCTTCAGAGTACAGGGATAGAGGGTACATATCTCAATATCATAAAAGCCATCTATGAAAAGCCTACAGCAAATATCATTCTCAACGGGGAAAAACTGAGAGCTTTCCCCCTAAGGTCAGGAATGCCGCAGGGATATCCCTATTACCACTTCTATTCAACATAGTATTAGAAATCCTAGCCACAGCAATCAGACAACAAAAGGAAATCAAAGGCATCCAAATCGGCAAAGAAGTGAAACTCTCTTGGGCGCCTGGGTGGCTCAGATGGTTAAGCGTCTGCCTTTGGCTCAGGTCATGATCCCAGGGTCCTGGGATCGAGTCCCGCATCGGGCTCCCTGCTCCTTGGGAGCCTGCTTCTCTCTCTGCTTCTCTCTCTGTCTCTCTCTCTCCCCCTCTGTCTCTCATGAATAAATAAATAAAATCTTAAAAAAAAAGAAGTGAAACTCTCACTGTTTGCAGATGATATGATACTTTATGCGGAAAACCCAAAAGACTCCACCCCAAAACTGCTAGAACTCATACAGGAATTCAGTAACGTGGCAGGATATAAAATCAATGCACAGAAATCAGTGGCATTCTTATACACCAACAATAAGACAGAAGAAAGAGAAATTAAGGAGTCAATCCCATTTACAATTGCACCCAAAACCATAAGATACCTCAGAATAAATCTAAACAAAGACACAATCAATGCAATCCCCATCAAAATACCATCCACTTTTTTCAAAGAAATGGAACAAATAACCCTAAAATTTTTATGGAACCAGGAAAGACCCCGAACAGCCAGAGGAATGTTGAAAAAGAAAAGCAAAGCTGGTGGCATCACAAATCCAAACTACCAGCTCTATTACAAACCTGCCATCATTAAGATATTATGGTACTGGCACAAAAACAGACACATAGATCAATGGAACAGAATCGAGAGCCCAGAAATGGACCCTCAACTCTATGGTCAACTAATATTTGACAAAACAGGAAAGAATGTCCAATGGAAAAAAGAGAGTCTCTTCAACAAATGGTGTTGGGAAAATTGGACAGCCACATGCAGAAGAATGAAACTGGACCATTTCCTTACACCACACACAAAAATAGACTCCAAATGGTTGAAAGACCTAAACGTAAGACAGGAGTCCATCCAAACCTAAAGGAGAACACAGGCAGCAACCTCTTCGACCTCAGCCACAGCAACTTCTTCCTAGAAACATTGTCAAAGGCAAGGGAAGCAAGGGCAAAAATGAACTATTGGGATTTCATCAAGATTAAAATCTTTTGCACAGCAAAAGAAACAGTCAACAAAACCAAAAGACAACCGACAGAATGGGAGAAGATATTTGGAAATGACATATCAGATAAAGGGCTAGTTTCCAAAATCTATAAAGAACTGATTCAACACCCAAGGAGCAAATAATCCAATCAAGAAATGGGCAGAAGACATGAACAGACATTCTTCCAAAGAAGACATCCAAATGGCCAACAGACACATGAAAAAGTGCTCAACATCCCTTGGCATCAGGGAGATCCAAATCAAAACCTCAATGAGATACCACCTCACACCAGTCAGAATGGCTAAAATTAACAAGTCAGGAAATGACAGATGTTGGCAGGGATGCGGAGAAAGGGGAACCCTCCTACACTGTTGGTGGGAATTCAAGCTGGTTCAACCACTCTGGCAAATATTATGGAGGTTCCTCAAAAAGTTGAAAATAGAGCCTCCATACGATCCAGTAATTGCACTACTGGGTATTTACTCCAAAGATACAAATGTAGGGATCTGAAGGGGTACGTGCACCCTGATGTTTATAGCAGCAATGTCCGCAATAGCCAAACTGTGGAAAGAGCCAAGATGTCCATCAACAGATGAATGGATAAAGAAGAAGTTGTATATATATATAATGGAATATTACATAGCCATCAAAAGGAATGAGATCTTGCTATTTGAAACAATGTGGATGGAACTGGAGGGTGTTATGCTGAGTGAAATAAGTCAATTAGAGAAAGACATGTATCATATGACCTCACTGATATGAGGAATTCTTAATTTCAGGAAACAAACTGAGGGTTGCTGGAGTGGGCGTGGGTTGGGAGAGATGGGGTGGCTGGGTGATAGACATTGAGGAGGGTATGTACTATGGTGAGCGCTGTGAATTATTCAGGATTGTTGAATCACAGATCTGTACCTCTGAAACAAATAATGCAAATTATGTTAAGAAAAAAAAAGAAAACAGGAGGGGAAGAATGCAGGGGGTATATCGAAGTGGGAGAGGAACCATGAGAGATGATGGACTTTGAAAACCAAACTGAGGTTTCTAGAGGGAAGGAGTTTGGGGGAATGGGTTAGCTTGGTGATGGGTAGTAAAGAGGGCACGTTCTGTGTGGAGCACTGGGTGTTATGCACAAACAATGAATCATGGAACACTACATCACAAACTAATGATGTAATGTATGGTGATTAACATAACAATAAAAACATTTAAAGAAAAGAACAGGTTTCTCTGTGGGGATTCAGCTTGGAAATTAGTTGGTGATGATTTATTTGAAAAACAAAAGTACCAGAGTGTTATGGCTCTAGTAGCACATCCATGGAAAGAAACTGCTCATCCCAGGGACATATCTGAAAAGATGAAAATTAACGGGGTATGAGCCTAACCTAGATTAAGAATAATGTTTTTTCCTACCAGTCATACTGGAAAAAACTCATCATTCATGGAGCATTTGGCAGAATACACAGGAGGGTTTTCTTCAGTTGTGAACAATTAGCTTAGAATGAATGCTGATCTGACCCACCTGAAATAATTTTAACCATTTAAGTAACTCAACTGAATTTCAGAGTATCTGAATCAAGAATGTAGAGAATGAATATTTAGTGGCTCTGTGAAGATAACATTCAAAATATCTGCCATTCAATACCAAATATACAAAGAAAGGAGAAATTTAACAAAATTGAACATAGAGAAGAGAGATTAAAAAATCAGTTGGCTTGAGACAATTTCAAGCAGCACAGTGACATATTGTATATACATGTTATTTGTGTTTCCCAGAAAAACTGAAAATGTAATGGTGAAAAATTTTCAAATTTTGGTAAAAGTGTAAATCCATACATTCAAAAAGCATAAGGAACCCAAGGACAAGAAACTTAAAAGAATACTATAACCATGTAGCTCATAATCAAAACACCCACACCCAATGGACAAAGAAAATTTAATAGCAAACAAAGAAAAAAAAGACACATTACATACATAGGAAAAATATAAGGATGACAGCATATACACTGTTAGAAACAGTGGAACAATATCTTTTTTGGTCAACCATTTGAATATATTATATATGAATTAGAACAAATCATATCTAATTGTCACAACTAGCAAGAAAGGCCATGGTAGATGATTTTTGAGATTTTCTTAAACTCTAAATGTCTAGATTCTTCCCAATTTTTTAAAATTATGGTATGTTAGTCACTGTACAGTATATCATTAGTTTTTGATATCTTTAAAGCACTAAACAAAGAAAAACCTATAAACAAATTTTAAACACAGTGAAAAAAAGCTTTCAAAAAGAGGTAAAATGAAGGCTTTTTTGGGGCATAGGAAAGTTGAATGATGGAAGTGATTTCATTTAATTTTCAAAGTAGGGAGCTGGAGTATTAGGCCCTCCACTGAAACAATAATTAAACTGGCAAAAACTGACAGAATCCACATTTTAGAATTTAACCAAAGACGTACAGCAATCAGGGGAGTACTTATTGAAGAAAGGGGATGCTAAATTGTGCTTATAGAGCATTATGACATATTTGCTTATCATTTACTACCCTCCATGAAGACAATATCCCTAGTGTGACTCACTGAGGGGAGAAATATGGACTTGTTATAGAAAAAAAAAAGTTGTGTGTTCTGACCTGTCAGAAAGTTACTTGACGGAGGAATGCAGAATCTCATTTGTTTTCCCCACCTCGGACTATAGTTGCTAGAAAGTGAAAAAATAAGCTACAATTTGGAGAAAATATTTTCAAATCTTATATTCGATAAATGTCTAGTAGACAGGACGTATCAGGAACCACTCCAACTCAAAGACAAAACAATAGCATACTGGCTTCATGGAATGATTTTGAATTATGCTCCCTTTATTCCACTATTTGTAAAATTTTGATTAAAAATATCATTAATTATTTTTTAAATGTTTGGTAGAATTCTCCAGTGAAACCTTGAGGTGTTGGGCTTCTCCGTGCTGCAAGATTTTTGATCCCTAATTCAACTTTCATTCTTGCTATTAGTCTAAGAAGATTTCCTATTTCTTGGATTCAAGATTCGTGGTTCAATCTTGGTAACTTGGGTGTTTTAGGAATTATCTGTTTGTTTGCTTTTTTGTTTTTTTCCAAGTTATCTGATTTGTTAGTATATGATTATTTATGGTAATCTGTTATCACACTGTAATTCTATAGTTATCTGTTGTATTGTTTTCTCTTCCATTGTTCATTTTGGTTTTTGAAGCTTCTCTTTTTTTTCTTAGTTAATGTATTTAAAGCATAGCCAATTTTGTTTATTTTTTGGAAAAACTGGTCATTACTTTTGATATTACGTTATTGTTTATTCTAGTCCTATTTTACTTATTTCTGATTTTTTTAAATTTCCTTCCTCTACTAACTTTCTTCTTTTTCTATTTCCTTGTAGTGTAGTGTTAAGTTGTTTATTTATTTTTTTTAAGTAAGTAGGCTCCACTACCAGGGTGGAGCCTGGCATGGGGCTTGCATTCACAACCCTGAGATCAAGACATAAGCTGAGATCAAGAGTCAGACACTTAATGGACTGAGCCACCCAGGCACCCCTGAACTTTTTTTTTTAATACAGGTATTCCTAGCATAAATTTCACTCTAACATTTGCTTTCACTGCATCCCATAGATTTTGGAATATTGTGTTTTCTTTCTTTCTTTCTTTCTTTCTTTCTTTCTTTCTTTCTTTCTTTCTTTCTTTCTTCTTTCTTTCTTCTTTCTTTCTTCTTTCTTTCTTTCTTTTCTTTCTTTTGTTTTTTTTAAAGATTTTATTTATTTATTCATGAGAGACAGAGGGAGAGAGAGAGAGAGAGAGAGAGAGAGAAAGCAGAGGGAGAAGCAGGCTCCCAAGGAGCAGGGAGCCTGAAGTGGGACTCGATCCCAGAACCCTGGGATCATGACCTGAGCCGAAGGCAGACACTTAATGACTGAGCAACCCAGGCGCTCTTTCTTTCTTTTGTTTTGAGACATATTTTGATTTGCTATTTGATTTCTTTTTTTTTTTCATGTTTTTATTTAAATTCCAGTTAGGTTATCTGGCTTCCTCAGTTGATAGATCAGGTGACTCTTGATCTCAGGGTTGTGAGTTCAAGCCCTAAGTTGGGTGTAGAGATTACTTAAAAATTGGAGCACCTAGATGGCTCAGTTGGTTAAGTATCTCCCTTAGGCTCAAGTCATGATCCCAGGGTCCTGGGATTGAGCCCAGTGTCTGGCCCCCTGCTCAGTGGGGAGTCTGTTTCTCCCTCTCCCTCTGACCATTCCCCTGCCTGTGCTCTCTCTCTCTCTCAAATGAATAAAAAATATTTAAAAAATAAAATAAAATCTTAAAAGGTAATAAATCCCAATTAGTTAACATACAGTGTAATATTAGTTTCAGGTGTAGAAATTAGTGATTCATCACTTACATACAACACCCAGTGTTCATTACTACAAGTGCACTCCTTAACCCATCCCCTCATCCACCTCCCCTCTGCTAACCACCAGTTATAGTTAAGAGTCTGTTTCCTGGGCGCCTGGGTGGCTCAGTCATTAAGCGTCTGCCTTCAGCTCAGGTCATGGTCTCAGGGTCCTGGGATCGAGTCCCACATCGGGCTCCCTGCTCCGCAGGAGGCCTGCTTCTCCCTCTCCCACTCCCCCTGCTTGTGTTCCTGCTCTCACTGTCTCTGTCAAATAAATAAATACAATCTTTAAAACAAACAAACAAACAAAAAAGAGTCTGTTTCCTGGTTTGCTTCTCTCTCTCTCTCTCACTTTGTTGTTCATATATTCTTCCATTTTGTTTCTTAAATTTCACATGTGAGTGAAATCTAGTATTTTTTCTTTTCCTAACTCATTTCACTTAGCATAGTACTCTCTAGTTCTATCCACATTGTTGCAAATGACAAGATTTCATTCATTTTTATGGCTGGGTAATATTCCATATATATATATTTTTTTCCACATCTTCTTTATCCTAATTTGGCCAATTGCTTGTGCAGTAGTGTGTTTTTTTTAATTATTTATGTATAAAACATTAATATTTATATTATAGATCCCAGCTTTATTATTGATCTTTAGTTTTGTACATTGTGGCTGGAAAATATACTTGGTATGATTTCAGTCTTCTTAAATTTGTAATATTTATGTCTCTTTTTATGTGATTTAACCAGGGGATACTTCTCTGTATACTTGTAGAAAATGTGTATTCTATTTTTCTTGGATGGAATGTTTTATATATATCTTTTAGAACCATGTATTCTGAAGTATGCTTCAAGGAAAAATGTTCTTGTTGAAAAAAAAAGTAACTTTAACTGAGGGTACACATTTAAAATAAAGCATATCAGAAGGGAGTTGGGTGGGGGGAATGGTGGAATAAGTGCTAGGATTAAGAGTACACTTATCTTGATGAACACTTAGTAGTATATGGAACTGTTGAATAACTATATTGCACACATGAAACTAGTATAACACTGTATGTTAACTATATTGAAATTGAAATAAAAAGCTAAATAAAAAATAAACAATAAATATAAATAAAAAATTTAAAAATCTCTGAAAAAAATGGGTAAAGGAGAGGGAGAATATAACAAGTGTTGACAAAGATGCAGCAAAACTGTAATCATTATAAACTGATGGTGGTAACAGAATAGGTTGCCAGTTCCTCAAAAAGGTACATGTTAATTAACATGATTGTGGTAGTGATTTCATAATGCATATGTATATCAAATCATCCCATTGTACACTTTAAATCATACAATTTTATTCATAAAATTTACCTCTATAAAGCTGGGAAGCAGTTAAAAACAAAAGTAAACATAGAATGATCCATGAACTATGACTCAGTAATTCCACTGCTAGGTGTATACCACCCAAATTGAAAACAAGTACTCAACTACTTACACCTGAATAATTCTGTATCTTATAAAGTCTATAATTCAGCAAAATCATCATTCAAAAGTGAAGGGGAAATAAAGATTTTATCAGACAAAGAAAAACTGAAGGAATTCATGACCAGCAAACCTGCCTCGTAAAAATTGTTAAATTAAGTCTTCTTGGGGCAGGGACATTATTTATTGAGAAACTCTGATCTACATAAAAAGGGTGTCATGGGGGGGCGGAGCAAGATGGCGGAGGAGTAGGAGACCTAGATTTCATCTGGTTTCAGGAATTCAGCTGAATAGGGATCAAACCATTCTGAACACCTACGAACTCAACAGGAGATCGAAGAGGAGAGTAGCAACAACTCTCTGAACAGAGAAGCGACCACTTACTGGAAGGTAGGACGTTCGGAGAAGTGAAACCAAGGCGATATTCGGGAGGATAGACGGTGGGGGAGGGGCCTCCGCCGGCCGCTTCTGGCAAGTGATAGAGCCCTGGAGCACAAAATCGGAACTTTTAGAAGTTGGCTCGGCTGAGGGACGTCGCTGCAGTGGTTAAGCAGGGGGTGGAATCCTCCCGGGACAGTGTGGTCTCAGGACACTCAGGGTCACAGAAAGACCGGGGGTGCCTGAGTGCAGCAGAGCTCCCAAGTATCGGAGCGGGAAAGTCAGCTACAGAGATGGAGCCGAGGCGCGGGCTCTCAGCTCGGGGTTGCCATAAACTGTGATCCGCGGCCCAGGCGGGCCACTGCTCCTCCAGCAGGGACCCAACAAGTGGCAGGGCCGGGAAGACTCCCCTTCCTTCCTGGGGAGGAGCGGCGCGGGAATGCACCGCATGGATCTGCTGGGTTTGGAGACTCCACACGGGGTCAGGTGCCAGAGATAGAAACGCTCGGTCACAGGCCGGGTGAGCACGGAGTGCGGCCGGAGACCAGGGAGACAGGAGTGACTGCTTTTCTCTGGGGACACACTAAGGAGCGGGGCCCCGAGTTCTCAGCTCTTCCGGGTGGAGATTGGGAGGCCACCATTTTTGCCCTGGTCCTCCAAAGCTGTACCGAGAGCTTGCAGGGAACAAAAGCTCCTGAGAGCAAACCCGAGCAGCTTCCTTAGCCCGGACCGACAAGGGTGGGGCAATTCAACCTCCAGCAAAGACATTTGGAAACCACAGCAACAGGCCCCTCCCCCAGAAGATCAGCACGAACAGCCAGCAAGCCAAGACCAAGTTTACCAATCAAGGAGAACGGGAGAACTCCAGCGCTAGGGGAATACTGCACATAGAATTCATGGCTTTTTTTTTACCATGATTCATTAGTTCATCAAAGTTAATTTTTGTTAACTTTTTTTTATTTTTCTTTTTCCCTTTTTCAACCAACATCTTATCAATCCCTTTTTAAAAATTTTTTTTTTTATTTTTCATTTTAAGAGTCATATTTTATCCCTTCATAGTACTTACCCTTATTTTTGGCATATATATATAAGTTGTTCTCTCTTTAAAATATTGAGATACAGTTTCTTCTAACAGATCAAAATATACCCTAAATCCTTAGAGTATGGCTTTGTTCTAGTCTCCTGCCTGATCACATTCTCTCCCTTTTTCCTTTTTTTTTTCTTAAATCTTCTTTCTTTTTTCAAACAACTTCTTATCAAGTCCTTTTATAAAATCTTTTATAATTTTCATCTTTACAATCATCTTCCATCCCTTCATTGTATCAACCCTTATTTTGTACATATGTCTTTCTTCCTTTAAAATTTTAGGAGGCACTTTTTTCTAATAGACCAAAATATGCCCAAAATCTAGTCTGTGGCACTGATCTATGCACTAGCCTGATCATATTTGATCATATTCTGCTTTTTTTGTATTGTTCTGTTTTTGTTTTTATCTTTTTTTCTTTTTTTTTCTCTTTCTTTTTTCTTTCTTTCCCTTTCTTTTCCCCTGGTTTCAGGTCTTTTCTCATTTGTATACAGTATATTTGCTGGGGATGTTGTACACCTGTTAGCATTTTGTTCTCTCATTCATCTATTCTCCTCTGGACAAAATGACAAGACGAAAAAAATCACCTCAGCAAAAAGAACAAGAGGTAGTACCGTCAGCCAGGGACCTACTCAATACGGACATTAGTACGATGTCGGACCTAGAGTTCAGGATCATGACTTTAAAGATACTAGCTGGGCTTGAAAAAAGCGTGGAAGTTACTGGAGAAACCCTTTCTGGAGAAATAAAAGAACTAAAATCTAACCAAGTCGAAATCAAAAAGGCTATTGATGAGGTGCAATCAAAAACGGGGGCACTAACTGCTAGGATAAATGAGGCAGAAGAGAGAATCAGTGATAATAGAAGACCAAATGATGGAAAATAAAGAGGCTGAGAAAAAGAGGGAGAAACAACTACAGGATCACGAGGGCAGAATTCGAGAGATAAGTGATACGATAAGACGAAACAACATTAGAATAATTGGGATCCCAGAAGAAGAAGAGAGAGAGGGGGGGGCAGAAGGTATATTGGAGCAAATAATAGCAGAGAACTTCCCTAACGTGAGGAAGGAACAGGCATCAAAATCCAGGAGGCACAGAGAACCCCTCTCAAAATCAATAATAATAGGTCAACACCCTGACATCTAATAGTAAAACTTACGAGTCTCAGAGACAAAGAGAAAATCCTGAAAGCAGCTCGGGAGAAGAGATATGTAAACTACAATGTTAGAAACATTAGATTGGCAACAGACCTATCCACAGAGACCTGGCAGGCCAGAAAGGACTGGCAAGATATCTTCAGAGCACTAAACGAGAAAAATATGCAGCCAAGAATACTATATCCTGCTAGGCTGTCATTGAAAATAAAAGGAGAGATAAAAAGCTTCCAGGACAAACAAAAACTAAAGGAATTTGCAAACACGAAACCAGCCCTCCAAGAAATATTGAAAGGGGTCCACTAAGCAAAGAGAGAGCCTAAAAGCAGCAAAGATCAGAAAGGAACACAGACAACATACAGTTAACAGTCACCTTACAGGCAATACAATGGCACTAAATTCATACCTTTCAATAGTTACCCTGAATGTAAATGGGCTAAATGCCCCAATCAAAAGACACAGGCTATCAGATTGGATTTTAAAGCAAGACCCATCAATATGCTGTCTGCAAGAGACTCATTTTAGACCCAAAGACACCCCCACATTGAAAGTGAGGGGGTGGAAAACCATTTACCATGCTAATGGACGCCAAAAGAAAGCTGGGGTGGCAATCCTTATATCAGACAAAATAGATTTTAAAGCAAAGACTGTAATAAGAGATGAGGAAGGACACTATATCCTACGTAAAGGGTCTATCCAACAAGAAGATCTAACAATTGTAAATATCTATGCCCCTAACATGGGAGCAGCCAATTATATAAGGCAATTAATAACAAAACCAAAGAAACACATTGATAACAATACAATAATAGTGGGGGACTTTAACACCCCCTGACTGAAATGCAGAGATCATCTAAGCAAAAGATCAACAAGGAAATAAAGACTTTAAATGAAACACTGGACCAAATGGACCTCACAGACATATTCAGAACATTCCATCCCAAAGCAACGGAATACAAATTCTTCTCTAGTGCCCATGGAACATTCTCCAGAATTGATCACATCCTAGGTCACAGATCAGGTCTCAACCAGTACCAAAAGATTGGGATCATTCCCTGCATATTTTCAGACCACAATGCTTTGAAACTAGAACTCAATCACAAGAGGAAAGTCGGAAAGAAATCAAATACATGGAGGCTAAAGAGCATCCTACTAAAGAATGAATGGGTCAACCAGGAAAAGAGAGGAGAATTTAAAAAATTCATGGAAACCAATGAAAATGAAAACACAATTGTTCAAAATCTTTGGGATACAGCAAAGGCAGTCCTGAGAGGAAAGTATATAGCAATACAAGCCTTTCTCAAGAAACAAGAAAGGTTTCAAATACACAACCTAACCCTACACCTAAAGGAGCTGAAGAAAGAACAGCAAATAAAGCCTAAACCCAGCAGGAGAAGAGAAATAATAAAGATCAGAGCAGAAATCAATGAGCTAGAAACCAAAAGAACAGTAGAACAGATCAACGAAACTAGGAGCTGGTTCTTTGAAAGAATTAACAAGATGGATAAACCCCTGGGCAGACTGATCAAAAAGAAAAGAGAAATGACCCAAATCAACAAAATCATGAATGAAAGAGGAGAGATCACAACCAACACCAAAGACATACAAACACTTATAAGAACATATTATGAGCAACTCTATGCCAGCAAATTAGATAACCTGGAAGAAATGGGTGCATTCCTAGAGATGTATCAACTACCAAAATTGAACCAGGAAGAAATAGAAAACCTGAACAGACCTATAACCACTAAGGAAATTGAAGCAGTCATCAAAAATCTCCCAAGAAAAAAAAGCCCAGGGCCAGATGGCTTCCCAGGGGAATTCTATCAGACATTTAAAGAAGAATTAATACCTATTTTCCTGAAACTGTTCCAAAAAATAGAAACGGAAGGAAATCTTCCAAACTCATTTTATGAGGCCACCATTACCTTGATCCCAAAACCAGACAAAGACCCCATCAAAAAGGAAAACTACAGACCAATATCCTTGATGAACATGGATGCAAAAATTCTCACCAAAATACTAGCCGATAGGATCCAACAGTACATTAAAAGGATTATTCACCACGACCAAGTGGGATTTATCCCTGGGCTGCAAGGCTGGTTCAACATCCGCAAATCAATCAACGTGATACAATACATTAACAAAAGAAAGAACAAGAATCATATGATCCTCTCAATAGATTCAGAAAAAGCATTTGACAAAGTACAGCATCCTTTCTTGATCAAAACTCTTCAGAGTAGAGGGTTAGAGGGTACATACCTCAATATCATAAAAGCCATCTATGAAAAACCTACAGCAAATACCATTCTCAATGCGGAAAGGCTGAGAGCTTTTCCCCTAAGGTCAGGAATGCGGCAGGGATGTCCACTCTCACCACTGCTATTCAACATAGTATTAGAAGTCCTAGCCACAGCAGCAGACAACAATAAGAAATCAAAGGCATCCAAATCGGCAAAGAGGAAGTCAAACTCTCACTCTTTGCAGATGATATGATACTGTATGTGGAAAACCCAAAAGACTCCACCCCAAAACTGCTAGAACTCATACAGGGATTCAGTAAAGTAGCAGGCTATAAAATCAATGCAGAGAAATCAGTGGCATTCCTATACACCAACAACAAGACAGAAGAGAGACAAATCAAGGAGTCGATCCCATTTACAATTGCACCCAAAACCATTAGATACCTAGGAATAAATTTAACCAAAGAGGCAAAGGATAGGTACCCAGAAAACTATAAAATACTCATGAAAGAAATTGAAGAAGACACAAAGAAATGGAGAAACGTTCCATGCTCATGGATTGGGAGAACCAACATTGTGAAGATGTCAATGCTACCTAGAGCAATCTACACATTCAATGCAATCCCCATCAAAATACCATCCACTTTTTTGAAAGAAAAGGAACAAATAATCCTCAAATTTGTATGGAACCAGAAGAGACCCCGAATAGCCAGAGGAATATTGAAAAAGAAAAGCAAAGCTGGCGGCATCACAATTCCGGACTTCCAGCTCTATTACAAAGCTGTCATCATCAAGACAGTATGGTACTGGCACAAAAACAGACACATAGATCAATGGAATAGAATCGAGAGCCCAGAAATGGACCCTCAACTCTATGGTCAACTTATCTTTGACAAAGCAGGAAAGAATGTCTAATGGAAAAAAGACAGTCTCTTCAACAAATGGTGTTGGGAAAATTGAACAGCCACATGCAGAAGAATGAAACTGGACCATTTCCTTACACCACACACAAAAATAGACTCCAAATGGTTGAAAGACCTAAACGTGAGACAGGAGTCCATCAAAATCCTAAAGGAGAATACAGGTAGCAACCTCTTCGACCTCAGCCGCAGCAACTTCTTCCTAGAAACATCGCCAAAGGCACGGGAAGCCAGGGCAAAAATGAACTATTGGGATTTCATCAAGATTAAAAGCTTTTGCACAGCAGAAAGAAACAGTCCACAAAACCAAAAGACAACCGACAGAATGGGAGAAAATATTTGCAAATGACATATCAGATAAAGGGCTAGTATCCAAAATTTATAAAGAACTTATCTAACTCAACACCCAAAGAACAAATAATCCAGTCAAGAAATGGGCAGAAGACATGAACAGACGTTTTTCCAAAGAAGACATCCAAATGGCCAACAGGCACATGAAAAAGTGCTCAAAATCGCTCAGCATCAGCAAAATCCAAATCAAAATCTCAATGAGATACCACCTCACACCAGTCAGAATGGCTAAAATTAACAAGTCAGGGAACGACAGATGTTGGCGGGGATGTGGAGAAAGGGGAACCCTCCTACACTGTTGGTGGGAATGCAAGCTGGTGCAACAACTCTGGAAAACATTATGGAGTTTCCTCAAACAGTTGAAATTAGAGCTATCATTCGATCCAGCAATTGAACTTCTGGGTATTTACCACAAAGATACAAATGTAGGGACCCGAAGGCGTATGTGCACCCCAATGTTTATAGCAGCAATGTCCACAATAGCCAAACTGTGGAAAGAGCCAAGATGTCCATCGACAGATGAATGGATAAAGCAGAAGTGGTATATATACACAATGGAATATTATGCAGCCATCAAAGGGAATGAGATCTTGCCATTTGCATCGACATGGATGGAACTGGAGGGTGTTATGCTTAATGAAATAAGTCAATCAGAGAAAGACATGTATCGTATAACCTCACTGATATGAGGAATTCTTAATCTCAGGACACAAACTGAGTGTTATTGGAGTGGTTGGGGGTGGGAGGGATGGGGTGTCTGGGTGATAGACATTGGGGAGGGTATGTGCTACGGTGAGCGCTGTGAATTGTGCAAGACTGTTGAATCACAGATCTGTACTTCTGAAACAAATAACGCAACATATTTTAAGAAAAAAGAAAAAGAAGAAGATAACAGGAGAGGAAGAATGAAGGGGAGTAAGTCAGAGGGGGAGACAACCATGAGAGATGATGGACTCTGAAAAACAAACTGAGGGTTCTAGAGGGGAGGAGGGTAGGGAGATGGGTTAGCCTGTTGATGGGTATTAAAGAGGGCACATTCTGCATGGAGCACTGGGTGTTATGAACAAACAATGAATCATGGAACACTACATCAAAAACTAACGATGTAATATATGGTGATTAACATAACAATAAAAAATTTTTTAAAAAAGCGTGTCATAGGGCACCTGGATGGCTCATTTGGTTGTCTGCCTTTTGCTAAGGTCATGATCTCAGGGTCCTGGGATCGAGTCTCACGTCAGGCTCTCTGCTCAGCTGGGAGTCGTCTTCTCCCTCTCACTCTCCCTCTGTGTTTTCCCTCCCTCCCTCTCTCTCTCAATTAAGTAAATAAATAAAATCTTTAAAAAAAGGTGTCATAGAAGGAATAAATGAAGGTAAAATAAAATCTTCTGTATTTCTTACCTTAAAAACAATTGTTTGCTTAAAATAATAACATTGCATTGAATGATCATATGATTTTTCTTCTTTTGCCTGTTGATTGCAATATATTACATTAATTCATTGATCATCAAATGCTGAAAAACCTTTCACAATTAAAATAAATCTCACTAAATCATAGTGTATAATTCTTTTTATATTTTGTTTTCACTTTTGTTTTGGAAATATTAGAACTAAAAATATAATTATTGATACTTTTAAATGCTGTATGAACTCATGAACAGAATAGAAATGTTGGAGAAAAAATGGTGAACTTGAATATAGATCAATAAAAACTATCCAATCTAGACAACAGAAAAAAAATAAGAAAACAGAGTCTCAGGGACCTATGGGAAAATAAACAAACCACTAAATATTTGTCATTGGGATCCCAAAGGAAGAGGAGAATGAGTGTAGGGCTGATAAATATCTGAGAAAATAATGTATGTATCCCTTTTAATTTTGGCAAACACATAACTGTAAAGAGTTAAGAAGCTGAGCAAGCCCCCAGAAGGATAAATTCAAAAAGGCCCATGCCCAGTTACATTACAATATTTTTTTTTTGAAAATTAAATTAAAGATGAGGGAAAGGTTTTGAAAGCACTATGGATTTTTTTTTTTATCTGAAAGCATGAAAGTTAAAAGGAAGGAGAATGACAGTTAAATATTCTTCAAGAATGAAGGTGAGATAAATACATTCCCAGAAGGCAGGTCTGAGAGAATCTGTCCCCAGATGTTTCAAAAGAAGTGGTTAAAGAAGTTACACAGACATAAAGTAAGTAAGTACAGAAGGAAATTTGGAACATCAGAAATTAAGAAAAAGCAGTTTATATACCATGGTTAAGTGGGATTTATTTCAGAATCTATTTCAAGGATTGTTCAAAATCTGCAGATCAATCAATGTGATGCACCACATTAACAAAATGAAAGACAAAAAATCATATGATCATTTCAATAAATGCAGAAAAAGTTTTTGACAAAATTCAATATCTATTTGTGATTGAATCTCTCACCAAAGTACATACAGAGAGAAAGCACCTCAACATAATAGATGCCATGTATGACAAATCTACAGCTAACATCATACTCAATGATGAAAAGCTGAAAACTTTTCCTCTAAGATTAGGAACAAGACAAGATGCCCACTATCACTACTTTTATTCAAACTTGAATTGAAAGTCTTAAACAGCAATAAGGCAATTTTTAAAAAGGCATCCAAATCAGAAAAGAAGTAGTAAATGAAAGAAGAATTAAAACTGCCATTATTTGAAAGTCTTAAACAGCAATTGGGCATTTTTTAAAAAAGGCATCCAAGTCAGAAAAGAAATAGTAAAAGAAAAGAAGTAAAACTGTCACTATTTGCAGATGATATGATACTGTATATAGAAAACACTAGAGCCACTATGGCTATTAAAACTAATAAATACATTCAGGAAAACTATTAGAATAAATATATTCAGGAAAGTTGTAGGTTACAAAATCAATATACATAAATCTGTCACATTTCTATACACTAATAACAAACTATCGGAAAGAGAAATTAATAAACAACTCCACCTAGGGCAACAAAAGCAAAAACGAACAAATAGGACTACATCAAACTAAAAACCTTTTGAATAATAACAGAAACTATCAATGAAATGAAGTCAACCTACTAAAAGAAAGAAGATATTTGAAAATTTATATATATATATATGAGGTTAACATCCAAAATATATAAAGAATTGATAAAAGTCAATATAAAAACTGAAATGGCAGAGGACCTAAATAGATATTTTTCTGAAGAAACATATAGATGTCCAATAGTCACATAAAAAGATGTTCAAAACCACTCAGCATTAGGTACATACAAATCAAAACCACAATGGGATATCATCTCGCAACTGTCAGAATAGGTATTATTCTGTATACACATAATGGAATATCACCGAGCCAAAAGAAAATAAAATATCACCATTTGTGACACCATAGATGGACCTATATGGTATTATGCTAAGTGAAATAAGACTAAGAAAGACAAATATAATATTATTTCACTTATATATGGAATCTAATAAACAAAACGAATAAACAACAACAAAATGCAGACTCAAATACAGAGAACAAACATAGTTGACAGAGAGGATTTGAGTGGAGAGATGAATGAAATAGGTAAAGGAGATAAAGAGGTACAATCTTTTAGTTATAAAATAAACAAGACAGGAGGATGACATATATATTATAGGGAATAGAGCCAATATTGTAATATGCAAAAGAATGAAACTGGACCACTTTCTTACGCCATACCCAAAAATAAATTCAAAATGGAAGAAAGACCTAACTATGAGAGAGGACACCATCAAAATCCTAGAGGAAAACACAGACCATAACCACTTTGACATCAGCCATAGTAATTTCTTACTAGATATGTCTCCAGGGGCAAGAGAAACAGAAGCAAAAATGAACAATTGGGACTTCATCAAGATAAAGAGCTTCTGCACAGTGAAGGAAATAAAACTAAAAGGCAAACTTCAAAATGTTAGAAGATATTTGCAAATGACATATCTGATAAAGGATATCTAAAATCTATAAAGAACTTATCAAATTCACCCCCAAAAAATAATCCAGTAAGGAATGGACAGAAGACATGAATAGACATTTTTCCAAAGAAGACATATAGATGGCTAACAGACACATGAAAATTTGCTCAATATTACTCATCATCAGGGAAATACAAACCAAAACTACAATGAGATATCACCTCACATCAGTCAAAATGTCTAAAATTTACAGCACAGGAAATGACAGGTATTGCCAACGATGCAGAGAAAGGGGAATCTTCTTACACAGTTGGGGATGCAAACTGGAGCAGTCACTCCAGAAAACAGTATGGAAGCTCCTCCAAAAGTTAAAAATAGAACACTAAGATCCAGCAATTGCACTATTAGGTATTTATGAAAAGGATATAAGAATACTGATTTGATGCTATTGTAAATGGAATTGTTTCTCTAAATTCTCTTTCTACAGTTGCACTGTTAGTGTATAAGAAGGCAACTGATTTCTGTGCCTTGACTTTGTATCCTGCCACATTACTGAAATGCTGTATGAGTTCTAGTAATTTGGGGGTGGAGTCTCTTGGATTTTCCACATAAAGTATCAAGTCATCAGCAATGAGAGAGAGTTTGACTTCTTTGCCAATTTGAAAAAGTTTTATTTCTTTTTGTTGTCTGACTGCTGTTGCTAGGACTTCTAGTACTAGGTTGAACAATAGTGGTGAGAGTGGGCATTCTTGTCGTGTTCCTGGTCTTAAGGAAAAAAAAGCTCTCAGCTTTTCCCCATAGAGGATGACATTCGCTGTGGGTTTTCCATAGATGGATTTTATGAACTTGAGGAATGTTCTCTCTATCCTTATACTCTGAAGAGTTTTAAACAAGAAAGGATGCTGTATTTTGTCAAATGCTCTTAACGCATCAGTTGAGAGGACCATATGGTTCTTCTCTCTCCTCTTACTAATGTGTTCTATCACATTGATTGATTGGCGAATGTTGAACCACCCTTTCATCCCGGGGATAAATCCCACTTGGTCACAGTGGATGATTGATTGATTGATTGATTGATTGATTGATTGATTGATTTATTTATTTTTAAGATTTATTTATTTGACATAGAGAGACACAGCGAGAGAGGGAACACGAACAGGGGGAGTGGGAGAGGGAGAAGCAGGCTTCCTGTGGAGCAGGGAGCTAGATGCAGGACTAGATCCCAGGAACCTGGGATCATGACCTGAGCCGAAGGCAGATGCTTAACCAAATGAGCCACACAGGCACCCCAGGATGATCCTTTTAATGTATTGTTGGATCCTATTAGCTAGGATTTTGGAATCCATATTGATCAGGGATATCGGTCTGAAATTCTCCTTTTTGATGGGCTCTTTACCTGGGTTGGGGATTAATTCTGGCCTCATAGAATGAGTCTGGAAGCTTCCTTCTGTTTCTATTTTATGAAACAGCTTCAGGAGAATAGGTATTATCAATAGCACCAAAACCCATAAGATACCTCAGAATAAACCTAACAAAAGAGGTAAAGGATCTATACTCTAGGAACTACAGAACACTTATGAAAGAAATTGAAGAAGACACAAAAAGATGGAAAAACATTCCAAGCTCATGGATCAGAAGAATAAACATTGTTAAGATGTCTATTCTACCCAGAGCAATCTACACCTTCAATGCCATCCTGATCAAAATTCCAATGACATTTTTCAAAGTGCAGGAACAAACAATCCTAAAATTTGTATGGAATCAGAAAAGACCCCGAGTCACCAAGAAAATGTTGAAAAAGAAAAACAAAGCTGGGGGCATCATGTTGCCCAATTTCAAGCTATATTACAAAGCAGTGATCACCAAGACAGCATGGTACTGGCACAAACACAATGGAACAGAATAGAGAGCCCAAATATGGACCCTCAACACTATGGCCAACTAATCTTCAACAAAGCAGGAAAAAATATGCAATGGAAAAAAGAGAGTCTCTTCAATAAATGGTGCTGGGAAAATTGAAAAGCCACATGCAGAAGAATGAAACTCGACCATTCTCTAACACACTACACAAAAACAAACTCAAAGTGGATGAAAGACCTCAAGGTGAGACAGGAATCCATCAAAATCCTAGAGGAGAATATAGGCAATAACCTCTTTGACATCGGCCACAGCAACTTCTTTCAAGATACATCTCCAAAAGCTAGTGAAACAAAAGCAAAAATGAATTTTGGGGACTTCATCAATATAAAAAGCTTCTGCACAGCAAAGGAAACAGTCAACAAAACAAAGAGGCAGCCCACAGAATGGGAGGAGATATTTGCAAATGACACTACAGATAAAAGGCTGGCATCTAAGATCTAGAAAGAACTTCTCAAACTCAACACCCAAAAAACAAATAATTAAGTCAAAACATGGGCAGAATACATGAACAGACACTTCTCCAAAGAAGACACACAAATGGCTAACAGACACATGAAAAAATGTTCATCATCTTTAGCCATCAGGGAAATTCAAATCAAAACCACATTGAGATACCATCTTACACCAGTTAGAATAGCAAAAACGGATAAGGCAAGAAACAACAAATGTTGGAGAGGTTGTAGAGAAAGGGGAATCCTCTTACATTGGTGAGAATGCAAGTTGGCACAGCCACTTTGGAAACAGTGAGAAGTTTCTTCAAAAATTTAAAAATAGAGCTACCCTATGACCCAGCAATTGCACTCCTGGGTATTTATCCCAAAGACACAGATGTAGTGAAAAGAAGGGCCATATGCACCCCAATGTTCATAGCAGCAATGTCCACAATAGCAAAACTGTGGAAAGAGCCAGGATGCCCTTCAGTAGAGGAATGGATAAAGAAGATGTGGTCCATGCATACAATGGAATATTACTCAGCCATCAGAAAGGATGAATACCCAACTTTTACATTAACATGAATGGGACTGGAGGAGATTATGCTAAGCGATATAAGTCAAGCAGAGAAAGTCAATCATCATATGGTTTCACTTATTTGTGGAACATAAGGAATAGCATGGAGGACATTAGGAGAAGGAAGGGGAAAATGAGGGGGGGGGAATTGGAGGGAGAGATGAACCATGAGAGACTATGGACTCTGAGAAACAAACAGGGTTTTATGCGGGGGGGCAGGGCGGAGTGGTTAGCCCGGTGATGGGTATTAAGGAGGGCACGTACTGCATGGAGCACTGGGTGTTATACGAAAACAATGGATCATGGATCACTACATCAAAAACTAATGATGTACTGTATGGTGACTAACATAACTTAATAAAATTAAAAAAAGAAGATGTGGGATATATATGCAATGCATACTCACTCATAAAAAGAATGAGATTTTGCCATTTTCGGCAACATGGATGGACTTAGATGGCATTATGTTAAGTGAATAAGTCAGACAGAGAAAGATAAATACACAGGATTTCACTTAATATGCAGACTCTGAAAAAATGAGTAAGCAATAAATATAAAAAAGCAGAAACAAATGGATAATTGTCAAAGAGGAGGGGTGGGGAATGGGCTAAATGAGTGAAGGGGAGTAAGAGGTACAGCTTTCCAGTTATGGAATTAATAACTCCCATAGATGAAATGTACAGCATAAGGAACACACCCAATGTAATTGTAACAGTGCTGTATGGTGACAGATGGTAGCTACACTTGTGATGAGCACAGCAGAACACATAGAGTTGTCAAAACACTATTGTACACCTGACACTAATGTGACATAGTGTTTCAAGTACACTTCAATAAAGAAAAATTTAGAACCCAGGCACTTTAGTGGCACAGTCAGTTAAGGCACCCACTTTTGGTTTCAGGTCAGGTCTTGATCTCAGGGTTGTGGGATCAAGCTTTGCATCAGGCTCCATGCTCAGCACTGAGCCAGCTTGAGGTTCTCTCTGCCCCCTTTTCCTCCCCACATCTCTTCCTAAAATAAATAAAGAAATAAATATTTTAAAAATTAGAATCAAAAATGTAAAAATTGTCAGATTTGACACAACAGCAAGACTGCCCTACAGGTTGCCTACAAAAAAATCTCTTTAAATATAAAGACAACAATAAATTAAAAATAAACAGATAGAAAATACATATTATGCTAACACTAAGTAAAAGGAAGCTGTGTTGGTTATTCCAACACATTGGACAGAATAAATTTTAGAGCAAAGAACATTTCCGTAACATTTCATACATACAACAGGAAATATTCTTCAAGAAGACATAATAGTACTAAATATGCATATACTAAATATAGAGCTTCAACATAAATGAGTTTAAAACAGATAGCTCTGCAAGAAAAAATAAACGGAACTATAACTATAGTTGGCAATTTCAATGTTTCTCTCAATAATTGTTAGAACAAGTAGACAGACAATGAGCAAGGGTATTAAAAAGTTATCATTATAAACCAAACTGACCTAATTGATATTGACATAGCATGCAACCCAATAATATCAGAATATACATTCTTTGTGGGTGCACATGTAACATCTGTGCAGGTAGACCATATTCTGGACCATAAAAAAAAAACACCCTCAATATATTTAAAAGGATTCAAGAAAACAAAATGTGTTATTCTCTGACCATGAAGGAATTAAGAATCACAACTTAATGATCTCGGCAGTATCCCTAAATATTGAAAAACTAAATAACATATTTCTAAGTAACCCACAGGTCAAATAAAAAAAATCAAAAGGAAGAAACACATCAAAATGTGTGGGATGTTTATGAACAAGTTCTTAGGGGGGAAATGTATAGGATTAAAATACATTATAAATAAAAAGGTCTCAAATCAATACTTTCATCTTCCATTTTAAGGGAACCAGAAAAGGAAGAGCAAATTGTAACCTGAGTAAGTAGAAGAAAGGAAATAATAAATATCAAGACTAGAAACTGGAGAAAAAATAGAGAATACCAGTAAAACAAAAAACTGATTCTTTGAAAAGATCAAATGTATTGAAAATTCCCTAACCAAACTGCTCAGAATCATGAGAGAAAATACAAATTACTAATATCAAGAATGAAGGAGGCAACAACAGTACAGTTTTAAAAAATATTAAAGGGGGATACCTGGCTCAGTCCACTAAATGCCCTACTCTTGAGTTCAGCTCAGGTAATGATCTTAGGGTCATGAGATTGAGCCCCATGCCCGGCTCTGCACTGGGCATGAAGTTTGCTTAAGATTCCCTTTGCCCCTCTCCTCCCTGCTCATGCTCTCTCTCTCAAAAAAAAAATAAAATAAAATAAAATAAAATAAAAATAAAGTGTTGAAGGGACATAAAAGAATATAATGAACAACTTTTTATTAATGAATTCCACAAATTAGTAATGGATAAATCTCTTGAATGTCACAAAAACCCCAACCTCACTCTTCTAATATATAATCTAAATATCTCTATATCTTTTAAATAAGCAGGATTTGAGTAAAAGCCCTTCTGACTAACAAAACTGTTAGAATCAAGAGGACTTTTAAAAGAAAAATCTCTGTTTTACCTAACATTTGAAAATTTATTTATGTAACTAACAATAGTAACTAAGTAAAAAAGTTAAAAACAAACAAAATCCAAATGATCTCAATAGTGAAGGAAAGCATAATACTTAACAGTGAAAAACTACATTATATCTTTGTAAAATTAGGAATGGTACAAGAATGTCTAATGTTACTCCTGGAGGTTCTAGCCAGTACAAAAGAACAAGAAAAGACATAGACCTCCAGACTAGACATAAAGAAGATATTATCTTTATTATCAAATGACAGGATCATTAATGTAGAAGAGCTGAGGGAATACACACACACACACACACACACACACACACACACACACACACACACACACCCTATTACCTATCATACCTAAAATGGCAGGATATAAGATCACTATGTAAAAATCAATTTTATTTATTAATTAATTTTTTATTTTTTATTTTTTTAAGATTTTATTTATTTGACAGAGAGAGACACAGCACGAGACAGAACACAAGCAAGGGGAGTGGGAGAGGGAGAAGCAGGCTTCCTGAAGAGCAGGGAGCCCAAAGTGGGGTTAGATTCCAGGACCCTGGGACCACGACCTGAACCGAAGGCAGACACTTAACGACTGAACCACCAAGGCGCCTCCAAAATATCAATTTTATTTATATACATGCACTAGCAAAGAATAATTAGAATTAAAGAGAAAAAAATTATAATAGGATCAAAAATTCATGAAGTAAATAGGGATAAATTTGACAAAAATCTTGAGACCTATATACTAAAAATTACAAAGCATTGCTGGAAGAAATTAAGGAAGACTTAAGTAAGCTCTCTGTGTCAGAAGATTCAATAATACTATTTGTTCCCAAACAATTGATAGATTCTATATGATTCTAATCAAAATCATAGCAGATATATTGGTAGAGGTAGACAAATTGATTCTAAAATTCTTTTTTTTTTTACGATTTTATTTATTCAACAGAGTGAGAGAGAGAGCATGAAGGGGGAGGCAGGGTAGAAGGAGAGGGAGAAGCAGGCTCAGGGAGCCTGACGCTGGGCTCGATCCCAGGACCCTGGGATCATGACTGGAACCGAAGGCAGATGCTTAACAGACAGCTACGCAGGCGCCCCTGATTCTAAAATTCTTATTAAAATGCAAAGAAACTAAAATAGTTAAAACATCATTGAAAGAGGAATCCTCTTACAAAGTTGGTGGGAATGCAAGCTGGTACTGCCACTCTGGAAAACAGTATGGAGGTTCCTCAAGATGTTAAAAATAGAGCTACCCAGGGCGCCTGGGTGGCTCAGTCATTAAGCGTCTGCCTTCGGCTCAGGTCATGCTCTCACGGTCCTGGGATCGAACCCCGCATCGGGCTCCCCACTCTGTGGGAAGCCTACTTCTCCCTCTCCCTCTCCCCCTGCTTGTGTTCCCTCTCTCGCTGTCTCTCTGTCAAATAAATAAATAAATAAATCTTTAAAAAAAATAGAGCTACTCTATGACCCAGAAATTGCACTACTAGGTATTTACCACAAAGATATAGGTGTAGTGAAAAGAATGGGCACATGCACCCCAATGTTCATAGCAGCAATGTCCACAATAGCCAAACTGTGAAAAGAGCTGAGATGCCCTTAAACAGATCAATGGATAAAGATATGGTTCCTATACACAATGGAATACTATTCAGCCATCAGAAAGGATGAATACCCACCAGTTGCACTGACATGGATGGAACTAGAGGGGATTATGCTAAGTGAAATAAGTCAAGCAGAGAAAAACAATTATCATATGGTTTCACTCATATGTGGAACATAAGGAATAGAGTGGTGGACCATAGGGGAAGGGAGGAAAAACTGAATGGGAAGAAATCAGAGAGGGAGAAAAACTATAAGAGACTCTAGACTCCAGGAACCAAACAGGGCTTTAGAGGGGAGAGGGGTGGACAGATGGAGTAAGGTGTGGGTATTAAGTAGGGCCTATGTGGTGATGAGCACTGGGTGTTATATGCAACGAATGAATAGTTGGACACTACATCAAAAACCAATGATGTAGCAGAGCAAAATGGCGGAGGAGTAGGAGACCTGGATTTCGTCTAGTCTCAGGAATTCAGGTGAATAGGGATCAAACCATTCTGAACACCTACGAACTCAACAGGCGATTGAAGAAGAGAGTAGCAACAATTCTCTCAACAGAGAAGCGACCACTTACTGGAAGGTAGGACATTCGGAGAAGTGAATCCGAGGCGATATTAGGGAGGATAGACGGCGGGGCCTCCATCAGCCAATTCTGGCAAGTGATAGAGCCACGGAGCACAAAATCGGAACTTTTAGAAGTCGGCTCCGCTGAGGGACATTGCACCAGTGCCTAAGCGGGGGGGTGGAACCCTCGCAGGACAGTGTGCCCTCAGGACCCTCGGGGTCACAGAAAGACCGGGGGTGCCTAAGTGCGGCAAAGCTCCCAGGTATTGGAGCAGGGAAGCCGGCTGCAGAGACAGAGCTGAGGCACGGGCTCTCAGCTCGGGGTTGCCATAAACCGTGATCTGCGGCCCAGTCGGGCCACTGCTCCTCCAGCAGGGACCCAACAAGCGGCAGAGCTGGGGAGACTCCCCTTCCTCTCATGGGAGGAGCGGCACGGGAGTGCACTGCACGGATCTGCTGGGTTTGGAGACTCCACACCGAATCAGTGCCAGAGATAGAAATGCTCGGTCACAGGCCAGGTGAGCACAGAGTGCGGCGGGAGACCAGGGAGACGGGAGTGACGGCTTTTCTCTGGGGGCGCACTGAGGAGTGGGGCCCCGAGTTCTCAGCTCCTCCGGGTGGAGATTGGGAGGCCACCATTTTCACTCTGGTCCTCCAAAGCTGTACCGAGAGCTTCCAGGGAACAAAAGCTCCTGAGAGCAAACCCGAGCAGATTGCTTAGCCCGGACCGACAAGGGTGGGGCAATTCCGCCTCTGGCAAAGACATTTGGGAACCACAGCAACAGGCCCCTCCCCCACAATATCAGCACAAACAACAAGCAAACCAAGACCAAGTTTACCAATCAAGGAGAATGGGAGAACTCTAGCGCTAGGGGAATACTGCACATAGAATTCATGGATTTTTTACCATGATTCATTAGTTTTTCAAAGTTAATTTTTATACCTGTTTTTTTCTTTTGAATCTTTCTTTTTCCCTTTTCAACCAACATCTTAGCAATCCATTTTTTTAAAAAAACGTTTTTTTTATTTTTCATTTTCAGAGTCATATTTTATCCCTTCATAGTATTACCCTTATTTTTGGCATATATATATATAAGTTGTGCTCTCTTTAAAATTATGAGATACAGTTTCTTCTAACAGATCAAAAATATACCTTAATCACTAGTGTATGGCTTTGCTCTAGTCTCCTGCCTGATCACATTCTCTCCCTTTTTTTTTCTTTCTTTATTTTTTTAAATCTTCTTTCTTTTTTCAAACAACTTCTTATCTTACCAATTCCTTTTATAAAATCTTTTATAATTTTCATCTTTACAGTCATCTTCCATCCCTTCATTGTATAAACCCTTATTTTGTACATATCTAATTCTTTCTTCCTTTAAAATTTTAGGAGGCACTTTCTTCTAACAGACCAAAATATACCCAAAATCTAGTGTGTGGCACTGATCTATGCACTAGCCTGATCATATTTGATCATACTTTGTTTTATTTCTTTTGTTCTGTTTTTGTTTGTTTTTCGCTTTTTCTTTTTCTTTTTTTTTTTTGTTCTCTTTCTTTTTTTCTTTCTTTCCCTTTCTTTTCCCCTGATTTCAGGTCTTTTCTGATTTGTATACAGTATATTTGCTGGGGACGTTGTTAACCTGTTAGCATTTTGTTCTCTCATTCATCTATTCTCCTCTGGACAAAATGACAAGACAAAAAAATCACCTCAGCAAAAAGAATAAGAGGTAGTACCATCTGCCAGGGACCTACTCAATATGGACATTAATACAACGTCGGACCTAGAGTTCAGAATCATGACTTTAAAGATACTACCTGGGCTTCAAAAAAGCATGGACGTTATTAGAGAAAAGCTTCCTGGAGAAATAAAAGAACTAAAATCTAACCAAGTTGAAATCAAAAAGGCTTTAATGAGGTGCAATAAAAAATGGTGGTACTAACTGCTACGGTAAATGAGGCAGAAGAGAGAATCAGTGATATAGAAGACCAAATGATGGAAAATAAAGAGGTTGAGAAAAAGAGAGATAAATAACTACAGGATCACGAGGGCAGAATTCAAGAGATAAGCGATACGATAAGAGGAAACAACATTAGAATAATTGGGATCCCAGAAGAAGAAGAAAGAGAGAGAGGGGCAGAAGGTATATTGGAGCAAATTATAGCAGACAACTTCCCTAATGTGTGGAAGGAACAGTCATCAAAATCCAGGAGGAACAAGCCCTACAAGAAATATTGAAAATGGTCCTCTAGGCAAAGAGAGAGGCTAAAAGCAGCATAGATTAGAAAGGAACACAGACAATACACAGTAACAGTCACATTACAGGCAATACAATGGCACTAAATTCATATCTTTCAATAGTTACCCTGAATATAAATGGGCTAAATGCCCTAATCAAAATCAATAAAAATAGGTCAACACCCCGACAGCTAATAGTAAAACTTATGAGTCTCAGAGACAAAGAGAAAATCCTGAAAGCAGCTAAGGAGAAGAGATATGTAACCTACAATGGTAGAAACATTAGAATGGCAATAGACCTATCCACAGAGACCTGGAAGGCCAGAAAGGACTGCCATGATATCTTCAGAGCACTAAATGAGAAAAATAGGCAGCCAAGAATACTATATCCAGCTAGGCTGTCATTGAAAATAGAAGGAGAGATAAAAAGCTTCCAGGACAAACAAAAACTAAAGGAATTTGCAAACACGAAACCAGCCCTCCAAGAAATATTGAAAGGGATCCTCTAGGCAAAGAGAGAGCCTAAAAGCAGCATAGATCAGAAAGGAACACAGACAATATACAGTAACAGTCACCTTACAGGCAATACAATGGCACAAAATTCCTATCTTTCAATAGTTACCCTGCTGTAAATGGGCTAAATGCCCCAATCAAAGACACAAGCTATCAGATTGGATTAAAAAACAAGACCCATCAATATGCTGTCTCCAAGAGACACATTTTGGACCGAAAGACACCCCAGATTGAAAGTCAGGGGATGGAAAACCATTTACTATGCTAATGGACACCAAAAAAAGCTGGAGTGGCAATCCTTGTATCAGACGAATTAGATTTTGAAACAAAGACTGTAATAAGAGATGAAGAAGGACACTATATCCTACTTAAAGGGTCTATCCAACAAGAAGATCTAATGATTGTAAATATCTATGCCCCGAACATGGGAGCAGCCAATTATATAAGCCAATTAATAACAAAAGCAAAGAAACACATTGACAACAATACAATAATATTGGGGGACTTTATCACGCCCCTGACTGAAATGGAGAGATCATCTAAGCAAAAGATCAACAAGGAAATAAAGACTTTAAATGACACACTGGACCAAATGGACTTCACAGACATATTCAGAATATTCCATCCCAAAGCAACGGAATACATATTCTTCTCTAGTGCCCATGGAATATTCTCCAGAATTTATCACATCCTAGGTCAGAAATCAAGTCTCAACTGGTACCAAAAGATTGGGATTATTCCCTGCATATTATCACACAACAGTGCTTTGAAACTAGAACTCAATCACGAAAGGAAAGTCAGAAAAAACTCGAACACATGGAGGTTAAAGAGCATCCTACTAAAGAACGAATGGGTCAACCAGGAAAAGAAAGGAAAATTTAAAAAATTCATGGAAACCAATGAAAATGAAAACACAACTGTTTAAAATCTTTGGGATACAGCAAAGGCAGTCCTGAGAGGAAAGTATATAGCAATACAAGCCTTTCTCAAGAAACAAGAAAGGTCTCAAATACACAACCTAACCCTACACCTAAAGGAGCTGAAGAAAGAACAGCAAATAAAGCCTAAACCCAGCAGGAGAAGAGAAATAATAAAGATCAGGGCAGAAATCAATGAGCTAGAAACCAAAAGAACAGTAGAACAGATCAACGAAACTAGGAGCTGGTTCTTTGAAAGAATTAACAAGATTGATAAACCCCTGGCCAGACTGATCAAAAAGAAAAGAGAAATGACCCAAATCAACAAAATCATGAATGAAAGAGGAGAGATCACAACCAACACCAAAGACATACAAACACTTATAAGAACATATTATGAGCAACTCTATGCCAGCAAATTAGATAACCTGGAAGAAATGGGTGCATTCCTAGAGATGTATCAACTACCAAAACTGAACCAGGAAGAAATAGAAAACCTGAACAGACCTATAACCACTAAGGAAATTGAAGCAGTCATCAAAAATCTCCCAAGAAACAAAAGCCCAGGGCCAGATGGCTTCCCAGGGGAATTCTACCAAACATTTAAGGAAGAATTAATACCTATTCTCCTGAAACTGTTCCAAAAAATAGAAATGGAAGGAAAACTTCCAAACTCATTTTATGAGGCCACCATTACCTTGATCCCAACCAGACAAAGACCCCATCAAAAAGTAGAATTACAGACCAATATCCTTGATGAACATGGATGCAAAATTCTCACCAAATTATTAGCCAATAGGATCCAACAGTACATTAAAAGGATTATTCACCATGACCAAGTGGGAATTATCCCTGGGCTGCAAGGTTGGTTCAACATCTGCAAATCAATCAACGTGGTACAATACATTAACAAAAGAAAGAACAAGAATCATATGATCCTCTCAATAGATGCAGAAAAAGCATTTGACAAAGTACAGCATCCTTTCTTGATCAAAACTCTTCAGAGTATAGGGATAGACGGAACATACCTCAATATCATAAAAGCTGTCTATGAAACATCTACAGCGAATATCATTCTCAATGGGGAAAAGCGAAGAGCTTTTCCCCTAAGGTCAGGAATGCAGCAGGGATGTCCACTCTCACCACTGCTATTCAACATAGTATTAGAAGTCCTAGTCACAGCAATCAGACAACAAAAAGAAATCAAAGGCATCTAAATCGGCAAAGAGGAAGTCAAACTCTCACTCTGCACCTGATATGATACTGTATGTGGAAAACCCAAAAGAGTCCACCCCAAAATTGCTAGAACTCATAAAGGAATTCAGTAAAGTAGTAGGGTATAAAATCAATGCACAGAAATCAGGGGCATTCCTATACACCAACAACAAGACAGAAGAGAGACAAATCAAGGAGTTGATCCCATTTATAATTGCACCCAAAAGCATAAGATACCTAGAAATAAATTTAACCAAAGCGGCAAACGATCTGTACTCAGAAAACTATAAAATACTCTTGAAAGAAATTGAAGAAGACACAAAGAAATGGAAAAAAGTTCCATGCTCATGGATTGGAAGAACAAACATTGTGAAGATGGCAATGCTACCTAGAGCAATCTACACATTCAATGCAATCCGCATCAAAATGCCATCCACTTTTTTCAAAGAAATGGAACAAGTAATCCTAAAATTTGTATGGAACCAAAGAGACCCCGAATAGCCAGAGGAATATTGAAAAAGAAAATCAAAGCTGGCGGCATCACAATTCCAGACTTCCAGCTCTATTACAAAGCTGTCATCATCAAGACAGTATCGTACTGGCACAAATACAGACACATAGATAAGTGGAACAGAATAGAGAGCCCAGAAATGCACCCTCAACTCTATGGTCAACTAATCTTTGACAAAGCAGGAAAGAATGTCCAATGGAAAAAAGACAGTCTCTTCAACAAATGTTGTTGGGAAAATTGGACAGCCACATGCAGAAGCATGAAACTGGACCATTTCCTTACACCACACATGAAAATAGACTCCAAATTGTTGAAAGACCTCAACGTGAGACAGGAATCCATCGAAATCCTAAAGGAGAACACAGGTAGCAACCTCTTCGACCTCAGCCACAACAACTTCTTCCTAGAAATATCGCCAAAGGCAAGGGAAGCAAGGGCAAAAACGAACTATTGGGATTTCATCGAGATAAAAAGCTTTTGCACAGCAAAAGAAACAGTCAACAAAACCAAAATACAACCGACAGAATGGGAGAAAATATTTGCAAATGACATATCAGATAAAGGGCTAGTATCCAAAATCTTTAAAGAACATCTCAAACTCAACACCCAATGTACAAACAATCTAATCAAGAAATGGGCAGAATTCATGAACAGACATTTTTCCAAAGAAGACATCCAAATGGCTAACAGACACATGGAGAAGTGCTCAACATTGCTCGGCATCAGGGAAATCCAAGTGAAATCCTCAATGAGATACCACCTCACACCAGTCAGAATGGCTAAAATTAACAAGTCAGGAAACGACAGATGTTGGCAGGGATGCGGAGAAAAGGGAACCCTCCTACACTTTTGGTGGGAATGCAAGCTCGTGCATCCACTCTGGAAAATAGTATGGAGGTTCCTCAAACAGTTGAAAATAGAGCTACCATACGATCCAGCAATTGCATACTGGGTATTTACCCCAAAGATACAAATGTAGGGATCCAAAGGGGTACATGCACCCCAATGTTTGTAGCAGCAATGTCCACAATAGCCAAACCATGGAAAGAGCCCGGATGTCCATCGACAGATGAATGGATAAAGAAGAAGTGGTATATATACACAATGGAATATTATGAAGCCATCAAAAGGAATGAGATCTTGCCATTTGCAACGACGTGGATGGAACTGGAGGGTGTTATGCTGAGTGAAATAAGTCAATCAGAGAAAGACATGTATCATATGACCTCACTGATATGAGGAATTCTTAATCTCAGGAAACAAACTGAGGGTTGCTGGAGTGGTGGGGGTTGGGGGGTTGGGGCGGCTTGGTGATAGACATTGGGGAGGGTATGTGCTATGGTGAGCGCTGTGAATTGTGCAAGACTATTGAATCACAGATCTGTACTTCTGAAACAAATAATGCAATATAAGTTAAGAAAAAAAAAGATGATAGCAGGACGGGAAGAATGAAGGGGAGTAAGTCGGAGGGGGAGACCAACCCTGAGAGATGATTGACTCTGAAAAACTCTGAAAACTGAGGGTTCCATAGGGGAGGGGGTGGGGGGATGGGTTAGCCTCGTGATGGGTATTAAAGAGGGCACATTCTGCGTGGAGCACTGGTTGTTATGCACAAACAATGAATCATGGAACACTACATCAAAAACTAATGATATAATGTATGGTGATTAACATAACAATAAAAAATAAAATAAAATAAAAAGAGAAAAAAACTGATGTATTATATTTTGGCTAATTGATCATAACAAAAAATAAAATAAAAAAGAAAGGGAAGAATAAAAATGAAATCTCAACCATATCTCAGTGTAATACATGATAATATAATATTAATCAAGACAATGTGGTATTTTTTTAAATTTAAATTCAATTAGCCGACAGAGAATGTGGTATTAATGTAAGATAGGTAGATCAATGGAATAAAATAAAAAGTCCAGAAATAGAATGATATATACACGGATAACTGAATTTTGGTAGTTACAAAGGCAACACAGTTTTGAAAAGAGAGTCTTTTTGACAGAATGAACTTTAATCCATAACTTATGTGTTATACAAAATAGAGTTAAAATTTATAATTATAAAACATGCTATTTACATTATAAATGTACTCCCAAATTAAATTTAACACTATAAAACTTCTAGAAGAAAACATAGGAGAAATAATGTGATACCTTGGGCTAGAAAAATATTTAACTATGGCATCAAAATGCACAATCTCTTAAAGAACAAACTGATAAACTGGACTTAATGTAAGAACATCTGATCTCAATAAATACTGTTAAAAAATAAAAGGGCTAACGGTCCCTGACTGGCTCAATAGGTAAAGCATACTACTCTTCATCTCAGGATTGTGAGTTTGAGCCCCACGTTGGGTGTAGAGATTACTTATAAATAAAATCTTAAAAAAATAAAAATATTAGCTGCAACTAAGATAAAGTAATTTCCAAAGCACAATTCACCAATGATGATACATATTTGATGAAAAGCACATGAAAAGGAGATCGGTATCATTAGCCATTAGGCAAATGCATTTGAAACTATAATGAGATACCACCACATACCTATTAGAATGGCCAATTTTAAAAAGATTACCAACTGTTTGTGATAATGTGGAGGAACTCCCACTCCCATGCACCTCTAGCAGGTTTGTAACATGTTACAATAATTTTGGAAAAACATTTTAGCAATTTCTCTAAAAGTTAAGCATCCACCTACCAAATGATCCAAGCTTTCCATTTCTAGGAAGAGAAGTGAAGGCATATGCTCATACAAAATCTTTTACATGAATGCTTATAGCAATTTTATATATATATATTTTATTATGTTAATCACCATACATTACATCATTAGTTTTTGATGTAGTGTTCCATGATTCATTATTTGCATATAACACCCAGTGCTCCATTCCAATATGTGCCCTCTTTAATACCCATCACCAGGCTAACCCATCCCCCCACCCCCCCTCTCTTCTAGAACCCTCAGTTTGTTTTTCAGAGTCCATAGTCTCTCATGGTTGATCCCCCCCTCCAATTTCCCCCCTTCTTTCTTTCCCTCCTACCATTTTCTTTTTTTTTTTAAACATATAATGTATTATTTGTTTCAGAGGTACAGGTCCATGATTCAACAGAAGATGTGGTATACACACACACACACACACACACACACACACACACACACACACACACACTGGAATATTATGCAGCCATCAAAAGGAATGAAATCTTGCCATTTGCAACGACGTGGATAGAACTGGAGAGTATTATGCTGAGTGAAGTAAGTCAATCAGAGAAAGACATGTATCATATGACCTCACTGATATGAGGAATTCTTAATCTCAGGAAACAAACTGAGGGTTGCTGGAGTGGTGGGGGGTGGGAGGGATGGGGTGGCTGGGTGCTCATAGCAACTTTATGGGTAATAGACCTAAACTGGAAACAATCCAAATGTTATCAACAGAGGTTAAACAAACCGTTTAAGTGGTTAAACAAAATGGCTAAATAAATGCAGACTGTGGCATATTGATATAATAGGATACTATTAAGCAACAAATGAATAAATGCTTGTTATATGCTATAACATGGATGGATCTCAAAATAGCTATGTTATGGGGCACCTGGGTGGTTCAGTCAGTTAAGCATCTGCCTTGGGCTCAGGTCATGATCCAGGGAGCTGGTATTGAGCCCCACATTGGGCTCCCTGCTCAGTGGGGAGTTTGCTTTTCCCTCTCCTCCCTGCTCATGCACTTTCTCACTATCTCTCTCTCTCAAATGAATAAATAAAATCTTTAAAAAAGTAGCTATGCTAAGTGAAAGAACCCAAACAGAAAAATACATGCTGTATGATTCCATTTATATTAAATTTTAGAAAATGTAGACTAGTTTACTATGTCAGAAAGCAGATCTTTGGTTACATAAAAGTAAAGTGGGTAGGAGAGTAATTATATATGAATGTGTAGAAAATTTTGAGCGTAATGGACATGTGCATTATCTTAATTGAGGTAAAAGGGGTAATTAATTCATTAATATACATGTGTCAAAATTTATCAAATATCAAGTTATCCTTTAAATACATGCACTTTATCATATATCAATTATACCTCAATAAAGATGTTAAAAATGAACCTTAGGGATTCACCTGTGAGAAGAGACAGTGGTAAACAAATTGAGATACAGGAAACCTGAAATTTTTAAAGGCACATATTAAACAGTATCTATAGACATACTTTACTCACCCCGATAATGATGGGAAGGATCTTAATACCCTGGAGGGAAACCTGTAGTTCTAGACCCGATTCTACTATGAGCAGTAAAGTGAGCAGTAAAGCCTCTTCTCAGATTTTCTTGGAGGGTAGAGAGTTTCATCTGAAAAGGTTGCAGTAGACATAAAATAGAGAAAACTAGAGTACCAGGAAGGGAGAAAGGATACACTCAAGTCGTCTTGTCAGAGGCTATGGTACAATTAAGAATTTGTTCAGACGTTGTTCCAGGTTTCTGGTTCAGAACTTCAAAACCCCTTATACTTTCCTGAGTGATGGAGTGTCTTTGCTATGCTAGTGAGATTAATTATGGTGGGCCAATAAGTAACTTGAAAATGATATGAGGGCTGGTTATCAGAAAGATCAATCACATGATTAGATTAATGGAAAGTTCAGCTTCCAGACCTCCCGAGTGGGGAGGGTGGCTGGAGATTGAGCTCAATCAATTGACCAACCATTTAAGCACACATGACTACATGAAACCCCAATAAAAACTCTTGACACTGAAGCTCAGTAGAGCATCCTGGTTCATGAATACATTTATGTAGTAAGAGGATTATGTGCCCTGACTCCATGGAGACAAGGCATGGAAAATCTATGTTGGAAATGAACATGGCGGGGGGGGGGGAAGAGACAAAAATCAAGAAAGAGATGATCGGTTGGTTGATTGATTGATTGTTTCATTTTTTCAATTTAAATTCAATTACCCAACATATAATACATCATTAGTTTCAGATGTAGAGTTCGATAATTCATCAAGTTGCCTATAACATTCAATGTTCATCACATCACATGCCCTCTTTAATGCCCATCACCCAATTACCCCAGTCCCCCACCCACCTCCTGTCCAGCAACCCTCAGTTTGTTTCTTATAGTTAAGGGTCTCTCATGGTTTGTCTCCCTTTCTGATTACTTCCAAGTTTTATTTACATTCCAGTTAGTTAACCTATAATGTAATATTACTTTCAGGAGTAGAATTTAGTGATTCATCACTTACATACAACACCCAGTGCTCATCACAACAAGTGCCCTCCTTAATACCCATCACCCATTTAGCCCATCCTCCTGGTCAATTCCCCTCCAGCAACCTTCAGTTTGTTCTCTATAGTTAAAAGTCTAGTTTATGGTTTGCCTCTCTCTCTCTACTTTTCCCTCCCCTAAGTTTATCTGTATCATTTCTTAATTTCCACATATGAGTGAAATCATATGGTATTTCTCTTTCTCTAACCAAACCAATTTCACCTAGCATAATACACTCTAGCTCCATCCATGTCATGGTTATATATATATATATATATATATATATATATGAATATCATAATGGAATATTAAAATGCAATAAATGTAATATATATAATGTAATATAAATTTTTAAAAATATTATTGAGTATCTCAACACATGTTTTCCTTTTTTTAAAACTATTTATTTAGTTGAGGGAGAGAAAGAGAGCATGAGCAGGGGAAGGGGCAGAGGGACAAAGAGAAGCAGACTCCCCCCTGAGCCGGGAGCCTGATGCAGGGCTCAATCCCAGAAGCCTGGAATCATGACTTGAGCTGAAGGCAGATGCTTAATGGACTGAGCCACCTAGGTGCCCCCCCTTTTTACTTTTTAAAGATTTTATGTATTTGAGAGCAAGACAGAAATAGTGAGAGAGAGCACAAGTGAGGAGGTGCAGGAGAAGCAGGCTCCCTGCTGAGCAGACAACCTTACTCAGGGCTTGGATCCCAGGACGCTGAGATCATGACCTGAGCTGAAGGCAGATGCTTCACCAACTGAGCCACCCAGGTGCCCCACCACATCTTTTCTATAGCAATTTTCTACTAGTTTATTTTCAATTTATGAGGAGCCTCAAAAAATAGAAGGGAAGGAATGTCAAGGGGTCAAGGGAAACTGTGTTGATTGCTAGTAGAGTGTGGCCAGCTTCCTGCCTCAGTTTCCCTCCCAAACCCCGAGCCCCTCCCTCCATCTAGTGCATTTGAGTGTCTGTGGGTGTGAGGGGGGTCTGGGGCTGAGCTGTGGCCCCTAAGCTGCTTTATATATATGGACATTTGGTCCCTCTCCATCATTTTGCTCTTGTTGATAATACTGCTATGAACATTCAGGTACATGTGTCCCCTTGAATCAGTATTTTTGTATCCTTTGGGTAAATACCTAGTGCAGTTGCTAGATCATAGGGTATTTCTTTTTTTGCACTTTTTCAGTAACCTCCACACTGTTCTCCAGAGTGGCTGCAACAGTTTATGATGATTCCCATCATTAGTGTAGGAGGGTTCCCCTTTCCCCATATCCTCACCAACCCCAGTTATTTCTTGTGTTATTGAGTTTACCATTCTGATTGGAGTGAAGTGATATCTCATTGTAGTTTTGATTCGTATTTCCCTGATGATGAGTGATGTCAAGCATCTTTTCATGTGTCTGTTAGCCATCTCTATGTCTTCTTTGTAAAAATGTCTAATCAGGTCTTCTGCCTATTATGTACCTGGATTAATTGTTTTTTGGCTGTTGAGTTGGTAAATTCTTTATATATTTTAGATACTAACCCTTTATCAGATATGTTGTTTTCAAATATCTTCTCTCATTCTGTAGGTTGCTTTATCGTTTTGTTGATTGTCTCCTTCACTGTGCAGTCCCAGTTGTTCATTTTTGCTTTTGTTTCCTTTGCCTTTGAAGATGTGTCTAGTAAGAAATCCTGTGGCTGATCTCAAAGAGGTTACTGCTTGTGTTCTCCTCTAGGATTTTGATAGATTCCTGTCTCACACTTGGGTCTTTCTTCCATTTTGAATTTATTTTTGTGTATGGTGTAAGAAAGTGATCCAGTTTCATCCTTCTGCATGTGGCTTTCCAGTTTTCCCAACACCATTTATTGACAAGACTGTCTTTTTTCTATCCGATATTCTTTCCTGCTTTGTCAAATATTAGTTGACCATAGGGTGTGAGTCCATTTCTGAATTTTCCATTCTGTTCCATTGATCTATTGTCTGTTTTTATGCCAGTACCATACTCTCTTGATTTTAATAGTTTGAGAAGTAGAGAAATTGCCTTTGGACATTGATGAAATAGTCGAGCACTGAATTTAAAGTTCAAAGTCATAATGTTAAAATGTCCTGTAAGCAGTTGGATATCCAGTTCTAGACCATAGCAGAGACATATTAGGCTAAAGGAATAAATCTGGGGCTCATCAGTGTATACAGTGCCAGCTTTAAGCTCTGGGAGATGCTGTTGCTCAGGTAGGGCATAGAGTGAGAAGAGAAGGGGACATAAAGCAGGACCAGCAGGACCACAAAAAACCTCAACTTTTAGGCAACAGTTGGTGAAAGAGACATTTTCAAAATATCTGACAAGATGCTGACAGAGAATTACCAGCTTTCCCTGGAGTCCCTTATGTGCATGGAAGACCAAAGACTGTCTGGAATGGGCGCCTGGGTGGCTCAGTTGGTTAAGCGACTGCCTTCGGCTCAGGTCATGATCCTGGAGTCCTGGGATCGAGTCCCACATCAGGCTCCCTGCTCAGCGGGGAGTCTGCTTCTCCCTCTGACCCTCTTCCCTCTCATGCTCTCTGTCTCTCATTCTCTCTTTCTCAAATAAATAAATAAAATCTTTAAAAAAAAAAAAACAAAGACTGTCTGGAAGAATAGTGTGTGTGTGTGTGTGTGTGTGTGTGTGTGTGCACGCATGCACATGTGTGCACATGCATGCATGCCTGTGTGTATGTGTGTGCATGAATGTGTGTGTATATATGTGTGTTCCCACGCGTGTGCATTCCTGTGTGTGTGCATGTGTATGCATGTGTATACGTGCGTGCAAGAATGTGTGTGTCTGTGTGCATGCACGTGCGTACATGCCTGTGTATGTGTGCATGTGTGTACATATGTACATGAATGTGTGTGCATGTGTGTATACACATGTGCATGAATGTGTGTCTGTGTGCATGCAAGTGTTTCCATGCCTGTGTATGTGTGTGTACATGTGTACATGTAAGCACAAATGTGTGTGTGTGTGTGTGTGTGTGTTGCCAGTATAGGTGAGGAAGCCAGTAGTGGACTTAGTAGATAAATTGATCATTAAAAGTATAATTAGAAGTACTACAAACACCACTACACACATAAATTTGACAATTTAGGTGAAATGAAACAACTTTTTAAAAAGTACAGAGTAACAAAACTCATCCAACCTGAAAAAGATAGACTTACAATAAATGAAACAAATTGAATTTGTAGTTAGAAACCATCTGAAAAAGAAATCACTAGGTACTGATAGTTTCACACACAAAATAAATTCTACCAAACATTTAAAAAAGAAATAAAACCAATTCTACACATGTTCTTCCATAAAATAGAAGAGGAGGGAACAATCTCCAAATAATTTTATAAGACCCTAATGTCCTGATAGCAAAACCAGATAAAAAAGACTACTACAGACCAATATCCCTGATGAACACAAACATAAGAATCTTCAATAAAATATCAGCAGATTAAATTCAGCAATATGTGAAAAGAATTATACACCACAAACTTGAACCCAGGTTATGCTTGAATAGGATTTATCTTCAAGATGATTGATAAGGATGAAGCAATCTATTTTAATATGTCCCAGAAATAGAGCCAGTGAGGAAAGTCATATGATAGTTTGGAAAGAGGCTTAAATGACCTAGACCTGTTGGTCGGCTCTGTCTTTCTTCACTCCTCTCTGCTTGTCACTTTTGTGGTTCACAACTAGAGAATGTACTGTCCATAAAAGGGCTTTTGGCAGTGTATGGGGAGGTTGTTTTTTTTTTTTTTCTTTTCTTTTCTTACACTTTATTTTTTTTGTTTTGTTTTGTTTTGTTTTGTTTCGTTTTGTTTTCCGTATCTACAGGGCACTTATACATTTGTGTAGGGGACAGAGAGGTTAACCTCTGTGGTGTGTGTTATACCATCACACAATGAAAAATTATCTTATCCTCATGAAAGATTCCCTTTGAAGAACCCTGTTCTAGGTGTTCTCTAAGGGTGATGTTATTACCATCTTTATCTCCAAAATTTCTCTTTTTAGCCCAGGCCTCTTTTCTGAGACTTATATCCAGATATCTGCAGACATGTCTACTCTCTTTTCTTTGGTACTTGTCTACAAGTAATTTCAGGAGGTGTTACCTCCATAGCCTAGCCACAGGACACTGCTCAATCCTAGACAACCCCCAAGACAGAATCCTGGCCATCCCTGATATTCACAATCTCTCTTATCTTTTCTTATTATTTGTGCCTTCCCTTTCTTCCCCATTGACATAAGTTTCCTGTGTTCTATTCTCTTTGACAACACTGTGGCTCCTTGGCAGTACCCATTATACATGTGCCGTAACATTATGCATAATAATAATTTAATTTTCAATTTGTTTGTCTGTTTATGATTCTTTTTCTCCTCGGTATCAATTGCAGAGAACACATCTCTACTCATTTTATCTCCAGGCACAATGCTTGAAATGTAGTGCTTAATAATAGTTGCAGAATGAAGATGAAATGCAAGCCATCATCCTATGTCAAGAGGAGTCCCACAGAAGGTCCCCTAATCCATGTCTCTCCTTGTCCACTTGCCCCCAACTCCAATCTTAATCCTGATTCTGGGTGACCTTTCTAAAAGACACTCTGGGCCTGGATAGTTTCTGAGAGTTAGCAGACTGCATTGTGGGTCTGGGAAGGACGAAGGTTTCCCTCTCAGTGAGCATCCTTGGCCTCAGTTGGATAGGCATGTGCAGTGTCATCCTAGGGAGACTGGAGAGGAGGAGGGGCCAGGGTTGTGCCCCTTTCCTTCCCCTCCCATCTATGGAAAGCAGCACTGTCTGCCCTTGCTTACTATTTTCTAACACAAAGGGGCCATCCTGCCAAATAGTCCCAGTGCAATTGATTTCCCCCTCAGACTGAGCTACTTTTCTAAAACGCAAATCTTTCGGGCACATGATAGTCATTGCCCAATATTTGCTGAACACATTAATGTGAGTTCTCTGTTTCAATTCCTTGGGCTGTAAGGCATTTGGGGCCCATATGGGGGCTCCAAGGTGGAGGTTGCTGGCTATGTTGACAGGAAAGAGCCAGAAGGATTCACATTTCATTTGGGGCCTCTGGGCCTCTTCACTGTGAGCATGCGTGCTGTCAATTGGAAGCTCTGGAGTGACCCCCCCTTCCCCTGTTCACTATGGAAACCAGTGCCAAGACAGGCTTCTCCTCCTATTCCAGAGTCTGCCAAGAACAGCCTATTCCACAGCTGTGTAATGTGGAACACATTACAGAGTCTGAAGTATCCCATCAGCAAAAGTATCTGTACCAGAATATTTTAAGTTATAATTTCTCCATATACTTCCTACACCCATGGAACTTCTATACTTACAGAATCTTGATTTAACAAGTAGCCATTTATTAGTTTATTTGGGGAGATATTTTGTAAAGTTCAGGCTTTTACTACTATGCTGCTAGTCTGTAAGGACTCACTGCCCATATCAAATAGGTCCGATCCTGGAGATACCCAGCAAGCATAATTTATCCTCAGCATTTTCAGGGCATCACTGGAGCTACAGCTCCAAATCTTGACTCTTAAATTAAAGAATTTGTGGATGTCTCATGAGTATTCACTTCCTCTCCTTCCCCGTGGTGTCATTTTCCTTCTTAATATTCTGAAGGTCTGCATATCTGCTTTACGGGTAGGCATCTTATTAGGTAACTATCATGCTACTGACCCTTTCCATGACCATGTACAGGTATATCTTTTCTACTTAAAGGCACCCCAAGATTTACTTTTTTCTTACCTTCCCCAAATGAATTTTCTTCTTCATAGGAAATAAAGTGTCTTCAGCAGACCTCTCCCTGGAAAGACAATGTTATCACTTTAGCAGGGATACATTTAGGCTTCCTGAGTGAGCAGTACTAGGAGTCCCCCCTGTATGTGGTTTCAAACTTGGGCATCAGTTCTGCTGCTTCAAACCTTCTGAGCCTACTCCCTCATAAAGATCATACCCAGGCACGGGTACAGTATTAAACCTCCTGTCAGAAGTGAGGTGGTGAAGTGAACTGTGGTAGAGGTGAGGGACCATTGTTGACCATGGGGAACTTGACCAGAATGAGGTCCATTCCAGCTCAGGCAGCAACTGAAACCGAAGAAGCTCTCTGGCCGGAGATCCCAAGTCCTACTGCAGCAGGAACTTTTATAATATTATAATTGTTGTGCTTTTATAATTATTTTTAAAACTGCTTTCATACATTTTATGTATAAGTGTTTTTATACCTTTCTAATTGTTGTGCCCAAGCTTGGAATTTAAGTTCATGAATCTATTAAATCTAGGAGGATGAAATATGAGGATGTAATTTTCATAACCTCACAATGGCAAAAATTATGGCTCATAGCCAAAGCTGAGGCAAGATTTAAATAATAGGGTCAAACATTTTCAGTATTAAAAATATCTTAAATGAACTAAATAGTTCGCACACCAAGACAGCATGGTACTGGCACAAAAACAGACATATAGACCAACAGAACAGAATAGAGAACCCAGATATGGACCCTCAACTCTATGGTCAAATAATCTTTGACAAAGCAGGAAAAAACATGCAATGGAAAAAAAGACAGTCTCTTCAATAACTGGTGCTGGGAAAATTGGACAGCCACATGCAGAAGAATGAAACTCGACCATTCTTTAACACCATTCACAAAGATAAACTCAAAGTGGATGAAAGACCTCAATGTGAGACAGGAATCCATCAAAATCCTAGAGAACATAGGCAGTAACCTCTTTAACATCGGCCACAGCAACTTCTTTCAAGATACATCTCCAAAAGCTAGTGAAACAAAAGCAAAAATAAACTTTTGGGACTTCATCAAGATAAAAAGCTTCTGCACAGCAAAGGAAGCAGTCAACAAAACAAAGAGGCAACCCACAGAATGGGAGAAGATATTTGCAAATGACACTACAGATAAAGGGCTGATATCCAAGATCTATAAAGAACTTCTCAAACTCAACACCCAAAAAAACACATAATCAAGTCAAAAAGTGGGCAGAAGATATGAAAAGACACTTCTCTGAAGAAGACATACAAATGGCTAACAGACACATGAAAAAATGTTCATCATCATTAGCCATCAGGGAAATTCAAATCAAAACCACATTGAGGTACCACCTTACACCAGTTAGAATGGCAAAAAGGGACAGGGAAAGAAACAACAAATGTTGGAGAGGTTGTGGAGAAAGGGGAACCCTCTTACACTGTTGGTAGGAATGCAAGTTGGTACAGCCACTTTGGAAAACAGTGTGGAGGTGCCTCAAAAATTAAAAATAGAGCTACCCTATGACCCAGCAATTGCACTCCTGGGTATTTACCCCAAAGACACAGATGTAGTGAAAAGAAGGGCCATATGCACCCCAATGTTCATAGCAGCAATGTCCACAATAGCCAAACGGTGGAAAGAGCCGAGCTGCCCTTCAAGAGATGAATGGATAAAGAAGTTGTGGTCCATATATACAATGGAATATTACTCAGCCATCAGAAAGGATGAATACCCAACTTTTACATCAACATGGATGGGACTGGAGGAGATTATGCTAAGCGATATAAGTCAAGCAGAGAAAGTCAATTATCATATGGTTTCACTTATTTGTGGAACATAAGGAATAGCATGGAGGACATTAGGAGAAGGAAGGGAAAAATGGGGGGGTAATTGGAGGGAGTGATGAACAATGAGAGACTATGGACTCAGAGACAAACAGGGTTTTAGAGGGAAGGGGGGAGGGGGGATTGGTTAGCCTGGTGATGGGTATTAAGGAGGACACGTACTGCATGGAGCACTGGGTGTTATACGAAAACAATGGATCGTGGATCACCACATCAAAAACAAATGATGTATTGTATGGTGACTAACATACCATAATGAAATTTAAAAGAAGAAATATAAATAAAATTAATTAATTAAATAAAAAATAGTTAACGCAAATAGAAAAAAATCTAAATGCAAGAAAAAAGAAAACTAAAGGAGATACAATGCAAGAAATAAGTTTTTTTTTTTTTTAATTTGAGAGAGAGAATCAGAGAGAGGAAGACAGCACAAGCAGGGGGAGCAGCAGAGGGAGAGGGAGAAGCAGGCTCCCTACTGAGCAGGGAGTCCAATGTGGGGCTTGATTCCAGGACCCTGGGATCATGAGCTGAGCCGAAGGCAGACAATTAACTGACTGAGCTACTCAGGTGCTGCAAAATAAGGATTATTTTAAGAGGAATAAGGGCAGTAAATTGATTTGATAGCCATTTTTAAGTAATAAAAACAACAAATATAACTGGCACAACTCTGTAAGATGTAATCCAAAAAAATAGAAATCCATAAATTACAGAAAAAGAAGAAAATGATATACAGGAAAATGTCCCACTAAGACATACCTGAAAGATCTGCAGGAATTACCCTAGTGAAGTGAAAGGTTAAGGAGTCCTATCAGAGGTATCATCCTGCCAAAGGTGATGCAAGCATGAAAATCCAAAGGTAGAGAAAGAACATGGAAAACCCTTTGAAGCCAATCTCATTGAGAAAAAATAAAGTGAAAAATGAGAAAGGTGATACAACAAATAAAAAGAGGACTCTGGAAATGTCAAGACAGTATTTTAAATATGCTTTGGGTTTCAAGTGATTAATAACAGTCTTAAGACAGCGTATTTAAGAAACTGTTGGCTTGAGGAACCCAGGAAGGGCTTGAAGGACCACATTGGTGCAGACCAGGGATCCTGATCAGCCTTAGGAAGCCTGTATCCAGAGGCTCTTACACTCACCCCTCTCTTCATATAAGCTTCTCTGGGAGTGTCAACTTTGTTTTTGCTAAATCTGGATCTGTTTTGTAAAATTAAAACAAAACAAAACAAAAACACAAAACAATAACAACAACAACAAAAACTACACACAAACCATAGTTATGTTGCATCTCATTGTTGGTCATCAAAGAGATTGCCAATTACCATCTATGGGACCCATATTAAAAAAAGAAATCTTGGAAGGGATTTGGTTGTGGCTGCCACATGGGAACAGTCAGTTGCTGAGAGAGTGTGGGGTGGGGTCCTGTGAGAAGGGGAAGTTTTCCACAAGAACACAGAGCACAGTCATCAGGCAGGGAGGGTGCCGGGCAGATAGGGAAAAATTTGTGCTAATAAATATGACAATCTTTGTATGATATGTTCTTAATGGAAAAATTAAAAAGAAACCAAAATGACCCAAGGGAAGAAGAAAATCAAAATCAATGCCCATGAAGACACTGGCAATGTCATTCATATATTATATCCAACAAAGTTCTGTTTGCACATGCATTGACTAAATTCAGCATTTCTCATTTTATGACCTCTCTGATGTGGCAGGGATTCTAATCTCAGTCATCCTCTTCACAGTTTACATTTTTTTTTTTTTTGTTGGGCAATTCTGATTGTTCTCTAGGTTTAAATTCTCACACTCATCGTCACAAAACTCAAATTTACACACCAGTCTAGACTTTTCTCTGGGACTTTTATATCCACCCTGATTCTGGATACACCCAATTAAACATTTCCTAAGAAACTCAAGAAACTTATCTCAGAATCTTAAACTATCATCTTTCCTCTTAAACTTGCTCCTTCTCCAGTGCTCATCCACCTCCCCCCCTCCTCCCCTCCTCCCCACCACCATCACCTCAGCCCAAATGGGACACCTTCAGGTCACTACTGCCCTTATTCTGGCGGCTCTCCACTACCTCTATGGGGCCTCAAAGGACACCCGCCCCGTCGGGCTCCCAGCCCTGCCCCGCCCCTCCCGCGGCGGCCAGGCCCTCGGCCTGTGGACGCGCAAGCGCAGTGGCCGGTCCCGCCGCCGCCCCGCCCCGCCCGGCTGCTGCGGAAGGCGCCGCGCGCAGCAACGCGCACTTCCTCTCCAGGAGTCCGCGGAGGGAGCGCAGGCTCGAAGAGCTCCTGGACGCAGAGGCCCTGCCCTTGTCAGACGGAGCAGACATGTCCGAACAAAGTAAGGATGTGTGCGACCCCAACTCTGCAGCCGAGGCCTCCAACTCCGAGGTGCACAGCATTCTTGGGGTTCCCGGGGGGCTCTCCCTTCCCGCGTCTCAGGCCGCGACCCTCGCAGGGCCAGAGAGCCCTCCTTTAGGCCCGACCGACGCCCCTCTGGCCTCGCCTCCACCCCAGGCCCCAAGCGAAGAGGGAGACCCGAAGGCCCTGCAGCAGGCGGCGGAGGAAGGCCGCGCCCACCAGGCCCCGAGCGCGGCCCAGCCTGGCCCAGCGCCGCCAGCCCCGGCCCAGCTGGTGCAGAAGGCGCACGAGCTCATGTGGTACGTGTTGGTCAAGGACCAGAAGAGAATGATCATCTGGTTCCCAGACATGGTGAAGGATGTCATCGGCAGTTACAAGAAATGGTGCAGAAGCATTCTCAGGCGCACCAGCCTCATCCTCGCACGAGTGTTCGGGCTACACCTCAGGCTGACTAGCCTGCACACGATGGAGTTTTCGCTCGTTAAAGCGCTTGAGCCAGAGGAGCTGGACAGGGTGGCGCTGAGCAACCGCATGCCTATGACAGGCCTCCTGCTGATGATCCTGAGCCTTATCTATGTGAAGGGTCGCGGCGCCAGAGAGAGTGCCGTCTGGAACGTGCTGCGCATCCTGGGGCTGCGGCCCTGGAAGAAACACTCCACCTTTGGAGATGTGAGAAAGCTCATCACCGAGGAGTTCGTCCAACAGAATTACCTGAAGTACCAACGCGTACCCCACGTTGAGCCACCTGAGTACGAGTTCTTCTGGGGTTCCCGTGCCAGCCGTGAAATCACCAAGATGCAAATCATGGAGTTCCTGGCCAGGGTCTTTAAGAAAGACCCCCAGGCCTGGCCCTCCCGATACAGAGAAGCTCTGGAGGAGGCCAGAGCTCTGCGGGAGGCTGATCCCACTGCCCACTGCCCCCGCAGCAGTGTCTCCGAGGACTAGCAAGGTCTGGAGGCAGATATTAATGGTTTCTGACCCTCACCAGGGTGGTGGAGGGGTGGGGGTGGGACATTAGAGTATTCAGGATTTACAGTGCAGTATTTCACGTGTAACTAAGTTTTCAGTACAGTGCTTTTATACCTTTTAATGCAATGTTGTATTCATTTCAGTACTATTAGATAGTGTGTAGGATTTATGCATGTTTGTTTATAAGTAAGCTCGGTTGGTGCTTTCGCTTTTGTGCTACCTTTCTTGAATTTTTGTACCAGAGACGTGCTAAACTTATGAAATACATTGAGAAATTTTCCATCTTATTCTTTTATATGGAACGGGTGATGTGTATTAGGGTAGACTACTTCTGGAGAGTTTGAAGGAACTCACCAGTAAAGCTGGCCTAACCAAGAGAAAAGTCAAGGCCCCTTTCTTTATGACCTCGCTGGGCACAGGAAACATCCGTGTGGAGTGCAGTGATGTGAACTGAAGTGGTCTCAATGTGGGCACTTGGCACACTTTACTAAACACAAATACAACCCCACCATAAGTAAACTTTAAAGTGAACATTAAAGATTCTTGTGATACAATCATTTTTGGAAAAGTGTACTTTATCTTTTTAAGTAGTATGGATTGGGAATAAGACATTTTACCAAGTGTACAAATATGATAAGTTCATCTAATAGGATGGGAAAATCACTGCTCATCATTACTCATAAATGTGTGAAGTTTATGGTTTTTTAAATGTAACTTTCATGTTCAAAACTGACAAATACAGAAAAGTATAAAAACAACAAAGTAAAAATGTTCATAATTACACCACACAGAAACAAATGTTAATATTTAGTGTAAGTTCCTTTCTTGCATTTTCTACATTTTATTAAAATTAGTTGTCTCTTGTGGGCACTTAAAAGTGTATTTTCTCTTTGTCTTTAATACTTAAAACAGCCTTTGAGACAGGCACTTACTATATCTGCACCATGGAGGAAATACAGGAACAGAGTATGTAACTAACTTTCCTCAGATAATAAAGCTTAGTGAAAGGTGTTGCTAGGATTTGAACCCAGACAGAATAAGTCCAGAGCCTACACATTTCCCGACCTGCCTACAACTGCCCCCCACCTCCTGCCTTTTCTTTCTTTCTCTTTTTTTAATATTCCGTGTTATAAAACGTAGTCTTAGCTCCCTATCCCCAAGACACAAAGTCACACATATGAGGCTAGGGATTTTATTTTTCTAATGAATCCTCACATTAATCTTTTAGAGAAAGCAATCTTACTCTGATTGTACACATTAAGAAACTTTGTTTCAGCAAGATTAATGGACTTAACCAGATCATATTACTGCTTAGAAGTGAAGCCAAGATTTGAAACATGGTCTTCCCTAAAAGACTGAGGTGAAGGCGCCTTCTCTTGACCACTGATGCCAGAGGAACACACATGGGATACGTTGGAGAGGGAGGTGGATTTGGGGTGGGAAGTTTGCCTATTGGGACATCTGTGATCCAGCAGTTCTTGCATTGCAATGGGCCACTAGGCAATCCCTCCAAGGGTGGAATGGGGTGAGGATGGGGTTGAGGGGCAATGATGAAATAAATCTGATTATGCAGTTTTCATTTGTACAAGGAAGTGGGGCAGAAGTGGGCCTTTAATAAGACCAGAAGTCCTTCAAACTTCAGAAGATTGGAAAAGATCATTTTGTCAAAATCAGAGTCCTTTCTGGGTAAGAAAGATAATAAAGGAAACATGTGTGATAGCACCCCCCAAAGAAGTAAATGGAGTTGTATTTGGGTGAGGGAATTACAGTCTGAATTGAGAGCTAGGATTCCCAACACTTAATGGCATAACTTTTTTTTTTTTTAATGTGAGTGGGGGTAGGGGCAAAGGGAGAAGGAGCAAGAGAGTCTTAGGGGACTCTGCCCTGAGTACAGAGCCCAATGTGGGGCTTGATCTCATGACCCTGAGATTATGACCTGAGCCAAAACCAAGAGTGGGATGCTTAACTGACTGAGCCACCCAGGTGCCCCTTAATGGCATAACTTAACAGGTAGATGCAGGTACTAAAAATGTTCAAGAAGCATTGTATGCTCAGATGGAATCCATTCTCAGTTTAGTAGACTTACTGTGAAGTCTCCCATGGCAGAGATATTTCTGCAGTAACTCGGGCAGGGGTGACCTGGCTTTGATGCCACCATTTACCCAGAGCCAAGGTATCTATTGAGAAATTTTAGAAATGTTAAAAAATTAAATTCCTTCTCACCCCAAAGTTCTCTGCAGAATGAAAACAAAAATACACCTTAAAATTTAAAATATTTAGAAGAGCACATACTGCATGGAGCACTGGCTCTTATACGAAAACAATGAATCGTGGATCACTACATCAAAACTAATGATGTATTGTATGGTGACTAATATAACATCATAAATTAAAATAATAAAATTTAAAATAATGGGGATTTCCAGAATCTTCCATTTGTGGAGCAGGGCCACAGCTGTCACCCCTGCCATGACAGGGTGTGGTCATTTTCTCTAATGTCCTATTGCTCTCCTCACGGCTGGGTTGACCCCTTGCAGCAACTGTAACTCCTGTATACTTCTTTCAGTCAAACCCAGAGGTCACTGGACAGGCAGTCCTGCATCTCCCACTTAACTCCCTGTGTTTGTATTCACTTTCCTCTCTGCTATGAGAGACAGAGCCATTCCAAAGCTTCCTCAAGCTCATAGACACAGGCACAACATCCACACCACAGAGGAATGAACCTCTGGAGAAGGAGAAAGATCGTATCATGAGAAATGAGGAGCTGACCCCAGCAAGTCACATGGGCAGGGCTGCTCAGGTCCTATGCTGTCTCAGAGGCAGCTAGACCTGAAGGAAGAGGCTCCCCAGTATGTAGCAGTGTTAATTCATGATATTTGGTCCAGCAGATATCTGCCCCGGCATGAGGCACCTGAAGGGAGCATTCAATACCTTTCTTAGATTTTCACACAGAGCACAAATAAAAGGTGGGAGGGTTTGCCAAATATTATCCGAAAGGCTCACCTACAAGATGCTGGGAGAGGTTATTCACAGAAAGGAGTCTGCAAATCCTTGATATGCATCTTGGATGACGGTGTGGTGAAGCTCAAACTATTATGGCTTGGAAAGAGTTCCTAATTTCTCATAACATGGGGCATTTTATCTGTTCTGCCCACTGGAATCTCACTTTTTTTTTTTTTACAAACGCCACACACATATTTCACTGTAATCAACTTCATTTTATTAAAGTCATGGAAGACAAAAAGGGCCTTTGTAAACTTAATATAAAATATAATGCCACCTGATCTATTCTGAGAGAGGAAAACGACATTTGTAACATCATTATTAAATTGGAAAGATGTGTTTCAAATAAACATGTATGTTTATTTGTTTCCTCTGCTTGAAAAGCCTTCTGTGGCCCCCTCCACCTTGAGCCTTCACCTGATCAACTCATGAACACCACTTCTACTGGAAATGCTCTCCTAGCCTTCAAAGCACAGCCATGTTCTTCCAGTATTGCAGTTCACACAACATATGCATGCTATTTATTAATATGTTTATTCTGTCTCTCTCTTCCTGGATTATTACATACTTAAAGATAAAAACTGAATCTGTCATTTTTACCATTTCCTTGATGCTTAACTTAGGGACTGGCATACTATGTGTTTGATAAATATTTGTTATATGAGTTAAGAAACTCAAAACATTGTAAAAGACCTACTCCATGGCACAGCAAAATCAAAACCAAACACAGAAAATAATGAACAACCACTCTAAAGTAGAGGAAATAGGGTCAAGTTGAACTTAGTGAAAATTTTTTTCAGAAAAATAGTGTAAACAAGAATTTTTTCAAGAGTTATTTCTTTGAATACACTAAGAAATTGGGCCAAAATCTAGCAGTATTTTATAAACCTATTTGATTGTTGTTGAGATGTAATTGACGTATACTATTTTATTAGTTTTAGGTGAACAAAATAATGATTTGATATATGTATATATTGTGAAATGATTACCACAATAAATTTAGTTAACATTCATCACCACACTTTTTTTTTGTGATGAGAATTTTTGGGGGGATTTTTTTATTTTGCATTTTTTATTATTGAATTATAGTTGCATACAATGACATATTAGTTTTAGATGTACAACCCAGTGATATGACAATTCTTGCAATACTCAGTGTTCACCATGATAAATACAGTATAGGGAATGTAGTCAATAATATTGTAATAACATTATATGGTGACAGATGGTGACTACACTTATCATGATGATGAGAACTTTTAAAATCTGATGAGCATTGGGTGTTATACACAACTAATGAATCATTGAACACTATGTCAAAACTAATGATATACTATAAGTTGGCTAATTGAACTTTATAAAAAATAAAATAAAAATGAAAATTAAAAAAAAATCTGCTTTCCTAGCAACTTTCATACATGCAATACAGTACTGTTAATTATAGTCACTGTGCTCCACATTACATCACCAAGGGTTATAACCGCAAGTATGTACCTTTTGACCACCCTTACCTATCTCACCCCACCCCCAACCACTATCTCTGACAACAATTAATTCATTCTCTGTATCTATGATTTCAGGGTTTTATTTTTTTTTCCATTGATGGGGCACCTGGCTGGCTCGGTCAGTAAAGCATGCAACTCTTGATCTTGGGGTTATAAGTTTGAGCCCCACATTGGGTGTAGAGATTACTTAAAAATTAAAAAAAAATTAAAAAATATTTCCATTTATAGTTGACATCATACAGCATTTGTATTTCTCAGTCAGACTTATTTCACTTAAGTTGCCTCAAGTTTCATCCATGCCCTCAAGTTTGATCTATGTTGCAATTGGCAGGATTTCCTTCTTTTTTATGGCTGAATATATATGTATATATATATATACATATATATTTATAATTTCTTTATTCATCCGCTGATGGACATTTAGGTTTTCGCTATTGTAAATGACGTAAATAATGTTGCAATGAACATGAGTTTGCAGATATATTTTCAACGTAGTGATTTTGTTTCCTTTGGATAAATGTCCTAAAGTGGAATTGCTGGATCACATGATAGTTATATTTTTAATTTTTTGAGGAATTTCCATACTACAGCATTGATTTATATTCCCCCAACAGTGCACAAGTGTTCTCTTTTCTCCACATCCTCGCCAATGTTTTTGTTTCTTTCTTTTTTTTTTTTTTTTTATAATAGACATTCTAACAGATGTGAGGTAGTTTGTTTTGGTTTTGTTTTGTTTTTAAAGCTTTTATTTGGGCGCCTGGGTGGCTCATGGTTAAGCGACTGCCTTCCGCTCAGGTCATGATCCTGGAGTCCCAGGATCCAGTCCCACATCGGGCTCCCTGCTCGGCAGGGAGTCTGCTTCTCCCTCTGACCCTCTTCCCTCTCGTGCTCTCTATCTCTCATTCTCTCAAATAATAAATAAATAAAATCTTAAAAAAATAAAGCTTTTATTTATTTGACAGAGAGAGACACAGTGAAGAGGGAACACAAGCAGGGGGAGTGGGAGAGGGAGAAGCAGGCTTCCTGCCGAGCAGGGAGCCTGATGCGGGGTTCCATCCCAGGACCGTGGGATCATGACCTGAGCCGAAGGCAGACGCTTAATGACTGAGCCACCCAGGTGCCCCTTGTTTTGTTTATTAAGGAGAAATAGTGCAAATAACTTCTTACTAGGTAGATGAACCAAGGAAACAAATGGGTTAGTGTTCCAAAGGTAAGACAGATAGTAAGTGCAGAAATGAAAAGAAAAAGAAATCCAACCAAACTTCTTAAATCAAGATATCATTTTATGCTAATTGATCAGATATAATAAAAGTCAATATTGTATACAAGCAAGAGTGAACAGAAATTGCATTCTTATGTCCTGCTATAGTTGCACAAATAACCAAATGTTTTCTTATTTATGCATTAATTTGGAATATATACTGAGCACCTCATATGCTGCAGATGCTGTACTAGGAGTTAGGGATGCAATAGTGAACAGACTAGATATTGTCCTGTGCTTTCAGAGCATTCAGTTTATTGAAAGGAACAGATGAATACACTTCAGTGCAGTGAGTGCCACTCTAAGAGAAGTATGGAGGCTAAAGAGGCCCAAACAGGTGCACCCAACTCAGACTTTCCCAGACAAGTGACACATAAATTTACATCTATAGGAAGAGAAGGAATTAGCCACATGAAAGTGGTGTGGGAAAGGTAACATGGGAGGAGGGTTTCTTTGTGACCAGGGAGTTGTTGTGTGAACATACACACACACACACACACACACATGCACGCATTTAAGACTATAAAAAGTGGGGCGCCTGGGTGGCTCAGATGGTTAAGCATCTGCCTTCGGCTCAGGTCATGATCCCGAGGTCCTGGGATCGAGTCCCGCATCGGGCTCCCTGCTCCTTGGGAGCCTGCTTCTCTCCCTGCTTCTCTCTCTCTCTCTCTCTCTCTCCCCCCCCCCGTCTCTCATGAATAAATAAATAAATAAAATCTTTAAAAAAAAGACTATAAAAAGTTGCTGAGTATCCATTAAAAAGGAAATGGGAAATAAGTTTCAAAACTTATTCTGCTAGAGACTATAATATTAGATAAAGAGAAAAAACATGCCACGCTAGAGATAGTCAATGTCCTCAAAGACATAAGTAATTTCCATCATACAAATGCCCAACAATGTGAGAAGGAACTATGCTGAAAGATGGCTTTCTTTCGAGTATGCATCCTCTTTTCATTTTCTGATTACTAATCAGGAGTTGAAAACATCCCTCCTCATCTCTTAGTTTGCCTCATTATTTTTTGTTTCACCTACTAAGCATTTTGGAGCCTTTAACAGTGTTATGCATTTACCCATACTAAAAAGTTCCATGTATTCTCTTAGTAGCAACCTATTATATATACACACATATATACATATAGCTTTTCCTGCTTTTTAAAGATTTTATTTATTTATTTGAGAGAGAGAGAGTGCACGAGCAGTGGGGAGGAGCAGAGGAAGAGGGACACAGAGCTAAGCATGGAGCTGGACACAAGCTCTATACCAGGACCCTTAGATCATGAAATGAGCTGAAGTCAGAAACTTAAACTGAGCCACACAGGCACCCGTGGCTTTTGCTATTTGATGTATAAATTCATTTCTTTTTTTTTAAATATTTAAATTATACTTAGTTAACATACAGTGCAATGTTGGATTCAGGAGTAGAACTCAGTGATTCATTACTTACATACAACACCCAGTACCTTCCTTAATACCAATCACCCATCTAGCCCACATCCCACCCACCTCCCTCCATCAACCCTCAGTTTGTTCTCTACCTTTAAAGAGTCTCTTATGGTTTGTCTCCTTCTCTCACTTTTTAAAAATTTTATTGTTATGTTAATCATGATACATACATCATTAGCTTTGGATGTAGTGTTCCATGATTCATTGTTTGTGCATAACACCCAGTGCTCCACGCAGAATGTGCCCTCTTTAATACTCATCACCAGGCTAACCCATCCCCCCACCCCCCTCCCCTCTAGAACCCTCAGTTTGTTTTTCAGAGTCCATCCTCTCTCATGGTTCATCTCCCCCTCCGACTTACTCCCCTTTATTCTTCCCCTCCTGATATATTCTTCTTCTTTTTTTTCTTAACATATATTGCATTATTTGCTTCAAAGGTACAGATCTGTGATTCAACAGTCTTGCACAATTCACAGCGCTCACCACAGCACATACCCTACCCAATGTCTGTCACCCAGGCACCGCCTCCCTCCCACCACCCACCACTCCAGCAACCCTCAGTTTGTTTCCTGAGATTAAGAATTCCTCATATCAGTGAGGTCATATAATACATGTCTTTCTCTGATTGACTTATTTCACTCAGCATAACAACCTCCAGTTCCATCCACGTCATTGCAAATGGCAAGATCTCATTCTTTTGATGGCTGCATAATATTCCATTGTGTATATATACCACCTCTTCTTTATCCATTCATCTGTCGATGGACATCTTGGCTCTTTCCACAGTTTGGCTATAGTGGACATTGCTGCTATAAACATTGGGGTGCACGTACCTCATCGGATCCCTACATTTGTATCTTTGTGGTAAATACGCAGTAGTGAAATTGCTGGATCGTATGGTAGCTCTATTTTCAACTCTTTGAGGAAGCTCCATACTGTTTTCCAGAGTGGCTGCACCAGCTTGCATTCCCACCAACAGTGTAGGAGGATTCCCCTTTCTCCACATCCCCGCCAACATCTGTCGTTTCGTGACTTGTTAATTTTAGCCATTCTGACTGGTGTGAGGTGGTATCTCATTGAGGTTTTGATTTGGGTTTCCCTGATGCCAAGCGATGCTGAGCAATTTTTCATGTGTCTGTTGGCCATTTGGATGTCTTCTTTGTTAAAATGTCTGTTCATGTCTTCTGCCCATTTCTTGATTGGATTATTTGTTCTTTGGGTGTTGAATTTGATAAGTTTTTATACATTTTGGATACTAACCCTTTATCTAATATGTCATTTGCAAATATTTTCTCCCATTCTGTTGGTTGTCTTTTGGTTTGTGGACTGTTTCTTTTGCTATGCAAAAGCTTTGTATCTTGATGAAATCCCAATAGTTCATTTTTGCCCTTGCTTCCCTTGTCTTTGGCGATGTTTCTAGGAAGAAGTTGCTGCGGCTAAGTTCGAAGAGGATGCTGCCTGTGTTCTCCTTTAGGATTTTGATGGACTCCTGTCTCACGTTTAGGTCTTTCAACCGTTTGGAGTCTATTTTTGTGTGTGGTGTAAGGAAATGGTCCAGTTTCATTCTTCTGCATGTGGTTGTCCAATTTTCCCAACACCAATGTTGAAGAGACTGTCTTTTTTCCATTGGACATTTTTTCCTGCTTTGTCAAAGATTAGTTGACCATAGAGTTGAGGGTCCATTTCTGGGCTCTCTATTCTGTTCCATTGATCTATGTGTCTGTTTTTGTGCCAGTATCATACTGTCTTGATGATGACAGCTTTGTAATAGAGCTGGAAGTCCGGAATTGTGATGCCACCACCTTTGCTTTTCTTTTTTAATATTCCTCTGGCTATTCGATGTCTCTTCTGGTTCCATACAAATTTTAGGATTATTTGTTCCATTTCTTTGAAAAAAGTGGATGGTATTTTGATGGGGATTGCATTGAATGTGTAGATTGCTCTAGGTAACATTGACATCTTCAAATGTTTGTTCTTCCAATCCATGAGCATGGAACGTTCTTCCATTTATGGTGTCTTCTTCAGTTTCTTTCATGAGTATTTTATAGTTTTCTGAGTATAGATCCTTTGCCCCTAGGTTAAATTTATTCCTAGGTATCTTATGGTTTTGGGGGTAATTGTAAATGGGATCGACTCCTTGATTTGTCTCTCTTCTGTCTTGTTGTTGGTGTATAGGAATGCCACTGATTTCTGTGCATTGATTTTATATCCTGTTACTTTACTGAATTCCTGCATGAGTTCTAGCAGTTTTGGGGTGGAGTGTTATGGGTTTTCCACATACAGTATCATATCATCTGCAAAGAGTGAGAGTTTGACTTTCTCTTTGCCAATTTGGATGCCTATGATTTCTTTTTGTTGTCTGATTGCTGTGGCTAGGACTTCTAATACTATGTTGAATAGCAGTGATGATACTGGACATCCCTGCCGCATTCCTGATCTTAGGGGAAAAGCTCTCTGGAAAATGATATTCGGTGTAGGTGTTTCATAGATGGCTTTATGATATTGAGGTATGTACCCTCTATCCCTATACTCTGAAGAGTTTTGGTCAAGAAAGGATGCTGTACTTTGTCAAATGTTTTTTTTGCATCTATTGAGAGGATTATATGATTCTTGTTCTTTCTCTTGTTAATGTATTGTATCACGTTGATTGATTTGTGGATGTTGAACCAGTCTTGCAGCCCAGGGATAAATCCCACTTGGTCCTGGTGAATAATCCTTTTAATGTGCTGTTGGATCCTATTGGTTAGTATTTTGGTGAGAATATTTGCATCCATGTTCATCAAGGTTATTGGTCTGTAATTCTACTTTTTGATGGGATCTTTGGTTGGGATCAAGGTAATGATGACCTCATAAAATGAGTTTGGAAGTTTTCCTTCCATTTCTATTTTTTGGAACATTTCAGGAGAATAGGTATTCTTCTTTAAATGTTTGGTAGAATTCCCCTGGGAAGCCATCTGGCCCTGGGCTTTTTTTTCTTGGGAGATTTTTGATGACTCCTTCAATTTCCTTAGTGGTTATAGGTCTGTTCAGGTTTTCTATTTCTTCCTGGTTCAATTTTGGTAGTTGATACATCTCTAGGAATGCACCCATTTCTTCCAGGTTATCTAATTTGCTGGCATAGAGTTGCTCATAATATGTTCTTATAAGTGTTTGTATGTCTTTGGTGTTGGTTGTGATCTCTCCTCTTTCATTCATGATTTTGTTGATTTGGGTCATTTCTCTTTTCTTTTTGATCAGTCTGCCCAGGGGTTTATCCATCTTGTTAATTCTTTCAAAGAACCAGCTCCTAGTTTCGTTGATCTGTTCTACTGTTCTTTTGGTTTCTAGCTCATTGATTTCTGCTCTGATCTTTATTATTTCTCTTCTCCTGCTGGGTTTAGGCTTTATTTGCTGTTCTTTCTTCAGCTCCTTTAGGTGTAGGGTTAGGTTGTGTATTTGAGACCTTTCTTGTTTCTTGAGAAAGGCTTGTATTGCTATATACTTTCCTCTCAGGACTGCCTTTGCTGTATCCCAAAGATTTTGAACAGTTGTGTTTTCATTTTCATTGGTTTCCATGAAATTTTTTAATTCTACTTTAATTTCCTGGTTGACCCATTCATTCTTTAGTAGGATGCTCTTTAGCCTCCATGTATTTGAGTTCTTTCTGACTTTCCTCTTGTGATTGAGTTCTAGTTTCAAAGCATTGTGTTCTGAAAATATGCAGGGAATAATCCCAATCTTTTGGTACTGGATGAGACTTGATTTGTGACCTAGGATGTGATCTATTCTGGAGAATGTTCCATGGGCTGTAGAGAAGAATGTGTATTCCGTTGCTTTGGGATGGAATGTTCTGAATATGTCTCTGAATTCCATTTGGTCCAGTGTGTCATTTAAAGTCTTTATTTCCTTGTTGATCTTTTGCTGAAATGATCTGTCCATTTTAGTAAGGGCATGTTAAATTCCTCCACTATTATTGTATTGTTGTCAATGTGTTTCTTTGCTTTAGTTATTAATTGCCTTATATAATTGGCTGCTCCCATGTTAGGGGCATAGATATTTACAATTGTTAGATCTTCTTGTTGGATAGACCCTTTAAGTAGGATATAGTGTCTTCTTCATCTCTTATTACAGTCTTTTGTTTAAACTCTAATTTGTCTGATATAAGGATTGCCACCCCAGCTTTCTTTTGGTGTCCATTAGCATGGTAAATGGTTTTCCACGCCCTCACTTTCAATCTGTGGGTGTCTTTGTGTCTAAAATGAGTCTCTTGCAGAGAGCATATAGATGGGTCTTGTTTTTTAATCCAATCTGATAGCCTGTGTCTTTTGATTGGGGCATTTAGCCCATTTACATTCAGGGTAACTACAGAAAGATGAATTTAGTGCCATTGTATTGCCTGTAAGGTGACTGTTACTGTATATTGTGTCTGTTCCTTTCTGATCTATGCTGCTTTTAGGCTCTCTCTTTGCTTAGAGGACCCCTTTCAATATTTCTTGGAGGGCTGGTTTCGTGTTTGAAATTCCTTTAGTTTTTGTTTGTCCTGGAAGCTTTTTATCTCTCCTTCTATTTTCAATGACAGCCTAGCTGGATACAGTATTCTTGGCTGCATATTTTTCTCATTTAGTGCTCTGACTATATCATGCCAGTCCTTTCTGGCCTGCCAGGTCTCTGTGGATAGTTCTGTTGCCAACCTAATATTTCTACCATTGTAGGTTACATATCTCTTCTCCCAAGCTGCTTTCAGGATTTTCTCTTTGTCTCTGAGACTCGTAAGTTTTATTATTAGATGTCGGGTTGTTGACCTATTATCATTGATTTTGAGAGGGGTTCTCTGTGCCTCCTGGATTTTGATGCCTGTTTCCTTCCCCACATTATGGAAGTTCTCTGCTCTAATTTGCTCCAATATACCTTCTGCCCCTCTCTCTCTTTCTTCTTCTTCTGGGGTCCCAATTTTTCTAATGTTGTTTCATCTTGTCGTATCGCTTATCTCTCTATTTCTGCCCTCGTGATCCTGTAGTTGTTTCTCTCTTTTTCTCAGCCTCTTTATTTTCCATCATTTGGTCTTCTATATCACTGATTCTCTCTTCTGCCTCATTTATCCTAGCAGTTACTGCCCCTATTTTGATTGCACCTCATTAATAGCCTTTTGATTTACTTGGTTAGATTTTAGTTCTTTTATTTCTCCAGTAAGGGTTTCTCTAATAAGTTCCACGCTTTTTTCAAGCCCAGCTAGTATCTTTAAAGTCATGATTCTGAACTTGAGGTCCAACATCATACTAATGTCCGTATTGAGTAGGTCCCTGGCAGACGGTACTACCTCTTGTTCTTTTTGCTGAGGTGATTTTTTCCGTCTTGTCATTTTGTCCAGAGGAGAATAGATGAATGAGAGAACAAAATGCTAACAGGTTAACAATGTCCCCAGCAAATATATTCCATACAAATCAGAAAAGACCTGAAACCAGGGGAAAAGAAAGGGAAAGAAAGAAAAAAGAAAGAAGAGGAAAAAAAAGAGAAAAAGATAAAAACAAACAAAAACAGAACAATACAAAAAAAACAGACAATGATCAAATATGATCAGGCTAGTGCATAGATCAGTGCCACACACTAGATTTTGGGTGTATTTTGGTCTTTTAGAAGAAAGTGCCTCCTAAAATTTTAACAGAAAAAGACATATATGTACCTAGTAAGGGTTGATACACTGAAGGGATGGAAGACGACTGTAAATTGAAAATTATAAAAGATTTTATAAAAGGAATTGATAAGTTAAGAAGTTGTTTGAAAAAGAAAGAAGAAGATTTAAAGAAAAAAGAAAAGACAAAAAGAGGGAGAGAATGTGATCAGGAGGAGACTAGAACAAAGCCATACACTAGTGATTTAGAGTATATTTTGATCTGTTAGAAGAAACTGTATCTCAAAATTTTAAAGACAGAACAACTTATATATATATGCCAAAAATAAGCGTAACTACTATGAAGGGATAAAATATGACTCTAAAAATGAAAAATAAAAGTGTTTTTTTAAGAAGGGATTGATAAGATGTTGGTTGAAAAAGGGAAAAAGAAAAATTAAAAAAAAAAACAGTTAAAAATTAACTTTGAAAAACTAATGAATCATGGTAAAAAAAAGCCATGAATTCTATGTGCAGTATTCCCCTAGCACTGGAGTTCTCCCGTTCTCCTTGATTGGTAAACTTGGTCTTGGCTTGCTGGCTGGCTGTTCGTGCTGATCTTCTGGGGGAGAGGCCTGTTGCCGTGGTTCCCAAATGTCTTTGCTGGAGGCGGAATTGCCCCGCCTTTGTCGGTCCAGGCTAAGCAATCTGTTCGGGTTTGCTCTTGGGAGCTTTTGTTCCCTGCAAGCTCTGGGTACAGCTTTGGAGGACCAGAGTGAAAATGGTGGCCTCCCAATCTCTGCCCGGAGGAGCCAAGAACTCGGTGCCCTGCTCCTTAGTGCACCCCCAGAGAAAAGCAGTCACTCCCGTCTCCCTGGTCTCGGCCATACTCCTTGCTCACCTGGCCTGTGACCAAGTGTTTCTGTCTCCGGCTCCTGACCCCGTGTGGAGTCTCCAAACCCAGCAGATCCCTGCGGTGCGCTCCCGCGCCGCTCCTCCCGCGGGAGGAAGGGGAGTCTCCCCGGATCTGCCGCTTGTTGGGTCCCTGCTGGAGGAGCAGTGGCCTGACTGTGCCGCAGATCACAGTTTATGGCAACCCCGAGCTGAGTGAGAGCCTGCGCCTCGGCTCCGTCTCTGCAGCCAGCTTCCCCGCTCCGATGCCTGGGAGCTCTGCTGCACTCAGGCACCTCCGGTCTTTCTTGACCTCAAGGGTCCTGATACCACACTGTCCTGTGAGGGTTCCACCCCCAGCTTAGCCACTGGAGCGACGTCCCTCAGTGGAACCGACTTCTAAAAGTTCTGATTTTGTGCTCCGTGGCTCTATCACTTTCCAGAAGCGGCCGACGGAGGCTCCCTTCCCCGCCGTCTATCCTCCCAAATATCACCTCGGATTCACTTCTCCACGTCCTACCTTCCTGTAAGTGGTCGCTTCTCTGTTCAGAAAGTTGTTGCTACTCTCTTCTTCGGTCTCCTGTTGAGTTTTGTAGGTGTTCAGAATGGTTTGATCCCCATTCAGCTGAATTCCTGAGACCAGACGAAATCCAGGTCTCCTATTCCTGCACCATCTTGCTCCGCCCTCCAACCTCCCTCTCTCACTTTTTTTTTCTTTCTTCCCCCTTCCCGTTTGCTCATCTGTTCTGTTCTTAAATTCCACATATGAATGAAATTATATGGTGTTTGTCTTCCTCTGACTGACTTATTTCATTTAGCATAATACATTCTAGCTTCATCCATGTCGTTGTGAATGGCAAGATTTCATTCCTTTTGATGACTAATATTCCATTGTGTGTGTGTGTGTGTGTGTTTGTGTGTGTGTGTGTACACCACATGTTCTTTATCCATTCATCAGTAGTCAATGGACATTTCGGCTTTTTCCATAGTATGGCTATTGTTGCTAATGTTGCTATAGAACACTTATGAAAAAAATTGAAGAGGACACAAAGAAATTGAAAAGCATTCCATGCTCATGGATTAGAAGAACAAACATTGTTAAAATGTTTATACTACCCAAAGCAAGCTACACTTTTAATGCAATCCCTATTAAAATACCACCAGCATTTTTCACAGAGCTAGAACATACAATCCTAAATTGTGTATGGAACCACCAAAGTCCCTGAATAGGCAAAGCAATCCTGAAAAACCATTTGCATCAACATGGATGGAACTGGAGGGGATCATGCTAAGTGAAATAAGTCAAGCAGAGAAAGACAGATATCATGTAGTTTCATTCATATGTGGAACATAAGGAATAGCATGGAGGATCATAGGGGAAGGGAGGGAAAACTGAAGGGGGAGAAAACAGAGAAGGAGACAAACCATGAGAGACTCTGGACTCCGGGAACCAAAGTGAGGGTGATAGAAGGGAGGGGGTGGGGGGATGGGGTAACCAGGTGATGGGCATTAAGGAGGGCACGTGCTGTGATGAGTACTGGGTGTTATACACAACTAATGAATCACTGAACACTACATCAAAAACTAATGATGTACTATATGTTGGCTAACTGGACATAATAATAAAAAAAATGTCCAAAAAACTGGAGACATCACAATTCCAGATTTCAAGCTACATAAAAAGCTGTAGTAATCAAGGCAGTATGGTACTGGCACAAAAACAGACACATAGATCAATGGAACAGAATAGAAAACCCAGAAATGGACTCACAACTATATGGTCAACTAATTTTGACAAAGCAGGAAAGAATATCCAATGGAAAAAAAGACAGTCTCCTCAATAAATTCATTTGCTTATCTATTTACTTAATAGAGACTTCTGAACTTCAACTATATAACCATATTGTACTGGGCACTGGGTACATAATGAATTAGACAAAAATGACCCTGGCATCCAGGAGTTCACATATAAACACATAGTGTTGATAGAGTACAGTGTGAAGGCAAACAAATAAATGAACCATTAGATACAAATTATATTAGGATAAGATAATGAAACAAATGACTTATTTAGAATGATAAAGATTGGTGGAGGTGATTGGCTAAAATAAAGTGGTCAGGGAAGACTTTTCTGACCAGGTGAAATTTAAGCTGATACTTGAAGGATTATGAAAGCTCTACAAAGAGCAGAGGGAACATGATCCCAGGCAGAAAAACAACATATATGAAGTCCCAGAATTAATTATATGGATTTTATGGTTGCCTTTGCCAGCAGACATATCATTATAATATGATGAACTGACCAACATGCAACATCCAACACTCTTTTCCGGTCTGTCTGCCTAACTGAGGCAACACAAATTAACTATTTTATTTTACAGCCTTTCAGTTATGTTCCAGTCAAGATATGTAAGGAAAAGACCACTTGTGCCTCTATTCCTATATCATTTTACTACTCTTTCTAAGGACATAGAAAGAATATTAAGATCTATTACAGGGTTCTATAATGACAAGTATGAAAAGAGCTAAAAGAATCACAGAGATGTGGAGTCTGACATCTTCTAACCACTAAACAAATAACAATAGCCACCTACTTATCTCTGTATTTTCCCCAGCTTTACTCTCAGCAACTTTCAAGTATTCCTTTTTTCTTTAAATTTTTATTGTTATGTTAATCACAATACATTACATCATTAGTTTTCTATGTAGTGTTCCATGATTCATTTTTTTTTTATTTATTTGCGAGAGAGAATGAAAGACAGAAAGCATGAAAGGGAGGAGGGTCAGAGTGAGAAGCGGACTCCCTGCTGAGCAGGGAGCCCGATGTGGGACTCGATCCCGGGACTCTAGGATCATGACCTGAGCCGAAGGCAGTTGCTTAACCAACTGAGCCACCCAGGCTCCCTCCATGATTCATTGTTTGCGTATAACACCCAGTGCCCCATGCAGAACGTGCCCTCTTTAATACCCATCACCAGGCTAACCCATTCCCCCACCCCCTCCCCTCTAGAACCCGGTTTGTTTTTCAGAGTCCATCGTCTCTCATGGTTCATCTCCCCCTCTGATTTATCCCCCTTCATTCTTCCCCTCCTGCTCTCTTCTTTTTTTTTCTTAACATATATTGCATTATTTGTTTCAGAGGTACAGATCTGTGATTCAACAGTCTTGCACAATTCACAGCACTCACCATAGCACATACCCTCCCCAATGTCTATCAACCAGCCACCCCATCCCTCCCACCCCCCACCACTCAAGTATTCTTAACCAGAATCACCATGCTACATTAGATCCCAGAACTTATTTATCTTATAACTGGAAGTTTGTAAACTTTCACTAACATCTCTCCATAACTCCCCACACCCACTCCAGCCTCTGGTAAAACCACCATTCTGCTTTCCATTTCTATGAGTTTGGCTTTTTTTCCACCTATAAATAATATCATAGAATATTTTTTTCTTAGTCTAACTTATTCCACTTAGCATAAAATGCCCTTAGGTTTCATTCACGTTGCTGCAAATGGCAGGGTATCCCTCTTTTTTAATGCTGCATACTGTGTGTGTGTGTGTGTGTGTGTGTGTGTATCTTATTTATTAATTCACCCACTGATGGACACCTGTGTTGTTTCCATTTCTTTGGTACTGTGAATAATGCTGCAATAAACATGGAAGTGCAGATATCTCTCTGATCTTCTTTTCATTTCCTTTGCATATATACTCAGAAGTGGGAATTGTTGGATCCTATGGTAGTTCTATTTTTAATTTTTTGAGACCACTTATTTCTTTGAGTGTATAATAAACCACTACTTGTTTAAGCTACAGCCTTCCAGTTTTGAGGGTTTCATTTGTTTTTTGCTTGTTTGTTTGTCGTGCTTCATGCAGCTTAAAACATCCCTAACTGGTATAAATTTCAGGCATTTTTTCCCCTCATGCCCAATTGTGTGTTTGGTACTAGTATTGGGCAATACTGGTGGGAGCTGACTAGGTTATGATCAGCAGAGTAATCCTGTATCCTTGCTATAGTGCTTAGACCAGGTATGAGAACTTAATTCAGCCCTAGGTAATCAGAACATAGAGATTAGAACTTTACTTCGATCTTGGCAATTACCATGTTAATAGGACTAGGTATTTTGGCCCTGAATCTTGCATTAGTTTTTTTTTTTTTCTTCTTCTTCTGTTATCTCAGAAAAAGTATATTTAAGTTGGCTTATTATTTTTAAGTCAACATTGTTATTGAGTTAAGAAATCATGCTAATAATGCTAATGCATATTCATTCTGGGGGATAAAAAAGAAATGTATATAATTAGGAAGTGGAGCATCAGGCTAATCCCTTTAGGCAATGATAAGCAAGCAAATGGTATTAAAGAGCAAACAAATCACTAATGAGTTTGAGACTGGTTTGATTGACATTATGCTTTTATTTTATTATTTTTTTCTTTTTTCTTTTTTCTTTTTTTTAATTATTATGTTATGTTAATCACCTACATTACATCATTAGTTTTTGATGTAGTGTTCCATGATTCATTGTTTGCGTGTAACACCCAGTGCTCCATGCAGAATGTGCCCTTTTTAATACCCATCACCAGGCTAACCCATTCCCCCACCCCCTCCCCTCTAGAACCCTCAGTTTGTTTTTCAGAGTCCATAGTCTCTCACGGCTCGTCTCTCCCTCCGATTCCCCCCCCTTCATTCTACCCCTCGTGCTATCTTCTCCTTCTTCTTCTTCTTCTTTCTTCTTTTTTAACATATAATGTATTATTTGTTTCAGAGGTACAGATCTGTGATTCAACAGTCTTACACAATTCACATGTGGTGAGCACTGTGAATTGTATTTTATTATTTTTTTTAATTTTATTTTATTATGTTAAGTCAGTCACCATACAATACATCATTAGTTTTTGATGTGGTAATCCACGATCCATTGTTTTCACATAACGTCCAGTGCTCCATGCAGTACGTGCCTTCCTTAATACCCATCACCAGTCTAACTCCCCCACCCCCTCCCCTCTAAAACCCTCAGTTTGTTTCCTAGAACCCATAGTCTATCATGGTTCATCTCTCCCTCTGATCCCCCCTCCTCCATTTTCCCCTTCATTCTCCTAATATTCTCCATGCTATTCCTTATGTTCCACAAATAAGTGAAACCATATGATAATTGACTTTTTCTGCTTGACTTATTTCACTTAGCATAATCTCCTCCAGTCCCATCCATGTGGATGTAAAAGTTGGGTATTCATCCTTTCTCATGGCTGAGTAATATTCCATTGTATATATGTACAACATCTTTTTTATTCATTCATCTGTTGACTTTTTTCAAAGTGCAGGAACAAACAATCCTAAAAGTTGTATGGAATCAGAAAATACCCCGAATCGCCAAGGAAATGTTGAAAAAGAAAAACAAATATGGGGGTATCATGTTGCCCAATTTCAAGCTATATTACAAAGCAATGATCACCAAGACAACATGGTACTGGCACAAAAACAGACATATAGACAAATGGAACAAAATAGAGAGCCCAGATATGGACCCTAAACTCTATGGTCAAATAATCTTTGACAAAGCAGGAAAAAATATGCAATGGAAAAAAGACAGTCTCTTCAATAAATGGTGTTGGGAAAATTGGACAGCCACATGCAGCAGAATGGAACTCGACCATTCTTTAACACCATACACAAAGATAAACTCAAAATGGATGAAAGACCTCAATGTGAGACAGGAATCCATTAAAATTCTAGAGGAAAACATAGGCAATAACCTCTTTGACAACGGCCACAGCAACTTCTTTCAAGTTACATCTCCAAAAGCTAGTGAAACAAAAGCAAAAATGAACTTTTGGGACTTCATCAAGATGAAAAGCTGCTTCACAGCAATGAAAACAGTCAATAAAACAAAGAGGCAACCCACAGAATGGGAGAAGATATTTGGAAATGACACTACAGATAAAGGGCTGGTATCCAAGATCTATAAAGAAATTCTCAAACTCAAAACCCAAAAAACAAATAATCAAGTCAAAAAGTGGGCAGAAGACATCAACAGACACTTCTCCAAAGAAGACATATAAATGGCTAACAGACACATGAAAAAATGTTCATCATCATTAGCCATCAGGGAAATTCAAATCAAAACCACATTGAGGTACCACCTTACACCAGTTAGAATGGCAAAAATGGACAGAGAAAGAACCAACAAATGTTGGAGTGGTTGTGGAGAAAGGGGAAACCTCTTACACTCTTGGTGGGAATGCAAGTTTGTACAGCCACTTTGAAAAACAGTGTGGAGGTTCCTCAAAAAACTAAAAATAAAGTTAACTTATGACCCAGCAATTGCACTCTTGGGTATTTACCTCAAGGACACAGATGTAGTGAAGAGAAGGGCCATATGCACCCCAATGTTCATAGCAGCAATGTCCGCAATAGCTGAACTGTGGAAAGAGCCGAGATGCCCTTCAACAGATGAATGGATAAAGACATTATGCTTTTAAAATATTACTTTAATTATTATATACAGAATAAATTAAGAAAGAAAGGATCAAGATTGGGAGTCTGTTAAGAGATAAGTATGATGTAGAAAAAGATGGATTGTGTGTACTTTGAACTTAGTTGAGGAATGGAGAAGGGGTAGGTAAGGCAGCTACAAGAATGAGTACTGACTCTCATGTTTCTAGATTGAGCATAGGTGAATGATAGTGTTATTCAATGAGATAAGGAAGAAGAGGGAAAGAAAAGATTTGGGATAAAAGTCACAAAAATTTATATATGAAGATTCAATGGAAAATCCTAAGAAATATATTAAGTCGAAAATTAATAAAGATGCTTAATGTAAGAAAATGAATAGTGCTGCCTTAAAGCAATCCATTTATCCAGAGAGAAAATATAAGAGTAAAGAAAAGTGTGTGTTCATGATTTTATTCTGAGAAACTGAAATATTTCCATGTCTAGTATTGAAGAAAGAATTGGTGAAGTGACTCAAAAGAGTAGTTAAATGAGAGAAAAATAAAGTAGGAGAGTGTTGGATCATAGAAATTAAAACAGCAGCTGGAGGAATTGGCAAATGCCATCAAGTGCTTTGGATACCATAAGCATTTTAAGGACGGATTGCATTAGCAAGATCATTGCTTATTTAGAGATGAGATAAAGAAGATTAAGTTCAGAGGACTATAAAGTGTTGTGCATTAGCTTGGGTGAGAAATAATAGTGATCTTAACAAGCAAATAAGTAGTGAGGATAGGGATTAATGAGAAAAAAAGATAAATATTGGAGATAAAGTTGACAAAATTGGTGATTGATTAAATGGTGGAAATAAAGCTAGGGAAGAGTCAAGGAGTATGGCCAGGTTTCTGGCATGTACAACAGTTTGAGCCATGCTTATTATGGAGTTTGGGAGCAAAGAAAATGCAGGTTTCCGTAGGAAGATGCGGAGTACAGTTTTAGACATGTTGATTTTGATGTGAATGTGAGATAGCCAAACAAAGACAATTTGATCAGAGCGAAATTCAGAAGAGAAGAAATGAAGATGTAGTTTAGAATTTCACAAATCCATGAACAGGTGTGCTTAGGGGAAGTGAATGGACTTGGAAAGGTAACCTGGGCTTTGAATGAGCATTTTAGGCAGGATACACACTATTCAGTTTGCTTCCAGACACTAACATAGTTATCCTCAGGTTAGTGTTTTATTCTAGTTCCCAAAGTCATTGGAGTTTGGGAACCTTGGAGAAGACAAGTGCATGGTTGAGCATGGAAGAGATAAAATATCAAATGGACAAGCAAAGAGAAACAGCAGACAGATTAGAAATAAAGAAAGACTTAGAGAATGGTTTTAAAGATGACAAGGGGATGCCTGGGTGGCTCAGTGAGTGGAGCATTGGATTCTTGATTTCAGCTCAGGTCATGATCTTGGGGTCGTGGGATAAGGCCCTGCATAGGGCTCCACACTGAGCATGGAGTCTGCTTGTCTCTCTCCCTCTGCACTTCCCCCACCTCAAATTAAATAAATAAATAAATAAATAAATAAATAAATAAATAAATAAATAAATAAATAAATAAAATCTTTTTAAAAAAATGATGCCAAGGGAAGGGGGTATGATCAATAGTGTTGGGTTTAGTTGAGGTGTAAAATAATAAAATAATTGTTGATACCCACTGAAGTTACTAATGAATAGGTCATTTTCCTCTAACTAAGAGCAATTTCAATGGAATAGAGGAGAACAGAAGACAGACTTCAGTGTTTTAAGAATTGAGGAGCATGTGAGTGTAAACAACTTGAACATATTCAACTGGAGAGAAGCTAGTGTTGAGGGAGTGGTGAGATCTAAAGCTTAAGTAGTAGCATTAAACAGAATTAGGAATGTATTCTCTGTAGGAATGAAACAGAAAGATAAAACAACTGATTAGATGTATACACATTTGTGTTTGTGACAGGAAGTTGATGGTGCTCTATTTTCTCAAAGGAGTGGCAGGAAAGTAATTATTTAAGACAGAAACGGTAAGTAAAGAGAGAGAAAGTCCCAGAACTGCCCTAGAGAATGGAGAAGACTGAGGTATTTCCAGGAGCACCTGTCCTGGCAGACTCCAGCAGATATTAACAAATTTAATTTACCAAAATATATATTAAAAAATACACTACTTCTAAGTCTCTTATTTATTCCAGGAATGCAAGGTTGATTGAATATTAAAAAAATCAATATTGTAATTAACCATATTAGGGGTCATAAGAAGAAAAATCACATGATCATATTAACTCATGCAGAAAAGACATTTGACAGGGGCTCCTGAGTGGCTCAGTCAACTATGCATCCAACTCTTGATTTCAGCTCAGGTCATGATCTCAGGGTCCTGGGATCTAGCCCAGAGTTGGGCTACCTGCTCAGCAGGGAGTCTGCTTGTCTCTCTCTCCCTCTGCCCCACCCCTGCTCTTTCTTTCTCTCTCTTAAGTAAATAAGGAATAAATCTTTAAAAATGAAAAAAAAATTTGACAAAATTCAACTCCCATTCATGATAAAAATTGTCAGTGAAGTAGGCATAGAAAGGAAATCATCAACCTGATAGCATAAAAAACACACACATGCACACACACACACGCACACACACACCTTAACTACAGTTAACGTTACTTAATGTTCAATGACAAAAGACTGAATGCTTCCCTCAAAGATTGGGTATATGAGTAAGATGTCCACTTTTAACTACTCCTCTTCAACTTGGTAGTGATATTCCTAGCCAGTTGAATATAATGAGAAAAGAAAGCAAATAATTACAAGTTGGCAATGAATAAATAAAGGTATTCATGTTTTCAAATTGCATAATTAACAACAAAATATATAAAATGATCTACAAAAAACAAAAACAAAAACAACACAAAACAAAATCTTCCAGAACTAATAGGTGATTTTAGTAAGGTCACAAGACACAAGGTCAACACACACAATTATATTTCTAAATACTAGCCATTTACAATTAGAAACTGAAATTTAGAACTCAGTGCATTTACAAGAGCTCAAAAATAGGTGTAAGCTCAACACAAGGTGTATAGGATCTCTATCAGCATAACAGTATGGAGGTTCCTCAAAAAGTTAAAAAGAGAACCACTTTATGATCCAGTAATTGGACTACTAGGTATTTACCCAAACAATGCAAAAATACTAATCCAAATGGATAAATGCACCCTGATATTTATAGCACCATCATTGACAATAGTTCAAATATGGAAATAGCCCAAATATCCACTGAATGATGAATGGATAAAGAAGAAAATATTGGAATATTCCTCAGCCAGAAAAAAGAATGAAATTTTGCCATTTGCAATGACATGGATGGAACTAGAGGGTATTATGCCAAGCAAAATAAGTCAGTGAGAGACAAATACCATATGATTTCACTCATATGTAGAATTTAAGAACAAAACAAAGAAGTAAAATGGGGGGGAAAGTGACAAACCAAAAAACAGACTCTTTTTTTTAAGATTTTATTTATTTATTTGAGAGAGAGAATGAGAGAGAGAGAGAGCACATGAGAGGGGGGAGGGTCAGAGGGGGAAGCTGACTCCCCGCTGAGCAGGGAGCCCGATGCGGGACTCGATCCCGGGACTCCAGGATCATGACCTGAGCCGAAGGCAGTCGTTTAACCAACTGAGCCACCCAGGCGCCCCCAAAAACAGACTCTTAACTATAGAGAACAAACTAATGGTTACCAGCGGGGAGATAGGTGGGGGATGGGTTAAACAGGTGATGGGAATTAAGGAGTGCACCTGTCAGGATGAGCAGCAGGTGATGTTTGGAAGTGTTGAATCATTATATTCTGCACCTGAAACTAGTATTATACTGTGTTAAACTAGTGGAATTTAAATAAAAACTTGAAAAAAGCAAAGCATAACACATTGATAAAAAAATCAAAGACCTAAATAAATGTAGAGAAACATTATGTTCATAAGATCAGAAGACATCCCATAGTGATTAGATAAAATTGTTCTATAGGGTAGATACAATTTCTATCATAATCCCAGCAGTTTGCTTAGTATTGTCTTGGTTGTAGCACCAAAAGCTTTACTTCCAAGGAAGTCCCTTCATGGGTTGTGATAAATCCTAGCTTTTGGCTATGAGTAAAAAAGATTGGGGTGGGGAGAATGGAAACGCTACAGAATCTTTATGGTAGCCCCCAAATCAGGTTTGAATGCCTTTTAGTGTTAAATGGATACAGTATATATATTTCAATGGATACAGCGTAAGTATATATATATATATATATATATATATATATATATATATATATATAATGTATATATAATAAATATCGTCTGGTCCCAAGAATTCAGCTGGATAGCGATCAAACCATTCTGAACATCTATGAACTCAACAGGAGATCAAAGAAAAGAATAGCAGCAATTCTATGAACAGAAAAGTGACCACTTTCTGAAAGGTAGGACGTGTGAAGAAGTGAATCCAAGGTGATATTCGGGAAGATAGACGGCGGGGGGAGGGAGCCTCTGTCAGCCAGCTACTGGCAAGTGACAGAGTAGCAGAGCGCAAAATCAGAACTTTTAGAAGTCTGCTCCACTGAGGGACGTAGCTCCAGTGGCTAAGCGGTGGGTGGAACCCTCACTGCAACAGTGTGGTCTCAGGACCCTCAGGGTCACAGAAAGACTGGGGGTGCCTGAGTGTGGCAAAGCTACCAGGTATTGGGGCGGGAAGCTGGCTGCAGAGACGGAGCCGAGGAGTGGGCTCTTAGCTCGGGGTTGCCATAAACTGTGATCCATGGCACAGTAAGGCCACTGCTCTTCCAGCAAGGACCCAACAGGTGGAAGATGGAGGAGACTGACCTTCCTACCCTGGGAGGAGCAGGGCAGGAGCGTACTGCAAGAATCTGCTGTGTTTGGAGACTCCACACGGGGTCGAGTGCCAGAGATAAAAATGCTCAGTCACAGGCCAGGTGAGCACAGAGTGTGGCCAGAGACTGGGGAGACAGGAGTGATTGCTTTTCTCTGGGGGCGCTCTGAGGAGTGGGACCCCGAGTTCTTGGCTCCTCTGGGGTAAAGATTAAGAGGCCACCGTTCTCACTCTTGTCCTCCAAAGCTGTATGGAAAGCTTTCAGGGAACAAAAGCTATGAAGAGCAAACCTGAGCAGATTACTTAGCCCTTCCTTTGGGAAGGGTGGGACAATTCCACCTCAGGCAAAAATATTTGTCACTGCAAAAGGCCCCTCCCTGAAAAGGTCAGCAAGAACAGCCAGCCAAGACCAAGTTTACCCATCCATGAAAAGGGCAGAACTCCAGTACTAGGAAAATACACCACGTAGAATTCATGACTCTTTTCCCAATGATTCGTTAGGCTTTCAAAGTCATTTTTTAAATTTTTTTTTGAATTTTACTTTTCCCCTTTTTCAACCAACATCTTATCAATCCTTTTTTAAAAATCTTTTTTATTGGGAGGCCTGGGTGGCTCAGTTGGTTAAGCAACCGCCTTCGGCTCAGGTCATGATCCTGGAGTCCCGGGATCGAGTCCCGCATCGGGCTCCCTGCTCAGCGGGGAGTCTGCTTCTCCCTCTGACCTTCCCCCCTCTCATGTGCTCTCTCTCTCACTCTCTCTCTCAAATAAATAAATAAAATCTTAAAAAAAAATTTAAAAAAAAATAAAAAATAAATAAAAATCTTTTTTATTTTCCATTTTTAGAGTCATATTCTATCCCTTCATAGCAGTTAACCTTATTTTTTGTATATATGTATAAGTTGTTCTCTCTTTAAAAATTTGGGATACAATTTCTTCTAACAGACAAAAATTCACCCTAAATCTCTAGTGTATGGCTTTGTTCTAGTTTCCTGCCTGATCACATTATGTCCCTTTTTTCTTTATTTATTTTTAATTTCTCTTCCTTCTTTTTTCAACCAAATTCTTATCAATTCCTTTAGAAAATCTTTTATAAATTTCATCTTTTCAGTCATATTCCATCCCTTCATCATATTTACCCTTATTTTGTAAATATATAAGTTTTTCTTTCTTTAAAATTTTGGGAGGCAATTTCTTCTAACAAACCAAAATAAGCCCAAAATCTAGTGTGTAGCACTGATCTATTCGCCAGCCTGATCATATGTGATCATATTCTTTTTTTCTTTCTTTTTCTTTTCTTTTTCCTTTCTTCCTCTTAGTGAATATTTTTCTGGGGTCATTGTTACTTTTTAGCATTTTGTTCTCTCATTCATTTATTCTCCTCTGGACAAAATGAGAAGATGGAAAAACTCACCTCAAAAAAAAAAAAAAAGAAGAAGAAGAAGAGGCAGTACGGACTGCCAGGGACCTAATCAATACGGACACCAGTAAGATGTTGGAACTAGAGTTCAGAATGATGATTATAAAGATACTACCTGGGTTTGAAAAAAAGCATAGAAGATACTAGAGAAACCCTTTCGGGAGAAATAAAAGAACTAAAATCTAAACAAGTCGAAATCAAAAAGGCTAATAATGAGTTGCAATAAAAAATGAAAGCTCTAACTGCTAGGATAAATGAGGCAGAAGAGAGAATTAATGATATAGAAGACCAAATGATGGAAAATAAAGAAGCTGAGAAAAAGAGAGATAAACAACTACTGGATCACAAGGGCAGAATTCGAGAGATACATGATACAAAAAGACACAACAAAATAGAATAATTGGAATGCCAGAAGAAGAAAGAGAGAGAGGGGCAGAAGGTATATTGGAGCAAATTATAACCGAGAACTCCCCTAATTTGGGGAAGGAAAGAGGCATCAAACTCCAGGAGGCACAGAGAACACCCTTCAAAATCAATAAAAATAGGTCAACACCCCAACATCTAATAGTAAAACTCACAATTATCAGAGACAAAGAGAAAATCCTGAAAGCAGCTTGGGAGAAGAGATCTGTAACCTACAATGGTAGAAACATTAGACTGGCAACAGACCTATCCAGAGATACGTACCAGGCCAGAAAGGACTGGCATGATATAGTCAGAGCACTAAATGAGAAAAATAGGCAGCCAAGAATACTATATCCAGCTAGGCTGTCATTGAAAATAGAAGGAGAGATAAAAAGCTTCCAGGACAAACAAAAACTAAAGGAATTTGCAAACACGAAACCAGCCCTCCAAGAAATATTGAAAGGGGTCCTCTAAGCAAAGAGAGAGCCTAAAAGCAGCATAGACCAGAAAGGAAAACAGAAAATATACAGTAACAGTCATCTTACAGGCAATACAATGTCACTAAATTCATACCTTTCAATATTTACCCTGAATGTAAATGGGCTAAATGCCCCAATCAAAAGACACAGCGTATCAGATTGGATTAAAAAACAAGACCCATCAATATGCTGTCTGCAAGAGACTCATTTTAGACCCAAAGACACCCCCACATTGAAAGTGAGGGCGTGGAAAACCATTTACCATGCTAATGGACACCAAAAGAAAGCTGGGGTGGCAATCCTTACATCAGAAAAATTAGATTTTAAAACAAAGACTATAATAAGAGATGAGGAAGGTCACTATATCCTACTTCAAGAGTCTATCCAACAAGAAGATCTAACAATTGTAAATATTTATGCCCCAAACATGGGAGCAGCCAATTATATAAGGCAATTAATAACAAAAGCAAAGAAACACATCGACAACAATACAATAATAATGGGGGACATTAACACCCCCCTGACCGAAATGGACAGATCATCTAAGTAAATATCAACAAGGAAATAAAGACTTTAAATGACACACTGTACCAAATGACCAAATGGACATCACAGATATATGCAGAATATTCCATCCCAAAGCAATGGAATACACATTCTTCTCTAGTGCCCATGGAACATTCTGCAGAATAGATCATATCCTAGGTGGCAAATCAGGTCTTAACCAGTACCAAAAGATTGGGATTATTCCCAGGATATTTTCGTAGCACAATGCTTTGAAACAAGAACTCAATCACAAGAGGAAAGTCAGAAAGAACTCAAGTACATGTAGGCTAAAGAGCATCCTTCTAAAGAATGAATGGGTCAACCAGGAAATTAAAAAAGAATTTAAAAATATCATGGAAACAAATGAAAATGAAAACACAACTGTTCAAAATCTTTGGGATGCAGCAAAGGCGGTCCTAAGAGGAAAGTAAATAGCAATATAAGCCTTTCTCAAGAAACAAGAAAGGTCTCAAATAAACAACCTAACCCTACATCTAAAGGAGCTGGAGAAAGAACAGCAAATAAAGCCTAAACCCAACAGGGGAAGAGAAATAATAAAGATCAGAGCAGAAATCAATAAAATAGAAACCAAAAGAACAGTAGAACAATCAACAAAACTAGGAGCTGGTTCTTTGAAATAATTAATAAGATTGATAAACCCCTCGCCAGATTTATCACAAAGAAAAGAGAAAGAATCCAAATAAATAAAATCATGAATGAAAGAGGAGAGATCACGACCAACACCAAAGAAATACAAACAATTATAAGAACATATTATGATCAAATTAGATAATCTGGAGGAGAGGGACGCATTCCTAGAGATGTATAAACTACCAAAACTGAACCAGGAAGAAATAGAAAACCAGAACAGACCTATAATCCCTAAGGAAATTGAAGCAGTCATCAAAAATCTCCCAACAAACAAAAGCCCGGGGCCAGATGGCTTCCCAGGGAATTCTACAAAACATTAAAGGGATAATTAATACCTATTCTGAAAATGTTCAAAAAAATAGAAATGGAAGGAAAACATCCAAACTCATTTTATGAGGCCACCATTACCTTGATCCCAAAACCAGGCAAGGACCCAATCAAAAAGAATTACAGACCAATATCCCTGATGAACATGGATTCAAAAATTCTCACCTATACACTAGCCAATAGGATCCAACAGTACATGAAAAGAATTATTCACCACGACCAAGTGGGATATATTCCTGGGCTTCAAGGTGGTTCAAGACCTGCAAATCAATCAATGTGATACAAGACATTAATAAAAGAAAGAACAAGAACCATATGATCCTCTCAATAGATGAAGAAAAAGCATTTGACAAAGTATAACATTCTTTCTTGATTAAAACTCTTCACACTGTAGGGATAGAGGGTACATACCTCAATATCATAAAGCCATCTATGAAAAACCCACAGCAAATATCATTCTCAATGGGGAAAAACTGAGAGTTTCCCCCCTGAGTTCAGGAACACGGCAGGGATGTCCACTATCACCACTGCTATTCAACATAGTACTAGAAGTCCTAGCCACAGCAATCAGACAACAAAAAGAAATAAAAGGCATCCAAATTGGCAAAAAGAAGTCACTTCTCACTCTTTGCAGATGATATGATACTTTATGTGGAAAACCCAAAAGACTCCACCCCAAAACTGCTAAAACTCATGCAGGAATTCAGTGAAGTGGCAGGATATAAAATCAATACACAGAAATTAGCTGCATTCCTATACACCAACAACAAGACAGAAGAAAGAGAAATTAAGTACTCAATCCCATTTATAATTTCACCCAAATCTATAAGATACCTAAGAATAAATCTATCCGAAGAGGGAAAGAATCTGTAATCAGAAAACTATAAAATACTCATGAGGGCATCTGGGTGGCTCAGTTGTTTAAGCGACTGCCTTCAGCTCAGGTCATGATCCTGGAGTCCCGGGATCGAGTCCCACATCAGGCTCCCTGCTCAGCGGGGGGTCTGCTTCTCCCTCTGACCCTCTTCCCTCTCTTGCTCTCTGTCTCTCATTCTCTCTCTCTCAAATAATTAAATAAAATCTTTAAAAAAATAAAATAAAGTACTCATGAAAGAAATTGAGGAAGACACAAAGAAATGGAAAAACATTCCATGCTCATGATTGGAAGAACAAACATTGTGAAGATGTCAATGCTACCTAGAGCAATCTACACATTCAATGCAATCCCCATCAAAATACCATCCACTTTTCTCAAAGAAATGGAACAAATAATCCTCAAATTTGTATGGAACCAGAAGAGACCCAGAATAGCCAGAGGAATGTTGAAAAAGAAAAGCAAAGCTGGCGGCATCACAATTCCGGACTTCCAGCTCTATTACAAAGCTGTCATCATCAAGACAGTATGGTACTGGCACAAAAACAGACACATAGATCAATGGAACAGAATAGAGAGCCCAGAAATGGACCCTCAACTCTATGGTCAACTAATCTTCGACAAAGCAGGAAATAATGTCTAATGGAAAAAAGACTGTCTCTTCAACAAATGGTGTTGGGAAAATTGGACAGCCACATGCAGGAGCATGAAATTGGAACATTTCCTTACACCACAGCCGAAAATAGACTCAAAATGGATGAAAGACCTAAATGTGACACAGGAATCCATCAAAATCCTAGAGGAGAACACAGGAAGCAACCTCTTCGAACTCAGCCACAGCAACACCTTCCTAGAAATTTTGCCAAAGGCAGGGGAAGCAAGGGAAAAAATGAACTATTGGGACTTCTTCAAGATAAAAAGCTTTTGCCCAACAAAGGAAACAGTCAACAAAACCAAAAGTCAACTGACAGATGGGAGAAGATATTTGCAAATGACATATCAGATAAAGGGCTTGTATCCAAAATCTATAAAGAACTTATCAAACTCAACACCCAAAGAACAAATGATCCTATCAAGAAATGGGCAGAAGATATGAACATTTTTCCAAAAAAGACATCCAGATGGGCAACAGACACATGAAAAAGTGCTCAACATCACTCGGCATCAGGGAAATGCAAATCAAAACTTCAATGAGATACCACCTCACACCAGTCAGAATGGCTAAAATTGACAATCAGGAAATGACAGATGTTGGCGAGGATGCAGTCAAAGGGGGAACCCTCCTACATTGTTGGGGGGGATGCAAGCTGGTACAGCCACTCCGGAAAACAGTATAGAGGTTCCTCAAAAAGTTGAAAATAGAGCTCCCATATGATGCAGGAATTGCACTCCTGGGTATTTATCCAAAGATACAAATGTATTGACCTTAAGGGGTACATGCACTGCAATATTTATAGCAGCAATGTCTACAATAGCCAAACTGTGGAAAGAGCCAAGATGTCCATCAACAGATGAATGTATAAAAAAGATGTGATACACACACACACACACACACACACACACACACACAATGGAATATTATGCAGCCAACAAAAGGAATGAAATCTTGCCATTTGCAATGACGTGTATAGAACTAGAGGGTATTATGCTAAGGGAAATAAGTCAATTAGAGAAAAACAAGTATCATATCATCTCACTGATATGAAGAATTCTTAATCTCAGGAAACAAACTGAGGGTTGCTGGAGTGGTGGGGGTTTGGGAGGGATGGGGTGGCTAGGTGATATATATTGGGGAGGGTATGTGCTATGGTGAGTGCTGTGAATGTTGTAAGACTGATGAATCACAGACCTGTACCTCTGAAACAAATAATACATTATATGTTTTAAAAAAAAGAAGATAGTAGGAAGGGGAAAATGAAGGGGTGAAATCAGATGGAGAGAGGGACCATGAGAGACTATGGACTCTGAGAAACAAACTGAGAGTTCTAGAGGGGAGGGGGGGGAGATGGGTTAGTCTGTTGATGGGTATTAAGAAGGATATGTATTGAATGGTGCACTGGGTATTATATGCAAACAATGAATCATGGAACACTACATCAAAAACTAATGATGTAATGTATGGTGACTAACATAACATAATAAAATAAAATTTTAAAAAAAGGTCATCAAAAGAAGACAGCCATAAAGTTGAGCTGCTATAGTATATAAACTGGGCATCCTTGAATGCTTAAATATGGTATTCCATACTCTGTAGCATTCCGTACTTCAATATGGAATATATGCACAGGGAAATGTAATAACATTGTACTTTACAAGCACTGCATTGTAAATGGAAAATGAAATTTCTTAAACCAAGTATTTTAAAATTGGCCACCAAAAAAAGAAAGAAGATAAAGAAAGAGAGAGAGAGAAAGAGATAGCCTAGATAAACAAGATGTTCTCTAAATTTTAATTGTAAGTTATTTAGAATTAAATTTGATTTCAAGGGGAACAAAAGTGAAAGTGAAATATTGAGACTTCACTGAGATAAAAAGCTTCTACACAGTGATGGAAACCATAAAACAAAACAAAACAAAACAAAAAAACAAACAAACAAAAACACTAAAAGGTAACCTACAGAATGGGAGATGATATTTGCAAATGACATAGCTGATAAAGGATTCGTATATAAAATCTATAAATAACTCATCAAACTCAACACCCAAAAAACAAATAATCCCGTTAAAATTGGGCAGAAGTTATGAATAGACATTTTTCCAAAGAATACATACAGATGGTTAACAGACACATGAAAAGATGTTGAACATCACTCATCATCAGGGGACTACAAAACAAAAGTACAATGAGATACCACCTCACACCTGTCAGAATGGCTAAATTTAACAACACAGGAAACAATAGGTGTTAGCAAGGATATGGAGAAAGGGGAACCCTCTTACATGGTTGGTGGAAATGCAAACTGGAGAAGCCATTCTGCAAAACAGTATGGAGGTTTCTCAAAAAGTTAAAAATAGAACTACCCTGTGACCCAGCAATTACAATACTAGGTATTTACAAAATTGATATAAAAATAGAGATTTGAAATGGCATATGCAGCCCCATGTTTACAGCAGCATTATCAAAAATAGCCAAATGATGTGAAGAGCCCAAATATCCACTGATCAATGAATGGATAAAGAAGTGACATATATAAACAATGGAATATTACTCAGCCATCAAAAAGAATGAAGACTGGGGGGATGGAGCAAGATGGCGGAGGAGTAGGAGACCTAGATTTCGTCTGGTCTCAGGAATTCAGCTGAATAGGGATCAAACCATTCTGAACACCTACAAACTCAACAGGACATCAAAGAAGAGAGTAGCAACAACTCCCTGAACAGAGAAACGACCACTTACTGGAAGGTAGGACGTGCGGAGAAGTAAATCCGAGGCGATATTCTGGAGGATAGACGGCGGGGGAGGGGGCCTCTGTCAGCCGCTTCTGGCAAGTGAGAGAGCTGCAGAGCACAAAATCAGAACTTTTAGAAGCCGGCTCTGCTGAGGGAGGTCACTCCAGTGGCTAAGCGGGGGGTGGAAACCTGGCGGGACAATGTGGTCTCAGAACGCTCGGGGTCACAGAAAGACTGGGGCTGCCTGAGTGCAGCAGAGCTCCCAGGTATTGGAGCGGGGAAGCTGGCTACAGAGATGGAGCCGAGGCACGGGCTCTCAGCTCGGGGTTGTCATAAATTGTGATCTGCGGCCCAGTCAGGCCACTGTTTCTCCAGCAGGGACCCAACAAGTGGCAGATAGGGGAGACTCCCCACCATCCCCCGGGGGGAGCGGCGCGGGAGCGCACTGCAGGGATCTGCTGGGTTTGGAGACCACATGGGGTCCAGTGCCAGACATAGAAAAGCTCGGTCACAGGCCGGGTGAGCACACAGTGCGGCTGGAGACTAGGGAGACAGGAGTGACGGCTTTTCTCTGGGGGCACACTGAGGAGTGGGGCCCCGAGTTCTCAGCTCCTCCGAGTGGAGATTGGGAGGCCACCATTTTCACCCTGGTCCTCCAAAGCTGTACCAGAGCTTGCAGAGAACAAAAGCTCCTGAGAGCAAACCCGAGCAGCTTGCTTAGCCCAGACAGACAAGGGTGGGGCAATTCCGCCTCCAGCAAAGACATTTGGGAACCACGGAAACAGGCCCCTCCCCCAGAATATCAGCACAACAGCCAGGAAGCCAAGACCAAGTTTACCGATGAATGAGAACAGGAGAACTCCAGCGCTAGGGGAATACTGCACATAGAATTCATGGCTTTTTTTTTACTATGATTCTTTAGTTTTTCAAAGTTAATTTTTTTAACTGTTTTTTTATTTTTCTTTTTCCCTTTTTCAACCAACATCTTATCAATCCCTTTTTTTAAAAAAACATTTTTTATTTTTCGTTTTTAGTGTCATATTTAATCCCTTCATAGAAGTTACCCTTATGTTTGGCATATATATATATATATATATATATAAGTTGTTCTCTCTTTAAAATTTTGAGATACAGTTTCTTCTAACAGATCAAAATATACTGTAAATCGCTAGTGTATGGCTTTGTTCTAGTCTCCTGGCTGATCACATTCTCTCCCTTTTTTTTTTGAATCTTCTTCTTTCTTTTTTCAAACAACTTCTTATCTTATCAATTCCTCTTATTAAATCTTTTATAATTTTCATCTTTACAATCATCTTCCATTCCTTCATTGTATCAACCCTTATTCTGTACATATATAAGTCTTTCTTCCTTTAAAATTTTAGGAGGCACTTTTTTCTAACAGACCAAAATACGCCCAAAATCTAGTGTGTGGTACTGATCTATGCACTAGCCTGATCATGTTTGATCATATTCTGTTTTTTTTTGTATTGTTCTGTTTTTGTTTTTATCTTTTTCTTTTTCTTTTGTTTTTTATCTTTCTTTTCTCTTTCTTTTTTCTTTCTTTCCCTTTCTTTTCCCGTGGTTTCAGGCTTTTCTGATTTATATAGAGTATATTTGCTGGGGACATAGTTAGCGTGTTAGTATTTTGTTCTCATTCATCTATTCTCCTCTGGACAAAATGACAAGACGAAAAAAATCACCTCAGCAAAAAGAACAAGAGATAGTACCATCTGCCAGGGACCTACTCAATATGGACATTACTATGATGTCAGACCTAGAGTTCAGAATCATGACCTTAAAGATACTAGCTGGGCTTGAAAAAAGCGTGGAAGTTATTAGACAAACCCTTTCTGTAGAAATAAAAGAACTAAAATCTAACCAAGTCAAAATGAAAAAGGCTATTAATGAGGTGCAACAAAAATGGGGGCACTAACTGCTAGGATAAATGAGGCAGAAGAGAGAATCAGTGATATAGAAGACCAAATGATGGAAAATAAAGAGGCTGAGAAAAAGAGAGAGAAACAATTACTGGATCACGAGGGCAGAATTTGAGAGATAAATGATATGATAAGATGAAACAACATTAGAATAATTGGGAACCCAGAAAAAGAAGAAAGAGAGAGAGGGGCAGAAGGTATATTGGAGCAAATAATAGCAGAGAACTTCCCTAATGTGAGGAAGGAAACAGGCATCAAAATCCAGGATGTACAGAGAACCCCGCTTAAAATCAATAAAAATAAGTCAACACCCCAACATCTAATAGTAAAACTTACGAGTCTCAGAGACAAAGAGAAAATCCTGAAAGCAGCTCAGGAGAAGAGACATGTAACCTACAATGGTAGAAATCTTAGATTGGCAACGGACGTATCCACAGAGATTGGCAGGCCAGAAAGGACTGGCATGATACCTTCAGAGCAATAAATGAGAAAAATATGCAGGCAAGATTATTATATCCAGCTAGGCTGTCATTGAAAATTGAAGGAGACATAAAAAGCTTCCAGGACAAACAAAACCTAAAGGAATTTGCAAACACAAAACCAGCACTCCAAGAAATATTGAAAGGGGTCCTCTAAGAAAAGAGAGAGCCTAAAAGCAGCATAGATCAGAAAGGAACAGAGACAATATACAGTATCAGTCACCTTACAGGCAAAGCAATGGCACTAAATTCATACCTTTCAATAGTTACCCTGAATGTAAATGGGCTAATGCCCCAATCAAAAGACACAGGGTATCAGATTGGATTAAAAAACAGGACCCATCAATATGCTGTCTGCAAAAGACTCATTTTAGACCCAAGGACACTCCCAGATTGAAAGTGAAGGGGTGGAAAACCATTTACCATGCTAATGGACACCAAAAGAAAGCTGGGGTGGCAATCCTTATATCAGACAAATTAGATTTTAAACCAAAGACTGTAATAAGAGATGAAGAAGGACGCTATATCCTACTTAAAGGGCCTATCCAACAAGAAGACCTAACAATTGTAAATATCTATGCCCCTAACATGGGAGCAGCCAATTATATAAGCCAATTAATAACAAAAGCAAAGAAACACATTGACAACAATACATTAATAGTGGGGGACCTTAACACCCTCCTGACTGAAATGGACAGATCATCTAAGCAAAAGATCAACAAGGAAATAAAGACTTTAAATGACACACTGGACCAAATGGACTTCACAGACATATTCAGAACATTCCATCCCAAAGCAACGGAATACACATTCTTCTCTAGTGCCCATGGAACGTTCTCCAGAATTGATCATATCCTAGGCCACAAATCAGGTCTCAACTGGTACCAAAAGATTGGAATTATTCCCTGCATGTTTTCAGACCACAATGCTTTGAAACTAGAACTCAATCACAAGAGGAAAGTCAGAAAGAACTCAAATACATGGAGGCTAAAGAGCATCCTACTAAAGAATGAATGGGTCAACCAGGAAATTAAGGAAATATTAAAAAAATTCATGGAAACCAATGAAAATGAAAACACAACTGTTCAAAATCTTTGGGCTACAGCAAAGGCAGTCCTGAGAGGAAAGTATATAGCAATACAAGCCTTTCTCAAGAAACAAGAAAGGTCTCAAATACACAACCTAACCCTACACCTAAAGGAGCTGGAGAAAGAAGAGAAAATAAAGCCTAAACCCAGCGGGAGAAGAGAAATAATAACGATCAGAGCAGAAATCAATGAGCTAGAAACCAAAAGAACAGTAGAACAGATCAACGAAACTAGGAGCTGGTTCTTTGAAAGAATTAACAAGATGGATAAACCCCTGGGCAGACTGATCAAAAAGAAAAGAGAAATGACCCAAATCAACAAAAACATGAATGAAAGAGGAGAGATCACAACCAACACCTAAGAAATACAAACACTTATAAGAACATATTATGAGCAACTCTATGCCAGCAAATTAGATAACCTGGAAGAAATGGATGCATTCCTAGAGATGTATCAACTACCAAAATTGAACCAGGAAGAAATAGAAAACCTGAACAGACCTCTAACCACTAAGGAAATTGAAGCAGTCATCAAAAATCTCCCAACAAATAAAAGCCCAGGGCCAGATGGCTTCCCGGGGAATTCTATCAGATATTTAAAGAAGAATTAATACCTATTCTCCTGAAACTGTTCCAAAAATTAGAAATGGAAGGAAAACTTCCAAACTCCTTTTATGAGGCCACCATTACCTTGATCCCCAAACCAGACAAAGACCCCATCAAAAAGGAGAATTACAGACCAATATCCTTGATGAACATGGATGCAAAAATTCTCAACAAAATACGTGCCAATAGGATCCAACAGTACATTAAAAGGATTATTCACCATGACCAAGTGGGATTTATCCCTGGGCTGCCAGGCTGGTTCAACATCCGCAAATCAATCAACGTGATACAATACATTAGCAAAAGAAAGAACAGGAATCATATGATCCTCTAAATAGATTCAGAAAAAGCATTTGACAAAGTACAGCATCGTTTCTTGATCAAAACTCTTCAGAGTATAGGGATAGACGGTACATACCTCAATATCATAAAATCCATTTATGAAAAACCTACAGCGAATATCATCCTCAATGGGGAAAAGCTGAGAGCTTTTCCCTTAAGGTCAGGAACGCGGCAGGGATTTCCACTATCACCACTGCTATTCAACATAGTGTTAGATGTCCCAGCCACAGTAATCAGACAACAAAAAGAAATCATAGGCATCCAAATTGGCAAAGAGGAAGTCAAACTCTCACTCTTTGCAGATGATATGATACTGTATGTGGAAAACCCAAAAGACTCCACCCCAAAACTGCTAGAACTCATACAGGAATTCAGTCAAGTAGCAGGCTAGAAAATCAATGCACAGAAATCAGTGGCATTCCTATACACCAACAACAAGACAGAAGAGAGACAAATCAAGGAGTTGATCCCATTTATAATTGCACCCAAAACCATAAGATACCTAGGAATAAATTTAACCAAAGAGGCAAAGGATCTGTACTCAGAAAACTATAAAATACTCATGAGAGAAATTGAAGACACAAAGAAATGGAAAAATGTTCCATGATCATGGATTGGAAGAACAAACTTTGTGAAGATGTCAATGCTACCTAGAGCAATCTACACATTCAATGCAATCCCCATCAAAATACCATCCACTTTTTTCAAAGAAATGGAACAAATAATCCTCAAATTTGTATGGAACCAGAAGAGACCCCGAATAGCCAGAGGAATATTGTAAAAGAAAAGCAAAGCTGGCGGCATCACAATTCCGGACTTCCAGCTCTATTACAAAGCTGTCATCAACAAGACAGTATGGTACTGGCACAAAAACAGACACATAGATCAATGGAACAGAATCAAAAGCCCAGAAATGGACCTTCAACTCTATGGTCAATTCATCTTTGGCAAAGCAGGAAAGAATGTCCAATGGAAAAAAGTCTCTTCAACAAATGGTGTTGGGAAAATTGGACAGCCACATGCAGAAGAATGAAACTGGACCATTTCCTTACACCACACACAAAAATAGACTCCAAATGGTTGAAAGACCTAAACGTGAGACAGGAGTCCATCAAAATCTAAAAGAGAACACAGGCAGCAACCTTTTCGACCTCAGCCACAGCAACTTCTTCCTAGAACCATCGCCAAAGGCAAGGGAAGCAAGGGCAAAAATGAATTATTGGGATTTCATCAAGATTAAAAGCTTTTGCACAGGAAAAGAAACAGTCAGCAAAACCAAAGACAACCGACAGAATGGAAGAAAATATTTGCAAATAACATATCAGAGAAAGGCCTAGTATCCAAAATATATAAAGAACTTATCAAACTCAACACCCCAAGAACAAATAATCCAATGAAGAAATGGGCAGACGACATGAACAGACATTTTTCCAAAGATGACATCCAAATGGCCAAGAGACACATGAAAAAGTGCTCTCATCGCTCGGCATCAGGGAAATCCAAATCAAAACCTCCATGAGATACCACCTCACACCAGTCAGAATGGCTAAAATTAACAAGTCAGGAAACGACAGATGTTGGCAGGGATGCGGAGAAAGGGGAACCCTCCTACACTTTTGGTGGGAATGCAAGCTGGGGCAACCCCTCTGGAAAACAGTATGGAGGTTCCTCAAACAGTTTGAAATAGAGCTACCATATGATCCAGCAATTGCACTACTGAGTATTTACCCCAAAGATACAAATGTAGGGATCTGAAGGGGTACGTGCACCCCAATGTTTATAGCAGCAATGTCCACAATAGCCAAACGGTGGAAAGAGCCCAGATGCCCATCGGCAGATGAATGGATAAAGAAGATGTGTTATATATACACAATGGAATATTATGCAGCCATCAAAAGAATGAGATCTTGCCATTTGCAACGACGTGGATAGAACTGGAGGGGGTTATGCCGAGTGAAATAAGTCAATCAGAGAAAGACAGTTATCATATGACCTCACTGCTATGAGGAATTCTTAATCTCAGGAATGAAACTGAGGGTTGCTGGAGTGGTGTGGGTTGGGAGGGATGGGGTGGCTGGATGATAGACATTGGGTAGGGTATGTGCTGTGGTGAGCGCTGTGAATTGTACAAGACTGTTGAATCACAGATCTGTACTTCTGAAACAAATAATGCAACATATGTTAAGAAAAAAGAAAAAGAAGAAGATAACAGGAGGGGAAGAATGAAGGAGAGTAAGTCGGAGGGGGAGACGAACCATGAGAGACGATGGACTCTGAAAAACAAACAGAGGGTTCTAGAGGGGAGGAGGGTGGGTGGATGGGTTAGCTCGGTGATGGGTATTAAAGAGGGCACAGTCTGCGTGGAGCCCTGGGTGTTATGCACAAACAATGAATCATGGAACACTACATCAAGAACTAATGATGTAATGTATGGTGATTAACATAACAACAAAAAAATTTAAAAAGTAATGATGTAATGTATGGTGATTAACATAACAATAAAAAACTAAAAAGAAAAAAAGAATGAAGCCTGGCCATTTGCTTTGAATTGGATGGAGCTCGACTGTATTATGCTAAGCAAAATAAGTTAGTCAGAGAAAGACAAATACCATGTGATTTCACTCATATGTGGAATTTAAGAAACAAAATAAAGAAGCATAGAGGAAAAAGAGAGAGAGAGAGAGAAACCAAGAAACAATCTCAAGTATAGAGAATAAACTGATGGTTACCCAGAGGGGAGGTAGGTGAGGGGATGGTTTAAATATGTGATGGGGATTAAGGAGTGCACTTGTGATGAGCACCAGGTGTTGTTTGGAAGTACTGAATCACTAAATTGTACATCTGAAACTAATATTGCACTGTATGTTTACTAACTGGAATTTAAATAAAAACTTAAAAAAAAGAAAAAAGGATTTTTTTAAAAAAAGTTCTATTTCTAGTAGTACTATTTACATTTGTTTATATTAATTTTATAATTTTGGAATAATTTAGACCTTCATAGAAGTTGCAAAAACAGTACACAGAATTCCAATATATCTTTCAACCATCTTCCCCCATTGATGCCAATTTATATAGCCAAAGTACCAACTATCAAAACTATATATATATATCACCTCTTCTGTATCCATTAATCTGCTGATGGACACTTGGGTTGTTTTGTTTTCATAGTTTGGCTATTGTAGATACTGCTCCTGTAAACATTTGGATGCATGTGTCTCTTTGAAATAGTATTTTTATATCCTTGGGGTAAATAACTAGTAGTGCAATTGCTGAATTATAGTGTAGTTCTATTTTTAACTTTCTGAGGGATCATCATACTTTTTTTCCAGAGTGGCTGCAGCAGTTTGCATTCCCACCAAGCATGTATGAGGGTTCCTCTTTCTCCATATCTTCGCCAAAACCTGTTGTTTTCTTATGTTGATTTTAGCCATTCTGACAGGTGTGAGGTGATCTCTCATTATAGTTTTGATTTGCAATTCCCTGATGATCAGTGATGTTGAGTAACCTTTCATGTGGTCTGTTGGACATCTGGATATGTTCTTTGGAAAAATGTATGTTCATGTTTTCTGACTATTGTTTGGATTGTTCATTTTTTTAGGTGTTTGGTTTTATAAGTTTTTTTTTAATGTTTTGGATACTAACCCTTTCTCAGATTTGTCATTTGCAAACATCTTCTCCCATTCCATAAGTTGCCTTTTAGTTTTGTTAATGTTTCCTTTGCTGTGCAGAAGCTTTTTTTTTTTTTTCTTTTGTTTCCCTTGCCTCAGGAGACATATCTAGAAAGAAGTTGTTATGGCTGATTCAAAGAGGTTATTGTCTGTGTTGTCCTCTAGGATTTTGATGGTTTTGTTTCTTACATTTAGCTCTTCAATCCATTTTGAAATTGAAGAGGACAGAAAGAAATCGAAAGTCATTCCATGCTCATGGATTGGAACAACAAATAACATTAAGATGTCTATACTAACCAGAGCAATCTACACATTTAATGCAATCCCTACCAAAATACCATCAGCATTTTTCACAGATCTAAAACAAAATATCCTAAAATTTGTATGGAACCAAAAAAGACCCTGAATAGCTAAAGCAAACTTCAAAAAGAAAACAAACCTGGAGACATCACAATTCTGGACCTCAAGTTATATTACAAAAAAATAGTGGTTTAGAATTACTTTATTTTTTATTTTATTTATTTTTAATTTTTTATTTAAATTCAATTTAGTTGACATATACTGTATTATTAGTTGCAGAGGTAGAATGTAGTGATTCATCAGTTGCATACAAAGTCCAGTGCACATTACAACAAGTACCCTCCCTAAAGCCTATCACCCAATTAAAAATGCCATATGATTTCACTCATATGTGGAATATAAGAAACAAAACAGATGAGATTGGGGGAAGGGAAGGAAAAATAAAATAGGATGAAAACTGAGAGTGAGGCAAAACATAAGAGACTCTTAACTAAAGAGAACAAACTGAGGGTTGCTGCAGGGGAGGTGGGTGGGGGGATGGGGTAATTGGGTGATGGGTATTAAGGAGGGCACTTGATGTAGAATTACTTTTAAAGAAAAGTGTAGAGTTCCGCTGGGAGTCCATCTGGCTCTGGACTCATGTTTGTTGGGAGAGTTTTGATTATTGATTCAATTTCTTTACTGTTTATAGATCTGTTCAGGTTATCTATTTCTTTCTGTTTTCAGTTTTGGTAGTTTATATATTTCAAGGAATGCATCTATTTCTTCCAGATTGCCTAATTTTTGTATATAGTTGCTCATAATATGCTCTTATGATTGTACTTCAGTGTTGGTTGTGATCTCTCCTCTTTCATTTATGATTTTATTTATTTGAGTCCTTTCTCTTCTTTTTGATAAGTTTGGCTAGGAATTTATCTATCTTAGTAATTCAAAGAACAAACTCCTAGTTCATGATCTGTTCTACTGCATTTTTTATTTTTATATCATTGATTTCTGCTCTAATCTTTATTATTTCTCTTCTCCTGCTGGGTTTAGGTTTTACTTGCTGTTCTTTTACCAGCTCCTCTAGGTATAAGGTTAGGCTGTATATTTGAGATTTTTTTGTTTCTTGAGAAAGGCTTGTATCACTATATACTTCCTTCTTAGAATTGCCTTTGCTGCATCCCAAAGGTTCTGAACAGTCATGTTTTCATTTTCATTACTTTCCATGTATTTTTTAAATTCTTCTTTAATTTCCTAGTTGAACCATTCATTCTTTAGTAGGATTCTCTTTAACCTCCATGTATTTGTGGTTCTTCCATTTTTTTTCCTTGTAGTTGACTTCAAGTTTTAAAGCATTGTGGTCTGAAATTATGCTTGGCATATCTCAATCTTTTTGTACTGTTTGACACATGATTTGTGACCCAGTATATGATCTATTCTGGAGAATGTTCCATGTGCACTGGAGAAGAATGTATATTCCATTGCTTTAGGATCAAGTGTTCTGAATATATCTGTGAAGTCCATCTGGTCCAGTGTGTCATCCAAAGACCTTGTTTCCTTGTTGATCTTCTGCTTAGATGATCTGCCCATTGCTGTGAGTGGGGTGTTAAAGTCCACTACTATTATTATATTATTAACTATGATTTACTTTAATTTTGTCATTAATTGGTTTATATATGGGTTTGCTCCCAAGTTAAGGGCACAGATATTTACAATTGTTAAATCTTCTTGTTGGATAGACTCTTTTATTATGATATAGTCTTCTTCTTCATCTCATTACAGTCTTTGGTTTGAAATCTAGTTTGTCGGGGTTCCTGGGTGGCTCAGATGTTTAAGTGATTGCCTTCAGCTCATCATGATCTCAGGGTCCTGGGATCAAGCCCTGCTTTAGGCTTCCAGATCAGTGGGGAGTCTACTACTCCTTCTCCTTCTGCCTCTCCTGTTTGTGCACTAAATCTCTCTCTCTCAAACGAATAAATAAAATCTTCAAAAAAATAAAATAAAATAAAATCTAGTTTGTATGATATAAGAATGGCTATTTCAGCTTTCTTTCAATATCCATTGGCAAGATAAGTGGCCCTTCACCCCCTCACTTTCAATCTGGAGGTGCCTTTGGGTCCAAAATAAGTGTCTTATAAGCAGCATATCGCTGGGTCTTATTTTATTATCCATTCTGATACCCTATATGTTTTGACTGAACCATTTAGTCCATTCACATTCAGAGTAATTATTGAAAGATATGAAGTTAGTGCCATTGTGTTACCTATAAAGATTTGAAGGGGTACATGCACCCCAATGTTTATAGCAGCAATGTCCACAATAGCCAAAAAAGGGAAAGAGCCCAGACAAATGAATTGGTAAAGAAGATGTGATATATCACATTTATAATGGAATATTACTCAGCCATCATAAGGAATGAAATCTTGCTATTTGCAATGATTTGGATGTAACTAGAGGGTACCACACTAAGCAAAGGACGTCAGTCAGAGAAAGACAAATACCATATGCTTTTGCTCATGTGTGGAATTTAAGAAACAAAACAGATGAACATAAGGGAAGGGAAAGAAAAATAAAATAAGATGAAAAAAGAGAGGGAGGCAAACGAAGTACAGGAAACAAACTGAGGGTTGCTGGAGGGGCGGTGGGTGGGGGGATGGGGTAATTGGGTGATGGGCATTAAGAAGGCATGTGATATGATGAGCACTGGGTGTTATATGCAACTTATGAATCACTGGATTCTAACTCTTAAACTAATAATATAGTACATTTTAATTAAGTTGAATTTTAATTTAAAAATTAAAAAAAATAGAAAAAAACGTGTAGCACCTTTCTTTTTGACCACTCACTGTGCCGGTAATGTGAGAAAACTAAAATCAACAAAAAGCAGATTGGAAAGATAAAATGATAAAGAATGGCACTTAATGAAGGCTGTGAAATTATAAAATGCCACATGATATGATGAAACGTTAATGATGATGTTAACAATAATAGCTGATACTTATAAATCACTTAATATATAATTCCTACAATGGGCTTACAGTAGTATACACCACCATTTACAGATGAGGAAACTGAGACACATAGATATTAACTCATATGCGTTTGATCACAGAGCTAGTTAATAATCTCAATGGGATTTTCACCCAAGGTGGTTTGACCCTAGAATTTGTACAGAATATAGAAAAATGTGTAAAACAAAATTCTAAAAGGTAATGAGAACACAATTACACAGGTGAAAATAGCCACTGCATTTTGATGTATTCTCTTTTTGGTATGTGTCCTTTCATTAATTTATTGATTCATCAATAAATAAAATATTGACTACACATGTATGATGTTCCAACATTGTTTCTTCAAATGTGGGCTACAATGGTGAAAGAATCCAACAAAACTCCTGATTGCATGGGCCATTTAGTCCAATGTGGGAGACACAGACAATGCAAATAAAAATGTATAAGAACATTTCAGGTGACAAGTCTTAAAGTAGAATAAGAGATTAAGATTAACAGGGAGTTGTCAGAGGAGACCTCTCTGAAGAGATGACACTTGGGCAGAGATCTGAAAGAAATGAGGAATTGAGCCATGGGGATTTCTTGGCAAATGAGTAGAACATTCTTAGCAGACAGCATTACACCTGAAATTGCCTGGGTTCTGGGACTTGATCCAAGATCTGCAAGGAGGCCAATTTGGATGGAATTGGGCAAGGGAGAGGGAATGTGGTAGAGATCCAGCCAGGATCATGTTCCCCTGCCCAGATTACATGGCTCAGTCAGTAATTTGTTTTACAAAACTACTACCTTACGTTTCTCTCTCCTTTTATGGTTTGTTTGTTGTTTGCTTTAAGGAATCTAGTATTTCCCAATCCAGACAGAACCAAACATGCAAGTAATATTGCTCTGTCCACTTTTTTTTTATCACTTTTCATTGGGTGGAGTCCTTTAGGTATATTTGGGAGATGCATCCCTATGGGCACCTCTGATGGGGCTTCACCTGAGTCTGACCTTGAAAGAGCTCAGTGGACCTGGTGTCAATCCTGATTCCCCATTCTCAGAAGTCCCAGCAGATCAAATGGAGCCTTAATTCCAAAACGCTCCCCACCAGTTGAAGAAGAAATTGAGGCCTCTTAAGACAGTAAAGGGTGTGGCTGAACTCTTCTGCCACCTTGTGACTGATTCCATTTCTTCCTTCCCATCTGATGGATGCTTCTCTAGAAACTCCTTGAATGGGAATTTAATTTTCTGGACAGCCTCTTGAAAGGATCAAAGAACATGGGGAAGAGAAGCCACAAAAGACTTAGACTTTTTCAACACAAATTTAAGCCTAAGTGGAAAGATATACTTGGTAATACAATATGGATTGGTAATACAAGAGTGGATTGTGAGGAAGAGGCCTTGGGGATCACGTATATTTTACAGGTGCCTGAGAAGTAATGAGAGCAAAGAACTAAGGTTAGATGTGGGAAAGAAAAACTAAGGGATTAAATGGCATGTATCTCCTATGCATCATTCCTCCTTAGAACTCCACTTGATTGTCTATCTCTTCTATATGACAAATGCTCAAGCCCCAGTGAATCTCATATCTCCTTTTTCTACATACCCACCTGAGACTGAAGCTACTGCACATCCATGATCTCCTCTCAGGAAATGTATCTGCTTGTTCATAGGCAACTCCCCCCCCCCATCCCCATGACAAGACACTACAACTGGTACTCATTCTCCTCAAGTCCTTCTAGTTCATGAGGAAATCTAGGCCATCATTCAGGAGTTCCTTCAATGCTTAGCCTTTTCACTGTTCAAGATAGATGACTATATCCAGCCTTCCTGTTTTTTAAAAAAGATTTTATTTATTTATTCATGAGAGACAGAGAGAGAGGCAGAGGCAGAGGGAGAAGCAGGTTCCCTGCAGAGCAGGGAGTCCAATGCAGGACTCAATCCGAGGACCCTGGGATCATGACCTGAGCCGAAGGCAGATACTTAACTGACTGAACCACCCAGGCACCCCCTTTTCTGTTTTTTTTTTCTTTTTTGTTAATTATAAATACAATTCTCGCACCACCACCAATTAAGACAGCAATTTTCCTTCAGCTCACCCTAGTGCATCCTCCGCCTCTCCCTCTTTGCTTCATAGATGCAAGCCCTGAATACACTTAGTTTTGGCAGTAATAGCAGTGCCATTTATCACACAGTTCCATGCTGTGCTAAGTACTTCACAACTTAGGGCACAATTATGTAATTCCAAGGCTGGTTGCAAAACATGGTAAAGTTATTCAAGCTGTCATTTGAAATTAAAACAAATATGGAAACTTAACGACTCTTGATCAAGTCACTCCACCATTATTCTTTGATCCTGTCATATTATGAGGATGAATACACACTTCAGGTGAAATTTTAAATATAAGTCATGACATTTCAAAGAAATTTCAGATTCAAATAGGGCCATCCCGGTGTATCTTCAGGTTTATATATAATGAGAAATCGCCTATGCTTTGTGGAGATTCTTTGCCTAAAAGATTTAGAAAGGACTTCCACTTCTGAATTAGAAGCAAAGTTTCAGCCTAGTCATGAGAGCAATATGGATAAATTTTAAAACACATCAGCAAGCTAAAAATACAGACAAACCCAAATGAATTAAATCTCAGAAATGGCAAGCACTTCCTAAGATTAAAGAGTCCCATTGGTGCTTTAGTCTCTGGGGGTAATGCATAAATAGAAGAGAAATCCCCACGGATGGCTATAAAGAGAAATTACTCAAACTACTAACAAACTTCTATTGATTACACCTTGTCTAGTATGACAGATTCAAATTCTGAAGAGTTTAAAAGAAGTCCAAATCCATTTGCCAAATCTCTCCTTCAAGTCTCACTGGCTGCATGTGAGTAGCATACCAATGGCTGAGAGCAAGGCAGGGGAGATGAAACAAACTCATGAATCATTCCCTCAGTGCAAGATAGTGAGGAGGAGGAGGCTGATTTACTATAGGAGAACTAAGACATATCCCGTCAAGATGCACAGATCTTTCCCTGAGTGCAAGGCAGCAGTCTGCAGGAGACTTCATGCAGAGAAAAGAAGCTGCTAGCAATTTTCCCAAGGTGCACATAAAATCTTCATTGAGTACATCACAGTGGCCTGGTAAATTAAGAATAAGAAAGACCTCCTGAGGCTTGAAGATGCAGGAGCAGAGCTGAAAAGTAAAGTCCTCAGTGAATAAAAAAGCTGTCAACTGGGTTTAAAAGAAAGAGAGTGAAAAGAAGAGGGGGATTTGAGGAGAGAGAAAGAGAGTGAGAGAAAATTATTTGAAGATAATGGCTGAGAATTTTGTTAAAATGTTGAAATGTATTAACCTACAAATGTAATAAGCTCAGTGAACCCCAGTTAGGATAAGCAAAATAGACCCACAGTATGTCTATCACCAAACTGCTGAAAACCAAAGATAGAGCCAAATTCTTAAAAGTACCTGAGTGGAAAAGGACATTACATACAAGAGAACACTAAGAATGATGCTTTACTGCCAAAAGACAGTGGGATAACATCTTTAAGTGTTGAAAGGAAAAATAAAATTGTCTATAATTCTCTATGCAGAAAAAGTACATTTCAAGAATGAAAGTGAGGGCCAAGAATAATCTCTTCAATAAATTGTGTTGGGGAAACTGGATAGCCACATGCAAAAAATAAATAAACTGGACCACTATCTTATAGCATGCATAAAAATCAACTCAAAATGAATTAAAGTCTTGAGCATTGAAGACCTGAAGCCATAAAATTCCTAGGGAAAAAAAAAAACATATGGAAAAACCTCCTTGATATTGGTCTCTGTGATGTTTTGTTTTTTGTTTTTTTGTTTTGGATTTTACACTAAAAGCAAAAGTAAGTAAGGAGGACTACATCAAACTAAACAGCAAAAGAAACAATCAACAAAATGAACAGGAAACTTATGGGATGGGTGAAAATATTAGCAAATCATATATCTAATATGGGGTTAATATCTGAAAACTATAAAAAATGATGAGCACTGGGTGTCACACTGAACTAATGAATCATTGAATATTATATCAAAAACTAATGATGCACTATACCTTGGCTAATTTACTTTAAATAAAAATAAATAAAATAAAATAAATATAAAATAATAAAATAACTCATACAGCTTAATAGCAAACAAAACAAAGCAAAAACAAAACAAACCAAAAAACCCCAAGTATTTCAATTACAAAATGGGCAGAGGTAGTGAATGGACATTTTTCCAAAGAAGACACAAATGGCCAACAAGTACATGAGAAGGTGCTCAACATCACCAATAATCAGGGGAATGCAAATTGAAACCACATTGAAACATCACCTTATACCTGTTGGAAGGACTACTACAAAAAAGTCAGAAGGGCTCCTGGGTGGCGCAGTTGGTTAAGCATCCACCTCTTTGTTTTGGCTCAGGTCGTTATCCCACAGTCCTGGGATTGAGCCTTGTGTCAGGCTCCATGCTCAGCTTGGAGTCCACCTGGGATTCTCTCTCCCTCTCCCTCTCCCTCTGCCCCTCCCACTTGTACTCGCTCTCATTCTTTCTCTCTCTAAAATAAATAAAATCCTTAAAAAAAAAGTCAAGAGATAACAATTGTTGATGAGAATGTGGAGAAAAGAGAACACATTTGCAGTATTGGTGAGAATATAAATTGATTCCCCCATTGTGGAAAACAGTATGAAGTTTCCTCAGAAATGTAAAAATAGGGGCACCTGGGTGACTCAGTTGGTTAAGCGTCCAGCTTCAGCTCAGGTCATGATCTCAGGGTCCTGGGATTGAGCCCGGCATCAGGCTGTCTGCTCAGCAGGGAGTCTGCTTCTTCCTCTCCCTCTCTCTCAAATAAATAAATAAATAAAATCTTAAAAAATGTAAAAATAGAACTACTATATGATCTAGGAATTCCACTCCTAGAGGTATATCTAAAGGAAACAAAATCACTAGTTAAAAAGATATATGCACCCTTGTGTTCATTGCAGCCTTATTTACAGTAGATAAGACATGGAAACAAATTAAGTGTCCATCAATAGATGAATGTAAAAAGAAAATAATATGTATGTGTCTGTATGTGTGATATTTGCATATTTGCATATAGAATATTATTCAGCCATCAAGAGGAAGGAAATCTTGCCATTTGTAACATGGGTGGATCTCGAGGACATTCTGCTAAGTGAGGTAAGTCAGAGAGAGAAAGACAATATTGTATGATTTCACTGGCATGTGAAATCTGAAAGAAACCAAGCTTATAAATGCAGAAAACAGATCTGTGGTTGTCAGGGGCAGGGGGTGAGGGGTTGGCAAAACAGGTGAAGGTGGTAAAAAAAATAAATAGTAAAGAAAGTGTTTTAGGATGAAGGGGATTGTTGCTAGATGGAATCTTAATGTGCAGGAAGGAACGAACAGAACTAGAATTTATATATGTGTATATACATATATATGGCATATTATATATAATAAAATTCATAATGTAAAAGAACTTTAAAATATTTTAATATACAATATATTTATATGCATATTTATTTGTTTAATATATAGAATTTAATATAAAGTAATACACGCAAAAATTTATATTTTAAAGTTATACACACATATAATACAGGTAGTCTTCGCCTTGCACAGTACTGTGCGGACTGCAACTTATGCATATCAGAACGGTGTTTTTGCTTTGCACAGAACCTGAATTACAATAAGAGCTGTGCAAAGTGCATACACTTTTCTGATATGGACAAGTTTCAGTTAATATGGTTTATGCATAAAAAGAACTCTATCTATCTACTATCTATCTATCTATCTATCTATCTATCTATCTATCTATCTATTTATCTATCATCTATCTATCTATATAGAGACACATACATGATGCATATTGTAATCTGTGAAGCATCATTAAAATAACAACACAATAAATTAAAAAATACAGGATATAGCATGGAATATTAAAATATTTTATTAATCCTAAATGGGAAAGAAAAAATAGATTTCATACATGGAAGAGAAATACCAATATAGTCGACTTGTACTCTACCCTATCAGTAATGACATTAAATGTTAATTGACTAAGTATTCTAAGAAAAAGGCAGAAATTAGTAGAATGGATTAATAATGAATAAAATTACAACTTAACTGTGATTGTTAATTTTATGTGTGAACTTAGCTGGGCCACAGCATGCCCAGATATTTGGTCAAACATTATTCTGGGTGTTTCTGTGAGGGTGTTTTAAATAAGATTCATATTTAAATTAGTAAAGTGAATAAAGCAGATTATCCTTCATAACGTGGATGGGTCTCACACAATCAGTTGAAGGACTGAATATAGCAAAAAAGGCTGACCCTTCTCCAAGTAAGAGCGTATTTTCTCTGCTTGATAGACCTTTGAACTCGTGCATAGGCTTTTTTCCTCCAGTTGGACTTGAACTGAAACATTAGCTCTTATTTGGTTTCAAGCCTGCTGGCATTCAGATTAGAACTATACCATTTCCTCTGCTGGCTCTCAGACCTTCATACTCAGACTTGAACTGAACCATTGGCTCTTCCGTGTCTCCAGCCAGAAAATGCACCTTGCAGATCTTGGGGTTTGCCAACCTCCATAATCACATGAAACAATTCCTTCTAATGAATCCATATACTATATAATTATATAATTATAACTTTATATATGTATAGGAATGCAAATAAGCAGAGTATATGATTTTTAAGCATAAGAAAATCAGTATGGTTCTGTTGATATCAGACAGAGTAGACTTCAAGACAAGAAGTATTTAGAGAGATAAGGGGGGCATTCTATAAGATAAAAGGGTCAACTTATGCAAAAGGATTAGACTGAGCTACTTTCTTACACCATACACAAAAAGAAATTCAAAATAGATGAAAGAGGGGTGCCTGGGTGGCTCAGTCAGTTAAGCATCTGCCTTTGGCTCAGGTCATGACCCCAGGATCCTGGGATCAAACCCTGCATCGGGCTCCCTGCTCAGTGGAGAGGCTGCTTCTCCAGCTCCCTCTGCTTGCTGCTCTGTCTACTTGTGCTCTTTGTCTTTCTCTCTGTCAAATAAATAAATAAAATCATTTAAAAAATGGATGAAAGAGCTAAATGTGAAACGATCAAAATCCTAGAGGAGAACACAAGCAGTAACCTCTTTGACATTGGCCATAGCAAGTTATTACTAGATATGTCTTCCAGAGGCAAAGGAAATGAAAGGAAGACAAAAAATAAACTATCAGGACTTCACCAAATAAAAAGATTCTGTTCAGTGAAGGAAACAATCAACAAAACTAAAAGGTAACTGACAAAATGGGAGAAGATATTTGCAAATGACATTTCTGCTAAAGCGTGAGTATCCAAAATCTATAAAGAAATTATCAAGCTCAACACCAAAAAAAACAAGCAATCCAGTTAAAGAATGGGCAGAAGACATGAATAGACATTTTTCTAAAGAAAACATATAGCACGTACTGCATGGAGCACTGGGTATTATACGAAAACAATGAATCGTGGATCACTACATCAAAAACTAACGATATATTGTATGGTGACTAACATAACATAATAAAATTTAAAAAAATGAAGACATACAGATGGCTAACAGACACATGAAAAGATGCTCAACATCACTCATCACCAGGAAAATACAAATCAAAACTACAATATCACCTCACACCAGTAGAATGGCTAAAATTAACAAGACGGAAACAACAGGTGTTGTCAAGGATGTGGAGAAAGGAGCACCCCCTTACACTGTGGGAATTCAAATTGGGGCAGCCACCCTGGAAAACAGTATGGAAGTTCCTCAAAAAATGCAAAATAGAACTACTCTATGATTTAGCAATTGCACTATTATTTACCCAAAGGATACACAAATATTTATTCGAAGGGATACATGCACCCCAATGTTTAGGGCAGCATTATCAGCAATAGGCAAATAATGGAAAGAGTCCCATTTTCCATCAACCGATGGATGGATAAAGAAGAAATTATATAAATATAAATATATATATGAATATTATTCAGCCATAAAAAAGAATGAAATCTTGCTATTTGTAATGATGTGGATGGAGCTAGCGTGTATTATGCTAAGTGAAATAAGTCAGTCAGAGAAAGACAAATACCATATGATTTCATTCATATGTGGAATTTAAAAGGCAAAGCAAATTAACATATGTGGAAAAAAAGGTAAACCATAAAACAGACTCTTAACTACAGAGAACAAACTGAAGGTTACTGGAGGGGAGGTGGGCAGGGGATGGGTTAAATGGGGGATGGGTATTAAGAAGGGCACTTGTGATGAGCACTGGGTGTTGTACATAAGTGATGAATCACTTAATTCTACCTGAACCTAATATTAAACTGTATGCTGGGGCACCTGGGGGACTCAGTTGGTTAAGCAACTGCCTTCGGCTCAGGTCATGATCCTGGAGTCCCGGGATCGAGTCCGACATCGGGCTCCCTGCTCAGCAGGGAGTCTGCTTCTCCCTCTGACCCTCTTCCCTCTCGTGCTCTCTATCTCTCATTCTCTCAAATAAATAAATAAAATCTTAAAAAAAAATTAAACTGTACGCTAACTAGAATTTAAATAAAAACTTGAAGGAAAAAGCAAAAACAAAAAGGACAATCACACACATAATATGTGTAACTTAATACAGATCTTATAGTATATTATATTAAATTGCCTAAGGGGAGAAATAGACAAATCTACAACCATATTGAAGATTCTAACAACTTCCTTGAGGAATTCATAGAATAACCAGATTTTAAAAATTGATAAGTATATAGAAGATGTGAACAATATGCTCAGTCAGATTCACCTTGGACGCATAGAAATATATCTAAGAATAGCAGAATACATTTATTTCAAGTATATATGGAATATTTTTTTTCAAAAGACTCTGTCCTGGGAATTAAATTCAAGTCTTTATTTATTTATTTTTATTTTTTAACACTTTGCATTTCTTTTGTTCTTTTTTTTCAAAATTTATTTTATTATATTATGTTAATCACCATACATTACATCATTAGTTTTTGATGTAATGTTCCATGATTCATTGTGTGCGTATAACACGCAGTTCTCCATTCAATATGAGCCCTCTTTATATATTTTTTAAATTTTATTATGTTAATTATCATACATTACATCATTAGTTTTTGACGTAGTGTTCCATGATTCATTGTTTGCGTATAACACCCAGTACTCCATTCAATACGTGCCCTCTTTAATACCCATCACCAGGCTAACCCATCCCCCAAACATCCTCCCCTCTAGAACCCTCAGATTGTTTCTCAGAGTCCATAGTTTCTCATGGATCGACTCCCCCTCCGATTTCCGCCCCTTCATTTTTCCCTTCCTAGTATATTCTTTTTTTTTCTTTTAACATATAATGTATTACTTGATACAGACGTACAGGTCTGTGATTCATCAGTTTTACACAATTCACAGCATTCACCATAGTACACACCCTTCCCAGTACCTTTTACCCAGCCACCCATTCCCTCCCACCCCCCACCACTCCAGCAACCCTCAGTTTGTTTCCTGAGATTAAGAACTCCTCATATCAGTGAGATCATATGATACATGTCTTTCTCTGATTGACTTGTTTCGTTTAGCATAATACCCTCTAGTTCCATCCATGTCTCTGTAAATGGCAAGATTCCATACTTTTTTGATGGCTGCATAATATTCCATTGTATATATATACCACTTCTTCTTTATCCCTTCATCTGTTGATGGACATCTTGGGTGTTTCCATAGTTTGGCTATTGTGGACATTGCCGCTATAAACATCGAGGGGCATGTACCCCTTCAGATCACTACATTTGTGTCTTTGGGGTAAATACCCAGGAGTGCAATTACTTGGTCATAGGGTAGCTCTATTTTCAACTTTTTGAGGAACCCCCGTACTCTTTTCCAGAGTGGCTTCACCAGATTGCATTCCCACCAAGAGTGTAGGAGTGTTCCCTTTCTCCGCATCCTCGCCAACATCTGTCATTTCCTGACTTGTTAATTTTAGCCATTCTGACTGGTGTGAGGTGGTATCTCATGGAGGTTTTGATTTGGATTTCCCTGATGCTGAGCAATGTTGAGCATTTTTTCATGTCTGTTGGCCTTTTGGACATCTGCTTTGTTAAAATGTCTGTTCATGTCTTCTGCCCATTTCTTGATTGGAACATTTGTTCTTTGGGTGTTGAGTTTGATCAGTTCTTTATAGATTTTGGATACTAGCCCTTTATCAGATATGTCATTTGCAAATATCTTCTCTGATTCTGTCGGTTTTCTTTTGGTTTTGTTGACTGTTTCTTTTGCTGTGCAAAAGTTTTTATCTTGATGAAGTCCCAATAGTTAATTTTTGCCCTTGCTTCTCTTGCCTTTGGCCATGTTTCTAGGAAGAAGTTGCTGGGCTGAGGCCGAAAAGGTTGCTGCCTGTGTTCTCCTTTAGGATTTTGATGGACTCCTGTCTCACGTTTAGGTCTTTCAACCATTTGGAGTCTATTTCTGTGTGTGGTGTAAGGAAATGGTCCAGTTCCATTGTTCTGCATGTGGCTGTCCAATTTTCCCAACACCATTTGTTGAAGAGACTCTCTTTTTTCCATTGGACATTCTTTTGTGCTTTGTCAAAGATTAGTTGACCACAATGCTGAGGGGCCATTTCTGGGCTCTCTATTCTGTTCCATTGATCTAAGTGTCTGTTTTTGTGCCAGTACCATACTGCCTTGATGATTATAATTTTGTAGTACAACTTGAAGTCCGGAATTGGATGCCACCATCTTTGCTTTTTTTTTTTTTTTTTGACATTCCTCTGGCTATTCAGGGTCTTTTCTGGTTCCATACAAATTTTAGGATTATTTGCCCTATTTCTTTGAAAAAAGTGAATGGTATTTTGATAGGGATTGCATTGAATGTGTAGATTGCTCGAGGAGGCATTGACATCTTCACAATATTTGTTCTTCCAATCCAGGAGCATGGAATGTTTTTCCATTACTTTGTGTCTTCCTCAATTTCTTTCATGAGTATTTTATAGTTTTCTGAGTACCGATTCTTTTCTTCTTTGGTTAGATTTATTCCTAGGTATCCTATGGTTTTGGGTGCAATTAGAAATGGGATCAACTCCTTAATTTCTCTTTCGTCTGTCTTGTTGTTGGTGTATAGGAATACCACTGATTTCTGTGCATTGATTTTATATCCTTCCACTTCACTGAATTCCTGCATGAGTTCTAGCAGTTTTGGGGTGGGGTCTTTTGGGTTGCCCACATAAAGTATCATATCATCTGCAAAGAGTGAGAGTTGACTTCTTTGCTGATTCGGATGCCTTTTATTTATTTTTGTTGTCTGATTGCTGTGGCTAGGACTTCTAATACTATGTTGAATAGCAGTGGTGATAGTGGACATCCCTGCCGTGTTCCTGACCTCAGGGGGAAAACTCTCAGTTTTTCCCCATTGAGAATGATATTTGCTGTGGGTTTTTCATAGATGGCTTTTACGATATTGAGGTATGTAATATCTGTCCTTCTACTCTGAAGAGTTTTGATCAAGAAAGGATGCTGTACTTTGTCAAATGCTTTTGCTGCATCTATTAAGAGGATCATATGGTTCTTGTTCTTTCTTTTATTAATGTAGTGTGTCACATTGATTGATTTGCATATGTTGAACCAACCTTGTAGGCCAGGAATAAATCCCACTTGGTTGTTGTGAATAATGCTTTTAATGTACAGTTAGATCCTATTGGCTAGTAGTTTGGTGAGAATTTTGCCTCTATGTTCATCAGGGATATTGGTCTGTAATTCTCCTTTTTGATGGGGTCTTGTCTGACTTTGGGATCAAGGTAATGCTGGCCTCATAAAACGAGTTTGGAAGTTTTTATTTCTCTTCTATTTTTTGGAACAGTTTCAGAAGAATAGGTATTAATTCTTCTTTAAATTTTGGTAGAATTCCCCTGGGAAGCCATCTGGCCCTGGGTTCTTGTTTTTTGGGAGATTTTTGATGACTGCTTCAATTTCCTTAGTGGTTAGAGGTCTGTTCAGGTTTTCTATTTCTTCCTGGTTCAGTGTTGGTAGTTGATACATCTCTAGGAATGCATCCCTTTCTTCCAGGTTGTCTAATTTGCTGGCATAGCATTGCTCATAATATGTTCTTATAATTGTTTGTATTTCTTTGGTGTTGGTTGTGATCTCTCCTCTTTCATTCATGATTTTGTTGATTTGGGTCATTTCTCTTTTCTTTCTGATAAGTCTGGCCAGGGGTTTATCCATCTTGTTCGTTCTTTCAAAGAACCAGCTCCTAGTTTCGTTGATCTGTTCTACTGTTCTTTTGGTTTCTATTTCATTGATTTCTGCTCTGATCTTTATGATTTCTCTTCTCCTGCTGGGTTTAGGCTTTATTTGCTGTTCTTTCTCCAGCTCCTTTAGGTGTAGGGTTAGGTTGTGTATTTGAGACCTTTCTTGTTTCTTGAGAAACCCTGTACTGCTATACACTTTCCTCTTAGCACCGCCTTTGCTGCATCCCAAAGATTTTGGACAGTCGTGTTTTCATTTTCATTGGTTTCCATGAATTTTTTTAATTCTCCTTTCATTTCCTGGTTGACCCATTCATTCTTTAGAAGGATGTTCTTTAGCCTCCATTTTTTTGAGTTAATTCCAACTTTCCTCTTATGATTGAGTTCTAGTTTCAAAGAATTGTGGTCCAAAAATATGCAGAGAATGATCCCAATCTTTTGGTACTGGTTGAGACCTGATTTGTTACCTAGGATGTGATATATTCCGGAGAATGTTCCATGGGCACTAGAGAAGAAGGGGTATTTTGTTGCTTTGTGATGGAATGTTCTGAATAGATCTGTGAAGTCCATTTGGTCCAGTGCGTCATTTAAAGTCTTTATCTCCTTGTTGATCTTTTGCTTAGATGATCTGTCCATTTTCAGTGAGGGGGGTGTTAATGTCCCTCACTATTATTGTAGTGTTTGTCAATGTGTTTCTTTGCTTTTGTTAATAATTGCCTTATATAATTGGCTGCTCCCATGTTAGCAGCATAGATATTTACAATTGTTAGATCTTCTTTTTGGGTAGACCCTTTAAGTATGATATAGTGTCCTTCCTCATCTCTTATTATAGTCTTTGGTTTAAAATCTAATTTGTCTGATATAAGGATTGCCACCCCAGTTTTCTTTTGGTGTCCATTAGCATAGTAAATGGTTTTCCACCCCTTCACTTTCAATCTGGGGGTGTCTTTGGGTCTAAAATGAGTCTCTTGTAGACAGCATATCCATGGGTCTTGTTTTTTTATCCAATCTGATATCCTGTGTCTTTTAATTGGGACATTTAGCCCATTTACATTCAGGGTAACTATTGAAAGATATGAATTTAGTGCCATTGTTTTGCCTGTAAGGTGACTGTTACTGTATATTGTCTGTGTTCCTTTCTGGCCTGTTACTTTTAGGCTCTCTTTGCTTAGAGGATCCCTTTCAATATTTCTTGGAGGGCTGGTTTCATGGTTGGAAATTCCTTTAGTTTTTGTTTGTCCTGGAAGCTTTTTATCTCTCCTTCTATTTTCAATGACAGCCTAGCTGGATATCGTATTCTTGACTGCATATTTTTCCCATTTGGTGCTCTGACTATATCATGCCAGTCCTTTCTGGCCTGCCAAGTCTCTGTGGATAGGTCTGGTGCCAGTCTAATATTTCTACCATTGTAGGTTACAGATCTCTTGTCCCAACTGCTTTCAGGATTTTCTTTGTCCTTGAGACTTGTAAGTTTTACTATTAGATGTCATGGTGTTGACCTATTTTTATTGATTTTGAGAGGGGTTCTCTGTGCCTCCTCGATTTTGATGCCTGTTTCCTTCCCCACATTAGGGAAGTTCTCTGGTCTAATTTGCTCCAATATACCTTCTGCCCCTCTCTCTCTTTCTTCTTCTTCTGGGACCCCAATTATTCTAATATTGTTTGTCTTATGGTATCACTTATCTCTCGAATTCTGCCCTTTTGATCCAGTAATTGTTTATCTCTGTTTTTCTCAGCTTCTTTATTTTCCATCATTTGGTCTTCTATATCACTAATTCTCTCTTCTGCCTCATTTATCCTAGCAGTTAGTGCCTCCATTTTTTATTGCACCTCATTAATAACCTTTTTGATTTTGACTTGGTTAGATTTTAGTTCTTTTACTTCTCCAGAAAGGGTTTCTCTAGTGTCTCCCATGCTTTTTTCAAGCCCAGCTAGTATCTTTATAATTTCATTCTGAACTGTAGTTCTGACATCTTACTAATGTCCCTACTGATTAGGTCCCTGGCAGTTGATACTTCATCTTGTTCTTTTTTTTTTTGAGGTGATTTTTTCCTTCTTGTCATTTTGTCCAGAAGAGAATAGATGAATGAGAGAACAGAATGCTAACAGGGTAACAACAACCCCAGAAAAATATACCCTAAACAAATCAGAAGAGACCTGAAACTAGGGGAAAAGAAAGGGAAAGAAAAAAAAATAAATAAATAAAAGAAAAGATTAAAAAAAACAAAATGCTCAAATATGATCAAGCTGTTGAATAGATCAGTGCCACACACTAGATTTTGGGAGTATTTTGGTCTGTCAGAAGAAACTCCCTACCAAATTTTAAAGAAAGAAAAACATATATGTACAAAAATAAGGGTAAATATGATGAAGGGATGGAATATGACTGCAAAGATGAAAATTATAAAAGATTTTATAAAAGGAATTGATAAGGTAAGAAGTTGGTTGAGAAAAGAAAGGAAGAATTTTTTTAAAAAAGTGAGAGAATGTGATCAGGCAGGAGACTAGAATAAAGCCATACACTAGAAATTTAGGGTATATTTTGGTCTGTTAGATGAAACTGTATCCCAAAATTTTAAAGAGAGAAAAACTTACATATATACCAAAAATAAGGTTAACTACAATGAAGGGATAGAATATGACTTTTAAAAATGAGAACTAAAAAAGATTTTTCAAAAGTGATTGATAAGATGTTTGTTGAAAAAGGGAAAAAGAAAAAAATTTAAAAAATAGAAAAAGAAAAAAAGAAAATTAAAAAAAGTAACTTTGAAAGACTAAAGAATCATGGGGAAAAAAGCCATGAATTCTACGTGTTGTATTCCCCTAGTGCTGGAGTTCTGCCATTCTCATTGATTGGTAGAGTTGGTCTTGGCTGGCTGTTCTTGCTGATCTTCTGGGGGAGGGGCCTGTTGCAGTGATTCTCCAATGTCTTTGCCCGAGGTGGAATTGCCCGCCCTTGCTGGGGGCCAGGCTAAGTAATATGCTCAGGTTTGCTCTGGGTAGCTTTTTTTTTTCTGAGTAGCTTTTGTTCCCTGCAAGCTTTCTGTACAGCTTTGGAGGACAAGAGTGAAAATGGAGGCCTACCGATCTCTGCTCTAGAGGAGCCAAGAGCTTGGGGCCCCACTCCTCAGTGAGCCCGAAAGAAAAGAAACCAATCACTCCTGTCTCCCCAGTCTCTGGCTGCACTCCTTGCTCACCTGGCCTGTGACCGAGCATTTCTATCTCTTTTAGGGAGACCCCTTTTGGTGTCTCCAAGCCCAGCAGATCCCTGCGGTGCACTCCTGCACTGTTCCTCCCAGGGGAGGAAGGAGAGTCTCCCCGGATCTGCAGTTTCTTGAGTCCCTGCTGGAAGAGCAGTGGCCCAACTGTGCCGCGGATCACAGTTTATGGCAACCCCAACCTGAGATCCCGTTCTCGGCTCCATCTCTGCAGCTGGCTTCCCCGCTCCAATACTTGGGAGCTCTGTCACACTCAGGCACCCCTGGTCTTCGTGACCCCGAGGGTCCTGCGACCACACTGTCACAGCAAGTGTTCCACCCCCTGCTAAGCCACTGGAGTGACGTCCCTCAGCAGAGCCAACTTCTAAAAGTTCTGATTTTGTGCTCCACTGCTCTATCACTTGTGGGTAGCAGCTGGTGGAGGCCCCCTCCCCCCTCCATCTATCTTCCTGAATATCACCTCAGATTCACTTCTTCGCACATCCTACCTTCCAGAAAATTTTCACTTTCCTGTTCAGAGAGTTGCTGTTATTCTTTTCTTCAATCTCCTGTTGAGTTCGTAGGTGTTCAGAATGGTTTGATCCTTATCTAGCTGAATTCCTGGGACCAGACAAAATTTAGTTTTCCTATTCCTCTGCCATCTTGCTCCTTTATCCTAATTTATTTATTTTTTAAAGAATTTATTTATTTATTTGAGATAGAGAATGATAGCGAGAGCACGACCTGGGAGATGGAGGGAGAGGGAGAAGCAGGCTCCCCATTGAGCAGGGAGCCCAAAACAGGGATAAATCCCAGGACCCTGGGATCATGACCTGAGCTGAAATCAAGAAATGGATGTATAGCTAGCTGACTGAGCAACTCAGGAGCCCCTGTCAAATGATTTTTTCTGCATGAGTTAATATGATTATGTGATCTTTTAACTGACTGAGCCACCTAGGTGCCCCAAGTTTTACTATATTTAAATAACTGAATCATATTGCACATATTATTTGATCACATTGGAATTAAATTAGTAATTAACATTATGAAAATATGTATAAAGTATCCAAATATTTGAAATGTGAACAATATACTTCCAAATAACCCATACATGAAATAAGAAATCCTAAAGAAAATTGAAAATAAAGTGAATAATAATAAAAACATAACATTCTAAAATTTATAAAATGCTGCTACAATTAAGAAGGAGAAATTTATAACTTTAATGACTATTTTACAAAAGAGGAAATATTTAAAATAAATGACCTAAGCTTGCATACTAATAATGTAGAAAAAAATAAAAATTAATGTAAGTAGAATAAATAGAATAGAAATAAGAGCTGAAATCAGTGAAACAGAAAACAGACCAATAGAGAAAATTACACAAGTGAATCATTTATTCTTTGAAAAGAATAAGACAATTGTTAACCCCTAGAAAAGTTAATAAAAGAGAAAAAAACAAAAGAGAGGAAGAAATCAAATCTCTCATAAAAGGAATGAAAGAAAGACAATACTACATATTATACAGACATTGACATAACAATAAAGGGATGTTTTATTAATCTCCATTTAATAAAAATAAATTGTTAATTTTAAACTTTTTAACAATTAACAGATTGTTAATAAAGGAAGATTGACAACTTTAACTTTAAAAACTTGACAACTTAAGTTGAAAAAAAATCCTTAAAAGCAGAAATTCTTCAAACTGGCAAATGAGAAAAAAATCTGAATAATGTGATTTCTGTTAAAATCAACAATAAAAAGACAAGCCAATTTAAAAATGGAAAATGGAATGAAATACACAATAAAGATATACAAATGGCCTCCAAGTACAGCCACTTTGGAAGTCAGTTTTGGCAGCTTCTTACAAAATTACATGTACTCTTATCATATAATCCAACAATTGTGCTCCTTGGTATTTACCCAAATGAATTGAAAACTTATGTCCACACAAATTCTTTGCACAAATGTTTAAAACAGCTTTATTCATAGTTGCCCAAGTTTGGAAGCTATCAAGATGTCCTATAATAGGTGAATGGTAATAAACAAACTGCAGAAAATCTATACAGTGGTATATTATATCACAATGAAGAATAAGTAATGTGCACATGGATGTTTACAATAATTTTATCCATATTTGCCAAAACTTGGAAGCAACCAAGATAGGTAGGTGGATAGATAAACTGTGGTACAGCCAGACAATAGAATATTATTCAATGCTAAAAAAATGAAATAAGCTATCAAGCCATGAAAAGACATGGAGAAAACTTAAATGCCTATCAGTAAGTGAAAGAAGCCAATCAGAAAAGTTTACATACTGTATCATTCCAAAGCAAATGACATTCTGGAAAACGCAAAATTATGGAGTCTTCTAAAAGGTCAGTTTTTGCAGGGGTTTGGAGGAGGGAGGGTGAATAGGCAGAGCACAGAAGATTTTTAGGGTTGTGAAATTATTCTGTATGGTGTTATAATGGTGGATACATGTTATATACATTCGTCAAAACCCACAGAATATACAACTCCAGGAGGGAACCCTAATGTAAACTATAGACTTCAGATGATAATGATGTGTCAATGCAGGTTCATGGATTGTAACAAATGTACCACTCAGGTGCAAGATATTGATAGCAGGGGATTTTGTTGGTATATGTGTGGTAGGGGCATAAGATATATAGGAACTCTCAGTTCTTCCCTTCAATTTTTTTCTGTAAACCTACAACTGGTCTAAAAAGTAGCCTATTAATAAACAAACATACAAAAATGCAAAAACACTGGGTGCCTTGGGTGGCTTAGTCTGCCTTCAGCTAGGGTCATGATCTCGGAGTCCTGGAATGTAGTCCTGTATTGGGCTCCCTGCTCAGCAGGGAGTCTGTTTCTACCTCTGCCCTTCACCCTGCTCCCTGCTCTCTCTCACACACTCTCTCTCTCTCAAATAAATAAATAAAATCTTAAAAAAAAACACAATGATATACTTTTTTTTTTTTTTTTGCCCACTGGGTTGCCTAAAATCAAAATGGTCAGTTATATCAATTTTGGCAAGGACATGGAGCACCCAGCACTCTCATTTATTGCTAATAGGAGGGTAAAATTGTATTATCACCATTTTACATCCACTAGAATGACCAAAATCAAAAAGACTGACAGCACAACATTATGTAGGCTGTTGAGCACCAGGAATTCTCATATATTCTGGTAGAATGTAAAATTATCTAACTCAACTATGGAGAACTGTTGCAGTTTCTTATAAAGATAAGCCCACACCTTAACTATGGAGAACAAACTGATAGTTACCAGAGGGAGATGGGTGGGGGAATGGGTGAAATAGGTGATAGGGATTAAGGAGTGTGCGCTTGTCATGATGAGCACTGGGTGATGTATGGAATTGTTGAATCTCTATATTGTACATCTGAAACTAATATAACATTGTATGTTAACTATACTAAAATTAAAATTTTTAAAAAAGATAAGCACAGTTTTCCCTTCCTTTCCCTATTGTCCCCCATGCTGAAGGGGGGAAATCAGAGAGGGAGACTATGGACCCTAAGAAACAAACTGAGGGTTTCAGAGGGGAGGGGAGCTGGGAGGAGGGGATAGTCAGATGATGGCCATTAAGGAGGGCACGTGTTGTGATGAGCACTGGGTATTATATGCAACTAATGAATCATTGAACACTACATCAAAAACTAACGATACACTGTATGGTGGCTAACTTAACATAATAAAAATAAAGTAAAATAAAAAAGATAAACACATATCTACTCTATGTCTCATCATTCAACCTGATGTTTCATTTCAAGATGAAAATGCTCTAAAAAGACTTTTAAAAGAATTCTCAAGTCAGCCTTTTTTTTTTTTACCATATTAGCCCCAAATTATAAATATCTCAAACGTCAGCAGGAGATAGACAAACAGGTGATAGATTAACAGGTGCCATATAAGTAAAATGGAATTCTATTCAGCATTAAACCATATAGCAAACTTCCTATGCATCCAAAAACATTTTTTAAAAAATGTTGAATCTCCACACAAAAATAGTATATATACTATACTAAGTCCATTTATATGAAATTTGAAAACAGGCAAAACTGATATAAGGCAAGAGAAATCAGAAAGTGGTTGCCTTTGGACATAGAGGAATTGACTGAGGAAAGGCACACTGGACCTTTATTTGATAAATAAAATGTTATTTATTTTGTTTAGGGAGATAGCTACTCCATGACAAAGCTCACTAAACAGAATACTGTAGCTCTATGCATTTTGTTTTATATTAATTATATCTAAAGCTAAAAAAATACTTTGGAAAAAAATATTTTGGCAGCGCCGATGTAATGGCAAGGAATGTTGGCTTTTGGCAACTAATAGATCAGGCTTTAATTCCAGAGTTAGCAATACATTGCCAAATCTGTGACAAGTTAATTACCATCCTAAGCCTCAATTTCTTGGTATGTTAAATGGGGCCAAACACCTGTGAATTTTGTGAGGAATATATACTGAGTATATAAAGCTTTTAGAGTGATATTTGACCACATAATAAGCATTCAATAAATAGTAGTTATGGTATTTTAATGAATTCCTTGCAATTCTTCCTTCAAATGCCTTGTACTTCTGATACATCCTATGCAGTTCTGTTTTTTTTTTTTTTCTTTTATGGCTCAGGTTGTCTATTTGGAAACCACTCATGAATCTCTCTCACAGCTTTTTTTGTTTTCTTTTCATTGCTACTGCCAGCATTACAACCCCATCCCCCCACACTTCAAGCATAAGTGACTATTCAGTTATTTGCATCAACCCTGATCAATATGAGTTTTAAACAATGCAAACAGTAACACTTTATTGCACTAAAAATACCATGTCAATATCTGTATGTGTCTATTAGATTTGGTTTCAGATTTTCCTCTGCAGTGCTGCTCATACCACAGTATTGGGCACATACTGAATTCTTAATAAAAGGTATTTCATAAGTAAATTATTTTAGACTTTTTGAAAATCATAACTGATTATTTTACCCACTTATAAATGTTTACACTAAGTCTAACAGCTATATCGGAGTGAAAGATATGTACTTTTAGTTCTAATCTTACACTTTCATTATTTTTTATGGCCATTCAGGATGAACGGGGTATATAAGAGTGAACAAAACAAGGTTCTAGTCTGCATGGAGGCTCCATTCTTATGGTGAATCAGATAGTAAAGAAATACACAAAATTTTAATATACCTGCCTCAATGATTTTCCTACTTCTACTTGTCTATCCTCAGTTCTCCTTCTGCCAATTTTTTAATTACTTGTGTTATCCTTTTGTAATATAATTATGAAAATACTGAAAATCTTTTATATTAGAAGACAGACATCTATATTTCCCGGATATTTTGTATATATTTGTCTTTTGCTTTCTACTCACCTTGGGTTTTTAAGCTGTTTCATGGAGAAGCAAGGAAAGGGAATTTTGGGAAGACTTGGTTTAGAGGCATAGAAGTGGAAGAGCATACACACAGAAGGGTGGTAGGGCTTCAGGAAGCTCAAAGATTCCATAAGGAGAAGGCAGGTTTGGAGAGACCTATTTAAAGCTTGTAGTCCAAATTCCCCACTGTACTCAGGACAGCTTTGGGTTTTCCTGTTATTAAAGCAGTCAATCTTCACAAAGTAGTTATATGTTACTTGATTTCTCAGGTTATTTGATGTTGGGAGTACGTAATTTGTGAGTAGCTAGGTTTTCAAGTGGCCTGCATCTGAGAGCACGGATTGTCTAAAATAGGCAGATTTTCCAGGGAATACACCCATTTCATCTACCATTCCTGGTTCCACCAGAATCATTAATGTGTATACCCAAGTTTTTCTCTACTGGTTAAACAATGTTACCAATGAATCACATGGGTGCTAATGTAAAACTTGACTACCTTCCATTCTGAATGACACTATTTTTTAAAAAAAAAACTCTTGATATTTCCTTTTTGGTTTCTTTATCACCTTTGGGCAAAAATTGGGCCTCATTTTACATAATGAATTTAGTAGGAGTTGGCATTGGGTGGCAATTGGGACATAGGGACAGTTGGGACCTACTAGTAACCATTTATTGTATAGGATGACTCACAGCATGGTGAACTGAAGGTTAACTCTGCCATAATACTGAAAAAGAAATGGTTAGTAAAAGAACTTAATATCTCAGAAAACTATACATTTTAATTAGAGAAGGAACAAGTATGTTTTATTGAGGGTAGAAATGCCAAAGGCTGAAAAATGAACTCATTTTCCCAAAGCCATCTATAGCCAGTAACTGTCATGTGTCGGGATTGGTATTTGGGGAACACCAAGGTTATATGTCTAGAGTCAGTCCCTCTAAAGTACTTCTAAATCCCTACCAAAATGAGAAGTCTTATGTGAACTGTTAATGCACAAGAGGGACCTGGAAGCCATGAAGCAGGGTGGTATCCATTGTGTAGAAGCAACTTGATGGGTATATATGGGAGTTACATATTAGACACCATGAATGAGATGCTTGTCATTGAAAATGAAGATGTTCCTAAGGGATAATAACTCTGATTCCTCATCTCTTCAGTTGCCAGAAAAGAAAACACTGAAACCTCACTCTGAAATTATTCTTCATTATTTAAAGCAATAATAATCTTGGGAGTGTGTTTATGTCTTTATTGGAATTCACAAATTACCAAATTTGAGGAACATCGGATAAGGGTACCTCAGGAGGAGTAGGGTATGGCCTTCATCATTCTCTTCTGCCCCCTTGTGGTGTCTTTCATGGTATCTTTCTGGACTCTTGCCCTAGGTGAAAACAGTCTCTTCTAAACTAAACATCCTTGTTATTTAGTATTTTGAGTATTTCCAGAAAACTACCCAGCTAGAAGTGAGACTGTCACGTCCTTTCAACATGAAGTAGTATAGTGTTACCCAATCATTTTTATGTCTTCTGTTTTATCTATCATCTATTTATCTAATTTTAAAACTGATTTTGCTCAAGTAGATTTCCCTGAAATTTCATATTTTATTCTTCATCTATTTTCCCTATATATTAATCTTAGATCTATTTATTCACTCATTTTATTGTTTTCTGGTGCATTTTTTTGCTTTCATTTTTATTATTTCCTTCCTGCTCTGTAACTGATTAATAGCACTAAGAAACCCACCTTGTTCTTTCGTCCCAGCCATTCCACAGAAAATTTTCCTGGTACTAAAAAATGCTGTCTTCCATTGATGTCTGGAACATCTGAATTTCCATGATTTCTTTCTTTCTCTCTGTAGGTCTTTATCATCCCTTTTCTCTGCTTGTGTCCAAAAATGTCTGTATACTTCAAGATATATCTCAGGAGTTTCACTCTAAACACTTCTGCAACCACATTCACTCCCACAGTTAAGGAGTACCTTAACTCCCAGTTCGGTTTTCTTTTGAATCCCAAGTCATCATACAAGATGGTCTATAGAGCATCTCTCCTTGGCAGTCCCACAGCATTGCAAATGTCCATGTCCCAATCAATACTCACAAATCTCTCTTGTTATGTGCCTCCCACTGTGTCCCTAAGAGAATCAACTACATTAGCAACTTCCCACTTTCCCAGGACAGACTTATATGTCTTCTCCATCTTCTTTACCTTAAATTATAATAGCAGCCTACTATGATTCCTGAATCTCTCACCTACATAGATTCACTTCTTTTATCCTCCGGCTCCGATTTTGCTATATCTGAGCTCAGACCACACCATCTCCCCCCTCATGGATGCCTTCCATGTTACCAGTGGTCTGTTCCTACTCTATACTGCAGAACTGTGATTTCTAAAACATAGATCTGTTCCTGTCACTCCTCTTTGAAAACTCATCCATGGTAAGTCTCACCAGGCTGCATTTGGGGACTGGACAGAGTGAGAAGGGATCTTGTGTCAGCCAGGATTTCTGGTAGACGCCCCTATGCACTATCCACTTGTGGTGGTCGGGGGCGGGGAAGGGGCGGGATTGAGCCCCCTTCCCCCCTCCTCCTTACTGCGGAAAGCTGCAGAGCTAAGGGCACTTACTTCCTATTCACCAGTCAGCAGGGAGGGATCCTCTGATCAGCCACGTAGGCATTCTCTTCTCTCTGGAGGAAAAGGCCCAGCAGCTGTCGGAGGAAAAGGCCCACCAGCTGTCAGAGCAAAGGGACATGTCGCAGCTAAGTAAGAATTTGGGTGATTCGAGTCCCCCGGCCGAGGCCCCTAAGCCTCCGGTCTATAGCCGCCCTACGGTTCTGATGCGGGCCCCGCCCGCCTCCTCTCGGGCTCCGCCAGTCCCTTGGGATCCACCTCCGATTGATTTGCAGGCTTCACTGGCCGCTTGGCAGGCACCTCAGCCTGCTTGGGAGGCCCCACAGGGCCAGCCGCCTACCCCAGTGGCTCCGATGGCCCAACCTCCGGCCCTGGGTGGCCCGATGGTCCAGGCTCCCCCTCTGGGAGGCCCGATGGGCAAGCCTCCGACTCCCGGAGTCCTGATGATCCATCCTCCCCCTCCGGGAGCCCCGATGGCCCAGCCTCCGACTCCGGGAGTCCTGATGATGCATCCTTCAGCTCCCGGAGCCCCGATGGCCCATCCTCCCCCCCCGGGGACCCCGATGGCCCATCCTCCCCCTCCGGGGACCCCGATGGCCCATCCTCCCCCTCCGGGGACCCCGATGGCCCATCCTCCCCCTCCCGGGACCCCGATGGTGCATCCTCCCCCTCCGGGGACACCGATGGCGCATCCTCCCCCTCCGGGGACACCGATGGCTCACCCTCCCCCTCCGGGGACACCGATGGCCCATCCTCCCCCTCCGGGGACCCCGATGGCCCAGCCTCCAACTCCGGGAGTCCTGATGGCCCAGCCTCTGACTCCGGGAGTCCTGATGGTCCAGCCTCCTGCTCCGGGAGCCCCGATGGCCCAGCCTCCGCCCCCAGGAGCCTTGATGACCCAGCCTCCGCCTCCGGGAGCCCCGATGGCCAAGCCTCCTGGTCCCGGAGTCCTGATGATTCATCCTCCAGGTTCGAGAGCTCCGATCACCCAGCCTCCAGCTTCAGGAGCCCCGATGGCACAGCCGGCAGCCCCACCTGCGCAGCCTCTGGCTTCTTGGGCCCCACAGGCTCAGCCTCTGATTCTGCAAATCCAGTCTCAGGTTATAAGGGCTCCTCCGCAGGTTCCCCAGGGCCCGCAGGCCCCGCCGGCGCAGCTGGCCACACCCCCCGGCTGGCAGGCCACCTCGCCGGGATGGCAGGCCCCGCCGCAAGGCTGGCAAGCCACGCCTCTGGCTTGGCAGGCCACACAGGTCACCTGGCAGGCTCCGACCATTGCCTGGCAGGCACCACCACCCGTGCGCCAGGGCCCACCGCCCATCCGCCCGGGCCCACCACCCATCCGACCTGGCCCCCCGCCGGTGCGCCAGGCCCCGCCCCCGATTCGCCAGGCACCACCACTGATACGCCAGGCACCGCCGCCCATCCGACCTGCCCCACAGGTCCTGGCCACCCCACCACCACTCTGGCAGGCCCTGCCACCCCCGCCGCCGCTGCGGCAGGCTCCACAGGCTAGGCTGCCCACCCCGCAGGTGCGGGCAGCTCCACAGGTGAGGGCGGCACCGCAGGTGCCCACTGCCCCGCCTGCCACGCAGGTGCCCACGGCACCTCCCGCTGGCCCGCAGGCACCCCAGGCTGTGCTGTCTGCTCCTCTGTCAGCCCCACAGGCTGTACACTGCCCACCCATCATCTGGCAGGCCCCCAAAGGCCAAGCCCCAGTGCCACACGAGCTGCCGACGTCGATGGAATTCCAGGATGTGCAGCAAGCCCAGGCTCTGGCCTGGCAGGCTCCCAAGGCCCCTGGGCAGTTCTGGCAGCCCGTGCCCACCCAGGAGGCCCAGAGGCAGGGCCCACCACTGGTTCAGCTGGAGCAGCCCTTTCAGGGGGTCCCGGCCTCCCAAAAGGCCCTGCAAATCCAGCTACCCACCCAGCAGGCCCAGCCCTCGGGCCCGCAAGCAGAGCTGCCCACCTTGCAACTCCAGCCCTCCTGGCAAGGCCCCCCAACAGCCTTGCAGGGCCAGCCCGGAGCTCCCTTAGCGGCAGCAAATTTTCCCATGGGCTCCGCTAAATCACTGATGACTCCATCGGGAGAATCCAGGGCCTCTTCAATAGAACGAAGGACCTCTTCAAAGGAACGTAGGACCTCTTCAAAGGAACGGAGGGCCCCTTCGAAGGATCGCATGATCTTTGCTGCCACTTTTTGTGCTCCAAAGGCAGTGTCAGCTGCCAGAGCACATCTGCCGACTGCCTGGAAAAACTTGCCTGCCACTTCGGAGACCTTCACTGCCACTTCAAGGGTCTTTCCAACTACCTCCCGGTTCCAGCCTGCCTCTTCTAATGCCTTTCAGGGCCCATCTGCCCCCTCTGAGACCCCGAAGTCACTGCCACTTGCTCTGCAGGATCCATTTGCTTGCGTGGAAGCCCTGCCTGCTGTCCCATGGGTTCCGCAGCCCAATGTGAATGCTCCAAAAGCAGCCCAGGCAGTGCCAACCATCCTGATGGCTACAGCAGCTGCCCCCAAGGCAATGGCCACCACTCAAGAGGCCTCGAAGACATCTGCTGAGCCGCCACCGCGTCGCTCTGGAAAAGCCACCCGGAAGAAGAAACATCTGAATACCGAAGAGGACAGCAGTGGCCCAATGCTGGCCCTGCGTGACTGGCAGGCTCCGAGACCCTGGGAAAATCTGAACTTGAATGACTGGGAGGTTGAAAACCCTATTCAGGTCCTGGGTGACTGGGAGGGCCCGAGCACCTCCCGTGGCCTGAGTGGCTGGGAGGGCCCAAGCACCTCCCGCATCCTGAGTGGCTGGGAAGGGCCCAGCACAACCTGGGCTCTGAGTGCCTGGGAGGGCCCAAGCACTTCGAGGGCCCTGGGTCTCTGGGAAAGCCCAGGTAGCCCTCAGCCCCTGATCATCTCTGAGTTCGCCAATCTCTCTCAGGGATTTGGTGCCACTCAGCATGACCCCAAGTTGGAGACTCAGGCTTTGTCTCCCTTGGATGAGAGAGCGAATGCATTGGTGCAGTTCCTCTTGGTCAAGGATCAAGCCAAGGTGCCCATCAAGCGTTCAGAGATGGTGAAATTCATCATCCGTGAATATAAAGATGAGTGCTTGGATATCATCAACCGTGCCAACAATAAGCTGCAGTGTGTCTTCGGTTATCAATTGAAAGAAATTGATCCCGAAAACCACTCTTATATTATCATCAACAAGCTGGGGCACCATAAGGGTGAACCAGTGGCATCTTACTTAGACAGGCCCAAGTTAGGCCTCCTGATGGTGGTTCTGAGTCTCATCTTTATGAAAGGCAATTGTGTCAGGGAGGACATGATCTTTAGTTTTCTGTACAGGTTAGGGTTGGATGTCCGAGAGACACATGCTCTCTTTGGAAATACAAAGAAGCTCATCACCGAAGTGTTTGTAAGGCAGAAGTACCTAGAGTACAGGCGAATCCCCTATACTGAGCCAGCAGAATATGAGTTCCTCTGGGGCCCCCGAGCATTCCTCGAAACCAGCAAGATGCTTGTTTTGAGGTTTTTGGCCAAGCTCCATAAGAGAGATCCACGGTGCTGGCCTTTGCAGTACTTTGAAGCGTTGGCAGAGTGTGAGTCTGAAGATTTGGATGAAGATGAGCCTGGATCCGGCGATAATGCCGGTGACCCCACCAGCAGTTCCCCTCCCCGCTAATATGGTTCCTTCCGCAGAAATCTCATTCCTTTGGGTTCCTGGCCAGAGGCCACTGACAGGGTGGGGTGGGGTGGGGGGGTGTTTTGTTTCTGGTGTTTATGTTCCAGTTCTATGTGTGTAAGTTTGGATTTAAATTTGGTTCCCCTTGGTATCTGCCAAAGCTTTGTACATTTTCATGTGGTGTTGATTTTGATTGGCTACTGTTCTATTTGGTATTTTGGCATCTGTATTTTTAAGTGAGATCTGTGATTCTCTGTTTTGTGTTATAATTGTTATGTTTTGGTATCAGAGTTGTGCTGGCTTTGTGAAATGAATTGAGAAGCTATCCATCTCATTCTGGTACAGATTATGTAGTATTGAAATAGGCTGTTCTTTGAACATTAAAATGACTCATCAGTAAAAGCTGTCTGCAGAAAATAAATATCTATATCTATATATATAAATATACTTTCAGCATAACATGAAAGTGTTTGTCTTTATTCTCATTTTTACTCTAGACGACGGGAGCCAAGTTTTACCATATTCTATGAATAGACTTAAACATCAAGATTACTACCAGTGATAGTAGAAACCACAGTAATGAACCTTTCTCAAGGACAGTGCTACATTTGTCATAATAATGCAGTGATTATGTTGTGTGGTAATATATAAGATTCCCTTAATTCAAAAGTAAAACTTCACAAGTCAGTGAGGTTGAATCAGGAAGAGGTTGAATATCTCCTCTGATTTAATCCTCACAGTAGTCCTTCAAAGTAGACATTATTATTCCCATTTTGTAGATGAGTGTCTAAGGATCCAGTAGATTAATTAAATGGCACATATCAGTGGCAATTTGAAGCAGACTTTTCTCCTTAAGTTTAGGTGGGAAAGAAGGACCATCTTCTTTCAGCACTAGCTAGGTTTATTAGCTATGTGGATGAACTGGCCCGTGGGGTAGTTGTCAGTTATGTGGCCCATGGTGGGTGTCCAGCAGCTCAGGAGATGTGGGTTTCATCAACACACTGATACTGGGATGGAAATGTCCCCTGCAAAATATCTAGACTTATAAAAGGGAAAAGGAAACACCAGGCTCCAATGTGGATTGCAGGTGGTGGTGGAAAGGGAGGGAGATACATAACTAATAACATGGAGGTCTAAGGGGAAGTTCCTGGTTGGAGTGGGAGCATAAATCCAAACATACAGGGGGTCAGCTGATAATGTCTGGAGGCTGCTAAATAACTTAGCCAACCCTTGGGTACAGGGCCTGATGTGGGAGGGAAGGCAACCAAATCCACCTGAGTGCTTCGGGAAAAGATACGCACATACCAGAGTGGTGTATACAAGCAGACTTTCCTGAAGTTATGACTCTCTTCATGTGGACAGGGTTTATCTGCACTGCTGTCACCTCTACTGCCCTAAAAGGATCAAGAATCCTACCCTAAAGCCCTTCTCTCTGGGTAAAGATTAAGTTCCAGAAACAAGGTAAATAGTGATAGTGGAATTCTTCTGCCATCTAGGGGCGTATCACGGGTCCTCTCAGTTGCTCCTGCAGCTGTACAGTATAAGCCCCTGCCACAGTGCTTAAAGTCATACCCTGAATACCTGGGTTGTGGCTATCACTTGCTTCATAATCTTTGACCATAATTTTACTAGCATCTCTGCCCAAACGTGCCTTCTTTTCTCTTATCATAGGACAAGGTAAGATCTCTTCTCCAAGTGAAAACAACTGGCACTTAGGAAGCTGAGCCTGTATATTATGAGATGAACATATACAAGGGAGAGTTCCATTCTCTGCACAGGCAGAGCTGAGCTTTCTAGGGTAACTGGTCCCACTAGAGAACCTGCTTGGCAAGTTGTCCAAGTCACTAGATTTTCCAGAAATTCAGAGGTAGTTTCTTGTAAACTTCTTGGGTCCGCCAGTACTGTGTTTCTGCCCCAAATCAATCTTTACTTTGTGGACAACAACTAGTGCCCATTGAAGGCAACAGCATTGCCCCAGCTGACAACCATCCCCAAAAGAGGGTTTCATGGGATAGAAGAGTGTCACATGGATTTAGTATTTCTTGTTTGTTTTTAGTTCATTTATTATAGTTTCTATAGTTTCCTCCAAATCATTTATTTATGCACGGGGTGCTTGAGCAAGTTGCTCTTGGTGAAACAAAGCCATAATCCTCCATCCTATTTATCTCATATCTGATATAAAGCAAATAACCTTATTTCACCAATGCCAAGGGCTTAAGATCTGAGTTAGTTTAAATTCTAATGAAAGGTAAATTATAATAATAATGAATTTTTAACTACAAATAAACTAACTAGCCAAATATTCAATGGAAAAGTTTAGGAATAGTTGATGTTATAAAATCAGAAGGCAGAAAACAAAACTCTGGGAATACATGAAAATACAGGGCACGGGTTGTGATGAGCACTGGGTGTTCTATGCAACTAATGCATCGTTGAACACTACATCAAAAAGCAATAATGTACAATAAGTTGGTTGATTGAACATAATAAAAAAAGCAGTGAAAACAAATTTAAGACCCACTTATTTGAAAGTTCCAAAATGTAGATAAATGTAGTACACAGCTTTTTATGTTATAATGGAGAAAAAAATTAAAACCCCTGTAAATAAGTGGGTAAAAGATATCAGATGACAAAAAAAACAAAGACATGCATGTGTCAAATAACAATGAAAAATGTTACACCCCCCTAATATTTAAAGACTGAAATATTAGACCAGTTTTCATTCATTAAATGGACATAGAGTAGAATAAAAGCCCATGGAACATCCAGTGTAAGTAGACTTATGAAACAGGCACCCTTCGTTCCACACTACTGATGGAAGTATAAATTACTACAACTTGCCCTGAAATAAATTTAGCCAATGGCATCTTCAAGAGTTTTAAAAATATTTGTACTATTTTACCTGGAAATTCCTCATATGGGAATATACTGAATGGAAATAATCTGTAGTAGAGGCAAATGTTCTTCACAAAAAAGAATGGCTTATGGAAGATTTATAATGTTTACATACCTTCTCCCCATACCACCATACACATATCAGGGTGTATGTGGAATGTTCTGCTGAAAAGATCAAAGGCTTCCTCAAGAAACAACTTACAGTTTGCTCCTACAAAATTATGTGCTGTGGAGCAGTGGCATGACAATCTGTAGTTAAAAAATGTAAAGTGGATGCTAGACTCTCAACAAAGCCATAAAACAATCTCAATAAAAGCCATTTCACATTAAGCTATATGGTCAAATTGAGTGCACTATTGTATAGGATGTTAAATTATAAGCAAGTTGATGTCTTAAGATATTTACTTAAAAATTATCTGAATTTCGGAATGATTTTACTCTAAGCCATGCCTCCCAATAGCCATAAGGACAAAGATCAGTTGCTTGTTAAACTACTCATAAAGCAACAATGTCAGCAAACAAAAATTGATAATTGTAGCTATGATGGATGGAGCACTCCCTACGGCCCCTATGACCTCCACTGGACACCCACAACTCATGTCACCTTCTCATTTACTGTCATAATACTTGAATAGGATCATTCCTGACACTCCTGTGTCTGTTGCCAGAACCTTAAATTTGGGCATCTCCCTCATATGATCAGACATCCTGCTATGGCAGTTTTGCCATCTTATATGGTCAATGTTTTCTCTTCTCTCCATCCCTGTGGCCATTGTTGCTTGCCTGAACTTTGCAGCTGCCTTTGGCATGACCTCTAACTTCAGTAATGCCCCTCACACAATTCACTACACTGGCTGCCCAGATCATAATGTTTTCATTGCTTTAAAGTATTTGATGGCTCTCGATTTTCCTTGAAGTTAGATGCAGCCCTCCTTAGCTCACTTTCCTCATCCTAAGGGTCAAGGAGCAGTAGGGTAGAGGTGGACTAGGCTAAATCAGGATTTACAAATGAGTTCAGGGGTCCCTCTGCTGGATATTTTGAGGAACTCCTTGAATTCTGTATTGAAAACACCTATGTCAGCAATAATGGGTCCTAAGGCAGAAGACCCTGACATTTAGATCACAGACCCTTCCTGCTTACTTTTGTCCCCAACCCAGAAAGTCATATGGACCCAGGAAATCAATGGTTAGGACAATAGGTCTGACCTTTCTGGAGAGACTGTCTAGGAAATGAAGCCTAGAGTGGATCCATCTTTAGAACCTAAGCCTCATTTTCCTGAGTGCAAGCAATTTATTTCTTCCAAATCTTCCCAAGGGTTCTACCGTGAATGCCATAAAGAAACCTATAACACTATGAGCCCATTGGTCCAACCCCCTAATCCTTTTAGGTTCTTCAAGTTATACCTGCCCCTTTCTGCTTAAGAGATGAAACCCATGGGGAGCTTCCTTCATTACCAGCTTCCTCCTATTTTGCTTCGTGGCACTGCAGAAATTATTCTGGGGGTCTCAGTGAGATGCCTTTATGCAAATGCACTTGCTCTAAAAGCTGCCAATCCATCTCCCAGTGACACTGGCTTTCTATACTGTCACTTGTTCAAAGTACATTCAGCTTGAGAACCATGGTTAATAAAGGGATTGGTGTTGTCCAGTCAATCAGCAATAACCACAGAAGCATTTCCTAGACCTTGTAGACTGCCCGGAGCATACTCTATAGTAGCTTATAATATTTCCCTGAAGTAGAGCTAGGTTGGTCCACAAACCTGTGGAATTTAAGTGTTGGCTTTGTGGCTTCTGTAAGACATCCTTAAAAAACATTTTGTTTTGAAATAATAGATTCACAGGAAGTTGCAAAGATTATACAAGGCTAATGCACCTTTTATCTGGTTTCCACCAATGTTTACATCTTATTTAGTTATAGTAAAATATCAAGTATGTTGACATTGGTACCATGTGTATGTGTAGCTCAATATTTTATCATAAATGTAGATTCTGTAAACATCACTCTAATCAACATACAGATCTATTTTTCAAACATGCTATCCCTTTATAGTCACGTGCATCCCCAACTATGCCTAACCCCTGGCCATCTCTACTCTATTCTGTATCTCCATAATTTTGTCAGTTTGATAATCTTATATAAATTGAATACCTTCGAGACTGGCATTTTTCACTCCATAATGTGACTGATATAAATCTAACTTGTTGCATGTCTCAATAGTTCATTCCTTTTAATGTTGATAAAATATTTATCTATGAAGTGCATTTTAGTTGTTTCCAGTTTTGAGCTACTACAAAGTTGCTATGAACATTCATGGACAGGATTTTGTATAGACACAAATTTTCATTTATCTGGGCTCATGGGTGTAGTTGCTAGGTTGCATGGCAATTGCATATTTATCCTTTGAATGAAACTACCAAACTATTTTCCATAATGGCTACACCATTTTACATTCCCACTAGCAATGTATGAGAGATCCAGTTTCTCTGCATCCTCACCAAAAATCGGTGTATTCACTCTTAGAATAAATTTAGAGGTCCTAATAGGTATGTACTGATATCTTGCTGTGCCTTAATTTGAATTTCCCTAATGGTGAAAGGAGTTGAATTCTTTCCCTGTACTTGTTATTTGTATGTCTTCTTTAATGGAATGTTTGTTCATCCCCTTTGTCCATTTTCTAAATGAACTTTTTGTTTTCTAATACTGGGTTTTGAGAGTTCTTTATGTAATCTAGATTTGAGTCCTTTATTATATAGGTTGATTACAAGTATTTTCTTCCAGGCTGTAGTTTGGCTGTCCATTATCATAGCAGCACAAGGTCTTTATATAGCAAAACTTTTAAATTTTGATGAAGTCTAATTTATTGATTTTTCCTTTTATAGATCATGCCTAAAACATCAGACCCTAGGTCCCAAAGATTTTTCTCCTACATTTTCTTGCAAAAGTTTAATAACATTACATTTTAGATTTACTTCTGTGATCCACTGTTAGATTATTTTGTATAAAGTGTTAAGTTTAGACTGGGGTTCTTTTTTTTTTTCTTATGCACATCTCATTGTTCTAGTAATATTTGTTGAAAAGTCTATCCTTTCAATATTAAATTGCTTTTGAACCTTTGTCAAAAAATCAGTTGGCTCTGCTCATGTGGGCTACTTCTGAGTTCTCTATTTTTTTTGATTGATTAATGTGTCTATCCTTCCACTGATACTACACCATCTTGACTATAGTTGTATAATGTCCAGAAATCAAGTACAATGATTCTCCTCACATTATTATTTTCTTTCAAAATTATTTGTAGTTATTCTATATCTTTAACTTTCCATGCCAATTTAAAAATAGCCTTGTCCATATCTTTAAAAAAAATAACTTGCTGGGAGTTTTGTGGGAATTTAATTTAGCCTGTATATCCAATCGGGTAGAATCAACCTTTTTACTATGTTGAGTCTTCCAATCCATAAACACAGTATATCTCTCCATTTATTTGGATTACCTTTGATCGCTTTCATCAGCATTTTGTATTTTTCAGTATATAAGTCATAGATATGTTTTTAGATTTATACCTAAGTATTTTATTCTCTTTAAAAAGATTTTATATGTTTATTTGACAGAATTTTAATTCTATTTACTAATATTTTGTTAGATTTTTTAAACCCATATTCATGAAGGATGTTGTTATTTATTTTTCCATTCTTCTCATTGTTTTCTTTTTTTGGGGGGGGAGTGGTGTCCTATGTCTGATTTTGGTATCAGGTATTACTTATTTCATAAAATGTTCCTTCCACTTCTACATTCTGGAAGTGATTGCGTAAAATTAGTGTCAATTCTCTTTAAAAAAAAAAGTATTTGGTAGAATTGTCTAGTGAAACCACAGATTTTTTAAGGAATTATTTTCTAATACAGTTTTGCTTCAAGACTGAGGGAATTCTGCTGCATGTAAGCGTAACATTTAGTGGAGCTTCCACAGGGAAGATATCAGCCTATCCCTTAAGATGATCCAAAAATGGGTGCCATTGTTTCTTCTTTAGGAGCACCCAGGTTCAGCACCAGTCCCTCCCTGATGGCAAAGGACAAAGTCCTGACTGGGCTTCAGCTACGACTGATGTCTGAAATTCTAGTATGTCACATACTTTTCCATCTCTGCTTTCTGTTGCCAGAAGACAAAGAGTTTGGCCTTGGTCTCTGAGCTATTCCTCTCTTTCATCCAATGTGTGACTCATTTTCACTCCCTTAGAAAGTTCTATAATTAAAAACAAAGATATCAGCACCCTTACCCAGAAAAGTTGAAATTGTTAAGGATACAAAAAGAGGACAAAGCAGTTCTCAAATGCAGTGGTCATAAAGTCAGTGAGTTCCATAGCCTGGGATTCAGCCACTATCATTACATTAGCTACTATATATACTATATATACAGTATATATAGTCAAGTGATCCTTATTGAAACATTTTCCTTTGTAGTTCTTAACTAGCCGGGCACTCCACTGCATCACTGTTGATGTCATCTATGATGTCATGAGGGTGGCAGCTATCAACATGGCAACCCACAGATTGGGTAGTCCCCAGGGTCCCTTTAATGGTTCCAGAGAGTTCTCTGGCTAAAGATCGGTACCACATCTATTGGGCAATATTGAAAATCTCATCCAAAGTGATATTTCCACCGTGCTTAATGTTTTTCTGCTTCTTTCTGCCTTTTAGTCATTCCTTGAGGGCTTCAGTAATCAGGAGAGAGGCAGAAGGTACCACTTCAATCTGGGCCTGTCTGTTCTCAATGGTCATTTTCACTGTAATCCTCAGACCCTTCAAATCACTGGTTGTCTTGGTGATGTCATCACCAAACTCTTTTGGAGACAGACCCAGGGGGCCAGGGCAGACCTGGGACCAATTTCCCCACCAGTGCACCTCAGCTATACAACTTTGATCTCACTGGGGACGAACATAGGCAGCATGGTGGAGATTACTGGTGTCAGATGAACCCAGATTTGGGGAGCACTTTCACCTCCTCTGAGCCAAAAGCCAAAAAGAGCAGCTACCATATATTTTTGAGGTTTCTCAGCAATAAGTAGGCTGACAACATACATTTGCAACTTTGCCATCATCCTATTGCCCATCTGCATGTTTCTGCAGAAGCTGGCCAGAGGAATATCAAGATTTCAGTTAATTTATTTCTATATTAAACAATAACATAACATAATAAAATAAAAAAATAGAATTGTTGAAAAAAATAAACAGTAAGTTTAAAGAGATAACTAAAAGGCAATGGTGTGATGATTAAGCAAAGCTTATATTCAGATTAGCTATAATTCAAGAGTTCCTTCATTCTGCTTCATTGGTTGACCCTTTAATCTTAGGGAGGAGAGACATCTACTGTTAGTAAGCACACTGTTCTAGGCAACTGCAACAAAAAAGTGAGGAGACAGATAAAGTTCCTATTATCACAGAGCATACATTATAGTGAAGAGAGATGAATAATAAATATCTTCGGAAGTGTCAATAGTGATTGTATTGTGCTGAAACTACAACAAATTATAAAGAGTAACAGAAGCTCTTTGTAGATATTGTGATCAGAGAAAGGATCTATGAGCAGTGAGTATTTGCGATGATATTTTAAAGACAGAATGGAGCCAGAGCACGTAAAAGCCTGGGAGAATAACATTTTAAGCAGAGGAATTAGCTAGTGGCAAGGTCATAAGGAGGAGGCATTCATAGATTGGTAACAGATGAACCATGAGAGACTATGGACTCTGAGAAACAAACAGTGTTCTAGAGGGGAGGGGCAAGGGGAGATTGGTTAGCCCGGTGATGGGTATTAAGGAGGGCACGTACTGCATGGAGCACTGGGTGTTATACAAAAACAATGGATTGTGGATCACCACATCAAAAACTAATGATGTATTGTATGGTGACTAATATAACATAATAAAATAAAAAAAAAACAAATTTACATGTGCCTGGAACAGTGAGTGTCAGGGTCGAATTGGTTGAGATGAGGTGGCAGATATAAAAATATAGACAGTAGGAAAGGGAGGGAAAACTGAATGGGAAGAAATCAGAGAGGGAGACAAACCATATATGACTCTTGACTCTGGGAAACAAACTGAGGGTTGCAGAAAGGGAGTTTGGTGGGTGATGGGCATTAAGGAGGGCACATGATGTGATAGCACTGGGTATTATACACAACTAATGAATCATTGAACATTAGATCAAAGACTAATGATGTACTCTATGTTGGCTAATTGAATTTAAATAAAAATTAATAGAATAAAAAATATAGACAAAGTATGTCAACAAAGTTTCAATCACCTTGCTATTTTTTCCATTGAATTCCACTGAATCTACCTAATACCTTTTCCATTGAGTTTAACCTATGCCTGCATGTGTCTACCTAAAATAGCCAATTACAGCTACTGTAGTCACTTATATTTTCATTTCTGTAGCCACATTATCCTGCATCCTATTTCCTAATTCATAATTAAAACAGAGTGTAATTATCAACATAGGTTACATCAAAGGTTAAAAATGTCCCATGCAGGTATTGCAAAACCAATGTTATACTTTATTTGCTGGTACCCAGGACCCACTCTGATCAGTTTTATACTGGGACACACAATTTTTAATTTGTTAATAATTTGGATATAACCAGTCAGACTCCAACTCCATTCTTCCCTATATCCCATTAGTAAGAAATTTATAAAGCAGGTGTGTAGAGGGCTCTACTGTTTGTCATTTCTACCTTCTCCGCTTAACCCAGTCTTTTCCCTGCTGGTAGACACTTGGTTTGGTTAGTATGCTCAGTCTACCATGAACTAATGTAAGGTTATTCCTTTCCCCAATCCAGAAGTAGTTTAAATCAATCAAAGTAATTCAAATATCACTCTCCATTGATGGGCATAAGATAAAGTCTGGCTGGAGGCCTTCAGAAATATTTTCTTCCAATAGCATGAAGAACATTAGGAGAAGGAAGGGAAAAATGAAGGGGGGGAATCAGAGGGAGAGATGAACCAAGAGAGACTATGGACTCTGAGAAACAAACTGAGGGTTTTAGAGGGGAGGAGAGTTCGGGATGTGTTAGCCTGGTGACGGATATTAAGGAGAGCACGTACTGCATGGAGCACTAGGTGTTACACAAAAACAGTGAATCATGGATCACTACATCAAAAACTAATGCTGTATTGTATGGTGACTAACATAACATAATAAAATTAAATTAAATTTAAAAAAAGAAATATTTTCTTCCATAATAAGAGTATATTATTTAAAAGGAGAAGAGAAAATAGCTCTTCTTAGCACTGGAACCTATAATATCTTCATGGGCTTCCTGGAACTACTCCAGTTATCATATAATCATTATAGAAACATCACTCACATGCTAAGGAGCATATGTTGCAAAGATATAAAACACCCATGACTTTGATGATATGGTTGAGCCACTAAATTAACAAATCTTACCTGTGGGACATTTTAAAAACACTTTTAGTTTTTTGTTGTTGTTTTGTTTTGTTTTGTTTTGTTTACCTACAGCCCCAAACATCTGAATTGATCCTAATTATTTCACAATAAGATCTGGGCAACAAGTTACATGTTCTCCCCAAGTAGCCACAGACTCTATATTTCATGCATTAGTCATGTTTCTTTGACAATACTATTTCTGGTAGAGTTTCAATGTCAAGTGAATGCTTTGGACAATCAGTAATCTTGAATTATGATAAACCTCTATTCACTTCTGAATCACTATTAACTTATAGCTCTTGTTTCTTTATCTGGTCTTTGAGCCTCAGATGAGTAATGGTTAAAACAGGTGTAAGCATTCACATACAATGATTTTTCTTTTTGTACCTCCACTTGGTGAGGCACCTAGCCAAGGAGTGAACCAGACATGCTCCACTGCAACCTTGCATGACTTCATCTTGTACTGATAATATTTTATATAGGAGTTTAGCAAAAGCCATCAGATTTCCTACTACACACTACATTCTGTGTGCCTCAGACTTTCTGTCACGGTCTGCAATAGCACACTTAGAAGTTCTGGCACTGAGTTACTGAGTTCAACCCCCACCTTAAGGCACATTCCCTATTCTAGCCATTGCAGGAAATGAGAGCGGAACCCTGCTATAGCTGTGAGCCATCCTGTTGTCAGTGACAGGCAGACAGATTGGGAGATTCCCACTGCCAGAGAACAGTGGCTCTGAAAATCTGAAGCTGATGGAAAATCAAGGAAAATAATTGTAGCCTACACATGTCAAACAATTCACAAGTGTTCCAAAATGCTGTGACCCCCAAACTCATTTTCTCAGGAAATGTTTATTGTACATGTAGTACATAGCACTATTGCATATGTGGTACATGGCAATACATGGTAAACATTTTTCATAGATTATCACATTCAATTGTCTCAAACACCCTAGAAGAAGAGTCAACTATCTCTTCCCATTTTACAAATGAAACTGAAGCTTATAAGGGTGTAGTAAATTTCTGAAGACCATTCAGCTAAGGATATGGATCTATAACCAGTTTGCACAGTCTTAGAGCCAGGGCTATGAACCCAGGTACCACTCTCCCTTTTATCATATGCGTTCTGGCTGCTCACATGCTTGAATTTAACTGTGGCTTCCTGTCAGTGGTCTTCACATACATGACATTGCCTCTAGGGATTGCTCTTTTGTTGTTCTGTCCATGCCGTGAATTACTAACCTGGACTGCTTTGATCTGGATAAGTAGCCTCATCATGGGTTAGTATGAGTGGCTGTCCTTTTTTTGGAGACTAATACCCATAAACGAGCAAAGCAATTTGGTAACGTTAGTTTGCCTCTTTATCCCATTAGCCGATTATGGGTTTATACATAATATGCTTGTTTATGGATTGCAAATGGAATCCTTCAGCAAGTTCATCCATGGAAATGAATGTGGTGAGAGTAAATTAACCAGATTCATGCAGCTGGCCAAGGCTACTGGAGCCATCTGGCCCTAGGATCACATTTTATGCTTCTTGCCTGTCTTTGGAAAGACAGAAGTAACCATCACCCCTTTCTAATATGATATTCACTTCTTAGTAGTTTTTGGATCTCATAAAAAGGATACACCTAAGGGAAGTTTTTTCTGGAAGTCATTGAGAGAAGGCTTTATTCAAACTTGATGGTAGTTTTAGGGTTGACTACCTTAGGGTTTTGACAGAAATTGTTGGATATGCTCAAATAAATCTAGAAAAATGATGAGCCATCTCCCTTTACAGAGTCTGTATGAGTTATATTTATGTAGCTTAGATGCCAAAATGAACCCAGGCCTGGGTTATCATATTCCCTGAAAGGTTAATATGGTGTTCATGTAGAGATAGATTATACTAGTGGCATTCCTAGGCTGGGGGGGCATGTAGGGTGTGTGGTACTAGCTGGAATGAATTCCTGTTCTCTTGGTAGCTAGGAGCCACCAGAGACCTAGTTGACCTTCCTAGGAGAATGTTGTGTGCTGATGCCTAGAAAGATGAAGCATTTTAGAGATACAGTTCATCATCCCTGGTCATTTTGGACCCAGAGATAACACTTCTGTTACTCCACTGACATATTAAAACCTGTAATCTTTGGTTAGGAATTCCTGATATCTGGAGGAGCAAAGAAAAAAATATAAAGGGAACAAAAAGTCAGCAGGAGTGAAAGGAAAACAGCTTGCACTTAGGGAGAGAGTTGCATAATAAAGTTGAGAATTCCTGATCATTTCAGAAAACAATGAGGTAAAATACACTGTCTGAAATCAAGGTTTTGTGAGAACACATTAAAGGCTTCCTAATAACGTCATATATTTGAATTCTGCTTTTATGCAGCCCTATCGATTCATAAAAAATCTACTATTTGTTTCAGCTCTGACATGTAAAGAGTTTGGAAGTCATCATCCTTGTCCTTAAATGAAGAAAAATTCATACAAACAAAAAACCAGTGTGTTTTCTTAAACCCATCAGAGAACTGAGGCTGCAGGGTAAACCAGTCACCCTAAAATCTGGAAAGAGAGTAACTCCAGGAAGATACAGGATATGAAATATTGGGGTAGAAGTCATCAGCATAGACAGGAGGAAAGTCTTTACCATAGAACAACACAGGAAAGGAAAGTTTATCTGCTCCATCCTCACTCCAGCCTTCCAGAGTCATCTATGAAATAATAATAATAATAAAAGCTATAGCCAACATCGGAGAGAACACCAAGAAAACAGGTTGGGAGCATAATAACCAAGCAAGATAAAAGAAGATGGGGAAAAAACTATATCCTTGGTGGAGGGTCAGAGGCACTTACGAAGACCCCCAAAACAGAAGCACACTGTATGCCCCAACGATGGAGACTTGATCAAAAGCTTAGAGAACACCACTCCCCCTGTCAACTTCACCACCACACCAGCAAGCCCCCAGCAATAATAACAGTGGGTTAGAGCAAGAGCTGCAAGATGTAGAGTCTCTCTACAGGGCCCTAAAATTCAACACCCATTCATAAAAAACTAGAAGGGATCTTCCTTAATGTAATAAAGGATTTATGTGGAAAATGTACTTCTAACATCATACTTAATGGTTAGAGACTGAATGCCTTCTTTCTAAGATAATGATAGTATGCCTTTGGGAAAGTATAAACACATAGATCAATGGAACAAAATAGAAAACCCAGAAATAGACCATGACAAGTGCAGCCAACTGATTTTTTTTTCAGAGTGTAGGGATAGAGGGAACATTCCTCAAGTTCATAAAATCCATCTATTAAAAACCCACAGTGAATATCATCCTCAATGGGGAAAAACTGAGAGCTTTTCCTTTAAGATCAGGAACATGTCAAGGATGCCCACTCTCACCACTATTTTTCAACATAGTACTAGAAGTCCTAGCAACAACGATCAGACAACAAAAAGAAATAAAAGGTATTCAAATTGGCAAAGAAGAAGTCAAACTCTCTCTTTTCGCAGATGACATGATACTTTATGTGGAAAACCCAAAAGACTCCACCCTCAAATTACTAGAAGTCATACAGCAATTCAGTAATATGGCAGGATACAAAATCAATGCACAGAAATCACTTGCTTTCTTATACACTAACAATGCAAATGTAGAAAGAGAAATTAGAGAAACGATTCCATTTACAATAACACCAAAATCCATAAGATACCTTGGAATAAACCTAACCAAAGAGGTAAAGGATCTATACTCTTGGAAATACAGAACACTCATGAAAGAAATTGAAGAAGACAGAAAAAGATGGAAAAACATTCCATGCTCATGGATTGAAAGAATAAACATTGTTAAAATGTCTATGCTACCCAGAGCAATCTATATGCCATCCCGATCAAAATTCCAATGACATTTTTCAAAGTGCTGGAACAAACAATCCTAAAATTTGTATGGAATCAGAAAAGGCCCCGAATCGCCAAGGAAATGTTGAAAAAGAAAAACAAAGCTGAGGGCATCACGTTGCCCGATTTCAAGCTATATTGCAAAGCAGTGATCACCAAGACAGCATGGTACTGGCACAAAAACAGACATAGAGACCAGTGGAACAGAATAGAGAGCCCAGATATGGATCCCCAATTCTATAGTCAAATAGTCTTTGACAAAGCAGGAAAAAAACATGCAATGGAAAAAAGACAGTCTCTTCAATAAATGGTGCTGGGAAAATTGGACAGCCACATGCAGAAGAATGAAACTTGACCATCCTCTACCACCATACACAAAGATAAACTCAAAATGTATGAAAGACCTCAATGTGAGACAGGAATCCATCAAAATCCTAAAGGAGAACATAGGCAGTAACCTCTTTGACATCGGCCACAGCAACTTCTTTCAAGATACATCTCCAAAAGCTAGTGAAACAAAAGCAAAAATGAACTTTTGGGACTTCATCAAGATAAAGTCAACTGATTTTTGACAAAGATGTAAAAGCAATTCAATGGAGAAAAAATAGTCTTTTCAATACATGATGATGAAAAAATTGGAAGTCCATATGCAAAAAGTAAACTTTGAAACTGACTTCACACCTTACACAAAAAGTAATTAAAATGTATCATAAAAATAAATACAAAATGCAAAACAATAAATTTGATTAGAAGAAAACAAAAGAGAAAGGTGGCATGACTTTGAGTTTGTTCACAGGTTCTTAGATATAATAAAGAACTATAATCCATGAAATTAAAAATTGATAAATTAAACTTTATCAAAAACAAAAAGTAAAAAATTTCCCCCTATGAAAGTCACCATTGAAAGAATGAAGAGGCAAGACATAGCCTCAGAGAATATATTTGTACATCATATGTCTGATAAAGGGGTTGTATCCAGACTATACAAAGAACATATAAAAGTCAATAAATATAAAATAAATAACCCACTAATAAATTGGCAAAAGAACAACCCACAAAAGACTTTCAAGACACTTGTAGATAGTCTTCAGCAAACCTGGTTTTATATTATTTTTCTTTATTATACTCTTATCTATAGAATTGTCAAATATAAGTGTTTAGGAGCTATGCTCTCTAATGAAAAGAAGGGTAATGAGGTCTATATAACTCTCTAGCTGAAGCCCATAACTAAGATTACATATTTTTTACACATGCATTATTATTTTCATCCTAAAATTATTACTTACCCATCTCAGTAAGGTTTTACATAATTCCAGTTGTAAAATCCTATAGCATAGTCTCTTAGGTTGTGAATTTGTTTATTTTGTTGAAGATTATTTTCCATTTTCAGTGAACGAGAGCAAGAGTTTTGTGAGATATTTTGTCCTGACTGCACTGACTTTATTCTGTGTTCCATGGTCAGTGGAGTAGATTCATTATGGCCATCTGGTGGCCATTAGGGAAACTAGCAGCTTTTTGTATTCTGTTACTGTGAAGAACTTTATTTCACTAAAACTATACTATGAAGTCTAAAAAGTCTAAAACTAGGGCTTGCTGCAGACTAACTTAAAGCGTTCTGAATATTTTTAAATATATTAACTGTACTACATATTACATATAATTTTTACATAAAAATACAATCCATATACTTCCACTAGACTTGATTCATTAAATGACTCAGTGGAATATATCAACTTTTTCCCTTTCCAATACAATTGTCTTGTCTAAGTTGCTAACCTTTTCTCCCTGGAAGACATATTATCTCCTAAATAATCTCTCTGCTTCCCCTTTTGAGCCTTATAATCCATTCCTCAAAGAGTAGACCAAATTATCTATTAAAATGAATGTGTCTTAATAAAATCATTTATTTTCCCTGTTTAAAATATCCCAATGATGTTTTGTTATTATTAGAGTGAAATGTAAACTCTTCACCATTACCTACAGAGTTCTGTGTGATTTAGCTTCCACCAACCTCTTCAATCTCATTTTTTGTTCTCCTCTCTTCACTCACTATAAACCAGATGTACTTGGGTTTGTTGTTGTTTTGTTTTGTTTGTTTGTTTGTTTTTCCTTTTTCTTAAACACATGCTCCCAGACCTTGCTCCTTGTATGTGCTGTTCCCTCTGCCTAGAATGGTTGGTTCTAGAATGATTGGTTCCCAGATATTTACATGGATGGCTTTTCTCTAAAGCCATGGGTGCTTTCAGATAAAATGCCATGTCCTCCCAGATGTATCCCTTCTGGGAGACTCAGAGAAATTTACACTAGATGCAGTGACAAAGAAATCCCTAATTCTCAGTGGCTTAGTTATGTTATGTTATTTTACACTATGTCATGATTTGTGTTATATGTCAAGTCATATATCATATGTCACATTATTCTTGATCATGCAAACTTCAGTATGGGTTAAGGACAGTGGAGATTGAGAGGCTCTGCTCTATGCAATTAATCAAGGACTCAAGTAGCTATCTACCCACTTATGACTCTATTTTTCACTTGATTGTCAGAATCTATGCCATTCACTTGTTAGAGGAAATGAAAGAGCATAGAGGATTATGTCAGATGTTTCTATAGACCAGCTGTGTGGTTGTGAAACACTTCATTTCTGCCTACATGCCACTGGTTAAAATTCAGTCACATGCCCTCTACTAATGACAACTGTGAGTGGGAAATGCAGGACAGCTGTGAAATATAGGCCAGAGTAAATAAGATTTGATGAACATACAGCATTTTCTCTTCCATGGTAGCCCTTTGGTTCAAATATTCACTTAACTCCTTCTCACATGTTGAACACATGCCTTTTCTAAGGGAGACAATGCTAATTTAATCTAGATATTGAATCCAGCTTAAAGTCAGGATTTCTGAATGATATTGAAGTCCTAATTGGTTTTTCATGGTTAAGGACTTGGAAAAATAAAAGAATGTCATTTTCCCCAACATCAAATAGTCATTTGGAGAAAGGGAGAGGATACCCATATTAAAAACTGTCATTTGGAAAGGCAGGGGAAATAGACAACAGTCATGAATTCAAAGGAATTATAGAATTCCCCTGACAAAGGATGATTTGCTTGTGAGGCAAGTGGCAAGTAGTATTCCAGAACAACATAGATGTGATATGGAATTCTACTTCCTACCTTTTTGGGTGAGAGGGATAGCAATGAAAGGCCTGGAATATAAACAGAGAAGGACATGTGACTTGATTATATGCTGAAGTATTTATCTGAGTGTTTCACATTTGTTTTTCCTCCTTTCTGCCATTTGCACTCTCAAATCATACCACTCAGAGAAATGAGTCACCTACTTTGAAAGAGTAACCAAAACTCTGACTCCTAAGAGTGAAACTCAAAGTCTGAAAAGAAAATGATTCCTTTGCTTCAGGAGACATATTCTGAAAGAAGTTTCTATGGCTGATGTCAAAATATTTCATATATATTCATATTCCATATATATAATGGAATATTACCTAACCATAAAAAACAATGAAATCCTGTCATTTGCAATGACATGGATGGACCTAGAGTATAATGCTAAGTGAGATAAGTCAGCCAGAGAAAGACAAATACCATATGATTTCCCTCATATGTAGAATTTAAAAATCAAAACAAACAAGGAAAAGAAAGAGAGAAAGAGAGAGAAAGAAACCAAGAAACAGACTCTTAACTACAGAGAACAAACTGATGGAGGTAAGTGGGGGGATGGGTTAAATAGGTGATGGGGATTAAGGAGTGCATTTGTTGTAATGAGCATTAAGTGTTATATGGAAGTGTTGAATCACTATGTTGTACACCTGAAACTAATATAACACTGTATGTTAACTAACTGTAATTTAAATACAAACTTAAAGAAAAAAAAAACAGTCGATGGACACTGAGTGATGTATAGAATTGTTGAATCACTATATTGTACACCTGCAACTATTATAATAATGTGTGTTTACTATGCTGGGATTGAAATAAAAGCACAATAAAAATAAATAAATGGATGATTTAACAATCAAAAGCTTAATGACAGGAATTTATATTATAATTTTAAAAAACCCTAATTGTCAGGCACTTACACTACAATCCATCCTGGGATGCCAAGACATCAGGACATAAACAGCCTAGGTAGCACATATGTTAAAAGTCAGGGGTAGGACACAGTGTAACCAAGAGAGTACATATGTAATTAGGGTTGCCCTAACAAATCCTATAATAATTATATAGGCAATAGTCTGCAATCAAGTCTATAGCCATTGTCCAAACTTGAGGGGGCCAGCCATGAAAATAAGTCAGTGTTCTCAGGGGTTCTGAGAATATATGTAAATATTTGGGCAATACTGTGGAATATTTTAACATCTTAGGTCATATGGTATAAGTAGGTTTGAACCTGCTCTGAGTTATTGATGTATATACAGCAGGTGGCACAAACCTCTCCTTCCTTATCCAGGAGATAATCTATGGTCAGGTGGTTGTACAAGCACAAGACTCATGGGACTATTGGGTATTTTGGGTTGGTGGCAGCCAGCCAGAGTAGGAAATGCAAGGGTTTGCTACCCTCAACATAAACATCCAGTGGTAGCCAGTATGGTATGTGGTCCAGTGTAGAATGTGGCCCTGAGGAAGCCAGTCAGATGACTGATGGAGAAAATGAACTTGGTATGAGCCTTGTGCTGTGACCCTGCAATCAATTCCAAAGGCAGAAATTCCCAGTATAAAGTATTCATTGGATCATCTGGTAAGAAACTTGGGAATTCATGCCTGTTCATTGATTCTCTCTGCTCTAAGAGTCCCAGTGATGTGATTAAAGGGATTTGCAGGCCAAGAACTGTTTGTGCCTGGGCACTGAATCACGAATGTGGCCTTGAAACCTACTCCAACAGGATTCCCCTGAGGAGCGATTGAGGCAGAAAATGGATGAGGCATTTAATTGAAGGGAAACTCAAGGCTGCAATATGGTTGTTAATTGGAGTTGACTGAAAATGAATATAGCTGAGTGAGCATTTAAGAGAAGTGCAGGCAATCAGGGCCAAATGACAAGTCCAGAAATGTTTGACTCCCAATGTGTGGGTATCCTTCCCAGTCCATTGGATAAAATTGTCACTGGTGTTTATGAAGAGCCTTGCTGGTGTTGTGGAAGGTATATGAGAAATGATATGTTAGAGATAATCATGATAGCATTGGGGATAATCTTGGTGAGGACTTGCAGTAGCCTGGTTGGGAATTGCCACTTAAGCAAACAGAAGCAAAAAGTCAAGGGGAGCAAGTAAGGACAGTTTTAAAGGGAGGTATTTGTGGGGGAGGAGCAAGATGGCAGAGGAGTAGGAGACTTAAATTTCATCTGGTCCCAGGAATTGCAGCTGGATAGGGATGAAACCATTCTGAACACCTACGACCTCAACAGGAGATCGAAGAAAAGAATAGCAGCAACTCTCTGAACAGAAAAGCGACCACTTTCTGGAAGGTAGGACGTGCAGAGAAGTGAATCCAAGGTGATATTTGGGAAGATAGATGGTGGGGGGAGGGGGCCTCCATCAGCCAGGTACTGGCAAGCGATAGAGCAGCAAAGCACAAAATTGGAACTTTTAGAAGTCTGCTCCGCTGAGGGACGTCGCTTCAGTGGCTAAGCAGGGGGTTGGAACCCTCGCTGGGACAGTGTGGTCTCAGGACCCTGGGGGTCACAGAATGACCGGGGATGCCTGAGTGTGGCAGAGCTCCCAGGTACCGGAGCAGGGAAGCCGACTGCAGAGACAGAGGCAAGGAGCAGGCTCTCAGCTCAGGGTTGCCATAAACTGTGATCCATGGCACAGCTGGGCCACTACTCCTCCAGCAGGGACCCAACAAGCGGCAGAACTGGGGAGATTCCCCTTCCTCCCCCAGGAGGAGCAGCGCAGGAGCGCACCACAGGAATCTGCTGGGTTGGAGACTCCACACAGGGTCATGAGCCAGAGATAGAAATGCTCAGTCACAGGCCGGGTGAGCATGGAGTGCAGCCGGAGACTGGGGAGACGGGAGTGACTGACTGCTTTTCTCTGGGGGTTCACTGAGGAGTGGGGCCCCGAGTTCTCGGCTCCTCTGGAGCAGAGAATGGGAGGCCACTGTTTCCACTCTCATCCTCCAAAGCTGTACGGAAAGCTTGCAGGGAACAAAAGCTCCCAAGAGCAAACCCGAGCAGGTTACTTAGCCGGGACCGGCAAGGGTGGGGCAATCCCACCTCCAGCAAAGACATTTGGGGACCACAGCAACAGGCCCCTCCCCCAGAAGATCAGCAAGAACAGCCAGCCAAGACCAAGTTTACTGATCAATGAGAATGGCAGAACTCCAGCGCTAGGGGAATACAGCACATAGAATTCATGGCTTTTTTCCCATGATTCTTTAATCTTTCAAAGTTAATTTTTTTTAATTTTCTTTTTCTTTTTTTTTCTTTTTCCTTTTTCAACGAACTCCCTTTTTTAATATATATTTGACAGAGAGAGAGAGAACGAGTAGAGGAGCAGTAGACAGAGGGAGAGGGAGAAGCAGGCTCCTCGCTGAGCAGGGTTCCGAATGCGAGGCTCTATCCCAGGACCATGGGATCATGACCTGAGCTGAAGGCAGACGCTTAATTGAGCCATGCAGGCAACAATTATCAATCCCTTTTTTAAAAATCTTTTTTGTTTTTCATTTTTAGAGTCATATTCTATCCCTTCATAGTAGTTAACCTTATTTTTGGTATATATATATATAAGTTGTTGTCTCTTTAAAATTTTGGGATACAGTTTCTTCTAACAGACCATAATATACCCTAAATCTCTAGTGTATGGCTTTGTTCTAGTCTCCTGCCTGATCACATTCTCTCCCTTTTTGTTTTTTGGGTTTTTTTATTTCTCTTCTTTTTTTTTTCAACCAACATCTTATCTTATCAATTCCTTTTATAAAATCTTTTATAATTTTCATTTTTACAGTCATATTCCATCCCTTCATCATATTTACCATTATTTTTGTACATATATAAGCTTTTCTTTCCTTAAAATTTTGGGAGGCAGTTTCTTCTAACAGACCAAAATATGCCCAAAATCTAGTGTGTGGCACTGATCAATTCACCAGCCTGATTATATTTGATCATATTCTTTTTTTATATTTTTCTTTTTTTTTTCTGTCCCTTTCTTTTTCCCCAGTTTCAGGTCTCTTCTGATTTGTTTAGTGTATGTTTTTCTGCGGTCATTGTTCCCTTGTTACATTTTGTTCTCTCATTCATCTATTCTCTGGACAAAATGACAAGATGGAAAAACTCACCTCAAAAAAAAAGAAGTAGTACCGACAGCCAGGGACCTAATCAATATGGACGTTAGAAATATGTTGGAACTAGAGTTCATAATGATGATTATAAAGATACTAGCTGGGCTTGAAAAAAAGCATTGAAGATACTACAGAAACCATTTTGGGAGAAATAAAAGAACTAAAATCTAACCAAGTCAAAATACAAAAGGGTATTGATGAGGTGCAATAAAAAAATGGAGGCTCTAACTGCTAGGATAAATGAGGCAGAAGAGAGAATTAGTGATATAGGAGACCAAATGATGGAAAATAAAGAAGCTGAGAAAAAGAGAGATAAACAACTACTGGATCACAAGGGCAAAATTCGAGAGACAGGTGATACCATGAAACAATATTAGAATAATTGGGATCCCAGAAGAAGAAGAAAGAGAGAGAGAGGGCCAGAAGGTATATTGGAGCAAATTATAGCAGAGAACTTCCCTAATTTGGGGAAGGAAATAAGCATCAAATCCAGGAGGCAATGAGAACATAGACCAGAAAGGAACACAGACAATATACAGTAACAGTCACCTTACAGGCAATACAATGGCACTAAATTCATATCTTTCAATAGTTACTTTGATTGTAAATGGGCTAAATGACCCAATTAAAAGACACAGGGTATCAGAATGGAAAAAAAAAAAAACAAGACCCATGGATATGCTGTCTGTAAGAGACTAATTTTTGACCCAAAGACACCTCCAGATTGAAAGTGATGGGGTGGAAAACAATTTACCATGCTAATGGACACCAAAAGAAAGCTGGGGTGGCAATCCTTATATCAGACAAATTAGATTTTAAACCAGAGACTATAATAAGAGATGAGGAAGGACACTATGTCATACTTAAAGGGTCTATCCAACAAGAAGATCTAACAATTGTAAATATCTAGGCCTAACATGGGAGCAGCCAATTATATAAGGGAATTAATAACAAAAGCAAAGAAACACATTGACAACAATACAATAATAGTGGGGGACTTTAACACCCCCCTGACTGAAATGGACAGATCATCTAAGCAAAAGATCAACAAGGAAATAAAGACTTTAAATGACACACTGGACCAAATGGACTTCACAGATCTTTTCAGATCATTCCATCCCAAAGCAACAGAAAATACATTCTTCTCTAGTGCCCATGGAACATTCTCCAGAATAGATCACATCCTAGGTCACAAATCAGGTCTCAACTGGTACCAAAAGATTGGGATCATTCCCTGCGTATTTTCAGACCACAGTGTTTTGAAAGTAGAACTCAATCACAAGAGGAAAGTTGGAAAGAACCAAAAAAATGAAGACTAAAGAGCATCCTACTAAAGAATGAATGGGTCAACCAGGAAATTAAAGAAGAATTTAAAAAATTCATGGAGGGGCACCTAGGTGGCTCAGATGGTTAAGTGTTTGTCTTCGGCTCAGGTCGTTGATCTCAGAGACCTGAGATCGAGCCCCACATCAGGCTCCATGCTCAGCGGAGAGTCGGCTTCTCCCTCTCCCTCTGCCTGTGATCTCTCTGTCTCTCTCTATGTCAAAATGAATAAATAAAATCTTTAAAAAATAAAAAATAAAAAATTCATGGAAACAAATGAAAATGAAAACACAACTGTTCAAAATCTTTGGGATACAGCAAAGGCAGTCCTGAGAGGAAAGTATATAGCAATACAAGTCTTTCTCAAGAAACAAGAAAGGTCTCAAATACACAACCTAACCCTAAACCTAAAGGAGCTGAAGAAAGAACAGCGAATAAAGCCTAAACCCAGCAGGAGAAGAGAAATCATAAAGATCAGAGCAGAAATCAATGAAATAGAAACCAAAAGAACAGTAGAACAGATCAACGAAACTAGGAGCTGGTTCTTTGAAAGAATTAACAAGATTGATAAACCCCTGGCCAGACTGATTTAAAAGAAAAGAGAAATGACCCAAATCAACAAAATCATGAATGAAAGAGGAGAGATCACAACCAACACCAAAGAAATACAAACAATTATAAGAACATATTATGAGCAACTCTATGCCAGCAAATTAGATAACCTGGAAGAAATGGGTGCATTCCTAGAGATGTATCAACTACCAAAATTGAACCAGGAAGAAATAGAAAACCTGAACAGGCCTATAACCACTAAGGAAATTGAAGCAGTCATCAAAAATCTCCCAAGAAAAAAAGCCCAGGGCCAGATGGCTTCCCAGGGGAATTCTATCAGACATTTAAAGAAGAATTAATACCTATTCTACTGAAACTGTTCCAAAAAATAGAAATGGAAGGAAAACTTCCAAACTCATTTTATGAGGCCAGCATTACCTTGATCCCAAAACCAGACAAAGACCCCATCAAAAAGGAGAACTACAGACCAATATCCTTGATGAACATGGATGCAAAAATTCTCACCAAAATACTAGCCAATAGGATCCAACAGTACATTAAAAGGATTATTCACCATGACCAAGTGGGATTTATACCTGGGCTGCAAGGCTGGTTCAACATCCACAAATCAATCAACGTGATACAATACATTAACAAAAGAAAGGACAAGACTCATATGATCCTCTCAATAGATGCAGAAAAAGCATTTGACAAAGTACAGCATCCTTTCTTGATCAAAACTCTTCAGAGTATAGGGATAGACGGTACATACCTCAATATCATAAAAGCCATCGATGAAAAACCTACAGCGAATATCATTCTCAATGGGGAAAAGCTGAGAGCTTTTCCCCTAAGGTCAGGAACACGGCAGGGATGTCCACTCTCACCACTGCTATTCAACATGGTATTAGAAGTCCTAGCCACAGCAATCAGACAACAAAAAGAAATCAAAGGCATCCAAATCAGCAAAGAGGAAGTCAAACTCTCACTCTTTGCACATGATATGATACTGTATGTGGAAAACCCAAAAGACTCCACCTCAAAACTGCTAGAACTCATACAGGAATTCAGTAAGGTAGCAGGATATAAAATCAATGCACAGAAATCAGTGACATTCCTATACACCAACAACAAGACAGAAGAGAGACAAATCAAGGAGTCGGTCCCATTTACAATTGCACCCAAAACCATAAGATACCTAGGAATATATTTAACCAAAGAGGCAAAGGATCTGTACTCAGAAAACTATAAAATACTTATGAAAGAAATTGAAGAAGACACAAAGAAATGGAAAAATATTCCATGCTCATGGATTGGGAGAACCAACATTGTGAAGATGTCAATGCTACCTAGAGCAATCTACACATTCAATGCAATCCCCATCAAAATACCATCCACTTTTTTCAAAGAAATGGAACAAATAATCCTCAAATTTGTATGGAACCAGAAGAGACCCCGATTAGCCAGAGGAATGTTGAAAAAGAAAAGCAAAGCTGGTGGCATCACAATTCCAGACTTCCAGCTCTATTATAAAGCTGTCATCATCAAGACAGTATGGTACTGGCACAAAAACAGACCCATAGATCAGTGGAACAGAATAGAGAGCCCAGAAATGGACCCTCAACTCTATGGTCAACTAATCTTTGACAAAGCAGGAAAGAATGTCCAATGGAAAAAAGACAGTCTCTTCAACAAATGGTGTTGGGAAAATTGGACAGCCACATGCAGAAGAATGAAACTGGACAATTTCCTTACACCACACACAAAAATAGACTCCAAATTGTTGAAAGACCTAAACGTGAGACAGGAGTCCATCCAAATCCTAAAGGAGAACACAGGCAGCAAAGTTTTCAACCTCAGCCGCAGCAACTTCTTCCTAGAAACATCGCCAAAAGCAAGGGAAGCAAGGGCAAAAATGAACTATTGGGATGTCATCAAGATAAAAAGCTTTTGCACAGCAAAAGAAACAGTCCACAAAACCAAAAGACAACCGACAGAATGGGAGAAAATATTTCCAAATGACATATCAGAGAAAGGGCTAGTATCCAAAATCTATAAAGAACTTATCAAACTCAACACCCAAAGAACAAATAATCCAATGAAGAAATGGGCAGAAGACATGAACAGACATTTCTCCAAAGAAGACATCCAAATGGCCAACAGACACATGAAAAAGTGCTCAACATCGCTCAGCATTAGGGAAATCCAAATCAAAACCTCCATGAGATACCACCTCACACCAGTCAGAATGGCTAAAATTAACAAGTCAGGAAATGACAGATGCTGGCGGGGATATGGAGAAAGGGGAACCCTCCTACACTGTTGGTGGGAATGCAAGCTGGTGCAGCCACTCTGGAAAACAGTATGGAGGTTCCTCAAAGAGTTGAAAATAGAGCTACCGTACGATCCAGCAATTGCACTACTGGGTATTTACCACAAAGATACAAATGTAGGGATCCGAAGGGATATGTGCACTCCGATGTTTATAGCAGCAATGTCCACAATAGCCAAACTCTGGAAAGAGTCAAGATGTCCATCGACAGATGGATGAATAAAGATGTCCATCGACAGATGAATGAATAAAGAAGATACATGTATATATATATATATATATATATATATATATATATATATATATACACACAATGGAATATTTTGCAGCCATCAAAGGGTTTGAAATCTTGCCATTTGCAATGATGTGGATGGAACTGGAGGGTATTATGCTGAGCGAAATAAGTCAATCAGAGAAAGACAGGTGTCATATGATCTCACTGATATGAGGAATTCTTAATCTCAGGAAACAAACTGAGGGTTGTGTGAGTGGTGGGGGGTGGGAGGCACAGGGTGGCTGGGTGATAGACATTGGGGAGGGTATGTGCTATGGTGAGCACTGTGAATGGTGTAAGACTGTTGAATCACAGATCTGTAGCTCAGAAACAAATGATACATTATATGTTTAAAAAAGAAGAAGAAGACAATAAGAAGGGAAAAATGAAGGGGGGGAAACTGGGTGGGGGAGATGAACCATGAGAGACTATAGAGGGGAGAGATTGGGGGATGGGTTGGCCTGGTGATGGGTATTAAAGAGGGCATGTATTGAATGAAGCACTGGGTGTTATACACAAACGATGAATCATGGAACACTACATCAAATAGTAATGATGTAATGTATGGCAATTAACGTAACATAATAAAATTTTTAATAAAGGTAGTATTTGTAGGCTGGGAAGCTGTCTGGTTCTGAATGCATGTTTTGCCCTGCCACATGGGGAAATTAGATACAATACTGCCTGTAGTCAGTATAAAACCTACTAATAGTCTGACAGTCTGATAATCTGACTTTCATTATAGGATATGGTCAGTAGACAAGCACCAGAAAAATATGGCAAAATAATATTCTACTGGGACATTCCCTGATTCCAGTAGGGTAGTTCATTCAGTTCATTGTTTCAGGAAAGTCTTAGTTCCCATTGTGTCATTTTTCTGAGTTCACTGTAAACTAAGTGGGGCCATATGGACAAGTGATAAAGTCTCCAGTGTGGTGATATGTCCCTGAGGTCTCACTCTACTATGGGAGGTATGTGAATTCCAACAGTACACTCTTCATCAGAGACCCTGTCATTTGAGATGGTGTCCTCTCAGTGACGAGACCATCTCACTTTAGGGGTAAGGTCTTCTGTGTTGGTAGCTACACAGGAGGTGGATGATCCATGTGGCTATCCAGTGGGGTATTGGTCATGGCCTCAAGGTGGAGTGGTATGATATAACTTGGAGGCTTCCCTGAAGAATGAGCTGCATATCTGGTGCCTGCTGCTATTGGAACAAATTGGTAAGAACTCCCTGGGGTCATCAAGGGCATGTTCAGCAACAGAATCAGTGGATTCCCCTTCATTTCCCAAGGAGCTCATCCAGGGCATACAAAGATTCTGGACATATTTATATCCCAGACTAAGAGAGATCTGCAGATGCTATTTAGGAATTCCTGAATCAACCAGTGAGGGTGATGGACAAATCATGATAACATGGTCCCTATAACTGGATGGGTTTTTGTATGGAGAATCATAGAGCCAGTTAGCTTGTAGCAATATTTGTTGTACAGAAAGCAGGGGAAAGTGTCATTTACACATTCCTTCCAGAAAGCCCATTGCCTGAAAAGGAATTCAATCCAGCTGGCCCCATACTCAGTGGCATGCTGGCCCGAGCTTTTCCAATGGGGCTCCCCAACATTCTCCACTTTACTACCCAGTGGTACAGTTGTGAGCTGGAGTCATATTGTTCCAGCATTATATCTGTGTGAGGGGTTTACCAGCAACCCCATCACCCAGACCATACAAAACAATAAGAATAGCCATAGCCATACAGAGCATTGACATTATATGAGTTTGGATCTGGTTCATTCTGCCTGAACTATTTGTATTTGATTAAAGCTGACTGTGGTTGCTCTCAGGAAGAAAGGAATGGGTTACTTCATCCAGTGTCGGGTAAGGCCAGGACCTGGAGCTTTCTTGCATACTCTCATCTCCACATATGGCTCATGTCCACCAAGTGGAGAGTTTATTTCCCTCTTTAGACACCCAAACTGTGACACTGTTTGGTCCCAGGGTGGTGGTTTCCACTTTCTGTAAACCCAAGGGGAATTTAGTTTCATTACCCAGCACTTGTAGCCACTATATTTAGGGAGAGTTGCTAGTCTAAAGGAGGCTCTTTCTGGAGAGTCCTCACCATTTTCAGTGTTTCCAAAGAAATCTTGGTGGGCTTTTTGCCTGGGGGCATCCAATAATGAGCGGATAATATTGGATCATCCATTCTCATTAGGTTACCAGCATGAAGCAGAAGGTGAGATGATTGGAACATCAGAGCAGAAGGGGGAAGTGGAGTCAGAGAATAAAATAAAAAAGGCATTATCTTGGAGGATAAAAGCTTGAGGTCTGACAGAGATGACCAAAAGTGGAATTTGAGGGGATGCATAATAGTTCGTATGTGAGATTGAAGGCCCTGGGGGTGAGAGCTAAGCAAGATGAGGGCCTGAGAGACTTTGATCCATTTTGGCGACCACATACCCAAAAGTAATTTTAAAGACAGTCTCTTTAAGGATGCCATTATGACACTCGATAAGCCAGCTGCCTGAGGACAGTAGCCTAGACGAACATTCCAAAGAATATTAAGTTGGAGAGCCCACTATTGAGTCTCCTAAGAGGGAAAGTGGGTCAGAGTCACTAATGTCTAGCAACCCAAAGGGAACAATAATAAATTTAGTATGGAAAGAGATTACCTGTATTGAATAGGAATCCTGGGTGGGGGTCACTAAAAGCAGTCCATTTTAAGTAACAATGATTGTGTCTCTGTATTTGGAAGCCCCAACAGAAGGGTATAGTACGCCAGTGAATTTGATCTTCCAGCTGGAGTGTGGTCAGTCTCCCAGAGGAATATATCCCCATATGGATAGGCTCCATTCTTAGGGAACAGATAATGCACTTGTCTATCACAATTTTGGCTGTTGCCAAGGCGGGGGTGTCTCTTCACTTTAGCCTAACTATTCAGGCATGCATTTCTTGATTATCTGAAATTGCATGGGCCCATTTTATGAGCTGTAGGGAAGGACTGGTATTCTGAGGAGTCCGTACTGGGCAGAATGTAGGAGGCTTAGTGAGGGAGTCTGCAATACTGTTGAAAATGGCTTCCAGCATAAGGCTGTTAGTATGAATGGAAATTTGAGAAACCATGATGGGAGCTGGGGACTCTGTTAATTCCTGCCATATCTGGGAACCTCAGATGGTCTTACCTTGTGTGAATGATTGCCCCTTAGCTATTAGCCAGACCAAACCACAAGCCCATTAGCAATAGCTCAGGAGTCTGTGAAAATGTGAATCTGCAAAAGATCCCTTTTTATGTCTTCCTTAAAGGCTAGATGAACAGCTACAAGTTCTGTCAATTGGACTAAGCTGGGAATACCCTCCTTGACTAGAGGTACCTAAAGCTGGGTGGAATGTCATGGCCCACCAGGAGGCTGCATTGCATTCAATAATGGTGCTGCCATTGGTAAAGAACATGGATTCCCTTTCCATTTCAGACAGTCCTAAGGGGTTCCCCATGTAGCTAAAAAAGGAGATAGGTGCACCACTAGCATTTCCTCAAGTCTCTTCATCAAAGGGCTAATTATGGGGCAAGCCACAACCTTCTGTAATTTGGATAGGCTTTTGACATCAAGTTTGCCCTCTCCTGAAGCCACTGTTTCCATTTTCCTAAGAAGGTATGAGTAGCTCTTCTGAGCTTCACTGGGAGGCATCTCTAACTCAAAGCATTATAGAAACTTGGGTACAAAGTAGTACAGGTGCAACCAGTTAGGACCTCAGTTTCTAAAAGAGCCCAATAGGATGACAAATGTTGAGATTCAAGGGAAATATGTTGGACTGTTCCCAGGGGTAGATGCTTAGTCTAAAACCCCATAGAAAGGTGGATAGACTCATGTTTGGTACAGAGACTCCAGGAGGCACAGTCAGATATGGTGAAGGACTTGATTTGGAATGTGGAGCCAGGTGGGACTAAAGGTAAGTCTTATTGGATTGCCTGCTGCACAGCTTCTAAAGCACACTGTTGGGCTTCACCCCAATGGAAGGTAGCAAACTTGCATGGGCTTATGTATATAGGGCAATGAATTAATGAGAGGTGAGAAATGAGATATGTTTCCTCCATGAGAAGACTTATTATGTGTTGTCCCTATCTGAGTGTTGTAGATCCTTGAGTATGAACAGCATGCTCATAATAGATCGCCAAACACTCAAAAATTCTTCATTTAAACTATATCTAGATTTCATTTGACTTCCATCATCTAGATTTTATATAAATAACCCTGAAAATGAGGTGTTATTCCCATTTTCTCTCAGATGAGTAAACTGAGCTGTAGGATACTTAAGTAACTTGGCCAAACTAGTAAGACAAATAGATGGTGTTAGCTTCTAGTCCTTCATGTATCTGGCCCCCAAATGACTTTACTTTCTCCAAGCACAGTTTAGTGTCTTCTGCCTCTTACTGTGACAGTCTGGATAAATGGTACCATTATATATATATAATATATATGGTGCCATTATATATAATATATATTACATGTTGTTTATATATATGTATGTATATACCATATATACACATACATATATGTTACATGCAATATATATATTACATATATGTAAAATAAAATGTGGCACCTGCAGTTATGAGGAATGTAGTCAGTATAAAACCTACTAATAGTCTGACAGTCTGATAATCTGACTTTCATTATAGGATATGGTCAGTAGACAAGCACCAGAAAGGCACCATAGGAGAAAATCCACAAACTGTCAAGGTCTGGCCTAAATGCCTCTTCTTTAGATCTGCCCTAACTGCCCTAGCCTACTACACTGCCCTTATTTTTTGGAATGCCTGCTTTTATTATTACAGAGTCTCAGAGAATATGAAATTGGCCTCATTCTATAGTTGCTTGGCTAAGCAAAGCCCTAAAAGGTAAACTCTATTAAGAATCTTAGTGTATTAAAGGTTGGGTCATGATTAATATCTCATTATATGCTTGTCACCATGCATCACAGCACAGGTGAAACATTTAAGCCTTCTGACTCACTTGACCAGTCATGAGCATGCAACTGAAATACCTCCAACTATAATGAGTTTAATTGAAGAAGGGCCCTAACTACTGCTCTTTGAAATCCATTGTTGCATTTATATCAAAGTCATACTTCCCATGGGCTGCTCCCAGCTAATGACTGGATGTGGATACGTCTATTTCTGAAGAGTATGGGACTCCAATGATGATGGACTGTGGCTTAAGGACTTATAGATGTCCCTCTGAGCCTCCACTAGACTTCACAGCAGTCTAGAATGCCTCCATCCTACCTTCCTCCCCTCTGTCTTTCATTTGCAATCAGACTTTGTCTGAAATATCTCCCAGTCTTCCTAGATCTCTCCCCATTTTTTCTTCTGACAGAAGTTTACCCAAGTAAAACCTTTGCATATTTAAATTTCTCTTGGTGTGTGCTTCCCAGATGACCCAAACTACCACTTTCTGTTAACCATTTGGGTAATATCATTTTGGAAGAGACAATGTTGGAAGAAGTAAGAAAAGCCACAGTTAAGGAAGTTGAACCATTGCCCCAGAAACAAAGAAGCACAGCAAGAAGAGTGCTGTTGTACAAGTCTAATTAACGAGGCAGAGTCAAGGCAGTGTAACAATTGATCCCTTGTCCAGAGACAGAGAAAATGAAAAGATAACACCCAGAGTATCCCGCAGTCTTTTATGGCCAGCAGCTTAGAGATCCTCAGTCCTTAACTTTGTGTCTGGCCCATCTACAATGAAGAGCTACATGCTTTTTTTTTTTTTCCATGTAGGTTTTTGTTTGTTTATTTATTTTTAGGACACCATTCCTGTCCCACACATACACTCACTCCAGATCAAAAGGGTTGGAAGAACAGGAGGAGGCAGTCAACTCAAGAGTTCTGGAATCAGACAGTCCAGGTTCAGATCCTGGCTCCACAATGTTCTGGATGTGGGCCTATCTGTGGGTAAAGTGCCTAACTTCTCCCTGCCTCATTATCTAATCTGAATAGTACACCACTGAGTATTGTAAGAATGAGACCATCCTTATAGACTTACTTGTACATTGTCTACTATATTGCAATCTTATTTGAAGGTATCTATTTTTATCCAAAAAACAAAGGCTTCTGGGTCAGGGCTTCTGGCCCAGTCAAATTCCTTTTTTTTTTATTATGTTATGTTAATCACCATACATTACATCATTAGTTTTTGATGTAGTGTTCCATGATTCATTGTTTGCGTGTAACACCCAGTGCTCCATGCAGAACGTGCCCTCTTTAATACCCATCACCAGGCTAACCATCCTCCCAAACCCTCCCCTGTAGAATCCTCAGATTGTTTCTCATAGTCCATAGTCTCTCATGGTTCGTCTCCCCCTCTGATTTCCCCCCTTCATTCTTCCCCTCCTGCTATCTTCTTCTTCTTCTTTTTTTAAACATATAATGTATTATTTGTTTCAGAGGTATTTTTTTATCTGTATCATGAACAGTGATTTTTTTCCCATTAGATGAGCGTAAGATTCTAAACACAACAGTTAATTCCATAATGTTCACTGTGTAATTCAAATAGTCAAATATTATTGTTCAAGTTGTCCATTCTTGCATTTTAAATAAGTTACTGCACATGGTATTAAAAATATCTACTACCAGCTCAGTCGGTTAAGCGCCAACTCTTGGTTTCTGCTCAGGTCATGATCTCAAGGGTTGTAAGGTTGAGCCCGTCTTCTGCTTTGCACTTAGTGTGGAGTCCACTTGGGTTTCTCCCTCCCTCTCCCTCTGCCCTCAACCTCACTCTCTCTGTCTCTAAAATAAATATTTAAAAAGAAATATCTACTACCTTGTGGATTCCTGGACTTCCCCCATTAGTTCTACCATTTTGTCTTTGTATTTTCTGATGCTATATAATCACATGACCACAAATTTAAAATGCTCTTAACTTCCTGGTGCATTGCAATTTTCTCTGCTAACATCTTTGTCTTAAAATTAACTCTGTCTGATATAAATAAATTTAGAAAATCTTCCTTTTGGACTACTTGCATTTAATTTCCAGTATTACTGGTTGCTTCCTATTTTTCTTATTTGTGCTATGTCTACTCTTTCTTCTTTCTTACATTCTTACAAATTTATGATTTTTTATTCTCCTTTTACCACTTTATAGTTCTACTATTCCAATAACTTTTCAAAAAAAATCTTGCTTAGAGAGGATCAGGAGAAAAAAAAAAAAGAGAGGATCAGGAGACTATAGCGTATTCAATATAAAGATCTATGTATCTGAAAAGCAAAGATGGTGGTATCACATTTCCGGACTTCAAGCTCTATTACAAAGCTGTCATCATCAAGACAGTATGGTACTGGCACAAAAACAGACATTTAGATCAATGGAACAGAATAGAGAGCCCAGAAATGGACCCTCAACTCTATGGTCAACTAATCTTTGACAAAGCAGGAAAGAATGTCCAATGGAAAAAAGACAGTCCCTTCAACAAATGGTGTTGGGAAAATTGGACAGCCACATGCAGAAGAATTAAACTGGACCATTTCCTTACACCACACACAAAAATAGACTCCAAATTGTTGAAAGACCTAAACGTGAGACAGGAGTCCATCAAAATCCTAAAGGAGAACACAGGCAGCAACCTCTTTGACCTCAGCCGCAGCAACTTCTTCCTAGAAACATCGCCAAAGGCAAGGGAAGCAAGGGCAAAAATGAACTACTGGGACTTCATCAAGATAAAAAGGTTTTGCACAGCAAAGGAAACAGTCAAGCAAACCAAAAGACAACCGACAGAATGGGAGAAGATATTTCTAAATGACATATCAGAGAAAGGGCTAGTATCCAAAATCTATAAAGAACTTCTTAAACTCAACACCCAAAGAACAAATGATCCAATCAAGAAATGGGCAGAAGACATGAACAGACATTTTCCAAAGAAGACATCCAAATGGCCAACAGACACATGAAAAAGTGCTCAACATCGCTCGGCATCAGGGAAATCCAAATCAAAATCTCCATGAGATACCACCTCACACCAGTCAGAATGGCTAAAATTAACAAGTCAGGAAATGACAGATGTTGGCGGGGATGCAGAGAAAGGGGAACCCACCTACACTGTTGGTGGGAATGCAAGCTGGTGCAGCCACTCTGGAAAACAGTATGGAGGTTCCTCAAAGAGTTGAAAATAGAGCTACCGTATGATCCAGCAATTGCACTACTGGGTATTTACCCCAAAGATACAAATGTAGTAATCCGAAGGGGTATGTGCACCCCGATGCTTATAGCAGCAATGTCCACAGTAGCCAAACTATGGAAAGAGTCAAGATGCGCATCGACAGATGAATGGATAAAGAAGATGTGGTATATATATACAATGGAATATTATGCAGCTATCAAAAGGAATGAAATCTTGCCATTTGCAACGACGTGGATGGAACTGGAGGGTATTTTGCTGAGCGAAATAAGTCAATCAGAGAAAGACATGTATCATATGACCTCACTGATATGTGGAATTCTTAATCTCAGGAAACAAACTGAGGGTTGCTAGAGTGGTGGGGGGGTGGGAGGGATGGGGTGGCTGGGTGATAGACATTGGGGAGGGTATGTGCTATGGTGAGCGCTGTGAATTGTGGAAGACTGTTGAATCACAGACCTGTACCTCTGAAACAAATAATACATTATATGTTAAAAAAAAAAAAAAGATAGCAGGAGGGGAAGAATGAAGGGGGAGAAATCGGAGGGGGAGACGAACCATGAGAGACTATGGACTCTGAAAAACAAACTGAGGATTCTAGAGGGGAGGGGGTGGGGGATGGGTTAGCCTGGTGATGGGTATTAAAGAGGGCACATATTGAATGGAGGACTGGGTGTTATGAACAAACAATGAATCATGGAACACTACACCAAAACAAATGATGTAATATATGGTGATTAACATAACAATAAAAAATTTTAAAAAAACCTAATGATGTAAGGTATGGTGATTAACATAATTAAAAAAAGACATATGTATCTGAGTTACAGATTGAATTATTAATTATCAATAGCTTACAGTACCAAGTCTTATCAGTAAACCTATGTCTACATCTGTGGGAGCCCTGAGAGTCAGCTCTGTTGCCATGGTGATTACCAGCAGTGAGTCATTGCTGGGTCCCTACAATGAGAATGTGCTGTGTTTGGCTGAAACCATTTGAAGAATTTTTCTCACTGGACTTTAATTAATCATATCTTCACATCTTTTCTTCACACAACCCACACTCACAAAGGAACTAAAGGTACTGACCCTTAACATTTAATTTTCAGTCCTGCATTTATTTTATTTTTCATATATATGTACATACATATGTCTACATTTTCCCCCACTATCCAAAAGTAGAGTGTTCCTATGAAAATTTCTTATCGAAAATGGTGTAAAAAAGCAATTGCCATTCCTTTATATAGAAATATTTTTTGAATATTCCCAGACCGAAAAAATAACCTCTCTTAGGCTTTTCTGATACCGTAGCACACATCTTGCTAATGGATGCACAAAATAAATAGAGATCAAGTGCAGATGCTCACAGACACAGTTCAAAGCTCTGGTGCCTTGATGCTGAAATGCTGAATGTGGTTCCCTTGAAAGCAGTTTGGCGGGGCTGCTCTTTCTGCTGTGGGAGTGCTCTGCCTCTGTAAAGGCTCCCTGCAAAACAAACGCTGACCTCTATTTTTGATTTTCACCTTTTTTTGGTAAAAGTGAAAATTCCCTTGGGGTTCTTTCAGTTAGTGAAAACAGGTACTAATGTAGATCTTTTGTAAAAGCAAATGCTGTGACACAAACCTTCAAAAAGCAGGAGATACCTGTACATAGTCTCCTTGTGTATATTTATTTAATTATATATATTCTTTACACATGAATATGTATATGCATGCGTATGTATAGTTAAACCTTGAATAACATGGGTTTGAACTGCCTGGGTCCAATTATATGCAGATTTGGGGCAATATGTATATTGGAAAACTTTTTGGAGATTTGTGGCAATTTAAAAAAGCTTACAGATGAATCATGTAGCCTAAAAATACTGAAAAATAAGAAAAGTTAGATATTATTGTAAGAATACAGTATATAATGCACATAACGTATAAAATACGTGTTAATTGACTGTGTGTGTTACTGTAAGGCTTCTAGGCAAGGGTAGGATAAAAGCAGTTAAGTTTTTAAGTGTCAGAAGTTATACATAGAGTTTTCAACTGTGTGGGGGGTTGGTGCCCCTAACCCCAGATATCACCTCACACCTATCAGAATAGCTAAAATCAACAACACAAGAAACAACAGGTGTTGCTGAGGATGTAGAGAAAGGGAACCCTCTTGCACCATTGGTAGGAATGCAAACTGGTGCAGCCACTCTGGAAAACAGTATGGAGGTTCCTCAAAAAGCTAAAAATAGAACTACCCTAGGTCCCAGCAATTGCACTACTAGGTATTTACCCAAAGGCTACAAAAATACTAATTCAAAAGGATACATGCATGCCTAGGTTTACAGAAGCATTATCTACAATGGCCAAATTATGTAAACAGCCCAACTGCCCATGGAGTGATGAATGGATAACGAAAATGTGGCATATATAAAGAATGGAGTATTATCCAGACATAAAAAAGAATGAAATCTTGCCATTTGCAATGGCATGGATGGAGCTAGAGAGTAATATGCTAAATGAAATAAGTCAGAGAAAGACATACCATTTGATTTCACTCCTATGTGGAATTTAAGAATCAAAACAAATGAGCAAAGGGAAAAAGAAAAGAGAAAGAGAGGCAAACCAAGAAACAGACTTAACTACAGAGAACAAACTGATGGTTACCAGAGGGGAGAAAGGTGGGGGGATGGATGAAATAGGTTATGGGGATTAAGGAATGCACTAGTGATGAACACCGGGTGATGTATGGAAGTGCTAAATCACTATATTGTACACCTGAAAAAACTGTAACAGTGTATGTTAACTGGAATTTGAATAAAAACTTAAAAAATAGACTTTATACTGTATATGTATACATACACATATATTTTATATTTTATACATCTGTATTATGTTTTAAATAATAATGATCATGAGTTTAGTTTTCTTTTTTGGTTATATGAAGATGCTCATATGATTATTATTTTGATATATTAAGATAAATATTGTCTAATATTCTTCCATTCTTTTTCCTGGAATGTAATCTACCCCTTTCTGATTTTTTATTCTTCTAATGTGCTGTTTTTTGTTTGTTAATATTTCATTTGAACTATTTTGGCATCAATATTCACAAATGTTATTGAATCCTAGTTATCTTTGTATTGTATGTGTTGGCGTAACATTTTGATACTGATATGTGTCGTGCATAAGTTATGTAAATGTCCCCTTCTGTTCTCTGGAATGGTTTATATAGCATTATAATATATTTAAAGGTTTTGGTAAATGTCTGGGGCAAATGTCTTTTCCTGCTCTTCTCCTCTTTGGGGGGACAGGGCTAAGTACATTCCTGACAACCTTTACTTCTCATTAGTAATTAGTCTGTCTTCTAGATTACTGTCTGAAAAATTATATTCGTGTAGATTTTAAGTTTCTTTCCCATTATCAAATGTGTTTGCATCAGTGTAACAAGAATTTATCTCCCATTTCTTGTCTTTTAATCTTTGATTTCTTCCTATTTATTTTTTCCTATTTTAATTGCACCTTGTCCTTTATTTTTTAAGTTAATGGTTTATCCTTTTTTTATAAAGATTTTACTTATTTATTTGAGAGAGAGAGTGAGAGAGAGAGAGCACATGAGAAGGGGAAGGGTCAGAGGGAGAAGCAGACTCCCTGCTCAGCAGGGAGCCCGATGCCGGACACGATTCTGGGACTCCAGGATCATGACCTGAGCCGGAGGCAGTTGCTTAACCAACTAAGCCACCCAGGCGCCCGTTTTTTTTTTCTTTTTCAAAGGCACAGATTTTATTTATTTTTTTTTTAGAGAGAAAGAGAGCACATGCATGTGTGGGGGTGGAGGGGCAGAGGGAGCGGGAGAGAATCTTAACCAGGCTCCATACCCAACCCAGAGCACAACATGGGGCTCAATCTCACGAACCTGAGGTCATGACCTGAGCAGAAATATAGAGTTGGTCACTTAACTGAGCCACGCAGGTGCCCCAAGAAACAACTTTTATATTTCAATTTTCTGATCCACTAAATTTTTGCTTTAATCATTGTTAATTCTTTCTGTTTACCTCTATGTTGCAATTTCTTTAAAATTTATAGATTTTTGGGATGCCTGGGTGGCTCAGTCATTAAGTGTCTGCCTTCGGCTCAGGTCATGATCCCAGGGTCCTGGGATCGAGCCCCGCGTTGGGCTCCCTGCTATGCGGGAAGCCTGTTCTCCCTCTCCCACTCCCCCTGCTTCTGTTCCCTCTCTTGCTAGGTGTCTCTCTGTCAAAAAAATAAAATAAAATCTTTGAAAAAATAAAATTTACAGGTTTGAATACCTATTTGTGATTTGTCTTTCTAGACAATGTATATTGGTATTTAAAATTAGTTTATTCTGAGCAGAGATTCAGTACCATCTTACAAATTATAGTATAATTTTTATTATCTTATTCTGTCCTGCTAAATTACTTTGAATTCACTCTTTCATAAAATTATTTTAAAAGAGATATTTAAAAGAAGCTTCACATGGTGGTGGCTAATTTTCTTGTATTGACATTGGAGAATATTGCCTGACTACTAACTTCTCATGTAATTGACAGTTCCTTTTTTTTTTTTAAGTGTTATTTGTAGTTCACATTTACTGGCTACTCTGTTATTTTATCCGGTACTCCTTGAACTAAGAGCAGAGCAGCTTGTGTTCAGTGCCCGGCCAGTGCATGACTTGGAAACCAGGATGGTTTCTTTGTGAGGTTGGAATTTTTCCCCTTGGTCTTACCCCTGGCAGTAGAATTAGATGGTGGCGTTCAGCCAGCCCTGTCTTGTTTCAGAAATCCCTGAGCGACTCCACAGTTCATCAGTTGGCAGACCCTGAGCCTGACCTCCGCCCCCCCACCCCGCCCAGATTTCATTATGATCTGATAGTTTGTTAGTATCCATACAACACTGGAAATTTTGATATACTATATATTTTTATGGCAAAAATCCTGCATGCATTAATTTACTTTTTTGCTCTAGTGCTGGGTTATTTCCAAGACTCTCTTTACCCATCACCACCCCAACTCCAACTTACACTGCGGTTGAGGTTCAGCATCTACTGTGAAAACAAAATACAGTCCCCCAAGATGTTTACAAAAGTGCAAAATAAAAAATGCATATGAGTGCCAACTATGGACTGGAATTTTTTTCCTTGAAGTTCTTGAAATGCAGTAAATGGATTTAATGGCATGTGAGACAAAGTGATTTCCATGTGTTAGAGGGGAAGGAATATTAGATAAAATGTTAGCATATTTCTAAGTCTGTACATCCACCAAATTTAGTCATGTGAAGCATAAGCAAATCAGACTTGTTTCACACAGGTGTGTGTGTGTGTGTGTGTGTGTGTTTCAAATGATATCTTCTGTACAGACTCCTGGCTAAGTCCATGAATCCTAGTGGAGGAGGGGCCAGCACACACTGTGAATCACTCATAAAGAAAACTTTTGTGCGGCAAGGGCTCCTTTGTTTCTGACTGCGACAGGAGTGGCCCAGCTGTCTTCATGAGCAAGCCCTTGGAACACTTTTCCCAGACCTGGTGGCAGTGACATCCCTTTATTTGACCTCTGAATGAGCTAATGAGGGAACAGAAAAATCCCATTTTTTAAACATTATTTTATTTATTTTCCTCATGTAGACATTCATCACAAATAATACATATTTTTGTTGCTTACTGTATTTCAAGAATTAAATAGCACATTTTTAGTTTTGACTGAATGACTTTTGTTGAAAAATTACTTGATCTTTTTGAAATTACGACTATAAAGGTAATGTGCCCCCCATGCTATAAAAAAATCATAAAATAATAATGTTACTTTAACACAAGTTCCAAAGATTTCCAAAGAGAAAACACTTTGTGGAGTATTGATTCTTGCGCAAGCTCTTCTGAGGTCACAAACACACATAAATGCTACTTTTACACATGCCACTTTAAAAATACCATCTATGTTTCAAGTTCTTGGCCAGATTACATTTGATCATCATAACAACCCTGGAAAATAGGTGGTACTGTACCCACTTCTCATATAAAAAAAAAAAAATGAGCTATAGAAAATTAAAGTAATTTGCTCCAGACTTCATGTCTGGTAAGAAGCAGAGTCAGAATTCTAATTATATTCACTGTCACCGAAACCACTTTATCTTCTGCCAATCCTTGTTCCACTGTATCTCCTGAACTTTATTATGATTGTTGCAAGATGCTATTTAGATAAAAACATGCTATTTCAGAACATTAGGTAGTGTAGATTAGGACAAAGTTCTCAAAGCTTTCCAAGCTCAGCTTAAAAACCCCTCCTTAATAGCAGCTTAGCCACTATTCAAAACTCATGAGACTTTGGTGTCAGTACTGTCTTCGAGAGTGACCCATCTGGTCCTTTTCTTTGGTTGTTTGGTCATCGGAGCCCTCTTTCCCCTGCATGACAGCGGTGGCCTCAGGGGTACCAGCACGTTTGAATTTTGTTTGGAATCACTCACCCTGCATGACAGTAATAGTGAGGCAACCACGGCCTCTTGATTGGTGAATTCTTTGGATGAGAGGAATCAATATGGAAGAAATATGGCGAAGATGCCAGTGAAATGGGCTGAAATACCAATAAAATCAGGAATCATGTAAGAAGGGAGAGGCAGTATAAAAATTTGGGAGGCTGAGGCATATTGTGAGTAAGGGACTAAGAAATACCGAATCTGTAAGCCAAAAGACAAAGCCCCACAGCCCCCACATTCTCTTAGGAGCTTATTTATGTCCATCTCTGTCCCACCTGGCTGAACCATCCATACTTAAAGACTGCACACACGTTACCATTAGCAATATTCAGCTGGTCCAGGTGATCTTGGGCATGTAGTTGAGGGAAGAGGAAGCATGGTGCCTGTGTTCTGGAAATAGGCCACTGAGTTCCATTTGTGGTTCCACTAATTTATACCTATGGGTCATAGCTATATGGGCAAATTTAACCTCTCTCTCTATATATAAAGTACTTGCTTTATAAAGTTATAGCAAGTACTTCATAAGGTTGGTCTGGGAATTAAATTGGTGCTTTGGAGAGTGCTTAGTACATAGCACAAACTCTGTAAATGTACCCTGTCTTTGCTGAATGGTCAGGAAATCTGGATCTCCTGGAACTGATGCACCTGCGTATCTTCACCTCTCAGCCAAGAGAAGAATGTTCTGCAGTTGATGCCTACAGAATTTTACACATTTTACATTAGGTAAATTGTTAGAATTGTGCTGGGTTTCAGTTCATTTGCTTGTTCAGTTACTAAAAAGACATATGAAAACTGTCCGCTTAAATTCTGTATTTTTCTTATTATCTATTTGTATATCTGATGCTGGGTAACTAAACGAATACAAAACTGTAATAGTTCTATCTTCCAGGTAAATTACAATGTCTATATACTAACCTTATTTATTTCTAGTAATGTGTTTATCCTTAATATCAACTTCCTCTATTGCAAAAGCCACAGCATTGCATTTTTTTCATTCTATTACTTTTAATGTTTCTGTATTCTTATATTGTAGCTGTGTATTTTAAACAGCATACAGTTTCATTTTAATTTTAATCAAGTCTGACCATCTTGGGGCGCCTGGGTGGCTCAGTCATTAAGCGTCTGCCTTTGGCTCAGGTCATGATCCCAGGGTCCTGGGATCGAGCCCCACATATGGCTCCCTGCTCCGTGGGAAGCCTGCTTCTCCCTCTCCCACTCCCCCTGCTTGTGTTCCTGCTCTCACTGTCTCCCTCTCTGTCAAATAAATGAATAAATAAAATCTTAAAAAAAAAGAAGTCTGATCATCTTGGAGTTTTAGTTTTTAAGCCATATTCATTTAATCTGAGAGTGTAATTGTGTTATAACATTCCCATATCACTACTGTATTTAGTTTTTGTCCCTTTATATATTTCACTTTTTTATCTTTCCATTCTTATATTATGATTAGTTTCAATACTTTTGTTATTCTTTTCTTTTATAATCTTGTCACTTATATGTCAAAAACTTTTGTCAAAATCCCCTTTTTTTGAATGTCTAGAGATAACACAAAATACTGAATACAAAGAACTCAGAGAGTTCAGGATTGATTGTGCTGTTATAAGGAATAATGAGATTGTGCTAAACTGCATGGGAACACACATTTCTGTATGTATAATAGCACAGTGAGCTATTAATGCCATCATAGGAATTACCAATGTCCTATTTTGTAAGTCCTTTATCTGTGTCTGCTACAACTGACCAGAGCCACTGAATATCTGATTTCATTAGATGCTAACCACTGAGCCTGCAAAAAGGACAGAAAGATTATTTACACACCTCACACTCAACACAACAGGAAATCCTATTAGCTTTTCACTTTCAGCTTGCAGCTCTTCCATATACTATATTATATGATGGTGTATCTTTTATATATATCTCCAATTATGTAACTTTTAGACACATTTATATGCATATACATAATTATTAAATATATACTTCCAAATATAAATAATTTCACATCAAGCTTAACAGGATAAAAACATGTAAACATACACACCTGGTTCTGGTCAAGTAAAACACAAAACCACAAGGTAACCACATGTTCAAGAGTGCACTTGAAGGGGAATGAGGGAAGGAACAGACATGTAAACAACAAAGATGAGCAGTTGTACCACAAAGGCCCTGCGAGGGTCCATTTCTTAAGGCTGTAGTAGCAAAAAGCTCCTTGTTCAGTTAAGACTTCTCCCTTCACCCTGTCACATTTATTCTTGAGGGACTTCAAAATGAGTGTGGAAATTCTGTAAACACTAGACTAGAACTGAGTCAATCCTGTTGAAAACAGAGATGACAAAATAAACCATAAACTACATTAATATTCATTTCATCAAACAATAACTTTAAGGACTTTTTGTTACAGTTCACCACAGTAAAGCACCATAACCTTGAAATGGGGATGGACAAGAAAACAGAGATGGATGCTTTATAAAAATGGCTTCAATAGCCTCTGTGAATGATAGATGTGTCTATAAACAGAAAACAAGCAACAGCAGATGGCAGAGCCTTAGCACAACAGACCACATGCCACAGCATAATGCCACAGATCAAACTGAAAAAAATTTTCCCGCTCATAATGAAGCAAGTCCCACTGGTCCTCTGAGAAAGAAAGCTCATCATTTGCCAGTGAAAGAAAACACTTAAACAACAGATTGGCCAGCCGAAGCATGACAAGCTCTTTTTTACTGCTTTTAAAGGGCAGCTCACCCTCTCCCACCTGAGTAGGCTCCAAAAGTTGACTGCAGTGAGCACCGGATTCCCCAGCACCCTGCCTCTGAGGATCCTCTCCCGGGCCCTCAGGGTCTGCATGCTTGTAAAAACAGTTCTCTCCAAATGGGCAGAAACCCCTGCCTTCAGCAAAATACCTGCAAGTCTTGTTGCTCATTGCCTCCTTGTACTGCTGGATAAGTTTCTGCTTCTCTTCCTCCTCCTCCACCCAGAACTCACTGGGAATGACAAAGTTGGAGGTGACCCTGCACTGTGGACAGGACTTGACGATCCTGTTGCCAAACTGTTTGTCAGTCCTCCACCTGCGGATACACTTAAGACAGTAGGTGTGGTTGCAGTTGGAGAGGATGCCAAAGCGGCAGTCACTGGGGTTGGCTTTCTCATAGACAACCTCCATGCAGATGCCACACACTTTGTCCATACTTCGCTGCACTGCAAACGAGAGTTCCATATCCTCCTCGTGTGCTTCAATGCAAGCCTTTATATGGTCTGCCCTCTGCACAGCATCCACAGGGTGCAAGACCTGAAGCCCACACATATCGCATATCTCTCCATGGAGATACATGCAGCTCTCCCCACGAAAGCACTGCCCCATGGCAGCATCCCGGCAAAGCTGCTGCCCCCTTCCCGCTGCAATCTGTTCCCTCTCAGTCACCGAGCTCTGTAGAGGAGCCCTGGGAACAAAAGGGAAAATGCGGCCCCGGTAAGGTTGCCCAGGAACAAACTCAATGGCATTCTCCCAGCCTTCTGCACCTGCTCCTCCAGCAGCTTCAAGGCCTGCAGTGTCTCTCTCAGCTTCAAAGAAACCCCTTTCAGCAGCCAAGCCAATCACAGGAAAGGAGCAAGAGGACGCAGCAAGGGGGGCTTCCGCCACTTCCTGAGGCAGGGTCTCAGTATGCGCAGCCGTGCTAGGGCCTTGGTCTGCGGAGGCCCAAGGCGGTAAACCATGGCCCTCCCTGGCCAACTGCCGGCCTGAGAGGTCATGAGAGTAACGACAGTTCTCCCCCTCCTTGCAAAGCCCATGCAGATAATACCTGCAGGTGACTTGCTTCGTCCAGCTGCCACCACTCCGGCCCTGCAGGCGACTGGGCCCAGCCCCTCCCCCTGTAGCCTGGGCAGGCCTCAGACGTGACGTGCGGAGGGGGGCCGGACCTGCAGCTGCAAATTGCCGGAAGACCGGGCGCGTGCGGAGGGAAGGCCCAGTTGCACCCTCCCCCGCTGCCTCGGCACCCGGGGATGCCCCAGGTGTCTCAGAGGCTTCAGTGGGAGCTGCAGGCTCTTCCATGGCAGCTTCGTCTCCCCAAATGGTACCGGAACTTCTCCGGTGTCTCTTCCTTTCGGCTTGAGGCCCAGAGAGCCGGAGCTGGCACCGGGGTGTCTTATCTATGAAGTGTGCATCTCTTTTCCTTCTCCCCTGCTCTCTTCCTGTGACTATGGGTTCCTACTTCCTCTCTGGCAGGCGCGGCGGACACTTCCTGTGGGGGCAACGTCAGTCCTCTATTCATTCTGTACGGTCCGTACAGCGCGTTCGGTGATTCCGTATCCTCCTTTGTTCTCGTCAGTCGGGGCTGCCCCGCCCCTTCCCCGGCCTCTGCCCAGCTCCTCTGCACGCCAGCTGGCCGATCCCAATGCCTCTCGCTCGCGCGCTTCTCTGGAGGACGTAATCACAGCTCTTTGAGGTTTTAATTTAATCTCTTCCAGTGTTCACTCAGACACATTGTATTTTATTGCTTTTTCATATATGTCTGTTTTAAAAATCATAATCCTCCCCCCCACGTCACCGCTTATGCTGGAACATCTCATTCATGAATATTATATATATATATATATATATATTTTTTTTTTTCCTGTTCACTCCATTTTATGTCTACACGGGTCTTGTGTCTGTGTGTGTGTGTGTGTATGTGTGTGTGTGTGTGTGTGTGTTGCTTCCTAGCCTTATGGCTGTCACTGTAGAAAGCTTTTTGTTGACAAGACATGATTTCTTTTGGTCTTTATTCTGGAAATTCTTGCAAGCTTACTTGGGAAATGATCTTTGCAGTCAAGGCTTTAGTAGCGAGTGCTTTTGATATGAGGCCACTTTAGCGCTTTCAGATGTCTTAGTTTATCGTGATTTCCAATTCTCCCCACTGTGCAGAAGCTGCCGATCTCATACAATCCTGATGCAGCATAATAAGCTACTGTCCCCTGTGTGACCCTGGTCTTTATTTTCTCTTGCTCGCTTAACTCATGGTGGCCCTTTGTTCCCTGTCTTTCATGGAGGTTTGACCAGTATTGTGACAGGCAAGCCTTTCATAATGTGTCCTCTATCATTCTGCTCACAAGTGGTGCTTTTTAATTTCCTCTGTGAGCTCTTTGTTGTTTTGCAAATATATTTCAGTAGATGAGTAAAAAAAAAATGCCTCCTTTGCTAAGAGTACTTATCATGGATGTATAATGAATTTTATCATGTCGTTTTCTGCATTGAGAAATGATCTTTTTTTTTTTATTTTCCCCTTTATCCTCTTTATGTGATTACTTGCACTGATAGATTTTCAAATATTTAATTTGCCATTTCCCCCCCCAGGAATAAATCTTTCTGTGTTATGATCTTTTATCATTTTATGTATTACTGGATTTTGTTTGCCAAAACGAGTTTCTTGGACTTTATAACCTAATTTTTAAAATGGGAGAAAGTTTGAATAGTAGCACAGAAATCAGACTGAAGCAACTAATAAAAACAAAAAAAAACATGAAGTAAGGGTAATGAATCAAGTGTAATCTTTAAACGGATTATTGAGACCTAAATTTCTGGCTAAATTTATTAAGAAAAAATGAAGAAGCCTCAAATAATATCAGAAATTTGAAAAGTGGTATCACTACATTAATAACAGACATGAAAAATCATGAGAGGCTATCAGAAACAAGGTTTAGCCATTAAGTGTGAACATTTATACAAAATGGTCTTATTTCTAGAGCCACAACTATTATTAAAAATAGCAGGAGCAGAAAAAAGAAACAAATACTGGACTGTTACATAAATTAAATCTGTAATTAAAAATAATTCCCTAAATAAAATATTTTAAAGCTTTCTATCTGAAATCAATAAGCAAAAAGTTCTGTATTGTTTTCAGTCCTAGCCAGTACCATAAGGCAAACAAAGAAATAAAAGATGTTATAATTATAAAAGAATTATTAATAGGAAACAGCCAAAAATTTAGAAAAAAATTATTGATAACCCATTAGATTTAATAAGCACACTTAGCAAGGACATTGCATAGAAGTACAATATGCCAAACAGTTGTATTTCCATTTCAATTAAATGACACTTAAACATTTAAAATTCATAACATTTATAAAATAAAAAGTTAATGACCACAGAAATCAAACTAAAGTTGTAGAAATTAAAATCATGTTTTATTTAGGAAGATTTAAAGAAATCAGGGGATCCTCTGCTCATGCAGTAGAAGCTAAGATCAATATTTTCGAAAGGTAAACTTTTTCTTATTTGATAATTATGAGAATATTGCTGTTTTCCACCATGAATGTAGTAAATCATGGTGATTTTGAATTTTTTTCTTTTGTATGGTTACTGAGTTTTGTATTGGGGATGCCAGTTCTCCCCAAGCCTAACTTGCATTCTCTTTCCTCTCCTAAATGCATTGGTTGATGGATATTCCTTTGACAGCCCCAAAGATTTTCATAGGAAAAAAAAAAAAAACTTAGAGCATAAAGAGTGGATTTATATATCAGGCTTTTTACAGATTCACAAACATAAGAATCTTGAATATCCAACTATTATTTATTAAATGGTAATATGTTCCCAGCACTGTGTTTAATTTATATTCGATCCACTTTTTATAGGCCAGCCCTGTCCAGTAGAATGTTCTGTGATGATTTTGTGCATGTTCAGTCCAGTATTCTAGTTTGATAGCTATTAGCCCCATGTGGTTCTTTTTTGTTTTCTTTTTCTTTTTTTTTTTCCCAGAGAGAGGGGGAGCACACCAGAGATGGGGGGAAGGGCAGAGAGAGAGGATGAAAAAGAATCTTAAGCAGGCTTCACTGCGGGGCTCAATCTCATGACCCTGGGATCATGACCTGAGCTAAATCAAGAGTCTGCTGCTGAACTGACAGAGCCAGCCAGGCGCCCCAAGCCCCATGTGGCTCTTGAGTACTTGAAATGTGGCTAGAATGACTGAGGGACTGAATTTAATTTTAAATTTAATTTAAATAGCTGTATAGGGCTAGTAGCTACTATCTTGGACAGTGAAGTTGTAAGTAGTATTTGACCATACCATCTCCTCACCCAGGAGGGAACAGAGATTTTCTAACCTGTCCAAGCCTATGCAGCTGGCATGGGGCAGCTGATTTCAGCCCCCCACCTGTGTGGCTCCTAATTCTGTTCATGTCCTACCACCTCGTAGTGAACTGTACCTTCCAGTTTTATAGTGAAAGTATTTCATATATGCTATTAGAAATGTCCTGTTTTTTTTTTCCTTTTAATTTTTATTTATTTATTTATTTTTTAATTTTTAAGCACTGCTGTTTTCATACAGTCTCTGAGAATACACATCTGATCATGTCTCTAGTATTTGGCTCAGCTAAGTGCTGTTTTTTTCAAAAACCCACTCAAGAACTCAGGACTGGGACCTGAGCACACAGCAGTCTTCAGGACAGTGCAGGAGCTCCTCACTGGTCAGGATTTGGATGTCCAAGTGGAATGAATGAAAACAATGGCTCCACTTGAGCAGGCTGCACTAAGCACTTGGGTCACAGAATGACAAGGGGGGAGGTGGTTTCTGGCACTGCAGGGCTGAGGCACAGTCTAAGCAGCATAACAAAAGCCCCTGACACAGGAGACTTGTTCAGAAATGGACTGTAGGGATGGATAGAAAAAATTCATGAGGCCCCACATACTTTTATTCCAAGTAGCTCAGGCCTGCTGGGCTCAGCCCCATGTACCGGATATGTCCATGTTTAAAAGACACATAATTGTCTCAAATTAATTTCCTTCAGCAAACACACCTGCTTCAGGTCCAACGTTTAGGTACTACTGTGGAGATGGGAATTAAAACAAGGGTCTAGAATCAGGCATCAAGGGTTCAAATCTGGAATACACAACTTTCTGAGGGATTCATCTTTGGCAAATAATTCACCTTTTTTTTTTTTTTTTACCTCATTTGGCAAGTGACAATAACAGCAATAATAATCTAAGCGATTAGCTCACAGGTTTGTTGTATTAAAGGAGATAATTCTTATAAAATGATTGGAGCAGTACCTGTTACAAGGGACAGTCTTTGAGATCTCCATAAATGTCTTTTGACTTTAAAATCAAAGAAATCAGAGAGGGAGACAAGTCATAAGAGAGTCTTAACTCTAGGAAATAAACTGATGGTTGCAGAAGGGGAGGTAGGTGGGGGGATGGGATAACTGGATCATGGGTGCTAAGGAGGGCACTTGGAATGAGCACTGGGTGTTATATGCAACTGATGAATTACTGAACTCTACCTCTGAAACTAATAACACATTATATGTTAATTAATTGATTTTAAATTTTTAAAAAATTAAAGAATCCTGCAGTTAAAGTCTCTAACCATGTCAATATGTTTTCTGCTATCTGGATACAGCAGTAGTATGTCTATAGGATCCTTGAAGTTTGGGCACATGAGATGTTAGTGAATGAATACTTATTTTCTCATACTGATAGGCAAACTGACTTTTATTTTTATTTTTTATTTATTTTTTAAAGATTTTATTTATTTATTCATGACAGACAGACAGAGAGAGAGAGAGAGGGGCAGAGGGAGAAGCAGGCTCCCAAGGAGCAGGGAGCCCCATGTGGTACCCGATCCCAGGACTCTGGGATCATGACCTGAGCTGAAGGCAGATGCTTAACCATCTGAACCACCCAGGTGCCCGGCAAACTGACTTTTATTTTGAAATTTACAGAGGCATCACCAAATTTTATACAATAATTATGTGCAGTATTTTTTATATCAATTATACTTCAATAAACTGAAAAAAAGTCAAGCTTTAAAAGTAGGTGAAATTTAAGAAAAAAATATTTTTTGAAAGTTCAGTTTTAGGTACCTTTGTGCAATATTTTTTTCTCCTCATCACTTATAATTGTCATGGGATTCTGAGTAGAACAGGATTCTGTTAGCTCATCCTGGGACTGGGTGGGCTGTTTTGAGAAATCCATGTCTAGTCATCATGAATGAAGAAATGGATAACAAGAAAGTTAATCAAAAATGCCTTTTTAATTCCATATTTCAATACTGATATTAAAAAAGGTGTAAATGCTCCTCAAGCAACTCAATTATGCTATCATAAAATTGCTATGATGATAAAATCACACTGAATTATCTATATCATAATCAAACACTGAAAATTTCAAGAAATTTTTGGATGCTTTATACAAGTACCAAGAATTCAGGTATGTGCATACTTTAGCATGGGTAACAGAATTTTGTTATTTTCATATTGATCTATTTTACAGATCTAAAACATACTTAAACTTCAATTTCTAGCCAGATTAGCTTATATAAGGCTAATCTTTCCAACTATAACAATAATAGGAACGGGACAAATACATGTAGTAAGTTCTTGAAGTACTTAGGAAATAGCTAATGTGGTTAAGTGTTTGAGGGACCAAACCCAAGACAGAACATTACATAACTTAAATAACCCATGACTTATGAAAGAAATCACAAAGAAAATTAGAAAATATTTTCTCTTGAACAATAATGAAATTATGGCACACTAAAATATTTAGGATGCACTTAAAACTATGCTTAGAGGCAAAATTTATAGCCTTAAATACATCAATAAGGAGAGAAGAGGCTTCATTTCCAGAAGTTTCAAAATAATTTTTAAAAAGGCAACAAAAAGAGATGGGGGGAGAACATGACATAGTAATGTTGGAGTCCTATTGCCTCCATCCATTTTAGGAAGAGGACATAATCACTATGCTGTGGATATACACTCAGACCTACAAACTGTGGCATAGGGATAAAACGACAGAATTCATCTAACTTTTGGCTTCTTGGAGGAGTGCTTTTTATTTTTTAAAATATAAAAATAAAAAATACTCATTGTTTCCCATGTTTTTTACTCTGTTCCTCTCCTCCTCCAAAACATTTAAGCAGTTTTAAAGAGAATTGTGAACAATCATAACTAACTGACCAGACAGTGTCATTTGTCTCCCACATACCACATAAGAAAGCACATTAATATTTCTGGCCACTAGGGAGCAGGGATGTGATTGATTAATAAGCTGAAAGGGGAAAAACTTGCAAGGTTTTAGAGATTTTGATACACAGTTAATATACTGACCAAATAGATGTTTACAAACACACTATATCCATCAAATTTAGCCTGTGAAAATTACACACCAGGCATTTATGACAATTAACAACATACTGGGTCTAAAGGATGCCTCAATTATTTTAAAGGATTGAAATAATTCAGAATATATTTCCTGACTCCAGAATAAATTTGAACCAGAAATCAATAATAAAATATAACTAGAAAATCATTTCTATACTGAGATATTAATAATTATATTTCCAAATAACCCAAAATTCAAAGAAAAAAATCACAAAGTAAATCAGAACATACTATGATTTGATTACTATGAAGGTGCCTATGTAAAAATTTGTTTTTGCTTCATGGAAATCAATGCTCCTTAGAGGGAATTGTATACCTTAAAAGGAATATACTGGAAAATGAACAAGTCTGGTTATTTCTGATACGATCACTCTCTTTGGGTAATTGCAATAAAATGATAGCAAATTTAACGAAAAAAATATAGATGAAGAAAATAACAAAAATGAGAACAGAAATTAATAAAACAAACATATAACAACAATAACCAGAAGTTGATTCTTTAATAGGATTAGTAATGTGGGGGCACCTGGGCGACTCAGTCAGTTAAGCCTCTACCTTTGGGTCAGTCATAATTCCAGGGTTTTGGGATCAAGACCCGCATCAGGCTCCCTGTTCATCAGAGTCTGTTTCTCCCACTCCCTCTGCCTGCCGCTCCCCCTGCTTTTGCTCTCTCTCTCTGTCAAATAAATAAAATCTAAAAAAAAAAAAAATTAATGTGGCTAAACCTCTGGTGTGCTTCACTGAAAACAAAAACAAAAAAAAAAGTGGGGGAATTACTCAACTAACCAATATCAAGAATGAAAAACAGTGATATTCTTACTGTTCATATATACCTTAAGGAGATTATAAAAAGATATCATGAACAACTTTCGATCATTAAGTATGACAATGTAGTTGAAATGGTAAACTTCCTAGAAAACACAGCTTATAAAAGTAAAGTCATGTAATTAAAAGCCCTCTTAGAAAACTCCAGGCCCAGATATATTCACAATAAATCCAATTAAATATGTAAGAAGAAACATTACAGACCCCTGTTGCTCATAAACTTTGATTCAAATTAATAGAAAATTAAAAATGAAGTCCAATGATCTATAAAACCATAATATATAACAGCAAAGAAGGGTTAATTCTTATGATTCAAGATAGCTATATTTGAAAGTCAATTTTCAAAAGTTCGTAGATACAGAGAGCAGGTTGGTGGTTGCTAGAGGCAGGGGGTGGGCAGTGGGCAAAGTGGGTGAAGGTGGTCAAAGGTACAAGCTCCCAGTTATAAAATAAATAAGTTCTGGGGATGTAATATACAATGTGGTGGTCATAGTTAATAATATTGCAATATTGTATTGTATATTTGAAAGTTGATAAGAGAGTAGATTCTAAAAGTTGATGAGAGAGTATATCTTAAAAGTTCTCATAATAAGAAAAAATATCATAACTATGTATGTTGATGGATGCTAACTAGACTTATCATGGTGATCGTTTTGCAACATAAACAAATATTGAAGCAGTATGTTATTCGCTGGAAATTAATGTAATGGTATATGTTAAGTGTATCTCAATAAAAAAAAAGAGCTGATTGGCGTACACATGCAGATGTTTCTCAGAACACGAACTGCAGGCTGCATTTAAAATAGTGTTATATCAGTGAAAGAAATGCACTGCTGTTCTGTAAAGCATGGAGAGAACTTTTCAAGAACAGCTGTAATCAAGATGTTTCTAAAATGCTGCATGTAAGCTGCTTTGAGAACAGCGTTATATTACTGCATGGAACTTATGCTCATTCTGTAATGCATGTAGATTAGTGCTAAGAGCTGTTGTAATTAAGACATTTCTAACAACACAATTGGCATGCTGCGTTTAGAACCCTGTTGTATTAGTAAATGTAAGTGACACCAAGTCTGAAAAGCATGTAGAGAAATGTTTGAGAACACTTGCAGTAAATATGTTTCAAGGAATGCTAAATGCAAACTGCATTTAGAACAGTATTATATCAGTGAATGAAACTTATATCCATTCTGTAATGCACAGAAATATTTAAGAACATCTGTAATAAAGATGTTTCTAAGAATGATTTAAAAATCGGTTAGTGCAAATAACTGCATTAGTACATTAAAGGAGAAAAATAAAATAAACTCCCCCAAGTCCATATTTTTCTGTTAAAAACAATATAATTTATGATAAAATTCTTAGGACACTAAGAATAGAAAGTAATTTATTTGAGTAGATAAATGTCATATTTAGTGTTTAAATGTACAAGGCTTTTCCTCTAAAACCAAGAACAAGGCCACAATGCCATCAACCAGCATTTATATTTATTTATATTTATATTATTTATTTATATATTTACTCAGGTCCTAGCTAATATAATGAGGCAAGTACAGAAATAAAATGTATTTTAATTGGAAATGAGTTATTAACAGGACAGTATAAAATTTAGAATACAGTTGAACTATTCAAATTAATGAAGGTAGCAAAGCCACTGGATAAAATGTCAGTATACAAAAATCAAGTATATCTTTACATTTCTATAATGAACAGTAGTAAATGAAATTTAAGAATTCATAAAATTAAAAGAGAATGGGGATATTTTAAATATTCTAGGAATAAATCCAAAGATATGTACATAGAAATCAAACTATGATTGAGAGAAATTTAGGAAGTCCTAAACAGAGAGATATTCCATGATAAAGGAACGGGAGAGTCAATATTTTAAGAAGGTTAATATTTAGAAATTTGATCTATGGATTAGTTAGAAACTCAGTCAAAATGCTTGTGTGTGTTTGTGTATAACTTGAAAGGGTCAATCTGAAATGCATATGCAAATGCTAATAACCAAATATAATCAGGTAACCTTGAAGGAGGGAGACAAAGTTGGAAGAATTACTTCTACCAGATATCAAAATGTATTTCAAGGCTACTGTAATTAACACAGTGGATATTGGTGCAATCATAGAAAATTGAATAGAGAGTTCAGAAATAGACCCCCACACAAGGGTATTTGATTCATAACAACTATGGCACTTCAGAATATTAAAGATAGTTTTCTCAATAAATGATGTTGAGTCAATCTGATAACTAACTTAAAAAAGAAATAGAAACATGATCTCTATCTCATAACATATATAAAATGTTACCTCAAGAGAAATTTAGACTGGGAATTTAAAACACTGAGGTTTGGGTGCCTGGGAGGCTCAGATGGTTAAGCGTCTGCCTTTGGCTAAGGTCATGATCCCAGGGTCCTGGGATCGAGTCCTGAGTTGGGCTCCCTGCTTCTTGGGAGTCTGCTTCTCCCTCTGCCTCTCTCTCTCTCTCTCTCTCTCTCTCTCTCTCTGTCTTTCATGAATAAATAAATATCTTATAAATAAATAAATAAATAAATAAATAAAACACTAAGGTTTTTAGAAGAAAACTAACATTTACCCAAGAAATAATAACAGAAATCTCACTTTCTGGCTTTAAATACAAGCGTGTATGCTATATGAGATTTTCATAGGCAGGGGTGGTAAGTACATACAAGGTGGAGCTGTGCTATTATGTGTGTTATGTGTATTCAGCATATGAATTTTGGGGAGACACAATTCAGTCTGTAGCATTCTACCCTTAGTCCCCCAAAGTCAGATTCTTACTGCATACAGAATACTTTCATTCCATCCCAACAGCTCCAGAGGTCTCATTCTAGCATCAACAAAGTCCAGTCTCATATGAATATAATCTAAATCAGGTATGGGTGAGACATTGAGGTAAATTTCCACTCTAGCTGTGAACCTATGAAAACAAAAATGTTATGTGCCTCCAAAATACAGTCAGGACAGGCATAAAATAAATATTCCCATTTGAAAAGGGAGAAATCAGAAGGAAGAAAGAGATTGTGTGTCCCAAGCAGGTCTAGAATCTAGTAATGAAAATACCATTAGATCTTTATGTTTTTATTTTATTTAAATTAAAGTTAGTTAACATAAAGTGTAGCATTGGTTTCACCCAGTGCTCATCCTAGCAAGTGCCCTCCATAATACCTGTCACCCATTTAGCCCATCCCCCACCCACTTCCTCTCCAGCAGCCCTCAGTTTTTTCCCTTTACTATAGAGTCTCTTATGTTTGCCTCCCTCTCTGTTTTTGTCTTATCACATTTTTCCTTGCCTTCCCCTATGTTCATATGTTTTGTTTCTTAAATTACACATTTGAGTAAAATCATATGATATTTATCTTTCTCTGACTGACTTATTTCTTTTAGCATAAGACACTCTAATTCCATCCACGTTGTTGCAAATGACAAGATTTTATTCTTTTTGATGGCTGAATAATATTCCATTATGTGTGTGTGTATACCACATCTTTATCCACTCATCGGTCAATGGACATTTAGGCTCTTTGCATAATTTGGCTATTGTTGATAGTGTTGCTATAAGCATTGTGGTGTGTGTGCCCCTTCAAATCAGCACTTTTGTGTCCTTTGGATAAACTCCATTAGATCTTAAGGCTCCAGAATAATCTGCTTTGGTTTGATTCAGATCTCCATCAAGCAAGAAGGAATCTTGCTGGCAAACTTGTTTGGGGCTTGAACTGTAACTCTTCCTCTAGTCTCCATCCTGCCAGACTACCCCTTCAGATTTGCCCACAATTGCCCAAGTGCCACTGGGGTGGCAGCATCACCTCTCCTGCTTTGCTGAGGTCCTGCCCCTTCAGTTCTCTGCAAAGGTCCTGTCCACAGGGTTCTGCTGATTGGGGTCCCACCCCTGGGGTATGCCAGCCATTGGGCCTAATGCAACTGAGGCAGTATCCCTAATGATCTCTGAATTGCCTTAACGATCATTCCTCCCCTTGCTTTAAGGATAAAGCACATTCACAAGCAAATAGCTCTACGGTCCCATCTTGTATAATCCAAGAAGTCTAACAGCCTTCCTTCATTCCATCCTGCTTTTTCTGTTTCCTTATGTTCATGGTGGCAGTGTCTCTCCTTTTGTAATCCCAACTCTATTCTAGACTTCTGCTGAGATGTCAGATTATGTAAATGAGTTGCACTCGTGATAATCTCTGCCAAATGGTTGTTCTGCTACACTCTATGTTCTCTTCAGAGCAAAGCTTTCTCAGTTTTTGCAATTTGAATATGCCGAAAAATTTCCAAATCTTCAAATTCTGGTTTCTTTCTGTGTAATAATTCCCTCTTCAAATCATCTCTCTCCCTTTGCATTTTTTGATAAGTATTCAGGAGGAACCGAGTCACTCTTTCAAAACTGTGCTTACAAATATCCTCAGCTAAAAAATCCAATTTCATTGCTTTCAAGTCCTACCTTCCATAAAACACTAGAACACAGTTCAGTCAAATCACTTTCTGCTTTATTACAAGGATTGCCTTTCTTTCAGTTTCCAATACCATGCTCCTCATCTGAGATCTCACCAGAATTGCCTTTAGCATCTGTATTTTTAGCATGTACCTAAAAATGCTTCCAGCCTCTACCCATTTACAAATCCACTTCCACAATTTTAATTGTTACAGTAGCATCTTCTTCTAAAGACCAAAATATGTATGATTCTTCTCATGCTGCCCTCATAAAATACCCTAGACAAGTTGCTTAACCAACAGACATTTATTTTCGCACAGTTCTAGAGGCTGAGGAGTCCAAGATCAGTGTGCAGCTGATTCAGTTTCTGGTGAGGCATTTGTATAGACAGCGACATTTTTGCTGTGTCCCCACACAACAGAGGAAGAGAGCAAGAGCTTCTGTCACTTTTCACTGTTGTATAGCATTCCATTGTACTGATACATCACATTTTAAAATAATTCAAACTACTGTTGTTGGATGTTTGGATTTTTTTCAGTTTTCTTATGATTACAAAAAAGATTTATGAACACTTCTAATGATACATTTTAATTTGATGTGTACATACTTATGTTGGTTATATAATGTGTCTGGAATGCAGGGGTCATAACAAATGTATACAGTAAACATTGACAGTTTTTTTTTCTCTTTTCAAGTTTTTGCTTAAATTCTAGTTAGTTAACATATGTGTTAAATTGGTTTCAGGTGTAGAATTTAGTGATTCATCACTTACATATAACACCCAGTTCTCATCACAAGTGCCCTCTTTAATACTCACCACCCATTTAGCGCATCCCCCACCAACCTCCTCCATCAACCCCCAGTTTGTTTTCTATCATTAAAAGTCTCTTATGGTTTTCTTCCCTCTCTCGTCTTTTTTTCCCTTCCCTTATATTCACCTGTTTTGTTTCTTAAATTCCACATGTGAGGGAAATCATATGGTATTTGTCTTTCTCTGACTGACTTATTGGGCTTAGCATAATACACTCTAGCTCCATCTATGTCACTGCAAATGGCAAGATTTCATTTTTGATGGCTGAGTAATATTCCACTGTATAAAATATTATATATAATATTTCATATGTATGGATATATATGGTATATATCTCACGTCTTCTTTATCCATTCATCAGTTGATGGGCATTTGGACTCTTTCCATAGTTTGGCAACTTTGATAATGCTGTGTATAAACATTGGGGTGAATGTCCCACTTTGAATGTGTATTTTTATATCCTTTGGGTAAATACCTAGTAGTGCAATTGCTGGATCATAGGGAAGTTCTATTTTTAACTTTCAAAGGAAACTCCATGTAGTTTCCCAGAGTGGCTGTACCAGTTTGCATTCCCACCAACAGTATTGTAAAGGGATTCCCCTTTCTCCACATCCTCATGAACACCTCTTGTTTTCTGTGTTCTTAATTTTACCCATTCTAACAGGTGTGAGGAGGTATCTCATCATGATTGATTTGTATTTCCCTGATGAAGATGTTGAGCATCTTTTCATGTGTCTTTTAGCCATCTGTACACCTTCTTTAGAAAAATGTCTGTTCATGTCTTCTGCCTATTTTCAACTGGATTATTTATTTTTGGGGTGTTGAGTTTGATAAGTTCTTTATAGATTTTGGATACTAATCCTTTATCAGATATATCATTTGCAAATCTCTTTTCCCATTCCATACATTGCCTTCTAGTTTTGTTGCTTGTTTCCTTTACTGTGCAGAAGCTTTTAATCTTGAATTCCCAATAGCTCATATTTGCCTTTGTTTCCCTTGCCTAAGGAGATGTGTCTAGTAAGAAGTTGCTGTGATCAAGGTCAAAGAGGTTGCTACCTGTGTTATCCTCTAGGATTTTGATTGGTTTCTGTCTCTCATTTAAGTCATTCATCCATTTTGAATTTATTTTTGTATATGTTGTAAGAAAGCAGTCCAGTTTCATTCTTTTGCATGTTGCCATCTAGTTTTCCCAACACCATTTGTTGAAGAGGCTGTCTTTTTACCATTGGATATTCTTTCCTTCTTTGTTGAAGAGTAGTGTACTATAGAATTGTAGGTCCATTTATGGGCTTTCTATTCTGTTCCATTGATCTATATGTCTGTTTTTGTGCCAGTACCATACCGTCTTGATGATTACAGATGTGTAATATAGCTTGAAGTCCAGAATTGTGATGCATACAGCATTGCTTTTCTTTTTCAGGATTGCTTTGGTTATTCAGGGTCTTTTATGATTCCATACAAATTTTAGGATTGCTTTTTTCTAGGTCTGTGAAAAATGCTGGTGGTATTTTGATAGGGATTGCATTAAATGTGTAGATTGTTTTGGGTAGCATAGACATTTTATTTTTTTATTTTTTAATTATTTATTTATTTATTTATTTGACAGAGAGAGAGAGAGAGAGCACAAGGAGAGGGAACAGCAGAGGGAGAGGGAGAAGCAGGCATCCCGCTGAGCAGGGAGCCCGATTCGGGGTTTGATCCCAGGACCCTGGGATCATGACCTGAGCCAAAGGCAGCTGCTTAACCGACTGAGCCACCGAGGCACCCTTAGCGTAGACATTTTAACAATGTTTGTTCTTCCAATCCATGAGCATGGAATTTTTTTCCCCATTTCTTTATGCCCTCTTCAATTTCTTTCATAAGGGTTCTATAGTTTTCAGACAACAGATCTTTTACCTCTATGGTTAGGTTTATTTCCAGGTATCATATAGTTTTTGGCATAATTGTAAATGGGATCAATTCCTTGATTTCCTTTCCTGCTGCTTCATTATTGATGTATAGAAATGGAACAGATTTCTGTACATTGATTTTATATCCTGCAACTTTGCTGAATTCATGTATGAGTTCTAGTGATTGTTTGGTGGAGTCTTTTGGGTTTTCTACAAAGAGTATCATGTTGTCTGCAGTGAAGTTTTGACTTCTTCCTTGCTGATTTGGATGCCTTCTATTTCTTTTTGTTGTCTGATTGCTGAGGCTAGGACTTCCAGTACTATGTTAAATAACAATGGTGAGGGTGCCTGGGTGGCTCAGTCGGTTAAGCGACTGCCTTCGGCTCAGGTCATGATCCTGGGGTCCCAGGATCGAGTCCCGCATCGGGCTCCCTGCTCAGCAAGGAGCCTGCTTCTCCCTCTAGCCCTCCCCCCTCTCATGTATTCTCTCTCTCTCTCTCTCATTCTCACTCTCTCAAAATAAACAAATCTTTAAAAAAAAATAACAATGGTGAAAGTGGACATCCCTGTTTTATTCCTGACCATAGAAGAAAATTTCTGGTTTTTTTTTTTTTTTTCACCATTGAAAATGATATTAGCTGTGGGTCTTTCATAGATGGCCTTTATTATTACTTTTTAAATTTTATTTTATTATGTTATGTTAGTCCCATACAATACATCATTGGTTTCTGATGTAGTGATCTACACTTCATTGTTTTCGTATAACATCCAGTGCTCCAAGCAGTATGTGCCCTCCTTAATACCCATCACCAGGCTAACCCATCCCCCGCCCCCTCCCCCTCTAAAACCCTCAGTTTGTTTCTGAGAGTCCATAGTCTCTCATGGTTCATCTCTCCCTCCGATTTCCCCCCCTTCACTTTTCCTTTCCTTCTCCTAATGACCTTTATTATCTTGAGGTATGTTCCCTCTATCCCTACTTTGTTGAGGGTTTTTTATCAAAAATGGAATCTGTATTTTGTCAAATGCTTCTTCTGCATCTATTGAGAGGATCATATGGTTCTTATCCTTTCTTTTATTAATGTGGTGTATCTTGTTGATTCATTTGCAAATATTGAACCACCCTTACAGCTCAGGAATAAATCCCACTTGATCATGGTGAATAATTCCTTTATGTACCGTTAAATTCAAGTTGCTAGTATCTTGTTGAGAATTTTTGCATCCATGTTCACCTGGGATATTGTCCTATAGTTCTTTTTAGTGGGCTCATTTTCTTGTTTTGAAACCAGGATAATGCTGGCCTCATAGAAGGAGTTTGGAAGTTTTCTTTCCATTTCTATTTTTTGGAGTTGCTGGAGAAGAATAGGTATTAACTCTTCTTAAATGTCTAGTAAAATTCCCCTGGGAAGCCATCTGGCCCTGGACTTTTGTTTGTTGGGAGATTTTTGACTCCTGATTCAATTTCTTTACTGGTTATGGGTCTGTCCAAACTTTCTTCCTGCTCCAGGTTTGGTAGTTTCTGTGTTTCTAGGAATTCATCCATTTCTTCTAGATTGCCCAATTTGTTGGCATATGGTTTTTCATAATATTCTCTTATAATTGTATTTCTGTGGTGTTGGGTGTTATTTCTCCTCTCTCGTTTGTGATTTTATTTATTTGGGTCCTTTTTATTTTCTTTTTGATAAATCTGGATAGGGGCTTACCAATTTTATTAATTTTTTCAAAGAAATAGATCCTGGTTTCATTGATCTAGTCTATAGTTTTCTTAGTTTCTATATCTTTTATTTCTGCTCGAATCTTTATTATTTCCCTTCTTCTGCTGGCTTTAGGCTTTATTTGCTGGTCCTTCTCTAGCTCCTTTAGGTGTAAGGTTAGGTAGTGTATTTAAGATTTTTCTTGCTTCTTGATGTAGGTCTGTATTGCAATATACTTCCCTCTTAGGACTGCCTTTCCTGAATCCCAAAGGTTTTGGACTCTTGTGTCTTCATTTTCATGTTTTCCCACGTGTTTTTTTTTTTTTAATTTCTTGTTTAACCCACTCATTCTTTATTAAGAAGTTACTTTATCTTCATGTATTTGTGGTCTTTCCAAATTTTTTCTTGTGGTTGACTTCAAGTTTCATGGTGTTGTGGTCAGAAAATATGTATGGTATGATCTTAATCTTTTTGTATTCGTTGAGGCCTGATTTGTGACCAATATGTAATCCTTTCTGGAGAATGTTCCATGTGCGCTTGAAAAGAATGCATATTCTGGTGCTTTAGGATGAAATGTTCTGAATATATCTGTGAAGTCCATCTAGTCCAGTGTGGCATTCAAAGCCATTGTTTCCTTGTTGATTTTCTGCTTAAATGATCTGTCCATTGCTCTAAGTGGGGTGTTAAATTCCCCAACTATTATGGTATTATTACCAATCAGTTCCTTTAGTTTTTTATTAATTGTTTCATTTATTTGGGTGCTCCCAAGTTGGGGGCATAAATAATTACAATTGTTAGATCTTCTTGTTGGATTGTCCCCTCTATTATGATAAAGTGCCCTTTTAAATCTCTTCTTACAGTCTTTGGTTTAAAATCTAGTTTTTCTGGGGCGCCTGGGTGGCTCAGTCATTTAAGCATCCAACTCATGGTTTGTTTTCAGGTCATGATCTTGGGTCATGACATCAGGCCTTGCGTTGGGCTCTGCAATTAGAGTGGAGTCTGTTTGTTCCTCTCCATCTGCTCCTCCGCCTACACTTTCTTTCTCTCTCAAATAAATTAAATATTTAAGTAAAATAATGTCTAGTTTTTCTGATATAGATACAGCTACTCCACTTTCTTTTGGTGTCCCTTTTCATGATTATTGTTTCTCCATTGCCTCACTTTCAATCTGCAGGTGACTTTAGGTCTTAAATGAGTTTTTCAAAGGAAGAATATAAATAGGTCTTGTTTTTTGTTTGTTTTGTTTTTTATCCATTCTGACCTCCTATAACTTTTTTTAAAAGATTTTATTTATTTATTCATGAAAGACAGAGAGAGAGAGAGCGAGGCAGAGGGAGAAGCAGGCTCCCAAGGAGCAGGGAGCCCGATGCGGGACTGGATCCCAGGACCCTGGGATCATGACCTGAGCCGAAGGCAGACACTTAACCATCTGAGCCACCCAGGCGCCCTGTAACTTTTGATTGTAGCATTTAGTCCATTTACATTCAGAGTAATTATTGATAGATATATATATAGTGCCATTTTATTATTTGGGTTGTTTGTTGTTGTTTCTGGAGATTTTCTCTGTTCCTTTCTAGTCTTTGTCACTTTTGGTCTTAACTTCCCACTCAAAGCGTCCCCTCTGATATTTCTTGCAGGGCTGGTTTAGTGGTCATGAACTCCTTTAGTTTTTGTTTGTCTGGGAAACTCTTTATCTCTCCTTCTATTATGAATGACAGCATTGCTGGATGAAGTATTTGTGGCTGGAGATTTTCCCCATTCAGCATTTTAAATCATGCCATTCCTTTATGGCTTGCCATGTTTTTGTGAAGAGATGTGCAGCTAGCTTTATGGGTCTTCCCTTGTAAGTTAGGGACTTTTTGTCTTGCTGATTTTAGGATTTTTTCTTTATCACTATATTTTGCAAATTTAACTACCATATGTCTTTTTTTATTATGTTCAGTAGCCAGCATGTATTATGTCATACGTTTTTGTTGTAGTGTTCAACGATTCATTAGTTGCATATAACATGCAGTGCTCCATATGTCTTGGTGTTGGCCTGCTTTTGTTGATTTCAGTGGATGTTCTCTGCTTCCTGGATCTGGCTGGCTGTTTCCTTCCCCAGATTAGGAAAGTTTTCAGCTATAATTTCATCAAATAAACATTCTGCCCTCTTTTCTCTTACTTTTTCTTCTGGGACTCCTATGATACAAATCAGGTGCACACCCTCTTCCACAGATCCCAGATCATGCTGGGTGCCGCTCTGGCATCCCCTCCTGGCCCACACCACCCTCAGAGTTGTCCCTGTCATGGGCACAAGCCGTTCTATATCTCCCCAAGATGTTAGACAGCCCACACCTTCTAGTCCTTTTCAGGGTGGTCAGGCAAAGGACGATCTCCCTACCAGCTCGACTGGTAGTTTATGGTGCCCAGAACTGAAAATCCCCTCTGGGCTCGCTGTTTTTGATGTAGCAATAGCCAAACTGTAGAAGGAGCCGAGATGTCCTTCAACAGATGAATGGATAAAGAAGATGTGGTCCATATCTACAATGGAATATTACTCAGCCATCAGAAAGGATGAATACCCACCATTTGCATTGACATGGATGGTCAGCTTGTTAGATGAGGAACTGAAGCCTTGCAGAACTCTATGGTCAGTTGATGTGCTGTGTGCAGGGGTTTCTGCTGGTCTAAGGAGGAAGCCCAGTGTGCCAGTAGGGAGGCACACTTGCCCAAGAAAAACAGGGAGTGGGACTTGGTGTAAGCAGGTTAGGCAGGCAGTGTTGGCACTAAGCTGTTTACTGATGTTGGTTTATGCTGAAGGATGGGGGAGGGAAATGGTGTCAGCCAGATCATTTGTACTTGGAGAGGGGACTCTGGGGGCTTGCTACTTTGAGGGAAGCACTCCTGGAAGAGTGTAGAATTTCCCCTTGTGCCTCCCAGTCATTTTTCAGATTGCTGTTTTCACTCTGTCTGTCTCCAAGTTTTTTGCCTGCCTGGGGTAGCATAGTGCACTTTGGCCTTTATCCAGCCAAGCATGCTGAATTTTAAAACTCTAAACTTTAGGGACGTGGTGTGGTGGGGACCTGCACTTGTTTTCTGGGGGAGGGTCTCACCATGCTGGAACTACTGCAGATTTGACCAAGAAGGGCAGTTGCACCAGAGTACAGGGGCATGGGATTTGGAGCAAAGCAGGCTAAAAAGCCAGTGAATGATTCAGCCACCCTCAGCAGATGTCTCCGTGCCTGTGCTGAAGGGTGAGTAAGGGAAATGGCATGCACCAGCTCTTTTTTGTCCCCAGAGAGGTGACTCTGAGAATGCCACCTCTCACAGGTTCCCTCCAAGAAAAGTGAATAGTCTCTCCCCATGTGCCTTAGGGAATCCTCAGTTGGTACTGTCTGTCAGGGTTGCTTGTGTGCCTTCTTTCCAGGAGTAGGGCATCAAATCTTTATCCCAGCCAAACCTGCCAACCTCTAAAAGTCCAGTCTTTGAGCCCCATTGGTTGCAAAAACTCACAATCAGCCCCTCTCATTTTCCCAGCCAATAGTTTTGGAGAAGTGTTCTCCTTGTGCATATCCCTGTGCATTCCACTCTCTCTCACCTTTACCTGCCCACCAGAGCTCCCTTCCTTCTGCAGCACCAGTGATCCATTCCTCCCCCAAATCACATCTCTGCATTTCCTAACCTCTTGATCTGGCCTCTTCTCTCCCTCTAGTTGTGCAGTTTGTTCTGTCAGTCCTCAGGTCAATTTATGGGGTATTCAGAATGCTTTGATAGTTATCTAGCTGTGCTTAAGGGACAAGGCAAGCCTAGGGTCCTACTATGTTAGCTTCCCCGTAATTCATTTTTTTTTTAAATGTTGTGTGCCACTTAATGAACTGTCATCAGATATGTAATCAGGGCCATTTTAATTATTTTGTCATTCACAGACTTTTTTGTTGTTGTTCACTCAGATGCTTTCCTGAAAGCTTTCACAATCAACTACAGTCCAAAAGTGCCTCTTCTTCAATGAAATTGATGGGAAAGACTTTGACAAGTACTCTGGAGTACAGGTTTTTAATAACTTAGAAACCATACCACTGAACTGGGTAAGAATTTCCAGAATCCTAATGGATAGATTAATACCATTGCCAACTCAAGATCAATCAGACCAAGAATTAATTACATGAGATTAAATGAGCTGATGAGAATGATCATTAAGAGTTAAGCTAATCTACCCTGTGATATTGCTGCCTTGGCATTAGTTCGGTCTGGCCGCATGTCTGCAAGGACTTCAGACTGACACTGGCCTCTCCTGGGATAATAGCCTGCAGAGTCACAAATAAATGTAAGGTCCTGATATGACTTCTCCAAAGTCTTTGTGATAAGAATTATTCCACACCTCTCAGGGTCTTCTCCTTTGTGTGCCCGTTAGATGAGACCTCTATGAAGTTGACCAAAACCCCACTATTTTTGAACTGACAAATTTAGCCTTAGCCTAAGAACGCCAAATTCCTCTACCCACAAACCCTAATAAAAACATGAGCCCCAGGTTCTGCCTCTCTTTGTCTGCAGCCTGCTTTGATCTTCTAGTGTGGCCCTGGGAGTTATGCTGTGTACTTCCTCTGGGACTTGTAAGTAACACACTTCTATTTCAATCTCCTATGGTCCTTTGCTGAGCCACAGCTCACCATCAAATATGTGGTGGCTTTACCAAATAAATATTAATTTAACAAAATCACAAATTATGTCAGGAACATGGTGGATTGAGTCATGCTTGCTGTCAACCATGAGAAATACCTTTTTAGCTACAAATGGATTACAGACTGGCTCTCACAGGTGGGTAATTCTGTCTGGGAGGGGTCCACTCCCTGCTGCCATTCAGTTACACTGTTTTGTGCTACTGCATACTGCCTGTGCAGAGTGCTGCCACAGCTTTCCATCCCAAGGTGCAAGCTCTGAAAAAAGCAACCAGACTCCTCCTGAACCTTGGAGCATTGTTCTTTGGGGCTGGTTTGAGGTTCTGAAGATATGTCCTCCAATTGTTAACACCCAAGGAGTGTGAATTTTCCCAGTAGGTGTTAGACTTCCAGTGCGTTTCCAACTCTAAGCATGGACCGAGCTGCTAACTATTAGGTGAACTGTCTTAAGATTTTCACAGAGTTCCATGGTGTTAGTTAAGGGCCTGGACAAATGAGTGTCAATCCCTGTCCAAGTGGGAGTTCCATATAAAGGTGCAGGAAAGTTGCCATGGAAATTGGGGAAAGAAACTCTCTATCCCTGACTGCTGTATTTTCAGGAGGCACCAGGACTCTGAGTCCTAGCCAGTATGATTGGGACACCCTCACTTGAGGAGTCATGGTTCCTGGGAAAGACAAATGCAATCAAGGCCTGCGGACTCTCTGTTGCTGAATATCATGCTGTTCTCACACTTTATCCCCATCCCTGACATTTCTGGATCTATTATACCCAGTAATTCCAGATAACACTCTAAGTTCCCAAAGGAAACCACCTAAGTGTACAAGACAGAAGGTAAGACCATAAAGAGAGAACAAAATAAGCTGAGTGTGTCTGTCAGCATCATATTTCTAAAATAAGTACCTGTGGTTGTAGCCCCCTTGGCCATCTCTTTTCCTGTCATAGGTAATGGATGCCGAGACCCATAACACACCTGGTGGAATAAACCCCAATACTCAGTCTTTCTTTTTTTGAAGTAAAAATATTTACTTTTTTTTTAATTATGTTCAGGTAGCCACTATATAGTACATAATTAGTTTTTGATGTACTGTTCAATGATTCATTAGTTAAGTGTAACAGCCAGTGCTCATCACAACATGTGCCCTCCTCAATACCTATCACCCAGGTACCCTATCCCCCAACCCCTCCCTTCTGAAACCCTCAGTTTGTTTCCTGGAGTCCAGAGTCTCTCATGGTTTGTCTCCCCCTCCAATTTCCACCCCCCTTCAGATTTCCCTTCCTTCCCCTGTGGTCCTCTGTGTTATTGCTTATATGAGTGAAACCATATGATAATTGTCTTTCTCTGCTTGACTTATTTCACTTAGCATAATCCCCTCCAGTTCCATCCATGTCAGTGCAAATGGTGGGTATTTATTGTTTCTGATGGCTGAATAATATTCCATTGCATATATGGACCACATCTTCTTTATCCATTCATCTGTTGAAGGGCATCTCGGCTCCTTCCAGTTTGGCTATTGTGGGCATACCTGGCCTTTCTTATGAGAGCTGCCAAATAGGAACCTATCCAACTGACTACTTCAGTGAAAACAGCAAATACACCACAATAACTGCCAAAATAGGTACAGGGAGCCACCAGTCCATAGTGAGAGATATGAATGAGAATGGGGTCATTAGTCCCACCATCACATCCTTTCATAGCTGCATCTGACTAGTCTTAAAACTGGCCACCAATTAATGGAGATGAACAATTGACTATCAAAATTTGAATGCCATCAAAGCTCCCATTCCCAGTATTCTAGGGATGATAGAAGACATTCAAAAATCTCAGGGCCTCTACTCTGCTGTCCTAGATCTAGTCAATGTGTTTTACTTACAACCTCAATTTGTTTTTAGTTTCAAGAGCACGCAGTATATCTTTAGTTTGGCTGCCCATGGATTTTCTAAAGAGCCCTGCCATTGCACATAATTTGTGCAGACAAGATCTAAATTTACTCAAATTAGCTTGCTGCCACCTTTGACATTATATAGATGGCATTCTACCATGGGGGCCTTCTGAAGATGCCATTCAGGAAGATTTACACCTAGTGACAAATTATTACCCTAAATAAGATACAAAGAGCAGCGACTTCTGTCAAATTTTTGGCATAGTATGGTCAGCTAAGGGCCAAGAAATTACTTTTCATATAAGACATCAAGTCCTCACAAACAAGTTTCCCACTACACTACAGCAAGTACAGCACATATTAGGTCTCTTTAACTTTTGGAGGAAACACATTCTAAACTTTTTTATTCTACTTAAGCCTACTTATGGTTTTACACAAGTCAGTGTCTTTGAGGAGAACCTTGACCAACTGCTTTATGGCTGGCCCCAGTGAGCCATACAGCAGCCCCTGCCCTTAGTCCTCTGGGCTCAGATTTCTGAGTTGAATCAGTAGATACTTCTGATTATGCCTCATAGATTCTTCAGACTAAGCTCTCCTCCTCTTGGCTGCCCATGGCATTCTGAACAAACTGTCTTCTCCAAAAAGCAGTCTGGTACCTACCACTAGAATGCCAAATTTTGGCAGCTGTTAGGCCTCTTTTAGAAAAAGAGATATTAGTGGGCTCACAGCCTGTGCTGCTTTGCACACAAGTCTCCATTGTGCTTTGGCTCAAGGATTCAACCCAGCAGAAGCCTGGCACAGCCACTGAGCCTTCGCTGTTAAAATGGGAATGATATCTTCAGGAAAGTGCTGGACCTGAAGTCAAGGGCCTTTCAGATTATAGGAGGATGTGGCTTCTCCCATGCTCGGCCCCTTGTCCACTGACCCAGAGGTGCAGCTAATGGTGCCCCCACTGCTGGCCCCTCAGCTGTTCAAGCAGGCGGGGGAGGGGCTTGGTATCAACTGTCTGACATGGAAAGAGTTGTTCTTGTTGGATGGAAGTACCACCACCTTACGCAGTGCAGCCCTGCTGGAAAGCCATAGCATAGCATCCTGCTAGGGGCCCATCACTAGCTAAGTAGGGCTCTCCTGGCGCTGTCCAACTAGGAGAATTTGTGGCAATGTGACTGTCTCTACAAAAGGCCATAACAAGAGACTCCTGAGGACAAACATTTTTACTGACTTCTGGGCAGTAGCCAATGGCTCACAGTCTGGTTGGAACAATGACAAAAGAAAGCCTTTCTGGGGTGCCTTCATTTGGAAAAAAGGATCCAACTCACACATGCCAATTGTGGTCATTTATGTCTCTGCATACATATGTCAACAAATACCAGAAGCACATTATAACATTGCTGACTGCATATTCAAATTACATGCCTGTTCCAAGACCCCACCTCTCAGAGTGCTAGACACAACTACTCCTCCAGAGATGCCATAACCACTAGCAGAATGGGCCCATATCAGGCCATAGGGGAACAAGAGGACACAATGATAGGACATACAGGTGTGAACTTCCCTACCCTGGCTGCAGCCAGGGCTGTTTTAGGTCATTACTCCCTTTGTTCTCAAACAAAACTCTGGGAGCGCCTGGGTGGCTCAGATGGTTAAGCGTCTGCCTTCAGCTCAGGTCATGATCCCAGAGTCCTGGGATCGAGTCCCGCCCTGCTCCTTGGGAACCTGCTTCTCTCTCTCTCTCTCTCTCTCTCTCTCTCTGTCTTTCATGAATATCTTAAAAAAAAAAAAAAAAAAAAAAACTCTGGAAGGCTCCCAGTTCGGAGATATGTGCCTCAGGGCAACAGACCCTAGTCTATATGGCACATTGATTTCATCGGGCCACTGCTGCCCTCTGCTGGACTTAGTGGGTATGCAACCACTATCATCATCACTGTTGACTGGACTCCAGCTGGCTGCTCTTTGCAGAAAGAAACCCTGTTTCTCATCATGTAATCTTCTTAACTAGACATGTGCTAATCTCCATTGGCCCACCAGGTATTATAGATTCAGATCAAGGTACCCATTTCACTTCCCAAGCTGTTTGGCCATGAGCTCTAGACCATGGAAACTTGTAGAGTTTCCACCTAACTTATCAGCCCCAAGCAGCTGGACTTTGAGAAGGCACAATGGCCTACTCAAAGATGTGTTCCTCAAACTTTTAAACAATAAGTGGTCCTCAAATGGACAAAAATTTTATCCCAAGCTCTAATACTGCTAAACTCCCAGCCCTCAGGTCTCCAAATCCTCACACAAACTACCAGTTTTCTCCAAATAATTCCCTAGTGGTACTTATAGTGAAGCCCCACTCCTTTGACCTTAAAAAGGATGCAATTCACATCTGCTCATGAAGTGGATTTTTTTCCCTTATCATTTTGATTTTAATTTTTTATTTAAATTCAATTTAATTAACAATTAACATATACTGTATTATTAGTTTCAGAGTAGAATTTAGTGATTCTTCAGTTGCATATAACACCCAGTGCTCATTACATCAAGTGCCCTCTTTATGCTCATCACCCAGTTACCCCATCCCCCACCCACCTCCCCTCCAGCGACGCTGTTTGTTTCCTAGAGTTCATCATCTCTTATGGTTTGCCTCCCTCTCTTTTTCCTCTTATTTTATTTTTCCTTCCTTTCCCCTATGTTCATCTGTTTTGTTTCTTAAATTCCACATATGAGTGAGAGCATATGGTATTTGTCTTTCTCTGACTGACTTATTTCACTTAGCATAATACCCTCTAGTTTCATCCATGTTGTTGCCAATGGCAAAATTTCATTCATTTTGATGGCTGAGTAATAGTCCCTTGTATGTATATACTACATCTTCTTTATCCATTCATCTGTTGATGGACATCTGGGCTCTTTCCACAGTTTGGCTATTGTGGGCACTGCTTCTATAAACATTGGGATGCATGTGCCCCTTTGAATCACTGTTTGTATCCTTGGACAAATACCTAGTAGTGCAATTGCTGGGTTGTAGGGTAGCTCTGTTTTCAACTTTTTAAAAAAAATTTTATTGTTATGTTAATCACCATACATTACATCATTAGTTTTTTATTATTTTCAACTTTTTGAGGAACCTCCATACTGCGGCCACTCTGGAAAACAGTATGGACTTTTTTTTTTTATCATCTCAATATCTTCTATATGTTGGGGACCCAATCAAGGGCAGATTGTGCAATATGATCTTCTTATAATAGAGAGACCAAGAAACAAATCCCTACAAAATTGCTTAGAGATCATGATTATACAGGTTTCCTCAGCCCATATATGATGGCTCAGTACCAGCAGTGAAGCTAAGGCCACCAACTCTGCCTCTTATCTTATTTATCTGGGCCATAAATTCTGGTTAATTAAACCAAATTTGTCAAAAGTTTTACAGGAGATTTAAATTATAGCTTCAGGAACAATAAAAAAAATTTTTAAAAAATTATAGCTTCAGGACCCACTAATGGAACTGTGTGGATCTCAGAGAGAGGAAAAGAGACCCTCTACATAGTGGGTGCCAGTCACATTAGGAAAGGAAATCCACAAAGGAACCCTGGAATCCACAATCAGAGGAGGAGGTCCAGGTCTCTAGCTACCTTAGAGAAGGAAGTAAAGGATCTCTTGATCCAAAACAACCAGAATCTGCCTTTGTTCATCATCCAGATTGTTTGCCCCAAAAAGGACCCTGCAAGGTAGTCAAATTCATGTACCTATTTTGTTGTGGCAGCTACTCTTACAGTGGAAAGCTTGGATAATAGGATTGCTAGTGGACCCCTTGGACCTAATCTTGTCCTGGGAGATGTGCTGGAATAAAATCAGCCAGGTGCACTTCTGCGCCACAGGATGGCTAAGTACCAGGTGCTGGCAGACTCTGTTAGGTGCTCACCTCCCTTTACATTAAATGGTTCCAATGGAAGCAATGCTTAAATGAGTGACTCCCTCCTTATTCTACACCTGAAATTGTATCCTGAGAGAATAATGTTACCAAATCATTGCCGTATGGCTGGCAGACTTGTGCTCTAAGGATTGTACTTTACTTTAATGGGGTAATCTCTGATTGTAAAACTGCCATCCACAAAATGTCTCTACAATTAGCCATCAATGTGCTTACAATCTATATGCATTATGGATGGGGTCACAAGCAGCTGCTCCTTTGCAAGGTGCACCTCTAATGATCTGATGGAGCTCACTGAGATCTGCTCAACTGGCTATAGACCCCATACTTGCAGTTCCATTCTGAGCCAGGCTTCTAGCAAATATATTTAGAATTTAACAGTGATCAAGAATTTAACACTGATCAGTCACTCCTACCCTTTGTAAATCTCCATTGGGAAGTCCACCTTCCATCAGGCTGGGCTCTCTCACCCCCAAGCACAGTAACTCTTCAGACAATGTTGCCCCCACTCAAGTAAGTGACAAAAGACAATATACCCCAACCTCACTGGACATTGGAATTCCCTCCCCCCATATTCTTCTGTACCAGGAAGGAAATGACTGTCAACTTCAAGACCAAATTGCAAAAATGCCTCCATTTGATCAACTTTGGCAACACTATAGAGTCCTATTTATCTAAAATAGCTATCTGCTTGTTGCATGAAACCTACCTCTATCAAAATGATTGCTAAACTGTGAATAATTTCCCAGATGACCGCTGGTCATCACCAGATATCATTTCACCTTTATGACAAGATGAACAATGTATTCTAACCTACACTAGCCACGGTAAGATACTTCCTTGTAACATCCTTAGCTTGACCTTCCTACACCTTACGGTCAGGGACTTCTTGCTACTGTGCTTGCTGTTCAGAGTACTAGATTACAGCTTTTGCTTTCTGCCCCATGCATCCATGACAGACAGGAAATCATTATTTCCACCACTGCCAGTACCACCTTCATACCCCAAAGTGCCACTTCCACTCCTCTCCACATCTTATCCATAAGTCTTTCCTTGTTGTACATCATGACCCTGCCCCAAACCACAGCTAACTAGGCCAGATTGACATAGAAAATATATTTATACAAACCTGTGAGACAGCAGCATAGACCTTGCCAGTAAAACCATGTCGGATCTGTCCCCATGCAGGGCTGACCTACAGCCCCACGTCACTGTCTGTCCTGCTGTTCTTCTTAGTGGCCAGACTTTGTACTAATTCCCTCCAAAGCACCTCAAGCCTCCTTTAGACTAGACCAAATCCCTAATCTACACCTCATATAGGGCACCCTGTGGGTAAGCACAAAATTAACCACCCAGGGAGTAACTTTCTACCACCTATACTTGAATACAAAGATTGGACCTCACCCTATACACTCACTGACCCTTAATGGTAAATAATGCTTCATCTGGACTCTATTGGGGACCTGACTTAAGGGTGCAAGAGCCACATGACCCACCCCCATTCACAAGCTGTCCACAGAGATGCCACACATTACCCTCCTGTCACCTCACCCTGGAGATATTTCATGCTATTCAAAAAGCAATTTTTCAAATCCTTATGCTATTGGCACTGGCCATCATCACTGGACTGGCAGGTATAGGAACAAGTGCTACCACCCTAGCCCAACACGATCAAATATTAAAAGCCATTCAGAAATTATCAGCCACTCTAACCAACCACACGCAGACACTGCACTACATTCTGAGTCTGACACAGCAACAGTATGGCTCACTAGCACAAATGATGATGGGTAATCATCTGGTGTTTGATTTCCTATTGAATGGGATGTAATCTGCTCTATATAGGGCCACTCTTGCTGCATCTACATTAACAATTCAAGACAAGTACAGGCCAGCCTCCAGAAGATATCTCAGGATATACAGGTCATGCATAATATACTTAAGATATTTCAACAAATTCCCACACTCTCCAAGGTCCCCAGTTTTTTCTCATGGCTCTTGCTGTCCACCTGGAGGCAATGCCAAGAATGAGATTTCAAATAGTAGTGGGTCTATTCATCAGAGCTTTCATTATTATTATCTTGGTTAAATATACTTTACAATGACTTTGAAAACAATGTATTATATCCTTTAACTCATCTGCTACACAAGTGGTTGCTATTCCTGATGGCGAGGCATTACAGGGTAGACTGTTGAGAGTTTAGCTCAGCTCCTCCATGGCATTGCTGCCTTGACATACATTTTGTGTGGCCTGGAGTGTTGTGAGCTGACACTACCCCCTCTCATGCAAGTATGTGCCCTAGTTACCAGCCTGCAGAGTCACAAGTAAATGCAAGGTCCTTCTATGATTCTCCCAACAACCCTTGTGACCAACAGTCCCCTTTACTTCCCAGGGCCTTCTCCTTTTATAGCTTTTAGATAAGACCTCTGGGAAACTTACTAAAACCCTGCTCTTTTTAGTTTGAATTTACTGATCCAGCCTTAGCCCAAAAAACCAAAGCCCTCCCTCCATGGACCCTAATAAAGGCATGAGCCCCAAATCTTGCCATTTTCTTTCTCTGCCTGCACCTTGCTTTGACCTCCCCACATAGGCCCTTGAGGTATGCTGTGTGTAACTCCTCCAGGACCCGTGAGTCATAAACTTCTATTTTACTTTCAGGGCCCTTTGTTAAACCATGGCTCACCATCCAATACCTCAGGGCTCTACTTAACCAATGTTATTTTAATAGTCACAGCATCGACTGTAATTTTATGACTTTTTGCTTGAAATATTGCTAGTTCTTTAGTATTTTATTTTTCAGATTAAAAAACCCTTTTTCTCTTTTATTTAAGCTATCTATATCTTATAGCAATGTTATAGATTACACCTTTATAAGCAAACATTGAATCATTTATCTTTTTCTTCCTGACCCCTTCAGAACTCAGAAACTTTTTTTTTGAGGTGTATAGTAATTTATTTATTTCTTTTTTGATTTAAGCACTGTGAATTGTGTAAGACTGACGAATCACAGACCTGTATCCCTGAAACAAATAATACATTTTATGTTAATAAAAATTTAGTTAAAAAAAAGAAAAAATAAAGAGATTTCTTCAGTGCAAAATGGTGATTTTTTTAAAGCACAGGGACAGGACCCATGGGCAGAAAGAGCCGCAGCTGCTGCAGCCTGCTGCTCCCTACTGCCCTGGGATTGTGAGGAGCAAGTGATTATATACCTTGGGGTTGGGATAAATAAAGATAAGGAAGCTCCAAAAGGACTTTCATTATGCTAAAGAAGACTCAGGACCTTGGAGGGATGTTATAATTTGCCTATCTCAATTATTTATCAATAGGCTACAGGTTATAAGGACATTTAATTTCACCTACATTTCCTTGTGCCTTTGTTTCCCACGTCAGTTGGACTGTCTGGGCTTGTGAGGGTGAAGGACCCCTTTCCTTTGCTCTCTCACTCCATCCCCTGAGGTCTGTTCCCAACCCATGGCACAGCCGGCAGTGGCAAATCTGCACACATTTCAGATTTGGTTGGGACCCTTTCCTGAAACTGGCTGACTCAGTCACCTTATTTCTTCCCACCCCCTCCACTTTTTCCTTTGATCCCATGGATCCAGCCACCACCTTCGTGTCAGGACTTTTTCTCCATCAGTGCTGGTGGTTCTTGGTCATGCTGCTTTAAAGAATGAAGAGGTAGACCAGACAGCGTGGTGGGCAGCAAAGCAAGGTTTCTTAGGGGATAGCAAAGTGGTAGTACAAAGTCCCCAAGGAGGGAAGGGACCCGAAGGGGAGGGCTCCTTCCAGGGTGGTGTAATATCCTTTTAAGAGTGGTTTCCTCTTGGGCGGAGGCCCCTTGTTCCTGCCCACCTGCCTTCCAACTATCCTTCATCACTTTGATCTATAGGCAAACATGCCTATTCCCATGTGTTTGAGTGGTGGGTCCGCCCCACCTCTTTCTGACCCAGTTCAGCCACCCAGTGTCCCTCTCTCCCTGTTGCAGGGGATGCCCCAACAGGAAGTGCCACCACTATTTGCCATGACTCTCTCCTTGGTGGGTCATCCCAGAAGAGTTAGTCACCCTATAAAAGGTCCCATTCTTTTTTAGTTCAGGAGGATGCCCTGACTGAATTCAGGACCACCTGTTAGAGTCCCATTCCCCTTGGCAGGATGCCCCTTTGGGAATCAGCAGCTGGTCTTTCCCACTAAGGGACAAACCCCCTCTCTGTTCCTTGGGACAAATCCCTCTATTCCTTCACACTCACCCTGGGACTATATTCTTTCTTTATTTCTTTTTTTAGAGAGAGAGAAAGACCATGTGTGTGCGGGGGCTTTGGGGGGGAAGGGAGAGAGAGAATCTTAAGCAGGCTCCACACCTAGTGTGGATCCCCAGGCAGGGCTCATCTCATGACCTTGAGATAATGAGCAAGCCAAAACCCTGCAGATCCCCTTCCCCACACTTCTGGATACAGCCTTCAAGGTCTTCAATAACTGAGAGGTAGCCTTGAGGGCTAAAAGGGATCAAAGAAATAAGCAGCAAGCCCAATATATTGCTGCAGCTATGGTTAGCTCCCTGCCCTTCTCTGGGTCCACACAAGGGCAAAAGCCATTAAAGGTACAAGCCGCTAAGGCTCCCCATGCTCCAGGAGCTCCTTAAGGCTGCTTCTGTTGTTAGTAATTGGAGCATCTGGCCTGGGAGTGTCAAAGGCTCCCTCTGTCAGGTCCTTGTCCAGCCTGCAAACAACCAGCGTATTGGAAATGAGACTGCCCCTCCTTCCCATGCATGGGAGGATCATCCGAGGCCCAAAACTCCCAAGCCCAGGCTGTCCAGGAAATCGACAGCCTCAGGCCAAAGCCACTTCAGGAAACCAGTGGCTGCCCTTAATGCTGTACCTTGATTAGAGGAACCAATGGATCAGGGGAGGATGATCTCTTCTCCTTTGGCTGATGGGGCCCAGACGCTGGGCAGGCCCCCATATCCTTGATCTCAAAGGGAGAACTTTGGGTAACCTTTAATGTGGCAGGAGACAAAATTTCTAATGATGAAGGATAGTTGGAAGAAAGGCAGGCAGGGACAAGAGGCTCCCACCCTAAGAGGAGACCACCCTTAAAAGGATTTTACACCACCCTGGAAGGAGCCCTCCACCCTTTCCCATGTGATAGGTAGATGACAAAAACCCAATCGGATGACAGGCAAATGAAAGATTAATCAGATTAAAACAGCCTGCCAACAAGCCCATAAAAAGCCCTAGACTTAGAAACTCTGGTGGCAAACTTCTCAGGTCCCCTCCCTCTTCAGGAGCTTTGTACTATCACTCAATAAACTTTACTATTCCTCAATAAACTTTACTTTGCTACCCACCACTCTTCATCTGGTCTACCTCTTCATTCTTCGAAGCAGCATGACCAAGAACCACGGGCACCCATGGAGAAGAAATCCTCTAACACTAATAGATATGGGAGCTACTTATTCCATCCTTATAAAATACTCAGGTGTTATCTTTCAGTCCTCAGTTCTCATCACCAGCATAGATAGGAACCCAAAGAAGAGACATTTCACTTTCCCTTTAATTTGTTCTTTGGGTGACAATACCTTACCCACTCCTCTCTTGTTTTACCAATTGCCCCACTCCATTACTTAGAAGAGACATAATGAAAAAGGTACAAACTAATATTTACCTTTCTGAGATTGACCACCCCCTGCTGGCATTTTTGTCCTCTGAGTCCTAGGCCCCTTCAAACATCAAGGTCTCCATTTTTCAACTGGTGCTCCCTCAAGGTATGGGACACCACTGTTCTGGGGTGTTCTCTATCAGCACCCCTATAAGGATACAACTGAAAGATCCTCATTTCTTCTCCAGAAAATCCCAGGACCCTTATGTCCAGAGGGCAGGCAGGGACTACACAGCCAATCATACAAAAATTCTTAGAAGCAGGACTTTTGCACCCCTGCAATTTACCTTGTAATAACCCCCATCTTGGCAATAAAAAGTCTGATGGCTCATATAGAATGGTACAGGACCTAAGAGCTATCAACGAGGCTGTTATTCCTATTTACCCAATTGTTTCTAACCATTTACTCTCTTAGGACAGATCTCCTCAGACACTCTGGTATACTGTGCTAGATCTAAAAGATGCTTTCTTCTGCATCCCAGTGCATCCAGATTCCCAGTTCCTCTTTGCCTTTGAGTGGCAAGACCCCTCCACCCAGGTTACTCAACAACTAACTTGGACTATCCCCCCTCAGAGTTTTAGGGACAGTCCACATTTATTTGGACAGGCCCTAGCCAAGGATTTGTCCACCCTTCAGCTCCCCAGAGTCACTGCCTTACTTTAATATGTTGATGATTTACTTATCTGCATCCCCAATGAGAACACCTCCAACACAAATATAATCCGGTGCTTTGGAGCTTGGCCTTCTGTGGCTATAAGGTTTCCCCTTGAAAGGCCCAAATTTCCTCTCAGAAAGTTCAGTTCCTGATTATATTAGTCCTAGGGACTAATATTAATTCCTGGGACTAATATTAATCCCTGGGACTAAGAGCCTCTCTGACCACCATAAGGGTCTCATTTGAAATATTAAAACTCCCTCTACAAAACAGCAGCTGCATTCCTTTTTGGATATGGCTGGGTTTTGTAAAATGTGGATACTCCAATTTGGATTAATAATAAAGCCTCTTTATGAGGCCCTGAGGCGGCCTGAGGAAGAGCCTTTGGAGTCGGACCCTGAAATGACAAAAGCTTTTGGGGTCCACAAACAGGCATTTACAATGGCCCCAGGTTTAGCTCTGCCAGACCTCCAGAAGTCCTTCTCCTTATATGTGCATAAAAGGAGGGGAGTGGCCCTTTGCTTCTTGATCCAAATGTTGAGACTCTCCCAATGTCTGGTCACATACCTAAGAATCTAAATCCTGTGGTGCAGGGATGGCCTCCCTGCCTCTAAGCACTGGTGCCCATGGCCCTTCTGATAGAAGACTCTAAATTAACCTTGGGACAAGGCATAACTGTTTATATACCCCATCAGGTATTGGATATCCTAAATTCTAGGGCATTTCATTGGATCTCCAATAGTAGAACTACAAAATAGCAAACCCTTTAATTAGAAACACCTGAACTAAATATTCAGCCATGTCAGACCCAAAATCCTGCCACCTTCTGTCAGATCTCACAACAAATGCCCCATTGGAACATTCTTGCCTAAAAACCATATATTTTACTTGTAGTGCCAGGCCAGATCTCCAGGATACACCTCTAGATAATCAAGAGGCTATATAATTCACAGATGGCAGCAGCTTCATAGTAGAAGGAGTGCAGGTCTCCAGGTATGCTATTAGCTTAGCCAAAGTCATTGAGTCTGGACCTCTGCCCGGTGCCACTGCCTCAGCACAAAAGGCAGAATTAATTGCTCTTGCCCAAGCTTTCCAACTGGGTACAAAAATGAAACTAAACATATATACCTATTCAGCCTATGCCTTCCACCTGGTCTATGCCTGTGCTGCTATTTGGAGAGAGAGGGGCCTCCTCACAGCCAAAATCTGCCAGTTAAACATGGCTCTGAGACTTTGGCCTTGCTAGAGGCAGTCATGCTCCCTGCCCAAATAGCTGTTATTCATTGCAAAGCTCATCAAAAGGATAATGACTTGGTCTCAGTTGGAAACAACAGAGCTGACAGATAAGAAAAGGCTTCAGGCCTCTCTGGTTCCCCATCTAAATCCTTTTTCCCCACAATATACTCAGGAAACCCAAAAGCGTTGTAAAAGGGCCTTTTTCATACTCCAGAGGGTTGGCTGCAAGGCCCGAATAATAAACTGTCACTCCCGGGAATGTTACAATAGAAATTTCTTAATACCTTGCATCTGTAACACATCTCAGGGTGAAGGCCCTTCAAGACCTAGTGCAATCTCTTTTCTTGGGCAAGGACATTCCCCCAACTCTGTTGGCTATCTCCCAGGTGTGTTCTACCTGTTGTCACATCAACATGGAGGGGGCCCATAAACCTTCCCCCACTTCTTCAACTTATCCAAAGACAATGGACTCTACCAGGGAAGGATTGACAGATAGATTTTATGCACATGCCTCCCTGAAACGGACTCAGGTATCTATTGGTCTTTGTAGACACCTTTACAAGATGGATTGAAGCCTTACCCACTAAAACAGAGAGGGATTCAGAGGTCACCACTGCTCTTCTCCATCACAACCTTCCCGATTTGGGTTTCCCCACACCTTAGAGTCAGGCAATGGCTCTGCTTTTGTATCTCAAATAACACAAGGAGTGAGCGAAATCCTCCAGATAGAAATCATCTGCATGCAGCTTGGCATCCACAGTCCTCAGGGAAAGTTGGGTGCCAACCAAACCATAAAAGGATTCTCAGAAAAATTATGCATGAAACTCACTCTTGGCCAACCCTCCTTCCCGTTGCATTAAGGTCACATATCACTCCAAACTCCACAACCCATCTTGTTCATTTGAGGTTCTTTATGGAAGACCTTTCCTCCAGACCGGTCTTTTATTAGACCCCAAAAGCCACTATCTCACACGGTATGTTATATCCCTGGGGCAAACTGTGCCATCAATGACCACCAAAAACAGTACAGTCCAAAACCTGACCCCTCTTTCTCAGGTAACATATATCCACAACTTACAGCTGGGGATTTGGTATACATTAAGACTCTTCAGGACAAAAAGCCATTCAAACATGTCTGGACTGGGCCCTACCAAGTTCTCCTGACCACTCCAACAGTGGTAAAACTTCACAGCTTCTCTGCATGGATCCATCTTTCCAGAATCAAGACTACTCCAGGTCCAGATGAGGAGCCCTCCACCAAGTACAGCTATGAGTGGGCTGGAGATCTACACCTGTTATTCAAACAAAGACAGGTGATACACACCCAGGGGCATGGAGGCCCATGAATCTGGCCTGTTGCCAATCCCCACTTTCTCCCATTCAAACATTCTATGATATTATCTTAGAAAAGCTCCCTAAATACTTTCCTCACAAAACTCTCATGATTTCTCCTCCCCAATCCCAAGACTTCATTCTTGGCCTTTTCCTTCAGCGTGACCTCTCTAAATTTACTTGGTCAGATATCATAACTTACCTGGAGCTGTCTGCCCCTTGGTGTTCTGTTCTCACAATATAATCATCACCTCTTTTTGGTCTAATCTTTGTCTTTCTATCGTAGCTTTCTTTTGGCTTCCTCCCATGAAGCACAAGGATAGTTTTCCTGGAAAGAAACCTGTTCGTGGCTATCCTTATTCCTTCCCTTCTTAGGACCCTGGGCTTCACTACTCATACTCCTAATTATTAGTGCCCCTCTCATTAATCTCTTTGTTAAATTTGTCTCATCTAGTATCCAACAATTCCTTTTATGAATGATGGGTTCAACAGGGATTCCAGCCCATACCTCCAAAGGGTCCCCTCCCCCTAAGTCCCATGGACATGACCACCAAGGAATTTCACTCAAATAGCCTATCAGCATGTTAATATAATACCATACTCTGGTCTATAACTGCACAGAACCCCTCATGGACCAAAAAGTTTAGGTAGGGACATCTCTATGTCCCTTATTCGGCAAGAAGAAGCTACTGAAGATGAGACCTCCACCAAAATGCCAAAGATTTGTCATTGTTGATCAGTCAGGGGGTGATGTAGAGGCCACTTTTAGGCAATCAACTTGAACAATGGAAACCTGAGTAAGGTGTAAGGGCCCTCAGTGACCTCCAACTCCCTGGCCAACTATAAACAGGCCCAATAGATAACCTATCTTGAAATATCCATAAGCCCTAGCTGACCAATGGGTCATTAGGTACTGGACAGAGGTACCAAAAAAAAGGAAAATCCCATACATTCCAATACCTCTTCACCTTCCCCTGAAAACCCCCACTCCATCACTGCCTTGTGGCGGTCTTTGCTTTGCTGTCGTGCCCACCATTTCTTTGCAATGTATTCAATAAATTTATATCTCCTTTGTCCTTGGGTGAGTTCTTTCACCACCTGCACTACTAGGCTCCACCTGAACAGGTCGCCTCACATTTGGTGGTTCCCATCCAATCAGGATACCTCACATGGCCCTGGGTGTGCTGTGTACCCTACAGGACTTAAAAGTAATAAACCTTGTTTTATCAAAATTCCCTAATAGTTGTTGCTAAAGTGCATCTTGCAATCATAATAATAACATAAGGGCTAGTCCAGCCACAACATTGGCTATGAGTGGGGGGAATGTCTGTGGGCCATGACATGTAGTACATGCTTGGGTGAGTGCCCAAGGCATTTCTAGCCAATAACACTACTAACAATAAGCTGAGGACAACACAAACAATTTGACATAGCAGTATGATGTGACTGTACTTGCAACTAAATAAGGAGAATGCCCTTTTGCTGTGATTGGCTTACTAACTGGCTTACCCAAGTGGGTAACACCATCTGGGAAGGCAGCACTCCTTGCTGGAAGTCCATCTCACTGCTGTGTGCTTTTGCATATTTCCTCTTCCATGTGTTGCCTGTGGTATCCATCCTAAAATGTCACTGCTGCCATAATAATTCAACAATCTCCTCAGACCATTGTAATCAAGACCATATGGTCTAATGGGATGATTAAACCATAATTATAAAGGTCTTAATTGACCATTACCATACATGAGGGACCTTTATGCCTGGGCCTAAGAAGAGCTAGCAAGGCTGGATTGGACTGCAAAGCTTTTGTTACCATCCAAGGAGAGACTTGGACTCTCTCCATCTTAGGCACTAGGAAAATATATTCCTACAGATAAGAAGGGAGACCTCCTGTGACTACTAAGTCAGTGAGTTGGTGGGACTATGCACCTTAACCTGAAGAAAGTAGTCTTGTAACAGGAAACTATGGCCCTGGAAAAGGGGAAATGCAGCAGAGGCTTGCAGTCTCTGCATCACTACTTCACTCAATGCTGTTTCACTTCATCCTCAGACCCAGTGGGATTCCAGGCCCAATCCCTGGGTGTCATGTTCCTAAAGAATCAGTGGAAAAATGTAAATGTCCTAAACATCTTGTGCCAGCACCTTCTAAGAACCCTGAAGAGGTATAGCTTTTTGATAAATGCAGAACCCTATGAAAGCATCCTGGACATTGCTTAGTGCTGTGGCACTCTGATGTGCACAGGTTCTGGTATTAGGTACCACAGGCTTAGAGGCTTTTCCCAGAAAGGTAGATTGGGATATCCTGCAAAGGGGGGGGCACCTATGACAGGGCTTACAGAGACCCACAGATTCTTTCTAGTAACAACATGTAAAGTGGTTAACATGTAAGGAGAAATTCAGGAAGAAGAAACTGAGATCAGTAACTAGACCTTGAAATATCAACCTTCCTGAAAGATTTTGTGCAGCAACAAATAGTGAAGGGAGCCAACTCTTTACTGCAGGTTTTTGAAATGATATCTGAATTGTTATTCATAACTCCTTAAATGTGTCAACTGGTCAGTATCTCTAAAATCCATAACTTTCTCAAAGATCTTTCTGGGGGGTGCCTGGGCGGCTCAGTCAGTTAAGTGTCTGCCTTCAGCTCAGGTCATGATCTCCAGGTCCTGAGACCAAGCCCAACTCAGCAGGGAGCTTGCTTCTCCTTCTCCCTCTGCCCCTTCCCCTGCCTAGGCTCTCTCTGTCTCTCTCAAATGAATAAATAAAATCTTTAAAAAAAAACAACAACAAAAACCCTTCTGGGTTATATGCTCTTTTCCTCTAAATGTCACAGATCCTTAGCCTCCTTGACTTTCCCCTGAAGAAAGAAGAACCAGGAAGCATGCCTCATGAGGTGTCCCTGACATCAGTGGAAAGGGTGACCAGTTATGGAGGTCAAGGAGGCCTCTACTGAATTTGAAGAGGGAAAAACTCTTGCTGGGTGGACTGGGGAGACCCTGGAGCCCTGAGGTCTCCACTCTGCTTGTCCCCAGGATGTCACTGGAGAATAGTGGTCTCCTGGCAAGAAATTCAAGGATGGACTAGACACTGTGGTTGAATGGTGCAAGTGGGAAAGTTTATTAAAGTGAAAGTACACTCTCAAGATGTGAGAGCAGGCAGGGAGACCTGTGAACAGGGTTGCACCCTGAGGCATGTAGTTCCCCCAGGAGTCCACATATATAATTTCACCCAATCCTACACTAGAGCCAGAAAGGCAATAAGCCTTATTGGCTAGAGTAGCAGATAACCATGGTAGACCCCAAAGATCTCTATCTTTTATTGACAGTTGTTTACTAAGGGATGGGATATTACTTGGAGAGGGGATTTCTTTGAGAGCAGGATTTCATGCCTTTTCTCCCTTACTTGGTCAGGTTTCCAGCCTTCTTTGTCTTGGGCCTGTCTAGTTTGATCTGGCTTCTTATGGCTTTGTTTTTGGAGTGCTTCCAGGATAGGTCTCTAACTTTCCTGATAGCTGGCCATGACTCCCCCTTTGCTGGCCTCCAAGCTTCCTGTTAAAGCCTACTTAGCTTCATACTCTAGCATTCTCCCACCAAGTACTCTGGGCCCTTAAAGTATCTTAAGGGAAAATGGATGATGGTCCATCTTCTGTAACTACTTCATACTGGTGTGGGACATTGACCCTGCCTCAGATCTTCAGGAGTCCTTGCTATCTAAGTTTTAGGAAATCTGGATGGACAGTGGGGAGTAAAGGGATGTTGTGGATTGGTCTAGAGGGTATTGATAGGTTTCATCTTGAAGGGGGACAAGTTGGAGTCCCTGGCAAATAATCATTCATAAATGAAATTGTTAGAGTCTGGAAGAGACAAATTTGACAAGAATATTAAGCAAACAAGGTCCAAAAAGCAAAAGTAACAATATAGCCACTATTGGACCTAAAAGCAGCAAATCAGGTTATAGATGGACATGCCTCATGTACAGCATTTCAAATATTGTTAGTAATGTCAGTCCCTTCGGTCATTTGATGGAACCATTTGGCCATATAATTTTCAGATGTTTTCTTCTACCTGTCCAGTGGTATTGAGATAGGTGTAACATGTCTGTTAATCAGCACATACTTCACCTTGTCCAGCCAATAAGTAATCCAAAGCCAGCCTGTTGTCCATAACCACATTAACCAAAGTTTGGAGAGATCTGAGAAAGTGGATGTGGTGAAAGTAAAAGCTAATCTATCTAACGCTGCTCTCAGATTTTTCAGGGTGGTTTCATGATAGGCAAATCCCCCCAAGGGGCTAAAGCACCATGGTACCTGCTATTCCAGCCAATAAGGCTTATTGTGCTTCAGGCTCTAGTGTGGGATTGGGTGAAGTTATATATGTGGACTCCTGGGGGGAACCACATGCCCCAGGGTGCAACTCCCAATGTTTGAGGTCATCAATGTATAGAAACCCTAGAGCCAATACAGGTTGGGTAAAGACTGGCTGTTGTAGGTTGTAAGAAGGATATCCACAGATAACAAGATAGCTGGGAGGTGTACATAGGGTGATGGGATATCTCACTGTTCCCAGTTTCTGGAGCTTCAGGGCCCACTTAGAAGAGTTATTATGTGTGCAATTGGGGTGTAAAACTCCTCCTTTTATTCTGGGGAACTTATGAGTATGGTTGAAGAGGGTGTAAAATTAGAGTAATCAGGAATATGGAGTGGTGTCCACCTGGGCCATGATCCAAAAGGTGGGTATATTATTGGGGTTTCATGTGGATAGCTGAATCTGGCATAAGCCCAATGGTTAGCATTACAATCTGTATTATTTCTATTTTCCAAGCAAGCACAACACATTTTGTACTTATTGCAGCACTGAACCGAGACATTGGAAAACTGTTTGATCATCCAAGAGTCTTGAGTTGCTTCATGAGAAGGTGTTATACTGGGAGAAAAAGCAGGATTTTTCTCCCAGTATACCGCAAAAGGGGTAAGAAGGATCTTCTTGAGGATATAAAAGGCAGATCCAAACAGCTGGAAACATTCCTCTGGGAGATTATATTGGGAAGATTTAAGAGATAGTTTTCCTTCCACCCCTGTGGACCTGCCTGAATTAGAAGTGATGAGAACAACAACAACAACAAAAAAAATATGACTCTGAGAACTATGTCAGAGGATTAACAGGAAAGCCAATTACAAGTTCCAAGTAGGCAGAGGTTTGCAAAGAGGAGAACCAGCATAAGAAAAATACAAGCAATAGCTAACAATACAAAGCAAATATTCATAGTGGGAAGTCAATCACTTTTTGTAGATGTAGTGGAGATCTCTCACAAGATCACAGAAATAGGGTGGAATGTCCTCAATCTTTGGTTTTGGGGAGTCTGGAGCCACTCATTTTATTCCAGACAAATGAAACCAGCTTATTATGCTTTGAAGCTGAACTGCTGTTAGAGTGCTAACAAGAACCTGATAGGGTCCCAAAAAGAACCTGATAGAGTCCCTTCCATGTGGGGTCTAATTGATCTGAAGGTGAGCCCTCTTTCCAGTTTTTTAATAAAACCATGTCCCCTGGCTTGATCTGGGCAGGAACAAGCTCTTTCTTAAGCACAAGCAAAACTTTGTTGTCATGGTCCATGATAGCCTGTTGTACCTGTCCTAGATTGATTAAATGTTTTATAAATTCATGGGTTTCTGAATCAAGCAGCAAATCTGCTCTAAAGAAAGTCCTCTATATAGTATTTCAAAGGCGCTGAGTTGGATGTCTCTTTTTGGGGCCATTCTGATTCTCATGGGCATGAGTCTTGTCCAGGACTCTGGGGTTTCCTGGGCAATTTTGGCCAAGACTTTTTAAAGTTTGATTAACCCTCACAACCTTTCCTGAGAATTGAGGTCTCCAGGCAATGTGGAGGTGGCAGTGACTTTCCAAGGCTGAAGACATATCTTGAGTAAACTTTGTAATAAAGGATGGGCTGTTACTCCTATGCAGAGACTTTGAAAACAAGGGAAACTTTCCTTTAGTAGGGCTTTTACTACTTCTTGAACTTTTTCTGTTCTAGAAGGATAAACCTCTAACCAACCAGTGAAGGTATCCAAAGACTAGGGGATATTTATATTCCTGAGATATGGGCATCTGAATGAAATTTATCTGTCAGTCCTCTCCAGGGTATGCGTCTCACCTTTGGATGGGTTGGAGGAGTGGAAGTGGTCTAAGTCCTCCCCCAGAGGTGTTTTTGTAATATAGATCATGGGCCCTGGTGACTTCTTTGATTGCCCATGACAGGCTGATTCCTGAAAAGACTCCATCAACTATGGAGGTTAATGCTTCTCTTCCCAAATGAGAGGAGTTGTGTATTGCCTTAATGATTTTCCACCGGGATGCCTGGGGAAGCATTACCTTTTGGTTTTGTGTTCATCACACCCTCAGAATCTAGTTGATAGCCATACTGATGTGCTCAGTTTATTTACAGATAGCCTTTGTTGGATGATTGGCCCATGAGGGTGTAAAGCTCCCTGTATTGCAAGTGCTGCCAAGGCTGAGCTTTAGCCATGTTGTCTGCTAAATTGTTTCCTGCAATAATATTAGTAGTTCCCTTTTGATGGTATCTGCAATAGATTACAGCCACTTTTGTAAGCTCTTATACGGCTTATAACAAATCAAGGATCTCTTGGTGATGTTGTATGGGGAAATTTTGGCAGCCCCCTTTCTTTCCAAATGCAGTATGGTTGTGGAGAACAAGAAAGACATACTTAGAGTCAGTGTAGACGTTAGCTCTTCTGTGATTTCCTAGTGTTTTTTTTTTCCCCCAAGGTCTGACAATTTTATTCATCTTTTTGAAAAAATTCTTTGGGCTGCGCAGTTTTTCTATATTTTGAATTTCCTTGTGTTTCTTTTTTTTTCTTTAAAATTTTTATTGTTATGTTAATCACCATACATTACATCATTAGTTTTTGATGTAGTGTTCCATGATTCATTGTTTATGCATAACACCCAGTGCTCCACGCAGAACGTCCCCTCTTTAATACCCATCACAAGGCTAACCTATCCCCCCACCCTCCTCCCCTCTAGAACCCTCAGTTTGTTTCTCAGAGTCCATCTTCTCTCTGGTTCGTCTCCCCCTCCAGTTTCCCCCCCTTCATTCTTCCCCTCCTGCTATCTTTTTCTCCTTTTTTATTCTTAACATATATTGCATTATTTGTTTCAGAGGTACAGATCTGTGATTCAACAGTCTTGCACAATTCACAGTGCTCACCATAGCACATACCCTCCCCAATGTCTATCACCCAGCCACCCCATCCCTCCCACCCCACCCCTACTCCAGCAACCCTGTTTATTTCCTGAGATTAAGAATTCCTCATATCAGTGAGGTCATATGATACATGTCTTACTCTGATTGACTTATTTCACTCAGCATGACACCCTCCAGCTTCATCCACATCGTTGCAAATAGCAAGATCTCATTCCTTTTGTTGGCTGCATAATATTCCATTGTATATATATACCATTTCTTCTTTATCCATTCATCGATGGACATCTTGGCTCTTTCCACTGTTTGGCTATTGTGGACATTGCTGCTATAAACATCGGGGTGCACGTACCCTTCGGATCCCTACATTTGTATCTTTGGGGCAAATACCCAGTAGTGCAATTGCTGGATTGTATGGTAGCTCTATTTTCAACTGTTTGAGGAACATCTACACTGTTTTCCAAAGTGATTGCACCAGCTTGCATTTCCACCAACAGCGTAGGAGGGTTCCTCTTTCTCCGCATCCCCGCCAAACTCTGTCCTATCCTGACTTGTTAATTTTAACCATTTTGACTGGTGTGAGGTGGTATCTCATTGAGATTTGGATTTGGAATTCCCTGATGCCGAGCAATGTTGAGCACTTTTTCATGTGTCTGTTGGCCATTTGGATGTCTTTGGAAAAATGTCTGTTCATGTCTTCTGCCCATTTCTTCATTGGATTATTTGTTCTTTGGGTGTTGAATTTGATAAGTTCTTTATAAGTTTCGGATACTAGCCCTTTATCTGATATGTCATTTGCAAATATCTTCTCCCATTCTGTCAGTTGTCTTTTGGTTTTGTGGACTGTTTCTTTTGCTCTGCAAAAGCTTTGTATCTTGATGAAATCCCAATAGTTCATTTTTGCCCTTGCTTCCCTTGCCTTTGGCGATGTTTCTAGGAAGAAGTTGCTGCAGCTGAGGTCAAAGAGGTTGCTGCCTGTGTTCTCCTTTAGGATTTGGATGGACTCCTGTCTCACATTTAGGTCTTTCAATCATTTGGAGTCTATTTTTGTGTGTGGTGTAAGGAAATGGTCCAGTTTCATTCTTCTGCATGTGGCTGTCCAATTTTCCCAACACCGTTTGTTGAAGAGACTGTCTTTTTTCCATTGGACATTCTTTCCTGCTTTGTCAAAGATTAGTTGGCCATAGAGTTGAGGGTCCATTTCTGGGCTCTCTATTCTGTTTCACTGATCTATGTGTCTGTTTCTGTGCCAGTACCATACTGTCCTGATGATGACAGCTTTGTAATAGAGCTGGAAGTCTGGAATTATGATGCCGCCAGCTTTGCTTTTTTTCTTTCAACATTCCTCTGGCTATTCGGGGTCTTTTCTGGTTCCATACAAATTTTAGGATTATTTATTCCATTTCCTTGAAAAGAGTGGATGGTATTTTGATGGGGATTGCATTGAATGTGTAGATGGCTCTAGGTAGCATTGACATCTTCACAATATTTGTTCTTCCAACCCATGAGCATGGAATGTTTTTCCATTTCTTTGTGTCTTCCTCAATTTCTTTCATGGGTATTTTATAGTTTTCTGAGTACAGATCCTATGCCTCTTTGGTTAGATTTATCCCTAGGTATCTTATGGTTTTGGGTGCAATTGTAAAGGGGATCGACTCTTTAATTTCTCTTTTTTCTGTCTTGTTGTTGCTGTATAGGAATGCCACTGATTTCTGTGCATTGTTTTTACATCCTGCCACTGTACTGAATTCCTGTATGAGTTCTAGCAGTTTTAGGGTGGAGTCTTTTGGGTTTTCCACATAAAGTATCATACCATCTGCAAAGAGTGAGAGTTTGACTTCTTTGCCAATTTGGTTGCCTTTGATTTTTTTTGTTGTCTGATTGCTGTGACTAGGACTTCTAATACTATGTTGAATAGAAGTGGTGATAGTGGACATCCCTGCTGTGTTCCTGACCTTAGGGGGAAAGCTCTCGGTTCTTCCACATTGAAAATGATATTCGCTGTAGGTTTTTCATAGATGTCTTTTATGATATTGAGGTATGTACCCTCTATTCCTATACTCTGAAGAGTTTTGATCAAGAAAGGATGCTATACTTTGTCAAATGCTTTTTCTGCATCTATTGAGAGGATCATATGAGTCTTGTTCTTTCTTTTGTTAATGTATTGTATCACGTTGATTGATTTGCGGATGTTGAACCAACCTTGCAGCCCAGGGATAAATCCCACTTGGTCATGGTGAATAATCCTTTTAATGTACTGTTGGATCCTGTTGGCTAGTATTTTGGTGAGAAGTTTTGCATCCCTGTTCATCACGGATATTGGTCTGTAATTCTCCTTTTTGATGGGGTCTTTGTCTGGTTTTGGGATCAAGGTGATGGTGGCCTCATAAAATGAGTTTGGAAGATTTCCTTCCATTTCTATTTTTTGGAACAGTTTCAGGAGAATAGGTATTAATTCTTCTTTAAATGTTTGGTAGAATTCCCCTGGGAAGCCAACTGGCCCTGGGCTTTTGTTTCTTGGGAGATTTTTGATGACTGCTTCAATTTCCTTCGTGGTTATAGGTGTGCTCAGGTTTTCTATTTCTTCCTGGTTCAGTGTTGGTAGTTGATACATCTCTAGGAATGCATCCCTTTCTTCCAGGTAATCTAATTTGCTGGCATAGAGTTGCTCATAATATGTTATTATAATTGTTTGTATTTCTTTGAGGTTGGTTGTGATCTTTCCTCTTTCATTCATGATTTTGTTGATTTAGGTCATTTTCTTTTCTTTTGGATAAGTCTGGCCAGGGGTTTATCAATCTTGTTAATTCTTTCAAAGAACGACCTCCTAGTTTGTTGATCTGTTTTACTGTTCTTTTGGTTTCTATTTCATTGATTTCTTCTCTGATCTTTATGATTTCTCTTCTCCTGCTGGGTTTAGGCTTTATTTGCTGTTTTTTCTCTTGCTCATTTAGGTGTAGGGTTAGGTTGTGTATTTGAGACCTTTCTCATTTCTTGAGAAAGGCTTGAATTGCTATATGCTTTCCTCTTAGGACTGCCTTTGCTGCATCCCAACGATTTTGGACAGTTGTGTTTTCATTTTCATTTGTTTCCATGAATTTTTTTAATTCTTCTTTAATCTCCTGGTTGACCCATTCATTCTTTAGTAGGATTCTCTTTAGCCTCCATGTATTTGAGTTCTTTCTGACTTTCCTCTTCTGATTGAGTTCCAGTTTCAAAGCATTTGGTCTGAAAATATCCAAGAAATAATCCCAATCTTTTAGTACCTGTTGAGACCTGATTTGTGACCTAGGATGTGATCTATTCTGGAGAATGTTCCATGGGCACTAGAGAAGAATGTGTATTCCATTGCTTTGGGATGGAATGTTCTGAATATGTCTGTGAAGTCCATTTCATCCAGTGTGTCATTTAAAGTCTTTATTTCCTTGTTGATCTTTTACTTAGATGATCTGTCCATTTCAGTCAGGGGGTGTTAAAGTCCCCCACTATTATTGTATTGTTGTCGATGTGTTTCTTTGCTTTTGTTATTTATTGTCTTATATAATTGGCTGCTCCCATGTTAGGGGCATAGATATATACAATTGTTAGATCTCCTTGTTGGATAGACCCTTTAAGTAGGATATAGTGTCCTTCTTCATCTCTTATTACAGTCTTTGGTTTAAAATCTAATTTGTCTGATATAAGGATTTCCTTCCCAGTTTCTTTTGGTGTTCATTAGCATGGCAAATGGTTTTCCACGCCCTCACTTTCAATGTGGGGGTGTCTTTGGGTCTAAAATGAGTCTCTTGCAGACAGCATATTGATGGGTCTTGTTTTTAATCCAATCTGATAGGCTGTGTCTTTTGATTGGGGCATTTAGCCCATTTACATTCAGGGTAACTATTGAAAGATATGAATTTAGTGCCATTGTATTGCCTGTAAGGTGACTGTTACTGTATATTGTCTGTGTTCCTTTCTGGTCTATGCTGCTTTTAGGCTCTCTCTTTGCTTAGAGGACCCCTTTCAATATTTCTTGGAGGGCTGGTTTCGTGTTTGCAAATTCCTTTAGTTTTTGTTTGTCCTGGAAGCTTTTTATCTCTCCTTTTATTTTCAATGACAGCCTCGCTGGATATAGTATCTTGGCTGCATATTTTTCTCATTTAGTGCTCTGAATATATCATGCCCGTCCTTTCCGTCCTGCCAGTTCTCTGTGGATAGGTCTGTTGCCAACCTAATATTTCTGCCATTGTAGGTTACATATCTCTTCTCCCGAGCTGCTTTCAGGATTTTCTCTTTGTCTCTGAGACTCTTAAGTTTTACTATTAGATGTCGGGGTGTTGACCTATTATTATTGATTTTGAGAGGGGTTCTCTGTGCCTCCTGGATTTTGATGCTTGTTTCCTTCCCCACATTAGGGAACTTCTCTGTTATAATTTGCTCCAATATACCTTCTGCCGCTCTCTCTCTTTCTTCTTCTGGGATCCCAATTATTCTAATGTTGTTTTGTTTTATGGTATCACTTGTCTCTCGCATTCTGCCCTCATGATCCAATAGTTTAGCTCTCTTTTTCTCAGCTTCTTTATTTTCCATCATTTGGTCTTCTATATCACTGAGTCTCTCTTCTGCCTCATTTATCCTAGCAGTTAATGCACCCATTTTTTTATTGCACCTCAATAATAGCCTTTTTGATTTCGACTTGGTTAGATTTTAGTTCTTTTATTTCTCCAGAAAGCATTTCTCTAATAACTTCCATTTTTTTTCAAGCCCAGCTAGTATATTTAAAATCATGATTCTGAACTCTAGCTCCAACATCATACTAATGTCCATATTGAGTAGGTCCCTGGCAGAATTACCTCTTGTTCTTTTTGTTGAAGTGACTTTTTCTGTCTTGTCATTTTGTCCAGAGGAGAATACATGAATGAGAGAACAAAATGCTAACAGGGTAACAATGTCCCCAGAAACTATACTCTAAACAAATCAGAAAAGACCTGAAACCAGGGGAAAAAAAAAGGGAAAGAAAGAGAGAGAGAGAAAAAAAGATAAAGATAAAAACAAACAAAAAAGAACAAAACAAAGAAAACAGTATACGATCAAATATGATCAGGCTGGTGCATAAATCAGTGCCACACACTATATTTTGGGGTTTTTTTGGTCTGTTAGAAGTAAGTGCCTCCCAAAATTTTAAGGAAAGAAAGACTTATATATGTACAAAATAAGGGTTGATACGATGAAGGGATGGAATATGACTGTGAAGATGAAAATTATAAAAAATTTTATAAAAGGAATTGATAAAAGAAGTTGTTTGAAAAAAGAAAGAAGAGAATGAAAAAAAAAAAGAAAGAAAAAAAAAAAACAAAGGGGAGAGGATTTGATCAGGCAGGAGACTAGAACATAGCCATACACCAGAGATTTAGGGTATATTTTGATCTGTTAGAAGAAACTGTATCTCAAAATTTTAAAGAGAGAACAACATATATATATATATATATATATATATATATATATATATATATATATATATATATCCCAAAAATAAGGGTAACTACAACGAAGGGATAGAATATTACTCAACAAATGAAAAATAAAAATGTATTTTTAAAAAAGGGATTGATAAGATGTTGGTTGAAAAAGGGAAAAAGAAAAATTCAAAATAAAAAAGTTAAAAAAATTAACTTTGAAAGATTAAAGAATCATGGTAATAAAGCCATGAATTCTATGTGCAGTATTCCCCTAGTGCTGGAGTTCTGCTGTTCTCATTGATCGGTAATCTTGGTCTTGGCTGGCTGTTCTTTCTGATCTTCTGGGGGAGAGGCCTGTTGCCATGGTTCCCAAATGTTTTGCCGGAGGCGGAATTGCCCTGCCCTTGTCAGTTCAGGCTAAATAATCTGCTCAGGTTTGCTCTCAGGAGCTTTTGTTCCCTGCAAGCTTTCCGTACAGCTTTGGAGGACGAGAGTGAAAATGGCGGCCTCCCAATCTCCACCCGGGAGAAGCTGAGAACTCAGGGCCCTGCTCCTCAGTGGGACCCCAGAGAAAAGCAGTCAATCACTCCCGTCTCCCTGGTCTCTGGCCGCACTCTTTGCTCACCTGGCCTGTGACCGAGCATTTCTATCTCCGGCACCCGACTCCGTGTGGAGTCTCCAAACCCAGCAGATTCCTGTGGTGCGCTCCCATTTCACTCCTCCCAGGGGAGGAAGGGGAGTCTCCCCGGATCTGCCACTTGTTGGGTCTCTGATGGAGGAGCAGTGGCCTGACTGTGTCACCGATCACAGTTTATGGCAACCCCAAGCTGAAAGCCTGTGCCTCAGCTCCGTCTCTGCAGCCAGCTTCCCCGCTCTGAGACCCAGGAGCTCTGCCTCACTCAGGCACCCGTGGTCTTTCTGTGACCCTGAGGGTCCTGAGACCACACTGTCCCGTGAGGGTTCCAACCCCCACTTAGCCACTGGAGCGACGGTCCCTCAGCAGAGCCAACTTCTAAAAGTTTCAAATTTTGCTCCATAGCTCTGTCACTTGCCAGTAGCAGCCAACGGAGGCCCCCTCCCCCGCCATCTATCCTCCCAAATATCACCTTGGATTCACTTCTTCTCACGTCCTACCTTCCAGAAAGTGGTTGCTTTTCTGTTCAGAGAGTTGTTGCTATTCTTTTCTCCGATCTCCTGTTGAGTTCATAAGTGTTCAGAATGGTTTGATCCCTAACCAGCTGAATTCGTGAGACCAGATGAAATCCAGGTCTCCCACTCCTCCGCCATCTTGTTCTGCCTGTGCTTTCCTAGTTTTAAGGCTCTAGTTAAGGCAATAAGCTCAGCCTTTTGTGCCAATATACCGGGAACAAATCTCCTTCTTCTATGACCTGGTGAGGGTCTACCATGGCATATCCAGTCCTTTTGGTCCCTTCTTTTACAAAACTGCTGCCATTGGTAAACCATATATTGTCTGGGTTATCCAAGGGCTTGTCTTTTAAATCTGGATTACTGCAGTAGACCAGTTCTATGGTTTCCACACAGGATTCATCTTTTAGATGGCAGGAGGGTAGCCAGGTTAAGAATTTGACACATTAGGGGCGCCTGGTTGGCTCAGTTGGTTAAGCATCTGCCTTCAGCTCATGTCCTGGGATCTATCCCCGCATCAGGCTCCCTGCTCAGTGGGGATTCTGCTTCTCCCTCTCACTCTCCCTCTGCTCATGCTCTCTCTCTCTCAAAGAAAAAAAAAATCTTAAAAAAAAAAAGAATTTGGTGTACTTTAATGATCACCTCTGGAGACTCTAGGAGTAAAGCCTGGTCTAATAAGGTGTCCTCTTGTTAGCCATTAATGGTCTTTAATATCTAGGACTCCCTGTACTTGGTATGGAGTTTGTACTTCCAGGGACTTAACTTGGTGGCTTCTACCATCAGAAGTTCAGTAACAGTGACTTCCCTCAGGCATTCCAGTCACATGGCTCCCACTGTGTTCAGTTGTTTAGAAAAATAGGCCACTGGCTGTGGGGCCAGTTCTGTTTTGATAAGTACCCCCAGGGATACCCCGCTCTTTTTGGCCACAAATAATATACAGGGCTTTTCAAGATTAAGAATTCCCAGTGCAAGGGCTTTTATGAGCAGGCTCTTCATTCTTTGAAAAGCTTCTTTTTGTTTTCCTGACGATTCAAGCAGGTCATTGTCTGGGCCTTTCAAAACTTCATATAGGTGTTTGGCTATCAATCCAAACCCTGGAATCCAGATTGGGGAAGAGCCTGCCATTCCTAGGAACATCCTAAGCTACTTTCTTGTTTGTGATGGGCTTACATGTGGTATGACTTCTTTACTTCACAAGAAGTGCTTACCTTCCTGACATCAGAGCATACCCCAAATAAGTTAATTCCTGTTTGAAAATTTTGGCCTTTGTTGGAGCAACTCTATGCACTCATTCTCCCAGGAATTTTAGACTTGTATGGTATTTTTATCTGATTCTTCCTTGGAGGGGACACAGATGAGTATATCATCTACATATTTCAAGAGAGCTCCAGTGGTTTAAATTAAACTCTCTGAGTTATCTGGCAAGAGCATAGCCAGATAGGTAGTGACTGTCTGTAAATCTCTGTGGCGGGACTGTCCATGTATACTGTTGAGTTACATTGGTAGATGTATCAGTCCATTCAATAGCAAACAAATACTGAGATTATGGATATAAGGGTATGCAAAAGAAAGCAACTTTAAGATCCAGGACTGTGAACCAAGTGTGCCTTTGGGTATCTGGGCTAAGATAGTGTAGGTATTAGGCATAATAGGGTGGAGGGGAATGACAGCCTCATTTATAGCCTGGAGGTCCTGGCCATCCAGTACTCTCTATTTGGTTTTAAAATTGGTAGGATGGGAGAATTATAGGGAGAATAGCATGGGACTAGGAGGCCATGTTTTAGGAACTTGTCTATTAAGGACTGGAGGCCTTGTCATGCTTCAAGTTTAATGGGGTACTGGTGTTTGTAGGACTAAGTATTTTTGTCCTTTAAGGTAATTGTTGCAGGTGTTACAAATATTGCTTTCCCTGGAATTCCTTTTTCCCATACCTGGGGATTAACTCAGTCCCAGATTTGTGGGGAAATATTATCAGGAGGGTCTTTATTGGGGGAGGGCACAGGCTAACCAGGAAGAAGACCTCTGTTTCTGGGAGGTTGAGGGTATCTCCAAGAGTGGATAAGAAATCCCTTCCCAGTAGAGGCCTTGGGCATTCTGGCATGATCAGGAATTTGAGTAATGAGATAATTTCCCCATAAACAAAGTAAGGGCTGGGTGAGATATTTTGATTTTGGCTTTCCCTCTGCCCTAACAATAAAGCAGTTCAGGGGTCAGAATGGGAAGTTAGGACTGAATGTGTGGTTCGTATGTTGTTCAGAAATTTGAGAGGCTTGCCTGCCATATCAAGAGTCACCCATGGTTCCTCCCCCCAAATGGTGATAGTCTTCATGGGAGCCTCCAGGAAACTCAAGTCCCATCAGTCACTCAGGGCTACAACTGGTAAGGGATCAGACTTGGTTTTCTTCTGACCCAAGAGCTGTCCCTCTTTCAGTTCCCTTTGTGCCTGAATAGAAGGCAGGGCACCACCGCTGGAGGAAGATTTTTGGGGTATTCGTGTTTCCAGTGGTCCAGACTCCCACAGGAGAAAACAGCTCCTTTACCTTGTCTTCTTCTTTGGGGTGGTTTGGGTGGCCCTGGGGTGGATCAGGTGCCCTAAGGGCAAAGGCTAAAAGCCTAGTTTGCCTTCCCCCCCCCCCCGTTTCCTCCTTTTCTTCTCAGCCTGATCTCAATTGTTGAAGACAGAGAAGACCACATGTATAAGCTGGTTAAAGGGAGTTTGGGGCCCTAAAGCCATCTTTTGGAGCTTTCTACAAATATATGGGCTGATTTGCTTATGAAGAGGGTCCCCAAGACTAATTGCCCTTCTGTAGTATCTGGGTCTACATTAATAACCCAGTAGCCCTTCCAACAAGCAAGACTAGAAAAGGCAGGATTTTCGCCTGGGTCTTGGGTGATTTTCCTAAACTTGTCCTAATTCATTGGCTTGATAATAACATCTCTTCATGCCTGCCAAAAGGCATAGTACCATGTGGTCCCTGCTGCCCAAGCTGATAATTCCAATTGAGATCTATTTGAGGTACTGCCTTCATCCTTACCAGATATCTGTTAGGCTAGGGAATATGAACGGCACCTGCATAGGTTTGCACTTTTGCCAGATGTGGAATTGTTCCTCTATGTTGCAACAATGAGAGAAATTGGCCATAAGGTCATTCTAGGTTAATTTAAAAGACAGTCAGGCTCCTGAATTCCTCAGTAAACTTGCTGGCCTAAGTGTTCATGGCACTGCCTGAAATCTGATGTTGAAAAGGGAACATGTACTCTTGTGTTCCCCTGAGGCCCACCCACCACTTCCTGTAGTGGGCAGAGGAGCTCTTTCTCTTGGCCTGACTCTGGTAAAGGAGGATAGATTGGTTGGTGGGAATAGTTACCTCTGCTGGAGCCAATGGCATTGGGTGTCACTCTTGGGCTTCAGTTGTTCCCTATGAGGAGCTACTATGAGAATTTCTTTCTTGGGGCCAAATTCTAAATGGCCCCTCCAAACTGTTCATGTTTTACATTTGTTAGGGTCATCCCTAACAGCCATAAAAGCCTGGATGTAAGGGATTCCTGCCCATTTTTCTAGTCTCTTACAGAAAAGATCAAATTTTAATATAATGTTATAGTCAAGACTACCATTTTCCAGCCAGACTTCCCCATCCTCTAGCCAAACACTGTTACAAAATAAGATAAGCATTTTTGTTTTTAGGCTTTCTAATCAGAGCTGATCCCAGTGTCTCAAAATCCATCCCAGAAGGGAATCTTTGGGGATAGACATGAAACTTCTCATTGTCTTCAGGGAGAGTGTTGACTCTTGTAAGGAAAAAAGGAGCAACAAAATAGGGGCTCCCATTATTAGAAGAGAGGAGTCCTATTTTTCCAAGGAAAATTAGCTCTCTCTTTCTCAGGAAATTAATAAGATCTCAGATAGAAACTGCTCCAGAGAGTTCTGATGGTGAGTGGACCATGGGTATCCCCAACCTTCTGTCCACTCATCACCTTCTCTTCATACACCTGCAGCCAGAATGCCATGTGATAGCACTGCTAGCACTGGTGTTCCAGAGCCTTTGCTTCTTCCTGGCACCTGCAGACCCAGGAGCTGAAGCCTTCCTGAAGACCCCTGTATAGATGATGCCCAATAATTAGCCCTGACATCCTGGGGTGGATCCCTCAGGAATGGGCATCATCATGACACCAAGATCTCTGAATATCCCATTCTCTTTGTTCTGAATAGCTGTTCAACAATTGGTGGCAAACAATGACCACCAGGGTCAGGAATCTTTTTGATTTTTTAAATATTTCTCACTTGACAGGATACCTGGGTGGCTCAGTCAGTTAAGTGTCTGCTTTTTGGCTCAGGTCATGATCTTGGAGTCCTGGGATCAAGCTCCCTGCTCAGTGGGGAGTCTGCTTCTCCCTCTCTCTCTGCCTCCTCCCCTACCTGCTCATGCTCTGTCTCTGTCTTCTTTCTTTCTCTCTCAAATAAATAAATTAAGTCTTTAAAATAAAAATATTTCTCACTTGACCCATAGGTATCTGTTGATCTCTTCCACTTTGCAGTCAGTTCTGGTGAAACTAACCTGTATTTTCCAATCCTTTCTGTATTCCTGAGTTATTTGGATTGAGTCACATTTAACTAAGTGGTGAATAAGGCAAACCCACAGGGAGAAATCATAAGCAGGGGTCCTTTGCCAGGGAGTAAAACAGTTTATAGCCTACTTTACAATATCTTGCACAGATACAACAGTCTGAGCACTCTTTCAGGACTTTTGTGATAAGTGGCAAAACATCTTGCAGGTCCTACTGCCCCACATTCAACAAAGGAGAGTGGGGAAATAGGTATGAGAGTAAGTGGCTGAAGCTAGACCTGAGATGGGGATGGATGGCAGTGGCCAGAGTGCCCAATAACTAAAAGAGATTTATACAGAGATGCAAATAGCCTGGGAATATCAGACAGTACCTAGGGATCAATGTAATATATCTTGGTGCTGTTTGTAAGCATCACTTCCACGAACTGCCATGAATCACTCTTATGTGTCTCAGTTTCTCCAGCTGGAAGTCTAAAACAAGAGGGCTTGGAGTACTGGAGTACTCAGAATATGTGTGCATGCCTGGGCAACCAGAAATTAATTACCATGAGAAGGAGATGCCCCTGAGACCAATGCATGTCTGGAGGAATGACCTTATGTACTTTCCCTAGGTACTTGGTCGCCTAAGAACAAATTTCTGTGGAAAGGAACAGGTGCCCCTTTATTCTTCAGAGCTGCAAATTAGTCTCTCATAAATGCTACCAGTTCCAGTTCCTAGGAAGATCAGAAAGAGAGAGTAGAACAAAGCAACAACTCTCCAGCACAGGGCAGGTGAGAGTTGGAGACTCACCAGTGAAGAGTGCTGCTCAACACACTGTTACCTGGTCCCTTTGTGGTCACCAAAAAGATGTTGCTGGGTAGTCTGGGGAGATCTCCAGGTCCTGAGGCCTCACCTAGCTTGTCCCTGGGACTTCACCAGAGGCTCTTAGTCTCATTGCAAGAAATAATTCAAGGATGGATCAGACACTGTGGTTGAGCAGCAAAAGTGAAATATTTATTAAAATGAGAGTACAACCTTGAAATGTGAGACTAGGTGAGTCCAAGGGAGAGTTGTGCCTGGGGTTTTTATCTTTTATTGACAGTTGTTAACTAAGGGGTAAAATATTTATTATTTGGGGAGGAGATTAGTTTGAAAGCAGGGTTTCATACCTTTTATCTCTTACTTGGTCAGGGTCTCTGCCCTTCTTTTTCTTGGGCCTGTCTGGTTTGATCTGGCTTCTTGTGGCCTCGATGTAGAATGCTACCAGGACATGTTGCTAACTTACCTGATAATGGGCCATAACTCCCCTTTTGCTGGCCTCCAGGCATCCTGTTATAGCCTAACTAACTCTTTAAAAAAAGTAAGGCGAGGGGCGTCTGGGTGGCTCAGTTGGTTAAGCGACTGCCTTTGGCTCAGGTCATGATCCTCGAGTCCCAGGATCGAGTTCCGCATCAGGCTCCCTGCTCAGCAGGGAGTCTGCTTCTCCCTCTGACCCTGCCCCCTCTCATGCTCTCTCTCTCTCTCTCATTCTCTCTCAAATAAATAAATAAAATCTTAAAAAAAAAGGAAGGCGAAAGCCCCTAGGGCCATCAATATTTGTACCAAGGCTCACCTTTCCCTCACCTGGGTATTTATTGCCTGGCAACGTGCCCATCCTCCCATCACAGTGATTACTGCTAAGGCTCATAGAGAATTAGATTAGGACATCTATTGGCAAAATTGGCATGGTCCAATGATTTTTTCATTTCTATGATAATGGTGACCCAAATGATCTTCTCTCTCTTTTTTGAATTTTTGAATTGAATTAATTCCAATTAGTTAACATACAGTGTTATATTAGTTCTAGGTGTACAATATACTGATTCAACAATTTCATACGATACCCAGTGCTCAACAGAAGTGCACTCCTTAATCCCCATTATATATTTAACCCAACCACTGAACCCGCTCTCCCTGGTAACCATCAGTTTGTTCTCTATGATTAAGAGTCTATTTCTCTCTCTCTTTTTTCCTCTTTGTCTTTTTCTTTGTTTCTTAAATTCCACATATTAGTGAAATTTGTCGTATTTATCTTTCTCTGACTGACTTATTTCACTTAGCATTATACTCTGTAGTTCCATGCATGTTCATGGCAAATGTCAAGATTTCATTCTTTTTATGGCTAAGTAATATTCCATTGAGATATATACCCATCTTCTTTATCCACTTATCAGCTGATGGACATTTGGGCTCTTTCCATAATTTGGCTGTTGTACATAATGCTGCTATAAACATTGGGATGCATGTATTCCTTTGAATTAATATTTTTGTATCCTTTGTGTAAATACCTAGTAGTGCAATTGGCAGATCATACGATAGTTCTATTTTTATCTTTTTGAGAAACCTTCTGGTTCCTGTGTTCCTGGACTGTTTTCCAAAGTGATTGCACCAGTCTGCATTCCCACTAACAGTGCAAGAGGGATTCCCTTTCTCTATATCCACACCAACACCTGTTGTGTCTTGTGTTGTTGATTTTAGCCATTCTGACAAGTGTGAAGTGATAGCTTATTGTAGTTTTGATTTGTGTTTCCCTGTTGATGAATGATGTTGAGCATATTTTCATGAGTCTGAGTCTTCTTTGGAAAAATGTCTGTCCATACTTTCTGCCCATTTTTAAATTGGATTGTTCCCTTTTGGGGTGTTGTGTTATATAAGGTCATTCTATATTTTGGATGCTAACCCTTTATCTGATACATTATTTGCAAATATCTTCTCCCATTCCATAGGTTGCCTTTTAGTTTTGTTCAGTATTTCCTTCACTGTGCAGAGCTATTTATTTATTTATTTATTTATTTATATTTTATTTGAATTCTAGAGGGAGCGGAGGCAAGTGGATGGCAAACTCCATGGATGCCCATGCATAGGCGGATTATCCTCTCCAGCTGCAGTGACTGCCGCTTGTGCCCGGCCCTGCATGGAAGCGGCCTCTGGCTCCAGGACTAACCAGCCTCACTACCACTCCCAGCGCTGCGGCCTCGCCTACAGGCGCCCCTGTGCCCCGAGTCGCCCGCGCCCCAACTCCCCCAACGGGGTGGTTGCTGCCGGGCCCCCGCGGCTGCCCGCCTCCATGCTGAAGTTCAAGCCCAAACAGACGCGGATGTTATGACCAGGAGGGCTTCAAGAAGTGGCTGGCCCTGCCTGTCCCTCCGGAGCGCAGCGCGCAGGAGGATGACGTGCTCCTCTTGAGCATCAGCCAATACCCGGACCAGTGGATTGTCCCCGGAGGAGGAATGGAGCCAGAGGAGGAGCCTGGCAGGGCTGTCTTGAGGGAGGTTTATGAAGAGGCTAGAGTCAAAGGAAAATTAGGCAGACTCCCGGACATATTTGAGCAGAACCAAGACCGAAAGCATACAACATATGTTTATGTTCTTACTGTCACTGAAATATTAGAAGATTGGGAAGATTTTGTTAATATAGGAAGGAAGAGAGAGTGGTTCAAAGTAGAAGATGCCATCAAAGTTGTCCAGTGTCAGGAGCCTGTACATGCAGAGTATCTGGGAAAACCTAAAGCTGGGTCTTTCTCCAACCAATGGAGAATCCGCAGTCCCTCCCTTCCAGATAATACCTTGTTTGTGACTACCGCACCGACCTCTGGGTTGACATCCAGTATAAGATAGAACTGGAAGGAACTCCCATGTGCAGTTTTACGGGGAGAGGTCTCTTTATTTTCCTCGGCAAACATCTGCATGACACTTGCAAACTGTCTGAATTTGCCATGCAGGATTTTCAAACAATTTTACATGTTTACATGTTTTTCAGACATTTTCAAATCTTTAAAAAAACAAGTGTAAAATATTTTAATAAGCCAAATCCATGTGGAATTTTGTTAGATGCCTTAAATGTGCCCCCACCACCCCCCATTTAGTTGTCATTTTTTTCCACAGCTTTTTATTCAGTTTTTTTGTCCATTTGACGTCAGGCTGTGGTTTTTGTCAGATCAGCTTACTTGGGTAAATATCTTCTCTCTAAATTATTTTCTCATCACAGGATTAACATAGTCAACAAATTCTTCTGTTGTGTAAATTTACAAAAATAATTCTTGATATTAAAGAAATCTATCAATCCAAAAACTTGTTTCAGAGGATAACAATTTCTAAATTCCAGATTTGGACTCTTTCTGTATAGTTCAATAACTATTTTGACAAAGGACTTAATTTGCTATTTTCAGGAATTTGTCAACTCATTTGTCTAAATTGTTACAACTGGTATGTCACTAGCTACTTGATATGGCCAGTTACCCCCTATAACTCAATAGTCCTTTAACACAAAGTTTAACTATATACAGTTGGTGATTTTTAGAAAGGTATTGTAAGAAAGATGCATGTAGTAAGTACATCATCCTGAAAAACTGTATTCATGGGATTTGAGTTAGCATGCTAAATCTCCAATTCCCTTTATGCATAATTTCTTTACACAGAATGCTTGAGAACCATAATTCCCTCAAGATAAATTCCTTTTAAAATATATTTCCAGTTTTTGAATTTACTGACCCCTCTTTAGTTAAACTTTCTGGTTACCAGTAGTAACCAAAGGATTAGAGTCTAACCTAAAATTCTAGTCAGTGGTTACTGCATCACAGTTGAGTAAAATGGCCTTCTTGCTGTTTAGCTGTTACAGACTTAGATTATTAGGACACCTTAAGATGTCTCATCTTTTATAGGTTGCCAATAAGTACAATTTATCCTAGAACTAACAATAGTTAGCACTAGAACATATCTGAACTAAGAATTATGATGTCTTGTCTTGATACTCACTTCGGATCAAGAATCCCATTGATAAGTACATAGCTACCTTGTCTGAAACTCCTGTACTTCTCCAACCAACTCAGAAATAAGACTGGAGGACAAAAACTTTTGAATAAGACATGGGGGTGGAGAGTGAAAGATCATCCTGTAGGTAGGTATTAGCCTTGTAAATATTATAACTAGTGAGTATAGAGTAGAAAGTAAGTATAGTTGTACATTTGTTCTACAAATTGTTAACCTTTAAAAATACAATTGCTGCTAAAAAATAGAGTGCTGTAAAAAACAAAAAACACAAAAAAACACAAAAAAACAAAAAAAAAACCCAAAAAATAGAGTGCTGTAGACTTAAGGAAAAATTGATGCCATTTTGAGAAAGATCCTGTGCCATAAATGCTGCTGAACTAAATATAAATATTAGTTCACAAATTAATGCTGTCAGAGGAATGAGTGAAGTAGAAAAACTTTTAACCAAAGACATTTCATTATAAGTTACACAGTGTGATCAAACAAGATCACCCAGAATTTTTATATTTTTCTTTGTACAGAGGTTATGCATCCTGGGTGTTTTTTTAAAAAAATGAAACAGTTTAAATCCACAGATCAACACCTTCAATCTTCAATGTACTAAGATTTTTTTGTTTCTCAGTAATCTCTGAAGTTTCATTAAATTATATACCTTAAAAGAGCAGAGAAACTGGGGGCGCCTGGGTGGCTCAGTCATTGGGCATCTGCCTTCAGCTCAGGTCATGGTCCCAGGGTCCTGGGATCGAGCCTCGCATTGGGCTCCCTGCTTTGCGGGAAGCCTGCTTCTCCCTCTCCCACTCCCCCTGCTTGTGTTCCCTCTCTCGCTGTGTCTCTCTCTGTCAAATAAATAAATAACATCTTAAAAAAAAAAAAACAGCAGAGAAAGTGGATTTTGTATATAAAACCGTCCACCTGAAATGCTGTCACAAGTACTGGGAGAGAGGGGTATCTTGTATATGATATTCTTAGAGGTAATAATGCATGAACTTATTTTATAAACTCTTGGACTATGTCTTTGACATGTAAAATATGTACAGTGTTAATGTCAGCCATATCTTAAAAATGAGCCTATAAATATTGTTGTATAATTTTTTTTTTTTTTTTGGTCAAAAACACTTGGACTAAGTAGTGCCACTTGGGTCAGGATTTTCTTCAGTGACATTTAGTAAACGAACTCTCTTTAGTCTACGCAACTAGCAAAAATTTGTATGATGCAACCCGAATACAGTTCTCACACTTTCAATTTCACATGGGGTTCATCACTATTCTTCTGTAACCCAGTTCAGGCTCAACAGTTGAATCTACCATAGATAACAAATAGTATCTACTAACTCAACCCTCCAAAGTTTACAGCGTGTTGGAACTCATTTGTGCTCTCTGTGGGGTACATAAAATTGGGCAGCTAAATTTTTCAGTCCCATGTGCCTCCCAGATAAAAGAAATAACTAGGTTATAAGTTGACTTGTAGACACAAGTACCAAACTATCCTGAATATTTGTGTCCAGGGGGTTGTGTGTGTGTGTGTGTGTATGTATTTTTTTAATAATCAGGTGAAACTGTACAACCAGGAATATGCCATTCAATTTTCTGTCAAACAGCTGTATAAAGCAGCAAAACTGAAGGGGGGAAGAATATTGTTGCATTCACTCTCAATTGCTTTGTATGGTCTCATTTGAGATCATTGGTGTAAGAATCTTGAGGGTTTTTTTTATATTTGGAAACAAATAAAAATGGAAAAAAAAGTCTTTTATTTAACCATAAAGAATTCAATTACAGGCACATGGGTGGCTCAGTTGGTTAAGCATCTGCCTTCGGCTTGGGTCATGATACAAGGTGCTGGAATAGAGCCCCACATCAGGCTCCCTGCTCAGCGGGGAGCCTGCTTATCTCTCTCCTTCTGCCCTTCCACTTGTTTTCTCTGACACTCATTCTGCTCTCTCTCCCACTTTCCCTCAAATAAATAAATAAATAAATGTAAAAAAAATAAATAAATTCAGTTAATTAAAATATAGTGCAATATTAGTTTTAGAGGTAGAGTTCAGTGATTCATCAGTTGCATACAACACCCAGGGCTCATTATATCAAGTACTCTCATAAATGCCCATCACCCAGTTACCATAACCCCCCCCCACCATCCCTCCAGCAGCCCTCAGTTTGTTTCCTACAGTAAAGAGTCTCTTTTGGTTTGCTTCCTGCTCTGATTTTCACTTATTTTATTTTTTGTACCCTTCCCCTATGTTTATCTGTTTTGTGTCTTAAATTCCACATTATGAGTGAAATTATATCATATTTGTCTTTCTCTGACTGACTTATTTTGCTTAGCGTAATACCATGTCATTGCAAATGGCAAGACTCATTCTTTTGATGGCTGAGTAATATTCCTACACACACACACACACACACACACACACACACACACACACACACACCACATCATCTTTATCCATTCATCCATCTGTGGACATTTGGGCTCTTTCCATAGTTTGGCAATTGTGGACATTGCTGCTATAAACATTGGGGTGCAGGTGCCCCTTCAAATCACTATGTTTGTATCCTTTGGATCAATACCTAGTAGTGCAATTGCTGAGTTGTAGGGTAGCTATATTTTTGTCTTTTAGAGGAATCTCTGTACCATCTTCCAGAGTGGCTGCACCAGTTTGCATTCCCAGCAACAATTGTAAGAGAGTCCCCTTTCTTCACATCCTCACCCAAATCTATTGCTTCCTGAGTTGTTATTTCAGCCATTCTGATTGGTGAGAAGTGGTATCTCATTATGGTTTTGATTTGTATTTCCCTGATGCTTAGTGATGTGGAACATTTTTTTCATGTGTCTGTTGGCCATTTGGATGTCTTCTTTGGAGAAATGCCTGCTCATATTTTCTGATCATTTCTTGACTAGATTATTTGTTCTTTGAATGTTGAGTTTGATAAGTTATTTATAGATTTAAGATACTAGCCCTTTATCTTATAAGACATTTGCAAACATCTTCTCACACTCTGTAGGTTGTCTTTTGAATTGTCAACTGCTTCCTTTGCTGTACAAAAGATTTTTATCTTGATGAAATCCCAACAGTTCATTTTTGCTTTTGTTTCCCTTGCCTTTGGAGATGTGTCTAGCATGATCTTGTGGCAGCCAAGGTCAAAGAGGTTGCTGCCTGTGTTCTCCTCTAGGATCTTGATGGATTCTTGCCTCACAATTAGTTCTTTCATCCACTTTGAGTTTATCTTTATATATGGTGTAAGAAAATGGTCCAGGTTCATTCTTCTGCATGTGGCTGTCCAATTTTCCCAACACCATTTGTTGAAGACACTGTCTTTTTTCCATTGGATATTCTTTCCTGCTTTGTTGAAAATTAGTTGACCATAGCGTTGAGGGTCCATCCCTGGGTTTTCTGTTCTGTTCCTTTGATCTATGTGTTTGTTTTTGTGCCAGTTCCATACTGTCTTGATGATTGCAGCTTTGTAATACAGCTTGAAGTCTGGAATTGTGATGCCTCCAGCTTTGGTTTTCTTTTTCAACATTTCTTTGTCTATTCAGGTTTTTTTCTGGTTCCATACAAATTTTAAGATTGTTTGTTCGAGCTCTGTGAAAAATGCTGATGGTATGTTGATAGGTATTGCATTGAATGTGTAGATTCCTCTGGGTAGCATAGCCATGTTGACAATATTTGTTCTTCCAATCCATGAGCATGGACATTTTCTCCATTTCTTTGTCTTCTATTTATTTCATGAGTATTCTATAGTTTCAGAGTACAGATCCTTTACCTCTTTGGTTAAGTTTCTTCCTTGGTATCTTATGGTTTTTGGTGTAATTGTAAATGGGATCGATTCCTTAATTTCTCTCTCTTCTGCCTCAATGTTAGTGCATAATAATGCAACTGACTTCTGAATGTTGATTTTATATCCTGAGACTGCTGAATTCTTGTATGAGTTCTAGCAGTTTGTGTGTGTGTGTATGTATTTTTTTAATAATCAGGTGAAATTGTACAACCCAAAAGAAATCTTTTGGGTTTTCTATATAGAGATGTCATCTGTGAAGAGTGAGAGTGTGACTTCTTCTTTGCTGATTTGGATGCCTTTTATTTATTTTTGTTGTCTGATTGCTGAGGCTAGGACTTACAGTACTATGTTGAACAAGAGTGGTGAGAGTGGACATCCCTGTCCTGTTCCTGACCTTAGGGGAAAGGTCTCAGTTTTCCCCCATCGAAGATGATATTCTCTGTGGGTCTTTCACATATGGCTTTTATGTTAAGGTATGTTCCCTTTATGCCTACATGGTGGAGGGTTTTCAAGGACTTTGTTTCCTTGTTTATCTTTTGCTTAGATGACCTGTCCTTGATGTGAATGGGGTGCTAAATTTCCTAGTATTATTGCATTATTATCAATGAGTTTCTTTATTTTTTTATATGGTTGCTCCGAAGTTGGGGCCTAAATATTTAAAACTGTTAACTCTTCTTGTTGGATAGACACCTTTATTATGATATAAGGTCCTCCTTCATCTCATATTAGAGTTTTTCTTTTGAAATCTAGTTTGTCTGATATAGAGATGGCTACTCCAGCTTTCATTTGATGTCCATTGGCATGAAAAATGGTTCTCCACCTCCTCACTTTTAATCTGGAGGTGACTTTGGGTCTAAAATGAGTCTCTTCTAAGAAGCATATTGAAGGGTCTTTTTTTGTTTTTAATCCATCCTGATACCCTGTATCTTTTGATTGGAGGATTTATTCATTCCATTTACATTCAGAGTAATAATTGAAAGTTTTGAATTTTGTGTCATTGTATTAACTGTAAAGTCGCTCTTCCTGTAGATTGTTTCTGTTCCTTTCTGGTCTTTGTTAATTTGGGGCTCTCTCACCACTCAAGGATCCACTTTAATATTTCTTACAGGGCTGGTTTAGTGTTCGCATATTCCTTTATTTTTTGTTTGTCCTGGAACATCTTTATCGCTCCTTCTATTCTGAATGACAGCCTTCCTGGATACAGTATTCTTGACTGCATATTTTCCCCATTTAGCTTGTTGAATATATTACATGGCACTCCTTTCTGGCCTTCCAGTTCTCTGTGGATAGGTCTGCTGTCTGCCTTATGTGTCTACCCTTGTAAATTAAGGACCCTTTGTCCAGAGCCACTTACAGGATTTTCTCTTTATCTATAAAATTTGCAAGCTTCACTATTATATGTCATGGTGTTGACCTATTTTTATTGATTTTGAGGGTGGTTCTCTGTGCCTCCTGGACTTAATGCCTGTTTCCTTCCCCAGATTAGGGAAGTTCTTAACATAATTTGTTCAGATAAACCTTCTGCCCTTCCCTCTTTTCTCTCTTCTGGGACACCTATTATTTGAATATTATTTCTCTTTATGGTATTGCTGATTTCTCAAATTCTCCCTTCATGATCCAGTAGCTGTTTTTCTCTTTTTCTCAGATTCCTTATTCTCCATCATTTTGTCTTCTATGTCAATGACTCTTTCTTCTGCCTAATTTATCCTAGCAGTTAGAGCCTCTATTTGTGTCTGCATCTCAGTAATAACATTTTTAATTTTGGCTTGATTAGATTTTAGTTCTTTTATTTCTACAGCAAGGGATTCTCTACAGTCTTCCATGCTTATTTCAAGCCCAGCTAGTATCTTTATAATAGTTGTTTTGAATTCTAGTTTTAACATCTCATTTATATCCATATTGATTAAATCTCTGGCAATGAGTCCTGCCTCCTGTTCTTTCTTTTGTGGTGAGTTTCCCTGTCTCATCATTATGCTGAGAAAAGAATCAGTGAATGAGGGAGAAAAGACAAAAATAGCAACAACAACACTAGAAAAATAGAAACACTAGAAAAATACAAACAAAACAAACCAGAAGAAAACAAAAACAAAACAAAATAAGAAAAAAAAATATGTGAAACAGAACAAAACAATAAACTAGATCCTGGGTGTATTTTGGTCTGTTTGTTAAAAGAAACTAGATCCTAAAATAAGAAAGAATGGAAATGTATCTTTGGGATAAATACCTAGTAGTGCAATTGCTGGGTCATAGGGTAGCTCTATTTTTAACATCTTGAGGAACCTCCTTACTGTTTTTCAGAGTGGCTGTACCAGCTTGCATTCCCACCAACAGTGTAAGAGGTTTCCCCTTTCTCCACATGCTTACCAACACTTGTTGTTCTTGTATTGTTACTTTTTGCCATTCTAACTGGTGTAACGTGATATCTCATTGTGGCTTTCATTTGTATTTCCCTGATGGCTAGTGTTGTAGAAAATTTTTTCATGTTTCTGTTAGTCATTTGTATGTCTTTGGAGAAGTGTCTGTTCATGTCTTCTGTCCATTTATTGACTGGATTATTTGTTTTTTGGGTGTTGAATTTGAGAAGTTCTTTGTAGATCTTGGACACTAGTCCTTTATATGAAATGCCATTTGCAAATATCTTCTCCCATTCTGTGGGTTGCCTCTTAGTTTTGTTGACTGTTTCCTTTGCAAAGATATAGACATAGTGAAAAGAAGGGGCACCCCAAAATTCATAGCAGCAATGTCCACAGTAGCCAAACTGTGGAAGGATCTGAGACGCCCTTCAACAGATGAATGGTTAAAGAAGATGTGGCTCATATATGCAATGGAATATTACTTAGCCATCAGAAAGGACAAATACCTGCCATTCATATCAACACAGGTGGAACTGGAGGGGATTATGCTAAGTGAAATGAGTCAAACAGAGAAAGACAATTATCATATGGTTTCACTTATTTGTGGAACATAAAGAATAGTGCAGAGGACCACAGGGGAAGGGAGGGAAAACAGAATGGGAAGAATTCAGAGAGGGAGACAAACCATAAAAGACTCTGGACTCTGGAAACCAAAACGAGGGTTACAGAAGGGAGGAGGGTGGGGGGGTAGGGTAACAAGGTGATGAGTATTAAGGAGAGCATGTATTGTGATGATCAGTGGGTGTTATATGCAACTAATGGTTTGTTGAATACTACATCAAAAACTAATAATGCATTACATGTTGGTTAATTGAACATAATAAAAAAATAATGAAAATGTATGTATATGTGAATGTATATGTATAAATATACACATATACATAAAGATAAAATAAAACAATAAAAGGAAACAAAAATAGTATATATGTCTATCTATATAACATAAATATAAAAATTAAAATTAGAAAAGAATTAAAAAAGGGATTGATAAAATAATAAAATAACTGAAAGACCAAAGAATAATGAAAAAAAAAAACATGAATGCTATATGCGAAGTTTTGCAGTTGACTATGATTGGTAAACTTGGTATTAGCCAGGTGTTCCTGCTGGTCTTCTGGGGAGGGGCCTGTTTCACTGATTCTCAGGTGTCCTTGTCCCAGTGGAATTGTGCGCCCTTGCCTGGGGGCTGGGTTCAATATGAGGGGCTCCAGATTGCACTATGTGGTGCTGTTTTCCTCCCTGGAATATTTCCTCCCTGGAAGGCTTTTAGCACTGATGGGGGAATACAGGGGTAAAAATAGCAGCTCCCCAATCTCTAGGCCCAGAGCTGAATGTTCATGCTCCCCACTCTTCAGTGAGCCCTCACAGAAAAGCAGCCAATCATTCTTGTCTCCCCAGTTTCTGTCCTAACTCTGTGTTTACCCAGCCTGTCACTGAGGATTTTTATTTTAGGCAGTTGACCTAGTTTCCAGTCTCCAAACTTTATGGCTCCTGATGGACCTGTGCCATTCCTCCCTTGGGGAAGAAGGGAAGAACTGCCACTCTTCTGCCTTTTGCTAGGCCCCTGCCTAGAGAGCAGTCATGTGACTATGCAGCGGTTCACAGTTTATGGCAACAATGCACATAAAGCTGGTGCCTAGACTTGCTGTTTTCAGCCAGCTTTCCTGCTCTGATGCTTGGGAACTCTGCTGCACTCAGGCACCCCCATTCTTTTTGTGACCCTGGGGATCCTGAAATTGCTCTGTCCAACCAGGGATTCTGCTCTGCCTCACCACCTGAGCACCATTAAGCCAGGGATGTCCCCAACTATAGCAGACTTCTAAAAGTTCTGATTTTGTGCCCTGCTGCTTTTAATACTTTCTGGTAACCTCTTAAAGAAGCTCCCTCCCCTCCATGATTTATCTTCTGATATATCACCCAGGATTCAGTAGTTGCTTTTCTATTTGTAGAATTGCAGCAATTCTTCTCTCAGATCGATGATTGATTTCACAGGTGTTCAAAATGATTTGATAGCTATATAGATGAATTCCAGGGGTCAGATGAAATTAAGGTCCCCTACTCCTCTGCCATCTTAACTCATCCCTTACATATGCCAGTACTTAAAGGAGAAGAGACCCCACACAATACCTTAAGCCAAGTCAACCCAGAAATCTGGGTGCAGAGGAAGGTGTGTTATGCCATTAATGTCATACCTGTAAAAGCAGCATTAAAACAAATAGACTATTGGGGCACCTGGGTGGCACAGTCATTTAAGTGTCGGACTCTTGGTTTCAGCTCAGGTCATAATCTCATGTTTGTGAAACTGAGCCCTGCATCAGGCTCTGTGCTCAGTGTGGAGTCCACTTGAATTTCTCTCTCTCCTTCTCCCTCTGTTCTTCCCGCTTGTGCATGCTCTCTCTCTTTCCACTCTCTCCCTCAAATAAATAAATAAATTTTTAAAAATAAAATAAAACAAAATAAAAAACAGGTGGATTGTTGGCCCTGGGTAAAGCAATACTCTTTAAAACCAGACACTACACAAGGAAGCCTCCCATTAAGAGACTGTTAAAGTAAGGGTCTTACTTTATTTAAAGTAAAGTAAATGATCAGGCCATGTAGATCCCCATGTAAAACCCAAATTTTACCTGTTAAAAAGCTGGCAAGTGGGGAATACAGATTTGTTCAAGAATTTAGAGCTGTTAATAATAATAAAGCTGTCAAAAATATACATCTTGTAGTACTCAATCTGTATATTCTACTGGCCAACTTACCAAGTAATAGTAAATAATACACTGTAATAAATCTAAAGAGTGCCTTTTTCTACATCCCACTAGATCCAGAATTCCAAGAAATATTTGCTTTTGAGTGGAAAGACCCTGGTTCCCACCAAAAACAACAGTACTGCTTAACTGTCTTACGTCAGAGTTTCAAAAACACCCTCACCATCTTTGGAAAAATTCTAGGACAAGATTTACTATGGTTAATTTTTTAAGGAGATGATATTTTGATAGTTAGCCCCACTCAGGAATTTTCTGGCAAAAATACTATGTTAAATTCCCTGACAACCTAGGGATATAAAATTTCAAGGGAAAAGGTCCAGATTTCTAAGGAAACCATAAAATACTTGGAGTTAATTATGTTAAAAGGATAACAATGCCTCCTCAAGATATAAAACAATGGTAATATGTCAGTTAACCCTAACAAAAACCCACAAACAACTGTGTGGATTATTGGAAATGGCTGGCTTTTGCTGTGTTTGGATTTCCAATTTGGGGCTGACTACAAAACCCTTTATGGTAAGCTTCAGGTATCTGAAATAGATCTGTTCAAATGGGGATAAGTCTTGTGATCATTGCTTATGAAAATTCCCAGCCTTTGCATTGCCAGTCTTTGACAAGCTGTTTAATTTGAATGTACACAAGGAAAGGAATCACTGTAGGAAAGTTAACTCAAACTCTGATGCCCTTAAAAGAATGGTAGCTTATTTCTCTAAACAATGGGATGCAGTGGGCAGAGGTTGGCACCCCTGCCTGAGAGCTGTAGCACCCACATGTCTCTTAATAAAAGAAGCAGGGAAACTAACTATGGGCCAGCCTATGACAGTTTAGACACCACACCAGGTTTCCAGCCTCCTGGAAACCAAACAATGTCTGGTTGTCCCCAGATAGAATACTACAATATCAGGCCACTTTGATAGATACACCCCAGGTAATGCTGAAGGCATGTCACACCTTAAATCCAGCCACCCTACTCTCCAACCTTGATTATTGAGTTATCCATGATTTTACAGAAGTACTTGATCAAGTTTACTCGGGTCACAAAGATCTCCAGAGTGAGCCTCTGTCCAATGCAGTGGAGATCTGATTTGCAAATGGTAGCGGTTTTATGGAAAACAGACTAAGGAGGGTAGGATATGCAGTAGTGTTCCTAAACAGTCTTGTAGAGGCTAAGAGACTGGTCTCAGGCACCTCAGCCCAAAAAAACAGAAATAATTCTTCTAACCAGAACATTAGAATTGGGGAAAGAAAAGGTGTTAACTATTTTTTTTAAGATTTTATTTATTTATTTGACAGAGAGAGACACAGCAAGAGAGGGAACATAAGCAGCGGGAATGGGAGAGGGAGAAGCAGGCTTCACGCTGAGCAGGGAACCTGATGTGGGACTCACTCCAGGACCCTGGGATCATGACCTGAGATGAAGGCAGACGTTTAACGACTGAGCCACCCAGGCTTCCTGAGGTATTAACTATTAACACTGATTCTAAATATGCCTTCCGTAATTCATGCCTGTATCCCCATATGAAAGGAAAGAAAACTGTTAAATAATAAAGAGAAATTAAATATGGCAAAGAAATCCACAGGTTGCTAGAAGTAGTGCATAAGCCTAAAAAATGGCAGTGATTCATTTCAGAGGACATGAAAAAGGAAATTCAGAAGTAATAAAGGAAAATAATTTGGCTGATGTGGCCACAGATAAGGCCACCAACTCTGGGGAGATTTTGCAACTGTCACTAATTGCTTCCTTATCACTATATAAATTCACTCCAGTCTATTCCTAGGATGAGACAAAAACGGGTATTAAATTGGACTATTAGTTATCTCTAATAATCAGAGGATGGAATATAAAAAGCAATATGATAATCTGGGTACCTAAGCAGACGGCCTGGGGACTCCTTAAGAATGCACATAACTGAGAGGGAGCAAGATGGCAGAGGAGTAGGAGACCTGGATTTCGTCTGGCCTCAGGAATTCAGCTGATTAGGGATCAAACCATTCTGAACACCTATGAACTCAACAGGAGATGGAAAAAGAGAGTAGAAACAACTCTCTGAACAGAGAAGTGACCACTTACTGGAAGGTGGGACGTGCAAAGTTAATCCGAGGCAATATTCGGGAGGATAGACGGTGGGGGAGGGGGCCTCCGTGGGCCACTTCTGGCAAGTGATAGAGCTGCGGAGCACAAAATCCGAACATTTAGAAGTCAGGCCCGCTGAGGGACGTCGCTCCAGTGGCTAAGTGGGGGGTGGAACCCTCATGGGACAGTGTGGCCTCAGGACCCTCGGGGTCACAGAAAGACCGGGGGTGTATGAGTGTGGCAGAGCTCCCAGGTATTGGAGCGGGGAAGCCGGCTGTAGAGACGGAGCCGAGGCGCGGGCTCTCAGCTCGGGGTTTCCATAAACCGTGATCCACGGCACAGTCAGGCCACTGCTCCTCCAAAGGGACCCAAAAAGCAGCAGAGCTGGGGAGACTCCCCTTCCTCCCCCGGGAGGAGCGGCGTGGGAGTGCACCGCATGGATCTGCTGGGTTTGGAGACTCCACACCGAGTCGGGTGCCAGAGATAGAAACGCTCAGTCACAGGCCAGGTGAGCACTGAGTGCGGCCGGAGACCGGAGACACGGGAGTGACTGACTGCTTTTCTCTGGGGGCACACTGAGGAGTGGGGCCCTGGGTTCTCAGCTCCTCTGGGCGGAGATTGGGAGGTCACCATTTTCACCCTGGTCCTCCAAAGCTGTACCGAGAGCTTGCAGGAAACAAAAGCTCCTGAGAGCAAACCCGAGCAGCTTGCTTAGCCCGGACAATTCTGCCGCTGGCAAAGACATTTCGGAACCATGGCAACAGGCCCCTCCAGAGAAGATCAGCCTGAACAGCCAGCCAAGACCAAGTTTACGGATCAATGAGAATGGGAGAACTCCAGCGCTAGGGGAATACTGCACGTAGAATTCATGGCTTTTTTTACCATGATTCATTAGTTTTTCAAAGTTAATTTGTTTAACTGTTTTTTTTTTTGAATTTTTCTTTTTCCCTTTTTCAACCAACATCTTATCAATCCCTTTTTTTAAAAAAACATTTTTTATTTATCATTTTTAGAGTCATATTTTATCCCTTCATAGTAGTTACCCTTATTTTTTGGCATATATATATAAGTTCTTCTCTCTTTAAAATTTTGAGAAAGTTTCTTCTAACAGATCACAATATACCCTAAATAACTAGTGTATGGCTTTGTTCTAGTCTCCTACCTGATCACATTCTCTCCCTTTTTTTCTTTTCTTTTTTTAAATCTTCTTTTTTTTAAACAACTTCTTATCTTATCAATTCCTTTTATTAAATCTTTTATAATTTTCATCTGTACAGTCATCTTCCATCCCTTCATTGTATCAACCCTTATTTTGTACATATATGTCTTTCTCCCTTTAAAATTTTAGGAGGCACTTTTTTCTAACAGACCAAAATACACCCAAAATCTAGTGTGTGGCACTGATCTATGCACTAGCCTGATCGTATGTGATCATATTCTGTTTTTTTTAATTTTCTTCTGTTTTTGTTTGTTTTTATCTTTTTCTTTCTTTTTTATTCACTTTCTTTTTTCTTTCTTTCCCTTTCTTTTCCCCTGGTTTCAGGTCTTTTCTGATTTGTATAGAGTATATTTGCTGGAGACGTTGTTAACCTGTTAGCATTTTGTTCTCTCATTCATCTATTCACCTCTGGACAAAATGAAAAGATGAAAAAAATCACCTCAGCAAAAAGAACAAGAGGTACTACCATCTGCCAGGGACCTACTCAATACGGACATTAGTAAGATGTTGGACCTGGAGTTCAGAATCATGACTTTAAAGATACTAGCTGAGCTTGAAAAAACCGTGGAAGTTATTAGAGAAACCCTTTCTGGGGAAATAAAAGAACTAAAATCTAACCAAGTCGAAATAAAAAAGGCTATTAATGAGGTGCAATCAAAAATGGGGGCACTAACTGCTAGGATAAATGAGACAGAAGAATTAGTGATATAGAAGACCAAATGATGGAAAATAAAGAGGCTGAGAAAAAGAGAGAGAAACAACTACAGGATCAGAAGGGCAGAATTGGAGAGATAAGCGATATGATAAGATGAAACATTAGAAAACTTGGGATCCCAGAAGAAGAAGAAAGGGAGAGAGGGGCAGAAGGTATATTGGAGCAAATAATAGCAGAGAACTTCCCTAATGTGGGAAAGGAAACAAGCATCAAAATCCAGGAGGCACAGAGAACCCCTCTCAAAATCAGTAAAAATAGGTCAACACCCTGACATCTAATAGTAAAACTTACGAGTCTCAGAGACAAAGAGAAAATCCTGAAAGCAGCTCGGAAGAAGAGATAAGTAACCTACAATGTTAGAAACATTAGACTGTCAATAAACCTATCCACAGAGACCTGGCAGACCAGAAAGGACTGGCATGATATCTTCAGAGCACTAAATGAGAAAAATATGCAGCCAAGAATATTATATGCAGCTAGGCTCTCATTGAAAATTGAAGGAGAGATAAAAAGTTTCCAGGACAAACAAAAACTAAAGGAATTTGCAAACACGAAACCAGCCCTCCAAGAAATATTGAAAGGGGTCCTCTAAGCAAAGAGAGAGCCTAAAAGCAGCATAGATCAGAAAGGAATACAGACAATATACAGTGACAGTCACCTTACAGGCAATACAATGGCACTAAATTCATACCTTTCAATAGTTACCCTGAATGTAAATGGGCTAAATGCCCCAATCAAAAGACACAGGCTATCAGATTGGATTAAAAAACAAGACCCATTGATATGCTGTCTGCAACAGACTCATTTTAGACCCAAAGACACCCCAGATTGAAAGTGAGGGGGTGGAAAACCATTTACCAGGCTAATGGACACCAGAAGAAAGCTGGGGTGACAATCCTTATATCAGACAAATTAGATTTTAAAACAAAGACTGTAATAAGAGATGAAGAAGGACACTATATCCTACTTAAAGGGTCTATGCAACAAGAAGATCTAACAATTATAAATATCTATGCCCCTAACATGGGACTAGCCAATTATATAAGGCAATTAATAAGAAAAGCAAAGAAACACATTGACAACAATACAATAATATTGGGGGACTTTACCAACCCCTGACTGAAATGGACAGATCATCTAAGCAAAAGATCAACAAGGAAATAAAGACTTTAAATGACACACTGGACGAAATGGACTTCACAGACATATTCAGAACATTCCATCCCAAAGCAACGGAATACACATTCTTCTCTAGTGCCCATGGAACATTCTCCAGAATAGATCACATCCTGGGTCACAAATCAGGTCTCAACCGGTACCAAAAGATTGGGATTATTCCCTGCATATTTTCAGACCACAAATGCTTTGAAACTAGAACTCAATCACAAGAGGAAAGTCGGAAAGAACCCAAATATATGGAAGCTAAAGAGCATCATACTAAAGAATGAATGGGTCAACCAGGAAATTAAGGAAGAATTCAAAAAATTCATGGAAACCAATGAAAATGAAAACACAACTGTTCGAAATCTTTGGGATACAGCAAAGGCAGTCCTAAGAGGAAAGTATATAGCAATACAAGACTTTCTTAAGAAACAAGAAAGGTCTCAAATACACAACCTAACCTTACACCCCACGACCTAGAGAAAAAACAGCAAATAAAGCCTAAACCCAGCAGAAGAAGAGTTATAATAAAAATCAGAGCAGAAATCAATGAAATAGAAACCAAAAGAACAGTAGAACAGATCAACAAACTAGGAGTTCATTCTTTGAAAGAATTAACAAGACTGATAATCCCCTGGCCAGACTTATCAAAAAGAAAAGAGAAATGACACAAATCAACAAAATCATGAATGAAAGAGGAGAGATCACAACCAACACCAAAGAAATACAAACAATTATAAGAACATATTATGAGCAACTCTATGTCAGCAAATTAGATTACCTGGAAGAAATGGGTGCATTCCTAGAGATGTATCAACTACCAAAATTGAACCAGGAAGAAATAGAAAACCTGAACAGACCTCTAACCACTAAGGAAATTGAAGCAGTCATCAAAAATCTCCCAAGAAACAAAAGCTCAGGGCTAGATGGCTTCCCAGGGGAATTCTATCAAACATTTAAAGAAGAATTAATACCTATTCTCCTGAAACTGTTCCAAAAAATAGAAATGGAAGGAAAATTTCCAAACTTATTTTGTGAGGCCACCATTACCTTGATCTCAAAACCAGACAAAGACCCCATCAAAAAGGAGAATTACAGACCAATTCCTTGATGAACATGGATGCAAAAATTCTCACCAAAATACTAGCCAATAGAATCCAAAAGTACATTAAAAGGATTAATCACCACGACCAAGTGGGATTTATCCCTTGGCTGCAAGATTGGTTCAACATCCGCAAATCAATCAATGTGATACAATACATTAACAAAAGAAAGAACAAGAATCATATGATCCTCTGAATAGATGCAGAAAAAGCATTTGACAAAGTACAGCATCCTTTCTTGATCAAAACTCTTCAGAGTATAGGGATAGATGGTACATACCTCAATATCATAAAAGCCATCTATGAAAAACCTAGGGTGAATATCATTCTCAATGGGGAAAATCTGAGAGATTTTTCCTAAGGTCAGGAACGCGGCAGGGATGTCCACTATCATCACTGCTATTCAACATAGTATTAGAAGGCCTAGCCACAGCAATCAGACAACAAAAAGAAATCAAAGGCATCCAAATCAGTAAAGAGGAAGTCAAATTCTCACTCCTTGCAGATGATATGACACTGTATGTGGAAAACCCAAAAGACTCCACCCCCAAACTGCTAGAACTCATACAGGAATTCAGTAAAGTAGCAGGATATAAAATCAATGCACAGAAATCAGTGGCATTCCTATACACCAACAACAAGACAGAAGAGAGACAAATCAAGGAGTCGATCCCATTTACAATTGCACCCAAAACCATAAGATACCTAGGAATAAATTTAACAAAAGAGGCAAAGGATCTGTACTCAGAAAACTATAAAATACTCATGAAAGTAATTGAAGAAGACATAAAGAAATGGAAAAACATTCCATGCTCATGGAGTGGAAGAACAAACTTTGTGAAGATGTCAATGCTACCTAGAGCACTCTACACATTCAGTGCAATCCCCATCAAAATACCATCCACTTTTTTCAAAGAAATGGAACAAATAATCCTAAAATTTGTATGGAACCAGAAAAGACCCCAAATAGCCAGAGGAACATTCGAAAAGAAAAGCAAAGCTGGCGGCATCACAATTCCAGACTTCCAGCTCTATTACAAAGCTGTCATCATCAAGACAGTGTGGTACTGGCACAAAAACAGACCCATAGATCAGTGGAACAGAATAGAGAGCCCAGAAATGGACCCTCAGCTCCATGGTCAACTTATCGTTGACAAAGCAGGAAAGAATGTCCAATGGCCAAAATACAGTCTCTTCAACAAATGGTGTTGGGAAAATTGGACAGCCACATGCAGAAGAATGAAACTGGACCATTTCCTTACACCACACACAAAAATAGACTCCAAATGGTTGAAAGACCTAAATGTGAGACAGGAGTCCATCCAAATCCTAAAGGAGAACACAGGCAGCAACCTTTTCGTCCTCAGCCGCAGCAACTTCTTGCTAGAAACATTGCCAAAGGCAAGGGAAGCAAGGGCAAAAATGAACTATTGGGACTTCATCAAAATAAAAAGCGTTTGCACACAAAAGAAACAGTCCACAAAACCAAAAGACAACTGACAGAATGGGAGAAAATATTTGCAAATGGCATATCAGATAAAGGGCTAGTATCCAAAATCTATAAAGAACTTATCAGACTCAACACCCAAAGAACAAATAATCCAATGAAGAAATGGACAGAAGACATGAACAGACATTGTTCCAAAGAAGACATCCAAATGGCCAACGGACACATGAAAAAGTGCTCAACATCCCTAGGCATCAGGGAAATCCAAATCAAAGTCTCAATGAGATACCACCTCACACCAGTCAGAATGGCTAAAATTAACAAGTCAGGAAACAACAGATGTTGGCGGGGATGTGGAGAAAGGGGAACCTCCTACACTATTGGTGGGAAGGCAAGCTGGTGCAACCCCTCTGGAAAACAGTATGGAGGTTCCTCAAACAGTTGAAAATAGAGATACCATACGATCCACTGGGTATTTACCACAAAGATACAAATGTAGGGATCTGAAGGGGTACGTGCACCCCAATGTTTATAGCAGCAATGTCCACAATAGCCAAACTGTGGAAAGAGCCAAGATGTCCATCGACAGATGAATGGATAAAGAAGATGTGGGATATACACCCAATGGAATATTATGCAGCCATCAAAAGGAATGAGATCTTGCCATTTGCAAGGAAGTGGATGGAACTAGAGGGTGTTATGCTGAGTGAAATAAGTCAATCAGAGAAAGACATGTATCATATGACCTCACTGATATGAGGAATTCTTAATCTCAGGAAAGAAACTGAGGTTTGCTGGAGTCGTGGGGGGTGGGAGGAATGGGGTGGCTGGGTGATAGACATTGGAAAGGGTATGTGCTATGGTGAGCGCTGTTAATTGTGCAAGATTGTTGAATCACAGATCTGTACTTTTGAAACAAATAATGCCATATATGTTAAGAAAAAAAGAAGAAGAAGAAGATAGCAGGAGGGGAAGAATGAAGGGGAGTAAGTCCGAGGGGGAGACGAACCAGGAGAGACAATGGACTCTGAAAAACAAACTGAAGGTTCTAGAGGGGACGGGGGTAGGGGAATGGGTCAGCCTGGTGATGGGTATTAAAGAGGGCACATTCTGCGTGGAGCACTGGGTGTTATGCACAAACAATGAATCATGGAACACCTCATCAAAAACTAATGATGTAATGTATGGTAATGAACATAACAATAAAAAAATAAGTGGCGACTAGTTTCGGAAATAAAAAAAGAATGCACATAACTCAGCTTGTTTTGGAGGAGAGAGGCAAGATGGCAGAAGAGAAAGGAAACTTGTTTCATTTGGTCCCTTGAATTTAGCTAGATACTATCAAATCATTCTGAACACCTATGAACTCATCTTAAGATGTACTAAAATAATTGCTGGAATTCTACAAATAGAAAAGCGAGCACTTTTTGCATGGTAGGAGGTGAGAAGTGAATCCGAGGGTATATATCAGAAGACAATTGGTTGGGGGGAGGGAATCTCTGTAAGCCAGCTTTGGGTAAGTGATATAGCCCCAGAGCACAAACTTGGAACCTTTAGAAATCTGCTCCAGTGAGAGACATCCCTGCCTGAAAGGTGCTCAGGTGGTGAAGTGGGGCAGAATCCTAAGTGGGACAGTGGGGTCTCAGGATCCCCAGAGTCACAGAAAGAATGGGGTGCCTGAGCCAGCAGAGTTCCCAAGCATTGGAGTGGGAAAACCAGTTAGGGTCAGCAAGCCCAGGAGGGGGCTCTCAACTCAGTTTGCCATAAACCGAGTACCCCCACTCCATTGGGCAACAGTTCTTGTGTGGGGTCCTGCAAAAGGCAGAAACGGGGATCCTCTGCCTTCCCCTGGTGAGGGATGGCACAGGAGTTTGCATGACCAGTGACTGTTTTCTTGGCAGGGACCCTGCAAAGGACAGAAACACAGGCACCCTCCACGTCCAAGGGGAGGAATAGTGTGGGTATGCACTGCAGGAGACTGCAGAGTTTGGCACACACAAAAGTGAAGACCGATAATCCCTGAGGGTTTACTGAAGAGAGGGGACCCCAATCTTTCATCTCTGGGGCTGGAGATTAGTGATGCCATTTTTATTTTCATCCCCTAAAGAGGCACAGAAAGCCTTCAGGGAACAAAAACCACACAGAGCAACCAGAAGCAAATTACACTGGCAAGGGGCAGTGCAATGCTGCCCAGGCAAAACACTTGAGAATCAGGGCAAAAGACCCCTCCCCCAGAAGACCAGCAGAAGGAACAGGTGAACACCAAGTTTACGAACACACAGGAATGCAAAACTCCAGGGCTAGGGAAAAATACCATATAGAACTTGAGATTTTTCTCATGATTCATTTATTGTTCAGTTTAAAATTTTCCATTTCTCTTTTTCCTTTTTTCCCTTTTCAACTAGATTCTTATTTTATCAACTCTTTGTTTTTAAGCCTTTTTTTAACTTTCATTTTGTACATTTACATTTTATAGATATATTCTCATTTTTGGCTTCCTTTCACTGTATTCCATTTTAATTTTGTATATATATGACTACCAAGACTGAAACAGGAAGAAATTGACAACCTGAATAGACCAATAACCAGTAATGACATTGAGGCAGTGATAAAAAACCTCCCATAAAACAAGAGTCCAGGGCCTGATGGATTCCCTGGGGAATTCTACCAAACATTCAAAGAAATAATACCTATTCGCCTGAAGCTGTTTCAAAAAACTGAAACAGAAGAAAAACTTCCAAACTCATTCTATGAGACCAGCATTACCTTGATCCCCAAACCAGACAAAGGCTCAATCAAAAAGGAGAATTACAGACCAATATCCCTGATGAATATGGATGCCAAAATTCTCACCAAAATACTAGCAAATAGGATCCAACGTACATTAAAAGGATTATCCATCACGACCAGGTGGGATTTATCCCTGGGATGCAAGGGTGGGTCAACATTCACAAATCAATCTTTATAATTTTAGATTTAGTGTCTTCTAACAAACAGACCAAAACACACCCAGGACCAAGGGGCTCACCTTCTTTGATGATGTAGGAGATTATATTCACTCTGACCCCCCTTTTTTTTCTTTTTCTTTTCTTTTTGGCTTCTGAACTCTTCAGATATCTCTAGTGTGTATTTCGCTTGAGTCGTGGTTGTTATTTTTGATTCTTCTCTCTCATTTATCCCTTCTTCTCTGAGCAAAATGACTAGAGAGAGGAATTCACAACAAAGAATGAACCAGAGGTGATACTCTCTGCCACAGATCTAATCAATATGGATATAAGTAAAATGTGAGAGCTATAATTAAGGAAGTTACTATAAAGTTACTATCTGGGCTTAAAAAAAGCATAAAAGACAACAGAGAATCTCTTAGTACAGAAATGAGATCTAATCAGGTTGAAATTACAAATGCTTTAAGTGAGATGCAGTCTAAATTGGATGTTCTAACAGCTAAGGTAAGTGAGGCAGAAGAGTGAGTAAGTGACATATAAGACAAGTTGATGGAAAGGAAGGAAGATAAGGGAAAGACAGAAAAACAGCTAATAAAGAATGAGGGAAGGCTTCGAGAAATCAGTGATAGCATGGCAAAACAATATTAGAATTATTGGGGTACCTGAAGAAGAAGAAGAAGAGAGAGAGAGAGGAACAGAAGGTATATTTGAGCAAGTCATAGCTGAGAGCTTCCCTAATCTGGGGAAGGAAATAGGAATTAATGTCCAAGAGCTAGAGAGGATCAATGAAAATAGATCAACACCCCAACATATAATAAGGAAACTTGCACATTTCAGAGATAAAGAGAAAATCCTGAAAGCAACTAGAAAAAAAGAGGATCTTAACCTACATGGGTAGAAATATTACACTAGCATCAGACCTAGCCAGATTCCTGGCAGGCCAGAAAGGGCTGGTATGATATATTCAGGGTACTAAATGAGAAAAATATGTAGCCAAGAATACTTCATCCAACTAGACTGTCATTCAGAATGGAAAGAGAGTTAAAGAGCTTCCAGGACAAACAGAAACTAAAAGAATATGTGACCACTAAACCAGCCCTACAAGTAATATTAAAGGGGATCCTGTAAGTGAAGAGAGAGCCCAAAAGTTACATAGACCAGATACAAACAGAAAGAATCTACAGAAACAGGGACTTTACAGGTAATACAATGGCACTAAATTCATATCTTTCAATAGTTACTCTGAATGTAAATGGGCTAAATGCTCCAGTGGAAAGACACAGGGTATCAGATTGGATAAAAAGCAAGACTCATCATAAGCTGTTTACAAGAAACTCATTTTAGACCCAAAGACACCTCCAAATTGAAAGTGAGGGGTAGAGAACCATTTATAATGCTAATGGACTTCAAGAGAAAGCTGGGGTAGCAATCTCATATCAGACAAACTAGATTTTAAGCCAAAGACTGTAGTAAGGAATGAAGAGGGACACTATATCATACTTAAAGGGTCTATCCATGAAAATATCTAACAATTATAAATATTTATACTCCTAACTTGGAAGCAGTGAATTACATCAAATGATAACAAAATTAAAGAAACACATAGATAATAATACAATAATGGTAGGGGACTTCAAAACCCCATCTACTAAAATGGACAGACCATGTAAGCAGAAGATCAAAAAGGTAACAAAGGCTTTGAATGACACACCGGACCAGATGGACATATATATCAAAGATATATACAGAGCATTCCAATCTAAAGTAGCAGAATACACATTCCTCTCAAGTGCACATGGAACTTTCTCTAGAATAGATCACAAACTGAGTCACAAATCAGGTCTCAACTGATATCAAAAGATTGGGATTATTCCCTGCATATTTTCAGAGCACAATGATCTGAAACCGGAACTCAATCACAAGAGGAAATTTGGAAGGAACTCAAACACGTGGAGGTAAAGAACATCTTACTAGGGCGCCTGGGTGGCTCAGTTGGTTAAGCAACTGCCTTCGGCTCAGGTCATGATCCTGGAGTCCCGGGATCGAGTCCCACATCGGGCTCCCTGCTCAGCAGAGAGTCTGCTTCTCCCTCTGACCCTCTTCCCTCTCATGCTCTCTATCTCTCATTCTCTCTCTCTCAAATAAATAAATAAAATCTTTAAAAAAAAAAGAACATCTTACTAAAGAATGAATGGGTTAACCAGGAAATTAAAAAATAATTTTAAAAAATCATGGAAACTAATGAAAATGAAAACACAACTGCTCAAACCCTTTGGGACACAGCAAAGGCAGTCCTAAGAGGGTAGTACATTGCACTATAAGCATCTCTCAAAAAATTAGAAGTCTCCAGATCTTGGATATCAGCCCCTTATCTATAGTGTCAATCAAACTCAATACCCCAAAAAGCAAATAATCAAGTCAAAAAATGGGCAGAAGTCATGAAGACACTTTTCAAAAGAAGACATACAAATGGCTAATAGACAAATGAAAAAATGTTCATCATCATCAGCCATCAGGGAAATTCAAATCAAAATTGGGGAGGGTGTGTGCTATGGTGAGTGCTGTGAATTGTGCAAGACTGTTGAATCACAGATCTGTACGTCTGAAATAAATAACGCAACATATTTTAAGAAAAAAGAAAAAGAAGAAGATAACAGGAGAGGAAGAATGAAGGGGAGTAAGTCAGAGGGGGAGAGGAACCATGAGAGATGATGGACTCTGAAAAACAAACTGAGGGTTCTAGAGGGGAGGAGGGTAGGGGGATGGGTTAGCCTGGTGATGGGAATTAAAGAGGGCACATTCTGCATGGAGCACTGGGTGTTATGAACAAACAATGAATCATGGAACACTACATCAAAAACTAATAATGTAATATATGGTGATTAACATAACAATAAAAAAATTTAAAAAAAAGAATAGTAATACCAAAAAAAAAAAAAACACACATTGAGATACCACCTTACACCAGTTAGAATCACAAAAATTGACAAGGCAAGAAACAGTAAATGTTGGAGAGGTTGTAGAGAAAGGGGAACCCTCTTACACTGTTGGTGGGAATGCAAGTTGATACAGCCACTTTGGAAAACAGCGTGGAGGTTCCTCAAAAAGGTAAAAAGAGAGCTACCCTATGACCCAGCAATTGCACTCCGGGGCATTTACCCCAAAGATACAGATGTATTGAAAAGAAGGGCCATATGCACCCCAACGTTCATAGCAGCAATGTCCACAATAGCCAAACTGTGGAAAGAGCCGAGCTGCCCTTCAAGAGATGAATGGATAAAGAAGATATGGTCCATATATACAATGGAATATTACTCAGCCATCAGAAAGGATGACTACCCAACTTTCACATCAACATGGTTGGGATTGGAGGAGATTACGCTAAGTGAAATAAGTCAAGCAGAGAAAGTCAAATATCGTATGGTTTCACTTATTTGTGGAATATATGGGATAGCATGGAGGACGTTAGGAGAAGGAAGGGAAAAATGAAGGGGGGGAAATCAGAGGGGGAGATGAACCATGAGAGACTATGGACTCCGGGAAACAAACTGAGGGTTTTAGAGGAGAGGGAGTGGGGATAGGTTAACACATTGATGGGAATTAAGGAGGGCACATATTTCATAAAGCACTGGATATTATACACAAACAATGAATCATGGAACACTACATCAAAAACAAATGATGTACTGTATCGTGACTGATATAACAATTTTTTTAAATAAAAAAAAGAAAAAGATCGTATGTTCTAAAAGCACAAAAGATAAACAGTGCTCTTTAATTATTTGATTTTATGTGTTGAGATACACATACATACTTTTAATACAAAATTTTACAATATAAATTTTATTTTATTTTTTATTTATTTAAATTCAATTAACCAAGTTATAGTACATACTACTGGTTTTTGATACACTATTTAGATACCTGGTTGTGTCAAACATCAAATTATAGTGTTATATTTAATGTGTTTGTGTGCATTTGTGTGTGTATATATAGTGTTTATTATATATTTTATAAATATATTAAATATATTAAATACTATATATCTCTATAGTGTTTTATTCCCTTTAATTTTTTATGGTTATGATAATCACCATACATTACATCATTAGTTTTTTGATGTAGTGTTCCATGTTTCATTGTTTCTGCATAACACCCAGCACTCCACGCAGAACGTACCCACTTTAATATCCATCACCAGGCTAACACATCGCCCAGCCCCCTTCCCCTCTGGAACCCTCAGTTTGTTTTTCAGAGTCCATCATATTTCATAGTTCGTCTCCCCCTCGTATTTCCCCCCTTCATTCTTCCCCTTCTGCTATTTGTTCTTTTTTTTTTCTTAACATATATTGCATTATTTGTTTCAGAAGTACAGATCTGTAATTCAACAGTCTTGCACAATCCACAGCGCTCACCATAGCACATACGCTACCCAATGTCTATCACCCAGCCACCCCATTCCTCCCACCCCCACCACTCCAGCAACACTCAGTTTGTTTCCTGAGATTAAAAATTCCTCATATCAGTGAGGTCATATGATACATGTCTTTCTCTGATTGACTTATTTCACTCAGCATAACACCCTCCAGTTCCACCCACATCATTGCAAATGGCAAGATCTCATTCCTTTTGATGGCTGCATAATATTCCATTGTGTATATATACCACCTCTTCTTTATCCATTCATTTGTCGATGGACACCTTGGCTCTTTCCACTGTTTGGCTATTGTGGACATTGCTGCTATAAACATCGGGGTGCACGTACCCCTTCGGATCCCTACATTTGTATCTTTGTGGTAAATACCCAGTAGTGCAATTGCTGGATCGTATGGTAGCTCTATTTTCAACTGTTTGAGGAACCTCCATACTGTTTTCCAGAGGGGTTGCACCAGCTTGCATTCCCACTAACAGTGTAGGAGGGTTCCCCTTTCTCCTCATTCCTGTCAACATCTGTTATTTCCTGACTTGTTAATTTTAGCCATTCTGACTGGTGTGAGGTGGTATCTCATTGAGATTTGGATTTGGATTTCCCTGATGCCTAGCGATGTTGAGCACTTTTTCATGTGTCTGTTGGCCATTTGGATGTCTTCTTTGGAAAAATGTCTGTTCATGTCTTCTACCCATTTCTTCATTGGATTATTTGTTCTTTGGGTGTTGAGTCTGATAAGTTCTTTATAGATTTTGGATACTAGCCCTTTGTCTGATATGTCATTTGCAAATATCTTCTCCCATTCTGTCAGTTGTCTTTTGGTTTTGTGGACTGTTTCTTTTGTTCTGCAAAAGTTTTTTATCTTGATGAAGTCCCCATAGTTCATTTTTATCCTTGCTTCCCTTGCCTTTGGCGATGTTTCTAGGAAGAAGTTGCTGTGTCTGAGGTCAAAAAGGTTGCTGCCTGTGTTCTCCTTTAGGATTTGGATGGACTGCTGTCTCACATTTAGGTCTTTCAACCATTTGGAGTCTATTTTTGTGTGTGGTGTAAGGAAATGGTCCAGTTTCATTCTTCTGCATGTGTCTCTCCAATTTTCCCAACACCATTTGTGGAAGAGACTATCTTTTTTCCATTGGACATTCTTTCCTGCTTTGTCAAAAATTGGTTGACCATAGAGTTGAGGGTCCATTTCTGGGCTCTCTATTCTGTTCCATTGATCAGTGTGTCTGTTTTTGTGCCACTACCATACTGTCTTGATGATGACAGCTTTGTAATACAGCTGGAAGTCTGGAATTGTGATGCCGACAGATTTGCTTTTCTTTTTCAACATTCCTCTGGCTATTTGGGGTCTTTTCTGGTTCCATACAAATTCTAGGATTATTTGTTCCATTTCTTTGAAAAAAGTGGATGGTATTTTGATGGGGATTGCACTGAATGTGTAGATTGCTCTAGGTGGCATTGATATCTTCACAATATTTGTTCTTCCAATCCATGAGCTTGGAAGGTTTCTCTATCTCCTTGTGTCTTCCTCAATTTCTTTCATGAATATTTTATAATTTTGTGAGTACAGATTCCTTACCTCTTTGGTTAGACTTATTCCTAGGTATCTTATTGTTTGGTGCAATTTTAAATGGGATCGACTCCTTAATTTCTCTTTCTTCTGTCTTGTTGTTGGTGTATAGGAATGCCATTGATTTATGTGCATTGATTTTATATCCTGCCACTGTACTGAATTCCTGTATGAGTTCTAGCAGTTTTGGGGTGGAGTCTTTTGGGTTTTCCACATAAAGTGTCAGATCATCAGCAAAGATTGAGAATTTGACTTCTTTACCGATTCTGATGCCTTTTTCTTATTTTTGTTGTCTGATTGCTGTGGCTAGGACTTCTAATACTGTGTTGAATAGAAGTGGTGATAGTGGACATCCCTGCCATGTTCCTGACCTTAGGGGGAAAACTTTCAGTTTTTCCCCATTGAGAAGGATATTTGCTATGGGTTTTTCATAGATGGCTTTTATGGTATTGAGGTATGTACCTTCTATCCCTCTACTCAGAAGAGTTTTTGGGTTTCTTTTAAGATTTTATTTATTTATTTGACAGAGATAGCGAGAGAGGGAACACAAGCAGGGTGAGTGGGAGAGGGAGAAGCAGGCCTCCAGCTGAGGAGGGGGCCCGATGCAGGACTCGATCCCATACCCTGAGATCATGCCTTGAGCCGAAGGCAGATGGTTAACTGACTGAGCCACCCAGGTACTCCCTCTGAAGAGTTTTGATCAAGAAAGGATGCTATACTTTGTCAAATGCTTTTTCTGCATCTATTGAGAGGATCATATGGTTCTTGTTCTTTCTTTTATTAATGTATTGCATCACATTCATTGATTTGTGGATGTTGAACCAACCTTGCAATCCAGGGATAAATCTCACTTGGCCGTGGTGAATAATCCTTTTAATGGACTGTTGGATCCTACTGGCTAGTACTTTGGTGAGAATTTCTGCATCCATGTTCATCAAGGATATTGTTCTGTAATTCTCCTTTTTGATGGGGTCTTTGTCTGGTTTGGGGATCAAGGTAATGGTGGCCTCATAAAACGAGTTTGGAAATTTTCCTTCCATTTCTATTTTTTGGAAAAGTTTCAGAAGAATAGGTATTAATTCTTCCTTAAATGTTTGCTAGAATTTCCCTGGGAAGCCATCTGGCCCTGGGCTTTTGTTTCTGGGGAGATTTTTGATGACTGCTTCAATTTCCTTAGTGGTTATGGGTCTCTTCAGGTTTTCTATTTCTTCCTGGTTCAGTGTTGGTAGTTGATACATCTCTAGGAATGCATCCATTTCCTCCAGATTATCTAATTTGCTGGCATATAGTTGCTCATTTTATGTTCTTATAATTGTTTGTATTTTTTGTGTTGGTTGTGATCTCTCCCCCTCCATTCATGATTTTGTTGATTTGGGTCATTTTTCTTTTCTTTTTGATAAGTCTGTCCAGGGGTTTATCAATCTTGTTAATTATTTCAAAGGCCCAGGTCCTAGTTTCATTGATCTACTGTTCTTTTGGTTTCTATTTCAGTTATTTCTGCTCTGATCTTTGTTATTTCCTTCTCCTGCTGGGTTTAGGCTTTATTTGCCATTCTTTCTCCAGCTCTTTTTAATGTAGGGTTTGGTTGTGTATTTGAGACCTTTCTTGTTTCTTGAGAAAGGCTTGTATTGCTATATACTTTCCTCTCAGGACTGCTTTTGCTGCCTCCCAAAGATTTTGGACAGTTGTGTTTTCATTTTCATTTGTTTCCATGAATTTTTTTAATTCTTCTTTAATTTCCTGGTTGACCCATTCATTCTTTAGTACAATGCTCTTTAGCCTCCATGTATTTGAGTTCTTTCTGTCTTTCCTCTTGTGATTGAGTTCTAGTTTCAAAGCACTGTAGTCTGAAAATATGCAGGGCATGATCCCAATGTTTTGGTACCAGTTGAGACCTGATTTGTGACCTAGGATTTGATTTATTCTCGAGAAGTTCCATGGGCACTAGAGAAGAATGTGTATTCTGTTGCTTTGGGATGGGATGTTCTGAATATATCTGTGAAGTCCATTTGGTCCAGTGTGTCATTTAAAGTCTTTATTTCCTTGTTGATCTTTTGCTTAGATGATCTATCCATTTCAGTGAGGGGGCTGTTAACGTCCCACTCTATTATTGTATTGTTGATGTGTTTTTTTGTTTTTGTTATTAATTGCCTTATATAATTGGCTGCTCCCCTGTTAGGGGCATAGATATTTACAATTGTTAGTTCTTCTTGGTGGATAGACCCTTTAAGTAAGATAGAGTGGCGTTCCTCATCTCTTATTTAGTCTTTGGTTTAAAATCTAATTTGTCTGATATAAGGGTTGCCACCCAGCTTTCTTTTGGTGTCCATTAGCATGGTAAATGATATCCCCCCCCCCTTACTTTCAATCTGGTGTTGTCTTTGGGTCTAAAATGAGCCTCTTGCAGATAGCATACCAGTGGGTCTTGTTTTCTTATGCAATCTGATACCCTGTGTCTTTTGATTGGGGCATTTAGCCCATTTACATTCAGGGTAACTATTGAAAGATAGGAATTTAGTGCCATTGTATTGCCTGTAAGGTGACTGTTACTGTATATTGTCTGTGTTCCTTTCTGGTCTATGTTACTTTTAAGCTCTCTCTTTGCTTAGAGGACCCCTTTCAATATTTCTTGGAGGGCTGGTTTCATCCTTTAGTTTTTGTTTGTCCTGGAACCTTTTTATCTCTCCTTCAATTTTCAATGAGAGCCTAGCTGGATATAGTATTCTTGGCTGCATATTTTTCTCATTTAGTGCTCTGAAGATATCATGCCAGTCCTTTCTGGCCTGCCAGGTCTCTGTGCATAGGTGTATTGTCAGTCTAATATTTTTACCATTGTAGGTTACAGATCTCTTGTCTGTAGCTGCTTTCAGGATTTTCTTTGTCTATGAGACTCGTAAGTTTTACTATTAGATGTCGGGGTGTTGACCTATTTTTATTGATTTTGAGAGGGGTTCTCCATGCCTCCTGGATTTTGATAACTCCTTTTTCCCCAAATTAGGGACGTTCTCTGTTATAATTTGCTCCAATATACCTTCTGCCTCCCTCTCTCTTTCTTCTTCTTCTGTGGGATCCCAATTATTCTAAAATGGTTTCATCTTATGGTATCCCATATCTCTCAAATTCTGTCCTCGTGATCCAGTAGTTTTTTATCTCTCTTTTTCTCAGCTTCTTTATTTTCCATCATTTGGCCTTCTATATCACTAATTCTCTCTTTTGCCTCATTTATCCTAGCAGTTAGTGCCCCCATTTTTTATTGTACCTTATTAATAGCCTTTTTGATTTCAACTTCGTTAGATTTTAGTTCTTTTATTTCTCCAGAGAGGGTTTCTCTAATATCTTCCATGCTTTTTTCAAGCCTAGCTAGTATCTTTAAAATCGTTGTTCTGAACTCTAGTTCTGATATCTTACTAATGTCCATATTTTCCTTGGTAGTTGGTACTGCCTCTTGTTCTTTTTTTGGAGATGGTTTCTGTTTTGTCATTTTGTCCAGAGGAGAATAGATAAATGATAGAACAAAATGCTAACAAGGTAACAATCGTCCCAGAAAAATAGACACTAAACAAATCAGAAGAGACCTGAAACCAGGGGAAAAGACAGGGAAATAAAGAAAAAGAATAATATAAAAAAAAGAATATGATCAAATATGATCAGGCTGGTGCATGGATCAGTGCCACACACTGGCTTTTGGGTGTATTTTGGTCTGTTAGAAGACAGTGCCTCCCAAAATTTTCAAGAAAGAAAAAATTATATATGTACAAAAATAAGGTTAAATACAATGAAGGGATGGAATATAAGTGTGAAGATGAAAATTATAAAAGATTTTATAAAAGGTATGATAAAAGTAGTTGGTTGAAAAAGGAAAGAAGAGGAATTTAAAAAAATACAAAAATAAAGGAGAGAATGTGAGCAGGCAGGAGACTAGAACAAAGCCATTCACTAGAGATTTAGGGTATATTTTGGTCTGTTAGAAGAAAATGTCTCCCAAAATTTTAAAGAGAGGACAACTTTTATATATATATATATATATATATATATATGTATATATATATATATATATGTCTATTTCTGAGATCTGTCTATTTCTGAGAATGGAATGTCAGGTCAATTTTGGTTAACATAATATATATATATATATATAAATATATATATATATATAAATAAAGTTAACTGCTATGAAGGGTTAGAATATGACTCTAAAAATGAAAAATAAATTCTTTTTTAAAAAGGGATTGATAAGATGTTGGTTGAAAAAGGGAAAAATAAAAATTAAAAAAAATGAAAATTAAAAAAAATTAACTTTGAAAGACTAAAGAATAAGGGGGGAAAAGGCCATGAATTCTATGTGCTGTATTCCCCTAGTGCAACCATTCTGCCATTCTCATGATCGGTAAACTTGGTATTGGCAGGTTGTGTTTGCTGATCTTCTGGGGGAGGGACCTGTTGCCATGTTTCCCAAATGTATTTGCTGGAGGTGGAATTGCCCCACCCTTATCGGGGGCTGGGCTAGACAATCTGCTGAGGTTTGCTCTTGGGAGTTTTTGTTCCCTGCAAGCTTTCTGTACAGATTTGGAGGATAAGAGTGAAAATGGCAGCCTCCCAATCTCCACCTGGAGGAGCCGAGAACTTGGGGCCCCACTCCTCAGTGAGCCCCCAGAGAAAAGCAATCACTCCTGTCTCCCGGGTCTCCAGCCGCACTCCTTGCTCACCTGGCCTGTGACCAAGAGTTTCTGTCTCTGGCACACGATCCCCTTGGGAGTCTCCAAACCCAGCAGATTCCTGTGGTGCACTCCTGCGCCACTCCTCCCAGGGGAGGAAGGGGAGTCTCCCCCAATCTGCCACTTGTTGGGTCCCTGCTGAATGACCAGTGGCCTGACTGTGCAACGGATCATGGTTTATGGCATCCTGGAGCTGAGAGCCCACTCCTCGGCTCCATCTCTACAGCCAGCTTCCCTGCTCTGATACCTGGGAACTCTGCCACACTCAGGCCCCTCCAGTCTTTCTGTGACTCTGAGGGTCCTGAGACAACAGTGTCCCAGTGAGAGTTCCACCCCCCACTTAGCCACTGGAGCGACGTCCCTCAGCGGATAAGTCTGGCCAGTGGTTTATGATCTTATTAATTCTTTCAAAGAACCAGCTGCTAGTTTGTTGATCTGCTCTACTGTATTTCTGGTTTCTAATTCATTGATCTCTGCTCTAGTCTTTATTATTTATTACTTCCTGCTTGGCTTAGGCTTTATTTGTTGTTCTTTCTCCAGTTCTTTCAGGTATAAAGTTAGCTTGTGTATTTGGGATTTTTCCTTTTTCTTTCTTTCTTTTTCTTTCTTTCTTTCTTTCTTTCTTTCTTTCTTTCTTTCTTTTTTTTTTTTTTTAAGGAGGCATGGATGGCTATGCATTTCCCCTTTGGGACCACCTTTGCTGTATCCCATAGGTTTTGGACCAATGTATTTCTTCTTTCTCATTGGTTTCCATGAAATGTTAAAGTTTCTTTAATTTGGTTGACTCAAACATTCTTAAGCAGGATGGTCTTTAGCTCTCAAATGTTTGAATTCCTTCCAAATTTTTTTCTTGTGATTGAATTTCAGGTTCAAAGCACTGTGGTCTGAAAATATGCAGTGATTAATCTCAATCTTTTGGTATCAGTTGAGACCTGATTTGTGACCCAGTATTGGTGTATTCTGGAGAATGTTCCATGTGTGTTCGAGAAGAATGAGTATTCTGTTATTTTAGGGTGGAATGTTCTGTATATATCTATGAAGTCCATCTTGGTCCAGTGTGTCATTCAAATCTCTTGTTTCTTTGTTGATCTTCTGTTTATATGATCTGTCTATTTCTGAGAATGGAATGTCAGGTCTCCTACAATAAACATATTATTATCAATATGACTTTATTTTGGTTAACAGTTGGCTTATGTAGTTGGTTGTTCCCATGTTGGGGGCATAGGTATTTACAATTGTTAGATCTTGTTTGATAGACCCTTTAAGAATAACAGAGTGTCCTTCTGTGTCTCTAACTACAGTCTTTAGCTTAAAATCTAATTTGTCTGATATAAGAATTGCTACCCCAGCTTTCTTTTGAAGTCCATTGGCATGGAAGATGGATCTCCATCCCTTCACCTTCTGGATGTATCTTTAGGTTCAAAATGAGTCTCTTGTAGACAGCATATGGATGGTTCCTGTCTTTTTATCGAATCTGCAATCCTGTGCCATTTTATGGGAGCATTTAGGCTGTTCACATTGAGAGTGATTATTGAAAGATATGAATTTATTGTCATCATGTTGCCTGTGAAGTCCTTGTTTCTATAGATTGTCTCTGTAAATTTATGTTCTATATCACTCTTGGGGTCTTTCTTCTTTTATAGAACCTCCCCCCTTAATATTTCTTGCAAGGCCAGCTTAGTGGTAACATATTCTTTTAGTTTCTGCTGATCCTGGAAGCTCTCCATCTCTCCTTCCATTCTAAATGACAGCCTTGCCGGATAAAGTATTCTTGGCTATGTTTTCTTCTCGTTTAGTATCCTAAATGTGTCTTACTTGCCTTTTTTGGTTTGCTAGGTCTCTGTGGATAGGTCTGATGTTATTCCAATGTTCCTCCCTCTGTATGTAAGGAATCTCTTCCCCCAACTGTCCTTAAGATGGTTTCCTTGGTTCTAAAATTTGCGAGTTTCACTCTTACATGCTGCCGGGCTGTTGGTCTGTTCTCCTTGATCTTGGGAGGGATCCTCTCTGCCTCTAAGACACAATGTTTGTTTAATTCCCCAGATTAAAGAAGTTCTCAGCTACAATTTGCTCAAATATATCTTCTAGTCCTATCTCTCTCTCCACCTCCTCCAGGATCCCAATAATTCTGATATTGGAATGCTTCATGGTGTCACTTCTTTCTCTAATTCTGTTTTCAGATTTTATGCTGTTTCTCCCAAGCCTCCTTGTCATCCTTCTTTCTTATCAGTTTGTCTTCTAGATCAATAATTTGTTCTTCTGCTTCATTTACCCTAGCTGTTAGAGTATCTAGATTAGCTTCATCAATAGCATTTTTAAGTTCTGTCAGTTCACCTTTCATTTCTGCCCTTAGAGACTATGTTGCCATTAATCAATTTCTCCATTCTAGCTATCATCTTCATAACTGTTACTCTGAAGTCTATTTCCGACATCTTGCTTATATCAATATCCATTAGGTCTGTGAAGACGCCATTGTCTCTGGGTCTTTTCTTTGTTGGGAGTTCCTCCTCCAAGTCATTCTGTTGAGTTGTGGTTGAGGGGATGTACAGTCGAAAATATCAACCACAATCCAGGCAAGTTCATCCTGGGAAAGTTTGGAGCAATTGGAAGCCACCATCAAAAAAACCCAGCCAAAATGAAACCCAAGAATAAGATTTATAAAGTACAAAAATAAAAACAAACAAAACCCACAACCCCCCCCAAAAAACATCAAAACAAAAAAAGAAATAAACAAAAAAGGGGGTGGGTGCAGAGAAGGTGGCTATAATTCCTCCATGTGGGCAAGGTAAATTGTTTCAGCTCTTCCTGGGTGTATTTTGTTCTGTTAGAGAACAGTACTTCCCAGAGATACAGGGAAATTAAAACCGGTGTGTGTGTGTGTGTGTGTGTGTGTGTGTGTGTGTGTGTGTGTGTGTGTATAAAGGTAGTATTGAGTAGGGGAAAAGGACTACATTGAAGCTTATATGTATATATATTAAAAAAAGAAAAAGAAAAAAGTATATGTGTGAAAAAGTTCAAGTTAAAAAGTTACTATGGAATGTTGTATTAAACATCTGGTTGAAATGATAAGTAGGTAAACAAACAAACAAACAACAACAACAACAAAAATAGAAGAAGCATGAGAAAGAATTTAATAAAAGAGGGAGAAAAGTTGTATCTGAGAAATACACAGGCCTTTAGGGAACACCAGGAGCTTAATATACTAATTTTCCCCTGGTGTTGGGGTTTTACAGTTTTATGGGGACCCTGAGATTATTGTCCTCTTGTTCTTCCAGCTTGTCTTCTGGGGGAGGGGCCTGCCTCCTTGTTTTTCAGTCAATCCTACTTAGGTGGAGTTGCCCTGCCCCCTATCAAGGGGCCTGGCTCATGGAAACCGTTTTTTGGGGGCTTTTGTTCATCTGGCGGTCTTTCTGCCTTTTCAGGGGGTCAGAGCAAAGGAAAATGTCTGCACCCAGACCTCTGTCCCAGGGGAGAGAAGCCACAGTCTGCTCCTCTCTGAATCCTCCGAACACACAGTCTCCTGCTCTGTAAGCCCCGCTGAAAAGCGCAGCCTCCCACAGGCAGTGCATGCCCCCAGCAATCACCTCTGCGGTGGAACCCAGCCCCCGCTTGTGTCTGCCCCTTGTGCCACCAAAACCGTAAGTGATCCCGGGATGGGTGGGTCAGCCGCAGCGGGAGCAGTGGCTGCCCCCTGGGTGGGCACAGTTATCAGCCGGGTCCTCTCGGGCATAGGCAGTGGGCAGCAGCAGCGGTGGCATTGGCGGTGCCTCCAGCCCTGTTTCAGGGGGCTCAGGTCCTCATTGGGTCTCCCGGGCACTGGTGGTGGCGGTGGCCACCCCAGTCCATACCAGGTCCTCTCCGGGGCACATGCAGGTGCAGGCAGCAGCTGCCTGGTCCCAGAGTTTGCCCCTTAAGCCCCTGTGTTCTGTTTGGGCGCTGTTATCAGTCCCTTCCCATCCCTCGGCCACCGCTCTCCAAGCTATCGCTGGTCCCCAGGTGCAGGAGGTTTTGCACTGGGGTATTACTTTCCAAAGGCTAGCTTCTGGTGGTTTATCCTCTGACAACTGTCCAAGCAATCCCAACTCCATCTTTCGGACCTCTCATCTGATGATCCTCTGCCTTCATAGAGATCCAGATGTATAATCTTATATCTCAGGTTTATTTTGTGGGTGTTCAGAATGGTTTGGTAGATATCTAGCCAGATTCAGGGGACCGGTTGAAAGGGAGTCCCCCACTCCTCCACCATCTTGAGACTCCTAGAATAGAAATTTTAACAATATTTATTCTTCCAGCCCATGAACATGGAATGTTTTCCCATCTCTTTGTATCTTTGTTAATTTCTTAACTGTTAATTAATTTAGTTAAATTAACTTAGTTAATTTAACTAAGTTAACTCTTAATTAACTAACTTTGTTAATTTCTTAACTAACTCTAGAAACTGCAGTTTCTAGAGTACAGGTCCTCTACCTCTTTGGTTAGGTTAATTTCTGTTATCTTATGGGTTTTGGAGCAATTGTAAATGGGATCAATTCCTTACTTTCTCTTTCTTCACTCTCACTCTTAGTGTATAGAAATGCAACTGATTTCTGTGCATTTATGTTGTATCCTGCTATGTTGCTGAATGGCTGTGAGAGTTCTAGCAATTTTGGGGTGGAGTCTTTTGGGTTTTCCACATAAAGCATCCTGTCATCTGCAAAGAGTGAGAATTTGACTTCTTCTTTGCCAATTTGAATGCCTTTGTTTCTTTTTGCTCTCTGACTGCTGAGGCTAGGACTTCTAGTGCTATGTTGAACAAAAGTGGTGAGAGTGGGCATCCCTTTCATGTTCCTGACCTTAGGGGAAAAGCTCTCATTTTTTCCCCACTGAGAATGATATTTGCTGTGGGTTTTTCATGTATGGCTTTTATGATAATGAGGTATGTTCCTTCTATCCCTGTACTGTAGAGAGTTTTAATCAGGAAAGGATGCTGTATTTTGTCAATTGCTTTTTCTGCATTGATTTAGAGGATCATACAATTCTTGTCCTATCTTTTATTAATGTAATGTATTACCTTGATGGATTTGCAAATGTTGAACTGTCCTTGCATCCCAGGAATAAATCCCACTTGGTCATGGTGAATAATCTTTTTAATGTACTGTTGGATCCTATTGACTAGTATCTTGGTGAGAATTTTGGCAACCATATTCATCGGGGACATTGGTCTGTAATTTTCCTTTTTGGTGGGGTCTTTGGTTTTGGGATTAAGGTAATGCAGGCCTCATAGAATGCATTTGGATATTTCCCTTCCATTTATATTTTTGGAACTGCTTCAAAAGAATAGGTATTAATTCCTCTTTAAATGTTTGGTAGAATTCCCCCAGGAAGTCATCTGGCCCTGCATTCTTGTTTGTTGAGAGATTTTTGATTATTGATTCAATTTATTTGCTGGTTATTGGTCTATTTGTGTTTTCTATTTCTTCCTGTTTCAGTTTTGGTAGTTTATATGTTTCTAGGAATTTATCCATTTCTTCCAGATTGCCTGATTTGTTGGCATATAGTTGCTCATAATATGTTCATAAAATTGTATTTCTTTGGTGTTGGTCATGATCTCTCCCCTTTTGTTTATGATTTTTTTGGGAGGTCCTTTCTCTTTTCTTAGATAAGTCTGGTTAGGGGTTTATTGATCTTGTTAATTCTTTCAAAAAACCAGTTTCTAGTTTCGTTGATCTCTTCTACTGTTCTTTTGGTTTCCATTTTATTGATTTCTGCTCTCATCTTTATTATTGCTCTTCTCCTGCTTGGTTTAGGCTTTATTTGTTGTTCTTTATCCAGGTTTTTAGGTGTAAGGTTAGCTTGTGTGTTTGAGATATTTCTAATTTGGGAGGAGAGGCTTGCATTGCAATGTACTTCCCTCTTAGGACCACCTGTGCCATATCTCTAAAGGTCTTGAACAGTTGTGTTTTCATTTTCATTAGTTTCCATGATTTTTTAAAATTATTTTTTAATCTCTTGGTTGACCCATTCATTCTTTAGTATGATGTTCTTTGGCCTCCAAGTGTTTGAGTTCCTTCCAAATTTCCTCTTGTGATTGAGTTCAAGTTTCAGAGCATTGTGGTCTGAAAATATGCAGGGAATAATCCCAATCTTTTGGTATCAGTTGAGACCTGGTTTGCGACTCAGGTTATGACCTATTCTGGAGAGAGTTCCATGTGCACTTGAGAAGACTGTGTATTCTGCTGCTTTAGGATGGAATGCTCTGTATATATCTGTGAAGTCCATCTGATCCAGTGTGTCATTAAAAGCCCTTATTTACTCATTTATCTTCTGCTTAGATGATCTGTCCTTTGCTGTGAGTGGGGTGTTGAAACCCCTAATATTATTGCATTATTATCAATGTGCTTCTTTACTTTGGTTATTAATTGGTTGATATAATTGGCTGCTCCCAAATAAGGGCATAAATATTTATAATTGTTAGAACTTCTTGTTGATTAAACCCTTTAAGTATCATACAGTGTTCCTTTTTAATCCCTTACTACAGTCTTTGACTTAAAATCTAATTTTTCTGATATGAGGATTGCTATCCCAGCTTTTTTGAAGTCCATTAGCATGGTAAGTGTTTCTCCACCCCCTCATTTTCAGTCTGGATGCATCTTTAAGTCTAAAATGAGTCTCTTGTAGATAGCATATGGATGGGTTCTTGCTCTTTTATCCAATCTTATACCTTATGTCTTTTAATTGGAGCATTTAGCCCATTTACATTCAGAGTAAATTTAGTGCCATTGTATTACCTGTAAAGTCCCTGTTTCTGTATATTCTCTCTGTTTCTTTCTGTTCTATGTTACTCTTGGGCTCTCTCTTCACTTACAGGATCTCCCTTAATATTTCTTGCCAGACTGGCTTGGTGGGCACATATTCTTTCAGTTTGTCTGTCCTAGAAGCTCTTTATCTCATCTTCCATTCTGAATTGCAGCTTTGCTGGATAAAGTATTTTTGGCTGCATGTTATTCCGATTTAGTACCCTGAATATATCATACCAGTCCTTTCTGGACTGCCAGGTCTCTGTGGATAGATCTGATGTCAGTCTAATGTTCTTATCTCTGTAGGTTAGGAACCTCTTGCCTCGAGCTGCTTTCAAGATTTTCTCTTTATCTCTGAAATTTGCAAGCTTTGCTATTATATATCAAGGTGTTGATCTATTTTTATTGATTTGGGGAGGGGTCCTCTCTACCTATTGGACATGAATGCCTGCTTCCTTCCCCAGATTAGGGAAATTCTCAGCTATTACTTGCTCAAATATACCTAATGGGCTAGCTCTCTCTCTATCTTCAGGCACCCCAATAGATCTGATGTTGGTTTGTTTTATGGCAACACTGATTTCTCTGAAGCCTCTCCTCATGGGCTATTAGTTGTTTTTCTCTCTTTTACTCAGCTTCCTTCTTTTCCATCAGCTTGTTTTCTATGTCACTTACTCTCTTTTCTGCCTCATTTACCCTAGCTGTTAGAGCATCCAATTTAGACTGCATCTCAGTTAAAGCATTTGTAACTTCAGCCTGATTAGATCTCATGTCTGCACTAAGAGATTCTCTAGTGTCTTTTATGCTTGTTTCAAGGCCAGTTAATAACTTTATAATTATTATCCTAAATTCCAGCTTTGACATTTTACTTATATCCATATCAATTAGATCTGTGGCAGAGAGTATCACCTCTGGTTTTTTCATTTGTTGTGAATTTGTGAATTGCTCCTCCTAGTCATTTTGCCCAGAGAAGAATGATGAATGAGTGAGCAGAATAAAAAAATATCAACCATGACCCAAGCAAAGTACACACTAGACAAATCCAAAGAAGTCAGAGACAAAAAAAAAAAGAAAGAAGGAAAGAAGAAAGAAAGAAAGAAAGAAAGAAAGAAAGAAAGAAGAAAGAAAGAAAGAAAGAAAGAAAGAAAGAAAGAAAGAAAGAAAGAAAGAAAGAAAGGAAGGAAGGAAGGAAGGAAGGAAGGAAGGAAGGAAGGAAGGAAGAAAGAAAAGAAAAGAAAAGAAAAGAAAAGAAAAAATTAAAAAAAAGAGGTGGGGGAAAAATAATATAATCTCACAAGGTAGACAAAACAGGGTGATCCAATTGGTCCTGAATGTATTTTTATCTTTGTGTTAGAAGACACTAAATCCCCAAATTTAAAGAAAACAAAACTTGTATATAGATGTTACAAATAAATATACATATATATATATATACAAATATATATGTTACAAAAATAAAAATTGGAGAGTGAAAAGAAGCCAAAATGAAAAATATATCTATAGAATGTAAATGTAAAGAATGAAATTTAAAAAAAGAAAGACATAAAAATGAAGAGCTAATAAAATAAGAAACTAGTTGAAAGGGGAAAAAAGAAAAAGATAAATGGAAAATTTTAAACTGAAAGATAAACAAATCATGAGAAAAAAACCCTCAAATTCTATATACTATTTTCCCCTAGTGCTGGGATTTTACAGTCTTGTGAGGTCTGTAAACTTGCTCTCCACCTTCTGGGGGAGTGCCTGCTGCACTGCTTCTCAGGTGTCTTTGCTTGGACTGAGTTGCAAGGCCCCTTGCTAGGGGGCCCGGATCAGTATAAGCTGGTCCTCTGTGTGGCTTTTGTTCCCTGAGGACTTTCCCAATCTCTTCAGAGGATCAAAATAAAAATGGTCAGGACCTGATCTCCAGCCCCAGAGTTGAAAATAATGGTCCTCTCTCTTCAGTAAACCCTCAGGGATAAACAGTCTTCACTTTTGTGTGTGCCAAACTCTGCAGACTCCTGCAGTGTTTGCCCACACTGATCCTCCTGGGGGAAAGCGAAGGGTCACCCATTCCTGTCCTTTAACAGGGGCCCCCCCACTGAGAGCTGTTGCCTAGTTGTGTGTGCATCCACTCAGCTCCTCCCAGGGGATGGCGGAAGGTCCCCATGTTCCAGTCCTCTATATGGTCCCCAGGCAGAGAGTGGTCACCCTATCAGCTCCCCACTGACAGTTTATGGAAAACTGAACTGAGAGACCCTTCCTGGGCTCGCTGGCCATAACCATTATTCCCACTCCAATGCTAGGGAACTCTACCAGCTCGGGCACCCCTCTTATTTTTGTGACTCTGGGTATCCTGAGACCACACTAGAATTCTGCCTGTTTCACCACCTGGGCACCTTTCAGGCAGGGATGTCTCTCACCAGAACAGATTTCTAAGCATTCCAATTTTTGCCTCCAGGGCTATATCACTTTCCGGTAGCCAGCTTACTGAGGCTCCCTCCCTCTGCTGCTTATCTTACAATATATCCCCTGAGATTCATGTCTCCACACCTCCTACTTTGCAGAAAGTGGTCACTTTTCTACTTGTAGAGTTCCAGATATTCTTTTCTTACACCTCAGTTTGAATTCATGGGTGTTCAGAATGATTTGATTATTACTGATTGATAGTTATCTAGCTAAATTCAAGGGACCTGATGAACGAGGTGTCCTAATCTTGCCTCTTCTTGGAAAAGTCACTTTAATACCAAAAAACAAAGCAAGCCACTTGATACCATTGACAAATTTTATTCAAGGTAAGTTACTTGCTCAAGTTAAGTTACTGAGTGGATACTGAAGGGGAGATTGGGCAGATGGATGAAACAGGAAGTATGCAGCTATTCTCCAAGTAGGGAGCTTAATCCCCAGCTTTTATAGAGCAAGGAACATGGTAGTGAGGTCACAAGGTAGTTATCTAAAGTAGGGGCTTCTGTGCACCAGTTTAGGGAACATCAAAACAAGCCTCCCTGCATTCTTGTCATGGCATACATTAACCTCCATAGGGCCTGGAACAAGAATGGTTCCAGGGGAAGTCATTATGTGTGCATTAAAAAAAAAATGAAAGGCCAAAGATGGAGTCAGTGTTGTCTGCACTCCTATACTCCCCCCCCCCACTTTTAAATTAAATATTGAACCATCGTGACTGGGTGGCTCAGTTGGTTAAACATCTGACCCTTGGTTTCAACTCAGGTCATGATCTTGTGGTGGTGAGACTTAGACCTGCATCAGGCACTTCGCTTAATGTAGAATCTGCTTCAGGTTTTCTCCTCCTCTCCCTCTCTTTCTCCTCCCACTCCTCCCACTCATGTTCTTTCTTAAAATAAATAAATAAATAAATAAATAAATAAATAAATAAATAAAATATTTAAAAAATAAAAATAAATCAATTAAACATTGAACAACAGTCTTCCAGGTGAAACTTCTTATATCACAGTTCATTGGGGGACAGATTGCAACAACAAGGCAAAAAAATGGCACAAGAGTTTATGTTCAGAATAACACCTTTTGTGGAGAGCCATGGTCCCTGAGGTGGATGATCTCATGGTGACCCAATGTGTGACTCACGACTCAAGAGCATCTCTGAAGCTCACTCACTATCTACTCAGTGGGGCAGGCATAAATGTGTGGGAAAACAGCAACTTGTTTGTTCCACCTCTTATCAGGGCTGCCTGCTTACTGGAACAGACTCATCCCATTTACTGAAAGAGAAGTCACTTAGCTTCCTCTAGGGGAGCCTTGGAAAATTTAACGAGTCCATTAAAAAAACAAATGTCCCTAAGAGTATTGTTCCAAATGCTAGGTAAATAACACATCTCAGACTAAGGTAAGATTCAGCTTTCAAGTTCTAAATTCATGTTGAGACTTGATGACCACCTGAAAAATGCACAGACAGCAGTGGTGCCAAGTGCAAGCAAGACAGCATCTTCCCAGATTGGTGTAGGTTTTGGTGTTATTCTGGTATGGTGAGGCCAGAAGATCAAGAGAAAATTGTCATTGAAAAGAAAGTTTGTTGAAGTGGGAGTTAAGATGGCAGAGGAATAAGGGGACCCCAGCTTGCCTTATCCCTTGAAGACAGTTGATAAATACCAAATAATTCTGAACACCCAAGAAATTGATCTGAGGACTGAGAAACAAACTGCACAACTAGAGATAGAAAAATGACCACACTGTGGAAGGTAGAAGCCATGGAGAGTTGATTTGGGGGAGAAAAGAACTGCAGGTGCTACAGAGGAGAGGGGAGCACTGATATCACACCCCCACACACACACACACGAGAGAGAGAGAGAGAGAGAGACAAAGCACATGCAGGGGATTGCACAAGAAAATCTCTTCCCCTAAACAATAGACTGGGAAAAGAAAAGGGGTTGAGTACCGCGAGTTTTTATAAGCAGCCGAGTGCAAAATCTGGTTTTGAATTCCATACCATTGCCAGTGTTATGCCTGGTGGGCCTAGTGTTGCTCTGGCAGGGAAGGAGGGCTGAGACCCAGTAATGAACAGCATGGTCTGCGGATCCCCTGGTTGCACAGAGAAAAACATTTCTCTTTCTTGGAGTACATTTGGGAGTGGTAGCTTGGCCTCTCTGGGGACAAAAGAACTGGCAGCACCGATGTGCTGCACTGTTCCTAACATAGGAATCGAGACACTGGCTGAAGGAAGCAACTCTTGGTGCTGGCTTTTTGATGCACTTTACCATAAACTCTGAACTGCTGCATGGTCTCATGGGCAATTTCTGGAACAAATCAACACCAACCACAGTGTGCCAAGTCCCTCCCACAGAGGATCAGCACATGTCCCATGTGTGGGTCTCTAAAATTTGGAGTTTTGAAACCCAGCCACACCTGAGATAAAACACAAGAGTACTGTGCTTGCCTGGCAGTCAAACAGTTTGGACACAGAGTGAAAGCAGGGATCTGACAGAAGCTGGAGACACAAGAGGGTGATTGCTCTTTGGTGAGGGCTTCCTGAAGAGTGTCAGGTGTGAACTCCCCACTCTGGGGATGAGACAGCAGAGCGACACAATGTCCCCCCACCCAACCCATCAGCACTGATCAACTTTAGTGAGCAAAACAGTGCCAACCACTAGAGATCAGATCCACTTACACCAACACCCACTCCCCTTCACCCTGCAGGTGCATCTCCACTAGGGCAAGTCTCCCTGAGAATCAGCGCAGCAAACCCAACCCCCAGAAGACCAGCACAAAGACTTGACACACACTGTCTATTGATCATAGAGTGCTGCAAAGCTTCAATTCTAGGGGAAATAAGACCTGGCTTCCTTTTCTGAATCTAGTTTTTTTTTCAATAAGCAAACCAAAATGCACCTGGGATCTAGCTTCCTTTTTTTTTTTTTTTTTTGATCTAACTTCTTTTTTAAAAAAATATTTATTTATTTTACAGAAAGAGAGAGAGTGCATGTGTGAGTGAACAAGGGGAGAGACAGAGGGAGAGGGAGAAAATCTCAAGCAGAATCCACACTGACCATGGAGCCTGACACAGGGGTCAATCTCACAAAGCTGAGATCATGACCTGAGCCAAAAACAGAGTAGGATGCTTAACTGACTGAGCCACACAGATTCTCCTGGATATAGCTTCTTTTAATAGGTAGACCAAAACACACCTAGGATATAGCTCCCCCCGCAATTTTCTTTTTGTTTTTTGGGCCTCTTATTAATATAGTCATTACTCTCAGGAGCAGTAATACAGCAGACTTTCATAACAATCACACAAGAAAGCAGTGACCCAGACAAAATGAAAAGCCAGAGGAATTCACCCCAAGAGGAAGAAAAAGAAGAAGTCACAGACAGGGATTTAATACATATACATATACAATGCATATACAAGTAAGATGTCCAAACCAGAATTTAAAACTATAATCATAAGGATACTATCTGGGCTTGAGAAAAGCATAGAGGACACTCTAGAGAATCCTTTACCACAGAGAAAAAAAGAACTAAACAGTGGTCAGGCTGAAATAAAGAAATGCTATAACCAAGATGAAAAAATGAATAGATGCAATGAAAATGAGGATGGACAAATCAGAGGAATGAATCAGTGATATAGAAGATAAAATTACGTAAAAAAAAAAGAAGCTAAAAAAAAAGAGGGAAAGAAAGTTATTGGGTCATGAACCTAGGCCTAGGGAACTCAGCAACTCTTTGAAAGTAATAACATCTGTATCATAAGAGTTCCAGAAGAGGAAGAGGAAGAAAAATGTGCAGAAGGTTTATTTGAGCAAATTATAGCTGAAAACTTCCCTAACCTGGGGAAGAAAACAGACACTGAAATCCAAGAAGCACAAAGAACTCTCAATAAATTCAAAAAAAGCCCACGATCACCAAGACATATCATAGTCAAATACCCAAAACATACAAACAAGGAAAGAATCCTGAAAGCAGAAAGCAGGGAAAAACCTACAAGGGAAGACAGAACAGATTCACAGCAGATCTGTCCACAGAAATGTGACAGGCCAGATGAAAGTATCATGATATATTCAGTGGGCTAAATGGGAACAAGATATAGCCAAGAATATTTTATCCAGCAAGGCTGTCATTCAGAATAAAAGGAAAGAGGGGTGCCTGGGTGGCTCAGTCATTAAGCATCTGCCTTTGGCTCAGGTCATGATCCCAGAGTCCTGGGATGGGGTCCCGCATTGGGCTCCCTGCTCAGCGGGAAGCCTGCTTCTCCCTCTCCCACTCCCCCTACTTGTGTTCCCTCTCTCGCTGTCTCTTTCTCTGTGTCAAATAAGTAAAAAATCTTAAAAAAAAAGAATAGAAGGAAAGATAAAGAGTCTCCCAGACAAGCAAAAACTAAAGGAGTTCACTAAATCAGCCCTGCAAGAAATATTAAAGGGGACTCTTTTGGGGAAAAAAGGCCAAAAGCACAAAGACCCCTGAAAGGAACAGAGAACATCACCAGAACACCAACTTTAAGATTATCACAATGGCCCCAAATTCATATCTATCAACACTTTAAATGTAAATAGACTAAATGCTCCAATCAAAAGACAATGTGTGTCAGAATGGATAAAAAAACAAGACTCATCTGTATGCTGCCTGTAAGAGACTCATTTTAGACCTAAAGACACCTGCAGATTGAAAGTGAGGGGATGGAGAACCATCTATCATGCCAATGGACAACAAAAGAAAGCCAGAATAGCCATACTTATATCTGACAAACTAGATTTTAAACCAAAGACTAACAAGATATAAAGTAGGGCATTATATCATAATTAAGTGACCTACCCATCAAGAAGATCTAACAATTATAAATATTTATCCCCCCAAATTGGGAGCAACTACATACATAAATCCATTAATAACAAACATAAATGAACTCATTGATAATATTATAATGATAGGGGATTTTAACACCCCAATTACAGCAATGGACAGATCATCTAAGCAGAAAATGCACAAGAAAAACATGGTTTTGAATGACACACTGGACTGGATGGACATAACAGATATATTCAGAACATCCTAAAGCAGCAGAACACACATTCTGCTCCAGTGCACATGGAATATTCTCCAGAATAGATCACATACTGAGTCACAAATCAGGTCTCAACAAATACAAAAAGACTTAGATCATGCCATACATATTTTCAGACCACAACACTATTTTTTGTCTATATATGTAGTTAGCATGTTTTATTTTTATTTTATTTATTTTCTATGTTCAATTAGCTAACATATAGTACATCATTATGTTTTTATGTAGACCACAAAACTATTAAACTGGAAGTCAACCATAAGAAAAAAGTCTTTTTTTTTTAAGATTTTATTTATTTATTTGACAGAGAGAGACACAGCGAGAGAGGGAACACAAGCAGCGGGAGAGGGAGAGGGAGAAGCAGGCTTCCTGCGGAGCAGGGAGCCCGATGCAGGGCTCGATCCCAGGACCCTGTGATCATGACCTGAGCCGAAGGCAGACGCTTAACGACTGAGCCACCCAGGCGCCCCAAGAAAAAAGTCTTAAAGACCACAAATAAATGGAGATTAAAGAACATCCTACTAAAGAATGAGTAGGTTAACCACAAAATTAAGATAAAAAAATACATGGCAGCAAATGAAAATAAAAACACAACAGTCCAAAACCTTCCTGATGCAGTAAAGGCTGTCCTAAGAAGGAAGTATATTGCAATAGATGCCTACCAGAAAAGCACAAAAAGTCTCAAATACATAACATAACCTTACACCTACAGGAGCTAAAAAAGGAACCCCAAACAAAGCTTAAAGCCAGCAGATGATGGGAAATAATAAAAATTAGAGCAGAAATAAAAGATATAGAATCAAACAAACAAAAAACAGTACAACAGATCAATGAAACTAAGAGATAGTGCTTGAATGATTTAATAAAATCAACTGAACCACTTTCTTCCACCATACACAAAACTAAATTCAAAGTGAATTAAAGACCTAAATGGAAGACAGGAATCCATCAACATCCTATAGGAGAACATAGGCAGCAACTTCTTTGACCTCTGCTGCAGCAACTTTTTGCTAGACATGTCTTGAGAGGCAAGGGAATCAAAAGCAAAAATGAACTATTAGGCCTTCATAAGGATAAAAAACTTTTGCACAGCAAAGAAACAATCAACAAAACTAAAAGGCAGCTTATGGAATTGGAGAAAGACAAACACCATGTGATTTCACTGATATGTAGAATTTAGGAAAAAACAGATGAACACATGGGAAAGGGGAAAAAAAAAAGAGTGAGGGAAACAAACCATAAGAGACTCTAGCTACCTGATAGGTGAGAAGTGGTACCTCATTTTGGTTTTGATTTGCATTTCCCTGATGACTAAGGATGTTGAGTATCTTTTGTGTGCTTGTTAATCATATGATACATCATTTTTTAATATGTTAGGAAAGCTGGCCATTGTAAAGAAAAGATGATTCCCATTGTAATACAAGTAATTATCTCCTAGTTTATGTTTTTAATTTAAGATTTTGTATATTAAACTTTATCAAATGCTTCTATAGAGGAAGATATCTTTTTTTGACATTAACTGGAGAGGATTTTCTCCACCCAAATGATGCTCTTTACATGGTGTTTTCACAGACCATGCCTGAACCTTCCACAACATCTAGCAAATGTTCTTAAGGAGCTCAGAAAAATATTGCCATCGTGATAATATCTATCCCTGTGAAACGCTACTATGTGAGCTGTTTTAAACCCCCAAATCTTGCTTGGAGCTTTCAGTTTGTAAGATTTATTTGCTGATTTGCTTTTTAAATGTGGGTATACAACACATTTTAATAATAATGATAACAACAACTAGCACTTATTGAACATTTCTTGGTGCCATACTCTGTACTGGGCATTTTATTTGGATATACCCTTTAATCCTAATAGAATGTTAGCTCCTCGGGGTATGATCTTTAATTTCTTGTCCGTTATTGTATCCCCAGCATCTAACATGGTACCTGCTTAAGGGCGAGTGTTGAACTAATGTTACTGAAGGAATAAACAACTCTTTGAGGTGGTTTCTGTGATGACCTTCATTTTACAAAGGAGGAAGCTGAGTCTGAGAAATATAAAGCAATTTTCCCAAGGTCATACAGTTGGGCAGTGGCAGAGTCCAAATCAGAACTCAAAAAGCCTACTCCAGAGTCCACAGCACACTGCCTTTTAAGCCATAGCATTCAGAACAGCACTTTAACCCCTTCCTTCCACATTCTGCAGAGTGGCCAGGTAGTTCTGTCAAAGAAGAATAAATTAAATTCATTTCAGTTCAAGGAAAAAAAAAAGAGAAGTGATGAATCACTAAATTCAACTCCTGAAACTAAAATTACACTCTATGTTAATTAACTAGAATTTAAATAATGATTTGAATAAAAGAAAAAATAGTTTGTTACTCCTAGTTTCCAAGAGGATGAAGCACACCACACAGGGCAACATGAGAAAGCACCAGGGTAAGTTAGAAAGGAGAGGTCAGTGGGAGGATTGAAGGATAGGACTCCAGAAAGAAAGAAAGGATAATGGTCTAGACTGGCCAATTTACATATGAAAATAAGTTGTATATCATCTCTAGACTTTGGCTAGTCATGGGAGGAATGATCTCCTCAGGGTCAAGGAAACCCCAAATGTCAAAACATCAGAATAAATTACATGCTGAATACAATAATATGTTCTATTACTCTATATAAACTGCAAAGTGCTAGAATGTCAACAAGACCCAGGAAAGTAAGTGAATGAATTGGTGATTGAAGACTAGAGAAGATATGTCACAGTTAAAACGGGACATCTGCTACTCAGTCCTTGACAGTTGCTATATGAGAATTTGGGGTTGGGATGTCATTTTGGAATTTTCACAAGAAGTTAAAAGGTGGACTTTTTATGTACATTTTTAAAAGTTGGTAACTGAGGGGGCGGAGCAAGATGGCAGAGGAGAAGAAGACCTAGATTTCATCTGGTCTCAGGAATTCAGCTGAATAGGGATCAAACCATTCTGAACACCTACGAACTCAACAGGAGATCAAAGAGGAGAGTAGCAACAACTCTCTGAACAGAGAAGCGACCACTTACTGGAAGGTAGGACGTGCGGAGAAGTGAATCCAAGGCGATATTCGGGAGGATAGATGGCGGGGGAGGGGGCCTGCGTTGGCCGCTTCTGGCAAGTGATAGAGCCGCGGAGCACAAAATCGGACCTTTTAGAAGTTGGCTCCGCTGAGGGGCGTTGCTGCAGTGGCTAAGCGGGGGGTGGAATCCTCCCGGGAGGGTGTGGTCTCAGGACCCTTGGGGCCACAGAAAGACCGGGGGTGCCTGAGTGTGGCAGAGCTCCCAGGTATCGGAGCGGGGAAGCTGGCTACAGAGATGGAGCCAAGGCGTGGGCTCTCAGCTTGGGATGGCCATAAACTGTGATCCGCGGCCCAGTCGGGCCACTGCTCCTCCAGCAGGGACCCAACAAGCGGAAGAGCTGGGGAGACTCCCCTTTCTCCCCTGGGAGGAGCAGCGTGGGAACGCACCGCAGGGATCTGCTAGGTTTGGAGACTCCACACAGGGTCAGGTGCCAGAGATACAAACGCTCGGTTGCAGGCCAGGTGAGCACAGAGTGCGGCCAGAGACCAGGGAGATGGGAGTGACTGCTTTTCTCTGGGGGCGCACTGAGGAGCGGGGCCCCAAGTTCTCAGCTCCTCCGGGTGGAGATTGGGAGGCCACCATTTTCGCCCTGGCCCTCCAAAGCTGTACCAAGAGCTTGCAGGGAACAAAAGCTCCTGAGAGCAAACCCGAGCAGCTTCCTTAGCCCGGACCGACAAGGGCGGGGCAATTCAACCTCCAGCAAAGACATTTGGAAACCACAGCAAGAGGCCCCTCGCCCAGAAGATCAGCACGAACAGCCAGCAAGCCAAGACCAAGTTTACCGATCAAGGAGAACGGGAGAACGCCAGCGCTAGGGGAATACTGCACATAGAATTCATGGCTTTTTTTTTACCATGATTCATTAGTTCATCAAAGTTAATTTTTTAACTGTTTTTTTTATTTTTCTTTTTCCCTTTTTCAACCAACATCTTATCAATCTCTTTTAAAAAAAAAACATTTTTCATTTTTCATTTTTAGAGTCATATTTTAACACTTCATAGTAGTTACCCTTATTTTTAGCATATATATATAAGTTGTTCTCTCTTTAAAATTTTGAGATACAGTTTCTTCTAACAGATCAAAATATACCGTAAATCACTAGTGTATGGCTTCGTTCTAGTCTCCTGCCTCAACACATTCTCTCCCTTTTTCCTTTTTTATTTAATCTTCTTTCTTTTTTCAAACAACTTATCTTATCAATTCCTTTTATAAAATCTTTTATAATTTTAATCTTTACAGTCATCTTCCATCCCTTCATTGTATCAACCCCTATTTTGTACATATCTCTCTTTCTTCCTTTAAAATTTTAGCAGGCACTTCTTTCTAACAGACCAAAATACGCCCAAAATCTAGTGTGTGGCACTGATCTATGCACTAGCCTGATCATATGTGATCAGATTCTGCTTTATTTGTATTGTTCTGTTTTTGTTTTTATCTTTTTTTTCTTTTTTTTCTCTTTCTTTTTTCTTTCTTTCCCTTTCTTTTCCCCTGCTTTCAGGTCTTTTCTGATTTGTATAGAGTATATTTGCTGGGGACGTTGTTAACCTCTTAGCTTTTTATTCTCTCATTCATCTATTCTCCTCTGGACAAAATGACAAGACGAAAAAAATCACCTCAGCATAAAGAATAAGAGTTAGTACCGTCAGCAAGGAACCTACTCAATACGGACATTAGTACGACGTCGGACCTAGAGTTCATAAGCATGACTTTAAAGATACTAGCTGGGCTTGAAAAAACCGTGGACGTTATTACAGACCCTTTCTGGGGAAATAAAAGAACTAAAATCTAACTAAGTCGAAATCAAAAAGGCTATTGATGAGGTGAAATAAAAAATGGGGGCACTAACTGCTAGGAAAAATGAGGCAGAAGAGAGAATCAGTGATATAGAAGACCAAATGATGGAAAAAAAAGGAGGCTGAGAAAAAGAGAGACAAACAACTACAGGATCACGAGGGCAGAATTTGAGATATAAGTGATACGATAAGATGAATCAATATTAGAATAATTGGGATCCCAGAAGAAGAAAGAGAGAGAGGGGCAGAAGGTATATTGGAGCAAAATATAGCAGAGAACGTCCCTAATGTGGGAAAGGAAACAGGCATCAAAATCCAGGAGGCACAGAGAACCCCTCTCAAAATAAAAAAAAATAGGTCAACACCCCGACATCTAATAGTAAAACTTACGAGTCTCAGAGACAAAGAGAAAATCCTGAAAGCAGATCAGGAGAAGAGATATGTAACCTACAATGGTAGAAATATTAGATTGGCAACAAACCTATCCACAGAGACCTGGCAGGCCAGAAAGGACTGGCAAGATATCTTTACAGCACTAAACGAGAAAAATATGCAGCCAAGAATACTATATCCAGCTAGGCTGTCATTGAAAATAGAAGGAGAGATAAAATTTTCCAGGACAAACAAAAACTAAAGGAATTTGCAAACACGAAACCAGCCCTCCAAGAAATATTGAAAGGGGTCCTCTAAGCAAAGAGAAAGCCTAAAAGCAGCATAGATCAGAAAGGAACAGAGACAATATACAGTAACAGCCACCTTACAGGCAATACAATGGCACTAAATTCATACCTTTCAATAGTAACCCTGAATGTAAATGGGCTTAATGCCCCAATCAAAAGACACAGGCGATCAGATTGGACTAAAAAACAAGACCCATTAATATGCTGTCTGCAAGAGACTCATTTTAGACCCAAAGACACCCCCAGATTGAAAGTGAGGGCGTGGAAAACCATTTATCATACTAATGGACACCAAAAGAAAGCTGGGGTGGCAATCCTTATATCAGACAAATTAGATTTTAAACCAAAGACTGTAATAAGAGATGAAGAAGGACACTATATCCTACTTAAAGGGTCTATCCAACAAGAACATCTAACAATTATAAATATCTATGCCCCTAACATGCGAGCAGCCAATTATACAAGGCAATTAATACCAAAAGTGAAAAAACACATTGACAACAATACAATAATAGTGGGGGACATTAACACCGCCCTGACTGAAATGGGCAGATCATCTAAGCAAAAGATCAACAAGGAAATAAAGACTTTAAATGACACACTGGACCAAATGGACTTCACAGATATATTCAGAACATTCCATCCCAAAGCAACGGAATACACATTCTTCTCTAGTGCCCATGGAACATTCTCCAGAATTGATCACATCCTAGGTCACAAATCAGGTCTCAAACGGTGCAAAAAGATTGGGATCATTCCCTGCATATTTTCAGACCACAATGCTTTGAAACTAGAACTTAATCACAAGAGGAAAGTCGGAAGGAACTCAAATACATGGAGGCTAAAGAGCATCCTACTAAAGAATGAATGGGTCAACCAGGAAATTAAAGAGAATTAAAAAAATTCATGGAAACCAATGAAAATGAAAACACAACTATTCAAAATCTTTGGGATACAGCAAATGCAGTCCTGAGAGGAAAGTATATAGCAATACAAGCCTTTCTCAAGAAACAAGAATGGTCTCAAATACACAACCTAACCCTACACCTAAAGGAGCTGGAGAAAGAACAGCAAAAAAAGCCAAAACCCAGTAGGAGAAGAGAAATAATAAAGATCAGAGCAGAAATCAATAATATAGAAACGAAAAGAACAGTAGAACAGATCAACGAAACTAGGAGCTGGTTCTTTGAAAGAATGAACAAGATTGATAAACCCCTGGCCAGACTGATCAAAAAGAAAAGAGAAATGACCCAAATCAACAAAATCATGAATGAAAGAGGAGAGATCACAACCAACACCAAAGAAATACAAACAATTCTAAGAACATATTATGAGCAACTCTGTGCCGGCGAAGTGGATAACCTGGAAGAAATGGGTGCATTCCTAGAGATGTATCAACTACCAAAATTGAACCAGGAAGAAATAGAAAACCTGAACAGACCTATAGCCACTAAGGAAATTGAAGCAGTCATCAAAAATCTCCCAAAAAACAAAAGCCCAGGACCAGATGGCTTCCCAGGGGATTTCTATCAGACATATAAAGAAGAATTAATACCTATTCTCCTGAAACTGTTCCAAAAAATAGAAATGGAAGGAAAACTTTCAAACTCATTTTATGTGGCCAGCATTACCATGATTCCAAAACCAGACAAAGACCCCATCAAAAAGGAGAATTACAGACCAAATAACCTTGATGAACATGGATGCAAAAATTCTCACCAAAATACTAGCCAATAGGATCCAACAGTACATTCAAAGGATTCTTCACCACGACCAAGTGGGATTTATCCCTGGGCTGCAAGGATGGTTCAACATCCGCAAATCAATCAATGTGATACAATACATTAACAAAAGAAAGAACAAGAACCATATGATCCTCTCAAGAGATACAGAAAAAGCATTTGACAAAGTACAGCACCCTTTCTTGATCAAAATTCTTCAGAGTATAGGGATAGAGGGTACATACCTCATTATCATAAAGGCCATCCATGAAAAACCTACAGCGAATATCATTCTCAATGGGGAAAAGCGGAGAGCTTTCCCCTAAGGTCAGGAACGGGGCAGGGATGTCCACTCTCACCACTGCTATTCAACATAGTATTAGAAGTCCTATCCACAGCAATCAGACAACAAAAAGAAATCAAAGGTATCCAATCAGCAAAGAGGAAGTCAAACTCTCAATCTGCAGATGATAAGATCCTGTATGTGGAAAACCCAAAAGGCTCCACCCCAAAACTGCTAGAATTCATACAGGAATTCAGTAAAGTAGCAGGATATAAAATTAATGCACAGAAATCAGTGGCATTCCTATACACCAACAACAAGACAGAAGAGAGACAAATCAAGGAATCGAACCCATTTACAATTGCACCCAAAACCATAAGATGCCTAGGAATAAATCAAAGAGGCAAAGGTTCTGTACTCAGAAAACTATAAAATACTCATGAAAGAAATTGAAGAAGACACAAAGAAATGGGAAAATGTTCCATGCTCATGGATTGGGAGAACCAACATTGTGAAGATGTCAATGCTACCTAGAGTCATCTACACATTCAATGGAATCCCCATCAAAATACCATCCACTTTTTTCAAAGAAATGGAACAAATAATCCTAAAATTTGTATGGAACCAGAAGAGGCCCCGAATAGACAGAGGAATGTTGAAAAAGAAAAGCAAAGCTGGCGGCATCATAGTTCCGGACCTCCAGCTCTATTAGAAAGCTGTCATCATGAAGACAGTATGCTACCGGCACAAAAACAGACACATAGATCAATGGAACAGAATCGAGAGCCCAGAAATGGACCCTCAACTCTATGGTCAACTCATCTTTGACAAAGCAGGAAGGAATGTCCAATGCAAAAAGACAATCTCTTCAACAAATGGAGTTTGGAAAATTGGACAGACACATGCAGAAGAATGAAACTGGACCATTTCCTTACACCACACACAAAAATAGACTCCAAATGGTTGAAAGACCTAAACGTGAGACAGGAGTCTATCCAAATCCTAAAGGAGAACATAGGTAGCAACCTCTTCGACCTCAGCCGCAGCAACTTCTTCCTAGAAACATCACCAAAGGCACAGGAAGCCAGGGCAAAAATGAACTATTGGGATTTCATCAAGATAAAAAGCTTTTGCACAGCAAAAGAAACAGTCCACAAAACCAAAAGACAACCGACAGAATGGGAGAAAATATTTGCAAATGACATATCAGATAAAGGGCTAGTATCCAAAATCTATAAAGAACTTATCAAACTCAACACCCAAAGAACAAATAATCCAATCAAGAAATGGGCAGAAGACATGAACAGACATTTTTCCAAAGAAGACATCCAAATAGCCAACAGGCACATGAAAAAGTGCTCAACATCGCTCGGCACCAGGGAAATCCAAATCAAAACCTCAATGAGATACCACCTCACACCTGTCAGAATAGCTAAAATTAACAAGTCAGGGAACGACAGATGTTGGCGGGGATGTGGAGAAAGGGGAACCCTCCTACACTGTTGGTGGGAATGCAAGCTGGTGCAACCACTCTGGAAAACAGTATGGAGGTTCCTCAAACAGTTGAAATTAGAGCTACCGTTCGATCCAGCAATTGCACTACTGGGTATTTACCCCAAAGATACAAATGTAGGGCCCCGAAGGGGTACGTGCACCCCAATGTTTATAGCAGCAATGTCCACGATAGCCAAACTGTGGAAAGAGCCAAGATGTCCATCGACTGATGAATGGATAAAGAAGAGGTGGTATATATACACAATGGCATATTATGCAGCCATCAAAAGGAATGAGATCTTGCCATTTGCAACGACGTGGATGGAACTGGAGGATGTTATGCTGAGTGAAATAAGTCAATCAGAGAAAGACATGTATCATATGACCTCACTGATATGAGGAATTCTCAATCTCAGGAACAAACTGAGGGTTGCTGGAGTGGTCGGGGGTGGGAGGGAGGGGGTGGCTGGGTGATAGACATTGGGGAAGATATGTGCTACGGTGAGCGCTGTGAATTGTGTAAGACTGTTGAATCACAGATCTGAAACAAATAACGCAACATATTTTAAGAAAAAAGGAAAAGAAGAAGATAGCAGGAGAGGAAGAATGAAGGGGAGTAAGTCAGAGGGGGAGACAAACCAGGAGAGATGATGGACTCTGAAAAACAAACTGAGGTTTCTAGAGGGGAGGAAGGTAGGGGGATGGGTTAGCCTGTTGATGGGTATTAAAGAGGGCACATTCTGCATGGAGCACTGGGTGTTATGAACAAACAATGAATCATGGAACACTACACCAAAACAAATTATGTAATATATGGTGATTAACATAACAATAAAAAATTTTTAAAAAAAAGATTTAGTTACTTATTTTAGAGAAAGACATAGAAAGAAAGTAGGGGAGAGGGGCAGAGGGAGAGGAAGAGATAAATAAGCAGATTCCATGATGAGGTTGGAGCCTGACATGGGACTCGATCTCACAACCGTGAGTTCATAACCTGAGCCAAGACCAAGAGTCGGACACTTAACCAACTGAGCCACCCCGGTGCCACCTGACTTTTAAAACTCCAAACATTAGGGATCTGATGTCTCAGGGGCCTGAGCTGGGCATCTGGGAAGGTCCCATCACTTTGGAACAGATGCAGGTTTGAATGAGAAGAGAAGTTATGCCAGAGTACAGGGATATGGGATTTGGAGCAAAGCAGGTTAAACAGCCAGTGTCCAGGTTAGCCACCTTCAGCATGTGTCTCTGTACCTATGCTGAGTGGTGGGGGAGGGGAACGGTGCCAGACAGCTCTTTTGTCCCTGGAGAGGTGACTCTGAGAATGCCACCTCTCACAGATGTGCTCCAAGAAGAGCAAATAATCTCTCCCTATGTGCCTCAGGAGATACTCAGATCATGACATCTGCCCTGGTGTTTCTTATGTGCCTTCTCTCTAGGAATAGGGCAGCACCCACAGGTCTCTCTCCCAGCCAAGCCTGCTGATCTCCAAAATGCCAATCTTTGAGCCCCACTGGTTGCAAAAACTCACAAAAATCAGCCTACCCTATTTATTGGTTATCACATATAGTCATCTCAGGATTGAAATAGTTTCTCAGGATACTTCTGCTCACTCTTACCAAGTCACCCAGTCACATGATACAAAGGTGTAGGGTATATTTCATTATGAAGTTGTATTTCATTATGAACATGTCCTACAGTGCCTGGTACCAGATGGTACAGCAGAAGCAAGACTTACATTTTACAGAGGTAGAAGCTAGTCTGTAATGAAAATAAATCCTTTAATCATCAAATATATCTCACTATAAATAGATGATTCAATTTTTAAGGGATAATTAAAACAGAAGTTCTCTCCTGTCAGAAAGATAGTATATATAGCGATAAACAGAGTACACGATTTTATAAGTTGTAATTTGTCACAATTTATTTTCTTTATCATTTATTTCTTTATATATTTTATTGAAATTGACATATAACATTATGTAAATATAACGTGTACAACATGTTGATTTGATACATTTATATATTGCAATATGATAACCACTGTAGCTTTAGCTAAAACCTCTACTTCTTTACATAATTATCATTTATTTTTGTGTCAAGGACATTTAAGATCTAGTCTCTTGGAAATTTTGAAGTATATAACACAGTATAGTTGACTATAATCACTATGCTGTGCATTAGATCTCCAGAATTTATCCATCATCTAGTTTCAAAATTACCCTTTGACCAACATCTCTCCAATTTTGGTGGCTAATTTTACATTAAATTTTGTTTTATTTTTCTTAAATACTTTCTCCAATACGGTATGAGATTCAGGTTACCATAACCTAGATCTACTCCTTAACAATCATTCTATCTTCAAATAGTTATTGAAAGAAAAATAAATTTTTTGCAGTTAGTTTTTTGGGCAAGGAATCACACATGATTTACTACTTGTATTTGGTTTTAGATCCCTACATCCTTTTTAAAACTGTTGCCATTGAATACTCACAATTAACTATATCTATTTAAACTCTACAAGATAAGTTTTGACAGAAACATATTTGAAACACACACCCACACTATATATATATCTGAAACCCACCACCTAAATCAAGATTCAGATAACACCAAAATACCCTTCAGTTCTCTACCAGCCTATTTTTCCAACCACTCCGATCCTTAGGCAACCACTGATCTGCATTTTGTCACAATGGGTGAGTTTTCAATTTCTAGAATTTTCCAAAAATGTGAGGACATGTATTCTTCTAATTGGCTTAACTCAGCATAATTGTTTATTTTGTTGTGGTATCAGTAGTGCATTCCTTGTTACTGCTGAGTTTCATGCCATTATGTAGTTATACCACAATTTGTTTATTCATTCACTTTTTGATTGGCATTTGGATTATTCCTATGTTTGAGTTATTATGAGTAAAACTGTTTGAACAAGTCTTTATAAGGACACATAATTTTATTTATTTTGTGTGAATCCTTAGGAATGGGATTGCTGTGAAATAATATTGGAGAATATTTAACTTTTTTGATAATTTCTCATTTTGAAATATTATGTTATTGATTTATAGCTTAATTATATTATGGTTTGAGAAACAACTTTGTGAAATTCATTTGTGGTGGGCAAAATTATAAGATGAACTTCAATAAATCTAAAAGCTAGAATATTCTTCTTTTGAGTGTAGAAGAAGCATCTGTAAATATGATGGAACATCACTCTTGGTTTTCCAAAAGGAAAATATTTGAAGTGTAAGATATTTGATACTAGGAGTATTCTTTATTTCTGCCTTTGAAAATGGGAGTAGCCATTTGGTAAGAAACTGAGGACAGCTCCTAGGAACTGAGTGATCCCCAGCTGACATCAGCAAGAAAACTGGAACTTCAGTGCTACAAACAACAAGGAACAAAATTCGGCAGACGAATGGATAAAGAAGATGTGGTCCATATATACAATGGAATATTACTCAGCCATCAGAAAGGATGACTACCCAACTTTTACATCAACATGGATGGGACTGGAGGAGATTTTGCTAGGTGAAATAAGTCAAGCAGAGAAAGTCAATTATCATATGGTTTCACTTATTTGTGGAACATAAGGAATAGCATGGAGGACATTAGGAGAAGGAAGGGAAAAATTAAGGGGGGGAATCGGAGAGAGAGATGAACCATGAGAGACTATGGACTCTGAGAAATAAACAGGGTTTTAGAGGGGAGGTGGGAGAGGGGATTGGTTAGCCCAGTGATGGGTATTAAGAAGGGCACATACTGCATGGACCACTGGGTGTTATATGAAAACAGTGGATCGTGGATCACCACATCAAAAACTAATGATATACTGTATGGTGACTAACATAATATAATAAAATTTTAAAAAATATATTTGTCTTTTTTAAAAAAAAGATCTGTCAGGGAGAAAGAGCGCACACGCAGGGGGAGCAGCAGGCAAAGGGAAAGCATCCTCCATGCTGAGCAAGAAGCCCGACGCAGGACTTGATCCCAGGACCCTGGGATCATGATTTGAACCCAAAGCAGACATTCAACCACCTGAGCCACTCAAGCATCCCTATTCCTCTTTTTAAAAACTGTAATAATTGTTGCCTAGGGTTTAAAACATGCATTTTAAGTATTTTGAATCTGTCATCAAATAATATTATACTGCTTCATGTAATTTATGTTATTCATATTAGGCTTTTGTATTTACAATTATTCCTTTTTTTCCATTGTGCTACTGTTGTCTTACAGTTTGCTTTTACATATGTTAAAATATCAAATACGTTGTCACTGTTATTGTTTTAAGTAGCATTTTAGAGTAATTAAAAATAAAATTTTATCTACATTCACTCCATTTCTGATGGCCTTCATCTTTTTGCATAAAGTTTCTGAGCTATATCATATTCCTCTGCCTGAAGAATTATTAAGCATTTATAGTAGAGTAGGTTTCCTGGCAATAAATTCCTCAGTGTTTGTCTGAGACTGTCTTTATTTTTCCTTTGGAAGATGTATTCAATAGATAAAGATACAGAAATCTGGATTGACTTTTTTTCTTTCCTTCAACTTCTTTTCTTTCTTTCAACACTGTCATTTCATTATCTTCTTGCTTACTGGTTTCAGCTGAGAAGTCTGTTGTAATTATTATGCTAGTTCCTTGGTAGAAAATGGTACTCACTTCCCATTCCCACTCTGTGATGCCTCCAAGATTTCTTATTTAATTTTAGATTTCATAAAATTGAATATGAGATACTTTTAAAAAAATTTTTGTGGTATTTTTCGTGTACTCTGAGCTTCTTCCAGAGTGAGGGGGAGTAAAGTCAAAGAGAGGAAGAGAGAGGTAAGAGAAAAGAGGCAAAAGTCTTGATAAAAGGAATCATAAACTTTTAAGTTAAGGAAGAACACATCTTTCCCTGAGAAATATTAAAATGAAACCAATACAATAGAGGGATAAAGAATAAGGGAAAATATAGAGGCCTTTGAGATAAATTACTCATCCAATATTTAAAGAAATGCCTTCTTTATTCACCAGTTGCAAGACTTCATGCCCTCTATTCTCACCTAGAAAACTGCCTCACAGAGGTGCTCTCTTCATCATCCATGTCTCCTCTTCTAGATCCAGTCGAGAGATAACATTGTCTTCGAAGGGCTGACATCCTACTCATGAGGAAATAAAGATATGATAAATATTTGAAAATTCAATCCCAGCCACTTAACATTTAGGCCCTCTGAAAAATCTTATCAATCCACTTCACAACTTATGAGAAGGATTCAGAGAGAGTTGGGATAAAGAATCTCCTCATATCTACCCTTTAAAAATAAGGACAATTTATCTGCAGTAAATTATATTAGAAATATACTATGTCTTGTGGGCAAACTTTTGATATTTGAGACTGAAGTCCCGCCGAGCGAAACACCCTGAAAACTCATGGCTTCTAATAACTAAGGAAATAAAGACCCTTCAATAGGAGGTCCAGTGACAAAAGAAAGTTCTCCTTACCAACTGAGACCAGACTCTTATTGTTCTCCAACATCACTTCTCTATACAGATTTCTCTGTGGAGGGTTCATTTTAGCTGTCTTCACTCTTCCTTGGTAAAGTCCACAACAACATCTTTGGATGTCACTGGCTCCTAAAATACAAGCACATTTATACTTTATTAGCTATCTGAAAGTGTTCATAAGATAAAGGGTGAAGATGATGGCCACAGTAAACACGGAGGAGATGTATAGGAAGTATTTTTGACAGTGCTCAGACCTTGGATTTATCCAAAACATAAGTTGTGAAGTGGAAATTCTAACTCTTTATAAATTCATTCATTTCACTAATGTTCTTCAGGTCTTTTTTTTTTTTTTGAGAGAGAGAGAGAGGTGGGGCAGAGGGGCAGAGGAAGACGGAGAGAGAGAGAATCTCAAGCAGGCTCCACGCCCAACATGGATCTCAACATGGGGCTTGATCCCATGACCCCGAGATCATGACCTGAGGTGAAATCAAAAGTCAGACACTTAACTCACTGAACCACTCACGTGCCCCATGTTCTTCTTGTCTTAAAGGAAAAACTGTCTTTCCTTTCAACCTCCAATCCTATCTTCTAGAGTTTTCTCCTCTGATATTCTCTAGGCAATTTTTCTCATAATTATTCCCATTTTGGGGGTAAGTCTTCAAAGAATCTCTCTTTGAAAATTCTTCTTCAGCTTATAAATGAAAATGTCCAAATCTGTCTCTTCCTAAATGGTTTTCATTTTGTTGTTAGAAAAAGAAAACAGAGTCCCTGGAAAACAATTTGGGAATATAATTACATAAGCAATACTGATGGACCATAATTTAATAGGCAGCATGAGAAAATGGGTATGTGGATAAAGAGTGAGTAGGGAGTTTGGGGGGAGAAATCATGGAAATATGCCATCAAGAACAGAAGCCCTTATACACTATTCTTCTGCAGAAGCAGGGAGACCTGCCAGGGATTTGCCAATTTTTGAGGCAAAGTATGGAGTTGGGAGAATGAGGCATAATCCCCAGAAGTCTTTTTTCCCAGGTTGAGAGGGGAAGAGCAGACCTCAGGCCTCTCACCAAGAGTTCAATGTTTTCCTGGGAAGATTTTCCCCATAACCATGCCAGGGCACCAGCTATTAAAAAATATACAGAGAATGTAACATGAAATGCTTAACTGCAGCTTGGAAGGAAAGACAATAATCCCAAATAATTTTGGAGGAATGTCTACAAGAATCAATCTGTACTAATCACAGCAGCAGATAGGGGGTTTAAATATAACCCAAAACTTTAAGATAAATTAGATTTTTTAAAAAGCAAAGACTTGGTCATTATGCACATAAAGGAGAGCCAAAAAAAAAAAAAAAAAAAAAAGGAAACCTATTTGGAGAGAAACATGATCCAAGGAACAAGAGAAATCTTCCATAAATGTTTGTGCTATAGAATAATTCAGTAAGGATATGAATTTAATGAAATAACATACACACACAGAAGAAATCCAAGATGATAAAAAATTAGAGGAAAAGGCTATGAAACATTGTGAGGACTAAAATATACTATGGACTTATATTTATTAGAAAAAATATAGAGTAGACTAGCAATGGCTGAAAAATATTAGAATTGAAGAAAGCTTTAAAAATAATCATAGTTAATACAGATAAGGAAGAGATCTACACAATAGAATTAACTGGCATCCCTGAAATAGAGAATTCAGCAAATGGAATAGAAACAAAATTAGAAATGTAATATAGGAACATTTCCTTTAGCTGAAGAACAAATGGTATCTGCTTAACAAAAGCATATTCCATTAGATAGGCTCCATAACAGAATGGAAAGGACAGAGGAACAAACCAGGATCCTAAAAACAGAAATTACCTACACTGAAAAACAGAGAGAAACCTGACTGAAAAAAAGAATAAACAGAGCTTTAAGGACTTTTGTACCATATTCTGGGACATAAACCAAACCTAAATGAATGCAAAATAAAAGGTAAAAAATTCCAGTTATAAAATAAATAAATCACAATGATGATAAGTACACTAGAGAAAATACAGTCAATGATATTGTAAGAAAGTATGGTGACAAATGGTAATTACATTTATAATGGTGAGCACTGGGTGATGTAAATAATCATAGAATCATTAGGCTGTGCACCTGAAAAACTAATATAATATTGTATGTCAACTATATTTTGATAAATTAAAAAAATAAACTTATAGAGTGTGTTTTCTAACTGCAATGGAATCAATCTAGCAATCAATAAAAGATAAAAGGAATAAAAGGAAAAGTATAACAGGAAAATTTACAAACACTTGGAAACAAACAAATTCCTTCTAAATAATTCCTGGGTCAAAGAGAAAGTATCATGGGAAATTTAATAAACAAAAACAAAAACAAACAAACTAAATAGAAGTGAATAAAAATAAGAATACAACAGATGAAAATGTGTGGAGTAAACTAAACCAGGGCAGAAAGAAAAAAATTTACAGCAGTAAATGCTTAGAGAGAAAAGATGGAGTCAGAAGTCAAAAATCTAAGCTTCACTGGAAGAATGTATATTCGTCTCTTTGCCAATATTTTAATTAGACTATTCATTTGTTGGGTATTAGGTTTTATAAGTCCCTTTTATATTATGGATACTAACCCCTTATCAGATATGTCATTTATAAGACAAACAGATGGCTAATGGACACATGAAAAGATGCTCAACATTATTCATCATCAGGGAAATACAAATCAAAATTACAAGGAGAAAGCACCTCACACTTGTCAAAATGGCTCAACTCAACAAAAGAAATAACAGGTGTTGGCAAGGATGTGGAGGAAGGGGAACCCTCTTGCACTGTTGGCGGGAATGCAAACTGGTGCACCCATTCTGGAAAACAGTATGGAGTTTCCTCAAAAAGTTAAAAATAGAATTATGCTACAATTCAGCAATTGCCCTACTAGGTATACCCAAAGAATACAAAAATATAGATTCAAAGAGATACATGCACCCTGATGTTTATAGCAGCATCATCAATAATAGCCAAATTATGGAAATAGCCGAAATGTACATTGACTGATGAATGGTATATATACTCAGCTATCAAAAAGAACATATCTGAATATGTTCTGAATAAGTACATATAATGTACTATTTGTTTCAGAGGTACAGGTCTGTGATTCAACAGTCTTACACAACTCACAGCACTCAAGATAGCACATACCCTCCCCAATGTCTATCAACCAGCCAACCCATCCCTCCCACCCACCCCCACTCCAGAAACCCTCAGTTTGTTTCCTGAGATTAAGAATTCCTCATATCAGTGAGATCATATGATACATGTCTTTCTCTAATTGACTTATTTTGCTCAGCATAATATCCTGCAGTTCCAACCACATCATTGCAAATGGGAAGATTGCATTCCTTTGGATGGCTGCATAATATTCCATTCCAGAAGAGGTGGTATATATATATACCAATATATACCACCTCTTCTTATCCATTCTTTGTCGATGGACATCTTGGCTCTTTCCACAGTTTGGATATTGTGGACAAAGCTGCTATAAACATCAGGGTGCACGTACCCCTTCAGATTCCTACATTAGTATCTTTGGGGTAAATACCCAGTAGTGCAATTGCTGGATGGTATGGTAGCTTTATTTTCAACTTTTTGAGGAACCTCCATACCGTTTTCCAGAGTGGCTGCACCAGCTTGCATTCCCACCAACAGCGTAAGAGGGTTCCCCTTTCTCCACATCCCCGCCAACATCTGTCATTTCCTGACTTGTTAATTTTAGCCATTCTGACTGATGTGACGTGGTGTCTCATTGAGGTTTTGATTTGGATTTCCCTGATGCCAAGTGATGTTGAGCACTTTTTCATGTTTCTGTTGGCCATTTGGATATCTTTGGAAAACTGTTTGTTCATGTCTTCTACCCATTTCTTGATTGGATCATTTGATCTTTTGGAGGTTGAGGCTGATAAGTTCTTTATAGATTTTGGATACTAGCCCTTTATCCGATATGTCATTTGGAAATATCTTCTCCCATTCTGTCGGTTGTCTTTTGGTTTTGTTGACTGTTTCCTTTGTTGTGCAAAAGCTTTTTATCTTGATGAAGTCCCAATAGTTCATTTTTGCCCTTGCTTCCCTTGCCTTTGGCGATGTTTCTAGGAAGAAGTTGCTGCGGCTGAGGTCGAAGAGGTTGCTGCCTCTGTTCTCCTTTAGGACGTTGATGGACTCCTGTCTCACAATGAGGTCCTTCAACCATTTTGAGTCTATTTTTGTGTGTGGTGTAAGAAAATGGTCCAGTTTCATTCTTCTGCATGTGGCTGTCCTATTTTCCCAACACCATTTGTTGTACAGAATGTCTTTTTTCCATTGGACATTCTTTCCTGCTTTGTTGAAGATTAGTTGGCCATAGAGTTGAGGGTCCATTTCTGGGCTCTCTATTCTGTTCCATTGATCTGTGTCTGTTTTTGTGCCAGTACCATACTGTCTTGATGATGACAGCTTTGTAATAGAGCTTGAAATCTGGAACTGTGATGCCACCAGCTTTGCTTTCATTTTCAACATTCCTGTGGCTATTCGGAAACTTTTCTGGTTCCATACAAATGTTAGGATTATTTGTTCCATTTCTTTGAAAGTAGATGGTATTTTGAAGGGGATTGCATTGAATGTGTAGAGTGCTCTAGGTAGCATTGGCATCTCCCCAGTATTTGTTCTTCCAATCCATGAGCATGGAACGTTTTTCCATTTCTTTTTGTCTTCCTCAATTTCTTTCATGAGTATTTTATATTTTTCTGAGTACAGATCCTTTGCCTCTTTGGTTAGATTTATTCCTAGGCATCTTATGGTTTGGGGTACAATTGTAAATGGGGTAGACTACTTAATTTCTCTTTCTTCTGTCTTGTCGTTGATGTATAGGAATGCCACTGATTTCTGTGCATTGATTTTATATCCTGCCACTTTACTGAATTCCTGTATGAGTTCTAGGAGTTTTTGGGGTGGAGTCTTTTGGGTTTTCCACATAAAGTATCAGATCATCTGGAAAGAGTGAGAGTTTGACTTCTTTTTTGCTGATTCTGATGCCTTTGATTTCTTTTTGTTTTCTGATTGCTGTGGCTAGGACTTCTAATACTATGTTGAATAGCAGTGGTGAGAGTGGACATCCCTGTCGCGTTCCTGACCTTAGGGAGAAAATTCTCAGTTTTTCCCCATTGAGAAGGATATTCACTGTGGGTTTTTCATAGATGGCTTTTATGATATTGAGGTGTGTACCCTCTATCCCTTATACTCTGAAGAATTTTGATCAAGAAAGGATGCTCTACTTTGTCAAATGCTTTTTCTGCGTCTATTGAGAGGATCATATGGTTCTTTTTCTTTCATTTATTAATGTATTGCATCACATTGATTGATTTGCAGATGTTGAACCAACCTTGCAGCCCATGGATAAATCCCACTTGGTTGTGGTGAATAATCCTTTTAATGTACTGTTGGATCCTATTGGCTAGTATTTTGGTGAGAATTTTTGCATCCATGTTCATCAAGGATATTGGTCTGTAGTTCTCCTTTTTGGTGGGGTCTTTGGTTTGGGGATCAAGGTAATGCTGGCCTCATAAAACGAGTTTGGAAGTTTTCCTTCCATTTCTATTTTTTGGAACAGTTTCAGAAGAATAAGTATTAATTCTTCTTTAAATGTTTGGTAGAATTCCCCTGGGAAGCCAACTGGCCCTGGGCTTTTGTTTGTTGGGGAAATTTTGATGGCTGCTTCAATTTCCTTAGTGGTTATAGGTCTGTTCAGGTTTTCTATTTCTTCCTGGTTCAGTTTTGGTAGTTGATACATCTCTAGGAATGCATCCCTTTCTTCCAGATTATCTAATTTGCTGGCATAGAGTTGCTCATAATATGTTCTTATAATTGTTTGTATTTCCTTGGTGTTCGTTGTGATCTCTCCTCTTTCATTCATGATTTTGTTGATTTGGGTCCTTTCTCTTTTCTTTTTGGTAAGTCTCGCCAGGGTTTTATCAGTCTAGTTAATTCTTTCAAAGAACCAGCTCCTAGTTTCATTGATCTGTTCTACTGTTCTTTTGGTTTCTATTTCATTGATTTCTGCACTGATCCTTATTATTTCTCTTCTCCTGCTGGGTTTAGGCTTTCTTTGCTGTTCTTTCTCCAGCTCCTTTAGGTGTAGGGTTAGGTTATGTATTTGAGACCTTTCTTGCTTCTTGAGAAAGCTTTGTATTGCTATATACTTTCCTCTTAGGACTGCCTTTGTTGTATCCCAAAGATTTTGAACAGCAAGAAACAGATTCTTAACCAGAGAGAACCGATGGTTACCAGAAGGGAGGTGGGTTGGGGGATGTGTTAAATAGGTGATGGGGAATAAAGAGTGCATTTGTTGTGATGAGTACCAGGTTTTGTATTTAAGTGTTGAGTTACTATAGTGTACATCTGAAACTAATATTCCACTGTATGTTAACTAATTGGAATTCAAATAAACAAAAAAAATCTAAGTTTCACATTGAGAAACTAAAAAGAAGACAAAATAGACAAAAAGCAAGCAGAAAATATTAATCATAAAAGCAGAAATCAATGAAATTGAAAACGGATACATAATAGAGAAAAATCAACAAAACAAAAAGCTGGTTCTCTGAAAAGGTCAATAAATTGACAAAACTTTAATATGACTAACACAAATTTAAAAAGAAAAGACACAAATCACCAATATCAGGAATACACCAGGGGATGTTATCATAGATCCTGAAGATATAAAAATAATACAAAGGTAACATTATGAATAATTCTATAAAGATATAAATCTAACAACTAAGATGAAATGGACTAATTCATTGAAAACACAAGCTACAAGAATTCATTTATTGTGAAATAGACAATTTAAATTGCACTATTGAAATAATTTTTAAGAAAATTGAGTTAATAATTTAAAAACACCTGAAAAATAAATGCCCAGACCCAGATGAATATACTGTCAAATTCCACAAACTGCTTAAAGAATTAACACCAATTCCACAATTATCTTGCAGAGAACAGAAAGATTGCTTCCCAGTTTATTTTGTGAGGCCAGTCATCCTGATACCAAAATCAGACAAAGACAGTACCAAAAAGAAATCTACATACAAGTATCACTCTATATTATAGATGCAAATTCTTTGATGAAGTTGGATTTCTTTCACAGATGCAAAGCTGGTTCAATAATCAAAAATCAATGTAATCTACCACATCAACATATGACAGAAGAAAAATCATATGATTATATTCAAACAGAAAAAGCATTTTACAAAATTGGACATCTATTCATGATATAAATTTAGAAAATTAGGAATGGAGGGGAGCTTTCACAATTTGATAAAGAACATCTACTTCCAAGGCTATAAGGTAACACAATATTTAATGTTGAAAGACTGTAAGCGTTCCCTCTAAGATCAGGAAAAAAAGATGTCTACTTCTTGCCACTATTATTTTATATGATACTGGAATTTCTAGAAAGTATAAGTCAAGGAGAAAAAAAAAAAGATATACATAAAAGATGAAAATTGTCTTTATATGGAAATGACATGATAGACCATAGAGAAAATCTCAAGGGATGCTCAAAATAATTTGACTAATCAGTGCACCTAGCAATAATCAATAATACAAAATAAACATATAAAAATCCATTGTATTTCTATATATTTGCAACAAAAACATGGGAAACGAACACCATCAAGAAGGTGAACAGAAAAACCTACAGAATGGGATAAAATATTTCAAATTATATATATGATAAGGGACCTGTATCCAGAACATATTTTAAAAGACTCTTATATGGTGCTTGGGTTGCTCAGCAGGTTTAGCATCTGACTTCAGCTCAAGTCATGATCCCAGGGTCCTGGGATCAAGTCCTGCATCAGGCTCCCTGCTCAGCAGGGAGTCTGCTTCTCCTTCTCCCTGTGCCCCTTACCCCTGCCCATGAGCTCTCTCTCTCTCATTCTCTCTCTCAAATAAATAAAATCCTTAAAAAAATAAAAATAAATTAATAAAAATACTCATATAACTCAACAATAAAAGACAAATGATGAGCACTGGGTGTTATACACAAATAATGAATTGCTGAACACTACATAAAAAACTAATGATGTAGATCTTGGGGGAGTGGAGCAAGATGGCAGAGCAGTAGGAGACCTGGATTTTGTCTGGTCTCAGGAATTCAGCTGGATAGGGATCAAACCATTCTGAACATCTATGGACTCAACAGGAGATCGAAGAAAAGAATAGCAACAACTCTCTGAATAGAAAAGCGACCACTTTCTGGAAGGTAGGATGTGCAGAGAAGTGAATCCACGGCAATATTCAGGAGGATAGACGGTGGGGGAGGAGGCCTCCATTGGCCACTTCTGGCAAGTGATAGAACAGTGGAGCACAAAATCGGAACTTTTAGAAGTCAGCTCTGCTGAGGGACGTCGCTCCAGTGGCTAAGTGGGGGGTGGAAACCTTGTGGGACAATATGGTCTCAGGACCCTCGGGGTCACAGAAAGACTGGGGGGCCCTGAGTGCAGCAGAGCTCCCAGGTATTGGAGCAGGGAAGCTGGCTGCAGAGACGGAGCTGAGGCGCGGGCTCTCAGCTCCGGGTTGCCATAAACCGTGATCCATGGCACAGTCGGGCCACTGCTCTTCCAGCAAGGACCCAACAAGCAGCAGATCCAGGGAGACTCCCCTTCCTCCCCCAGGAGGAGCAGTGTGGGAGTGCACCACAAGGATCTGCTGGGTTTGGAGACTCCACGCTGAGTCGAGTGCCAGAGATAGAAACATTCGGTCACAGGCCGAGTGAGCATGGAGAGTGGCCGGAGGCCAAGGAGACGGGAGTGATTGACTGCTTTTCTCTTGGGGCTCATTGAGGAGCAGGGCCCCGAGTTCTCGGCTCCTCCACGATGCAGACTGGCAGGCCACCATTTCACTCTCATCCCCCAAAGCTGTATGGAAACCTTGAAGGGAACAAAAGCGCCCGAGAGCAAACCCGAGCTGATTACTTAGCCCAGACCAGGCAAGGGTGGGGCAATTCCGCCTCTGGCAAAGACATTTGGGAAACACGGCAACAGGCCTCAACTCCAGAAGATCAGCAAGAACAGCCAGCCAAGACCAAGTTTACCGATCAATGAGAATGGCAGAACTCCAAAGCTAAGGGAATACTGCAAATAAAATCCATGGCTTTTTTACCATGATTCTTTAGTCTTTCAAAGTTAATTTTTAACTGTCTTTTTTTTAATATTGCTTCCCTTTTTCAACCAACATCTTGTCAAAACCTTTTTTAAAAAAACACTTTCATTTTTGATTTTTAGAGTAATATTCTATCCCTTCACAATAGTTACCCTTATTTTTGGCATATATATAAGTTGTTCTCTCTTTAAAAGTTTGAGATACAGTTTCTTCTAATAGATCAAAATATACCCTAAATCTCTAGTGTATGGCTCTGTTCTAGTCTCCCGCCTGATCACATTCTCTCCCTTTTTTTCCCTTCTTCTTCTTTTTTTAAATCCTCTTCCTTCTTTTTTCAAACAACTTATCAATTACTTTTATAAAATTTTTAAATAATTTTCATCTTTACAGTCATATTCCATCCCTTCATCATATCAACCTTTGTATTTGTACATACATGTTTTTCTTTCTTTAAAATTTTGGGAGGCACTTTCTTCTAACAGACCAAAATACACCCAAAATCTAGTATGTGGCACTGATCTATGCACCAGCCTGATCACATTTGATCATATACTGTTTTTTGTTGTTGTTTTTATTTGTTTTTATCTTTTTCGTTTTTTTTCTTTTTCTTTTTTCTTTCTTTCCTTTTCTTTTCCCCCGGTTTCAGGTCTTTTCTGATTTGTTTAGAGTATATTTTCTGGGGATGTTGTTACCCTGTTAGCATTTTGTACACTCATTCATCTATTCTCCTCTGGACAAAATGACAAGACACAAAAAATCACCTCAACAAAAAGAACAAGGGGTAGTACCAACCGCCAGTGACCTACTCAATATGGACATTAGTACGATGTTGGAGCTAGAGTTCAGAATCATGATTTTAAAGATACTAGCTGGGCTTGAAAAAAGCATGGAAGTTATTAGAGAATCCCTTTCTGGAGAAACAAAAAACTAAAATCTAACCAAGTTGAAATCAAAAAGGCTATTTATGAGGTGCAATAAAAAATGGGGGCTTTAATTGCTAGGATAAATGAGGCAGAAGAGAGAATTAGTGATATAGAAGACCAAACGATGGAAAGTAAAGAAGGTGAGAAAAAGAGAGATGAACAACTACTGGATCACGAGGGCAGAATACAAGAGATAAGCGATACCATAAGACGAAACAACATCAGAATAATTGGGATCCCAGAAGAAGAAGAAAGAGAGGGGGGCAGAAGGTATATTGGAGCAAATTATAGCAGAGAACTTCCCTAATTTGGGGAAGGAAACAGGCACCAAAATCCAGGAGGCATAGAGAAACCTCTCAAAATCAATAAAATAGATCAACACCCCGACATCTAATAGTAAAACTTACAAGTCTCAGAGACAAAGAGAAAATCCTGAAAGCAGCTTTGGAGAAGAGATATGTAAACTACAATGGTAGAAACATTAGATTGACAACAGACCTATGCACAGAGACCTGGCAGGCCAGAAAGGACTGGCATGATATATTCAGAGCACTAAATGAGAAAAATCTGCAGCTGAGAATACTATACCCAGCTAGGCTGTCATCGAAAATAGAAAGAGAAATAAAAAGCTTCCAGGACAAACAAAAATTAAGGAATTTGCAAACACAAAACCAGCCCTGCAGGAAATATTGAAAGGGGTCCTCTAAGCAAAGAGAGAGCCTAAAAGTAACATAGACCAGAAAGGAACACAGACAATACACAGTAACAGTCACCCACAGGCAATACAATGGCACTAAATTCATATCTTTCAGTAGTTATCCAGAATGTAAATGGGCTACATGCCCCAATCAAAGACAGGCTATCAGATTGGATAAAAAAAACAAGACCCATCGATATGATGTCTGCAAGAGACACATTTTAGACCCAAAATCACCCCCAGATTGAAAGTGAGGGGGTGGAAAATCATTTGCCATGCTAAAGGACACCAAAAGAAAGCTGGGGTGGCAATCCTTATATCAGACAAATTACATCGTAAACCAAAGACTGTAATAAGAGAAGAGGAAGGAAACTTTATCCTACTTAAAGGGTCTATCCAACAAGAAGATCTAACAATTGTAAATATCTATGCCTCTAACATGGGAGCAGCCAATTATATAAGGCAATTCATAACAAAAGCAAAGAAACACATTGACAACAATACAATAATAGTGGGGGACTTTAACACCACCCTGACTGAAATGGACAGATCATCTAAGCAAAAGATCAACAAGGAAATAAAGACTTTAAATGACACATTGGACCAAATGGACTTCACAGATATATTCAGAACATTCCATCCCAAAGCAATGGAATACACATTCTTCTCTAGTGCCCATGGAACATTCTCCAGAATTGATCACATCCTAGGTCAAAATCAGTTCTCAACTGGTACCAAAAGATTGGGATAATTCCCTGAATATTTTCAGACCACAATGCTTTGAAACTAGAACTCAATCAGAAGAGGAAAGTCGGAAAGAACTCAAACACATGGAGACTAAAGAGCATCGTACTAAAGAATGAATGGGTCAACCAGGAAATTAAGGAAGAATTAAAAAAATTCATGGAAACCAATGAAAATGAAAACACAACTGTCCAAAATCTTTGGGATGCAACAAAGGCAGTCCTAAGAGGAAAGTATATAGCAATACAAGCCTTTCTAAAGAAATAAGAAAGGTCTCAAAGACACAATCTAACCCTACACCTAAAGGAGCTGGAGAAAGAACAGCAAAGAAAGCCTAAACCCAGCAGGAGAAGAGATATCATAAAGATCAGAGGAGAAATCAATGAAATAGAAACCAAAGAACAGTAGAACAGATCAACGAAACTAGGAACTGGTTCTTTGAAAGAATTAACAGGATTAATAAAATCCTGGCCAGACTTACCAAAAAGAAAATAGAAAACCGAAATCAAAAAAATCATGAGTGAAAGAGGAGAGATCATAACCAACACCAAAGAAATACAATTATAAGAACATATTATGAGCAACTATATGCCAGCAAAATAGATAACATGGAAGAAATGGATGCATTCCTAGAGTTGTATCAACTAACAAAACTAAACCAGGAAGAAATAGAAAATCTGAATAGACCTAGAAGCACTAAGGAAATTGAAGCAGTGATCAAAAATCTCCCAACAAACAAAAGCCCAGGGCCAGATGGTTTCCCAGTGGAATTCCACCAAACATTTAAAGAAGAATTAATACCTATTCTCCTGAGACTGTTCCAAAAAACAGAAATGGAAGGAAAACTTCCAAACGCATTTTATGAGGCCAGCATTACCTTGATCCCCAAACCAAAGACCCCATCAAAAAGGAGAATTACAGACCAATATCCCTGATGAACATGGATGCAAAAATTCTCACCAAAATACTAGCCAATAGGATCCAACAGTATGTTAAAAGGATTATTCACCACGACCAAGTGGGATTTATCCCTGGGCTGCAAGGTTGGTTCAACATCCACAAATCAATCAATGTGAAACAAAAATTAACAAAAGAAAGAACAAGAATCATATGATCCTCTCAATAGATGCAGAAAAAGCATTTGACAAAGTAGAGCATCCTTTCTTGATCAAAACTCTTCAGAATATAAGAGATAGAGGGTACATACTTCAATATCATAAAAGCCAACTGTGAAAAACCCACAGCGAATATTCTCTCAATGGGAAAAAACTGAGAATTCTCCCCCTAAGGACAAGAAAATGGCAGGGATGTCCACTCTCACCACTTCTATTCAACATAGTATTAGAAGTCCTAGCCACAGCAATCAGACAACAAAAATAAGTAAAAGCTATCCGATTCAGCAAAGAAGAAGTCAAACTCTCACTCTTTGCTGATGATCTGATACTTTATGTGGAAAACCCAAAAGACTCCACCCCAAAACTGCTAGAACTCATACAGGAATTCAGTAAAGTGGCAGGATATAAAATTAATGCACAGAAATCAGTAGCATTCTTATACACCAACAACAAGACAGAAGAGAGAGATATTAAGAGTGAATTCCACTTACAATTGCACCCAAAACCATAAGATACCTAGGAATAAATCTAACCATAGAGGCACAGGATCTGTACTCAGAAAAATATAAAATACTCATGAAAGAAATTGAAGAAGACACAAAGAAATGGAAAAACGTTCCATGCTCATGGATTGGAAGAACAAATATTGTGAAGATGCCAATGCTACCTAGAGCAATCTACACATTCAATGCAATCCCCTTCAAAATACCATCCACTGTTTTCAAAGAAATGGAACAAATAATCCTAAAATTTGTATGGAACCAGAAAAGACCCCGAACAGCCAGAGGAATGTTGAAACAGAAAAGCAAAGTTGGCAGCATCACAATTCCAGACTTCCAGCTCTATTACAAAGCTGTCATCATCAGACAGTATGGTACTGGCACAAAAACAGACACACAGATCAATGGAACAGAATAGAGAGCCCAGAGATCAATGGAACAGAATAGAGAGCCCAGTTGACCCTCAACTCTATGGTCAACTAATCTTTGACAAAGCAGGAAAGAATGTCCAATGGCAAAAGACAGTCTCTTCAACAAATGGTGTTGGGAAAATAGGACAGCCACATGCAAAAGAATGAAACTGGACCATTTCCTTACACCACACACAAAAATAGACTCCAAATGGTTGAAGGACCTCAGTGTGAGACAGGAGTCCATCAATGTCCTAAAGGAGAACACAGGCAGCAAACTCTTCGACCTCAGCTGCAGCAACTTCTTCCTAGAAACATCGCCCAAGGCAAGGGAATCAAGGGCAAAAATGAACAACTGGAACTTCATCAAGATAAAATGCTTCTGCACAGCAAAAGAAACAGTCAACAAAACCAAAAGACAACTGACAGAATGGGAGAAGATATTTGCAAATGATATATCAGATAAAGGGCTAGTATCCAAAATCTGTAAAGAACTTTTTAAACTCAACAGCCAAAGAACAAATGATCCATACAAGAAATGGGCAGAAGACATGAACAGACATTTTTCCAAAGAAGACATCCAAATGGCCAACAGACACATGAAAATATGTTCAACAACACTCGGCATCAGGGAAATCCAAATCAAAACCTCAGTGAGTTACCACCTCACACCAGTCAGAATGGCTAAAATTAATAAGTCAGGAAATGACAGATGTTGGCGGGGATGTGGAGAAAGGGCAATCCTCCTACACTGTTGGTGGGAATGCAAGCTGGTGCAGCCACTCAGAAAACAGTATGGAGGTTCCTCAAAAAGTTGAAAATAGAGCTACCATATGATCCAGCAATTGCACTACTAGGTATTTACCCCAATGATACAATGTAGGGATCTGAAGGGTTACGTGCACGCCGATGTTTACAGTAACAATGTCCACAATAGCCAAACTGTGGAAAGAGCCAAGATGCCCATCGACAGAGGAATGGATAAAGAAGATGTGGTGTGTGTGTGTGTGTGTGTATATATATATATATGTATATATATATGTATATATACATGTGTATATATACATATATATATATACATATATATATATGTATATATATATATATATATATATATATAATGGAATATTATGCAGCCATCAAAAGGAATGCAATTTTGCCATTTGCAATGACGTAATGGAACTGGAGGGTATCATGCTGAGTGAAATAAGTCAATCAGAGAAAGACATGTATCATATGATCTCACTGATATGAGGAATTCTTAATCTCAGGAAACAAACTGAGGGTTGTTGGAGTGGGGGTGGGTAGGGGGGATGGGGTGGCTGGGTGATAGACACTGGGAAGGGTATGTGCTATGGTGAGTGCTGTGAACTATGCAAGACTGTTGAATCACAGATCTGTACCTCTGAAACAAATAATGCAATATATGTTAAGAAAAAAGAAAAAGAAGAAGATAGCAGGAGGGGAAGAATGAAGAGGTGAAATCAGAGGGGGAGATGATCCATGAGAGATGATGGACTCTGAAAAACAAACAGGGTTCTAGAGGGGAGCGGGGTGGGAAGATGGGTTAGCCTGGTGATGGGAATTAAAGAGGGCACGTTCTGCATGGAGCAGTGGGTGTTATGCACAAACAACGAATCATGGAACACTACATCAAAAACTAATGATGTAATGTATGGTGATTAACATAACAATAAAAATTATAAAAAAAATAATGATATATTATATATTGGCTAATTGAACATAATAATAAAAAAGACAGGAAGTAAAACAAACAAAAAAAGAAAGAAATTGGGCAATTTAAATAGACTTATCCTAAGAAAATACACAAATGACCAATATGACAATTAAAAGACAGTCTACATCATTATTCATAAGGAAGTGTACATCAAAACCAAAATGAGATACCACTTTACACTTAATAAGATGGTCATAATAAAAAAGATGGGCAATATCAAGCATTGGTAAGGATGTAGAGAAGTTGGAACCCTCACAGATTTTGGGTGGGAATGTAAAATGGTGCAGCTGATTTACAAAACAGTTTGGTAATTCTTCAAAAAGTTAGACATAAAGTTAGCACATAGCAATTACATTCCTTGGTATATAGCCAAGAGAAATGAAAATGTTATGTCCACACAGAAACTTGTATATGAATGTTCATAGTGGCATTATTCATAATAGCCAAAAAGTAGAAACAACCCAAATGTCCATTAACTGATGAATGGATAAACAAAATTTGATATGACCATATGATAGAATATTGATTGATAACGAAAAAATAAAATACTGACACGTGCTACAACAAAGATGAATCTTGAAAACATTATGCTAAGTGAAAAAAAAAGGCAATTTTGGCCCTTCTTTTCTAATCTGGATTCCTTTTATTTCTTTTTTGTGCATATTATACTGCCTAAAGACTCAGATTTGAATTATTCTAATAAAGTGATCTGCCACCAAACATAACTGGCTCAAAAAAAGCAATAGATAAAGGAAGATAATATTATGCAGAATAAAATTTTCCACATTTTTATACAAAGTAACCAGAATTCAACTAATATTTTCCATATATATGAAAAAACAACCAAAAAAAAAAAAAAACCCAAGAAAGAGGAAAAAAGTTAAAAAGAACCATAGGAAATCCAGATAAGAGAATAATCAAAAATATGTCCTAAGGGGCACCTGAGTGGCTCAGTCCATTAAGCGTCTGCCTTTGGCTCGGGTCATGATTCCAGGGTCCTGCTCAGCGGGGAGCCTGCTTCTCTCTCTCCCTCTGCCCCTCACCCCCGCTTGTGCTCTCTCTCTCTCCCCCCTACACTCTCTCTCTCAAATAAATAAAATCTTTTTTTATTAAATAACAAGTAGGGGCAAAGATTTTAAGATTAAAATTTTTAGTATAGAAAAGAAATAAAATGGAAATTCTAAAGTGACAAAACAGAATAATTGTAATTAAGAACAGATGGGTTAAGCAGCAGATTGAACACAGATAAAGCAAGGAAAAAGTCAGTAGGAAATATTCCAATAAGCTCTGAAATGCAAAGAATATAAAAAATACAATAGGGTTCCTAGGTGGCTCAGTTGGTTAAGGATCGAACTCTATTTCAGCTCAGGTCATGGTCTCAGGGTTGTGAGATTGAGCACCACCCCCACCTTGGGCTCTGCACTCTGTGGGGCGTCTACTTGGGATTCTCTTTCTCCCTCTCCTTCTGTCCCTCCCCCCACCCCTCTCTCTCTCTCAAATAAATAAATAAAATCTTTAAAAAATACAATAAAAACATAAGATACATATGAAAAATGATGATTGAAAGTCTAAAGTGTAATCTGAGTATTATAAAAGGAGAGAGAATGCAACCAGTGTAACACTTAAAAACATAAGAATTTTCCAGGGTGCCTGGGTGGCTCAGTCATAAAGCATCTGCCTTCGGCTCAGGTCATGATTCCAGGGTCCTGGGATCGAGCCCCACATCAGGCTCCCTGCTCTGAGGGAAGCCTACTTCTCCCTCTCCCACTCCCCCTACTTGTGTTTCCTCTCTTTCTGTGTCTCTGTCAAATAAATAAATAAAATCTTTAAAAAAAATAAGAATTTTCCAAAATGAGAATTTCCAAAACTGACAGAAAACATAAAGCCACACATTCAAGAAGTGCAATTAAATATAAGCAAGATAAAACAAAACAAAGAAACAAAAAAACAAATTAAAAAAAAAACACATCAAGGTACATCCCAGTAAAATTGCTGTAAACCAAGAGGGAAAATCTTAAAATGGAGCCCAAGAGATGGAGGAAAGAGAATCTTAATATATTACCTTCAAATAAAGTAACAAGAATACTGAATAACTGAGTGGCATGGAAATGATGCAAGCCAGAAGATAACTGAATGACTTTTTTTTTTTAAATACTGAAAAGAAATAACTGCCTAGCTAGGAATTAATACCCAGTAAAAATATCCTGTACCACATACTTCTTGGTAACTAAGCACCCAAAGCTTCGTGGTATAGAACAATAATGAGGTGGCTGTCACTCAAGAGTCTCTGCTAGGTAGAAATCATCTCAAGAACTTCTTCACTCATATGTCTGGTGCTGAGAAGACTCAAAAGTTGGGACTTCTCCAATATTACTTTCTATGTGATCTCTCCACAGTGTAGTCTTGTGATCTTGCTAGACTTCTTACTTAATGGTCAGGGCTTTAAAGGCACATGTTCCAAAATGTAAAGAGCCAGGTGGAAGCTTTATCACCTTTTTATGACCTAGCCTCAGAAGTAACACAGCATCACTCCCACCACATCCTATTCATTAGAAGTGAATCATTATGCAAATTCCCAAGAGAGGGCATTAGATTCAATCTTTCAGTTGGAGAAGTTTCAAAGAATTTGTGGGCATTTTTAGACTAATCATGTCCCTTGAAAATGAAGACAAAATAAATATCAATTTGAAACAACTGAAAATTAAGAGTATTAATTATCTGTGTATCCAAATGAAAATACTAACTGGTGTTAATTTGGGTCAAAGTAAAATCATCTCAGCTGAAAGATTGATAATGAAGAAAGAAATGAATATCAACAAAATGGTATTCAGCTAAATTTAAATAACTATTCATTCTATAATGATATCTCATGATGATAAAATCTACATAGAAATACACAATAAAAACCAGTCTAATAGCTGACAGTGAGGAGGAGGTGGTGGTTAATCAAGTTATATTGCTCTGAGGTTCTTGTAGTTTCAAGAAACTTCTTTGAGTGTCAAGTTTTATTTGATTTATGAAATCCAGGATGGAGGCTGTAATCCATAGAGGAATTGCTCTCCGTCTCTCTCTCTCTCTTTCTTTCTCTCTCTCTCACACACTATTGCATATATATTTATTTATTACATATATTAATAATATAAACTAAAAACCTATGAAAAGGATAAATATTTAAAGAAATTTGCTTACTCAAAGAAAAAGAGCAAAAGAGAGGAAAAAACTGACAAAGTGGGACAAATATAAAATATTAAATACAGGAAGGATAAAGCTGAATCTAATGAGATTGATGACCTACAGCGGTGATTCAAATGAAGAAGTGAAAAAGGAAACAGAATAATAACTCTTCCTTTCAGTACAGTTCAGAACTGTAGAACCATGTTAATGTTCCATGCCAGAAAAAAAAAAAAAATCAACAAGGTTGGGAGAAATTTTCTAAAATGGAATTGTATGAGTTTGTAAGGTCTACCACCATAAAATACCACAGATTGGTTGGCTTAAATAACAGAAATTTATTTTCTCACAGTTTTGGAGGCTAGAAGTCCATGATCAAATTTTTGGCAGGTTTGGTTTCTTCTGATGTCTTTTTCCTAGCTTACAAATGGCTGCCTTCTCTCTGTGTCCTTACATGGTCTTTCCTCTGACTGCACCCATCCGTGGTGTCTCTTTGTGTGTCCAAATTTATAGGAATACTGTTCAAATTAGATTAGGGCCCATCCTAACAGCCTCATTTTAACTTAATGACCTCTTTAAAGGCATGATCTCCAAATAGTCACATTTTGAGGTACTGGGGGTTAGGGTCTCAATATATAAATTGGGGGACAGCACAAAATCTAATCCATTACAGGAATACAAAGAAAATGAAACGAACATAACTATTTCAAATGAATAACATATCCACACCAAAAGGGTCGAAAAAGAACTTACCCAAGTAATTTTTGAACAGGTATTCTGACTATATGTCCTCAGTCTTGAGATAATAAGAAATGTAATCAAATATTGAACTGTAGTTGGTAGGTTTGTTTTTCATGTGTATGGGCTCAAAAAAAAAAAAACTACTTTCTGTGTATTCTAGGATTGAGCAAATGAGTGAATATATTTATGATAGTGAGAGCAGGATTCTCATTTTGGAGAAGGGAATTACAAAGAGGGCAAGGAAAAACACATGAATGAATTCTATGGTGTTGGACTGGTATTGGTATGAATTAATGGTTTTAATATATAGATATAGATATGTGTAGATTTGTATGTAGATATACTTATATGTATACATGTGCATGCACTTTGTATACAGGTTTGTCCACTGGGCCTATAAGAAATAACATCATAGTAGCATTGAGCACACCTAGCACCCACATTTGTTTTCTACAATACCATTTTCCCTTAAAGCAACCAAAACTCCTTGGAGAATTGGCTGATTCCAAGACAGAGACAAGGAAAGAATAAGATGATTCTAAAAGTATCTTGTTGTGATTTAAAAAAAAAAAAGAAAACACACTCAAAAACTGATAGGTATATGTCAAAAGGAAACAGCAGCTGGTTTGAATGGACTTTCACAGAAAAAAAATTTGGATAATTTCAGCATCAAAATCAATACTGATAGTAACAGATTATAAACTATTGGATAAATATCTATGAGTTCCTCCTGATATAAATAAATGAACAGATGAAGTAGAAGGAAAAGCTCCTCCTTATAGAAAAACAATAATAAATGTAGAGAATAATACAGTTATAAAACCAGTTGGCAACCATCATAGTAATAACTGGTTTACAAAGGAATCATAAATGAATGTTATATGTATTGGACAACGTTCTGATAAACAAGAGATTTACATAACCTTAAAATATTTTCCCATAAAATAATTATTAATTAGAACTTAACACCTTATGACCACTAACACTTCTCTTATTATCTCTGAGAGATTTACGTCAGCCTCAAAATGGAAATCATCATCATCATCCATTTCTACTTTTTGCAGTTCCTCTAAGAAATAAATACAGGAATTGTTAAAATGTCTAAAAGAACCTGACAATATTAGGTGTTCACTAAATGCTAACAGATTTTATCTTTTCTAAAAAGGAGCAAAGATCAGCAACTCTGAGTGACTAGGCAACATTTCAGGAGGAATAAAGAGTAATGCACCTGTAACTGGGTCATGGTCTCCTTTTCTGGATAAAGTGTCGAGAACACAGCTGGTAAAAAGAAGCCATGAGCAACCATACTAGCCCATATCAGCCAGTCTGGCTTCAGGAATGAAGTGAACAGTTTACTCCACTGAGACCATTAGAACCTTACCTGATCAATTGTTTTCCTAATTTGCCCACCATTAAAGGTCTTTTGTTCCCTTCCCACCCTAGACTCTGTCACATCCTGACTCAAGCTTCTGGATTATATTTTCTTCCTCGTCTTCCTCTTTCCTTCCTCTTTATGGTTGTCCCCTCCTCCCAAGACCTCTTTTCTGGGCCAAAAGTTGAGGAAGACTGTAGGCTCAGGAATTCCAAAGTCTTTTCTCTTTTCAAACTCTCTAGGTTCTTTCTTTGATTTGTTGCAAGAGGTCTCAGATCAGAAACGTTTCCTCTCAGAAAGTATTCTTGCTGCTTAGGGTCTTCTTCTTCCACTCTATAATTTTAATTTTCCCTTCACGCAGGGCTGTGCATGCAAAAACATTATGTTGTGGGGACTGGTATTTATTTATTCGGACCAAAATTAACACTATTCGCTTGCCAAATGATTAACACTTATTCTACAAAATAAAGGGTCATAATTCTGGTGAATTTGACTCCCAAACTAATCGTCTGGCCTCATCCACTGAGGATTGGGCAGAGGACCTTGGCAGGAGGATCCTAGCAGGCTCCACTCACCGCCAGACTCAACCTACAGAAGGGCTGGGTACTCCTGCGGACAATACAGGTGGTGCGCCACAAGAGGGAATGAACGAGGCTAGAAAAGGCTGTACTAGGGACACAGATCAGTAGGCCACGCCCTGACCTCCAGGCGCTCATGACTAATCATAAAGCCACAAGACAGTGAAAGTCGCCTTCGGTGGGGAGTAAAGTTCTTATCGTGTTGTGTTGAAATTGGCCATTTGGCCTGTCTTTCCCGTTAGACTAGTGAAATCTGAACGACGCCAACCCTTCGCGTTCTCAGGACCCCAAGACAGGTCCCAGGCAAGTCAGAGCGCCAAGAACTTGTAGCTACTGGTCGTTCCCGGGGGAGCATGCGTAGCACGCACGCCCCGGGCCGAAAGACGCGCGCTTCCGGGCATGGGCGCACACAACAGTCTGAGCTTTCCCAGTGTTACCGCTCCACTCCGCCAACCCCTTCTTTCCATTCCCGCGCCCACAGCGCCTCCAACCCCTCCAACCCGGCTGGCTCAAGACACCGAAAGGCCCAAGTGATTTTCTGAGCACGGTCAGCTGATCTCCCAGGATCTGACACAGCGGCCGGAAGCGGAAATCCTATGCAAACGCTTCCTGGACTACAGTCTCCACAATGCCCCTGGTCTCCTTCCGCGCGTTACCTGCACCTAACTCCGCAAGGTATCTGGGCTCCAGCTCCAGGAGGGCAGCGGTGCGGTGAAGGAAGTGGACTGTCCTTTAAATCTCTGAATTATTAATTAATTAATTTAACTCTCTTATTTTATTCTTAGCCAACCTCTAAGGGGGGGATGTTTTTCTCTCTTTTGTCTCTTAAATATATTGAGTTTGTATTTATGTTCATACGATTTAAATGTATATTTTCATATTATTTGCTCATTTCTCTATGGAGCTTTTGCTTACTGTATTTAAGTACAGATTGCATGTTCAAATCTGTTTCCTTTAACTTTATTTTATGGCTTAACTTATTAAAACAGTAAAGACTCAATTTTGTTCTCTTTGTTGTACTGTTGATTTGAAATAGATCTTTTTTAAAATAAATTTTATTGGGCGCCTGGGTGGCTCAGATGGTTAAGCGTCTGCCTTCAGCTCAGGTCATGATCCCAGGGTCCTGGAATCGAGTCCCGCATCAGGCTCCCTGCTCCTTGGGAGCCTGCTTCTCCCTCTGCCTCTCTCTCTCTCTCTCTGTCTCTCATGAATAAATAAATAAAAAGTTAAAAAAATAAAATAAAATAAATTTTATTGATTAAATATCCTTTTTTTTTAAGTAATCTCTACAACCAGAGTTCAAGAGTCACATGTTCTACTGATGAAGCCAACCAGGTGCCCTGAAATGGCTTTTTGATTTAAATATTATCAAGTATGTTTTAAATATTTGTCCTTATTACTTCTGTGGCTTTATTATCTGTATATTTTATATAATATATGCCGCTAATATACAGTTATAGAAAAATTCAGAATATTTAAAAAATTAATTAAAATTCACCATCAATTGGAATATTCACGTGCCTTTTTAAAAAAGATTTTTATTCATTTACTTGTCAGAGAGACAGGCAGACGGAGTACAGAAGAGGGAAAGGGAGAAGCAGGCTTCCCGCTGAGCAGGGAGCCTGATGTGGGACTCGATCCCAGGAACCTGGGATCATGAGCTGAGCCAAAGGCAGACGCTTAACCAACTGAGTCACCCAGGTGTCCCTTCATGTGCCTTTTTGTCATCTCATCCCAGTTTTATTTCTGTGATGGAATCCCTACCCTAGATTACTGATCTGAGTATTCTAAATCGTTGCACTATTTGTCTTCAGATTACAGAGAGTACTGTGGGATGCCCTACCAAGAAATTAAGGAACTGAATAGTAATTATTTCAAAACTCTAGCACCTATTGGGTAAAAGTTTCTTTTCAACCCAGTGGTTACTTCTACTTACTACTATCAACTAAGAATACTGTGTGTGTGTGTGTGTGATATAGTTAGTTTTCATAAAAGCAACCTAGAGTCAGCAAAATAGTAAGAATTACCAAACCAAGATCTCAGAGAAGTAAATAGAGTATTTGAAGCTACTTTTACCGTGAAGATATATGCCCATCCTGAGGCAACAGGGATGGAAGTCAAAACCCAGGGACACCCAGAGATAAGAATTCTAATAGGAAAATTACTATAGATTATGTTGAAGTTCAAAAAGGCTAAAACCACATAGGGTGTAGAAGTCTAGATCGGCAGCTATTTTAGCACTCTCAGCTACTATTTCTGGTAACTGCCACTTCTTTAGAGTAGAATATCTTTGAACATTTTGCTCTTTGTTTTTGGTTTTCTGATTTAACATTATTAAGTGGTCTTCTGTATTCTTTCGTATGATCAATCAGGTGTGACCATAGGAGAAGACACAAGAAAGGCTCAAAAAACAAAGTATATTATACTGTCAAATCCTAGAAGCAGGAGACACGACACATGCAGGACCACAGGGGAAAGCACCAGCATTGGCCAGGAGGCAGAAGGGGCAGGATCAAGGGAAGAGTCTAGGTTGTGGCCTTTATTGAGTTTCTGTGGAAAAGGCTAGGTATGGCAGGGTAAACAGCCTAGGATTGGTTAGTTTGAATAATTTCAATGGGCTTTAAGGTATAGGGTGGTCTCTGGCTGCCTGGTACCTGGCACTGAGATGATTAAAGCAGAAGAATAATGTCTCCTGGGGTGTATGGGCCACATTAAGGAGGTATAGCTCTGAACTGGTTAGTTTGCATATCACAGACATGCTCGTGGCTGGGCCCTTTGTTAACTCGAAGAATTGATTAGCCCTGAGAAGGGCAGTCTTCTGAGCCAGGAAGGATTTTAAAAGATGTTAATATTAGTCAAAAAACAGTCAAAAAATGGTAGCAAGAAATAACAAATCTAAAATCACTGGAAAAAACCTATAAAAATACTATATTCAACAAAAATAAAGGAATGTGGGCAAAATATATTTTCAGATTAACTAAACAAAAGCAAACAAAAAACTGAGCAAGTCCGTGTTGTAGCCATTTGCAGAGCGAATGGACTGTCACCTAAAATTTGGTTTAGATACCAAGACTAATGATGACACATACACTCCAACAGAATATGAAGTGTTAAAACTTATATGAGGCTTTCTGAGGAGAGCAGGGGAGGCTTTCAAAGCTGGTCTGAACATGTCTTGAGAGAGCAAAGAAAGAAGACTGGCTTGAGGTTTTTATAATATTTTAGGGGGTAGGGCTGGAGTAAAGGTTCCTGTGCATTGTTTGAATATCCCACCTTTGACAAATCACCTGGGCTTTCTTATCAGCATGCTCAGAAGTGACAAAGGGGAAAGCTGTGACAGACAGATTTAAAAAAGAAAAACTGGAATCAGTGTCTTTATTACAGTGCATCACCAGCAGATTTTGACCAAAGGAAATTCTAAAAAATGTGTATTTTAGGCAAAAGGGAAGTAAAAGAAATACAGAAGAGATAAAGGATGAGTATGTGGGTAAATGTAAAGTGAGCAGTAATTTTAAAGATTTTGTTTATTTATTTGACAGAGAGAGACATAGCGAGAGCAGGAACACAAGCAGGGGGAGTGGGAGAGGGAGAAGCAGGCTTCCCGCAGAGCTGAGAGCCCGATGTTGGACTAGATCCCAGGACCCTGGGATCATGACCTGAGCTGAAGGCAGACGCTTAATGACTGAGCCACCCAGGCACCCAAGTGAGCGGTAATTTTAAAGAACAACGATAAAATTATCTGATGGAGTTAAGGGAAAATAATTTTAAAAAACAGACAAAATCTTTAAAAAACGGGGGTGCCTGGGTGGCTCATTTGGTTAAGCGGCTGCCTTGGGCTCAGGTCATGATCTCAGGGTCCTGGGATCAAGCTGTGCATTGCGTCAGGCTCCCCACTCAGCTCTGGGTCGGCTTCTCCCTCTCCCTCTACCCCCCCCCCGCTCGCACTCTCTCTCTCAAATAAATAAATAAAATCTTAAAAAACAAAACAAAACAGACAACAATGGCATATAAGAAGGAGGGTGTAATAGATTAACTGTTCCAAGTATCTTGTTTATCTGTGAAAAAATTAAACATTACTTTGATTAAATTTTGAAAATTTTGGCATTTTTTGCATAACCATTAACGACAACAATTAATAGCATATAGTATTCAAATCAGAGGAGGAAAAAAATGATGATTAAAAAGAAAGAAAAAATATGGGACGCCTGGGTGGCTCAGTTGGTTAAGCGACTGCCTTTGACTCGGGTCATGATCCCAGGGTCCTGGGATGGGGTCCTAGGATGGAGGCTCCTTGCTCAGCAGGGAGTCTGCTTCTCCCTCTCCCACTGCCTGCCACTCACCCTGCTTGTTCTCTCTCTCTCTCTCTGACAAATAAATTAAAAAATCTTAAAAAAATAAATAAATTTAAATAAATTAAAAAAAAGAAAAAATAGACAATATGGGTAGATGTAAAAACAAAATATTAGTAATTACTTATGAATTGACTAAGTCCTCTATGTTTTAAAAAAAACATTGTCATATTATATTTAAAAAACATAAGCTGTCCATAACACACATCCAAGTATAAAATCTCAAAAAAATTAATTGAGCAAGGATGGTAAAGATATCCAAATGATAGCAAAATGAAAAATGGTATTGAGAAGAGACTTTAATAAATAGACTTTAAGGCAAAAGTTAATTTAAAAAATAGACTTTAGGCTAAAAATCATCATGAGAAGTTTATTTCATTATGATAAAATATTCAACTTACCCAGAATATGTAAGTATGTGTTCAATTAATAATATAGTCTAACTAACAGAAATGTAAGGAAAAAAGAGAAAATCCTAAATAATTGTGGGGTGTTTGGGACATGTCCACTTCAACTGATAAAATAAAACAAAACAAAATTTAGTAGACCAGGTTGCCTGGTTGGCTCATTCAGTAGAGCATGTGACTCTCGATCTTGGTGTTGTAAATTCAAGCCCCACATTGGGTGTAGAGATTACTTAAAAATGCAACCTTTAAAACAAACTTAGTGGACAAAATATCAGTAAAGTATTAAGCAAGTGAAAATCCTTATTACCAAAATTGATTTAATACAAATATAGGAAACATTGCACCCATGAACTCTAGGATACACATTTATCAAGCACGTATTTAGAAAAATATGACTATGTCCTTGGCCATAAATAACATTTGAATGATTTATAAAAGTCTGGAATCACAGAGAACATGTGAAATAAATCATAAAAATTGAAATAAAGCAACATTTCAATGTTTCCCTGAGTCAAAGAGGAAACCAAGAGGACACTTGAAGATATTTTAAACTAAGCAATGCTGCATGTTAAGACCTGTCATAATCAAAAGAAAATATACCAACGTAACTATGCATATGTTAGGGAAAATTGTGAATAGTAATGAGATAGGTAAATGTCATGTCTGATATATGGCAAACAGCAACATAAACTTTAAAACATATAAAAGAAAATAAAGATACTAATAATAACTAGCTGTGAGGGGCGCCTGGGTGGCTCAGTCGGTTAAGCATCTGCCTTCGGCTCAGGTCGTGATCTCTGGTCCTGGGATTAAGCCCTGCGTTGGGCTCCCTGCTCAGTGGGGAGTCTACTTGTCCCTCTGCCTCTATCCCCTCACCCCACTCATGCTCTCTCTCTCTCTCTCTCAAATAAAATAAAATAAAATAAAATCTTTAAAAAAAAAACAGCAATAAGCCCAAAGTTCATCTAGCATCACTACCAGAAATAGTAAGTCTACTGTAACTGTGAGTGTACTGAAGAGATCTAAGCAGATTAGAACATGGAATACAATGAAACAATTTAAAGTATATACAATTTGAAACGTCAGTCTTTGAAAAGACATTTATGGGAAGCAAAAGGCTAAAAGAAAGGATAAGGTATCCGTTGGCAATTACATGTTGAGAGGCACATGAAATCGAGACGTTTTAACTAAGAGACAAAAGAAAATGGGAGGACACACTAGCATCAACCATAAACCAACAGACCACTATAGAACTGAAATTTGCTGTATGGACAGCAGAGGGAGCCATTGAGCTAGGAATCTTGTAAACGGGAACCAGCCACAAAATGAAGAGAATAAATCTGCATCTTAAGAGAGTTACTATAAAAAATTAAATGCAATACACTTCAGTTAATTGAAAATCCCCCACAATAAAGTAATTATAATCAAAATAAAACTCTAAAGCAATGCCAAAATAAAATATATTCAAACAAACATTTTGGTGTATGAAAAACCACCTCAAATTACACATCTAAAAACAGAAACAAAAATGGATAGAAATGTGAAGAAATGAAAATATAGTTAATTAAACTCAGAAAAGGAGGAAAAAAAGGACAAAATTATCTCATGAATGAAAAGTAGATTGCAAGGAGACAAAAGGAATAGAATCAAATAAAAATGCAATGGCAGGCTTTGAAGAAAGCCAAGAAAGAAAACTTAGAGAATAAAAATGGGATGAAAACAAAAAGGTCAGAAAAGAGTGGTAGAAATGGAAATTCAGCAAAGATAGTATTCATATAATTGGAGTCTCTGGAAAAGAAAAACAATGGGATAAACTAAAAAGATCTAATATTTTTAAGTGCGTTGCTAGAAATGTATGTCTCAGAAATCAACCTGAATGTTCTGGTTTGGTTTCTCCTGAGGTCTCTCTCCTTGACTTGCAGATTGCTACCATGTAGCTGTGTCCTCACATGGCTCTTTCTCTGTGTACACACATCCCGCGAGTTTCTGTTCTCATAGGGACATCAGACTTATTGGATTAGCCTCACTCATGACCATGTTTAAACTTAATTACCTCCTCAAAGGTGTCAATTCCAAATACATTCACATTGGGAGTTAGGGCTCCAGCACATGAATTTTTAGGAGGACACAATTCATTCAGCTACAGACATTTTAGTTTCCAGGGTCTTAATTTAAATTTAACAGAAAGAAATTTAATAATCTCAACTTTTCTCATCTCTTACAGCTGGGTAACTAGGATTTAACAGAGACTAACATTAACCACTGAGGGTAAATTAGATTACCCTAGTGACCAGTAGCCTTAAGGTAGTGTCCCATGTGGTAATGACCTACCCTGATTCACTTTTATTATTATTCCTTTATGGTAAAGAAATAGATGTACATAGTAAAAATTTTAAAATGCAAAGTTATAAGTGAAAAGTGTCTCATCCTTCTTCCTATACCAGTCTCTTATCACTAACCTTTAACTTTTTAGTTATTTTCACATGTCAAAAGTCTGTTTCTGTGTTTATTTACTAAAAGGAGTTCAAACTGGCTTAAGGGGAGAATGTATGGTTTCTAATAAAATGAAAAATTTGGGGTTTGTCTAGATCCAGGTTTCAAATTAGATTATCATATTTCTCACTGTCTTTGACCATCTCTCTCTCCTGTGGGGTGAAATGTACTGCTTGGCCAGGCCTGAGTTATATGACTTACTGTACTTTTATAGTACATACACAGGACAGATAGATGTTTTCTGAAAACAAGGTGCTGTAACAGAAGGGGAAAGGGACAATAAGTAAGCAAATGCAACAGGTTCATATGCAACTAACAATTAAAAATATAAAGCATGCACTTTTATTTTTAAAGAATATTTAACTCCTTAATCTGACAGATTGTTACTTATCACACTGGTACTTCTCCCTCATATCCTACAAAACCATCTACAGCCAATTCTCATTATTTGTGGTAGTTACATTATATAAAGTCATCACAACCAATGAATCAGCAAATACCAAATTACTCGCAGGGGAAACACAGAATTAGGTTCACACAAGTCCCTGGTCACAACATTTGCATGAAACAATCAATACATAATCTTGTTTTATGCCCATTTAAAGGCCTCTTATTTAATATATATTATTGATTCATCAACACTGAATTCATGGCCAACAGTGCTGTAACTCATGCCTGACCGAAGCTTATCTAACATGCATATCTTCTCCATAAGACACATCAAGCTTTTTTGCACTTAGGTACAGTAGACAGAATGGCAGCACTAGACTTGGAGGGCATTTAAAATAGTGAAATTACCAATAAAAATCACAAACATGCAAAACACATGGCATTAAGTAAACTGCACAAAGAACACTTGTTTTACAATATGAGGACTGAAACAATAAGGCAGAGCCTCTCTTTGTTTGACCTCAGCTGGGAGCCTGCCTGTTGGGTGACTCAAATTTTTGCTGCTCTGAACATGTCTGCAAGTGATTGGAAAGCACCATGAGTACTAATTTGGGAGTTACAAATGATTTTGGAGTTATAAAATTAAATTTAGCAAGTAAATAAATATGCAAATACAGAATCTGGGAATAATGAGAATCTATTTAATTGGACCCAAAAGGAAGGAAACCTAATGCTATTTTATTAATCCCATATTGCTTGAGGTGGAATGGTCCCAGTTTAGATTCAATTATGTTTTCTTTTAAATTTCACAAGATCATTTAGTATTAGTTTTGTGCAGCTTTTTGCTTTCTTTATGGTTTCTAATTGTCTTTATCTTGTTTAAAAAAAGAGCACTGGTAGTTAGATTCACCTAAATTAAATTCACCTAATTTAATCCCTGTATTTGTTCAGTGGTCTAATTTGAACCAAGAATGTTACAGGTCTTTTTTTTTAAGATTTTATTCATTTATTTGACAGAGAGACACAGCGAGAGAGGGAACACAAGCAGAGGGAGGGGGAGAGGAAGAAGCAGGCTTCCCGCTGAGCAGAGAGCCAGATTCCGGGCTCTATCCCAGGACCCTGGGATCATGACCTGAGCCGAAGGCAGATGCTTAATGACTGAGCCACCCAGGTGCCCCTGTTATAGGTCTTTTGCAGATTGAGAGTCTTTCTTTCCATAGCAGGATGTCACAGCTGCTGGAAGCCTCAGTGCAATTCTGAAAGTAAGAAGCTCTGACTTTTCCCAAGCCAGGTTTTATTCTTACATAAGAGATAGGGAAGACAGAGTGGATTTCAAAGACAATTGAAGCAATAAAAGGGCATGGAATAATACCAAAATTCTTAGCATTTTATTGCACACTCTCCCCACACTCTCACCATCATTACCCATTGCACAAATTCTACCTCATGTCCTCTCTCAAGCAGCAAGAATATAAAAACTAAATAATTACTTCCTCTTTTCCATGCCTGTTTCCAGCTATAGAGTTAACCTGGATCTGTTTTGCTGACTAGGTCATATTTACTTCCTTATGAATTAGCACAGTGATTTCTACTGTCATGATTTATTTAACAAAGCATATTCAGGCACATTTGATCTTTACAAAATACAAAACCTTATAAGTCTTATATATATTTTCTATTTAACCTAATAAAATATCTTATGTTATAATAACAGATTTTCTTCCGGGTCAAAATACCCATTAAATCCCTTTGGTACTGTCCTTCCCAAAAGAAACTAATATCATCACTCTCAGCCAACAGGACTTACAACTAACAAATTCTAGAAATATGCCAGTCTAGTTGTAGATGGCTGCACAAAATGGACTTCTAACCTTAGATCAGGAAAGAAACAGATGATTTTAAGATAGATTCTTATCCTAAAATTGGTGGGAAGGAACAAGTTTATGTATTTATCATCTGGCTCCTTGTACTAGCCTTGCCCTTTGAAGGCTTTAAGTAAACACTTTTGGAATGAATGGATGTTAGCTACTGCTGCATTAAAAAATCATCCCAAAACATAGTGATTTAAGGTAAAATATTTTTTTAATTTTTAATTTTTTATTATTATGTTCAATTAGCCCACATGTATAGTACATCATTAGTTTTTGATGTAGTGTTCAGTGATTCATTAGTTGTGTATAACACCCAGTGCTCATCACAACACATGCCCTCTTTAATGCCCATCACCCAATTACCCAATCCCCCCACCCCTCTCCCTTCAGTAAACCTCACTTTGTTTCCCAGAGTCCAAAGTCTCTCATGGTTCATCTCCCTCTCTGGTTTCTCCCCCTTCAGTTTTCCCTCCCTTCCCCTGTGGTCCTCCCTGCTATTCCTTATGTCCCACATATGAGTGAAACCATATGATAATTGTCTTTCTCTGCTTGATTTATCTCACTTAGCATAATCCCCTCCATTTCCATCCATGTCGATGCAAATGGAGGGTATTCATCCTTTCTGATGCCTGAGTAATATTCCATCGTATATATGAACCTTCTTTATCCATTCAAATCTTCTTTATCCATTCAAGATCAAACATTTTATTATTATCTCTTGTGGTTCTAGAAGTTGGCTGGGTTCTATTGTAGAAGTGGTTCTCATTCAAGGTCTGTCTTTTGTTTGCTGTGAGATGGTGGCTGCAGCTGAAGTCACACTGAAGACATTCTCACTCATATGTATGCAGGTTGATGCTGGCTGTCAGCAGAATGATGGTGCTATCAGCCAAAACACATACAGGAGGACCATCTATGTGACTTGGACTTCCCCACAGCATGGTGGCTAGGTTCCAAGAGCTAACTTCTTAAGGAAACAAAGAGGAAGTGTGTGTATCTTTATGAACTAGTTTTGAAGTTTATTTATTTTTTTAGTAAACTCTACACTCCATGTGGGGCTCAAACTTAGCACCCTGAGATCAAGAGTTACATGATCTTCTGACTGAGCCACTAGGCACCCTTGTGAACTAGTTTTGGAAGTCATGTCTGTTGCTTCTATCATGAAGTTAAACCCAAGTTGAAGGGGAGAGTTCATAGCTCCCATTACTTGATGGAAGGTATGCCAGTGCCATATTTTATGAAAATGTGGGATAAAATATATTGTGAGAGCCATCTTTGGAAAACTCAGCCTTCCACAAAGGCTGACGAACAACAAACTATACTATTTTATGAGCACCTTTGAGACCTGCCCAGGTAGTATAAAAATAAGTTAGAAAAAATAAGTTAGAGAAACTCTGAAGTCAGATGAAGATCCTCTGGTAGTACATAAGTTCTCTATCTTTAGAGACAGAGATATAACATATTATGGATGTTCTTTAAATCCTGTCATGGTTGTGCAGAGATACTGACTCTTTTAGTGACTAGAGAGATCATTCAGGGGGATGGGAGCAATAGGGACATGGAACAAGCAGAGGTCTCCTTCTCCTCTTCTACTTCAATCAAGGCATCTCCACTTTTAATTTGCTTTATATAAACATAGAACTTTGATTCTGTGTAGTGATTCAGTTGAAGGGAACATTTTGCTGCTTAAAATGTTGGTAACCTGTGGAAATGTATAAAATTATAAACATGAAAATAAGCTCGATTTCTGTTGATTCAGCTGATGTCAATAGTTCTTGTTTGTTTGTTTGTTTTTGTCATTTTCAGAGATTTGATGAGAAATATTGAGAGATAATTTCAAGGAAATGAATTGCAATTACATGGAATTCATGCAACCATTTACCCTCCCAGATATCAGATGTTGCTTATTCCCTCCAATTTCTCCTTCCCACATATCCTGGCTGTCACTATCAGTTGGATTCAGTGCATTAAAAATAATTGTTGGGGTACCTGGGTGGCTCAGTCAGTTAAGTGTCTCACTCTTGATTTTGGCTCAGGTCATGATCTTGAGGTTGTGGGATTGAGCCCTGCATCAGGCTCCTCACTTAGTGGGGAGTCTGTTGGAAATTATCTCTCTCCTTCTGCCCCATCCTCCCTCCTCTCAAGTAAATAAATAAATCTTAAAAAAAAATAACGTTTACATGACTGTCTTTGCTTTTTAAAGTCTCCATCTTTCAGAAAGACCACCATTTGCCCTAATCATCATGTGCCACAGTACTTTGGTCTTTCATTCATAAGGAGAAGAAAGCAAGGTGAATTACATTTATTTTTCTTTTTGGACACTCCTTTAGCAAAAGTTTATGGTGTTTTCCTTATAATTTACCACTAAGTATGAATAAAACAAGACTTATGGGATAAAAGAACAAACAATGCTGAGCATAACTCCTGTATTAGGACATACAAAACTTATGCTATGGTAATATAACATATAGATATTAGTGACTTAGCACATAAATTATTTTGGCTCATACAATGTTAGTGTAGCTTGGACTAATCTCCAAGTCTGTTATCTTCCACATGGTAACTCACCTGCACAGGCTTCTTTTATTTTGTGGCTCTACTATCTCAGTATACAGCCTCAATAGGGAGGAAAGACACTAAAATTTAGGTAAGTTTTTCACTGCCTCAGCCCAGAAGTGATTCTTCAGATCACTGACCACTGGTTGAAACAAGTTCTGTGTCCCTGCCTAAGCACAAAGTGGCTGGGAATTGTGAACTTCCCTGTGCCCAGGAAGGAGAGGAGAGCCAAACACTAGATGTGTCTTCCATGGTATCAAATGCTGTCAATGTTTTTGCAATAATTTGGAATGTACTGAGGATGTTCTTTGACTCAGTAATTCTATTCTTGGAGAGCTGGAAAATTATTCTGAAAAAGTAATCTCTCAAAATAACAAAGGTATCTCCTTTGATCTCCCATAACCAACAGGGACATTGATCTGCCATAGTTCACACTACATTATTTTATCATTATGCATGACTGTGCCTGATCTTCATGCTGTTGGGATCTTTAAGGCATGGCCAAGATCTTATTTATTTTTGAATCCCAACCCATAGAGATGCATAAAGTTCACCAACAATGGAAGTTGTAGTATAAATGTCTATAGTGGAAGCCATCTATAAATACCAAAAGCCTGGTCTGTGCTTGCCATGCCTTAGATGTGTAAACTGGTAGAGAAGTTTCTGAAACATCATGTAAGAAGATATTTTATATTGGAGTTTATTCTTCAACTGGGTTTGAAAGATTAATAAGAGATATGGACTGAAAGGAAAGATGATATTAGATGTCATCTTCACCTAGATCTTCTAATTCACAGGCACTGGCTGGATCAGTGAACCAACACTGACAGATACATATCTGTAGATTCAGGTCCACCAGCAATGAGGTCTAGAATTACTTTTGTTCTTTGTCTGATTTCTAGTGTATTCTGGGAGGAAATGGGGTTTGGGTACAAACAGATATTAATAAATGGTATCTTTTAATCTTCCCACCATTTTCACCTCAAGTTCTGATTTGCATGTCAATTTACCTACTCCATCTTGAACAACCTTGGGATCATCAATCTATGCCATCATTCCTGGCTCCCCAAGATTGCAGTATTGTCTTCCAATAGCTTGGAACTTCTACTAACCCAGTCAGACCATTGTGAACCATAATGATGCCTCTGGTTTGACTCTGGGTTATATTATTTGTAGAAACCTGCTCTCTTGCTTTGCTCTGGAGAGTACTGGGTGTTTTATTTCCTATGAGCATTGATCCAGAATCCTCCTATGAGCCTGAGAGGACTAAATAGGCTTTAGGTTGTAAAAGATCAAATGGTAAAGTTGGCATGAAGATCAGAACCTGATTCAAATTTATCCTACACCCACATTAGTCTCTATGCCCCAGCCCCTTTTGGTCTAAATGCCCCCTCTTCTGTACCAGTCTAGAACTGAGGTCCTAGCATTAGTCCAAGGGAACATACTTGAAATATAGTTAGTATGATCCCAAGTTGAAACAGAATATGAGAAGGAACAAAGATGAGAATGCACATGGCATATATAGAAATGATAATAGACTACAGAGAGTGAAACAAATGGTTTCTACTAGAGATGGTAAAAGTTAAGGCTTAAAAGGAGGGTGGGAGTTATGTCATGGAACTCTTTGAATGCTGACTTAATAGAATATGAATTTACCTTGTAGAGAAAAAGTCACTTGGGTGCAATTCATAGAACCTGAGGTTGTTATTAAACCCAAGCTGGGCCTTTTAATTTTTGTTTTATTACTCATTCACTGTATGGTTAGACAAATGGCTCTAATTATATGAAACTCATTCTTACCTCCTGCAAATTGAGCATACCCTTTTTGCTGATTTGTGAGGATTAGAATCAATGAATAACTAAAACAATGAGCACAGTGCTAGCAGAGAGCAAGTATTTATAATGGGCCAAATTACTGAAATTTGGGGAGGATATGTGGTTAAGAGTGGTATTTTAGGAAGAATAACTTGGCTGTTTATGGGATGGGATTGTAGTTGCAACATATTATAAAGGCAAAGGGAATCAGTGAATATATCTATATAATAATAAAGAGGCAAGTTCTGGACTAAGACAAGATTTACTGATAGAAGAAAGAACAAAACCATGTTTTGTATGTGTGTCCCCCAAATGTCAAGTAAGTGGGAGAATGTTGGGGCTGAGGAAGCAGATTTGTGGTGAAGATGAGATTTGACTTTATAAGTGCTGAGTTTTACATTAGAGTGGTAAATCCAAGAGGATGTGTATGCCTGAGATATATGCTGGACCCAAAACGGATTTGGAAACTTTCTGCATATAAGTTGTATTGGGAACAAGGACGGTGGTTAAGATCTGTTCAAAGCAGAAAACATGCATCTAAAGTTCAGGAACAGTGAACACACACATATGCATATACTGAAGATGGAATGGTACTCCTGTCTCTAAAGTTGTGTCATTGGGTCCAAAGGATTTATGGATTCTTCCTTGACGCGTACTTGTGTTTCTCTCATGTCACCACCAGGTGGAGCACACACTTCACTATATCTAATGCCTGTGGCCATGAGCTAAATTCAAGAAATTCAGGGCCATTTATTGTCTATTTCAATGAAGATATTTTACATAATAATTAACAAAGATGGGATTTGTAAAAAGTTCTAAAATCAGGACTATATGTCTCCCGTATTTCCCTAGAACATGGGCCTGTTATGACAGAGGACCGTTACCAGCTATTTTGAAGTAATTAAGTGGAAGGAATTTGTAAATTATTTCTGTTCTCTGGTTAATTTTATTTAGATGTGCTTGTTGTCCACAAACTTTTACCTTTTCCGAACCACAAATCCATATATTAACTATTATTTTAATTCTGAACAGCATGAATCTCAGGAAAAATAGCATTAGATAGTAGTACAGCAAAATTAAATCATCCTCTATGAACATTATTTTTTAAGTTTTTATTTAAATTCCAGTTAGTACAATGTAATATTAGTTTCAGGTGTACAATTTACTGACTCGACATTCCATACAATACCTGGTTCTCATCACAAGTGCACTCCATAATCCCCATCACCAATTTCACCAATCCTCCACCCACCTCCACTTTGGTAACCATCAGGTTTGTTCTCTATAGTTAAGAGTCTGTTTTTTGGTTTGCCTCTCTCTCTCTCTGTTTTTTTTCCCTTTGCTTATTTGTTTTGTTTCTTAAATTCTGCATATAAGTAAAATCAAATGGTATTTGTCTTTCCCTGACTGACTTACTTCACTTAGCATAATACTGTCTAGCTCCATCCACATTGTTGTGAATGGCAAGATTTCATAATTTTCATGGCTGAGTAATATTCCTCTGTGTGTGTGTGTGTGTGTGTGTGTGTGTGTGTGTGTGTGTGTGTGGTGTGTACACCACAGCTTCTTTATTTATTCATCAGTCAGTGGGCATTATTGTAGGTGATGCTGCTACAAACATTGAGTGCATGTATCCCTTTAAAATAGTATTTTATATCCTTTGGGTAAATACCTCGTGGTACAACTGCTAGATCATAGGGTAGTTTTATTTTTCACTTTTTGAGGAATCTCCATACTGTTTTCCACAGTGGCTGCACCAAATTACATTCCCACAAACTGTGCAGGAGTATTCCCCCTTCCCAGCATCCTCACTAACACCTGTTTTTCCTTCTGTTGTTGATTTTAGTGATTCTGACAAGCGTGAGGTGATATCTCCTTGTAATTTTGACTTGTATTTCCCTGATAATGAGAATGTTGAGCATCTTTTCATGTGTCTGTTGGCCATCTGTATATCTTCTTTGGAAAAATGTCTATTCATGTCTTCTGCCCATTTTTTAACTGGATTATTTGTTTTTTGGTGGTTGAGTTGTGTAAATTCTTTATATATTTTGGATACTAGCCCTTTATCAGATATGTCATTTGCAAATATCTTCTCCCATTCCATAGGTTGCCTTTTAGTTTTGTTGATTGTTTCCTTTGCTGTATTTTATGGGGTTTATTTTGGATATTTTAAGGGTTTTTTTTGATGAAGTTCCAATAGGTAATTTTTGCTTTTGTTTCCCTTGCCTCAAGAGATGTATCTAGTAAGAAGTTGCTATGGCTAATGTCAAAGAAGTTATTGCTTGTGTTCTTCTCTAGGATTTTAATGGTTTCCTGTCTCACATTTAAGTCTTTATCCATTTTGAATTTATTTTTGTGTATGCTCTAAGAAAATGGTCCAGTTTTATTCTTTTGCATGTAGCTGTCCAGTTTTCCTAACACCATTTGTTGAAGAAACAAAAACCATAGGATACCTAGGAATAAACCTAATCAAAGAGGGGAAAGACCTATGCTCTGAAAAGTATAAAACACTGATGAAAGAAATTAAAGATGACACAAAGAAATGGAAAGACATTCCATGCTCATGGATCAGAAAAGCAAGCCTGCTTCTCCTTCTCTCTATATATGCTGCTCCCCCTTCTTCTGCTCTCTCTCTCTCTCTGTCAAATAAATAAATAAAATCTTTTTTTAAAAATTGAATTTATATTTAAAATTTTTTAAAGAAAAAAACAATAATAACAAAAAAATGTCTATACTATCCAAAGCAATCTACACATTCAATGCAATTTCTATCCAAATACCACCAGCACTTTTCACAGAGCTAGAACACACAATCCTGAAATCTGCATGGAAACACAAAAGACCCTGAATAGCCAAAGTATTCTTGAAAAAGAAAAGCAATGCTAGAGGCATCACAATTCTGGACTTCAGGTTATATTACAAAGCTGCAGTGATCAAGACAGTATGGTACTGGCAAAAAATGGGCACATAGATCAATAGATCTGAATGGAGAACACAGAAATGAACCCACAACTATATTGTTAATTAATCTTCACCAAAGCAGGAGAGAATATCCAATGGGAAAAAGACAGAACCACTTTGTCTTTTATTACAGTCTTTATTTTAAAATCTATGTTGTCATATATGTTGTTAGTATAGTGACACCAGCTTTCTTTCATTTCCATTTGCATGGAATACTTTTTTCCATTCCTTCCCTTTCTGTGTGTGTCCTTACCTCTAAAGTGAGTCTCTTGTAGGCAGTATATAATTTTATTTTTTACCCATTCAGTTATTCTGTCTCTTTTTTTCAGTCACTCTGTCTTTTTGTTGAAGAATTTAGTCTATTTACATTTAAGGTCATTATTGATAGGTATATACTTGCCATCTTTAACATTGTTTTTTTTTTAGCTTTTTTTTTAATAGATTCTCTGTTTTTTTTTTTTTTTTTTCTTTTTCTTTCTCTTCTTCTGGTTTGGTGACTTTCTTTAGTGTTATGTTTATATTTTTTCCTAATTTTCTTTTGTGTATTTACTATAAGTTTTTGCTTTGTGGTTACCATGAGGTTCACATATATCATCCTATGTATATAAGTCTATTGTATGTTGATATCAACCTAAAGTTGGATACATTCCAAAAATACATTTTTACTCCTTTCCCCATGTTTTGCTTTTGATGTCACTTTTTACAACTTTTTATTTATGCATCTCTTAACTAATTTTTTGTAGTTTTATTTATTTATTTATTTATTTTAGATTTTATTTATTCATTCATGAGAGACAGAGGGAGACAGAGAGAGAGAGAAGCAGAGGGAGAAGTATGCTCCCAAGGAGCAGGGAGCCTGATACAGGACTCGATCCCAGGACCCTGGGATCATGACCTGAGCCAAAGGCAGATGCTTAACCATCTGAGCCACCCAGGCGCCCTAATTTTTGTAGTTTTAAGTAGTATTGTTTATTTTCCTTTTCATCTTCATAGTAGCTTTATAAGTGATAATCACATAAGTAATGAAATCACTGCCTTTACCATATATTTATCTTTTCCAATGAGATTTTTACTTTCATATGTGTTGTTGTTATTAATTAGTACAATTTTTTTTTCAGCTTAAAGAAGTCCTTTTCATATTTCTTGTAAGACCAATTCATTTTTTGCTTCCCTGGAAAATTCTCTTTTCAGATCTGAATAACTTTGTCAAGAAGAGTATTTTTGGTTGGAAGTTTTTTCCTTTCAGTACTTTAAATATTTCATGCCATTCTCTTCTTGCTTGGAAAGTTTTTGCTGAGAAATACGTTGATAGCCTTATGAGGTTTCCCTTATATTTGTTTTCCTCTTGCTGCTTTTATGTCTCTCTCTTTAATTGTAACTTGAAATTTTAAGTATAATCTGTCTTGATGTAGATCTCTTTGGGTTAAGCTTGTTTAGAACTCTGGGCTTGCAGCACCTGGATGTCTGTTTCCTTCCCTAGGCTAGGGAAGTTTTTAGCCATTATTTTTTCAAATGAGTTTTCTGTCCCTTTATCTCTCTCTCTCTTCTCTTTCTGGGACCCCTATAATGCAAATGTTATTATATTTGATTTTTCACAGATCCCTTGAGTTATCTTCATTTTTATTTTTTATGTTAAGTTTTTATTTGAATCCTAGTTAATATACAGGGCACTATCAGTTTCAGATGTTGTATAATGCATAATATAGTGATTCAACACCTCCATACATCACCTGGTGCTTATTATGACACTCCTTAGTACCCATCACCTATTTAACCCATCTCCTTCCCCTTCCCCTCTGGTAACCATCAGTTTGTTCCCTATAATTAAGAGTCTGTTTCTTGGTTTGTCCCTCTTTCCCTCTTTTTTTTCTCTTACTTATTTGTTTTGTTTCTTAAATCCCACATGTGAAAATAAAAAGCTTCTGCACAGCAAAGGAAATAATAAAACTAAAAGGCAATCTACAGAATAAGAAAATATATTTGCAAATGGCATATCAGATAAAGGGTAAGTATCCAAAATATATAAAGAACTTATACAACTCAACACCCTGTAAAATTAATCCAATTTAAAAATGGGCAGAAGATATGATCAGACATTTCTCCATAGAATGCATCCAGATGGTCAATAAATACATGAAAAGATATTTATTATCACTTACCATCAGTGAAATGTGAATCAAAACTACAAAGAGATATCACCTCACACTTGTCAGAATGGCTAAACAACAACACAAGAAACAACAGGTGTGGGCAAGAATGTGGAGAAAAAGGAACCCTCATGCACTACTGATAAAGAGGCAAACTGGGGCAGTCACTCTGGAAAACAGTATGGAGTTTCCTTATGAAGTTAAAAATAAAGCTACCCTAAGATCTAGGAATTGCACTACCAGGTATTTGTGTTCCGAAGAACACAAAAAGACTAATTCAAAAGGATATATGCACCCCTATGTTTATAGCAGCATTATTTACAATAAACAAGATAGGAAAACAGCCCAAATATGCATTGATTGATGAATGGCTAAAAAAGATGTGGTATACATGTATACAATAAAATATTACTAAGCCATAAAAAACAATGAAATCTTGCCATTTGAAATGACGTGGATGGAGCTAGAGTACTATGCTAAGCGAAATAAGTCAGTCAGAGATAGTTATAACTTTAAAAATAAGTTAGAATACTGGTATTTGTTTTACTTTTCAAAATTTCTGCATGTCCTGCTTTATAATATACATCTGGATTCTCATATCTCCTTTTACACTCACTGGGTTGCACTATATAGGCTGTTTTAATTGAGGTACATGAAGAAAATCTGACCCTGTATAGACATATATTTGAAAAAAGTAAACACTTTATTAATCTTTTCATATTTTCTTAATATACCTCAACCAAAACAACATAATGCAACACTGAATGTAGAAGTAAATACATGAATATTCTTTTTTGATACACCACTGTCTTAGTTCTTTTGAGATGCTATAACAAAACACCATAGACTAGGTAATAAACAACAGAAATTAATTTCTCACAGTTCTGAAGGCTGGGAAGTACGAGATCAAGACCCTGGCAAATTTGGAGCCTGATGAGAGGCCACTTACTGGTCTATAAACAGGTATTTTTCCTTGTGTCCTCTAATGGAATCAAGGGCAAGAGGTCTTTCTGGGGACTTTTCTATATAAAGACACTAGTCCTATTCATGAGGGCTCTTTCCACATGACCTGGTCACCTTCCAAAGGCCCCACTTTCAAATGTCACACATCAAGGTTTAGGTTTGAACACATAAATTTTTTGGAGGGGGGCACCAACATTCTGCCTATGGCAAGCAGGAACACATTCAACAAGTGATAGTTATTTAAAATAAGGTGCTATATAGAGTCTGAAACCATACCAGTGAGTTCTTTACATTGGAATACATTGTTCTATTTTGTGTGAGAGATGAATGCATAGTTTCATAATAGCACTTCCAATAGAACTCTGAAATAATGAAAATGTTCCAATCTGTTCTATTCACTATGGTATCACCAGCCACATGTAGCTATTGAACACTTGGAATATGGGTAGTGAGACTGAAGAGCTAAATATTTATCTTATTTTACCTCAATTAAAATTAAAATTTAAATAGCCACATATGACTGGTGGCTCCCATATTGGACAGCATAGTTTTGTAATATCATGAATTAATCATTGGAAAATAATTTTTCCCTGAGTTATGCAGATGTCTCAAATGTTGATACACTTTATTATGAAATATCAAGAAAATACTTTTGTTAATCACTACCAATCTTATCAGAAAAATCTTTAGGTATTAAGGAACTGTCCAAAATTACTATTATTTTACTTCGAAGCTCACATTTTAAAATTGGAAACTCATATTTTTAGTTGCTTTGTTTGAGATTACTTGCACTGTTTGTCATTTTGGGAAAATTATCTGACAATATCCAAACAGATCTAACTGAAATTTATCTGCCATGCAGTTTAAAATAATGTTCTATTAAAAAAAAAGAAGCTAGTTTAGTTTAAAATTCAAATGATTACACAAGTGTGCTTCCACTAGACAACCGTTCCTTTAAGTGCAACAGAAGTGTGATTCATGTAGATTTCCAGTCTCTTCACACAAAGTGTTGAAAGGATGTACATGGAAGTGTTAAGATTTAATAAAATTAAAAATTTTACTGTTTCATCAATGGCATTCTAAAGTGAGTTCGGATTTTTTTCTTGCAAATGCATGATGTTGCAAAATACAGTGTACTGCTACATTCTGATGACACAATGTCAATTTATGCTAAGGCATCAGCAGCTTTACCATTGGTTTTCCCTATTATTACTAATGTCAAACAGTTAAAAATAATATCTTAGTAACATCAGGAAATTATTTTGATCTCAGCACCCCCTAAAAGGATGTCAAGGACCCCCCAAGAATCCATAGACAACCTTCTGATAAATGTTAATCTAGAGTATGCTACCATACACCTCATGAGGAAAAGGACAAATGTGGAACCCATTAATGGTGCAATAGTAATCATATCATTAAGAAAGAGGTACAGCACTTGGGAGTCACCTTTAGATTTTGGAGCTGTTCCCTTGGGAATACTGCTGCAACTCTCATGCTGGGTACCTTGGAAGCCTGAGTTTTAAGTGGGATTTACAATAATAGAGGGCTTTGCAGCAGATCCAGGCCGTGGTGCAAGTTACCTGATACATAAGCCATCACCTAACAAATCAAATGGTACTAAATGTTCTTGTGATAGATAAGATCTCTGTGTGGGTCCCCTGGCACATTCCATTAGGAGAGTCAGAGTGTAATCCTTTAGGGGTTTGGAGCAAGAATATGTCTTTACATAATTTCATAAATGAGTTCTAGACTATAGGAGAGAATGAACACTGACCTGTGGGTGTGCAGTCAGAATTGACTCTAATGACTAGGTATTATCAGTTTTCTCAAGTCATTAGGTGATGTAGATGTGTAGCAGACCAGTAAGCGTTCAATTATACCTAAAGCTGTATCTGTTACTGGTCATTTTGGGGTCTTCATAGCAGTAGATAAGCAAAGATGGGAGTAATTGCCCTCATTATCATAACCAGCTGGAGTTTCTACTTAATGAGACAAGAAGTTCAGAGCTCAGAGAATTCCCTCTGGATCCTTTGAGCTTACATGCCTGGTGATAAATAAATGAGAAATTAATATACCCATTGTCCCTAGGATAGAGTAAAAGTGCTCAGACCTTTTGGCAATGCAAATCTGGGTCACTTCACCAGATAAGCCACAGTCAGCTGAAGGAACAGTCAGGGTGAAGGGAATATAGACCAGAGGGCCTATCTATGGTTCTTTGGACACCTTGAAGTGCAGGAGTATCAAAATGGATTTCCTACAGTAATTAATAAATCTGACCAGGACCTGGACTGTATCAGACACTCTACTCCATCTGTCCTTGTTCCCCCTTGAGATTGTTTACAGCTGCAATTGACAATTATGGCACACTACCAGTTCCTACCTCAAGTATTAGATTTTCTCATTTTCAGCTTGAGGACTTTCTTTAGCACTGTTGAAGATTGATCAGCCTAGTCACTGGGTTGTTAAATGTGCTTCAGTTTTAATGTCCTCAGCATACTGCTAAGAGGATGTAAATTGATGGATAATATTCCAAATTCTCAGTGGGATGTTATGTAGAATGAGCTCATTCTACAGTTTCTTCAAATGGGTTTTTAGTGGAAATAAGCTTAGTTGCTCACACAGTAATCTGCTCATTAACATTTCTTTCATTGCCTCCACTCCTTGTCTCCTGTTGCTCTGACTTGTGCATCCTTTGGTCATCTCCCAAGTAAAGCACCCACAAGTAGGTCCTTGACACAATGTTTGCTTTTGTGAGAACTCAAAAATAAGACAAGTGGTTCAGATAAATAATTTTTATAAATATATGTAATTTTCAGTTTTTTTTCCTTTTCTGCTTCCAGAATATTAAGCCACAACTAGAACTTTCTTTACCCCACTCTACTTCATTTAAAGCCATAAAGTCAATTTGTGGTTATTACATTTTGCTGCTGCAAAACTTTAACCTTAGTGAGAATATGGTCTAAGAAATAAGAAATTACTGGTATGAGCTTAAAAATACTTTACATCACAGATTGCTAGTGTGTATTTGGAGGATAGGCAGATTATGTCTCCTAATCTGTGATTCAAAATGTAGTAAAAAAAATTGCTTGCAGATATTTGTTTTCTTGTGCAATTATTACTCCTAGGGGAAGATTTTATTCCTAATTAACATCTGCAATTGTGAAAGAACAAGTGACTCAGGCTACCTCAAGACAAGAGGGAGTGGGATTATATAACCATGGACAGTAGACAAGAATGCTCCAAGCTTCATGAAAGAACAAACTATCTCCATCTAAAGGCACCCTAAATTACCTGTGTCTCATTCATTCTTTTTTTATGCTTATCATCTTGAGAAATTTAATTCCTCTGTTGTCTTATGGTTTCTTCTTTTCTATCACTTCAACTTATGATTTTGGCTTCTGTGGTATTACCCAGCCTCAAGTCCATATGACTTTCAGATTGAGATACCCAGAGCTGATGAGTCACTGTGTTCCAACCCTCAATTTCAGATGAAGTTTTTGATTAACCACAACTGGGTCAGGTGTCCACCCCAGTCCATTCAGTTGTGGCAGGATGAAGGTCACACAGTACCTGGGTTTTCTCCTTTAGAAAAAAAAAATGTTTACATTCAGAATTCTATTCTTATGGTGGAAAATGTTTTTTCTAGGAGGATCAAGGGTACACTGGACTGGAAACTACACAAAATTATGCCCCTCTGTGCTCATTTCCCTATTCTTGCCACATTTCTCAGTGTCCTGGGAGTGAATGAGACCTTAATAGACTTTAGTTTGACTTAATGAGAGTTTTCAGTCACTCTAGGGGTTGCAATAATTAATATGTTCCTTTATATCAGACATGTACCAAGTCTATCCATGAAAAATGGTGTTCACTCATTACAGATCTATAAGGCACTGAGGGATGATAAAGATGCTCATAAGTTACCCTGTATTCCTGGACTTTTAGATTTAATTATTTTTGGTTTTGGTCATTTTTGTCCTGTACCATGCCACAATACCAACAAGAAGGTGCCTATACCTAGTGGATAGATAGCTAGATTCTATAAAACCAGGCTTTCTGATAAATTAATGAATTGATTCTCAAACATTCTAATTGAATTAACATAATAAGTGACTACTCCATATGGTAGAAATTCAGAAGGCACTAAGGACACAGATATGAACAAAAACCAAACACAGAGGAATACAGTTATTGAGATAACTGGAAGATAATTATTTAACAATTTGCCTCAAAAAGTACAGGGTCAGCTACATTTCCTTTGGTCATACCTGTTTAATCATTTATTGACTGTGTAGTTTATAGGATTGGCATTGTGTGAGAAAAGATTTAAATGAAGGATATAAAATAGTCTTTAAACCTCAAATATTTATAATGCCTTAGGTTATGTCAGAGAAACATTTAATAATGAAGGCAATATTCAGAAGAATTCCATAATAAAATAGAAACTGTTTATGCACTAACATGCTAACAAAGTAATGCAAGGAGGTACCATCATATTCACAAACAAGTAGCCTTGTTTCCCAAGGGCTAGTTTGAAACCACCTAAATAGCTGACTGATTGTGGTGCCTATAAACAGCTCCTTTTTGACCATAAAATAGATACTTAGTTTGTGGATAACAGTTCCAATATGGATGGACAGCATCCTGTATGAAAGGCCACCACAAAATGACTGACTGATAGAAAAACTGTGATTGATGAAAATAAGAAAGGGGAGGAGCAAGATGGCAGAGGAGTAAGAGATCTAAATTTTGTCTGGTCCCAAGAATTCAGCTAGATAAGGATCAAACCATTCTGAACACCTAAACTCAAGGACATCAAAGAAAAGAATAGCAGCAAATCTTTGAACAGAAAAGCGACCAGTTTCTGGAAGGTAGGACATGGGGAGAAGTGAATCTGGGGTGATATTCGGGAAGATAGATGGCGGGGGAGGGGGCTTCCGTCAGGCACTACTGGCAAGTGATAGAGTAGCAGAGCACAAAATTGGAACTTTTAGAAGTCGGCTCTGCTGAGAGATGTCACCCCAGTGGCTAAGTGGAGGGGGTGAAATCCTCGCTGGGACAGTGTGGTCTCGGGACCCTCGGGGTCACAGAAAGACCACGGGTGCATGAGTGTGGCAGAGCTCCCAGGTGTCAGAGGGGGGAAGCCGGCTGCAGAGATGGAGCCGAGGAGGGATTTCATAGCTCAGGGTTGCCATAAACCGTGATCCACAACACAGTCAGGCCAATGCTCTTCCAGCAGGGACCCAACAAGTGGCAGATCAGGGGAGACTCCCCTTCCTCCCCTGGGAAGAGCACTGTGGGACCGCACAGCAGGGATCTGCTGGGTTTGGAGACTCCACACGGGGTCATGTGCCAAAGATAGAAACACTCAGTCAAGGCCAGGAGAGCATAGAGTGCGGCCAGAGACCAGTGAGATGGGAGTGATTGACTGCTTTTCTCTGGGGGCACACTGAGGAGTGAGGGCCCAAGTTCTTGGCTCCTCCAGGCAGAGAATGGGAGGCCACCATTTTTACTCTTGTCTTCCAAAACCATGCAGAAACCTTGCAGGGAACAAAAGCTCCCAAGAGCAAACCCAAGCAGATGACTTAGCCCGGCCCCTGGCAAAGACGGGGCAATTCTGCCTCTGGCAAAGACATTTGAGAACCACTGCAACAGGCCTCTCCCCCAGAGGATCAGCAAGAACAGCCAGCCAAGACCAAATTTACCGATCAATGAGAACGGCAGAACTCCAGCACTAGGGGAATACTGCACATAGAATTCATGGCTTTTTCCCCATGATTCTTTAGTCTTTCAAAGTTAATTTTTTTAATTTTCTTTTTTTTATTTTTCTTTTTTTTCTTTTTTCGAATTTTTCAACCAACATCTTATCAATCCTGTTTTTAAAAAATCTTTTTTATTTTTCATTTTTAGAGTCATATTCTTGCCCTTCACACTAGTTCATCTTATTTTTGGTATATATATATAAGTTGTTCTCTCTTTAAAATTTTGGGATACAGTTTCTTCTAACAGACCAAAATATACATTAAATCTCTACTGTATGGCTTTGTTCTACTCTCCCACCTGACCACATTGTCTCCCTTTTTTTTTTTTAATCCTCTTCTTTCTGCCCCGGGGGGCTGCCTTAAACTCCTTAAAGTCCAAAAGTGAGCAGAAGATATGAAAAAACACTTCTCTGAAGAAGACATACAAATGGCTAACAGACACATGAAAAAATGTTCATCATCATTAGCCATCAGGGAAATTCAAATCAAAACCACATTGAGATACACCAGTTAGAATGGCAAAAATGGACAGGGAAAGAAACAAGAAATGTTGGAGAGGTTGTGGAGAAAGAGGAACCCTCTTACACTGATGGTGAGAATGCAAGTTGGTACAGCCACTTTGGAAAACAGTGTGGAGGTGCCTCACAAATTTAAAAATAGTGCTACCCTATGACCCAGCAATTGCACTCCTGGGTATTTACCCCAAAGACACAGATGTAGTGAAAAGAAGGGCCATATGCACCCCAATGTCCATAGCAGAAATGTCCGCAATAGCCAAACTGTGGAAAGAGCTGAGATGCCCTTCAACAGATGAATGGATAAAGAAGATGTGGTCCATATCTACACTGGAATATTATTCAGCCATCAGAAAGGATGAATACCCAACTTTTACATCAACATGGATGGGACTGGAGGACATTATGCTAAGTGAAATAAGTCAATGGGAGAAAGTCAATTATCATATGGTTTCACTTAGTTGTGGAACATAAGGAATAGCATGGAGGACATTAGGAGAAGGAAGGGAAAAATGAGGTGGGGGAAATCGGAGGGAGAGATGAAACATGAGAGACTATGGGCTCTGAGAAACAAAAGGGTTTTAGAGGGGAGGGGGGAGGGGGGTTGGTTTGCCCAGTGATGGGTATTAAGGAGGGCATGTACTGCATGGAGCATGGGGTGTAATATGAAAACAAAGGATTGTGGATCACCACACCAAAAACTAATGATGTATTATATGGTGACTAACATAACATAATAAAATTAAAAAAAAAAGAAAAAAGAAAAAATGCTCTTCTTTCTTTTTTCAACCAACTTCTTATCAATTCCTTTTATGAAATCTTTTATAATGTTCATCTTTACAGTCATATTCCATCCCTTCGTTGTATTTACCCTCACTTTTGTACATATATAAGTTATCTTTCTTTAAAATTTTGAGAGGCACATTCTTCTAATGGACCAAAATAGGCCAAAAATCTACTGTGTGGCACTGATCTATGCACCAGCCTGATCATATTTGATCATATACTGTTTTGTTTGTTTGTTTTTATCTTTATCTTTTTCTTATTTCTTTCTTTCGCTTCCTTTTCCCCCGGTTTCAGGTCTCTTCTGATTTTTTAGTGTATATTTTTCTGGGGTCATTGTTACCCTGTTAGCATTTTGTTCTCTCATTCATCTATTCTCCTCTGGACAAAATGACAAGATGGAAAAATCACCTCAAATAAAAGAACAAGAGGCAGTACCGACTGTGAGGGACCTAATCAATATGGACATTAGTAAGATGTTGGAACTACAGTTCAGAATGACAATTTTAAAGATACTGGCTGGGCTTGAAAAAAGCGTGGAAGATATTAAAGAAACGCTTTCAGGAGAAGGGGCACCTGGGTGGCTCAGTTGGTTAAGCGACTGCCTTCGGCTCAGGTCATGATCTTGGAGTCCCTGGATCGAGTCCCGCATCAGGCTCCTTGCTCAGGAGGGAGACTGCTTCTCCCTCTAACCCTCCCCCCTCATGTGCTCTCTCTCTCTCTTAAAGAAACCCTTTCAGGAGAAATAAAAGAAGTAAAATCTAACCAAGTCAAAATCAAAAAGGCTATTAATGATGTGCAGTAAAAATGGGGGCTCTAACTGCTAGGGGAAATGAGGCAGAAGAGAGAATTAATGATATAGAAGACCAAATGATGAAAAAAAAAAAAAGGAGCTGAGAAAATGAGAGATAAAAAACTACTGGATCACGAGGGCAGAATTTGAGAGATAAGTAATACCATAAGAAGAAACAAATTTAGAATAATTGGGATCCCAGAAGAAGAAGAAAGAGAGAGAGGGACAGAAGGTATATTGGAACAAATTATAGCAGAGAACTTCCTTAATTTGGGGAAGGAAATAGGCATCAAAATCCAGGAGGCACAGAGAACCCCCCTCAAAATCAATAAAAATAGGTCAACACCCCGACATCTAATAGTACAACTTACAAGTCAGAGACAAAGAGAAAATCCTGAAAGCAGCTAGGGAGAAGCGATCTGTAACCTACAATGGCAGAAATATTAGACTGACAACAGACCTATCCACAGAGACCTGGCAGGCCAGAAAGAACTGACATGATATCTCCAGAGCACTAAATGAGAAAAATATGCATCTAAGAACATTATATCCAGCTAGGCTGTCATTGGAAATAGAAGGAGAGACAAAAAGCTTCCAGGACAAACAAATCTAAAGGAATTTGCAACCATGAAACCAGACCTACAAGAAATATTGAAAGGGGTCCCCTAAGCAAACAGAGAGCCTAAAAGTAACATAGACCAGAAAGGAACACAGACAATATACAGTAACAGTCACCTTACAGGCAATACAATGACACTAAGTTCATATCTTTCAATAGTTACCCTGAATGTAAATGGGCTCAATGCCCCAATCAAAAGACACAGACTATCAGATTGGATTAAAAAACAAGACCCATCAATATGCTGTCTGCAAGAGACTCATTTTAGACCCAAAGACACCCCATATTGAAAGTGAGGGAGTGGAAAACCATTTACCATGCTAATGGACACCAAAAGAAAGCTGGGGTGGCAATCCTTATGTCAGATATATTAGATTTTAAACCAAAGACTGTAATAAGAGATGAGAAAGGACACTATATCCTACTTAAAGGGCCTATCCAACAAGAAGATCTAACAATTGTAAATATCGATACCCCTAACATGGGAGCAGCCAATTATATAAAGCAATTAATAAAAAAAGCAAAGAAACACATTGACAACAGTACAATAATAGTGGGGGACGTTAACACTACCCTGACTGAAATGGACAGATCATCTAAGCAAAAGATCAACAAGGAAATAAAGACTTTAAATGACACACTGGACCAAATGAACTTCACAGACATATTCAGAACATTTCATCCCAAAGCAATGGAATACACATTCTTCTCTAGTGCCCATGCAACATTCTCCAGAATAGATCACATCCTAGGTCACAAATCAGGTCTCAACCGGTACCAAAAGATTGGGATTATTCCCTGCATATTTTCAGACCACAGTGCTTTGAAACTAGAACTCAATCACAAGAGGAAACTTCGAAAGAACTCAAATACATGGAGGCTAAAGAGCATCCTACTAAAGAATGAATGGGTCAACCAGGAAATTAAAGAAGAATTAAAAAAATTCAAGGAAATAAATGAAAATGAAGACACAATGGTTCAAAATCTTTGGGATGCAGCAAAGGCACACCTGAGAGGAAAGTATATAGCAATACAAGCCTTTCTCAAGAAACAAGAGAGGTCTCAAATACATAACCTAACCCTGCACCTAAAGGAGCTAGAGAAAGAACAGCAAATAAAGCCTAAACCCAGCAGGAGAAGAGAAATAATAAAGATCAGAGCAGAAATCAATGAAATAGAAACCAAAAGAACAGTAGAACAGATCAACGAAACTAGGAGCTGGTTCTTTGAAAGAATTAACAAGATTGATAAACCCCTGGCCAGACTTATCAAAAAGAAAAGAGAAAGGGCCCAAATCAAAAAAATCATGAATGAAAGAAGAGAGATCACAACCAACACCAAAGAAATGCAAACAATTATAAGAACATATTATGAGCAACTATATGCCAGCAAATTAGATAACCTGGAAGAAATGGATGCATTCCTAAAGATGTAACAACTACCAAAACTGAACCCGGAAGAAATAGAAAACCTGAACAGACCTATAACCACTAAGGAAATTGAGGCAGTCATCAAAAATCTCCAAACAAACAAAAGCCCAGGGCCAGATGGCTTCCCAAGCGAATTTTACCAAATATTTCAAGAAGAATTAATACCTATTCTTCTGAAACAGTTCCAAAAAATAGAAAGGGAAGGAAAACTTCCAAACTCGTTTTAGGAGGCCACCATTACCTTGATCCCCAAACCAGACAAGACTCCATCAAAAAGGGGAATTACAGACCAATATCCTTGATGAACATGGATGCAAAAATTCTCACCAAAATACTAGTCAATAGGATCCAACAGTACGTTAAATGGATTATTCACCACGAACATGTTCGATTTATCCCTGGGCTGCAAGATTGGTTCAACACCCACAAATCAATCAATGTGATACAATACATTAATAAAAGAAAGAAAAAGAATCATATGATCCTCTCAATAGATGCAGAAAAAGCATTCGACAAAGTACAGCATCCTTTCTTGATCAAAACTCATCAGAGTATAGGGATAGAGGGTACATACTTCAATATCATAAAAGCCATCTATAAAAACCCACAGCAAATATCATTCTCAATGTGGAAAAACTGAGAGCTTTCCCCCTAAGGTCAGGAACATGGCAGGGATGCCCACTATCACCACTGCTATTCAACATAGTATTGGGAGTCCTAGCCACAGCAATCAGACAACAAAAAGAAATCAAAGGCATCCAAATCAGCAAAGAGGAAGTCAAACTCTCACTCTTTGCAGATGATATGATGTGGAAAACCCAAGAGACTCCACCCCAAAACTGTTAGAACCCATACAGGAATTTAATAAAGTGGCAGGATATAAAATCAATGCACAGAAATCAGTGGCATTCCTATACACCAATAATAAGGCAGAAGAAAGAGAAATTAAGGGGTCAATCCATTTACAATTGCACCAAACAATAAGATACCTAGGAATAAATCTAACCAAAAAGGCAAAGAATCTGTACTCAGAAAACTATAAAATATCATGAAAGAAATTGAGGAAGACACAAAGAAATGGAAAAACTTTCCATTCTCATGGACTGGAAGAACAAATATTGTGAAGATGCCAATGCTACCTAGAGCAATCTACACATTCAATGCAATCCCCATCAAAATACCATCCTCTTTTTTCAAAGAAATGGAACAAATAATCCTAAAATTTGTATGGAACCAGAAAAGACCCCGAGTAGGCAGGGGAATGTTGAAAAAGAAAAGCAAAGCTGGAGGCATCAAAATTCCAGACTTCAAGCTCTATTAGAAAGCTGTCATCATCAAGACAGTATGGTACTGGGAAAAAACAGACACATAGATCAATGGAACAGAATAAAGAGCCCAGAAATGGACCCTCAACTCTATGGTCAACTAATCTTCGACAAAGCAGGAAAGAATGTCCAATGGAAATAAGACAGTCTCTTCAACAAATGGTGTTGGGAAAATTGTACAGCCACATGCAGAAGAATGAAACTGGACCATTTCCTTACACCACACACAAAAATAGATTCAAAATGGTTGAAAGACCTAAATGTAAGACAGGAGTCCATCCTAATCCTAAAGAAGAACACAGGGAGCAACCTCTTCGACCTCAGCCGCAGCAAGTTCTTCCTAGAAACATCATCAAAGGCAAGGGAAGCAAGGGCAAAAATGAACTATTGGGACTTCATCAAGATAAAAAGCTTCTGCACAGCAAAAGAAACCGTCCACACAACCAAAAGACAACCAACAGAATGGAAGAAGATATTTCAAATGACATATCAGATAAAGGGCTAGTATCCAAAATCTAGAAAGAACTTATTAAACTCAACACCCAAAGAACAAATGATCCAATCAAGAACTAGGCAGAAGACATGAACAGACATTTTTCCAAAGACATCCAAACGGCCAACAGACACATGAAAAAGTGCTCCACATCGCTCGACATCAGGAAATCCAAATCAAAACCTCAATAGATATCACCTCACACCAGTCACAATGGCTAAAATTAACAAGTCAGGAAAAGACAGATGTTGGCGGGGACGTGGAGAAAGGGGAACCCTCCTACACTGTTGGTGGGAATGCAAGTTGGTGCAGCCACTCTGGAAAACAGTATGAAGGTTCTTCAAAAAGTTGAAAATAGAGCTACCATAGGATCCAGCAATTGCACCACTGGGTATTTACCACAAAGATACAAATGTAGGGATCCGAAGGGGTATGTGTACCCGATGTTTATAGCAGCAATGTCCACAATAGCCAAACTGTGGAACGAGCCAAGATGTCCAACGACAGATGAATAAATAAAGAAGAAGTGGTATATATATATATATATATATATATATATATATATATATATACACACACACATACACAATGGAATATTATGCAACCATCAAAAAGAATGAAATCTTGCCATTTGCAATGACGTGGATGGAACTGGAGGGTATTATGCTGAGCGAAATAAGTCAATCAGAGAAAGACATGTGTCATATGAACTCACTGATATGAGGAATTCTTAATCTCAAAAAACAACCTGAGAGTTGCTGGAGTGGTGGGGGCTGGGAGGGATGGGGTGGCTGGGTGATAGAGATTGGGGAGGGTATATGCTATGGTGAGCACTGTGAAGTGTGCAAGACTGTTGAATCACAGATCTGTACCTCTGAAGTAAATAATACATTATATGTTAAAAAAAAGAAGAAGAAGAAGAAGAAGATAGCAGGAGGGGAAGAATGAAGGGGGTGGAAATCGGAGGGGGAGATGAACCATGAGAGATTATGGACTCTGAAAAACAAACTGAGGGTTCTAGAGGGGAGGGGGTGGGAGGCTGGGTTAGCCTTGTGATGGCTATTAAAGAGAGCACGTTCTGCATGGAGCACTGGGTTTATATACAAACAATGAATCATGCAACACTACATCAAAAACTAATGATGTAATGTATGGTGATTAACATAACATAAACACACACACACAAACATTTGGTTTGTACAAACCCTAAGGCAGTGTTGACTTTTCCTGAGAATATCCCTCTGTGCTCTTCCCGTAGTGAATGAACACTTTATTTCTAATGTGTGTGAACTCTAGAAGAAGAAGTCCAGAGGGTAGAGTTGCTTGATCCTGGTGTGCCTTTGTTGTTGCTGCTATTGTTATTTTAATATGAAAACACAACAAAAGGAACACACTAAATATTTATTGTTATATACTGGAAAGAGTTAAGATTAACATATTTGCTTATGGACATCCAAGTTTTTCTGAAGAAAGGTTTGTTAGATCTTCATACAGCAGCATGACTGAGCACAGGCTGTAATGTTACAAAATGTAGAGTTAACACTTGATCCCATGATGGTAATTAAATCTTCTCCCAATTTTTCGCTTTACATTTTTAAATGCATTATAAGGAATTAATTTTCCTAAGGGCTTTGTTGAAGGAAAATGAAAATATGATAAAATTCACCAATTTTAAGTGTATAGTTAGATGCACTTCAGTACATTTACAGAGTTATACAACCATCAACACAATCCAGTTTTAAATATTTCTGCCATCCCCCACAGTTTCCTCAATCTACTGTCTCCCTCCAGCCTCACACAACCACAGCTCCACTTCTTGTTCTAATAGTTTTGCCTCCCCGCCTCCAGCTATATTGGGGGGGTATATTTAACATATCTGACACTGTATAAGTTTAAGGTGTACAGTGTGATTTTTTTTTATTTTTTAAGGCTTGAGGTTTATTATTCTTTTTTCTTAAATTTCCTTTATTTATTTATTTAAATTTTATTATGTTATGTTAGTCACCATACAATACATCATTAGTTTTTGATGTGGTGATCCACGATCCATTGTTTTTATATAACACCCAGTGCTCCATGCAGTACGTGCCCTCCTTAATATGATACAGGTATATATTGGGAAATTACCACAGTAAGTTTAGTTAACAATTTATCACCTCACATTATTACCATTTCCCCCCTTAGTGAGTACATTTAAAATTTTCTCTTTTTGCAACTTTCAGGTATATAATACAATATTATTAACTATAGTCATCATGCTACCCATTACATCCCCAGAACATACTCATCTTACAACTGGAAATTTCTATCCTTTGACCACCATCACCTATTCTCTCCACCCTTCAGGCCCTGATAGTCACCAATCTACTTTCTCTTCCTGTGAGTTTTTTTTAATATTCCACATATAAATGGTACCATATAGTATTTGTCTTTCTCTGCTTGTCTTATTTCACTTCACATAATGTTCTCAAGATTTATCAGTTATTGCAAATGGCACCATTTCCTTCTTTTTATGGCTTGATAGTATTCTAGTGTGTGTGTGTGTGTGTGTGTGTGTGTGTGTGTGTGAGTGTTTCCCTTTATCCATTTATCCATCAATCGACACTTAGATTGTATCTATGTCTTTGCCTTTGTAAATAATGCTGCAGTGAACACGAGGGTGCAGATATTTCTTTAAAATAGCGATTTCATTCCCTTCAGATATATACTCAGAAGTGGGATTGTTTGATCATATGGTAGTAATAAAATCATACAATATTTTGTGCTTGGCTTCTTTCACTTAGTGCAATGGTATTGAGGTTTATTTATGTTGTAGTGCATAGTTTGTTCCTTTTCGTTTCTGGGTCACATTTCTCTCTCAACTTTGAAAAACTATGACATATTCTCCTGGAGATAAATTTCAGTTTATAATTTCCCATTACACAGTGCTTTGAGGTCCTTACTTTCCTCAGACCTCTGAAGTTGTACACATCAAATAATGATGTAGCTAAATTGTACTGTGTAGGGCACAATAAGTTTTGTAGTATAAAATGTTCTTAAGGACATTATTGCCATCTTTATCCTAGGGAATTATCTGTATTCTACACTTCTGAAGCCAGAATGGATCACTTATTTGAAGGACAATATGTTTCTATTAAACTAAATAATTTCTGGAGAGCTGATGCACAGCATAGTGATTATAATAGACAAAACTGTGTTACTAACATAACATAAGAAAAAAAGAAAGAAGAAAGAAAAGAAAGAAAGAAAGAAGAAAGAAAGAAAGAAAGAAAGAAAGAAAGAAAGAAAGAAAGAAAGAAAGAAGAAAGAAAGAAAGAAAGCAAGAAGGAAAGAAAGTGACTAACAGACTAGATCTTAAACCTCACCACACACAAAAAGAAAAATGATAATTATGTGACTTGATAGAGGTGTTAGCTAATGATATGGTGGTAATCATATTGCAATGTATAAATGTATCAAATCAACAAATCATATACCACAAACTTACACAATGTTATATTTCAATTACAATCTCTTTTTTTTTAAAAAGGATGGACAGGTATTAGTGAGCCATGTAAAACAGAGGAAGGCACATCTAAAAAGGTGTGCAGGGCAGGCTTGCTGGAGGTTGGCTGAAGGCATGAAAGGAAGAAGTAGGACCGAAAATGGAGAGTAACCTAGGTCTGCTCTCAGAACTTTTGCCCCTCTAACCTCTTCCTCAGCCTCTCTATATTCGATTTGCAACATTACTAGCACTCAGGAGTTTCCCTGGGGTAAAAAACAAAATAGTAAAACCATGAAACAATAATGACAACAACACTGGACAAGTTTAAAAAGCTGTTTGAGGAGCTATGGGTAGTCTGAAGCCCCCCAAAATACCTCAAAATTCTGATACAGTTGAGATGGGGAGCAGGAAACCTACCATCCTCCTTCTATATAGCACCTTAAACCTACTTTCCACCTCTACAGGGCTGCAGCTGAGCCTCCCAGATTCCTAGTAATTAATCAACTTCTCTATTTTTGAATGCAAGTAGCAAGCAAAAATCAAAAGATTTATGAAGAAAATCAACAAACTAAAAAAAAAGACAAAAAAAGAAACCCACAAAAAACAAGAAGCCAGCAAACAACTGACATCATGGGGAACAGAAATAGTTTAATAAGCCACATAATTCAGTAGAATAGTTCAAATAAAATAAATAAATATTTTTAAAGAGACTCAAGAAAATATTTCACACCGTCATAACATGATGTTATGAAAAAAGAGGTTATTGGTGAAGAATAAAAGCCTTTGGAAATTAGAAATCTAATTGCTGAATTAAAAATTCAATAGAATAATTGGAGGAGAAAGTTGAGGCAGTATGTTAGAGAACTTAGAGAAAAATACAGAAATGAGAACTATAAGAAAAATATAATAGAATTAAATAATCAATGCATAAGTTATGACTTTCAACTAATGAGTTCCTCAAAAAAAAAGACAATGGAGTTAAATAAATTATCAAATAAATAAAATAAGAACACTTTCCAGAGCTAAAAATTAAATTTCCCAAAACTGACTATCTGGCAGGATAAATGCAACAAAGACTCACACTTCACCATGTCATGGAAAATTGTTACATATCCAAAAAATATATTTTTTAAGATTTTATTTATTTATTTGTCAGAGAGAGAGAGCACAAGCAGGGGGAACAGAAGGCAGAGGAGGCAGAGGGAGAAGCAGACTCCCCACTGAGCAAGGAGCCCGATGCGGGACTCGACTCCAGGACCCTGGGATCACGACCTGAGCTGAAGGCAGACGTTTAACCGACTGAGCCACCCAGGTGCCCCTGCATATCCAAAAAATAAAGAAATGATTAAAAATAATTCCAGAGAGTAAACATGGTTACCAACAGCAGAACAAGAATCAGACTGAATTCTGAGAATGTTCAAAAGAAGTATCTGATGCTACAAGTCTTCAGAATAATGCCAAAAATTACAAAATATTTAGTGCTTTGGCTATAGTGTTCTACATTTAGAGAATATATCAGTCAAGAGAGCCTTTAAAAACTAGGACCAGGATGCCTGGGTAGCCCAATCAGTTAAGCATCCAACTCTTGGTTTTGGCTCAGGTCCTAATCTCAGGGTCCTGAGATCAAGCCCCACATATGGCTCTGCACTCAGTGTGGAGTCTACTTAAGATTCTCTGCCCCTCCCCCGACACTCTCTAAATAAATAAATAAATCTTAAAAAAAAAATACTAAGACTAAGAAAATTCACCTGCCATATGCCCTGAAATAAAGTTGCTTATGGATGTATCCCCCAAAATGAGAGGAATAAAAAGCAACAGAAAGTAAGGCTGAGTAATGACCCTCCCAAAGATATATATATTCTAATCCTGGAAGTCTGTGACTGTCACCTAATATGGCAAATATGGATTTTTAGATATGATTAAATTAAGGATATGGAGATGGGGCATTATCCTGGATTATCTAGGTGGAGCCAAGGTAAACAGAAGGAACTTATAAAATAAAGAGATGATAGACAACTAGATAGAGAAACAGATAGATGATTGATAGATGATAGATGATAGATAAATAGATGATATGTACATACATACATACGTGCATAGACAGATAGATAGATATGTGGATGAATAGGATATGTTGAAAATGTGAGCTCCAGCCTTAATTTTGTCAGTTGAGTATGTCTTCCCAGACATTCTTTATTACCTCAAATTCAACATGTACAAAACTAAGTTTTCAAAATTATTTCTTGTCACAAACTACTTTTTCCATTTGAGTTTTCATTAGCTAATTGGCTATAAATATTTATTATGCCTTTATTTTCCCACATTCAGTGATTGATCTATAAATTATATTTTAATCTATTTGCCTTTGTATTTGTATCAAAATATTTTATTGTATGATTGCCAATAGTGACAGATAAGAGATTAGAAATACAGATAGAGATGAGAGAAAGAGAGATCTTCATGAGTGATTACTAACACTCTTTCATTATCTCAAGTCAAGTTTTTAAACATATTTTTTACAAATAAATGTTATGTATCTAAAACATAGATTTAATTGTCATTTTCCTGCCCCCAACTGAAATCCTACTTCAACTTGCCCTTTATACTTTTTTTTTCCTGACACTACTAGTCAAGCTTTCTGTGTACAAAAAATGATCCGAATTTATTTATACTAGCGAATTTCTATCAGGATTTTGGATAGCTTATGGAATTGATGTTGTCAACAGTAAAACTTAGAAAAGGGGCATAAACCAAAGGAAGCATGGCAGCTAGAACCACAGTCAAAACCATGGCATAAAAAAAAAAGCCAGCTGCTGTGGGACACTGGACTCTTACCTCTCATATAATGGGATCTGCAGCTGCTGTCCCCTTGAATTCCTGGGCATTCCCATCGCTTGGCATGACTTGTTTCAGATCCAAAATACTGGACAGAAACATCTGTCGGTTGGATTATGATTCAGGTACAAGCAGCAGTTGCCATGAGTGGCAGGGAGGTCATATCTGGACATTTTGTTACTTGTAGTAATATTCATTGAGACTGAACAGCAAGAACTTGTGCCACTTGAAGAATTCCCAGATGTTTTCAAGTTAAACAAATTAAAAGTGTCCAAATATTCCACCCCTTTGGTTGTTCAACACGCATACATAACATTCTAAAAATATCTCACCCAGGGGTGCCTGGGTGGCTCAGTTGGTTAAGCATCTGCCTTTGGCTCAGGTCACGATCCCAGGGTCCTGGGATTGAGCCCCATATCAGGCTCCCTGCTTGGCGAGAAGCCTGCTTCTCTCTCTCCCACTCCCCTGTTTGTGTTCCCTCTCTCACTATGTCTCTCTCTGTCAAATAAATAAATAAAGTCTTTAAAAAATAAAAATATCCCATGCAAATTAAAATTTCCTCATAAAATGGAAAATCTGCACTTCTCCCCGCCAAGAGCAACTACATCCAGCAACCAATCTGCATATGTGGTAGCTATTCATATTCTTGTCTTGTCAAAATCTTCTTGTAATAACTCTCATACCACATATGCAGAAATAAAACAACAGCAGCAGACTTCTAATTTTGGCAATGATTAAGTAGGTTTTATCAGACTAAGCTTCCTGTCAATAAAGGTGTTTTTGTTTTTGTTTTGTTTTTAATTTAAAAACAAACAATCACAATAACAATCACCAACTCGTTGAAGACGTTCTAAAGCAACCAAGTCATCCAGGACACGAGCAGCCATTATCTTGAGAATGAAAACATAATGAGGGAAGTTAGATGTTTTCCTCCATGTTTTCCCCCTTGGGGCATTTGTTGATTTCCAGCACTGGACATTGAAGTTGTCTCACGGTCACCTAGTTAATCAAATCTTGATGGGCCAAGATCCCAAAGAAAAGCCACCACAAACAAGGAAGTCCTGCATTCTGTGTGACTTTTTCTGTCCTGTCAATTCCTAAGCTATGGAAGAGTAAGAAGCTGGAAAAAAAAAAATGAATGAGCAGACATTAAGAGGTTAACTGTCTAAGCAGAGCTTAGCTAAGCATAGTTCACGGTGCTGGGTAGAAAAAATCAGAATTCAGGGTTCACCAAGGATGGAGGATATTTGGTAAAAATGCTACAACATGGGTTGAAGCCCCTGACATGCTATTATTTCCTAGAAACAAAGGCATTCCAGAAATAGTCCAGCCCTCAAACAGACTGAAACCCAGAGTCAAAACTACTTACTCTTGGTTGAATTAGTTTGCTCTTCTCCTGACAGAATATCCCCCAGAGCCTCTACAAATTTTCATACACCATTACAAGCTCTTAATATAAAAGTATAAGGTACATCAGGATACAAAAACCAAATGACTAAATCTAAGAGACAGTGGGAACAGATTAAATAGTTATCTATACATTAGAATGATCAAATATGGTCTTTAAAGTAATCATAATTAACATATTCAAAATTGAGGACATGCTAAACAATTTTTACAGAGAACTGTATAAATATCAAATGAAAATTCTTGCAAAGAAAAACATTACTAACATTAACATGAGAATAACAATATATAGGGCAGGGAAGAAAAAGGAACGGGGAGACATATTAGAAAATATCTAGATGGAAACTCAAAGAAAATAAAGGATAAAAAATTACAGAAATAAATGCCAGAGGCATATGAAGCAGGGTGAAAAGTTCTAATATCATAATTCTAGAAGGAGAGAAAAGAGATTAAAAAATATGTACAATAAATGAAATAATACTGGCCACAACTTTTCTAAAATAGGTAAAATATGTCGTCATTGCTAACCTTAAAGATAAGACTGCTAGTTTTTTTTACCAGGAAAAAAAAAAAAGATTTATTCAGGAATAGGAGAGACTTGCAATGTGAGACAAGCAAGCTACAACAAAACTGTAGGCAAGTCCAGGGAACAAAAGAGAGGAATGCTTTCTTTTATAGAGGAAAAGGGGGAGTTGGGGGGGCTGTTATAAACAAAATCTCCATTAGAGTAAAGGATGAGTTCAAAGTATACTGGCTTTTCATTGGCTGAGTTGTGTCAGTCTCTCATTGGCTGGGCTGTTGCCGGAGGAGGGAAACCTTTCTTCCTTCTGCTAGGGTAGTAAAGTGCTATCCCCGTGCAGGGTCAGGATCTTTCCGTTGTGTCTGCGATTGAGGAGTAAGTGGTAGAGTGTGAGGGCTCCCCCTGCTGGCATCCAGACTTCATTCTAAATGTTATTTCCTTTCACTAATTTTCACATCATATAATCAAGAAACTCTGAATCCCATGCAAGATTAAAAAAAAAAAAGGACACTACATCACATTATAGTAAAACTCCTAGAAATCAAAGACAAGAACAAATCCATAAAAGAAGCCAGAGAGAAAAAGACCCATCAATTTCAACAGAGCAACAATCAAAGAAAAATAAAACATAACAAAGTACACGTTTTAAAAAACCAATCAGATTATCCATTACATTTACAGAGTATAGGAGAAAAGAGAAATGATTATCTAATAGATAAAGAAAATAGCATTTCACAAATCAACAAGCGTTTATAATAAAAATCCCTAGTTAACTACTGTCTTAGTCCATTCAGGTTGCTATAACAAAATACTACAAACTGCTGATTCATAAACACCAAAACTGATTTCTCACAGTTCTGGGGGCTGGAAGTTTGAGATCAGGGTATTAGTATGGTTGTGTTCTGGTGAAGACCTTTTTTGGGGTTGCAGAATTTCACTGTGTCCTCACATGGTGGAGAGGGTTAGGGAGCACTGTGGAGTTACTTATAAGAGAACACTAGTCCCACTTATTTTACACTAGGGGTTATAATCCAATACTAAATATGTATTTTGTTGCTCAAATTCTTCCAACTTTGACCAGTGGGAGCTGTTTTGGTTGCTCCTGTATGTCACTTTGACAAACCACCATCATTATGGTCTTCTTTTTATCTCATTTACTTAATTTCTGTCACTATAAGATATTCTATTATCATCTCATGTATTTTCTGTCAATCCTAGAATTAGCCATTTCTTCAAGGACTCTGCTTCCTTTTGTTGGAGAACGGTTTTATTTTTTTACTTGAAATTTTTTATTGTTATGTTAATCACCATATATTACATCATTAGTTTTTGATGTAGTGTTCCATGATTCATTGTTTGTGCATAACACACAGTGCTGCACGCAGAATGTGCCCTCTTTAATACAAATCACCAGGCTAACCCATCCCCCCACCCCACTCCCCTCTAGAACCCTCAGTTTGTTTTTCAGAGTCCATTGTCTCTCATGGTGCGTCTCCCCCTCTGATTTACTCCCTTTCATTCTTCCCCTCCTGCTATCTTCTTCTTTTTTTTTTTCTTAACATATATTACATTATTTGTTTCGGAGGTACAGATCTGTGATTCAACAGCCTTGCACACTTCACAGTGCTCACCATAGCACATACCCTCCCCAATCTCTATCACCCAGCTACCCCGTTCCCCCAAACCCCCCCAATCCAGCAACCCTCAGTTGGTTTCCTGAGATTAAGAATTCCTCATATCAGTGAGGTCATATGATACATGTCTTACTCTGAATGACTTATTTCACTAAGCATAACACCCTCCAGTTCCATCCACATGATTACAAATGGCAATATATCATTCTTTTTGATGGCTACATAATATTCCATTGTGTATAAATACCACTTCTTCTATATCCATTCATCTGTCGATGGACATCTTGGCTTTTTCCACAGTTTGTCTATTGTGGACATTGCTGCTATAAACATTGGGGTGCATGTACCCCTTCGGATCCCTACATTTGTATCTTTGTGGTAAATACCCAGTAGTGCAATTGCTGGATCCTATGGTAGCTCTATTTTCTACTTTTTGAGGAAGCTCCATACTGTTTTCCAGAGTGGCTGCACCAACTTGCATTCCCACCAACAGTGTAGGAGGGTTCCCCTTTCTCTGCAACCCCGCCAACATCTGTTGTTTCCTGACTTGTTAATTTTAGTAATTCTGACTGGTGTGAGGTGGTATCTCATTGAGGTTTTGATTTGGATTTCCCTGATGCCGAGTGATGTTGAGCACATTTCATGTGTCTGTTGGCCATTTGGATGTCTTCTTTGGAAAAATGTCTGCTCAAGTCTTCTGCCTGTTTCTTGATTGGATTATTTGTTCTTTGGGTGTTGAGTTTGATAAGTTCTTTATAGATTTTGGATACTAGCCCTTTATCTGATATGTCATTTGCAAATATTTTCTCCCATTCTGTCAGTTGTCTTTTGGTTTTGTGGACTGTTTCTTTTGCTGTGCAAAAGCTTTTTATCTTGTTGAAATCCCAATAGTTCATTTTCCCCTTGCTTCCCTTGCCTTTGGCGATGTTTCTAGGAAGAACTTGCTGCGGCTGAGGTCGAAGAGGTTGCTGCCTGTGTTCTCCCTGAGGATTTTGATGGACTCCTATCTCACATTTAGCTCTTTCAACCATTTGGAGTCTATTTTGTGTGTGTGGTGTAAGGAAATCGTCCAGTTTCATTCTTCTGCATGTGGCTGTCCAATTTTCCCAACACCATTTGTTGAAGAGACTGTCTTTTTTCCATTGGACATTCTTTCCTGCTTTGTCAAAGATTAGTTGACCATAGAGTGGAGGGTCCATTTCTGGGCTTTCTATTCTGTTCCATTGATCTATGTGTCTGTTTTTGTGCCAGTACCATACTGTCTTGATGATGACATCTTTGTAATAGAGCTGGAAGTCCGGAATTGTGATGCCGCCAGCTTTGCTTTTGTTTTTCAACATTCCTCTGGCTATTCGGTGTCTCTTCTGGTTCCATACAAATTTTAGGATTATTTGTTCCATTTCTTTGAAAAAGGTGGATGGTATTTTGATGGGGATTGCATTGAATGTGTAGATTTCTCTAGGTAGCATTGACATCTTCACAATGTTTGTTCTTCCAGTCCATGAGCATGGAACATTTTTCCGTTTCTTTGTGTCTTCCTCAATTTCTTTCATGAGTATTTTATACTTTTCTGAGTACAGATCCTTTGCCCCTTTGGTTAGATTTATTCCTAGGTATCTTATGGTTTGGGGTGCAATTGTACATGGGTTTGACTCCTTGATTTGTTTCTCTTCTGTCTTGTTGTTGGTGTATAGGAATGCCACTGATTTCTGTGCATTGATTTTATATCATGCCACTTTACTGAATTCCTGTATGAGCTCCTGCAGTTTTGGGGTGGAGTCTCTTGGGTTTTTGACATAAAGTATCATATCATCTGCAAAGAGTGAGAGTTTGAATTCCTCTTTGCCAATTTGGATGTTTTGATTTCTTTTTGTTGTCTGATTGCTGTGGCTAAGACCCCTAATACTATGTTGAATAGCAGTGGTAATAGTGGACATCTCTGCTGCGTTCCTGACCTTAGAGGGAAAGCTCTCAGCTTTTCCCCATTGAGAATGAAATTTGCTGTAGGTTTTTCATAGATGGCTTTTATGATATTGAGATATGTATCCTCTATCCCTATACTCTGAAAAATTTTGATCAAGAAGGATGCTGTACTTTGTCAAATGCTTTTTCTGCATCTATTGAGAGGATCATATGATTCTTGTTTTTTCTTTTGTTAATAGATTGTATCACGTTGATTGATTTGCGGGAGTTGAACCAACCTTGAAGCCCAGGGATAAATCCCACTTGGTCATGGTGAATAATCCTTTTAATGTACTGTTGGATCCTATTGGCTAGTATTTTGGTGAGAATTTTTGCATCCATGTTCATCAAGGATATTGGTCTGTAATTCCCCTTTTTGATGGGGTCTTGTCTGGTTCGGGGATCAAGGTAAAGGTGGCCCCTACAATGAGTTTGGAAGTTTTCCTTCCATTTCTTGTTTTTTGGAACAGTTCCAGGAGAATAGGTATTAATTCTTCTTTAAATGTTTGGTAGAATTCCCCTGGGTAGCCGTCTGGCCCTGGGTTTTTGTTTTTTGGGAGATTTTTTATGACTGCTTCAGTTTCCTTAGCGGTTACAGGTCTGTTTAGGTTTTCTATTTCTTCCTAGTTCAATTTTGGTGGTTGATACATCTCTAGGAATGCATCCATTTCTCCAGGTTATCTAATTTGCTGGCATAGAGTTGATCATAATATGTTCTTATAATTGTTTGTATTTCTTTGGTGTTGGTTGTGATCTCTCCTCTTTCATTCATGATTTTGTTGATTTGGGTCATTTCTCTTTTCTTTTTGATCAGTCTGGCCAGGGGTTTATCAATCTTGTTAATTCTTTCAAAGAACCAGCTCCTAGTTTCGTTGATCTGTTCTACTGTTCTTTTGGTTTCTAGTTCATTGATTTCTGCTCTGATCTTTATGATTTCTCTTCTCCTGCTGGGTTTAGGCTTTATTTGCTGTTCTTTCTCCAGCTCCTTTAGGTGTAGGGTTAGGTTGTGTATTTGAGACCTTTCTTGTTTCTAGAGAAAGGCTTGTATTGCTATATACTTTCCTCTCAGGCCTGCCTTTGCTGTATCCCAAAGATTTTGAACAGTTGTGTTTTCATTTTCATTGGTTTCCATGAATTTTTTTAATTCTCTTTAATTTCCTGGTTGACCCATTCATTCTTTAGTAGGATGCTCTTTAGCCTCCATGTATTTGAGTTCTTTCTGACTTTCCTCTTGTGATTGAGTTCTAGTTTCAAAGCATTGTGGTCTGAAAATATGCAGGGAATGATGCCAGTCTTTTGGTACCGGTTGAGACCTGATTTGTGACCTAGGATGTGATCAATTCTGGAGAATGTTCCATGGGCACTAGAGAAGAATGTGTATTCTGTTGCTTTGGGATGGAATGTTCTGAATATGTCTGTGAAGTCCATTTGGTCCAGTGTGTCATTTAAAGTCCTTATTTCCTTGTTGATCTTTTGCTTAGATGATCTGTCCATTTCAGTCAGGGGGGTGTTAAAGTCCCCCAGTATTATTGTACTGTTGTCAATGTGTTTCTTTGCTTTTGTTATTAATTTCCTTATATAATTGGCTGCTCCCATGTTCGGGGCATAGATATTTACAATTGTTAGATCTTCTTGTTGGATAGACCCTTTAAGTAGGATAAAGTTTCCTTCCTCATCTCTTATTACAGTCTTTGTTTTAAAATCTAGTTTGTCTGATATAAGGATTGCCACCCCAGCTTTCTTTTGGTGTCCATTAGCATGGTAAATGGTTTTCCACCCCCTCACTTTCATTCTGGGGGTGTCTTTGTGTCTAAAATAAGGTCCTAGGATAGAGCCTTGCATCAGGCTCCCTGCTCCGTGGGAAGCCTGCTTCTCCCTCTCCCACTCACCCTGCTTGTATTCCTCTCTGGCTGTGTCTCTCTCTGTCAAATAAATAAATAAAATTAAAAAAAAGACAAGGAAGAGAAATAAAAGGTAAGAATAGTAGAAATTAAAATGGTGAACTTTTACTATTTGCAGATTGTTTTCATAGAAGCTCAAAATAATCTATAAACAAATGATTTTGATTTTAAGATTTCATTTATTATTTATTTATTTGTTTGTTTGTTTATTTATTTATTTATTTGACAGAGATTGATTCCTTGGGAGAGGAGCAGGGAGAGAAGGAAAAGCACACTCTACACTAAGCATGGAACCCTCTCAGGGCTCAATTCCATGACCCTGAGATCATGGACTGAGCTGAAATCAAAAGTTGGCTGCTTAACTGACTGAGCCACCCAGGTGCCCCAAAATGATATTGATTTTAGCAAGTCTGCTGATATAAAGGTCGATATAATATGTCAATTTCATTTCTACTGCATTTCTATAAACCACCAGAAAATAATCGAAAAAAACAACATTTAAAAAGCAACTTAAGGGGGCAGCCTGCTTCTCTCTCTGCCTGCCACTCCCCCTGCTTGTGCTCTCTTGCTCTCTCTCTCTCTGACAAATAAATAAATAAAATATTTAAAAAGCAACTTAAAGTGAAAATAATTTTACAACAGTACCAATAATATAAAATTGCTTACGAATAAATCTAATTAAAAATGAAAACATCACTGAGGATAATTTAAAAGACTTAAATAAATGGCACTGTATACTCTTGCATAGATTGAACAATTCAGTGCTGTTAAAATGTCAATCTTCTTTGCCCTGAAAATTGATCTATGGATTCAATGCAATACAGTCAAAATGCAAGCATATTTCTCAGTCAGGATTCTAAAATTTATCTAAAATAAATAGAATGCAAAAGCCAGAGCAATCTTGATTAAATAACAACGATAGAACAAAGTGGGAGAATTTATACTACTATATATCAATAACTATTATAAATCATTAAGTGTGGTTACTGGCACAAAGAAAACAATAGGGCATTAGAATAGAAAAACAATAAACAATCCATAAATTTTCAGCCACATGATTTACAACAACAAAAAAAATGGGTGGAATTCACTGGATAAAATAATGATGATTATTTCAATAAATAATGCTGTGTCAACTGGATAACTGTATGTAATGAAAAAATAGATCTTGCCTACCTCACATCCAACACAAAAATTAATTTGGAGTGGATCATATGCCTGAAAGGTTAAAAACAATAAAATTTTTAGGAGAAAGTACCGGAAAATATCTTTATGACTTTAGAGCAGGAAGATTTCTCGGATAAGACAAAAAAAAAAAAACACTATGAAAAATAAATGATAAATTTGACTTCATAAAAACCAAGAACCTCTATTTAGGAGCAAGTGGGTGGGTCAGTTGGTTAAGCATATGACTCTTGATTTTGGCTCAGGTCATGTTCTCAGGGTCATGAGATTGAGCCCCATGTTGGGTTCCATGCTCAGTGGGGAGTCTGCTTGGGATTCTCTTTCTTCCTCTCTCACTGTCCATCCCCCCACGTTCTCTCCCTCTCTCTCTCTCTAAAAAAAAAAGAACCTCTATTTAGCAAAGGATACTGATATGAGAATGAAAAAGGCAAACCACATACAGAGAGAACATATTTACCATTAAAAAATCAACACAGCAATCGTATCTAAGTCATATAAAGAACTTTGACAAAGAATTATGAACAATATTAATAATTCAATATAAAACAAGCAAAATATAAAATGAGTAAAATAGTTGAACAGATACTTCACTACCCATTCACCATAACTAAAATTCATATATTGTCAGCGGGAGTAGAAATGGGTACATCACTTTGGCAATATATACGCGATACCAACTGTACATACCGACTATATAAACACATTACAGTAGGCAGTACCCAGTAGATGGATGATAGGCAGATGGACAGACAGACAGATAGGTAATATGGCCCAGCAATTTTTGGGTTATACCTAAGAGTAGAAAATGCTTACACTTACCAAAAGGCAATAATGTTTAGTTTTGTTTTTAAGTTTTTTTTTCTTTTCTCTCTCTCTTTCTTTTTTAATTTAAATTCAATTAGCTAACATATAGTACATCATTAGTTTTTGGTGTAGTGTTCAGTGATTCATTAGTTGCATATAACACCCAGTGCTCATCACATCACATGACCTTCTTATTGCCTATCACTCAGTTACCACATCCACCCACCCACCTCCCTTTCCACAACCCTCAGTTTGTTTCTCAGAGTCAATAATGCTTACAGCAGCATTACTTATAATAGTGCCAAACTGGAACAGCACAAATGTCCATTAGTAGAAAGGTTAAATAGGTATATAAACAACATGAAATGCAACACAATAATAAGAAGTATTAAACTTTGCAACACACTGCAGTGTGAATGAATATCATATATATAAAGTTGATTGAAAAAGGCTATACTCATATATCATGTGCACTTGTTTGTATGAAATTCAAAAACAATGTTTCTCTGTTCATAGAGATCAGAATCATGGTTACTTTTTGGGTGGTATCAACTAGGAGGGAGCACAAAGATATCTGCTGTTATGCTGAAGATACCATCATAGTTTATTCTAAATGATGGTTACATTGATATATGCACATCTAAAATAATCAGATTCTACACTACAGATTTGTGAGCTCCATATTTGTTATGCTTTAATAAAACAGAAACAAAAAGAAAAGAAATGTGACAAAAACTACATGAAAAGCTCAAAAATATTACTGAAAAAAATTAAAGAAGACCTAAATTGTTAGAGGAATATACCATAGCTTGCAATTGGATAACATAATATTGTAAAGATGTCAGCTCTCTCTAAGTTGATCTATAGATTCAATTAAATCATCAAAATCCTAGCAGGCCTTTTGTGGAAATTTATAAGCTGAATCATGTAAAACATAAGAAAAACCAAGAACATCTTCAACAAAGTTGGAGGACTTATCCCACTGGATATCCAGTCTTATTTTAAAACTACTGTAATTTAGGGGCGCCTGGGTGGCTCAGTCTGTTAAGCAACTGCCTTCTGCTCAGGTCATGATCCCAAAGTCATGGGATGGAGCCCTGCATCAGGCTCCCTGCTCAGTGGGGAGTCTGCTTCTCCCTCTGCCCTTCACCCTGTTCATGCTCTCTCTCTTTCTCTCTCTCCCAAATAAATAAATAGGATCTTTAAAACGAAATAAAAAATAAAATTACTGTAATTTAAAAAGTTCAAGATTGGCACAATGAGAGACAAAGGACTGAAGTAAAAAAAAATTTTTTTTAAGAAAAACACACACAAATCTATAGCTATATCAATCTATCTATATCTATCATTCTATCATCTTTGTCACTACAATATAATGGGGAAAGATGGTGTTTCCAATATATTGCACTAGATCCATTGAGTATCCACATGGGAAAAATAAATCTTGAACTTGACCACATGTTATAGACAGAAATAAATTCCAGATGGATTATATGACTAAACATAAAAGATAAAAATTAGTTTCTAGAAAGTAACACCGAATAACATCTTCATACACAATAAGCAGTATACAAAAAGCATTAAACCAAAAGTCAAAGACATAATTTTAGAGTCATAAAAACTAAGAATTTCTGTAGTAAAATATAGCATTAGAGAGTTAAAAGAACAAGTCACAGATTGGTAGAAAATATTTGAAATAAAAATATCCAGTCATAACTAAAGCAGTGTTCCATTTTTCTTAGTCACATAGAAATTATGTATTATATGTTACTAAAATTATATTATTACATAATGTATATATTATATATTATTATATATTATATATTACATAAACTCTATATTGTATATTTAATATAATTACATATAATAACGTGTTATTATATATTATATTAATGCATCATATATTATTAACATTTATAAAATAATTATAGTAATGACAATATGAATAAAGGGATTAATAAATGACATTAAAAATATATTTCAGGGCGCCTGGGTGGCTCAGTTGGTTTGGCAACTGCCTTCGGCTCAGGTCATGATCCTGGAGTCCTGGGATTGAGTCCCACATCGGGCTCCCTGCTCAGTGGGGAGTCTGCTTCTCCCTCTGACCCTCCCCCCTCTCATGTGCTCTCTCTCTCTCTCTCTTATTCTCGCTTTCTCAAATAAATAAACAAATAAAATCTTAAAAAAAATATATATATATATTTTAGAGGCACCTGCATGGCTCAATTAGTCGAGCATCCAACTCTTGATTCTGGCTCAGATCATGATCTCAGGGTCATGAGATCAAGTCCTGTATCAGGCTCCAGGCTCAGTGTAGAGTCTGCTTGTACCTCTCTCTCCCCACACCACGCCTCCCCTCACTAGCTCTCTCTCTCTCTCAAATAAATAAATAAAGACATTTAGACTGGAGTGTTTTTGTTCTCATTAGTTTCCATGAACTGTTTAAGTTCTTTTTTAATTTCCTGGTTGATCCAATCATTCTTTAGCAGGATGCTCTTTAACTTCCAAGTGTTTGAATTCCTTTCAAATTTTTTCTTGTGATTGAGTTCCTGTTTCAAGGCATTGTGGTCTGATAACATGCAGGGAATAGTCTCAGTCTTGTGATATTGGCTGAGACCTGATTTGTGAGTATGTATGCAGTCTATTTTGGAGAACTAGTGAGTATGGTATGTAGTCTATTTTGCAGAAAAGTTCCATGTGCATTCAAGAAGAATGAGTATTCTGTTGTTTTAGGATGGAATGCTCTGTATATATCTACGAAGTCCATCTGGTTCAATGTGTCCTTCAAAGCTCTTGTTTCTTTGTTGATCTTCTGTTTAGATGATCTGTCCAATGATGAGAGTGGAGTGTTAAAATCTCCTACTATTAATGTATCATTGTCTATCTGATTATTTCGGTTAACATCTGGCTTATGTAGTTGGCTGCCCCCATGTTGGAAGCATAGATATTTACAACTGTTAGATTTTCTTGTTTGATAGACCCTTTAAGAATGATATAGTGTCCCTCTGGATCACTACAGACTTTGGTTTAAAGTTTAATTTGTCTGATATAAGAATTGCTACCCCAATTTCCTTTGAGGTCCATTGGCAAGATAAATGGTTCTCCATCCCTTCACTTTCAGTCTGGAGTTGTTTTTAGGTTCAAAATGGGTCTCTTGTAGGTTGTGCAATCCTTTAACAAATCAGGAAAAAATATCCAATGGAAAAAAAACAATCTTTTCAATAAGTGGTGCTGGGAAAATTGGACAGCCACATGCAGAAAAATGAACGTGGACCATTCCCTTACACCATACACAAAGATAAACTCAAAATGGATGAAATACCTCAATGTGAGATAGGAATCCATCAAAATCCTAGAGGAGAACATAGGCAGGAACCTCTTCATCATCGGCCACAGTAACTTCTTTCAAGATACGTCTCCAAAGACAAGGGAAACAAAAAGAAAAATGAACTTTTGGGACTTCATCAAGGTAAAAAGCTTCTGCACAACAAAGAAAACAGTCAACAAAACTAAGAGGCAACCCACGGAATGGCAGAAAATATTCGCAAATGACATTACAGATAAAGGGCTGATAGCCAAGATCTGTGAAGAACTTCTCAAACTCAACACCTAAAAAACAAATAACCCAGTCAAAAAATGGGCAGAAGCCATGAACAGACATTTCTCCAAAGAAGACATACAAATGGCTAACAGACATATGAAAAAATGTTCATTATCATTAGCCATCAGGGAAATTCAAATCAAAACCACAATGAGATACCACCTTACACCAGTTAGAATGGCAAAAATTAGTAGGAAAGTAAACAACAAGTGTTGATGAGGATGTGGAGAAAGGGGAACCCTCTTACACTGTTGGTGGGAATGCAAGCTGGTACAGTCATTCTGGAAAACAGCATAGAGGTTCCTCAAAATGTTAAAAATAGAGCTACCCTATGACCCAGCAATTGCACTACTGGGTATTTACCCCAAAGATACAGATGTAGTGAAATAAAAGGGTACATGCACCCCAATGTTGATAGCAGCAATGTCCACAATAGCCAAACTGTGGAAGGAGCTGACAAGTCCTTCAACAGATGAACGGATAAAGAAGCTGTGGTACACACATACAATGGAATATTATTCAGCCATCAGAAAGGATGAATACCCACCGTTTACATCAACATGGATGGAACTGGAGGGGATTATGCTAAGTGAGGTAAGTCAAGCAGAGAAAGACAATTATCATATGGTTTCACTCATATATGGAACATAAGCAATAGCACAGAGGACTACAGAGGAAGGGAAGGAAATCTGAAGGGGGAGAAATCAGAGAGGGAGATGAACCATGAGAGACTATGGACCCTGGGAAATGAACTGAGGGTCTCAGAAGGGAGGGGGGTGGGGGAGGTGGTAACAGGGTGATGGGTATTAAGGAGGGCATGTGTTGTGATGTGCACTGGGTGTTATACATAACTAATGAATCATTGAACACTAGATCAAAAACTAATGATGTACTATACAGTGGCTAACTGAATATAATAAAATAATAATAAAAGAACTTTGTGTTACTAAAAATACATAAATAAAGATCTTTAAAAAATAAATAAAAACATATGTCAGAATCTAATCTAAACATTTTAATGGATTACTTATTTTAACTCTGCTAAAAGCTTTATGAAGTGGTCCTATTTTTATTTGCAGTTTCCAAGTTAGGATACTAAAGCAAGGTATATTAAGAGACTTGTCTAAGATCACATGAAATAATGGTTTTTGAATGTGAGTCAAGTCCTCCACCTGGTTCTCACAGAGAACCCTCTGCTCTGAGACCCACTCACATCTAGATATCTGTAGACCACTTAGTAAAAGGATCAGCACAATATACCCAGGAGTGTTTTGTCTTTCCCTTTAAATTCAGAGATGTTCATAAATGAGTTGCTTATTTCTTAGAAGTCCGGAGTTTAAGACACAAAAATTGTCCTCCATTTGGGGAGGTTTATCTTAATGTACCTCACAGTACTCACACCCAGAACTTCTAAGACTGTAGGCTGTTGAATTTTATTAGGATTTATCTCAATTTTATAAGCATATATCCAACATAGCTAAAGGGCATACACTAGGAAAATTCAAGTGAAACTCTGTTTATCACCTGGCTCCCATGAGTGTTCACTTGACCCAGTGGAGACAAATGGTATTCAGAGACCCCAGGAAATAGCATTAACCCAGAGTCCTGTCTAATCATCTAAGAAAATTTGGGTATTCCTACCCCAGTCCATCAACCAATCTTCTTTGAAGACTGATGGGAGGAACATTCACAGGAAGAACTTATGCAACCACAGAGTCATTCCTTTGATATATTTGGATTCCTTCATTATGTAATTTCTGGGTCTGTAGTTCTGAACTTAATCTAGAAAATGGGCAAGAGCCTAACACTGTCAGATATCCATTTGCCAGGCCCAGAGATTTTATTCTTTTTTATTATTATTGAAATATAATTGACATACAATGTTATAGTATTTTAGGTATACAACACATTGATTTAACAATTCTGTATATTACTCAATGCTCACCACTATAAGTGTGGTCACCATACAATTTATTACAATATTATTGACAATATTCTCTATGCTATGCTTTTTATTTCCATGACTTATTTATTTTATAACTGGAAGTTTGTACCTCTTCATCTCTCTTGTCTATTTGGCCCATCCTCCTACCCATCTCCCTTCTGGCAACCATCAGTTTTTTTCTCTGTATTTAAGTGCGTGTTTGGTTTTGTTTGTTTTATTTTGTTTAGATTCCACATACAAGTGAGAGATTTTGTTTTTATTTAAGTAAAGTAGATAACTCAGAATTTTGGATTGACAAAATGGCATTGACTCATCTCTTTCTGCTCCTTCCCACTAAGTACAATCATAAACAATAGAAATTAAACACACACACACACACACACACACACACAAACAACGAAAGGAGAACTCTGAAAGGTGGTAAGAGGAAAGACTTGGGTCAGGAGGCCCAAGTCTGGAGGAACAACTATAACTCCCATCCAACAGGAGAGGGGATCTAGGCCCAGAGTTTCCCAGTCCCCACGTAGTAACAGAAGGTAGCCCAGGTAGGCTTATTCCTTCCCCTAAGATAAATGGACATTTTTTCCAATAACAGTAGGAGAACCAGCAAGGGGGATCAATTGACTAGAAGTCTGGTTAACAATAAGCAGCCAAGATAAGGGCTCTCCTTTTCCAGCAAGCCTGACGCCCCTTCCCCTACCCAGAGAAACTATACAGCCAGAGGCCCAGGGAAGGGGGTTCACACCACCACCAGCGCCTGGCCAGGGAAATACACTTTATCCTTGCAGACCAGAGACTGCCTTTACCAACTTAAAGACACCAAATAACCCAATTTGGGGAAGCTCTTCCTTCCTCCTCAAACAGCAGCATTAGGGACTCGTGGGAACTCCAGGAGCATAAGATACACCAAACAAACCAAAATAACACTACAAAGACTGAAAATTATATTGTCATTGGAACTAACCCCTCCAAATTAGGTAATAACTGGTATGGTAAGCCTAAAAAGGTAAACGCCAATTAAAAAATTTAAATAAGATCCAGAAGTAACAATATCAAAACATGTGCAATAAATAGGAAAATAGGAACTTACATGACACATTCTGCAAGTTATTTTTATCCTTTATTTGAAGACATTTACAATAGATACATGTTGGGAACACTATTGAAATTAGAATTGTCATAGAATTTCAAGATGAAGGGGAATTTGAGAGGCAAAGGCCAAAACAAGCAAAATAAAGGGTGCATAGAAAAAGACCATAGGGGGCACCTGGGTAGCTTAATTGGTTAAGCATCTGCTTTTGGCTCAGATCATGATGCCAGGATCCTGGGATAGAATCCAGCATCAGACTCCCTGCTCAGTGGGGAGTCTGCTTCTCCCTCTCCTGCTTTTGCCTCTCTCCATGCCCTGCCCATGCTCACTCGTGCTCTCTAAATAAATAAATATAAATAAATAAATAAATAAATAAATAAATAAATAAATAAATAAATAAAATCTTAAGAAAAGAAAAAGCCCATAGGGACCACACTAATTTCTATAACTGAATTTCAATTTTGATTCTGAGCTTTCTAATAAGGAAGTAAGTAGAATACGTTCAGTTACAGAAACTTCAGGAAAGTAAAAATTCTCTTGACTCTACATTCTAAAAGAAATTACTCACGTAGAATTTTCCAGATGATTGGTGGACAATGTACTTTGACACTTGAAAAAATAAATGACAGCTTTACCGACACACTAGAATACCATGAAATTCCTCTTTAGACTGTACAAGTCAGTGATTTTTAAATTTTCACTGAGTTGTCCAAAAATTACCATTATATAATTTCACCATATTTTTAGCATTGCACAAAGAAACCTTATCCCTATTAGTAATCTCTTCCCCATTATCCCCTCTACCACTCCCTGGAAACCACTAATCTATTATCTGTCTCTATGGATTTACCTTAACATTTTATAAAAATGGAATCATATAATATGTGGCCTGTGTGCCTGGCTTCTTACAGTTACAATACTATTTCGAGGTCCATCCATGTAGTAGCACGCATCAGTACTCATTCCTTTCTAGGGCTAACTAATATCTTATTCTATGGATAGGCCATTTTTTATCTAACCTATGTTCATGTTCACTGATTCTTTTGCCAGATTAAATATGTTGTTGAAATCTCTCTAGTAAATTTTTCATTTCAGGGACTGTATTTCCCAAATTCAGAATTTCTATTTGGTTGTTTTTCAATAATTTCAATTTCTGTGTTGATATTCTCCATCTGATGCATATGACACTCATACTTTCCTTTAGTTTTTTAGATATGGCTATCCTCAGCTTTTTGAGCATATCTACTTAACTTTGGGTATATCTGATTTAACATCTTTGTCTAATAAATCTAAAGTCATTGGACAACTTTACTTAATTTGGAGATGAAATCCTCCCAGTGTTTGTTGTAATTGCTGTTTGGTTTTGGTTGTTGTTGTTAATGCTATTTGATTGTGCAATGACTTTCTTCAACTAATTATGTAAAAACTGTTTTTTGTTTGTTTTTTTGTTTGTCTTGTGACCACTGAAATCTGCTCAATTTACTTAACAGTTAGCTAATGATTATATACAGATTTCCTTAAATGCCTGTGCTTATAAATCTTCCATTCTTTGCCAAAGGGCTTTGTGCATTCTTTCGATGTTCCAATAGGTGGTTTACATCTTTGACTTAGCCTTTCAGAGGCTCAAGTTCATTCATAGGTAAGAGATTTTGGCCAACTTTCCTTTGGTATGTGCATAGCCTTGTTACCTGCATGTGAGCTTCTACATCCCCAGAAATTTGTTACAGATTTTCAAAAGAATTATATGAACATTCTCATTTTACAGCTCTAACTTACAAGGTTTTAGTCAGTCTCTCATTCGCCCCCAAACTGGAAACAGTGCCTCAGGCAGCTAAAGTTAATTGCCTCTGATTGCTTTCAACAAATGCCCCAGGGAGAAGACAAGCAAGGTGAACTTCAAGTCAGATCAAACAAGGACAAACCCTGCAATTGGGGGTTTAGTGGAAGCTGCCAGATTGGTCAAATAATGACAATTCTCTGGAAAAGAGCTTTGGGGGGAGTATACTAGTGTGCCCCCTATAGCCTTTAGCCTTTGGTTTTCAGAGCTACTGTAGTTGTGAAGCTGTTTCCAAGGCTACTACAGAGCTGGAGAGAGTGGGATGGAGATGGGGCAAATTAAATGACACAATGCTTACTGTTCTTGAGATGAGATTCATCCCTGCTTTTCAATAAACACTCCTCCGACTGTACCAAGACCTGGGTTGATTGATTTTAACATTTTTTTGTCAGTTTTCTTGTTATTTTCTTTTTTTGAAAAAATAGGTTTTGAGAAGTCTTCACTCCACCCTTCCTGAAGTGTTCCTTTCTCTACAATTTTTAACCACAAAAGAAAATGATGAATTTTATATGGCTAAATTTGCTTTACAGTGACCTTTATAGAAGCTGGAGACATTACATTAAAGGCAATTCAGTGAAAGGCAGAATAGACTCCTGTCATCAGGGAGTTTAAAATACAGTTAATATATAAAACCTATATAAGTAAAACACTTACAGCAAAACACAAAACTATTTGCAATCTGTTGGCAAAAAAACAAAACTAAACAAACAAACAAACAAACAAACAAAAACAATAAAAAAAAAAACCTAGGGTTTTGGAGAGAAAAAAGGGCCATGAAGACAAAGGCAAAAGAAATTGTTTAACAAGGAACAAAGATTGCTGTGGCCTGAGACAATCATCTCTAGAAAGAATATGAGAATATGAATGAGAAACATTTATTTTCACTGTTAATTTTTTTTAATATTCTTCATTTTTATAAGAGTTTTAAATTTGCATAGAAATTGTGGAGGTAGAAGAGAATTCTCAGGATGCCTGGGTGGCTCAGTTGTTAAGCATCTGCCTTTAGCTCAGGACATGATCCCAGGGTCCTGGGATCAAACCCCACATCGGGCTCTCTGCTCCATGGGAAGACTTCTCCCTCTCCCACTCCCCTGCTTGTGCTTCCTCTCTCGCTGTGTCTCTCTCTGTCAAATAAATAAATAAAATCTTTAAAAAAAGAAGAGAATTCTTATATACTGCACACTAAGTTTTTTCTATTATTGTACTAGTATGATGCATTTGTTACTACTGATGATCCAATATGGATAAATTATTATTAAAGTTCATACTTTATTTAGATTCCCTCAAGTTTTACCTAATTTTTTTTTCTGTTTCAGGATCCTATCCAAAATGGAATATTAGTTGCCATGTTACATCATAATTATCTGACCTATCTCCTTAGGCTTCACTTGGCTATAATAGTTTCTCTGACTTACCACGTTTTTGATGATCTTGAGAGTGTTGAGGAGTGGTCAGGAAATTTGTAGAACATCCCTCTATTTTGATTTGTCTGATATTTTTTCAATGATTAGATTGCAGATGTATGTTTGGAGGAGGAAGAATAGAGAGGCAAAGTTTCATTTTTATCATATCATACCAAGGGTACAAATTATCAACATGACTTATTGTTGCTGATCACCTGGCTGAAGTAGCATTTGTCAGATTTTTCCAAATAAAGTTATTTTTTCCCATCTTTCTATACTATAGTCTTCGGAAAGAAGTCACTAGATATAGCCCATGCATAAGGAATGGGGAGTTATACTACACTTTCTTGAGAATGAAATATCTACATGGATTTTTGGAATTCTTCTATAGAGGAGATTAGTCTCGTCTTCCCTCTAATTTATTTATTTAACAATTATTTTTTAAAGATTTTATTTATTTATTTGAGAGATAGAAAAAGCACAACACAATGAGGCAGGGCAGAGGGAGAGAGAGAAGCAGGCTCCCCTCTGAGCAGGGAGTCTTACACAAGGCTCCATCCCAGGACTGAGGGACCATGACCTGAGCTGAAGACAGGTCAGATGCTTAACCAGCTGAGCCACCCAGATGCCCCTGTTTAGCAATTATTTTTATCAGTGTGAACTCAAAGATATTTATTTTATACTTTGGGTTATAATCCAATACTATATTTTGTTGCTAAAATTTTTCTAGTTTTGACCAGTGAGAGTTCTTTTTGCTTGTTCTTATGTCACTGATATACCACCACCATTATGGTTTTTTGGGGGGGCTGTGAGTTTTTTGCACTTTTTTACATTCTTCTAATACAGGATGTTCTAGGTTCATCTTGTGCATTTCCTGTCCCAATCCTAGAATCAGGCACTTCTTCAAAGGCCCTGGTTCCTTTTACTGGAGAATGATATTAAAACTCAAGGTCTCTGTGGCAGGTATACTGTTGCTACTAGAGTACCTAAATCCATTCAGGCTACTCTAACAAAATACCACAGACTGGGTGACTTATAAAAAATAGAAATTTATTTCTTATAGTTTTCGAGGCTAGAAGCCCAAGATCAGGGTGCCAGAAGATTTGGTTTGGTGAAGGCCCTCTTCCAGGCTGCAGACTGCTGACTTTATGCTGTGTCTACCCATGGTGGAAGGAGCTGGGAAGGGTCCCCTCCCTCTGAAGGGTCCATTTTATAAGAACACTATTTCCATTCATGAGGGCTCTACCTTCATGACCTACTCACATCCCAAGGACCCCACCTTCCAGTTCTATTACATTAGGCATTAGGATTTCAGTATATGAGTTTGGGAGAGACACAAACATACAGTCCATAGCATTTTTCTAGGGCATCTGAGCTAACATATAAGGAAACATATGTGTATATGCTAAACCATGTATTTGCATGGTTAATATGTAAAATATCTATAAATATCTCTATATGTACCATTTATTAACATAACTTGAGTTTATAATGATGATCCAACTGTAATCATTTACTACATGGAATATTATAGTCTCCTCCCCTTGCTTATCTATAAACTTCCGCTCCTGTAGTGTGAAACCTGGCTCCCAGTTGCTTACTTCTTTAAGTACACATATAAAGCAATATCAGAATTGTCAACTAACACAACTGCACAAAACTACTTCATCACCTAGAGCACTGTGTTTCTATACATTTACTTTTGTCTTTAGCATTACAGAATCCAGTGATATCCAAAGTTAGTTAGGCAAGCACCTTAATTCTCCACCTCTTTCAAGAAAGTTGTTTCATACATATATCATACGGTTTGATTCTTCTGTCACATTCTTCATTCCATTGGGGGATTTCCCCAACATTCTGATTCTAACATTCTAACTTAAAAATTCATACATTATCAAAAATGCAAACATAATGAATTTCATACATGATTAGAATTTCATACGATTCTGCTGTAAAGTTCAATGTGGCTTGACAAATGCATAGCATCATGTAGCAACCATTACAGTATCACACAGAGGAGGTTTACTGCCCTATAAATCCCCTGTGTTTCACCTACTTAACTGTCAACCCTACCACAAAAATTTTGTCAACCACTGATCCTTTTAATGTCTTCATAGTTTTGCCTTTCCAGAATGTCATACAGTTGGAACCATACAGGGTCAAGTTTTTTGGAATGGCTTCTTTCACTTCACAATATGCATTTAAGATTCATCTAAGTCTTTTTGGGGCTTGATAGTTCATTCCTTTATATTATTGAATAGTATTCTATGCTATGAATGTATCAGCTTGATTATTTGCCATTTCAAAGGTATCTTGTTTATTTCCACTTTTGGCAATTATGAATGTAGCTTCCATAAATATTTGCACACAGATTTTTGTATGAACATTACTTTTTCAAGTCCATTGGGTAAAAACATAGGAGAGTGATATGTAAGACTATGTTTCACATGGTAGGACACAAAAAATGTCTTCCAAAACAGCTGTACCATTTTATATTTCCACCATAGAGGAATGAGCTTTCCTGTTAGTCCACATCCTTGCTAACAATTAGTCTTATATGGGGGTGGGGGGTTCAGCCATTCTAATATATGTAATGGTATCTTATTATTGTTTTAATTTGCATTTCCTTTTTTTTTCTGTTACTGAAGGGTGGAGGTCCTAATTTCCCCAGTATATTTATTTTATTTTTTTAATTTTTTATTATGTTAATCACCATACATTACATCATTAGTTTTTGATGTAGTGTTCCATGATTCATTGTTTGTGCATAACACCCAGTGCTCCACGCAGAACATGCCCTCTTTAATACCCATCACCAGGCTAACCCATCCCCCCACCTCACTCCCCTCTAGAACCTTCAGTTTGTTTTTCAGAGTCCATTGTCTCTCCAGGTTCATCTCCCCCTCCGACTTACTCCCTTCATTCTTCCCCTCCTGCTATCTTCTTCTAATTTTTTTTCTTAACATATATTGCATTATTTGTTTCAGAAGTACAGATCTGTGATTCAACAGTCTTGCACAATTCACAGCGCTCACCATAGCACATACCCTCCGCAATGTCTATCACCCAGCCACCCCATCCCTCCCACCCCCCACCACTCCAGCAACCCTCAATTTGTTTCCTGAGGTTAAAAATTCCTCATATCAGTGAGGTTATATGATACATGTCTTTCTCTGACTGACTTATTTCACTCAGAATAACACCCTCCAGTTCCATCCACATCGTTGCAAATGGCAAGATCTCATTCCTTTTGATGGCTGCATAATATTCCATTGTGTATATATACCACTTCTTCTTTATCCATTCATGTGTTGATGGACATCTTGGCTCTTTCCACAGTTTGGCTATTGTGGACATTGCTGCTATAAACATTGGGGTGCACGTACCCCTTCGGATCCCTACATTTGTATCTTTGTGGTAAATACCCAATAGTGCAATTGCTGGATCATATGGTACCTCTATTTTCAACTGTTTAAGGAACCTCTATACTGTTTTCCAGAGTGGTTGCACCAGCTTGCATTCCCACCAACAATTGTAGGAGGATTCCCCTTTCTCCACATCCCCACGATCTGTCATTTCCTGACTTGTTAATTTTAGCCATTCTGACTGGTATGAGGTGGTATGTCATTGAGGTTTTGATTTGGATTTCCCTGATGCCGAGTGATGTTGAGCACTTTTTCAAGTGTCTGTTGGCCATTTCGATGTCTTCTTTCAAAAATGTCTGTTCAAGTCTTCTGCCTGTTTCTTGATTGGATTATTTGTTCTTTGGGTGTTGAGTTTGATAAGTTCTTTATAGATTTTGGATATTAGCCCTTTATCTGATATGTCATTTGCAAATATTTTCTCCCATTCTGTCGGTTGTCTTTTGGTTTTGTGGACTGTTTCTTTTGTTGTGCAAAAGCTTTTTATCTTGTTGAAATCCCAATAGTTCATTTTTGCCCTTGCTTCCCTTGCCTTTGGCGATGTTTCTAGGAAGAAGTTGCTGCGGCTGAGGTCGAAGAAGTTGCTACCTGTGTTCTCCTTTAGGATTTTGATGGACTCCTGTCTCATGTTTAGGTCTTTCAACCATTTGGAGTCTATTTTTGTGTGTGGTGTAAGGATATGGTCCAGTTTCATTCTTCTGCACATGGCTGTCCAATTTTCCCAACACCATTTGTTGAAGAGACTGTCTTTAGTCCATTGGACATTCTTTCCTGCTTTGTCAAAGATGAGTTGACCATAGAGTGGAGGGTCCATCTCTGGGCTCTCTATTCTGTTCCATTGATCTATGTGTCTCTTTTTTGTGCCAGTACCATACTGTCTTGATGATGACAGCTTTGTAATAGAGCTGGAAGTCCGGAATTGTGATGCCGCCAGCTTTGCTTTTCTTTTTCAGTATTCCTCTGGCTATTCAGGGTCTCTTCTCGTTCCATACAAATTTCGGGATTATTGGTTCCATTTCTTTGAAAAAAGTGGATGGTATTTTGATGGGGATTGCACTGAATGTGTAGATTGTTCTAGGTAGCACTGACATCTTCACAATGTTTGTTCTTCCAATCCGTGAGCATGGAACGTTTTTCCATTTCTTTGTGTCTTCTTCAATTTCTTTCATGAGTATTTTAAAGTTTTCTGAGTACAGATCCTTTGCCTCTTTGGTTAAATTTATTCCTAGGTATCCTTTGGTTTTGGGTGCAATTGTAAATGGGATCGACTCCTTAATTTGTCTCTCTTCTGTCTTGTTGTTGGTGTATAGGAATGCCACTGATTTCTGTGCATTGATTTTATATCCTGCCACTTTACTGAATTCCTGTATGAGTTCTAGCAATTTTTGGGTGGAGTCTTTTGGGTTTTCGACATAAAGTATCATATCATCTGCAAAGAGTGAGAGTTTGACTTCCTCTTTGCCGATTTCGATGCCTTTGATTTCTTTTTGTTGTCTGATTGCTGTGGCTAAGACTTCTAATACTATGATGAATAGCAGTGGTGATAGTGGACATCCCTGCCACGTTCCTGACCTTAGGGGGAAAGCTCTCCGCTTTTCCCCATTGAGAATGATATTCGCTGTATGTTTTTCATGATGGCTTTTATGATATTGAGGTATGTACCCTCTATCCCTATACTGTGAAGAGTTTTGATCAAGAAAGGATGCTGTACTTTGTCAAATGCTTTTTCTGCACCTATTGAGAGGATCATATGATTCTTGTTCTTTCTTTTGTTAATGTATTGTATCACGTTCATTGATTTGCAGATGTTGAACCAACCTTGCATCCCAGGGATAAATCCCACTTGGTCATGGTGAATAATCCTTTTAATGTACCATTGGATCCTATTGGCTAGTATTTTGGTGAGGATTTTTGCATGCATGTTCATCAAGGATATTGGTCTGTAATTCTCCTTTTTGATGGGGTCTTTGTCTGGTTTTGGAATCAAGGTAATGGTGGCCTCATAAAATGAGTTTGGAAGTTTTCCTTCCATTTCTATTTTTTGGAACGGTTTCAGGAGAATAGGTATTAATTCTTTAAATGTTTCATAGATTTCCCATGGGAAGCCATCTGGCCCTGGGCTTTTGTTTCTTGGGAGGTTTTTGATGACTGCTTCAATTTCCTTAGTGGTTATAGGTCTGTTCAGGTTTTTTATTTCCTCCTGGTTCAGTTTTGGTAGTTGATACATCTCTAGGAATGCACCCCTTTCTTCCAGGTTATCTAATTTGCTGGCATAGAGTTGCTCATAATATGTTCTTATAATTGTTTGTATTTCTTTGGTGTTGGTTGTGATCTTTCTTCTTTCATTCATGATTTTGTTGATTTGGGTCATTTCTCTTTTCTTTTTGATAAGTCTGGCCAGGGATTTATCAATCTTGTTAATTCTTTCAAAGAACCAGCTCCTAGTTTCATTGATCTGTTCTACTGTTCTTTTGCTTTCTATTTCATTGATTTCTGCTCTGATCTTTATTATTTCTCTTCTCCTGCTGGGTTTATTGGCTGTTTTTTCTCTAGCTCCTTTATGTGTAGGGTTAGGTTGTGTATTTGAGACCTTTCTTGTGTCTTGAGAAAGGCTTGTATTGCTATATACTTTCCTCTTAGGACTGCCTTTGTTGTACCCCAAAGATTTGAACAGTTGTGTTTTCATTTTCATTGGTTTCCATGAATTTTTTTTAATTCTTCTTTAATTTCCTGGTTGACCCATTCATTCTTTAGTAGGATGCTCTTTAGCCTCCATGTATTTGAGTTCTTCCCAACTTTCCTCTTGTGATTAAGTTCTAGTTTCAAAGCATTGTGGTCTGAAAACATGCAGGGAATGATCCCAATCTTTTGGTACTGGTTGAGTCCTGATTTGTGACCTAGGATATGATCAATTCTGGAGAATGTTCCCTGGGCACTAGAGAAGAATGTGTATTCCGTTGCCTTGGGATTGAATGTTCTGAATATGTCTGTGAAGTCCATTTTGTCCAGTGTTTCATTTAAAGTCTTTATTTCCTTTTGATCTTTTGCTTAAATGATCTGTCCATTTCAGTCAGGGGGGTGTTAAAGTCCCCCACTATTATTGTATCATTGTCGATGTGTTTCTTTGCTTTTGTTATTAATTGCCTTATATAATTGGCTGCCTCCATGTTAGGGGCATAGATATTTACAATTGTTAGATCTTCTTGTTGGATAGACCCTTTAAGTAGGATATAGTGTCCTTTTTCATCTCTTATTACAGTCTTTGTTTTAAAATGTAATTTGTCTGATATAAGGATTGCCACCCCAGCTTTCTTTTGGTGTTCATTAGCATGGTAAATGGTTTTCCACCCCTTCACTCTCAATCTGGGGGTGCTGTGGGTGTAAAATGAGTCTCTTGCAGACAGCATATTGATGGGTCTTGTTTTTTAATCCAATCTGATAGTCTGTGTCTTTTGATTGGGGCATTGAGCCCATTTACATTCAGGGTAACTATTGAAAGGTATGAATTTAGTGCCATTGCACTGCCTGTAAGGTGACTGTTACTGTATATTGTCTGTTTTCCTTTCTGGTCTATGCTGCTTTTAGGTTCTCTCTTTGCTTAGAGGACCCCTTTCAAGATTTCTTGGAGGCCTGTTTTGTGTTTGCAAATTCCTTTAGTTTTAGTTTGTCCTAAAAGCTTTTTATCTCTCCTTCTATTTTCAATGAGTGCCTCACTGGATATAGTATTCTTGGCTGCATATTTTTCTCGTTTAGTGCTCTGAAGATATCATGCCAGTCCTTTCTGGTCTGCCAGGTCTCTGTGGATAGGTCTGTTGCCAATCTAATGTTTCTACCATTGTAGGTTACATATCTTTTCTCCCGAGCTGCTTTCAGGATTTTCTTTTTGTGTCTGAGACTCGTAAGTTTTACTATTAGATGTCGGGGTGTTGACCTATTTTTATTGTTTTTGAGAGAGGTTCTTTGTGCCTCCAGGATTTTGATGCCTGTTTCCTTCCCCACATTAGGGAAGTTCTCTGCTATAATTTGCTTCAATATACCTTCTGCCCGTCTCTCTCTTTCTTCTTCTTCTGGGATCCCAATTATTCTAATGTTGTTTCGTCTTTTCATATCGCTTATCTCTCGAATTCTGCCCTTGTGATCCAGTAGTTGTTTATCTCTCTTTTTCTTAGCCTCTTTATTTTCCATCATTTGGTCCTCTACATTGGGGATTCTCTCTTATGCCTCATTTATCCTAGCAGTTAGTGTCCCCATTTTTTATTGCACCTCATTAATAGTCTTTTTGATTTTGACTTGGTTAGATTTTAGTTCTTTTATTTCTCCAGAAAGCGTTTCTCTAATAACTTCCATGCCTTTTTCAAGCCCAGCTAGTAACTTTAAAGTCATGATTCTGAACTCTAGGTCCGACATCGTACTAATGTCCGTATTGAGTAGGTCCCTGGCCGACCGTACTACCTCTTGTTCTTTTTGCTGAGGTGATTTTTTTCATCTTGTCATTTTGTCCAGAGGAGAATAGATGAATGAGAGAACAAAATGCTAACAGGTTAACAACGTCCCCAGCAAATATACTCTATACAAATCAGAAAAGGCCTGAAACCAGGGGAAAAGAAAGGGAAAGAAAGAAAAAAGAAGGAGAAAAAGATAAAGAAAAAGAAAAAGAGAAAAACAAACAAAACAGAACAAAAGAAAAAAAACAGAATATGATCAAATATGATCAGGCTAGTGCATAGATCAGTGCCACACACTAGATTTTGGACATATTTTGGTCTGTTAAAAGAAAACGCCTAAAATTTTAAAGGAAGAAAGACTTATATATGTACAAAATAAGGGTTGATACAATGAAGGGATGGAAGATGACTGTAAAGATGAAAATTATAAATGATTTTATAAAAGGAATTGATAAGAAGTTGTTTGAAAAAAGAAAGAGGAAGATTTAAAAAAAAAAGAAAGAAAAAAAAAGGGAGAAAATGTGATCAGCCAGGAGACTAGTACAAAGCCATACACTAGTGATATAGGGTATATTTTGATCTGTTGGAAGAAACTGTATCTCAAAATTTTAAAGAGAGAACAACATATATATATGCCAAAAATAAGGGTAACTACTATGAAGGGATAAAATATGACTCTAAAAATGAAAAATAAAAGATGTTTTTTTAAGAAAAGGATTGATAAGATGTTGGTTGAAAAAGGGAAAAAGGAAATTCAAAAAAACCCACAAAGAACTGTTAAAAAATTAACTTTGAAAAACCAATGAATCATGGTAAAAAAGCCATGAATTCTATGTGCATAATTCCCCTAGCGCTGGAGTTCTCCCGTTCTCCTTGATTGATAAACTTGGTCTTGGCTTGCTGGCTGTTCGTGGTGATCTTCTGGGGTAGGGGCCTGTTGCCGTGGTTTCCGAATGTCTTTGCTGGAGGCAGAATTGCCCCACCCTGTCGGTCAGGGCTAAGCAAGCTGCTCAGGTTTGCTCTCAGGAGTTTTGTTCCCTGCAAGTTCTCGGTACAGCTTTGGAGGACCAGGGTGAAAATGGTGGCCTCCCACTTTCTGCCCAGAGGAGCTGAGAACTAGGGCCCTGCTCCTCAGTATGCCCCCAGAGAAAAACAGTCAATCATTCCCGTCTCCCCAGTCTCCGACCGCCCTCTGTGCTCACCTGGCCTGTGACCGAGTGTTTCTATCTCTGGCACCCGACCCCATGTGGAGTCTCCAAACCCAGCAGTTCCCTGTGGTGTGCTCCCACGCCGCTCTTCCCAAGGGAGGAAGGGGAGTCTCCCCAGCTCTGCCGCTTGTTGGGTCCCTGCTTGAGGAGCAGTGGCCCGACTGGGCCGTGGATCACAGTTTATGGCAACCCCGAGCTGAGAGCCCGCGCCTCGGCTCCGTCTCTGCAGCCGGCTTCCCCACTCTGACACCTGGGAGCTCTGCTGCACTCAGGCACCCCCAGTCTTTCTGTGACCCTGAGGGTCCTGAGACCACACTGTCCTGCGAGACTTCCACACACCCCCCCCCCCCCCCCCCCCCGCTTAGCCACTGGAGCGATGTCCCTCCGCAGAGCTGACTTCTAAAAGTTCCGATTTTGTGCTCCACGGCTCTATCACTTGCCAGAAGCGGCCGACGGAGGCCCCCACCCCCGCCGTCTATCCTCCTGGATATCGCCTTGGATTCACTTCTCCGCACGTCCTACCTTCCAGAAAGTGGTCGCTTTTCTGTTCAGAGAGTTGTTGCTACTCTCTTCTTCAATCTCCTGTTGAGTTCGTAGGTGTTCAGAATGGTTTGATCCCTATTCAGCTGAATTCCTGAGACCAGAGGAAATCCAGGTCTTCTACTCCTCCGCCGTCTTGCCTAATTTGCATTTCCTTAAAGACAAATTATGTAGAGTATCTTTTCATACGCTTATCTGCCCTGTGTATGACTTTTTTTTTCAGATTTGTGTGTTCATTTCTTTTACCCATTTTCAAACTGGGTTATTCTGTTTCTTATTGTTAAGTTTTAACTTATTTGTACATTTTGGATATGTCTTTTATCAGATATTTCCCCCAAATATTTCCCCCAGTTTATCATTTGTTGTTTCATTTATATCAGTATCTTTCACAAAGCATTTTTTATTATAATAAAGTATAATTCACCAAATTATTTTTTCAATTAATTTGGTCCTGGGTCATGCTTTTGATGTTGTATTTAAAAACACAATTTCATTCTATTCTGGTTTTTTCTTTTCTTTCTTTCTTTTTTTTTTTTTTGTAAAAACAATTAACTAGTCCCAGGAAGGATCCTTCAGTTATATAAAAGTTTGTTTCATGAAATGTCATGGCCTCACTCATAATTTTGTCTTGTTCTTCCAATTGATATAAACAATATTCAGAGCTCTCATATTTGGAAGGCTGGAAGGGCCCAGACTTTGAAATAGTGTCTTGTTTTCACCGTTTTTTTTTTGTTTTGTTTTTTTAAACTAAAGCTATATAAAGCTTATGGATTAAACAGAATAAATTTCTAAATTAAAAAATAAAAATAAAAACTCATTACTGGGGGGTGCCTGGGTGGCTCAGTTGGTTAAGCGTCTGCCTTCAGTAAGGGTCATGATGCTGGGTTTCTGCGATTGAACCCAGCATGGGGCTTCCTGCTCAGCAGAGAGTCTGCTTTTCTTTCTGCCACTTACCCAACCCATGTGCCTCACCCTCCAATGGTCTCGCTCTCCATCTATCTCACATGCATTTGTGCATGCACTCTCCCTCTCTCAAATAAATAAAATCTTAAAAAAATAAATAAATAATAAAAATAAAAACTCATCACTGAATCCATGTCTTGTAGATTTTCTCTTATGTCTTCTAGAATCTTTAGTTTTGTATTTTACATTTACTTCTGTAATACATTTGAACTAATTTTGTGTAAGACAAGATTTTTTTTTAATATAGTTGTCCAATTTAAGACATTTTTGGAAAGACTGTTCCTACTCCACTGAATTGCCTTAATACCTTCGTCAAAGATTAATTGACTATATTTTGGGGGGTCTACTTCTTTGTTCTCTATTCTGTTTCATTAATCTTTTGTGTCTATTATTTAGCCAATAACATTATGATGCTGCCTTCATTACTGTAAGTCTTGAAATATTGTGTGTCTTCAAATGTTTTTCTTCCTCATTATTATGTTGGCTATTCTAGATACTTTGACTTTCCATATGCATTTTAGAATCATATTGTTGATATCTGAAAAGGAGTTTGCTGAAATTTTTATTGGGATTACACTGAATCTATAAGTCAAAGTGGGAAAATTGACAGTTTAATAATATTAAAACTTCTAATCTATGAAGATGAGCTATTTGTTTATTTAGATCTTTTATTTATTTAATGAGTATTTTACAGTTTTCCATTTAGCTACCCTATATATATTTTGTTAGATTTAGACCTCCGTGTGATGGCTAATTTTATGTGTCATCTTGACTGGGCTAAGGGGTGCCTAGATAGCTGGTAAAACATCACTTTTAGATATGTCAGTGAGGCTGTTTCTGGAAAGGGCTACTATTTGATTCAGTAGACCATGTAAAGAAGATCCACTCTCATCAATGTGGGTGAACATTATCCAATCCATTTAGGGCACAAACAAAACAAGAAGGTGAAAGAAGGATGACCTCTTCTTCTTGTTCCTTGAGCTGACATTCATCCTCTGCCTGTGGTTCTCAGGCCTTTGGACTATGAGACTTACATCAATGTCCCCTTGGTTGTCAGACCTTAGGACACAGATTTAATTACACCAACTGATTTCGGATTCTGCAGCTTGTAGCTTGTAGACTGTGGGATGTCTCAGCCTCCATAACCATGTGAGCCAACTTCTATAATAAATCTATTCACCAGTGAAATAATTTAGGCCCAAAATATTTGGAAGTTTTCTTTTTTTTTTTAGATTTATTTATTTATTTGAGAGAGAGAGAGTGCATTCATGGGTGGGGAGGGGTAGAGGGAGCGGGGGAAAGAGAGAGAGAATCTCAAGCAGACTCACTGCTGAGCATGGAGTCTGATGAGGGGTTCAATCTCACCAGCCTGAGATCACGACCTGAGCTTATCAAAAGTTGGATGCTTAACTAACTGCACCACACAAGCACCCCTTTTGGAAGGTTTTTTATCATTAATTCAATTTTTTTAAAATTATGTATAGAACTATTCAGGTTATCTATTTCTCCTTAGGCAAGTTTATTAGTTTGTGTCTTTTAAGGAACTGGTACATTTTATTTAAGGCATCAAATTTATGTGTCTAGCGTTTGTAGTATTCCTTTAGAATAATTCTGATGTGTGTAGAATCAGTAATCAGTAGTGATGGCCCCACTTTCATGTTTGATAGTGGTAATTTGTTTCCTTTCTTTCCCTCTCCCTCTCTCTCATGCCTGACTAGAGGTTTATCATTTTTATTGATGTTTGTGAAGAACCAGCTTTTGGGTTTGTGGAATTTCTCTCTTGTTATCCTGTTTTAAATTTTATTGATTTATACTCTAATTTATATTATTCCCTTTCCTGGGCTTTTTTAGGTTTAAATTGCTGCTGTTTCTCAGTTCTTATTTGTGTCCCTCATTCTTATTTTCTAATATATGCAGATATTCATTTAATGCTATAAATTCCTTATAAGCACTGCTTTAGTGACATCTCACAAATTTTAGTAAGTTGTATTTTCATTTTCACTTAATCCAAAATATTTTTGAGACTTCTTTGTCCCATGGTCTATTGAAAAGCTTCCAAGTGTGTGCTGATATTACCCCTCTGTTCTTCTTACACATTGTCTACTTTTTCCATTAGAGTCCTTAACATTTTTATCATAGTTACTTTATATTCCCTTTCTGGTAATCCAACGCTGTGTGATATTAGGGTCTGATTCTAATGATTACTTTATCTCTTCCATCTCTGTTTTTTTTCCTTGCCTTTGATATGTTTTGCAATTTTTGGTTAATAGCCAGATATTTGTATTAGGCATTAGGAACTGAAGTAAGTAAGCCTTAAGTGCAAGAATTTTTTAATCTGACTAGGTGTTGGGTTATGTTTAATATTTGTTGTACTTATAAGCATCAGAAGTTTCAAATTCTTTTTAAATTCCTATTTGTTTCTCCTCTTGGGTTTATGGTTTTTTCATTTACTCTTCCTCATAGAAAATCTAACAATTGTAAATATCTATGCCCCCAACATGGGAGCATCCAACCACATAAGCCAACTGTTAACCAAAATAAAGAATCATATTGATAATAATACATTAATAGTAGGAGACCTCAACACTCCACTCTTAGCAATGGACAGATCATCTAAGCAGAAGATCAACAAAGAAACAAGAGCTTTGAATGATACTGCTCCTCATAGAGTCTGTGTCTTTCCATTCTTTTGCTCTAACCAGTTTTATTTTTTTAAAGATTTTATTTATTTATTTGAGAGAGAGAATGAATGAGAGAACACGAGCAAAGGAGAGGGGCAGAGGGAGAGGAGGGGCAGAGGGAAAGAGAGAGCAGTGCTCCATTCCAGGACCCAGGGATCATGACCTGAGCTGAAGGCAGACACTTAACTGACTGAGGCACCCGGGTGCCCCTGCTTTAACCAGTTTTAAACTTGAGTCTTGGTTTGATGACAGGATTTGGGGGAAAAGGAATATTCCATAATCTTCTGATAAAGTATTGGCTGTATCTCATGTCTGTGGCTGTTCCAAGGGGTTCCATCCCTCCTCCAGTTGTTTGCTTTTACCCTTAGCTTCATCCTCTGTTCCCTGGCTGTAGAATTCTCAATATATTTCCTTGAAGCCCTCTCCACTATTGATTATGTTTTGTTTTTGTTTTTTGTTTTTTGTTTTTTTCTTCTTAGGAGAAACAGGAAGGCTTACAGAGGGGCTGAGTTTAACAGGAATTCCTCTCCCCAAACTTGGATAAGGTTTTAGAATGGAGCTCTGGTCAAGTCCTTCCACCGGAGAGTAGGCATTTTGGGGAAGGCTCTGGTTGTGTTTCCTAACGGTTACTCTTCTCTCCTTGCCAGGGTCGTGAAGGGATCGTTTTGTAATTCTCACCATGTTTTCATGGTGGGGTTTCCCCACTAAGACACTCAGTATCCAGCAATTTGTTGAAATTGCCACTTCAGTGTTCCCACTGGTATATGGCTCCAAAAACCTGTACTCCAGGAAGCATATATCAGTTGCTATGGTTGGTAAACTTGTCTCTCCAGATTTGAGAGGGGTGATTTGTCCTGTGCGATGCAATTGTGATGCTAACTGCACTGAGATAGGTCAAACCACACAGGTGAAGGGCACCGTTCTCACTTCAGACCCAGCTGTAAGCCCAAGGTTCCCAGGCCATACATACTTTTGACCAGCTGGTATAAAATCAGGGGTTCCCGCTTCTCAGGTTGGATAATTTGCTAGAATGACTCACAGACACTCAGGAAAGTGCTATACTTATGATTACAAATGTATAATCCTAGCTATAAATCAGGATCAACCAAAAGAAAAAATCCATAGGGTGAGGTCTGGGAGGGTTCCAAATGCAAAACTTCCAGTTTCTCAGGACATGATATTCCTGGCATATTTATGTGTATTGCCAATGAAGAAAGCTTGCCTGAGCTTCCATGTTATGAATTTTTATTGGGGTTTGATTGCATGACTGATTTGACCACATTATTGAGCTCAACTTCGAGTTCTCTTAGCTGGACTTTCCTGAAGGTCAGTCTGATTGTGCTTGCTTCAAAGCCTGAGCCTTCCAATCACACAGTTGATCTTTCAAGACTGACTGCTGTCACAGGTAAGCTAATGGCATTGTGTAGTGGCCTTGCTAAAAGCACTGGTCACTTTGAAATGTCATTTTTTTCTGTCTCTATATCCATCTCTTGCAATTCTGTAGCTTTTTTTTTTTTTTTTTTTTTTTACACCCTGTGCCCAACCCAGTATGTATTAGCTAGGTATTTTCTAGAGTAAAGTGCTATTAAATTCTGAGTTTTATTTGGAACTACCTTTTAGTGGAAGTTGTACCAGTCTGGCTTTGCTTTGATTGCTATTAAAAGAAATATGACTATGCTGAAATGGAGTTTCTGAGGGGCAAGGCCTTTGTCATACACTGATCTTGTAAAGTGTTGACATCTGCTATTTTGAATCCTAGTTATTGCAGATGTGAATCATAAAGACCTGTGAGATATATCTCTTCTGGGGTGAACTGTCATTCTTTGAGAAAGGTCTTGTCAGCTGTGGAATAACCATGAGGGATAATATATTTACTCTCTTTCCTGAAGCCAAATGGAGAAGTCATATCAGCCCTGTGGCCTATTATTATGTAAATCTTTGTAGAGATTGTAAGGAAAACCTGGAAGAGCAACAAGCAAGATAAATATCCAAATTAGTGGTTGTGACATCAAGTAGGAATATGACCTTTCTTGAAATAGAAAATATAAATAAAACTTATCTAAAGCATTCAACCCTTCTAGATTGGAAATCGCATCAGGAATTCATTAATAAACATAAATATGTCTTTTGCCTTTTGAGGGGTTTGGTAGGCAATTTTGCCCCTACAGAATTCTATATATCTTGTCAATTGCTTCACCCTTCCTGGTATTAAACCCCAAGATGCATTGGAATTATGATAAAATAGTGTCACTTAGCATAGCATTGCATAGCATATAATAGAATAAAAAGAATACCTTTACATCAGAACGTCAAACTATGCATATTTATGTAAATGAATTAGGATATGTAAATAATGATATGGACAAACCAGAACAAGCTAACTTATTTCTTGTATCTTGGAAAAAAACAAAATCAACTTTGGCAACACTTAACAATTGGTAAGTTCTGATGAGAAAACAGTTGTTTTGAGTTGCTACCTGTGCATTTCATGACATGACATGAGCATGACAACCTGCTCATACCTAGACTCTGCATATTTAGATAAGGACCCGAGTTTAGCCTTCCTGCCACAAGTTCCCATTTTGCTTTTCCCGGGAGAATAGGCATTTTTTTTTTTTTAATGTATTCAACAGAATTTATTTTTGCACTTAATTAAAAAATACTGAACTGGAGGTAGCTATAACAGACATGCAATGTTCCAGCCGAACTTAAGGAAAGAGTGAGAGGTCACAGACCTAGATCTGGGGTGATGTGGCAGATTGAATTTTCCAAATATGGCCACAACATTCTTCCCTTCCACTCATCTTCCTTACAAAGTGACTTTCGCACTCCCCTTGTCAAGTGATAGAAGTCCCATCTCATCCCTGGGCACCTTTTAAAATAACCACTTAGAATAAATATAAAAAATAATAAATGAATAAATAAATAAATAAATAAATCAGAGTGGAGTCCCACAAAAAGTTAGTGACCTCTACCCCAACCACCTTATATATCATAGGTGCTTGCTACCCTGCTTTATATCTTCTGCTTGCTTGTGACTTGGGATAGAGGACTGCTTTTCCCCCAGCTCATTGTGCCCCTGGTCCCCATTTCTGTTATTTGTGAGTAATAAGTCTTTGATTTCATTTCTTTTGTATAAACATATTGAAACTGTGTCTTCAATCAAAATGACTTCAGGGTTTTCACTTCCCCAAAGTGGCAGCTTGGATGCTAAGGGGGCTACTTTCTAACCCCGTGTGGATGGCTTGTGCCCCCTCATTCAGCAGATCATAATTTGCATATTCTTATTTAATATACCAGCTACAGCCCCCCACACACACACATACAAAATGGGATGGGATTATGGGCACAATGTGTACCACCCACAAAAAAACCTTTAGCTGTGATTGGCTCACTACCTCTCCCAGACCACTTAGTCTCTCTGGGAAAGAACCACTGCTTGCTGGTGGTTTGCAGTGCTCTGCACTGTTGTTTATTGCTGCTGTTGGCATCCCTGCCAATCTCCACCATAAATTGTCAGTGCTGGTGCTCTGAAAGGTCTTCTCTTGGGAGACCAACGAGCAGGCCCCAGTCTGGGTGCATTTTCCATTAACCTCTAAATAAGACCCCCTGGGTGTCAGGTATGGAAGTAATCAGTTATAATCATATGCAAAAGTCCTGGCTTTGAGACAAGATGAGCTAACCCAAATGGTAGGGCTCTGTCTCTTTTCCCCCAAGCAGGGTCCTAGGGTATGTGCTATCAGGGCCTGAGCCAAGGAGAGTCCCCTTAGATTAGTGCTGGAAGGGGAAGCTAGCTGCTGGGTCTACTATGTTGGTGGCCAAGACCAGAATTTTGAGCTTGGAAAGCCAGCCCTGACCAAAGACAGAAGCAGCTCTACCAGGGACATCATGGCACCCTGGGCGGGGAAACACCATTGAAGTAAGTGCCTTTTATGTTGTTGCATTCCTTGCTACTGTCACAAATCATACCCTGACCCCTTTGAGGTTGATTGGGACTCCTAGAATGGGAGGCATATGAGTCAGGGAGGAAGCAACCTCCCTCACAGGCATTTCCTGTCACCATCCATTGTACCAAAATATCTAATGACCAGCATCAATGAGAAACAGAGAAATTAATTATACCATTGTGGAAATGCAAATTTTTTTAGAAAAAAATTGTCTAAAGGGAGGGGGAGAAGGAAATTTCTCCTAATTATAAGGTTATGCTGGTACAAATCATAGAAGTGTCAGATACAGTACAGCAGGAATTAGACTACATTGATGCTGTAAGTAGACATGACAAAGAGAATTTTTCTGAAGCCCAAAATCTTGTTTGTCAGTAAAGGCAAAAGACCCCTGTGTCCCTTTAGCCAGTAACCCAATAGAGGGGCCCTAGAGAATATAGGGGTTTCTAGGACCCTTTTTGTTTCCTCTAAAGAGTGATATCTTGACCTAGCTCCCTCCCTTACAAGATGACTAATCAATGGGCCTTTTTGTATTAGAAACTCCAGAGATTGTGGTTCCCTAATGACTTAATCTTAGGACAGCCTGAGCATAAGTTAGAAACCTTTGCTCAGGCACTTTGGGCTCTTCAAGAGACTGTCCACGCTCTCTCATGGGTGGATGCCTTCACCTATTGAAATGCTCCAGCCCCAGTAGCAGGATCTGGATTCCTGTACCTTGACCTCTAAGAGTGACAATGACCAAAGCCCTTAACTTAGGGACCCAACAGTTCTGGGAGCTTGTTCTTCCTCCATGGGACAACCGCCTAAATACTTCTTTGATTATCCATTGGAACATACATAAAGTACTTTTCACAGCTCTCATCGACACTGGAGTCCAAATTACACTGCTTCCTAGTAACCCCTCCAAACACAAGCAGAGGGCACATTTTAAGTAACAAGGTATAACAAGCAGGATAGTAGGTGTTCAACTTCCATTGGATGTGACTACTAGAACAATGTTTATTAAAAATCTTTTATGGGTTATGGCACTTTTGGTCCTACCTTTTCTTGTTATAAGTATGATTGACTTGACACACCACCACACCATTTGGAACAAACCCAAAATCCTGGTGGAAGCTGTATATTGGAAGACCGTATGACTGCCACTCCCAGTTAAGACTGCAAATATTCCTTGATATCATTTGGAACAGGGGACTGAGGAAATACGGCCCGTAATTCAAGATTTATTAAAGGAAGGAGCCATTAAACATACCCTTTCCCCTTTCAATTCCCCCATTTGGCCAGCTCTCTGCTAATGAGTGTTACTTTACAGTTGACTACCAAAATTTAAATATTTAGATGCCCCCTATTAAGCCTCCCTTCCCAACATTATCCAGTTAATTGAGGACATCCAAAGGGCTATAAGGAACTGTTCTGCCATGATCTATCTAACTAATATGTTCTATTCAGTATTGATTGTGAGGAGTCCCAGCTGCAGTCCACTTTCACTTTTGATGGCACACAATACACCTTTATCCAGCCTCACAGAGGCTATCTTAACAGCCTGCTCTTGCCCACAATCTTTGCAGGCATGACCTGGATGCCCTTACAATGTCCCCTGGCACCATCTGGCACTATATGAGTGACATTCTAATCCAGGCTCCCTTGAAGGATATGGTGCCTGAGACTGTAACTTGGCTAGTGAACCATCTGCAACACAGGTTGCACTGTTAATCACAATAAATTCAAAGGCCAACCACAATTGTTAAATTTCTGAGCATTAGCTGGTCCTTTGAAGGCTGGAAACTTCTGCTTGCAGTTAAATATAAATTATCAACTATCCAGCTTCCCACAATGTGAGGGCAAGCCCAGCACATCTTAAGTCTCTTCTCTTCACAGTTTGGAGGCAACACATACCACACTTACCCATCATTCTTAGACACACTGATGCAGTCACATTTTATTGGGAAAATGCTGAACAATAAGCAGGCAGAAAGGTGAATTTGTCAAGCTTTCTCCTGGTTTCCTCTGGCTCCTTCTTCCTGGTTGAGCACTGGCCACCATGGACTATGCATCCTGGAGCCAATGGACAAAACACACTCCTCCTGGCTGCCCAAAAGGTTTTTTGCCTTTTTTTTTCTTCCACAGCTGACTGAAACACTCCATTAAAATACCAAATTCTGGCTGCTAATTGGGCTTTGTTAGAAACAGAGGCCCTCATAGTATCAGAGCCTATTCTCCTATGTACCCACATTACTATTATATCATGTGTAAGAGACATCCCCCAACAACCATTTGTCACAGCCACAAATGCCTCTTTGCTAAATTGGAAATGATACCTTCAAGAATGGGCTAAACCTGAAAGGGTAGGTCTTTCCAAATAACAAGACGATATGACCTCTCCACAACTCAGCCACCTGCCTATGAACCTTGAGAAATCAGTGGCATCGCCTCCATTTCTTAAGCCTCTGGTGACCTGGGGTAGCCCCTAGGAAGAGTGACCAGGTGAGAAAGGGAGTCTGTGTACTTCACAGGGGGACAACCAGCACGGTACTCAATAGAACCTGTTGGAGAGTGACAGTGTACCACCTTGCCAGTGATGCCACACTTATCGAAGAAAGTAGGTTGCATGGGCTCAGCTTACTGAGTCTGTGGTAGTACCAATGGTATGCAGAGCACTGTTTCCCACAACAAGATTCTGTACATATTTTCACTGACTCATGGGCAGTTGCTAAAAAGCTGGCAGCTTTGTCCGGCCAATGGCAGAGGGATGATTTTCACATTTAAGGCCATCCCATTTGAGGTGTCCCAATTTGGAGGAATATCCTCCAGGCACCACTAAAGTTCCCTAGGTTTCAGCACATGCAGATGCTACCACACCAGAGGATATTTTTAACCACAAAGCAGATGTCTTTTCTAGAATCCAGATCACCACCCCTTCAGGGCTCTTAATCACCCACTCTAGACCAGTAGGTCTAGATCAGTTGGCCCCACCAGCTACCATGAAACCATGGTCTCTCCATTATTCCCCTCAATCAGCCCCCAAATCCATCATTCTGGAATTTCTTTGTCACCACATCTATGCTCCTGATTCCCTGGGCAAATGGTCCCATATGTCTTTGGATCATGGGAGAACTGCTGCCACACTGGCCTGAGCCCGCCACAGGGGCTTTCCAGTTATAGCAGTGCTTTCAAAACACATTGCTTTGAATTGCAATTTATACCCTCAAACCAAACACTGGAGACCTCATGCTTCTCTCAGAGAAGAGACTGCCCTTTTAGCTGCTGGCAGGTTGATTTCATAGGGATGCTTCCTACATTTTTGGGCACTACCTGTTCCACCATTACATATATGCATACTTTTACTGACCTAGTGCTTGCTACACCCACCAGAAACACCTCTGTGGAGCAGGTAATTTCTTTCTTTTCTGACTAGATCTGATCAAGGATCTCCTTTCACATCCATATACCATAGTATTGAGATCCCCTACAGGGTATCCGATGGAACTTTCATCTTCCATCCTGGCCACGGGCCTCTGGCATTATTGAATGCCATAACAGTATTTTAAAATTCTTGCTCATTAAGTTACAGGACAATAAATGGATTCCTAAAAGGACTTCCTTGGTTCCAGGGGCACCAAACACTTTAAACTCTAGGCCATATAGCCACCACTCTCCTCACACCAAATGGGCTGGCCTGGCCATGCTGTTTATGATTTTTATTATGGGGGAATCTGACTGCTTCATCTTATAGGACAATATTATTTACATTTTTCTCAACATTTTGAGCTGCCTTACAGATTTAAAATGTCAGTCATCTCACCTTGCAGTATTTACTGGTGACCAATTGGGGACAGGTAGTTAGCTATGATTCCCTGGTCATCGATAATCCTGGCACACTGGAAGAACAGAGACCCATTATGCTGCTGCTGGGACACATTTACCTGACTTGATATGCAAATTCCAGCTGAATTCCAGTGTAGAGTAGTAGACAGCTTATTTCTTTTAACATACCTCCCACAGGAAGTGGAAATAATTCCAGGCACTTGGCCATTACATTGCCCTAATTTCAACTCTAATTGGTTAGCAGACTTGTGCAGTTCAGACATATCCCTTATAATATGGGGCCAATCATTAGATTGTCAGGAGTATATAACTAAATTTTCTTCAAACCAAAGCTACACGTGTGCCTCCAACCTTTATTATTTATGGATGCAGACCTCTTACACCTCACAGGAGAGTACCAACTAATCATTTTCATGGTGCACTTCCAGGGGCCCCCAAAACTTCCTGAGAATTTCTGATACAAGTAAATGCCCCCAATGGTGCAAGCAAACTTTAACCAGGGCATCCATGTGATTCTGGTAGGTGCCTTGGCCCCTCAGTTCTCCTTGGTAACTCCGTGGGACAGCCAACTCCCTCTGGGATGGATTCCTCCACCTGTAAAAATGCTGGAGATAACAGTGCCCCAGCCCATGATGGTTCAGGACATGACAGTCCAAGATATTAAACACTCTGACAGCATGGGACATCAGGATTTGAAAGATGAGAATGTTCCAGCCCACAGCACTTAGGGATACAACTTCAGCTTGAATACTGCCTCCATATACTTCCACCATAGCAGAAATGAAACCCAGGAAGACCTGGCAGCTGATGGTAATAAGGACTCCCTGGGACTTTGTTGCTGAAACAAACACTTTTTTTTCTAAGTCCCTTGCTGATGACTCCCTTGAGTGGCATTTTACAGAGTTAACATATGATTCCCCGAGGATCCCCTTGCTTACTACAGTGCTTGCTGTTTGAGTGTGAGGCAGTACTGTCATTGCCAAGCTGCTCTCTTTGAGCTTTGGAAAGCCAAGGTATGTGTCTAAGCTTATAATCCCTATGGTTATGGAGACCCCTTTAAGCTCTTTGCTTAGTTGCTTGCCCTCACCACACCCATTAGATTGGTCTATATTATGCATCCTACTGTGGATTAGTAAATTTAATTTCTGGTGGAAGGACCCCTACCTGGCTATAGATGCTGCCACTACCAAGCAACACCAGATGTTGGGGTTCTGGACCCCAGATGTAGGGTCTTTCAGGACCTACATGACCTCAAGAGAACCTTTCCCTGCAGTCACCACCCAGGGCTCCACAATCCTCCTATCCCCCTCCAGTAGTCTTAATATTTTTATACAATGGGCAGAAACCAGAGATCACTTTTTGGGCTGCTGTGGTTATTGGGCATGTTATAGGCTCAACAAAGGATTTCTCCCTAGTTAGTGGCCTACTGGCTGACTTATTGACTCTGACCCCATTTGCCTAACAGAAGGCACCTCTGCAGCTTGCCACCACTCTCTATGCTCCTATACAGGACACTGCAAAATAGTATGTGGCACTTGGAAAGAGTCCCCATGTGCCCTTCATAATCCTCTGTATCTTCCCAGGCCAACACCACATGGATGAATACGAACTATATCTCATCCCAAGGAGCACACTCCCCACTGCTTTGGACCTCTTGGCCAGCCATATTAGGGAATCACAGCTTACTTCATCTTCCTGATCAAACACTTGGTTTTCACTTGTGGGTCCAGTGTCCTTGGGGTCATCACACATACCTAGTTCTCCATATTTGCACCTCTCCTTCTCTCAACCTCCAATGAGTTTGCATCCCTGCCAGCTCCCAGGGAGTCATGTATGTCATACCAATGTAATTTAGCTTTCCTGGGACTATTCTGAATAATCATTGAACAAGAACTGCAATCTGTCTCTCTGCCTTCTCATGTCAAAAGTGTATAGTTACTCAGCCCCATTATGTTGGGGATGCTACTGTCCCTCACAGGGACTGGATTAGGAGCCATTGTTATGGGCACATAACAACAAATTTTTAAGGCAAACACCAACCTGTCAGCCACCCTGGCTGAACACATTGGACTGTTACACCAAAGCCTAGCCTTAATATAACAGCTTTATGATTCTTTAGCACAGATGGTTTTGAATAACTGTTTAGCTTAGACTACTTATTGGCCAAGGAAGGATGTGTAATGCACTAGAAAGGGCACCACCTACTGCACGTATATTAATAATTCTGGACAAATTCAGACAAATTTACAAAAGATGGCCCAACAGATGCAAGTATTCCATAATCTCACCTAAGTTTTAATCAAAAACTTACCTTAATTGCATCTGACAACTTTGATTTATTATCTTGGCTGGACCCCAGTAAATTGGGGGGGGTGGTTAGGAACAGGATTTCAAACTATCATGATTTTTGTTTTTCTCAGATGGTTCATGTTCTAGGCAGCCAAAACTCTGCCAGTGGCTTTTAATGTCTCCACTATCTAGACCATATCCATGATTTACCCTAAAGACAAATAAGTAGGCACTGTGGGGTTAATTGTGGTGAGAAAACAGCTAGCTATTCTGAGTTGCTTTATTTATGACAATAATGGTCACATCCAAAGTATAGAGATTTAAATAAAGATCTGACCTCAATTTAGGATTCTGCCCCTAAGTTCTTGCTTTCTTTTCCTGGGGCACCTTTTAAAATAACCACTTAGAGCTGAGCTCATGAAAAGTTAGTGACTTTTGCCCTAACCACATTAGAAGTAACCAGTACTTGCTACCTTGCTCTCCATCTCCTGCTGGCTTGTGACCTGGGATGGAGGGCTGATTGTGTCCTTCTCCCGGCTCATTGCATTCCCTTGTTTCTATCATTAGTAAATGATAAATCTTGTGACTTTACTTCCTTTGTGTGAATGCCTTGAAACTGTCGATCAAAATGACCTATGGATTTTCACTTCCCCAAAGTGGCAGCTAGGATGCTGAGGGGGCTATCGGCTGACCCTGTGTGGGTGATTTGTTCTTCTTCGTACAGAAGGCCATAATCTGTGTATTCTTAATTTATCAGCTACAGGCCCTCCTAACATATGAGTGAAGTGTATAAATTTTCCTAAGCAATTATATTTATTTTCATTCTCTTAATGTTGTGGAGCTTATACTGATACTTCTTATTTGCCACTTCCTACTTGGCCTTGAGCAAATTATCTGATTTTTCTTTGTTTTGGCTTGCTTCTCTGTAATTTGGAAATACAGTGGTCCTTGAACAATATGGTTAGGGGTGCTAACACCCCCACACAGTGGAAAAATCCATGATTAACTTTTGAGTCCTCCAAATTTAACTACTATCAGCCTGCTGTTGACCAGAAGCCTTACTGATAACATAAACAGGTAACACATATTCTGTATGTTATTTGTATTATGTATTGCATTTTTACAATAAAGCAAGAAAAAAAGAAAAATTTTATTAAGAAAATCATGAGAAAGAGAAAACACATTTATTGTACTGTACTGTACTTTTACCAAAAAGAAAAAAATCTGCATATAAATGAACCCATGCAGTTTAAACCCATATCTTTCTTTTTTTAAACATTTTTATTTATTTGACACAGAGAGAGGGAGATAGTGAGAGAGAGCACAAGCGGGGAGGCGGCAGGCAGGCAGAGGGAGAGGGAGAAGCAGGCTCTCTGCTGAGCAAGGAGCCTGATGCAGGACTTGATCCCAGGACCCTGGGATCATGACCTGAGCCGAAGGCAGCCGCTTAACTGACTGAGCCACCCAGGCGTCCCTAAACCTGTATCTTTCAAGGGTTAATTGTATATCATCTATTCAAAGGATTATTGGGAGGGTTAAAAATGAAAAGCAGTTAGCCTAGTTCTTGGCACAAATAATCATGTAATGAGTGGTAGATTTAAAGAATGCTTTTAAAAAGGGTAATTTGTTTCATGTGTCAGAACACTCATCATGCTTTATTAAATTGGAGCCCTTAAAGTACAGTTGAAGAGTTATAAATTAGATATCAAAATAATTTTTGACATATAAGTTTCTAGCTGTTGTCAACTTAATTCTGCCTAAAACTCTGTTGTTAGTGTATGTGGTATGGGATATGTGTGTGTACATGCATGTGCATATATGTTTTATTGTTAAGAAACGTCTGATGAGGTGTAAAGCAGCAAGGCCTCCAAAATACTAAATTTATCAACCAGGATTTTTTTAAGTTTTTATTTTAATTCCAGTTAGTTAACATACAGTGTTATGTTAGTTTCAGGTGTCCAATATAGTGATTTAACACTTTCGTGCATCACACTTTGCTCATCACAAGTGCACTCCTTAATAGCCACTCATCTCCCCTCTGGTAATCATCAGTTTGTTCTCTATAGTTAAGAGTATGTTTCTTGGTCTGCCTCTCCCTCCCTCTCCATTTATTTATTTATTTATTTATTTATTTATTTATTTATTTATTTATTTTACTTTGCTCATTTGTTTTGTTTCTTAAATTCCACATATGAGTGAAATCATATGGTATCTGTCTTTCTCTGGCTGACTTATTTCACTTAGCATAATACTCTCCAGCTCCATCCACATTATTGCAAATGTCAAGATTTCATTCTTCTTAATGGCCTAGTAATATTCCATTGTGTGTGTGTGTGTGTGTGTGTGTGTGTGTATGTGTGTGTATATATATATATATATATATATATATATACACATACCGCATCTTCTTTATCTAGTCATCTGTTGATGGACACTTAGGTTGTTTCCATAATTTGGCTATTGTAGATAAAGCTGCTATAAACATGGGGGTGCATGTATCCCTTTGAATTAGTATTTTTGTATCCTTTGGTTAAATACCTAGTTGTGCAATTGCTGGATCATAGGGTAGTTCTATTTTTAACTTTTTGAGGAAACCCCATACTGTTCTCCAGAGTGGCTGTACCAGTTTGCATTCCCACCAAGAGTGTAAGAGGGTTCGCCTTTCTCTGAATCCTCACCAACACCTGTTGTTTGCTTGTGTTGTTGATTTTAGACATTCTGACAGGTGTGAGTTGATTCAACTACCTGGGAAAGTTGAGAGTAGAGTCAGTTGAGGTACAAATGGTTCCAGAAATAGAAAAATAAAACAATACTGACTCATTAACTCACTCTTTGCTCTTTGCCCTCTCTCTTAGTTCTGCCTCTCTCTGTATATTATCCTTATTTTTCTTTTTTCCTAGAACTTATGAAGCAGTTGAGGACAACAGTGGGATCAGTCTAGTCATAGAGACTGAAATCTGTTGTTAAGATTCTGAGATATGCTTTCATTTTTTTAGCTGATGACCTCATTCAGAGCTGCTATGGATTACCAGACAAGTTGTGTACCGCAGAACACCAGGAGGTGCTAGTCACATACACCTCCTCTGTAGTTGTGCATTGCACAACTAGCACAACCACAGACACATCTACACACAAATACCTCCTACTCCCATGGAGACACAGCAGTAGTAAAACTCAACCTTTCTTATCTTCTAGTAACCTCCAGTACCTCCATTCTATCTATATCTGACTTGTATTCTTTCTAATCTTCACTAGATGGAGCAATTCTTTCACTCTTATAGGAAGATTTACTCTCCATGTGTCCCAGATTTCATCTGCTGATGCGTAGCCAAGGTCTCCACTTTCCTTTATCCACGTATTTTCTGTATTTTCCATTAAAAAGCAAACATTAACCCCCCAAATCACAAAACCTTTACCATCTTTCTCCAGCTATTATCCTGTTTTTCTATACCCTATTCATTCATCCATCCATCCATCCATCCATTCATTCATTCATTCATTTCCCAGAAAGTGTGGTTGTCATTTTTTTTTTTTTTTACCTTACATTCATTCTCTGATCACTGTGATCTGGCTTCTACACCACCATACCTCTGAATCTGCTCTGATTGAGGTCACCAATGACCTCCACATAGCCAGATGTAAAGGTCCTATCTGTATTTATCTTACTTGATAGCAAGATTTGATACACTCCACCACTCTTTAAGTGTTGAAACACTGTTCTCTGTTGGTTTCCATCAATCAGCCCTTTTCTAGTTTTCCCCCATCACACAGGATATTCTTTCTCAGTTTCCTGTGCTTACATTACCTCCATTTCTACTGGACAATAAATGTGGGAATTCTTCCACATTCTTCCAAGTGCTGTGCCCTTTCATAGTTTTTTTCTTCCTAGATTAACATGAAGTTTTCAACTATTTTTAAAGGTGGATTTATTTATTGACTTATTTATTTTAGAGAGGGAGGAAGGGGGGCAGAGGGAGAGGGAAAGAGAGAATCTTAAGCAGGCTCCATACCAAGCATGGAGCCTGGGCATGGGGCTTGATCTCACAATACTGAGGTCATGACCTGAGCTGAAATCAAGAGTCATAAATTTAACCATCTGAGCCATCCAGGTACCCCTTGTTTTATATTTCTGGCCTTTCTTCTAAGCTTCAGTCTAGCACAACTAATGTCACCTTAATAGTTTTAGAGAGTTATCAAACTTAATATGTACAAGAATTGATCTCTAGATTTATCCTTTTTTCATGGATCTTCCTTTCTTAGTAAATGGTAAGATCATCCACCAGAAATATAACCAGTTATTGATTCCACTTCAGTTTTACACTACCAATTCAATCACAACATAATCATCAATTCTGTCACCACCTCAACCCAGACCAGCAGCAATACTGTATAGAAATAGGTTACTACAAGTCTTCCAAATGTACTCTTTCCATAGATATCTAAATTCTATTCTTTAACCATGATAATCTTCCTAAAACATAAATTGGATATTACTTATATTATCCTTGAAATCCTCCAATAGTTTGTTAATTTTTTTAGAAAAAGTCATAGTTTATTATTGTTTCTGAGAAGGTTTTAAATTATCTTCTTTGTACTTATATCTTTGACTATGTTTCATACAACTCACTCTTAATTATTGTGTTTGCTGTGAGGTGTGCTGATTTAAAAAATGCTAATAAAGAGTTTGAATAATTTATTTTGTGAGAAAGTGAAGAATATATTTCTGAATTAACACATTTTATATAATATGTGATTTTTATATATACTTTTCTGTGAAAAATTAATAAGTTTAAAACTACATTTAGACATTCAGTTATTTCATATAGAAGAAAAAGTCCCTTCTCCTTAATTATTGGTTTTCAAAGTTACATTATGGATGTTCATGCATTTTCAACTCTATATGATTTTTAAATCACTTATCAACTTGATTGTGCTTGCAATTAAAGTTGTAGGTAAACTTCTGGATAGCTGACTTTTGACCATTAAATCTTTCCATATAGGAATATGGCTTTTGTCTCCAATGACAGCTTTTTAACATTTCTTTCAGATTCTCTCTTCTTTTTTAATTCTGTTTCAAGTTTTTATTTAAACTCTAGTTAGTTAAAATAGAGTGCAATATTAGTTTTAGGTGTAGAATTTAGTGATTGCATACAACATCCTGTGCTCATCACATTAAGTGCCCTCCTTAATACCCATCACCCATTTAACCCATCCTCCCACCCACTTCCTTCCCTGTAACCCTCAGTTTGTTTTCTATAGTTAAGAGTTTGTTTTCTGGTTTGCATCTCTCTCTCTCTTTTCTTTTATTCCCCTATAGTCGTCTGTTTTATTTTTAAATTCCACATATGAGTGAAATCATATGGTATTTGTCTTTCTCTGACTGACTTATTTTGCTTAGAATAATACTCTGTAGTTCCATCTACATCTTTGCAAATGGCAAGATTTCTTTTTTATGGCTGAGCAAATGTGTGTGTGTGTGTGTGTATTTGCTGCGGTATTAGTAAATTGTATGATCATCCACCTAGTGAGATATATATATATATCATCTCTTCTTTATCCATTCATCAGTTGATGGACATTGGACATTTGGGCTCTATCATTTGGCTCTTGTTGATAATGCTGCTGTAAACACTGGGATGCATGTATGCCTTCAAATTTTTGTATCCAGTATTTTTGTATCTTTTAGGCAGATACCTAGTTACCTAGTAGTACAATTTCTATATCATAGGGTAGGTCTATTTTTAACTTTCTGAGGAAACTCCATACTGTTTTCCAGAGTGGCTGCACCAGTTTTCCTTCCCACCAACAGTGTAAGATGTTCTCCAATCTCCACATCCTGGACAACATCTGATGTTTCCTGTGTCATTAATTTTAACCATCTGACTGCTGTGAGGTAATATCTCATTATAGTTATGATTTGTATTTCCCTGATGATGTGTGATGTTGAGATCCCCTTCTTGTTTCCTCTTTGGACGATTTTTAGTACTGTCTTTTTGTTTTGAAATTATGTGGAGATGACTCTCAAAGTTGATCTTTTTCTTTTTTACTTCTAATTTGGCGGGACCTGTCCTGAAGACTCCTGTCTTTCTTTACCAATGAAACACATTTATCCATTTTTTTAGGCAATTCATTCCTCTACATTCACTTTGTTGTCTCTGGGAAACTCCTTACACCCAAGCATTAGACTTCCTTTTTTTTTGATCTTTAATCCTTTATTCTCCACCATGTTTTCAGTGTCTGAAGTATATTTTAAGGTTATGCATCTGGATGTGCTGTGGAGAACAGATTATTTTATGATCTGGGTTTATGTTTCATGTGGGTGTATGACAAAACTGCATTACTTCAAATGGTCAAGCTGTGTGTTTTGTGATAGCAACACCAATTTTTTCACCTGGAAAAGGTGTGTAACCAAGGGGCAAAAGGAGCAGTCTATACTGGGTGTTTTCTGTCTGCTTCTCCAGAGATATATACTTCACTCTTCTGAATTTGGATCTCTCCTAAGGGAGACTGACCACATGAGTGGTCTCCTTTGCTTTCTGTATTCCTGTGGATCCCAAGCGAGAGAGGAACCTGAGACTGCAAAATTGATTCCTCTGACTTTTCCCTGCGTGAACATCCCAAGTACATCACAACCTCTGCACTTGCTGCTACTTCTTCTTTGTCCAACCAGGTATCCTCAAGGCATAGCCCTCATTTCCTGCAAGTCTTGACTTAGACATCACCTTCTCAGGGAAGCCCACTTTGACCACCATTTCACACCCACCCCCCACTATTTTATTACATCTTTTCTTTTTTTTTCCTTCCTTCTTTCTTTCCTTTCTTCCTTCCTCCCTTTCTTTTTCATAGAACTCATCATCTTCATACATCCTATGTTTTAGGTTTATTTGTTCTTCTCTGACTCCTTACTACCCCTGTGGCTAGCTAAAATATTGAAACTGGTGACCAAAGAGTTAACAGTACTAATAAGTACATCTACAGACTAATAAGTGCAGCTGCAACTTTTTACCCAGACTGTTTTCACTTGCCTTTAAGTATCCCTGACGTTCCTCCTTTGGGAGACAAATTCAAGGTTTGCTTTCTCCCTCTCCTTGTTTGGCTGCCTCTTGAATAAACCCTTTCCCTATTGTATACTCGCTGTCTGATCATGTACTGGCTTTGCTCTGCCTCAGAGCAAAGTTGAATTTGAATTTGGTTAAACTTGAATTTGGTTACACCATTTGGTGAGGCATCCAAGAGCTCTCTGCCTGTGGTTCATCACACCCCCAGCTGGTAAGGGGCATCTAGTGATGAGTCCAAGCAGCTGAGTAGGCTCTTTGTCCTAGACACTGTCCCTGTGGCCCCACCCCAAATTGACACCTCTGACCTTCATCACTTAATTTAACTCTTGTGGCAAGGAAACAGTTTTTGGTTTTGGTTTGGACAGACTTCGTGTGTGATGGCTCATGAGCTTATTTATTCCTCCTGTTTAGTTTGTCTCTGTTAGCCTTCCTTTTCTTGCTTGATTGGGAAAAAATGTGACTAGGAAGACATTTGGTTCAGTCAGTGAAGCCCCAATTTTGGGGGAGGAACAAATATTGACAGCGGTACTTTGGGCTTCATTTGGTTTGTTTGTCACTGCAGCTTTTGGTATCTTTGAATAAAGCCAGCAACATTCTATTAGAAAATGGGATGGGGCGCCTGGGTGGCTCAGTCGTTAAGCGTCTGCCTTCAGCTCAGGTCATGATCCCAGGGTGCTGGGATCGAGCCCCGCATCGGGCTCCCTGCTCGGCAGGAAGTCTGCTTCTCCCTCTCCCACTCCCCCTGCTTGTGTTCCTGCTCTCACTGTCTCTGTCTCTGTCAAATGAATAAATAAAATCTAAAAAGAAAGAAAGAAAGAAAGAAAATGGGAAATAACCATTTGATTCCCACATGCAGTCCTTTGGGCTGCATTCTCCAAAATTGGGCAATGTTTAATTTAAAAAAATCACCTTTTTTGTAACACTGGTTGGCCACAATATCCAATAGATTCTGGAGAAAAATGACTAATTAATGGATCCATAAATTATAATACCATCTTGCAATTATATTTGTTTTGTAAAAGGGAGATATTTGGAAATTGCACCTTTAATGTCCTCTCCACAAATATTAGGTAAAACAAAGGCCATAAGAATTTGTTTACATCTTATTTGTGTATATGTGTCCGTGTATATTGTAATTGTAAGATACTTTTACTATCTCCAGATGGTATTGCTAAAATTAATGTGTAAAAGAGCTCTATTTAGTTGGTTTAAAGGCAGGTGCTTATAAGAATTGGGAACTCTAAAACTCGGAAAAATGGAAACTAACTCAATTTTTTTTAGGTTCATATGATCTAAGAAAATACTTGATATTAAAGCTAATTCAAGGTTGTTGGTTTAATTAAAATGGACATGTCTTTGTCAGCATTGGATGTAGAACTTTGTTTTTCTGCCTGTGTTTACAGAGAGTCAGGTAGGTTCATGCTATCTCCATTGCAAAATTTGTGAGAAAAGGAGAAAAATCACATGGTATTTGTCTTTCTACCATCCGTTTGTTTGTGTTTATGAGTCTGCTTATATTTTGCTTATTCATTTGTTCTGGATTTTTAGGAAAAAACAAACTTAGACTACTGAAAACAACTCTGTATACAAAGAAAATAAGACTGAAGGTTTAAAGAGGGAAATCTTAGGACAAAACCTGAATGTGAAAAGGAAAGTTGTAGAAGGTTTATGAGAAGGGAATCTGTGGAAAGGGGTTTTGTGCATGGTTGGGACTAAGATTATGGAGATCAGTCTGTAAAAAAAAAAAAAAAGTTTATTAAGAAGTGATCAACCCCTGGGGAAGAAAAGAGAGGGTGTAAGAAAGAAAAATTAGGCAGGAGTTGAGCAGTGATACAATATCAACAGAAGCCTTAGCTGGTTCTCTGAGGAATTTCAAAAGTTGCATTTACCTTCAGAACCATGCTAAATTGGACAAAAAGTTCTGGACTTTTATTCCTTTATATTGAACAGTCGTTGGATGGGGTCACCTGGGGAGGGGTCATGACCTTGGCAGGGCAGCTTCCTTCACTAATGGCAATCCCTAATGGTGTTGAGAATTGATAACTGTTGGCTGCATTCCCTGTAGCTGAGAGTCCTTTGTTCCTAATGGAGATTCTGAAAAAATTCATCTTGTTGGAATGAATGAATTTTAATATCAGAAGTATATAGTATAAGATTGGAGTTTGGGTTTTTTTCCCCTTCTGTTAAAATGACAGTTTTCTTAGATTTTTGGCCTAAATTATAAATATAATCAACCTAGAAAAAAACAGAATTTCTATGTTTTGTCTTTATTAAGTCTTTGATTACTTAAGAAAGTTGGAATCATCTCAATATTAAAAGAGCTAAGTTTTGCTAACAACAATGTATCCCTCAGTGTTAGCCTTTGTAATCCTTATTGCCACTTTGGCTAAATAGATAATTAAGTATTAAGTTTCGTAATGATCTGTAATCCTATTCAGACATGTGCTTTAAAACCTGGTATTTCTGACAAACTTCCCAAAATTCAACTTCTAAATGAAATCTTTTTCACTAGTTAGGCTTATTTATTTAGTATGTCAAATTACTTGGGAAGTATTGTCAAATAAGTGATGATAAACCTCCTTAGGTTATATTGTATGGGTAAATGCTACAACTGTTCCAGAAATTATATAAAATTCCTAACGTTTTGATATGTCTTGCTATACAAATATCGGTCTCTCATACCTTTAAGACCATGACACTAAACTGAAAAAAAATTTCCAGAACTAATGGGAAAACTGCATTCAAACAGACCAAGGATTTATAACTGGGCTGAATGAATTGAGGAAGATGATGACATGTTTCTAGGACTCTTGTTTGAAACATTGCTGCTTCTCTAACATTTGCTTTTCCAGATTTAAGGAAACTTTTTCTCTTAAGCTATCTATGACTTACAGAAATGTGGTAAACAAATAAGAAACATTTATCTTTTTCTCTTGACTTGATCCCTCCAGAATTCAGAAACTCTCAATGAGTATTCTTATAGTTTCATGGCAATTTATTCATTTGCATAAGTTCAATAGAATTTGTTCTCCTTATGACAGGACACAATTGGAAATACTGGTTGTAGTACCAAGACTTTGACTGGAATATCTCAGGGCTTCTCAGATATGATGAGACAGCTTTAAGGAAGTGAGGTTGACTTTTGGGACCAATGAAACCCCTTGAAAATATCAACCTATACCTCAATTACAGAGTTCCCAGCTACTTTACAACATGAGTAAAGAAAGTCACTTCCTGGCAGGTGCAGGAACCTCACGATATTTTAGAAACTTCAAGAGGAGAAGAATTCACCCAAATCTGTATGCATTGCAGGCAAAGTCTGAAAGCAAGTATTTGGCTTTGCTTCTTAGTCTTGAGAGACTATAAAAAGCTCAATCTGAAATTCCCTATAAAAAACTCCAGCAAAACACCAACAGCAACAACAACAACAACAAACTTTTATGTTCAATCACTATTCTAGCTGCCTTTACATAAATAATTAGGCCAAGTTTGTTAAAACTTGACTTATTTTATAAACAAATTAATTTGGCTATCTTTGGTGGAAATGAGAATGTTTTTAGAGAGAAATTATGTTTCAGTAACACACCTTTATTGGTGTTAGATTCTAATTTCAATTAACTGTTTTTTTGAGTATTTGTTGTTTGCCTGTAAAATTGGGCTGGATCCTGAAATCTTCTGGTTTCCTCAAATCTGACTCGGACTCTCCAAACTAAGGTTTCCTATTTTCTCCCATTCTCTTTACTTGAAAAAAATGCCCTTTTTCCTAAGCCTTCCATACTGACACTACACAACTTGAGGTAAACTTCAGAGAAAATTGCACAATGGCCCATGTTTAGAAACACAGATAATTGAACAAGCTTTTTCTAGCCATCCCAGTTTGATGGATCTGCCATTGGAAAATCCAGATCTTGAGATGTTCACAGATGGAAGAAGTTTTAGGGATCAATGACAATGAAGAGTTGGATGCAATGGTGACACATTAGCTATTATCCACTGCCATGAATGCCAGAAATTGGACTGTTTGCCCAAGGGAGAACCAAAGTACAAAAATCTTGGTAATGCAGAATGTTGGGTTTTAACTTGGAACTAAATAGTATTTCTAAATGAGTGCAGGAAAATTCCATTTTTCTAACCCAAATCTTTACTTCATTTCAGTAGGAAGTAACTAGAATGGTCATCATTCCAATTACCTCAAGAATGAGGAATGATCAAAAAACAATGGTGATTGAAACCACTAAACAAAGGGCTAATAGGGTTACTAAGTGCAGCTGCAGACTAATAAATATAATTAAAACTTTTTATCCAGATCTTTCTTATTTGCCTTTTAGTATCCCTGACCCTCCTCCTTTGGGAGGTGGATTTGAGGCTTGCTTCCAGGTCTCCTTTGGCTGCCTCTTGAATAAACCCTTTCCTTGCTGCATACTTGATGTCTCAGTGACTGATAGTTTTTTCTGTGCATCTGGCAGGCAGACTTGGCTTAGGTTACAACAGTTGTGTAAATGCAGAAATCTTGGCCTTTTTGGCTTTGTGTTGGAGATGGAGACCATGAAGTCTAACCATCCCTAGCAAAATAGCAGGCTCTCCATAACTATTTACAGAGGGAATAAATAAAGGAGTTTAGACAATTAGTTCTAGGTAGAACCTCAAATAAATGAAATAACATTTAGAACATAAAAAATAATAAAGAAGAAAGGAGAAGGAGAAATCATTTACTTACACTGCCTTACTTAATTATAGCCACTTAAATAGTGGCTATAATTTTTTCACTTGTAACATATTGAAAAACAAATTCAGGGTAATTTATGAGCAAGTCATCTTCCAGTGGTCTATCAACGGTGTCTGTGTTATGAATTAATGTCTGTATTTCTACCTCCTTTCCACTTGCAGCACTAGGAAGGCATCGTTGTGGGGAAGGGAGGGTCTGACCACAAAATTTGCTGGCATGTTACTTTTCTCAGTTCATGATAAAAGCCTGTTATGCTCAAAATCAAAAAGATCAAGTTGACAAATGATTTTTTCCATTTGTCCTACTTGTTTTTGGTTTTATTTTGTTTTGCTTTGCTTACTTTTGTTGTGTTTGCTTTTGGTGTCAAATCCATAAAATAATTGCCAAGACTGATGTCAAGGAGCTTACTGCCTATGTTTTCTTCTACATGTTTTATGGTTTTTCGTTCAAGTCTGTTCCCTGAAAGGGAGGTATATGCAAAATGACTTTCAAAGGCTGAAGGAAACATAAAGTTGAAGAAAAAGGCTAACAAGTACGCTTGATAAGAAATGATTTTTTAAGAGGACTTACTGACAGAGCATGTCTCGACAGCTGCAAGATGAATAGATCTTTACAACCACCTCTCTTAGGACTTTTAGAGCCCTAGACGATGGGAATACATGCTGGGGGACCACCCTAGGGAAGAATGCTTATGAATAGGTGTGTTTCATAGTCATATCTCCAGGGCAGACAAAGGATGTTATGTCATGAGAGTGTACTTAAGGGTGTGGTTTAACAAAAGGAAAGAATGTGTGTGGGTGTATGGGTGATTCTGTGCCCAAGAAGGCTTGAAGTCACAGAATAGTCATCATGGAAGATTTGTTTAAAATGGTATTATTCTGGTTCACATTTGACCCCTCAAATCTGTTTCTTATAATCTCATACACCTGCCTCTTCTGAGATATGCTCTGAGCTGTCCGAGAGGGAATCTTTCTGGTAAATGTCCAATTTGAAGGTATAAACCACAGCAGCAGTGCAGGCAGCAACAGGAAAAGAGACCTATGCTGATGAACTAACAAAGAATGAGTAATAACTTCTGCCACAATGTCCCTCAGGTTCTAAATCTATTTGATAATCACAAGATTAAAGTGAGTGTGGGACCATCTATTGCCTGTATCTGTTCAGTCACGTCTTGTAATTCAGTAGTGATATTTCCTGAATTATCAGATATATACATGTAACATTCAATTTGAATTATACTACAAGTGCCCCCTAGTGCTGCAGTGAGTACATCCAAGACCATTCTATTGTGTACCATGGCCTTTCACATCAATGCCATCTCTATATTTATGAGGCTATGATAACTATTGTTGAAGGCCCTCTGGGTATAAATAGTTAATGCTTCTATAGGCGTATCTTCTACACCTAAAGATAGTAAAAATATTTTTTGAAGTGAAAATAACCTCAAGACTGTATTGTTTTCATAATATAACAAAATATGAAACTGAGAACTGGATCACTTGACCCTTTCTTTTCTTATCTCCTCCCAGTTCAAAATGCTTGCATCTCTCTCTCTTTTTTAAATTTTTCATTTAAATTCAATTTAGTTAATATATACTGTATTATTAGTTTCAGGGGTAGAATTTAGTGATTCATCAGTTGCATAACACCCGGTACTCATTACATCAAGTGTCCTCCTTAATGCCCATCCCCCAGTTTATCCACCTCCTACCCACCTCCCCTCCATCAACTCTCAGTTTGTTTCCTATAGCTGAGAGTCTCTTATGCTGTGCTTCCCTCTCCTTTTTCATCTTATTTTTTTTTCTTTCCCTTCCCCTATGTTCATCTGTTTGGTTTCTTAAATTGCACATATGAGTGAAATCATATTGTATTTGTCTTTCTCTGACTGACTTATTTTGCTTAGCACAATACCCTCTAGTTCCATCCAGGCCATTGCAAATGGCAAGCTTTCATGTTTTTTGATGGCAAGTAATATTCTAGTGTGTGTGTGTGTGTGTGTGTGTGTGTGTGTGTGTGTGTGTGTGTGTGTGTAGCATTTCTTCTTTACCCATTCGTCTGTTGATGGAATCTGGGCTCTTTCCATAGTTCGACTCTTGCAGACATTGCTGCTATAAACATTGGAATGCATGTGCCCCTTCGAATCACTATGTTCTTATCCTTTGGATAAATACCTAGTAGTGCAATTGCTGGGTCATAGGGTAGTTCTATTTTTAACATTTTGAGGAACCTCCATACTGTTTTCCAGGGTGGCTGTACCAGTTGGCATTCCCACCAACAGTGTAAGAGTGTTCCCCTTTCTCCCCATCCTCACAAACATCAGTTGTTTCCCGAGTTGTTAATTTTAGCCATTCTGACTGGTGTGAGGTGGTATCTCATTGTAGTTTTGATTTGTATTTCCCTGATGCCAAGTGATGTTGAGCATTTTTTTCATGTGTCTGTTGGCCATTTGTATGACTTCTTTGGAGAAATGTCTGTTAATGTCTTCTGCTCATTTCTTCACTGGATTATTTGTTTTTGGAGTGTTGTGTTTGATAAGTTCTTTATAGATTTTGGATACTAGCACTTTATCGGATATGGCATTTGCAAATATATTCTCCCATTCCATAGGCTTCCTTATAGTTTTGTTAATTTTTTCCTTTGCTGTGCAAAAGCTTTTTACCTTGATGAAGTCCCAATAGTTCATTTTTGCTTTTGTGTCCCTTGTCTTTGGAGATGTGTCTTGCAAGAAGTTGCTGCTGCTGAGGTCAAAGAAGTTGCTGCCTGTTTTCTCCTCTAGGATTTTGATGGATTCTTGTCTCACATTTAGGTCTTTCAACCATTTTGAGTTTATTTTTGTGTATGGTGTAAGAAAATGACCCAATTTCATTCTTCTGATGTGGCTGCCCAATTTTCCCAACACCGTTTGTTGAAGATACTTTTTTCCACTGGATAATCTTTCCTGCTTTCTCAAAGATTAGTTGAACATAGAGTTGAGGGTCCATTTCTGGGTTCTCTATTCTGTTCTATTGATCCATCTTTCTGTTTTTATGCCAGTACCTTACTGTCTGGATGATGACAGCTTTGTAATAGAGCCGGAAGTCCAGAATTGTGATGCCGCCAGCTTTGTTTTTGTTTTTGTTTTTTTTCCCAACATTCCTTTGGCTATTCAGGGTCTTTTCTGGTTCCATAAAAATTTTAGGATTATTTGTTCCAGCTCTATGAAAAACGCTGATGGTATTTTGATAAGGATTGCTTTGAATGTGTAGATTGTTTTGGGTAGCATAAAAATTTAAAAATATTTGTCCTTCCAATCTGTGAGCATGAAATACTTATCCATTTCCTTGTGTCCCTCAATTTCTTTCATAAGTGTTCTATAGTTTTCAGAGTATAGATGCTTTACCTTTTTGGTTAGGTTTATTCCAAATATCTTATGGTTTTTGGTACAATTTTAAATGGGATTGATTCTTTGATTTCTTTTTCTTCTGCTTCAATGTTAGTGTATAGACATGCAACTGATTTCTATGTTTATACATTCTGTGACTTTACTGTATTTTTGTATCAGGTCTAGCAATTTTTGTGGAGTCTTTTGGGTTTTCTACATAAAGTATCATGTCATCTGCAAAGAGTGAAAGTTTGACTTCTTCTTTGCCTATTTGGATGCATTTTGTTTCTTTTTGTTGTCTGACTGCTGAGGGTGGGACTTCCAACTCTATGTTGAATAGCAGTGGTGACAGCGGACATCCCCGTTATGTTCCTGACCTTAGGTCTAAAGCTCTCAGTTTTTCCCCATGAGGATGATATTAGCTGTGGGTCTTTCATATATAGCTTTTATGATATTGAGTTTTGTTCCCTCTATCCCTACATAGCAGAGAATTTTTGACAACAAAGGATGCTATATTTTGTCAAATTTTTTTCTGCATCTATTCAGAGGATCATAGGGTTCTTGTCCTTTCTTTCATTAATGTATTGTATCACTTTGATTGATTTGCAGATATTGAACCACCCCGGCAGCCCAATAATAAATCCCACTTGGTCATGGTGAATAGTCCTTTTAATGTACTGTTGGATCCTATTGGCTAGTATTTTGGTGAGATTTTTTTTGCATCCATGTTTATCAGGGATGTTGGTCTCTAATTCTCCTTTTTCAGTTTTTGCCTAGTTTGGGGATCAAGGTAATGTTGGCTTCATAGAATGAGTTTGGAAGTTTTCCTTCCATTTCTATTTTTTGGAACAGTTTCAGAAGAATGGTATTAATTCCTCTTTAAATGTTTGGTGGAATTCCCCTGGGAAGCCATCCGGCCCTGGATTCTTGTTTGTTGGGAGATTTTTAATTACTGATTCAGTTTATTTGCTGGTTATGGGTCTATTCAGGTTTTCTATTTCTTCCTGTTTCAGTTTTGGTAGCTTACATGTTTCTAGAAATTATCCATTTCTTCCAGATTGCCTGGTTTGTTGGCATATAATCACTCATAATATTATCTTATAATTGTATTTCTTCGGTGTTGGTAAAATGCTTGCATCTCTTAATAGTCAGAATTCTCTTAGAGCTGCAGTTGTATGAAGCACATTCAAGCCTCAGCACAATCTTCCTTGTAGTTTTATACCCTTTTTCCAGAAAATCGCCTTGGTCTGCCCACCAAAGATGGTAAAAATATTGCTACTAGGTGGTTGTACTAATGAAAGACAGCTCAGATTTATCATGCCTTTAAATGAGATAAGTATGTGGGACTATCACAGTGCTGGCTATTTTTTCTTATGCCCAATGAAAACCTAGGGTATACCTTCCCAGCCACCCTGAGGACAGCCAAGGCCAAAGATTGTTATCACAGAGCTAGTTAGTACCATTAGGAGCTTACCAATATATTCCTGATGTTTGTGTCCAATATGTTGCATGCCAATCAGTACTTTTTAAGTGTATGTATCTTACATTGATGTTTTGGTAGTTGTTCTGTATGTCAGGTCCTACTTTTCCATGTATCTTTAGTATGAATTAATTTTTCCAAGCATAATGGGTCTTACTGACTTAAACGTCCATATGAAGGAGTTGGCCATAAAAACCCATCCCAGATTTGAGTAAAACCACCTTTATCCCAGCACGTTTGGTTCTTTAGTTGTGGCAAAGCCATTTGAAATGCTGTGGTTTTAGTATAGTTTATTGAGACTGACTTCTTATGCCCCTATTTAGACAGGGTGTCATTCACTGGCCAGTGGAATATGTTGTCATTGTTTATTACTCACCTTTGTTGCTTGGTTTCACTGGTAAATCCTTGGCAAGCTAAGAATTAGTTCCCTGTAGTGATGACACCCACCATGGTAACCCAGAAGTACTTGAAAAAGGGAGCAAACCACATATCCAGCATGAATCCTATTGTAAGCCACTTGCATAAATCTGTGCCTACTGCAGAAAAAGGTGTCCTTCACTAGAGTGAGAAAGGAGCAGGAGGCTAAGGATGAAAAACAAATGCTTATTAGGTACTTGTCTGGGTAGATCTGTTAAGATGAGGCTAGTGGCTTCACACTTTGTTGTGAGGACAGAGGTGGCCTGAGATTCATGGTGAGGGGGACAATACCAGACATGTTGCCCAGGGGCTGAAGAGTCAACCTATATATGTAAAATTAAAGGTGGTTCAAATGACCATGTTAGGTAACCAACTATAGTACCTTGTGGTATGGGTGCCTGTCCAGAATACATATGTGTTGACAACTTTGGCCCTGATTCCAACAGAATCAACGGGGACCACTTTAGCTGTCCATGACATTTTTCACAATCTAGCAAGGAATGGCCTATCCATCCAGGGGAGAGTTGCCATTCCAATCCCCATTCAAGTGTCCCCTTCCCCTGAGGAATGAGGAAACACAGTTGTCACTGGCCTGCTATAAGCTCAGGAATGAGCACCTCAGGCCTTGTTTTCTGGATGGCAATAATCATAGGTGTGCTAATTTTAGTACCTAACTGTGCATATGGGGTGATGCCCCAGTGTGTCTCTGTTGAATTTAGTAAGTATATGGCTTCTGGAAAGACTTATTGTCCATCATTTTTGCAACTGCAGTATCTGTAGGAGGGCTCTGAATTGAACTTTAAGAATAACATTATTCCTTCCAATTAGCCTGGTGGCCTGTGGATTATAGGGTAAATGAAATAACCAACGTATGTCCTGTTCATGAGCCCAGTCCTGCACATCATGTCCAGTAAAATGTGTTCTCCTATCACTATATATCTTTCAGGAATATCCATATACGACACTAAATTGTTCTAAGACATTGACAGTGGCTTCATAATTGGCCCTTTTATAGGGGAGGGCTTTCATGAGGCCAGTAGTTGTGTCCACACAAGTTAGGGCATACTTTTCCCCTTGACTCATGGGTAGAGGGCCAATATTATCAATTTTCCAGTCTAAAACTTGTTGGATCACATAGTGAATGCATCCTGTGGTATGCAGAACTTTGTTGGGTCTCAGATGGGGCGCTTACTGACAGATGTTATCATGTCAGTGCGGCAAAGGGGCATGCCAGCTCCTTTCACTATATTCCCACCCACCTTAGCACAGTGACGTCTACTGTGCTTATAAATCCATGCAGCCAATTCTGAAATTCATATAGGGGGAAAGACCGTTATCTTTGCTAAGGTGTCTACTTCAGTATTCCTGGAGTGAGGCAGGCCTATGCACTGAGACATGGAAAACAGTAAGGGAGGCAATAGGGTCTTTATCCTTTCCCATATATCTTTCCATAATTCTGCTCCCCATAATGGCTTCTGTAAAACCTTTCAGTCATCCTGAGCCCTTTGGGCCATTGAGGTTGTCAAACCCTTAGAGATGGCCCAACTATCTGTGCAGGAGGTAAGGGGCCAAGGCTCATATAGGCATATCATCCAGGTAACCCTCAATTCAGCCCATTAGCTGCTTTTATTAGGGCTAGTCTCAAAATAGACGTATTAGTCTGAGGTTGGATTGTTAACACAGTCCAGTGGTTAGGATTTCCCCTATTATCCCTATTAGAGCCCTCCACATACCAAGCATCTTCAGGAATAGGGTATGTGTCTTCCTTTACTTGTAAGAAGGCCTCCATTGGAGGCTCTAGAAGAGGGGTATTAAAGATTCCATATTCTACAGGCCCCACAACAGCATGTAATTTAGTCCCCAGTGGACTAGTGGATACTGTGGCATGTAAGTAAGCATGCCATTTTTGCCACATAGAGGCTTGTACTATGGCAGATGCTGGTCTTGCAGATAACCATCTATCCACCACTTTATAGGCAACTTAGTCTGGACAATTACTGGAAGAATGGCCATTAAAGACTCCACTTGTTGAAGGGCCTTATTGACTCCCAAAACTTGTTGTTTAATAGGAGAATATTGTATCTCTCCTCTCTTCCAGAGTTGTGACCAAAAGCCCAATGGGGTTAATTTTCCATGCTTTTCTTGTCATAATGCCCAACTCATCCCATCCAGCATAGCAGTCACAACTAGGGTTGTGGGGATACTAGGTAAAGGCATTCCTAAGACTTGTGCTTGAACAACTAATAACTTGGTCAAAGGTAGCTTGATGTTCTTCTACCCAATGCCAATGCACTCCCCTTTATATCAGGTGGTATAGAGAGCATAGGCACTGTGCTAAATGTGGTATAAAGGCCCTCCTATACCACCAGGAGACCTAGGAACTCTTGTAGTCACGTCACTGTCTTAAGAATGGGAAACTGTGAGATCTTGTCAATTACAGAGCTCAGTATAAGACATGTCTTACCTGACTAAGTATCCCCCAAAATCTTTACTGTTGGCTCTGAGCTTTATATTTTCTGTGGTAGACGGCCTCTCTTTGCTTGTTCAGATGATAACAGAGACGGTTCAAATAAGACTATAACAAAGACAAGTCTTCAGAGTTTAACATCACATCATCAATATAATGGAAACTTCTAACTGTGGGTGGTGGTGGTTATAGACAAATTATGAGCAACCATACCATGACAGATAGGATTATGCAAATAACCTCATGGCAATACCTGAAACGTCCAGTTTCAACCTTCTTATGTGAAAGAAAATTGGTCTTATCATTAGTGATGTAAAGGAATATTAAGAAAACATTCGCTAAATTCAAAACCACATGATAAGAGCTGCAGCATGTACTATTTGTGTGATATTTGGGACAGCAGTGATTTGTGTGATATTTGGAACAGCAGCATGTATTTCACAGACAACCTTATTCAGTTCTCTGTAATCAATGGTCATTCTCTAGGTGCCATCCAGTTTTTTCACAGGCCATATAGAGATATTACAGGGACTTTGGTGCTGGCCTGATTATTTGCACTTTTGCTAATTTCTGGACTGTGGTAGATATTTCCTCAAATCCTTCTGGCAGTCAGTATTGCTTTACATTTACAACCCAGCTTGGGGGTGGCAGGGAGGGAGTAATACAGGGAATAATTTGTGTTTTCCCATAGGACAGTTTTAATTACTCTAACGCAAAGATGAAATTCTACAGAGATTTGTAGCATCTTTCCCAGTAGAATATCCATGACTAATATATTCTCAGGTATTAGAGAAATGAAAACCTCATAAGGGGCAGGTGGACTTTTGTCTATTCCCAAGTGCACTACTGTGTGTCTCATCTTATGGTTTTCCCTCCCAGATCCCTGAGTACCATTCTGGATTGCCATGAATCCAAGTGCATACTGCTCCAGTATCCACTGAGGTCATAGTTTTTGGCTTATTTTTTGGTGACCAGTAAATTGTGAGCTCTACATAGGGCCTCTGGTTGCCCCGTTTTCCTCACATGGAGGCAACATTGGCCCCACCTCTAATCTCTCAGGTGAGAGGGTAACTGACACTGGTAAGAAGTTACCCATGATTTAGTTGCTTCTTCTTCCAGAGGTGGTATGGGGGCCAGTGGCCTAAACATCTGAGCAGGAGTAAGCTCCTTCTATAAGCCACCAGAATAGCATTCAGCTGGTACATATTTTTTCTCTGTTTATGCCTACCACCAGCAGTTCATGCTTCACTTGCCTTTGGATTACTCTAATGGGGGCTCTTGTTTGCTTTAGATTTCCTTTTTTCAGCCCCTTGTGGGGATTTTCTAGTCTTTCTCTTGGTTGCTAACCATACTCAATCTCTCCCCTTTCCATCTCTCCTAGGTCAGCTATAGTCTCTCCTATATCATACATCTCTTGCCCTATAAGGGGGCTAAGCAGAGAGATGAGAAGACCATGCCATTCCATGGGGACATTTGTAACAATTTATTTTTTTAGCCTTGTTGTAAATATAGCTTTGTCTCATTCGTCAAATACTTGGGCATACATTGCTGGCTGATGCCCAATTCTCTTAAAAGACTCTGTGCCTCTTCTAAGGATCTCCTGGGAAATATTCATTTGGTCAAGCCTCCCTCATAGCCATGATTATCCAGTCCATAAGACTATAATTACCTTGCACTTGGTGGGCATTACCTAGGCACTGCCACAGGTAGGATTTTCTCAGCTTCATTCCCTGCTAGGAATATGCCATTTTCTCTATGTCCAGAGTCTAATCATCCATGCAGCAAGTCTTTCTATCAGCAACTGTTTGAAGGCTTTAGCGATGTCTAAAAAAATTCTGCTGCAGTATACTCTAATTTTCAGTTTCTTGTGCAGCTTGTCCATTTGTTTCCCTGCTATACTTGTTCAGCTTTTGCTTTCTGTGCATCAGTGATTTCTGCCTGAGCAACAGAGGCTCTGGTTCTTCCTCACCCCCAAAGATGACTTCCATGCCATTCTCTGTATCACTAGTTGTTTCCCATTGGTTCCATGTTTTAGCATCTCAGTCCAGCTGAGTAATAACAGCTCTAATGTGAGGCCACCACATTTTACAACCCTCAAGGCACACAAAGTGACAAACTAAGGTCTTGATTTGTGTATCCTGGGTCTCAATCTTACCCATCAAGTTAGAAGCCAAAAGGGATGTGGATAGTCTCAGATCTTTTTCTAGCTGAATTTTTCTTCCAAATTCCTTACTTTCTCTTCTGCCACTAGCTGGGCATCAGTGGCCAGATGAATAGCCTATAGAAGTGACCAACTCACCACTGCTTGGTGTCCTTCCTTACCCCAGTGGGTCATGCAAATTTCCAACAATAGACATTTTAACCTATCTGGTGTTTTAGGGGAATCCTCACACTCATCTGGTGTTTGCATCAAGCAAATGAACTGTGCTTCTCCACGTTGAGGTAGCTGGCCACCCTGGGATTTCCCCCAAGAAAGATTCATTCTCCGTGTCCACTCTTCAGTCTCCAGGCTCCTCCTGGCTAGCTGGCCAGTTCCATGAAATGGAGGTATGTGTAAAATGACCTCCAAGGTTGAAGGCTAAAAGACTGAAGAAAAAGGCTGACAGGTCCAGCTTGACAAGAAACATTTTATTAAGGGGACTTATGGACAGACTGCAAGACAAGTAGATCTCTTCAACCCATCTCCCTTCAGATTTGCTTTTATAGCCCTAGAGGCTGGGAGTACATGCTGGAGGACTACCCAGGAGAAGAATATTTAGAATGAATGTGTCATAGTTGTATCTCTAGAGAAGATCAAAAATATTATACCATGAGGATATACTTAAGGGTGTGGTTAAACAGAAGGAAAGCATTAGGGGGGGGGCAGTAGAATTCTATACTCAAGAAGGCTTCAGGTCATAGAATGGTTATCATGGCAGAATTATCCAAGAGGGCATTAGTCTGGCTCACACAAAGTCTTTACTCCATTTTGAATTGATTTTTATGTATGGTGTAATGTAGTGGTCCAGTTTCATCTAAAGGAAGTTTGAACATTACTTAGGGCTGTGATAAACATTCAAGGGACAGGTCTAGCCATAGAGTGGGGTCTGGATTGTTCTCTTCTATTGGAACTGCTCTCCCTCCCAGAGCTCAGTGCTGTATGTGCCCATGAACCACTCACCTCACATGGGATTTCCGCAGGGTATCCACTGATCCACATACCCGATATGAGTCAGTCTCCCACCAGTAATTGGATGGGGTGGGAAAGGAAGAAAGAGGAGAGAATGACCAGTAATGCATCTTGAGTATCTGTTCTGCAAAGCAGCGGTAAATATGCTACTATGAGAGAGAACCTGAGCAGAGAGAGAGAGGGAATTTCTTGGTTCCCCAGTAACTTTCCTTGTCCTATGTCCAGTGTCTCCTGTCCTTGGGAAGGAAAGGGGGAGAAAGAAAGCTGTATTAGTCAAGGCTCTACAGAGAAACAGAAACAAAAGCATATATACGGACATTGGCTCACACAATTCTATAGGTTAGCAAGTCCACAATCTTCAGGGTAGGCCAGCAGACTGGAGACCCAGGAAAGAACTGACGCTCAAGTTCAAAGCCAGTGTGGAGGCAGAATTTCCTTTCCCAAGGAACCCTTTTCTCTTATGGTCTTCAACCGACTGGAAGAGGCCCACCCACATTATAGAGGATAATCTCTCTTACTCAGATTCCACTTATTTAAATGTTAATCTCATCTAAAAAATATCTTTGCAGCAACACCCAGACTGGTGTTTCACCAAATATTTGGGTAGTATGGCCTAGCCAATTTGACACATAAAATTAATCATCACAGGCATAAAGTTATTAAAATACACAATAAATGTACAAGAATGTTAGGATATTTCAGAATAAACCTGTTTATATTTGTATTTATCATTAAAGCTCACGTTCACTTTTTACATAGACAAATCAAATCTACCACTGTAGACATCAAGTATTGATTTAACTCAAAATCCTAATAGATAAGATACATTTTTATTTTTCCTTTCCTAAAAGTAATGGATTGGGGAAACAAGATTAGAAATACTTCTCTCCAGGCTTCAGAGTATAATTTCCTGTTTGGAATAACAAGTATGTACACAAGATTCATTAAAAAAATGAGATCTAAGATTTGTGAAATATTTTATGATTCTTTACATTTATACTATCTCCTTTAATTTTTAAAATAATTATAAGATACTTTATTAGTCTTATTTTTACATGGTGAAATGGAGGCCCCCAGCTTTGATTCTGCCAGTGCCATTTCCAGGACCATTGATGTCCAACCAAGCCCATGGCATTTTCATTATGTTACATTCTCGATTATTTGTATCTGACTTTTTTTTTTAACTTTACTAAAAGTAAACAGGCCTGGCTCCTTTCAAACCAATTTCATGCATACCTGAAGAAAAATAATCCTGAAATGCCTTTTGCCAAAAATGCATATAAAGAAATATCTGAGTCTAGAAAAGGCTGAGAGGCTGGTAGAGGACTTTGTCTCTCCCTGAAGTGGGCCCGACACTCCCTCTGGCCTCTGGGATTTGCTTTTCCATTTACAGAGGGGGTGTTGAACAATACAGAGATGATTTAAATTCCATACCATCTGGTGCACATATACAAAATGTCAGTGCAATAAATGGGGCTTTTCTTATTTTGAAATAGTGGAAATCAGTGTTCTCTGGCTTCACATGACATTTTAGGGCCTTGAATAACACTGCAATTCTATGGTTATCTTAGCATTAAATATCATTAAGAGATTGTGACTGGACATAAGGGCAGGGGGCAGGAGACTGGGTGGGAGAAATGCCAGTGATCAGATGGCCTCTGCAAGATGCATGTATTTGGGCAACAGATGGTGAGGGGAGGTGCTGGTGCAGTGTTGCTGAAGTAGTAGAGGGATGACTGGGAATTACTATTGTGTGGCTTCAGGTCATAGCACATTTGTGAAATGTGCATTTCATGAAAATTCACATTCATTTTCACACGGATATACTGTTTCTGAAAGACATTTCTCAAAGCCAATAAATAAATTTAGGTTATTTAAATTGCAAAGGATGATCATATGTGAAAGATGATATTACAAAGTAGAAAATAAATCATTAAGTAAAAAAGCCTGAAGCAGGACTCATATATATTGATTTAGAGGAAAGGAGATTTTGATTCTCATCAAAATAAAAAATAACTTAGCTCAATAAAATTGAAATGCTGCTTTTTATGTAAATATTTTCACACCACCATTTTATTTCAAGAAAGATTTTAAATTAAGAATATTTTTTCGGGGGGCGGAGCAAGATGGCGGAGGAGTAGGAGACCTGGCTTTCATCTGGCCTCAGGAAATCAGCTGAATAGGGATCAAACCATTCTGAACACCTACGAACTCAACAGGAGATCGAAGAGGAGAGTAGCAACAACTCTCTGAACAGAGAAGCGACCACTTACTGGAAGGTAGGACGTGCAGAGAAGTGAATCCGAGGTGATATTCGGGAGGATAGATGGCGGGGTTGGGGGCCTCCGTTGGCCGCTTTGGGCAAGTGATAGAGCCGTGGAGCACAAAATCAGAACTTTTAGAAGTCGGCTCCCCTGAGGGACATCGCTCCAGTGGCTAAGCTGGGGGTGGAACCCTCGCGGGACAGTGTGGTCTCAGGACTCTCGGGGTCACAGAAAGACCACGGGTGCATGAGTGTGGCAGAGCTCCCAGGCATCGGAGTGGGGAAGCCAGCTGCAGAGACGGAGCTGAGGTGCAGGCTCTCAGCTCGGGGTTGCCATAAACTGATCCACGGCACAGTCGGGCCACTGCTCCTCCAGCAGGGACCCAACAAGCGGCAAATCTGGGGAGACTCCCCTTCCTCCCCCCTGAGGAGCGGGATCTGCTGGGTTTGGAGACTCCACACGGGGTCAGGAGCCAACGACAGAAATGCTCGGTCACAGGCCGGGTGAGCACAGATTGCAACTGGAGACCGGGGAGACGGGAGTGACTGATCGCTTTCCTCTGGGGCCGCACTGAGGAGTGGGGCCCCAAGTACTCAGCTCCTCCGGGTGAAGATTGGGAGGTCACCATTTTCACTCTCGTCCTCCAAAGCTGTAGGGAAAGCTTGCAGGGAACAAAAGGTCCTGAGAGCAAACCTGAGCAGATTGCTTAGCCAGGACGACAAGGGCGGGGCAATTCTGCCTCCGGCAAAGACATTCGGAAACCACGGCAACAGGCTCCTACCCCAGAAGATCACCATGAACAGCCAGCAAGCAAAGACCAAGTTTACCGATCAAGGAGAATGGGAGAACTCCAACGCTAGGGGAATACTGCACATAGAAATAATGGCTTTTCTACCATGATTCATTAGTTTTTTGAAGTTAATTTTTTAACTCTTTTTTTTTTAATTTTTCTTTTTCCCTTTTTTCAACCAACATCTTATCAATCCCTTTTTTAAAAAAACATTTTTTATTTTTCATTTTTAGAGTCATATTATATCCCTTCATAGTAGTTACCCTTATTTTTGGCATATATATATATAAGTTATTCTCCCTTTAAAATTTTGAGATGCAGTTTCTTCTAACAGATCAAAATATACCATAATCAATAGTGTATGGCTTTGTTCTAGTCTCCTGCCTGATCACATTCTCTCCCCTTTTTCTTTCTTTCTTTTTTTCTTAAAACTTCTTCTTTCTTTTTTCAAACAACTTCTTATCAATTCCTTTAATAAAATTTTATAATTTTCATCTTTACACTCATCTTCCATCCCTTCATTGTATCAACCCTTATTTTGTACATATATGTCTTACTTCCTTTAAAATTTTAGGAGGCACCTTATACTAACAGACCAAAATACGCCCAAAATCTAGTGTGTGGCACTGATCTATGCACTAGCCTGATCATATTTAATCATATTCTGTTTTTCTTTTGTTCTCTTTTTGTTTGTTTTTCTCTTTTACTTTTCTTTTCTTTTCCCCTCTTTCTTTTTTCTTTTTTTTCCTTTCTTTTCCCCTGGTTTCAGGTCTTTTCTGATTTGTATAGAGTATATTAGCTGGGGATACTGTTAACCTGTTAACATTTTGTTCTCTCATTCATCTGTTCTCCTCTGGACAAAATGACAAGACGAAAAAAATCACCTCAGCAAAAAGAACAAGAGTTAGTACTGTCTGCCAGGGACCTACTCAATACGGACATTAGTACGATGTCAGACCTAGAGTTCAGAATCATGACTTTAAAGATACTAGCTGGGCTTAAAAAAACATGGAAGTTATTAGAGAAACCCTTTCTGGAGAAATAAAAGAACTAAAATCTAACCAAGTCAAAATCAAAAAGGTTATTAATGAGGTCCAATCAAAAATGGGGGCACTAACTGCTAGGATAAATGAGGCAGAAGAGAGAATCAGTGATAGAGAAGAGCAATGATGGAAAATAAAGAGGCTAAGAAAAAGAGAGATAAGCAAATACAGGGCACGAGGGCAGAATTCAAGAGAAAAGCGGTACGATAAAACAAAACAGCATTAGAATAATTGGGATCCCAGAAGAAGAAGAAGAAAGAGAGAGAGGGGCAGAAGGTATATTGAGGCAAATGAGAGAAGAAAACTTCCCTAATGTCGGGAAGGAAACAGTCATCAAAATCCAGGAAGCACAGAAAACCCCTCTCAAAATCAATAAAAATAGGTCAACAGCCCAACATCTTTTTTTTTTTTAAGATTTCTTTTTTTTAAGATTTTTTTATTTAGTTATTTGAGAGAGAGAGAATGAGATAGAGCACGAGACGGGGAGGATCAGAGGGAGAAGCAGACTCCCAGCTGAGCAGGGAGCCTGATGCGGGACTTGATCCTGGGACTCCAGGATCATGACCTGAGCCGAAGGCAGTCGCTTGACCGACTGAGCCACCCAGGCGCCCAACACCCCGACATCTAATAGTAAAACTTATGAGTCTCAGAGACAAAGAGAAAATCCTGAAAGCAGCTCAGGAGAAGAGATATGTAACCTACAATGGTAGAAACATTAGATTGGCAACAGACCTATCCACAGAGACCTGGCAGCCCAGAAGGTACTGGCATGATAACTTCAGAGCACTAAACGAGAAAAATATGCAGCCAAGAATACTATATCCAGCGAGGCACTCATTGAAAATAGGAGACATAAAAAGCTTCCAGGACAAACAGAAACTAAAGGAATTTGCAAACACGAAACCAACCCTCCAAGAAATATTGAAAGGGGTTCTCTAAGCAAAGAGAAAGCCTAAAAGCAGCATAGATCAGAAAGGAACACAGACAATATACACTAACAGTCACCTTACAGGCAATACAATGGCACTAAATTCATACCTTTCAATAGTTACCCTGAATGTAAATGGGCTAAATGCCCCAATCAAAAGACACAGGTGATCAGATTGGATTAAAAATAATACCCATCAATATGCTGTCACCAGGAGATTCATTTTAGACTGAAAGACACCCCCAGATTGAAAGTGAGGGGGTGGAAAACCATTTACCATGCTAATGGACACCAAAAGAAAGCTGGGGTGGCAATCCTTATATCAGACAAATTAGATTTGAAAACAAAGACTGTAATAAGAGATGAAGAAGGACACTATATCCTACTTAAAGGGTCTATGCAACAAGAAGATCTAACAATTGTAAATATCGATGCCCCAACATGGGAGCAACCAATTTTATAAGGAAATTAATAACAAAAGCAAAGAAACACATTGACAACAATACAATAATAGTGGGGGACTTTAACACCCACCTGACTGAAATGGGCAGATCATCAAAGCAAAAGATCAAAAAGGAAATAAAGACTTTAAATGACACACTGGACCAAATGGACTTCACAGACATATTCAGAACATTCCATCCCAAAGCAACAGAATACACATTCTTCTCTAGTGCCCATGGAACATTCTCCAGAATTGATCACATCCTAGGTCACAAATCAGGTCTCAACTGGTACCAAAAGATTGGCATCATTCCCTGCATATTTTCAGACCACAATGCTTTGAAACTAGAACTGAATCACAAGAGGAAAGTTGGAAAGAACTCAAATACGTGGAGGCTAAAGAGCATCCTACTAAAGAATGAATGGGTCAACCAGGAAATTAAAGAAGAATTAAAAAAATTCATGGAAACCAATGAAAATGAAAACACAACTGTTCAAAATCTTTGGGATACAGCAAAGGCAGGCCTGAGAGGAAAGTATATAGCAATACAAGCCATTCTCAAGAAACAAGAAAGGTCTCAAATACACAACCTAACCCTACACCTAAAAGAGGTAGAAAAAAAAAAAGCAAATAAAGCCTAAACCCAGCAGGAGAAGAGAAATAATAAAGATCAGAGGAGAAATCAATGAAATAGAAACCAAAAGAACAGTAGAACAGATCAACGAAACTAGGAGCTGGTTCTTTGAAAGAATTAACAAGATTGATAAACCCCTGGCCAGACTTATCCAAAATAAAAGAGAAATGACACAAATCAACACAATCATGAATGAAAGAGGAGAGATCACAACCAACACCAAAGAAATACAAACAATTATAAGAACATATTATGAGCAACTCTATGCCAGCAAATCAGATAACCTGGAAGAAATGGATGCATTCCTAGAAATGTGTCAACTACCAAAATTGAAACAGGAAGAAATAGAAAACCTGAATAGACCTATAACCACTAAGGAAATTGAAGCAGTCATCAAGAATCTCCCAAGAAAAAAAATCCTGGGGCCAGATGGCTTCCCAGGGGAATTCTACCAAACATTTATTTATTTATTTATTTATTTATTTATTTTAATTTTTTTATTGTTGATTAATCACCATACATTACATCATTTGTTTTTGATGTTGTGTTCCTTGATTCATTGTTTGTGTATAACACCCCAGTGCTCCAGTGCCCTCTTTAATACCCATCACCAGCCTAACCCATCCGCCCACCCTCCTCCCCTCTAGAACCCTCAGGGTGTTTTTCAGGGTCCATCGTCTCTCATGGCTCGTCTCTCCCTCTGATTTACTCCCCTTAATTCTTCCCCTCCTGCTATCTTCTTCTTATTTCTTTTCTCTTAACATATGTTGCATTATTTGTTTCAGAAGAACAGGTCTGTGATTCAACAGTCTTGCACAATTTACAGAGCTCACCAGAGCACATACCCTACCCAATGTCTATCACCCAGCCACCCCATCCCTCTGACTGCCACCACTCAAGCAAAACTCCGTTTGTTTCCTGAGATTAAAAATTCCTCATATTAGTGTGGTCATATGATACATGGCTTTCCTTGATTGACTTATTTCTTTCAGCATAATACCCTCCAGTTCCATCCACGTCGTTGCAAATGGCAAGATCTCTTTCCTTTTGATGGCTGCATAATATTCCATTGTGTATATATACCACCTCTTCTTTATCCATTCGTCTGTCGATGGACATCTAGTCTCTTTCCACCGTTTGGCTATTGTGGACTTTGCTGCTATAAACATTCGGATGCACGTACCCCTTCGGATCCCTACATTTGTATCTTTGTGGTAAATACCCAGTAGTACAATTGCTCGATTGTATGGTAGCTCTATTTTCAACTGTTTGAGGAAATTCCATACTGTTTTCCAGAGGGGTTGCACCACCTTGCGTTCCCACCAACAGTGTCGGAGGGTTCCCCTTTCTCTGCATCCCCGCCAAAATCTGTCGTTTCCTGACTTGTTAATTTTAGCCATTCTGACTGGTGTGAAGTGGTATCTTATTGAGGTTTTGATTTGGATTTCCCTGATGCAGAGCGATGTTGAGCACTTTTCATGTGTCTGTTGGCAATTTAGATGTCTTCTTTGGAAAAATGTCTGTTCATGTCTTTTGCCCATTTTTGATTGGATTATTTGTTCTTTGGGTGTTGAGTTTGATAAGTTTTTATAGATTTTGGATACAAGCCCTTTATCTGATATGTCATTTGCAAATATTTTCTCCCATTCTGTCGGTTGTCTTTTGGTTTTGTGGACTGTTCCTTTTGCTGTGCAAAAGCTTTTTATCTTGATGAAATCCCAACAGTTCATTTTTGCCCTTGCTTCCCTTGCCTTTGGTGATGTTTCTAGGAAGAAGTTGCTGCGGCTGAGGTCAAAGAGGGTGCTACCTGTGTTCTTTAGGATTTGGATGGACTCCTGTCTCACGTTTAGGTCTTTCAACCATTTGGAGTCTATTTTTGTGTGTGGTGTAAGGAAATGGTCCAGTTTCATTCTTCTGCATGTGGCTGTCCAATTTTCCCAACACCATTTGTTGAAGAGACTGTCTTTTTTCCATTGGATATTCTTTCCTGCTTTGTCAAAGATGAGTTGACCATAGAGTTGAAGGTCCATTTCTGGGCTCTCTATTCTGTTCCATTGATCTATGTGTCTGTTTTTTGTGCCAGTACCATACTGTCTTGATGATGACAGTTTTGTAATAGTGCTGGAAGTCCGGAATTGGGATGCCGCCAGCTTTGCTTTTCTTTTTCAATATTCCTTTGGCTATTCGGGCTCTGTTCTGGTTCCATACAAATTTGAGGATTATTTGTTCCATTTCCTTGAAAAAAGTGGATGGTATTTTGATGGGGATTGCAATGAATGTGTAGATTGCTCTAGGTAGCATTGACATCTTCATAATGTTTGTTCTTCCACTCCATGAGCATGGAACGTTTTTCCATTTCTTTGTGTCTTCTTCAATTTCTCTCATGAGTATTTTATAGTTTTCTGAGTACAGATCCTTTGCCTCCTGGTTAAATTTATTCCTAGGTATCTTATGCTTTTGGGTGCAATTATAAATGGGATCAACTCCTTGATTTGTCTCTTCTGTCTTGTTGTTGGTGTATAGGAATGCCACTGATTTCTGTGCATTGATTTTATATCCTGCTACTTTACTGAATCCCTGTATGTGTTCTAGCAGTTTTGGGGTGGAGTCTTTTGGGTTTTCCACATACAGTATCATATCATCTGCAAAGAGTGAGAGTTTGACTTCCTCTTTGCTGATTTCGATGCCTTTGATTTCCTTTTGTTGTCTGATTGCTGTGGCTAGGATTTCTAATACTATGTTGAATAACAGTGGTAATAGTGGACATCCCTGCCACGTTCCTGACCTTAGGGGAAAAGCTCTCCGCTTTTCCTCATTGAGAATGATATTCGCTGTAGGTTTTTCATAGATGGCTTTTATGATATTGAGGTATGTACCCTCTATCCCTATACTGTGAAGAGTTTTGATCAAGAAAGGATGCTGTATTTTGTCAAATGCTTTTTCTGCATCTATTGAGAGGATCATATGTTTCTTGTTATTTCTTTTGTTAACATATTGTATCACGTTGATTGATTTGCGGATGTTGAACCATCTTGCATCCCAGGGATATATCTCACTTGGTCATGGTGAATTATCCTTTTAATCTACTGTTGGATCCTATTGGCTAGTATTTTCGTGAGAATTTTTGCATCCATGTTCATCAAGGATATTGGTCTGTAATTCTCGTTTTTGATGGGGTCTTTGTCTGGTTCTGGGATCAAGGTAATGGTGGCCTCATAAACTGAGTTTGGAAGTTTTCTTTCCATTTCTATTTTTTGGAACTGTTTCAGGAGAATAGGTATTAATTCTTCTTTAAATGTTTGATAGAATTCCCCTGGGTAGCGGTGTGGCCCTGGGCTTTCATTTGTTGGGAGATTTTTGATGATTGCTTCAATTTCCTTAGTGGTTATAGGTCTATTCAGGTTTTCTATTTCTTCCTAGTTCAATTTTGGTAGTTGATACATCTCTAAGAATGCACCCATTTCTTCCAGGTTATCTAATTTGCTGGCATAGAGTTGCTAATAATATGTTCTTATAATTGTTTGTATTTCTTTGGTGTTCATTGTGCTCTCTTCTTTCATTCATGATTTTGTTGATTTGGTTCATTTCTCCTTTCTTTATAATAAGTCTGGCCAGGGGTTTATCCATCTTGTTAATTCTTTCAAAGAACCAGCTCCTCGTTTTGTTGATCTGTTCTACTGTTCTTTTGGTTTCTATTTCATTGATTTCTGCTCTGATCCTTATTATTTCTCTTCTCCTGCTGGGTTTAGGCTTTCTTTGCTGTTCTTACTCCAGCTCCTTTAGGTGTAGGATTAGGTTGTGTATTTGAGACGTTTCTTGTTTCTTGAGAAAGGCTTGTATTGCTATATACTTTCCTGTTAAGACTGCCTTTCCTGGATCCCGAAGATTTTAAACAGTTGTGTTTTTATTTTCATTGGGTTCCATGAATTCTTTTAATTCTTCTTTAATTTCCTGGTTGACCCCATTCATTCTTTAGTAGGATGCTCTTTAGCCTCCATGTATTTAAGTTCTTTCCAACTTTCTGCTTGTGATTGAGTTCTAGTTTCAAAGAATTGTGGTCTGAAAATATGCAGGGAATGATCCCAATCTTTTGGTACCGGTTGAGACCTGATTTGTGACCTAGGATGTGATCAATTCTGGAGAATGTTCCATGGGCACTAGAGAAGAATTTGTATTCCGTTGCTTTGGGATGGAATGTTCTGAATATGTCTGTGAAGTCCATTTGGTCCAGTGTGTCATTTAAAGTCTTTATTTCCTTGTTGATCTTTTGGTTTGTTGACCTGTCCATTTCAGTCAGGGGGTGGTAACGTCCCCCACTATTATTGTATTGTTGTCAATGTGTTTCTTTGCTTTTGTTATTAATTTCCTTATAAAATTGGTTGCTCCCATGTTGGGGCATCGATATTTACAATTGTTAGATCTTCTTGTTGCATAGACCCTTTAAGTAGGATATAGTGTCCTTCTTCATCTCTTATTACAGTCTTTGGTTTAAAATCTAATTTTTCTGATATAAGGATTGCCACCCCAACTTTCTTTTGGTGTCCATTAGCATGGTAAATGGTTTTCCACCCCCTCACTTTCAATCTGGGGGTGTCTTTCGTTCTAAAATGAATCTCTTGCAGACAGCATATTGATGGGTCTTGTTTTTTAATCCAATCTGATAGCCTGTGTCTTTTGATTGGGGCATTGAGACCATTTACATTCAGGGTAACTATCGAAAGGTATGAATTTAGTGCCATTGTTTTGCCTGCAAGGTGACTGTTACTGTATATTATCTGTGTTCCTTTCTGATCTATGCTGCTTTTAGGCTTTCTCTTTGCTTAGAGGACCCCTTTCAATATTTCTTAGAGGGCTAGTTTCGTGTTTGCAAATTCCTTTAGTTTTTGTTTGTCCTGGAAGCATTTTATCTCTCCTTCAATTTTCAATGAGAGCCTCACTGTATATAGTATTCTTGGTTGCATATTTTTCTCATTTAGTGCTCTGAAGATATCATGCCAGTCCTTTCTGGCCTGCCAGGTCTCTGTGGATAGGTCTGTTGCCAATCTAATGTTTCTACCATTGTAGGTTATATATCTCTTCTCCTGAGCTGCTTTCAGGATTTTCTCCTTGTCTCTGAGACTCGTAAGTTTTACTATTAAATGTCAGGTTGTTGACCTATTTTTATTGATTTTGAGAGCAATTCTCTGTGCCTCCTGGATTTTGATGCCCTTTTCCTTCGTCATATTAGGGAAGTTCTCTGCTCTAAATTGTTCCAATATACCTTCTGTCCCTCTCTCTCTTTCTTCTTCTTCTGGGATTCCAATTATTCTAATGTTGTTTCATCTTATGCTATCGATTATCTCTCGAATTCTGCCCTCGTGATCCTGTAGTTCTTTCTCTCTCTTTTTCTCAGCCTCTTTATTTTCCAACATTTGGTGTTCTATATCACTGATTCTCTCTTCTGCCTCATTTATCCTAGCAGTTAGTGCCCCCATTTTTGACTGCACCTCATTAATAGCCTTTTTGATTTCCACTTGCTTAGATTTTAGTTCTTTTATTGCTCCAGAAAGGGTTTCTCTAATAACTTCCATGCTTTTTTCAAGCCCAGCTAGTATCTTTAAAGTCATGATTCTGAACTCTAGGTCCGACATCGTACTAATGTCCATATTGCGGAGGTTCCTGGCTGACGGTACTACCTCTTGTTCTTTTTACTGAGGTGATTTTTTTTGTCTTGTCATTTTGTCCAGAGGAGAAGAGATGAATGAGGAACAAAATGCTAACAGGTTAACAATGTCCCCAGCAAATATACTCTAAAGAAATCAGAAAAGACGTGAAACCAGGGGAAAAGAAAAGGAAAGAAAGATAAAAGTAAGAGAAAAAAAAAGATGAAAACAAAAACAGTACAATACAAAAAAAAAAACAGAATATGATCACATATGATCAGGCTAGTGCATATACCAGTGCCACACACTAGATTTTGGGCGTATTTTGGTCTGTTAGAAAAAAGTGCCTCCTAAAATTTTAAAGGAAGAAAGACTTATATATGTACAAAATAAGGGTTGATACAATGAAGGGATGGAAGATGATTGTAAAGATGAAAATTATAAAATATTTTATAAAAGGAATTGATAAGATAAGAAGTTGTTTGAAAAAAGAAGATTAAAAAAAACAAACAAAGAAGGAAGAGAATGTGATCAGGCAGGAGACTAGAACAAAGGCATACACTAGTGATTTAGTGTATATTTTGATCTGTTAGAAGAAACTGTATCTCAAAATTTTAAAGAGAGTACAACTTACATATATGTGTCAAAAATAAGGGTAACTACTATGAAGAGATAAAATATGACTCTAAAAATGAAAAATAAAAAATGTTTTTTTTAAAAAAGGGATTGATAAGATGTTGGTTGAAAAAGGGAAAAAGAAAAATTTAAAAAAAAGTTAAAAAAATTAACTTTGAAAACTAATGAATCATGGTAAAAAAGCCATGAATTCTATGTGCAGGATTCCACTAGCGCTGGAGTTCTCCTGTTCTCCTTGGTCGGTAAACTTGGTCTTGGCTTGCTGGTTGTTCATGCTGATCTTATGGGGGAGGGGCCTGTTGCCGTGGTTCTCAAATGTAGGCGGATTGCCCCACCCTTGTTGTTCGGGCTAAGCAAGCTGCTCAGGTTTGCTCTCAGGAGCTTTTGTTCCCTGCAAGCTTTCGGTACAGCTTTGGAGGACAAGGGTGAAAATGGTGGTCTCCCAATCTCCACCCAGAGGAGCTGAGAACTCGGGGCCTCGTTCCTCAGTGCACCCCCAGAGAAAAGCAGTCAGTCACTCCTGTGTCCCGGGTCTCCCGCCGCACTCCGTTCTCACCCGGCCTGTGACCGAGTGTTTGTATCTCTGGCACCCAACCCCGTGTGGAGTCTCCAAACCCAGCAGATCCCTGCGGTGTGCTCCCGCACCGCTCCTCCTGGGGGAGGAAGGAGAGTCTCCCCAGATCTGCCACTTGTTGGGTCCCTGCTGGAGGATCAGTGGCCCAACTGGCCTGCAGATCACAGTTTATGGCCACCCCAAGCTGAGAGCCCACGCCTCGGCTCCATCTCTGCAGCTGGCTTCCCCGCTCCGATACCTGGGAGCTGTGCTGCACTCAGGCACCCCCGGTTTTTCTGTGACCTCGAGGGTTCTGAGACCACGCTGTCCCGCGAGGGTTCCATCCCCAGCTTAGCCACTGGAGCGACGTCCCTCAGCGGAGCCGACTTCTAAAAGTTCCGATTTTGTGTTCCAGGGCTCTATCACTTGCCAGAAGCAGCCGACGGAGGCTCCCTCCCCTGCAGTCTATCCTCCTGAATATCGCCTCAGATTCACTACTCCACACGTCCTGCCTTCCAGTAAGTGGTGGCTTTTCTGTTCAGAGAGTTGTTGCTACTCTCTTCTTCAATCTGTTGAGTTCGTAGGTGGTCAGAATGGTTTGATCCCTATTCAGCTGAATTCCTGAGACCAGACAAAATCCAGGTCTTCTACTCCTCAGCCATCTTCTCTACCAAACATTTAAAGAAGAATTAATACCTATTTTCCTGAAACTGTTCCAAAAAATTGAAATGGAAGGAAAACTTCCAAACTCATTTTATGAGGCCACCATTACCTTGATCCCAAAACCAGACAAAGACCCCATCAATAAGGAGAATTATAGACCAGTATCCTTGATGAACATGGATGCAAAAATTCTCACCAAAATACTAGCCAATAGGATCCAGCAGTACATTAAAAGAATTATTCACCATGATCAAGTGTGATTTATCCCTGGGATGCAAGGTTGGTTCAACATCAGCAAATCAAACAACGTGATACAATACATTAAGAAAAGATAGAACAAGAATCATACGATCCTCTCAATAGATGCAGAAAAAGCATTTGACAAAGTACAGCATCCTTTCTTGATCAAAACTCTTCAGAGTATAGGGATAGAGGGTACATACCTCAATATCATAAAATCCATCTATGAAAAACCTACAGCGAATATCATTTTCAATGGTGAAAAGCAGAGAGCTTTACCCCTAAGGTCAGGAATGCAGCAGTGATGTCCACTATCACCACTGCTATTCAACATAGTATAAGAAATCCTAGCCACAGCAATCAGACACAAAGGAAATCAAAGGCATCCAAATCGGCAAAGAGGAAGTCAAACTCTCACTCTTTGCAGATGATATGATATTGTATGTGGAAAACTTAAAAGACTCCACCCCAAAACTGCTAGAACTCCTACAGGAATTCAGTAAAGTGGCAGGATATAAAATCAATGCACAGAAATCAGTGGCATTTCTATACACCAATAAGAAGAGAGAAGAGAGACAAATCAAGGAGTCGATCCCATTTACAATTGCACCCAAAACCATAAGATACCTAGGAATAAATTCAACCAAAGAGGGAAAGATCTGTACTCAGAAAACTATAAAATACTCATGAAAGGAATTGATGAAGACACAAAGAAATGGAAAAACGTTCCATGCTCATGGATTGGAAGAACAAACATCATGAAGATGTCAATGCTACCTAGAACAATCTACACATTCAGTGCAATCCCCATCAAAATACCATCCACTTTTTTCAAAGAAATGGAACAAATAATCCTAAAATTTGTATGGAACGAGAAGCGACCCCGAAGAACCAGAGGAATATTGAAAAAGAAAAGCAAAGCTGGCGGCATCACAATTCCGGACTTCCAGCTCTATTACAAAGCTGTCATCATCAAGACAGTATGGTAGTGGCACAAAAACAGACACATAGATCAATGGAACAGAATAGAGAGCCCATAAATGGACCTTCAACTCTATGGTCAACTCATCTTTGACAAAGCAGGAAAGAATATCCAATGGCAAAATGACAGTCTCTTCAACAAATGGTGTTGGGAAAATTGGACAGCCATGTGCAGAAGAATGAAACTGGACCTTTTCCTTAAACCACACATAAAGAGACTCCACATGGTTGAAAGACCTAAATGTGAGACAGAAGTCCATCCAAATCCTAAAGGAGAACAGAGGCAGCAACCTCTTCGACCTCAGCCACAGCAACTTCTTCTTAAAAACATCGCCTAATGCAAGGGAAGCAAGTGCAAAAATGAACTATTGGGATTTCATCAAGATAAAAAGCTTTTGCACAGCAAAAGAAACAGTCCACAAAACCAAAAGACAACTGACAGAATGGGAGAAAATATTTGCAAATGACACATCAGATAAAGGGCTAGTATCCAAAATCTATAAAGAAATTATCAAACTCAACACCCAAAGAACAAATAATCCAATCAAGAAATGGGCAGAAGACATGAACAGACATTGTTCCAAAGAAAACATCCAAATGGCCAATAGACACATGAAAAAGTGGTCAATATCACTCAGCATCAGGGAAATCCAAATCAAAACCTCCATGAGATACCACCTCACACCAGTCAGAATGGCTAAAATTAACAAGTCAGGAAACAACAGATGTTGGTGGGGATTAAGAGAAATGGGAACCCTCCTACACTGTTGGTGGGAATGCAAGTTGGTGCAACCACTGGAAAACAGTATGGAGTTTCCTCAAACAGTTGAAAATAGAGCTACCATACGATCCCACAATTGCACTACTGGGTATTTACCACAAAGGTACAAGCATAGGGATCAGAAAGGGTACGTGCACCCGAATGTTTATAGCAGCAATGTCCACAATAGCCAAACCGTTGAAAGAGCCAAGATGTCCATCTACAGATGAATGGATAAAGAAGAGGTGGTATATATACACAATGGAATATTATGCAGCCATCAAAAGGAATGAGATTTTGCCATTTGCAACGACGTGGATGGAACTGGAGGGTGTTATGCTGAGTGAAATAAGTCAATCAGATAAAGACATGTATCATATGACCTCACTGATATGAAAAATTCTTAATCTCAGGAAACAAAGTGAGGGTTGCTGGAGTGGTGGGGGGTGGGAGGGATGGGGTGGCTGGGTGATAGACATTGGGGAGTGTATGTGCTATGACGAGTGCTGTGAATTGTGGAAGACTGTTGAATCACAGATCTGTACCTCTGAAACAAATAATGCAATATATGTTAAGGAAATATATGTTTTAAGGAATAAAAAGAAGATTGCAGGAAGGGAAGAATAATGAGAGGGAAATCAGAGGGGGAGATGAACCATGAGAGATGATGGACTCTGAAAAACAAACTGAGGGTTCTAGCAGGGAGCGGGGGTGGGGGGATGGGTTAGCCTGGTGATGGGTATTAAAGAGGGCACATTCTGCATGGAGCACTGGGTGTTATGCACAGACAATGAAACATGGAACACTACATCCAAAACTAATGATGTAATATATGGTGATTAACATAACAATTAAAAAATTAATAAAAAAGGCAAAAGAACATAGAACAGCCAAAAAAAAAAAAGTAATTGTTTTGCAATCTAGGTTCTCCATCCTTTCCCCTCACCCTGGTCCTACTCCTCAGAGTTACCCATTGTTAACAGATGTCAGTAGATCCTTCCAGACATTTTCTAAAGACATGCTTGTCCTTTATCATATTTTATCTTTCTACAACTAGAATCATGCTGTTGACCATATCACAACTTATTTTTTCACTTACTAATATCACAGCCATCTTTCCAATTCAGTGTAGCCACATCTACCTCATTGCACAGAGGGTTGCATTTTAGAATACTCCATAATCCTCGAGTTTTCTGTTGATTTTGGTGGCATCCAGCATTTTGCTCCACAAATTATCCTCAATTGAATATCTTTATATACCATGTTAAAATAGAGGGGCACCTGGGAAGCTCCATTGGTTGGGCTACCAACTTTTGGTTTCAGCTCAGGTCATCACCTCATGGGTCAGGGAATCAAGCCCCACATGGGGCTCTGTGCTTAGCAAGGCGTATGCTTGAAGATTCTCTCCCTCTGCCCCAGCCCCCCCCACTCTCTCTCTTAAATTAATTAATTAGTATCTTTTTTAAAAAATAGAACTACCACACAATCCAGTAATCACAATACTGGGTATTTCCCAAAATACACTAGGGGCACATGGGTGGCTCAGTTGGTTAAGCATCTGACTCTTGATTTCAGCTCAGATCATGATTATAGAGTCATCAGATTGAGCCCCACGTTGGGCTCCATGCTCAGAGGGGAGTCTGCTTCTTTCTCTCTCTCCCTCTCTCCTTTTGCGCCTCCCCCTGCTTGCTCTCTCTTGCTCTCTCTCACTCTAAAACAAATAAATAAATCTTTAATTTAAAAAGAATACAGAAACACTAATTCAAAGGGATACACTAACCCCTATGTTAATTGTATAATTTACAGCAGCCAAATCATGGAAATAACTCAGGGGTCCACCAATAGATGAATGGATAAAGATGAAGTATATATAAACACACACACAATGGAATATTACTCAGCTATAGAAAAGAATAAAATTTTTCCATTTGCAATGACATGGATGGAGCTAGAGTATAATGCTAAGCAAAATAAGTCAGTCAGAGAAAGATAATATATATATGCTACATCTTTCTTATTCATTCATCCATCAATGGACACTTAGGTTGCTTCCTTATCTTAGCTATTGTAAATAATGCTGCAATAAATATAGAGGTACATGAATTTTTTTGAATTAGTGTTTTCATTTTCTTTGGATAAATAGTAGGGAAATTATTGGGTCATATGGTAATTGTATTTTTAATTTTTTGAAGAACCTTCATCCTGTTTTCTACAGAGGTTGTACCAATTTACATTCCCACCAACACTACAACAGTTCTTTAGAACTAAACAGAAATAAAAGCATAACATCAAGGATTTAAAGCAAATGACATGGAGCTTAAAATAAGTAATAATAAAAAGAGAGTAAATGGAAATATTAGATGGATGAAATACATCAGATAGATGGTATTATTGAAATAAAAAATAAAGATGATAAAGATTTAAAAGTAAAGATAAAACCAAAGTTGAGTATTTTAAAAAATTAATAGACAAATCTTAGCCATATACCCTTATAATAAAGAGAAAGGGCACAGATGATTATTTGGATTAAAAACACTTACATACATAAAGATACATTTAAATAGTACTTAAATTATAAGGAAATATAAATTGGTAGAATAAATTTGAAACTTCAGTGGCCTGTTTCCTAGAAAAATATCTTAAATAATTACATAAGGTAGAATACTTTAATAAACCTACTAAATTAAATTAATTGAATCAATACTTAAAAATGAACTTCAACAAAAATACCAAAATTATGTTGCTAATAAATTATATTTAAGAAATAGATACTTCTAGTCTTATATCATCTGTTCCAGAGAGTAGAAATGAAATAAAAGGAATAGAAAAATTCAGAATTATAAAAACAAAGCATTATGGGCCAAGCTCACTTATAAAGAGGGATGCAAATATCCTAAATAAAAAAAAAGCATATAATTTATTACACCCACAAGAAAGTGCTATACCTAAAAATAAATGTAACATATATATGCTACACTTTTGTGGAGAAATATATTTAGTATTTTCTTTCAAAGAGAAAAAAAATCAAAATAAACAGAGAAAGTTTTTGCTTCAGAGATCTAAATATCAAAAAGATATTTAATCATTAAATACAACGCAATTCAAATATAAATATCAACAGGATATTTCATTGAACTCAACAGGACAAATCTAAAATTCATATGTATGACCATGGGACCAAGAAAAATTAAAATAATTTTGAATAAGAACAACAGTAAAGGGTTAACTTGGCAGCCTGAATACCCATACCATGCTTGTTCCAAAGGTTTTCAAGATTGACCCTTGATCAGCTCCTGGAGATAACTTCTGAGCTCTTGGAATATGCTGCCTGATATGTCTTTGTATACTTAGGGTACCAGATGGTACGTGCTAACACCATGATTCATGGTGAACATCTGTTTTTGTATGCCTGGAGCTTTGGGCCATATTGTATCACTTTGACTTCTGAGGGGCGGGGCCACTGGAGACTGAGAAGCTAAGGTCAGTCATGTGGGTGGTTCATGTCTGTGTCACTGACACCAATAAAAACCCTTGACAGCAAAGACAACTTTCCCAGTTGACAATACTTTGCACATTTTATGACATATAAATGTTTTCTGCTGTTTAAGGGAGTAATAAGTGATGTCTATGTAACTCCACTGGGAAAACACAACTGGAAGCTCATGCCTAGTTGCTGCTGGACTCTGTTGTATGTATCTTTTGCTTTGATGATTCTAATCTGTACCCTTCTACTGTAACAAACAGTAACTGTGAGTGGGGACCCCTGACACAGGAACCAAAGTGTGTGGGCACTGACTAGCTAAAACCTATCAAAACGTATAATAAAGCTATGGAAATTAAAACAGTGTGACAATGGCATAGAGACAACTAATAGACTAAAAGAAAATCAAACCTCAAATGTGAAGAAATGGCATTATAAATCAGCAGATAAAAGGTAAATTGTTGAACAAATTGATCCAGATTATCCATGCAGGGAAAAAAAAATGTAGATTTCTGACAGACACCATTTATAAAAATGTTTCAGATAGAAAAATCTGTGAAATGCAATATTAAATACATCCTTACAAGAACATATAGAATGATTTTTTTATATTCTCAGGATAGGGACAGGTTTTTAAGTAGATAATCATAAAAGAAAACTTTTATTAGTTTTACAGTATTAAAATTAAACACACCTGTACAACAAAAGGCATCATAAACTTACAAAGATTGGAGATAGGTGAAATAAGTGACAAGGCCTGAGTATATCCAGATTAGTATATCCAGAATATATATCAATCTAGTACAAATAAATTAGTTTATCCAACAAACCCTTATTGAATGTCTGTTATGTACAAGGTGCTGTTCTGGCCACTGGGAAAACTGCAGGAAACAAATCAGACAATAGCCTCCTTTCACAGAGAAGACAAACAATAATAAATAAATGAATAGACATATTAATAAACCTCACATTTTAGCAAGTGCTATAGAGAGAAATAAAACGAGTAAGGGAATACAGAGCTTGATAGGAGATGGTATTTTAGATAGGCTGTTCAGGCAGATCCATGTAAAAAATACATCTGTTTTTGAACCTAATAGGCTACAAGTCAGTATGAAAAAGAAAACCCAATAGAAAAGGGTTATTCTCATATATTTTTAAATAGTATTTAAATTATAAGACAATATAATTAACCTAATGGCCAAAAGGTTTCTGCAGTTTATTTCAAAATAATTTTGCATGTGTGTTCATGTTAAGAAGATTTATGGGATTTCAGAGAAAACATTTGAATATGAGTTTACAATTTTTGAAGCTTGGTGATGAGTTAATGGCAATTTATTATACTATCCTCTCATTCGTTTTCTTTCTTTTTCTCTTTATATATACACATATATAAAATTATATAAATATATAATTAAAAATAAAGCATAATTAAGCATACATTTTATGTGTTTATATAAGTATAATTATAATCTAGTTATAAGTATAAAATTACATGTAATTATATATTCATATATTATTAAATATATAAATACCTAATTACATATAAAGTACATTATATGTATGTTATATATGTTGTACAGAGTTGAGAGAAAACACAAGTAACAAATATTAGGAATAAAAAGGGATATCATCACAGTTTCCTTCCTACAGGTATAAAATACATAACTAGCAAATATTATGAACAATTTATGAAACTCTGGATCCAAACTGAATCACTGATACATTTTACCAAATATTTGAGAGAGAATACACATAAAGTTCTAGAGAATATAAAAAGATAAAAACCCTTGCCAATTAATTTGATGAGGCAAAGATCATCTTGGTACAAAACCAAAATGAACATTAAAGAAAAGGAAAATTATTCCTTAGTTTTTTAAAAGTTACTTTGAACTCTTGAAAGAAAAAGTATTTCTCTGAACACAATTTAAAAATAAATGAAAATAGAGGGGGCAGAGCAAGATGGCAGAGGTGTAGGAGACCTGGATTTCATCTGGTCTCAGGAATTCAGCTGAATAGGGATAAAACCATTCTGAACACTTATGAATTCAACAGGAGATCGAAGAGAAGAATAGCAACAACTCTCTGAACAGAAAAGCGACCACTTACTGGAAGGTAGGACGTGCACAAAAGTGAATCCGAGGCGATATTCGGGAGGATATAGATGGTGGGGGAGGGGGCTTCCGTAGGCCGCTTCTGGCAAGGGATAGAGCAGCGGAGCACAAAATTGGAACTTTTAGAAGTCAGTTCTGCTGAGGGACGTCGCTCCAGTGGCTAAGCCGGGGGAGGGACCCTCGTGGGACAGTGTGGTCTCAGGACCCTCCGGGTCACAGAAAGACTGGGGGTGCCTGAGTGTGGCCAAGCTCCCAGGTATTGGAGTGGGGAAGCTGGCTGCAGAGACGGAGCCGAGGTGCCGGCTCTCAGCTCGGGGTTGCCATAAACTGTGATCGGCGACACAGTTGGGCCACTGCTCCTCCAGCAGGGACCCAACAAGCAGCAGATCTGGGGAGACTCCCCTTCCTCCCCCAGGATGAGCGGCGCGGGAGCACACCACAGGGATCTGCTGGGCTTGGCGACTCCACACCGAGTCGGGTGCCAGAGATCGAAATGCGCGGTCACAGGCCAGGTGAGCACAGAGTGCGGCCTGAGACCGGGGACACGGGAATGACTGAGCTTTTCTCTGGGGGCACACTGAGGAGCGAGGCCCCGAGTTCTCAGCTCCTCCAGGCAGAGATTGGGAGGCCGCCATGTTCACTCTCTTCCTCCAAAGCTGTACCGAGAGCTTGCAGGGAACAAAATCTCCTGAGAGAAAACCCGAGCAGATTACTTAGCCCCGACCAACAAGGGTAGGGCAATTCCACCTCCAGCAAAGACATTTGGGAACCACGGCAACAGGCCCCTCCCCCAGAAGATCAGCACGAACAGCCAGCAAGCCAAGACCAAGTTTACCGATCAAGGAGAACAGGAGAACTCCAGCGTTAGGGGAATACTACACATAGAATTCATAGCTTTTTTACCATGGTTCATTAGTTTTTCAAAGTTAATTTTTTTAACTGTTTTTTTTTTTATTTTTCTTTTTCCCTTTTTCAACCAACATCTTATGAATCCCTTTTTGAAAAAAAATATTTTTATTTTTCATTTTTAGAGTCATATTATAGCCCTTCATAGTAGACACCCTTATTTTTGGCATATATATATATATATATATATATATATATATATATAAGTTGTTCCCTCTTTAAGATTTTGAGATACAGTTTCTTCTAGCAGATCAAAATATACCCTAAATCACTAGTGTATGCCTTTGTTCTAGTCTGCTGTGTGATCACATTCTCTCCCTTTTTTTCTCTTTTAAATCTTCTTTCTTTTTTCAAACAGCTTCTTATCTTATCAATTCCTTTTATAAAATCTTTTATAATTTTCATCTTTACAGTCATCTTCCATCCCTTCTTGTATCAACCCTTATTTTTTACATATATAAGTCTTTCTTTCTTTAAAATTTTAGGAGGCACTTTCTTCCAACAAACTAAAATACAACCAAAATCTAGTGCGTGGCGCTGGTCTATGCACTAGCCTGATCATATTTGATAATATTCTGGTTTTTTTTTTTGTTTTGTTCTGTTTTTGTTTGTTTTTATCTTTATCTTTTTCTTTTTTTTCCCTCTTTCTTTTTTCCTTCTTTCCCTTTCTTTTCTCCTGGTTTTAGGTCTTTTCTGATTTGTTTAGAGTATATTTTCTGGGGAAGTCATTAACCTGTTAGCATTTCGTTCTCTCATTCATCTATTCTCCTCTGGACAAAATGACAAGATGAAAAAAAATCACCTCAGCAAAAAGAACAAGAGGTAGTACCATCTGCCAGGGACCACCTCAATACAGACATTAGTACAATGTCAGACCTAGAGTTCAGAATCATGATTTTAAAGGTACCGGCTACACATGAAAAAAGCATGGAAGTTATTAGAGACACCTTCCTGGAGAAATAAAAGAACTAAAATCTAACCAAATTGAAATAAAAAAGGCTATTAATGAGGTGTAATCAAAAATGGGGGCACTAACTGCTATGATAAATGAGGCAGAAGAGAGAATCAGCAATATAGAAGACCAAATGATGGAAAATAAAGAAGCTGAGAAAAAGAGAGATAAACAACTACTGGATCGCGAGGGCAGAATTCGAGAAATAAGCGATACGATAAGATGGAAAAACATTAGAATAATTGGGATCCCAGAAGAAGAAGAAAGAGAGAGAGGGGCAGAAGGTATATTGGAGCAAATTAGCACAGAGAACTTCCCTAATGTGGGGAAGGAAACAGGCATCAAAATCCAGGAGGCACAGAGAACCCCTCTCAAAATCAATAAAAATAGGTCAACACCCCGACATCTTGGAGTAAAAATAACGAGTCTCAGAGACAAAGAGAAAATCTTGGAAGCAGCTAGGGAGAAGAGATATGTAAGCAACAGACCTATCCACAGAGACCACGCAGGCCAGAAAGGACTGACATGATATCTTCAGAGCATTAAACGAGAAAAATATGCAGCCAAGAATACTATATCCAGCTAGGCTGTCATTGAAAATAGAAAGAGAGATAAAAAGCTTCTAGGACAAAAAAAACTAAAGGAATTTGCAAACACGAAACAAGCCCTACAAAGAACTATTGAAAGGGGTCCTCTAAGCAGAGAGAGCCTAAAAGCAGCATAGACCAGAAAGGAATACAGACAATATACAGTAACAGTCACCTTACAGGCAATACAATGGCAATAAATTCCTATATTTCAATAGTTACCCTGAATGTAAATGGGCTAAACGCCCCAATCAAAAGACACAGGCTGTCAGATTGGATAAAAAAACAAGACCCATTGATAGGCTGTCTGCAAGAGACTCATTTTAGAACCAAAGACACCCCAGATTGAAAGTGAGGGGGTGGAAAACAATTTACCATGCTAATGGACACCAAAAGAAAGTTGGGGTGGCAATCCTTATATCTGACACATTAGATTTTAAAACAAAGACTGTAATAAGAGATGAGGAAGGACAGTATATCCTACTTAAAGGGTCTATCCAACAAGAAGATCTAACAATTGTAAATATTGATGCCCCTAAAATGGGAGTAGCCAATTATATATGGCAATTAATAACAAAAGCAAAGAAACACATTGACAACAGTACAATAATACTGGGAGATTTAACACCCCCCTGACTGAAATGGACAGATCATCTAAGCAAAAGATCAACAAGGAAATAAAGACTTTAAAAGACACATTGGACCAAATGGACTTCACAGACATATTCAGAACATTCCATCCCAAAGCCACGGAATACACATTCTTCTCTAGTGCCCATGGAACATTCTCCAGAATTGATCACATCCTAGGTCACAAATCAGGTCTCAACTGGTACCAAAAGATTGGGATTATTCCTTGCATATTTTCAGAACACAGTGCTTTGAAACTAGAACTCAATCACAAGAGGAAAGTCGGGAAGAGCTCAAATACATGGAGGCTAAAGAGCATCCTACTAAAGAATGAATGGGTCAACCAGGAAATTAAAGAAGAATTAAAAAAATTCATGGAAACCAATGAAAATGAAAACATAACTGTTCAAAACCTTTGGGATACAGCAAAGGCAGCCCTAAGAGGAAAGTATATAGCAATACAAGCCTTTCTCAAGAAACAAGAAAGGTTTCAAATACGCAACCTAACCCTACACCTAAAGGAGCTAGAGGGAAAAAAGCAAATAAACCGTAAAACCAGCAGGAGAAGAGAAATAATAAAGATCAGAGCAGAAATCAATGAAGTAGAGAAAAAAAAAAAAACAGTAGAACAGATCTACGAAACTAGGAGTGGTTCTTTGAAAGAATTAAGAAGATTGATAAACCCCTGGCCAGACTTATCCAAAAGAAAAGAGAAATGACCCAAATCAACAAAATCATGAATGAAAGAGGAGAGATCACAACCAACACCAAGGAAATACAAACAATTATAAGAACATATTATGAGCAACTCTATGCCAGCAAATTAGATAACCCAGAAGAAATGGATGCATTCCTAGAGATGTATCAACTACCAACATTGAACCAGGAAGAAATAGAAACCTGAACAGACCTATAACCACTAAGGAAATTGAAGCAGTCATCAAAAATCTCCCAAGAAACAAAAGCCCAGGGCCAGATGGCTTCCCAGGGGAATTCTACCAAATAATTAAAAAAGAATTAATACCTATTCTCCTGAAACTGTTCCAAAAAATAGAAACGGAAGGGAAACTTCCAAACTCAGTTTATGAGGCCACCATTACCTTGATCCCAAAACCAGACAAAGACCCCATCCAAAAGGAAAATTACAGACCAATATCCTTGATGAACATGGATGCAAAAATTCTCACCAAAATACTAGCCAATAGGATCCAACAGCACATTAAAAGGATTATTCACCATGACCAAGTGGGATTTATCCCTGGGCTGCAAGGTTGGTTCAACATCCGCAAATAATCAACGTTATACAATCTATTAACAAAAGAAAGAACAGGAATCATATGATCCTTTCAAGAGATGCAGAAAAAGCATTTGACAAAGTACAGCATCCTTTCTTGATCAAAACTCTTCAGAGTTTAGGGATAGAGGGTACATACCTCAATATCATAAAAGCCATCTATGAAAAACCTACAACATATAACATTCTCAATGGGGAAAAGCTGAGAGCTTTCCCCCTAAGGTCAGGAATGCAGCAGGGATGTCCACTATCACCACTGCTATTCAACATAGTAATAGAAGTCCTAGCCACAGCAATCAGACAACAAAAAGAAATCAAAGGCATCGAAATCGGCAAAGAGGAAGTCAAACTCTCACTCTTTGCAGATTATATGATACTTTATGTGGAAAACCCAAAAGACTCCACCCCAAAACTGCTAGAACTCATACAGGAATTCAGTAAAGTGGCACGATATAAAATCAATGCACAGAAATCAGTGGCATTCCTATACACCAACAACAAGACAGAAGAGAGACAAATTAAGGCGTCGATCCCGTTTACAATTGCACCCAAAACCATAAGATACTTAGGAATAAATCTAACCAAAGTGGCAAAGGATCTGCACTCAGAAAACTATAAAATACTCATGAAAGTAATTGAGGAAGACACAAAGAAATGGAACAACGTTCCATGCTCATGGATTGGAAGAACAAACATTGTGAAGATGTCAATGCTACCTAGAGCAATCTACACATTCAATGCAATCGCCATCAAAATGCCATCCACTTTTTTCAAAGAAATGGAACAAATAATCCTAAAATTTGTATGGAACCAGAAGAGATCCCAAATAGCCAGAGGAAAGTTGAAAAAGAAAAGCAAAGCTGGCGGCATCACAATTCCGGACTTCCAGCTCTATTACAAAGCTGTCATCATCAAGACAGTATGGTACTGGCAAAAAAACAGATACATAGATCAATGGAACAGAATCAAGAGCCCAGAAATGGACCCTCCACTCTATGGTCAACTCATCTTTGACAAAGCAGCAAAGAATGTCCAATGGAAAAAAAGACAGTCTCTTCAACAAATGATGTTGGGAAAATTGGACAGCCACATGCAGAAGAATGAAACTGGAACATTTCCTTACACCACACACAAAAATAGATTCCAAATGGTTGAAAGACCTAAAAGTGAGACAGGAGTCCATCCAAATCTTAAAGAAGAACACAGGCAGCAACCTCTTCGACCTCAGCCACAGCAACTTCTTCCTAGAAACATCGCCAAAGGCAAGGGAAGCAAGGGCTAAAATGAACTATTGGGATTTCATCAAGATGAAAAGCTTTTGCACAGCAAAAGAAACAGTCCACATAACCAAAAGACAACCGACGGAATGGGAGAAAAGATTTGCAAATGGCATATCAGATAAAGGGCTAGTATCCAAAACCTATAAAGAACTTATCAATCTCAACACCCAAAGAACAAATAATCCAATGAAGAAATGGGCAGACGACATGAACAGACATTTTTCCAAAGAAGACATCCAAATGGCCAACAGACACTTGAAAAAGTGCTCAACATCGCTGGACATCAGGGAAATCCAAATCAGAATCTCAATGAAATAGCATCTCACACGAGTCAGAATGGCTAAAATTAACAAGTCAGGAAATGACAGATGTTGGTGGGGATGCAGAGAAAGGGGAACCCTCCTATACTGTTGGTGGGAATGCAAGTTTGTGCAACCACTCTGGAAAACAGTATGGAGGTTCCTCAAACAGTTGAAAATAGAGATACCATAGGATCCAGCAATTGCACTCTTGGGTATTTACCAGAAAGATACAAATGTAGGGATCCGAAGGGGTACGTGCACCCGAATGTTTATAGCGGCAATGTCCACGATAGCCAAACTGTGGAAAGAGCCAAGATGTCCATCGACAGATGAATGGATAAAGAAGAGGTGGTATATATACATAATGGAATATTATGCAGCCATCAAAAGGAATGAGATCTTGCTATTTGCAAGGACGTGGATGGAACTGGAGGGTGTTATGCTGTGTGAAATAAGTCAATCAGAGAAGGACATGTATCATATGACCTCACTGATATGAGGAATTCTTAATCTCAGGAAACATACTGAGGGTTGCTGGAGTGGTGGGGTGGTGGAGAGATCGAGTGATAGACATTGGGGAGGGCCTGTGCTATGGTGAGTGTTGTGAATTGTGCAAGACTGTTGAATCACAGATCTGTACCTCTGAAACAAATAATGCAATATATGTTAAGAAAAAAAAGAAGAAGAAGATAGCAGAAAGGGAAGAATGAAGGGGGGTAAATTGGAGGGGGAGATGAAACATGAGAGACGGTGGACTCTGAGAAATGGACTGGGGGTTCTAGAGGGGATGGGGGTGGGGTGATGTGTTACCCTGGTGATGGGTATTAAGGAGGGCACAGTCTGTGTGGAGCACTGGGTGTTATGCACAAACAATGAATCATGGAACAATACATCAAAAACTAATGATGTAATGTGTGGTGATTCACATAACAATAAAAAATTTCTTAAAAAGTATTAAAAAATAAAAAATAAATTAAAATAATTAGCAAACAGAATCTAGTGATATATACATACACAAAAAAAATCATGACCAAATTGTGTTCCTTTAGGAATTCAAGGTTGGTATAACAATTGAAAATAAATTAACATAATTACACATGTTAAGAGATATCTTTTCATGTTATTTCTAAAATTTGAACTATTAAATAGGTATGAAAAAATAGAGATAGAGAAAATTTTCTTTTTAAAAAAAATTTTATTTATTTGACAGAGAAAGAGAGCACAAGCAGGGGGAGCAGCAGAGGGAGAGGGAGAAGCAGGCTCCCCACTCAGCAGGGATCCCAATGCAGGGCTTGATCCCAGGACTCTGGGATCATGACCTGAGCCGAAGGCAGATGTTTAACTGACTGAGCCATGCAGGCACCCCAAGATAGAGAAAATTTTCTTAATCAGATACAAGCTATTTAATATTGAATATGAAAATGTTTTAAGAGCCTTCTCTGAAATTAGAATAAAAGCCCACTGTTACCACTGCTTTTCAAAATCATACTGGAGATCCTAGCCTGTGCACTGAGGCAAGAGATAACCATTGAAGATATAAGGATTGTTGGGGCACCTGGGTGGCTCAGTCATTAAGCGTCTGCCTTTGGCTCAGGTCATGGTCCACGGTCCTGGGATCGAGCCCCACATCAAGCCCCACATCAGGCTCCCTGCTTGACAGGAAGCCTGCTTCTCCCTCTCCCACTCCCCCTGCTTGTGTTCCCTCTCTCACTCTGTCTCTCTCTCTCTGTCAAATAAATAAATAAAATCTTAAAAAAAAGGAAGATATAAGGATTGCATGGAGTATCTTGTAGTGGCAGAAATCAAGGAAGTAATTTAAAAAAGTAAAAGGATGGAGGTTGTCAAAGAGACGAATGCCAATCTAAAACAAAAATAGCACAGCATTGGATTACAACCCAATGTATAAAACAAATATACATTAGTCTACACTGTTATAAATTATTAAATAAGTAAATAAGTGAAGGAAAAGAGATAAATCTTTACAGAAGTATTCCAAATATTATAAATCGTTACTGTCTTCTCCAGAAAGTAGACCTTAATGTCCATTTCTATCCTTCACCTTGAGTGTGGACTGGTCTTAGTGATTCATGTCCAAAAAATGGAGTATTGAAAGGGGAGAAAGAATATTTTTATAATTGAAAAACCTAGTGAAATTTACCTAACCAAATTATCAAGGTTAACATCAGCAGTTGTATATAGGTCATATTGATATCATGTATTCTCTATATGATGTAATAAAGAGAGAACTAAACTTCTATGGAATTCTTTCCCAAAACTCAACCCCAATCTAATGAAATAAAAGTATGACAAATCCACGTTGAGGAACACTTTACTAAAACACCTGACTTACCAGTCCTCAAAACTATCATGTCATGAAAGACAATGAGAGATTGAGAAACTGTCACAGACCAAAGCAAATCAAGGAAACTATGCTAAGTACAGAGAACAACCTGATGGTTACCAGAGGGAAGGTGGGTGGGGGAATGGGTTAAATAGATCATGGGGATTAAGGATTGCACCTGAAACTAATATAACACTGTATGTTAACTAACTGGAATTAAAATAAAAACTTAAAAAAATAAATGCAATATTATATCCTGGATTAGATCCAGGAACAGAAAAGGAACATTCTTGTAAAATCTGGTGGAATCTGAACCAACTCTAGATTTTCGTCAACAGCAATGTATTATTGGTTTCTTAATTGTAATAAATATGTCATATTTATGGAAGATATTAACTTTAGAGGAAGCTGGATAGACAATCTCTATATTTGCAAATCTAAAATTATTCCAAAAGTAAAATATTTGTTACATATAAGGGTTGGAAAGAAGTATTAACAAAGCTCTTGTTATTCTCAGATAACATGACTGCACATAAAAAAAGTCTGCACATAAGAAATTTGGCTAGATTGCTGAAAGTCAATATAGAAAACTCAATTGTATTTCATTAACAATAGTAGGAAATGAAATCTTAAAAAGAATAAATTTAAAAGGCTCATCAAAAACAATCAAATATCAAGAAGTTCATAAAATGTGCAAAACCTCCACACTTAAAATTATAGAACATAAAATATGCATGTTTGTGGATCAGGAGTATTAACTCAATTTTATAAGGAAGTCTGTTCTTCAAAGATTGATTTAATGCAATCACAATAAACTGCTTGTTTGTTCACTTACTAATTTTGTAAAAGTTGGTAAGTTGATTTTAAAACTTCTATGGCAATTCACTATAGCTTTGAAATAAAACTTAAAGTCCAAAATTGTGATGCCTCCAGCTTTGCTTTTCTTTTTCAAGTTTGCTTTGGTTATTCTGGGACTTTTGTGGTTCTACACAAATTTTAGGTTTGTTCTAGATCTGTGAAAAATGCTGTTGGTAATTTGAAAGAGATTGCATTAAATGTGTAGATTGCTTTGGGTAGTAGATACATTTTAACAATATTTGTTCTTCCAATCCATGAGCATGGAATATTTTCCATCTCTTTGTGTCATTTTTTATTTCTTTCATAAGTGTTTTGTAGTTTTCATAGTATAGATCTTTTACCGTTTTGGTTAGATTTATTTCTAGGTATCTTATTAAATATAAGTATGAAAGATAAACAATAAACATTTTAAAATATATTCTAATTGAGTATATTAATGACATTGGTTTAGAAAAAAATTCTTAAACACTGTACAAAAAACTTTAAACATTAAAAAGATGGATAAATCAGAATACATTAAAATTTTATAGAAATATATTTACTGAAATAAGCATTAAAATAATAAAAATGTAGGTCACAGAGTGGGAGAGAATATTTAAGGACATGCAATAGACAAAAGCTCTTATCTAGATTATATAATGTGCTTCTACAGATCAGTAAGAAAAAGACTCAATTAAAAAACCGAAAAACGATTTGAAGCAAGCACTTCACAAAAGGAGCATATTCAAATGATCAATGTTTATATCAAAAATTGCTCAACATCATTAGCCATCAGGGAAATGCAAATTAAAATCACCAAGAGATAATACTACAAATTTATCATGATGGCTAAAATTTAAAGAATGTCAAGAACTGCATTATATTGCTGGTAAAGTATATATTGGCACCATCACTTTGGAAGATTATTTTGCAGTATGCCAATTTATAACAAAAGTACACCCTATGATCTGGCAAGTCTCCTCCTAATGTATAGCACCAGAACATGTGCCAAAAGATATACACAAGTTTTATTTTATACACACCTAAGGATGTGGATTACAATTCAAATCTGCTACAGAAAATTAGTAGCCAGAAAGTCTAGAAGCAGAGTTAAGTGTTATTTTTCATTACTCTGCTATCATGGCCCAGTTGCCTCTGGAGGATGAGGCAGGTTGGCCAGTAGCTAAGAGGGGGCAGGTATGAGGGAGCAAGAGCTGTGGCCCAGCTGTCACTGCTGGAGGAAGTCCAATCTGCTGAGTAGTATATCCATATTGAGATGTAAGTCAATACATGGTACAACAACACTGTGATGGAGTGCTGAGATGGGGGAGGATCTGACATCACAAAATACTATTTATCCAAAACCAGCTAGATCATGGGATAAGCAATTAAGGATGTTTGAAAGGCTCAGTACTCTATGCAAGAAGTCTGCACTAAGGATGCCTGCCAGAAGAGACAGACTATGGAGGAGGGGCTGTAGTTTAGGTTCAGAGGGTCAATCCCCTTGACATGAACCTGGCAAGAGAATGGCAAGATCTATCAGGAGAATTAGGATTCCAAGAAATTCTGCCACATTATTCAAAATGATACCACTAGGTTAATATTTGTTTAGCAAGAAAAGTGGCTTAAGACTTGTGGTAAACTGAGTTATCACTCCCATTTGCTATTCTTTTCCCTATTGGCATATTAAGGTCAGCATCTCCTTACAAGTGGGTGACATTTCCCTGCTTTATGGTTGCTAGCTTAGGCTGATAAAATAAGAAGAGAAGTGGCATTGTGCCAGGTCCAAACAGAGATTTCCAGCTCCCATGAGCATGGCATTTCCTAAGAGCGGTCAGCTCCTTCAACCTGGATCCTGGAGCAAAGGAGATATGTGGGTCAGACCCACAGCCAACATTCAGACATTTTGTAACACAAATGGAGAATAACTGTTGGTGTAAGCTACTGAGATTTTATGGTTGTCTGTTCCCACAGGAAAGCTGACTAGCACTACATGGAATTCATGAATAAGTGTATAGAGCTGATTAATAACTCTCTGCCTGGAACAGAACTGCCCTGGACATGCAAGGAAGCCTAGAGCATGCAGGTAGAGGGCAAGTGACACAGAGAGGAAATGAGGCACAGAGGGGCCTGGATAGAGCAAGGCCTATCCCAAAAGGAACTGTATACTCTTAAAGCCTATTTCAGATGGGTCATAAAAATCTGAAAAAATATCTCAGATCCAAATAGGTATAAAGGAAAAGATCACTGGCAATACTTACTACCCAACTACAATTTTAACCAGTTGTGAAATGCAATTTAACATATCAGTTTATTTTTTTTATATTTGTAATGTTTTCCTGAGGTAGTTCTTTCCATAATTGAGAATACTCTACTTTTATATTTTCTTTTTTATTTTATTTTATTGTTATGTTAGTCACCATACAATACATCATTAGTTTCTGATGTAGTGATCCACGATTCATTATTTTCATATAATACCAAGTCCTCCATGCAGTATGTGCCCTCCTTAGTACCCATCACCAGGCTAACCCATCCCCCCACTCCCCTCCCCTCTAGAACCCTGTTTGTTTCTTGGAGTCCATAGTCTCATGGTTTGTCTCCCCCTCTGAATCCCCCCCTTTCATCTTTCCCTTCTTTCTACTAATGTACTCCATGCTAGTCCTTATGTTTCACAAATAATTGTGAAATAATAACCATATGATAATTGACTTTCCTGCTTGACTTATTTCATTTAGTGTAATCTCCTCCAGTCCCATCCACGTTGATGTAAAAGTTGGGTATCCATCCTTTCTGATGGCTGAGTGATATTCCATTGTATATATGGACCACAACTTCTTTATCCATTCATCTGTTGAAGGGCATCTCGGCTCTTGCCACAGTTTGGCTATTGCGGACATTGCCGCTATGAACATTGGGGTGCATATGGCCCTTCTTTTCACTACATCTGTGTCTTTGGGGTAAATACCCAGAAGTGAAATTGCTGGGTCATAGGGTAGCTCTATTTTTAATTTTTTGAGACACCTCCACACTGTTTTCCAAAGAGGCTGTACCAACTTGCATTCCCACCAAAAGTGTAAGAGGGTTCCCGTTTCTCCACAACCTCTCCAACATTTGTTGTTTCTTGCCTTGTCAATTTTTGCCATTCTACCAGTGTAAAGTAGTATCTCAGTGTGGTTTTGATTTAAATTTCCCTGATAGATAATAATGATGAATATTTTTTTCATGTGTCTGTTAGCCATTTGTATGTCTTCTTTGGAAAAGTGTCTGTTTGTGTCTTCTGCCCATTCCTTGACTGGATTATTTGTTTTTTGGGTGTTGAGTTTGAGAAGTTCTTTATAAATCTTGGATATCAGCCCTTTGTAGTGTCATTTGCAAATATCTTCTCCCATTCCATAGGTTGCCTCTTTGCTTTGTTGACTGTTTCCTTTGCTGTGCAGAAGCTTTTTATCTTGATGAAGTCCCAAAAGTTCATTTTCACTTTTGTTTCCCTGGGTCTTTGGGAACATGTCTTGAAAGAAGTTACTGTGGCTGATGTCGAAGAGGTTACTGCCTATGGTGGATTTTGATGGATTCCTGTCTCACATTGAGGTCTTTCATCCATTTTGAGTTTATCTTTGTGTATGGTGTTAGAGAATGGTCGAGTTTCATTCTTCCTTTTTTTTTTTTGAAAGATTTTATTTATTTGACAAAGATAGAGAGAGAACACAAGTAGGCAGAGCAGCAGGCAGAGTGAGTGGGAGAAGAAGACTCCTCACTGAGGAAGGAGCCTGGCACAGGGCTTGATCCCAGGACGCTGGGATCATGACCTGAGCCAGAGGAAGCCACTTAATTGACTGAGCCACCCAGGCGCCCCGAGTTTCATTCTTATGTATATAGTTGTCCAATTTTCCCAGCACCATTTATTGAAGAGACTGTCAGATCAAAGAAACTAGAAGCTGGTTCTTTGAAAGAATCAATAAGATTGATAAACCACTGGCCAGACTTATCCAAAAGAAAAGAGAAAGAACCCAAATTAATAAAATTATGAATGAAAGGGGAGAGATCATGACTAACACCAAGGAAATAGAAACGATTATTAGAAATTACTATCAACAACTATATGCCAGTAAATTAAGCAATCTGGAAGAAATGGATGCCTTCTGGGAAACCTATAAACTGCCAAGACTGAAACAGGAAGAAATTGCCAACCTGAATAAGCCAATAACCAGTAAGGATATTGAAGCAGTGATCAAAAACCTCCCAAAAAGCAAGAGTCCAGGGCCTGATGGATTCCCTGGGGAATTCTACCAACTATTCAAAGAAGAAATAATACCTATTCTCCTGAAGCTGTTTCAAAAAATGGAAACAGAAGGAAAACTTCCAAACTCATTCTATAAGCCCAGCATTGCCTTGATCCCAAAACCAGGCAAGGACCCCATCAAAAAGGGGAATTACAGACCAATATCCCTGATGAATATGAATGCCAGAATTCTCAACAAGATCCTAGCCAATAGGATCCAACAGTAATTAAAAGGATTATCCATCACGACCAGGTGGGGTTTATTCCCAGGATGCAAGGGTGGTTCAACATTTGCAAATCAATCAATGTGATAGAACATTAATAAGAGAAGAGACAAGAACCATATGATCCTCTCAATTGATGCAGAAAAAGCAATTGACAAAATACAGCATCCTTTCCTGATTAAAACTCTTCAGAGTATAGCGATATAGGAAATATTCCTCAAGTTCATAAAATCCATCTATGAAAAACCCTCAGTGAATATCATCCTCAATGGAGAAAAGCTGAGAGTCTTTCTCTTAAGATCAGGAACATAACAAGGATGCCCACTCTCACCACTATTGTTCAACATAGTATTAGACGTCCTAGCAACAGCAACCAGACAACAAAAAGAAATAAAATATATTCAAATTGGCAAAGAAGAAGTCAAACACTCTCTCTTCACAGATGACATGATACTTTATATGGAAAATCCAAAAGACTCCATTCCCAAATTACTAGAACTCCTACAGCAATTCAGTAATATGGCAGGATACAAAATCAATGCACAGAAATCAGTAGCTTTCTTATACACTAACAATGCAACTGTAGAAAGAAATTAGAGAAACGATTCCATTTACAATAGCACCAAAACCCATAAAATACCTTGGAATCAACCTAACCAAAGAGGTAGAGGATCTATACTCTAGGAACTACAGAACACTCATGAAAGAAATTGAAGAAGACACAAAAAGATGGAAAAACATATCATGCTCATGGATCGGAAGAAAAAACATTGTTAAAATGTCTATGCTACCCAGAGCAATCTATACCTTCAATGCCATCCAGATCAAAATTCCAGCGACATTTTTCAAAGTGCTGGAACAAACAATCCTAAAATTTGTATGGAATCAGAAAAGACCCTGAATAGCCAAGGAAATGCTGAAAAAGGAAAACAAAGCTGGGGGCATCACGTTGCCTGATTTCAAGCTATATTACAAAGCCGTGATCACCAAGACAGCATGGTACTGGCACAAAAACAGACATATAGACCAGTGGAACAGAATAAAGAGCCCAGATATGGACCCTCAACTCTATGGTCAAATAATCTTTGGCAAAGCAGGAAAAAACATGCAATGGAAAAAAAACAGTCTCTTCAATAAATGGTGCTGGGAGAATTGGACATCTATATACAGAAGAATGAAACTCGACCATTCTCTAACACCATACACAAAGATAAACTCAAAATGGGATGAGATACCTCAACGTGAGACAGGAATCCATCAAAATCCTAGAGGAGAACATAGGCAGTAACCTCTTTGACATCAGCCACAACAACTTCTTTCAAGATACTTTCATATTTTCTTTGTATTTGGTAGATTATCTCACTTTTATATTCCAAATTATTTCTATGCTTTTAGGACCAGAACCAATGTCTCATCTTTGATAAAGCCACTTCTTATCTCCCTGGTTAAAAGGAGAAGGTCTCCCTCCTGTGAGGTCTAGAGGTACTAATTTCCTCCTTGTTTGGGGGCCTTGTTATACAGATTTAGGCCATAAGATCTTCAGGAATAGATATGGCTTATTAGGCCAGTTCTCAGCCAGTGTCATTTTGTTATTTCTGTACTAATCTTTTAATAACTATGTTTATATTTTGTAGGTCCTATAAAATATAATTTCTGCAAAAATTCTCTCAACTCTGTTCTCAAATTCTGTTTACCACTAGGGCACTATTGTTCTCTAAGCCTGTTACATGAAGTTGACTCTTAAATAAAGCCTATTTCTTGAGATACCTTCAGGGTCATTCTTAAAATTATTTTTGCCCAAATAAAAATATTGGTCAAAAACTAGTTGAAACCTGAAAAAGCAAGTGATCCCATCTCATTCTTTTACATATAACTGTCCAGTTTTCCCAGAACTTTTTATTGAAGAGTCTGTCTTTTCTCCATTGTGCACTCTTACCTCCTTTGTCATATGTTAATTGATCATGTAACTTTGTTTCTGGGCTCTCTATTTTGTTCTATTGATCCATGTGTCTATTTTTGTGCTAGTACCATGCTGTTTTGATTGCTGCAGCTTTGCAGTATATCTTGAAATCCAGAATTGTGATATTCCAGATTGTTCTTCCTTCTCAAGATTGCTTTGACTATTTGGGGTCTTTTGTAATTCCATACAAATTTTAGTATTTTTGTTTCTAGTTTTGTAAAAAATGCTGTTGTTATTATAATAAGGATTACATTGAATCTATAGATTGTTTTGGGTAGTATAGACATTTTAACATGGACTATCTTTCCATTTGTTTGTCATCTTTAATTTCTTTCATGACTGTTTTATAGTTTTAAGAGTACAGGTCTTTCACCTTTTTGGTTAAGTTTATTTCTGGGCATTTTATTTTTTTTGTGCAATTGTAAATGGAATTGTTTCTTAATTTCTCTTTCTGATACTTCATTATTAGTGTACAGAAATGTTACAAATTTCTGGGCATTTATTTTGTATACTGCAACTTTAGTGAATTCATTCATTACTTCTAGTAGTTTTTTGGTGGCATCTTTATTGTTTTCTATGTATAGCATTATGTCATCTGCAGATGGTGACAGTTTAACTTCTTTTTCCCGTCTGATTCCTGTGGCTAGAACTTCCAGTACTATGTTGAATAAATGTTGCAAGAGTATCCACTCTTGCATCTTTGTTTTCTCCCTGATCTTAGAGGAAAAGCTCTCAGTTTTTCACAATTGAGTATGATGTTAGCTGTGGGATTTTCATATATGGTCTTTATAATATTAAGGTGTGTTCCCTCTAAACCCACTTAGTTGAGGGTTTTTATGAATGGATGTTAAATTTTATCAAATGCTTTTTATGCATCTATAGAGATAATCATATAATTTTTATCCTTTATTTTGTTGATGTGGTGTATCATGTTAATTGATGTCCAAATATTGAACCATCATTTCATCCCTGGGATAAATCCCATCTAATCATGATAAATGATTCCTTTTAATGTATTACAATATGTGGTTTGCTAATATTTTTGAGGGTTTTTGCATCTATGTTCATCAGGGATACACAGTCATTAAAAAGGATAAGATCATGTCATTTGCGACAACATGGATGGACCTAGAAAGTATTACGCTAAGGGAAATAAGTCAGGCTGAGAAAGACAAATACCATATGATTTCACTTATATGTGGAATATAAATAATAAAACAAATGAATAAACAACAAACAGAAAGCAAAATCAGACCTATTAATAGAGAAAAAACTGATGGTTGCCAGAGGAGAGGAAGGTGGGGAAATGGGCAAAACAGATGAAAGGGAGTGGAAGATACAGGCTTCCAGTTAAGCAATGAATAAGTCATGGGAATAAAAGGCACAGCATAAGGAATATAATCAGCAATATCAGAATAGTGATGTATGGTGACAGATGATAGCTACAATTATGGTGAACATAGTATAATGTATAAGCTTGTTGAATCACTATGTTGTACACCTGAAACTAAGGTAACATTGTGTGTCAACTATACTAAATAACAAACAAACCCTGAAAAATCAGGCAAAGAAGTCATGGTGACTTGACTTCCCTCAAATTTATAGCAAATATATTTTCTCATGGGAAGAAACAATATACTGATACCAGAAGCACTTTGCTCTTTATACAACCACCACTCCCTAATCTAGCTATTTCCCACAAGTTAATCTATTGTTACACAGATAGGTATGTATCTATATACGTCAAAGGAAACTGAATCTAAAACATTACTGGAAGCCTCAAGTCATTTATATATTCCAGAAGTTGCCTTGATAGCAAGGAATACAGAATTTGTTCAAACATTTCAAAACAGCCAAATTAACTTTGTAAAAAAAGCATTTTGGAATTCAGACAAAAAGTGGTTCTCATGGGAGAAGTGAGTCCAAACAATAATCAACATCAGAAGGTATGGTCATGGGGAGGGACAACCTTATATTTGGAATGGACCTTGTGAATTAACCCATAGATTCTCCTAAAACACAAAGATTCCCTGCGGAGCATATCTGGTAGAGAAAGCTACACTGAGAGGCAATCTATCTCATTCTGAAAAAGTTTTTCATTATACATTCATTTCTTATGACTGGTCTTGGTCATTCTTCTTGAGGTTTCCTTTTCTTGATCCTAGTTCTGGCATTTGCAGATATATAGAACACGGAGATTACTTCATTACAGAATATGCTTTTACATGGTTGAAGACTTTTTTTATGTATGATTCTTAGGATAAATATTCTAGGTTTCTGTATAGGAAGATGGTTTTCAGATTCCCTGTTACCTTTTTTTACATTCTCTTTGTCATTCTTGAAATAAGCTGCCCTGCTCCCACCAAAATGATTCACCAAAGGATGCCTATATGAGATTCCTGAATGAGTTATTATGACTATATCCCAATTCCAGTTCCTTTTTTTCTTTTTGAAAGGGATTTATGATCTTTTCCCATTTTGTCAGAGTTAACAGAACCAATAAAACTCATTTTTAAAGTGTGTATATGAATAAATGTTACAAGTTTTTCAACATTGATAAATATGAAGAGGAGAAAAAGTATTCTAATATTCTCTAGAATTTATTATTTTAAAGTTTTAATAAGATATTTTTAATTTTCCAAATCCACTGGAGATATATTACAATGTATATTTTGATGAGAATATTTTCAATAGATGTATTTTAGAATGAAAGAAATAATTCCAGCTATAGTAATGTCTACAGAGAAAGTAGAATTATTGAAATCTTTTATTTCAATCATTGTCACTATTTTGACAACCTCGTCACAGGAGTTGTTCCTGTGAAGTGTCACTTGTCTAAAATCCCATTCCTTCCTCAAATGAATCATCACCAAGCCAGGAGTCCTTTGTACCTTGCAAGTGACTTTTTGTACAGGCCATCACTTTTTTTTTCAAATAAATTATATTTCATTTTTCTGTAGCTCATCATTTTTGTTTATCAATGTTGGTTTGTTTTGTTTTCACTTTGATTCTATCTTCTACAGCTGTGACAGCAACAAATATATCTTCACTTGAGCTTCTGATATAAGTACTAACCAATGTGTACTGGTGACACACCATTAAGGATCCTCTTTCAATCTGACACAGATCTGGTAAGTACTCATTAAAGATATAATTAAGGATTTGCTTTCCTACCCACAGTGTTAATTGATCCATCAAGATACAGACTCATTTGTCAAGTACTCAGCTAAAATCAACATATGCAACACATTCTGGTCTAAAGGGTAATAACCATATATTCAATTGACCCTGACTTACTCCTCGTGAATCTGGACCTCTAAGGCTGACATGTAGGAATCATTCAATACATTTTAACTACTAATATCACTATTGTCTACTCATATCAATCAACACATTATTACCTAATTGCTTGCAAGCACATTGCTTTATTTTTTCTTTTTTTAATTTAAATTCAATTATCCAACATATCGTACATCATTAGTTTCAGATGTAAAATTCAGTGATTCATCAGTTGCGTATATAACTCAGTGCTCATCCCATCACATGCCCTCCTTAATGCCCATCACCTAGTTACCCCATCCTCCCACCCACCTCCCTTCCAGCAACCCTCAGTTTCTTTCCCATAATTAAGAGTCTCATGGTTTGTCTCCCTCTCTGATTTCCACCCATTCTGTCTTTCCCTTACTTCCCCTATGATCCTCTGCATTGTTTCTTATATTCCTCATATGAGTGAAATCATATAATTGTCTTCCTCTGATTGACTTATTTAGCTCAGCATAATACCCTCCAGTTCCATCCACTTGGATGTAAATGGTAAGGATTCATCCTTTCTGATGGCTGAGTAATATTCCATGGTATATATAGACCACATCTTCTTTATGCATTCATTTGTTGATGGACATCTTGGCTCTTTCCATAGTTTGGCTCTTGCGGACATTGCTGCTATAAACACTGGGTTTCAGGTGCCCCTTCAGATCACTACATTTGTATCTTTGGGGCAAATACTTAGCAGTGCGATTGCTGGGTGGTAGGGTAGCTCTATTTTTAACTTCTTGAGGAACCTCCATACTGTTTTCCAGAGTAGCTGCACCAGTTTGCATTCCCACAAACAATGTAAGAGGATTCCCCTTTCTCCACATCCTCACCAACATTTGTTGTTTCCTAAATTGTTAATTTTAGTCATTTTTACTGGTATGAGGTGGTATCTCATTGTGGTTTTTATTTTTATTTCCCTGATGCCAAGTGATGTTGAACATTTTTTTCATATGTCTGTTGGCCATTTGGATGTCTCCTTTGAAGAAATATCTGTTCATGCCTTCTGCCCATTTCTTGACTGGAATGTTTGTTTTTGGGTGTTGAGTTTGATAAGTTCTTTATAGAGCTTGGATACTAGTCCTTTATCTGATCTGTCATGAAACACATTACTTTAAAACCTGACAGACTGTTGGGTTAAAAAAGATAAGGCTTTATTTTCTGAAACCAGCGACTAGCTAAGATGGACTTCATTTTAGCTATCTAACCTACAAACATTCTAGCACCAAGAATACACTGGGCCACATTTACAGATTTATTCTTAAAATTTCTTAACTCCAAAAATACATCATTTTACGCATCTGATGATCTTGGAGCTGTTTTAGGTACAAGGGTAATGTTGCAGAGAAAAGCTTAACTTAAGGTCTTTACTTTCAGATAACTCTTGATCTGGCAAACAAATACAAGTCAACTATACAGGTAAAGTTTTCTTCATTCTTATACCTCAATATCTAGCATAAAACCTGGCTTGGTACCAGGTGCTCAAGTAAGTCTGATGAATGGGTAATTAGCAATCAGAAGAGAGTTTGTTGGTGTGGCAACTACCATGTGTGTATGCAGTGTGTGATGCATCCCAGCTCTTCAAATTCTTCCAAGTTCTCAGAATCAGGGTTCGGGTATGAAGTGCACAGTCTGGGGATACTGAATGCTCAGAGTTAGAGTGACTTGTAGATATTTAACTGACAGAAAGTGGAAGAGCTGAGGTGACACTCAGATCTATAGAATATAAGTCATCTGCAGATTCTAAATCATTCTCCTCCCACATGGAAAAAAGATAGGAAGCCTCTGTTTTTACATGCTTATGACTTTTCTTATGGGAGAGGCTGATAAACTAATTTTGTTCATTACCATTGCATCAAGACAACAAAGCTGCTTCTATGTAACTTGGAATAGTCAGATGCAATGAGAACCCAACCTGAGCAAAATGGAGATCAGGCCAAAGAACTCCTCAGTGAGCACCATCAGGCCATCCAGTTAGGGTGGGCATGTAGTTTAGTGCACATCCTTAGGGGCACAAAACACATAGTAAGTGTCATAGACTTGGAATAATTTTACAGCAATTCTCTGGCAGATGGCAGTAGAGGGCCTTATTCTAACAAGAGCAATGCATTATATCAGTGTTCTGAAAGACAGAAGTTAGGTGTTTTGTAAAAGATGTGCCTTCTTTTTCTAATCCTCATGTGAGTATTTATCTAGTGCTAGTCTTTGTTTTCAAGTTTTCTTTAAAATACTATATTCTTTTCTGAAAATGAGATATATATTACTAAAAATAATCTATTTTTATTTATTTTAAAGATTTTATTTATTTGCGAGAGAAAGAGAGAGCACACACACAGGCAGGGGGAGGGGCAGAGGGAAAGAGACAAGCAGACTCCCCACTAAGCAGGGAGCCCTTCATGGGGCTTGATCCCAGGACCCCAAGAACATGACCTGAGCTGAAGTCAGAGGCTTAACAAACTGAGCCACCCAAGTGCCCCCAAAATAGTCTATTTTTAATAATTAAATAGTTTTAATCAAGTTTCTCAAAGTTAATTACAAACTGCTATTTAATTTTTCCCAATGTCATTGTCTAACACCTTAGAGTTTGGAAAAATTGCAGTTGCAGTTACCAATAAGAGACTTCCATATATGGCACATACACAGAAAATGAAAAAATAGTTTTCAAAAATTATTTATATTGTGCACATATCTATGAGTTATTGCTCTATACCCAAGACAATAATTTCCTTTATATGGGTTTTTTTCAGTTTTTCTAGGTTATTATTAATATTTGATATTATTCTGCTTTGTTTCTTCAAAGCAGGATGAGAATAACATTTTTAAAATCTCCTTAAAATTTTTTTAAAAAGAATATTTTTTTTTCATTTAAAATAAGTACAAAAAGAAAAGGAGAGCCCATTATGCTTTGAAATCCCATCAAGGGTAAATGGAAAGAATGTTGCCAGTATATGATAACCCCTAAAAGTTTTTACACATTTCCTTCTCTTCTTTGTTCATTTTAGATAGCGTACTGCTCTCAAATACCATTGCCCACCAGAAGGCAACATGAGAGATGTTTGAATTTTATGTATCTTGTGCAGTGTAGGCATTTAATTCATATTTATTAAATCCAGAACTGTACTAAGTCTCCCAGGGATTTCACAAAGTAAAGCCAAAGAACACAGGCTTTAGGGTCAGGGAAGCTAAGTTTAATTTCCAACTACTGTTATGGATATGGAATATTACTCTCTTCGTTGTCCTCGTGGTGAGATTCATGGTCCTCACTGGTGAAATGGGATGAATAAAACCTGCAGGATTAGGAATAGTAAAGGGTATAAATTATGCAAGTGTTGAGTGCAGTATCTCGTACATGGTTGTGCTCAGTCAGCTGTAGCTAGAGATAGAAATGTGTGATGGTGAAGAGTTCAGACTGAGTGAAAGCCAAGCTCTACCTCTCCTGGCCTTTGTGACCTATGACAAGTTCTTACATCTTCCAGAGCCTCATTCCCTCTCTGTAGAATAGCTATTTGTGAGTTAATAGACACAATGCATGCACAAAGGTCATTGCTGCTGCCCCCTAGTATTTCTGATCCTGCCTCCCAGGCACAGCTTACTCCCCTTGACTTTAGGCCTGGCCATGTGATGGTGCTTTAGTCCATGACATCTGGTCATGTGTCACTTTTAGGTGAATGCTTTGAGACAGTACATGATTTGATATGCCCTTCCCCTGCCTCTGCCAAGCAGTAAAAATAACAGAGTTCAGTCCTTGGCCAATCCAAAATGAACATAGAGTATGAGTGAGAAATAAGCCTTTGTTGCTTTCCATCACTGAAAATTGTTATGATGTCTTATTATCAGTATAGCCTACCCCATCTTAACTGAAGCAGCATATAGAGTGCCCGCACTAATACCCGACACATAATCAGTGCTGAGCAAATGTTTATTATTGGTAGCAATAATAGTAATATCTATATTTGAAACAGCCCCAGCTCTACCTAGCTATATTTAGGCTGGTAATGAACTTCATGATTTTGAGATCTCCAGATTCTCATAGAGAAAGGATTTTAGTATTCAGCATAAGAAGAGTACAAAAACCCATGCTATTGCTTATGTTCCACATATGGGTGAAACCATATGATAATTGTCTTTCTCTGCTTGACTTACTTCACTTAGCATAATTCCCTCCAGTTTCATCCATGTCAGTGCAAATGGTGGGTATTTGTCCTTTCTGATGGCTGAATAATATTCCATTGTATATACGTTCCACATCTTTATCCATTCATCTGCTGAAGGGCATCTCAGCTCCTTCCACAGTTTGGCTGTTGTGGACATTGCTGCTATGAACATTAGGGTGTATGTCCCCCTTCTTTTCACTACATCTGTATCTTTGGGGTAAATACCTAGTAGTGCAATTGCTGGGTAGAAGGGTAGCTCTATTCTTAACATCTTGAGGAACCTCCATACTGTTTTCCAAAGTGACTATACCTGATTGCATTCCCACCAACAGTGTAAGAGTGTCCCCCTTTTTTCCACATCTTCGCTAACATTGGTTCTTTCCTGCCTTGTTAATTTTTGCCATTCTAACTGGTGTAAGGTGGTATCTCATTGTAGTTTTTATTTTTATTTCCCTGATGACTAGTGATGTTGAGCATTTATTCATGTGTCTGTTAGCCACTTGTATGTCTTCTTTGGAGAAGTGTCTGTTCATATCTTCTGCCCATTTTTTGACTGGGTTATTTGTTTTTGAGTGTTGAGTTTGAGAAGTTCTTTATAGATCTTAGATATCAGCCCTTTATCTGTAATGTCATTTGCAAATATCTTCTCCCATTCTGTGGGCTGCTTCTTAGTTTTGTTGCATTAGAATGGAGGACTATAGCAGAAGGGAGGGAAATCTGAAGGGGGTGAAATCAGAGAAGGAGACAAACCATGAGAGACTATGGAGCCCAGAAAACAAACTGAGGGTTTCAGAGGGGAAGGGGGAAGAGGGAAGGGGTAGCCAGGTAATGGGTATTAAGGAGGGCACGTGTTGTGATGAGCACTGGGTGTTATATGCAACTAATGAATCATTGAACACTACATCAAAGACTGATGATGTACTATACAGTGGCTAACTGAACATAATAAAAAAAAGTACAAAACCTTATTCAAACACCTATTGACTGACCATGTAAACATCTAACAGTGACTCATCTCTGAGCCATAATTTCCTTATCTGTAAAATGAGGATGAATGGTGATGGTGGACAAGGTTGGACAAGATGGACATAGAGTGCAGTGCTGAAGTGGGGTCAGCACCCAACAATCTTTGCTGCCCTTCTCTTTCCTGCTGCCTGCAATGACCACTTTTGTAGCCACCAACTGCAGCTCCTCCTGCCTTCACATCGTATGTCCCTCCCCAGTTATGCAGACCTCTCCTCCTAGTCGTTGGCTGCTCCATGAGGAGTTGGAGAGCAGATTGCTAATTTGTTAATTTTGCTATCAGCAACTTGAGGAAAAATTGTGTCCAGTAAGAGACTCACCAAAATATTCTATGGATTTTAGTTAGTTCCATTGGCCTTAGTTTAGAGAGATAACTATGAAACAAATGGAAAATTAGAATCATTTGTGACTTTAAAATAACCTAATGCATTCGGTGTGTTTGCCTGTATGTGATGAAAATTTTCAGACTTTACTAAGCCAAGTGATAATTTTTCCACTGTCTTAGCTTTTTTCTGGGTAGATCTGATCAATGATTCTCTGGGCATATGGGCAGACAGGTCATGACCTGGACATCTCTGCTTACAGCCAAACATTAAGTGTAATTGTGTTTGAATATCCTAGTGAAAATACCTTTTCAAATAACTGAAAGAAAAACTAATTAAACATGTAAAATTTTAATCATTTCTGGAGAATAACCAAACTTAAACACTGATGCCAGTTGGTTTTAACCATAACTCTTTAATTTAATGGTAATTTTCATAGAGAATTATATCATCATGTGAGGTGGGCCTGGCAAGATTTTCATCAGATTCCAGATGAGAAACTTAATTGATCTGCTCAATTTGTTCACAAAGCTTTAAGGTGTGAAACAAGACCCAGATCCTTGCCTTTCTCCCTGGGCTCTGAGTCCTCACTACTGGGCTACATATCCTTTCTGGAGACCAGCAGAAAAGAATTAGACCCTGATTTGTGTTAAAGATTTAAGAAAACACTAATGCTTTTTGTTAAAGATTTTAAAAATTTAGAGGTTATGGTAACAGATATCTTAATGTATATTCTTTTCCTTCTATGGCATCCTTCTTCACTCTGTCTTTTTCTCTGTTATCATAGTTCACATGGGTTAGCATATGCATGTTACATTGCAAGAAAGGTATTGAAAACTTGATGTAGTATTTGTTTTAAGATTACCACATGCATATGCCAGTTAGTGTGAAAACATGATATACTTTACAGCTTTTGTGGTGTGACAATATAGATGTGTCAATGTCATGAATGTGAGTTTGTGCAAGTGGGTCATTTGAAGTGGGAATGGTAATTCATGGGAGCAAATTGTTGAAATAGTTTGAAAAAATAAGGTTGAGTATGCCCTATTGGCACTTTTTGTTTTAAGATTTTATTTGTCAGAGAGAGAGCACACACAAGCAGGGAGACCAGCAGGCTTCTGCCAAGCGAGGAACCTGATGTGGAACTCGAACCCAGGACCCTGGGATCATGACCTGAGCTGAAGGCAGGGACATAACTGACTGAGCTACCCAGGTGTCCCGCCCTATAGGCACTTATTATCTAAAAAGTAGATTTTTAAAAATTAATCTGTTTGTCAGTGTGTATAAATGTGTCTTGATTTAACACTTCAATTATTAAAAATTTATTCTAAATAAATAAGAAAGTATATAAATATTTAGGTGTGAAGATGGTGATTATATTTTCTTTAGAAAAATCAAATCAAGATAGTTCCATACCAAATCACTCTACGTTCATTAAAGTGGCACTGTAGAGATTTATTCATTCCTATGAATATGGAAAGTACATTTAATTCCAAAGCAGGTTGCAGAACAGCATGGATGTCCATATTCCATTTTAAGAAAATGCAGGTGGAGAGACAGAGCCATGGTCAGAAGCACAGATTCTCAGATATCAGTAATATGGTGACTCTCATTTTCTTCTTATGTTTACTTGTATCTTAAAATTATCCTACACTTAACACGGGTTATTTGTGTAATCAAAATGTCCTTTTAAAAATAATCTGTGCAAACAGTATTGATTGTCTTCCTTTCTTGGACTGATGTTGGTAATGACTCTGTCATAAAGTTTAAAGAAATCCATTTAGGGTTATTTTACACCTGACTCACTCTGTGGCAGTTTTGAGTCCAGTAAGTTTCCAGAGGGTTGGGTGCACATCTTAATCACTGGAGCATCATCCCTATGCCTGGATTCTCAGCTATTGGCCTGAAATGGAAACTTTGATTCAGAACTAAAGAAAGGGTATCCCTTTCTTGGCTGTGTGCTCCTGGAGCTTGGGGCCATGTCTTTCTTCATCACCGGGCTCCTATCCTCCTTCCCACCAGCACATAAGCCAAGGGCTACCTCATAGCAGTCATGCAAAAGAAGACTATTTAATTGATCCAAATCTCCTTACTGGTAAGAAGACTGAAACCCATGGGGAGTAAATATCTTGTTTACGATTACATAACGCCTGCCCCTGTTCCACTCAGTGCATTCTGGACTAAGAGATGAGCCTTCTGGACAAGAAAGGGACTCTGAATGCCTCTCCTAAGAGAAATTTTTCCTTTTACTACACACCTACAAACAACAAAAATAAATTTTGTTTGTCATTTTTCTTCAGGGTTTAGGAAGCAACAGCTCTCCTAGCAGAAAGGGTAAAGAAGCCTCAATGGAACCATGAGACGTTAAGATGTCTTCAGTGATTAACAAACAGTAACTGCCAGAATGTTCTACTGAGGTTTGCATAGAGGAACAGCTCCATTAACTGTCTGTTTAAGAGATGCCAAACACTCTGTGGTTGATGCCTCGGACACTGATCAAGTATCCTCTTCTAGAGTTAGAACCACACAGCTAGTATGCCACAGGGCTAAGATGTGAGCTGTGGTGTCACTTTGATGGGCATCTCTTCTAGGTGAGTGCAAGGATTTGAGCCAACCCAGAGATTGACCCTGCCTTGATTTTCATAAGACATCGTTCCCAAGTTTATATTAGCTTATTTTTTCTGATTATTAGAGAGTTCTTCCATTCTCTCCATACCTTTTATATGTTGCTTTCCAAGAATATGGCTTGTTTGGATTTGAACATCTTCAAAACCTGATCTTTTTAATGCTTTTCTACCTGTTGATATAAATATGGCTTTGTGTTTGTCATTGGCTGAGATGCAAATCTCATTTTATAATCCTCATCTTCAGAGATGCTGTCAACCAGCCATGTGTTTCTAACAAAGAAATGATCTTTTTGTTCTTTCTGTTCTTTCTCAGCAGCTTGTGTCGAGGGGAAGAAGGCTAAGTCATAGAATGCTGGTAAGTAACTACTGTAATTATAAACTTCAGGGGCCAGAACTCAAGTCCCATTCTACACATTTACACAGGCCCCAGAATTGGACCACAGATTATGGGTGGCAATGGTTGGAGAGACGAGAATGAGGATAGAATTCAAGGAGCCAAGTATCTGAAACATGAGATATTTGGAGCTAAATGCCACACTGGTGATAAAATCACAGCCAAGGGGCACCCACCAGAGTCTGGGACAGTTCCTGCAGGGCCATGCAGCTGTGTAGCTAATGGAGACTCTGAACTGGGCCTCAAAGGATGGTGCATTTTAAGCAGAGCAGAAGACATTTCAGAGGGAAGGGGGAAAAAATTGCAAAGGCATAGAAAGAACAACAAAATGTAGTTCCAGATTGCAATGGCACATAGTCATCGTGGAGGAGAATGGACATTGGTTTATGGCCAAAAAAAGTCCACTGAGAAAGCTCTGGCCTCAGGCCACACCACTAGCATGATGCCTGGCATATAACTGCTGCATAATATCTATAAAGAAGATAAAATTAACATGCACCCAGATATAAGTCAAGGTATTTTTTATAGAATTGTCCCATCATCTCATATTCAAGTCCTTCCAAAGCCACCCTCATTTGGGGAGTGCTCTCACATATTTTGAATACCAAAGTCATATCTAATGAAGATAGAGGAGCCACAAATGACTTAAATAGTGATTGTTTTGTATGCTTGTAAAAGCCATTTAACTGAACAACAACAAACAAACAAAATAGGGTGAAAGAGGGAGGAGACAGGTATGCAAAAATATTTAACCTACATTTAGTTATTATTCTTGGAAATGTGACCTGATAATTTCAAGTGTTGGAATTGTTGTAAATAAATATTTGAAAATGATTGTATCACTGTCCTGATCATCCAATGTCGTGGGTAACACCTGTGCTTGAGGTCGCGTGAGGTACTAAAGACTGATGAGGCTCTAATTTCATCTTGGAGGATTCAGTGATTAACACCCAGGACTTTAGCCAGGGTGTGTGTCATACAGGCTTTCTTGAGTCCAGACACAACTGGCTTTTTTGCTGCTCTCCCTACCAAAGATCCTCTATCCCAGGGTAGAGAAATATAATGGGTGATGGGCTCATAGGCCCTAGTCCAGCTAGAGATCCTGCCTCATTTTCTCTTAATCTCTGAGGAAGGCTATAACTGAAACTTGGTTCTCTTTTATACATCAGCCCTTCTGGATTTTTGCTGACTTCTGTTTCTATAAAACACCCTCCCTCATCAATCAGGCAGAGAAATAGGCATCCTTTAATTTTTACTGGTAATTTGCATTTCTGGGGCCCTCTGGGCTCATGATATCCATTTAATGAGTTCACCTGGATAATGACTTCCATGAGATCTTTCTGTAGAGAGTTTTACCGAGAGGTCTACATTCCCCTCAAAGATCTTACAGTCCAGTTGTTGAAATAAAATGTACATTAAAAAATCAAACTAAAATAAAGGAGGTAAATAAGAATTCAAAGCAATAATGCACAAACTATCACAATTCAGAATATTGTTGATTATAGTCAGAATAATGGTGTTAAAGGTGTTCTGTAGACAATGAGTTGAAGTTACTCAGCAGAAATCATTGTGTTGGGAAAGGAAACTGTAAGAAAGAAACCTTCACCAGGTAAAACTGCAGCCTTGGGCTGCCCAGGGATATTGGCAGACATTGGTCCTCAGATAGAGTATCTGCTGCAACAACTTCTGAGGACAGTTCTCCCATTCTGGTGACAAAGACAGGACCTAGATCACCTGCTGGAGCACATTTAAATGCAACCCCCCTAAAGTACCCCCCCAAAGGGAGATGAGAGAGATAGTGGGGCAAAAAGAATAAAGAAAAATAAATGGCTGGAAACTTCCCAAATTTGGCAAAAGACCCAAATCTATAAATCCAAGAAGTTTAAGAAAACCCAATTAGGATAAACCTAAAGTAATCCATATCAAGACATAATTAAACTTTTAAGAACTAAAGAAAAATTTAAAAGTCTTGAAAGCAGCCAGAGAGAAATGATGCATTACCTACAGTGAAACACCAATTTAAGTAACAGCAGATTTCTCACAGAAAACCAAGAAGGAAGTAGCACAATATTTTTCAATTGCTCAAGGAAAAGACTTATCAACAATGCATGCTTAAGAAAGACCTGAGAGGTTCTATCCTCTCATCTCTGACTGTCCTTGAGGCTGTGTGCCAATAGAATGTGAAAGCTAAATGCATTTATATATAGCAAAACTACCCTTCATAAATAAAGGAGAAATAAAGACATCTTCAGTAAAGGAAAACTAAGAGAGTTAGTTACTAGGAGACCTACCATTAAGATTTGCTAAGGATGATCTTCAAACAGAAGGAAATGACAAAAGAAGAAATCTTATAGCATTAGGAAGGAAGAAAAAATGGGTAGAAATGTGATTACATAGAAGAGACTATTCATTTCCTCATGAGTTTTATAAATCTGATTTGATGATTGAAACATAAATTATAATATCACTTGATACTCAAGACAATGATATTTAAAAATGGGGAGGTAATGGGGTGCCTGGGTGGCTCAGTCATTTTGTCTGCCTTCGGCTCAGGTCGCTTCCAGGGTCCTGGGATCAAGCCCCACATCGGGCTTCATGCTCCAGGGAAAGCCTGCTTCTCCCTCTCCCACTCCCCCTGCTTGTGTTCCCTCTCTCACTGTCTCACTGTCTCTCTCTCTCTCTCTGTGTCAAAAAATAAATAAAATTAAAAAAATGGGAAGGTAAAAGGACTAAACTGTAAGGGTTCCACACTTTTCTGGAAGTGGTAAAATGTTGACACCACAGGCTGAGATAAGTTACAGATCTATATTGTAATACTCAGAGAAAGTTAGTATGCAGCATTTATATCATGTGTCCCAAAAGTGCTGGGTGGTAGATGACATGCAGTTAGCTTTTACACTATTTACTTAGGACTTTTACAAGCATAATCTTAACTGAGTTATATAATAACACTGTAAGTTAAGTTATTTAAATTCCATGTTAAGAGAAACCAAGAGTGAATGTAGCAAAATGCCCTGCTCATTGCCCCACAGATGGTAAGCAATAGGCAGGGAGTCAAATACAATTCTTTATTCCTACATACCCACCACTGTTTTGGCCCTCCTCTTTTTTTTTTTTAAAGATTTTATTTATTTATTTGAGAGAGAGAATGAGAGATAGAGAGCACGAGAGGGAAGAGGGTCAGAGGGAGAAGCAGACTCCCTGCTGAGTAGGGAGCCCGATGTGGGACTCAATCCCGGGACTCCAGGATCATGACCTGAGCCGAAGGCAGTCGCTTAACCAACTGAGCCACCCAGGCGCCCTGTTTTGGCCCTCCTCTTAACCAGAGGTTCTATCACCCAGATTTGAAGTGTTAGTGTTGGTCTTCTTCTACAGAAAAATAATAATAATAGTACCATTTACAGTATTGCTGAAAGGGCAGAAGTTTTCTTTTCCATCACCCCAACATTTAATCTTGCCGTCAGCTTTTGTTGTTGATACTGTTAAAATCAAGGATGGAGACCAGCCTTGAAGTTTCCCTGAGCGCACAGAACCAGTTTAGTCATGCAGGCAAAGCTTAGCTGAGATTACTTCACAAACCTGACTTGACCTGGATGATTTCTTGCTTGTGCATCTGGAATTGACAAGCAAAACTGTTTCCCAAGCTGATATGAGGGAGCCACAGAAAACTATAATATTGTAATCAATCACTGTGAAGAATTAACAGGTGCTGCTTTCTCACTCTATAAGCTATATAAATATACATATATCCCTGGGCCTCAATCCATATTCTGGTTTGAGGGCTCCTAGTTTGCAAGCCATCTTTTTGGTATGTGCACAATAAATTTTTACTAATTATGACTTCAGTGATTCATTGGTTTTATTTTGGCTATTTTGAACCTTTGACATTTTATGGTGTCAGAAGCAGGATCCAAAGAAGACCTGAGGCTGGTGAGCAACCAGGTGTAGGTACCTACAGGACCCACTGAACTTACTGCTTGCTTGCGGACCCTAGAGGTTAAGGGTAGATCTCTTCTGAACCTAAGCTATGCTCTCTGCGTTCTCAACTCTCTGACTTTATTGTGCACACTTGCTTTCTGTTTTCTGTTTTGCTTTTGGTTTCAGTTTCTGTTTGTTGAAACTCCTTGGTAAGTAACCCATCCTGTGCTAAAGGGAGGGAAACCTGTGATTTCTAGTGTTTTAAAATAACTCTTGGAAAACAAGCCACTCCCCCAAAGTTAAAACGTTTTGGGGGGGCAAGATGGCAGAGGAGTAGAAGACCTGGATTTCGTCTGGTCTCAGGAATTCAGCTGAATAGGGATCAAACCATTCTGAACACCTACGAGCTCAACAGGAGATCGAAGAGAAGAATAGCAACAACTCTCTGAACAGAAAAGCGACCACTTACTGGAAAGTAGGACGTGCAGAGAAGTGAATCCGAGGCAATATTCGGGAGGAGAGATGGTGGGGGAGGGGGCCTCCATCGGCCGCTTCTGGCAACTGATAGAGCAGCGGAGCACAAAATTGGAACATTTAGAAGTCTGCTCCACTGAGGGACATCGCTCCAGTGGCTAAGCGGGGGGTGGAACCCTTGTGGGACAGTGTGGTCTCAGGACCCTCGGGGTCACAGGAAGACCAGGGGTGCCTGAGTGCGGCAGAGCTCCCAGGTATCAGAGCGGGGAAGCCGGCTGCAGAGATGGAGCCGAGGAGCGGGCTCTCGGCTCGGGGATGCCATAAACTGTGATTGGGGACACAGTCGGGCCACTGCTCCTCCAGCAGGGACGCCCACAGGAGCACACCGCAGGGATCTGCTGGGTTTGGAGACTCCACACTGAGTCGGGTGCTAGAGACAAACGCTCAGTCATAGGCTGGGTGAACACGGAGTGTGGCCGGACACCAGGGACATGGGAGTGACTGACTGCTTTTCTCTGGGGGCACACTGAGGAGCGGGGCCCCAAGTTCTCGGCTTTTCCAGGTGGAGATTGGGAGGCCACCATTTTTACTCTTGTCCTCCAAAGCTGTATGGAAAGCTTGCAGGGAACAAAAGCTCCTGAGAGCAAACCCGAGCAGATTGCTTAGCCCGGACGACAAGGGTGGGGCAATTCCGCCTCCGGCAAAGACATTTGGGAACCACAGCGACAGGCCCCTCCCCCAGAAGATCAGCACAAACAGCCAGCCAAGACCAAGTTTACCGATCAAGGAGAACGGGAGAACTGCAGCGCTAGGGGAAACTGCACATAGAATTCATGGCTTTTTTTACCATGATTCATTAGTTTTTCAAAGTTAATTTTTTAACTTTTTTTTAATTTTTCTTTTTCCCTTTCTCTCTTTTTTTTTAAAGATTTATTTATTTATTTGAGAGAGCGAGAATGAGAGAGAGAGAGTACATGAGAGGGGGGAGGGTTAGAGGGAGAAGCAGGCTCCTCACTGAGCAGGGAGCCCGATGCGGGACTCGATCCCAGGACTCCAGGATCATGACCTGAGCCGAAGGCAGTCACTTAACCAATTGAGCCACCCAGGCGCCCTTTTATCGTTTTTCAACCAAAATCTTATCAATCCCTTTTTGAAAAAAAAAATATTTTTCATTTTTAGAGTCATATTCTATCCCTTCAGAGTAGATACCCTTATTTTTGGCATATATATATATATATATATATATATATATATATATATATATATATAAGTTGTTCTCTCTTTAAAGTTTTGAGATACACTTTCTTCTAACAGGTCAAAATATACCCTAAATCACTAGTGTATGGCTTTGTTCTAGGCTCCTACCTGATCACATTCTCTCCCTTTTTTTCTTTTTTTTTTAAATTTTCTCTCTTTTTTCAAACAACTTCCTATCTTATCAATTTCTTTTATAAAATCTGTTTTATCTATACTTTTCATCTTTACAGTTATCTTCCATCCCTTCATTATATCAGCCCTTAATTTGTACATATATAAGTCTTTTTTCTTTAAAATTTTAGGAGGCACTTTCTTCTAACAGACCAAAATACACCCAAATTCTAGTGTGTGGGACTGACTATGCACTAGCCTGATCATATTTGATCATATTCTGGTTATTTTTGTTTTGTTCTGTTTTTGTTTGTTTTTTATCTTTATCTTTTTCTTTTTTTTTCTTTCTTTTTTCTTTCTTTCCCTTTCTTTTCCCCTGGTTTCATGTCTTTTCTGATTTTTTTAGAGTATATTTGCTGGGGACATTGTTAACCTATTAGCATTTTGTTCTCTCATTCATCTGTTCTCCTCTGGACAAAATGACAAGATGGAAAAATCACCTCAGCAAAAAGAACAAGAGGTAGTACCGTCTGCCAGGGACCTACTCAATACAGACATTAGTACGATGTCAGACCTCGAGTTCAGAATCATGATTTTAAAGAACTAGCTAGGCTAGAAAAAAAATAGAACTTATTAGAGAAACCCTTTGGGGAGAAATAAAAGAACTAAAATCTAACCAAAATGAATCAAAAAGGCTTTGATGAAGTGCAATAAAAAATGGGGGCACTAACTGCTAGGATAAATGAGGCAGAAGAGAGAATCAGCGATATAGAAGACCAAACGAAGGAAAATAAAGAAGCTGAGAAAAAGATAAACAACTACTGGATCACGAGGGCAGAATTCAAGAGAAAAGCGATATGATAAGATGAAACAACATTAGAATAATTGGGATCTCAGAAGAAGAAGAGAGAGAGCGGCAGAAGGTATATTGAGCAAATTTTAGCAGAGAACTTCCCTAATGTGAGGAAGGAAACAGGCATCAAAATCCAGGAGGCACAGAGAACCCCTCTCAAAATCAATAAAAATAGGTCAACACCCCGACATCTAATAGTAAAACTTACGAGTCTCAGAGACAAAGAGAAAATTTTGAAAGCAGCTCAGGAGAAGAGATATATAACCTATAATGGTAGAAACATTAGATTGGCAACTGACCTATCCACAGAGACCAGGCAGGCCAGAAAGGACAGGCATGATAACTTCAGAGCATTAAACGAGAAAAATATGCAGCCAAGAACACTATATCCAGCTAGGCTGTCATTGAAAATAGAAGGAGAGATAAAAAGCTTCCAGGACAAAAAAAAAAAAAAAAAAATTAAAGGAATTTGCAAACACGAAACATTCTTCTTTAGTGCCCAGGGAACATTCTCCAGAATAGATCACATCCTAGGCCACAAATCAGGTCTCAACTGGTACCAAAAGATTGGGATTATTCCCTGCATATTTTCAGACCACACTGCTTTGAAACTAGAACTCAATCACAAGAGGAAAGTTGGAAAGAACTCAAATACATGGAGATGAAAGAGCATCCTACTAAAGAATGAATGGGTCAACCAGGAAATCAAAGAAGAATTTAAAAAATTCATGGAAACCAATGAAACAATGAAAATGAAAACAGAACTGTTCAAAATCTTTGGGAGGCAGCAAAGGAAGTCCTAAGGGGAAAATATATAGCAATACAAGCCTTTTTCAAGAAACAAGAAAGGTCTCAAATACACAACCTAACCCTACACGTAAAGAAGCTAGAGAAAAAACAGCAAATAAAGCCTAAACCCAGCAGGAGAAGAGAAATAATAAAGATCAGAGCAGAAATCAATGAAATAGAAACCAAAAGAACAGTAGAACAGATCAACGAAACTAGGAGCTGGTTCTTTCAAAGAATTAACAAGATTGATAAACCCCTGGCCAGACTTATCAAAAAGAAAAGAGAAATGACCCAAATCAACAAAATCATGAATGAAAGAGGAGAGATCACAACCAACACCAAGAAATGCAAACAATTATAAGAACATATAATGAGAAACTCTATGCCAGCAAATTAGATAACCTGGAAGAAATGGATGCATTCCTAGAGATGTATCAACTACCAAAATTGAACCAGGAAGAAATAGAAAACCTAAACAGACCTATAACCACTAAGGAAATTGAAGCAGTCATCAAAAATCTCTGAACAAACAAAAACCCAGGGCCAGAGGGCTTCCCAGGAGAATTTTACCAAACATTTAAAGAAGAATTAATACCTATTCTCCTGAAACTGTTCCAGAAAATAGAAATGGAAGGAAAACTTCCAAACTCATTTTATGAGGTCACCATTACCTTGATCCCAAAACCAGACAAAGACCCCATCAAAAAGGAGAATTACAGACCAATATCCTTGATGAACATACATGCAAAAATTCTCACCAAAATACTAGCCAATAGGATCCAACAGTACATTAAAAGGATTATTCACCACGACCAAGTGGGATTTATCCCTGGGCTGCAAGGTTGGCTCAACATCTACAAATCAATCAACGTGATAAAATCTATTAACAAAAGAAAGAACAAGAATCATATGATCCTCTCAAGAGATGCAAAAAAAGCATTTGACAAAGTACAGCATCCTTTCTTGATCAAAACTCTTCAGAGTATAGGGATAGAGGGTACATACCTCAATATCATAAAAGCCATCTATGAAAAACCTACAGCGACTATCATTCTCAATTGGGAAAAGCGGAGAGCTTTCCCCCTAAGGTCAGGAACGCAGCAGGGATGTCCACTATTACCACTGCTATTCAACATAGTATTAGAAATCCTAGCCACAGCAATCAGACAACAAAAAGAAATCAAAGGCATCCAAATCGGCAAAGAGGAAGTCAAACTCTCATTCTTTGCCGATGATATGATACTTCACATGGAAAACCCAAAAGACTCCACCCCAAAACTGCTAGAACTCATACAGGAATTCAGTAAAGTGGCACGATATAAAATCAATGCACAGAAATCAACGGCATTCCTATACACCAACAAGAAGAGAGAAGAGAGAGAAATCAAGGAGTCAATCCCATTTACAATTGCACCCAAAACCATAAGATACCTAGGAATAAATCTAACCAAAGAGGCAAAGGATCTGTACTCAGAAAACTATAAAATACTCATGAAAGAAATTGAGGAAGACACAAAGAAATGGAAAAACGTTCCATGCTCATGGATTGGAAGAACAAACACTGTGAAGATGTCAATGCTACCTAGAGCAATCTACTCATTCAATGCAATCCCCATCAAAATACCATCCACTTTTTTCAAAGAAATGGAACAAATAATCCTCAAATTTGTATGGAACCAGAAGAAACCCCGAATAGCCAGAGGAATGTTGAAAAAGAAAAGCAAAGCTGGCGGCATCACAATTCCGGACTTCCAGCTCTATTACAAAGCTGTCATCATCAAGACAGTATGGTACTGGCACAAAAACAGACCCATAGGTCAATGGAACAGTATAGAGAGCCCAGAAATAGACCCTCAACTCTATGGCCAACTCATCTTTGACAAAGCAGGAAAGAATGTCCAATGGAAAAAAGACAGTCTCTTCAACAAATGGGGTTGGGAAAATTGGACAGCCACATGCAGAAGAATGAAACTGGACCATTTCCTTACACCACACACAAAAATAGATTCCAAATGGTTGAAAGACCTAAACGTGAGACAGGAGTCCATCCAAATCCTAAAGGAGAACACAGGCAGCAACCTCTTTGACCTCAGCTGCAGCAACTTCTTCCTAGAAACATTGCCGAAGGCAAGGGAAGCAAGGGCAAAAATGAACTATTGGGATTTCATCAAGATAAAAAGCTTTTGCACAGCAAAAGAAACAGTCCTCAAAACCAAAAGAGAACCACAGAATGGGAGAAAATATTTGCAAATGACATATCAGGTAAAGGGCTAGTATCTAAAATCTATAAAGAACTTATCAAACTCAATACCCAAAGAACAAATGATCCAATGAAGAAATGGGCAGAAGACATGAACAGACAGTTTTCCAAAGAAGACTTCCAATTGGCCAACAGACACATGAAAAAGTGCTCAACATCGCTCAGCATCAGGGAATTCCAAATCAAAACCTCAATGAGATACCACCTCATACCAGGCAGAATGGCTAAAATTAACAAGTCAGGAAATGATAGATGTTGGTGGGCTTGTGGAGAAAGGGGAACCCTCCTACTCTGTTGGTAGGAATGCAAGTTGGTGCAACCACTCTGGAAAACAGTATGGAGGTTCCTCAAACAGTTGAAAATAGAGCTACCATAGGATCCAGCAATTGCACTGCTGGGTATTTACCAGAAAGATACAAATGTAGGGATCCGAAGGGGTACATGCACCCCTATGTTTATAGCAGCAATGTCCACAATAGCCAATCTGTGGAAAGAGTCAAGATGTCCGTCGACAGATGAATGGATAAAGAAGAGGTGGTATATATACACAATGGAATATTATGCAGCCATCAAAAGGAATGAGATCTTGCCATTTGCAATGCCATGGATGGAACTGGAGGGTGTTATTCTGTGTGAAATAAGTCAATCAGAGAAAGACATATATCATATGACCTCACTGATGTGAGGAATTCTTAATCTCAGGAAACAAACTGAGGGTTGCTGGAGTGGTGGGGGTGGTGGGAGAGATAGGTGGCTGGGTGATAAACATTGGGGAGGGTATGTGCTATGGCGAGTGCTGTTAATTGTGCAAGACTGTTGAATCACAGATCTGTACCTCTGAAACAAATAATGCAATATATGTTAAGGAAAAAAAAAAGGAGAAGAAAGCAGAAAGGGAAGAATGAAGGGGGGAAATCAGAGGGGGAGACGAACCATGAGAGACAATGGACTCTGAAAAGGAAACTGAGGGTTCTAGAGGGGAGGGGGTTGGGGGGATGGTTTAGCCTGGTGATGGGTATTAAGGAGGGCACAGTCTGTGTGGAGCACTGGGTGCTATGCACAAACAATGAATCACGGAACACTACATCAAAAACTAATGATGTAATGTATGTTGATTAACATAACAATTAAAAATAGTAATAAAAAAACGTTTTAGGGAATCTAAAGGCAACATAGATTGCACCTCATCCTTGGACCAGGAACTTGCACCTTACTGGAAAAATGGATGAAGTTATGTATAATTTAGAATTGCTTTGGCCATTCTGGAGAGACTTTGTTTTAGATAAATCCACCTTGAGAACACCCTTAAAAGAGAAGATCCCAAATCCACAGGAGACAATAGAATTCATTCTTTATTCTTATGCAGAAGCTTCTATAAGAGAAAATGACCTCAAAAACAGTTCTAAAAGGATCCATATACCATACAAACAGAAAATAAAATCTTTAGTAAAAAAATTTCATCATCTGAGCAGATAATCTTAACTTAGTCCCTGTACCAGAAACACAATTTGGATCCAATCATTCTTTTTTTTTTTTTACCTGGGACATGGCTAAAAAATTTTAAAATAAAAGATATAGGATCTTTGTTTGTCTATTTATGTGTTATATATGTCTCTCTCTGTATAGATATATGTTATAAATATGTGATATATATATTATATTTTATATATAATGTATGTTATAGATATGTGATATTATTCTACTTCTGGATGGTATTGCCAAAATTAATTTGTAAAGAGCTCTGTTTAATTGGCTTAAAGAAAATTAAGCATTTATATAAATTAAGTATACTTTCACCCAAATGTTTTTCAGTTCATGTGATCTGGCATAATCTTTGGTAAATAAAAACTAATTTAAATGTATTGGTTTAATAAAAGCAGGCATGTCTTCAGAATTTGTCGACAAGAAAAATAATTTAAGATAATGGTTAACTGTTTGATGTCTAATTCAAGCATATTTTTTAGAAACAAGTTATTTAAATAAAGATTAATAAGATCAGAGGGTACACTAAGTTAAAATAAATAATGGATATTTGAATATCTAAATCATTTCTAAATAAGATAAACATTAAATGCTAAGCATAAATATATCAACTTTTGGCTTTTTATTTTTTACAGAGACAAAACATATTCAAGTTTTTAATAAACATGATTTATGCCACATTAAAAATATTATTATGAGGAAGATTATACAGTTGATCCTTGACCCCTGCACAGCTGAAAATCAGCATATAACTTTTTTAAAAAAGATTTTATTTGTAAGTAATCTCTGCACCCAACATGGGCTCAAACTCATGATCCCAAGATATAGAGTGATATGCTCTACCAACTGAGTTAATTAGACACCCCATGAAAATCAGCATATAATTTTTGACTTCCCCAAAACTTAACTATCATCTACTCTTGACAAGAAGCCTTACCAATAACATAATCAATTAACACATATTTTGTATGTTTTTATATTAAATAATATAATCTTAAAGTAAGCTAGAGAAAAAAATATTATTGAGAAAATCATAAGGAAAATACATTTAAAATAATGTGCTATATTTATCAAAAAATCTGCATAAAAGTGGACCTGCACAGTTCAAATCCATGTTGTTCAGGATCAACTTTACTTCTCAAAATTTGGAAATGTATTTGTAAATTTGCTAATCTACAACATGCTAATATGTGATAAACAGTTCATGATTACCTCTTTCCTGGTTTTCACTGGAAAGCAAACATTACAATTTTTTTTTTAGAAGTTGGAAGAAGAGCTGAAAATACAAAATAAACTGAAGAGAAAATGTCAGAACACTTAGAGTAATAAGCACAAATTTACTCTGCACAAACTGTGTGCATTGGGGCTGGAAGAATGTAGGCAAAGCAGCAGGAACTCCTTTCAAAGGTGAGAAGGGGAGCTACCAGGAAAGCTTCCTCTTACTGTGAATGGTTTTACTGCAACTTCTTATTCTCCAAACTGCAGTCACAGGTGAGTTATGATTAGCATTTATGTAAGTAGAAAATATACATGTTATTCATATCTATAGATAATATATCATCTTTGATTTTATCTATAATTTATACATTGATTTGTTGTAGAGCTATTTGTTATTTATATGTAAATTAAAGAAAAATTTCATAAAGTGCAAAATAAATTGCATGCATGACACATAATAAAAATAAGAAATATATGTCAGTTATTAAACTTTTATTATAGTTACTTATATGGTTTTATATGTGTAGTATGTGCTGTGCCATATATATACTATATTTTTTACTATGGAATGATCCAACATATATAAAAGCCAGTGCTCTTATACCACAGTAAATTGAGCAACAAAAGGGTCTGTGTGGTCAGCTGAAAAAGGCCAATACGAGAATAGCCACCCTTTCTGTCCTGTAAAAACACAGCAATAACTCCTCAAGGCCAGGTTATAACCACTCTTTAATAGGCTCATATTTTATTGTCTTGTCTTTTCAGATTTGCAACCAGGTAGCAATCTTTGTTTAAAAGAACTTCCCCCATGTCTTCTAACAACCTTCAAGACTAGAAATTCTGGTGGCGGCTTGTTTATAGCTGTGCCATCAGTTTAGAAGATGTTGTCACATCTTTCAAAACTGTATTCTGCCTACTCAACATAGAACAAACTTCTTCAGCAAAAATTTGGGGATCCTGTTGCCTCTGGCTGTTTTATCAGTCTAGTCTCAGCCTAGCAAAACAATGTCAGAATGAACCTATAAACATGAGTGAATCTCATACTGTAATTTCCAAAAGATATATGGTTTATTTTAACTATATTATGTGGAAGGAGTTTATATTCATTTAATGTGATGCATAGGCAATTATTCTATTCTCTGTGAGTAAACCTGTAATTATACTGTAACAAATGCCGTGCATCATTTCTTTTCTAGAAAAAGGTTGAAATTGAAAAGATAACATTTGAAATAATGAAGTTGAGATTGTCAGCAAAATAGTTTTTTTTTTACAAAACAACTAGAAATAATAATAATATTAATCAAAGAATAACAGAAAACAACTATATGTACAAAGGAGAATGTGTGTTTTCCACAAAAGAAGGAATGAGAAACGAAAACGCATTTTTGATAAGGAAAAAAAATTTATTCTAAAGTAAAATGATTGTTTCAGAATAAGAAAGGAAAAAGATAAAACAAAACCTAAATGAATATAGAAATTTGTAGATGGTTTGTGGAAAGGAAGTCTTAAGAAAGGAATTTTATATATAGCCAAACTGACTAAAATTAGAATGGATTTATTTAGGTTAAAACAAGGAAAAAATTTAATAGCAAAAGTACACTGGTGCAAAGTTAGAATTTGATTTTTTTCCCTGTTAAAAGGACAAAATTTTCTTAGGTTATTGATTGGCTCTTAACAAGAAATTGTAAACAGAGGTATTTCTTCATCCTTGATGTATGTAATCTGCCTAAAAAACAAAGATTCTGTGTTCTTTGTCAGGTCTTTGATTACTTAAGAAACTGAGTCATCCCTATTAGAAGAGCTAAGGTTTTTTTGTTGTTGTTTGTTGGTTGGTTTTTTAAAACTGTGTAACTTTTTGTATGTGTGGAATTTCATGGAAAGCATTGTCAAATAAGAAGTGATGGGACACCTGGGTGGCTCAGATCATTAAGCATCAGCCTTCCACTTGGGTCATGATCCCGGGGTCCTGGGATGGAATCCCCATCAGGCTCCCTGCTCACTGGGGAGCCTGCTTCTCTCTCTGCCTCTCCCCCTCCACTCATTCTCTCTCTCTCTCTCTTTTGCTCTCGCTCTCTCTCTCTCTATCTCTCTCACAAAAATGAAAGACATTTATCATATGACCTCACTGATATGAGGAATTCTTAATCTCAGGAAACAAAGTGAGGGTTGCTGGAGTGGTGGGGGGTGGGAGGCATGGGGTGACTGAGTGATAGACATTGGGGAGGGTATGTGCTATGGTGAGCGCTGTGAATTGTGTAAGACTGTTGAATTACAGACCTGTACCTCTGAAACAAATAATACATTATATGTTAAAAAAAAAAGAAGAAGAAGATAGCAGGAGGGGAAAAATGAAGGGGGGGCGATCAGAGGGGGAGATGAACCATGAGAGACTATGGACTCTGAAAAACAAACTGAGGATTCTAGAGGGGAGGGGGCTGGGGGTTAGCCTGGTGATGGGTATTAAGGAGGGCATGTTCTGCATGGAGCACTGGGTGTTATACGCAAACAATGAATCATGGAACACTACATCAAAAACTAATGATGTAATGTATGGTGATTAACACAACATAAAAAAACTGAAAACAATAGAAATAATATCATATAAACCATTTAAAAATAAATAAAATAAGCTTCTGGCAAAAAAAATAAAAATACTTTAAAAAAGAAGTGATGCTAAACTTTCTTTAGGAAATATTTATATGAAAGTTATTAGTATAAATATTTCAGAAACTATATAAAGTTCCTGGGAATCTGAAGTGTTCTGATATAATCTTATCAGTCATAACTTTAGCTCTTGTTTTAAAACATTATATATCACAGAAACAACTCATTTCCCTTATCAATTGCATTATAACAAATTCTCATCTGATCTTGCCTTTACCATTTTTAAGTTTTTTTGTCATTTACAGACAATTATTGTTTTACCCTTGATGCTTTTACAAATGTATTTCATCTTCAGATAAATGTATGGAAAATACCCCTATGAATATTCTAGAATACAAGTTTCTGATAATTTTACAATCATATTCACAGCTGGGTAAAAATTTCTAAAACTGGGGTACTGGGATGGCTCAGTTAGTTAAATGTCTGCCTAGGGCTCAGGCCTTGATCTCAGGGTCCTGGGATCCAACCCCTGCATCTGGCTCCCTGCTCAGCAAGGTGTCTGCTTCTCTGTTTCTCCCTCTGCCCCTCCCCACTCATGCACACTCTCTCTTTCTCTCTCAAATAAATAAAATCTTTAAAAAAAAAAACAATTTCTAAAACATTGATGGAAATTGTCAAATTCATAAAACTGCTAACAAAAAAATCAAGATCAACAAGCGTTAATTACAGGAGGCTAAATGAAATAATGAAGATGATTATAATTTTTATGACTTCATTTAAAGCATTTATCATTCTTTAATGTTTTGTTTTCCAGATTTAAAAGTGCCTATATGGTTAATCATTATTCTTCCTGCACTTATATAAATAATCAGGCCAAGTTTATTAAAGCTAGATTTAATTTGCTGACAAATTAGTCTTGCTATGGTTGTCTGTGATGGAAATGGAAATGATTGTGGAGGAAAAAATATATTTCAGTAATACACCCTCATAGATGTCAGATTCTGGTACTGTTCATAGTTTTTGAAGATTTTTTTTTTCTACCTGTAACTGGACTGGGTCCTAAATTCTTCTAATTTTCTCTAGTATGTGGTTAGATCTCCATAAATTAACATTTCCAATCTCTTCCCAGTATTCTGGATTGGAGTCATTATCCAACTAAAATTGCCCTTTTCCCAAAGCTAAGCTAAAGCTGGACAACTTAATACATACCTCAGAGATGTCACCACAACAGCACACAGGTATATGATCTTAATGACTGTTGCTATAGGGCCACTCAGAAAGATTGCAAGTGACATTCACAGTCCTAACTGGGAAAATCTGTGTGATGGCCACTCTTTGCCCTTACTCCATCTAAACATGCTTAGAACCCAACATTTAAAAATCTTCCCAACTGGCTTGCTCTCCAAACTTAGAAAACTGAATTTATCATTTGCTCAAACTATTAACCTTTGGTTTTCTTTTGTTTCCATAGAAATGCCTCTCATTAAATTACCTGATAACTCACATCATAAAAAGGCCTGATTTCAATGAAAGCCCACCTGAAATACCTCCTCCTGAAAAGAAATATCCTAAGAGTCATCTTATCCTATGTAATCATGAGTGTATGTGTTTGCTAATACATCACGTTGTGCCTATGTAAATAACTTGAAAAGCATTTTGTAAATTGATTCAGAAAGGTAAAACCTGAATCTGATTATAATCCACTTGATTTATTTGGTTAAATCTTGGCTCCTGCGAATCTCTGTTCTGGGGAACTGTTCATTCATTGGTTATTATGTAGAGATTTATAGTCATCATATTGTGTTGTATACTCTGACAGGCATTAAATGCCTGTAGGCAGGCAGCTACTCACATGCAAATGGTATCCATCAGGATCAGACACCTAGATGAAATCAACAATAATATCACATGAATGATGAAGATGGTGATGGTATGGCCCTCTAGCCTGATGACTCAGCTAATAGAAACAGGAAATGTGTGAATCTTCAGCCTGACTACATCAACAGTGATAATTGAGAAAAAATGCTATTAGGGTCAGTCATACTCTCAGCCTGCTGAGAGAATGACCAAAAGGAGAGAATTGTTAAAATCAAGGACAGATGGAGACCAGCCTTGAAGCTTTCCTGTGCAGATAGAGCCAGTTTAATCATGCAGACAAAGCTTGAGATTACTTTGCAAAACTAACTTGACCTGGATCATTTCTTGCTTGTGTATCTGGAAATGATAAGCTGTTTCCCAAGGTTGATATGAGGGAACCACAGAAAACTGTAATATTGTAATCAATCACCATGAAGAATAAACAGCAAAAAAAAAAAAAAAAAGAATAAACAGTCATTGTTTTCTCACTATTTAAGCTGCTTTATAACAATATACCCCTGAGCCGCATTCTATGTTCCGGTTTGAGTGTTCCCAGTCTTTTTTGGTGTGTGCATGACAAATTTTTACTAATTACTACTTTGGTGATTCACTGGTTTTACTTAAGATGTTCTGAATTTTTTACAATGCTGTGAACACTAAGCTCAAGCTGTACAGTTGTGTGGACTCCAAGTGATGCCACCTCCTGAGATGGGGCTCATCAGCTGCAGAGACCTCCTGGTCCAGGTTTGGAAAATTCCAATGGTCAGAGCTCCATTTGTGTGGTGCTGAGTATTTCTTCCATGTAATTTTGACTTGTGTGTCCTAGGCCCAAGGTCTGAAAATGCCACAACAAATGGAATTATCTTTTCTATGATGGCTCGTCCAACCTTTGCAGGCAGTGTCCTGGGAGAAATGGCTGGTACTGTGAGAGGCATTTGTGAGTGGAGGACTCTTGGGGTCATTCATCTTGGTGCACTGTGACCTGGAGGTGACAGCCTGAAAGTGTCTGGGTTCTGCTAGCAACTGTTACATGCAGGTGTTCAACCTGACAAGTAGGAAAGAGTTATGTTTAGGGAAGAGTGGTGAAATTGCAGAAATAATCTTCTAGAAATCCAATTTCTTCATATTTGGGAAAATGACTTACATGTGTGCAAAAATACTTACTTTGGATATACTACAAGTTTATATTGATAAAGCACTTTGCTTTGAAGAACCTTCCCCTATGTTCTCTTGTGTGATCCTGCCTACAGCCATGTGACATGTGCAAGGCAAGTCTCATGCATCTGGTCAGTGGCAGAGATGAAAATGAGACCCCGAACCCAATGCTTTTTCCAGCACTTGATTCAGCTCTCTAACTTAATTTGTTCTGTCAAAATGCTGGCTTCCCTTTCAGAGTCCCAGACATAGAGACCAGCTTAGGGCTGTCTCCCTGATTGATAGTTTAACACATGGTAAATATCATCATTCTAGTTTTAAGCTTTCTCCCTAGAACCCCTTCCTTTCCCACCTCTCCACCCACCTGTCATTTCTATATCATTCCACTTCCTTCCTTCTTTCCCTTTTATAGCATGTAACCTCTTCATCCTCATCCTTATTCCAGAAGGACATGCCCCAGGTCCCTTTGCCTAGAATCTGTTCTCCTCTCCTGTCACTACCCTTTACCCTCATTCCTCTTTTTCCTTTCCTCTTTCCCTTCTAACAGTTTGCTCCTCACCATGGGAGATGGGAACCTGCAGACACAGACATTGGCAGGTTCACCCAACACAGTCCAGCAAAGAGCCCCTTTCCTGCATATCTGGGAGCCTCCAGGTTTTTCCCACACTTGCACTATGGGAACATTGAGAATGAGGCTCTCCTCCACTAGCCTTTGCTGCAAGTTCACACTGGCACCACAGAGTCCACGTTTCAAGTGAATCAACATTAGGAGCTCTCAACCCTTTTTTTACTTTTCTATCAATCCCTTTCTGAGTGTAAATGTCCTTGTCCCCCCTTATTCACCTCCTCCTCTTCAATACGTCCAAATACCAGCTCCCCCAAGGACTTATGTTCCAAATCCTTAGCCATGTGGAAGAAGCACCAACTGCAACATTAACCAAGCAAAATGGACCCGGGGCCCCTTTCAGACAGTTGGTGTGGGGTGGGTCAGGCAAAGTCTTGAGGAAAGCCAGGTTGACCAGAGGGTCCTGGGGAATCTCATTCTTTTAAAAAGTAGACCAAGTAGACCACAGGAGCACCTGCTGAGTGTCAGATCTTCTTATCAGTGCTATTATGTCTCCCGTACTTTTGTCCTTCAAAAGATAAGTTTGGAGGAAGGAATCTCCAGGCTTCTTGAATCAATTTCCCAGTCCACTCAACCTCAGAACCATCTATGGCTGCCACCAGGGGGGTTGCCCCCACTGCAGTGACAGTCAGCAAAGCCTAACCCCGACCAAGCTCTTTGTCTCTGAGACTTCTGTCTACTTTTTCTATCCTAGCAAAGATGGTAGCTGTCTTCCTTCTGGTGTTAGGAGGTTCTCAGAACTGCTGACAGGGCAAAACAAAACAGGAATGAATTTCACCATGAGGGCAAGGTTGTTGCTGCTTCACCCTTTCATCTGTTCTACCTAAACATTGCTATCTATTAGAGAAAATAACCTCAAATATTTAATTATGTTTACCTCATTTTTTATTTTCTATTTTTTTAAAAATTTATTTACTTATTTATTTGAGAGAGAGAACAAGTGAGCACATGAGTCAGGGGGAAGGGCAGAGGGAGAAGCAGACTCTCCACTGAGCAGGACACCCAAAGCAAGGCTCCGTCTCAGACTCTGGGATCATGACCTGAGCCAAAAGCAGACACTTAACCAAGTGAACCACCCAGGTACCCCTGTTTACCTCATTTTTTAAAGGACTTTTTAAGAGGCTAACTTGGACAGAGGTGCCTCTGTCTCCAACCTCTTTCTTTTGGTCAATAAAGAGCTCTAGTCACTATGGAATCATTCAATCAGTACACTTTCTTATTAGAATATATTGGGTATCAAAATACCCTCCACATGGTATTCCTTTAAAATCCCATAAGAGTCTTAGTTTTAATGTCACCATAGGGAGAGTAAATATATCTCCAAAAGCACAAGATTTGCCAAAAATGTGAGATCAGGATTATAAAAATCAAGTGGCATTTGGTTGGTTGATGTTGAAAGACCTGTAGCTGACATAAGTGAGAAAGAATATTTGATGTAATGTGTGGATTTTTTTTTGAAAAGTCAAATTTAAAAGCTGCATCTGTGAGTGTGAGAACCTCTTTTTTATTCTTCCATCTTGAATTGGGTTAATTTGTTATGAGATTGATTGAGCAGATTTAGAAACCTGCTCACAAATTCTCACATTTTCATTCCTATCTTTTCTGAATTGAGTGAAAGTTTCCAGAGGTTTATAAAGGCTGAAGAAAATGGCTGCTGACTTAACAACCTGTTTCAGCCAAAATGCAGGGCCCAAAGGGTGAGCCAAGTTCCTCCCTGGGATCATCAATCATTACATTTAGAAGGGGAAGGCTGGACCCTCAGCCTCATGTTCACAGTGACGCTTGAAAAACAGTTATTTTCTTGTTCAAGGTTTGGTGTTCAGCATTCTGGGAAGTGTGCTATGCTGCCCTTCTCCATGGTCACAGGTAGAATTTTCAAGGTTTTGTCTCTCCTTTTTTTCTGAGAGCTTTTCCTCTCTAATGGCTTACACCTCTCCTCTCTCTGCAAATGACCCTCAAATCAATTGTTCTTTATAGTAGTCTCTCCTTCTCTGTTTCAATGACCTTACTTCAACTCTTTGCTTGCAGAGTATTCTGCATGAGAACAGTAACCAATTCTGCATACAATTGAAAGGTCTGCTTGCAGTTTGTAGTGAATGTTTGTGCAGCCTCCCAGCTCATTCCCTTCAAACTTTTACTCCAGTAGTTCCTTAAAATGAGGTTATGGCGGTATTTACTATAGCAACACAGCATTCACAGCACAGCAGGGGGCTGGTGGCCCATCCCAGCTGCTTCTGTGCATGCCCCAGATATCCCCTGACTTGTCATTGAAGTGCTGGTACATATGTCCCCATTGATATTTGTCCAGTTATTTCCCAGCTCAAAGCTGGATCTCAAAGGTAATTTTCACTAAATTACAGAGCAACTCCTCTACATTTCCCTGGAAACTGCCAGTTTAGCTGCCTACATGGAGGATAGAACAGGAGACATCTGCAGATGTCACTAGGAAGGCAAACAGACCCAAACTTGTTGGGCCAGCCTGCATCGCCCCTTTTCTGTTGCCATACTCAATAGCAATCCTGGCAAACTATCCCCTTGAGATTGAAAGATCATCTTCCTGTGAACATCCTGACGACCTCTCTTCCTGTGCCTCTGTGCAGGAGCTGAGCCATGGTAGAGTAATGCAGGCTTTTTGTGGAAACCTGCCATCAAATTTCACCACTTCCTATAACAAGTGTTGACTGAGCATTTACTTTATGGCAGGCGTTGGATGAGTCATTGCTGGTACAGGGGCCTACAGCGAGACAGTCTGTCTAAAGTCTAGCTGTGTATAAAGAACATTCAACAAATAATTGCATAAATCATTAATAATTACACTTGTGATAAGCACCAGAAGAGAGAAGTGTGTATTGTCATAAAATATACACTAGGATGGTTTCCTGAACTGGGGTAGAGATGGGGTGTCCAGAAAGGGTCTCTCAGGGAAGTGACATTATAGAGGGAACCAAGAGATAATGGATCTGAGCCAGCTGGAAAAAATAGGACCTCCTCACTGGACCCTGCTGTGGGGCAAACCCAGACCATTCTGGGAAATGGGGCTTGGAATGGCAGGAACAGAGGCCATAAAGATGATGCAGAGTCATTGAGCCCAGTGGTCAAGAAAGAAGTCTTCAGATGTTTTATGTTGCAAAAAGGTGCTCTTATTATAGCATGGGATGACAACCATGGGTGGAAAGAGTTCTGCTTGTTGGGAGGGCAGATAGAGATAATGGAAACCTCCAAAGGGATTTCTGTATATTAAAGAAGACTTACAGGATCCTGGAGGTCTGGCTATTGTCAAACTAAGCTTGCTTTTAGTCTCTGGCAAAAAATTTACATTAAGGCAGCTATGAGTTCCTTGAGGAATGTCGCCCTCTGCATGTCTCAGGTATTTATCAATGGGCTGCAAATTGTAAGGAAATTTAATTTTATCTAAGTTCCTCTTGCCTTTGTTCTCCTCATCAAAGAGTGAGCAGGTAGCTGTGCAAGTCAGCGGTAAGGCTTTGGAGTAGGCACAGAATGTTTCGGTGAAATTGAGTGCATTTGAGAACAGCAGATAATGGGAAAACAAGGGAACCTTTGGGGAAAGAGAGGAGAGAGTAAATGTGGGCTGCATGGGAGCCATAGCTACTAGGGCAGCCTTAGAAGGTAAACAGATTGTGCTGGGCCTGGGGTAGGTGAGATATAGAGAATCATGGGGCTAGCTGAACCTTGGGGTCAGGAGCACACAGCCCAGGGCAGATGAGAAGCAAAAAGGCCCACAGGAGGAAAACTACCAAATGGGGCCAGTGAGGAAGGTGGGTAAGTGGGTTGGCGACTGGGAATCAAATTTTCCCTAATTCTGTGGGCCAGGGTCTCCCAACTGCTTTTTTCCTCAATTTTTTGAAATATATATTTTTAATGAAGTAAAATGTACTTTTACATGCAAAAATTAAACACAATGTGAGGAAATGAAGTGAAAATTAAAGTCTACTTACACCTACCCAACTTCTGGGACATCTGCTCAAAGGCAGCCTTTATTTATTGTTTTTTTTTTTTTTTTTATTCCTGTTAAGGATCTGGTTACCCCACATTTCTTGATTTACACACTTTCTATTACTCCTCACCTATTCTGTAAATCTACTCACTTTCAAATTCTTCATAGTTATGTTATGATTTTTATTTCTCCTACTGGTAACCTTTAAAACTTTGTAAGAGTTATGTAAGCCTACTTTTCTTATTGCATGGATTTGACAATCTCCCTTGTCTGCCTTATGCCTGAGATGAGGTAATATTCATCCCTGTACTTCCCTCCCACCTCTAGCTTCTGCTGTTGTGCGTGACTTTCACATTTATGATGCTTTAATACTCATACTCCTTTTCTTAATCATTAGTATGTGTTTGCTCTATGTTGACTGAAAACTAAGAAGTAGCTTTCACAATGCTAGCATGATCTTAATGACCATCTTTGCAAACATGAATACTGTAGTCAGAAGCAGAGAAAGGGACCTAGGTATCCAATGCTCTAGGGCAGAGGTTAGCAAACATTTTCTGTCAAGGACCAAATAATGCATATTTAGGCTTTGCAGGCCCATGGTCTGTCAGAGCTATTATCTTCTGCTGTTGCACCATGGAATGAACCATAGAAACTACATTTTTTTGTAGTTGTCTGCATCCAGTAAAACTGTTAACAAAAAACAGCCACAGCCAACCCCTGATCTAAAGCAGTACTCCTCAAACTTTAATTTGCATCAGAATCCTCTATAGGGTTTCCTAAAGTCAGATGACTGGGTGTCACCTCCATAGTTTCTTATTTAGCAGATCTGGGGTGGGCCTGAAAATTTGGATTTCCAGCAAGTTCCCAGGTGGGAATTGCTAGTGGTGCTGGTCTGTGTCACATGCTTGTTGCTTTGCACTAGAGTATGACCCTCTTGTACATATCTGTACATATTTTCCTAACATTCCTGATAGTCTTTTTTTTTTTGTAGTTGGCACATAAGTGCAACTTGTCACCAAGATTTTCCATCATCATCATGATTGTTCTTTCATGAATCTGCCTTTTTTTCAAATGTTTCCTCCCAGCACCCCCAATGTTGTGCTTTGGTAGACCAGGTGCTCTCTAAGCCTACTGCTCAGGGGTAATCTGAAACTGTCCTTTATTGTCTCCAGGAAGTACTACTCTCCCTTAGGTTCTGTGCCTTCTTCCTTCTGTCCTAAATCTATGTTGGTTTTGCTGTAGTATATCATCAAGAATTAACTGTTTCACTGAAGATGCATGAGATGAATTCTGAGACTTAGGATGACTGAAAATGTGTTACTTTAGCATCACACTTAATAGAAATTTTGGCAAGGTATTCTAAGTTGAAAATAATTTTCTCTCCAGACTTTGAAGTTACTGCTTTATTGTATTCTAGCATACATTGTTAATACTGAGCAATCTGATGCCTCTTTGATTCTTTCTTTACAGATGCCCTGATTTATGTCCTCTCTGTTTTAAAACACCTAGGATTAGGAGACCCCAGTCAGTAAAGCATGCAACTCTTGATTTCAGGGTAGTGAGTTTGAGCCCCACATTGGGCATAGAGATTACTTACAAAAATAAAACATCTAGGAGTAAATGTGTGTGTTTTTTTTTTATTTCTCATGTTCAACCGTCAGTGTCTTTGAAAGTGTAGAAGCACTCACACTCCTCCCTCAGGCTTCAGAAAATGTTCTCCTAATCAGACACTCTTTGACCATTTCTTTTCTAACATTTTCTGTGTTTTCTTTCTGGAATTCCTTGGACATCTTGTGTTCAAATTCTGCTACTAGACTTTTCTTCTCATATGTCTCTTCATTTTTTTCTTTTTGATCTACAGTTTGAGTGTTTTCCTTATTTTTTTTCTTTTGGACATTATATCTCTTTTTACTATAAATATCATATTTATTTTTTTCTGATTTCTCCTTTTTTGTTGCTATATGCTTTTGTTTTATGGATACAATATTGTCCTGATTTTCTCTAAGGTCACAAGTTAGAATTTTTAAAAAGTATATTATGTTTTGTTTTTTTTGCCTTCTTCCATCTGTGTCAGCTTTTCTGCTTTTTTTTAAGACCCTTCTTTTATATGTACAGTTGACCTCGAACAGTCCAAGGATTATGAGCACTGACCCCTGCACATCTGAAAATGCCCATATAACTTTTGACTCCCCTGAAACTTAACTACCGATAGCTTACTATTGACTAGAAATCTTACCAATAATACAAGCAGTCAATTCATACATATTTTGCATGTTATATGTACTGTATATTGTATTCTTACAATAAAGTTAGAGACAATAAAATTTTATTGAGAAAATCATAAAGAAGAGGAAATATATTTACTTTTTGTACTGTATTTATCAAAAAACATCCACTATAATTGGCCTCACGCAGTTCTAACCTGTGTTTTTCAAGAGTCAACTACAGTTAGGTTTTTTTGTTACTGTTGTTTTTTGTTTGTTTATTTGTTTTTAAAGATTTTATTTACTTATTTTAGAGAGAGATAGTGCACACATGCATGAGCAGGGAGAGGGACAGAGCAAGAGGGAGAGAATCTCAAGCAGAATACGCATCAACATGGAGTGCCAAATGGGGTTTGATCTCACAACCCTGAGATCATAACCTGAGCCAAAACCAAGAGTCATGCACTTAACCGACTGAGCCACCCAGGCAGCCCTACTGCAGATAGGTTTGTTTAACATGGCATTCACTTTTTACTGATCCACAAGTTTATTCTCCCACCTTTGAATGACAGACTGCTGCCCAGTGCAAATGTGAGAATGTATTTGTACAAGTCAATGATCAAGTATAGAGCCCTAAAACCTCCCTGCAATTTACTCAGTAATGAATATATTGACTGCTGTTGAACGTCCAAGTCAGTATGTACTCAAGTGATAGCCATCTGACATTTGCCTGCAGAATGGATGTGCTGCAAAGTGTGTGGAATTACTAAAATTGATTTGACAATGTGGTTTGGGAAGATAGTGTTGCATTTTCTTGAGCTAAACCTCAGCACAGGGTCTAGGATCACCTCTTGGGAGATGGCCTAGTGCAGGTAGAAGCCAAGCTAAAGTTTGGTTAAGCCTCTTAGCACAGTGTTTAAATAGGTTCTTGGTGCTGGATGTGAGTTCACAGTTCACAACCCCCACCCAAAGGTTTTTCAAACAAAAACATTTGGAAATAATGTAAGGTATATCTCCCCACATTCCAACCTTTGGAGACATAAGGCTATAAGAAGTTTTCCATGAAAAATTTTTACTTTAATCCAACATTTCTTAAACGTTCTTGGTTTCCTACATAGAATCTATTTATATGAAACAAAACTAATATTCAGTGAAAGTCACTTTATAAAATGGGATTTCAGTGCTGTTATTGGTGCTAAATCACAAAAAGAAGACCAAAAGAACCAAAGCTCCTATTGTAGAAGGTCAAGTGTGAAGATGGTTCCAAGTGGAATCACATTTCAGAAGGCACTAGATTTACCTAGAAATTAGAGAAAACTACCAAGTTTTCCTTCTCCTAATCAAGAGCTAGGGGAAGAATTCAACATGACCCTGGAAGCCAACCATAGCTGTGGTGCCAACTGCACAGAGGATACCCTTGATGGGCAATCAGGAATTTCAGATGTGGCACCCCAGGAAGAAGAAATGGGGACCTCTGAGGGCCAAGGAAGGATATAAGAACCATTCTGGGTGTTATGGGATGAATTTGCATCCCCTCCAAATTTTTGTTGAAGTCCTAGCCCCTCAGAATGTGACTATATTTGGATATGGAGTCTTTAAAGAGGTAACTAAGGTTAAATGAGGTCATTAGGGTGTTCTTTAATCCAATATGACTGGTAATCTGTAGAAGAAGGGGAGATTAGGACACAAGAACATGTACAGAAGGAAGATGATATGAAGATACAGGAAGAAGATGGACATCTATAAGCCAAGAAGCATGACTTCAGTAGAAATCAACCCTGCTGACACCTAATCTTGGACTTCTAGCTTCTAGAACTGTGAGAAATAAATTTCTGTTCTTTAAACCACCCAGTCTGTTTGTTATGGCAGCCCCATCTGACTAACATACTAGGGGAGCAGAACAGATGAGGGAAGCTAGATGGGATTTAAAAAATATCCAATTGCCAAAAAAAATGGTGCAAAAAGCAAACCATGGTTAGAACCTATGACAGTCAGCTTAAATCTAATCTTAAGCCAACTGGCCAAGGGAGAGGTAGACAACCAAGACAAGGTTTTGACAGAGATTGGGCATTCCAGAACTGGAGGACAGGGCAAAGACTCAGCCTACATCAGACAGGGAAGAATCAGAGACTTAAAGCCACAAGGAATTCTTCAATTCTGGAGCTACAGCCAATGTCAAGATATGAATCCATGTGAATAAAGGTAGGATAATTAAGAAACTGATCAAAAACTTGTTCTGATAGGATCTTGAATATATGATACCAGTGGCATGAAGAGATCCTAAGTATTTCAAACAATTTAAATCTATTGTTATTAAACATATCTCTATTTTCATCAAATAATTTGGAAATCAGGGTAATGATAAAGAAATTTCTGCCACTTGGTCTCAGGAGATCCAAATTCAACTTTTAAAGCAAAGAAGGAGAACAGGAGGAGAAGGAGGAGGAGGAGGAAGACTGAATATAAATTCCAGTGTTTCCAAGAAAGAGCTAACATTGCAGGCCCTTTGCAAAAGGTTGTCTAGAAAAGAACAATTTAAATATGCTTTTCAAGGGTATGTGCTGTGGTGAGCACTCTGAATTATGTAAGACAGAAGAATCACAGACCCATACCCCTGAAACAAATAATACATTATATGTTAATAAAAATAAATAAATAAATAAATAAATAAATAAATAAATAAATAAGCTTTTCATTATGCCAGTGGAGAAGTAACAAAATACATTGTGAGAATTAAGTGGGTGCTTTGAAATAGGTCTGTTGGCCAGAGACCTATTCTATTACTCTTGTTGAAACTGGCCAAGTCTTTAGTGCTTCTTCAACTCTTCCAGTACTTATTTTTCATTTTATTGTTGTTAGTTCTTCTTCTAGAGTATAAAAGAAGAAAAGAACATAGAGGGAACTATTCTGTGAGTTTTTAGCACACCTGAAGCAAGTGTAAGTAGGCATAAAAGCAAGGTAACCCAGAGTTTTGCAAATTTAATTAATTACAGTTTTACAGAATTGGTATGGAAAGTTACACTAAAAGAAAAGGCTGGCTCCAGACCAGAACAAGACACAGTTGCATTCCAATTGATAGTATTGATCCACTGAAGGGATAATGCATCATTTAGAAGGAGAGAGTCCAGTGTGCATTTTCTATTTTCAACATAAAATTTCCAGATTATCATTTGACTTCTTTTAAGTCAATATGACTATGTAGTTCTATGGTAGTTAATGCTTTTTTATTATGACATGAATAATTATTTTGCTTTATATGTTGTATTCCTCTCTGTTATTTTCAGTTCTCTTCAGTGATGAGACTGAGCTGTGTTTAGGGAATGGAGAAAAGTTTTCTTATGGTAAAAGAGGTGTCAGCCCCTGAAATGCTATGGCACAACTCAGTACTTATGGGGAGAGTGCCCATCTGGGGCAAGCATGCAAGCCTTCCTCTGGTAGCATCCTTTCACATGTCCTCGGCCTGACATTCACTACAAGTTTTGGGGAAAAAGATGATGTCTTTAAGTGACAGATGATTTGAGAAGATTATGTGGTTTCTACCTGTGTTTGTTCCTTGATTATTTTTGACAAATAAGATTGAGTTGACCATAAAAGTTATTGCTGGAAGTTTTCCGGGAACGGGAATTTATTGTTGGACATATTTAAAGTGATATAAAATAATCTGATTATTGTTTGCTTTGTGAAATGATTATCTTAGGTAAGTATCTCAGCTGAATAATATTTTCAAGTGTGCTTTTATTTCTTGTGGCTAAAACCTTTAAGGTGGTTTTAATTTTTTTAAAGATTTTATGTATGTATTATTTGAGAGAGAGAACAAGTGGAGGAGAAAGGCAGAGTGAGAGGGAGAAGCAGTATCCCCACTGAACAGGGAGCCAGACATGGTGCTGATCCCAGGACCCTGAGAGATCATGAGCTGAGCCAAAGGCAGTTGCTTAACTGACTGAACTACCCAGGTGCCTCCTTTAAGGTGGTTTTAATGAGAAGATATTTGCAAATGACATTACAGATAAAGGGCTGGTGTCCAAGATCTATAAAGAACTTCTCAGGGGCACCAGGATGGCTCAGTCGTTAAGCATCTGCCTTTGGCTCAGGTCATGATCCCGGGGTCCTGGGATCAAGCCCCGTATCAGCTCCCTGCTCTGTGGGAGGCCTGCTTCTCCCTCTCCCACTCGCCCTGCTTGTGTTCCCTCTCTCAATGTGTTTCTCTCTGTCAAATAAATAAATAAAATGTTTTTTTTAAAAAAAAGAACTTCTCAAACTCAACACCCAAAAAACAATAATAAATCAAAAAATGGGCAGAAGACTTGAACAGACACTTCTCCAAAGAAGACATACAAATGGCTAATAGACACATGAAAAAATGTCCAACATCATTAGCCATCAGGGAAATTCAAATCAAAACTATATTGAGTTACCACCTTACACCAGTTAGAATGGCAAAAATTAACAAGACAGGAAACAACAAATGTTGGCAAGGTTGTGGAGAAAGGGGAACCCTCTTACACTGTTAGTGGGAATGCAAGTTGGTACAACCCCTTTAGAAAACAGTATGGTGGTTCCTCAAAACGTTAAAAATAGAGCTACCCTATGACCCAGCAATTGCACTACTAGGTATTTACCCCAAAGATACAGATGTAGTAAAAAGAAGGGGCACATGCACCCCAATGTTCATAGCAGCAATGTCCACAAGAGCCAAACTGTGGAAGGAGCTGAGATGCCCTTCAACAGATGAATGGATAAAGAAGATAGGGTTCATAAATAAAATGGAATATTACTCAGCCATCAGAAAGGATGAATACCCACCATTTGCACTGACATGGATGGAAATGGAGGGGATTATGCTAAGTGAAGTAAGTCAAGCAGAGAAAGACAATTATCATATGGTTTCACTCATATGTGAAACATAAGGAATAGCATGGAGGACAATAGGGGAAGGAAGGGAAAACTGAAGGATGTGATATCAGAAAGGGAGGCAAAGAGGGTTGGGGATGGGGTAGCTGCATGATGAGTATTAAGGAGGGCATATGTTGTAAAGAGCACAGGGTGTTATATGCAACTAATGAATCACTGAACACTACATCAAAAACTAATGATGTACTGTATGGTGGCTAACTTAACATAGTAAAAAAAATAAAATAAATAAAATAAATAAAAACATAGAATAAACATATTTTAAAAATAAAAATATATGCGTGGGAATATTTTGGTTTTTTGTTTTGTTTTGTTTTTACTTTTTGAGGAATGAAAATCAAAGACATCACTATCCTTAGGTAGCTAAAGCTTTGTAATACTTTTTTTTTCCTACAGCTTTCTATGCCTTATTTGTAAACTGAAATATCAACAATGAGAACTTGTCTTTTTTAATATTTTAATTATATATTTAATAATTTTGCCTTTATTGAATCATTTTCTTTAAAATTAAAAGCTTGCTGTTGTCTCCATATATCATTGAAAACTTTGTGAAGAATAAAAATATACCCAGAAAAAAAAAAAAGAAAGAAAGAATTAAGATGGTGGAACAATGGATTTGCTATTTCTTGATGAAATAGTGTTTTTTTTTAAAGTATTTCAGGGGTTCCTGGGTGGCTCAGTCGTTAAAGCGTCTGCCTTTGGCTCAGGTCAGGATCCCAGGGTCCTGGGATCGAGCCCCGCATCAGGCTCCCTGCTCGGCGAGAAGCCTGCTTCTCCCTCTCCCACTCCCCCTGCTTGTGTTCCCTCTGTCACTATCTCTCTCTCTCTGTGTCAAATAAATAAAGAAAATCTTTAAAAAAAATAAAATTAAAAAAAGTATTTCAGAAAGGCAATATTCTTTAAAATTGTTAAGTTGTTCAAACTTTCCATAAATCTGTTTGTATACTTATAAAGGATGCAACTTAGGAATAGCAAGATGGAAGAAATGCATAGGGCAAGGTATGGGAGGTAGAAGTTGTTAGCATGGAGCTTCCATATACTCTCTAGGTGCACCACTCTCCCAGTATATTGATGTGTTCACCAATCCAGAAGCTCCCCAAATCTTGCTGTTCAAGAATTTTTATTGAAGTTTCATTATGTAGGTATGATTGATGAAATAATTGGCCATCGGGAATTGAGCTCAATCTCAGGCCCTCACCCCTCTTCAGAGGTCAAGCAATGGGGCTAATAGTTCTAACCCTTTAGTCAAGTGCTGGTTTCTCTGCTAATCAACACCTACCCAGAAGCTACTAGTACCCCACACACCCACCAAAAGTCATCTCATAAGTGTAAACTTGGGTCTCATGTATTCAACAAGGGACTCATAGTAAATAACAAAAGACACTGCTATCAGTCAGGAAATTGCTAGGATTTTAGGAGCTCTGTGCCAGGAACCAGGGACAAATATCAGGGGATATATATATGGCTAATAATATGATGAGAAACACTACAAAATGACATTAATGAAGACAGTATGCTATTGACAGAGGGATATACACATAGATCAATAGAATAAAATAGATACCCCAAAAGAGATACTAAGCCCAACTGAGTTTTGACAAAAATGCTAAAGCAGTTCAATGGAGGAAGGGTAGACTTTTTAACGACTGGGGCTAGAGCAATTGAACACCCATAGCAAAACAAAGCAAACAAAAAAATTGACTTAAACTTTATGGCTTATACAAAAACTAACTCAAAATGGATCGCAGGCATGCATGCAAAATATAATTTTTTTTAAAAAAGACATAGGAGCAAATCAGGACATACAGCTAGGCAAAAACTTTTTAGACTTGGCAACAAATGCATGATCTATAAAAAGAAAAATTGGAGCTTATCAAAACTATTGCTCTGTGAAAGCCCATGTGAAGAGGATAAAAAACTAGGAGAAAATATATGCAAACCACATATCCAACAAATAACTTATATCTATAATATAAAAAGAACCCTCCAAACTTGACAGTAAAAAAACAATCTAATGAAAAAATGAGCAAAAGACATTTTACTGAAGAGGGTATCCAGATGACAAATAAGCACCTGAAACGATGTCATCATTAACCATTAGGAAAACATAAATGAAAATCACAATGAAACATTCCTACACACCTATAAGAATGGCTGAGAGCAGAAACAACACAAACAAAAAAGGTGGTAACAACAAATTCTGGCAAGAATGCAGAGTAACTGGAATCATTCATACATCATTGATGGAAATGTGAAATGGTACAGCAACATAGTCATTCTGGAAAGACTATGGCAACTTTTTACAAAACACAATATACTTATTACACAACTCAGCAATTATATTCTTGGACACTTCTTCCAGAGAAATAAAGACTTATGTTCACACAAAAACTTGTATACGAATGTTCATAGTAGCTTAATTAATCACTGAGAACTGGAAATGACTAAAATGTCCCTCACTAGTTGAATGATTAAATTATGGTACACCTATACCATGGAATTCTCTCATCAACAAATAGGAACAAACTATTTTCATACCAAAAAATTTGGATGGCTCTCAAGCAGATTATGCTGAGTGAAATAAAGAAGCCACCAGTTATTGTATACTGTATGTTTTCATATACTGTATACAAAAATTTATATAGTGTGTTATCCCATTAATATAACCTTATTAAAATGACAAAAGTTGGGGCACCTGGGTGGCTCAGTAGGTTAAGCATTTGCCTTCAGCTCAGGTCATGATCCTAGGGTCCTGGAATTTAGCCCCGCATTGGGTTCCCTGCTCAGCAGGGAGCCTGCTTCTCCCTCTCCCTTTGCCTGCTGCTCCCCCTGCTTGTGTGCTCTCTTTCAGTCAAATAAATAAATAAAATCTTTTAAAAATGACAAAAATGTAGAGATACAGAACAGATTACTGGTTGCCATAGGTTAGTGACAGAGGGAAAAGGCTGTGGCTACAAAGACTAGTAAAAGATTCTTGTAATGGATTTATTTTGTATCTTGATTGTTGTGGTAGTCACATGAATCTATAAATAAGGTATAACTGCATAGAACTAAATATCTACACACATACCAGTAGGTGCACATAAATAGGTGAAATATGAATAAGGTCAATGAATTGCATCAATATCAACCTCTTGCCTACGGTATTGTAACAATAGTTATGCATGAAGTTATCATTAACCATTGTGGGGAAATGAGGTGAAGGGCAAATGGGATCCTTAGCATTTTTAGACTTGTATGTGAACCTAACATCTCACACTAAAAAGTTTGAATATATATATAAATTTATCATGTTCTGGCTCCAAGTTTACCACTAAAATTTGAGGATGACTCAGAAGTTATCTCTGAAATCAGGATTTAAGAGCTTAGCCAGGGTTTCTATGAGCAAAGCCATGCTCATTTATGGGGATGAATTACCTTCTAAGTTGACGTTTAGGTTTGTACCCTAAACATCATGTTTAGCAAACCTTGGGATAAGGGAAGCATAGGGTTGAATGATTTTGATAGTTTATATTTTAACAGACAGATTTCAGTAGTCTTTATGGGGAGTGGGGAATGGGAGAGAGAATGAGAGAGAAAGAAAGAACAAATGAACAAATTAGAAAAAAATCATCATTTTGTAAACTTCAATAAAATAAGTGATTCAGACAAGGATTATCAAGAGATGCTAAAAAGCACTAGAGATAAAGTGGTAAGGAACAGCATATTTCTAGTTTCATAATATCACCCTATAGAGTACTTGCTAATTAGAAAGAGAAAAAAATACCTTTCTGATGGAGCATGCAGGCTGTTACACTTAGCTATATGATCAAATTAGCATGACTAACAGAGACTCTCTAACATTATCTGCCTCCTGATGTGGTATGAAATATATGGAAGCTGTATTATTGCCAAAAATCTCTAAGTCTGAACAAGTTTTTGAATTTGATTTTATAGTTGCACAAAATATGGAAAATAGAAGAATCAACCATACAAATCCAGAATATAGAATATTTTGTAAGTTCAATATCTTCAATAAATAAGTATCATAAAAATAAAGGAGAGGGACACCTGGGTGGCACAGGTGGTTAAGCGCCTGACTCTGTTTTGGCTCAGGTCATGATCCCAAGGTCATGGGATAGAGCCCCACATGGGGTTCTGCACTCAGCATGGAGTCTGCTTGGGATTCTCTCTCACCTCTACCTTTGCCCCTTATCTCTCTCCCTCATAAATAAATAAATCTTTAAAAAAGAAGAGAGAAAACAACATCAGCAGGCTGATAGGGTAGTAGTAGTTCTCTACAATCATCCCCTGACAGATCATCAATTTTGATATCCCCATGGACAATAATACCTTTGTAAGAGTCAAGAGTGTCCAGCAGAGAAATTCTAGCACTGTTGGAGCAAAAAACTCCCTGAGAATAGATACACTGAACAACGTAAGGGGAAAAGTCTTTGTCCACATCACCCCTTCCCCAAAGCACAGAACTCAGTGCCAAGAGAAACCTCTTCAGTCAGTGATTTCTCCCACAGAGAAAATAAGAGCATATGAGTTACTGACAGGTTATACAAGATGCTTCCCAAGAAGACCATTTTTTCTTGCCTCACTCAGATTATTGAAGTGATTTACAAGGCTGAGGGGTTGAGAGATCCTGGGAGCACAAGAGTCAAGCTTGGAATTCATCAAAGAATGCTACTAACTGCTTCATGGTTCTTTCCACTAACCAATTTATGGAGTCCATCAGGAAGGCCATCCACAAGCCACTGGGAACACCTTACCTGCAGAAACTCCCAACTGTCCCACAGGAACTGCCAACAGTTTGCACAATTCCTCCCAATCACATATTTCTCCCCACCATGTCCAGCCAACCAGCACATACTTGTTGTGAATGGCAAGCCAAAGCCAGTTGCAGACAGCTAGCAAGGAAGTCCAGAAAGCCAACTCAACTTTATGGAATTGGAAGAAGGCTTACAAACTTGAGCATTCCAGGACACTATCTTGGGGGAAACAAATAGAAGGCTCTTAATTAGCACAGCTTTGTGGGATTATGGGAAGGCATATGATCTCAAGAATTTCCCAAGAGGGAAGAAGAAGTCTAGAGTGGGAATATCAATAGAAAAGATATGAGAAAGCCTCAAATCCTTAGTTGAACTGACTTGTGAAGTTATATCTCAAAGCCAGTAGTAAAGACTAGAGGGGGTAACTCTTTCGTTGAATACAAAGACAATAATGAAAGACTTCAAAGAGCACCAAAAAATCAAAGAGACATGACATCACCAAAAGAACACAATAATTTTCCAGTAACTGACTTCAAAGAAATGGAGATCTATGAATTTCCTAAAAGAATTCAAAATAATTGTTTTAAGGAACCTCAGCGAGCTACAAGAGAACACAGATCAACAACTTAATGAAATCAGAAAACCAATACATGAGTAAAACAAGAGGTCAAACAGAAAGAAATAAAAAATAGAAAACAGGGAGCCAAAGAATACAATGAATAAAATTAAAAATGCCATATAAAGCATCAGCATAGGACTTGGTCATTTAGAAGAAAGAATTTGTAGACTCAAAGATAGGTCATTTGAAATTACTCAATTGGAGTCAAAGAAGAAAAGAAAGAATGAAGAAAGCTTATGTGAATTATAGGACACTATTAAGAGAAACAATATTTACATTTTAGGGGTACAAGAAAAAGGGGCAGAAAGCTTATTTTATAAAAATGTCAAAAACTTCCCAAATCTGCGGAGAGATAAGGACATCTAAGTACCTGAAGCTAATAGGTCCCCATACAGATTCAACACAAAAAGGACTTCACTGAGACACAATATAATCAAACTGTCAAAAATCAAAGATAAAGAGAGAATTTTGGAAGCAGCAGAGAATAGAAGAAAACCCCAATAAAGTTCTAAGTGGATTTCACAGCAGAAATCTTGCAGGACAAAAAAAAAAAAAAAAATGAAATGATATATTTAAAGTATTGAAAGAAAAAAACTGCCAACCAAATATACTTATTTGGCAAAGCTATCCTTCAGAAATAAAGGAGAGATAAAGAATTTCTGAGATAAATAAAAGTGGAGAGCATTAACACCACTAGACCTTCTGTATGAGAAATGCTAAAGGAAGTACTACAAGCTGAAATGAAAGGATGCTAATTACATGAAAACATATGAAAGTATAAAACTCACTGATAAAGGGAAGTATATAGTCATATTCAGAATACTCAATTAGTATAATTGTGATATGTAAATCACTTAACTGTAGTATAAGGAAAAAGATCTAAAAAAAGAGAGAAAAAATTCAAGCATATCACTACAGCAAATCAAAAGGAAAATAGCAAGAGAGAAAGAAAGAAACAAAAAACTACAAATCACCCAGAAAACAATGAACAAAATAGCAGCAGTGTTTACCTATCAATAATTATTTAAATAGAAACAGATCAAATCTCCTATCAACTGATATAGAGTGGCTAAATGGATGACACGATCCAACTCTATGCAGCCTACGAGAGACTTGTTTCGGTCTTGTAAGGTCTGTCCTTACGAGACTGTAAGGACAACACAGACTGAAAGTGAAGGGGTGAAAAAAACTATTCCATGCAAATGGAAACCATAAGAGAGCAGAGGTAGCTGTACTTACATCAGACAAAATAGACTTTTAAGTCAAAAACTGTAACAAGAGACATAGAAGGTCAAGCACTAGTGGAATATTCTCCAGGATACATTCTATATTAACCCACAAACCAAGTCTTAGCTAATTTGAGAAGATTTAAATCATAGCAAGTATCTTTTCTAACCACAATGGTACAAAATAAAAATGTCAATAACAGGAGGAAAGCTGAAAAACTTACAAATATGCAAATTAAACAATACAGTCCTAAACAACCAATGGGTAAGAAAAGGAATCAAAGGAGAAATAAAAAAATTCCTTGAGACAAACAAAAATGGAAAGACAACAGGCCAAAATTTATGGCATGCAACAAAAACACTTCTAAAAGGGAGATTTATAGTGATAAATGCCTACTTTGAGGAACAAGAAAGATCTCAAGTAAACAACCTAACTTTACACCTCAATGAACTAGTAAAAGAATAAATGAAGCTCAAAGTTAGTAGAAAGTAGTAAGTAACAAAGATCAGAGTGGAAATAAATGAAATGAAGATCAAAAAAAGACAATAAGAAAGATCATTGAAACTAAAGGCTGTTTTTTTTAAACGGATAAAATTAACAAATCTTTCATAAACTAAGAAATTAAAGAGATAAGACTCAAATATACAAAATAGAAATAAAATAGGAGACATTACAACTGATAACACAAAAATATGATAGATTATAAACAGCTACCATGAACAATGATATGTCAATAAACTGGACAGCTGAGAAGAAATAAGTAAATTCCTAGAAACATATAACCAACTAAGACTGAAACATGAAGATATACGAATCTGAATAGACTTATAATAAATAAGGAGATAGAATCAGCAATCAAATTCTTCCAACAAAGGACCAGATGGCTTCACTGATGAATTCTACCAAGCATTTAATGAATAATTATTGCCAATCTTTCTCAAACACTTAAAAAAAATTGAGGAATAGAGAACATTCTGACTCACTTTACAAGGCCAATGTTATTCTGATACCAAAGCCAGACAAGGACACTACAAAAAAATAAAGTTGTAGACTAATATTCCTGATGAATAGAGATGCAAAAATTCTCAAAAAAATACTAGTAAACAGAATTCAATAGAATATTGGGAGAATTATGTACTATGATCAAGTGGGATATAACCCAGGGTTGCAAGTCTTTCAGCATATGCAAATCAATTAAAAATATACCATATTAAGAGAATGAAAGGTAAAAATATATGATCATCTCAATATATGTAGAAAAAGCATGTGACAAAATTCAACATCCTTTCATGATAAAAACTCTCAACACATTAAGTGTAGAAGGAATGTCCCTCAACACAATAAAGTCTATAAGCAACAAACCCCCACCTAACATCATACTTAATCATGAAAACCTGAAAACATTCCCCCTAGGATTAAGAACAAGACAGGATGTTCACTCTTGCCACTTCTATCTACATAGTATTGGAAGCCCTAGCCAAAACAATTAAGCAAGGGGAAAACCCCAAATATCCATATTAGAAAGGAAGAAATATAATTGTCTCTGTTTGTAGATGATGTAATATTATATACAGAAAACACTAAAGCTCCAAAAAAAAGTTTTTTTTAAAGATTTTACCCATTCATTTGAGAGAGAGAGAGAGCACACACCAGCAGAGGAAAGAGGCAGAGGGAGAGGGAGAAGTAGGTTCCCTATAGGGAGCCTGATGTGGGCCAATCCCAGGGTGGCGGGATCACAACCTAAGCCAAAGGCAGATGCTCAACAAACTGAGCCACCCAGGTGCTCCCCCCAAAAAACCCTTAGAACCAATAAACGAATTCAGTAAAGTTGCAGGATCCCAAAATTATACAAAAATTAATTGTGCAACCTCGCCAACATCTGTTATTTCCTGACTTGTTAATTTTAGCCATTCTGACTGGTGTGGAGAAAGGGAAACCCTCCTACACTGTTGGTGGGAATGCAAGCTGGTGCAGCCACTCTGGAAAACAGTATGGAGTTTCCTCAAAAAGTTGAAAATAGAACTACCCTACGACCCAGCAATTGCACTACTGGGTATTTACCCCAAAGATACAAATGTAGTGATCAGAAGGGGTATGTGCACACTGAAAGTTATAGCAGCAATGTCCACAATAGCCAAACTATGGAAAGAGCCAAGATGTCCATCGACAGATGAATGGATAAAGAAGAAGTGGTATATATATACAATGGAATATTAGGCAGCAATCAAAAAAAAAAAAAACAAAAACGAAATCTTGCCATTTGCAATGATGTGGATGGAACTGGAGGGTATTATGCTAAGCGAAATAAGTCAATCAGAGAAAGACATGTATCATATGATCTCACTGATATGAGGAATTCTTAATCTCAGGAAACAAACCAAGGGTTGCTGGAGTGGTGGGGGGTGGGAGGGATGGAGTGGCTGGATGATAGACATTGGGGAGGGTATGAGCTATGGTGAGCGCTGTGAATTGTGTAAGACTGTTGAATTACAGACCTGTACCTCTGAAACAAATCATACATTATGTGTTAAAAAAAAAAAAGAAGATAGTAGGAAGGGAAAAATGAAAGGGGGAAGTTGGAGGGGGAGATGAACCATGAGAGATTATGGACTCTGAGAAACAAACTGAGGGTTCTAGAGGGGAGGAGTTAGGGGGATGGGTTAGCCTGGTGATGGGTATTAAAGAGGGCATGTTCTGCATGGAGCACTGGGTATTATATGCAAACAATGAATCATGGAACACTACATCAAAAGCTAATGATGTAATGTATGGTGATTAACATAACAATAAAATTTAAAAATGTTAAAAAAACTATATTATAAAGTTAGACTAATCAAAACAGTATGGTACTGGTATAAAAAGAGACACATAAATCAGTGGAACAGATTAAAGAGCTCAGAAATGAATTCATGCACATACAGTCACTAGTCTTTGACAAGGGTATCAAGAACAAAATAGGGGAGGGATAGTCTTTTCAATACAGAGTATTGGAAAAACTGGATATCCATATGCAAATGAATGAACCTGGACTTCTATCTTACACGTGAAACCATAAAACATCTAGAAGTAAACAGTGGAAAAGTACTTTGACATTCATCTTGTGAATAATTTTTTGGATACAACACTGAAAACACTGGCAACAGTAGCAAAATCAATGGAGGAAATACAACACACTAAAAACCTTCTTCACCGCAAAGAAAATTATCAACAAAATGAAAAAATAACCTATAGAATGGAAGAAAATATTTGCAAGCCATATGTCTGATAAGGGATCAATATCTAAAATATGTAAGGAACTCACACAATCCATAGCAAAAAAATCATTAATAATAATCCAATTAAAAAGGGGCAAAGGATCTAAATGACATGTTTTCAAAGAAGACATCCAGATGGCCAACAGCACAAGAAAAGATGCTCAAATCACTGATTATCAAGGAAATACAAATCAAAACCACAATGAGATATCACCTCACACCTATTAGAATGATTGTTATCAAAAAGGCAAGAAATAACAAGTGTTGACAAGCATGCAGAGAAATGGGAACCCTTGTGCACTAGTGGTAAAAAAGCAAACTGGTGCAGCCATTATGGAAAACAATTTGGAGGTTCCTCAAAAATTAAAAATAGAACTACCATATGATCCAGCCATCCCACTTCTGGGTCTATATCTGAAGGAAATAAAATCAATATCTCAAAGAGATATCATCTCTCCCATGATTATTGCAGCATTATTCACAATAGCCAGGATGTGGAAACAACCTAAGTGGCTGTTGATGGATGAATGAATAAAGAAAATGAGACAAATATTGTGACATATATTGGGATATACACATATAAATATTATATAACTATATATATAATATATAACATATATGAAAACATAGATGAAACTGGACGGCATTACTCTAAGTGAAATAAACCAGAGGAAGATAAATACTGAATGGCATCAGTTATATGTGGAAGATATATTTACATTTATTATATATATTTACATTTATTATATATTTTTATACATATATATGTCAAGCTCAGGAGCAGAGTGTTGAATGTTGGTTACCAGAGACTGGACAGGGAAGTGGGATGTTGGTCAAGGGACATAAACTATATTATACACTTGAAATTTGCTAAGAGAGTAGATTAAGCATTCTCACCATACACACACACACACACAAAACATGTGAAGTGAGGTGGTGGATGTGTTAACTTGATTGTGGTAATCATTTTACAATGTGACACAGTGTGACAGTGTACACTGTACACCTTCTATATTCTTTGTCAATTATACCTCAATAAAACTATAAAAAATAAAGAAGAAAAAGAGAAAATTATAAAAAGAAAAAAGGAGAGGACCTTCTTAATTAAAGAGATACATTAACAAAATGTAATGCATAAACGTAGTTTTCTGGTTTTAATGAAAGCTGTAAAAGCAATTTTTGAAGCAACTGAAAAATTTGAATATGGACTGGGTATTAGATAACATTAGCAAATTACCTTGAATTTTCTTATCTTTGATTAGGAGATTATAAGATTTTTGTGACAGTTCAACAACATAAAAATACAACAAGAAATACATCACAAATGTTTACAACTGTTCATTGTAATGTTTATCTAGTATATGGTTTATCAATGTACTATTTTTCCAATCTTATTGCATGTTTGAAAGTTTCATTTTATGAAAGTTAAAAAACAGAAGAACCATACAAAGATGAAAGAGGTACTTTGAGAGGTTGAGTGTCACTGAAGCAGGATTCCACTTACAAAAAATATCTGTCAGAGAAGTCATGTGGGAATTTCTCCACTGACTATAAAAATTGACAATGCTGCCAAAGTCCAGGCCATCTCTAGAGGTCTATAATTCCATGATAATATGTCATGTTGCTACAAAACAGTTTGGTTTAAGGGAAGATTAAGTGAGATAATGTCTGTGTCTGACACAAGTACTTTATTTATGGGAAAAAGATGTCCTATATTAATGGAACTGAGAGTTTCAGGTACAGAAAGGTATCATGCTGGGTAACAGGAATATCCACTGTGATCTTAGTATGTCCATATCATCATTGCTACACAGACGGAAGGATTTTATTATTTCCTGAATATTCAGTGCGTCTCTAGAAGGTGGAGAGTAAAATGATACAATGTATTTCTTCTCTTTAAAAAAAAGTTCTAACAATGCTAGGTTATAAATAAATGTAACCCTGTTTTCATTCAGGTATGACTTTGATTATCAAAAATCATAACTAAGAAAGGAGAAACATTTTGGTTTTTTGGAAGTCAGAATGACAAAGAGGAAAAAAAACGCCTGGGGATAGTCCTTATTAGAAGACTGCAAACTCCAAGGGAGTTATGCCTGGTGTTGCCAGCTAAGAAAATCAATGAGCTAGAACACTTCACCAGTCGCAGACATATTTTCAACCTGGACCTGACTGTAGGGCACTTTCTGAATGTGATTTCACAAAGAACGGAGTTAGATGCTTCTTAAGTACCAGGACTCGTGCACAGCATTTTTTCCATAGATTATCTCATTTAATCCTTACAACAATCCTCTGAGTTGAAAACGTAGGGGGTTTTCTACTAGGACTATCTGAAAGAAGAATCATCTCATGTAAAATAATGGAAAAGTGTCTTTCTTAAGAAGAGAGTGAAGATTCTTCTTTTTTATTATGTTATGTTAATCACCATACATTACATCATTAGTTTTTGACGTAGGGTTCCATGATTCATTGTTTGCATATAACACCTAGTGCTCCATTCAATACGTGCCCTCTTTAATACCCATCATCAGGCTAACCCATCCCCCACCACCCCTCCCCTCTAGAACACTCCATTTGTTTCTCAGAGTCCATAGTCTCTCATGGTTTTTCTCCCCCTCTGATTCCCCCCCCTCATTTTTCCCTTTCTAATGTCTTCTTCATTTTTTAACATGTAATGTATGATTTGTTTCAGAGGTACAGTTCTGTGATTCAACAGTCTTACACAATTCACAGTGCTCACCATAGCACATACCCTCCCCAGTGTCTATCACCCAGCCACCCCATCCCTCCCACCCCCCCCCACTCCAGCAACCCTCAGTTTGTTTCCTGAGATTAAGAATTCCTCATATCAGTGAGATCATATGATACATGTCTTTCTCTGATTGACTTATTTCACTCAGCATAATACCCTCCAGTTCCATCCACGTCATTGCAAATGGCAAGATTTCATTACTTTTGATGGCTGCATAATATTCCATTGTATATAAACACCATATTTTCTTTATCCATTCATCTGTTGATGGACATCTTGGATCTTTCCATAGTTTGGCCATTGTGGACATTGCTGCTATAAACATAGGAGTGCACCTACCCCTTCAGATGACTACACTGTATCTTTGGGGTAAATACCCAGTAGTGCAATTGCTGAGTCATAGGGTAGCTCTATTTTCAACTTTTTGGAGGAACCTCCATACTGTTTTCCAGAATGGCTGCACCAGCTTGCATTCCCACAACATTGTAGGAGGGTTCACCTTTCTCTGCATCCGCACCAACATGTGTCGTTTCCTCACTTGTTAATTTTAGCCATTCTGACTGGTGTGAGGTGGTATCCCATTGAGGTTTTGATTTGGATTTCCCTGATACCGGGTGATGTTGAGCACTTTTTTATGTGTCTGTGGGCCATTTGGATGTCTTCTTTGGAAAAATGTCTGTTCAAGGCCTCTGCCCATTTCTTGATTGGATCATTTGTTCTTTGGGTGTTGAGTTTGATAAGTTCTTTATAGATTTTGGATACAAGCCCTTTGTCTGATATGTCATTTGCAAATATCTTCTCCCATTCTGTCGGTTGTCTTTTGGTTTTGTGGACTGTCTCTTTTGCTGTGCAAAAGCTTTTTATCTTGATGAAGTCCCAATAATTCATTTTTGCCCTTGCTTCCCTTGCCTTTGGCAATGTTTCTAGGAAGAAGTTGCTGCGGCTGAGGTCGAAGAGGTTGCTGCCAGTGTTCTCCTTTAGGATTTGGATGGACTCATGTCTCACGTCTAGGTCTTTCAACCATTTGGAGTCTATTTTTGTGTGTGGTGTAAGGAAATCGTCCAGTTTCATTCTTCTGCATGTGGCTGTCCAATTTTCCCAACACCATTTGTTGAAGAGACTGTCTTTTTTCCATTGGACATTCTTTCCTGCTTTGTCAAAGATTAGTTGACCATAGTGTGGAGGGTCCATTTCTGGGTCCTCTATTCTGTTCCATTGATCTATGGGTCTGTTTTTGTGCCAGTACCATACTGTCTTGATGATGACAGCTTTGTAATAGAGCTGGAGGTCCGGAATTGTTATGCCGCCAGCTTTGTTTTTCTTTTTCAACATTCCTCTGGCTATTCGGGGTCTCTTCTGGTTCCATACAAATTTGAGGATTATTTGTTCCATTTCTTTGAAAAAAGTTGATGGTATTTTGATAGAGATTGCATTAAATGTGTAGATTGCTCTAGGTAGCATTGACATCGTCACAATATTTGTTCTTCCAGTCCATGAGCATGGAACGTTTTTCCATTTCTTTGTGTCTTCCTCAATTTCTTTCATGAGTATTTTATAGTGTTCTGAGTACAGATCCTTTGCCTCTTTGGTTAGATTTATTCCTAGGTATCTTATGGTTTTGGGTGCAATTGTAAATGGGATCGACTCCTTAATTTCTCTCTCTTCTGTCTTGTTGTTGGTGTATAGGAATGCCACTGATTTCTGCACATTGATTTTATATCCTGCCATTTTACTAAATTCCTGTATGAGTTCTGGCAGTTTTGGGGTGGAGTCTTATGTGTTTTCCACATAAAGTATCATCTGCAGGGTGAGAGTTTGACTTCTTCTTTGCCAGTTTGGATGCTTTTTATTTCTTTTTGTTGTCTAAGTGCTGTGGCTAGGACTTCTAGTACTATGTTGAATAGCAGTGGTGATAGTGGACATCTCTGCCGTGTTCCTGACCTTAGGGGGAAAGCTCTCAGTTTTTCCCCTTTGAGAATGATATTCGCTGTGGCTTTTTCATAGATGGCTTTTATGATATTGAGGTATGTACCCTCTATTCCTATAACTCTGAAGAGTTTTGATCAAGAAAGGATGCTGTACTTTGTCAAATCCTTTTTTTGCATCTATTGAGAGGACCATATGGTTCTTGTTCTTTCTTTTATTAATGTATTGTATCACATTGATGGTTTGCAGATGTTGAACCAAACTTGCAGCCCAGGGTTAAATCCCACTTGGTCGTGGTGAATAATCATTTTAATGTTCTGTTGGATCCTATTGGCTAGTACCTTGGTGAGGTATTCATGTTCATCAAGGATATTGGTCTGTAATTCTCCATTTTGATGGGATGGGGTCTTTGTCTGGTTTGGGGATCAAGGTAATGGTGGCCTCATAAAACGAGTTTGGAAGTTTTCCTTCCATTTGTATTTTTTGGAACAGTTTCAGAAGAATAGTTATTAATTCTTTTTTAAATGTTTGGTAGAACTCCCCTGGGAAGCCATCTGGCCCTGGGCTTTTTTTGTTGGGAGATTTTTGATAACTGCTTCAATTTCCTTAGTGGTTATAGGTCTGTTCAGGTTTTTCTATTTCTTCCTGGTTTAGGTTTGGTAGTTGATACATCTCTAGGATTGCATCCATTTCTTCCAGATTATCCAATATGTTGGCATATAGTTGCTCATAATACGTTCTTATAATTGTTTGTATTTCTTTTTTTTTTTTAACTTTTTTTATTGTTACGTTAATCACCATATATTACATAATTTGTTTTGGTGTAGTGTTCCATGATTCATTGTTTGTTCATAACACCCAGTGCTCCATGCAGAATGTGCCCTCTTTAATACCCATCACCAGGCTAACCCATCCCCCTACGCTCCTCACCTCTAGAAACCTCAGTTTGTTTTTCAGAGTCCATCATCTCTCCTGGTTCATCTCCCTCTCTGAATTACTCCCCTTCATTCTTCCCCTCCTGCTATCTTCTTCTTTTTCTTTTTTCTTAAAATATGTTGCGTTATGTGTTTCAGAAGTACAGATCTGTGATTCAACAGTCTTACACAATTCACAGCCCTCACCGTAGCACATATCTTCCCCAATGTCTATCACCCAGCCACCCCATCCCTCCCACCCCCGACCACTCCAGCAACCCTCAGTTTGTTCCTGAGATTAAGAATTCCTCATATCAGTGAGGTCACATGATACATGTCTTTCTCTGATTGACTTATTTCACTAAGCATAACACCCTCCAGTTCCATCCACGTCATTGCAAATGGCAAGATCTCATTCCTTTTGATGGCTGCATAATATTCCATTGTATATATATACCACTTCTTCTTTATCCATTCATCTGTCGATGGACATCTTGGCTCTTTCCACAGTTTGGCTATTGTGGACATTGCTGCTATAAACATTGGGGTGCACGTACCCCTTCGGGTCCCTACATTTGTATCTTTGGGGTAAATACCCAGTAGTGCAATTGCTGGATCGAATGGTAGCTCTAATTTCAACTGTTTGAGGAACCTCCATACTGTTTTCCAGAGTGGTTGCACCAGCTTGCATTCCCACCAACAGTGTAGGAGGGTTCCCCTTTCTCCACATCCCCGCCAACATCTGTCGTTCACCGACTTGTTAATTTTAGCCATTCTGACTGGTGTGAGGTGGTATCTCATTGAGGTTTTGATTTGGATTTCCCTGATGCCGAGCGATGTTGAGCACTTTTTCATGTGCCTATTGGCCATTTGGATGTCTTCTTTGGAAAAATGTCTGTTCATGTCTTCTGCCCATTTCTTGATTGGATTATTTGTTCTTTGGGTGTTGAGTTTGATAAGTTCTTTATAGATTTTGGATACTAGCCCTTTATCTGATATGTCATTTGCAAATATTTTCTCCCATTCTGTCGGTTGTCTTTTGGTTTTGTGGACTGTTTCTTTTGCTGTGCAAAAGCTTTTTATCTTGATGAAATCCCAATAGTTCATTTTTGCCCTGGCTTCCTGTGCCTTTGGTGATGTTTCTAGGAAGAAGTTGCTGCGGCTGAGGTCGAAGAGGTTGCGACCTGTGTTCTCCTTTAGGATTTGGATGGACTCCTGTCTCACGTTTAGGTCTTTCAACCATTTGGAGTCTATTTTTGTGTGTGGTGTAAGGAAATGGTCCAGTTTCATTCTTCTGCATGTGGCTGTCCAATTTTTCCAACACCATTTGTTAAAGAGACTGTCTTTTTTCCATTAGACATTCTTTCCTGCTTTGTCAAAGATAAGTTGACCATAGAGTTGAGGGTCCATTTCTGGGCTCTCGATTCTGTTCCATTGATCTATGTGTCTGTTTTTGTGCCAGTACCATACTGTCTTGATGATGACAGCTTTGTAATAGACCTGGAAGTCCGGAATTGTGATGCCGCCAGCTTTGCTTTTCTTTTTCAATATTCCTCTGGCTATTCGGGGTCTCTTCTGGTTCCATACAAATTTTAGGATTATTTGTTCCATTTCTTTGAAAAAAGTGGATGGTATTTTGATGGCGATTGCATTGAATGTGTAGATTGCTCTAGGTAGCATTGACATCTTCACAATGTTTGTTCTTCCAATCCATGAGCATGGAACGTTTTTCCATTTCTTTGTGTCTTCTTCAATTTATTTCCTGAGTATTTTATAGTTTTCTGAGTACAGATCCTTTGCCTCTTTGGTTAAATTTATTCCTAGGTATCTTATGGTTTTGGGTGCAATTGTGAATGAGATCGACTCCTTGATTTGTCTCTCTTCTGTCTTGTTGTTGGTGTATAGGAATGCCACTGATTTCTGTGCATTGATTTTATAGCCTGCTACTTGACTGAATTCCTGTATGAGTTCTAGCAGTTTTGGGGTGGAGTCTTTTGGGTTTTCCACATACAGTATCATATCGTCTGCAAAGAGTGAGAGTTTGACTTCCTCTTTGCCGATTTGGATGCCTTTGATTTCTTTTTGTTGTCTGATTGCCGTGGCTAGGACTTCTAATACTATGTTGAATAGCAGTAGTGAGAGTGGACATCCCTGCCGCGTTCCTGACCTTAGGGGAAAAGCTCCCAGCTTTTCCCCATTGAGAATGATATTTGCTGTAGGTTTTTCGTAGATGGCTTTTATGATATTGAGGTATGTACCCTCTATCCCGATACTCTGAAGAGTTTTGATCAAGAAAGGATGCTGTACTTTGTCAAATGCTTTTTCTGCATCTATTGAGAGGATCATATGATTCTTGTTCTTTCTTTTGTTAATGTATTGTATCACGTTGATTGATTTGCGGATGTTGAACCAGCCTTGCAGCCCAGGGATAAATCCCACTTGGTCATGGTGAATAATCCTTTTAATGTACTGTTGGATCCTACTGGCTAGTATTTTGGTGAGAATTTTTGCATCCATGTTCATCAAGGATATTGGCCTGTAATTCTCCTTTTTGATGGGATCTTTGTCTGGTTTTGGGATCAAGGTAATGGTGGCCTCATAAAATGAATTTGGAAGTTTTCCTTCCATTTCTATTTTCTGGAACAGTTTCAGGAGAATAGGTATTAATTCTTCTTTAAATGTCTGATAGAATTCCCCTGGGAAGCCATCTGGCCCTGGGCTTTTGTTTCTTCGGAGATTTTTGATGACTGCTTCAATTTCCTTAGTGGTTATAGGTCTGTTCAGGTTTTCTATTTCTTCCTGGTTCAGTTTTGGTAGTTGATACATCTCTAGGAATGCACCCATTTCTTCCAGGTTATCTAATTTGCTGGCATAGAGTTGCTCATAATATGTTCTTTTTTTTTTACTTTTTTTATTGTTATGTTAATCACCATATATTACATCATTAGTTTTTGGTGCAGTGTTCCATGATTCATTGTTTGTTCATAACACCCAGTGCTCCATGCAGAACGTGCCCTCCTCAATACCCATCACCAGGCTAACCCATCCCCCTACCCCCCTCCCCTCTAGAACCCTCAGTTTGTTTTTCAGAGTCCATCATCTCTCATGGTTCGTCTCCCCCTCTGACATACTCCCCTTTTCTTCCTCTCCTGTTATCTTCTTCTTTTTCTTTTTTCTTAAAATATGTTGCGTTATTTGTTTCAGAAGTACAGATCTGTGATTCAACAGTCTTGCACAATTCACAGCGCTCACCGTAGCACATACCCTCCCCAATGTCTATCACCCAGCCACCCCATCCCTCCCACCCCCAACCACTCCAGTAACACTCAGTTTCTCTCCTGAGATTAAGAATTCCTCATATCAGTGAGGTCATGTGATACATGTCTTTCTCTGATTGACTTAGTTCACTCAGCATAACACCCTCCAGTTTCATCCACGTCGTTGCAAATGGCAAGATCTCATTCCTTTTGATGGCTGCATAATATTCCATTGTGTATATATACCACATCTTCTTTATCCATTCATCTGTCGATGGGCATCTTGGCTCTTTCCACAGTTTGGCTATGGTGGACATTGCTGCTATAAACATTGGGGTACACGTACCCCTTCGGATCCCTACATTTGTATCTTTGGGGTAAATACCCAGTAGTGCAATTGCTGGATCGAACGGTAGCTCTAATTTCAACTGTTTGAGGAACCTCCATACTGTTTTCCAGAGGGGTTGCACCAGCTTGCATTCCCACCAACAGTGTAGGAGGGTTCCCCTTTCTCCACATCCCCGCCAACATCTGTCATTCCCTGACTTGTTAATTTTAGCCATTCTGACGGGTGTGAGGTGGTATCTCATTGAGGTTTTGATTTGGATTTCCCTGATGCCGAGCGATGTTGAGCACTTTTTCATGTGCCTATTGGCCATTTGGATGTCTTCTTTGGAAAAATGTCTGTTCATGTCTTCTGCCCATTTCTTGATTGGATTATTTGTTCTTTGGGTGTTGAGTTTGATAAGTTCTTTATAGATTTTGGATACTAGTCCTTTATCTGATATGTCATTTGCAAATATTTTCTCCCATTCTGTCGGTTGTCTTTTGGTTTTGTGGACTGTTTCTTTTGCTGTGCAAAAGCTTTTTATCTTGATGAAATCCCAATAGTTCATTTTTGCCCTGGCTTCCTGTGCCTTTGGTGATGTTTCTAGGAAGAAGTTGCTGCAGCTAAGGTCGAAAAGTTTGCTACCTGTGTTCTCCTTTAGGATTTTGATGGACTCCTGTCTCACGCTTAGGTCTTTCAACCATTTGGAGTCTATTTTTGTGTGTGGTGTAAGGAAATCGTCCAGTTTCATTCTTCTGCATGTGGCTGTCCAATATTCCCAACACCATTTGTTGAAGAGACTGTCTTTTTGCCATTGGACATTCTTTCCTGCTTTGTCAAAGATAAGTTGACCATAGAGTTGAGGGTCCATTTCTGGGCTCTCGATTCTGTTCCATTGATCTATGGGTCTGTTTTTGTGCCAGTACCATACTGTCTTGATGATGACAGCTTTGTAATAGAGCTGGAAGTCCGGAATTGTGATGCCGCCAGCTTTGCTTTTCTTTTTCAGTATTCCTCTGGCTATTCTGGGTCTCTTCTGGTTCCATACAAATTTTAGGATTATTTGTTCCATTTCTTTGAAAAAAGTGGATGGTATTTTGATGGGGATTGCATTGAATGTGTAGATTGCTCTAGGTAGCATTGACATCGTCACAATGTTGATTCTCCCAATCCATGAGCATGGAACGTTTTTCCATTTCTTTGTGTCTTCTTCAATTTCTTTCATGAGTATTTTATAGTTTTCTGAGTACAGATCCTTTGCCTCTTTGGTTAGATTTATTCCTAGGTATCTAATGGTTTTGGGTGCAATTGTAAATGGGATCGACTCCTTGATTTGTCTCTCTTCTGTCTTGTTGTTGGTGTATAGGAATGCCACTGATTTCTGTGCATTGATTTTATATCCTGCTACTTTACTGAATTCCTGTATGAGTTCTAGCAGTTTTGGGGTGGAGTCTTTTGGGTTTTCCACATACAGTATCATATCATCTGCAAAGAGTGAGAGTTTGACTTCCTCTTTGCCGATTTGGATGCCTTTGATTTCTTTTTGTTGTCTGATTGCTGTGGCTAGGACTTCTAATACTATGTTGAATAGCAGTGGTGAGAGTGGACATCCCTGCCGCGTTCCTGACCTTAGGGGAAAAGCTCTCAGCCTTTCCCCATTGAGAATGATATTCGCTGTAGGTTTTTCATAGATGGCCTTTATGATATTGAGGTATGTACCCTCTATACCTATACTCTGAAGAGTTTTGATCAAGAAAGGATGTTGTACTTTGTGAAATGCTTTTTCTGCATCTATTGAGAGGATCATATGATTCTTGCTCTTTCTTTTGTTAATGTATTGTATCACGTTGATTGATTTGCGGATGTTGAACCAGCCTTGCAGCCCAGGAATAAATCCCACTTGGTCATGGTGAATAATCCTTTTAATGTACTGTTGGATCCTATTGGCTAGTATTTTGGTGAGAATTTTTGCATCCATGTTCATCAAGGATATTGGTCTGTAATTCTCTTTTTTGATGGGGTCTTTGTCTGGTTTTGGGATCAAGGTAATGCTGGCCTCATAAAATGAGTTTGGATGTTTCCCTTCCATTTCTATTTTTTGGAACAGTTTCAGGAGAATAGGTGTTAATTCTTCTTGAAATGTCTGATAGAATTCCCCTGGGAAGCCATCTGGCCCTGGGCTTTTGTTTCTTGGGAGATTTTTGATGACTGTTTCAATTTCTTTAGTGGTTATAGGTCTGTTCAGGTTTTCTATTTCTTCCTGGTTCAATTTTGGTAGTTGATACATCTCTAGGAATGCACCCATTTCTTCCAGGTTATCTAATTTGCTGGCATAGAGTTGCTCATAATATGTTCTTATAATTGTTTGTATTTATTTGGTGTTGGTTGTGATCTCTCCTCTTTCATTCATGATTTTGTTGATTTGGGTCATTTCTCTTTTCTTTTTGATAAGTCTGGCCAGGGGTTTATCAATCTTGTTAATTCTTTCAAAGAACCAGCTCCTCGTTTCGTTGATCTGTTCTACTGTTCTTTTGGTTTCTAGTTCATTGATTTCTGCTCTGATCTTTATGATTTCTCTTCTCCTGCTGGGTTTAGGCTTTATTTGCTGTTCTTTCTCCAGTTCCTTTAGGTGTAGGGTTAGGTTGTGTATTTGAGACATTTCTTGTTTCTTGAGAAAGGCTTGTATTGCTATATACTTTCCTCTCAGGACTGCCTTTGCTGTATCCCAAAGATTTTGAACAGTTGTGTTTTCATTTTCATTGGTTTCCATGAATTTTTTTAATTCTTCTTTAATTTCTTGGTTGACCCATTCATTCTTTAGTAGGATGCTCTTTAGCCTCCATGTATTTGAGTTCTTTCCGACTTTCCTCTTGTGGTTGAGTTCTAGTTTCAAAGCATTGTGGTCTGAAAATATGCAGGGAATGATCCCAATCTTTTGGTACCGATTGAGACCTGATTTGTGACCTAGGATGTGATCAATTCTGGAGAATGTTCCATGGGCACTAGAGAAGAATGTGTATTCCTTTGCTTTGGGATGGAATGTTCTGAATATGTCTGTGCAGTCCATTTGGTCCAGTGTGTCATTTAAAGTCTTTATTTCCTTGTTGATCTTTTGCTTAGATGATCTGTCCATTTCCGTCAGGGGGGTGTTAAAGTCCCCCACTATTATTGTATTGTTGTCAATGTGTTTCTTTGCTTTTGTTATTAATTGGCTGCTCCCATGTTCGGGGCATAGATATTTACAATTGTTAGATCTTCTTGTTGGATAGACCCTTTAAGTAGGATATAGTGTCCTTCCTCTTCTCTTATTACAGTCTTTCTTTTAAAATCTAGTTTGTCTGATATAAGGATTGCCACCCCAGCTTTCTTTTGGTGTCCATTAGCATGGTAAATGGTTTTCCACCCCCTCACTTTCAATCTGGGGGTGTCTTTGGGTCTAAAATGAGTCTCTTGCAGACAGCATATTGATGGGTCTTGTTTTTTAATCCAATCTGATAGCCTGCGTCTTTTGATTGGGGCATTTAGCCCATTTACATTCAGGGTAACTATTGAAAGGTATGAATTTAGTGCCATTGTATTACCTGTAAGGTGACTGTTAACTGTCTGTTGTCTGTGTTCGTTTCTGCTCTTTGCTGCTTTTAGGTTCTCTCTTTGCTTAGAGGACCCCTCTCAATATTTCTTGGAGGGCTGGTTTCGTGTTTGCAAATTCCTTTAGTTTTTGTTTGTTCTGGAAGCTTTTTATCTCTCCTTCTATTTTCAATGACAGCCTAGCTGGATATAGTATTCTTGGCTGCATATTTTTCTCGTTTAGTGCTGTAAAGATATCTTGCCAGTCCTTTCTGGCCTGCCAGGTCTCTGTGGATAGGTCTGTTGCCAATCTAATGTTTCTACCATTGTAGGTTACATATCTCTTCTCCCGAGCTGCTTTCAGGATTTTCTCTTTGTCTCTGAGACTCGTAAGTTTTACTATTAGATGTCGGGGTGTTGACCTATTATTATTGATTTTGAGAGGGGTTCTCTGTGCCTCCTGGATTTTAGTGCCTGTTTCCTTCCTCACATTAGGGAAGTTCTCTGCTATAATTTGCTCCAATATACCTTCTGCCCCCCTCTCTCTCTCTTCTTCTTCTGGGATCCCAATTATTCTAATGTTGTTTCGTCTTATCGTATCACTTATCTCTCGAATTCTGCCCTCGTGATCCTGTAGTTGTTTATCTCTCTTTTTCTCAGCCTCTTTATTTTCCATCATTTGGTCTTCTATATCGCTGATTCTCTCTTCTGCCTCATTTATCCTAGCATTTAGTGCCCCCATTTTTGATTGCACCTCATCAATAGCCTTTTTGATTTCGATTTGGTTATATTTTAGTTCTTTTATTTCTCCAGAAAGGTTTTCTCTAATAACTTCCATGCTTTGTTCAAGCCCAGCTAGTATCTTTAAAGTCATGATTCTGAACTCTAGGTCCGACATCGTACTAATGTCCGTATTGAGTAGGTCCCTGGCTGACGGTACTACCTCTTGTTCTTTTTGCTGAGGTGATTTCTTTCGTCTTGTCATTTTGTCCAGAGGAGAATAGATGAATGAGAGAACAAAAGGCTAACAGGTTTACAACGTCCCCAGCAAATATACTGTATACAAATCAGAAAAGACCTGAAACCAGGGGAAAAGAAAGGGAAAGAAAGAAAAAAAGAAAGAGAAAAAGAAAAAAAAAGAAAAAAAAGATAAAAACGAAAACAAAACAATACAAAAAAGGCAGAATATGTTCAAATGTGATCAGGCTAGTGCATAGATCAGTGCCACACACTAGATTTTGGGCGTATTTTGGTCTGTTAGAAAAAAGTGCCTCCTAAAATTTTAAAGGAAGAAAGACATATATGTACAAAATAAGGGTTGATAGAATGAAGGGATGGAAGATGACTGTAAAGATGAAAATTATAAAAGATCTTATAAAAGGACTTGGTAAGATAAGTTGTTTGAAAAAAGAAAGAAGATTTAAGAAAAAAAAAAAAAGGAAAAAGGGAGAGAATGTGATCAGGCAGGAGACTAGAACAAAGCCATACACTAGTGATTTAGGGTATATTTTGATCTGTTAGAAGAAACTGTACCTCAAAATTTTAAAGAGAGAACAACTTATATATATATGCCAAAAATAAGGGTAACTACTATGAAGGGATAAAATATGACTCTAAAAATGAAAAATAAAAAATGTTTTTTTTTTTTTTTAAAAAGGGATTTATAAGATGTTGGTTGAAAAAGGGAAAAATAAAAATAAAAAAAACAGTCAACAAAAATTAACTTTGATGAAATAATGAATCATGGTAAAAAAAAAAAAAAAAAGCCATGAATCTGTGTGTAGTATTCCCCTAGCGCTGGAGTTCTCCCATTCTCCTTGATCGATCAACTTGGTCTTGGCTTGCTGGCTGTTTGTGCTGATCTTCTGGGGGAGGGGCCTGTTGCTGTGGTTTCCAAATGTCTTTGCCGGAGGCAGAATTGCCCCGCCCTTGTCGGTCCGGGCTAAGGAAGCTGCTCCGGTTTGCTCTCAGGAGCTTTTGTTCCCTGCAAGCTCTCGGTACAGCCTTGGAGGACCAGGGCAGAAATGGTGGCCTCCCAATCTCCACCCAGAGGAGCTGAGAACTCGGGGCCCCGCTCCTCAGTGCGCCCCCAGAGAAAAGCAGTCACTTCCGTGTCCCCGGTCTCCGGCCGCACTCCGTGCTCACCCGGCCTGTGATCGAGCATTGCTATCTCTGGCACCCGACCCCGCGCGGAGTCTCCAAACCCAGCAGATCCCTGCAGTGCGTTCCCGCACCGCTCCTCCCCGGGAAGGAAGGGGAGTCTCCCCGTATCTGCTGCTTGTTGGGTCCCTGCTGGGGGAGCCGTGCCCCGACTGGGCCGCAGATCACAGTTTATGGCAACCCCGAGCTGAGAGCCCGCGCCTCGGCTCCGTCTCTGCAGCCGGGTTCCCTGCTCTGATACCTGGGAGCTCTGGCGCACTCAGGCACCCCCGGTCTCTCTGTGACCCCAAGGGTCCTGAGACCACACTGTCCCGGGAGGATTCCACCCCCCGCTTAGCCACTGGAGCGATGTCCCTCCGCCGAGCCAACTTCTAAAAGGTCCGATTTTGTGCTCCGCGGCTCTAGCACTTGCCAGAAGCGGCCGACGGAGGCCCCTCCCCCGCCGTCTATCCTCCCGAATATCGCCTCGGATTCACTTCTCCGCACGCCCTACCTTCCAGTAAGTGGTCGCTTCTCTGTTCAGAGAGTTGTTGCTACTCTCCTGTTCGATCTCCTGTTGAGTTCGTAGGTGTTCAGAATGGTTTGATCCCTATTCAGCTGGATTCCTGAGACCAGACGAAATCTAGGTCTCCTACTCCTCCGCCATCTTGCTCCACCTCCGCTCATAATATGTTCTTATAATTGTTTGTATTTCTTTGGTGTTGGTTGTGATCTCTCCTCTTTCATTCATGATTTTGTTGATTTGGGTCATTTCTCTTTTCTTTTTGATCAGTCTGGTCAGGGGTTTATCAATCTTGTTAATTCTTTCAAAGAACCAGCTCCTAGTTTCGTTGATCTGTTCTACTGTTCTTTTGGTTTCTAGTTCATTGATTTCTGCTCTGATCTTTATGATTTCTCTTCTCCTGCTGGGTTTAGGCTTTATTTGCTGTTCTTTCTCTAGCTCCTTTAGGTGTAGGGTTAGATTGTGTATTTGAGACCTTTCTTGTTTCTTGAGAAAGGCTTGTATTGCTATATACTTTCCTCTCAGGACTGCCTTTGCTGTATCCCAAAGATTTTGGACAGTTGTGTTTTCATTTTCATTGGTTTCCATGAATTTTTTTAATTGTTCTTTAATTTCCTGGTTGACCCATTCATTCTTTAGTAGGATGCTCTTTAGCCTCCATGTATTTGAGTTCTTTCCGACTTTCCTCTTGTAATTGAGTTCTAGTTTCAAAGCATTGTGGTCCGAAAATATGCAGGGAATGATCCCAATCTTTTGGTACTGGTTGAGACCTGATTTGTGACCTAGGATGTGATCAATTCTGGAGAATGTTCCATGGGCACTAGAGAAGAATGTGTATTCCATTGCTTTGGGATGGAATGTTCTGAATAGATCTGTGAAGTCCATTTGGTCCAATGTGTCATTTAAAGTCTTTATTTCCTTGTTGATCTTTTGCTTAGATGATCTGTCCATTTCAGTCAGGGCGGTGTTAAAGTCCCCCACTATTATTGTATTGTTGTCAATGTGTTTCCTTGCTTTTGTTATTAATTGGCTTCTTTAATTGGCTGCTCCCATGTTAGGGGCATCGATATTTACAATTGTTAGATTTTCTTGTTGGATAGACCCTTTAGGTAGGGTCTATCTCTTATTACAGACTTTGGTTTAAAATCTAATTTGTCTGATATAAAGATTGCCACCCCAGCTTTCTTTTGGTGTCCATTAGCATGGTAAATTGTTTTCCACGCCCTCACTTTCAATCTGGGGGTGTCTTTGGGTCTAAAATGAGTCTCTTGCAGACAGCATATCAATGGGTCTTGTTTTTTTCTCCAATCTGATACCCTGTGTCTTTTGATTGGAGCATTTAGCGCATTTACATTCAGGGTAACTATTGAAAGATATGAATTAGGGTCGTTGGATTGCCTGTAAGGTGACTGTTACTGTATATTGTCTGTGTTCCTTTCAGGTTAATGTTACTTTTAGGCTCTCTCTTTGCATAGACAACCCCTTTCGATATTTCTTGTAGCGCTGGTTTGTGTTTGCAAATTCCTTTAGTTTTTGTTTGTCCTGGAAGCTTTTTATCTCTCCTTCTATTTTCAACGACAGTCTGCCTGGATATAGTATTCTTGACTATATATTTTTCTCATTTACTGCTCTGAAGATATCATGCCAGTCCTTTCTGGCCTGCTAGGTCTCTGTGGATAGGTCTGTTGCCAATCTAATGTTTCTACCATTGTAGGTTACAGATCTCTTCTCCTGAGCGGCTTTCAGGATTTTCTCTTTGTCTCTGAGCCTTGTAAGTTTTACTATTAGATGTCGGTGTGTTGACCTATTTATTGATTTTGAGGGGGGTTCTCTGCGTCTTCTGGATTCTGATGCCTGTTTCCTTCCCCAAATTAGGAAAGTTCTCTGCCATAATTTGTTCGAATATACCTTTTGCCCCTCTGTCTCTTTCTTCTTTTTCTGGGATCCCAATTATTCTAATGTTGTTTTGTCTTATGGTATAGCTTATATCTCGAATTCTGCCCTCATGATCCAGTAGTTGTTTATCTCTCTTTTTCTCAGCTTCTTTATTTTCCATCTTTTGGTCTTCTATATCACTAATTCTCTTCTGTGTCATTTATCCTAGCAGTTAGAGCCTCCATTTTTTATTGCACCTCATTAATAGCCTTTTTGATTTCGACTTGGTTAGATTTAGTTCTTTATTTCTCCAGAAAGGATTTCTCTAATATCTTCCATGCTTTTTTCAAGCCCAGCTATTATCTTTAAAATCACCTTTCTGAACTCTAGTTCTGACATCTTACTAATGTCCATATTGATTAGGTCCCTGGCAGTCAGTACTGTCTCTTCTTCTTTTTTTTTTTGAGGTGATTTTTTCCCTCCTGTCATTCTGTCCAGAGGAGGATAGATGAATGAGAGAACAAAATGCTAACAGGGTAACAACGTCCCCAGAAAAATATACACTAAACCAATCAGAAGAGACCTGAAACCGGGGGAAAAGAAAGGGAAAGAAAGAAAAAAGAAAAAGATAAAAACAAACAAACAAAAAAGAATATGATCAAATATGATCAGGCTGGTGTATAGATCAGTGCCACAAACTAGATTTTGGGTGTATTTTGGTTCTGTTAGAAGAAAGTGCCCCCCAAAATTTTAAAGAAAGGAAAACTTATATATGTTCAAAAATAAGGGCTAATATGATAAAGGGATGGAATATGACTGTAAAGATGAAAATTATAAAAGATTTTATAAAAGGAATTGATAAGAAGTTGGTTGAAAAAAGAAAGAAAAGGATTTTTTAAAAAAAGGGGGAAAGAATGTGATCAGGCAGGAGACTAGAACAAAGCCATACACCAGAGATTTAGGGTATATTTTGGTCTGTTAGAAGAAACTGTATCCCAAAATTTAAAAGAGTGAACAACTTTATATATATAAGCTTAACTACTATGAAGGGATAGAATATGACTCTAAAAATGAAAAATAAAAAAGACTTTAAAAAAAAAAAAGGGATTGATGAGATCTTGGTTGAAAAAGGGAAAAAGAAAAATTCCCCCCAAAGAAGAAGAAATTAAAAAAAAATTAACTTTGAAAGACTAAAGAATCATGGGGGAAAAGCCATGAATTCTATGTGCAGTATTCCCCTAGTGCTGGAGTTCTGCTATTCTCATTGATTGGTAAACTTGGTCTTGGCTGGCTTTTCTTGCTGATCTTCTGGGGAAGGGGTCTGTTGCGGTGGTTCCCAAATGTCTTTGCTGGAGGCGGAATTGCCCCGCCCTTGCCAGGTCGGGCTAAGTAATCATCTGCTTGTGTTTGCTCTTGGGAGCTTTTGTTCCCAGCAAGCTTTTGGTACAGCTTTGGAGGACGAGAGTGAAAATGGCAGCCTCCCAATCTCCACCCTAGAGAGCTGAGAACTCGGGGCCCCACTCCTCAGTGAGCCCCCAGAGAAAAGCAATCACTTCTGTCTCCCCGTTCTCCGGCTGCCTTCCGTGCACGACCCTGTGTGGAGTCTCCAAACCCAGCAGATCCCTGCTGTGCACTCCCGCGCTGCTCCTCCCCGGGCAGGAAGGGGAGTCTCCCTGGATCTGCCGCTTGTTGGGTCCCTGCTGGAAGAGCAGTGGCCCGACTGTGCCGCAGATCACGGTTTATGGCAACCATGAGTTGAGAGCCCACTCCTCTGCTCTGTCCCTGCAGCCAGCTTCCCCTCTCCGATATCTGGTACCTCTGCTGCACTCAGGCACCCCCTGGTCTTTGTGTGACCCTGAGCGTCCTGAGACCACACTGTCCCAGTGAGGGTTCCACCCCCGGCTTAGCCCCTGAAGCGACGTCCCTCAGCAGAGCAGGCTTCTAAAATTTCCGATTTTGTGCTCCACTGCTCTATCACTTGCTCGTAGTGGCCGATGGAGGCCCCCTCCCCCGCCATCTAGCCTCCCAAATATTGCCTTGGTTTCACTTCTCTGCATGTCCTACCTTCCTGAAAGTGGTTGCTTTTCTGTTCAGAGAGTTGCTGCTATTCTTTTCTTCCATCTCCTGTTGAGTTCATAGTTGTTCAGAATGGTTTGATCCCTTCTAGCTGAATTCCTGGGACCAGACAAAATTTAGGTCTCCTATTCCTCCTCCATCTTGCTCCTCCCCCGAGAGCGAAGATTCTAAAAAGGATTCATTTTGGGGCATATAGCTAATTGGAAACTTAGTCTTTAATGCAGAATGCTTTTCAGAAATTGAACTCTTCTGATGACCAGATAGACTCATTTTTGCCTTTACGAGATATTAATAGTTTAAGTGACCCTAGTGATTTTGTAAGTATTATGACTCCAATTCTCTTTACACAAAATATGGATTTGAACAATAAAAATTTAGACAATTCTTCCTCTACAATAAGTTTGAGTTCCTTAACTTCACATTCAGTTTGAAGGAGTAATACGAATATGTGTATAGCCTGAGGTGCGAAAGGGGAAACTCAGACAGGTAGAAATAAGAGCTGTAACTCCTTAAAAACCTGAATTAATAACATGTGTGTTCTTAGTTCTGTTGTAGATCTAGAATAAAGAATAAGAATGAACCACTTCCTAAAAGTCAGGCAGAACTTACAGTTTTATATAGCATCAAGCAATCTTTCCTAGGTGTCTAAAAGTTACAACCCCAAAGTTTGAATGAAGTGGGGAAAATCTAGTTGCTACAGACACTGGAGATGGTCTACAATCCTTTTTTAATTCATTTGATATTTTAAAGTCTGTACTGAGCACTACAAATCTTGAATTAAATGAGGAAATTAATTTTACTTACCCTTTTGAAATAAGGAAAAATAAAAATCTCCCAGAGGATTATGTGAGATTTCAGATAAACACAGAATAATTTATGAATGAGGATGAACAAGAAATGGGAAAAATTCTAATGGCTTGGAATACTTTGTTATCTGGTGTCAAATAAAATTTTTTTTTAAACCATCACATTGAATCTCATGTCAGGGATGGCCAAATCTTTTATCAGAGACTCTGGAATTGCCATTACCTGCTGAAATGGCTTTTCAGCACAATGAATTAGTTTCTCCTGTAGGTATTGATTCAGGGTCTTTAACAGTTGAGGATAATGTGTCTCATAGATCTGAGTCTAAAAAAAGTGATTCATAAAAAATTAAAAGAATCTGTAATGGCCGGCAAGCTTCTTTTTTTTTAAATTTTTTATTGGTATGTTAATCACCATATATTACATCATGAGTTTTTGATGTAGTGTTCCATGATTCATTGTTTGTGCATAACACCCAGTGCTCCATGCAGAATGTGCCCTCTTTAATACCCATCACCAGGCTAACCCATCCCCCTACCCTCCTCCCCTCTAGAACCCTCAGTTTGTTTTTCAGAGTCCATCGTCTCTCATGGTTCATCTCCCCCTCTGACTTACTCCCCTTCATTCTTCCCCTCCTGCTATCTTCTTCTTTTTCTTTTTTCTTAACATATGTTGCATTATTTGTTTCAGCAAGCTTCTTTTTATAAAGAACTCCTTTTGTGTCCATTTTGTTATCTTTACTCCAAGAAAATCCACCACATTATATGATATAATCCCATTGAATTTTGATTCCGAGAGTGAATTAACTTTTCCCGGTTAACGGGGTGCTGATATCACCCCCTCTTTCCAGGGTATTCGGTTATTTTCAGATTGGCTAAATTATATGATTAGTGATGGAACTCAGTGTGATTTTTTATAGTTTTTGAGGGTAAAAATGAATTTTCTACTCCTTACGTGAAAGACAGCAATGCTGTCTGATGGTTTTAGGAGTTTTTTAAAAATGCAGAACTATTATAAGTGGAAAGATAATAGAGATATAGCCATACCTTATAATTTTATTTAGTTTTATTTATTTACTTAGATTTACTAAGAATGATTTGCCTACAATTATACAAGAGATATCATTTCTAGACAAAAATAATATAAATATTTACCAAAGCACGCATGCTCTGCCAATTCTCTGCTCTGTATTTGTGTTTAGAGCAACAAAAACAGAAGTGTCCTATGACAAGTTTATGCCAGATCCTCCCCTAGCTGGGCATATTGATCTTGATAGTTCTGAACAAACATCATCTCAGAGAAAAAGAGAACAAAAGACTACTAAAGAATTTAGCAGCCCTTTTTATGCTACTGTTATTGGATCATTGGAATACTCAAACTTAAAAAGAGTCACTTGATCGTTCCCTGTATTTGAGTCTGTTTTGTTGTTTATTTAGCTTGTCTCTTTGAACAAACTGGTGATTGCCAGAAGGGAAGTGTGTGTGGGGGGGTTAAAATAAATAAATAAGATTAAGAGGTACAAACTTCCAGTTGTAAAATAAAAAAGTCACTGAGATGATAAGTACAGCACAGGAATATAGTCAATAATATTGTAATAATGCTTACTATATGGTGACTACACTTATCATGGTGAGCACTAATGTATAAGATTATTGAATAAATATGTTGTACACCTGAAGCTAATATTTCAGTACTATACTTCAATTTTAAAAAAGTGTCACTCAGAGAAGTATTATCAGAAGAAATTGCCTTACAGGAAAAGCAGAATTTGAAAAGGAAACAAATTATGTTGATAAAGAATTGTGTCACCAACCAAACTAAAAAGAAGCAGCTCTTCAAGATATTTGTAGCCATTAACCAAAATTTTCTGGTAGACATTTTCAAGGACCATAACTATTTCTTAGGATACACAGCGCATTTTTTAAACTGTGTTCTTGAAAAGAACCCCATAAAAACCATTATAGCACAAGAGTTTTTCACTAAAATGTGTCACTTCTGCATAGAAGTCTAAAGAGATAAAAGGAAAGAAAGAAACTGAAATTATATCTACTGGATTATTTCCCTGAGGAAGATGGCTACAGGGCAGTGGGCTTCCCAGCACCGGGAGAAGAGAGGATAGAGCCACAGAACAGCAAAGCAAAAGAAGCTCATTGAGTGGGGAGTGTGGAGGAGGCAGGGGTGCTGCCACATTTAATGCCCACCAGGGAAGCCCCCAGGAGCAGATGGAGTCATCTGCCTGCTACTGCAGAGTTCTTTGAGAAAGTCAACGCCTCCTTGCTGCCATGCAATAGTTCAGACATCATGAGGACTACATGAGGACAAAGCAAGAGAACACTGCATGTTAGTGTTCCAGCAAAAATACTGAAGAATTTAAGAAGAATGGTGGTCATATGACCTCACTGATATGTGGAATTCTTAATCTCAGGAAACAAACTGAGGGTTGCTGAAGTGGTGGGGGGTGGGAGGGATGGGTGGCTGGGTGATAGACATTGGAGAGGGTATGTGCTATGGTGAGCGCTGTGAATTGTGCAAGACTGTTGAATCACAGACCTGTACCTCTGAAACAAATCATACATTATATGTTAAAAAAAAAAAGAAGATAGTAGGAAGGGAAGAATGAAGGGGGGGAAATTGGAGGGGGGAGAGGAGCTATGAAAGACTATGGACTCGAGAAACAAACTGAGGGTTCTAGACGGGAGGGGAGTGGGGGGATGGATTAGCCTGGTGATGGGTATTAAAGAGGGCACGTTCTGCATGGAGCACTGGGTGTTATGCACAAACATGAATCATGGAACACTACATCAAAAACTAATGATGTAATGTATGGTGATTCATAACATAAAAAAAAAAAAAGAATGGTGGTAATTCCTACTTCTCTGTGATTACAGCAAGAGGATAGCCTAGCTGGGGAGTAGTCGTTGTCTTTGAGCCAGTCACCAGTAAATTCCTCCCAACCACAGCTTCAGGCTCTCCAAAATTAGACCATGCTGCTCCAAAGTCATGCTGAAGGAAAAGAAACTTCCTTGACTTAGAAATGTAAAGAATTTAGTAGAGAAACCAGTCCAGAATACATCTATATCCTGAAAAGCCTTTTATGACTTCATGTTACATATGACAAATTCTATCAACATTGTCCTTAACACTGAGCAATTGATTTGTATGGTCCAAATGGTGAAACTGTTTTCAATAAATGAATGAATTAACTGTGAGACTACTCATTAAAATGTAATATTGCAGCTATCAGTTGGGGAATACATTATAAAAATTTTAGCCAGTATATGAGAAACAAGTGTTTTTATTTGTACTATAAAGAAAAAGTGATTCTGCTGTCAGCTCTGTACATTTTTATTGAAATTTTTTATAATTTGTTTTTTTTAATTTCTTATAAAACCAATTGCAAATTGTATGCTTAGTTTAATAAAATACTTCAGTCACTCTTCTGCCCCACTGCCAAATGGCTATTTACATGTATGCCAAATAGGCATTAAATTGTCCTTGAAGACCAGAAGTTTGCTTGGTCAGCCAATTTGCTCCCTTAGGTTCAGCTGATTTACCAGGGTCTTCCATAGCCACCCCTGAAATGGTTTAGGGGTGCGTGTTAGTTTCCTAGGATTTTTGTATCACAGAGTCCCTTAAACAACAAAAATTCATTGTCTCACAGCATTGGAAGCTAGAAGTCCAAATTCAAGATGTCAGCAGTGTTGGTTCCTTCGAAGAGCTCTGAGGAAGGATCCGTTCTATGCCTCTCAACTTGACTGTCTTCCTGCTGTGTCTCTTCACATTGTCTTGCCTCCAAATGTATGTAGTTTTGTCTCCAAATTTCCCCATTGTATAAGGACAAGAGTCATATTGGATTAAGATCCTTCCAGTGACCTCATTTTTTCATTCTTATCTCCAAATAAGTCACATTCTGATGTACTGGGGGTTAGGACATTAACATACGAATTTGAAGGAGATGCAGAATCCACCTATAACAGGGTGAATTCCCCTTCTGAGGCTATTCTACCCAAACTATCCCAGGCAGAGTACCAGGATCAGGGAGCTGAGGAATCGAGGGCCCTTATTTGCCAGGCTTGTATTTCTCTCTTGCAATGCAATCCGCCTGAAAGTCTTACTGGCTGCTGGTTAAATTCATCAAGAACCTCCCATATCCAGTGACTGAAGCCAATCTTTTTGCATGAAAATCTTTAAGTGTGCACCTGCCTTCACAGTATTTCTAGCTACAAGTGTGTCTCTGTCCTCTCCTCATGCCCTAGATGAATGAATTCTACGCTTCCCTCTGCGTCTAACTACAAGGAAGGAACTACCAGCCTCCACTTGCTCAGTAGTCAGCCTGTGGCAGGCTGTGTGCTAAATTCCCTACAGAAAGTGTTCTCCTTTTGTCTTCCTTATAAGCCTAGGAGGAAGGTAATATCTGTTTTATAGGCAAGAACACTAAGTCATAAAGAAATTAAGTGATTTGTTCAAGGTATGTGTTTAGCCTTTCATCAAATGGACTATCATATCCATCATACATTTTCATTTAGTAGAGACAAAATATCCCAGAACATGGAAGGGGAGTAGTGCTAAAAAAACAGAGAAGTTAGAGAGGAATTTCATGAATGTCCAGGATTAGGACCAACTCCCATGTTTAAAAATAAAGAGTATTCCTTGTTCCCAGTAACATTATCCACAATAGCTAAAAAGAAGAAGTAACTCAAGTGCCCATCGATGGATGAATGGATAAACAAAATTTGGTATGTACACATGGAATATTAGTCTTAAAACAGGAAGGAAATTCTGACATCTGCCACAACATGGATGAAACTTGTAGACATTGTGTTAAGTGAAATAAGCCAGACACAAAAGGACAAATACAGTATGGTTCCACCTATATGATGTCCCTAGAGTTGTCAAGTTCATTGGACATGGAAAATAGAATGGTGATTTCCAGGGTCCAGGAGGAATGGGGGACTACTGTTTAATGAGTATAGAGTTTCAGTTTAAGAAGGTGAAAGGGTTTTAGAGATGGATGGTGGTGATGGTTGCAAAACCATGTGATTGTACTTAATGCCATTGAACTGTACACTTATAGACAGTTAAGGTGGTAAATTTTATGTGTATTTTACCACTATTAAAATGATTTTTAAAAAAGAAAAAAAGGGCACCGTTTCCAACCCATACACTTAAAACAATTTTGAATCTGTATTTCCCTGCAATGATATAAAAAGTTCTTCTGATCAATCACTCAGAAAGGTCTACAGGGAATTCTGAATTTCTATAGTAAATAATAGCCTTGAGACAGAAGCAGGGTTTCTGTGTGCATCTTCAGTAAACATTTGGGTAACACATCCTTGTTTCACTTAAAGGCTGGTTTTAGGATCCATTGGTTGATGTGGGGTTGCCATATGTATGCACACTCCTGAAGAACAGCTTTAAGGTGTGGGTTCTGGGACTTCCCACTACAGTTAATTTCTTTTTTTTTTTTTTAAACCAGCCTCTGCACAGGTGAGTCTAAGCAAGACAGGTGGTGACAGGTTATGGAAATGGCCAAGGGAATATCCACTGATTCAGCCCTGACCATAAAATGAAAGGGTGCTTGGATTAAGGACATGGTTAGTCCTGGAGAGGCTCACTCCCTAACCAAGAATGGGGGCAGAGGGAGGATGTAGGCACACCTAGAAAAAGGTTCCCCATCAAGTACTTCTTTCTCTCCCAGCCCCTCTGCTATGACCACCAAAGTTTAGCCCTCATAAATTTTTGTCTGGCTTATTCCTCACAGGTCTCTTCCTTTCAGTCCTAAAACATTCCAGTGCTCTACAAATTGAAGTCAGAGTGATGATTATAAAATGTAAATTGAATTACAGTATCACTCCACTTAAACCCTCCCTATCTCCCATTTTGCTATGGGACATGACTGAAAACCAATGAATTCATGTCAAGGTCTGCTCCTTACCTATTCATCTAGCCTCTGCTCTTACCAGTCATCACCCTGACATAGACTCACACAAAATTTATAGTTTACAGCACTGGCAAATGGTGCTCTGCCAAACTGCGCCCCAGGCTCCTCCTCTTTCTCCCACCAGCCACTTTCAGCTCAGCCATCAATCTTTCCTCTGCTATGAGCCTCCATTAAAGGCTGCAGTTAAGTTTCTCTACTTACCTTGGTCCTTGAAATTCCCTGGTTAATTATGACCTGCACTGCCCAGCTCTGGAAGGAGAGTCCCTTGAGGGTTGGCCAACTTCTTTTTTTCTGAACTTCCTGCCCCTGGCATGGTGCCTGCTTCTTCATGGGATTCAGTAAACAGTGCATGTTAAAAGAATTGTGCTATTTTTGCCTCTCATTTAACCCTTACAAAGCTTCATTGATTTTTCATTGTGCACCAGGCTTAAATCCATCCTTTCAGATGTCCTTGCAAGGCACTACTATGGTATTGCACAGACCTGTTTTTGGAAGAACATAGGATAGTTCAAGGACTTTTCAACATTCATTATCTATTAGGAATCTGAATGCACCCTCTGTGGGACTTTTCAGATAGGTTTTACCCCATGTTCCTCTATCTAATTGGGTAAGGAGACAATAAGGTTAAAGGAAATTGCCAGATTGAGAGAGTAACAGGAATTAGAAGTCAGGGAAGGGGCTTAGGTATAGCAGAGACAAGAGGATGATCAAATTTAGTGTTTTCCCATGACAATATTAATAATTACATTTATGACCTGCAATCTTTCTTTACTTTTTCTATCTAAAAACAACAATGGCAACAGAGAAAATTTTGTCATGATGATGATGATACTTACTATTACCATTCAAACTTGCAGAGGGCTGTTTTCTATCAAGTCCTAGCTCTATCATTTGATTGCAACATAAGTAAGTGGCACTGGGTGAGTTCTCTGGTCCTCCAACATCAATACTTCATGGGGGATTAATCCAAAGGATGATTTGTTGTTGTTCATTTCTTTCCTATAATGAGCACAAACTCCCTGCCATATTTAAATAAAAGCCCAATTACATCTCCATAGCCAAAAGTGCAATTATCTTTTTGTCTGGCTATAAGAGTTAATGAGTTTCCTATTGCTTTACCAAGTTTAGAAATAAAATTTTTCTGATAGAGGTTGCATAAAGTAAGGTCCACTCTGCTTTGCTTTTTTCTCTTTTTTTGGAGGAACCCAAGACTTTAATTATTTTACCCTATATTGCTTCTTACTTTAGAATATGGTCTTCTTTGCATTTCCCCCCTCCTTTTTGGACATAAGTGTGAAAAGAGCATTAAATATGACTAGGCAGCACTGAAGAAAATTGCATCAAATCAGTTGAAGAGCTGAAGTATGTTTTTATGGGCTACATGTTTTTGGAGGAGATACACAAGGCTGACAGCCTAATAAAAAATTAATACCGTGTGATTACCCACTTGCTGGGGGATCTCAAGGTCTTCTGCAAAAAGGATGCGCCCAGGAACTGCCAGGACAGATTCTCAATTATTAATCACCAACTGACCTCTGCATTAGGGCATCAGTGCATCAGTCTCATAGTTGTGAACTTACTGGTTTCATTTCTTCCTGCAGAATTTGATTTTTAAGAATTCAGTTATTCTAGGGAAAAGAAAGCAAATAACTATCTCTAGAGATTAAGATTTTTTCTTCATATTTTGAGAATTACTCTAGAAGCAAATGATAGAATTTATATTTTTTCTCACTATGTTTAGTGCAATCAGTTCATCTTAAGGAAGAGAGAGCTAAGGTCTGGAACCAAAGCCAGGTGACCACGTGCAGGTCTGGTTATAAATGACTAGTGAACTTCAAGGACCACAGTAAGCAGAGAAACTTAGTGCATGTTTATTTGATGTTTATAAAAATAAGCTTTAATTTTTCTTTTAAAAGTGGGTCAGAGTAGTTTAGTGTTCCTGATTTCTTCTAATCTTACCCCTTCTCCATTTCATGTAGGGGAAACTCGAGGGTAAGGACCAGAATTTACTCATTATAAAACATGAACTGACATCATTTAAAGATGACTTTTCTTACTCTTACTCTTCTTCAACACTCATCAAAAATATATATAAACAACAGCAAAAATATATATATGAAGAAAAAGATATCCATCTTAAAAAGAGAACAAGAGGTATCCATTCTATAAAACAGGAACATAGTTACAATTTTATTTTTTTCCTTAAGATTTATTTATTTATTTATTTTGGAGCAAGAGAGTGCACAAGTAGGAGGAGGGGCAGAGAAGGGAGAGAGGATCGGAAGCAGACTCCACATTCAGCACAGAGCCCGACACGGGGCTCAATCCCACAACCATGAGATCATGACCTGAGCTGAAACCAAGAGTTGGATGCTTAACTGCCTAAGTCACCCAGGTGCCCCCATAGTTACAATTTTAAAGAAAAAGGTTTTATCCCTTTTTCTTTTCTTTTTTTTAAAAATATTTTGTTTATTTATGTGAGAGGGAGAGAGAATGAGCCGGGGGGGGAGGGGAGAGGGAGAGAGAGAGAAGCAGACTCCCTACTGAGCAGGAAGCCTGAAGAGGGGATCGATCTGAGGACGCAGAGATTATAACCTGAACTGAAAGCAGACACTTAACTTACTGAGCCCCCCAGGCACCCCCAACGAAAAGCTTTGACATCTTGACTGGAGCTAGGGTGTTAATGAAAAGTTGTCCTCTGTCATCTGAGACCCCAAGCCAGCCTAGCCATGCTCTGCCACATTCGCAGTCCCACCGTCTCTACTAGCTGAACAGGGCTACAGTCTGTTCTCTTCAGAGATGAGTCATATAGAGATAAACAGCCTGAGCCTACGGATAAAGACTGCTATCAAACAGCAAATCAGTTGCATCCTTGGATGGAGGGAGTAAAGACAAGACAAGGATATATCAAAGGATATATCAAAGACATACATCACAAGGGCCATTATCCAAGGAAGCAGAGAGGAATTCTGACCAACAGTTCTTCGTTGCTGCCAAAAATATTACGTGTAGCAGATAGCATGTGATGTCATTGAAATAAGGGTTCCTGTAAAAGTTAGGATGCTCAAATAACAGGCCAGGTGACAATGGGAGAGAATATGAACAAAGCTTGGGAGTTCAGAGTTTGGAAAAGAAGGAGAATACTGCAGAAATGAGAAATCTGTATGAAGCAATGAAAAAAGATTAAAAAGAAAATACGAGGTGGATGATACAATCAGGTCTTGGCAGACAGACCTGGGGGAAATCTCATAAACTAAGTATGAAGACCTAAAAAATTTTGAAAATGCTTTTAGAAAAATGATGGCAGAGAAGCAAAAGATGCAAGGGTGATGCAGCTTTCACCCTGCTGTTTTAAACCTCCAGCCTCCCAGTCCACATCGCTGGCCTTGGTGGGGCAAGCACTCTGCCCGTCCTCATTGCTGTGTATCTCTTCTTGGATGAAACTGTTTTACCGGAATTGACCTCCTTGCTCTCCCTGCCAGATAATATCCTTTGCTTTCCAAATATTTTCATAAAGCATTTTCTCTGGAAATCTTCCCCGTGAACTCTGAGCCCCATGCCTTCAACAGGGTCAGTGAAAACAATTCATCTCAAAGTTCCCTTCCTGCTATGGTTCAGTGGCCAGCAACAGAGTTGCCTTTGACCTCCCCACCACCCCTGGCTGACCCCTGAGTGCAGAGAATGTCATTCCTCAGGAGAGATGGCATTTTCTGCTCTGATGTTTTCTTAACATGCTTCATGTCAGGGCACCAGTCTCTCTCCACACTGGTCAATGCCCTCGCCGTTGTGGTTCTTATCTAGAAAGAAAACGACTTCAGTTTCATTTCAGACAAAGGAGGGCTCCTTATGATTAAAAAAAAGTATGATTCTCAGTGAAGATCTACCAGTCATGAAAACCTGCACCTAATTATACATTATCAACAGTTAGAAAACAAAAGCTATAGAAAATACAGGGAAGACTGGTAGGGGACTTGAATGCTTTGCACTTGGTTCTTGAGAGGGCAGTGTTGCCACCCAAAAGACTAGAAAACATTTAAATCACATAATTGATCAGGTAAATTATTGATCAAGTAAACTATTATTATTTTTCTTTTTAGAGAGAGAGAGCGTGCAAGTGGTGGGGGAGGGGCAGAGAGAGAGAGAGAGAGAGAGAGAGAGAGAATCTTAAGCAGGCTCCACACCCAGCACAGAGCCTGTCACCAGGCTTGATCTCACAGCCCTGAGATCCTGACCTGAGCCAAAATCAAGAGTCTGATGCTCAACTGACTGAGCCACTCAGGCACCCCTAATAAGTAAATTATTATTATTAATCAATGTGGAGTTTGGAATTTGTATACATAGTGAGTTGCTCTCTATATTACATATATAACTATCAGGTGAATTATACCACATATACTTATTTATATGTACATATATGTATAGACACACATGTATAATTCATTGATAGATATATATATAAATATATACTTATATACACACATATACGTATGTGTGTAAGGTATGTGTGTATATACGTATGTACACTCGGACTATAGGGAATGTAACATCATTCTTCCAGGTGACCAAACATACACAAAATTTGACCATGTATTAAGCCACAAAGTAAAACTTAATAAATTCCAAAAAGTAAAAGAAAAATAGACAAAACATTTTCTGAACCCATTACTGCAAAACTAAAATCTTACAGCAAAAATATCAAATACAAATATCAGAAACTGCAAATAAAATCTCTTGGATTAAAAAGTAAATTAAAACCAATATGATACAATATAAAGAAAATGATAAGGAAACATATATCAGGCCCCATGGGATCCAGCTATAACAATGCTCAGGGTCAAATTCATGAAATACAACAAAATTAATTGGAGCAGAAAGAAACCATTAGTAAGGATATAAGATTTTAAAATAATAAAACAGAAATAAGAAAATTGTAGAACCAAATTCCAGAATCAGATTCTTAACCTAATTAGTTTTAGTTAACATAATCAAGGGGAGGGGGAAAAAAAACAGTTTTTTAATACCAAAAAAGAGAACATTAATAAGTAAGACTAATTGGCTCAATTTCATGAAAACGTATGGAAAGGGGCACCCGTGTGGCTCAGTTGGTTAAAAGTCCAACTCTTGATTTCTGCTGAGGTCCTGATCTCAGGGTCATGACCTCAGGATCCTGAGATTCAGCCCAGAGTCAGGCTCCATGAGATTATCTTTCTCTGTCTCCCTCTGCTCCTCCCCCTGACACTCTCTCTCTTTCTCTCCCTCTCTAAAAAAAAATATGGAAGAACCTGAATGAACTAGATGATTTCCTAAGAAATTCTTGGAAAAATACCAAAAATGATCTCAGGAGAAACTGAAAATTCAAATAGAACAATTTTCATAAAAATTTAGAAAATTTTTCAGTAAGTAAGTTATTCAAACAACAGGCCCAATTACTTACATGGAGAAAACTTAACCAAATCTTTAAGAACTGCATAAATGTTATATTTAAGCCATTCAGAGCACAGTAAAAGAAGGAAATTTTCTTAATGAAACAAACAAACTTTATAATTATCTCAACCAGATAGCACAAAAAGATACATATCTGTCTTTATCATGAATATTAATGTAAATGTCCTAAATAAAATATTAGAAACAGAAGCCAGCAGTATAGAATTATACAGCAATACCAGAATGGTTTAATGCTGCAAAACCCATTTATCTAATTTATTATATATTCAAATGATGTATTATATTAGATAAAAAATGAAAAAAGCCATCTCTACAAATTCCAAAGATATTTTAATAACCTTCAGCATTTATTCTTGGTTTTAAAAATGGACTTTTTAAAGAAATCACGACTGATGATATATATATATATATCAACCTCAAATCCATTATTATTATTATAATGGGAGAACACTGAAGCACTCCCATTAAGGTCAGGACCCAGATTAAGATATTAAGCACCGTTACTGCTATTAAACATTGCTATAGGGGCCATAGGTGAAAATTTTAGGAAGAAAGAAGGCATATGGAAGCTGGAAAGGAAGAGGTAAAGTTATCTTTGATTGCGATTAGTATGATTGTATACCTGGATAACCTAAGAGAATCAACTGATATAAAACAAATAAAAAGAATTTGATAAAGGAGCTGGATAATATATATATATACTTATTTATATTTATATTTATGTTTATATATTTATCTCCATCTGCACACAACAATTATAAGTGATAACAAGAACAACAGAAAGAATTATTCAACATTTAAATAAGAAATCTGTAAGACCTTTATGAGGAAAATTGTAAAGTGCTCCTGAGGGACTTAGGTCTGAAACTGAAACAAATGGAAAACCATACAGTGATGTTGAATTGAAAGAGAGAGTAATCAGATGTCAATTACATTAAGCTGTATTTGAGATCCAATAAAAGTACCAATAGGATTTTTCCTTTGGAACCAGACAAGTTGATTCTGGATTTTAAAGAGGAAAATGGAAAAGGAAAGTAGTTAGGAAAATTTTGGATATGAAAAATAATGAGGATGGAAAACCCATTCAGATATTAAAATATTATAAATATACCTTAATAAAAGAGTGTGCTACTGGTACACAAATCAAGAAATCCACAGAACAGAATGAAAAGTCCATAAATACTGCACAATATATAAATGCATTTAGTCAGTTGTTATGGCAACATTTTAAATAAGTAAGAAAAAATGTATTCTTCAAAATATGATGTTGACAATTTGTATCTATAAGGAAAAAAAAAGGTTAGAGCCCTAGCTGACATGGCACACAAATAAATCCTAAATAATCTAAGTCTCATATCCTAAGAGAGAAAACATAAAAATACTAGAAAAGCAATGACATTTTACATTAAGAAGTAGAATAGGGAAGGCATCTTAAACTATTACACAACACTCAACGCTATAAAAGTATTGATATTGAAATGATTATGATAATTCTGTTTAAAAATAGATAATTAAAAAGACAAATGAAAAACAGAAGCATAATATTCGCAACTTTTATGACTGTAAAAGAGTGATATATATAGTCCCATAATATATAGAGTACCTATAAATCAATAAGAACAAAGACCAAATGCCCAATAAAAGTGAACAAAAGATAATAAAACATTAAAGCGCATAGTAAAAGAACACAAGAACAACAACTGTGCTTCTTTTATCAGTTAAAGATGCAGACTAAAACCAGTAATATACAGTTTTTGCTTAGCAGATTTGATAAACAATTGGAGAAGTTACGGTTTATACATTGCTGGTAGGAGTGCAATTTGACATAACCACTGTAAGAAACAATAAGGTCCTGTCTTATCAGAATTTAAAAGTTCACGTACTCTTTGACTAACACATCTTTTAATAAATTCACACTTGACTAAATGAGGTATGAACATGATTATTCTTTGCAACATTGTAATAGAAACGTATCAGTGATGCACATATATCCACCAATAGAGAGCTGCTGGCTTGAAGAGCAGTGGATCCATGTGATTTAATAAGAAGCAAATTAAAAGAACAAAGCTCTACATATACTGCAAAGGAATGAAGCAAGTAAAAAACAAAGTGAGAAGGTGCAAAACAATGTATCTGGTGGGAGCACACATACTTAGAAGTTTGAAGACCCAAGAAACCAATCTCAGATGTTGCTTCTTGGGAAAAGAACACTTGGAAACAGATGGAGAGGATGACCTTCTTTTCACTACAGACTTGATTTAAAAAAAAAAAAATTGCACCATGCAAATGTTCAGTTTAAAATTAATAAATAAAATGGCTATTGGAAAACTCAGTGGAGAAAAATACAAGAAACATGATAAATGCCCACAATGCTTGGGGTTTATGACCATCTTTCATTAGTTCTACTGCACATGCTGCTGTTTATTTCTCAATATACATGAGTCTGTCATGGTAATGCGTGAAGAGAATCTCCAGCAGGAGGGCCCGAGATGGAAGATTCAGATATGTGAAGGGACAAAAGAGTATGGGAATAAATGAGGACAGAAGTGAGGCCAGAAAGAGCATGAGCATGAGGTAGTGTAGCAGCTCAGTCAGGGTACCCAGCCACATCGAAAATTTTGGAATTTGCTTTAAAAGTCGCTGAAACGTTCTAAGCAGCATAGTGACAAAATCAGATCTAGTTTTTAAAGGGCATTCTTTTTTTTTTTTTTTAAGATTTTATTTGACAAGAGAGAGACACAGCAAGAGAGAGAACACAAGCAGGGGGAGTGGGAGGGGGAGAAGCAGGCTTCCCGCTGAGCAGGGAGCCCGATGCGAGGCTCAATTCCAGGACCTGGGTATCACGACCTGAGTGGAAGGCAGACACTTAAGGACTTGAGCCATCCAGGTGCCCCAAAGGGCATTCTTTTTTTTTTTTAAACATTTATTTATTAATTTGACAGAGAGAGACATAGCAAGAGAAGGGAACACAAGCAGGGAAAGTGGGAGAGGGAGAAGCAGGCCTCCCGCGGAGCAGGGAGCCCAGTGAGGGGCTCGAACCCAGGATCCCGGGACCACGACCCGAGTGGAAGGCAGATGCCCAACGACTGAGCCACCCAGGTGCCCCCCTAGAAGGCATTCTTAATAAAAAAAAAAAAAACAGACTGGGGGGAAATATTTATAATATGGGTAAGAAAAAAACAGTTGGTAACCAGAAAAAAAATTTTCAACCCTGGAAACAATGCAGTTAAGTTGGATAGAAGACATAAATGAGAAATTCAGAGAAAAAGACAGTAACTTAAACATCAAAAGACCTAAAATTTCATGTGCCACCTTGACACCTTTGAACCTCATGGGGACCCAAATGTCTAACTGTGGGTTCCCCTGCTTTCCCCAGACATGCCCCCCACCCAGTGGGAAAGGCTCCTAACCTGGCTAATTACCATTTCAGCTGGACCAGATATACTCCACCTGGTCCTACTGGCCTTCACTTCCCTGCCAGCCCATGAAATTATGCAAACAAGTCAATCGCATCCTCTGAAAAGCTTGTCTCCCACAGCCCCCTTGCAGCCCCATGTGGACCTGTGTGGTATTCAGTGTCTTCCTCCCCAAGACCATGAGCATATGTGAACAATAAACTGCTGAGAATCTCTTCTGCCCAGTGTCAGGTGTCATCTGTCTCATCCTATTTAAGACTGAGGATCACTCCCTCACCAATGGAGTATATAGGAGGTGATCAGACCATTATTTCATTTGTAATTAGAGAAACATTTCCTGAAACACCAACGTGGGATTTTTTTACCCAACAGATTCACAAAACTATGAAGAATTGATAGTAACCTATGATGGCAATAGTTTGGACAAGCATATAGATTTGACGGGTTTTTTTCCCTTGTGGTATCGATTAATATATGCATATCCTATGACCTCTAATTTGTCTTCTATTTATCTTGTAGAAACTTTACGTAGATGCACTGTTGATGACAGAGAAAAAATGGATAGGGCTCAGAGGTCCACCAGTAAGATAATAGTTTGATGAATTTTGATACAACCAACTGTATTTAATTCTCGTGGACTGGCTCAGTCATCATCATTTCCAAACTTCTTATATGTTTCCCTGTAGTACAGAGATGGAAAATCTCAAAACTTTATTTGCTATGCTCCTTAATTACAAGTGTAACTTAGGTCTGTGAATTAGATGTGCTCATGTGTGATTTGACTTTGTATCTATGTTAAGTGAGACAGAGACAGCATGAAGCACCATTAAAAATATTTAATTTTTAAAATATTATTAGATTTATAGACACAATTGAGAAGATAATACAAAGCTCCCAAAATACCCTCATACTTAGTCTCTTATACTTGTTACAATTAATGAACCAGTATTTCTTCTTCTTCTTCCTCTTCCCCTTCTTCTTCTCTATCTTTCTTCTTCTTCCTCTTCCTCTTTCTCCTCTTCCCCTTCTTCTTCTTTCTTTCTTTCTTCTTCTTCTTCTTCTTCTTCTTTCTTCTTCTTCTTCTTCTTTTCTTCTTCCTCTTCTTCTTTTCTTCTTCTTCTTCTTCTCTTCTTCTTCTTCTTTCTTCTTCTTTTCCTTCTTCTTCTTATTACTACTGAAGTCTATAGTTTACTGAGATTTCCTCAGTTTTTACAGAATGTCTTTTTTTTTTTTTCAGGAACTGCCAAAGTTTTAGTGTTTAATATTTAACAGCATGACTGACCAAGGTCCAAGATGTGGAGTTACCATATTCAAGAAACTGGGGGGAGAATCACTCTATAGACTAACTATATAGTGTGTGGTAAGAAGAACGCACACTTTAGAAACACTATTTACACATAGCAGTTGCTTCAAAAATCCATTCAGTCCTCTCTTGGCTTATAAAAATGGTGTTCTGGACTTCAGTGTGAATTAGCTGCCTTCAACTCTTTGGTGTGGAAGGGATCTTGTTTTCACCTTCTAGCTCTTTCACCCAGCCTATGTCATGAGGTTGGCAATGTTTTTCTCCAGGTCGTCAGTGCAACTGCTCATGTCATCAATTGTTCCAATGACCTGGTCAGACGTGGTCTGAAATTTATCTTGCATCTGTTGCAGGAGTGTCTGCACCACTGAGGTGAGATCCTGCAAGGCCTTGGGGTCAGTCTCAGCCATCTCCCCAGTTCCCGGCTTGACAGTGAATTCCAGAATGTCCTTTTCTGTTTTAGAATTTTGTTGAGGATCCCACTTTACATTTACTTGTCATTCTTCCTTGGGCTTTTTCTTGTCTTGTGGCATAATTCTCAGACTTTCCTTGTTTTTAATGATCTTGACAGATTGGAGGAACATTGGTCAATTATAGGATGTCCCTCAAATGGAATTTGTCTGAATTTCTTTCTAATGATCATACTGGAGTTGTAGGTTACTGGAGGAAAACCACAGAGGTAAAGTGCTGTATTCATCACTTCATATCACGGCATACTGTCAACATTACCTATCACTGTCAGTGTTGACCTTGATCACCGGGCTGGGGTAGTTTGTCAGGTTTCTCCACTGTAAAGTTTCTCTTTCTTTCCCACTTTTCATACTGTTCTATTTGAAGTGAAATTACTGTAAATCAGCTCACACTTAAGGAGTGGGGATTTAAGCACACCCGAATGGTTACTCTAAAAATCCCCTCCGCTTCATCTATTCAACCCCTCCCCACTCCTGAGCTCCTGACAATCACTGATCTCTTTATTAACTCTATAATTTTTCATTTTCCAGAATGTTATAAATTGGTATCATAGGATGTTTAACCTTCTCAATCTGGCTTTTTTAATATAGCAATATGCACTTGAAGTCTATCCATGTCTTTTCTTGGATTGATAGCTCATTTCTTTTTATTGTTGAAATAATACATACACCTGGTTTTGATATAAGGACAATGCTGGTCTCAGAATGAGTGAGGAAGCATTACCTCTGCTTATTTTCTGGAAGAGAATGTAGAGATTGGATATCTCTTCCTTCTTAAATGTTTGATAGAATTCATCAGTGAAGCATATTTGGTTCTGGTGCCTTCTTTTTTGAAAGATTATTAGTTATTGATATAATTTATTTAATAAATAAAGACTTTTTATGCTGTGACTTCTGGTAGCTTGTATCTTTCAAATAAATTGTCCATTTCATCCAAATTATCAAATTTATGGGTATAGAGTTGTGCATTATATTTATTTACAATTTTTTTTAACATCCAAGGGATCAGCACTTTCAGGACTTTTAACTTTTTTTTTTTTTTGAAAGGCAGACTGCCACATGCAGTGCCTCATTTGGATGTGTCTGGACGTGGATGGAACTGGAGGGTGTTATGCTTAGTGAAATAAGTCAATCAGAGAAAGACATGTATCATATGACCTCACTGATATGAGGAATTCTTAATCTCAGGAACAAACTGAGTATTACTGGAGTGGTTGGGGGTGGGAGGGATGGGGTGGCTGGGTGATAGACATTGGGGAGGGTATGTGCTACCGTGAGCGCTGTGAATTGTGCAAGACTGTTGAATCACAGATCTGTACTTCTGAAACAAATAACACAACATATTTTAAGAAAAAAGAAAAAGAAGAAGATAGCAGGAGAGGAAGAATGAAGGGGAGTAAGTCAGAGGGGGAGACGAACCATGAGAGATGATGGACTCTGAAAAACAAACTGAGGTTTCTAGAGGGAAGGAGGGTAGGGGGATGGGTTAGCCTGGTGATGGGTATTAAAGAAGGCACATTCTGCATGGAAAAAAAAAATTTTTAACATAATGCAACTTTTCTGAGACAATTGTTCTTATCACACTTATTTAAATGTAGATTTTCCATGGGCAGATGGGAATTTAATAAATACTATGTAATTCCAAAAAAAAAATTTAATTGGATGTGTCTGGAAACTTGGAATCTTGACTACTCTACTGTTCTCCTACAAATGGACCTTGAGAGCTTATTTGGAGATTCTAACAGGGGAGCACAGGTACTCCTATACCTTGACTGAGGAAAATGGCCCTCCTGTATGGGGGAAGGTTGTTCTCTTGGGCACTCAGCTTCAGGAGGAGTGGTGAGGGAGGAAGTGGATACCCACTTAGCCAGCCAGACCAGCCATATCAACACTGGTGATCAATGAAGTGACAGATATCACAGCCAGATCACCTTCACATCCTTAACTAACTTTTAATTACTGATATTGGTAATTTTTGTCTTTTATTGTTTCTTGGTTTGCCTCGCTGGAGTTTTATCAATTGTACTGATATTTTCAAAGAACTAGTTTTTGATTTGTTGATTTTTTTTCTCTATTGTTTTCCTGTTTTCACATCCACTGTTCTCTGTTTTTATTTCTTTTCTTCTGATTGCTTGAGGCCTAAATGGCTCTTCTGTCTGTAGTTTCTTATGGTGAAAGATTAAATTACTGGTTTAGATCTTTTTTCAAATAAATACATTTAATGCTGTAGGTTTTCCTCTGAGCATTGTTTTTACTGCATCTCATGCAATGTTATAATATGCATTTGCATTTTCTTAAAATATTTTATTTATTTATCTGACATAGAAAGAGTGAGCACAAGCAGGGGGAACAACAGGCAGAGGGAGAGGGAGAAGCAGGCTCCCCACTGAGCAGGAGGCCCAATGTAGGGCTGGATCCCAGGACCTTGGGATCATGACCTGAGCCAAAGGCAGACACAGACACTCAACCGACTGAGCCACCCAGGTGCCCCAACATTTTCATTTTTACATAGGTCGAATATTTTTTTAAATTTCTTTTGACACTCCTTTTGACCCATATATTATTGAGAAGTCAATTTACAGATATTTTCAGATTTTTGAGCTGTATTTCTGTTAACAATTTCTAGTTTAATTCCATTATCATTTGAGTTCATACTATATAATTTGTATTTGTTTAAATGTATTAAGTGTATTTTATGGCCCAAAATATGGTCTATCTTGGTGAATGTTCATGGGAGTTTGAGAAAATGTGTATTCTGCTATTGTTCAATGGAGTAGTCTATAAATGTTAATTAGATTCAGTTGATTGATTGTACTGTTCAGTTCTACAATATTCCTACTAATTTCCTGACTGCTCATTTGCCAGTCACGGATAAGGGTGTTGAAGTCCCCAACTCTAAGTATTAATTCATCTATTTCTACTTGCTGTTCTATCAGGTTTTGCCACATGTATCTTAACACTCTGTTATAAATACATACGCTTAGTATTGTTATTATCTTCTTGGAGACTTGGCCTCTTTTATCATTATGTAAGTATCTACATTATTCTTGATAGTTTTCTTTGTCCTGAGGTCTTTAATTAATTTGTCTTAAATTAATATAGTTACCCAGATTTATTTATTTATTTATTATTATTTTTTTAAAGATTTTATTTATTTATTTGACAGAGAGAGACACAGCGAGAGCAGGAACACAAGCAGGGGGAGTGGGGGAGGGAGAAGCAGGCTTCCCGCAGAGCAGGGAGCCTGATGCAGGGCTCGATCCCAGGACCCTGGGATCATGACCTGAGCCGAAGGCAGACGCTTAACGACTAAGCCACCCAGGCGCCCCTACCCAGATTTATTTTGATTAGTGTTAGCATAGTATGTCTTTCTCCTTCCATTCGGGTTTTTTTTTTCCCCCTTCATTTTTAAAATTGTGAAATACACATAGCATAAAATTTATCTTTGTAACTATTTGTAAGTATACAGTACAGTGTTGTTAAATATGTTCTTGAATTTGTGCAACCGTCACCACCATCTATCTTCATAATTCTTTTCATTTTGTATAACTGAAACTTTAAACACACTGAACAATAAACTCCCCATTCCTCTCTCTCCCAGGCGCCTGGCAATCATCATGATCTTTTCTGTCTCTATGAAACTGACCATTCTAAGTACCTCATGTAAGTGGAATCATACAGTATTTGTCTTTTTGTGACTGGCATATTTCACTTCACATAATGTCTTCAAGTTTCATCCATGTTATAGCATATATCAGAGTTTCCATTTTAAAGCTGAATACTATTTAATTGTAAGTATATCCCACATTTTGCTTATTCATTCATCTGTCTATGGACACTTGGGTTGCTTCCATGTTTTAGCTATTGTGAATAATGCTGCTATGAACATACAAACACCTCTTTGAGACTCTACTTTCAAATCTTTTGGATATGTATCTAGAAGTGAGGTTGCTGAATCCTATGTTAATTCTATTTTTTTTTTAAGAACCACTGTTCTGTTTTCCACAGCAGCTGTGCCATTTTATATTCCCATCAAAAGTGCACAAGAGTTCCAATTCTTCACAGCCTCACCAACACTTCTTTTTTTCTGATTTTCTTCATCATAACCATCTTAATTGTCCTTGTATTTATCTTTATTGGTAAATTTATTTATTTATAGTGCTTGAAGTTACTGTCTAGTGGCCTTTCATTTCATCTTGCAAGCCTCCCTTGAGCATTTCTTACAGGGCAGGTCTAATGGTAACAAATTCCCTCAGCTTTTGTTCATTTGGAAAGGTCTTAATTTTTCCCTCATTTTTTTTTAAAGATTTTATTTATTTATTTGACAGAGAGACACACAGCGAGAGAGGGAATGCAAGCAGGGGGAGTGGGAGAGGGAGAAGCAGGCCTCCCATGGAGCAGGAAGCCCGAAGCGGGGCTCGATCCCAGGACGCCAGGATCATGACCTGAGCCGAAGGCAGATGCCCAACGACTGAGCCACCCAGTTTGTTGCAGGGTTGCAGGGTTCTTGTTTCATGGAGTCAAAGAATGAATCTCATGGACAAAATGGTGAAGTGAAGTGCAAGTTTATTGTGAAGGTGAGAACAGAAAGGAAAGAAAAAAAAAGCTCTCTAGAGTGAGAAGGGTCCAGAATGGGTTGCCACTGAGGGCTTTTATGGTAGGTCTTTCCCTAGAAAACTGAGCATGTCAGACAAACATAGTGGATCTGTAAATATCATGAGAATATCCTGTCTATATTTAGAACCAACATGGTAGAATTGCAAATATCATGAGACTATCCTTTCAATATTTAAAACCAACATGGTAAATAAATTGTAAATATCATGAGAATATCCTGTCTATATTTAGAAAGAATATGGTGGATGTGTTAGGTTCCCTTCTCTTTGGTTAATATATTTTCTATAACATTTCCTCACATCTGGGATTTCTGTGGGCCTGATTCATAGCCCTCTATGTGAGTCTAGTCATGTAGGCCTCTACCTATCTCTCCTTACCTAGCCTTGCCTGTCCCTTACTCAGTTTTGCCAGATATAGGATTTATAGTTGACAGTGTTCTTTTTCTTTCACTACTTTGACTATATTGGCCCACCAGCTTCAGCAAACCAAAATTTCTGATGAGAAATCTAATGATAATCTTATTGAGGATCATTTGTATGTGATGAGTTGCTTCTTTCTTGTTTTCAAGATTTTTCTCTTTGTCTTTGTTTTTCAAAAATTTGACTATAATGTGTCTCAGTGTGGGTTTTTCTTAGTTCATCTTCCTTGGCTTGTTGAGCTCCTTGGATATTTATAGTCATGTCTTCCATAAAATTTGGGAAGTTTTTAGTCATTTTGTTAGGCGGGAAGCTAGGCATGAGTGATAGGAGGATGGACCTTAGATGTCCTGACAGAGAGCCCCAACAGAGGACTGCTCAGGGACCACTCCACTCCACCCATCTTGCAGTCAGTCTCTGGTTACAACATCCTGGCAGAGAAAATGTTAAGTTTGTTGTGCTTGTTACACTTATGCAGAAAGCAGCCACTTGTCTTTATTTGATCTATGTCTCTAGAATAGAAATAATGTGGTTTCCTACTGGATGCAGGCATTTTGGTTTTTTTTGTTTGTTTGTTTGTTTTGGGTTTTTTTTGTTTGTTTGTTTTTGGATGCAGGCATTTTGAATACATCTTGCGAAAGGACATGCATAGGTGGCTAATTATTATATAATCCAGGCCTGTGACTCAAAGGACCCACCCAAAAGAAAAACTAGATATAAGCCCACACCCTGGAGTTTCTGGGCCTTTGTTTCTCTCCACTGGCCCGCTCCTCCCTTGGAGTATACTTTAATAAAACTTTGCTTTGCTTTGCTTTGCTTTCATTTCACTGTTCTGTAATTCTTTACTGTGGCAGCAAAAGGAACCGAGGCTTCTTTCCTTTTCCATCCAACTCTTGGTAACAATTTTTTCTTCAGTTATTTGCGTTGCCCCTTTCTCTCTTTTCTCCTGAGACTGCCTGGATGTGTATGTTAATATGTTTGATGGAATCGCATAGGTCCCTTATGCTCTGTTCAGTTTCTTCAATCTTTTTTTCCAGACTGGATAATCTCCATTGTTTTATCTTCAAGTTCAGTGATTCTTTTTTCCTATCCCCTCAAATCTGCCTTTGAACTCCTCTAGTGAATTTTTAATTTCAGTTATATTTTGCAGCTCCAAAATTTCTTTTTGGTTCCTTTTTAGGTTTTCTATCTTTTTATTATTATCTCTATTTTGTTTACACAACATTTTGCTGACTTTCATCACATCTTCCTTCTGTCCTTTGAACACTGTTAAGGCAGTTGTTTTAAAGTTTTTGTCTAGTAGAGTTGCTATCAGGTCTTCTCCAGAAACAGTTTCTGTATATATATATCTTTTTATCTTCCTTTGAATGGGCTATACTTTCTAGTTTCTTTGTATACCTTGTGTTTTGTTTTTTTTTTTTTTGGTTGAAAACAGGGTATTTGAATCTAATAACATGGTAACACTGCAATCAAATACCCTTCTTTCCTAGAATTTGCTAATTGGTTTTTGTTATTGCTTTGTTTATTTTTTTAAATTGTAGACTCTCTGCCAAAGATCAGCTTGAGATGCAAACTTACAGTATTCTCAGGTCTTTCCTGAGCCTGAGAAGACTCAGGTCTTTCCCCTGGGCATTTGCAGTCACTTGCTCATGTTCCCTGTAAATGCAGTTGCTTTCCAAGTCCTAGTTTTCAACAGCTGGCTCCCAAAAGGGAAAAAAGAGAAAAATGAAGACGAAGAAAGGGGTGTTGGCCTTGTAAATGCCATGGAGCTCACTTCAGCCAGAGAAGGAGGGGCTTGCAACAAATGGGGTAGATGCAACAACAATGGCCCCCACCTCTCTGTCTGCACTTCTGTGATCAGAAAAAGCAATAAGAGCCCTGATTCCTGATATTTGGAATAACTTTTTCCCTATCCTGGCTCCCATAAGCTGGGCACAGTTTGCCGAAGGAACACATGCACAGTTGCCTGCATAAAGGTTGAGCTCCACTATAAGCTTAAATGGACTGAAATTAACTGCAATTTACCATCCAAATCTTCCCTTGGAAGTTGAAACCTTCAGTAGACTCCAGAGTTCCAAAACAGTCACATCAGACAGATTCTGCTGACAACAGCTGTTGTCTAGGTGGGAAGAGGGACTCTTGGTTCTTCATACTCTGCCATCTTCCTCCACCCATTTACTATAATGTGTCTGTGTCTTCATACTTAAAAGAGGTATGTTGTATAAAATATATAACTGGATATTTTTTAATCCAGTATGAAAATCTTTGTCCTTTAATTGGCATATTAAGGTACTTTACACTTAATGTGATTGTTGATATAGTTGGATTGATGTCTATCTACCACGTTTAGAACAGTTTTCTGTTTATTATAGTTCATTCTCTCTTTTTTTTTGCTCTTCTCTAGTTTTAATTTAGCATGCATATAATTACATTTTTCTTCTCTCTTTGCATATATTATACTTTAAAAAAATTTTAGTGATTGCCCTATAGTTTGCAATATACATTTACAACTATGTAAATCTATGTAACATGATACTTCTTCAAGGGTAATACAGGTAACTTAGAATATTCCTAAATCCTCCCTGCCTCCCTTATAAAATTGCTGTCATTTATTTCCCTTATTTGTATCACATAATCACACAATACACTGTTCTGTTACTGTTATTGTTTTAAACAGACATTTATCTATTAGATCAATTAAGAATAATAAAAATAAAAGATTTTATTTTACTTTCGTTTATTCCTTCTCCAATGTGTTTTCTGGTCTTTTGAAAATGTAGATCCAAGTTTCCAGTCTATTATTTTCCTTCTCTGTGAAGAACTTCATTTCTTTTTTTTTTTTTATGTTATGTTAATCACCATATATCATTAGTTTTTGATGTAGTGTTCCATGATTCATTGTTTGCCTATAACACCCAGTGCTCCGTTCAGTATGTGCCCTCTTTAATACCCATCACCAGACTAACCCAACCCCCCACCCCCCTCCCCTCTAGAACCCTCAGTTTGTTTCTCAGAGTCCGTAGTCTCTCATGGTTCATCTTCCCCTCCGATTTTCCCCCCTTCATTTTTCCTTTCCTGCTATCTTCTTCTTCTTCTTTTTTTAAACATATAATGTATTATTTGTTTCAGAGGTACAGGTCTGTGATTCAACGTCTTACACAATTCACAGTGCTCACCATAGCACATACCCTCCCCAATGTCTATCACCCAGCCACCCCACCCCTCCCACCCCCCCACCACTCCAGCAACACTCAGTTTGTTTCCTGAGATTAAGAATTCCTCATATCAGTGAGATCATATGATACATGTCTTTCTCTGATTGACTTGTTTTGCTCAGGATAATACCCTCCAGTTCCATTCACATCATTGAAAATGGCAAGATTTCATTCCTTTTGATGTCTGCCTAATATTCCATTCTTCTTTATCCATTCAAGATATAAATGTAGGGATCTGAAGGGATACGTGCACCCCGATGTTTATAGCAGCAATGCCCACAAGAACTTCATTTCTTGTAGGGAATTCTATTGGTGATGAATTCCTTTCATTTTTGGTTTTCTGGAAAAGTCTGTATTTCTAATTCTCTTTTGAAAAATGATTTTTCTGGATATAGATTCTAGATTTGCAGGGGGTTTCTTTTAATATATTGAGTATGACATGCCTGGGTGCAGATTCTTTGTTATTTATCCTACTTTGTATTCTTTGAGCATCCTAGATCTGTGGTTTGATGCCTGCCATTAATTCTGAAAAGTTCTTATCCATTATTGCTTCTAATATTTATTCTACTCCATTCCTTCTCTCTTCTCCTAGTATTTCATTAGGCAGGTTATTTCTTTTGAAATTATTCCAAAGTTCTTGGATATTCTGTTCTGGGTTTTTTTAATTATTATTCTTTGTTTTTTCTCTTTGAATTTTAATTTGGCAAGTTTCTATTGACATATTTTCAGGCTCACTGATTTTTTTCTTTGGCTGTTTCCAGTCTACTCATTAGCCCATTAAAGGCATTCTTTATTTCTGTCACTGTTTTATTTTTTCTAGCATTTTCTTTTGATTCTCTCTTAGAGCTTCCAATCTCTTTTAACATTTTTATCTGTTCTGGAATATTGTTTACTTTTTACCCATTATTATCCTTAGCAAATTAATTATAATTATTTTAAATTCCCTATCTGATAAGTCCAATTCTATGTCAGGTGTGAGTTTTGTTCAGATTTGCCTTTATTATAAGGTTTTAAGTTAATCTGACTAGAAGTGTTTGATGTTTGCTATAGCTGTGGTTTTAAATTTGTCTGGTTTTCTTGTTTCTGTCTCTCTTGTTGTCTGAGTTTCCCTAAGAACCGCTTAAGTAGGATCTGATCCTTGCAGCAATTTTATCTCTTCTAGTTGTAACCCACTGTTAATGTATTGTAGCCCTGTTAATGTAATGGTAAGAAGTGCAGGAGAATCCTTCATGGTTTGCCTCTCTCTCTGTTTTTATCACTTAACTATAGGAAATAAACTGGAGGTTGTTGGAGGGGAGGTGGGTGGGGGGATGGGGTAATTGGGTGATGGGCATTAAGGAGGGCACTTGAAGTAATGAGCACTGGTGTTATATGCAATTGATGAATCACTAAATTCTATCCCTGAAACTAATAATACAGTATATGTTAACTAAATTGATCTTTAAAAAAAAGGAGGGGGGGAAGAAGTGCAGGAAAGGAAGTGTTCCATAATCTTATGATTATATTTCAAGGTTTTCTTAGTGGACCTGAGTCCTTAGGCATTAACCATCACATTTTTTAAGTGAGACAGAAGGCCATGAGCCATTACATATAAGCTTTATTTGATGCCAGATATCCTGGGGTCGCTTAATGAATGATAACAGAAGGAATTCATTCAGTTGCCCAGATCTATCTTAGGTCATAGACTGTGGCTTTCCCAGCCCTGCATGAGTTTGAAGGCACAAAGTAAGAACCACAAAATCATCAAGAAAGAAAGTTGTTGTGAAGTTTCCTCACTTCCTTTTGACTTCCTTGGAGAAGAGATGGCTTGTATAAGACCTGGCACTTTCTATCTGTCCCCAGAGACACACAGGAGATTCTGCTCAATCCTTAAAGTGTACTGTTGATAATATGAAAATGTGTTTCTAGGGAGCATTACCAGTGGCTTCAACTTTCTCAGATGACCTGGTGCTATATTAATAAATGTTAAGCCCACAAACTCCCCACTAGTCAATAAATAATGAAAGCTGAAATCACTAAATATTATGCCTCTGAGGGCTGTTTCATTGAAATTCACTGATTCAACACTTTTCCAAGGAAGTTCTGCCTCATTCAGCATTCTTACTATAGAGTTTGCCAGCCTGAATACCAAGGTCCTTCAAGGCCCTCCTTACTGTTGTCACCCCTTCTCAGCGCTCAAATGATGGTGATAAAAGCCTGGTTCTCAGAGAATTGCAGTTGTATTGAGTCTCTAAAGGCTGGTTCATTTCTACTGAGTCTCCAAGTCTGTGGAAGAAAAACAGATATGCTCTCTCTGTGCCTGATGAGCAGATTTTGCTTCTCTCTACTCCCACTATAAAGTTTAAAAGCACAAATTAAAAAGCTTTAAAAGGCTGACTCAAAGCCTTTTCCTTCTGTTAACAGTATCTTAGAATATTATATTTGGAAGATTTGGTTTCATAATGTATCAGTGCTCTTATTCTGGAATTTCCAGAGCCAATTCTTCAAAAATGGCTTCTCCAGCAAGGCCATGCAAGTTGTGTGCTACCAATATGTCTACTAACACCAAGAGTAAAAAAGTCAGCAACCCTTCTCATGTTTCCTTCCAGGGTGAGGACGGAAGGTGCTCATCGGAGGGATTGTTGGGAGAGGAGGAGAAACACGAACCCAATTGCATCCTCAGAGCAACTGCAGTTGGGACACAAACCACACATTGGAGAAAGTACCCTCGCTCTTCATTTCCAAATTCCTGCAGCATCACGTGTTTTTAGGGTGCTACATGTCCCCAGGCACAGAAATGTCTCATACTGCCACCTAGGCATCTGTCCTGTTTATGATGTCCTTGACTAGGGAGCAGGGAGAGAGTTCCAGAGCAGGTTTGTATACTCCGGGCAGGTCTGATTCCCCATAAATCTGTATGTTGGTCTGCACACTTGTTTCTTTCTACTTCAACAGTCAATGGTGATTTATAAGTATCCTTCTGAATAAATTTGTGGTATTGAGGAAAGACCTGGGAACATTGAATTTAAAAAACAAATAGGGACCAAAGTAAAACCTGAGCCTTTCCTTGTTAGTTGTGAGTTTGGGGGCAGGGACATCACTTACTCTACACTTCGTCACCACAGAAGTGGGGTCCCTGATACCTTCCACACATGGATGTAGTCAAAGGAGATAATGGGTATTTGCAAATAATTGTAGACATCAAGGAAAACATAATGTACGTCTACTATGCCTTCCATTCCCTCTTCACTGTTATATATTTCTTATAACTTTATTTATGCATGCTACAAGGGATAAGACTTCCATAAAACTAATTCAAGACTGACTTCTGGTAAGACATTATACAGAAAACAATGGCTAAATGGTTGCAGGCATGGATGCAAGGAACAGCACAGCTGCTAAAGGCAGAATGGGAGCTTGGTCAGGGTTGTTGGCCCCTCTCAAGGCTGAGGGTCAGCAGAATGAATGTGAAGTTGGTGTCTAGAACAATTCTTAGCCCATCAGAATCCTTTATCAAAATGCTAAAGCATTTGTCCAGAATGCTAATTTTTTCCTAGGATGAGGTTTATGCATTACATCACACAAAAAGTTCTGTTCCAGATCAAGGCTGAAATAAGCTTTCTTGTATAAATGTTTGCAGAGTATCTAAATCTCTGTTAGTATCTGTTAAAAAGAAAAAGTATGCACCAGCCTTTTAATTTGTATTTGCTCTTTGAATCTGGAGGAAGTCATATTGCCCAAGCAAACATTTAGGAGGTTTAGAGCCACCTGATGGACAACACCAGGCCAGCTGCCATCTAGAAGGGATACTTGATTTCAGGAGTTCAGTGTGCTAATTTGTAAAGGAAGATAGAACCTCCTTTGCCCTAGAGTGATGGGAGAGCAGACCTTGGCAGGAATGCCCACCTCCCACCCCTATGTGAAACCCTTGCCATGGGTCCAGAAGGGACTGGCCATTTCTAGCCAAAAGTCAGGCTATCTTAGACATAATTAAGAGATTCATAATTTCTGGTTGAATGTTTTAGGGTTATTTTCTTCTTCTCTTGGGGGCTGTGAGAGTTAAATGTCCGTGAAAAAATCTAAACATTTTATAATTTGAAATATTGGCTTCTATCATCCTTATCCTGGTTCTGTGGGACCTATTTTCTTAATAGGATCTTAATTTAAGAGTAAAGTTGCAGATCCCAGCTGTGTTCACAGGAGCCACTTAACTCTGTCTGCAAGTAACAAGCAAAATCATAAAAATTATCCAGAGGATAAAAGGTGCATTATACAGACAATCAAGCCCCAATATGCCATGATCCTCAGGCTAGCTGGAGTACAGCAATGAAAGGAGCATGACCCCCCTGCCCACCCATAGAGAGGAGTTTGAGATGTCATGGCCTTGGGCAGCATACTATGGCCTGGTCCATGCTATTAGGTCACTCACTGAGGAGTTCTTGAACCCATAACTACAGCTAACAGCCCAGCCGTGGGCCTGAAATGTACCAATTACTCATCCTTATCTTCCAGGGGGTCCCACTCTGGCATTTGAGAGAGAAGACCTCAGAGAACAATCATCTTATCACAATGAGGAAACTTGAGTTTGAGTAACTGTCATTAAATACTCATGTTGTCTTTGGCTATGTATTTAATCTCCCTGATCCTCAGGTGTTTATTTTTTAATCTCTGTCTTTCATTGCAATGAGTGGATCTTAAACTGTTACTAAAGTGTCAGAATTCTGTTTCCAAATGAAAATTAACCCAGAAAATGCACGTGCATATGTGCATAAATTTATATATCTATGCACAGGTACACACATACATACATATCATATGTTTATATATTTAAGAATACCATATCACATTCACACATATAGATACACACAGACACATGCATTTACAAAAGCACAATTGCTTTGGTTGAAACTCAGTCCCTGTCTCCCAGTCTAGCTTTCATGGTGACCCCAGGCACTGTCACAAAAGTCTTGGGCTCCACCCAACTCTGGTCTAAAACTGCCAAGCTTTACAATTCAAAGTCAAAGGCCTTTCCCCACCAACCATCTTGCCAATGAATCTGAAAATGTGGACCTTCACATGAATCAGTACTACCTAAACCAAAATCTCTTGAAGGAAAGGGGACATTTTTTTTTTCTATTTTGAGGAATTAAATTTGGCAAAAAGCAAACTTCTTTTAAGAACCAGGAGAGTTCAGTGAGTGTGGGGCTTGGACACCCTAAACCTTTAGGACCTTTAGATCACCCAAAATGTCTTTGGAGTGGACAGTCTATGTTTTAAGCACTTTTTGTCACAAATAAACTCTAGTTTTCTGTGCTTTCTGCCTTTGGGCAAATTGCTTAAGTTCCATAAGCCTCAGTTTGCTTAGAAGTAAAAGGAGAATAAAGATAAGACTTATTTCATGAGGTTTTGGTGAAGATTGTATGAGATGATCCATGGAGAGGACTTAGCACAGCATCTAGAACATAATAAACACTTCCTGGTTGTTGTCATCTTTACAAGTTCCTGCTCTTGCCATGTAGAAGGACTAGTGCTAGCAGCACTGGCAAAAGTCATAAAAACATTTCTGGAGAAGAGTAAGTATGACCTGGTGACCTTTCAACTTTAGTGGGCAAAGAAGAAAGAAGAAAACATTCAAGCCAGAAGAAAGACACCTTATGGAATATGGAAGCATGAGGTGATGAAACAAAGGCTCGTCAAATGAAGAGAGAGACATTAAGTATTCACTATGTGATACTAATGGCTTAGAACCATGTGAAGACCTCAGAAGATGTATGGTACCTGAGCAGAGCATTTAGAAATTGATGGGTTTTGGGATACATGGAAGGTGGTATTGTGGGAGGGAGAAAGTGACTAAAATCAAAGCTCCTGATGATCACAGAATTCACAGGACTGGAGGAGTTTACACTATGAAAGGGAGAGCTTGTAGTTGAGAGGAGTAAGATGAGAGGTTTGTGGGACACCTGGAGGGCTGGTAATTGGTGGACAGAAGGTTGAGCCTGATCTCTGAGTGGGGCAAGAACTTGGCTAGGCTGGGTTCAGGACTGAGTGAATGAGGGTAGTTGTCTCACCCAGATTTGCAATGAGTGAGCAAATAAGTGGCTCAATGGAAACAGTGATTAGATTACCTTAGTTCCCTGCTGGGTGGGCACCTTCTGGTAAAATTGATGATAATTTGTGTCACCTTTACATTAAAGTGTACCTGAGCTTATAGTACATCCCAATGCTAAACATTCACATACTCCCATCGAAAAGCTCAAATAGACATCTCTCTCTCTCTCTCTCTTTCTCACACACACACACACACACACACACACACACACGAAAGAAAATACTCCTAGTTGCTACAGTCCTCATTTCTGTAATTGATCACAGGGTCATAGCTGATATGTGTCTCAAATAGTTGGGGTTATTTTCCCAGTTAGGTGACCCAAACTTTAATTCCGAAAGGGTCTGAGTCCTTAGCTGTCCCACCTTTGTAAAATTGCTGTTGTTGTCTGCATTTGTTTCCAAAGGATGCCAGACAAATTATCACAAACTGGCTGTCTTAAAACAATAGAAATTTATTCTGTCAACAGTTCTGGAGGTCTTAAGTCCCAAATCAATGTGTCAGCAGGGGTAATTCCTTCTGTAGTTCCTGATTGAGAAACTATCCCATGCCTCTCTCCTAGTTTCTGGTGGTGGCTGGCAATCCTTGTCATTCCTTGACTTGTTTCTACATAACTCCAACCTCGATCCATTGGCACATAGCATTCTTTCCATGTATGTGTCTACATCTCTTCTACACTTCTTATAAGGATACAAGTCACATTGGATTAGGGTTCACCCTAAGCCAGTATGACCTTAACTTGATTATATCCCCAAAGACCTTATTTTCAAAGTAAGATCACATTCACAGGTACCAAGGTTTAGGATTTCAGCATATCTTTGTGAGGGACACAATTTAATTCATGAAATTATCTACTAATATCTACTCTTGGACAAGGCAGAGGCATTCCAGAGCATCCTCTGAGTCCCAGATTGAGTCCTCCCTAAATCCATTGTGTAGCAGAAATGCAGTTCCTCCTTAGTAATCAGAATCAATCACCCTGGCCAAGACAGTAATTCTCTTCTTTATAGTGGAATAAAGAGCTCCAAATAACAGGATACAGCTTCAACTTCAAATTCAATGGATATATCATTGTGTTCTCTGGCAGAAGCATTCCTCCTTTTGGAACTAAAACTTTCAAACCAACAAAGCACAAAGTTATAGGGATGGGAAGCCAAAATTCTGCAGAAAGAATATTAGGCATAATAATGAGAAGAACCATTTCCAAAAATGCCTCTTCAATTTCCAGATTTGTGTATTCTGATTATTGGTTGCTATCTCAAAGCATATACCACTCCCAGGGTGCTATCTCCCAATTGGTGGCATAATTGAGTTTTCTCAGGTCATTCTGACATTATATCAAGCCAACTGTTTCTGAGTGATGGGAATATAGTGGGATGTATAAATTGAGCATGAAGCTATGGCCATAATCCTCTGATTATGAAGTGAGTTCCTTGATCAGAAGCAGTGTTATATGAAATAACTGATTGTGGAAGTGGCATTCCAGATCCAGAAATGTTAGGGCTGGGAGAAACAGTACCAATAAGGAAAAAATCATAATTCACATCTGGAATGAGTTTTTTGTCCAATAAAGAAAAAGCAGTAATTTGGAAGAAATCAATGTTGCATTTTGCTTGCTACCATGTGACAAACTGGTTCCCCTAGGAGGTAAGTGTTGTTGAGCCCATGCATGGCTTCCATCACTGCTGCCTTAACCACTTTGTATATGGCATCATGGAGCCTTTCATGATACCCATAGAATGTACCAACTTGCCCACCTAATTACTTCCCTACAGAAGGAAGTTCGACCTTTGGTGAACATTCACATAGGACACAAATATGGCACTCTGTTTCCATTCTGAGAAATCATTTTCATACCTTTTCTCCAATTTCTTTGTCAGTCATCATCCAATTCTGTTCTTTCACAGTCTCTGCCCATCTAGTCAAAGTGCTGTGCATGAATTTGTGTAGGTATCTACTTCTGGCCATTTCTTATCCAAAGTGAAAGACTAAATGTACTGTTCAGAATTTTGTCCACTTAGAGAATATCCCTCTCCCTTGTTCTTCAGGGCCACCCTTGAGTGAAGCTGGAGTGCTCAGCAGTCTACCTATGGTTGGTGCCAGTATATCAGGCAGAACCATCTGTAAACCTGACTGTCATAAGGAATCCCCATGATGTCATAAATGTAAATTGTGAGAAAACAGGCAGAGAAGCCAGACAGGATGCAGTAGGAGTCTGAGCTACCAGACCACAAAACCTACTGTACTCTCTAGACTTGCTCAAATCTATTCTCTTACAACTTCCACCTTATTGCCTGGTGTATCAGAGTACAGCCAATTCATTATGAGTAGCTTATGTCACATGGTCACTGAGTCCCCATTCTGTCTTTACAAAGTTTGGTAGCATAGCAAGATAAGACCTGATTCTTAAAATAATAATAATAATAATAATAATAATAATAATAATAAATTGTATACAGCATAGAATATGGCTTTGCTCCCAACCTGGATATTTGCATTGTAATTCTCTCATTTGAGCTTTCCAGAAGCTCCATACAGCATCCCTGTTGGAAACAGACATTTCAATTACCATTATGCTGGTCCATTAGGCCCAAGACACCCGCTCCAGGTCCCACTCAAAATCTGGGATTTTGTAGATTATTCAATAAATGCATTAGAACGTACTGCATGGAGCACTGGAGCACTGGGTGTTATACGAGAACAATGGATCATGGACCACCACGTCAAAAACTAGTGATGTATTGTATGGTCACTAACATAACATAATAAAATAAAATTAAAAAACAGAACAGCACTTTCAAATATGATATATGTTGCCTTCAAAGAGACCCACCCTAAATGTTGTATTTTTAAGTGGTAGGCAGTAGAAGAAATAGCAACTTTTCTTTCACTTTGGAGGGAATGTTCCAACATGTTTCAGACCACCTGGCCATTAGAGACTGCTCCAAGGTCTGGGTCCCTGAGATTTTATGAGGTTTATTTCTCACCCTCTGCTACACATATGTCTCATTTAGACATTTAAGGTTCTTGCTATTTCTGCTTGCTAGGTTCATCATACCAGTGGATGAGTGTGTTCTTCTATAGAACGCAGAGATTTCTGCACAAGGAGCTATCACAGAGAGCAGGACAGTTTGACCTCACTGGGCACAGGTCATTGTTGAGTCTGGTTTTCTTTCCACCAACCAGTGAACTGAGAATTACTCTAATGTGATTGATTAACTCATTTAGCTTGAATCTCTAAGTGCCCTCATGGGGACAAGTTCAGCCTTACCCAGTATTGAATTCCTCACTCTATGGTTTGACATTCTTATAATCCATGCCCATATATTTACATATGTTTCTGGTGGTTTAAATTAGCAAATATTTCCCTTTTTATCTTCTTCCTTCTCTTCCCTTCCTTTCCTGTATATTCGTTTCTCTCTCTCCCTCTGTCTCCCCTCCCCTTTCTCTAAGCATAAACAATCTCTTCATGGATCAGATTTTGCATTTGTCTTTCTGAACCCTACTTGATATTTGTGACCCTAATTATGAGTCCCCAGTCAATAACAAGTGATGGGGGCAGTTCTTAGGGATCATAAGCATCACCCCATGTAAATTTATTAAGAGATCTTCAAACAAGGAAAGGTTCTTCATACAGGGTGAGTGGACTCCTTCTTCCAGCAAGGGTGGATCAAAGAGTCTTGGAAGTTCAAAGTTCCCAGCTTTCCTTGAATCCACACACATATCCCAATTCCAAGTCTCAGAAGTGCCACCTGTACCACAGTCAGAGCCTCACTGTACACAAGCGTAGAGGCAAGTGTGAGAATTCAACTTTCATTGTGATTATGCAATCCACTCAATTAAACTCTGAGTCCATTTTGCAGTCATATCTGCCTTGCTGCCATAAGAAAAAAAAGATGTTTTGTCCTGTTTTGTTTTGAGTGTCGGTGCAGAAGCCATCTGATTCTCTGATCATGACAGGAGCCAATGGTTTAAAGTCAGTCATGTTGTCTGGGACTGCTTGCCTGTGCAGTCACATGTGGCTTTCCCATCCCTCCCTACAGGCCTTGTCATCACTGTCACCACTATGAATGTCAAGTACAGCACCCAAGGCATTTGCTTCAATAGGCATTTCTTCTCTGACAATTTAATCCTAATGTCATTGCACATTATGGGTTATTGGAATTCCATTTTCCACTCTGCATTGCAATCAAGGTGAAGGACACAGCCAAATCAATCCTGAAATCCCATATTGGATGTTAGTAACAGGCTCACACTATCTGTGTGTATCCATATCTGTGTATATCCATACATATATATAAAACACTGTATGTTTACTATACTAGAATTTTAAAAATTAATTTAGAAAGTCAAGGGGGGGTGACAACTCTGGGGAAGGACACTCATTGCTATTGGAGTTCATGTTTTTTTTATTATGTTCAGTTAGCCACATACAGTACATCATTAGTTTTTGATGTAGTGTTCAATGATTATTTTTAAGCTTCAAAAATATAGGTGTCCAAACACTACTTACTGGATAAAGGAGTATGTTTTGGTCATTGTAGATTTCCTGACTGTAGCTATGAGCTATACTACCATGCAAACTCATCATTAAGTACTTATTAGTGCCCTTTTGACTTCATCCCCACCTCAGTATCTTTGAATGGCATGAGCTATATTCCAAGACATAAACATCTGTCTTGGTAGTATCCAGAGGGCTGGATACACCACACACCGCATCAACCCCTTCTTGTGGCTGTGTATAGGGAACCTGCCTATATCCAAACTCTAGGATCCTTACTCAACAATATTGGCTGGATGCAGTCTGTGGTCTTTGTGAGGTCCAAAAGGGCAAATTTGGCTAACTTGTTCATTCAGAAGGAGCAATGTTGATATTGTTAATGTGGCTTTTTCCATTAAGGTTATTAAAATTCAAAGACTTAATAGATTTTTCCATCTACTTCATCAATGGTAATTATAGGAATTAGCTGAAACGCACTACCATTTAAATGCAATGGAAAAAATACTTTGTCTTTTAGGAGAACTCCTCCCTACCGACCCCCACTTTTTTGATACTTAAAAGAGTGAGAAAAAATATGTTATATCTGGACCATTTTTATTGTGTGTCCATGGGTGTGTGTGTGTGTGTGTGTGTGTGTGTGTGTATATATATACACATGTATATAATTATATATGTGTGTGTGTGTGTGTGTGTGTGTGTGTGTGTGTATCACAGGAGAGCTTTTCCCCCCATATTATGAGCTTCATGAAGCAGGGGTTTTTGTTTTCTGGCCATTTCTGCAGTGTTGGCCTGGCAGGTCTTATTTTATGCCCAATGGACCTACTGGCTTTTCTTCTTTGGGTTCAATCCCTCTGTCACTGCTGAAAGCAACTTCTGGTATCTGGAATATAGTAGCCATGGCTAAAAATGTTTATACTATCTATCCATCTTATAATTTATTGGGCTTTTGAGGAATCATCTGGATCATATTTTTTTTTGATCACAGAAGTTCTAATCCTTTTAGTCATAGAGCAGTTTCCCCAAATCCTTGATCCATTTACTGCCAGTCAGGGCACACTCCACAGAGCTCTTGATCTTGATCTGTCACATCTTGGTTAATTAAAGGAGAAGAGACTATTTTGTGGAGCCGGAACTAGGACAAGAGACCCAGATAAACAAGGAAATAGTTCTGAGGGATTTACTGTCATTGGAAAGTCTAGTCCAGAAGACACAAAAAAGTCACAGAGCAACATCTGCTTGGGAGCAAAGCATGGGAACAGAAAATAAGTTGCTGAGAATACCTGAAAATCCAAAGCAGGAAATCAGCCAAGTGCCTACCAAGTATGGGTCTTTGGACTGGGCTGCAGTCCCTGGCAAACACTTGTCAGGAACATGACTGGGTTCTGTGACCTCTCTGACTAAATCCTTTTACTCTTTCCCTTGTTCATTCTGTTTCAGCCACCATGGCACCTCCTCTTCCTTGAACATGTTGGTCATTCTCCTACTTCAGGGCCTTTGCACTTGCTGTTCCTCCATCCTGGAAGGTACTTTTCGCCTGATATACAGGTGGGTCATTCCCTCATTTCCTTCACAGCTTTACCTAAAAGTCATCTTCTCACTCATTGGCCTTCCCTAACACATGATTTCAATTTTTGTATTCCCTCTCCCCAGATAAGTGTTATGTCTCTTTTCTCTGTTTTATTTTTCTGTTTAACACTTATCACTATCTAAGCCACTATATATTTTCTTGTTGACCTCATTTATGCTGTTTCCTTTACTAGAAAGTAAGCTCCATGAGGGAAGGATGTTTATAGGGTGGTGGCTTTTGTTCATTGTTGATTGCCCAGTTCCTAGAATAGAGCTTGGTACACAGTAAAAGCTAATACGTATTTATCAAATAAATGCATAAGATAATAATGAAAATCTTGTCTTGAGAATTAACACTTTAGTATACGTAGTAGATTGACACATTGATCCCAGTCCTCCCCTTCTTTATGCATGGACGTCAGGCCAGCAGTGTCTTGACTTTGGGCTCAGCTCTGGGACTCATCTTGGCCAAGGGAAGGTGGGCAAGAGTGATTGTGCACCAGTTCCATGCCCAGGCCTTAAGGAAGTCTTGCATGTTTCTGTTCAGGCTCTTGAGCTTCTGCCACCAGGATGAGAAGTACATGTCCTAGCCAGTCTGTTGATCCAAAGAGGAGGAGAAATAGGTGGAGCATACCAATGCACAGGTTACAAGCTAAGACAGAGGTTCTCCATAACTCGGAGATTCATGAGAATAAGAGATTGTTGTTCAGGCCCACTGAATTTGTTACACAACAGGATTGTGGTAAACTCTAACTGATACGAGATGCATCCTTTCCAGCATTTTATTACATAGTTACAGAATTGATTATTCTATATGCATTGTTTTTCTAATGGTATGTCTTAGGGATCCTCCAAGGTCAGTACATATAAGCCAACCTTATTCTTTTTGATGGCTACATAGCACAATTTATTTAGTGAAACTCCTGTTGATGAATATTTAACTTCTGATCTTTCTTTAAATCAACAATGCTGCAATGAACATTTTAATATGTTTATCTCTGTTCACATATAAGAATATTTAAGATAGATGCCTAGTGCAAAGTTCATGAATCAAATACATACACATTTTAAATTTTGACAAGTACATCCATTTTTTCTGAAACTAAAACTTTTAGATTTTCACCAAAGATGAATAAGAACACCCATTATTCTGCATATTTTAAATTAATCCCAATCTAATAGATGAGGAAAAAAATTTATTATGGTGGTAATTTGCTATTTCTTGATTTTTGAGTAAGACTTAACATCTTTTCATATGCTTAATGGCTATTTCAGTGTTCTGTGAGAATCATGTTCATAGTCTAAATTTTTCTATTAAAATGTTTTCCTGTTTTCCTGTTTTTTAGATCTCTATACATTCTGGATATTAATGCTTTATTGATTAAATATGTTGCAAATATCTCCTACCAGTCTATCACTTACCTTTTAACTTAATGGTGACTTTTTTCTCAATAAAAGATTTCAGGTTTTATGAAGGCAATTATTTAATTAGATTCACTTATGGATTCTGAGTTTTACACTTTGCTTGGAAATACTTTTATGTCACTCCATCATAATGCAACAACTCCCTATATTTTATTTATCAGGTGCACAATTTTGATTTTTATCTGGCTTTTGTAACACTTCTATATTATGAAAACACTCTAATATTTTTTCTAAGTTTACAATTCTACTTTTTATCGTGAACTGTATTGTTTTTGTAATATAAGGGAACATTTTCTTCCCTATGGGTATGGAATTACCACCACATTATTTCTTGAATGTGCTGTCCACTTACCACTAACTTGAAACACCCCTTTTTATTGTCATAAGCTACTATCCTATCAGTACAATAATATATTTATTTTAAACTAACTTACTAAATTTTTAATGGTGGCAAAAAATAACATAATTTATCACTTTACTGTGTATGATTCAGTAGTGTTAAGTATATTCATATTATTGTGCAACAGATCCAGATTTATGGATTCTGCAGTCTGTTTATCTGTCTATGCATCTATTTTTGTACCAATACTGGTATGTTTTAATTATGATAGATCTATAGTGATAATGACATTATAGTGTCCTCTTTAAAAAATTAGATGTAGGGGCGCCTGGGTGGCTCAGTCGTTAAGTGTCTGCCTTCGGCTCAGGTAATGATCCCAGGGTTCTGGGATCGAGCCCCACATCAGGCTCCCTGCTCCGCGGGAAGCCTGCTTCTCCCTCTTCCCCTCCCCCTGCTTGTGTTCCCTCTCTCACTGTGTCTCTGTCAAACAAATAAAATCTTTAAAAAATAAATAAATAAAATAAAAATAAAAAATTAGATATAAATTTTGATAACTTTTCAATGTAAAAGAAAAAGCATATGGGGTGGAGGTGGGCAAAATGGTTAAAGGAATTATAAATAAGAAAGAAAGATATAAAAATATAAATTAAAAATTAAAAAATTAAAAAAATTAAAAATTAGATATTCTCTATCATATGAAATTTAGAATCATTTTATCAGGTTCCATAAGCATTCAGTTAAGATTTTTTTTTAAAGATTTTATTTATTTATCTGACAGAGAGAGATAGTGAGAGCAGGAACACAAGCAGCAGGAGTGGGAGAGGGAGAAGCAGGCTTCCCACCGAGGAGGGAGCCTAATGTGGGACTCCATCCCAGGACCCTGGGATCATGACCTGAGCTGAAGGCAGACGCTTAACGACTGAGCCACCCAGGCGCCCCCGTTAAGATTTTGATTAAGATTTCATGTGAGTTCTAGGGGTGCCTGGGTGGCTCAGTCGGTTAAGCATCTACCTTCGGCTCAAGTCATGATCCCAGGATCCCGGCATCGAGTCCCGCATCAAGGACCCCGCTCAGCGGGAAGCCTGTTCTCTCTCTCTCTCTGCCTGCTGTTCTGCCTACAGGCGCTCAATCTTTCTCTGTCAAATAAATAAAATCTTTAAAAAGATTTCATTTTAATTCTAGACTAATATGGGGAGAAGTTAGTTTTACAGGCCTGTATCTTTCATATAAGAACATACTATGTCTCTCCTCTTAGTTTTTTTTTTTAATGTGCTTCAGCAAACTTTAAATTTTTATTTACATAAGCCTTGTACATTCTTTTTTTTTTAAGATTTTTTATTTATTTTTTGACAGAGACAGAAACAGTGAGAGAGGGAACACAAGCAGGGGGAGTGGTAGAGGGAGAAGCAGGCTTCCTGCTGAGCAGGGAGCCCCAATGCAGGGCTCATCCCAGGACCCTGGGATCATGAGCTGAGCTGAAGGCAGACACTTAATGACTGAGCCACCCCCAAGCCTTATACATTCTTTGTTAGATTTGTGGCAGAATTTGCTGGCAGGTCAAAATCTAGTTGGCCTTTCTTCTTGGGCAAGCAGCTAGACTTACTGCCCAGCATTCTTTGCAATTAGGTGGGATCATGTAACTGAGGTCTTAGTGGAATGTGAGCGGAAGTGATGGGTGTTACTTCCAAATCAGACCCTTAAAAAACAGTCACACTTTCTCCCAAGGTCTCTCTCCCTCCTGCCTGCCTGTTATGGCAATCCCCAGTGTACCTTAGAAGCAATATGTTGTTCAAGAGTCAACTGTATTTGAAAAAATGTGTACAAATTTCTGCCATCTGGGGGAAACACATGCCTCAGTTCAGAGAAATATATATATCTATGTATATATATGTGTGTATATAATTTTTTTCTCTTTGGATATTTTATCTAAAATTTCAAAGTTTGAACTGAAAGTGAACTTAATCCACATCAGCTCCATTTATTATATCAACCAGAATCTCTTGAATTTTTTAAACTGGTATACATAATTAATATGTTGTTCATATTTTTATTCTTTTCAATGTCTATCTTGAAGACAATAGATTTGTTCTAGCTGATGCCTGGGCCGTGTTCCATGAATTTGGATTTGGTGTCCTCACAGTTATACACTTCTAAATAATCTAAAATTTTGTTGTGATTTCCTTCTTAATTTAAGAATCATTAAAAAGGCTGAGCTGGTTAAAGGGGTATAGATCGTATTCTTTTTTTGCTATCCCTCCATTCTTAATTTCTAACTTCATTGTTTTATGGAAGATGATACATGTATCATTTTTACTTTCAGAAATTTATAAAGATCTTCTTTGTGGACAAACACATCATTGATTTTTCTATCTGGGTGGAATGGGTTTAAAAAATACCTGGAGGCAGGAAAAAGGATTTTTAAGTATCCTAAAACCAGGATCAGTCTGGGCTCCCTAGCATCTCAGTTCTTTGGTTCCAGACAACGAGTTTCAGGCTGAACCCCTGGTATAAAAACTAGGATCTCTCATAGCTTTTGTTCCACTGCTCTGGAGAAAGAGCTGGGGGAATTATGGGACCCCCACATCCACCTCCTTTCTATGCACTTGTCTCAACACTATCTTTTTTTTCATTGACATATAATTATCATACAATGTTATATTAGTTTCAAAAGTACAACACAGCAATTTGATATTTCAATACATTACTCAGTGCTCACCACAATAAGTGTACTCACCATCTGTCACCATGCAAACCATTACAATATTATTGACTATATTCCCCAAGCTATACTTTGCATCTCTGTAATGACTTATTTACTTTATAATGGAAAGTTTGCCACACTATCTTGAAAACCAGTACAATGATCCTGCTTCTAGAAGCCTTCTAGAACCACTCCTGGCTAACCTGCCTTATACAAGGAGGTAGGACAGAGAAGAGGGAGGAGAGCCAGGTGCTACTTCTGGGGCATGGTGCACTTTGAGGAAAGCAAGACTTTGAGGATGGGTTTTTAGGACCAAAGGGTGGCAGGAGTGTCCTAGAATCCTAAGGAAGAAGACCAATACATGTCCAGGATGGGCTGTTCCCCACCCCTTTCCCTAAACATCAAGATGTCACTAGGGTGCCTGGGTGGCTCAGTCGTTAAGCATCTGCCTTCAGCTCAGGTCATGATCCCAGGGTCCTGGGATCGAGGCCCGCATCGGGCTCCCTGCTCCGCGGGGAGCCTGCTTCTCCCTCTCCCACTGCCCCCGCTTTGTTCCCTCTCGCTGTGTCTCTCTCTGTCAAATAAATAAATAAAATCTTAAAAAAAATAAAAGGTGTCACGTAATGCTAGTCATATGTCCTGGAATTGCAACACACGGTTTCTATTTTTCTTATAATTAAGCAGAGGTGATAACTTGTTTATGTAAAAGACAAAAAACTAAGAGACTCTCTGGCCAGTCTCAGACAGCAGGCACAGTATGTGGACTTTAGGCTGGTGAGAGTTTCGTGTGAGTTTTGCCAACACTTACGAGGAAGTGGAGAGAGAACAGGTGCAGTAACAGTTTAAGAAGCAGCAATCCGAGAGGCTGGGGCAAATTCTGATGTTCAGATTTGCCCTGGACACCCCTGCCCGCCCCAACTATTTTAAATTACAAATTATCCATACAGAAACCTGGAGTCTCTTTTAACTTTCTTTTAATTTTTGGCCATATTCTGTCTTAGATAATTTTCTAAAATTAGATAAACTGGAGACTAATTTATTTGCTTGTCACTTTCCCATTAGAGGGTTGAATTCATTTCTGTTTTCATTACTGGTACACAGTGACTTGTTCAAAATTGCTTTCACCCAAATCCCATGTGGATGAATTTACAGCATTTTAATAAGATGACTCTTTGCTTTGGGAAGGATTTATAATGGATAAAATAAATCTTCTTATCTTTGAAGTAATACCTCACTTTTGCCAGCAGACATACAGGCACACAGTCATAAAGGTTGGGAGGTTAGCTTGAATGTGAGACCAAAGTAACTCCTTTATCCTTGGCCACATGATAATCCAGGATTCTTTCCTTAAAAGTTCAATACTGAAGTTGTTATGCAGCATTTTATTAGATGATAAAAAGCACCTTTTCTTCATATATACTCCATAAACTGCTGAGTTGTCAAAGTGCTCCATAAATAATGCAATCCTCTTGCCCATCATTAACAAAAGACACCACTAAGTGGACAGAAAATTCAATGATTCCTTTTTATGGAGATCATAGGACACATACTTAGCACAATTTGCTGACCTTGTCCTCAAAAAAATAGTGTCTGCATAAACTCTGGCCTGGATCTTTTCCTGTGGGAAACAGAGACGTGGGGATTTTAAAGGGAGACACTGAACATTGGTTAAAACTCTGACTTGACTTTAGAAGTGGTCCACTGAGGAAAAAAACAAAACTATTGCTTCTCTTCTATTCAGAACTGACTCTTCTAGCAAAGGCACGCTGAGCCAGGAATCTAAGCTCTTTCAAGAAATAGCTTGTAGGAAGCCCAAGTGAACTGCAGAGTCAGATCCCAGTATGGTAAGTTATATTATCATTCATGATAAGCCATGAATCATCATTCATGTGTCTTATTTGTACCACCAGGAATATGCCAGTCAAACAGATTCACTGTATATCTGTCCTGGGGAATTCAGCTTGGGAAATGCAACATAAAGTAACAAGTGACTTGGTAAGTTTATGAATAAAAAGAAAGCAGGTGCCGATAGGGAAATTTTGCCTAAGACAACCAGATGACCAGGTACTTGGTCTGGACATATTTTCCCCAGCCCAAAATATTAAGTTTTCATGCTCCATTTCTCAATATTCTAAGCAGTAACAAACCTCAAGTCTGTGCTAACATCTCTGGTGAGTTTATGGCCTCTGGATATTGCCCATCTACTCCCTGATTCGGAATATTCCTCAACAGTCAACAGATCCTATATTCTGGAAAGTGCAGTTAGACAGACTGTAATTATAAATTCTAGGAGCCACTCCAGATTTCTTTCCAGCAAATGCACAAGTTAGACACTAGGCATCCCCAAATGTCCCATTCCACACCTTGAAATCCACCTTTCACTTGTTTCTCTTACTTAAACCAGAACCCAAACTGCCAAAATTCTTCTGGGGTGCAAGGGTGGATTAGTCGGTTAAGTGGACGACTCTTGGTTTCGTCTCAGGTCATGAATTTTGGGATTGAGCTACACGTTGTGCTCTGTGCTCAGTGTGGAGTCTGCTTCATATTCTCTCTCCCTCTCCCTCTCTCTCTTCCTCTCTCTCTCAAATAAATAAATAAAATCTTTTTTAAAAAGAGAAGATAGGGTGCATGGATGACTCAATTGGTTAAGCTTCTGCCTTCAGTTCAGGTCATGATCCTGGAGTCCCAGGATTGAACCCCATGTTGGGCTCCCTGCTCAGCAGGGAGTCAGCTTCTCCCTTTGCCCCTCACCCTGCTCGTGCTCTCTCTCTCTCTCTTGCTCTCTCTCTCAAATAAATAAATAAAATATTTTCTTAAAAAGAGAAGAATTACTTGCCATTTTATAACTATATGGTCCACCATGACTAGCCTACCCGTGCTCTCAGAAGAAGACCTAATGCCCCATTCTAGAAAACATGCACTACTCCTCTCATCTTTTCCATCCAATTGTATCAGAGCATGTTAAAAATGCTCTGGGTATGTTAAAAAATTGGATTTTTGGCCTCTACCCCTGACCTTCTAAATTAAAATTTCTGAGAATGGGGTTCAGAAACTTGGATGTTTTATAAGCAACCAGATAGTTCTGTATATGCTGTACTTTGAGCAGCACATGGGGAGGGTTTTCACAAGACTCACTTCTGCCTTAATGTTCTGGGATTCTGGACACACCCAAAGATGTCACTGTATGTCACAGAGGAGTGGCCACAGGGTCCGCTGCAGCCAGCAGCCATCCCATACTCAGACCATTGCAGGACCATGCTCAAGGAATGCTGAACACAGCAGAAGGGGGCTGCTACATGAGGGCTGGAAATTATGAATCCCCGTTCGAGTTCAGCACCTTCCTGTCTGGCTCTGCTATCTTAGTTATAGTGCTTGACCTTTCTATTGTTGGATTGCTCTACAGGAACAAAAAACAGAAAAAAACCAAAGCTATTTCCCAGATTGTAAAGGGATTACATGAAACAATGAAAGGACAGGACCTTGTACAGAATGATGCTCAATTGATATCTGATTTAACTCCGTAAATGTTAGTTTCCTTCCCAAGTCCCCAGTTGCAAAATGATCGTGACAGTGACTGCTGGCTTGTGGGTGGTTTTGAAGAGCATACTGGATATATGTGAAAGAGACTGTACAGATAGCTCTGTGAGGAGCAGGGGACCCTGAAATCCTTTCCCTGCCTTGAAAGAGTGACAGACAAGGCCACCAGTTGGAGCTGAAAGAAGGGTTGTGCAGTCAGCTGAATGATGGGCCCTTCAGATGTCCCTGTCTTAATCCCTGGCATCTATAAATATCTTGCATGGCAAAACGATTCTGCAGATGTGATGAAATTAAGGGCTTTGAGATGAGGAGATTATCCAGGATCATCCAACTGGGCCCTAAATGTAATTATAAATATCCTTCCAAGAGAGAGCAGAGGGATATTTGACACTAGAAAGGAAAAGCTCTATGATGGAGAAGTAGAAGAAAGGGCCGTGTGTTGCAAGGAAGGTGTCACAGTCCAGAGAACGCCGGTGGCTTCAGAAGCTGGAGAAGGCAAGGACATGGATCTTCCCTCCAGAAGGAGCCAGTCCTGCCAACACCTTTGTGTGTTGTCCTTATGAGACTCATTTCGACCACCAGAATGGTAAGGGAATCCATTTATATTGTTTTGAGCCACCGAGGTTTGGTCATTTGTTACATCGGCCCTAGGAAACTAACAGAGGTGGGTTTTAAATAAAATTATTTCCAAGAAAGGAAGGGAAATATTTTAATAATTTATAGAGAAGTATTTGAAACTCTAACAAGGCAGTTTGAACTCATATGTATTTTCCCCACCAACGTTGACAGGACACCCACTAAGCGCCTGGCACAGTGCAGATCGATACCAGTCTGACACAATCCACAGTGTCCATGGCCCCGGTCCCTCTGCACCACCTGAGTGAAGCATCTCTGGGAAAAATGCTAGATCCCTCTTCAAACCTCAGATCCAGGATAGAGCCAAGCTGGTACAGTTTCCCCAGAGCCGGATCTCAATATCTCCAGAAACAGCTTCCTGGAATCCTTTTCTGGAGTGAGTTTCTCAAGTTGGCTCCAGTTACCTTGTCCCTCCGAGGCCTGCCTAGGTCAGGAGACCCAGGAAGGAAGTGTAAGATTTATCCTCGGCATCCCTACCATTTTCTCTGCTGGCTGTCTTCATCTTATTTGTTTTCTTTTTGTCCCATTCTTCCTCATCTTTGCTCTGTCTGCCAGAATCATATTGCCCACCCATTGCAAAGGTTGGTTCTGTGGTTAAAACAAAGCTGATGCAATCAGTTCGATGCAATGAGGTCCCTGGGCTAAGAATAGGATGATCGTGTAATTTATCATTCACAGCAGGACACTTTGTACATTAAAAGCAGCGTTGCCAACTTGAGACAGAGTACTGCTGGAACTGGCAAGCTCCAACCAGAGAGAGGCATGACCAGCCCAGGGCAGGACAGCAGCTGGGACAAGGGAAAAAAAACATGCTGTCCCTCTGTCAAGCTTCTGTCTTCCCTCTTGGCCACACTGAGCATTATGAGACTGTGGCTGTCTTAGGCTTTCAGGAGAGCCCTCCGGGAGCCCCAAGGGCTAAGCAGAGTCCTGTTGGGGTAGAGAGGCAGGACACTGGCCTCTTCATTTCCTTTATCTAAGAATACCACCTGATTGGAGCCAACCACTTTCTGAACCAAGAATCTTGACTCAACTTACTCAACTCAGCAGCATGTACCTCAGCCTCCTGCCTTACCATTCTAGGCTCTGATGGGTAACCAGACCTTCCTAAAGAGTCAGGGCTGTTGGAGTGGCTGGGTGGCTCAATTGGTTGAGCATCTGACTCTTGATTTCAGTTCAGGTCATGATCTTGGCAAGGTCATGAGATCGAGTCCCATGTCAGGCTCCATGCTCAGTGGAAAGACTGCTTGGGATTCTTTCTTTCTGCCTTTCCCCCTGCTTTCTCTCTCTTTCTCTATCTCTCTCTTGCTCTCTCTCTCTGTCTCTCTAAAATAAATAAATAAAATCTTAAAAAAAGAAGTGTCTAAAACTAAACTCTCTAGAACTCATCAACAGGCAATCCTGTGCCATACACACAGCTCCCAAGTTCTCTTTTGACCACCCACTGGGTTCCTATTTCCTCAGAGAGCCAGCCAAAGCCTCTAGGTCATTTGGAGAGCGGTCCGGAATCACACACCTGGAATCCCGTCATAGACCAAACCTTTCTTAATTTAGAACAGCACTTCCACCTGTGTGGTTTTTAATATTATTTTTTTGTGATAACCTCTTTCCCCCTAGGGTGGGAAGATAAAACACAGGATACCCAGTGAAACTTGAATTTCAGTTGAATAACTTTTTAGTGCAAAGATATCTCATGCACTATTTATCCTATCCTGTCTTTTTATGTTCTAAATCTACAAACCCTACCTTCCCTCATTCCCCTCCCCCAAACTCAAGGAGATATTTTCCAAAATCCTATCGTGGTTGTATAGTATCAAAAATACATGTTTAAAAGCTTTATTTGTTTGTTTATTTAGATTGGTGTGTGACGTAGGATACAGTGGTGACTATTTCATACCCACACCATGAATTCCATGAAGGGAGGATCATCCAGTAGAAACTGTACACATGGGCGCCTGGGTGGCTCAGATAGTTAGGCGTCTGCCTTCGACTCAGGTCATGATCCCAGGGTCCTGGGATCAAGTCCCACATCGGGCTCCCTGCTCCTTGGGAGCCTGCTTCTCCCTCTGCTTCTCTCTCTCTCTCTCTCTCTCTCTCCCTCTGTCTCTCATGAATAAATAAATAAAATCTTAAAAAAAACTGTACACATGTTTAGATCTCCTCCATGTTTTATACTCCTAGGAGGGGTGGAGAGAGTCACTGTGCAGAGAAGACAATGTCTTCTGGAAGCTTCCCTAACTCCATCTTCAACTCCAGACTCAGACAATATGTAGGCTGCTCAGGCATGTATGTCAAAGGCTCCATATGATGTGCAAAGGTTCCCTGACTTTGAATATCTTCCTTTGAGTTATTTTGCTAAAAGTCTATAACCAGAAACTTTAAGTTTTATTTATTTATTTATCATTTCCTTATGCTAATGTTTAAAATTAACAATTTTTGTGCAACTCAGTGAGCACACTGGTGGTGAATATCCATTATAGCACCTTCTTTGTTTTTGTTTTTTGAAAAAAAAAATCTTTGAAGGCAGATACATAGTAATTGAAAACTAATGGAGTGTGTGCCTTAGGGACACACAGCAGGAGAGGTGGGAAGGAGAGTTTAAAGGCCCCAGGTGGTTCTCATTAGTTACTAGTAGAATCAGAAGATTAATAAGTGCAGAAAATATGAACTCCATTTTCATGAAGTTACTTCTGGTATTTATTCAGACACCACAAAAAATACAAGGATGTTCTTAGCTCAGAAGGTAAAATACTGAGTGTTCCAGAATCCTCGGGTTTAGCAAAAGTTATATTGTCATGGAATTGATGGCCAGGTGGGGTTGGAATATATAAGTTGTTTTACATATTTCAAAAGACCTCACGGAAATTAGCCCATAAATGCTATCTGAATATATTGTAACTGAAAATGTCCTCCAGCTGGAGACCCACAGGAACATGCTTGCAGTTGAACAAAGTAGGCTTATTGCTCCTTTGGAGCTGGAGAAACCACACATAGGGCACCCATGGGGAGTTGTGGGGCATCTGGGGAAGGGGGTGTCAGAAAGGATTCATTACAGGACTAGGGCTTGTGTTGGGTGACTCTGGAGGAGGGGTCGAAGAAGTGGGGCTTTGCTCTGGATTGGATGCTGTCAGGAAGCATGATGCTTTGCTTGGTGACCTAATAAATCACATCTAGAAGAAAGGCAGACTAGGGCGAGGTGGCATTGTTTTAATTATAAGGAAGCAGCACTCTCACTTTATCTGGGAGAAGGGGATGTTCAGCCAGTTTTGTGGCTTGAACAGTGTTCCTGTTTTGTCTGTATTCAGACATGATGATATACTGGTCTTGCTCTCATCCTGATCCATCACGTGCACCAAATGGTTTTGCCTGCTGTGTGCAATATGATTGTTTACATTCATCAGGAGAGCACCAAGGCCCAGTTGTGAGTGCCAGGCCAGCTCCTGCCTGTCATTTCTCTTTCTCATATCAAAGCACTAATAATCAATGCAAAATGTGACTAAATTAGCACTTTTTTGTTTTTGTGTACTGCAGGATTATTGATGAATAAGGTATCATCAACATTCTTTTCTTTAGAGACACTGGGATGGAACTGAGTGAGTAGATATGATATTTCAAATTATGGGATTCATAAAGGAAAAGTAACAAAAAGTCTTGGGCTAAAGATAATCAAATCTTGCAATATCCAAAGATGCAATGGTGCTGCAGCCAATAAACTGAACCCCAGGAGACCACAGAGAGGTTACGTCTGTCTTCATGAGTGCCTCTTGCACTGTGGTTCCCTCACTTGGGCTGCCCCTCTGCCTGTAGTCCCAGGGATATCTATCCAATACCTTCGCATTTCCTGGACTCCATGGGATGTTTCCCAACAATCCCTGACAATGCATCCCCCCCCCACAAGGACAGTCTATGATAAAGATGTGGGATGTCCCCATTTCACTACCCCATCTACCATTTGGGCAAGATGGGTGGATGCCTCCTTGCTGCTCTAGGCACAACCAGAAACCTAGAATAACACACAGGAGGCAATCAGAGAACTCTAAAAGGTGGTTAGAGGACAGTGGGCTGGTTTGGGACCCTAGGAAGGGAGGAACAGTGGCAGGAAAACCCAACAGAAGATGATCCCAGCCCAGTAGCTGAAGATGGCCAGGTGGATGTGTTCCCCCCTCTGAAGAAATAGGGTCCTTCGGACAATTCCAGCTCAACACCACTAGCAAGGGGGATGGATCCCAAGACCCCCTCCCCCCCCGCCAGTGTGAAATGTCAGGGGAGTCACTTCCCCTTCTTGAAAGCTGAGACCTTCCTCCCTACATAGGAATACCTGGTAGATAAATGTCATCTGCAGGGGGACCACACCTGGGAGGCCTCTTTGTCCAGCACAGGTTACCCTGCCTCACTGAGAGACACCCAGGGCTGGGAGAAGCCTTTTCTGTCTAGCAGGTGGCATCAGCAGGGACCATGGGAGTCCCAGGGACATCAGAGAGACCAAGCAGGGAAAAATAACATAGCAGAGACTCTGACACTGTCGCTGAACTGCAGCCCACAAAATAGGCCAGGGCATGCATGCCTAAACAGGCGACTGCCTGCTGAAGTAAAAGATTTGAAAAGGACTGAGAGTCCCCTACATGACAGACAAATGTGTCCAATATAAGGGAAAATAACCTGTCATATCACGAACCAAGAAAATCACAACTTGAATAAGAAAAGACAAGGGCTGCCAACACAGAGGGAATCATATATTGGAATTATCTGACAAGAACATTTAAAGTAGCCATCACAAAAAAAAAAAAAAAAATGCTCCAACAATGATACACCTTCTTGAAATAAATGAAACCCTGATAACTCTGTCCTTCCCCTCAGCTCCAGGTCTGGCAGTCGCTTTCTGTGATCCCAGCCTCTCTACACCTTAGAGCTCTTGATCTCTCCTTTCAGTCTTGGCTACCTTTGTCTGCTTGACAGTTCTTCATATGACATCTCCCATGCTCACATTTCTGCCTCCCGTCCATACTGACTAGCAGAGGGGGCTTTGCAAAGTTTAGAAAATATCATTGGGTGAGACGAGGGGGGTTTATATCATACTTGTCCAGAAAATGCCTCAAAAATCCCCTTTTGACTTGGTGTTTTCTTCTGAGTCGCTCTGTCCTGGGCTTTGATCAGGGGTTGGTTACTCATTCATTCATCAACCAAGTCTCATTGGTGGTGACCTTCCATCCCACATCCTGCAAATCTCCCCTGGTATCTCACCTTAAAAATGGAGGAACTTCAGGGGCGCCTGGGTGGTTCAGTTGGTTAAGCATCTGACTTTTGATTTCAGCTCAGGTCACGATGTCAGGGTCATGAGATCAAGCCCCACATCGGGCTCCACGCTCAGTGGGGAGTCTGCTTATGATTCTCTCTCCCTCTCCTTCTGCCCTTCCCCCCTGCATTCTCTCTCTCTCTCCCTCAAATAAATAAATAAATGAATAAATCTTAAAGAAGAATGAGGGGACTTCAGCTCCTATTTTCAAACTTGTTCAGGCTTTCAGCTTAGTCCTCAACACATGCTCTCTCACACCCTATGGGGTGAAAGTGGTGGGAAGGGATATGTTGTCTCCCTGAAATCTGTCTTCAAGAATCTGAAGACAGAGGGGGCAGAGCAAGATGGTGGAGGAGAAGACCAGGATTTCGTCTGGTCTCAGGAATTCAGCTGGATAGGGATCAAACCATTCTGAACACCTACAAACTCAACAGGAGATCAAAGAAAAGAATAGCAACAACTCTCTGAACAGAAAAGCGACCACTTTCTGGAAGGTAGGATATGGAAAAGTGAATCCGAGGCAATATTCGGGATGATAGACGGTGGGGGAGGGGGCCTCTGTCGGCCACTACCGGCAAGTGATAGAGCCACGGTGCACAAAATCGGAAATCTTAGAAGTCTGCTCCGCTGAGGAACATCGCTCCAGTGGATAAGTGGGGTTGGAACCCTTGCTGGGACAGTGTGGTCTCAGGACCCTTGGGTCACAGAAAGACCAGGGGTGCCTGAGTGTGGCAGAGCTCCCAGGTATCGGAGCGGGGAAGCTGGCTGCAGAGACGGAGCCAAGGAGCGGGCTCTCAGTTCGGAGATGCCATAAACTGTGATCGGCGACACAGTCGGGCCACCACTCCTCCAGCAGGGACGCAACAAGTGGCAGATCCGAGGAGACTCCCCTTCCTATTCGGGAGGAACGGCACGGGAGCACAACATATGGATCTGCTGGGTTTGGAGACTCCACACTGAGTCGGGTGCCAGAGATAGAAACGCTCGGTCACAGGCCGGGTGAGCACAGAGTGCGGCCGGAGACCGGGGAGACAGGAGTGACTGACTGCTTTTCTCCGGGGGTGCACTGAGGATCGGGGCCCCGAGTTCTCGGCTCTTCCAGGGCGGAGATTAGGAGGCCGCCATTTCACTCTTGTCCTCCAAAGCTGTACCAAAAGCTTGCAGGGAACAAAAGCTCCCGAGAGCTTTCCTGGACGTGGCAAGGGCGGGGCAATTCGGCCTCCGCAAAGACATTTGGGAACCACGGCAACAGGCCCCTCCCCCAGAAGATCAGCAAGAACAGCCAGCCAAGACCAAGTTTACCGATCAATGAGAATGGCAGAACTCCAGAGCTAGGGAAATACTGCACATAGAATTCATGGCTTTTTTACGATGAATCATTAGTCTTTCAAAGTTAATTTTTTTAACTGTCTTATTTTTTTCTTTTTGAATTTTTCCTTTTCCCTTTTTCAAACAACATCTTATCAACTCTTTTTTTAAAAAAAATTTATTTTTCATTTTTAGAGTCATTCCCATCCCTTCATAGTAGTTACCCTTATTTTTGACTTATATATATAAGTTATTCTCTCTTTAAAATTTTGAGATACAGTTTCTTCTAACAGATCAAAATATACCCTAAATCTCTAGTATATGGCTTTGTTATAGTCTCCTGCCTGATCACAATCTCCCTTCTTTTTTTTTTAAATCCTCTTCTTTCTTTTTTCAAACAACTTCTTATCAATTCCTTCTATAATACTTTTTATAATTTTTATCTTTACAGACATATTCCATCATTTCATCGTATCAACACTTCTTTTTGTACATATATGTTTATCTTTCTTTAAAATTTTAGGAGGCACTTTCTTCTAAAAGACCAAAATACATCCAAAATCTAGTGTGTGGCACTGATCTATACACTAGCCTGATCATATTTGATCATATTCTGCTTTTTGTTATTTCTTCTGCTTTTGTTTGATTTTATCTTTTTGTTTTTTCTTTCTTTTTCTTTTTTCTTTCTTTCCCTTTCTTTTCCCCTGGTTTCAGGTCTATTCCGATTGTTTAGAGTATATTATCTGGGCACATTGTTATGCTGTTAGCATTTTGTTCTCTCATTCATCTATTCCCCTCTGGACAAAATGACAGATGGAAAAAATCACCCAAACAAAAAGAACAAGAGGCAGTAAAGACTGCCAGGGACCTACTCAATACAGACATTAGTACGATGTCAGAACTAGAGTTCAGAATGATGATTTTAGAGATACTAGCTGGGCTTGAAAAAGCATGGAAGTTATTAGAGAAACTCTTTCTGGAGAAAAAAAGAACTAAACTCTAACCAAGTCGAAATCAAAAAGGCTATTAATGAGGTGCAATCAAAAATGGGGGCACTAACTGCTAGGATAAATGAGGCAGAAGAGAGAATCAGCAATATAGAAGACCAAATGATGGAAAATAAAGAAGCTGAGAAAAAGAGATAAACAACTACTGGATCACGAGGGCAGAATTCAAGAGATAAGCGATACCATAAGACAAAACAACATTAGAATAATTAGGATCCCAGAAGAAGAAGAAAGAGAGAGAGGGGCAGAAGGTATGTTGGAGCAAATTATAGCAGAGAACTTCCCTAATGTGGGGAAGGAAACAGGCATCAAAATCCAGGAGGCACAGAGAACCCCCTCAAAATCAATAGAAATGGGTCAACCCTGACATTTAAGAGTAAAACTTATGAGTCTCAGAGACAAAGAGAAAATCCTGGAAGCAGCTCAGGAGAAGAGATCTGTAACCTGCAATGGTAGAAACATTAGATTGGCAACAGACCTATCCACAGAGACCTGGCAGGCCAGAAAGCACTGGCATGATATCTTCAGAGCAAAAAATGAGAAAATTATGAATCCAAGAATACTATACCCAGCTAGGCTGTCATTGAAAATAGAAGGAAAGATAAAAAGCTTCCAGGACAAACAAAAACTAAAAGATTTTGCAAACACGAAACCAGCCCTCCAAGAAATATTGAAAGGGGTCCTCTAAGAAAAGGGAGAGCCTAAAGGCAACATGGACCAGAAAGGAACACAGACAATATACAGTAACAGTCACCTTACAGGCAATACAATGGCACTAAATTCCTATCTTTCAATAGTTACCCTGAATATAAATGGGCTAAATGCCCGAATCAAAAGACACAGGCTATCAGATTGGATTAAAAAACAAGACCATCAATATGCTGTCTGCAAGAGACTCATTTGAGACCCAAAGACACCCCTAGACTGAAAGTGAGGGGATGGAAAACCATTTACCATGCTAATGGACACCCAAAGAAAGCTGGGGTGGCAATCCTTATATCAGACAAATTAGATTTTAAACCAAATACTGTAATAAGAGATGAAGAAGGACACTATATCCTACTTAAAGGGTCTATCCAACAAGAAGACCTAACAATTGTAAATATCTATGCCCCTAACATGGGAGCAGCCAATTATATAAGCCAATTAATAACAAAAGCAAAGAAACATATTGACAACAATACAATAATAGTGGGGGACTTTAACACCCCCTCACTGAAATAGACAGATCATCTAAGCAAAAGATCAACAAGGAAATAAAGACTTTAAATGACACACTGGACCAAATGGACTTCACAGACATATTCAGAACATTCCATCCCAAAGCAATGGAATACACATTCTTCTCTAGTACCCATGGAACATTCTCCAGAATTGATCACATCCTAGGTCACAAATCAGGTCTCAACTGGTACCAAAAGATTGGGATTATTCCCTGCATATTTTCAGACAACAATGCTTTGAAACTAGAACTCACTCACAAGAAAAGTCGGGAAGAACTCAAATACATGGAGGCTAAAGAGCATCCTACAAAAGAATGAATGTGTCGACCAGGAAATTAAGAATTAAAAAAATTCATGGAAACAAATGAAAATGAAAACAGAACTGTTCAAAATCTTTGGGATGCAGCAAAGGCAGTCCTAAGAGGAAAGTATATAGCAATATGAGCCTTTCTCAAGAAACAAGGAAGGTCTTAAATACACAACCTAACCCTACACCTAAAGGAGCTAAAGAAAAAACAGCAAATAAGCCTAAACCCAGCAGGAGAAGAGAAATCATAAAGATCAGAGCATAAATCAATGAAATAGAAACCAAAAGAACAGTAGAACAGATCAAAGAAACTAGGAGCAGGTTCTTTGATAGAATTAACAAAATTGATAAACCCCTGGCCAGACTTATCAAAAAGAAAAGAGAAATGACCCAGATCAACAAAATCATGAATGAAAGAGGAGAGATTACAACCAACACCAAAGACATACAAACAATGATAAGAACATATTATGAGCAACTCTATGCCAGCAAATTAGATAACCTGGAAGAAATGGATGCATTCCCAGAGATGTATCAACTCCCAAAACTGAACCAGGAAGAAATAGAAAACCTGAACAGACCTATAACCACTAAGGAAATTGAAGCAGTCATCAAAAATCTCCTAACAAACAAAAGGGCAGGGCCAGAGGGCTTCCCAGGGGAATTCTACCAAACATTTAAAGAAGAATTAATACCTATTCTTCTGAAACTGTTCCAAAAAATAGAAATGGAAGGAAAACTTTCAAACTTGTTTTATGAGGCCACAATTACCTTGATCCCCAAACCAGAAAAAGACCCCATCAAAAAGGAGAATTACAGACCAACATCCCTGATGAACATGGATGCAAAAATTCTCACCAAACCACTAGCCAATAGGATCCAAAGGTACATTAAAAGGATTATTCACCACGACCAAGTGGGATTTATCCCTGGGCTGCAAGGTTGGCTCAACATCTACAAATCAATCAACGTGATACAATCTATTAACAAAAGAAAGAACAAAAATCATATGATCCTCTCAATAGATGCAGAACAAGCATTTGACAAAGTACAGCATCCTTTCTTGATCAAAACTCTTCAGAGTATAGGGATAGAGGGTATATACCTCAATATCATAAAAGCCATCTATGAAAAATCCACAGTGAATATCATTCTCAATGGGGAAAAACTGAGAGCTTTCCCCCTAAGGTCAGGAACACGGTAGGGATGTCCACTATCACTGCTTTTCAACATAGTATTAGGAGTCCTAGCCACAGCAATCAGACAACAAAAAGAAATAAAAGGCATCCGAATGGGCAAAGAAGAGGTCAAACTCTCACTCTTTGCAGATGATATGATACTGTATGTGGAAAATCCAAAAGACTCCACCCCAAAACTGCTAGAACTCATACAGGAATTCAGTCAAGTGGCATGATATAAAATCAATGCACAGAAATCAGCGGCATTCCTATACACCAACAACAAGATAGAAGAGAGAGAAATTAAGGAGTCGATCCCATTTACAATTGCACCCAAAACCATAAGATGCATAGGAATAAATCTAACCAAAGAGGCAAAGGATCTGTACTCAGAAAACTATAAAATACTCATGAAAGAAATTGAGGAAGACACAAAGAAATGGAAAAATGTTTCATGCTCATGGATTGGAAGAACAAATATTGTGACGATGTCAATGCTAGCTAGAACAGTCTACACATTCAATGCAATCCCCATCTAAATACCATCCACTTTTTTCAAAGAAATGGAACAAATAATCCTAAAATTTGTATAGAACCAGAAAAGATCCTGAAAAGCCAAAGGAATGTTGAAAAAGAAAAGCAAAGCTGTCAGCATCACAATTCCAGACTTCTAGATCTATTACAAAGCTGTCATCATCAAGACAGTATGGTACTGGCACAAAAACAGACCCATAGATCAATGGAACAGAATAGAAGACCCAGAAATGGACCCTCAACTCTATGATCAACTCATCTTTGACAAAGCAGGAAAGAATGTCCAATGGAAAAAAGGCAGTCTCTTCAACAAATGGTGTTGGGAAAATTGGACAGCCACATGCAGGAGAATGAAACTGGACCATTTCCTTACACCACACACAAAAATAGACTCAAAATGGTTGAAAGACCTCAATGTGAGACAGGAGTTCATCCAAATCCTAAAGGAGAACACAGGCAGCAACCTCTTTGACCTCAACCTCAGCAACTTCTTCCTAGAAACACCACGAAAGGCAAGGGAAGCAAGGGCAAAAATGAACTCTTGGGATTTCATCAAGACAAAAAGCTTTTGCACAGCAAAAGAAACAGTCCACAAAACCAAAAGACAACCGACAGAAGGGGAGAAGGTGTTTGCAAATGATATATCAGAGAAAGGGCTAGTATCCAAAATCTATAAAGAGCTTCTTAAGCTCAACACCCAAAGAACGAAAAATCCAATCAAGAAACGGGTGAAGACATGAACAGACATTTTTCCAAAGAAGACATCCAAATGGCCAACAGACACATGAAAAAGCGCTCAACAGCGCTCAGCATCAGGGAAATCCAAATCAAAACCTCAATGAGATACCACCTCACACCAGTCAGAATGGCTAAAATTAACAAGTCAGGAAATGACAGATATTGGCTGGGATGCGGAGAAAGGGGAACCCTCCTACACTGTTGGTGGGAATGCAAGCTGGTGCAACCACTCTGGAAAACATTATGGAGGTTCCTGAAAAAGTTGAAAATAGAGCTGCCATAGGATCCAGCAATTGCACTACTGGGTATTTACCCCAAAGATACAAATGTAGGGATCCGAAGGGGTACATGCACCCCGATGTTTATAGCAGCAATGTCCACAATACCCAAACTGTGGAAAGAGCAAGATGTCCATCGACAGATGAATGGATCAAGAAGAAGTGGTATATATATATATACAATGGAATATTATGCAGCCATCAAAAGGAATGAGATCTTGCCATTTACAATGACCTGGATGGGACTGGAGGGTGTTATGCTGAGTGAAATAAGTCAATCAGAGAAAGACATGTATCATATGACCTCACTGATATGAGGAATTCTTAATCTCAGGAAACAAACTGAGGGTTGCTGGAGTGGGGGTGGGGTGAGAGGAATGGGGTGGCTGGGTGATAGACATTGGGGAAGGTATGTGCTATGGTGAGCACTGTGAATTGTGTAAGACTGTTGAATCACAGATCTGTACCTCTGAAACAAATGATACAATATATGTTAAAAAAAAAAAAAAAAGAAGAAGAGGAAAGCAGGAGGGGAAGAACGAAGGGGAGGAAATCAGAGGGGGAGACGAACCATGAGAGTCGATGGACTCTGAAAAACAAACAGGTTTCTAGAGGGGATGGGGGTGGGAGGATGGGTTAGCCTGGTGATGGGTATTAAAGAGGGCACACTCTGCATGGAGCACTGGGTGTTATACACAAACAATGAATCATGGAACACTACATCAAAAACTAATGATGTAATGTATGGTGATTAACATAACAATAAAAAAAAGAATCTGAAGACAAAACTGGATTACCACTGTCCTGCTGACAACCTTCAAAGCCTCCCCATTGCTCTGAGGAAAAACAGTGACACCCCAGTGTCACCGCTCCCAGCTCTTAGCCTTACCTGACTGCTTGTCCCTCTGTTGCCACACATGGCTGGGGGCCTCCACTGTGTTGCTGCCACTCCTGTGCACCCTGCTGGATAGCTCTGCTCATCCTCGCTTTATGTGCTGCACGAGGTTGCCTTCCAGAGAGACTCCCCTGGCCCCTTCCCTCCACTCCACTGTCCCAGGTCTTCACCCTATCACACCCATCCTGTCTCATTAGCGTCCATGTCCATTTACAAGTTTACCATCCTCCCTACCAGACTCCTAGCTTCACAGGGATAGGCTTCTCCCTCTTTCCATGTGGAAACCTGTGGAGCGTGTAGGAGACAATGAGTACTCATTCTGTGAGGGCTCTGTTGCTTTTCATGGGCAATGGCCCCTCCCTACCCAGCTGCTAGCTTCTCTCAGGGTTCACTACCAAAGCCCCTCTCTTCGTGTTTGACTTGTGTTTTTCAGTACTGGGGTTCTGGAAAATACCACTCAGAAGGGATGGCAGACAGTGTCTCTCTAAACTTTGCTTTTTCTCCCCATAGAACATGTGGCTGGATGTCCTTGCCAGTGGGTAAAGAGCCATTTGTTAAACTTGAAAGCGATGACTGTGACAGAACAACTGGGAAGCTGTTTGTCATAAGCTTTTAAAAATAAGAATAGAGTGTCGCCCGTGTGGGAGGATGAGGTTTGATCTTGGTGAAAATAAACTCAGGTGACATTTTCTGAGTGTTTCCTGTGTCCTGTATCTAGACACCTGTCTCAGCAGATTCGGCTCTTAGTCACTTACTCTTTACAGATGGGGAAACTGAAGTTGAATAGCGTGCTGGAGGTCAGTCACTGGGGGGACAGAATTGGGTTTGTGGGTGTGGTGGGCTGACCTGGAGTGGCCATTTCTATCCACTGCATTAGAGAAATGACAGAGGGTTTGAAGGGAATAGATTTGCAAGCCACAAAGTGCCTTGGAGAGATTTTCTTAATCACTGCCCACCTACACTGATTTGATCTGTGGTAACTTAGAGCACTAAACCACTCTGTGGGAAGCTCTAATTGCATGGCCTCAGGGAACCATTCTCAGCCACCCCTTACTGCCTGTGCCTCAGCTAAAAGCACTTTTAGGGACCACCAGTGCCCCAAAAATCATGGCATTGAAGAATTAACCTTACAAAGAAAAATGGTGTCAACCAAAAATTTCATTCACAGCTAACTAATGAAGACAGCACACACCAGTAACAAAAACAATAAATACTTTGAATGGAAGTAATTCTGAGTCAACAAGGCAGTCATAACATCTCTACATTTTTGTTTAAATTCTGGTGTCAAAAGACAGGACAACATCCTCCATTTCCTGCCATTTCCAAGTTAGGACAGACATGTTTGGGGTAAATGAATACAGTGTTAGGACATTGAGTCTCCAGTCCTAACTCAATCATTTGTGAGAAACTGAACACATGATCAGTTTTGGCCTCAGTCTGGCTGTCTGACTGTAGCTGAGGCACCACCTTCTCTGGGAAGTCTTCTATGATTCCCAAGGCTGAGATGCCTCACCCTTGTCTACCTAAGTCTCTTCCTTGGAAAGACCTCTTGTTCTAGCTGAAGAACTGTTCTTACATATGACTGCATCCACTGTGCACCACAGAGCTTGGCAGGGGGAGCTTTATTAGTCTGCTAGAGCTGCCATACAAAGAACCACAGACTGGGAGCCTACACAACAGGGGCTTATTGTCTCATGGTTCTGGAGGCTGGAAGTCTGAGATCAAGGTGTCAGTAGGCATGGTTTCTTCTCAGGCCTCTCTGCGTGGCTTGCCAATGACCCTTTTCTCTATGTGTCCTCACATGGTCTTCCCTCCGTGGGTGTCTGTGTCCTAATCTCCTCTACTTAGGAGGACACCAGTCAGATGGATTAGGGCCCTCCCCTCAGATTGTAACCAAAACAATGCGTGTTCACTCCTTGGGGAGTCATAAACCAGATTGAGTTGTCGCACAAAGAAAACTTTATTTGCAGCAAATAAGGACATGATGGGGAATAACTTCCAAAGCCAGACTCCCCGAGCAAGGGTGGATGCCCTCCTTTTATTTAGGGTTAAGATGAATATTTAGATAGGGAAGCCTTGTCATAGTATGTAGGGGTGGGCATAAGGTCTTGCAGTGACCTTAAGGAAACATGCCTGTACATGCATCGTATGTTATGTAAACGAGGCTTGTGCTCCCCCTTGGATGGGGATTTTAGTATTATAATGAGGTAAAGGTAGTTGTCCGTCATTCTAGAGGTCACTCAGGGCTCACACCTGCACAGGGGCGAGTCAGGGGTTACTCTCAAACTGGTCTGGGTGGTCTGGGCCGGCTGCAGATCTTGTCAGGGAAGTTGTTATTGTTCAAGGGGCAGTTTCTTTGTCCATTTGCCTGAGTTAAGAGATAAACTGGAAAGAAGAGCTGAAGGAAAAATGTAGGACAAAGATCGGTGAGCACAAGCAGGTGGGCAGTGAAGGTCAGGTCTTGGGGTCTAGCTGGTGACAAACTTAACTTCTTCCCACAAAGGATTTGAGTCACTGATTTCTCAAATGCATAACCATGCTTCCCTTTGTAGAAAGCACGTGGGTCTTGGCAAATGAGGATGCCCGAGGTTGTCACAGTGGAACCAGAGGCCAAGGATGACAGGGTATAGGGAGCATGCTGAAGTATGGACAGGACTAGATCATATTGTAATTTCAAGTGGATAGTTATTTTCTGAGCCTTATTATGTTTGAAGAGTATAACATCAGTTCATACCATATAGTAATTACCAAAAAGCACAGGAGGAAACACCACACTCATTTTAACTCAGAAGTATTTATTCCTTTAAGACTATCCATATCTTAAAAGATAGTTCGGTATAACATGTCTTGAAAAACAGCTATGTAGTCAGTATTAATAGAAAGATACACAACAATGAATGGCCAGTTCTTGGCTACTTGCATTTACTATGGGGAGAAAAATGGGCAAATAGAGGTGGAGGAATATTAAGCTCCACAACTATAGATGCTCCTTCAACATAAAGATCCACAGCTTTGACATAAAGTTAAAAATACCTGCCAGGATACTTTCAAATTATTCAGAATATAACTTTCCACTAGCCTTGGTATTTAAGTATATAATACTTATTCTCCACTGTTACTCATTTTTCTGAATATAGATCAAGGGCCCTAAAAAGGCATTATGAGTGGAGGAAAGCAGAACCAGATATGCTCCCAGCCAAAACAGCGATAATGCTGAACAACAGCAGGGAGGTAAATGAAGTGACAGATTTGCATGCCACACTCTTCAAAATACCACAGCCAAGAAAGGAGAGACCAGAATGGTGTGGACCTGCAAGGCACAGACCTGGCCTCAATGTGACACTCCTACATACACATCCCACTGAAGCACCTGACTCCACTCTGCCCGCCTCATCCACACCAACCTGGAGTGTGGCTCACTGAGAAGGGAAGTTGCAATCCAGAGGGGAACATTTCTAGAAATCCCGTGAGTGCAGAATGCCCTACCGACCCCTTGAGGATCTCTGCAGAAGCCAGAAACCTACCACAGGTCTTCACATTGTCTCTCCCAGATGGACAGAAAGAAAAAGGGAATGTGATTTTAACCACCTAAAAGGCACAACCAGATCAAAAGGTAATGTTCCCACATCCCACCCGCTGGTGGGACTAGCAGCTCCATCCACGAATGTTTTTTCTTCTCTCTGGCCTGATGAATGGGTTTAAAGGTAGGGGTTGGGTCATGCTGCTGCAGAGATCAGGCTAAAATAACCAGCTGGTGGGAGGCTCCAGGATTTGATGCTGAATTAGAGAAATAAATGCAAGTCTTCTCTCAGAGTGGTACCTCACATGTCAGTGGTACTTAGCAGGCCAACAAGTGCAGCAAAAAGGTAAACAGAAACCCTAGATCTTCCATCTCTCCTCTCAGAATCTCAGGGCAAAAGAAAGGAAAAAGAGGGAAGAGTGGGCTTTCACCACAAGCTTGAATGGGAGAATAATTAGAGATTTAGGAAAAAGGGTCAGAGATCTTCTCAATCAGAGGAAATGGAAGGTCCACACAGAGCTGCTCAAATTAAGCAGAAGCAAGACGAAAACAAACGGCAAGGCATCCATGCAAACATGCTCCTGGAGAACAGAAAGGAAAGTGTGGCCCATGGCCTGTGGGAGAGAGGCAAAGATTCTACTCAGCAAGGACAAAGAACCCAACGAACAAAGGAAATGCTCCAAAATTGGATATAAGAAGTTAATGAGAAATTGATTTCAATAAAACAAGAGCTAAAAGATCGATGAATCAAATGAAAGACAAATTGCAGAGCTTGAGAAACAAATTGAGAATCCAAAACCCACCATTTCAGAACACGTGAGAACACTGGAAACAGGTTCAGACTGATAAATCATGAACTATAGATTATATTATGTAAAATATATAGGTAGCCACTTTAAACAGATACAAATAATAAATCTTCCATTTTAACAAAAAGAATACCCATATATCCAAAAGAGGGGAAAGAAAACCCAAAACATAGGATGCAAAAGAAATATTAATACAGAAATCATTTGAGAAAAATAATATCAGGACAAACATATCAGTTATATTTAAAGTGTAAATGAATATTCAAAATGAACCTACAACAAAGCAACTCAAAAAGAGTTAAAACTAAAATCATGAGTGAGGATATATGAGGCATAAGCCCAGGGAAAGAAATCTGGGGCCCTAATTTTGAAAGCAGACAAGTGTGTAATTAAGATAGACATTCAGAATAGAAACGTCTGCCTTCGGCTCAGGTCATGATCCCAGGGTCCTGGGATTGAGCCCCGCATTGGGCTCCCTGCTCCGCAGGAAGCCTGCTTCTCCCTCTCCGTCTGGCCCTCCCCCTGCTTGTATTCCCTCTCTCACTGTGTCTCTCTCTGTCAAATAAATAAATAAAAATCTTAAAAAAAATAAAAAAATAGAATAGAAACAAAATATGATGTGTTATTAAATATTATATGGTAAAAGGAAGAAAAACAAAATAAGTACAGCTAATAGAGAGTGTAGCCCCTCCTGCCGGACTCTGACAGGTCAATGTCAAAGGGTAGAACTCCAAGGTCATACTCTGGGCAAGACCCATTCATACAAACTGATTATATTTAAAAAACAAAACAAAACCTCAAAATATAACTCAATAAATTATAAATAATAGAAATAGTACAGAATACATGGTGCTCAAAGAAAAATGTAATACAATAATAAATTAAATTTTAACTTCTAAAAAATGTGGAAATTTTTTAAATGCTCAAAAAAGCTCATTTCAAAGAAGATATCAAAACAGAACTTAAAGAATATCTAGCAAATGAAGGTAAAAAAAAAACCTACATATCAAAACATGGATTGCTGTTAAAGCTTTGGTTAGAAGAATATTCAGACCCTAAAGTACTTATATGATTAAATCAGAATTAATGAAAATAGATGAACTAGCTACATACTGAATGAGTTAGAACACCAACAACAATAACAAAAAACAATAAAAATAGAAGAGAAGCTACAACTTGGATGAACCTTGAGGACATTATGATAAGTGAAATAAGCCAGTCACAGAATGACAAATACTCTATGATTGCACTTACATAAGTTACTTAGAATAATCAAATTCATAGAGACAGACAATAGAATGGTGACTGTCAGGGTCTGTGGAGATGGGAAATGGGGAGTTAGTACAGAGCTGGGTGTAGAGTTCCAATTTTGCAAGATGAAAAGAATTCTGGAGATGGGTGGGGGTGATGGTTGCACAACAATGTGAATGCCCTTAATACCACTGACGTGTACACTTAAAAATGGTTAAAATTGGGGGCGCCTGGGTGGCTCAGTTGGTTAAGCATCTGCTTTTGGCTCAGGTCATGACCCCACGGTCCTGGGATCGAGCCCCAGGTCAGGTGCCCTGCTCAGCAAAGGGCCTGCTTCTCCCTCTCCCTCTGCTGCTCCCCCTGCTTGTTCTCTCTCTCTCTAATAAATAAATAAAATCTTTGGGGCGCCTGGGTGGCTCAGTCGTTAAGTGTCTGCCTTCGGTTCACGTCATAATCTCGGGGTCCTGGGATTGAGCCCATCGGGCTCCCTGCTCCACGGGAAGTATGCTTCTCCCTCTCCCACTCCCCCTGCTTGTGTTCCCTCTCTCGCTGTGTCTCTTTCTGTCAAATAAATAAAATCTTTAAAAATAATAAATAAATAAATAAATAAATAAATAAAATCTTTGAAAAAATGGTTAAAATTGTAAATTTTATGTTGTGTATATTTTAGCACAATTAAATATTTATAATAATTTTTTATAAAAAGATCAACTTCAAGGCTTACTCTAAAGCTATAGTAATCAAGACTGTGGTATTAATAAAATAACAGACAAATAGGAAAGAATAAAGAACTTAGAAGCAACCCAGTGGAACAGAACAGAGAGGCCAGTAAGAGACATAAATACAGTCAACTGATTTTTGATTGAGGAGCAAAGGCAATCCAGTGGGAAAGGATAAATTTGATTTTTTTTTGTTTTTTTTGTTTGTTTGGTTTTGGTTTTTTTGAGGGGGGAGGGGCCAAGGTAGAGGGAGAAAGAGAATCTTAAGCCAGCTCCACATCCAGCACTTTCCTGACGCGGGGCTCGATCTCATGACCCTGAGATCATGATCTGAACTGAAATCAAGAGTCAGATACTTAACTGATGGAGCCACACAGGCACCCTGGGAAAGGATAGTTTTATTTGTTTGTTTTGTTTTGTTTTTTAACAAATGATTCTGGAGCAACTGAACATCCATATGCAATACAATGGAGCAGACAGTATTTTCAATAAATGGTACTGGAAAAACTGGATATCCACATACAAAAATAAATAAATAAATACATCTAGATTCAGACTTTACACTGTCTAAAAAATTAACTCAAAATGGATCACAGGCCCAAATGTAAAATATAAAATTATAAAACTCCCAGAAGATAATGTAGCAGAAAACCTAGATGACCTTAGGTATGGAAATGACTTTTTAGATACAATAGCAAAGTCATGATTCTTGAAAGAAAAAATTGATAGACTAAACTTCATTTAAATGCAACACTTCTGCTCTGTGAAAGACAATGTTAAGAGAATGAAAAAAAAATCACAGACTGGGAGAAAATATTTGAAAAACACATCTGATAAAGGTCTCTTATCCAATAGATACAAAGAACTCTTAAAACTCAACAACAAGGAAACAAACAACTTAATTAAAAAAAATAGGTCAAAGTTCTTAACAAATACTTCATCAAAGAAGATAGACATATGGCAAATAGCATATTGAAAGGTGCTCCACATGAAATGTCACCAGGGAAAGGAAAATGAAAACAACAAGGAGGTACCACTACACACCTATTAGATGGCCAAAATCTGATGACTGACAACACCAAACTCTGGAAAGGAAGGGAAGCAACAGAAACTCTGATTCATTGCTGGTGGGAATGCAAAATGCATTCCACTTTGGAAGAGGGTTTCTTACAAAACTAAACATATTTTCACCATATGATCCAGCAATCGCACTCCTTGGTATTTACTCAAAGGAGTGGAAACATTATTTCTAAACAACAATCTGCTCATGGATGTTTAAGCATCTTTATTCATAATTGCCAAAACTTGGAGACAACCAAGATGTCCTTCAGTGAGTGAATAGATAAATAAACTGTGATACATCCAGACAACAGAGTATTATTCACCTGTAAAAAGAAATGAGCTATCAAGCCATGAAAAGACACAAAGAAACCTTAAATGCATATTACTAGGCAGTCAATCTGAAAAGGCTATCTACAGTATGATTCCAGCTATATGGCATTTTGGAAAAACAAAAACAGAATTATGGAGACAAAGATCAGTGGTTGCCAGAGGTTGGTGCAGGTAAGGGGATAAATATGCAAAGCGCAGTTTTAGGGCAGTGAAACTGTTGAGTGTGTTACTATAATGGTAGATACATGTCATTATATATCTGTCCAAACCCATAGAATGTGTAACATCAAGAGTGAATCTTAAAGCAAATAATGGGCTTTGGGTGGTTATATTGTGACAATGTATCTTTATCAGTTGTAACAAATGTGCTACTCTGGTTGGGGGTATTGATAATGGGGGAGGCTGTGCATGTGTGTGGCTGGGAGGTGTACGGGAGCTCTCTGTATCCTCCCGTTTTTCTGAATCTAAAACTGTTCTAAAAATAAATCTTAAATACAAAAAAAATAAAATAAGAGTAGAGGTAAAGGACTGAAATATTGAAAATAATAGCAGAACTTTAAGAATTATAAAACATTGCAGTATAATTTGTTAATGGACAGTATTTATTAGAAGATAAATTCATAAAAATCCAACCCAGCAGAAGAAGAACTGGCAATAAGGTTTTTGGAGGAAAAATGATCAAATTTAGGAGAGTGTACAATTTTAAATAAGACTTTGGAAAGTCAAACAAGAAAGGTGAAGAACTGGGCTGAATTGTGGAATGTTGTGCACTCCTGTGATTCCTAAAATGGGGTGTGCTGAAGACACAATGATGTTTAACCACAAGAGTTCAAAAAGGCTGAAACTGTGGACAGTACTTCCTGCCCTCGCCCTCCCCCCTGGTGTGAAACATCAGGACCCCCTCCCCATATTATAATAAGCTCTGATATTAGAAACATCAAACCCATATGCAAATGAAGTAAATGGTAATTAGATAAGGAGCCATGAGCAGTGAGGTCAGTCCTGGGTGGACTGGGGAGGGTTTGGGTCAGAAAGAAGGCAGTAAATCAGAACATTAAATTATGAGAGAAAGGGTTACATCTTGTGCCTCAAGATGGCTTCTGGTTAAAGCTTTAAGTCAGTCTGTTCTCCAGCTAACTGTGGTGGTCCCATCAGTAGAATGGCTAGTCACGTGTGCCACATCTGTGCTGCCTGGCCTGGTTTGACCCTCTAGCTCCCGCTGCCAAGTGAAACTCCTGTCATGGCCCCAGAAGCCAGTGGGGAAGGTGGCTCCTCCCCGCTGCAGCTCTCCCTGCACAGGGTGCAAGCTATCCCAGGACAAGTCAGGTCAGCACAAAGCCAACAGGGGCTGCAGCCAGTTCCCCAAACTGATGAAAAAGTCTAAGGGTTTGGTGTCTGAAAATACAAAAACAAAATCCTTGGCGAGCCGTATCAATAAAAACAGAAGAAAGGAGAAACGTACACAATTAGAAATGGAAAACTGAGAAGTAGCCACCAATACAGAGGAAATTAAGAAATCCTAAGTGCCCGTATTGTAAAAACTGTACAAATATGTTTAAAAAAATGGATTGTCATTAATTTTCTTAAAAATATGTAACTAAAGTTTACTCCAGAAGTGCTTGCGGGCCTAACCTTCCCAATGGGAGGAATTCAGAAACATACCAGTGGATGCCCAGGCAGCCCCCAGGTGAGTTCTTTTACACTTAAGAAGATGATTCTAAAACCACGTAACCGGTTGCAGAATATAGAGATTTTTGTTTAGCACACAAAAGCAAATGGCAGAATGATTAATCTCAATTATCAATATTAATAGGGGAAATCACAAGTAGGGATCATCTCAGGACCCTAACAGTGGTTTGGTCTTAAGGAATCTATTAATATAATACAACATACTACCAGAGCAAAGGGGAAAACCTTCTGATCATCTCCATGGATACTGAGAGGCTGTGACAATAATCTAACATCTACATTTTCCCCAGAAAGCCTTAATAGTTGCAGAATACATGGATACTTTTTTATTATGACAAGGAAAATACATGTCTTAATACAAGTTGAATAGTGAGACATTGAACCATCCCATTAATGTCAGGAACAAGATAGGTATGCCACCTGAATCACTATTATTTGATACTGTTCTCAAGTGCAATTGCCTAAGGGATAGAAATAAGGGAAATTATTGGAAAGAAGAAGGCAAAAGAAAATCTTAGAAACAATAAGAAAATACAATTAAAGTGGTTGATTAAGACATTAATACACAAAATCAACTATATTCCTATACATCCAGTTAGCAAATAAAATGGAAGAAATATCCCATTGAAAATGGTAGCCAAATCGTAAACTATCTAGAACTAGACAAGAAATTCATAGGACCTATCTGAACAAAACCATAAAAATCTACCAAGCAGCGTAAGATAAGATTTGAACACAAGCCTAGGCTGCAGCACTCTTGAATAGGAAGACTCATATAAATTCACTGTGACTTCAATGAGGGAGACAAACCATGAGACTCTTAACTATAGGAAACAAACTGAGGGTTGCTGGAGGGGAAGTGGGTGGGAGATGGAGTTACTGGGTGATGGGCACTAGGGGGGGGCACATGATGTGATGAGCACTGGGTGCTATATGCAACTGATGAATCACTGAACTCTACATCTGAAACTAATGATGTACTATATGTTGGCTAATTGAATTTAAATTAAAAATATATGTATGGGAGAGGGAAATAGAGAAGAGAGAGGAAGGGGGGGAAGGGAGAGGCAAAAAAGTGTTAAGGGGATGGTTAACTTGAAAATATTAATATATGAATATTTGATATTAACATGAATAAAGCTTCCAGAAATGAAAGGCATTCACAGAGAGACAAACCAATAAGTATAAATAGCCCCAAAACACTTAACAGGAATTTAGTTTACAAACAGGGAGCCATTCTGAACAAAATGGGGAAAAGACTAACTGTATTATAGGGATACACTATTATATATTTTGTTGGCACAACTGACCATTTGGAGAGAAAAAAATTTCATTTTTACCTTCATTTCCTGCAGTAAATGAATTCCAGGGAGTTAGAAGATGTAAGCAAATGAAACCATAAAAATTTAGAAAAAAATATGAGTAAATTTATTTATAATCTCAGAATGGGGAAAGGCCTTTTAGAACTGGAAACAAATCCCAGGATCTACCAAGGCAGATATGGATAAATTGACAACATAAAACTTTAAACCTTCTATATGCTAAGAAATAAATCAATAAATAACATCAAAAGACAATAAACAAAAATATTTTCTAAACAAATAAGAATATTTTCAAGATATAAGACAGGGAAGTTCCAAAGTACACAGGCTAAAATTAATTAAGAAAAAGCCAAATAACCCAAAATTATGTAAAGGACATAAATTTACAAAAATTGAAATTTCTAAAAAATATCTGAAAAATACTTAACTTCATTCATAATAAAATGAACTACATCAGAATAACATTGCAATATAATTTTTACCAGATTGGAAAAAAATATATATGAAGTTTAATAATACCCAGTACTGAGAAAGTTGAGAAACCTGCCTTTTCTTTATATTCTTGGTAGGTATATCCATTGATCGGTGTTTGGAGGGTAATCTGGCAATATCTACCAAAATGTTAAATGCACATGGCCTTAAATCCAGCAATTCCCATTTCCCACTTAGAATTTATACCAAGATATGGTCAAAAATGTATCCTAAACTATAAATCAAGGTTGCTAACTACAGATTTGTGTATAAAAATAAAAACTGGAAATACTCTATATGTTCACTAATAGATTAACCAAAGAAATTATATCCACCAAGACAATGGAATGCTAAGCAGCTATTAAGAAGAATGAGGTAGATCTTTATATGTTGTTATGGAAAGATGAAATACTAATCGCAGAAAGCAAAGTGCAGAGTGCTGTGCATATCATGAGTGGTAGCAAAGGAGTCTCTCCCATGCCCCCTTCCTCCCCCTCCTGGCCTCCCTCCCTTTCATTTTCTTCCTTTCTGGAAATGTCCCCCAGCCCTCAGAAGCTCATTCACCAGTGGTCTCTGTAGTTATCCATGCCTTTCTTACTACATGTGCATCTTTTCCTTATTATTACTTTTTAAATGGCAGAGTATTAGTCGAATGGTCAACATATAAACTACTTTTGTTTGCTTTTTTATGTTTTTCTGTATAAAATACAAAATCAAAAAAGTTTTTTTTTCTAAGCAAAAGTGTTATGGGGTTAATTTTCAGGTAGCAATAAGAAATGAAGCATTCTCTGATATATCAAAACACTTCTACTTGTGTCTATAATAGAAAAAAGAGAGAGAGAAAGAAAAGATTGTGCATTGTTCATCCATCCCATGTAGAATGGCTGAACTCCGAGGACAACCTTGCTCCAAATGGCGTGATATTAGCTAGAATGCGCTTACTTATCAACCTTCTTGTCCTAAACAAGGTGTCCCCCTGCAGCTGCACACTCAGCGCTCACACACCCCCACACATGGAGCATGCACAAGCCTCCATTCTCCTCAGGGCAAACAAATCCATGTGCATTACCCAGAAATGAGTGAAATAAATGGCCGGAGAGAGGTATGCAATTTCTTTTGCTCTGAAAATCTAATCTTCTCCCCATAATATACCCATTTCAGGGGTTAGAAGCAAATTAAAGATCCCCAGGAGCTCAAAGCCTTCTGCAGTTTTGGGCTCAGATCTGTTACTAGACGAAACAACAGAACAGGAGAGATTTTGTTGTCTCCCTCTGATCGCATTAAAAAAAGGAGAACAGGAACAGGCAGGGTGACCATTGTCAGCTAGATAATGTAAGTGGAGAACTGTGTCATCACACAGGTTTAAAATGAAAGTTTCCCTTGCTTTCAAAATGCTTATCTCCAGGGAATCTACCTGTTTGAGCCACCTTTCTGGGCTAACGCTGGGGTCATTGAGCTGTGGGAAAGCAGATCCCTAAATGCCAGAGACTGGAGTTACTGGGTGTGTAGCCACCCTCAGCCCGTCAGCCCCTCCTGCTGACTTCCACTGGCCTTGTGTCCAGGAAAGCCACTGGCCACATCATCCCCTTTCCTGCCATACAAGGAACCAGAAGAGGTCCCAGATCCTGATCTTTGGCCTTGAGACATAAGGAAAAGCCTAGCATACTTTCACTTTATGTTGTGCATTTGTACGGACCCACAAGTTTCTAAGACTAATCAACTCTAGTACACGAGAAACATTTAACGCATTATTAAACACACACACACACACAGCTGGCTTAATTTAACTTTAGCTATTACATTGGGCTGGTAATTCTAATAGAACTCTATTTGTCCTTTGGGTTTTTCAGAATAGAGCAAACTCCACTCCCCAATGTCTGAGGGCAGCACAGGAAGTTTGGGAGTCACCTTGTATCTACAGAAATCCCCCTAACTTGTGCGGGTCTGGTCCTAGTTCAGAATCAACACACATCCGTGTACCTCCTGATTCCCACCACAGGGTAGGTTGGCAGAAATCAAGCTGGTAAAAGCATAATTTACAAGACCAACTATGTCTCTCTCTCTCTGTTATAAAACGTAGGAACAGTGTAAAATTGTTTCTCCCTACCATCTTTGGCAGAGAAAAATAAAACCTGAATCACGGAAAAACCAGCAGTTAGGTTTTTAGTTTTAGTTGTGTGTCCTTTTACCAATTATTTGAATGGATCTAGTGAGTGTGGTTTATTACTATTATTATTACTTTCAATCTAGGTTTGTAAAGAGGCAAAAGCTTATGTTGAAGTTTCAGTAGGTCTTCTTGGCAAGTGACATGCACGCATGCAAAACCAACTGTACAGGCCTCCCCTGGCAGTCCTGAGCCACCCTCACCTCTCTGAAGGGCTCACCAGGCATTCGGAAATGGGCAAAATGACCTCTCAGTGGTCCTGGTGACCCTAAGGATGTTCCAAGAATATCAAGCAGCCCATCTGAGAGGATTAAACAAAACCGTGCGGAGATCCTATTACGGAAAGTAACAAGGAAACTATAACGGACATGACTGGCAGCGAGCGCTACGGGTACATCAGCGTCCTCACGTCGAGTATGGCTGTGGGATTAGCACCCCAAGTTCTCCCCAAGCCAACGGCATCGCTCATCTGTGCGTTTCCTACATGCTGGGAACCAGGACCAGGTTAAGCGAAGTCTTTGGACACAGCCTCGACGAAGTTTGGAGCTGACATCAGGATGCCGATAGTGCAGATGATGGTGAAGACGGAGAAGGCCATGAGACACAGGCGGTCCACCACGCAGGCCGCAAATTTCCACTCACTGCAGATGGCCTCGCTCTCGTCCTGACAGCGGAAGCGGTTGGCGATGTAGCGGACCTCCTCCAGGATCTTGGCCAGATCCGGGTCCCCCTCGGAGGGCTGCCCGCCGTGCAGGAGGTGCTCGTCGTGCGTGGGGGAGCAGGCCATGCGGCCGCACACGACGCCCGAGTCGGGGGTGGGGGCGCAGTGCACAGCGTCCAGGCCGCGGAAGCCGATGTAGAGCAGGTTGCCGTTGGTGGTGGGCGGTGCCGCCACTGCGCTCATGTCCACACTGGCCAGGCTGCAGCGGCGCGGCTTGTGCTGGCATGCCGGCCTCACCTTGTCCTCCCCCGGCCTCTTCATGCGCAGGAACCACGCGCACCAGTTCAGAAGGATGACTCTGGTCTGGGGAGACGACAGGGCGGTTAGGAGTGGGCGGAAGCGAGCATCAGCGGGCCCCGATCCCAGCCCTACTTGGGGGACCCTGGGGGAGACAGGCCCCCACTCCTTCCCAGGTGAGTTTACACAGGCAGGCACGCGTTGCAGTGGCTGAGTCAAATGTGAGACCAGAATAAACCAATGCAGAAAGTCACCCTGGGAATAAGCGGAATTCTGTGGCTGACACACTGCCTTCTCTGGGCAGACAGGCATGTGGGAGGAGAGCCCTGTCTCGGAAAGAGCCCTGCCTGAGCTGCATGAACAAGAGAAGTCACTTTCCCTCTCCAGTCTTTCCTCATCTGTCACTAGCGACCATCATACTCAACTGCCCGTGAGACACCCCAGTGCCATGGTGGACTTGCAAGGGCACACCCCTGGAGATTTTTAAAATGTTCAAGGACAGCCCTGTGACACCTATCAGATGCTGCGTGAACCCCTAGTCTGAAGCAGTTCCAACTAGAACATTGGGTTCCTTGCAATGATGGCATATCCTTGCAAAGCAGGTTTCTGTTGTCCTGACGAAAAGCAAGTGCCAAGACAGTCAAAGTGGAACAGAAAATGGGGGCACTATGCTCCTAAGATTTGAAAGGGTGTGCTGCCAACAGGTGCCTAGGGGTCAGGGCATAAATACTTAAGTTGTTTTGACCGATGTAATAAAGAGCCATTAGGTATTTCTTTTGCCCTAGGGGCTGTGAAAAAAATCCCTGAGACACTAAAGGTGCTGTGAACCAGGGAAGTTTAGGAACCGCTAACCTAATTCGCTAGGCTGAAGTGAAAACTGAGTATGATGATGTGCAGGAAAGTACTTGGACTTTCTTTAAAGGGCCATACAATAAAGTCCATAAGGTCTCTGTTGCAGCTACTTGGCTGTGTTAATAAAGTACAAAATAGTCATAGAAAGCATGTAAAGAAATAAGCGTGTCTTTTTTCTAAAAACATTTTATTTGCAAAAGCAGCTGGTAGGCCAGATTTGACTACTGGAGCCATAGTTTGCTGACCTCTGGTTTAAAGTGTTTTATCAACATATATTGCCTACATGCATAGACGATGCTGGAGAGAAATCATGGAGATTTCTTGTTTTTCCCTCTAATGAAAAGAAGGAGCCATATGAAACCTCAGGCCAGGTTAGAAAAATTCTTGGAAGCCTATTTAGACAAGTATATGAAAAGTGGGCCCTTTCCCTGAGATTATCCAGATACTGATTTTAATTTTGGTTTATGACTGTGGGTGAATTCCATCAGCAACATAACAGGTTATGTTTCCCATCTGTAAGTACAGGCAGTAAGTTCTGAAGGTCATGTCTGTAGTACTTTTTATGGCATCTTATCAGAGATAACAGCAGTAGACCAGTTTGGAGACAGGCAATGAAAAGAATAAGAAGGCATAAGAGCAGATTCACTGCAGATGTAAAGAAAAATCTTTGCTCAGAGCAGACAGCACTCTATATATCCTGCCCATACCCTATGGACAAACCTGCAGAGCCTGGAAAAGCCTGTCTGCCTACCCTGGAGGGTTTTCCATGATTAGTAGAGAGCAGGGACACATGGTCCCACGTGAATCTGCAGGTCAGTCTGGCCCTCCACAGAAGGCTCATAAGACATGCCAGCTCAATTGGGCCTCTCAGGGGCTCTGTGAAGTGAGTATAATTCCCCCCAGCCATTTTACAGATAAAGAAACTGAGGCTTCAAGGAGGCTAATAAATTGGCTCAAGGTCACACAGTAAAGCAAGTCACCTATGTGTTTAGGCTTCCACAGCTCATCTGTAAAAGGGTCTACAAAGTCTTCTTCAAAACTCCTGTGACTTTAGCCCAACCCCCACTTCGAAGGCACTGGAAAGACTGGACCAGAGCTCAAGGGAATGCACTGGGCAATGAGTGCTTCCAAACCCAGCGACAGCTGTACACATGGACTGTGTATGTGTGTGTTGTGTGTGTGTGTGTTGGGCGGGGGGCGGGCTGTGCCTACCCCAGAGCACATCTCAAGCTACTGTGACCCACACTCCCAAGTCTGTTTTGAATTCCAAGGCCTGAATCATTCGCTTTCGAAGCTAAAGCATCTCAAAAGATGAAATTATCCTCTTGGCACTCATCCAACTGTGCTCATGACCTCTTCTGTTAGGTTAGGGTCTTGTGTCTGGCTGCGTAAATGTCACATAATGCCAGGGCACCGGCAGTATCTTCTTCATTGCAACACATCATAATAAAAGTTCCTTGGAGGCTGTTTATTTTTTAAATACACACAGAAAGAAAGAAAAATGCAGGAGGCTTTATAAATTGAAAGCAAGAGATATAAGCTTCATATTTCATTTGCAGCCATTGGTTTTAACATACTCCTGTGCTGAGAAGTGAATAATTAACATAGGCTCGTAATTAAGATTTTTTTCTGGACAGTAAAGTACTACCAGGTCATTAAAAATGGTTTTGTGTCTTCACGTCTTAAACAGAAGAAATAATAATATGCGTTTTGAGTCTTACATTTGCATAAATAAACACTTGAAGGATAATGGAGAAATTGCTTAAAATGGCTATCAGTATTGGTGGTGGAAGCACAGTGAGGGGCAGGAACGAGAGCAGGATTTCCTACGGTAGGATTTTACTTTGATTTTGACGTCCGGAACATGTGAATGTATCACCTATTTCAAATGAAAGGAGGGTAGCCAGAGAGTGTATCAGGGTTCTAAAAGTCAGATGGCAATGTAGGTGACTATGTGCAAATGTGTCCAGATTTTAATGAGGGGACCTTCTCAAAACAGCCCAGGGACCACAGTGACGTGAATGTGTGGGGGACAGCACCACTTCTGGGAGCTCACTGCATTGCTATGAGAGAAAGTCATTATTAGTGTACAGATTTGCAGTGGAAAAGAACCCAAGAGGACACAGTAACTTGGTAAAGTCAATTTTTTTTTTTAAATTGGTCTTTCCTAAGTTCACTTTTGGGTAACTGTAAATTATTGCACAATGAATATCTTTAGAAGGCCTGGGAACTCTCTCTTCTCGGAGGTTAACAAAAAGCACCCTACTTCTTGCACCTGTATTTAGCATGTTGGGGAGTCTTAGACTCCCTTCTGAACTTGGATGCAGAGTTACGGGTCTCCAAAGAAAACAGGCTTGTTTTGACAGGAGAGGGCTCCTTTAGAACCTGCTGTCTGTAGGCCATGCTCTTGGGACAAGAACACTGGAAGGTTTGCAGGGCCCGAGGAAGACTCAATCCCTCCCCTGGCCTTGGATGTTGTCACGCTGTTCTCACACAGGTGAGAAAAAATTTGGCCCTCATCAAGGTTTCCTGAGTGTTAGGTGAGGCTGGGCACACAGCTTCAGATCCTGGACTCCGAAGGGCACAGCATGGGTAAGCATCTGCCCACGTCCCAGTGCACGGGGCTAAGCAGGTGCTGGGAAGGGGTGGTGTGCCCCGGGGCTGACACAACAGGCTGTTACATTGTGTATCTTTCATCCTTTTGCTTTTATCCTAGCCCCCTTCCCCACTGCTAACTACTGACCTGTATTTTAGAGGCCTGTGGTAAGATTACATTCCTACATGTATTGCCTACACGAATTATTACATGGCTCACTCTCTCTCACCATTTTGGCTCCTCATTCTGTTTGGAAGATCCAACCACATGGCTGGGTGCTTATCTCATCCGTTGCTTCCAACCACTGTACTGTTCTCCATAGAGCACGTACAAAAAGCAGTTTTAGAAATACTCTGGTAGCAAAATGTACAGAGCGGTCAGTGTGTGGGCCGTGTTCTGGAATGTCAGATTGCAGGAACAGTGCCATGGGACCCTGCGAGCATGCTCACTGTAGTGGTCCAGAGATAATGCAATAGTGCAGACAGGTGAGGAGGTATGAGAAACATGGCTCTGTGTTGAGGAACACTAGCTGTTTTTAGGACTTTTAACATAGATAATTCATCTGTGGAGTCACCCCTGGCGAAGGCCCCCGACTCCCCATGGTGAAGGGCAGGAGGAACGCACCCACTTGGGCATCTTGCCACCGTCGGGGTCGTGGTGGTGGTACTGCAGCACAATCACCGTCACGACCACAGAGAGGCCCACGATGATCATGGTGCTGGCAAAGTACTGGGCTGCAGAGACAAGAGACGCAGGTTGAGCCCCGGGCCCTCCACAACACAAGCATTGCAGCGTGGCAGGCAGACCCAGACGGCGCTCTCTGATCACCTGCAAGCAGGTGGCGAAGCCTAGAGCAGGGCAGGGCTGTCTCCAGGCCGGCAGACCTGCACCGCCCCCCCGCCTCCAGTCCACATTCCCGGCAGGCAGAGGTCAGCGCAGAGCATGGACACCTGCTTTCCCATCCACGCAAGCTGCCTGGCCAGGCTGCCTGCACTCCTGTGAACTCCATCGGCCTCTTCCTCCAGTGAGGGTTAACAGTGCCTCACAGGATGCTGATTCGGTTGTTCTCAGGAGAAAGGCTGTGGACTGTTATGGGACCTGAGAACACTGGGGTAGCGAGGGTCTGGTCCCCACCATGATAATTGCAGGCCAGGGACATGCTGGGGTGGGCAAATCTGGCATCACTGGTGGGGTACCTAGTATTAGTGTGGAAGATGAGTCTGCTTCCATCTAATGAGAGATAGGAGGAGGTGCCAGTTGTCTGAGGAAGACGGGAAAGACATTGACTTTCCCGGCTAAGATCAGCTTCAGCTCCGATGGGCAAGGATGAATTTCTCCACCCTGGCCCAGGTGAGAAGAAGCATGGAGCATCCGAAACAGCTCTCCCCTAACCCACTGGCCCTGTCCATGAGTTCAGACATCTATGAGTTTAGATAGGCTACTCAGCCTGCCTGGGCCTCAGGTTCTTCACAAGTATAACAGGGATGGCAATGCCTTCTTTTGCAGGGTTGGTGCAGGAATTAGCAAGTATATGAGCCAAGAATCTAGAAGAAAGCCTGGCAAAGGGAAGACATTCCTTGATTGGCAACTCCAGTTATTAAACCTTTGGTGTGGCTTTCAGCTCAAGGGGGCTGATCTCTAAGCAGAGAACATCCTGGTGCAGAGGCTAAGTGCATGGCCACACACCTGGTTAAGAACACCTCCTTCTCTCCAGGCAGGAAAGAACTCACTGCCCCACTGTGAGAAGCTTCCAGAGATGGACGTTTGAGACTTCAAGTTAGCACCAGGGACCTCTAAGAAGGGGAAGGAAGGTGAACAAAACTGTGACTGCTATGGGCTGAGTTGTGGCCTCCTAAAATTTAGATGTTGAAGCTCTAGCCCCTGGTATCTCAGAATAGGACTGTATTTGAAGACAGGGCCTTTAAAGAGAGGGGCTTAAGTTAAAATGGGGTCCTTAGAGTGGGACATGCCCCAATCTGACTGGTGTCCTTATAAGAGGGGAACTTTGCACACACAAGGGGGTACCTGGGATGCACCCAGACAGGAAAGACCATGTGAGGGCACAGCAAGAGGGTGGTCATCCACAAGGCAGACAGAGAGACCTCAGTAGATATCAAACCTGCCAGCACCTTGGTCTTGACTTCCAACCTCCAGAACTCTAAGCAAATACTTTTCTGTTCTGTAGGCACCCGGTCTGTGGAATTTTACTGTAGCAGCCCTAGCCGACCAAGACAATGACCTGTGGAGGTATCCAGGGTCAGAGGATCCCACAGCTGAAATTTCAACCACAGAGGTCAGAAGCCAATAGCATCCCATCTTTCTAGACATGGGCTATGCATCAACCATGCCTTTTCCCCACCAGTCCATCAGTCAAGGCAGGGCTGCCCATTGCCCCACAGAGGGTGCTTCCTGTTGCAAGGCTCTACTGAAAGCATTGTGCTGGAAGGTAGGAAGAGTGGGTCAGACCGTCAAGGTGAAACATGGTTCCTTGCCCTCTGGATGGTAGTGAGAGAACTAGGAACACCCACAAAGGCTTTTCATACCAATACTGTCTCTCTGGCCAAAAGATTACACATTAAGGGAACAAAGAAGAGCTTTGGGAGTATCTGTGTAAGAGAAATAGGCTCCCCTACTCCTATCCTCCCTTGTTAACTACACAGGGTGGCCCTCCAGTGGCCTGGGCCAACAGGAATAATCATAGACTCCATTCCTCTTTCTGAACTCCATCACCAAACCGGAGGAGTGATTCTCATATTAAACCAAATATCTACTATCAGACTGTTTGCTTTCCATTCCCAAAACTGGCCTGGGGCTCTGGTTCCCTGACCAGTAACAGAGCCCTGGCTGTGGTGGCAAGAGTACCAGATCCTGACCGCTAGACCGCCGAGCACCCCTGTGCACACTCCTGCTTATTCCAATCCAGGGAGGCGCACAGGCACAAGGGATGTTCTCTCCTGTTTCTGTCATCCTGCCTTGGGCAGAAGGTCATACCTTATATCTGTCTTGGCTAAAACATATTTGTCCTGTTTACATTTCCTCACAAGCTTTAATTTTATCCAGAGATGTCGAGGTATCTCGGGAAACGATGGCCAAGTGTTAAAATGTGAGCTCCTCCCATTTTGACAAAAGATTTGTGGAAGAACAATGACTCAAAGCTAAAGTAACAAATCTCTGATGGTACAATCTCTGGCTGCGTAACAAGTGTGAGGGGGAGAACGGTGGGAGGAAGGGTGCGTTTCTGCAACTTCAAGCCAAACCACAAAGCTCGACTCCCCACACTCCCCCTACATGTGCCCAGATGAGGAGAGGCCATGGGCCACTTGAACAGGTACAGAAAGTCACTCCTCCTGGGGCCATGTGGCTCTCCAGGGCCCTCTCTAAGCCCGTGTCTTCAAGAGAGGCCTGACACTTGCTTACCTATCAAGGGCACCGAGTCGGATGTCGCAGGCATGATCTCAGCCACCAGCAACATGAAGACAGTAAGAGAGAGTAAAACCGTTATCCCTGAAACATAAACACAGCAGTGCCTGAGACAGAAGAGGTGATAAGGCCTCAAGTCCATTAACTGTGCCTTAGCGGAGATTCAAAGAGCTCGGGAGGTGCAGGGGAAGGGGCAGTGACATCCTGAAACCCAGTGCAGGGTTCTCTGTATGTAGGGGCATGGCCATTTTTCTGGGGGCTGTTCACAGCATTTACCAGAGTCCCAGATGGAGGTAAGCTTAGGAGCCAGAACTGTAGAACAACAATACAAAATGAATTACTGAACCTAACACAAGTATCTCTCATTTTCTTAATTACATTAGGATTGAGAGGTAGTTACATATAGCAGGGGAAAAAAACATGCAATCTTAAGACCTGACTTTTGGTCTTGACTTTGCTACTTACTACCTGTGTGACCGTGGATAAGTCACTTAACGTGCCTAAGCCTTGCTGTCAGAAGATAGAGGTTTAAGGACGATTTCTACATGTACTAAATATGACCTTTAATAACTCTTTAAGATGTTGAGAAATTCATTTCACCATTCTAAGTCTTATCCTTATCTTCCTGTTGGATGATCATAAGGAATTACCCTGTGTACCGCAATATACAGATGCAAACTGATACTAAACTAACTAAACTGTTTCCTGTCCATAACAAATGCTGGCCAGTTGCCCCCAAGGAACAGGATGGGGTGGCAGGAGAAGAGAAAGTAAGGCCCCTCAGGACAGAACCCAGTGGTCTCTTCCTGGGCATTCCTACCTTCTGTGGAGGAGCAGAGGATATTACAGATTTTCAGGAGGGCATTGGGCATCTAGCATGAAGCCTAACTCAGGAGCCTGTGGTGTTGGGGAGATGCCCTGGGCTGGGAGGTCAGTGTGTGATGCACCAAGCAGGCTCTGCAACATCTCTGCACCCAGAGCCGTGACATGTCCTGCACCGTCCACAGGGATCCCTACAGAGCTGACCTCAAGGCAAGGCCCTCCCATCCTGTCTCAGACTCCTGCCCAAGATCAGGACACTTACCCAGGGAAATTTTCTCCCCTGAATCTGCAGGGAGCAAGAAGACGAGGAGGGCCAGCGCAGAGATGAGCACACAGGGGATGAGCAGATTGAGGCCATAGTAGAGGGTCCTGCGGCGAATGGTCACTGTGAAGGTGACGTCTGGGTAGGGCTCTTTGCAGCACTCATAGAACTTCTCACTCCGCTTGCCTGGGATTCCTCCATGAGCAACAGGGGAAAGGAACAGTGTCTGAATAAAATTACCCTGCTTGTTTATTTTAATGAGTATATCATACAAATAACCATGGAGTTTGCTAAGTGCTAAAAAAACAAACAAAAAAAAAAACTGGGTCATCAGTGTTTGCATAAACTCTGGTATGTTAGAGTTGTGCAGGAATATCTTAGTGATAATGGAACAAACTGGGAGAATTTTTTTAATGGATTGAAACTAGATGTGTATATGGTAAATGTTTGTGTCCCTCTCAATATTCCTATGTTGAAACGCTAATGCCCACAGTGATGACATTTGGAGATGGGACCTTTGGAATGGGATTATTGCCCTTACAAAAGAGGCCCAGAGAACTCCTTAGTCTCTGCGATGTAAGAATACGGCCAGCTATGAACCAGGAAGCAAGCCCTCAGGAAACACTGGATCTGCCTTGATCGTGGACTTGATCTTGGACTTCCCAGCCTCCAGAACTGTGATAAATAAACTTCTGCTGTTTATAAGAGACCCAGTCTATGGCATTCTGTTTTAGCAGCCTGAAGGGACTAAGACACCATGATTATAAATAATACATTATGAGCTTTACAACATTATAAATGTAATTATTGTTTTTCTATTTAAAATCATCAAATATAGGTTCTCATGAACTGCAATTTGCTATCCAACCTGATTTTAGGAATGGAGCAGATTTGAATAATATAGGGATGCCTATACTATAGCACTGACTTGTTTAAATAGCTGCACGTTTTCTTGGAAAGTGTTGGATTTTCTAATTGTTTTTTATTTCTTACTGTATAGCTCTCAGTAAATTATAGAGATTGCTGCAGGGTTCAATAAATGCTCACACTGAAAAGCAGAGTGGCAAGTCCCAAACTTTCAAAGCCAGCACAGGAATAAAAAGTGGCTTTCTACGAGGCTGGTAGCCTCATATCTTTGCTGGGCTTACCCACAAGGTCCCATTCTCCGTTTGGGATATAGCCGCTGATATCTGCCTCTTGCATCTGTAGATCCAAGGACCACCCTCCGTAAGACCAGGACCCAAACTTCAGTTTGCACTGCTGCACATCAAAGGGGAACCAGCGCACGTCGATGTAGCAGGAGCTCTTGAATATGCCTATATGGGCAAAAAAACAGTCAGAAAACCGAAATGGAAGGGGACCAAGCTGGGCTTTAAATACACAGCAGTCCCACACTGCTGGTGGGAAAGCAAACTGGTGCTGTCATTATGAAAACAGTATGGAGATTCCTAAGAATATTAAAAATAGAACTACTATATGATCCAGTGACCCCACTTTTGGGTATATATCCAAAGGAAACAAAATCATTATCTGGAAGAGATATCTGCACCCCCATATTCATCATGTTCACGGCAGCATTATTTGCAATAGCTGAAGAATGGAAACAAGCTAACTATCCATCGAAGGATGAAAGAAAAAAGAAAAAGATGATCAAATCATACACACATGCAAACACATACACACACAATGGAATACTATTCAGCCTTAGGAAAGATGGAAATCCTGCCATTTGCAATAACATGGATGAACCTGGAGAGCATTATGCTAACTGAAATAAGCCAGACAAAGAAATACTGTATGATCTCACTTACATGTGGATTTTGAAAAAAAAAAAAAAGCTGAACTCATAGGAACAGTGAGTTGCCAGGGGCTGGGGGAGGTGGGGAAATGGACTGTCCAGGGGTACGAACTTTCATTTACAAGGGCAGTAAGTTCAGAGGATCTAATGTACAGCATGGTGACTCTAGTTAATAATACTGTATACTTGAAATTTGCTAAGAGAGTAGATCTTAAACATTCCCACAGAAAGCAAAACAAAACCCAACCATGTAAGGTGATGGATGTGTTAACTTGAGTGTGGAAGTCATTTTACAATGTATGTGTATATTAAGTCATCATGTTGTACACCTCATTACATTTTCATTTATCAACCATACTTCAATAAAGATGGAAAAAAATTGAAATAATCATAACTAAATAAATAAATAAACACAGAGCTATCTATCCCTTGGGTCTCTAACCTCGTATGCTGTTCACAATATGCAGTGACTCTTCTTCCTGGAAAGGGCTGGTGAGTTAAATGATACATTATTTTTGATGTTCAGCATGTCTTTTTGATCAGTGTCTCATGCACCCATTGTTCTGGCCCACCTGTGTTCCCTTCAAGAAGTGGAGACGTAGGCTCCTGGGTCTCTAGACTTGAGTGCAACCAGAGAGTTCTTCACCCCCTCCTCCTCCTCCAAACTACAGCTAGACCTGTCCAGAATAAGCTTTTTTTTTTTTTTGAAAAATCTCTAGAAAGGAAGCTCAGCTGAAGCTCCACTGTCTTTTTAAAATTCACAGACAACACCATCATGCTCTGTTGAAGACAATTCTTAAGGATTTCTGGGCAAAGAATTAGAAGTTCTGTAAACTTGCTCCTACCATGTCTATGCATCTTCAAACTCTAATAGGAGAAAAGTAAAGAATGTACAAAACAATGCCAGAAAAACTGATAAAAATGATGAACGGTTTAGAAGCAGAATATAAAAGGGATGTGTGTGTGTGTGTGTGTGTCTGGTGAGGAGCAGGGTGGGCATTTCCTTAGGTTAAAAATTGAGAAAAAAAAAATACTGGGGCACCTGGGTGGCTCAGTCAGTTAAGCATCTGCCTTCAGCTCAAGTCATGATCCCCAGGGTCCTGGGATCGAGCCCCGAGTCGGGCTCCCTGCTCAGCAGTGAGTTTGCTTCTCCTTCTCCCTCTGCCCCTTCACATCCCCCGCTCAAGCTCTCTATCAAATGAATAAATACAGTCTTTAAAAAAGTTGAGAAAAATACTTGGTTATCTAGATATATATGTGGAGGATAATTTTAACTAGTTTAGATTTTAGATTAAGAACAAAGGCTGCTAGGTTTAAGTTGAAGACAGTGCTTGGGCACAAGTGGGAGTTTCCACTGAAAAGAGTGACTTCCCCCTAAGACAAGTTGGAGGTGAATTTCTGGCAGGTTATGGAGAGAAGACCAGATAAGCCCCCTCCAGCAATTTATGCCCCTGTGCTCTTCCCTGCCCAGAAAAAGGCTTGAGGGCAGTGGAAGGCACAAAGAGCTAAGGGTGCACTCTGTTCCTGGGGACAGGGTCAGAGCTCCATATATTTTTGCTACTAAATTAAAAAAAAAAAAAAAATGAATGGAGGAAGGGACTCAGCAGCCTTGCAAACACGAACCCTCACCCCATAACCAAGCTGGGAAAGGATAAAAAAATGTCCTGTCCTCTCAAGTTCCTTTAAGTACCATGTCCAATGTTCATAAGAACACATGGATGCTGCCCTCCCATTAATGGGAGAGATCTCCCAAAACCCACACTAATTGTGGAAAATGTAACTCTATAACTGAATTATTCCATTTCCATGAAATAGCCAGAGAAAGAAAGTCTCTAGAGATGGAAAGCAGATCAGCGGTGGCCCAGGGCTGGCAGTAAGGGTGGGGATTAACTGCAGAACGGCAAAAGGGATCCTTTCGGGGTGATAAAAAATGTTCTAACCCTAGATTTTGGTAATGGTTGTACAACTGTGAATTTACTAAAAATCACTGAATCGTGTACTTAAAATGGGTGAACTGTATGATATGTAAATTATACAATAAACCTGTTAAAAATAAAAATATGAAATAGAAACATAATTTCATAACCAAGTCTCTATTTCAAATCCTGCACCCAAAACATTTTTTTTTTTTTTTTTTGCCTGTACTTGGTTGCTTGAACAGAACAGCTTCCCAGATCAGTGTTCCATGACCCCAGGGCACAGGCTTGCTCCCCCAGGCCAGAGAGCTCCACAGGGCTCCTGCCAATGTAGGGGAGACTCCCACACTCACAGCACAACACACCCTGTCCTTCCCAGGCTCCTGGGGCCATGAAGGCTGGGACAAACGCAAGAAGCCCCAGAGGGGGCTGCTACACACAGGCAGCTTGGGGCTCAGGCCGCTTCTTGTAGCTAAAATAGCCTCAGCCCTCAAAACAATCTGCAGCACCATATTCTTGTATACCGATGACTGCTGGAGATCATTTTCTAAAATATCCCTCATAATAGAAACTGCAACTCACAGGCTGGGGAAAAAGAATGTATGGGTGTGTGATGGGAGCCTCATCCCGTAGCTTCCATCCCGCAGGGGCCTGCTGTTAGGCAGAAAACATGCTTGGGCTGGGGGAGGGGTGAAGGAACCAGGGAAGGAGCAAGGAAGCCCGAGTTTTCAGATGGAAAACCTGAAAATCTCTGGTTCTTCAGTCTATACAAGCATTATTGGGAAGAATCTGCCTTTGATGGGTTTAATCACTCACGCATTCATTTATGAACAGGTGGGCCAGGCACCTGGTTGATTAGTGGTGGTTCTAAGGTGTGTAAACACAGACTCTGCCCACGGGACGCTTCTCATCTGCTAATGAGGAAGAATGTGTAAGTAACAACTAAGAAGACAAAGCCAGTTTTGCTGTGTGCTGTGAAATGAAGATGTGAGACTGGGGTTCACTGCAGCAGAAAGGCAGTGTGTATGTGTGTGGGGGGGTATGTGTGGTGTGTAGTGTGTGTATGCAGGGGTTGTGGTTGGTGTGTGAATGTGTGCAGGAGGTATGCATGTGGGGTGTATATGTGGTGTGTGTGGAGGATAGCAGGTGTGTGTATATGGTGTGGGGTGTGTGTGTGTGGTGTGTAGAATATGTGGGGGATGTGGTTGGTGTGTGAATGTGTGTGGATTTGTGGGGGGGAGGTATGGATGTGGGGTGTATATGTTGGGGGGGTGTGTGATGTATAATGTGTGTGTATGGTGTGTAATGTGTGTGTCAGGGGGGAGTGGTAGGTATGTGGATATGGTGTGGGGTGTGTGTGTATGGTGTGTAATGTGTGTGTGGGGGGGGAGGAGTGGTAGGTATGTGGATATGGTGTGGGGTGTGTGTGTGTTTATGTTGGTGTTGAGGTGGGAGTTGGCTGCAGATTGCCTGGGACCAGGAAGTTAAACAGTTGCAGTGGGGGAGATAATCTTGGAAAAGAACTTGTGAAAAAATCATCCTAAAGATTTTTAAAACTCTGTTAATATCTGCCTCAAAGCATTAAAATACAGGTTCCCTATGCTCTGTATTATTCAGTGAGCAGCCCAGGGCCCAATGAATTCAGAGAAATGAGGGGCTGGTGGGAAAAAAAAAATCAATCCCAAGAAGCAGTTAACCATCAGCTGGTTGCAAAGGAGAGAAGCTCAGTCAGGAATAAGGCACTAATGAGCCCCACTTTGAAACCACTTGCTCTTATATTTAACACGCAAGTGCTCCTTCATGCACATCCTCAAGAAGCCAGCAAGTCCACCATCTCGCCCCCAGCACCTGGAGAGCAGCCCCTGCCAAGACACACAGTCTGGCAGGAGAGAAAATGGCCAGCTGACATGGAGGAGGGAAAGGCTGGGGGGTTGCCTGCAGGCTGTAAGGAGAACTGGAAGTGACCTGAGGAGGGAGACTTGCTTTAGCTGTGGATTAACTTTAAAGAACACTTGACACACAATAAGGACAATGACACATGAGCCATGACCCCAAGACAAAAAAGAGGAAGATGGTATTGTCATGTTCAGGAAATATTTGCAAGCACAGAGGGGAAGAAAGCAGGAGGCGTTGGGTGTGAATGAGGCAACGGATGCCCCACATGCGTGCGAGCACCATTGGTCTGGCACACTGAACTCGCTTAAATTGTCTAACTATAGGACAAAGAAGTGGGTCTTACCTGGAGGCAGGTACTGGCAATGCCCAGAAGAATTAACTAACACGTTGGTGTGGAATGTGGCATCGAATCGCTCATCAGCACTAGAAACATGAGAAGGATTTCATGAGTCAGCACTGCCAGGTGGTAGATTTCCCGGGGCCCTTAGGTCTGTCCTGACTGCAGCAAGAATAGCTTTGGGAAGTGCCACTCTTTGTGCTCGGGTCATGCCGACACCATTTGCAACTGGCCTAGGAGATCTCAGAGCGCAGGTTGCTAGTGGCCAATGTCCACCCACCCCCATTTCATATGCACTATGATTTTCATATGCCCATAAAACAAAGTTTTCTTAGCAAAAGTTAAACCTGAAGACAATTTCATAGGACATCAGCTGATGAGACATTTCTATCTGTAGGAGATAAAGAGTGGGTAAAGCACTCTGTCACTGATCAGGGATTTTGACCCACCAGCTCCAAAGCTCCAGTTCCAGCTTCCTGAATGCACCTAATGCTTGGTTGGTGCTTAACCAATATATCTTGAGTGACTGAACTGCAAGCACAGGAGGTGGCGGGGCACCAGCTGAGCCCAGAGGCATCCTGGGCTCCATGATTAGCAATGACAGGAAGGAGGCAGGTGAAGAGAGCAGAGTTAGGTACAGGTTTTAGACAGGTGCACCCCAGCCCCCTCCCTGCCCAAGTTCAGAACCTCCCACAGCCAGGAGTTACCAACTTGAACAAAGGGGGTAGAAGACACAAAACAGGAAAAAAGGACAACAACTAAAGCCAACAGCCCTTATTATCCATGTCTTTTATCTTCTGTATTCTGATGCTTTGCGGACCCTGGAGGAACTGTCCCCACTCCACTCCCAGGTTAGCCAGTTCCTAGAGACAGGAAACAACATGCTTACCAGTGCATCTCTCAATCCAGAGCCCATACCCCAGCCACCTCCTTTATCAGGGTTTCACACTCCAGCCCTCTATCCCTCTGCCCTAATAACCTGAGGGCCAGGTACCAAGTAACTAGGGACAGCCCCTATGACCCAGAGCCCACTGAAATTCTTCAAACTAACCAATCCTAACCCTGCTCACCCTGCTTCACCAGTTCCAGTCCACCGAAACCACAACAAAGCCTCTTTCCCATCCAAGAAGATGCTGTCAACGAAAGGACTAAAAAATTGCTCCTTAAAAAGGTAATATCCTCACAGAAATTCAAGAGGACATTGCATCTAGTAATACAAAGAGCAATATGAAAGTTAAAATATGATTTATGAAATAAATTTTTATAAATGGGTGGGAGGTTTGGGGCTGAGAAGAATCAGAGACAAAATGTAGGACAGAAATGAGGAAAGCCCCCAGAGTACAAGACCAGAGGAACTCACAGGACAGATGCTGAAGAGACAAAAGGGCGGGAGATAATCACCCAAGAAATCACACAGAGACATACTAGAGCTGAAAGAAACTAGTCAAGCATGAAGGCCAAGTGAGGCACTTTCACAAACGTTGGGGGCTCAGAGGGCTCGTGTCCCACGTATATTTTCTCGGTCATGGATTTGAGGATGAGCTCTAGGAAAATGAGGGTGAATACTGAAAAAAGAAGAAATAAACTCTTGGACTAAACCTGGGGATCAAGAAAATGTATTTTCATGATGAGCTGTGCAGTGGGCCTAGAAAAGGCAGGGGTGGGGGACGTTCCCAAATTATAGCAAGAGATGAGGAGTCTCTGAGGAGAGCGAAGTAGATTCAGAGCAAGAGAGAAGAGAAATAAGCTGGAAAACACCATGCATTCTATCAAGGACGCATTTTTAAAAATTACTGTAATAAAAAAGAAAAAATATCAACCAGACACTTCGGGGGGAAGAAAACCTATACAAAAAAGCCAGGGTTTGACTACGAAACAAAAACGTGATGAAGTGCAGAGGGAGAAGGAGGGGAGAGAGACAAAGCGACCAGAAACGGATAATCCTTTGAGATGAAGGACACTCCTACCTCCTTACTTGCAAGCACGCACAGGCAGAGAGAGGAGGAGACAGGGTCAAGATGCAAATATTCTTTGCTTGATTGTGGTCTGTACCCAACTTTCTCCATGAATCACATGATAAACAGTGACTGAGCACAAAACAGCTGAACGTGTGGACCTTCACAAAATTGCTCTAGATCAAACCACAATTTTCAAACCAGGTTCTCTGGAACTCAGAGATTCTCTGGGTGTGCTCTGGGGTTTCTGCACCTGTGGATTCCGATATTCTCTTTTCCTTGTAGTCTAAAAGGCTAATAAAAGTCCAAACACACTCAAATGACTTTTGGAAAATTCTACCAGATGACCAATGGATTACTACATGTGGCCCATTTAACTCCTTTTTTGGTTGAAAGTTAGGCTAAAACTTCTCTTGCCATGCCTGTGCATATCTTTGAACCTCTTGTAAATGAGTCACCCAGTAAAGTTTCAGTTTTGCACTGCTTTTTTTAAAAATCCACATTTGAGCCTACAATTCCAGCATAGACGCTGGACCCCACCTCATAGCACCTGATCTCACCACTGCAACAACTGAAACTGTCTTGTGACACATGACACAGGATGCATGGTTTTGCTTATTTTAAGCTTGGGTTTCTTCTTGTCTGATTTTTACATTTATAACAAAGACTGTGAGCATCTGTTAGATCAGTGACTTAATTCTGGAAGGAAAAAAAAAAAAAGAATTCCTCCCAGCTCTTCCTCCACACACTTGGATCAATTTAATTGAAGAGACTCTTGAGATCACAAGACAAATGAGTAAAAGCAAGATAAAAATCGGTTTCCATTAGCAACAGTTTACCTGTGCGACTCACTGATTTCTAAATACAGTTCAACCAAAACAGAATATTGAGATAAACAGAACTGTAACACTGTTATCCTTATCAACATGCAAATCTTAATATTCATTTTGGCAGACTTAGAGTTCTTTGCTATTTTATACATCAATGATATAAAAGTAAACTGCTGTAATAATTGTATGCTAATACCACTTATCTGTTTCAGCCATTAGAGCTGGAGATAAGGTTTGTTTGCAGAAGGGCTCTATTCTTAAAAACTGAGACTGAAACGTGAGTGGCCCCAAACCAGCCATGACACGGGAGGTAACAGTACCAGCTGCTTGTCTCAGGGCCCAGGACTAGGTGCACCGTGAAGTGACGTACAACAGGAGCCAGGGGATAGCAAGCATGAGGCCGTGTGATAATACAGCCTTGCAGCCGGCACACACAGATAACCCTGGGAGCTGGGGTGCATCCACAGGACTCAGTTCACTCCTCCTTCTGTTCTGGTGAGCATGTGAAACTTTCTGTATTTAACAGTTTGAATATATATACTGTTTATGTACTTAAGATCCTTTTTGACGACTCAGGCATGTGGCCACTTCATTTTGTTCAGCTGCCTGGGTCCTTGTCCAGCCAGCAAAGAACAGACAATTGGTGTGGGAACTCTGATTGGGCAACAAAGGGCAATGGGGCCTTGTCACTGAAAAGTGACCATGGAGAGGAGGGATATTTAGCCCAATTATTCAGGGTGCAGATCCTAATATCCTTCGTGGAACGGTCAGAAAGAAAGGGCAACTGGACAGGCTCTAAAGATGGGCATAATTCCAGCAGGTAGAAAGGAAGGTTGGTGTATCCCCAGCAGAATGCATGGTCCAATCACATGCCTGGAGGTAAACTAGACAGAAAGAAACTTCATGAAGGTGTGGTTTGCCTGGACGCTAGGGTGAATGAGGTGTTGCCCCAACACCTTACATTAGCACTTGCCTTAGCAGGAAGGCCAGCATCATGGCTTGAGAGAAAACCATGGGTGGCCATGGCTGCAGGATCCAGGGTTCAATGCTTATGGATTAACTGCAAGCTGTGCTTTCAGAAGTCAGTGAAGGCACAGGCACGCAGAGTGAACCTGGGGTCTACGATTAGATTTCTTCCTGTTCTCCATCCCCCTGGAGCTCATGCACTGCTTGGTTGCACCCCAGCTCCTGACTCTGGAAGCAGAGCCTCTGAACCCAGCTCAGTGCAGCTTCCTGCTCAGCTTGCCCTGTAGCACTGACCCCCCACTGCCGAGCCTGGAGGAGCTCAGCCCTAAGCCAGGGAAAAGAAAGTGACCATGCCACTCACAGCATCATCTGGCTCTGAGTCCAGCTGTCAGTGCCCTGAGAGAAAAGAACAGGGTGGCTAGCCATAAAGGATGCCCAGAAAGACCAACGCCCATCAGGACACATGCTCACTAAACCAAAACTCTGCATAGAGGTAATGCTGAAGGATTAGGAAAAAAGAATCCAGGGTCACCCTGCTGTATCAAAGAGGGCACTGGGTGTATGGGCTCATGAGGACTCTAATGAATAAGGACTTGTATGCAGCCCATCCTGTCCCCTCTGAGCTCACATAGTCCTTTAAAGAGAAACAGAAAAGCAGAAGAGAAGAAAAATGATCTCAACTGTTCTCACCACAAAATGAAATAATGATTATGTGATGTGATAGAGGTGTTAGCTAATGCTACAGCGGTAATCATATTGTAATATACACATGTATCAAATTAACATGCTGCACACAGTATACTTACATTAGGTTATATGTCAATTATATATCAATACAAAATAATAAAATTAAAATGTTGGAAGGGAGAAAAAAAGTAAAGGAGGAAGACAGAGAGAGCCAATCTATCTCAAAAGACAGTGATTTAAGGTATCATTTATATTAAATCTCTTAAAAAAAAGCTGTCAATTACATGCTAAGACACCTCTGATGTAAGGTATGCCTAGATGTCAGAGGGAAAACAGTCTGTTTAAAATAGAGGCATGGGGTGGCTGGGTGATAGACACTGGCGAGGGTATATGCTATGGTGAGCGCTGTGAATTGTGCAAGACTGTTGAATCACAGGCCTGTACCTCTGAAACAAATAATACATTATATGTTTAAAAAAAAGAAGAAGATAGTAGGAAGGGAAAAATGAAGAGGGGAAATCAGAGGGGGAGATGAACCATAAGAGACTATGGACTCTGAGAAACAAACTGAGGGTTCTAGAGGGGAGGGAGGTAGGGGGATGGGTTAGCCTGGTGATGGGTATTATTAAAGAGGGCATGTTCTGCATGGAGCACTGGGTGTTATACTCAAACAATGAATCATGGAACACTACATCAAAAACTAATGATGTAATGTATGGTGATGAACATAACAAATAAAATAAAATAAAATAAAATAATAAATAAAATAAAATAAAATAAAATAAAATAAATAAATAAAATAAAATAATAAAATAAAATAATAAAATAAAATAAAATAAAATAAAATAAAATAGATGATTTTTGTTTCAAAAGAAAGTAATGAGTCCTCTTTCTGGATACTTTGATTTAGTTCTGTATTTTAATCTAAGATGTTAAGGGTCTACAACCAGCATTGTGTCCAGTCATAGTCCATGAACAAAAAGTCTTGAGCAGAACTGAAATTTTATGGTCATTTCTACCTGTCAGAGATCCCAGGAGGCAGATATCTGGGCATCAGCAGGAGGCTTCCAGAGGAATGTATGCAAGATCCTTCCTTTATCCACCAATTTACATGTTAGGTGGCATATAACATGGATGTTATTATTTTTTTAAAGATTTTATTTATTATTTGACAGAGAGAGACACAGCCAGAGAGGGAACACAAGGGAGGTGGGGGGAGAGGGAGAAGCAGGCTTCCTGCTAAGCAGGGAGCCTGATGTGGGGCTCGATCCCAGGATCCTGGGATTATGACCTGAGCTGAAGGCAGATGCCCAACGACTGAGCCACCCAGGAGCCCCACATGGATGTTATTATAACAATTGAATGTAACATTGGATGGATTATAATAATGTTATAAATAGGATAATATTATCACAGTAGTATCAAGTTTCTGAGCTCCCTATTTTGTTCCTTGAACTGTATGACTATCCCTGACCTAGTATAATATCATTTTTTTTTTTTTAGAGAGAGAAAGAGAGAGGGTGGCAGGAAGGGCAGAGGGAGTGGGAAAAAGAATCCCAAGCAGGCTCCGTGTTCAGCACAGAGACCGATGCAGGCCTTGATCTCAAGACCATGAGATCATGACCTGAGCCAGAATCAAGGACCAGATGCCCAACTGACTGAGCCACCCTGAACCCCTAGTACAATATTATCTTAATCACTATGACATAATGAAAATGTTGGTATTTAGCAGAGTGAGGGCCCTAACTTCGTTCTTTTGTTTAAACGTTGTATTACCTATCCTTGACCCTTCACTCATCACTGTAAATTTTAGGATCCACTTGTCCAGTCCCACAAAGACCTTGTTGAGACTTCAGTTGGAATCAGATTAAATTTACAGAACAGTTTGGGAAAATTGGACATCTTTGTGATACTGAGTTTTCCCAGAATTAAATATGATATAATCCATCCTTTGTTTTGGTCTTTCTTATGTTTATTTATTAGTAATTTTTACCACTTGCAGATATTGGAAATAAAATTTGTTAAATTACATTTTCTAATTGTCACAAGGGTAAAGAAATACATTCAGTATTTTTACACTTGTTTTGTATCCAAGATATTTTGTCGAGATAGTCTCTAAGGAGTTCTTTTTAATGTAAAAAAATCACAGTTTATGAATGATGGTAATTTAGTTTATTCCTTTCTAATCCTTGATATTTTATCACTTTGCTTTTATTACTACTTAGATTCATACTATTATTAAGATATGTGATGACAATGGGTATCCTTATTTTGTTGCACATACAGAAACTTCTAATGTTTCAGCATTAAATGGGCCTTTGGTAAAGACCTTACATCAGCTGAAATCAAGTTTTATTCTATTTCACAAATGGGTATCAAATACGGTCAGTTGATTTTTCTCCACTTACCAAGATGATCACATGAGGATGAATTATACAAATGGATTTTTCTAAAGTTAAACAACACTTGTATTTCTAATAGAAAACTAAATTTGATTGGATTTGTTTTTAATTATTGCTAGATTTAGTGAACTAATATTTTAGTTAAAGATTTATACCTGTATGTTCATAAGTGACATTGTACATTAGGTGGAACTTGACTATAAATCCCACCTTTTCTGATTTCTTTTTCAAAACATGTCAATCCAGAGAATGAAAAGGCAAGCTTCAGACAGGGAGAAAATATTTGAAAAAGACATACCTAATAAAGATTATTACCCAAAATATACAAACAACTCTTGAAATTTAACAATAAGGATAAAAATAACCTGATTTTAAAATGAGCATGGGGCACCTGGGTGGTGTTAAGTGTCTGCCTTTGGCTCAGGTCATGATTGCAGGGTCCTGGGATCAAGCCCCAAGTTGGGCTCTCTGCTCAGTGGGAGCTTGCTTGCCCTCTCCCTACCACTTCCCCTGCTTGTACTCTCTCTCTGACAAATAAATAAATAAAATCTTTAAAAAAAAAAATGAGCCAAAAATCTGAACAGACACTTCAGCAAAGATATACAGATGTCAAATAAGCATAAGAAAAGATTCTCCACATCATATGTCATTAGAGAAATGCAAATGGGTTTTGGCCAACCTCTTAGATTGGCCAAAATCCAGAACACTGACAACACCAAATACTGATAAAGATATGGAACAACAAGCACTCTGATTCATTACTGGTGGGAACACAAAATGGTACATACAGCCACTTTGGAAGACAGTTGGTCAATTTTTTACAAAACTAAACATACTCTTACCATACAATCCAACAATCCAACAATCACACTCCTTGGTATTTACCCAAAGGAGCTGAAAACTTAGGTACACGAAAATCTGCACATGGATATTTATAGCAGCTTTATCCATAATTCCTAAAACTTGGAAGCAACAAGATGTCCTTCAGTAGGTGACTGGATAAATCAACTGTGATACATCCAGACGATGGAAAATTATTCAGTAATAAAAAGAAATGAACTAACAAGCCATAAAAAGACATGGAGGAACTTTAAATGCTTATTACTAGGTGAAAGAGGCCAATATAAAAAGGCTGTATGTATCTGATTCCAACTATATGATATTCCAGAAAAGGCAAAACTATGGAGACAGTAAAAAGGTCACTGTCTACCAGGGGTTGTGGTGAGGGAGGGATAAATAGATGGAGCAGAATGTTTTTAGGGCAGTAAAACTACTCTGTATGATATAACAATGGCAGGTATATGGTATTACACATTTGTCCCAACCCAGAGAATGTACATCAAAAGTGAACCCTAATGTAAACTATGGACTTAGGTGATAATGATGTGTCAGTGTAGGTTCATCAATTATATCAAATGTCCCACTCTGATGTGGGGAGGTTGAGCATGTATAGGGGCAGGGGATATAGGGAAAAAATCTCTGTCTCTTCCACTCAATTATGCTGTGAACATAAACCTGCTCCAAAAAATAAAGTCTATTTTTAAGAAATATATATTGATTCAATCTTATCTATTTTTTTTCTATTTTTGTCTAGAACCAGCTTCTGTTTTTCCAGAAAAAAATTAATTCTGGCTAAATTTCCAAATTTATTGACATAAAGTTATCCATAATAGTCTCACTTGTTTTAAAACACCTGTCCATAGTTATAAACACTTTTTATTGCTTATAATCATTTGTTTGTATCTTCTTTATTTTCTTGATAATTATTCTGAGGTGTGTTCATTTTATTAGTTCTTTTTAAAACCAGCTTATTGGAGCATGTAGGTGGTTCAGTCAGTTAAGTGTCTGCTTTCAGCTCAGGTCATGATCCCAGCATCCTAGGATCGAGTCCCCCATTGGGCTCCCTGCTCAGCAGGGAGCCTGCTTCTCCCTCTCCCTCTGCCACTCCCCCTGCTTGTGTGCTCTCTCTCCCTCTATCAAATAAATAAAGTCTTAAAAAAATAAATAAAACCAGCTTATTCCTTCTTGATTTCTATTTTTCTTATTTAATGAATTTCTACTCTTTGTTCTTCCTTCTACTTAGGATTTATTCTCACTTCTTGAGATTGGTGATTAAATCACACATTTTCCTTTTTAAACCTTTTCTAATGTAAGCATTTAAGGCTATGTATTCCTCCTACACACCCACACACACAGGCACACAGAGACAGAGACACACACACACTAAAGGTTTTTTTTATTCATATATATTTAGTTCTCCAGATGTTTATTTTTAGTATAACAAGGATAAATCTATTCCTGTATCTGTTGCTGTGTGTATCTCTATAAACTGTCTCTATATTTATATATTGGGTAAGTCTTGTTAACTGTGTAGTTCAAAACTTAGATATCCTTATGCTTTTTACTTTTCTTCAACTATCAATTACTGAAAAAAGTACATCAAAATCTTCTACCATAATTAAGGATTTGTCTGCCAGTTTTCTTCATTTGTTTCAAAGATATTTTGTATTTAGTGCATACATGTGAGATTCATTATGTATTCTTAGAAATTGTTTCTTTTTTATCATTGACTTGGCCTTTAATTTTAATTGTATCTTCTTTTTCTTACAGTGTGTGTTGCGGTTTTTCGTTTTCTGTTTATTGGGTTTGTTTTGCTTTTTGTTGTTGTTTTTCTGTTGTAAACATAGCCATTCTCATTCCTGTTCCTCTTTGTCAGGTGTATCTTCTCATTTTTTACTTTTTATTTTAATTAATGTGTTTGTTTTTTGTGTACTTAAATGCTGTAGTTCCATTAGCTATATTTTTAAAAGTATATACAATATAGTTGGGAAATCTCAGTACTTTTAACCAGCTGCCTAATCCATTTACTTTTATCTTTTCTGTTGCTATGCTTGGTTTTATCTCTACTACTTAATCTTGTGCTTTTGATTTCTCTCTCTTTTGACTGTATTTTTTCCTCCTTTTTCTGGGTTTTTTTATGTTTTCCTTATTTTTCCCCCACTCTCTCTCCACCTGTTTGAAAGTTCACTATATTATTCTTACATTTCTAATGGTTCTTCTTACATTTTTAACATGTGTCTCTTACTCAAAACTGACCACTCCGTGGCCTGCCAGAGCAAAAATGGAAGGTTTTACCTCCACCTGCTATCCAAGTACCACCTTCCATGTTATTATTTTCCAGCATCTTAACCTCTTTGTTTTTAATACCCCAAGTTCATCATTATTATTTTATGCATTCCATCTTGTTTATACTTACCTGAACTTTTTTTAAGACTTTATTTGAGAGAGAGAGAGACAGAGAGCATGTACGAGAGGGGGGAGGGGCAAAGGGACAAGCAGGCTCCCCGCTGAGCAGGGAGCCCATCACAGGGTCTCCATCCCACAACCCTGAGATCATGACCTGAACCGAAGTCGGACCCTTAATCAACTGAGCCACCCAGGTGCCCTTATATTTACCTGAATTTTTAACCAACTGCTTTGCTTACCATTCCTTCTCAAACTTTGTTCCTAAATGTTCATTCTGGTAGTTTTTTTAATAGTAGTCTTTCTGGTCATTTCCCACTTCATGGGAAACTCTTTTAGTCTGTTTTTCTGAAAATGTCTGATTTTGCCCCTCACATAAAAAATGGTTTGGCTGGAGAAAGAATTCTAGGTTGATAATTATTTTCTTTCAGTACTTAGTAGATACTTTCTCTCTCTTTTTTTACCCCCTAACTTCTACTGTGTCCTTTAAAAGGTCTACAGTCAAATTGTCATCTCTTTGTTAAGAAGCTGCCCTTTTTGTCTTCCCTTGTTCCCAGGATCTCCTTAGCTTTGGGTGTTCTGCAGCTTTTAGCAAAGTATGTCTAGGGGCTTGTTTCTTCCTATCTACCTCTCCTCAGGCTTGTTGTATGTCCTGAATCTGAGGATTTATGTTTTTCATCAATATTATTAAATTTTCAGCCATTCTTTCGGAACATGACTTCTGTTGGAAAAAAAAGATATTGTGTTTCAGTGGAAAACTGCATCTTCTCTAACACACAATTCTGAGTTAGCCTTCGAGCTATTTAGCGGTTCTTTGTGAGCCGTAAGCAACTGATAGATGTATAAATTATATGTTGTCTGGTAGTGATTTAACTGGTAATGATTTGACTTTCTGTGCCCTGTAGATAAACAAGTTTTGTGTCCATCTACAATTTATCTCAACATTCCCAGTCCATATAAATTTGTCCTGATTTGATTTCTCCTTTGAACTGGTTCTAATATCTGCCTGGTTCCCTTGTGTTTTATGAGTAAAATAAATTCTTTAACATGTGTTCACTTTTTATATCTGTATACAAGTCACAATTTTATCTTTCTTCTGAAAATAATCTTTTAACACTTCTCCCACATTCTTTCTATTATTTCCTTCTATTGTACTAGCAAACATGTGTGGGAACACTAATCCTACAAAAGAGAGGAACCCATACTCCAGATCTTGCAGGATTAAGTACATGCTGTCTGTTGGGTGGATTCATGCCTCCATATCTGTTTTCTGCATGACCTCAGACACACTGTACTTTATTATGATTATGATTATTTATTCCTATTTTTCCCTATTGGAAAATAGGAATAATAATAGTACCTTCTTCATAAGGCTGTTAATATATATAAAACTTCTGGACCAGGACATGGCACAGAGAAGCATCATAAATAGTGTTAGATATTTTTGCAACTGTTCACTATTCTTTCCTATTTTCATCTATTTAGCTTGCTATGATTCATCTGGGAAATGGCATCTTCTTCAACTGTGCCTCATCTGATAATCAATGCTTTCACCAAGGTTTTAATTTTGATGGCTAAATTTCTCACTCTATTAATTTCACTTGACTTTTTAAAGCTGCTTTTTTAGAGGGTGTGCTGCTCTTTTCTTGTGTTTTCAATTCTTAATCATGTTTAATTATCTTAAAATTATTTTTTTATAATTTTTTAAGACTTTATTTATTCATTTGACAGAGAGAGACACAGCGAGAGAGGGAACACAAGCAGGGGGAGTGGGAGAGGGAGACGCAGGCCTCCCGCGGAGCAGGGAGCCCGATGCAGGGCTCGATCCCAGGACCCTGGGATCATGACCTGAGCCGAAGGCAGATGCTAAATGACTGAGCCACCCAGGCGCCCCTATCTTAAAATTATTTGTTAGTTTCTATTACCTAAGGTTTAGATCTAAATCTGTTGTTTGTCATGTTTACTATTTGCTCCAAGTGAGCTGTTTCTTTATAAGTTTTATAATTTTAATTTTCAACTCATCTTCAGCAGGGTGTGTGTGTGTGTGTGTGTGTGTGTGTGTGTGTGTGTGTGTGTGTGTGTTATAATGGAGTTCTGTCTTACTTTCTCTACTGCTTCATTCCTGGTAGTTTTGTACCATTTTCTGTAAGAACGAGAGCTCAGGATGCATAGATACAGCAACAGCGTTGGTGGGAGAGGAGGCTGGGCAAGTGAGGGGAAAGTGGGGTAAAGAATCCTGTGGCTTTCTTCTCACAGCTGTACGCCCCCAACTCCGGACACTTATCTACTTGTCATGCCCTGTACTAGTTGTCAGGCTGCAGAAAACTCTTGGTTCAAGCACAGATGTCCCACCCACAGAGCTTGAACAGGACATGTTGAAGCTTCTTGATGGGACAGACTGGAATGAACCTTCAGCCTTTTAGCCCCAAAAGGCAGCTTCTGCTGGCACATCCTAAAACAGGCAAGCTTCTTTTTCATCCTTCTGCACCAAGAAGTAAATGCTCTTTCAGTCCAGTTTCTCATTGAGAGCAGCATTTCCACAGCGGGCCAGCTTTCTCAGTTCCAACCCACCTTGTATGGGGCAAGAGAGAGGAAGCACCACTATTACTTCTACCTTGGCGGGTAATTAGTTTTGTGACACAGAACAGTTCATTGAACTCCCCAGGGCTCAACTGGGAAAGAGAGAGCTGATGGCCATTTTCCTAAGTCTGCTTGTAGCCTGGGCATTCCTTCTAGCAGTGTTTTAGGTAGCCCATATAAATCGATGTGAAGATGTCAATGAAATAAAAAGTAGTTTTTCATAACTATGTAACCTATGACATCCTTTCTGGCTCTAGATCTGTGAAACAAAGAGAGAAGAGGAAAAGCTAATCACCCCTCCCAGTGGAAAACAAAGTGTTAAAAGACTGTAAATCATATGCAGAAATTCACACGTGTGTGTGTGTGTGTGTGTGTGTGTGTGTGTGTGTGTGTAGAGTGACTGGAAAACACAATGGTAAAGGTAACAAAATCACACTTTGCCCACCTGTATTCCAGTGATCTCTGTGAGCTTAAGAAATGCCCACATAAATGGGGGCCCAGGTCCATGCTTAGGTAACTGGCTAAAAAGTGTCCACATTAATTTTTTAAGGGGGCTTTTCTCTTCAGATTCAAGACAGTAAAGAAATCCATCAACATTAATCTGAATGAATATGATGTCTAAATAAACTAAGCATATGCTTTCAAAGAATACCAAAAATACCACTTGCTAGGGTCTTATAAAAAAATGATAAAACAAAAACATTGTTTTTGTCTTTAAGAAGTCAATCTAAAGATTTCCTGCCCATAATTATTTCCACCAAAAAACTGAAACAGGTTCATAATTAATTATAAACACCACACTTGGTTTAGAGTAAGTGGAATATAATACTGGGGGCCTAATTTTCTTTTCTTTTTTTTTTCTTTTTTCTTTTCCTTTCTTTTTTTGTTGAAATTATGCAAAGTTTAGGCCAAAGAGGTAAAATAAAAAAAGCTGTTGGGAATGAAGTGGACCTATTTTCTTTATGAGTAAACCAAGGTGGTATAACATGCTTGGAAAGAAATTTCACAAAATATAATAAGAGCATTTAGGAGCCTTAAAAATTCCATGTTTTGTCTGGAAAGTTACCTAAGATTAAAACAATTATGGTCACATATGTTTATTACTATTTTGATAGAATAAAAAATAGAGCTCAGACAGTTATAGAAAGACAGAACATCACCTATTTACTATGGACTGATTTGTGTCCTCCCATCCCCAAAATCCACCTATTGAATCCTTAACCCCCAAAGTGAATGTATTTGAACATAGAGCTTAAAGGCTTAAGAGAGGTAATTAAGGTCAGATGAAGTAATAAGGATGAGGCCCTAGTCCTATAGGACTGGCAGCCTTAGAAGAAGAAGGAGAGATCTCTCTTTCCATCTCCCTTCCCTGTGAGGTCCCTGTGTGTTCCATTTGTCTACTACCTTCCAAACTGGGTACTTGAGAAGCACCAATGGGCACAGACTAAAAGAAAAAAGAAAAAAGCCCTGAGAAAAGCCTGCTCTATCTAGCCCAGTGACCAGAAGGGCAACAGGGAGACAGAAAAATTTTAGACAATATCCATGTATCAGCTAAACACCAAAGAAGAAAATAATGTTCCATCACCAACCCTATCAGCAACAGCCAAGTGAGGACTCTAGATTTCCAACCAAATATACCAGGAAGATAGTGGCCAAAAAAGCAAGAATGACTATATTATTATCAGATAAAATAGACATTAGAGGACAGAAAATTACAAAGGGCAGACATAAATTTACACATTGAAAAGGACTCAATCCACCAAAAAGACACAGTAATCATATGTTCTTTCCCACAAACAAGTTGCAGAGTATGTGAACCAAAAACAGATGGAAGTGAAAAAAAGGAAGAGACAAACAGTTATAGCTGGAGACTTCAACACTCCTCCCTCAACAATGGAAGCCAGGACAAATAGACATAAAACCAGCGAGGATACAAAAAAACTTAACACACCCTCAACCAAAAGGACCTAACGGAGAGAAAACCCTTCCCCCAACAACAGCAAAAACACATTCTTTTCTTTTCTTTCTTTCTTTCTCTCTCTTTCTTTCTTTCTTTCTTTCCTTCCTTCTTTCTTTCTTTCTTTCCTTTCTTTCTTTTTAAGATTTTATTTATTCATTTGGGAGAGAGAGAGAGTGAGCATGAGCAGGGGGAGTGGCAGAGGGAGAAGCAGACTCCCTGCTAAGCTGGGAGCCTGATGTGGGACTCCATCCCAGGAGAAGATCATGACCCAAGCCGAAGTCAGATGCTTAACCATCTGAGCCACCCAGGCACCCCAACACATTCTTTTCAAGATCCTATGGAGCATATACTAAGACTATATCCTGAGCCACCGGACAAATCTTGACAACATTTATTAGAATTGAAACTATACAGAATGTTAATATATGCCCACAACAGAATCAAATTAGAAACAACAGGAAGTGTCTCAAAACACTTAGAATCAAACACCAAATTTATAAATAATCTATGAGCCAAAGAGGAAGTCTAGAGGGAATTCAAGACATACACTGAACTGAATGAAAATAAAAAAATTATTACATATCAAGATCTGTAAGATGTAGGTAAGGTACTGAGAGGGACATTTATAGTAGCAAACTGCTTATGTCAGAAAAAATTCTCAAGTCTATAATCTGTGATCACCTCTCAACTAACTAGAAAAAGAAGAGAAAAATAAACCCATAGTAAGTAGAGCAATGGAATAATAAAGATAAGAACGAAAATCAATGAAAGGGAAAAGAGAAAAAAATAGGGAAAATCAACGAAGCAAAAATCTACCTCTTTGAAAAGATCAATAAAATTGACAAACCAGTATCAGGAAAGAATCTGAGTATATCACTGCATGCTCTGTAACAATAAAAGAATGATAAGGTGATAAGGGAATACTATAAACAGCTCTTCACACATAAATTTGACTGTTTAGATGAAATATGCCAATTCCTTGGAAAGCACAAACTACTAAAAATTTACTACTAAAATTTAACCAAGAGGAAGTTGAGTAGCCCTAAAACTATTTCACAAATAATTAAAAAAATTCTTAAATGAATTCTCTAGATCCTGATGGTTTTACTAGAGAATTTTATCAAACAATTAAAGAAGAATTAATACTAATTCTATAACTCTCTCCCAGGAAGCAGAGAATGAGAAAATATCTAGCAACTCATTTCAAGAGGCTAATATTCTGAAACCAAAACCACAAAAATAGTCCCCCCCCAAAAAAAAGGAAAAACAATAGCTACAAACTACATTCCCTCATAAATAGACATAAAAACCCTTAACAAAATATTAGCAAATATAATTCAGCTGCATATTTAAGTAATCATACATATATGACCAAGAGGGGCTTGGTCCATAGGTACAAAGCGGGTTCAGTATTTCAAAACTGATCAGTGGAATCAACCATATTAAGAGCCTAAAGAGCATGATTATATCAATTGATATATAATTGATTTAATTGATTATATCAATTGATATATAATCACAGAAAGAAAGAGTGATAATATTCAACACTCATCCATAAAAAACTTTCAGAAAACTAGAATAATAAGGAACTTTCTCAGCCTGATAAAGAACATCTACAGAAAAACTAAGCTAGCATTATACTTAACGGTAAAAGGACTGTATGTTTTTCCCCTAAGATCAGGAACAAAGCAAAGACACCTGTTTGCAACACTTTTATTCAACATAACACTGGAAGTCCTCACAACAAAAATAAAGGAAATAAAAGGCATAAAGATCAGAAAGAAAGAAAATTGTCCCTATTTGAGTTGACATGACAGTAGAAATCATCTACATGATTATGTAGAAAAAAAAAAAAATCCCAAGAAGTCTCTAAAAAAAAACCAGCTCCTAGAATACATGAGTTCAAGGTCAGAGGATATGAGATCACCATTAAACAAACAAACAAAAACAATTATATGTCTATATACTAACAATAAACATATGGAAACTAAAAACACAATACCAGTTATAATCACGCAAATAAATGAAACACGAATATAAATCTAAAAAGACATTTATGGGACTTTTATGCTGAAAATTACAAAATGCTGATGAAAGAAATAACAGAAGATTTAAATAAGAGACACATACCGTGATCATGGATTGGAAGACTCAACATAGGATGTCAATTCTCCCCAAAATAATCTATAGGTTTAACAAAATTCCTATCAAAATTCCAGTATGTTATTTTGTAGACATAGACAAGGTCATTCTGCAATTGATACAGATAGGCAAAGGAATTAAAATAGCTTAAACAATTTTGAAGAAAGAAGAATAAAGTGGGAGAAAATACTCAATGTTTAAGTCTTACTGTAAAGCTAAAGCAAGGAATACAGTGTAGTATTGGTGGAGGGAGAGACACAGAAATCAACAGAACAGATAACCCAAGCATAGACCCACATGAATACAGTGGTTCCCCCAGCCCTTACCCAAGATTTAACTTTCTGTGGTTTCAGTTACCCAGGGTCCAGAGGCAAATCATCCTCCTTCTGTAAGAAGGTCAATAGTAGCTTAAGTCGATGTTACAATGCCTACATCATTCGCCTCACTTCATCTTATTAGTGAGGCATTTTATTGTCTCCCATCACATCACAAGAAGAAGGGTAAGTACAGTACATCAGGATATTTTGATATATATAGGGAGAGACCACATTCATATAACTGTCATTACAATATATTATTATAATTGTTCTATTTTATTATTAGTTTTTATTGTTAATCTCTTACTCTGCCTAATTTATAAATTGAACTTTATCATAGTTATATATCTAAAGAAAAAAAATAGTATATTTAGGGTTCAGTACTATCTGTGGTTTTAGGCATTCAGATCCCCACTGAGGGACTTGGAATGCATCCCCCACGGACAAGAAGGGACTAGAGTATGCCCAACTGATTTTGACAAAGGTGTGACACACAAAGGAGGAATATAGCCTTTTCAACAAATGGAGCTGGAGCGATTGGAAAACCATAAGCAAAAAGAGAGACCTCCAGCTAAGCTTCACCTGTTATTCAATAATTAACTCAAAATGAATTACAGACTTAAATGTAAATCTTAAAACCATAAAGCTTGGAGAAAATCTTGAGGACTTGTGTCTAGGTTAAGAGTTCTTAGACTTGATACCAAAAACAATCCTTTAAAGTAAAATTTGATGAACTCGATTTCATTAAGTTTTTTTAAAAATGCTCTGTGAAAGACTCTGTTAAGAAGGTGAAAAAAACTGAGGGTTTTAGAGGGGAGGGGTGTGGGGGGATGGGTTAGCCTGGTGATGGGTATTAAGGAGGGCACGTACTGCATGGAGCACTGGGTATTATATGAAAACAATGAATCATGGATCACTACATCAAAAACTAATAATGTGGGGTGCCTGGGTGGCTCAGTCGTTAAGCGTCTGCCTTCGGCTCAGGTCATGATCCCAGGGTCCTGGGATCGAGTCCCACATCGGGCTCCCTGCTCAGCAGGAAGCCTGCTTCTCCCTCTTCCACTCCCCCTGCTTGTGTTCCTGCTCTCGCTGTCTCTCTCTGTCCAATAAATAAATAAAATCTTAAAAAAAAAAAAAAAAACTAATGATGTGGGCGCCTGGGTGGCTCAGTTGGTTAAGCAACTGCCTTCGGTTCAGGTCATGATCCTGGAGTCTCGGGATCAAGTCCCTCATCAGGCTCCCTGCTCAGGGAGGAGCCTGTTTCTCCCTCTAACCCTCCCCCCTCTCATGTACTCTCTTTCTCTCTCTCATTCTCACTCTCCCAAAATAAAAATAAATAAATCTTAAAAAAAAAAACTAATGATGTATCGTATGGTGACATAACATAATAAAATTAAATTAAAAAAAAAGAATGTGAAAAGACGACCCACAGAAAGGCAAAAGGTATTTTCATGTGGCATGTCCAACAAATGACTCATATTTAGAATATATGAAGGACTCTCAAAACTCAACAGTAAAAATTAAATGAATAATAAAAAAGCAACAAACCAATTAGAAAGGAGGGCAAAATACATGAACAGAAATTTGATTAAAGAGGATATACAGATGACAAATGAATACATGCAAAGATGTTCAGCTTCATTAGCCATTATAGAAATGCAAATGAAAACCACAGTGAGATATCACTACCTGCTTATCAGAATAAAAAATAGTAATAACATCAAATCTTGGCAAGGACACCGAGTAACTCAGTCACTCATACATTTCTGGGGGCAGGGGGAACGTAAACAGTACAGATACTCTGAGAAAGAGTATGGCAATTTCTTGTAAAACTAAACATCCACTTATTATATAAGTCAGCAATGGCATTCTTGTATAATTCATACCAGATAAATGAAAACTTATGCTCACATAAAACCTGTACACAAATGTTCACAGGAGATGCATTTATAACAACTAAAGACTATATAAACACCCCAAATGTTCCTCAGTGGATAAATGGTTAAACAAACTGTGGTACATCCATACCACTGAGTGCTATTCGGGATAGGAAGATAGACCTCAGTGTACACTTTCTGAAAAATTTCTTGTGAATCTATAATTATTTAAAAATGAAGTTAGAATTATTTTTTTAAAAAATTAGAAACTTACCAAATATCCAACAATGGTCAATTAAAATACATTTTCTCAATGGGTTATTATGTCACCATTAAAATGATGATTAGGAAAAGTCCATGGAAACATGGAAAATGTTTATGATGACTGAAAAATACAGTCATTATAATCACATAAAAGCATATTAAGCAGATGGACTGAAGGAAGACATATAAAATGAAATTTAGCTGTTTAGGGAAGGAGGGACAGAAATTAAACATTTTGACTTTGTTGTGGCCATTGATGGTAGTCTTGAAATATGAAGAGGTCTTTCTTTACATTGCCCTCAATCTGAAGTTAGCTTTCATAATATGTTCATCTTATCAACAAGATAAAAAGTGACAACATTTACTGGAAGGTCAGAAGGTACTATAACCTTCAAACCCAGATGCTACTGCCACTGGCCTTCAGCAAGTCTTTTGGAGGCACCATCTGGAAGATCATCAAATGGAACCCATATTATGTTCTGCTTACCAAGAACATCAGAGGACTAGGTTATAATCATAACACATCTGTTGATTACAAAATGTGTAAGAAATCCTGTAATGATTCACTAAAGTTGTCTAACATTAATGAACCCCTGGGAAAAATGAGAAGCACTCACTAGGTAAGTACCAGAGAGAAACATTCAGATGGTTAGAATCAAGTTCTCATTAGTTCTTTTGTTGTGTCCTCCAATGGCATGAGCATAATTCACCATTCATTTGGTCTTTCTCTGGACAGCAAGAGGGAGGCAAGAATATAACTGAGGTTAGTATATGGGCTGAAATTCAGCACTTCCAGCCACCAAATTCCTGCTAGCTTCCATCTAATTAAAGGAATGCAAGAGGATATTAGTGCTCGGAAGGCAGAGTCTTTCAAAGTTTGGTCTGGGGACCATATGTGGCAGAGTCCTGAGCTGTACTTCACACCTTCTGTACCAGACCCTGGGGGAGGTAGAAATGAAGTCTCCATTGTCAACAAGTACTCAAGGAGCTTCTTAAAGCAGAGAAGAAGCTGGAAAATCACAACAGAAGAGTCAAAATGGGCAGCAGGATGTAGAAGACCCTTATGGGCCACAGGGATTCAGAGGGCCACCGAAGGAACCACTGAGCAGCCTGAGAATTTTCAAAGCTAATCTACTGTCTCCTTGTGGACCCTTTGACCTGGTGCAGATGGACTGCAGATGTGGTTCTAGAGCCAGACACAGGAACCTTCCCTAGTTCTCCTGCTGCATCCTGCCTCCAACATCTGGGTGGCCACATGGGGAAGAGGGTTGGGAAGAACACACATGCCACTTCTGGCTGTTTCACTCTCTCTGAGGTTCTTTGGTGAATTTTTATAGTTTTCCTCACAATGGTATGGTGCATTTGTACCAGATTTATTCCTTGGTATCTCAGGGTTATCCAAGATCCTTTATTCCATGTTGCTATTCACTGATGTGTAACTCAGCTGTTATCTTGTCTTCCTTGCTCTACTCTCTTATGAGCTCAAAGTTTGTCAGCTAATTCTATTTTTAGGTAAAGAATCAACTAGGAGCAATGACAGTGTTATGTCTTCCTCTGTAATGTTTAGATCTCTTATTTTTAATTTGTTCTGGCTAGGGCCTTCCAGCAGACTGCTGACAGCAGGAATATCTGGTATCTTTGCTTTATCTCGGACTTCACTGTGAATCCGTCTAACTTTTCAACAGTTAGCTTCATGTTTGCAGGAGTTTTCTTGTGGATAATATTTATCCGATTATGAAAGTTTTCTTCTAGTCTTAGTTTATAATGTGTTTTGATCAAGGATTGCAGCTGAATTTAAAAAGTTTTCTGCCAGTTGAGATTTTTGTCTTTGTTTCCTTGTTCAACATGGATATGGAGTGAATTCCATTAGCAAGCCTACTAAGTTAATCTAACTTTGCATACCTGGAATAAAATTTATTTGGTCTTTTTCACCTAATGCACTGCTGGATTTTATCTGCCAGTATTTCATTTAGAATATGCAAGATTTGTTGATAGTTCTCTTCTATTGAGATGTCTTTACCATGTTAATTTATATCAGTGTTATACATTTTCCATCTTTTATGCATGTTCTAGAATAATTTATATAATGTAGATTTATCTATTCTTGAAGATGTAAAATTCAAATGTAAAAATGTATCTTTCAAAATGTAAATCTTTGCCTACTTTTTCCATTTTTTAAATGTATTTTTAAATCTATCCTGATTTTCTACTCTTTAGGCACATTTAGTAGTTTGTATTCCCCTAGAAAATCACTCATTTCAACCAGGTATTCAATATACATACATATATATATAATTTCTTCAATTCAAAATATATATATTCTTTCATTTATTCATTTAGGGCTTTTTTATGTTCTCAAAGAACTAGATTTTAGTTTTTATTTTCTTTTGTCTAAATGTGTGTTTGTTTTGTATCTTTTAAAAATCATTTCTGTTTATATCTTCACTAATTCCTTCCTTCTGCTTTCTTCAGGTTTGTTTTGATATGCATTTTCTACCTTTCTGAGGTACAGACTTACTAATCAAATTTCAAACTTCCTTGTTTTCTAGCTTGTGCTTTGACAATATCTCCTTGGTCTTGTTATGTTCGCTCTCATTGTCATTCATTCCTTAAAAGGTATTTATTGAAAGGTTCTATAAACAAAGATTAATTTGAGAGTGTCTTTAAAATAATTAAGAGGATAGTAGGAAGGGAAGAATGAAGGGGGTAAATTGAAGGGGGAGATGAACCATGAGAGACTATGGGCTCTGAGAAACAAACTGAGGGTTCTAGAGGGAGGGGGGTGGGGGGATGGGTTAGCCTGGTGATGGGTATTAAAGAGGGTACGGATTGTAGGAGCACTGGGTGTTATAAGCAAATAATGGAACACTACATCAAAAACTAATGATGTAATGTATGGTGATTAACATAATAAAATAAAAAAAATTAAGTGCAGATTATAGATACATACGCACATATAATACCCTATCATAATCCCTTTGTTGTTATTCATCTTTTACAGCATTTGATCAGAGAATATGAGCTATATGAGATCTACTTTTTAGAATATACTAGATATTATTTATGGTTCAAAAATAATTTTTGGCAAGTATTTCAAGTGTTTAAAAGTATTTTTGTTGAGTATGAATCTCTCTATTTCTTGGTTCAGTCTTATCAACTATTTTATTTTATCCTATTAACCATATATTTTTTCTTGAGATTCTGGTTTTGTCTATTTCTCGTATGTATTTCATCAGCATTAGTTGCAAATATCTTGAAGCTACACTGTTTGCCACATAATTGTTCATAAACATTTTGTTTACTGAGTAACTTTGCCTTTAATCAATATAAAAAGATTCATTTTGTTCCTTTTCATGCCTTTTGGTTTTATTTTTTATTTTTATTTGTTGAATAACAACACTGCTAATTCAGATGTCTTTTTCTGGCACTTTCCAGACATAACTTTTTCAATTCCTTTATTTTCATTCTGTGGCATCATTTTGATTAAAATCCATCCTCTGTATATAGCCTACAGTTGGGGTTTTGTTTGTTTTTCTAACCCAATCAGAGAGTCTATTTTATTTTAGGAATTGTTATGGGATTTAAACCTATTTGCATTTTTGTGATTAGTGACTATTTTAAGTTATTTCTGCTTTTCTATTAATTGTCATTTTACCATATTTTCTTTTATTGTTTCTTATTTTTCTATTCCTGCATTTGGTGTACTGGCTGATTTCTTTGTTTTGTGTCTAGTGATTTGGAAGTTATTATACCCTGTCTGTCCCTCTAATATCAACTAAAATATGCAACACATTAATTTACTTGTACTTTTTGTTCATTCTGTACATTTAACTGGGGTATCTATCTCTACCATACATGAACCAGAGAACAGGAAACTTCCACATCACTCCTCTATGTCTCAATCTCCTACTGACTCAAACCTTTTAGTTATTATTTTATTTAAAAATATTATCAAATATTTAAACTTAGCCGTGACTTCTAGGGTTTTCTTTGGTAACGACTGCTGACTGTATTCCATGCTTGCCTCTTTTTTGGTTTCATCTCATCTTGTTGAGTACATCCTTGAGTAAATCACTCAAGTCTTCACAATTTTTTTTTAATTTTATTATGTTACGTTAGTCACCATACAACACATCATTAGTTTTTGATGTGGTGATCCACGATCCATTGTTTTCGTATAACACCCAGTGCTCCATGCAGTACGTGCCCTACTTAATACCCATCACCAGGCTAACCCATCCCCCCACCCCCTCCCCTCTAAAACCCTGTTTGTTTCTCAGAGTCCATAGTCTCTCATGGTTCGTCTCTCCCTCCGATTCCCCCCACCTCATTTTTCCCTTCCTTCTCCTAATGTCCTCCCTGCTATTCCTTATGTTCCACAAATAAGTGAAACCATATGATAATTGACTTTCTCTGCTTGACTTTTTTCACTTAGCATAATCTCCTCCAGTCCCATCCATGTTGATGTGAAAGTTGGGTATTCATCCTTTCTGATGGCTGAGTAATATTCCAGTGTATATATGGACCACATCTTCTTTATCCATTCATCTGTTGAAGGGCATCTCGGCTCTTTCCACAGTTTGGCTATTGTGGACATTGCTGCTATGAACATTGGGGTGCATATGGCCCTTCTTTTCACTACATCTGTGTCTTTGGGGTAAATACCCAGGAGTGCAATTGCTGCGTCATAGGGTAGCTCTATATTTAATTTTTTGAGGCACCTCCACACTGTTTTCCAAAGTGGCTATACCAACTTACATTCCCACCAACAGTGTAAGAGGGTTCCCCTTTCTCCACAACCTCTCCAACATTTATTGTTTCTTTCCCTGTCCATTTTTGCCATTCTAACTGGTGTACGGTAGTATCTCACTGTGGTTTTGATTTGAATTTCCCTGATGGCTAATGATGATGAACATTTTTTCATGTGTCTGTTAGCCATTTGTATGTCTTCTTCAGAGAAGTGTCTTTTCATATCTTCTGCCCATTTTTTGACTCAGAATAAACCTAACCAAAGAGGTAAAGGATCTATACTCTAGGAACTACAGAACACTCATGAAAGAAATTGAAGAAGACACAAAAAGATGGAAAAATATTCCATGCTCATGGATCAGAAGAATAAACATTGTTAAAATGTCTATGCTACCCAGAGCAATCTATACCTTCAATGCCATCCTGATCAAAATTCCAATGACATTTTTCAAAGTGCTGGAACAAACAATCCTAAAATTTGTATGGAATCAGAAAAGACCCCGAATCACCAAAGAAATGTTGAAAAAGAAAAAGAAGGCTGGGGGCATCACGTTGCCCGATTTCAAGCTATATTACAAAGCTCTGATCACCAAGACAGCATGGTACTGGCACCAAAACAGACATATAGACCAATGGAACAGAATAGAGAACCCAGATATGGACTCTCAACTCTATGGTCAAATAATCTTTGACAAAGCAGGAAAAAACATGCAATGGAAAAAAAAAACAGTCTCTTCAATAAATGGTGCTGGGAAAATTGGACAGCTATATACAGAAGAATGAAACTCGACCATTCTCTAATACCATACACAAAGATAAACTCAAAATGGATGAAAGACCTCAATGTGAGACAGGAATCCATCAAAATCCCAGAGGAGAACACAGGCAGTAACCTCTTTGACATTGGCCATAGCAACTTCTTTCAAGATACATCTCCAAAAGCTAGTGAATCAAAAGCAAAAATGAACTTTTGGGACTTCATCAAGATAAAAAGCTTCTGCACAGCAAAGGAAACAGTCAACAAAACAAAGAGGCAACCCACAAAATGGGAGACGATATTTGCAAATGACACTACAGATAAAGGGCTGGTATCCAAGATCTATAAAGAACTTCTCAAACTCAACACCCAAAGTCTTCACAAATTCTAAGCTACATTAGTTTTTGCCTGGGTAGTTCAGTTCATCAAAATATTTTATTTTGAAAAGAATTTACCTCTAATACTAGAAAGTAATGCTCTATTAACTTTGGCAAGTTTGTTTCTTGTAATAAAGATCTTTCATTTTGAGAGCTTTGAGAGGTTTTCCTTTTATCCTCAATGTTTTTAAATTTCAGCCTGATATTCAAGATATAAGTCTCTTTTTGTTTACCGTACTTAGTATTCAGTATGCTATTGGTACATGAAGAGACAAATACAACCATCCCATTTCAATTCACTGGGGAAAAGATGGAACGCTCACTAAATCATGTTAATCATTTCCTATTCTTTAGAGTGAAATAAAGTTAGACTCTTACCTCATACTATACAGGAAAATTTCAGGAAAAAAAAACCCCACAAAATAAAAAAATCAGCTCTTTGGTTTACTTTAGCAGTTTAGTACAAACTTTTTAAAGTATTAAAGGAAACTCTAATAGAATGCAGGTGTAATCTTCTGGTATGGAATCCCAGATTCTTAGAGGATACATAAAAAATATAACAAAATACATCTGATTTACTAAGAATGCAAATTTTATTTTAAATAAAAGACCATAAATCATGCCAAAAGACAACTTGAGTAATTTAAATTGAATAATCCTTCATGACAGATTGGTATGGAAAGTGAAGGAGAAAAGATAATGACAGTCACTAGATTAATTTGTTTCTCAGACTACATCCATGTATATTTTATAACCCATCCCCAACACACCCACTCCAAACAACCAGAATTCATGCATGTATATATGTATGTATGTATGCATTTGGTGTTGGGAAGAGTGAAATCCAGACAGTGTGAGTCCCTAGTGCTATTACCCAAGTTGTGGCTTCCAGCTATCCCATACTGGACCCAGTAGTGCACGTGCCCACGGTAATTTGACCATCTCCAGTGCTATTTGCCACACTAACTTTTGGGGATAAAACATGTGTACCGAACATGGCCTCCCTGACAGAGATCACTGACCAGTGGGGAGGAAGGAGAACCTGATTTGCCATGGGAAAATCGAAAGGGTTTGGAGTCAAGGCTATGGTTCTGTGTGAACAGGCCGTTTAATCTCAGAAACAGCTGAACTGGGGACAGTAATTTCATGAAATCAAATAGATGAGACCACCCAGGGTAAAGTGATTTTTTTACTGATTACAAGTGCCTTCAGGGCATTGAATGTGTGTCCTTTTAGAAGCACAGCATCTCACACATAGTAGGTCCTCAGAAAATTCTCCTAAGCTGAACTGACAGCATCATTCGCCTCAGACCTGGGCACTGGCCCACAAGTAAAGTCCCGGGTCCTCCAGGTTTTCATACACCCCATGGGGCACATTCACCTAGGGCCCCACACTCCGTAGATGAGGTTGTGAGGGCTTGCTGGGGAGGACCAGTTTCTCTCTCATGCATCTCTTCCTGTGAATCACAAACCCCTATGTGTGCCTCCATGCAGGCAGCCTTGAGCACAGCCCTGGGCGAGGAGTGGGGGAGCAGTGGAAATTTGCAGGGACACCCACAGCAGTCTGAGGAGGGCAGGAAAGGGCTGACCTTGTCCCCTGCCACTGTGCTACTTGCCCCGCCCTCCTTCAGGCAGCTCATGATGATGATTGAACTTCCCATCGAATTCCTGTCTCACATATTTATTACACAGACCCTTACAATCATGTTGGCTCTGTGTCCGATGTCACTAAGATCAATAAGCTCATCTCCAAAAGCCATGCTCTTGGACTCAATCAGTCTCGCAGGCCTTCAGGGTACAGCGAGGGGGCGGGTGCTCAGTGGACTGGCCCTGCGCCACAGGCAGAAAGACTGTTTGCCTGGGCCATCTGGATGCAAAGCCCTCCCTAGAAAACTGCTCCCTGTAGCACCTGGCCCTCTGTTTGAAATTCTGCTCAAACTCTTGTGCAGTGGTTTGTATTTTGTCATCCCACTCTGGCTGGCAAGGGATTTGGTGAAAGAAAAGTGGGATGTCAGATGCTCTGAAACTGGGAAAAGACAGACTCACCTTTTCAGAATAAAAGACAAAAGAGAGTCCCAGAGAAGGTCTAAAAGTAGAGTCAACTCATCGGGAGGGAGGGAGAAATTACTTTGCTTTGTAGAAAAATAAAGGAGCTCTGAAAGTATGACCAGAGGCAGGCCAGCCTGAGGTACATCAGATTCGAGTTGGGCACACCCTGCTGGGGGGCTTTGGCAAGTGGCTGAACCTCCCTGAGCACCAGTTTCCTATCCTGAGAAATGTGGATGCTGAAGACTGACTTTGGAGTCATCCAGCCCTTTGCCCAGAGAGTGGAACCAGGCAGAGGTGCTAAAGGTCGAGTAGGGACAGTCTATGATGTCCAGTGCAGACAGGCTGGCCTCTGAGTCAGCTTGAGGCAGACAAGTATCTGGGCTGACAGTGGCTGAAGGACGACATGTGTTCATGTGCCCTCCCCCCCTCCCCAACATGACCAAGAAGCTAGAAGAAATAACAGAGGCAAAATCCATCCACTGCCATTGGCTGGGAGCAGTATACAAGCAGAGACCAGGTAACTTCTGGACAAAACAACCATTGGATGGGAATCAGTTGATAGCAGAAGGAGAATATGAATAAGTATTTTGACAATTATTCAGAGCAAGAAAGAGATGAAATTCTATGGATGAGAGCCTCTCCCATCTCACTCATGATAAAAAGCAAGACCTCCAACACTTGGGCCACATCCTGCCGTGTCTCTGACCTTCTCCACCCATGCACTCCAGCCACACAACCACCTCGTGTTCCTGGACAGACCCAGATGACATGTTCCTGTCTCGGGGTGATCAAAAAAGATAAATTTTCTCAAAGATAAAAGCATTATGTATATAATGTATATACATAAAAATATGAACATGTGTCAAAGTTTTTACTTATGTCATTAATTAACAAGAGAAAGGGAAAGAAGCAAGGTGTCAAAGACCAATTCCAAGGAGCATCCAAAAAGCAGACACAAACAAAGGCAATCAGGAGTATGGATCAGATCAGTTAACAGAGGAATCAGTCCATCAGACAAAATCCATTTGCTTCTCTATGCACTGAAGTCATTTGCATTACTATCGGTTTCCTAGAACATACAGAGTTGAAAAGTAGTTCAAAGATCATGACAGAGTTTGAGATAGTTTCTGCTAACCTGGAAGGTGCATGTGACCACACAGAGCATGCCGTAGGCCCTCTGGTCATCTTTCCCTTGTCTGTTTTGTTCTCACATTTCAAGGCTTTTCACAACATTTCCTGATAGGCCTTGTTCTTTCCATCAAGAATGTTCACCTCCCTGATGCCATAAGACATGTTTCCCCTCCTTCTGGACCTTCTGTTGGCCTCATGCCCCACCCATGGCTCTACCACTCCCTATGTGCTCTCCCTGCTTTCTTTTTCTTGGTTCCCCTATAATCTGGTGTGTGTGCTCCCCTCTTCTCTCTCTCCCTTTCTCTAGAGAGCAGGGATTTCTGTCTGGCTTGATTGCTGCTGTGTCCTCAGATCCTAGGACAGTTTGTGATAACAGCATATAAGCCTTCACTAAATATTGGTTCAGTGAATGAACAAATTAAAAACAAATATCAAAGGCACCGGGGTAAGAAAGGGGAGGTTTGGGCAGACAGTTCAGAGGATAGCTTTAGAGATGCACACAAAGATTGGCCAGTTCCGCTCACTTCTTGAAAACAGATGACTGCTCCAACCTCTTCCTATCATACCTTGTGAGAAACAGCCTCCCTCCAGATTAGGTCTGAATGTTTGATAATGCAGATAATGCTGTAACAGCACATCCTAAAACCTCCTTCCCTGGGAGGTCCAAAGCTGCAAAATTACCTTTGCTCAACTGGAGATTCCTGCTGTATCCAAGAGCTGCTACTGATGTCCTTTCAGTGATGGCCTCCTGCCCCCAGGCCCACCCCCACACCAGCCATGACTGCATTATGGCCCCTTGAGCACCAACCCATTAACCCTCTCCAAGAGGCATTAACAGTGATAACACTGAATAAGAGTTTCGTTCCCTAAGATCCCATTCCATATGTGGACTGATGTGAAACCATAACACATGAAGCCCACAGTGGGGCTATGGCTACTCAAGGATGTTGATCCCAGCTCTTCTCTGTTACCTTTGCTACCTGCCTGTCTCCTCTCTGCTTTGGCTGAGAAACCCACCTAGCCCTTATCATGCTCTCCTTTCTACTTGCATCACTGCTGCCTTCCCCATCAGGAGGAGGAACTGGATTGGAACTTCAATCAGGCCAAGGTGACAACAACTGAAACTTGAGTGTGCAACTCTTCTGTGCTGTAGCTGACGATGCTGACAGCCATCCTCCCCAGGCCCAAGGCCCTGATAGCTGCCTATTCCAGGCATCAGCAGCCTGGCTTGAGGCTCTGGCCACCAGCGCACACTCGGTCCGTGCATGGGGAAGGCAAGCAGCGGTGGTGTCAGGGAGCTGACATTCCTGGAAGCAGTTGTCAACCTATGACAGATAGAAAGCAGTTGGCGATAAACACCCCAGAGGTCTCCAGCGGGAATGGGCCCCACTGCCCAGAGCAATAGCTTGCTTTTTGATGCATCCTATGTTGGCTTTCCTCCCTTCCCTGTCTTGCTTCCTCTCCCAAATAAACCATGTGCTGAAATACTTGTCATTTCAAAAACCAAAGACACTTGGAAAGGAAATTCTATTTCACTGGTAACTCACTGATCAGCACACAATTACTGGCCCTCATCGGCTGGATCACACTGCACCCAGGCATGTCCTGCGCACATCACCCTTTACCCAGGCTCTGCTATCAGGTACAGGGTCATGGGAATATGTGAATATGTGAGGAGGGTTATAGCCAGAGGGCAGTAGTCTCAGAGCCAGACATGAGTCTGCAGACATGCAAATGCAGTTTTGCACAGGAGGTAAGAAAGAGATGGCCGACACGTCACGCTGTCCTAAAAATACAGAGCTAACAAAAACATCTTCAAATACATTCATCAACAAAGATTCCACTATTATGACTGACTGAGCAGCTCAAGAGTGGAGAAGCCCAGAGACGCTGGGGCAGTTGCCTGTGGTTGCAGGGAAGGCAAAGCTGTCACTGCGTTTCAGGCTTTCTTCTGCAAGCCGACTGCTGATAAGTGACGCCTTTCATTCTATCCGAATGGGAAAATCATGGAAAGCTATCCACAACTGCTACTCGCTTTGAGCAAGACTGTATTCAGAAAAATCCTTGAACTGCAGACTTAAAGTAAAGCGGAAAAAAGCAACTAAGAAACTACTGGGATCAGCATCTGGCAGGGATGCTTTTATCAGTGCCGTGCCTCTCCTCCGTGCCACCCAGCCAACTGGCTGGCCACACTGTAACTTGTTCACCATCCATCAGGGAAATAAAGCAGCCCATCCCAGAAATGATGCAGAGATGGCTGTTTTGCAGTGACCCAGCCTCGTCAAAGCACAGAAAATGCATCATATCCCCAAAACCATTAGTGGCTCACACTTGGACTCCACTATCAAACCAGAATAGACCAAGAAATATGATGGACATGTTTGTGATGCTTCCCCTAACCTGAATCAATGCCCCTTTCAAACCCGTGGCTTACCAAGAATGATGGCATGCCCCCGTCCTTAAGGAAAAGCTCCCCCCTGCAAATACAACATGTTAATGAACCATTACGCAAGCCCACTGAGAGAACATACCATTTGGAGTGCCTGGAAGCTGGCAGAAAGTATTACGCTCAACATTTCTCAAAATCCCCGATAACAGAGTATCAGAAGGTCGGGATCCTATTAAATTCAAGCCTGTTTTTGCTACTTCCTGTGTCAAATTTTTGGCCCTGTCACAGGTTCATATTTTCCAGCTTGCCAATATGATTTCTTTCCTTTCTTCTCTTGCTGTTCTTAGCAGCACCCATGTCACATGGATCCATCCTCTTCTCACCTGCTCTTATTCCTGCATCTTCCCTTCCTCCTTCCATCCTGCCTGGCACTCTCTAGACCCCCAGGGAGATGGCAGACCCCATGTGCCCTGGGGGACAGGGACCCCTTTCTGTGACAGAGCATGACAGAGAGACACACCAGGGACTCAGTGGGAGAGGGCGTCAAGCTGAAGCCCACAGGATGACGGACGGGTGAATATTCCGTGTCCAGAGGGGAGCTCATGAAGATGTCCTGTAGTGGAAAAGAGTCCAGACACACCAAGGGACTGAAAGACAAACTTCTAGCTGGGCAGCAGCAGGTGTACGAGGTAGCTGCAGGAGCTGGGCCCAGCCACTCCCACCTGCTGGCCAGGCCTTGTAAGTTGTGTCCATATAGCAGAGGTAAGCCAGTGAATGGAGTCAGGGGATAAGGGGATCACTTTTCCTTTGGAAACTCTCTCTGCTTGCCTCCTTGTGCTCTCTCTCCCTCCTACAGGTCCCTCCAGGGTGCACTTAACTGAATGCTCCTTCATTACAAATGTCTGTTTTGGTCCTGCATCCCCTCCCCCCACCACACTCTAATCTGGCCTTCCCACTTCACCACTCCCCTTCCACAGAGCATTCCTTTGTCTCCCTTTCCCTCCCTCCCTGTGTGCCCTGGAGAGGTGAGGTTGACTTCTGCTCCCATGATCCAGGCTGAGCCCCTGCCTATTCTGCCCAACAGAGTGTAGTGAAGGGGCCGTTCTGGGGTTCTTAGGATCAGTCCCTACAGAGCCTGGTGGCCCTCATTTCCTTCTTCTCTGAGCACCCCCTGCCACCACCCTGGGGGATGCCTGTGCCAAGTGGAAAGGCTTTTAGAGGGAGCTGAGGTGGCAGAGGTGACAGCCTCAGCTGAGCTCCCACCAGCAGCTGCCACCACCACCAGCCGTGGGGTTGAGACCCTCCACATTCCAGCTTGTCTGAGCCCCAGCCCCCTGCTTTCTGCCAAAAGTTCACATGCACAGACAGGCAGCCACCTGGATCCAGTCGGTCCACAGCCTGGTGAGAAGTGATATGCATACATTTTTTTTTAAGACACTAAGTTCAGGGTAGTCTGTCAAGCAGCAAAAGATAAATGACACTGTGTCTATGATGCCTTAAAATACATTCTGTAACCTGCTTATGCTACGCCATGTTCGCGTGGACATGCAAGCCATACACTTAACAGTTACTTCAGAAAGGAGGTTCGACATCCCGTTTCTCAGAAAAACTGAGGCAGAAGAGGAGGCTGGTGATAGAAGCTAGCAGACGTGGCCAACAGGGAGATGGGGGAAAGAGGGAAGAAAAAGATAGTTATTTAGAGCTCAAGGGGAAACATGAGAGGGGTTCTGGGACCGTCAGTTGGGTCACACATGTGGGAGGTAGCATTATTTCTGAGGGCCTGCTCCCTGGTGACAGCAGGTGGAGACTGTACCTTTGCTCCTTGAAATTCAGTGTATATAGGACTCTTGGTAACTCTTCATAAGCCAGAACATTAGAATCATCAAACATTTTATTTATTAGAGTTCGAGGTCCTGCATGTAAGACACAAGAACCATCTCTAGAGCCTTATTAGGATTCTACCACATTATAATATTTATTCTTGACTTCAAATGAAAAAGAACTAAATTAGGCACAATGCAAAACCCTTACTGACATTTCCTTCTGAATTGTCCTACCATCTTACTCGGAGCAGAAATCCTCATTACCATGCCTGTAAGAGCACAACTGCTATTTGGTCTTTGCCAAGTACCACACTAAGCATGCGAGGTACATCCATAGAGTGATCCCTTCCAAACTCTGTGAAGCTGGCATCTCCCCTGTTCTGCAAAGGAGGAGTCTAAGACTTAACTGCCCAGTTATAAACACAGTAAATATTACAGCTAAGATTCATAACCCCGACTTCTCCAATCCTGACTCGTTGTCCTTAAGTAGTCAACTGCAATGGCCCTGTTAGGGGCTGAATTGTGTTCCCCCCAAAATTCACACGCTGAAGTCCGAGTTCACATGCTGAAGTACCTCAGTACGTGACTGTATTTGGAAAGAGTCTTTAAGGAGGTAGCTAAGTTAAAATGAGGTCATTAGAGTGGGCCCTAATCCAATATGACAGCTGTCCTCACAAGAAGAGATTAGAGAGCACAGACAGGCACAAAGAGAGGACCATGTGAAGACACAGGGAGAAGGTGGACATCGACAAGTTACAGGAGAGGAGCCTCAGAAGAAACCAAACCTGCTGACACCTTAATCTTGAACTTCCAGCCTCCAAAAGAAAATACGTTTCTGTGAGAAAACAAATTTTTGTTGTTTCAGTATTCAGTCTGTGGTATTTTATTATGGCAGCGCTGGGACACTGATGACCCCAGGATGAGCCATGGGATTTCATGGGCTTCACCTACTCAGTAGGGGACCACTTACTCTGATTTTAGACACGTTGCAAAACTCAGGTGTCAGAAGCTGAAGAGCGGCAGCAAATCAGGAGGGAATAATATTCTTCTAGAAACAGGCCCAATGATTCAAATGAAATGTAACTGCTAGCAAATTAAATTAATAGCTGATACAAGATAAAGAATCACCCAGCCTCCTAGACGCAGTCAGTACAGGACAAACACGCCAGCTGGTCCCAGAATCACTCTGTGAAAACCACGGGCAGTGGCCAATGGTCACACTGTTTCCTAAGTCAGGAAGGCATGGGGCTTCCTTCTCTTCTATGTAAGACCAAAGGCAGCAGTCACCACCAGGAAATAACTTTCTTTTATATTAAGCTCGTTATCATACTCCAGACCCAGGGAAGAGGTGCTCTGGATCCCAATTTTGATTATGTAGTTTAGCCAAAAATTTTAGTGCTTCTAGAAATTTACCCTGCCTGAATACTTGCCTTTTGGGCATCTGGTCTACAAGTCAGACTGTCCTGGATTACTGATGTATCCCTCATTTCCTGACCTCAGAAGCAGGACTATTAGAATATGACTGTTATATGCCTTCTGTCACGTACTCAACCTGTGTCACAAGCTTCCAAGCTCAGCTAGAGGTGACAGTCCTCATGCACTTCAGCTACTGGCAGCAGGGCTCTCCCAATGCATATTGGGGAATGCATCAAATGAGGAGCTGGGTCCAAACAGTGGATTTCAGTCATGCATGCCATGGGCCAGCAACTTATGCTGTGACCATAACTGCTGCCCTTCAGGTGCAAAGGTACTTCCACATGCAAAAATGCCTCAGTGCCAATATGCACAAACGTATATGTGTACCTATAATGCACAGCCCCATGGACATGGTCATCGTAGGGAGAGTGCTAAGTAATGCAAGCCTGCATGCCAAGGCAGAGAACATGGAAGAGGGGGACAAAAGGCTTCTCAAAGGCCTGGCCATTATGAAGCATCATGGGCAGCAAGGATCACAAATTACAGATAATGTGTCTGGCATTTCTATAAAATACGCAAATATGCTTGGTTGTTATGTGTAGGCAAGAATAAAATCATTTTTCCTTTTTGTCCAATGTGCTTACCTGTTATAGAGAAGAATGTCTGGCTTCCAAATCACGCCATCTGGGAAACGAACAGTCTTCACGCCCGGATATTCTGACACATTCCATTGTAAATAGTGATCTGTCCAGGACTGAGACAATGACATTAACAGCACTTTGCTTCCCTGCCTACTAATACTTCTTCTACAAGATCATTAGATACATTCAAAGCCAAAACGAGATCCAGATACTTATTTACATAACTGAATTATTATCTGCAAAATATAAGGAAGCTGGGGATTAAATAATCTCTTCCAAAATGACCGTGAATAGCATAAAAAATCACATTTAAGATCCTGCTGTCACCATGACCACATTCAGACTGTAGCATTAAAGTTAATTCCGGTCCACTGCATGCCCCCAAGCCTTCCCCTCCCACAGCAGATGGGGTTTTTCTAGCCAAATGAGTGACTGTTTTGCTTTCAAAGTTCTCCACTGAAACAACACTTGGGAAAAATAAATTCATTTATTTCAACTGGAATACAAACTAAGCTGGAAAAAAAAAAGGGGAGTATTTATTTCCATGAAACAATTCTGTGCAGCTGCTGGGGAACCTCTCAGAACCTTCGAAGGAGGGGTGTGTTTTTGGACTGGAATTCATATTTTCATGCAGGAATAGCGCTTCTGATGCCACAACCCCAAAATGCTAACACTCAGCCTTGGTGGTCAAACACTGAATCACAACAATGGTGCAGATGAAGACTCAGGACATAGTCATAAACACACCAGAACAGACGCATCTCCTCGGGGCCAGGCCTCAAGTTGGTTTTTGAGTGACTTCTGCCAGAGGAAGGCCCATGCCTGGGGTCCCTTGTCCCAGGACCACACACCCCAGCCCTACCTGGGGTCCACCAGCTCTATAAAGACTGGTCAGGTAGGATCTCCCTGGCAGCTGCTATACAAACAGCACCACCAAGCCAGGGTTGCAGAGCTGGCCCATTTGGGCTTAGCAGCTCCTATATATGTGCCATAATCAGGGCAGACCCCAGTAAAGGCCCCATCCTGTATCCAGTGTCCCTGAGGCCACCTGTACTCTGGAGCTCAGACCCTCTCAGACTTAGAAAGGTACGTGATGCAACACTTCCAGCTGGGACCAAGGCAACTCCCCATAATCAAACATATCGCTATTTCTGCAGCAAAACATGCATACTGATACTAAGTCAGAAAAATAAATTCCTCCCCTGCATATCTATTTCAGTTTGATTTTTAAACTCCGTGAGCCTGATGCAAAGTTACCAAAACAACATCAAGGAGGACAAAAGCCCTTTAATTTTCAAAGCTGTTGAGATTTGGGAATTGCAGGCAAGTGGCAGTGGATCCCAGAGCATGTCCCAGAGATCCCACCATCCTCTAGAGAGGACAGGCAAGTTATCCAGAAAGGCTGTCCCATTCTGGGACCATCTGAAGTCAGACAAGAGGGATTAGCCAGGTGAGTAATGTCACTTTAAAGCCATGAGCCTCTGAGAATGAAGATTTGTCGATGTATAATGTGCTGGAGAGAAAGCCACCCCACTGATATTTCTAATTGATGTGGGTGGTTGGTGGAGAGGAGGGGAGGGGGAAAAAGGAGAGGGGAAGGACAGTTCCCAGAGGGCCAGTCTGTTGAAGCTGGTTTTGGGGAATGCCTGGGCATCAACCAAACTGTGTTTGCTCCAGCCTGCTCTGTCTCTGCACCATTGGTCCAGAGCTCCGTTCTTTTTCCTCCTTTGCCCTGGTGATGAGCCCTTCCATACCCAACACCTGTGATTTCCTTACTAGGATCTCATCTTACCCTGGGATGCTTCTCCGGGTTGGTGACTATCACAGAGCCTGTCACTGTCATTATTACCACCATGCTAATCAGGGTCATAGGGCTCCCAGAATGAAGGTGAGCATGGTAGGCAAATGCCCATCTCCCCTGCCTGCAGAAATGATGGGCAGAGCAGGGGTGGGGGAGGCAGGGAGTGGAAGTGCTGGGTTGGTCAAACCTCAGCCTCTCCTGATGGCACCACGTGTGAGCTGCAGGATGCCTCCCCAGCAATCTCCCCCTACCTGACTCATGATCTTAGCTGCATGTGTCCCATGGGCATGTATCCTGACCATTTTGTTTGCTCCGTGTCGTGTGTACACCTCGCTTGCCAAGATCCAGGAACGCCAGCATGACAACTACTCATATTTACAAGAGGAGACCGGGGCACAGAGAAGCAACATCCTTTCAGTCAGTCACTGGGTCAGGACTCAGGACTGCATTATTTGACTTCAAGAAGACTGACCAGTAGGCTCTACCATGGCTGACTCTTCCAACCCCATCTCTCTGCACTGACAAACTTCCTACCACAAGGAAGTGGGCTGTTCATCATCCCAGAAGATGCCTCACATCTGCTCACTTGAAAGTCAAGCTGGGTCTCCCCAACCCACAGGACAGAAAAGGCAGGCTGCAGGGAGAGGTGGAAATCAGGCAGACCCGGATTTTCACCAAGGCTGTGGCAGAGCCAGGTGTGTGAGCTCAAGCATGTTGTTAAAAAAACACAGGTCCCAAATTACTTAGGCCAAGTCACCAAATTTGGGCTTAATACTTACCTGCAGTTTCAATCACCCCCAGAATTGTAAGCTTTAACGGGTCAGTCAGGACTCTTCTGATCAGCATCAATGAGGTCAACTGTCACATGGCCCTCTCCAGCACGTGAGGTGATCTGCCTGATAAGACCCCCTGCCCTTCCCCCTAAGGGAAGGTGACCTTGCCTGAAACAATCCTTTCTTTTCTCTTGCTTATAACTTTCTTGCCCTGCCCTCCATCCTATAAAAACTTTCCATTTTGTACAACTCCTGGGAGTTCCTCTCTACTTGCTGGATGGGATGTTGCCCGACTCACGAATCAATCATTTAATAAAGCCAATTAGACCTTCAAGCTTACTCAGTTGCATTTTGTTTTTTCACACAGTAAACCCCCCTCTCTGAGCTTTGGCTTCCTCACAGGGCAGGGCGGTGCTGTAAGGATGAAATGTGTACAGCAGCAAGTCAGTCACATGGCCCTGGTAGGCATGGGACAAATGATGGCTTAAAAAAAAAAAAAAGAAAGAAAAGAAAAAGAGAAAGAAAAAGAGGGATTCCTCCATCTCACAAGATACTGCAGGACAGGAGAGCTGTAATAACCAGGCTTTAGCCAAAGGTACAGAAGCACCATCAACTGGGCACAGGTTGGAACACCACAGGTTTCCATGAACATTTCTGAAGAATGAATATGTAAAAGGGCTTGTAAACAATCATGTTCCAGAAAGAGGTTTTCTATCCTCTAGAAGCACTCACTCCCCACTCAGAGAGTAGATCCCTGGAAGGCAGAGGTCCTGCACAAAATCTTCCTACAGAGCCTGGCACATCAGGTACCTGATAATAAGTGTCAACCTAGAAACGAGGCCCACTTTCTTCATCTGAGATCAAAACAGTTGCCTAGAAGACGTTTCAAAACACATATGTATGGAGTTTTCCCACACCAAGTACATGCTGTCTTTCACACCAACAACCAGTTCTCTGATTCTCTGGGCAGAAATTGGGTGTCCAGCCATTCAGTTCTATTCTGATCCTCTCTACCTGGAGTTAGCCTCAGATCAGTACTCCCAGATCATCTGGAAGAGTCTCTGCTTTTCCTTCTCTTCCTATTTGTTTGGGATCCCCTCTCATTAAATCTTCAAGATATAATTATGTAGGGTTGTTACAGGGAAATGCAAGGAAGGATGGGGTCCTGGATCTGAAACACACCACGGGAAACCCAATTCTTCCATGCGTCTGAGAACTGGCCTCATTAACACCTGCCTTGAGTCCAGAGGAAACATTTTAAGCATGTATGCATGCACGTGCATGGAAATATTTATAGCAGGAGAGTGAGAGAGTAGAAAGAGAACATTTTCTTTAAAAAAAAAAAAATACATATGGTATAATACAAAACATATTTGGTCTATGTCCCAGGTTCTTGGCACAGGGTTTCTAAAACCTTGGGAATTCCCTGACGATAGGAGTGTTTCTTGTTATTCACATAGAGTTCCTTCTGAGCCCACCAGAAGTTATTCTAATGAGGTGAGGTGACTTAAGGTGGGACCCCTAGATCACCTCAGGTTGCCAGCATGCAGTTGGTCATCAGAAAGACCAAGCTTTGACTAGTGGGTGGGAACTTTCAGCCCCACCCAACCTTAATATCCAGGCAGAGGAGAGAGAATGGAGACTGGGTTATAAAAACTTGAACAACAAGGTTCAGAGAGCTTCCGGATTGGTGAACAGGTTCCAGGACACAGAAGGCAGAAAAGCTCTGTGCCTCCCCCACACCTTGCCTTATGCCTCTCTTCCTTTCACTTGTTCCTGACCAGTATTCTTTATAATAAATCAGTAAATGTGTTTTCTTGAGCTCCATGAGCTGTTCTGAATTTGAACTCAGCTAGACAGAAGTGTGGGTAGCCTGGACAACCCCTTGGCAGGTGGCACCCGATTTGCATGTAGTCTTGTGGGACTGAGTCCTTAACTTGTAGGATCTGATGCTACCTCCAGGTAGAGAGGATCAGAATAGAACTGAAAGGCTGGACACCCAGTTTGTGTCCAGAGAATCAGAGAACTGGGTGTTGGTGTGAAAGAGCATGTACTTGGTGTCAGAAAACTCCATACATATGTGTTTTGAAAATTCTTCTAGTCAACTATTTTGATCTCAGATGAAGAAAGTGGGCCTCCTCCTTCCTCCTGCCCCTGACGCTTTTTTTCTCTCAGTATGACATAATGATTGAAATCATCATTAACTATGGGTTGTTATGAGGGCCCTAAGCAAGCCACTGGCTGGCTTGTGTATGAACGTAACGTGCGGCATTTCTATGTATCAGAGATGAAGTGCTAGAAAATGCAGAAATTAAAAAAGCAAACATTTTAGAAATAAACATGGTTTACAACCTAACATTCTACAATGTGAATACTATTCATTCCATAATTAGAATTAGGAAGTAGAAAATAGAGAACATAAGAAGGATGGGAAACGTAGAGCCAGAAGAATGGTCAAAATTCCAAAATAAGAGAGGCCAGATTCTTTTGAAAAGCACAGGCAAGTCTTTGGATGGCTCAACTGTCTCCTCAGAAACTGAAATGGTTCTTCCATTTCTTCTCATAGATTAAATCAGATTACATCTGACAGGCCTCCCAAATGATAAAACTAATCTATAGAGAATATACCCCAACTGCTTCCTCCTAGGAATAAGAAGAGGTAAACAGAACAGCAATTTTCGCTTCCTTCAGGTTATCTAAATAACTGGAAAGTGCTACCAAATCAAGGGCAAGTGAAAGAAAGGAAAACGCAATAACAACCTGTAAGTCAAAAGAAAACCTAATTAATTTATTTATTTTACTTCTCTTCCCTTCTATTCAAACTGTATAGAAAATCTCTCATTTGCGGAATATTGACCTCAGAGTTTAAATACCCCTGGTAAAAGATTATGTAGATTCAGATTTTCAGAACAGCAATTCAGCAACAGGAAGCTCTGGGAAAGAAAATTTGCTGAAGGCAATTTCCTTGATTTTCTGTCCCCTCCTGTCCATATTTCTGCCCTGGTCTTCTGCTTCCTGATCTTCACATTTAGAAGAGTCTGTGCCTTTCCTTCACTCCCTTCCATTTCTGTAAAGCAGAGATTTTTCCTACCTGTGAACTCCACTGTCCACACCACCAGCCTGCCTCCTGCCATATCTCTAGGGAGTCATTTGGTCACAATATTTTAACCTTTTTGTTAGAATGTAAATTGTACAGCCTGATTATAAATGGCTTAAGAGAAGAAAGTGAGCCTCATCCACTTCTGGGTCCCCCTCACATGACCCAGTTCAATGCCTTCCACAGAGGAGGTGCTCAAAAAGATTCATTGAATAGGTAAGTGAGATAACAATGTGAATTTTAGAACAAATGAAGTTGTAGACACTTCTGCAAGTGCAAGAATTAATTAGAAATAAGCTGTGCTTGAGAGAAATTTAGAAGTCTCCAGTGACATCCTCCAAAGCAAGCATGTTTATTTATGGAGCCCCTGAACTCAATGCAATAAGTGATAATCCAGTTACTATTTTCCTGGAAAACAACATCCTTTGAAGAAAAACGTTTGCCAAGTCATATATGCCACTGAAGATCATTTGCTTACTGTGGGATAAGGAATGTAGGCATCAGGAAGACAGACCTGTCTGTGACCTAACATGCAGTGAGCATATTAGGTGTTTCTCTCTATAAGAAAAATGTCAACAGCAGCTCTGTACCAGAGAGGACATGGGGAATGTCTGGTTTTATGTTAAAAAGTAAACATCTGCATTATCTCCCAGAATTCCCAGAGCTTCAACCTTACACTACAGTGTTCAGATGTTATTTGTAGTTGGCTCTATCTTGTATCATGATATCTTAGCCCTTCCTAGGTTGAGTTTTCCGTTTCATTCATTCATTCCACAAAAGGTATTCAGTGCCTACTGGGGGTAGAGTAGTGAATAAATGCAACTGGAGTCCTGCCCTCCTGGTGTACACATTCCAGTTGCTGGAGGGAGACTCAGAGCCAGAGAACAAATAAACAAAGAATAGGACAAGCACTTCAGAAACAAAATGAAGTGGACTTATGGATACATGTTTGTGTTCCCTCAAATTGCTATGTTGAAACCTAATTCCAATGTGAGGGACGGCAGAGGAGGGCCTTTACCAGGTGGTTAGATCATGTGGAAGGAGATCTCCCAAATGAGATTAGTGCCCTTATACAAAGAGGCCAATGGCTAGCTCAATCTCTCTCCACCATGTGAGAACACAACACAAAGGCAACTCAAAAGAGTGCCCTGAATAGAACCCAACCATGGCAACACCATGATCTTGGACTTCCAGCCTTCAGAACTGTGAGAAATAAATATCTGCTGTGGATAATCCACCCAGTTTATGGTAGTTCATTATAGCAGCCCAAACAAAGACACCAGGTAAGGAGAATGGCATGGGCTGGGGTAGTAGGGGAGGGTTTGAGACAGTACCCAGGGACTCAGAGAACACCTCACTAAAAAGGGATCTTCAGGAAGAGACTAGTAAGAAGCAAGGGAGAAAAGCAAGTGGTTCTTGGGGAAAGAGCCTTCTAGGCAGGGGGAGCAAGTGCAAAGGCCCTGAGGTGGGTGTGTGCTTGGGTGATGTGTGAGGGCATCAAGCAGGGCAGGGACCACAGCAAGAAGAAGAGGGCTGGAGGGGATGTGGCAGATGCAAGGGCCAGGCAGAAAGAGTCAGAGACCACCTCAAGGACTTCAGCTCACCACTGAGTGAGACAGGAGCCCCTGGAAGGACCAGGGCCAATGAGGCTTGTGGCTGAATGTTCATCTTCTCTTTTTGGGATCATACTGACTGGTATATTGAGAACAGATATCACTAGGGGAGATAAGGGCTGAAACACAAAGTTGGGATAGGAGTCTCCAAAATAACATAGGTGAGACATGATGCTGGTTTAGACCAGGGTGCAAGCAATGGTGTTGACATGCAGTGGTTAGAGCCTGGATCTCTTTTGAAGGTCGAACTGCCAGGTCAGAAGTGGGTGTGAAAGACAAGAGTTAAGCCTCATCCCTGATCTGAGCAAATGAAGACATGGAACTACCATTTATTCCAAATGGAGACAACTACTGTAGGGGCCAAGGTCAGGCTACCCAAAATGTTCCACTTTGTCATACTGATTATTTTATTTTATTAATTTACATTCAATTACCCAACATACAGTACATCATTAGTTTTTGATGTAGTGTTCAATGATTCATTAGTTGTGTATAATACCCAGTGCTCATCACAACGTGTGCCCTCCTTAATGCCCATCATACTGATTATTTTTTTAAAAAATTTACTTAAAAGGGCCTGTGCGAGAAGGACCTTCAGACCCTCCTCTGTCCCCCCAAAAGCAGGAAATAAATTTCTCCCATGAAAGGTACCCTCCCTGTACCAGGAGCTAAAGAGACATCCTTATCACCAGAGATAGGAAATTTAGAGCCAAGAAGGCTGTAGAAACAACCCTTGTTACTTTTTACTAATTTCCCAGCACAGTCCAAATTCCCTTCAGAATCCTTTACTAATTAAAGCTCCCAAAGTTAACGGCTTTTGTCCTGTCAATTCCTCACAGATTTAGTGTCTCTTTTTCTAAGAAACCTTAAAAACTATCCGCCTTGGTCATTTCGGTAGGTCTCAATATCATTATTGGGCCTCCGTGTGCATGTAATAAAACTTTGTTTTCTCCTGTTAATCTGTCTCATGTAGGGGCGCCTGGGGTGGGTCAGTCGGTTAAGCGTCTGTCTTCAGCTCAGATCATGATCCCAGGGTCCTGGGATCGAGCCCCGCATCGGGTTCCCTGCTCAGCGGGAAGCCTGCTTCTCCCTCTCCCACTCCCCCTGCCTATGTTCCCTCTCTCGTTGTATCTCTCTCTGTCAAATAAATAAATAAAATCTTAAAAAAAAATCTGTCTCACGTAAATTCAATCTTAGTCCAACTAGAAGACCTTAAAGGGTAGAGAATTTTTCCTTCTTATCACTATGGAGGGGGCAAGTGTGAAAGGGAAAGAAGGGGTGGTCTAGAACACACTGGGGTTAAGAGCCTGCTGGGTTCTTGCATGGGGACACCAGGGAGGAAGCTGGGTTGGTGCTGTTAGCTCCTGAATGGTGCCTTAAGCCAGGATACTGGGTCCTCCAACTCCTGAAACAAGGAATGGCTGGACAGACATGAAGAGACAGCAGAGGGAACTCAAAAGTCACGAGTGAGTTAGGAGAAACACCTAAGGAGAGGTACCCAGACACTAAATGAAGAAGGATCTCAGGAAGAGGGACCAATCAACTCTACCAAATGCTCCTGAGAGACCCAGTAAGATAAGAGGGGGAAAAAAACCAATCCCTAGAAAAAGTGAAACAATGGTGTTCTACTCCTGGTGGGGAGTAGGGGGCTAGGGCAGGTGTTGGCAGGTAAGAGACACAAGATATCACTTGGGGTGATGGCAACGTTCTGCTTCCTGAGGGGAGTGGGACGGAGGAGCTGAAAGCATGCCTGGCAATTCACTGACCAGTACACTTAGGATCTGTGCATTGCATCACACCTAAAATTTTTACCTTGAAAGACACCCTAGTCAAAGAGCTGCAAGACACATGGGTGAAAGGGACCACTGTCCACTATTCTACTTTGAACTGAACTTAAAAAGAAGATAGATTTATAGAAAGTTGGACAGCTAGCCAAATATGGGAGAAAGCGAGAATTATAAAATGCTAATTACAGAATCTAAGAGGTGAAGATACAGACTCACCATAAATTCAACTTTTCGGTATGTTTGAAAATGTTCATCAAAAAAAACTGGGGAAAATTGTTATTCATAATAAAGCATTCAGCAACCTGGGGGCTAGTGGCTTGCTCACCCCAAGCCAGGCGAGGTGAGTTTAACTGAGAATGCATGGGAAGAGACTGGGGGCAGTCTGAGCCTGGGGAAGCACCACTTGGAGAAACATTGCTGTAAAGGTGAGGAGGAAACCAGAGTCACTGGGGAGGGTTAATGGGGACAAACTGAGGTTTGTCTGTATGCTAATGAGAACAACCTGCAGACACTATTATGATGTTAGAGGCAACAGGGACAACTGTGAAAGCAAGGTTCTCAGAAGGTACCAGGAGGGGGAACCTCCTCCCAAGAGGGAAGGCCCTTCTCTAAGGGGAGCACTGACCCTGTGCCCATGACAAAGAAGGGAAGCTACAGCAGGTGTGCACAGGCTTTGAGGGTAGAATGTGCTCACTAAAGAATGTTGCTTTATTTTTATTTTTTTAAAGATTTTATTTACTTATTTGAGAGAGAGAATGAGATAGAGAGAGAGAGCATGAGAGGCGAGAGGGTCAGAGGGAGAAGCAGACTTCCCGCTGAGCCGGGAGCCCGATGCAGGACTCGATCCTGGAACTCCAGGATCATGACCTGAGCTGAAGGCAGTCGCTTAACCCACTGATCCACCCAAGCGCCCAAGAATGTTGCTTTAAATACTACAGGGAAATCTCTCAAATGTTCTGCAAGGGATCTCATGTGTAGCGAAGAGTACTCGAGGGACACATAGCAGATGGCTTTATGTGAATCTGTTTTCTTTCCCTCAACTTCCACATGCATTCCCATTAAAACTCACCTGCCCAAGAACCCCCTGGGAGTACCCCTTTCCTTACATTTACTTCTCTCATTTCTGCCTTACAAAGAAAGGTGTATTTCCCGTACCTCGACTCCTATCTTGGGACACTGGCCCAAGAAGCAAACAAAAGGTCAATTCAAAATACCAGTGTCTATGTGTTAAAACTTGGGTGACAAAAACTTTCAAAGATCAGGTGGATTTTAATTCCTTTAATTCCCTGCTTTCAACAAAATTGAATGAGAAAGTAATCAAGCTGTCAGCTGATAGATCCTGATAAAACTGTATTATCTTTGGCATGTCATCTGGAAGAAGTTCAAGGAATTGATTAACACTGCTGTAACAAAATGTCTTTCATTATGAATGACACATTACTACATCTATTTTAAAAAAATCATAGAACTGATGGTGAAATCTACATCAGTGTCTCATTTCTGATAATAAAAAATAGTCATCTATGAATACATGAATTAATTTAAAACAAAGCCTCATCTTTGGTAGAGAGACAAATGTCACCTTGAAGAATTAAGTACCAATAATCATTGTAAACCTAAATCAATCTAGGAGAAAAAAAAAATTAACACTTATTGTCTAAAGGAATATTTTTTATGTAAATATTTACATTTAAGAGAACCAAGACAGAGTGATTAATAAAAGACCTGCAAACACAAAATTATACTACGTTAGGATAAAATTCTGTGTGAAAATTGGAATCACAATGCCAGTGCAAAGAAGACAGGAACTGTGAAATACCTGGCAGTTAAAGAAGGCTTTGTTTATATATTTCTTAAGTGAATGATACGGACATCAAATTATTATGGCATTTAGATTCCACTTAAAATAGAGACTAACAGTTTTAGTTTCAAATGTCAATATTTACAATTTGCTGGAAGAGACATCATTTGCAATTCATTAAATTTAGGTGAGAATTTTAGATGTCAAGTTAAAAATCCATGAATGGAATATAGCATTTCAAAACTTTTGCAGGGGCCACTGGAGCACTAAGTATGGAGGCCTCTGGCTTAGGCAACTCTCTAGGATTCCAAGGGGGCATGGGGAGGGAGGCAGGTGCCCCTGAGCCCTGGGGACCAGTTAGTGCAGGTTACAGACAATGCAGATCTTAATCTTATTATTTGTCTTGCATGAAGTGCTTTTAAAATGTCCCCAAATCACCCTATAGTGAAATACAAGCATGCACTCAGTCCTGCAGGATGCAGTGAGAAACACCCCAAAGCAGATGTTCTATTTCACTTACATTGGCATGTGTGCAGTGATGAAGGACTGCCCTGGCTTTTCTCAGGGGCCCTCTGCTTCCCCTGTATTTCAAGCACCGGCCTCTGGGAAGGAAGAGCAGGAAGACCCACAGCAGAGGACTGCCATTGTCTCAACTTACCATCTGCAGCCAAATGTTGGTGGTTAAAACTTGGTTCTTCTCATCCTTCAAAGAAAAAGAAAGAACCATAAATACGGTTTATAGGGTTTACAAAAGAGGGAGTGATACCGTTATTTATGCAGGAATTGGGCTACTGGGACTGCTGGAGTGTGTGGAAATTAGGAGGCGCCAAGCACTTCCAAATATCCGCAAACAGCACTTCCCCAGAGTTAAGCACATTTATTACAGAGTACTTACAAAATATGAAGAAGTATAAAGAAGAAAATTGAAACCCCACAGCCCCACATCCAGAGATAACACTTGCTAATGATTTAGCTTATTTTCCTTTGTACCCTTTACAATAATTTATATGCTTAAGAAAATAAAATTGGGTACAAATTCCAATTTTTTTTAAAGATTTCATTTATTTATTTATTTGACAGAGAGAGAGACAGCGAGAGAGGGAACACAAGCAGGGGGAGTGGGAGAGGGAGAAGCAGGCTTCCCACCGAGCAGGGAGCCCGACGCCAATGCGGGACTCAATCCCAGGACCCCAGGATCATGACCTGAGCCGAAGGCTGACGCTTAATGACTGAGCCACCCAGGTGCCCCTCCAATTCTTTAAAGTCAAGTTTATTACCAGAATGTATACAGTTTTAAACAAATGTAAATATCTTGTGCTTCCTTCCACCAGGAAAGGGAGTATGACCTGTGACAGCAGCCACGATAGAGGCCAATGACACTGCATGGGTCACATTTCTGCCTGGTCCCTATGGATCTGCCTTTCTCTTCTCTCATCTTCTATCTACCAAGAAGCATGCCTGGCCCCTGACACACACCTACAAGGTAAATTCTGTCCTAATAAGCAAACCAAGTTTCAGAAAGGTAAGATGACTCTCTAAAGGAGCTATTCAAACTTGGATCTTTCTGACTCAAAGCTCCTTTTTCCACATTCCCAAACCACCTGAGGATGGGATCCAGCAGGGTGCCACTTCTGTGCTCCAACCAGAGCTTGGGATAGTGTACCAACCATGGCTTTGACCCAGAACAGGACATCAAAAAAAAATTCTGGGGAACATCAATCTTTCCAACTGGTATGCAAGCAGGGTCTTATCACTGCTGGCCAACCCCAACATGGCCTAGAAAATGAGCAAGTTTCATGCAATAGTTCTACTGAGATGGTGTTTTTCAGAACTTAGCCCCCAGTTCCCACCTAAAGGACTCTGTAAATTGGCAAGTGTCACTCTCTTTAGGAGAAAGTATTTACTAATGCCCCCAAACAGATGTGCCTAGAAGCTGAGACTGTGAGCTCCTCCAACAGGAATTACCTGGCCCTGTTAACTGATGGCATACACAAAAACAGATCCAATGGCAGAAAGAACATGGCATCTGCTGGGGCGGGGTCAGAGGGCTGGAATGCCAATGAGAAATAAATGCTGTTTCTCATTAAAATAGAAATGTGTTGATCATGTAAGGAGCTGGCAAAGATTCTTTGATGCATCAATGCCCCTGGCTCAGCAGCTCAAATTCTGAGCAACTTTGAGAGGTGAACTTGGCAGGCAGGGAGGTATGTGAATCCCAAAGAAAGACAGAGCTGCTTGGGAAGGGACAGGCGACAACACCATCCTAGTACAGTGCCAGGTCACAGCTGTATCCAGAAGAAGCTGCCAGTTTGGTTACAGGAAAAATACATCCTATTTTCCAAAATAAAACATGGCAGAGTCTTTTTGGTGGAAAAAGTTATGTAGCTAACATTTCTCGGTATTCTGTACTGAGCAAATTGTCCCCGACAGAGCCATATATTTGAACTGCACAAGTACTCTAGTTCTGGTTCAATCTCCAATATTATTTGAAAGCATCATTGAACTCTTTTAGGACATATATCTGTTGCGTCAACTTATTAAGGAGTTGTTGTTTTTAATGGACTTAAAATTAGCCAGTGTTCCATTTGGGTGGCTTTCCTTCTTTTAATTGCATCTGTGTTTTCAGCTTCTGAGAAAAAGGCTTCTGTGGTTTGGGAGCTCAATTACTACCAATCTAATTAAAAGGCTTTCTTCTTTCCAACATTCTAACTGAAACCTCATTACAGTGAAACGGAATGTCTGTGGTGTGTAGCAGCATGGGACTGAAGCGCCGGCATTTCAAACTGTAATCAACACTGAGCAGCAGCCAGCCACCACCAGAGAGCACAATGATGCCAGGTAGGGGAGCCCTCTCTGCAGACTCTGGGGGACCAGCCGGCAGATCAGCAAGGAGGCTGCTGTGCACCTTCCCAGAGTGGGTCTCTTTCTTCCACTTCCATCCCAGGGCCACCCGCTGGCTGTGTCTCTCAGCTCTCTCAGTCTGTACAGAGACAAGATGTCCTATGTCCTTCCCACCCCTATGTCCTATGTCCTATGTGGTGCCCCCTCTCCATCACACCCTGAATGTTTGTGTCCCCCTGGAAATTCACATGTTCAAACTTAACCCTCCACTGTGATGGTATCTGGAGGTGGGACCTTTGGAAGGAGATTAGATCATGAGAGCAGCGCCTCCGTGAATGGGATTGGTGCCTTATAACAGAGACCCCAGAGAGCTCCCTCGCCCCTTCTGCCATGTGAGGACACAGCTGTCTATGAACCATGAAGCAGGTTCTCACCAGACACCAGACTGGCCAGTGCACTGATCTTGGATTTCCCAGCATCCAACCTGTGAGAAATAAATGTTGCTTAATGTTGTGTTGCTTAAGCCACCCAGTCTGTGATATTTTTGCTATAGGAGCCCAAGATGATGAAGACAGTGCCCCACCACACACTGACCTCTACTCAGCTCCAGATGGGGCTCTCTGCCTTCATCCAGCTGCACTGCTCAGAGAATGAATTCTAAGGTTCTTAGTGCAGTACACAGCCTTTTCTACAAGCTAGAGTCCAGCCAAGTGTCCATTCATTCATCTATCCATTCATTCATTCATTCATTCATTCATTCAACAAATGTTTACAGAGCACTTCCTGTCTCAGGCATTAGGCCATCTGGACATATAGAGTAGGAATTGAACATCATTCTTGAGCTCATGGAACATAAAATGTGAGTCAGGTGTAGGATTACACAACTCAACAATGATATAATTACAAAAGGTGACAGCAAAGGAACAGGGTGCCTTCAGAGAGGATGACAGGGGTGGAGGAGTCCCAAGGATGAGCCTTCATTTTTACACCCTATGATACTGGAAGACCAAAAGACATGGATCCCTCATGCCATCACCTGTATCATTTGCCCTTCAAGACCTTATTCCTCCTCACCTCCCAGGGCCTGCTCTCCCCCCACCCTCCTTTCTCCTGCCCTGAACTGAGGCTACCTCCTGGCTCACCAGGGGCTCCAGCATGGAGCCAGCAACTCAGGCAGACCTTGGCTTTGCATAGGAGAATGAGGAGCAGCGAGGAGAGACATAAGAGAGACAGGTTACAGGTCGCCATGAGGAAGAACCTCCCTGGCCTACAACAGCCCAGCCTACTTCAGAAGGCACCTGGCAACCAGGTCCTGGAGTTATAAGCGCAAAGGACAGCCACCTGCCTGCAGAGGACACTGACACCCCTCAGTGGCCCTCCACAGGTACAGCTCAGGTGACCCAGGGCTTGTGCAGTCTACAGTGGCCAGGTCTCCTACACACCCTGGTGCCCATGCCAGCCTCTAGCCCTTCCTTCCTGCCACCCCCAGGATACCCAGATTGCCCTGCTTCCTGAGCCTTCTACAAGAGGGCCCAAGGCAGAATTTCATCCTGCATTCAACCGCCGTGCCCCAGGGTTTGCATCGCTGCACGTGCTGAGGTGATGTGGAGAACTGGGCACAGAGACCAAGCCTTTGGTTTAGAAAGTTGGCAGACGGAGCTGTGGTTCCCAGATGCCTCTCTGGCCTCGGGCATTAGGATGTTCCTGGCAGCGTATGCAGGGGCTCCACTCCCATCGCCCAGAACCTACTTATTCAACCTAGGAGGGAAACTTCCTTCCCTCTCACCTAAACATCGTCCACTGACAGCAAAGCCACCAGCCTCCTGCACTGCACTTGAGCTCGTTTAAATCCTGAATTAGCTGATGAAGCTGCATTCAATAGTCTCTTTCCTCATGAGCTGGATGGTACACTGGTCAAACACTAGGATTCCTGCAGGGAGGAGGAATGATATCTCCAAACCCTAGCCCCAAACCCTGGGCCAAGGATCTCTGAATAAATCACCAGCAAGCAGCACAGAATCTGAATATGGGTTTCAGTGATTCCAGACCCTCAGGCTGCCACCTGGCCATTCCTGTCCTGACCCAGCCTGGCAGGACAGAGTGGAGGGGCAGACCCCATGCCAGCAGAAGATCCTCCAGGCTCCACTCTCAGCGGTCCAATCTCAGGCACTCAGTTTCTGTGGGTTTCAATTTTCTCTCCTGGGAACTAAGGAGATAACAGTTGCCCTGATCACCTCCCAGAGTGGGAGAGGCGAGGAGAGCATCCAAGCCATGACATGTGACTCAGTGCCAGTGTCCGTCCCCGTGGGGCTGCTCTCACCACACAGGTCTCCTGAAAGACCCATTCTCCTTCCTGGCCTTGGGATGACACAGGAGGAGACAGAACCTGTGGTTGCCATGGAATCACAGGAGGCCCTTGTGGCAAAGCACCCCCAAAGCCAACTAGTCTAATGCCTCTTTGGTTTTGGTTTTTGTTTTTTATCCTGAGCACTTCAGAGTATTATTCAGCCTTAAAAAATGAAGTAATTCTGCTATCTGTGACAGCATAGATGAACCAGGAGGGCACGATCCTAAGTGAAATAAGCCAGACAGAGAAAAACAAATACTACCTGATTCCACTTATATGAGGAATCTACAGTAGTTGAGCTCACAGAAGCACAGAGTTGAATGGTGGCTGCCAGGGGAATGGGAGGTCTTAGGCCATGGCAACAAAAGTTCAGCTTTGCAAGATAAACAATTCCTAGAGATCTTCCGTGAGGCATGGAGCCTATACTTAGCAATGCTATGTTATATACTTAAAAATCTGTTAAAAGGGTATGGTGATTAACATAATAATAAAAAAGAAAAATAAAAAATAAAATAGAAAAAAAGGGTAGATCTTATGTGAAGTGTTATCATAGAAATTAATAATAAATAAATAAAGTTTTTGTATGTCAATCATACTTCAATAAAGGGAGTGTTGTTTTTTTAAAAAGTACACTTTGATTTAAGCAGCCATGCTTTTTGAATCAATCTCCCAGAATAATCATGTATCTGCTTTGAGTACAACAGTTCTGATGATGTGTATTGTGCTATCTTGTATTTCATATAGCAATTATTCTTCTGGAAGTCGTACAGCAACATTATTCAACATTATTTTGCAGAGCTCCCAACACTTTTTCTTTGCTTTTTTATAGATGCTGAGAAAAAGTAGATAACAATACATCTCACTGTGTCTAAATTCTTGTTTGCAGAGAAAATTGCTGGATAACATAAATTCCTATTTGTGTAGTCTCTATAGTTTATACCAAGGATTACTTCTTTTATCTAATTTAATTTTATACCTATATTTTTGCCCTAGTTTTACAGAATAATAAACTAAGGGTCTGATTTTCCCTAAGTCGGCAAGATCTGACAGACACACACACACACACACACACACACACACACACACACACACACAAACCCTCAAATCCAGAATAAGAAATCAATAAGAAAAGGGCAGACAATCAAATAGAAAAATGGGCAAAAGATGAACAAGCATATGATTTTCACCACAGAGAATATCAGTAAATGATATCTGAAAATAACACAGCTAAATCTTCAGTAGACATTTGCATTCTTCCAAATGTCATGCATGCACGCACGCATGCACACACTTTGTTTTTAACTCATTCAGTCTTGTGACAACCCAGCAAAATCAGTACTATTATTATTTTCATTTAATAATGGAGATTATGGGAGAGCTCCCATGTCTAATCTAATATGTCTCTGTTCTGCTCGAATGTCTTCAGGTGAGCATATCTATCTTTATAATCAAGAGGAAATGGGTGCAAAAAATGTCGACTGTGAAACAAAACAAGCTCCTGGCCCTATGTCACACGGCTCAGTGTGGAAGCTGAGATCCAACCCCTTACCTGTTTATTCCAACACCTGTGTTTGAGCCACCATGAGACTCTGTCAAAACAGTGAGCACCTTGGTGATGTTAATGAAAAGTGGTTGTCTTTGGTATTTGTATCATATAGGAGTTCTCGAAGTACAGTCTGCGAACCTCTGAGGTTCTGAGATGCTTTAGAGGATCAGTGAAAAACTTTTTTCATAATCGTTAGAAGTTACTAAGCTGTTTCCCCTCATTTCCTCATGAGCACTGAGTAGAGCTTTGCAGAGAGCCCATGGCATATGATGTCAGCAGCAGACTGAATACAGAAGCAGGTAAGAGAATCCAGCTGTCTTCTATTAAGCTTGGCACCAAGGAGATTTGCAAAATATAAAACAGTGCCATCCTTCTCACTAAAATTGTTTTGCTGGGCACCTGGGTGGCTCAGTTGGTTAAGCGACTGCCTTCGGCTCAGGTCATGATCCTGGAGTCCCGGGATCGAGTCCCGCATCGGGCTCTCTGCTTGGCGAGGAGCCTGCTTCTCCCTCTGACCCTCTCCCCTCTCATGTACTCTCTCTCTCTCATTCTCGCTCTCTCAAATAAATAAATCTTAAAAAAATAATAATAATAAAATAAAATAAAATTGTTTTGCTTGGGTAAATATAGTTACTTTTTAGAAAAAAATATTGGTTACATTAACATGGCATGGGTTTATTATAATTTTAAATGAATTAATGAACTTAAACTATTTTCTTAATTTTCATTTCTAACATGGTAAATATTGATAGATATAACCCATGTAAAGAAAATTGGGAGGAATTCCCTATAACTTTTATGAGAGTAAAGGGGTCCTGAAGCTTAAAAGTTTGAAAGCCACTGGTAAAGGGCTCAGCATTTGTTAAGACAGTCTGTTTCTCGTACCTAAGACCTGGCCCTCTCAGGGTGCAGAGCCCTATGTCATCTCTGTTCTCATTTTGGGGTTGCTCATGGTCTGTGACATGGGAGTACAACTGAAAAGTCTAGACATACAGGCAGACCTGGCTGTGTTACAAACAAGCTGTGTAGACTTGGGGTGGTCACTGAGCTTTTCCGAGACTCAGATTCCTATACATAAAAATGGGAAACTGATTGCCATCTCTCCAGCAAGTTGCAAGGATTAAATGAGTAATGCACAAAAAGTGCCGAAAACATAGGAAAGTTTTCCACCTTTCTTTTTTTTAAAGAATTTATTAATATATTTGAGACAGAGAGAGAGAGAGAGAACCTAAGTGGGGAGGAGGGGCAGAGGGAGATGGAGAAGCAGGCTCCCCACTGAGCCAGGAGCCTGATGCTGGGTGCAATCCCTGGACCCTGGGATCATGACCTGAGTCAAAGGCAGATACTTAATCGACTAAGCCACGCAGGCATCCCACGTTTTCCACCTTTCAATGATCAGAAACAAGTTCCTCCAACACAAAGGTACTGGGGAGACTTAAAAGTTTGGCCCACTGAGGCAAAATCTCATCTCTATCCCTGACTGCCTACCTTTGGAAGTGGCACATAATTATATTGCTTTGATTCTCACTGAAATCTGGGCCTAGAAGGTAAATGTCTTGATGTTAACATTTACTTTTCCTAATAGGTTAAGGGTATTGTGATGTATGAATGTGCAGATGTGAATCTTTTCAAAAAGAATGTGTGCAACACAGTTTCAAGTGTTGGATGCTCATGTCCTTCCACCAGCTACCCAGCTTCTCAACAGGCATGGCCCAGGAACCTCACTATTTTCCTACTGAGGCTCTGGAAATCTTTAATCGTCACTGGCATGTTTAGAGATATATACTTATTTCTAACAGTATTGTTAAGTACTAACAAATAAAGGAAATGTGTTATGCTGTGGTCCTTTAAAACACAGCACTCTGAAGAGCCTAATACTGTAGACAGTGCTCCAAAGAACTCCACTGAAGCAAATTTTGGTCCTTGGAAAACTGCCTCTGGAACTCCCTGAAGTGATTTTGAACACTTTTATCTTATTTTTTAACTACCAAAATTAATCCTGCATAGCTCTAGAACACTGTTTTCAGGAGCAATGCAGAGAAAGACTTGAAGAAATCTGTAAAATCAGGCCAGAATACTTATATATTTTATATATATATACATATTCCTCCCAACAGGTCAGTGTGTAATTCCTTACTGACTTAAGCCCAGGTAAGACACACCATAACCAAGGGTACAAAACTGGCCCATCAAGCTGATTCCTTGGGAAGTATGCATGCCAGGTGAACTAAGGCAAGTGTGGCTCCTGAGCTTAGGTCCTTGACTTGGCCAATGCCAACTGATTTTCGTTCCCCTGTGAAACCTACTGCCCAGTGCAATATTGAAGGGACTGGGGCTCATTACCAAGCCACTCTAGCTGCCTGTGTGTGCAGGTATGAGAGGCATTCCCTGGTGAAGTGACCCACCCTGACCCTGTATGTTTCCTGCTGGGTCCCCGTCCCCAGCACTGCCCAGGTTCCCCGAGGAGAGGAGGGTGATTTCAAGAGTGCACTTTTAACTAGGACTGAGAGGCCTTCTTTCCACTTCTGCAAGAAGAAGAGCCTCCCTCTCTCCCCCAGAAGACCCAAATCTGGAGCAACAAAGCCGGGGAAAGTGATCATGAGAGTGGAACCTAACCAAGAAGACACCATGCCTTGAGTTAGCAGAGCTGGGAAGTGGAGGGTATGGTGGCAGGAACAGGGGAGATTATGGAGTGCAGGGGAGGGAGAAGGGCTTCAGTGTCACTGGGTGACCCAAGAATCAAGCTTTATCTCAACTCTTCTTGAACAGATACAATAGATTTCCCTTTACACTTAACCATCATCCTAACTGAATCAGTGTCCAAGCATTGCCTTCACTACCACACATGCAGCACACAGAACACATTATCTTTGAGCTAAGAGCAAATAATCACGTGTACCACCAGATCCCCACGAATGCCTGAGAAATTGCAGAAATGTATGCAGCATCAGCACCAGGCTTTTCCAATGAACTCTGGCAGGAAATTATTGTGGTGTGTCTCATTATAATTGAGGTCCTCTAGAGACACCCGCTAGAGACACAGCGTTCCCAACAGAACACCCCACGTGTAACTGGTACAAAGGTGGGTTCAAAAGGCCAAAGAGGAGGGGATGAAGCACATGAAAGGAAGGTGAGAGCAGGATATAAAAGCAGTAACGTTTTCTTTCCTTGTTGTTATTTGGCATTTCTAATATTTCTACAGGTAATACAGATTAATTGGTTTAATAAATTGAGGAAAAATAAACAGGACCACAAATAAAGAAAGAATGATATGAAAAAATAGTTCACCACCACCATTGTAACCCAGAAAATTAAAAATCATGAGTAGACACATTGTGAGGATAAAGCCTGGGCAAGATGAAAAAAAAAAATTTTGAAATGACAGCTGCATAAAAAAAATATGGCAATAAATGAATGAACAAATGGATGGATACATTTTTAAAAATAGCAAAGACAAGGAAGAAAGGAAGGCAAGCAGATACGCACAACTAAAATACAAAATACAGTCTGGAAAAAAGCCCAAACAAGAAGAGCATGCTTCCCATGAGTTCTTTAATAGTATATAACCTAATAAAATCTTGGATCAAATTAAACATGATTTCAAAGACAAGATTATAAAATAACCAGATGAAATGAAAGGGAAACTGCAGAGTTAAATAAATGAACTGAGAACCAAAACAACATGATTACATAGCTAATAAATCGGACACAGAAAGGGACAAAACAGGCCCAGCTAAAAATTGAGTTACTGGCATGAAAGCAAGGCATGAGATAATCGCAGTTTGTGCAGAGGAAAAACACAAAGAGATTAAGTCAGTTAAGGAAGATGTCGGAGATGGAGGTGATGCAGGAAGACAAAAGTAGAGCTGAAATGGAGAACAGACCCATGAGAAAAGTGCGTGCCCAGGAGACATACTCCTGGTTCTGTCAAAACAGTAGACTCCATAACCTGAGCACCGTCATGCCACAAAACACCTAGAAATGCTGGAAGAAATCAAACCAATCTTTTTAAATGCAAACCTAAGATCATAAAAACAGTATGAGAAATCCCTTGAAACAAAAATCCAAGAGAAAACTAAAAAGAACATTGTGAGTACATGAGTTGATGCTGCCAGAGGCCGGGGGGTTGGTGCAGTGGGGGCCAGTTATATCCATAGAGAGCTTGAGCAGTTCCCTGGTGGGACTGAGGACAAAGCTGTGATTACACAGGTGGAGCGGAACCAAACCAAACCCCCACACCACATCTCTCCACATGACACCAGCCACAATCCTTTGTACACCCCTATACTTCCATGGATTTTTATCTCCAGCAGCATCCCCCCCGCCCAATTCTCATGGAAAATATGCAAAAAAAAAAAAAAAAAAAAAGATCACCTTTTAACTCTGACATGGGGATGGAGGGAGCAAATCTAGGGAAACAGGCCACCTAGAGCCTTCTCCTTAGCAAAGGCCTACTCTCCAGACTTTGTCAGATTTATTCTTGCTGGGGAGAGGGCATCCCGCCCACACCAGTACCCTGTCATCTTTGTCTCACCAGACTGGGGAAGGGAAGAGCTGTATCACCAGGAAACACCCAGGAGCACAGGCCCACCAAAAGACTGAGATTTCATCATAAGATTATAGAATGCTTCCTCTTCCACTCACCTCTCTACCACAACACTCCAGTAGGACAGCAGTGGGTACGGCTGAAAGAGCTACAGACTCCCTGAGCAAGAATGCCAAGGGCAGGCCAAGGTCAAGCAAGGAGACAAAAATAAGGACACTAGAGGAATGTGAAGTCTCTGGCTCCTAAAGCTACAGCAAACAGTAACACGTAACCACTAGCCAAACTAACATAAATTCTCATACCAAGGTGTATTTGCCTCATCTCCTATTACCTTAGAGGTCATTTCTGACTTATGACAGAAAAACCACGAGGCAACTAAAAGACAAGAAAAAATCATCTGAAGAGATGAAGCAAGCATCAGAACAAGACTCTGACATCCAATCTAAAATGCCATTCAACTGTAAGATACATGTACTTCCCAAAAATGTTAAAATGTGAAAAAAAAGTCAGAATTGATGGACTATGGTGTACAATGTATTTTTACAGATAATGAAAGTTAAAGAAGGTATGAGAAGTAGGAGACTTGTAACAATCCATCCCAACCTCATTCATTCCAGGGTTCGAAAAACAAGTGGGGGCAAAGAGCCTACCCGGGGGTTTCTTCCAGAATCAACATTGAGATTTTTCCACATTACCTGAAAGGCAGAGAAATTTCTAAATTTGCAGATGTTCCTAAACTCATTCAAACATAGAATATGTTGCTAAACTATAGGAACTAGAAAAACAATGAATTTCATCGTGGTGGTTTCAGAACACTAACAACTACAATTCAGGAAGAGAATTTGAGAGTCCTTGTCACCCATTTCCAAACAGCATGTTACCCTGCACACCTTAATCAAGAAGGAGATAAGAAGCAAAACGGGAATATTTCCCTCTTCCAAATAGTTCAACAAAACATTACAGAAAAGGAAAAGATGGGCATTTAAAGCAACCAAAGATCTACTAAGGGACAGGCCAGATGGTGGGGGCTTCTGTAAAAAGATAAGCCAATATCTATTCCTGGACCCCTCAGAGGAGTCAGAGGTCAGGTGGTGGCTGAGAGTGGGTGTGGACGCAGTGTATGCAATGGGTCCCCAACACATGCATGGGGGAGTGAGCACTGATGAAGCAGTCTAAAGGCCCTTCTCACAGCAGCTGACCCAAAGTGTCTTCCTCTTCAACCTAATTATGGGACCAAATGCCCACCCCTGGTGATGCACTTTTACTAAGGACCTGCTCTCTGTCATACAGATACCTGAGGGAGAGGCAGGAGCATTATATGGCAACACTTCAACCTCTATGGAGGCTCCAGAGGTCCCACACAGACCTAAAGGTGGCCCCACATGTCCCAACATGCCTGTTCTGAGTTCTTGATGTTCTCATGCATGCTGCTACCTAGGCAGCCCCCAGTGCCAACTCCAAACCTAGCAACACAGTAGCAGAGAAGTCTGCATTTAAGGTTCTACCCTTTAAAGAAACCACGCTGGGGTCATCTTGGAAACCTGAGGGCTAAAGAGTACTACCCAAATGATAGACATCAACAAAGAGAAAGCACAATGATGCCTTCTCATAGAACCCCAGTTCATGCTGTTATCACAAGGATTTTGAGAAATCCCAAAGAACCTGACTAAAGTTGTGGTTCCCAAATGGAATTATAGGATACTTTTTGTTCTTCTATACAATCTATAAATAACGAGTCCTCTACAGATCTTCAGACTCTAATCCTTTTCTTACAGACTTGTAGAAAGCTAATAAATTACCAGTGCCCAGAAATAACTTGGCAATTCATCCTAACTAATCACCGCAGAGTTCTAACACTAAGAAAGGAAAATTCTACACCTTTCCCTTCCCCAGCCTGGAAGTCCATTTGCCATCTAATACAGAGCATATTCAGATGCCCTATTCTACATGGAACAATGAGGAGCTAAATAAGCCAAATTCAGACTATTCACAGACCTCATTTCTTCTTCTGGAAAGTACAATGAAGTGATTCATGCCATAAAGCACACTATACCAATTACCAAATATCACAAAATCAGGAACAGAATGACTTTGGAACTTTCCTGTAATTCTGGTGATTAAATAGTTTGCATAAAGTTCCAAAGTATGCTCTTCCTTAATAAATGACCTTTTGTTACATGTCAGCCACTTAATATTTCAGGGAAATTTTTTTCATTATAAACCCTGAATTCGCTAGGAAGAAAATGCTCAATGCAGGGGATGCCTGAGTTGAAGTCTACAACAATTGCAGCTGACTCTGTCTTCCACAACTTCCCATCTCCCAATCCCTATCTATAATTATGCCTTCACCAGTAGATCAAAATGAACCTGCACCTATTTTTATGTTCATTATAATCTAGAACAACAATCAGTTTCTCTTCAGTTTAACAATGGGATGCACTTGCCATAAATTGGATTCCATAAATACATTGTTATAAAGGATTAGGTTATGAAATAAGGAGAGATTCCCAGGGAAGGAAGTGCCCCCTTGATATTTCTTTTTTTCTTTATTTTTTTTATTATTATGTTATGTTAATCACCATACATTACATCATTAGTTTTTGATGTAGTGTTCCATGATTCATTGTTTGCGTATAATACCCAGTGCTCACTGCAGAATGTGCCCTCCTTAATACCAATCACCAGGCTAACCCATCCCCCCACCCCCCTCCCCTCTAGAACCCTCAGTTTGTTTTTCAGAGTCCATAGTCTCTCATGGTTCGTCTCCCCCTCCGATTTCCCCCCCTTCATTCTTCCCCTCCTGCTATCTTCTTTTTTTTAACATATAATGTATTATTTGCTTCAGAGGTACAGGTCTGTGATTCAACAGTCTTACACAATTCACAGCACTCACCATAGCACATACCCTCCCCAATGTCTGTCACCCAGGCACCCCATCCCTCCCACCCCCCACCACTCCAGCAACCCTCAGTTTGTTTCCTGAGATTAAGAATTCCTCATATCAGTGAGGTCATATGATACATGTCTTTCTCTGAATGACTTATTTCACTCAGCATAATACCCTCCAGTTCCATCCACGTCATTGCAAATGGCAAGATCTCATTCCTTTTTTTTTCCAAACAACACAAGTTTATTATCTCACTGCTCTGTAGGTCAGAAGCCCACACTAGTTTGGCTGGTTTCTCTGTTCTGGACTTCATAAAGCCCAAATCAAGGTGCCAGTCATCTGGGATTTTACTGGAAGACTCTGGGAAGAAAGTGCTTCCAAGTTCATTCAGGTGGTATGCAGAATTCAGCTCTTTGTGGTTGTAGGACTGAAGTCCACTTCCTTGCTGGTGTCAGCTGCATTGTATGCCTTATAACACTCTCTGTCCTCAAACTCCAAAACTGCTAGAACTCATACAGGAATTCAGTAAAGTGGCAGGATAAAAAATCAATGCACAGAAATCAGTGGCATTCTTATACACCAACAACAAGACAGAAGAGAAAGAAATTAAGGAGTCGATCCCATTTACAACTGCAACCAAAACCATAAGATACCTAGGGATAAATCTAACCAAAGAGGCAAAGGATCTGTACTCAGAAAACAATAAAATACTCATGAAAGAAATTGAGGAAGACACAAAGAAATGGAAAAACGTTCCATGCTCATGGATTGGAAGAAGAAAATATTGTGAAGATGTCAATACTACCTAGAGGAATCTACACATTCAATGCAATCCCCATCAAAATACCATCCACTTTTTTCAAAGAAATGGAACAAATAATCCTCAAATTTGTATGGAACCAGAAAAGACCCTGAATAGCCAGAGGAATGTTGAAAAAGAAAAGCAAAGCTGGCGGCATCACAATTCCGGACTTCCAGCTCTATTACAAAGCTGTCATCATCAAGACAGTATGGTACTGGCACAAAAACAGACACATAGCTCAATGGAACAGAATAGAGAGCCCAGAAATGGACCCTCAACTCTATGGTCAACTAATCTTTGACAAAGCAGGAAAGAATGTCCAATGAAAAAAAGACAGTCTCTTCAACAAATGGTGTTGGGAAAATTGGACAGCCACATGCAGAAGAATGAAACTGGACCATTTCCTTACACACACAAAAATAGACTCCAAATAGTTGAAAGACCTAAACGTGAGACAGGACCCCTTGATATTTCTTAAGAACTTTCACCAACTTCCAGAGTGAATTGCTCTCTATTTTATTCCTAGCTCCCAAAGACACTCTTCTGACCAACCCCATGCTGCAGCACTCACTTCCCCTTTGTCCCCAGGAGAACCTTCCCAAGATGCCACCTAAGTTGTTTTGCCAGGAGTTTAAATGTACTCTTCTGTTCTCATGTGTCCCCAGAGTCTCTGACAGTGGTCAACTCCATCAGAAAGGCAAGGGGAATAATGGTTAAGAACACACCTTCTCTTCTGGCTCTTGCAAACTGCATAAACACACGAATAAGAAAGAAAATCTTGCCCAATTAACTCACAAATGAAAAGGAAAGGAATAATACCACAAAGATTATGAATGTGTTTTGATGATTTGGATAAGAGGGATAAAATAAGACTTCTCAAAACATACAAATGGGAAAAAAAGTGACAGATTGCCATTGAATATGGTTGTCTTCTCTCATTTTATTGGATTAATTCTAACATCAAATTTATAAATAATGAACAAAACTTTGAAATACTGCTACATTTCCACATCCTGGACTTGTCCTTCTTTGGGTATGGGCTCATGGATAGATAGTAGGAAATGATTCTGAGAAACTGAAAGATCGACTGGCTTCCACAACTATGGACCATTTTCTTAAATCTGTACTAATGCAAAGGTGTGTTTATATAAAATAAAACAAGTCAGCTGTTAAGAAAGTATTTTAAAATGATAAGACTCAGGAGCTGTTGATGGTATAGTGAAACTGGTAGTTTCCAATACTGTGTGAGTCAATGTGTAAAGTGCTATGTACTTTCTTCAAAGCAACCTTTAAATTTGCCTTTATGTCAAGAAACTTAAAAAAAAATAAAGCTATTAACTTTTTGGGCTAATTCCACATCTAAGAAATGACCTTAAAGAAATGGCCAGGAATCAGAATTAACAAGGAAGTCCAAAGGTATGGTTATATACTTATAGTGCTTACAATATTATAAACAAATTAACTGTCCAATAATAAATTTTTAGCATATCCATAAAGAGAAATACTATGTAATTACTAAAATGTTTTTTTTAAAAAATGTAATCATCTGAAAAACACATTAGAATGTGTTTTGGGAGAAAAACATCCCATAAAATTGTACTTACAGTATTATCCATTGTTTAATTGTATTATGTGATCCTCCTATTTCTCATCCCCTGTTTACTCATGAATATGATCTGATACTTTCAGTACTGAACTGCTCTCTGAAATCTCCTCTCACATCCAACCTGCTTTACTAAGAGTCACTTGACTTCTCTAAATAAAATACACACAGGATGTGATACTGATCTTAACATACACATAACTATAGAACTTATAATTCTTATCTCATTTTTGATACTATATATATTTTTAAATGCTCATTGCAAGAGCAATAAAAATGATTAAGTTCCAGAAAGATGAAGTAGATAAACTTTTTCCCATTCTTACCACTAAATACAACTAAAAGCAACTAAAAACTCTGGATGTTATATATAAGGCAAACAGAAAAAGACTCTAAAAAGTATACAGAAGAAGGCAGACTGCCTCTAGACCTTAGTACCAAGGAATAACACTGCAGTGAATCCCCTGGGTTTTATTTTTGATTCTTATATCCCAGAAGGACAATTTGGAAGCCATGACTTTCACTAGGTAGTAACGTAGGGAGGAACAGAAATTCGTATCTGCCTAGCAGTAAGAAGGGGCCCATCCCTTTCCCCTTCCCTCATGTCAACCAACGAAGCCAAGTATGAAATCTCAACTTCCACCCTCACCTAGCATTTAGGCAATGCCCCCTCTTCCTCTGCTAGAGTGGTGTCAGAGAAAGACACATAGACAGAAAATTTAAATAAGACCCCAGACTCTCATAACATAATAACCAAAATGTCTAGGTTCCTATTGAAAATCACTCATCATGCAAAGAACCAGGAAGATCTCAAAGTGAATTTAAAGAGAAAATCAATATGGGGTGTCTGGGTGGCTCAGTCGGTTGAGTCTGGGATTGAGCTCCACATCGGGCTCCCTGCTCACTGGGGAGCCTGCTACTCCCTCTGACCCTCCCTGCTCTCATGCTCTTCTCTCATTCTCTCTCTCGAATAAATCTTTATTTAAAAAAAGACAGTCAACAGATCCCAACAAGATGAATAATTCAAAGATGTTAGAATTATCTGATAAAGATTTTAAAGCAAACATCATAAAAAATCTTCCAAAGAGCCATTACAAGCATAAGAGTAATAAGTGAAAAGATAGTCTCAGCAAAGAACTACAAGATATAAAGAAAAATCATGAAAACTTCAGAGGTGAAAAATAAAATAACCTAAATAAAAACTAAATGGATGGGCTCAAGAGCAAATGATTGAAGAATGAGTGAACTGGGGGATAGAACAATGGAAATAACCCAATTTGAAAAACTGAGAAAAATTAAAAAAAAAAAGAAAAACTGAACAGAGCCTCAGCGACCTATGGGACTACAACAAAGATCTAACAATTGTATTATTGGAGTCTTGAATCAAAAAGAAGGTGGAACTGAAAAAGTACATGAAGATGTAATGGCTGACACTTCCCAAATTTGAGAAAAGATACAAATCTGTAATTTCTAAAAGTGAGCAAATCCCAAATAAATCTAAAGAAATCCCAACCAACACACATCATAGTCAAAAAGTAAGGACAATGAATAACCTTTAAAAACAGCAAGAGAGAAACAATACCTTACCTATAGGGCAAAAGCAATTCAAATGCTAGTGTATTATTCATCAGAACCATAGTGGCCAGAAGGACATGGCATAACACTTCCAAGTGTAAAAAAAAAAAAGGATCAACTCAGAATCCCATATGCAGTGGTCAGGAATGAAGGGGAACTCAAGGCATTTCAGGTGAAGGCAACTAAAAGAATTTGTTGCCTATGACCCTATCTTAAAAAGAAAAAAAATGGACAAAGAAAGTTCACTAAGCAAAAAGGAACCAATAAAAGAAGAAAGCTTGAACATAAAGAAGGAAAAAGAGAGCAAGTGAAAATATGGGTAAATATGATCAGCTTTATTTCCCCTGTTGAGTTTTCTATATTGTGTTTCGTGGTTGAAACAAAATTATAAAACAGCCTGAGGTGATTCTAAATATATGTAGAGGAAATAGTAAAGATGATTATATTATAAAGGAGGGATAGTAAAGGATGCAAACAGAGGTAAGATTTCTACTTTGCGCTCAAGCAGATAAGATGCCACATCAGCAGACAATGATAAGCTATTTATATGTACAGCAACACCTAGAACACCCACTAAAAATCTACATAAAGAATTTCACTCAAAAACACTATTGATAAGTCAATAAGGAAATTCCAAAAAAAGTTTAAATAACCTACAGAAAGCAGGTAAAACAAAACAGAAAAATGAAAGAAAGGAAGATAGAAGATAGAAGCACCAGAAAACAAAAACAAAATGACAGACTTAGAACCTAACATATCAATAATTATATTAAATGTAAATGGCCTAAATATAGCAATTTAACGAAGGAAACTGGCAAAGTACATTAAAAAACATAACCCAACTATGCTGTCTAAAGAAACTTAACATCAAATATAACAATATAGGCAGGTTGAAAGTAAAAAGATAGAGAAAGAAATAGCATGCAAACCTTATCCAGATAGATCAGAACTGGCTATATTAGTATCAGATAAAGTAGCATTCAGAGCAAAGAAAATTACCAGAGACAGATAAGGACATTACATAATGATAAAGGGTCAATTCACCAAGACATAGGAATCCTATATGTGTGTGCATAAAACAAGAGAACTTCAAAACACATACAACAAAAAAGTTGAAAAAACTTAAAGGAGAAATAGAAATATCCACTATTATGGTTGGAGCTCTTCATACTTCTTTCTCAGTACTCTAAAGAACAAGCAAAGAAAATCAGCAAGCTTATGGAAGAACTTATCAAAACACCTATCAACAGGATATAACATTTGTAAAAAACTTCACCCAACAACAGCAGAATACTCTATTTTCAAGTGTCCACTGAATGTATACCAATATAGAGCATATTCTGGGCCATAAACAAACCTTAACAAATTTAATCTAATTGAAATCATACAAAGTGTTTGTTCTCCAACCACAATGAAATTAAACTAGAAATCTATATCAGTAGGACAAGAAAATATTCAAAGGCTAAAACACTGAAGAACATATATCTAAATAATGTGTGTCTCAAAAAGGAATACACAAGAGAAATGTTTAAAAATACATTGAAAATGAAAATATAACATCAAAATTTGTAGAAGTGAAATAAAGCAGTGCTGAGAGGGAAATTTATAGCACTTGAATGCATACATAAGAGGAAAAGTCTCAAATCAATAGTCTAAATTATCAGCTGAAGAATCTATAAAAAGAAGAGCCAAAATACCCAAAGCAAAAATAATAAAAAAATAAAGAGCAGAAACTAATTTAAAACAAGTAGAGAAAAATCAGTAAAACAACGAGCTAATTATTTTAAAAGACCGATAAAATTAAGAAACCTTTAGCAAGACCAACAAAGAAAAGAGAGAGAAGTCACAAATAACCAAATCAAGAATAAACTGGGATATAAAAATAGGTCCTGCAGACAACCAACAGATAAGATGGTATAATACAAAAAACTCAATGCATATAAGTTTGAAAATTTAGAAGAAATAGACCAATTCCTCCCCCCACCAAAAAAAGAGAAACTATCACAATACATCCAATATGAAATAATTTAAAAACCCTATAAAAATAGAGTTACCCTATGACCCAGCAATTGCACTACTGAGTATTTACCACAAAGACACAGATAGAGTGAAAAGATGGGCCATATGCACCCCAATGGTCAAAGCAGCAATGTCCGCAATAGTCAAACTGGAAAGAGCCGAGATGCCCTTCAACAGATGAACAGATACAGAAGATGTGGTCCATATATACAATGGAATATTAATCAGCCATCAAAAAGGATGAACACCCAACTTTTACATCAACATGGATGGGACTGGAGGAGATTATGCTAAGTGAAATAAGTCAAGCAGAGAGAGTCAATTATCATATGGTTTCACTTATTTGTGGAACATAAGAAACAGCATGGAGGATATTAGGAGAAGGAAGGGAAAAATGATAAGGGGGAAACTGGAGGAGGAGATGAACCATGAGAGACTATGGACTCCGAGAAACAAACTGAGGGTTTTAGAGGGGGGTGGGGGGATGGGTTAGCCCAGTGATGGGTATTAAGAAGGGCATGTATTGCATGGAGCACTGGGTGTTATATGCAAACAGTAAATCATGGAACACTACATCAAAAACTAATGATGTACTGTATGGTGACTAACATAACAAACAAACAAACAAACAAAAACCTATAGCCAAAAAAGAAACTCAATTTGTAATTTTAAAACTCTCAAAAATGAAATATCCAAGCCTAGATGATTTCACTAAATTATACCAAACATTTAAGGAAGAATTAGCACCAATTACATACCACTGCTTCCAGAACTATAAGAGGAGATAATACCAATATATTTATGAAACAAGTATTACCCTGAAAACAAAATTAGAAAAAGATAAAGTACAAAAAGAGAAAATATATGACAATATCTCTCATGAACATAGACAGAAAAATCAGTAACAAATGTGAAAAAATGGAATTCAGCAAAATATAAAAAGAACTATGTGTCATGTCCAATCAGAGTTTATTCCAAGGATTTGAGGCTGGTTTAACATTTAAAAACCAATCAATATAAAAATCAGAATATTAGCAGGCAAAACAAGAAAAATCACACAATCATATCAATTGCATCAGAATAAACAGTAAACTCTAAAAAAAATAGGAATAGAGGGAAATGCCTTCAACTTCTTAAGGAATATCTACAAGAAATCTACAGCTAATGTTATATTTAATGGTAAAAGAATCAATAATTTCTCCCCAAGATCAGAAATAAGGTAAAGATGTCTGCTCTCGATACTCCTATTCAATATAGTGCTGGAAATTCTAACAGTGCAGCAAGTTCAAGAAAAAAAAATGAAAGGCATAAATAGGGGGAAGGGTGAAATAAACTGTCACTATTTGCAGAAAACATAGTTGCATAGAAAATTCCAAGGAATCTACAAAAAAAGCTCCAGTAATAAGTGAGTTTAGCAATGTGGAAGAATACAAAATGAATACATCAAAATCAATTCTATTTCTATATACTAGTAATGAACAAAAATGAACAAAATTAAAAATACATTACCATTTATAGTTGCTTAGAAAAAGATAAGAAGGCATAAAGGAAAGGAAGGGAAAGGAGGAAGGAAGGAGGGAGGGAGGGAGGGAGAGAGAGGGATCAAGGGAGGGAAGGAAAGAAAGGAGGGAGGGAGGGAGGAAGGGAGGGAGGGAGGAAGGAAATCTTACAAAGTACCTACTGGACTTATACACTGAAAACTAAAAATATAGATGATAAAAATCAAAGATCTAAATAAATGCATAGTCATTTACATGAATTAGAAAACTCATTATATTTATATATATATTTATTTCAAATTATTTCAGTTTATATCAAAATCCCTGCAAGATATTTGTAGATTTCACAAGATTTCAAAATACATATGGAAAGATGAGGGGCGCCTGGATGGCTCAGTTGGTTAAGCGACTGCCTTCAGCTCAGGTCATGATCCTGGAGTCCCGGGATCGAGTCTCACATCGGGCTCCCTGCTCGGCGGGGGATCTGCTTCTCCCTCTGACCCTCTTCCCTCTCGTGCTCTCTATCTCTCATTCTCTCTCTCTCAAATAAATAAATAAAATCTTTTAAAAAATAAAATAAAATAAAATACATATGGAAAGATGAAAAAAAACAAGAATAACAAACAATTTTGAAAAAAGTGTGAGAAATGATTAAACAGATTCAGTAATCAAGACTGTGTGGTATCAGTAGAGGGTTTAACATACAGATCAATGGGATAAAATAAAGAACCCATTAATAGACCCACAGAAGTATAGACAATTGATTTTGACAAAAGTGCAAAAATTCAATAAATAAAGGATAATCTTAATAGGGCTGCTGTAATTAGATATCATATTTAAAAAGTCAACCTAAATCTTATATCTTATATAAAAAGTAACTTAAAATGGATCTCAGATTTAAATGAAAAATGTAAAACTGTAAATTTTTTTAAAGAAAACATAGGAGAAAATCCTCAGGATCTTGGGCTTATCTTTTCACTTTCTTATAGTACCCTTTCATGCACAAGTTTTTAATTTTGACAATGTCCAATTTATTTCTTGTTTCAATACTTGTGCTTTAGATGTCATATCTAAGAAAACATTACCTAATCCAAGGTCATAAAGATATACCATTTTTTTAAAGAGTTATATAGTTTTAGCAGTTACATGTAGTTCTTTGGTATATTTTGAGCTAAATTCGGTATATGGTAGGAGGTAGAGGTCCAATTTCATTTTTTAACATAGATATCCAATTGTCCCAGAATTGTTTATTAAAAAGTATCCTACTTATCTTGGCATCTTTGTCAAAAAGCAATTGACCAATAATTTGTAGATTTCTAGATTCTCAACTCTAATCCAAGGATCCATATGTCTAATCTTATATCAGTATCATACAGTCTTGATTACTGGAGCAAGTCTTCCAACAGTTTTTTCAAGATTCTTTTCTCTAAAAAAACTAGCTAGAAAGTTGATTGGAATTGCATTGAATCCGCAGATTAATTTGGAGAGTATTCCCATTTTAACAATACTAAATCTTTGAATCCATGGACATGAGATGTCTTTCCATTTATTTAGGTATTCTTCACTTTTTATTGAGGTATAGTTGACATATACTAGTTTCAGGTATACAACATAATGATTCAATATTTGTATGTATTGCATAATGATCATTAACATCCATCACCATATATAGTTACAAAATGATGTGGAGTTTTAAAATCTGAGAATATATTCATTTCTCCTTCATTTTTGAAAGATAGTGTTGCTGGATATAGAATTCTTGCCATTGAGGAAGGCAGGTGCTATGAGGAGCACTGGGTGTTATACTTAACTAATGAATCACTGAACACTACATCAAAAACTATGTACTTTTACAGTGGCTAACTGAACATATAAATAAATAAATAAATAAATAAATAAATACTTTTTAAAAAGAATTCTTGGTTGAGTCTTTTTTGCTTTCAGTATTTTGAATATGCCATCCTACTGTTTTCTGTTCTTCATGATGTGTATAGATAAGCAGCTGTTAATATGAGGATCCTTTGCATTCTACTGTTTTCAAAATTCTTTCTGTACTTGGCATTCAATATTTTGATTATGAAGGTTTTTTTAAGTTTTTATTTCAATTCGTTAGTTAACATACAGTGTTACATTAGTTTCAAGTGTACAATATATTGATTCAACAATTCCATACACTACCTGGTGCTCATCATGACAAGTGCACTCCTTAATCCCCATCACCTAATTAACCCATCCCCCCACCCATCTTCCCTCTGTTAACCATAAGTTTGCTCTCTATAATTGAGTCTGTTTCTTGATGTCTCTCTTTTTCTTTTCCCTTTGTTCATTTGTTTTGTTTCTTAAATTTCACATATGAGTGAAACCACACAGTACTTGTCTTTCTTTGACTGATTTAATTCACTTAGCATTATACTCTCTAGATCCATCCATGTCACGGCAAATGGCACTGATTTTAGTGGCTGAATAATATCCCATTATATATAGTTTAAATATATATCTCACATCTTCTTTATCCATTCATCAATTGATTACGAAGTGTTGATCTCTTTGAGTTTACCTTGTAGTTCATTGAGCTTTTTGGATATGTAGATTAATGTTTTTCATCAAATTTGGGGAGTTTTTGCCCATTATATCCTCAAATAGTCTTTCTTCCCCTTTTTCTTCCCTCCTTCTAGGACTCCCATTTTACATATGTTGATATATTTGTTGGTATCTCACAGGTCTCTGAGACTTAGTTCATTTCTCTCTCTCTTTTTTAAATTCTTCAGATTGGATAATCTCAATTGACTTATATCCAAATTCCTAGTTACATCCATTCACTTGCTTAAATCTGCTGTTGAAACTCTGGTTTTTCATTTTAGTTACTGTAATTTGCAACTCCAGAATTTATATTTAGCTCTTTTTTATAATTTCTATCTCTTTCTACAGTATTTGGTGAGACATCATTTTTTTTAGGTATTTATTTATTTTTTAATTTCCTTCATTATTTTATTTTCTTATTATGTTATGTTAATCACCATACATTACATCATTAGTTTTTAATGTAGTGTTCCATGATTCATTGTTTACATATAACACCTAGTGTTCCATTCAGTACATGCCCTCTTTAATACCCATCACCAGGCTAACCCACTCCCCCAACCCCCTCCCCTCTAGAACCCTCAGTTTGTTTCTCAGAGTCCATAGTCTCTCATGGTTCATCTCCCCCTCCGATTCCCTCCCCCAAAATGAAGGGGGGGTGAGACATCACTCTTACATTTTCCTTTATTTCTTTAGACATGAATTCTCTTTAGTTCACTGGACATATATAAATCCAATATGTGTGCTTCCTCAGAATTATTTCTATTGATTGCTTTTTTTCTATGTATGGGCCATACTCTCTTTTTCACTGCATGTCTTGTATATTTTTCTTCAAAAGTGGACACATTATATAATATGATGTGACAACTCTGAAAATCATTCTCCCTCTGTTAGGTTCTATCTTATTGTTGTTTATTTATTAACTTTTCTCAATTAATTCTATAAGTCTGTATTCTTTGTTGTGTGTGGCCAGTTAAGTATCTGTTTGATTACTTAGTTTTCAGTTAATGATGGAATAGAGATTTATTTAAATTCCTGGCACCAGTAAGTCTCCCAATCTTTGTCAACAGGCTCTTTGTATGTGTTGCAGTAAGTTTTCAACAGTCAGCCAGGCAGTTGACTACTTTTCTTTGGCATTCACTTCCTGCTTGCACACAGCCTCAAGAGCAATCAAAGGTGAAAAGAAAGGGCTTCTCAGGTCTTTCCTGAGCATGTGCATAGCCTTACATGTGCTTTTTGGAGATTTTCAAAGACCCTATGGGCATCTAATTCCCTAGCTTTTCTTTTAGTCTTTTGGTTAGATTGATGTTTTCCTCACGTGTCATCCATTGACTCAGGCAGCTCCAAGCTTAAGCCATTACTTCTAAAATTTTCAACCTGGAAAACATAATTCAATAGCAAAAACAACATACAATCCAATTTAAAAAATAGGCAGAAGATCTGAATAGACACTTTTTTTTTCAAAAGAAGATAGATAGATGGACAACGGGTATGTTAAAATATACTCAACACGATCAATCATCAGGGAAATGCAAATCAAATTCACAGTGAGCTATGACCTCACACCTGTTAGAGTAGTTCTTATTAAAAAAAAAAGAAAGAAAGAAATGTTAGCAAGAATGTGGAGAAAAGGAAAACCTTATGCACTGTTGGTGGGAACATAATTTGTTGCAGCCATTATGGAAAACAGTATGGAGATTCCTCAAAAAATTAAAAATAGAAATACCATATGATCAAACAATTCAACATCTGAGTATTTATCCAAAAACAAAAACACTAATTCGAAAGGTATCTGCATTTCCATGATCATGGCAGCATTGTTCACAACCAATATATGGAAGCAACCCAAGTGTCCATCAGTGGATGAATGGATGGAAAAATTGTTGTATACATACATACAATGGTATATTATTCAGACATAAAAAATGAAATCTTGCGACTTGTGTCAACATGGATGGACCTAGAGGGTATTATGCAAAGTGAAATAAGTCAGACACAGAAAAATAAATAACCATATGATCTCTCTTATATGTGGTAACTAAAACAACAATAAAAAACAAGCTCATGGATACAGAGAACAGGTGGGGTTGGAGGTAGGGGGGAGAAATGGGTGAAAGGAGTCAATAGATAAAAATTAAAAAATATAAAAACAAAGAAATTATGATGACACCAAAGGAATATGGAAATGGAAGTCAGAGGGAAAACTTTTTTTTTCTACAAATGCTCCCAGGGAAAAGGCTTTATAGACTGGGCAAGCTCTGGATTAAGTCTGCTAAAGGTAACTTTGTAAGTAGGGTTTTCTAAAGAATCACCAGACAAATAAATAATGACCATTCTCTGGAACTGAGACTATAAAGGAATCCTAATGCTGTTCTGTTCCCTTCAGTGCTGGTAGGCTGATGGCTTTCAGTATGATTGCAGACTAAAGGTGTCAATGCTACTGGGCAGCTGGAGATAGGGGAATGGAAATAGGGCAAGTTACAAAGTTCACGGTTATTATCAAGATTCAGTTGATTTCCTTCAATAAATGTTCCCCCAGACATCTATAAGCCTTTGGTTAATTTCCAAAGTTTTCAAAAAAAGTTTTTGGAAAAAAATGTTAACTTTTCTTCTTTATTTTTGTGGAGGAAAGAATCTTTGGGGGTTCCTTATTCTACATTCTCAGTTATATCCTTCAGGCACTCATATTTGACAAAGTTCTTCACAGGGTTCTGGCACATAGTCCTGGGTCAGTACCACCATTCAGAAAATTCCTATTGAGATGCAATCTGGACATAAGCATACATCCTTTTCTTCCCAAATTAAAAAAAATTAAAGAAATATGTCAAGGCATAAATTCACATTTACAATAAAAGGCAAATATGAAAGGAGATAACATAAACAACTTGGAATCTGAAACAGAAATGAACAAGAAATAAATACTTGTCAAAGTCTACAAAGTGCAAATCTAAGTCAACATAGAGGAAGCTGACACAGAACGCAGAACAGCTTACAAATTAAAGGGAGCAGCTAACTGTGACCGTAAAAGTATAGATAGGGTTAAAACAGGAGGATTGGAACAAAGTATAAGAATCATTTAACTGCCCCAATATACTCACATGCACATCTGGCAATTGCTCCTCCCTGGCCTAGAAGAATACTAGAACTCTCTGGACTCTGTATGAGAAACACAGCTACAACTACAACACAGGTAACATACTGAAAACAGACATGGGGTTAAGAGTACTTGACCTCTCTAGCCTCTGTCCCTTCTTGGCTCCCAAAACTTGGTCTCATACTGCCCAGGCTGCATAACAGCATTACTTTCTCTAGGCAAATTGTTCATCCCCAAGAAAAGATCTAAAAATACTACGGTCCCCAAAAATATCTTCCCAGTCAGATCAAGCTATAGTGAAGCCCATTCCACCACCATCACTGAGATGTTTGGACACACACACACACACACACACACACACACACAGTTCTTATCAAGGATCACCTCTCATTATGGAAAAGCCTCTAACATGAAAAACAGAAACCAAAATAAGCAAAGATGAGACTCTGAAGAAACAGACAATATAGGGAGATGAAAACTTTCAAAACTTTAAAAAAAAGAACTTCAGAGATGGAAGAGAAGCTATGGCATCAATGTAAAAAGAACAAATTTCAACAGGAAGAAGATACCACAATAAGGAACATTCAGAGTACAAAACAGAATTCTTGGAAATTGGAACACTGGAAGACAGAAGATGAAAAAAAAAAAATTCTGAGGAGAAAAAATTTAGTTTATTCCCAGCCAAACTATCCATTAAGTACAAGAAAAAAATAAAGTCACATAATACCTTGAAAACATGTTCTTCTATGCTCCCTTTCCCAGACTGCTACTGATGGACACCACCCACCAGAATGAGAACAGAAACCTATAAAGATGTCATGGGTCCCTGAAAAGGATATAACAAGAGAACAGCAACAGGATTTCTCTACTTGATAGTTGTAGTATAGTAAAAAATAATACACACATATACACAATCTTTGTTCCACGTTCCTGAGATTACACAGAGTTTCAAAAATGTTTGCAATTTCCTGAATGATGGGGATGACTTCATTATGTTAATGAAGTACTTAAAGCAAAAGCAGGGGATTCCCTGTAAAGGTTCAGGATGGGGGCTGGTCATCAGAGAAAAACCTAGATGAGATTAAAGGGCTGGAACTTATAGTTCAACCTTCAAGGAGGGGAGGAGGTGCTGGAAATTGAATTCAATAATGTGGCAAATAATTTAATCAAGCATGTCTACAAAATAGAATTTCATTAAAAATTCTGAACAACAAAGCTTGGGAGAGCTTCCTGGTTGGTGTACCAGAGGGTAGCACGATCTGGCTTCTGTGCTTGGGACCCTCCTAAACCTTGCTCTATATATCACTTTATCTGGCTACTCTTTGTATCCATTATAGTAACACAGCATTTTCCTAGGTTGTGTGTGTTGTTCTAGTTTGATAATTGTCAAACCTAAGGGGGTTTTGGAAAGCCCTGAATTTGCTCTCAACCAGGTAGAAGTCTCTGATAGCCTGGAGACCCCACCTGGGCTGGCATCTAAAGGAAGAGCTGTCCTGCTGGGCTCTGTGCCCTTTATCTTGCCAGATCTGCTGCTAACTCTGGGTAGTTGGGGTTAGAATTGAATTGAATTATAGGATACCAAGTTGCTATCAGAGATTTGACAGAACCCCATGGTAAAAAAAAAAATACCAGTTTGACAGCTCTGCAGCAAACCTGGAGAACAACCAATTTTATTTCAAATAGGAAGACAAAATGCTTCAAAAGATATGTCTCTAAGAACCAGAAAGTAAAAAACTACATGTGTCTGAACATAAGAACAATTTAGACTTCTACTAAAAACTAGGGGATGAAACTGATTTTTTACACAAAAGATTCAGCAACTGAAAAAAAGATAATAGCATTAGCCCTGAGGAGAATAAAAAAAAATGCTAGAAAATAAAGATAATCATGGTCTACTACATTGCTCGAATGTGAATAATATCATAATTATTTTGATATACATATACATACTGTACATTAACTTAACCAAAAACAGTGATATAATTCCACTGAGAGAAAATGGGAAGAAAAGGGGAAGGGTATTACTTGTTTGGGGGGGGAGTGAATGGAGAAATAAATCCTCACCTTCAGTATTGGGAAGTCCTTAGATATTGAACATAACTCTAAACCAAAAAGTAGTGGTTATTACAAGGATCTTATTTAGAGATATAGATATACATCTCAAAGAAACAGCTAAGAATCGAAAGTGGTTGCTTCTGGGAAATGCAAATGGAGGCAGGTATATAAATAAGCCATACAGACTTATTTCAGTGCTTAATTTATGTGCAAAAATGCAAATTTTTTAAAAAGTATCACCACCTATAACAGTACTGTGACATTATCACAGGAAGTAGTATTATTTCAAGGGACAGGATCCAAGAGGTGTGGCAGCATTCCTGAGCTCACACAATTACAGAAGGTGAGTTCAGTTTTAAACTCTCCTCTCATGATCCCAAATCTTGTGTATTTCTCTGAATCTTCCCAGAGGAACTTCTAAGTAAGTGAAGTGTTCTGATATCACCAAAGGGAAAAAGATTGATTCTGACTAGAGGGGACCAGGAAATCTCTATAGAAATGTCATTTGAACTAGGCCTTGAGCCATCTCAGGCTGCTCTTTGCAGGCAGGGAAAGTGCCTGGATGAGTCTCCTCCCTTCTCTCTTGCCTCAACCTGGCTTCTGGTCTGGGCTGGGTGGAGGATGGAGTAAGTGCAGTCCACAGCATGACTCCTGATGCAGGCACCTGATGAGCTCCCAATAGTCTGTAAGCCATTTGCAGTTTCTCAGTGCATCATGGTCCCACTATTACAATTCCCTTGAACTCACACCAACTCCGGTGTTCAATTAACAAAATAAGGTGAATAGCAGTACATCTGACAGGGATGCAGCAAGGAATAAATGGAGAGCCAGGCATTGACATTGGCTACTGCTATCATCCCTCTGATCTTTCTTTTTTTTTAAATGTTTTACTTATTTATTCATGAGAGTCAGAGAGAGAGAGAGAGAGAGAGAGAGAGGCAAAGGGAGAAGCAGGCTTCCTGCCTAGCAGGGAGCCGGATGCGGGACTCGATCCCAGGACCCTGGGATCATGACGTGAGCCGAAGGCAGACACTTAACATCTGAGCCACCCAGGGGCCCCTGATCTTTCAATCCATAGTGAGCATCCAGAGCCCCTTGAGGCCCACAGTGCTCCTCAGGGTATGAGGTTCTGCCATCACTTCTTGACATGCATGCTTTGTCCTCCCACTGGACTTTGATACCTGTGTCAATGCCTTCACACCTCACTGAAGCCACCCTCCCACCCAGGCCAGTTGCACGTGGCTTTTCTTGATTAATGCATTAGCCAGGGTTCCCCTAAAAGAAAAAAGAAACAAAGAAACATACAAAAGGATATATATAAAATGTATTACTGGAATTGGTTCACACAATTATGAAGGCCAAAAAATCCCATGATCTACCATCTGCAAGCAGGAGAATGAGAAAATCTGGTGGTGTAATTCAGTCTGAGTCCCAAAGCCCAAGAACTGGGGGGCCAACAGTGTAAGTCCTTCCAGAACTGAGAAGTTGGAAAGCCCGTGACTCAGGAGCACTGATGTCCCTGGGTAGACAATGGAGGTCTCAGTTCAGGTAGAGAGAATGAAATTCACCCTTCCTCTGCTTTTTTGTTCCATTAAGGTCCTCAATGAATTGGCTGATGCCCAGCAGCATGGATGAAAGTGATCTTCTTTACTCAGTCTATGAATTCAAATGCTACTTTATTCCAGAAGCACCCTCACAGACACCCCCAGAAATAATGTTTCTACGAGCTATCTGAGCATCTCTTAGTCCAGTCAAGCTGTCACATTAAATTAATCATGCCAGTGAGCCTCCAACAGACGAAGATACAATAGTGAGTCTACTGTTAACATCTCCTGTTGTAGCTTTTGCCCATCTAATATTTATTTAGGCCTGTTTCTTTTTACCTGAGTATTTTTAATTTAAAAGTAGCATAATTTGATTATTTGAAATTAATATGAAGGTAGCATATAGCTGGAACATTTTTTAAAAAATAAATCTGGGGTTCCCATTTTTAAATAGGTGTATCTACCCATTTCACAGTAGCGATTATGGATGAGACTGGGCTTGTTTCTCTCATCAAAATGCATTGCTGTTTTCCCCACAGCATTTTGCTGTGTTTGGTAAAACCATTTCTATATATTACTGGAGTGTTCAAGTTTCTTTTCTTCATTTTTCCCCTTTAAGGTTTGAAAATTTTATAATTTTCTTACGGTGGTTTTTAAAAATTTTGATTACATATATATTTGATTATATATATTTGTGTGTATATATATACTTTGTGTGTGTGTGTATATAAAATCAAGAGAGTACAGGAGAGATCTGGGTTACAGATTACTATGAACATTTCAGAGACTGTTGTTGCTTGACACTTAGGCTTAATGGGAATTTTTTTCTGGTCTCTGACCACTTGCATTTCTTATACCCCACTTACAAGGATTTGGTTAGGGTTTGGGTTTTTTTGTTTTTGCATAACTGGAATGCACTTCCTAGCAATTCTTTTAGATAGTTTGAATCCTTGCATATTTAAAAACTTTTTTTTATTTTCTACTTGACTTGGTAGAAATTTGGGGGATAATAATCAGTTTGTCATCTGAGCTTTGACATTAGTCAAATGTTTTCTCAAATCCCAGGTTTTCCTGGTAAGATGACCGATGTCATTTTGGCACTCATCCTTTAGCAAATGATTTTCATCTGTTCTGAATGAATTAAAGATTTTCTTTTCTTATACTTGGTGTGCTGAAACTGAGGTATTTGGTGTGACTTTTTCATCTGTTTTCATGTCTTCCTTGAACTCCAGAAGCTTTTTAAAAAAATAATTTATTATTCTTACTTCCCATTTGTTCAGTTATTTCTTTCTGAGATATACAGTAGACTCAAGTCAGAATTCATTCTACTACTTACTGTCAATCAGTGATTTCCAAACACAATTTCCCACTGACAAGCTTCTTTTTTTTTTTCTTAATTTTTTTATTGTTATGTTAATCACCATATATTACATCATTAGTTTTTGATGCAGTGTTCCGTGATTCATTGTTTGTTCATAACACCCAGTGCTCCATGCAGAACGTGCCCTCCTCAATACCCATCACCAGGCTAACCCACCCCCCTACCCTCCTCCCCTCTAGAACCCTCAGTTTGTTTTTCAGAGTCCATCATCTCTCATGGTTCGTCTCCCCCTCTGACTTACTCCCCTTCATTCTTCCTCTCCTGTTATCTTCTTCTTTTTCTTTTTTCTTAAAATATGTTGCGTTATTTGTTTCAGAAGTACAGATCTGTGATTCAACAGTCTTGCACAATTCACAGCACTCACCGTAGCACATACCCTCCCCAATGTCTATCACCCAGCCACCCCATCCCTCCCACCCCCAACCACTCCAGTAACACTCAGTTTGTTTCCTGAGATTAAGAATTCCTCATATCAGTGAGGTCATATGATACATGTCTTTCTCTGATTGACTTATTTCACTAAGCATAACACCCTCCAGTTCCATCCACGTCGTTGCAAATGGCAAGATCTCATTCCTTTTGATGGCTGCATAATATCCCATTGTGTATATATACCACATCTTCTTTATCCATTCATCTGTCGATGGACATCTTGGCTCTTTCCACAGTTTGGCTATTGTGGACATTGCTGCTATAAACATTGGGGTACACGTACCCCTTCGGGTCCCTACATTTGTATCTTTGTGGTAAATACCCAGTAGTGCAATTGCTGGATCGAATGGTAGCTCTAATTTCAAGTGTTTGAGGAACCTCCATACTGTTTTCCAGAGTGGTTGCACCAGCTTGCATTCCCACCAACAGTGTAGGAGGGTTCCCCTTTCTCCACATCCCCGCCAACATCTGTCATTCCCTGACTTGTTAATTTTAGCCACTCTGACTGGTGTGAGGTGGTATCTCATGGAGGTTTTGATTTGGATTTCCCTGACGCCGAGCGATGTTGAGCACTTTTTCATGTGCCTGTTGGCCATATGGATGTCTTCTTTGGAAAATGTCTGTTCATGTCTTCTGCCCATTTCTTGACTGGATTATTTGTTCTTTGGGTGTTGAGTTGGATAAGTTCTTTATAGATTTTGGATACTAGTCCTTTATCTGATATGTCATTTGCAAATATTTTCTCCCATTCTGTCGGTTGTCTTTTGGTTTTGTGGACTGTTTCTTTTGCTGTGCAAAAGCTTTTTATCTTGATGAAATCCCAATAGTTCATTTTTGCCCTGGCTTCCCGTGACTTTGGCGATGTTTCTAGGAAGAAGTTGCTGCGGCTGAGGTCGAAAAGGTTGCTACCTGTGTTCTCCTTTAGGATTTTGATGGACTCCCCACTGACAAGCTTCTTGATAAAAGAGGATCCAGGTCTAGAGAGAGAGATATACTATAAGCCTGGAACATTTCATTTTATTTTGTGCTAGAAACAGAGAAAATAGCCATGGTCACAGAAACTACACCAAAAAGACATAGGAGTCAACCTGACAATTTGAGCATTAGAAACAATAACTGCAATAAAATAAAACATATCAAATATCCCCCAAAATAATTCAAAATGATAATAAAATCTCATTGGTCACCTATTTAAATACCCTGAATATTATATTTTTTTTAAAAAAATCTCCAAACAAACCTGGGTTCAAGTCCCTAAGCTTTTCTGCCTACATGAGAATGATTATAATGTAACACATTGTTCATGTGATCATTGAAGAGACAAAAATAATGTGTGTGACAGTGTTTGAAAACTTTAAAGTTCTACACACACAGATGATGACATCTTAAGGTTCTTTTCAAATATGGACATTGAGATATACACCCAACATCAAACCATCAAAGCTACCTATTAGTAGGGGAGCCAGGCCGTGAATCCCACCCACCTCAGGTCAAACCCACAATCCTTTCCAGATTTTTCTGACAGATACAATGTAATGTCAGAAGCAGACTCATTTACCTTCAAAAGAGCAGATTTCTGAAATCAGCGCAATCTTTCCAATCTGCACAAAGCTACAACATGTATCCCATCTTGCTATTCATTTCCTCCATTTGAGATCAAGTTTCAAGCACTTTATAAGCATTTTTCTCTAATTTGGTGTGCTTTTAAAGTGATATTTGGAAAAATGCAGGAAGCCAGTGGAAAGATGGTTTGTGATGAGACATCAGTGAGCAGCTCTCCCCGCTGATGCCAACCACCACTGGAAAGGAAACAAATTTCCTGTCATGAATATTCCTTTTCAGTTTTTAATTTAATCCACTGCCCATAATTTACCCTGTCAAAGACAATGAAGGTGCCATCTGTACACTGCTGTTTTAATACATACCCGATGGTTACTGACAAAGGATTGTCCAGGCCATGACTGTTCCAATAATTGCTCCATACACAGGAAGAAGATGCGGGGTCCAACTGGCCTGACTCCTGCTGAGGGATATAAACTAAGGAGAAATTCCCTGTGGCTGTGGACCATCTTCCAGTTCACCTCCAGCTTACAGAAAGCTGCATTAAATGCCTCTCTCATTCCTGGGACCCTAAGTCAGTACATAACACTCCCTGGCCTAACAACTTTGAGAAAAAGGCCTCTGATACAGTTTATTTACCCCAGAGCAATAAAATACACAACTACTAATATAAAGAAGAGGGAAGTCTCAAAGCCATATTTAGAGAAATTCTCCTGCTTTAATTATCTATACCACCTGCTCTTTATTTAACTTAAAAAAAAAAATAGCATCTCCTGACTTCTAGCTGTCTCAGGGATGTATCCCTGAAAATTAACCAGAAATGTCTGAATGTTTGCAAATATCAAGATTTTATGTAATCTGTCCATTTTTAATCAACATTCCTATTATTCTTTAGTTTTCATCAATTAGAATTTTACTGATCTTCAATCTATAGATATTTTAGGCAAATATAAAATATTGTCCTAACTGATTCAGTAACAATTTGCTGAGTATAGCTATAATATTTAGTGAAAAATCTAAAAGTAACACTTTTAGTTTTAAAAAAGAAAACCTTGTAAAGAAGTTTTTTTAATGTGTTTTTTTAAGTATTTTAAAAGCTTTGGCCAATTCATAAAAATAGATGCACAGATCAATGGAACAGAACAGAAAACCCAGAAATGAACCTACAATTACATGGTCAATTAATCTTCAACAAAGCAGGAAAGAATAGGGACATCTAGGTGGTGCGGTCAGTGAAGCCTCTGACTCTTGGTTTTGGCTCAGGTAGTGACCACATGGTCATGAGTTTGAGCCCTATGCTGTGCTCCATGCTCAATGCAGGGTCTGCTTAGAGTATCTATTTCCCTTTCCTTCTGCTCCTCCCCCTAGTTCTCTCTTTCTCTCTCTCTCAAATAAATAAATCTTTAAAAAAGAAAAAGCAGTAAAGAATAGCCAATGGAAAAAAGACAGTCTCTTCAACAATGGTGCTGGGAAAACTGGACTGCTACATGCAAATGAATGAAACTGGACCACTTTCTTACACCATACACAAAAATAAACTCAAAATGGATGAAAGACCTTAATGTGAAGGAAACCATCAAAATCCTAGAGGAGAACACAGGCAGTAACCTTTTGGACATTAGCCATAGCAACTTCTTACTAGATACATTTCCTGAGGCAAGGGAAACAAAAGCAAAAATGAACTATTAGTACTTCATCAAAATAAAAATCTTCTTCACAGTGAAGGAAACAATCAACAAAACTGAAAGGCAATCTACGGAATGGGAGAAGATATTTGCAAATGACATATCCAATAAAGGGTTAGTATCCAAAATCTATAAAGTACTTATTAAACTCAACACCAAATAAATAAATAATCCAGTTAAGAAATGGGCAGAAGACACAAACAGACATTTTTCCAAAGAAGACCTACAGATGGCTACCAGGCACATGAAAAGATGCTCAATATCACTCTTCATTAGGGAAGTGCAAATCAAAACTACGAGATACCACCTCACACCTTCAGAATGGCTAAACTTAAAAACATAAGAACCAACAGATGTTGGCAAAGATATGGAGAAAAGGAAATCCTCTTACACTGTTGGTGGGACTGCAAACTGGTTCAGCCACTCTGAAAAATATAGAGGTTCCTTAAAAAGCTAAAAATAGAACTACCCTATGATCCAGCAATTTCACTACTAGGTGTTTACCCAAGGAATACAAACATACTAGTTCAAAGGGATAAATACCCCCCAATGATTATAGCAGCATTATCTACAATAGCCATATTATGGAAACAGCCAGTATCCATCGAATGATAAATGGATAAAGAAAAGTGGTATATATATACAATGAAATATTATTGAACCATTAAAAAAGAATGAAATCTTGCCATTTGCAATGACATGGATGAAGCTAAGATAAGTGAATTAAGTCAGTCAGATAAAGACAAATACCATATGATTTCACTCATATGTGGAATTAAAAAAAAAACAAAACAGATGAGCAAAGGGAAAAAGAGAGGCAAACCAAGAAATAGACTCTTAACTATGGAGAACAAACTGATGGTTACCAGAGGGGAGGTGGGAGGGGGATGGGTGAAGTAAGTGATGGGGATTAAGGAGGGCACTTGTGATGAGCACCGGGTAATGTATGGAAGTGTTGAATCACTATATTGTACACCTGAGAGTAATATTACACTGTATGTTAACTAACTGAAGTCTAAATAAAAACTTAAAAAAAAAAGAAGAAAAGCTTTGGCCAATTAATTTTAAAACCCATAAACACACTTCATTTAATATATAAGCTATGAATATAAACTAAAGATTTTTCAAGCTTACATACTAAAAAGTCCATTACTTCATTACAGACTCTCTTTGAAAATAGTACAGAAAGGTTTTACATTGCTTAGGACACTTTGGGGAAGTTTCTTTTGGTTTTTCTTCAGTATCAGATTATAAACATCCAAAAGATAAAAACAGAAGATCCATCCCCATCTCATTTAAGAGCCACCAATCTTCATCATGAGACCCTACTTTGAGGTATGCCCTGTCATTCCTAATAAACTCATCCTGAAAATAAAAATATCCCAACTGAAAATTTTCAAATTTTAGAGCTTTAATCCTAATAGGAGTCCAAAAGTATTCAGTAAGTTAGTAGTGTTGTTAGAGTAAATGCATCATTTTCTACAGTGACTACTTTAAAAGAAAATATTTATTTACATTTAAATAAATTCTATATGTAAGAAGTATGAGAAAATGCATTCTTTTAAAGTCAAAGGTGTTGCCAAGGAACAGGGAATTATAACTTTTAATTGTATTTTTTAGATAGTACCTTTTAAGCATATATTCAATAAGTCATAAAGGCTACCTGAAGGACATGATCATACACCATTCGGAGGAGCTTCACTGATCTAAGAAAAATGACAGAAACAACTTTACCCAAGTGTTCACTGCTCAGTTTAAAGGATCCCATTAAATATCAAAATGTATTATAGAAGTATCAACATGGACTTGTGAATCAAACAACGGATTAAACATCCAAAACAGCATATTTACGCCATTGGCTGAGTTGCTGGTAAAAATATCCTGTAAGTTTCTAGTTGAAGAGGTCAGCTTAAACATACCCATTTATTTCCCCTTTCCCTCTAAGATCACTGTAATTAAAATAAAGGAGTGAAATGGTATAAATGCCCCAAAACAAAGAGAATGGGAATAGGATCACAAAAAGGCAAGATATTTCAATACATCACATACAAAGAGAGCATGTACATGGAGGCTTAGTATCTGCAAACATAGAGTGAAAGAAGCCCTATGCTAAATACTAGTGAGGGGGCTGAAGGGTGGGAGGAGCAGGTGTGCCCCATGGAACCTGGAACCTCACTGAGTTCAGAAGTGAACTGAAGAAGGCAGAGGCAGGGAGAACAGAGTGGAGCTCACATGGGTGAGTGACAAAGAACTTGGAATAGAGAGCTGCCAAATTCCCTTCTGAGAATAACCATCAGCCAGGGTTTCTCCTCATCCATTGATTCAAAACTCAGAAAAAAAAAAAAATGGATTGGTTAGAACTGTGTAATCTAACATTGGGTAGCCACCAGCAAAATGTGGCTACCAAGTCCTTGATATGTGACCAGTACTGAGATGGGCTGTGAGTGTAATGCACACATTGGATTTCTAAGACTTAGCTCTGCCCTCCCCCAGAAAGGCAAACCATCTCATTAACAATGTTTCTACATTGGCTATATGTTGAAATTTTAATAACTAGTTATATTTTGTTAAGTAAAATTTCTTACTAAAATTAATTATACCTATGTCTTTTTATTTTTTAAGTGTGGCCACTAGAAAATCTAAAATTTGCATCAACATGGATGGAACTAGAGGGGATTATGCTAAGTGAAATAAGTCAAGCAGAGAAAGTCAATTACCATATGGTTTCACTTATTTGTGGAACATAAGGAACAGCATGGAGGACATTAGGAGAAGGAAGGGAAAAATGAAGGGAGGGAAATTGGAGGGCAAGATGAACCATGAGAGACTATGGACTTTGAGAAACAAACTGAGGGTTTTAGAGGGGAGGGGGGTGGGGGGATGGGTTAGCCTGGTGATGGGTACTAAGGAGGGCACATATTGCACGGAGCACTGGGTGTTATACGCAAACAATGAATCATGGAACACTACATCAACAACGAACGATGTACTGTATGGTGACTAACATAACATAATAAAAATAAAAAATAAATAATAAATAAAATAAAATAAAATTACATCAGTAGCTGGCATTGTATTTCTATTGGATAGCACTGAATTAGAGAATAAAGAAGCTAATGTGACAAGAGATGACCCTGAGACAAAGCATCCAGCCCTTTGGCATTTAGCATCTTCAAAAAAATATAACAGTGATCACCCAAGCCCTAAAACCACAACTGACTCTAAATCCTACCCTCAAATACATACTTTCACCAATGTTTCTCTTCCCTAATTTTAAAATACGAAGAGAAATCTAAGAGTCAGAGGCATTTTAGGAAAGTTTGTCAAACAAATCATAAAAATAAACAGGAAAACAAATAAATAAATGAGCAAAATTAAAAGAAAAAGTTAAAATTATCTTAGAAGAAATATTATTCAGTTTGAAACAAATGAATTAAAAAAATAAAGAAGTAAACGATAACCCTCAACTGATAGCCTCTGAGAAGGAGGTCAACTGTATAATGAACAGACAAAATAAATAGCATGACTAAAGACTTGGAAAAAGAAAGGAATGATAAGATTTGGTGAAGAGTATAAAAAAGGAGAACATCTAAACTTGACACCAGGTTAGTTGACAACAGAAACAGTCAACCCCGCTGAATAGCACAGCTGCCACAGCATTAGACCCAAACAAGAAGGAATTAAAGGCTCAGAAAAAAATGGCTTTGCAGAGAGTATAGTTTACATTGTCACAAAATCATGAAGGCAGCTTTAAAAAAAAAAAAAAGAATCAAGATACAATAGAATCAAATTACAGAGAAGTTACATATGGTTTCAGGAGAGAATGTAAATGTTACCAACATGGAGCTAGGAGGAGGTTAAAAAAAAAAAAAAGTAGGGGCAGCTCTGGAGTGCTTACAGACAGGGGAAACCAAATTATGGTTAACAGAAATGACAGTCTTAAGACTGTCTTTTGAAGGTATAAAAGTGATCTGTGAAAGTGACAGCAATAGGGAGAGCTGTGAGTGAATCAAGTTCCTATCTCATCCTAACAAGAAGTCAATAGCAAATGGATAAAGCTGATCAATCAAGGAATAATAAATGAGTATTAAAACAATCATAACCAGAAACAGAGGCTGCTGAAGGTCTCTGAGGAATGGACAGCAACAGGAAATGTGGGATAGGGCTAGGGCTTCTCATAAATCCTTCCTGTTGGCTCTGTAAATGTTGTGTGTCACGTTGACATTTTTAAATATTAAAAAATGTCATAGCCTATACATTTTCTGCATAGTATACACACATTAAATAACTGAAATGTCTATCCAGGGGCCAACACAGTGGATAATAAAATGTCCAAGTGTGATACAGTTCAACAATCATGCAGCAATTACACTAACACCCCTTTAAGTTAATCATCAGTCAAGATTTCCACAAAGCCACTTAAAAGTGAAAACCTTTAAATTATACTAAACTAAAATTCAACTCTAGGTGGATGGTACATAAAATATGAAAGGTAAAACAAAAACAACAAAAAGCCTCTAAAGGAAAATATCTTCATGAGGTTGAGAAAGGGAAGTTTTTAAATACGACACAATAAGCATTAAATATAGAAGAAAGGTTTTATGAGTTGGGTCTCATTAAAATGAAGAACTGCTGTTCATCAAAAGGCACCATCTCTCTAGAAGTATATTATACTTCAATTAAAGATTTACAAAAGACGGAAAAAACAAACCTCAAAAGAGCAAAAAGACAAGCCAAAGAGTCTGAGAGAATATTTGCAAAAACATGTAAGTGCCTAGGGGCTCATGTCCTTAATATAGAAAAATTCATACAAATCAATAAGGAAAAACTAAACAAACAAACTAAGATAAAAATAGGCAAGAGACATGAATAGACACTTCTCAAAAGAAAATAACCAACTTGAAAATTAAGAAATGAAAATGTCCTCGACTCCAGCAGTAATCCGGGGAACTGCTAATTAAAATCACAAAGAACTATCACTCCCCACCCACCAGACTGAATTAAAAAGACTGAAAATACCAAGGGTTGGTGAGTATGTAGAGCAACAAGGATTTTTCATACACTGCTAGTGAGAATGTTAATTGGTATATAATCATTTTGAAACCATTTTGTTTGGCTTCATTTGGAAAACTTAAAGTTCTTGCCACTTTATGCCTTAGAGTCCACTTCCATATATATACATATGTAATAGAAACGCATTCACATGTGCATCAAAAGACATGTAGAATGAGAATATCTATGACAGGGGCACCTGGGTGGCTCAGTCAGTTAAGCGACTGCCTTCGGCTCAGGTCATGATCCTGGAGTCCCGGGATCGAGTCCCACATTGGGCTCCCCGCTCAGTGAGGAGTCTGCTTTTCTCTCTAACCCTCCCCCCTTTCATGTACTCTCTCTCTCTCTCATTCTCACTCTCTCAAAATAAATAAATAAATCTTTAAAAAAAAAAAGAATATCTATGACAGAGGTCTTCATAATAGACAAAAGCTAGAATCTAAATATCCATAAATAGAATAATAAATCTTATATTCATACAATAAAGATGAATAAACTACAACCACAGGCAACAACTTGAGTGACTCTTCCAAAAATAAAATTAAGCAAAAGTAACCAGACCCAAAAGAATACACACTGTGTGCTTGTATAAATTTCCAGAAAAGAGCAAAATTCAACCCTCGTGCTCAACACCATGCTAATGGTTTTCCAGTGAGACATAACACGTTTTTATTGCTTTATCGCAATAAATCTTCTCCCTCGAATATAGACACCACCTCTTTTGCCCCAAGACAGAAATTTTTACAGACAGTGATCCAAGAGTAAATTCCCCACTTTAAGGATCATCTCACAGGTGGCATTTGTTAACCATGACAGTTAAAATTCCTTCCTGCTTTGCCAGCTTCCACCTGCCACTGGGACAGGTCAGGTCCTTCATCTACTACCTGAGTTGGAGCCTGGAGTCAGGCACATCTAAGACTTTCCCACAGCCAATTCTCCCTCAAGCGGCTTTTAACACATAATACAGGATATTATACAATTCCTTATTTAATCTCGTTAGTTTCAGCCAATTATTTTGGCATTCTGGGAGCTGTGATTTCCTCATCTTTTGCTGTAACTTCTAGCTTTTCTCCATGGAAACTTAAGCATATTATGTGATATCTTATTTTGAGATATCATAAGAAAATATTCAACAAGGAGAGATAAGACAACAGATGTGTGTGTGTGTATTTATATACACATAAATATGTACACAGACACACCTTTACAATAGTTTGGTTGGAGGTGTTATTTTTTTTGGTTTTTGCTAAAATGGTTTATAGCTGATGTTGATTGTCAATAAGTAAATCACTGAAATAAATACCATGGGAACTGCTATTAGAAGGTTCTAAATGACTTGCCTCTCCTCTGAGGAGTAAAACACTGCTTAATCCTAATAAATCAATAAAAGGATGGAGATTTTCGTTGACATCTCTCCATAACAAGACTCTTTCTCTTCCTTTAACAGCATGTCAGAGATGAATCAGGAGCTCTGAGAAAACTGAATGCTTTGGGGAATACCTTCAGTGGTAGACCAGAAAAGTAACATTTATAAGAAAGATTCCTTTAGTAAAAGTGTCCATAATCCTCAGTCTATAAAGCTAAAGCATTTTGTATGTTTATGTCCCAAAGCCATAAAGAGGTTTGAGAGGGATAAAATTTCTAGCATAATAAATCTGGATCAATTACAAAGGTGCATTGTAAACAAGTTTTAATTTAGAATTTCAGTTCTGCTCCCAGCAATGATGGACTAAGTGGTTCTCACAAATCCTCCAGTGAGAACAATTAAAGAGGATGGAAAATGCAATGATCATGTGCTTAAAAACACCGGAGAACTTAACAGGGCAATGAAGAACTGCAGAACCAAGATCCAGAAGGGGAGGGAAGCCCTTAGAAGATAACAGGGTTTGGGGCCACTTTTCAACAACCCTTTGATGATTCCTAAAGCAATGCCTAAGAGGCCAAAAAATTATGCAGATCTTGACAGAAGTGAGAGCTAGGGGGACAAAACAGGAGTTCAAGGTCCATTGAAAAGAGGGAAGACTCTAGTAAATTCTCTATATTTACATCCTGTATGTATAAGCAAAAATCAAAAGCAGATCAGCCCTTACAGGGAGGGAAGGCCAGCTCCCCATATTCTCAGTGACTAACTGGATTGAGGCAATTTGTGCTTGCTGGTGCCATGACCTGGTTGTTGGTCAGAAACAAACAAACACTGGAGGAAGATAGTACCCTCAAGACCTTCAGATTATCTCTGCAATTCTCCACATGCACTGGGACAAAATAAAAAGGCAACCAGGCTTAGAAACAACATCATGAATCATTTCATGTAACTTAAAAGTAACATCATGAATCATTTCAATACATGCTTTTTAAACGATTTCTAAAATAAAAAGAGGGACAGAGATTGAACACGCACTGATGGTGAGAAATGCATGATAGTGGAAAAAGAATTCAATTTTAGTTTAAAACTTATATTTGTTTACTACTTGGCATATTTGTATCACTTTAAAATTAATGCCTGCTAATATTGTTTGAAGTGCTGTAATGGGGTTATATAATTTTAATTTTTAAATACTTCCCTACACGGGACCCGAAGGGGTACGTGTACCCCAATGTTTATAGCAGCAATGTCCACCATAGCCAAACTGTGGAAAGAGCCAAGATGCCCATCGACAGATGAATGGATAAAGAAGATGTGGTATATATACACAATGGAATATTATGCAGCTATCAGAAGGAATGAGATCTTGCCATTTGCAACGACGTGGATGGAACTGGAGGGTGTTATGCTGAGTGAAATAAGTCAATCAGAGAAAGACATGTATCACATGACCTCACTGATATGAGGAATTCTTAATCTCAGGAAACAAACTGAGTGTTACTGGAGTGGTGGGGGGTGGGAGGGATGGGGTGGCTGGGTGATGGACATTGGGGAGGGTGTGTGCTACGGTGAGCGCTGTGAATTTTGCAGGACTATTGAATCACAGATCTGTACTTCTGAAACAAATAACGCAACATATTTTAAGAAAAAAGAAAAAGAAGAAGATAACAGGAGAGGAAGAAAAGGGGAGTATGTCAGAGGGGGAGACGAACCATGAGAGATGATGGACTCTGAAAAACAAACTGAGGGTTCTAGAGGGGAGGGGGGTAGGGGGATGGGTTAGCCTGGTGATGGGTATTGAGGAGGGCACGTTCTGCATGGAGCACTGGGTGTTATGCACAAACAATGAATCATGGAACACTGCACCAAAAACTAATGATGTAATATATGGTGATTAACATAACAATAAAAAATTAAAAAAAAATACTTCCCTACACACTCTATAAACACAGAGAAAAGAGAACATGAAACACACCAGAATGTCTTGAGTGATGGTGATTTGGGTGATTGATTTTCCCCCTCAGTCCTTTTTTTTTATTTTGTTTCCTGCACAAACATATATTTTACATTTGTAGTTTTAAGAAATACCATGTATAAAAACATTATTAGAATACTTACTTGTACCTTGGGCTTTCTGCATAGATGGTGTTCAACGTGTAGAATTTTTACAGTTAATATTGGATAATATTAAGTTAGAGTTGTAGCACTTTAAATAGCGGCCAGCAGATGCAAAATCATAGGTCTGACAAAAGCAAAGCATCGTCATGGGGATGTCAGATAACACACAAGCCCTTACCATATTGGGTTCCACAAACACACCTGCCATTGGTTGTAGCCAACCCCTAATGCATGACCACTTAGTTCTATTGTCTTGTGATTAAAGCTTCTGAAAAGTTGAATCTAAAAGTAGAATCTATACAATACCAAAAATCATTGATGCATAATTGTGTTTTACATTGTGTATAATTATGTGTTGATTCACATTATTCGTTTTAAATGCCTTGCCTTCTGGATATGCTTTCATAACTGTTCACATTTATTTTATGCAAATCAACACCTAGAATGGCCTTAAGATGTATGAGTACAGGTGAATGACTATATGGCAGGAATAAAGGAGAAATATTATGGAAACTGTTGGTAGTTTAGAACCCTGCATTTGCATCACTTTAAAATGATTTCTTGTGTAGGAGTCCATCAAAATCCTAAAGGAGAACACAGGTAGCAACCTCTTCGACCTCAGCCGCAGCAACTTCTTCCTAGAAACATCGCCAAAAGCAAGGGAAGCCAGGGCAAAAATGAACTATTGGGATTTCATCAAGATAAAAAGCTTTTGCACAGGAAAAGAAACAGTCCACAAAACCAAAAGACAACCGACAGAATGGGAGAAAATATTTGCAAATGACATATCAGATAAAGGGCTAGTATCCAAAATCTATAAAGAACTTATCCAACTCAACACCCAAAGAACAAATAATCCAATCAAGAAATGGGCAGAAGACATGAACAGACATTTTTCTAAAGAAGACATCCAAATGGCCAACAGACACATGAAAAAGTGCTCAACATCACTGGGCATCAGGGACATCCAAATCAAAACCTCCATGAGATACCACCTCACACCAGTCAGAATGGCTAAAATTAACAAGTCAGGAAATGACAGATGTTGGCGGGGATGCAGAGAAAGGGGAATCCTCCTACACTGCTGGTGGGAATGCAAGCTGGTGCAACCACTCTGGACAACAGTATGGAGGTTCCTCAAAAAGTTCAAAATAGAGCTACCATACGATCCAGCAATTGCACTACTGGGTATTTACCACAAAGATACAAATGTAGGAATCCGAAGGGGTATGTGCACCCCAAAGTTTATAGCAGCAATGTCCCCAATAGCCAAACTGTGGAAAGAGTCAAGATGTCCATCGTCAGATGAATGGATAAAGAAGATGTGGTATATATACACATGGAATATTATGCAGCCATCAAAAGGAATGAGATCTTGCCATTTGCAATGACGTGGATGGAACTGGAGGGTGTTATGCTGAGTGCAATAAGTCAATCAGAGAAAGACATGTATCATATGACCTCACTGATATGAGGAATTCTTAATCTCAGAAAACAAACTGAGGGTTGCTGGAATGGTGGGGGGTGGGAGGGATGGGGTGGCTGGGTGATAGACATTGGGGAGGGTATGTGCTATGGTGAGCGCTGTGAATTGTTCAAGACTGTTGAATCACAGATCTGTACTTCTGAAACAAATAATGCAAGATATGTTAAGAAAAAAGAAAAAGAAGAAGATAGCAGGAGGGGAAGAATGAAGGGGAGTAAGTCAGAGGGGGAGAGGAACCATGAGAGACGATGGACTCTGAAAAACAAACTGAGGGTTCTAGAGGGGAGGGGGGTGGGGGGATGGGTTAGCCTGGTGATGGGTATTAAAGAGGCACATTCTGCGTGGAGCACTGGGTGTTATGCACAAACAATGAATCATGGAACACTACATCAAGAACTAATGATGTAATGTATGGTGATTAACATAACAATAAAAAATTAAAAAAAATAAAATAAAATCCCTTTGAAAACTTAAAAAAAAAATGATTTCTTGTGTATCATCTCATTCCCAGCCCAGTTACAAGCCCACGAAGTAAATTAATAAATGGCGGGAGTCAGAGTATGCATTCAGGAATAATTTAGACACTTTTACATAACAAATTTATCTATGTAGCTACATGAAGTTTATATAAACACTTATACATCATAGGTTGGATATCCAAAGTGTCTCTGGATTCTGTCCACTTCTCACTTTCCCACAATGTTGGGAAGTTTAGACCTCTTCATCCCTTGTCTACACTTCTCCTCTCCAATCTATCCCACACATACTGCCCTCAACATCCTCTATCTAAACAAACACAGGTCTAGTTACATCCCTCCTCTGCTTAAAACTACACCACACCGGGCGCCTGGGTGGCTCAGTCGGTTAAGCGACTGCCTTTGGCTCAGGTCATGATCCTGGAGTCCCGGGATCGAGTCCCGCATCGGGCTCCCTGCTCGGCGGGGAGCCTGCTTCTCCCTCTGACCCTCTTCCCTCTCGTGCTCTCTCTCTCTCATTCTCTCTCTCTCAAATAAATAAATCTTAAAAAATAAAAAAATAAAAAAATAAAAAATAAAAATACACCACACCTTCCCACTCTCCACCTAACATTTCACCTTAGGGGCCTGTTAAATCACTAGAACAGACCACAGCAGGTAAAACAATCCCTTTAAAAATACATGCTTTGTCTTTAAAATGTATGCTTTTTTTTTATTCTAATCTATAATTTATATTTTTTTGATTTAATGCAAATATCATGGTTTGGATTGTTTCCATTTCTAGGAAAATCTGCTATGGCAAGCTGATCCTGCAGCTTCACAAGTCCCCTGGCACACTGCCTCCTCATGCCCTCAGAGATACCCAGACTAAGACAAATCCTCAACTCTGCAGAAGCACTCAAGATACCTCACACTCTGTTCCCCTCCTGTCTCCGAACTCAATGCATACTTCCTCCCCCCCAAATAATCCTATCCTTCATCTTGTAAGGTATATTTCTAGAAATTAATTCTTACCAAAAAAATCTGTCAAGAAAAATTAGTTTGGTCAATACTATAACCCTCTTTTAGAAATTCTCAATAAACATAGGAACACCGAATATTCTAAGAAGTCTTGCAGCAAAACCTATAGCCAAGAATAACTGAGAGCGAGCACTTCTTAAAACCTACCTTGTTGAAAGTGTCCTGTCCTCCACCAAAATCTTCTCACCCTGCCCCCATCACCTGGAGAGTTGTTCCTACTTTCTCCAACTGGCAAATTCCTACTCAATTTTAGAAATCTAACTACCTCCGCTTTGAAACCATTCCCAGCCACCCTCGCTGGAAATAAATGTTTTCTCCTATGTGTATTTGTAGCACTTTGTATAGGCATGTATGTTAAATTATACATGTGGTAATCTTGGATCTACACGTCAGTCTCCCTAGCCAGACTGTGAGTTTCATTATTTTTTTAAAGATTTTGTTTATTTATTTGGCAGAGAGAGTGAGAGAGCACAAGCATGGGGAGCAGTAGAAGGAGAGGGAGCAGCAGGCTCCACGCAGAGCAGGGAGCCCCATGCAGTCTCGATCCCAGAACCCCGGGATCATGACCGGAGCCGAAAGCAGACGCTCAACCATCTGAGCCACCCAGGTGCCCCAGACTGTGAGTTTTAAAAGTAGAAACCATCCCTTTTTCATTTATGAATCCCCAGAATCTACCAAAGTTCACAAAACGAGCTCAGTAAATATGTGTGGAATAAATTGGTGAAATAGAAATGATCTTTCATGAAAATAAAATATGCAGCATCATATGCCATCTCCCTATCACTCCAGCCAGGAAATCTCTGCTGGCAAAAAGGGGAAGAAGAAGACTTGGAGAGCAGGGTAATGGTCTCTAGAACAGCCCAGTCAGAGTGAGTAAATGACCCATATTAACCAAATTTATAAAAAGAATCTCACGCCAGTCAAGACTGTCTGTCACATGAATCCCTTACGAGAGCCACTGTATCTCTGTCCAGGGTGCTAAGATTCCAGCTGGAGAGCCCTGGCTCTGCTTCAAAACCAGGCAGAGCCAAGTCCGAATGGAATACAAATGTTTGCATATTTCATTTTTTCTGATACAGAGACTTCCTTTCCACCTAGGATCTCAGGACAGTCGCACTCAATCAGCTACAGTTCAGCCAGTTTAAATAAATTAAGCTAACTGTCCTGCAAAAGAAGTTACCAACTCCAAAGGAGGCAAGATGCAAAAGCACTTGCAAGTCAGATGTGGGTTTTCCTTGAAGCCCTGCCTCTAACCAGTGAGCAACTTTGGGCAAGTGACCACACCTTTCTAGGCATCAACTTCCCAACCTCTGAGTTGAGTAGCTACATCATCAAGAACTAGCAAACCTTCAGTGAATTACAGTGAATGTTAACACTTTTTCTTATTTAATCCTCTTGAAACCCTGTGAAGTGGGTATTACTACTCTCATTTTACACATGAAGGAACAGGGCTTAGAGAGGTAAAGTAATTTGTTCAAGGCCACACCATGAGCTCACAGCATTGCCTGCCTACGAAGTTCAATGGGTTCATGGCTGGATGGCCAAGGTGAGACCAAGGCTTTTTCCCTTCCCACCTTCCCATGACCTCAGGATGCTCATGGCTGCCTTCACATGTGTTTCTCTAGCACTGGAATGATGATGATACCCAGTACTCATGATTTTTGTTAGTTTTTAAAATTTCCTAACTTGAGGGCGCCTGGGTGGCTCAGATGGTTAAGCGTCTGCCTTCGGCTCAGGTCATGATCCCAGGGTCCTGGGATCAAGTCCTGCATCGGGCTCCCTGCTCCTTGGGAGCCTGCTTCTCCCTCTGCTTCTCTATCTCTCTCTCTCTCTCTCTCCCTCTCTCTCTCCCTCTGTCTCTCATGAATAAATAAAATCTTTAAAAAAAATTTCCTAACTTGACACAAGCTTGTCTTTGTCACATCATGTAACTCTAGCTGACACCTAAACTTCTCATAAGACCCCCAAATCCCTCATTTAACCTGATTCCTTAAGGATCTCTTAAAAGAGGCAAAAGCACCCAGAAAGAAGCTTGCAGCTGCACAATGAGTGATCTCCTCTCCAAAGAGACTGCCATAGACTTAGGAGGACTGCTCTGCTTGCTCACTGTTCCTGCTCCTTGGCTAAGGAGCCACTGTACCTTCACATGCCATCCAGCCAGCACGAGGACCACTCCAGAGAGGCTTCTTGTCTATGTGGAGCATGCCCATGGTGAGGCTATCTGGCTGGCTGGAGCCAATCCTGGGCAAATGGGGTGGGGGAGTGTGGCTTTTACCTTCTCAGCCTATCATTTACCACTTGTGAAGTGTGTTCACTTAGCTGACAGGTCCTCTGTCCGGGTGTGCAGGGGTAGGGTGGGGAGTGTTGTTTGGTTTGGTGCGTTTGATGAAAATGACCATAGTCATGTGCTAGCTTTGTGGTCTCTTAAATTTGTCTTCACATCTTTAGCTCATCACAGTGACCAGTGAAATGCTATTGTGTCTATTTCATTAACAGGAAAGTACAGATTCAGGACACTTACAAAACTTACCTAAGAGCAACCATCCAGAAACTGTCAGAGTCGGAACCCACAAAAGCTCCCAAGTACAAATCCTGAGCCTCTCTCAAAGTAACAGAGAAGTTGATCTTTAATAAGGTACTTGCCTCCCCAAATACGCAGAGCCTTGTGTCACTCCCAAAGCCTCCACACTTCCATTTCTCTGACCTGGCTTCATTCGATACTAGAGCTTCTTTTTCAACCTCTCTTCCCCTAATTCCAAATCTGTATCCTCTCCCCTCTCCTGTAATCCAAGCTCTGTGAACAGCAATTTTTTATCTTTTGTAACCTGTACAACAGCATTTGTCTACAGCCCTCCTGATAAGTCGTCCATGTCATCACATATACACTGAGTATTTTAAAGCAGAGTTCTGTCTGTGGGAGGAAGTGCACATTTAATGCAGGTATAGTATGAAAGAGGAAGCCATTCATCACGGCAATTTTAACTAGGTTAAGGGATGTAACATGCATCAGTGTGGTAGTGTGGGTATTCTTTATTTGTAGGATTATGAAATAATACCTGTCTTCTTACACCACTTATCTGCACCCCTCTGGTGGATAGTAGCACTTTCTATGTGGAACTGAGGCTATCTGCACACCTCTTTCCTACCACAGTCTTCCCTCCCCCTGAACACCATCGTCCCTGTGTCCCAGAACAGAGTCTAATGTCTTGTACAGACTGGACACAGAAACCCATTTATAATGAATTAAACACTTTTGTAAAATATTTGTATTGTATGAAGGATATGTCAATGAACTCTGATCATTCAAAGCAATCTAGAAGAGCAAAAGAAAAAAAGATTTACACACACTATACAGATTTGTCAACTAAAGTGAGCACTAGTAAGTCCACAAAGAAAGAACCCCATGGGGCTGGGAGCAGCTGCCTGAAGGAACAGACAAGTGTATCTCGAGTGTGGAACCTTGCTCACCATCAGAGTAGAACTACCAGCACTACTCCCACCAGAAAGGAAAAAAAAAAAAATAGCCCATTACTGGAATTGGGGCGAGGGGCGTGTAAATGCTCACAGCTGGCCATCTGCCTGGACAGATCAACCAGCTGCAAAGTCCAAGGCCAAGGCCCTACCCAAAGAGGCTACATACTACAGGCGGCAGAAAAGTCTAGAGATGGCTAAATTGACACGGACAGCATGCTAACACTTATACCACAATGGGTACTAAAATGTGACCATTTGGAAATAACCTATTCATGCTGATTCTGGCTCAGGATGGGGATACGTTCATCCTGAGTTTCCAAGCTGAGGGAAAGGTGGGACTGAAGTGCCCACGCACAGGTGGCTGGGACAGTGGAACATGCTTCACCGGGTTCCTTCTCAGCGGGAGGGGAAACTGAGGGACGCAGCAGCGGGCAGGCCCAGGTCAGGGGCAGAGCGCTGGCCCTCCTGGCCTTGAGCCAGCAAGCGTGTCCCAGCCAAGCTACCCCGCCTGGCCGCCTGATGCCTCCGCCACCCCTCGGAACCCACGGCGGGGAGAAGATAGCCTTGCGGCCGCGGCCGGACTCACCACGTCCATGATCTGCAGAAGACTCAGGGAGAAGTAGACGGTGAGCGGCTGCGAGTCGTTGGCCACGGGCCTCTCCAAGGGATTGTAGTTCTTGACCAGCTCCTTGTAGAGCTTCCTCTGGAACTCGCCTTGCAGGGACACTTGAGAGGAGAGCCCGGCGGGCTGCTCAGGGAAGGCCAGCGGGGATGCGCCCCACGCCCCCTGCCCGTGACACCCGCCGCCTAAAGCAAGCAGCCCAGACGAACCGGGCTCGCCCTTCCCGCACAGCCCCCGGTAGCGCCACCCACCGTCCCTCCTCGCGCGAGCCCCCAAACCTGGCCCCGGCGCGGGGCGTTCGGAGCCGCCAGAATGCGCCCGGGATCCCGCGGAGGAGGAGTAGAGGGCTGGGAGACCCGGCGGCTTTACCGTGCAAGAGCGACGCGGCCAGCGCCAGCCAGACCGACCGGCGCATGTTGGGACTCGGAGCTGCCACCGGCCGGCACGCCGCGAGTCTCGCAGATCCGCCCAGGCCTGCGCCTGCGGCCGCGGAGCCGCCTCTCCCCGCTCGGCTCGCGCGCCTTTAAAAGAGCCGAGCGCGCGCCCCCGCCCCTCCCGCCTCCGCGCGCTTCTCCACGTGACGAGCCCCGCCCCCGCCCCCACCCCAGCCGGCCCTCGGGGGCCTAGGAGGCTCCGCGGCTGCCCCGGGTACTGCAGCCCCGCGGGGGTAAGGGGAAGTGCACCCCGGCGCTGGTTACAGTGTGGGCACCCTGCCCCGCCTCCGTCTCCATCGGGCTGTCCCTCCGCATCGCGCCTCGGGCCAAGGCGGGGGCTGTCCAGGGCCAGGCTGTGTCTCTCCCTTCTGTCCTTGGTCCCCACTCCGCTCCCTCCTGCTCTCAGACAGAAGCTGCACGGGGTCGTTGGGAGAGAGCGGGACAATTCTGGCGTGCTGTCCTCCAGGGCCCTCCCTCCCTTTCGCCAGTGGCTAGCGACTGGGAACCAGGCTCCCACAGGTTGGGAAGTCTCTCCAACCAGACACAACAGACCTGAGAGGAAGCCCCCTTCTACCCCCCGCCCCGGGATTCTGTCAGCAACCATTTGCTGGGCATCACCAGCCTGATTCTCATTTAGGTTCTGGAAGCGCTGAGAGGAGAGGGGAAATCTCTGCCTGGGAGACATTCTATAGGGGAGGAGAAGAACTGCAAAAGTGTGTGATGGGATTCCCAGTGGACCTCCTCTTTATGTCTCATTCTTTTTTAAAGGAGATTTAAAAGATTGAAAACTTACTCCCCCAAACCCTTTCTGGAAGGCCAGCCAAAATTTGGTGGTGAGATCTAGGCTTTTTATTTATTTATTTTAACCCGGAGAGAGTTAATTGATAAGGGGAGGCTCGGGGGAGGGCGGGGGGGAACAAAACAAAAAACAACAGTCAAAGGGTCAGGGGCTAAGCCGAGCCCTAGATGTTAAAGAGGGGGCATGGTTTTGGGTGAGCAAGGGAACTAAGGTACTGTGGAGGGGCTTCTAAAGAGGCAGAAAGCCCTGTCCCATTTGCTCTCAGCAAGCAGGTTGCAGAAAGCTGAGTGCAGTAGGTTCCCTGCGCCCACGTAGGGGGCGCTGCGGCTCGCCTTGGTTCAAGCCCCAGAGCATTTGAACTGCATTCAAGAGCTCAAGCACTGTGGACCAGCCTAGGCAATGCCCACATTTCGGAACTGCGTAAGACTCGGGATTCTTGGATGACATCAAAAACTAGAGAAAGGCTCACCAAAACGTGACTAGCCTCGAATGTACTCCAGCAGCAGGAATGGGCGACTGAGCCAGTTATTTGATTTGGAAAAACAAAGAAATTAACAGCCTTGCAAGGAAGTGTCTGATAGCAAATTCGCACCTGTTAACTGATGTATGTATAAACAAATGATCAGTGTAGGCTTTGATAACTGCGATAGGGTCCTGGCGGAAGGAAAGAATTATTCTTTCTGGAGAAGCGTTCATAGAAATGACAGCGGACCTGGGCTTGCCACGGAGAAGGTGTTCCGCCAGAAGATGGGAACACCAGGGCAGGGTTTCCTGTGAGCGAACAAGTGTGCTCTTAGCTTCAATCAGGGCTCCTGAGTTACGCAATCTGTGGCCGTCTAGATACACACAGAGCTGGCACCCGTGAGGAAATGAGCTAAAGGATTGCAGCTGCTGGCAAAAAGGAAATAAGAGAAGGAAAATAAAACAACAGAATAGAGAGGGCATAAGAAGCATCAACAGGAAGAATCTAACAGGCGCGCCATGTCCACTGGTCATGTGGATGCAGCACTGGCTCTCCAAACACATTTTTCTGGAAGTGTCTAAAACCCCTGCCTTGCTTTCTAGAGGGGCCAAGGGAATTCATATACCTTGAGTTTAGTCATTGGGATCACTTTCCTAAAAGCATAACTACTTCCTTACATCCTTTATACCCATAATATCAGAAACCTAGAAATAAAATATTTTCCAGTGGGATAACCAGTCAATTGGTTTTTATTTATGCCCTGTGTTCTGCTAGGTGCCTGGAGGAATTACGAGCACAATCCACTCACTCAGTTTACAGTTTAGAGCTGACCTGAGTGTGGAAAAATAAATTCCAGTCTGTCTGTGCCCGTAAGTAGGTCTGTGAGTTTGGCTATGTTCTCCTCCATGTATGGGACTAGGTTTTTTTCATTTGTAAAATAAAGAAAGTAGTAGGACATTCTGGGAGTTGAGCTGACAGAGCTTCATGTCCCTGTCTTACTCTCATTCCCTACATGAATGGGAAATGAAACTTAAGAGTAGATTAATCCATACTTGAGCTTAGAAAAGCAGGGACCAGAAATAAATCCGGAGTAGTTACTCACAAGCTGGTGCTGTTACTATAGTCCAGGAGAGGGGCACATCTGGACATGGGCTCCAAGGATAAGGGTCTGAAATTTTAACAAACCTCAATGAAGAAACCTGGCCTTGAGTCTATGAGAGGTGAGGGAATGGAATGAAGATATCCACCTAAATCTGGAGTCTGGAAGAATCTCCCCTTCCATGTAAAAGAGACCAGTAAACCCCAACCATGACCAAAGGTAATGGGAGGAAGCATATTTTCTGCTTTGACTCTGGATAGGGGGAGAAAAGACAACTAAAACCCAAAAACACATAGTGCTTAGGTATGTGTCCAAAGGTATACTACCCACATGGTTTAGAATTCAAGAATTCCCCTGGAGTAAGACTTCTATCACTTCCCATACATGGGACTCAAAAAAATTATGACTTTCATGAAAATGAACTCAAACTAAATATATATATATATATATATATATACACATATAACCCACACAGAAATAAACTACATGCCCTATGAGGCAATAGTCAATAGTAAGAGAAAGTACACAGGCAGAATAAACAGAAAAGTTAGTACCCCAAAATTTGAAATAATAGGATGATCTGGGAAAAAAAAAAAACCTATAAAATAAGTATGTCTAAAATGCCAAAGTTATTGGGCACCTGGGTGGCTCAGTTGGTTAAGCGACTGCCTTCGGCTCAGGTCATGATCCAGGAGTCCCTGGATTGAGTCCCGCATTGGGCTCCCTGCTCAGCGGAGAGTCTGCTTCTCCCTCTGACCCTCCCCACTCTCGTGTGCTCTCTCTCTCTCATTCTCTCTGTCTCAAATAAATAAATAAATAAAATCTTAAAAAAAAATAAAAAAATAAAATGCCAAAGTTATTGATCCTGGTTATTAATATCAGCTGCAGTAATAAACCACAAATCCTATTGGCATAACACTATAAAGTTTATTGCTCCCTCATACCATAATCAAAAGTTCCAGTGACTTTCCTAGGTAGCTAAGCTCCTCAAATCTTTCAGAGATACAAGATCCTTTCAACAACTGGATTGACTATGTTCTGAGGACCAGAGGACTGTGCTAACTGAAGTCTCTGCTGAAGCCTCAACATTTACACACCTTGCAAACAAGTAGGAGTGTACCAGGGCCAGGCCTGGAAGTTGCTTGTAGTATTTCTGCCCACAATCCTTTGGCCAGCGTCACTTGATCACAACCTCAAGGGAAGCTAGAAAACGGTCTTCTTATCTGGGCCTGAGAAGAAAAAACAAAGGTAAGCAGTGTTAGTAATATGGTATACAAGGAATAAAGTAGGAATTAAGAGCATAGGGAGAGAACAAAGCACAAAGGAATAGAAACAAACAGAAAATAAAATATGAGCACCTAGGAAAAAAACCCATAGCAATTAAAATTGAAAATCTATGTTAAAGAGGAGATTGGCTAATGATGAAGAGAATATTGGTACTCTGGGAGCAAGAGCTGAAAAAGGTACCCAGAAAAACACCCAGATAAGAAAGGTTAAGGGATGAGAAGGGTAGAATAAGAACTCATCTAATAGGAGTCCTAGAAAATATTGATAAAAAGAATAGGTGAGAAATTATTTAAAGAGAAAATGACTAAGAATTTTCAGCACTGAAAAAAATGTAAATCTCAAATTGAGGAAGTACAAGAAGCAAGGATCCTGTTAAATAAAAGATTCATCACTAGGTAGTGAAGCTGATGAAACTACTAAACAGCAAAAATACAACACAGATTTTTAAGGGAGACAAAGAGTAGCAACCTACATGCAAATCTAAATAATCAATGACTGTTGAATAATAAGAATAATTTGGAAGGGAAAAGGTATAATTGAAGACATTTCTGGTCCTTGCAAGATGGCAGATTCAGGTAACAGGCAAAATCTGCTGCAAAAATAAACCCATCTGGCCAAAATTACAAAGTATATTGGAGATCGAAAAATTTGCTTTAAGAAATTTGACCTCGTGAACATTTAAAAAAACATACACACCCAACAATGAGTGAAAACACATTCTTCTTAAACAAATGAAATATTTACATAAGGTTCCTCCTTTTCATTCTTAATATTATTTTTGTGTATTCTTTTATTTTTTCTTAATTACTCTATTTTTTAAATTTAATTTGATTTTATTATGTTAGTCACCATACAGCACATCATTAGTTTTTGATATAGCGTTCCATGATTCATTGTTTTCATTAACACCCAGGGCTCCATGCAATACGTGCCCTCCTTAATAGCCATCACAGGGCTAACCCATCCCCCCCCCACCCGCTAAAACCCTCAGTTTGTTTCTCCAAGTCCATAGTCTCTCATGGTTTGTCTCCCCCTCTGATTTCCCCACCTTCATATTTATTAGTCTTTTAGTTTTTTCAAATAACCACATTTTAATTTTGTTGGACAACACTATTATGTGTTTGATTATTTTTTCATTAATTTCCTATCTTTTTAAATTCCTTCCTGCCTCTATGCTTCTAGTTTATTTCTATTTTAACTTCTCAGTTAAATGATTACATCATTAATGTTTAATTATTTTTTCTTGTCTAATAAAAAAACCGACCAAACTACTAAGGCTAGTTAAATACTATGAGAAGAAAGAAATATAGGGCAGTACAACTTACAGAATTAGATGCAGAAAACACATTACAACGAGCATACCAAATCCAAAAAAGCATAACAATTCATAATTATCAAACAGGATCATATTAGTTGGCTACCATAATAAAGTAGGCCAGTCTTGGTGGCTTAAACAACAGAAATGTATTTTCTCATTATTCTAGAGGCTGGAAGTCCAGGGTCAAGGAGCTGTTAGGGTGGGTTTCTGGTTAGGCCTGGTTTGTGGGTGGCCTGGGTTGCAGATGGCCACCTTTTCACTGTGTTCTCACATGGCCTTTCCTCTGTGCACACATAGGGAGAGGGAGTGAAACAGGTCTGATGTTTTCGCCTCTTCTTATAAGGACACCAGTCCTACCAATTTAGAACCACACTTTTATGACCTCATTTAACCTTAATTATCTTCTTAAAGGCCCTATCTCCAAATACAGTGATACTGGGGCATTAGGACTTCAACATATGAATCTGGGAGGACATAATAAAGTTCATATCAAGGATTTACCCCAGGAAGGCACAATATGGGCATACCTAGAAGTTATTCTGGATTTGGTTCCAGACCACCGCAGTAAAGTGAATATCCCAATAAAACAAATATCATAGGGGCGCTTGGGTGGCTCAGTCGGTTAAGTGTCTGCCTTCAGCTTGGGTCATCATCTCAGGATCCTGGGGTTGAGCCCCACATCGAGAGCCTGCTTCTCCCTCTGCCTCTGCCTGCCGCTCCCCCTGCCAGTGCTTGCTCCCTCTCTCTCTGTCAAATAAATAAATAAATTTTTTAAAGCAAATATTATAAGGATTTATTTATTTATTTATTTGAGAGAGAGAGAGAGAGAGAGAGAGAGTGTGTGTGCACATAAAGTGGGGGTGGGGGAAGGTGCCGAGGAGAGGGGAGAGAGATTCCCTGCTGGGCGTGGAGCTTGACCTTAGGACCCTGAGATCATGACCTGAGCCCAAACCAAGAGTCGGTTGGTCAACGGACTGAGCCACAGGCAATTAAGCAAATATTATAATAAAGGAAACCCAATTAATCTTTTGGTTTCCCAGTGCTTGTAAAAGTTATGTTTACACTATACTGTAGTATATTAAGTGTGCAGTAGCATTATGTCGAAAAAAAATCAATGTACACACTTTCATTTAAAAAAATACTTTATCGCTAAAAATTGTGGACCATTATCTGACCTTTCAGCAAGTTGTAGGCTTTTAGCTGATGGAGGATGTTGCCTCGATGTTTGTGGCTGCTCACTGATCAGGGTGATGGTTGCTGAAGTTGGGGTGGCTGTAGCAATTTCTTAAAATCACAGTGAAGTTTGCCACATTGATTGATTCTTCCTTTCAGGAACAATTTTTCTGTAGCATGCAGTGCTGTTTGATAGCATTTTACCCCCAATAGAACTTTCAAAATCGGAGTCAGTCCTCTCAAACCCTGCTGCTGCTTTACCAATTAACTTTATGTGATATTCTAAATCCTTTGTTGTCATTTCTGTAATCTTCACAGCATCTTCACCAGGAGTAGATTCATCTCAAGAAACCACTTTCTTTGCTCATCCATAAACAATTCCTCATCCATTAAAGTTTTATCATGAGATTGCAACAATTCAAAAATAATAACAATAAAAAAGTTTAAAATACTGTGAAAATTACCAAAATGTGACACAGAAACACAAAGTAAGGAAATGCTGTTGGAAAAAATGGTGCTAATAGACTTGCACAATGTAGAGTTGCTACAAACCTTCAATGTGTACCAAAAAAAAGCAATATCTGCAAAGCACAATAAAGCAAAGCACAATAAAATGAGATATTCTTGTAATCATTAGCACATTTACAGGCCAATAAAAATATCACCACATCAACATATATTGAATAAAATTCAACACATATTCATGATTAAAATATCACCAACCAAGACTGAAGGAAATGATCGTAATCTGATTAAGTGTATCTTCTAAAATCCTACAGAAAATATTATGTCTTTGTTTTGGTGTTTGGATAAACTTTATGTTTAGAAAAGTTTTAGTTTTTCAAAAAATAATTGTGGAGATAGTACAGAGAATTATCACACTCAATTAGAGTATCTACTACTGTTAACATCTAATATTAGTATGATACATTTTTCCAACTAATGAAAGAATACTAACACATTGTTACTAAGGACCATGGTTTAAAGATTCGGATTTTCTTAGTTTTCACCTACTGTCTTTCTCTTCTAGGATCTCATGTGAGACACCATATCACATTTAGATAGCATGTCTCCTTGGGCTCCTTTTGGCCATGATAGTTTTCCAGTAATGTTTGGTTTTTGCTGCTGCGCTTGATAGTTTTGAGGAGTACTAGTCAAGTACTTTGCAGAATGTCCCTCAATTAGGGTTTGTTGATAGTTTTATTGCGATTAGACTGAGGTTGTGGGTTTGGGGAGGAAGACTATAAAGTGCCATTCTCATCAGATCATATCAAGGATACACACTATCTACATAACTTATCACTACTGATGTTAACCTTGATCACCTGGGTTGACATAGTGTTTGTCAGATTTCTCTACTGTGAAGTTTTTCTTCTTTGCCTCCCTGTCCATATTGTGCTGTTTGGAAGGATATCAGTATTCATAGCCCATGTGTAAGGATTGGAGAGTTATGATCAACCTTCTTAAAGTATTCTCATACATTTTAAATACTCCTTAAAGTATTTACATAAATTACTTGAAATCCTTCTGCATGAGAGATTTATCTCTCCTCCCTCACTTATTTATTTATTCAATCATTTATTTATATCAGTGTACTCAATGATATTTATTTTATACCTTGCATTATAATCCGGTATGACTTCATTTTTTTTTTTTTTTTTTTTTTTTTTGCTCAAAGTGTTTCAGCTTTGATCATTCAAAGTTCTTTCAGGTGATTCCCGTGTCTCTTTCATACACTCCCTTGTGGGGTTTTTCTGAGTACTCCCATCTTTTCTAAAACTACAAGAGACTTTTTCAGACTCATAATATTTCTGGCCCCAGTACTAGAATCAGCCATTTCTCCAAGGATCCCTAGATGCCTTTGGTTGAAAATGGTATTAGAAATGAAGATCTGAGCCCTGGGTATACTTGTGGCTACTGGGTGAGGTTGCTTCTAGGCCTCGTGAAGCTGTCGGAGAAAGGAGATCTATGTTTATCTAACCCATGTATACATACATGCCTATCTACAGCTATTGCAAGCCACAAATAAGTTCACCCTAACATCTGCAACTCTCACCTAATACCACATGAATCATTCTAGCCATTCTAACCTCCTCCCCATTGTCTGTGGGTAACCTCCACCTCCAACAGTGAGAAATGACTCCCACCATTACCATCTACTTACTTGCTTGTTGAATTCCAGTACAAATGTTTCAAATTTGTGCATTATCAGTGGGAGGGCAGTGCTTACATTGTCTTTTTTGCCTTTTGTCTTAAAGTCTTCACTCATTTCCAAAGTTACTTAACCCAACCTCTTCACTGAGGATATTTCAAATATTCTTAATATCATTAGACATTTTTGTCATAGTCAACACTCCATCATGGGATCTCTTGATGATGTTGATGATCCCCTAGATGAATTTTTTTTAATTTGCATCCATTGAGGCTCATTCATTTTGTATAAAGTTCTATGGATTTTGAAAAAATGCATAACATCATGTCTTTAACATTAAAGTATTAAACAGAAAAATTTCTCTATCCTATAAACTACTCCCCCATGACTCTCTTATTAATATCTCAACTCCTCCTGAATCCCTGGCAACAACTGATCCATTGATCATCCTTATAGTTTTGCCTTTTCCACAATGTCATATAAATGGAATCATAGCATATGTAGCCTTTTAAGACTGGTTTCTTTCATTTAGCAATATACATTAAGATTCATCCATGTTTATGCATGGCTTAGTAGTTTATTTATTTTTATTGCTGAATAATATTCTATTTTATGAGTGTAACATAGTTTGTTTACCCATTCACTGAAGGACATCTTGGATGCTTCCAATTTGGGGCAATTATGAATAAAGCTATAATTATCATTCAAGTCCAGATTTTCATGTATGTGTGGACATAAGGTTTCAAATCACTAGATAAATACCTAGAAATGTGATTGAGTATCATACAATCAGACTATGTTTAGCATATTAGTTTCCTAGGGCTACCATAAGAAAAAAAAACACAAACTTTGGGGCTTTAACAACAAACATTTATTGTGTCACAATTATGGTGTCTACAAGTCTGATTATTAAGGTGTTGCATGGGTTGCTTTCTTCTGAGAGCTATGAGGGGGAGTCTACTGCATATTTCTCTCCTATCTTCTGGTGGTTTTCTGGCAATCTTTAGTATTCCTTGGTATGTAGAAGCATGACCTGATCTTTTCCTTCAACTCTGCATGGTGCTATCTGTGTGCTGTGTATGTCTCCAAATCTCCTTTTTATAAGGATACTGGTCATATTAGATTAGGGGCTCACCCTACTCCAGTATAATTAATTAAATCTGTAATGACTCTATTTCCAAACATATTCTGAAATACTGGGATTTAGGACTTCAACATACTGAGGGCTAATGGGGTAAACAATTTAATTCATAACATTTAGTTTTTTAATAAATTGCCAGATTATCTTCCCAGCAGCCATACCACTTTGCATTTCCATCAGAAATTAGAAAAGTCTTGGTTGCATTGTATTCTTGCCAGCAATTGATTTTTTGTGTGTGGTTTTTGTAATTTTGCCATTCGAATAGGTGTATAGTCATAACTCATTGTTTTTTCTTTCTCCAATGACAAATGATGTTGAGACTCTTTTCATATAATTATTTGCCATCTATATATCTTCTTTGATGAGCTGTTTAGGTCTTTTTCTCATTTTTAAATTCTTGTCATTTGTTTTCTTATTGTTGAGTTTTAAGTAGTCTTTGTATATTTTAGATACCTTTATCAGATATGTGATTAGTAAATGTTTTCTCCCTATTGATGAATTGTCTTTTCAATCTCTTAACATTTTTGCAGAACAAAAGTTTTTGATTTTAACAAATGCAAAGTATCATTTTTTTTTTCTTTCACAGATTACGCTTTTGGTGTTGCATGTAAAAACTGCTCAACAAACCCAAGGTCACATGGATTTTTTCCTACAGTTTAATTGTTTTATAGTTGTCCCCTATAGCTTCCTGGGATTTTTAATTTGAATTATGTTGAATCTATAGATCAAATTGGGAAGAACTGGCATCTTAAAAATAGTAATTCTTCTAATTCATGAACATGGAATATTTCTTCATTTATTTATATCTTCTTTGATTTCTCACATTGATATTTTGCAGTTTTCTGTATAATATATCTTGTACATATATTGTAAGATGTATTCCAAGCACCTCATTTTTTAGTGCTATGGTAAATGGTACCACTCTTTGAATTTCAAATTCCAATTTCTTGGTATATAGGAAAGCAGTTTACTTTGGTATATTGACTTTATATCCTGCATGCCTGTTATACTCATTAAATTAGTTCCACAGGTTTTTTGAGGGGAGAAGAGAGGGCAAATCCTTTGGTGTTTTTCACATAAACAATCCTATTGTCTGGGAATAAAGGTAGTTTTATTTTATCTTTTCCAATCTATATACAATTTATTTCTTTTTCTTGTCTTCCAGGATGATAATGAATAGGAGTGGTGAGAGAGGACATCCTTGCCTTTTTCCCAATCTTAGAGGAAAAGAGTTTAGTTTTTATGATCAAATATTTTGGTAGGTTGTTTTCCACATATTCACTTGAGTAGAGTAAAGCCATTCTCTTTCACTCCTAGTTTTTGTTGTGTTTTTGTTTTTGAGAGCTATGCTATGAATTGGTATCTAATTTCATCAAACACTTTTACTGCTTCTAATGATATGATATATTTTTAAAATTTAAATTTTTATTTAATACTCAAACATTGAAGGTATTCTTAAAATCAGGAACAGTATAAAGTTGCTCACTATTATAATTTCTATTCAATATTACTTAAAGCGCCTCTATACATCTTAACAACCCTGTAAAAAATGTTTTTTTTCAGTAGCTTATTCATAATAGCAGCAGCTTACTACTAGAAGTCAATCAATCAAGATTGCCTAACTTTTATTTTGAGAATATTTTGACATTGTTTAGTTTCAACTTAGTTTAATAAACAGAGGGATGATGATTTTATAGCTAGGGAGATTCACTCTATTAAAGATGTCAATGGTCTCCAAATTAGACTATAAATTTAATGTCATCAGTCAACATCCTGAAATATTATTTTGTGAAGTTTTACCAGCCAATCCTTAAATTCATATTCCAAGAGTAAAGGAACAAGAAAGTTCCAATTTCTGTAATGGCAGAATTGATAATTCTGGAAGACTCATTGGGAACAATTAGAATATTAGTCAAAATGTACTTTAAAATTCTGTTTGGCATTATGCTTGAAGAAAGAAGCCAGACAATAGAGTATGTATACCGTATGATTCCATTTTTATGAAGTTCTAGAAAAGATGAAAGTAATCTATAGTGAGAAAATAGATTAGTATTGCTTGGGGCCAGAGACGAGGGTTGTTGAGTGTAGAGGAACATGTGGGAAGTTTTTATTATGACAGTAATATTTCATAGCTTGATTATGATGGTTGCTATACAAGTATATACACTTGTTAGAATTAATCAAACTATATAGCATCTTATTATATGTAAATTATCCCTCAATAAAGTTGGGTTTTTTAATCTATTTGAAGATATCAGAGGGCTAACAAGACAGTCTCCACTAAAGACAAGGGTCTTGAGAAAGGCAGAGACACAGTTAGGTTTTTGAGAAACTGTTTCCAAGGTGCATTTGGAGAAACTTTTTCTGAAGTGCCATTTACCACTTCCAGAAGAGGAAGCTAAGAGAGGATGAACTGACAGCCTCATGGAGGCTAGAAAGACAAGAACTGATAGAGGACCAAAAAAGAGAAGCGAGCTAGTAGCCCTCTTTTACTTGGTATTAGTACCTGCATTGGCTATATCATATACATAAGTGTGAATCAGAAGCAGACAAGACCTTTCAGGGGATGCAGCTCAGCTTTGAACCATATCAGTCTGGGAATTATTCTGAAGTGAGCCCAGATTGCACTCTCATCTTCTATGGTGGGAGATATTATTGTAAGCCTCAAATTATTTTTAGTAACAATTTTGCAAATGCAAAGTCTAACACACACAAAAATAGTAACCAAGCAACATTCTAAAAACTTTCAAAGTCATCAAGAACGTGGAAAGTTTGAGAAACTGTCACACACCAGAAGAGGCTAAGGAAACATAGTAACTAAATGCACTTTAGTATTCTGGATGGGCTCCTAAAACAGAAAAAGAATACTAGGATAAAACTGTTGACATAGAAATAGAGTTTGGAGTTTAGCTAATGGTTATGTATCAATGTTGGTTCATTTTGTCACAAATGTACCATAGTAATATAAGACATTAACAATAGAAAAATGGCAATAGCTATAAAGGAACTTTCTACACTGGCTTAGCAACTTTTCTGTAAATCTGAAACCACTTAAGCTAAAATGTTTACAAAAAAAGAAACCAGTCACATGAGGAGACAAGACCAGTTAAAAAGATATATATTAGGGAGGGAAGGACAGAGGGAAAGGAATAGAGAGAGTCTCAAGCAGGCTCCATGCCCAGCACAAAACCCAACACGGGGCTCAATCTCACCACCCTGAGATCGTTATCTGAGCAGAAATCAAGAGTCGGACCCTGAACCAAATGAGCCACTCAGGCGCCCCAAAAATGACTATATTTAATGTGTTCAAAGGAGATTAAAAACAAAAGTGGGATATTGTCAAAAAGTAAACACTATTTTTTTTAAAACAGACAAAAGTCTAAAACTAAAAAAAAAAATTTAAATACTTAAGCTCAAAACTTAATGAATTCAATGGATGGGGCTTCTTCTTTGATCTCTGACATGTAAAGAGCTTGGTAGTCACACTCCTGTCCTTATAGCAAGAAAATTCAGGCAAACTGCCACACCAAAACCTGGAGTCATGCACAGCCAGAGGGATGCAGCACCTGAAATTTGTTTGCATTTAGAATAGAAGCTGCTAGACACCCTAAACTAGTAGGATCACTGACTTAACTAGCAGTTTGATCAATTTCTGCAGGCTGAATGAGGACTAGCTTGAGAGCAAGAAATTCCTAGGGTCACATTCATAGAAAGATCCCCATACACTTATAGGCTCTCTCCCTCCAGGGACCACACCAGGTTCTCTAAGTGAAGATACAAGAAAAATTCCCTTGTGGTCATGGCAAAAGGAGAGGAATAACAGCCATTGATAATCCCTTCTCCCTAACAAAGACTCACTTCCCAAGGGGAAAGGTCTTCACCAAGGGTAATGACAAAATCTCATTCCAGCTACATCAAGGAAAGTCCAGTCCACTCTAGTCTGCTCTAGGCTTCCTGTCTCATTTACAAAATAAACAGTCAACAGGGGACACAACTTCACCAAAATAGACTGGAAATGCTGCAGGCTTGTACGGAAGTAGGTGATAGAGAGGGAAAATCTCCACCCGTGAAAGAGGGATAGAAACACTTGTAAAGGCCACACTCCAAAGACAGAAAAAATACTTGAGGGATATATTTGAGATCTTTCCTAAATTAATGACAGATGACAAACCACAGATCTAGGAATCTCAGAGAACCCAAGCTAGACAAATATAATACATAAATAACAACAACTGGGCAAATTGTATTCAAACTGCAGAAACGAAAGACAAAGAAAATCTTGAAAATTTTAAAGAAAATATTCACTGGATGGATTTAATAGCAGACTAGATGTGGCTAAAAAATGAATTAGTCATCTGAAAGATAGGACAAAGAATAAGCTGATGCATGGAAAGACAAAAGGAAAAATACCAAAGAGAAAAAGAGAAACAAATGATCAAAGTCTAACTTTCATGTATTTGTTATCTCAATAGAAGAGGAGAGTGGATATGGGACAAAAGTAATATTTAAAGGGTAAATTCCAGGGGTACCTGGGTGGTTCAGTCGTTAAGCATCTGCCTTCGGCTCAGGTCATGATCTCAGGGTCCTGGGATCGAGCCCTGCATCGGGCTCCCTGCTCAGCGGGAGGCCTGCTTCTCCCTCTCCCACTCCCCCTGCTTGTGTTCCCTCTCTCACTATGTCTCTCTCTGTCAATAAATAAATAAAATATTAAAAAAAAAAAAGGGTAAATTCCAGGGGCACCTGGGTGGCTCAGTCGGTTGAGCATCTGTCTTTGGCTCAGGTCAGGGTCCTGGGATCGAGCCCCACATTGGGCTCCCTGCTCAGGGAAGAGCCTGTTTCTCCCTCTCCCTCTTCCTGCCACTCTGCCTACTTGTGCTCTCTCTCTCTCTCTCTGCCAAATAAATAAATAAAATCTTTTTAAAAATTAAAAAATTAAAAAAATAAAGGATAAATTCTGAGAACTTTTCAATATTGATAAAAAACATCAAACCACAGACTCACTTGATCATGAATTTGATTAATACTGAATTTTATTTGTTAATAAACTTTCAAGGAATTCCCCATCTCTTGCAATGCCATTGTCTAGTTTTGGTAGAAGAACTACTATGGCCTCAAAATAAATTAGGAAATGTTTCTCCTCCTCTATTTTCTGTAAGAGTTTGTGCAAGATTTTATTTCTTCTTGAAATATTTGATAAGACTAACTAGTAAAGCTATCTGCCTGGAGTTTTCTTTGTGGGAAGTTTTATTTCTTTTTTAATAAACTCAAGTTTTCATAGATATCATGCAACTCAGAATTTCTTCTTGCAAAAATTCTTCTAAGTTGCATTTTTCAATTGTCTATTTTATTTGTTATTGGATTTATTGGCATAAATTATATTCCTGTATTACCATATTTTTATCTGTGAGTGATGTAGTAATATTTCCTCTTCATTCCCATTTTCAGTAATTTGTGTTTTCTCTTTTTTTTGTTTTTGATGACTCTTGCCAGACTTTACCAATATTATTAATCTTTCCAGAAAACCAAATTTTTACTTTGTTAATTTTCTCAACTTTACTTTCTTAAAAAATTTCATTGATTTCTACTTTTATGTTGGTTATTTCCTCCTACCAATTTTGGGTTTAACTTACTGATCTTTACACATTTCTTAAGGTATAAATGTGGTCATTGCTTTCAGACTTCCTCTCAAATGCAAGCATTTAAAGATATAAAATCCTTGGGGTGCCTGGGTGGTGCAGTTGGTTGAGCATCTGGCTCTTGGTTTCGGCTGGAGTTATGATCTCAGGGTTGTGGGATCAAGCCCCACCTTGGGCTCCGCACTCAGGCTCCACACTGAGTGTGGAGTCTGCTTGCGTTTCTCTCTCCCTCTCCTTCTTCCCCTCCCCACCACTCCCCCCATGCTCTCTCAAATAAATAAACAAATCTTTTAAAAAATAAAGATAAGGATATAAAATCACATTTGAGTACTTACTGCTTTAGTTGCTCATGCTAACTTTGATGTGTTCTATACCCATTACCTGAAGTTCAATACACTTTCTATTTTGTGTATGTGATTTCTTCTTTGAACAAGTTTATTTCTAAGTGTGCTATTTTATTTTAAATATTCATGTCTCTTCTAGACACATAATTTCCACTTAATTCATTTGTAGTGAGAATAAATATTTTATGATTTCAACCTTTAAACTATATTAAGACTTAATTTTGGCCCAGCATATGATAAAGATTCTATCATGGTAAACATCCCATATGTACTTGAAAAAAATATGTTTTCTGAAGTTAAGTGTAGTATCCTATAAATGTCAATTAGACAAGTTGATACAGTTGTTCTTATATACAGTTGGTTTTTTAATTTTTGAGACTATCCCTGATGATTATTCTAATCTCTCTTTAGTTTTGCCAGTTCTGCTTCATGTATTTTGAACACATTACTATGCATATAGGCATTAATGACTGTTAGGTTGATAAATTGACTCTTTTAGCATTATGAAATATTGTTCCTTAATTCCAATCATTCTCTTTGATCTATTTTGATATAAATATGGTTACACCAACTTTCCATATTTATTGTTTGCATGTCACATCTTTTTAAAATAATCTTTTACTTGCAATTTTGGTTCATATTTAAAATATGTCTTGGAGATAGCATACACTTGTGTGTTGCTTTTTACACTATAAATACCTCAGATATTACTTAAAGTGTTGGTCCATCTACATTCAATATAATTATTGCTTTGGTTTGGTTAAGTCTATTCTTTTGAAATATATATTTTTATAATTTTTTTATTTTTATGTTAATCACCATACATTACATCATTAGTTTTTGATGTAGTGTTCCATGATTCATTGTTTCTGAATAACACCCAGTGCTCCACGCAGAATGTGCCCTCTTTAATACTCGTCACTAGGCTAACCCATTCCCCCACCACCCTCCCCTCTAGAAACCTCAGTTTGTTTTTCAGAGTCCATCGTCTCTAATGGTTCGTCTCCCCCCTCCGACTTACTCCCTTTCATTCTTCCCCTCCTGCTTTCTTCTTCTTTTTTTTTTTCTTAACATATATTGCATTATTTGTTGCAGAAGTACAGATCTGTGATTCATCAGTCTTGTACAATTCACAGCACTCACCATAGCACATACCCTCCCCAATGTCTATCATCCAGCCACCCCATCTCTCCCACCACCCCCACCACTCCAGCAACCCTCAGTTTGTTTCCTGAGATTAAGAATTCCTCATATCAGTGAGGTCATATGATACATGTCTTACTCTGATTGACTTATTTCACTCAGGATAACACCCTCCAGTTCCATCCACGTAGTTACAAATGGCAAGATCTCATTCCTTTTGATGGCTGTATAATATTCCATTTGTATATATACCACCTCTTCTTTATCCATTCATCTGTTGATGGACGTTTTGGCTCTTTCCACAGTTTGGCTATTGTGGACATTGCTGCTATAAACATTGGGGTGCACATAACCCTTTGGATCCCTACATTTGTATCTTTGGGGTAAATACCCAGTAATGCAATTGCTGGATCGTATGGTAGCTCTATTTTCAACTATTTGAGGAACCTCCATACTGTTTTCCAGAGGGGTTGCACCAGCTTGCATTCCCACCAACAGTGTAGGAGAGTTCCCCTTTCTCCACATCCCCGTCAACATCTGTCGTTTCCTACTTGTTAATTTTAGCCATTCTGACTGGTGTGAGGTGGTATCTCATGGAGGTTTTGATTTGGATCTCCCTGATGCCGAGCGATGTTGAGCACATTTTCATGTGTCTGTAGGCCATTTGGATGTCGTCTTTGGAAAAATGTTCATGTCTTCTGCCCATTTCTTGATTGGATTATTTGTTCTTTGGGTGTTGAGTTTGGATACTAGCCCTTTATCTGATATGTCATTTGCAAATATTTTCTCCCATTCTGTCGGTTGTCTTTTGGTTTTGTGGACTGTTTCTTTTGCTGTGCAAAAGTTTTTTATCTTGATGAAGTCCCAATAATTCATTTTTGCCCTTGCTTCCCTTGCCTTTGGCGATGTTTCTAGGAAGAAGTTGCTACAGCTGAGGTCGAAGAGGTTGCTGCCTGTGTTCTCCTTTAGGATTTTGATGGACTCCTGTCTCAAGTTTAGGTCTTTCAACCATTTGGGGTCTATTTTTGTGTGTGGTGTAAGGAAATGGTCCAGTTTCATTCTTCTGCATGGGGCTGTCCAATTTTCCCAACACCATTTGTTGAAGAGACTGTCTTTTTGCCATTGGACATTCTTTCCTGCTTTGTCAAAGATGAGTTGACCATAGAGTTGAGGGTCCATTTCGGGGCTCTCTATACTGTTCCATTGATCTATGTGTCTGTTTTTGTGCCAGTACCATACTGTCTTGATGATGACAGCTTTGTAATAGAGCTGGATGTCCGGAATTGTGATCCTGCAAGCTTTGCTTTTCTTTTTCAATATTCCTCTGGCTATTCGGGGTCTCTTCTAGCTCCATACAAATTTTAGGATTATTTGTTCCATTTCTTTGAAAAAAGTGGATGGTATTTTGATGTGGATTGCATTGAATGTGTAGATTGCTTTAGGTAGCATTGACATCTTCTCAATGTTTGTTCTTCCAATCCATGAGCATGGAACGTATTTCCACTTCTTTGTGCCTTCTTCCATTTCTTTATGAGTATTTTATAGTTTTCTAAGTACATCCTTTGCCTCTTTGGTTAAATTTATTCCTAGGTATCTTATGGTTTTGGGTGCAATTGTAAATGGGATCGGCTCCTTAATTTGTCTCTCTTCTGTCTTGTTGTTGGTGTATAGGACCGCCACTGATTTCTGCGCATTGATTTTATATCCTTCTTCTTTACTGAATTCCTGTATGAGTTCCAGCAGTTTTGGGGTGGAGTTTTGGGTTTTCCACATACAGTATCATATCATCTGCAAAGAGTGAGAGTTTGACTTCTTTTTTGGCGATTTGGATGCCTTTGATTTCTTTTTGTTGTCTGATTGCTGTGACTAGGACTCCTAATACTATGTTGAATAGCAGTGGTGAGAGTGGACATCCCTGCCACATCCCTGACCTTAGGGGAAAAGCTCTCAGCCTTTCCCCATTGAGAATATTTGCTGTAGGTTTTTCATAGATGGCTTTTATGATATTGAGGTATGTACCCTCTATCCCTATACTCTGAAGAGTTTTGATCAAGAAAGGATGCTGTACTTTGTCAAATGCTTTTTCTGCATCTATTGAGAGGATCATATGATTCTTGTTCTTTCTTTTGTTAATGTATTGTATCACGTTCTTTGATTTGCGGATGTTGAACCAACCTTGCAGCCCAGGGATAAATCCCACTTGGTCATGGTGAATAATCCTTTGAATGTACTGTTGGATCCTATTGACTAGTATTTTGGTGAGAATTTTTGCATGCATGTTCATCAAGGATATTGGTCTGTAATTCTCCTTTTTGATGGGGTCTTTGGTTTTGGGATCAAGGTAATGGTGGCCTCATAAAATGAGTTTGGAAGTTTTCCTTCCATTTCTATTTTCTGGAACAGTTTCAGGAGAATAGGTATTAATTCTTCTTTAAATGTTTGATAGACTTCCCCTGGGAAGGCCTGGGCTTTTGTTTGTTGGGAGATTTTTGATGACTGCTTCAATTTCCTTGGTGGTTATAGGCCTGTTATGTTTTCTATTTCTTCCTGGTTCACTTTTGGTAGTTGATACATCTCTAGGAATGCACCCATTTCTTCCAGGTTATCTAATTTGCTGGCATAGAGCTGCTCATAATATGTTCTTCTAATTGTTTGTATTTTTTGGTGTTGGTTGTGATCTCTCCTCTTTCATTCATAATTTTGTTGATTTGAGTCATTTCTCTTTTCTTTTTGATAAGTGTGGCCAGGGGTTTATCAATCTTGTTAATTCTTTCAAAGAACCAGCTCCTAGTTTCGTTGATCTGTTCTACTGTTCTTTTGCTTCCTAGTTCATTGATTTCTGCTCTGATCTTTATTATTTCTTTTCTCCTGCTGGGTTTAGGCTTTATTTGATGTTTTTTTCTCCAGCTCCCTTAGGTGTAGGGTTAGGTTGTGTATTTGAGACCTTTCTTGTTTCTTGAGAAAGGCTTGTATTGCTATATACTTTCCTCTCAGAACTGCCTTTGCTGTATCCCAGAGATTTGGAACAGTTGTGTTTTCATTTTCATTGGTTTCCATGAATTTTTTTAATTCTTCTTTAATTTCCTGGTTGACCCATTCATTCTTTAGTAGGATGCTCTTTAGCCTCCATGTATTTGAGTTCTTTCTGACTTTCCTCTTGTGATTGAGTTCTAGTTTCAAAACAGTGTGGTCTGAAAATATGCACGGAATAATCCCATTCTTTTGGTACCGGTGGAGACCTGATTTGTGACTTAGGAGGTGATCAATTCTGGAGAATGTTCCATGGCACTAGAGAAGAATGTGTATTCCGTTACTTTGGGATGGAATGTTCTGAATATGTCTGTGAAGTCCATTTGGTCCAGTGTGTCATTTAAAGTCTTTATTTCCTTGTTGATCTTTTGCTTAGATGATCTGTCCATTTCAGTCAGGGCGGTGTTAAATTCCCCCACTATTATTGTATTGTTGTCAATGTGTTTCTTTGCTTTTGTTATTAATTGCCTTATATAATTGGCTGCTCCCACGTTAGGGGCATAGATATTTACAATTGTTAGATCTTCTTGTTGGATAGACCTTTTAAGTAGGATATAATGTCCTTCTTCATCTCTTATTACAGTCTTTGTTTTAAAATCTAATTTGTCTGATATAAGGATTGCCACCCCAGCTTTCTTTTGGTGACCATTAGCATGGTAAATGGTTTTCCACCCCCTCACTTTCAATCTGGGGGTGTCTTTGGGTCTAAAATGAGTCTCTTGCAGACAGCATATTGATGGGTCTTGTTTCTAATCCAATCTGAGAGCCTGTGTCTTTTGATTGGGGCATTTAGCCCATTTACATTCAGGGTAACTATTGAAAGGTATGAATTTAGTGCCATTGTATTGCCTGTAAGGTGACTGTTACTGGATATTGTCTGTGTTCCTTTCTGATCTATGCTGCTTTTAGGCTCTCTCTTTGCTTAGAGGACCCCTTTCAATATTTCTTGGAGGGCTGGTTTCATGTTTGCAAATTCCTTCAGTTTTTGTGTGTCCTGGAAGCTTCTTATCTCTCCTTCTATTTTCAATGACAGCCTAGCTGGATATAGTATTCTTGGCTGCATATTTTTCTCGTTTAGTGCTCTGAAGATATCACGCCAGTCCTTTCTGGCCCGCCAGGTCTCTGTGGATAAGTCTGTTGCCAATCTAATGTTTCTACCATTGTAGGTTACATATCTCTTCTCCCGAGCTGCTTTCAGGATTTTCTCTTTGTCTCTGAGACTTCAAAGTTTACTATTAGATGTCAGGGTGTTGACCTATTTTTTTGAATTTGAGAGGGGTTCTCTGTGCCTCCTGGATTTTGATGCCTGTTTCCTTCCCCACATTAGGGAAGTTCTCTGCTATAATTTGCACCAATATGCCTTCTGCCCATCTCTCTCTTTCTTCTTCTTCTGGGATCCCAATTATTCTAATGTTGTTTCATCTTATTGTATTGCTTATCTCTCGAATTCTGCCCTCATGATCCAGTAGTTGTTTATCTCTCTTTTTCTCAGTTTCTTTATTTTCCATCATTTGGTCTTCTATATCGCTGATTCTCTCTTCTGCCTCATTTATCCTAGCAGTTAGTGCCCCCATTTTTGATTGCACCTCATTAATAGCCTTTTTGATTTCGACTTGGTTAGATTTTAGTTCTTTTATTTCTCCAGAAAGTGTTTCTCTAAATACTTCCACATTTTTTCAAGCCCAGCTAGTATCTTTAAAGTCATGATTCTGAACTCTAGGTCCGACATCATACTAATGTCCATATGGAGCGTGTCCCTGGCAGACGGTATTACCTCTTGTTCTTTTTGCTGAGGTGATTTTTTTCATCTTGTCATTTTCTCCAGAAGAGAATAGATGAATGAGAGAACAGAATGCTCACAGGTAACAACATCTCCAGCAAATATACTGTATAGAAATCAGAAAAGACCTGAAACCAGGGGACAAGAAAGGGAAAGAAAGAAGAAAGAGAAAAATAAAAAGGAAAAAGAAAAAGATAAAAACAAACAAAAACAGAACAAAACAAAAAAAAAAACAGAATATGATCAAATATGATCAGGCTAGTGCATAGATCAGTGCCACACACTAGAGTTTGGGCATATTTTGGTCTGTTAGAAGAAAGTGCCTCCCAAAATTTTAAAGGAAGAAAGACTTATATATGTACAAAATAAGGGTTAATACAATGAAGGGATGGAAGATGACTGTAAAGATGAAAATTATAAAAGATTTTATAAAAGGAATTAATAAGATAAGAAGTTGTTTTTAAAAAGAAAGAGGAAGATTTTTTAAAAAAAAGAAAAAAGAAAAAAAAGGAAGAGAATGTGATCAGGCAGGAGAGTAGAACAAAGCCATACACTAGTGATTTAGGGTATATTTTGATCTGTTAGAAGAAACTGTATCTCAAAATTTTAAAGAGAGAACAAATTATATATATATGCCAAAAATAAGGGTAACTACTATGAAAGGATAAAGTATGACTCTGAAAATGAAAAATAAAAAATGTTTTTTTTAAAAGAGATTGATAAGATGTTGGTTGAAAAAGGAAAAAAGAAAAATTAAAAAAAAAACAGTTAAAAAAATTAACTTTGAAAAACTAATGAATTATGGTAAAAAAGCCATGAATTCTATGTGCAGTATTCCCCTAGCGCTGGAGTTCTCCTGTTCTCCCTCATCGGTAAACTTGGTCTTGGCTTGCTGGCTGTTCGTGCTGATCTTCTGGGGGAGGGGCCTGTTGCCTTGGTTCCCAAATGTCTTTGCCGGAGGCGGAATTGCCCCGCCCTTGTGAATCCGGGCTAAGCAAGCTGCTCGGGTTTGCTCTCAGGAGCTTTTGTTCCCTGCAAGCTCTCGGTACAGCTTTGGAGGACCAGGGTGAAAATGGTGGCCTCCCAATCTCTGCCCGGAGGAGCTGAGAACCCGGGGCCCGCTCCTCAGTGCGCCCCCAGAGAAAAGCAGTCACTCCTGACTCCCCGGTCCCCGGCCGCACTCCGTGCTCACCCGGCCTGTGACCGAGCATTTCTATCTCTGGCACCCAACCCCGTGTGGAGTCTCCAAACTGAGCAGATCCCCGCGGTGCACTTCCGCACTGCTCCTCCCAGGGGAGGAAGGGGAGTCTCCCTGGATCTGCCGCTTGTTGGGTCCCTGCTGGAGGAGCAGGGGCCCGACTGGGCCGCGGATCACGGTTTATGGCAACCCTGAGCTGAGAGTCCGCGCCTCGGCTCCGTCTCTGCAGCTGGCTTCCCCGCTCCAATACTTGGGAGCTCTGCTGCCCTCACGCACCCCTGGTCTTTCTGTGACCCCGAGGGTCCTGAGACCACACTGTCCCGCGAGGTTCCACCCCCCGCTTAGCCACTGGAGTGACGTCCCTCAGCGGAGCCGACTTCTAAAAGTTCCGATTTTGTGCTCGGTGGCTCTATCACTTGCCAGAAGCAGCCGACGAGGCCCCTTCCCCCGCTGTCTATCCTCCTGAATATCGCCTTGGATTCACTTCTCCACACATCCTACCTTCCAGAAAGTGGTCGCTTTTCTGTTCAGAGTGTTGTTACTATTCTTATCTTCGATCTCCTGTTGAGTTCGTAGGTGTTCAGAATGGTTTGATCCCTATCCAGCTGAATTCCTGAGACCAGACAAAATCCAGGTCTCCTACTCCTCCGCCATCTTGCCCCCAATAAGCTGAAATATATTTTCTAGTTAATCAATCTATTGTTTGTACCTCTATTCCTACTTTCCTGCCTTTTTTTTTGTTAACCAAAATTTTATATACTATTGCATTTTAATTTCTCTTTAATTATGCTATTTTGCATTTATTAAGTGTTTGCTCTAGGAATTGCAATATGCATCATTAACTTATGACTGTCTATTATGGTTACTACTGTACTACTTCCTATAAAGTGTAAAATCTTATATCAGTAAAATTCTATTTACTTCTCTTGTGTTTTGTACAATTATGGGTAATAAAACTCACATTACAATGTTATTGCTTTTTTATTTAAGTAGTGAGTTGAGGCATGCCTGGCTGGCTCAGTTGGCAGAGCAAGTGACTCTTGATCTTGGAGTTGTAAGTTCCTGCCCATATTGGGTGTAGAGATGATTTAAAAATAAAATTTAAAAAAATAGTGAGCTGAATTTTTAAAAAATAAAATTAAGAAAAAGATAATTATTAATAATAACTTTGTGGAGCTCTTCTTACTTTCCAAGTTTCCATCTCATTTCCTTGTAGAACTTCCTTTTGGTATTTCTTATAGTGTAGGTCTCCTGGAAACACATATGTACAGCTATTATTTACCTTTATTTCATCTTCATTTTTAAGAACATTTTTGGTGGATACAGAATTCTGGCTTGACAGGATACCAGGTTCCCAATATGATCATTCCTTATGAATATACTGTTATGTTTTAGAAGAAACTCAAAGGAGTTGATTTAATGTCCTCATCTGTCATTTCCAATGTCTAGGCCACCTTGGACTTTGTTTCTATTGACTATCTTTTTTCTTCTTAATTATGAGCTACATTTTTTTTCTACTTTTTCATGTGTCTACTCATTTTTTAATTATGTCAGAGATTATAGATGATACATTGTAGGGAGTGCTTTAAAGAATATTAAGTTTTGTTCTGGCTGGCAGTTATTAATAGGGTATTGTTCTGTCCCTGGTTTTATTGGTTTTATTCTTTGTTTAGGTATATTATTTCACCTAAGTTATAAACTTAGTCCAGAGCCCAGCTCTTACTCTAAACTGTGATCCTTAATCTTAGGTTTTGGTTTTTCTGGGATCACAACTGAATGGCCAAGGTACCTGGCAAAGTGTCTCCACTCTGGTTGGTCCAAAACACCAACATCACTCAGCATATATCTGGCATCTCTGTTCAGATTTCATCCCCATAACAGGTAATATCTCTTAGGTTTTGTGGAGTTTCTTCTATGATATACAGCCAAGTTCTTGGCCAAAGGATCCTGGCTCGCTCATTCACAAAATAAAAGCAAGCAGACCACCACCCTCTGCTTGCTTTTTTCTTTCCATTCTGCAATCAGTCCTATACCGCCTGTTATCCAACAACTAAAAACAGTTGTCTGATAATTTTATAGTTGTTTATGGTGGCAGTTACTCCTTCATGGCTTGAAGAGGATAGCTTTTTTACTCATAACATTTAAAAGTAATATCTAGTATTCCATAATTTAAAGTTAAGCATTGTATCTTCCTTCCTCCAACACAAGGAACTTAGAACACTTTAAATGTGATTGCAGCCATTTGAGTATCATATGCTATTATCACTAGAAGTTTCATTTCTTCCTTGCTTTTTGCCATGAATATATGCATCATTATTGTTTAGTTATTGTTTTGTTGTTGTTTGTTTGTTGTTATTTTTAATGTTATTGTTTTAATCAGTAGATATTAGTCTATATTTCTCCCATGTTTCCCATGTATTTTAACCATGTCATTTCTTTTTACATCTCAGGCTCTGATTACTTTACTTTTTCAGAAACACTTCCCTGTGATGTTACCACACTTAAGATCCAATGATTTTAAAATCATTCAAGCTTTTGTTTTCTAAATGTGCTTTATTTTGGCTCCACTTTAGGATAAACATTTTGTTGATGGAACACAAAATAAAGAACAACCCAAATCTTAAAAGTACCACTCAATGAATTCATAAAATTAAAACACCTTGTAATCAGTGCCTAGATGAAGACACAACATATTAGCCACAAAAGCAGGAAAGTTCTTTTCAGTTACTAGCTCTCCTGCCAAAGTAATGATTAGTCTGACTTCTACTACTAGAGGGTGGGTCTGAATGTTTTTGTATTCATATCAATTGATTCTTACAGCATATAGTCTTTTCGGTCTGGTTTCTTTCACTCAACATTGTATTTGAGATCCATCCATGTTGTTGGGTGTAGTTTTTGTTTCTTCATCTTAATTGTCAGATAGCATCTGATTATAGTAATATACCCCAGTATCTACTATTTTTTTAAAAGATTTTATTTATTTATTTGACAAGAGAGGGAGAGAGAGCACAAGCAGGGGGAGCAGCAGACAGAGGGAGAGGCAGGCTCACCGAGCAGGGAGCCCAATGCAGGGCTCCATCCCAGGACCCTGGGATCATGACCTGAGTTGAAGGCAGACGCTTAATGACTGAGCCACCCATGCACCCCACCCCAGTATCTACTATTGATGGAAACCAGTTGTTTCTAGTGTAAAGCTATAATGAATAATGCTGCAATGAATATGGGTGAACATGTCTTTTAGGGAACATGTGTACACATTTCCATTGGATACTGTGATATAGTGCATAAATTTACATGTTTACATGACTGGGCCATGGGTACCTAGAGTTTTGACACATATTGAACATTATTCTGGGTGTTTCTATGAGGGTGTTTTTGTTTGTTTTTAATTTTTTATTTAAATTCTAGTTAGTTAACATATAATGCAATATTGATTTTAAGAGTAAAATCTAGTGATTCATCACTTACATACAATACCTAGTGCTCATCAAAAAAAGTGCCCTCCCTAATACCCACGACCCATTCAACCCATACCCCAGCAACATCCCTCCATCTACCCTTAGTTTTTTCTCTATAGTTAAGAGTCTCTTACGGTATGCTTCTCTCTTTTTTTCCCCCTTTCCATATGTTCACCTGTTTTGTTTCTTAAATTCCACATATGAGTGAAATTATATGGTATTTGTCTTTCTCTGACTCACTTATTTCACCTAGCATAATATTCTCTAGCTCCATCCATGCCATTGCAAACAGATTTCATTCTTTTTTTATGACTGCATAATATTCCATTACCACTTCTTTATCCATTCATCTGTTGATGGACATTTGGCTCTTTCTATAGTTTGACTTTCTATAATGCTGCTGTAAATGTCAGGGTGCGTGTACCCATTTGAATCAGTATTTTTGTATTGTTTGGGTAAATACCTAGTAGTGCAATTCCTGGATTGTAGGGTAGTTCTATTTTTAACTTTTTAAGGAAACTCCACACTGTTTTCTAGAGAGGCTGCACCAGTTTGCCTTCCCACCAACAGTATAAGAGGGTTCCCCTTTCTCCACATCCTCACCAACAACTGTTGTTTCCTGTGTTGTTAATTTTAGCCATTCTAAAAGGTGTGAAGTGATATCTCATCATGGCTTTGATTTGCATTTCCCTGATGGTGCATGATGTTAAGCATCTTTTCATGTGTTTGTTGGCCATCTGGGTGTCTTCTTTGGAAAAATGTCTATTCATACCTTCTGCCCATTTCTTACCTGGATTATTTGGTTTTGGGTGTTGAGTTTGATAAGTTCTTTATAGATTTTGGATACTAACCCCTTATCAGATATATCATTTGAAAATATCTCCTCCCATTCTGTAGGCTGCCTTTTGGTTTTGTTACCTTTTTGTTTTGTTACCTTTGCTGTGCAGAAGTTTTTATCTTAATGAAGTCCCAATAGTTCATTTTTGGTTTTGTTTCCCTTGCATTAGGAGACATATCTGGTAAGAAGTTGCTACAGCTGATGCCAAAGGGGTTACTGCCTGTGTTCTCCTCTAGGACTTTATTGGTTTCCTGGTCTTTCATCCATTTTGAATTTATTTTTGTGTACGCTGTAAGAAAGTGGTCTTGTTTCATTCTTTTACATGTGGCTGCCCAATTTTCCCAAAACCATTTGTTGAAGAGACTGTCTTTTTTCCATTGGATATTTTTTCCTGCTTTGTGGAAGACTGGTTAACCGTAGAGTTGTGGGTCCACTTCTGGGTTCTTTATTCTATTCCATTGATCAGTGTGTCTGTTTTTGTATCAATACCATACTGTCAATGATTACAGCTTTGTAATACAGCTTGAATTCTGGAATTGTGATGCCTCCAGCTTTGGTTATCTTTTTCACGATTGCTTTGGCTATTTGGGGTCTTTTGTGGTTACATACAAGTTTTAGGTTTGTTTGTTCTAGCTCTGTGAAAAATGCTGGTAGTATTTTGATAGGGATTGCATTAAATGGGTAGATTGCTTTGGGTAGTAGAGACATTTTAACAATATTTTTTCTTCCAACCCATGAGCATAGACTGTTTTTCTGTTTCTTTGTATTGTCTTCAATTTATTTCATAAGTGTTTGATAGTTTTCAGAGTACAGATCTTTTACCTCTTTGGTTAGGTTTATTCTAGTTATCTTACGGTTTTGGATGTAATTATATATGAGATCGATTCCTTAATTTCTCTTTCTGCTTCTTCATTATTGGTGTATAGAAATGCAACAGATTTCTGTATATTGATTTTATATCCTATGACTTTGCTGAATTTGTGTATCAGTTCTAGTAATTTTTTAGTGAAGTCTTTCAGGTTTTCTACATAGAGTATCATGTCTGAGAATAGTGAAAAGCATCCAAATCAGCAAGAAGGAAGTCAAACTTTCACTATGAGGGTGTTTTTGAACAAGATTGACATTTAAATCAGTAAACTGAGTGAAGCAGATTGTCCTCCACAGTGTTAACAGAACAAAAAGACTGACCCTCCCCCAAGTAAGAGAGAATTCCTCCTGCCTGTGTGCCTTCAAACTGAGACACTGGCTTTTCCTATCTTTGAATTTGAACTACACCATTGGCTTTCCTGAATCTTCAGCTTCTTGGCTTACCCTACAGTTCTTGGAACTTGGTGGTCTCCATAATTATGTGAGTCAATATCCTATAATCAATATACATATACATATACTTATACGTTTCTCTGGAGATCTCTGCTATTATTAGAACTTGCAAATATTCAGGTTTAGAAGATACAGTCAATTTCCCAAAGCACTTGCTCTAATTACACTCCTACCACAGTGTATGAGTGATCTATTTGCTTTGCATACTTATCCACTTGTCTTTGATTTAATTTCAGACATTCTGGCTTATGGATAATTTTATTTTATTGTGGCTTTTAATTTGCATTTCCTTGAAGACTAAGGAAGTTGAGTGGCTTTTCATATGTTTATTGATATTTTGAATATTCTCTTTTATGAAGTGACTTTTCAAGAATTTTGCCATTTTTCTATTAGGTTGTATGTCTTTTTCTTAGTTGTTTGTAGGAATTCATTATTTGTTCAGGTATAAGTTCTTTATCAAACACATATATTGCAAACATTTTTTTAACTCTATGTTTTCATTTTTACTTTTTTAATGTTATCTTTTGAGGAACAGATGTTCTTACTCTTAGCATAGTCTAATTTCTCAACATTTCTAATCACAATTTGCAGTTTTTGTATCATGCTTTAGATTTCTTTGCCCATCCCCAAATCATGAAGGTATCATCCTATGTTTTTTTCTAAGAGTATTATAATTTTACCTTTCACATCAAGACTTTTGCCTATCTGGAATTAACCTTTGTGTATGCTATGAAGTATGGTAGGAATAGAAATTTATTATTTTATATGGATATCCAGTTTACCCAATATTATTCAATGAAAGGGTAATCTTTTCCTCCCTCTATTGCCACATCATCTTTGTTGCTCAGATGACAATACCTATGTGGGTCTGATGTTCTTAAAGCAACATCAGACTCTCTTAACTACTGTAGCATTATAATAAGTCTTTATATACCTGGTAATGTGAATTCTCTACTCTTTTTTCTATTTCTTCAAGATCACTTTGGGTATTAACCCTTTTTATCTTAGTATAATTATTATTCATAATTTTGGGGGATTCTATAGAATTCTTAGATCAATTTGGGAAGAATTGATGTCTTTGCCATATTAAGTTTTCTAATCTTTGAACATTGTATTTCTTTTTATTTAGATCTCTAATTTCTCTCAATAATATTTTGTCATTTTTAGGGGCGCTAGGTGGCACAGTTGGTTAAGAATCTGACTCTTGGTTTTGGCTCAGGTCATGATCTCAGGGTCATGAGATCTAGCTGCACATTACGCTCCATGCTCAGCAAAGAATTTGCTTGAGGTTCTCTGCCTCTGGCCCTCCCCCTAGTTGCACTCTCTCTCTCAAATAAATAAATAAACAAATAAAATCTTAAAAAATATATTTTGTGATTTTCAGTGTAGATATTTTGAGGAAAAAAATTTAATAAGAATTATTCATAGACATTTTATTTTTTAATGATGTTAAATGATATTTAAAAATTTTTCATTTTATAATTGCTGCATGTATAGAAATATATTTGATATTTGCATATTGGTCTTATACCCGGTGAAATTCTAAACTTATTATTAATTCTAAGAGTTTTTCTGTAGATTTTTCTAAATGTTCAGTCAAAGCCACTGTCAACTTTTTTTTCCAATTCTTATTCTTTAATTTCTTTTTTCTTAAGTTTTATTTATTTACTTGAGAGAGAAAGAGAGCAAGAGCGAGTGGGGGAAGGGGCAGAGGGAGAGAATTTTCAAGCAGACTCTTCATTGAGTGTAGAGCCTGACATGGGGCTCAATCTCATGACCCATGAGACCATGACCTAAGCCCAAACCAAGAGTTGGACACTTAACTGGCTGAGCCACCCAGGCATCCCAATTTTTTTAAAGATTTATTTATTGTTTCTTTTTCTTGACTTATTTCACTAGCTAGGACCATCAAGTTCAATATTTAATAGAAGTAATATCATACTGTTTTGTTTCACTACTGATCTCAGGCAGAGAAGATATTCAATAATTCACCTGGGTCTTCCATAACAAAACACCAAAACTTGAGTAGTTTTAAGCAAGGAATTTATTTTTTTATTATTATTATACATTAATCACCATACATTACACCATTAGTTTTTGATGTAGTGTTCCATGATTCATTGTTTGTGTATAACACCCAATGCTCCATGCAGAACGTGCCCTCTTTAATATGCATCACCAGGCTAACCCATCCCCCCACCCTCTCCCCTCTAGAACCCTCAGTTTGTTTCTCAGAGTCCATAGTCTCTCATGGTTGGTCCCCTCCAATTTCCCCCCCTTCATTCTTCCCCTCCTGCTATCTTCTTCTTCTTCTTCTTCTTCTTCTTCTTCTTCTTCTTCTTCTTCTTCTTCTTCTTCTTCTTCTTTTAACATATAATGTATAATTTGTTTCAGAGGTACAGGTCTGTGATTCAACAGTTTTACACAATTCACAGCACTCACCATAGCACATACCCTCCCCAATGTCTATCACCCAGCCACCCCATCCCTCCCACCCCCCACCACTCCAGCAACCCTCAGTTTGTTTCCTGAGATTAAGAATTCCTCCTATCGGTTAGGTCATATGATACATGTCTTTCTTTGACTGACTTATTTCGCTCAGCATAATATCCTCCAGTTCCATCCACGCTGTTGCAAATGGCAAGATTTCATTCCTTTTGATGGCTGCATAATATTCCAGTGTGTGTGTGTGTGTGTGTGTGTGTGTGTGTGTGTGTGTGTACCCCATCTTCTTTATCCATTCATCCGTCGATGGACATCTTGGCTCTTTCCACAGTAAGCACCGGAATTTATTGTCTTACAGTTCTGGAAGCTACGAGTTTGAAATGCCGTGGCATTTGATTATACCTTAGTCTTTATATTCTGGCAACTCAGATGGTCCTGTTTGGCTATGTGATTAACCTATTGTTTAATGCAGATGCAGCCAATAAATTGCATTTATATTAAATATTGTAGACAATCCAAGTATGTCATGCTGTAAGTGCTCCTAGAGGGTAATCAGTATTGAGCAACCCCTGCTGAATCCTTATTTATCTTACAGCTGGTACATTTTATCATAGCAGCTATTCTTTGCTAGGAGTTTTGAGTAGGGATTAAAACTTCCTCAGAGGTAGGAGATGCACTGTTGGCCTGCTCCTACCTACATTCTAGTCCTGAAAAATAACCCACTCAATCTTAGTTATTATTATGTATTAAAATATTGTTGGATTTGTATTGTGAATATTTTCTTTAGAACTGTGCATCTGTGATTATCAATGGAACATCCCTGGGATTTTCTTGTTTTAGTAATAAGCTTGTACAGCTTGGGTTATCTAGGTTATGCTGACATAAAATGAGTTGGAAATTATTCCTAATTTCCTATACTGTAAAGCAGTTTGTGTAAGTTTTGTGTTATTTCCTCTCGAAATCATTAGAAAAATTAACTGGTGAACCATCCAATTTGGTGTTATCTTTCTCAGGAAGTTGCATTTTGTCATTTGTTATAGAATCATAAAATACAAACAGAAAATGTCACCAGTTTGTGAAACTTGCACTGAGATCAAGAAAAAGAGTATTGCCAGCACTCCATTCTTTTCCTCCATTCCAGTTTTTATCTTTCAAAGAGTAGTATTATCTTGATTTCTAATATCATAGATAGTTTTATCTACTACTGAATTGCACAATGCATTCTCTCTTGTCTGACCATTTTTGATCAAATTTACATTTGTAATATTTAACCATATTTTATTGCATGAAACTGTAGTTCATTGATTCTCTTCAGTATATAGTATGATGTCATATAAATAGATCACAAGCCTTTCTGCCATTGATGGGCATCTAAGTGTTTTCCAGTTTGGAGCAATTAGAAATAGTGCTGCTGTGACCATCTCTTATAACTCCTCTTTTAGTGAATGGGTGTGTCTCTTCAATATGGTTACTCCATGTTCTTATGAACACTTGATTTCTTTCCCTTTTATTATAAGCATTTTAGATGGTATTAATGGTGTTAGTTATCATTTGCCTCATTAATTTATGAAGCTCGGGACTTCTTCATATATTTATTCACAATTTAAATATCCTCTTTTGTGAGGGGCTTATTCAGAGCTTTTTAACCTATGTTTTTATTGAATTGACTTTCTTTTTCCTATTCATTTTTAGGAATTCTATAGTCTACATACGAGTCTTTTGTCATAAAAGTGTGCTACAATTATCTTGTTCCACCTTGTGCCTTCCTTTTCACTCTTGGAAGACATATTTTGACACATAAATTTTACTAATCTTAATATAGTACAACTTATATGGTTTTTACTTATGGTTGACATTTTTTCTGTCTTGCTCCAGAAATATTTTCCTGCTCTAAAGTCAGAAAGATATTTCCCTATGTCTCTTCTAAAATGTTTACTATTTTATCTTTCACATTTAGAGCTGTAATTCGTCTATAATTAATGTTTGTCTATGCTCTGAGGTAAGGTAGGGTTCAAAATTATTTTTTGTGTGTGTGGATATGCAGTTGTCTTAGCACAATTTATGGAAAAGGCCATCTTTCTCCTTTGAATTACAATTTCACTTTTGTTCCACATCATAGGACAGCACATATGGTGGTGTGTTTCTATGCCTTGTATTCTGTTCTGAGGTTTTATCTGTCCTGGTATCTTCACCTTGGTTCTCCTTGGCTTTATATATAAATTTTAAAATCAACCGTATACTTTCCCCCCAAATCTACTTGTCTATTATTTTGTTCTATTTCTTGTATTTTAAATTAAGATAGAAGTTACATAAGGTAAACCACACACATCTTAAACTGAAACTGTAAGAGAAGACTCACCTGTAGTCTACTGAAATAAAGTTACTGTAATCCAGGAATCCTGTACCCAGTGAAGAAATAACTCACCTTCGGGGTAAAAAGGAGCCATTTTTTGTCATGCATTTAGTGTTGAAAGATATTTTCATTACAGAAAGAACTCTGGGTTAGAAATTCTTTCCTTTCAGTACTGTAAAAATATGGTGCCACTTCTTGGCCTCTGCTGAGAAACCTGCTGTCGTTCAAATCCATATTTCTTTACAGGGATGTGTCACTTTTCTGAGGCTCCTTTCAAGATTATTTTCTTTGTCTTTCATTCTCAGAAGTATGATTATGACGTGTCTGGACATGAATGTCTTTGAGTTTATCCTGTTTGGTATTTGTGGAACAACTTGAATCTGTAGGTTTACAGTTTTGTTTCTCTTTGTTTTTGCCAAACTAAGGAACTTTTAGCCATTATTTCTTCAAATATTTTTTAGGCATTACACCCTTTCTCCTCTCATTTTTGGACTCTGATGACATAAATTTGGGCCTGTTGTCATTGCCCCCCTGGTTCCTTAGGCTCTGTTAATTTTTTTCCTCTGTGTTGTTCAAATTAGATAATTTCTAATGATCACATTCCTTGATCCTTTTCTTTATCATTCCCTTTCTGCTGTGGAGTCATTGCTGTAGGTTTATTTCAGGTATCAGCTTCTTTCATTCTAAAAGTTTCATTTGACTCTTCTTTGTATCTTCTATTTATTTGCTGAAACTTTTTATTTTAACTTGTTTCAAGAGGGCTCGTGATTGCTCATCTGAGCATTTTTTAATACCCACCTCAGAGATTTCTCGTAGAATGAATGCCAACATCTCATCATAAATGTCTGGCGATTTTCTTAATGCAGGTTGAGGTTGTTTTGTTTGTTTGTTTGTTTGTTTTGTTTTGTTTTGTTTTTTGGTTCTTCACATCCTGAATAATTTTGGATCTTTATCTTGCATACTTCGAATATTATGAGACCCTGGGACTTAAGTCCTATGAAGAATGAAGATATTTACATTTTAGCCTTCTGTAGGTTGTGGTTCCAATACCAGTTCAGTTTTCTATGCCTTTTCAGTGTGATTCAGATCCATCCTGTATCTGTGCCACCCAGCTGTCAGTCAAGTACCTGGGCACAGGTCAACTGGTTTTCTCAACTCTTAAAGTCTTAATATGCCGATCAGAATCAGATCTACGAAGGTATAGGTTAGAGAGCATGTTTGTGTTCCCTGTGGTTCCCATTTTTGGCCTCCTGGCCAGGAACTGCCCAGTTCCATACATAAAGGCCCATGCCATGCAAGACAGAGAGAAAAGAACCCTGAGATTGACTCTGCCTTCTTGGATCTGTAGCCACAACAAATGCTAAAGGAAGCTCCCTCCTTCAGATATTTAGCTCCTGCAGTTTTCTGTTGCTACTTTTGCTGCACGGCTCCATCATCACACAACTGTCTTGGGCACTAGGGTGCAAGAACTGAGAAAATGGAGAGAAAGCATGGGGGGTTTCCCTCATTCTTCACTTCTCTTCCCTAGCCTTTCAGTTCAACTAAAGGGCTTCAGTTGGAGTTCTTTGTCTGCACCACAGTGCTCAGTTCTGGTTTTCCAGCTGCATTGTTTTCAGGCTGGGGAATGTACAAGGAAAATATGGCAAACACACTGCCAGTTCATTGGTATTTTGAACTCTGATGGTTTTCTTTGATTTGCCAGCTGATATTTAATTTTCAGAGTTGCAGATTTCTGCCTATGCATTCAGTTCAGGTTGTATAATTGGAGTTCAGTGAGATAGGAAGATTGGCATGTGTTTACTCCATCTTCCCTGGACCTGGATCTAGAAAGTTACTTTTCACACCTACTATTTAGTTAAGGACAGCAGTAGAATTTATATAGGCGACATTTAGTTAATTTATCAACATATTGTTTCTTCATTCACTTGCCTCCCCTCTAGGTTAAGTATTCATATGACTATTCATCTTTAATATTTATTTTAGAGAGTGTCTTTATATGGTAAGCTCTTTTTGTTATATGTCTATAAATGTCTGTTTTGCCATCAAATTTTGAATTTTTCAATGTCAAAAATATACAAATACAGAAAAATGCTTAGAGCAAATATACCTCTTTAAGAGTTATTATACGATGAATATCCTTTTAACCTTATTCATAAATCAGAAGGTGGCAGCAATCCCAGAAGCCTCATGCCCCTTCCTCAAAACAAGCACCTTCCTCCCATAGCAAGAAAACTACTGTTCTAGATTTCATGGGAATCCGTTATCACTTTTCTTTATAGTCTTATTACCTAGCCGAGTAGCCCCAACCACTATAATTTAGCTTAGCCTGATTTTAAAAATTGTATCTGTCACCCATCTGTATTTTTTTAATCTTGAACATTTTTGTTAAAAAAAATCCAATTCTGCAATTTTTCCTACAAAGTAGTGATTGGGTCTATAAACTTAATCTGATTCAGATTTTACTTTGAGAGGAAAATTACTTCAATGGTGCTGTTGATTTAATTGTCAAGGGGCATATAATTGTCTAGTTATCCCTTTTTTGTGGTTGGTAGCCATATATTCTCAGTTGGCAATGCTTAGATCTTTAATTTATACATGTTGCAAAATAATGATGTTCTAGCTTTTACCTTCTTCTTTTAAATATATCCCAACATCTGCCATTTATTTCCCAGTGGTAGTTTGCATAAGAAAGGCAGGATAGATGTTTGAGTCTTTCCATTTATTATATACCATATACCTCAGTATCCTATAAATGTAATTAATCTAATCATGTGTGTGTGTGTGTGTGTGTGTGTGTGTGTGTGTGTGTGTGTCCATGCAGACCTCCAACTTCAGATAACATCAGGGTCCCAGCTATGAGATCTATGAAATCCATCTCCTTACCTGTGCTGAGGACATGACTTTGACAGGCCGCTCTTTGTTCCTGAGAAACACTGAACTCCTCTGATAACCACCTTTGGCTGGAGGTCTCCCAGTGGCCTTGCTAAACCTTCCTGAATGGTAGGCTAGGCTTTTCACCCAAACTTTCCACCCTCCTCCCTTCACTGGGGATCAGACTTAACACTGCAGTTTGATAACCACTTTCTTCCACTCCCTGTTTTCTCTTACATCGTCATTTCTTCCAATAAAACCCTCACCCATTTCCTCCCACCTTGGCATCTGCTTCTTGGAGAACCTGGATGAATGCCTTATATCATTATGAGCACACAGATTTACACTTCTTCAGTGTGTTTCAACCTATTACAGTCATTATCCTTACCGATGGTCAAATTGTCCTCTCTTTGAATTAACCCTCAAGTCTTTTAACATGACTCTACTATTCCTTGATAATGGCCTTGTAGTCTGTTGTAAGATATTCTGAGCTTTTCTTCTCATCTTGTACTTTTCCTGCCCAAGACCTGAAATCAGCTATTTCAACCATTTCTCTAAGAAGCCCTGGTATTTTTAGTTGTAAATGTTATTTTGGGGCAACTCCAATAGATAAATTTAGGATATCTATCTATCTATCTATCTATCTATCTATCTATCTATCTATCATCTATCTCCATCATCTATGATAAATGTCTAATGAGTTCCAATTCAGGATTACAGACTGCTTATTTAAGTTTTTCTATCTTACATTTACAGCTCCTAAAAATTCTGGTTCTCAAAAGCACTAGGGATAATCAGATTAGAATAACACCTACATATTCATTTGCTTTATCTCACAATACAAACAAAACACATTCAGAACAGCAATACCAACACTGTCACCAAGATGATTACTGAAAAACGTTTTAAAAATTGTTTCTCAAGAGGAAATCAAGAGGGAGACAAACCATAAGAGACTCTTAATCTCAGGAAACAAACTGAAGGTTGCTGGAGTGGAGGGGGGTGAGAGGGATGGGCTGGTTGGGTGATGGACACTGGGGAGGGTATGTGCTATGGTGAGTGCTGTGAATTTTGTAAGACTGATGATTCACAGACCTGTGCCTCTGAAACAAATAATACATTATATGTTGATAAAAAAAAGATGAGGTGTAAATATGAAATTAAAAATTTGTTTCTTTGTGGTTATGTTTTTTCCATGTTCTTTTCCTCTTTTTAAAAAGTTCTACTGTGAGGCACCTGAGTGGCTCAGTCGGTTGTGTCTGCCTCTTGATTTCGGCTCAGATCATGATCTCAGGATGGTGAGATCAAGCCCCACCTCAGGCTCCATGCTCAGTGGGGAGTCTGCTTGAGATTCTCTCTCTCCCTCACTCTCTACCCCTCCCCTCAAGCTCTCTCTCTCACTTTCTAAAAATAAAAAAGTAAATCTTAAAAAAAAAATTCTACTGAATGCACATTATCAAAGCCTATAGCTATTACAAGCTATATTCTCCCTTGTACTCATATTTAATCTTGGTTCTATAAATAATAATAATAATGCTTACCAATGACCTTTACGCAAGTTTCTTCAGTAACATTTATTATCCAAAACATGTTCTCCAGTACATTTCTAAGAAAGGACTCATGGAAAATATTGCCTAAGTTTTTGCATATTGATGACTATTTGCTTCCTATAATTGAAAGTCAGTTTGCATGAATATAAAACCTTTAGCTCAGTTTTTAAAAATACAGGTATCTTTAAATATATGATTTTTCTTTCTTCTGACATAAGGTGCTGCTCTTGAGAAGTCTAAGAGTAGTCTAATTTTCTGTTTTATGTGACTTTTTTCTGTTCTTTTTTTCCCGGATATCCAAAGGACATTTACCTTTTTCTTCAAAGTTCAATACTTTATGTCTTGGTTTTGGTTGTTCTGGGTTGACTTTCTTAGATATGCACTGTATCTTTCATTCTGTAGTTTTAAATCTTTGTTTTTGAAATGTTTATTAAAAATACAGCTCCTAATATTTGTTTTATTCTTGTTTTGGTTTTTCTTCTTTGATCTGTATGCTGGTTTTTTTGTGGTGGTGGTAGTGATCATTTTTATATTATCCTTTTTATTCAAATCCTTTACATATCTTTTAAAAAAGTTAACTATCTTCTTCTTCTTTCATTTCTTTTTTTTTAAATTTTATTTATTTATTTGAGAGACAGAGAATGAGAGAGAAAGCATGCACAAGAAGGGGTAGGGTCAGAGGGAGAAGCAGACTCCCCGCTGAGCAGGGAGCCCAATGCGGGACTCCATCCCGGGACTCCAGGATCATGACCTGAGCCGAAGGCAGTTGCTTAACCAACTGAGCCACCCAGGTGCCCCTTCTTTCATTTTCCTTAAGACATAACCTGTTGTGATTATTTGTCTGTGTTTATTTATCAAAGGCAGTTCTTTTAAAATATTTTCCCCTCAGTTCTGTTAATTGATATTCTCTCATCTTTTGTATCCTTTTCTTAATTATTTTAAAATATCAGGATACACATTTATTTTTATACACTTGCATATTTTTAAAGTCTTTTATCAAAATGTTTTTCTGGCATGATTTTAATTTCTGTTTCCTATAAAAGTTTTGTATGACTTCAATCGTTTGCTGTTACTGAGCTTACATGAAATTTGGTTCTTCTAAACTTGCAGAATGGAGGTATGATTTAGAATGGTTTCTCATCACAGCTCTCAAATAATGTGGTGGCTTTTGATGTGTCTACTTGATAAAACCAAATTGTGTTTTCTAGAATTCTCTTCACTGTATTTTTCTGGCTAGGGCAGGGAGATTTTCCTGGGATATTGGAAAGAAGAAGTAAAACAGCAACCAATTTGTAGCTCACATGCATTGTTGCTGATTTGCTGAGCTCACCTTGTCGGCATGAAGCAGAGACAGGCTCTACTTTCCCCTGGATCCTCCTTCAACTTCTCCAACTCCTGGGCCAGGTATATGTTTAGCTCTATGGCAAAGAGGCTTTGCATGATGCCCATAGCAGCAGTTTCAAAGGCAACAAGATTCGACACAGGTTTCAGTGCATTCTTATGAGGTTCCAGTATATGCTTGTGAGTTCTGGCTAGTTCTTGCTCCCCCCACCCCCTATACATGCATCTTCCAGTCCTGATACCTGCCCTTAGAACTTCAGACTCTAGCATCAGGTACAAAGACACCAGCCTTACAAATTCTGCTTAACTGGCTCCCAGAATTTGACCTTATGCAAGTTCTCACACACACACACACACACACACACACACACACACACACACACACATATCCTGGTAGCTCTTCTTCTCTGAACCTTGACTGCTGATACAAGTAACCTCTTTGGTTGTTTTTGGGAAGTGTTGGAAAATGTGACATCATGCTTTCGGAAAAAGTCTGTTTTCTTCCCCCACCTATAGTCTGGACTCTCTTTTCCCTTTGCTTCTATTGTCCCTATCCAGTTCAATTTGGACTATTTTCTTAGCAGTTTCCTTTCTGTGTGGGGCTTTGTCTTGGAAGGGAGATTTGCTTATTATTATTGAGAGTTTGTAGGACCTAATCTGTGCTGGTCCTTTCAGATCTTACTGAAATCTTTGTGCCCTCCTTGCTTTAAGAGTGAGCAACCCCCTCCCCCACCCATTTCAGCTGCTTTCAAAAGCTGGCCTGCTGGAATTTCTAGAAAGTAACCATTGACAAGGTTTACCACATAATTTAGTAGGGCCTCTTGTTCAAAAACCAAAGAAAAGGCTCTTTCCTTTTCTGTGATCTCTCTCTCTCTCAACCTGTCATGGTGGTTTTTATTTGCTATTTCAGGTTGTATTTGCTTGAGCACAGGGATACTTGGAGGGTGAGTGAGGCCCTCAGTTGCACCCAGAGCCCTAGTCCGCAATTCATCTCACAGCCTGCCTGCATCCTGTGCCAGGTCCCAGCTGGGGTGGAGGATGGCTGCGGTCTTTGGGCATGGGCGGGTAGGTGGACTGCTGAGAACCCATCCCAGAGCAGCAGGGAGGCCATGGGCAGTGGGACCACACATGAGCTAAGTCTCCAAACTCCCAATGTAAGCTCCACTATCCCATTAGACAAATTCAAAAATCATTAAGACAGCAACTGCCAATCATCAATCTCCAAGCTGGAGCCCTCCTGAGTGTGAGGTCCTGTGCATCTGCACTGGTCATGTGCCCATGAAGTTGCCCTGCCTGGTGGTGATATTGAAGGTCTCAGACCCAACAAATGCCCATTGTTTCCCTCAGCTGACACCATGCCTGTCTTTTGGAAGGTAATGTCTTGCTTCATGATCTTGTGTTCTGGAGTTCTTAGGAATACTGGACTCTCTAGCTCTATTTCAGAGGTTGTTTACAGATTTTGGGTCTTGCTATCCCCACTTATGTGTGTTCACAGGGATTTGGAGAGATTCAAAATGAATACTACTAGTTACACCATCTTCTCAGAGGCCTGGAAAAAATATCTTAATTGCCTATAATTTTTTACTTTAATAGTTGTTTACATTCAGCCCTTTGCAGATATTATTCCACAGGGTTCTGGTAATTGTTTTCACAAAATCCACCACTATTTTGTATCATTTTAAGTAGTTACTTTGTCTTTTCTCTTCCAAAGATTTTATTAGATATAATCTTCACTTTCACTAGAAGACACCTTGCTGTGTATATTTTCACTTATTCTACACAATACTCAGAGCAAATTTTAATTTGAGAGCTCCTTGCCTTAGAAAATATTCTCTACTACATCTTCTAAAATTGCTTTTCTACCATTTTTCTCCAGTCTTTTATTCTGAAACTCCAACCAGATTTATATTGGAGACTTTTATTATCTCCTCTCTTTAAAGCCTGTCCTTTCATTAACTTTTCTTCCCTCTGTGACTCCAAGGTGAGTTATGGGTAGGTAGACTGTATTCCCCAATTAGCTGACCACTGGGACAGAGGATTGACTATTAGCTTTAGAGTGGTTCATGCATGTTGTTCCCTTTCACTTTCCAAAGTGCCTCTGTTTGGATGGTAAATCCTATGATCCTCAGTTTCAAATTTTAATTCATTCATTGTCTAGATATATTTTGTCAGTTGAGGCTCTGTAAATGTCATTGTTCATTTTCATTATTTTTCATTGTGTCCACTTGATCTTATTTCATTTTTGCCTGCTTTGTTTCATTATTTTTTGTTCTTTCGATAATCATATTCCTTTCTTTATCTCTGAGAGTCCTAAACAAACACCCTGGTTTGGAGCTGGAAGGGCATTCTGGAACTGTGTGGTGGAAGGATCCTCCTTACCACTGGGTGCTGGTAGAAGTCCAGAACCCCTACATGGCTCCCAGTGACACCATGAAAAGGAGATTTATTAGTTCTGTGTGTGAAGGCAAAAGTTCCAACTGCTTACCCCTTCTCTGGTGAGATGCAGGGGGGTGATGGACTCCAGCCATGCCCACTTACAGTCAAGGGCAGTGAAGGCCTAGGCTCTCCACTGGGCCATTGCTGATGAAGGTGGGGTGTGCATGTTTTCTAAATATTTTCTCTCTTGCTGGGTCTTCTTTCTTGGTCCATTGGCTAGAGAGAGCAAGCTTTTATTGACTTATTTTTGTCTGAACTCATTGGCTATCCTCAGATGCTGGCTTCTCCAGGATCCAGTCTGTGATATGTAAGGCAAAAAGAAAATCCAGGGAACTCACTGCTGTGTTATTCCTCTGTCCCCAGGTCCCTAGGTGTTTTTTGTTTGTTTGTTTGTTTACTTAAATTACAGTATAGTTAACATACAATACAATATTAGTTTCAAGTGTACAATTTAGTGATTCAACACTTCCATGAAACACCTTGTGCTCATGTCAACAAGTATACTCCTTAAACCCCATCACCTATTTCACCCATCCTTCCTCTCACCTCCCCTTGGGTAACCATCAGTTTGGTCTCTATACTTTAGAGTCTGCTTCTTGGTTTTTCTTTCTCTCTCTCTTTTTTCCTTTGTTCATTCGTTTTGTTTCTTAAATTCCACATATGAGTGAAATTGTATGGTATTTGTCTGTCTCTGACGTATTTCCTAGCTGATTTATCTTTTTCTCTCCACCTTTCAGAATCTTATTTTGCTTGTATACTGTTTAGAGTTTTAGCTATACTTAGCTGGAGGAAGAGGGAGAAGTGCATCTCTTCCACTTTGGTCCTGGACTAGTTGTTTCTCCTGCTTATTTTAATGATGCTATTATTTTAATTATTTTCTTCAGTGGATATATGTTCCACTTAATGATATTTTCTGGGAGGAGGGTTGATTGTCTTAGTTTTAGAATTCCTTACGTGTTTATGGAATTTTGTTACATAGGCTCATTTCTCTCTCTGTCTCTGTCTGTCTGACTGTTTGTCTCTTTCCTTATCCTGTTGTATCTAACAATTTTACAATTGACAATACCTCCCTCCTTTGGAACACAGTCCAAAATGGCATTTTTACTTACTGAGTTCAAGGTCGTTTTCTCAGCAAACCTGAGGACATTGCACAGGACATCCCAAGGTCAGAAGAAAGCTAAGCCTATGTCAGGGTCCTCCACCTCCACAGTGCCTACTCCCCACTTCCTTCATGAACAAGGAAGATAGAAGGAGATTCTCATTTTAAGCATTGAGATAGATCACTTTCTACTTTTCCCAAGAGCCAGAGGTTTCTATCAGCAACCCAGCTTCTGCTTTTCAGGGTTTCTCAGCCACAGATACAATTTTTCTGTCTTGAAGCATCGCTGCACATTTTTAGGTTTTCATTCCCTTCTATATTTTCTCCGTATGACTGGATAAGGAGAAGCCTTCAAACATGATCTTTCAATGATGACTTGAAGTTGAGATTCCATATTTAGCCGTCAAATCAGGGAAGATCAAGAATTCTGATAAATTCCAAAGCCCAGGGAAGTTTAAGAAAAGATGCACTCCCATACACTATTGGTGAGAGTATACATGAGTACACCTGCTAGGAGAGAAATTTGGGAATGTCTAACCACGTTTTAATTAGCATCCTATTTAACACAATAATTTCATAATTCATCCTAGGATACAATGCACAATATATACATTTAAAATTTATGCTTAAAATGCTTAGGGGTGCCTGAGTGGCTCAATCAGTTAAGCCTCTGGCTCTTGATGTCGGCTCAGGCCATGATCTCAGGGTTGGAGATCGAGCCCCATGTCGACTCTGTATTCAGCTCAGAGTCTGCTTGCCCCCCCAATAAATAAATAAGTAAATAAATAAATAAAATCTTTAACATATTTATTACAGTATAGCTTCTATTAAAAACAAAAAAAGAAATACAAACTCCCGAAAGCCCATCATTAAGAGAAAGGTTGAATAAAGGATGGCAAATCCACAAACTAGAATATGAGGCATATTCAAAAGAATGGGATCAATATGTGCTTACAGATAATGAAATATATACAAGAAGCTACATAGGAAAGTCACTAAAAGATATAATATAATCTCATTTGGGTAAGAAGTTCTGGAAGCCAGTCAGGTAGCAGTTAGCAGGTATTTGTTATAGTCATTAGAAATGAAGTAAGAGGGACTTTCATATTTGTATCCTTTCATACTGTTTGTAGTTTTATTAACATATCCTTAATTGCACTTGTATTTTAAAAAACTAACCCTTATTTCTAGTGGGAATATAAAATGGTACAGCTACCCTGGAAAATAGTTTGGCAGTTTCTTATGAAAGTAAACATATGATTACCATATGGTCCAGCAATTGCACTCTTGGACATTTATCCCAGAGAAATGAAAACTCATGTTCACACCAAAACCTGTACATGCATGTTCATAGTAATTTTATTTTTAATAACCCCAAATGGGAAATGACCCAGATGTCCTTTAGTGGGTAAATGGTCAAATAAACTATGGTAAAGCCATACCATATAGAGTCTATTATTTCTTACAATTGCATGTGAATATACAATGATCTCAAAATTAAAAGTTTAATTAAAAAAAAAACAACAATCCTTAAAAGAGTGATTCTTTTTCTCCATACAGATCTCATGGTTTGTTTGGGGTTTGTTTGGGTTTTTTGGCTGGGTTATCCTAAATATTTTATAGATTTTGTTTCTATTGTAAATTGAATCTTACGATGTTGTTTTCTTAATGGTTATTGCTGATTAGAGGAATGAAATTCATTTTTATATGCTAATCTCCTATCTGGCAATTTTGCTAAATTCTTTTATTTGTTATTATTTTCTTTTTTTTATTTGTTATTATTTTCTGTCTGTTGAGTCTCTTTTTCTATTTTTCCAGTCTAAATTATCAGAAAAAAGGGCTAGTATACAAAATCTATAAAGAACTTATCAAAGTCAACACCCATAAAATAAAAAATCCAGTCAAGAAATGGGCAGAAGACATGAACAGACATTTCTCCAAAGAAGACATACAAATGGCTGACACATGAAAAAATTGCTCAACAGCACTCAATATAAGGGAAATACAAGTAAAAACTACAATGAGACACCACCTCACACCACTCAGAATGGCTAAAATTAACAACTCAGGAAACAACAGATATTGGTGAGGATGCAGAGAAAAGGGAACCCTCTTACACTGTTGGTGTAAATACAAACTGGTACAGCCATTCTGGAAAACATAGTACTTTAAAAAATGCTTTTTAATAATGTATTGAGGGGCACCTGGGTGGCTCAGTCAGTTAAGCATCTGCCTTTGGCTCAGATCATGGTCTCAAGGTCCTGGGATCAAACCTCACACTGGGCTCTCTGCTCAGCAGGGAGTCTCCTTCTCCTTCCCCCTCTGTGATCTCTCACTTTTACTCTCTCTCAAATAAATAAATAAAAATCTTTAAAATTGTATTGAGAATGCCACGTGATTTTCTCCTTACTGCATTCATGTAGTAAATTGCGCTGGTAGATTTTCGATAATGAAATAATCTGATGTTGTATCTTTTCTAATGGTGCCCTTGTTTTCTTGGTATAAACTCTACATAACCATTTTGTTTTGTTAATTTAAAAATACACTATTGAGTTTAATTAGCTAACATTCCATTTCTCATTTCTGAATGTATGTTCACCCGTGAAATCAGTCTGTCATTTTCTCAACTTGTAATTCATTTGCTCTGTTTTGGTACCAAGGCTATTAACTGACTTCATATAATGAGTTTGGAAGCTTGTCTTCAAGTTCTATTTTCTGCAAATAAGGATTTTGTAGTCCTTAAGAGTTTGGTAGAGGTTTTTTTTTAGAGTATTTTTGTGTAATACTGTCTCAATCAACAAGGGGAGAGTTTGCCAATTCAATATGTTTTTTGGTTATTGGTCTTTACAGCTTTTTCTTTCTCCTGGCACAAAATTTAGTACTTTAAGTGTCTAAAAATTTTCTGCCTCATCTAGGTTTTTATATTTCATCCTCTATAGTTATTTGTAGTGTTTTTGTCACTGAATCTTAAGTTAAATTGCCTTTTCTTTTTTTTTTGCTTTTTAAATTCATATCAAATAAATACTTCACTTCCCAGTAAAAAAAAAAGAGTATATCTCCCAATACCTTCAAGCCAGTAATAATTTTCCATTTTCTGCAGAGACTCTTCCCATGCAATCTTCAATCTGGTTAAATCATGCTCTTGCCCAATTATCATGATAGAGATTTCTCTTATCATCATCCTAAGAATTCTTTCTGCTTATTTTCTGAATTAGTTAACTTATTTTTAGATCTCATGATTTCCTCTTTCTGTTATTGCTGTCACATTTTAGTAGAGCAAATTCTTCTTAAAAAAGATGCATGGCAATCACACTTGGAGACCAAATATCCTGAAAGTATCTACATTATCTCATATGAGACTGATAGACTAGCTTGTATAGAAGTCTGGATTGGAAATAATTTTTCTTTAGGAATATGAAGGCATTGTTTATAGTCTGAGGTGATTTTAATGACTTATCTTTTGTATTCACCATTTTCTTGTCCATATTGTTGCCCCCTTTCCACAGTGTTCTGAAATGTCAGTGGTTGGTTTCTTGTGATTCCCTTCCCAACGATGTGTCAATGTTCAGTAGAACCTTTCAATCTGGAGACTCACGCCCTTAGATCCTGAGAAACTTTGTAGTATTATTTCATCATTATTTTCTTATCAGTTCTCATTTTTTAAAACTGTAGTTATGTGGATATTGGCCCTCCCAGATTGATATTTTTTTCTTAAAGCTCATATGTTACTTTGTTCTACTTTCTTTTTTTAATTTAATTTAATTGTCTTTTATTTTATTATGTTATGTTAGTCACCATGCAATACATCATTAGTTTTTGATGTGGTGATCCACAATCAATTGTTTTCATATAACACCCAGTGCTCCATGCAGTACATGCCCTCCTTAATACCCATCACGGGGCTAACCAATCCCCTAGCCCCCTCCCCTCTAAAACCCTGTTTGTTTTTCAGAGTCCATAGACTCTCATGGTTCATCTCCCCCTCTGATTTCCCTCCCTTCATTTTTCCCTTCCTTCTCCTAATGTCCTCCATGCTATTCCTTATGTTCCACAAATAAGTGAAATTCTATAATTGACTTTCTCTGCTTGACTTATTTCACTCAGCACAATCTCCTCCAGTTTCATCCATGTTGATGTAAAAGTTGGGTAGTCATCCTTCTGATGGCTGAGTAATATTCCATTGTATATATGGACCACATCTTCTTTATCCATTCATCTGTTAAAGGACATCTTGCCTCTTTCCATAGTTTGGCTATTGCAGACATTGCTGCCATGAACACTGGGGTGCATATGGCCCTTCTTTTCACTACATCTGTGTCTTTGGGGGAAATACCCAGTAGTGCAATTGCTGGGTCATAGGGTAGCTCTATTTTTAATTTTTTGAGGCACCTCCACACTGTTTTCCAAAGTGGCTGTACCAACTTGCCATTCCCACCAACAGTGTAAGAGGGGTCCCCTTTCTCCACAACCTCTCCAACATTTGTTGTTTTTTGCCTTTTCAATTTTTGCCATTCTAACTGGTGTAGTGTGGTATCTCAATATGGTTTTGATTTGAATTTCCCTGATGGCTAATGATGTTGAACATTTTTTCATGTGTCTGTTAGCCATTTGTATGTCTTCTTTAGAGAAGTGTCTGTTCATGTCTTCTGCCCATTTTTTTGACTTGATTATTTGTTTTTTGGGTGTTGAGTTTGAGAAGTTCTTTATAGCTCTTGGATACCAGCCCTTTATCTGTAGTGTCATTTGCAAATATCTTCTCCCATTCTGTGGGTTGCTTCTTTGTTTTGTTGACCATTTCCTTTCCTGTGCAGAAGCTTTTTATCTTGATGAAATCCCAAAAGTTCATTTTTGCTTTTGTTTCACTAGATTTTGGAGATATATCTTGAAAGAAGTTGCTGTGGCTGATGTCAAAGAGCTTACTGCCTATGTTCTCCTCTAGGATTTTGATAGATTCCCATCTTACATTGAGGTCTTTCATCCATTTTGAGTTTATCTTAGTGTATGGGGTTAGAGAATGGTCGAGTTTCATTCTTCTGCATATGGCTGTCCAATTTTCCCAGAACCATTTATTGAAGAGACTGTCTTTTTTCCATTGCATATTTTTTCCTGCTTTGTCGAAGATTATTTGACCATAGAGTTCAGGCTCCATATCTGGGCTCTCTATTCTGTTCCATTGGTCTATATGTCTGTTTTTGTGCCAGTACCATGCTGTCTTGGTGATCACTGCTTTGTAATATAGCTTGAAATTGGGCAATGTGATGCCCCCAGCTTTGTTTTTCTTTTTCAACATTTCCTTGGTGATTCAGGGTCTTTTCTGATTCCATACAAATTTTAGAATTGTTTGTTCCAGCACCTTGAAAAACATCACTGGAATTTTGATCGAGATAGCGTTGAAGATATAGATTCTCTGGGTAGCATAGACATTTTAACAGTGTTTATTCTTCCAATCCATGAGCATGGAATATTTTTCCATCTTTTTGTGTCTTCTTCAATTTCTTTCATGAGTGTTCTGTAGTTCCTAGAGTATAGATCCTTTACCTCTTTGGTTAGGTTTATTCCAAGGTATCTTATGGTTTTTGGTGCTATTGTAAATGGAATCGTTTCTCTAATTTCTCTTTCTATAATTGCATTGTTAGTGATTGATATGAGAAAGCAAGTGATTTCTGTGCATTGATTTCTGCCACATTGCTGTGTGAGTTCTAGTAATTTGGGGTGGAGTCTTTTGGGTTTTCCACATAAAGTATCATGTCATCTGTGAAAAGAGAGAGTTTGACTTCTTTGCCAATTTGAATACATTTTATTTATTTTTGTTGTCTGATTGCTGTTGCTAGGACTTCTAGTACTATGTTGAACAATAGTGGCGAGAGTGGGCATCCTTGACATGTTCCTGATCTTAAGGGAAAGGCTCTCAGCTTTTCCCCATTGAGGATGATATTTGCTGTGGGTTTTTCACAGATGGATTTTATGAACTTGAGGGATGTACCCTCTATCCTTATACTCTGAAGAGTTATAATCAGGAAAGGATGCTGTATTTTGTCAAATGCTTTTTCTGCATCAATTGAGAGGGCCATATGGTTCTTTCTCTGCTTATTAATGTGTTCTATCACACTGATTGATTTGCAAATGTTGAACCACCCTTGCCTCTCGGGGATAAATCCCACTTGGTCGTGATGGAGGATCCATTTAATGTATTGTTGGATTCTATTAGCTAGGATTTTGTTGAGGATTTTGGAATCCATATTCATCAGGGATATCGGTCTGAAATTCTCCTTTTTGATGGGGTCTTTGCCTGGTTTGGGGATTAAGGTACTGCTGGCCTCATAGAATGAGTCTGGAAGCTTTCTTTCTGTTTCTATTTTTTGAAACAGCTTCAGTAGAATAGGTATTATTTCTTCTTTGAATGTTTGGTAGAATTCCCCAGGGAATCCATCAGGCCCTGGACTCGTTTTTTGGGAGGTTTTTGATCACTGCTTCAATCTCGTTACTGGTTATTGGCCTATTCAGGTTGTCAATTTCTTCCTGTTCCAACCTTGGCAGCTTATAGGTTTTTAGGAAGGCATCCATTTCATCCAGATTGTTCAGTTAATTGGCATATAGTTGTTGATAATAATTTCTAATAATTGTTTCTATTTCCTGGTGTTAGTCGTGATCTCTCCCCTTTCATTCATAATTTTATTAATTTGGGTCCTTTCTATTTTCTTTTGGATAAGTCTGGCCAGTGGTTTATCGATCTTATTAATTCTTTCTAAGAACCAGCTTCTAGTTTCGTTGATCTGATCTACTGTGTTTCTGGTTTTAAACCATTTATCTCTGCTCTAATCTTAATTATTTCTCTTCTAATGTGTGGCTTAGGCATTGTTTGTTGCTTTTTCTCTAGTTCTTTAAGGTGTAGAGTTAGTTGGTGAATTCGGGATTTTTCTATTTTTTTGAGTGAGGCTTGGATGGCTATGTATTTCCCCCTTAGGACCACCTTTGCAGTATCCCATAGGTTTTGGACCCATGTGTTTTCATTCTCATTGGTTTCCAAGAATTGTTTAAGTTCTTCTTTGATTTCCTGGTTGGCCCAAACATTCTTGAGCAGAGTGTTCTTTAGCTTCCAAGTGTTTGAATTTCTGCCAAATTTTTTCTTGTGATTGAGTTCCAGGTTTAAAGCATTGTGGTTTGAGAATATGCGGGGAATAATCTCAATCTTTTGGTATCAGTTGAGACCTGATTTGTGACCCAGTATGCGGTCTATTCTGGAGAAAGTTCCATGTGCCCTTGAGAAGAATGAGTATTCTGTTGTTTTAGGGTGGAATGTTCTGTATGTATCTATGAGGTCCATCTGGCCCAGTGTATCATTCAAAGCTCTTGTTTCCTTGTTGATTTTCTGCTTAGATGATCTGTCTATAGCTGGGAGTGGAGTATTGAGGTCTCCTACAATTAATGTATTGTTATCAGTATGACTCTATTTTGGTTAACAGTTGGCTCATATAGATGGCTGCTCCCATGTTGGGGGCATAGATATTTACCATTGTTAGATCTTCTTGTTGGATAGACCCTTTAAGAATGATATAGTGTCCTTCTGTGCCTCTAACTACAGTCTTTAGTTTAAAATCTAATTTGTCTGATATAAGAATTGCTACCCCAGGTTTCTTTTGAGGTCTGCTGGCATGGAAGATGGATCTCCATCCCTTCACTTTCAGTCTGGATGTATCTTTAGGTTCAAAATGAGTCTCTTGTAGACAGCATATGAATGGGTCCTGTCTTTTTAACCAATCTGCCACACTGTGCCATTTTATGGGAGCATTTAGGCTGTTCACACTGAGAGTGATTATTGAAAGATATGAATTAATTGTCATCATGTTGCCTGTGAAAACCTTGTTTTTATAGACTGTCCCTATACATTTCTGTTGTATATCATTCTTGGGGTCTTTCTTCTTTTATAGAATCCCCCTTAATATGTCTTGCAGGGTCGGCTTAGTGGTCACATATTCTTTAAGTTTCTGCTGGTCTTGGAAGCTCTGCCTCTCTCCATCCATTCTAAATGACAGCCTTGCCAGATAAAGTATTCTTGGCTGCATGTTCTTCTCGTTTAGTACCCTAAATATGTCTTGCCAGGCCTTTCTGGCTTGCCAGGTCTCTGTGGATAGGTCTGACATTATTCTGATGTTCCTCCCTCTGTATGTAAGGAACCTCTTCCCCCTAACTGCCCTTAAGATGGTTTTCTTGGTTCTAAGATTTGCAAGTTTTACTATTACATGCCAGGGTGTTGGCCTATTTTCCTTGATCTTGGGAGGGGTCCTCTCTGCCTCTAGGACACAAATATTTGTTTCATTTCCCAGATTAAGGAAGTTCTCAGCTACGATTTGCTCAAATATATCTCCTAATCCTCTCTCTCTCTCCACCCCCTCCAGTATTCCAATAATTCTGACATTAGAATGCTTCATGGTGTCACTTATTTCTCTGATTCTATTTTCATGGATTCTGAGTTGTTTTTCCCTGGCCTCCTCTTTTCCTTTTTTATCTATTAAATTGTCTTCTGCCTCACTTACCCTGGCTGTTAGATTATCTAGATTAGATTGGATCTCATTGATTGCATTTTTCACTTCGGCCAATTCAGCTTTCATTTCTGCCCTTAGAGACTCTATGTTGCCATTAATTGATTTCTCCATTCTAGCCGTTGTCTTCACAATTGCTAGCTTGAATTCCATCTCTGACATCTTGGTTATATCTGCAACCATTTGTAAATCTGTGGCATACATCATAATCTCTGAGTCTTTACTATTTTGGGGGTTCGCCTTCCTAGTCATTCTGTTGATGGGTGGTTGAGGGAATGTATAGAGTCCAAATTATTGACCGAACCCAAGCAAGATGCACCAGTTTTCTAGGGACCTTAGGGTTGCTGGCCTCTTGTTCTCCCAGCCTGTCTTCTGGGGGAGGGGCCTGCCACGCTGTTACTCAGGCAACCCTGTTTGGGCGGAGTTGCCCTGCCCCCCTGTGGTGGGGGATGGGTTCAGTGGGAACTGGTTTTTTGGGGCTTTTGTCTCTGGCGGCTTTCCCTGGAGGCTTTCCACGTCTCTTCCTAGAGTCAGAGCAGATGAGAGGGTTTCCAACTCTCTGCCTCAGAGCAAAGATCGCAGTCTGTTCTTCAGCTGGCTCCCCAGGCCACAGTCTCTCTGTTTCTGTCTGTGCTGCTATAAACTGCAGCATCCTGGGTTGTGCACCCCTCCACAGTGCTCCCAGTCCTGCCTCCAGCTCGGGGCACCTCTCTGCCTTTTGTGCCTCTAAAACTGCCAGCTGCCCACAGTTCACATGCGTGGCCCCACCACTCCAGTTTCCGCCTAAAATCCTTTCCGCTCTGCTACCAGACTGTGAGTCTGTGCTGGTCCCCAGTGCAGTAGGCTATCGCTCACCAGCGGTGTAGGATCCCCATGGCCAGGATCCCTCCCGCTGCCGTTTATCCTCTGATTTCTGTCTGCAGAATCACGGCTCCCTGATTCGTACCTCAAAACCAACCACCTGTGATCTTCTGTTTGTAGAGATCCAGATCATCCTACATCTCAGGCTGATTTCATGGGTGCTCAGAGTGGTCTGGTAGATATCCAGCTCAATTCTGGGGACCAGGTGGAATAGGGTCCTCTACTCCTCTGTCATCTTTTCCTCTTTGTTCTACTTTCTTATAGTGCAATGCCACTTTATCTTCCAGACCTTCCATTGGATATATTGTTTTCCCATTATATCTTTAATTTTTATGAACTTTTATTCTCTGAATATATTTTAAAGGCACCCTGATTTTATTCCATGGATGCAATATCCTCTGTTATATGTATTGGCTTTATTCCCCATATACACTTAGCTGTCTCTGAACTGGCAATTCAGACACCATTTGTCAATCTACTTTGTCACTTTAAAATTTTTTAATAATTCTTAATTGATGTCATCTTATTTGCTTTGTCATTTCACACCGATGTTATGTTTTCCCTCTTTACTTTGATTTAGTAGGATTTTGAATGTAGGCTCCATCTGTCATGCTCAAAAAAATCCTTTATTTATTTTATTATTTTTACTTTTTAAGTTTTTATTTTAAATCCAATTAGTTAACATACAGTGTAATATTACTTTCAGATGTACAATATGGTGATTCAACAATTCTACACATTACTTAGTGCTCATCAAGATAAGTGTACTCTTAATCCCCATCACCTATTTCCCCTATCCTCCACCCACCTCCCCTCTGGTAACCATCAGTTTGTTCTCTATGGTTAAGAGTTTGTTTTTTTGTTTGCTTCTTTTTTTCTTTGCTTGTTTGTCTTGTTTCTTAAATTCCACATATGAGTGAAATCATATGGTATTTGTCTTTCTCTGACTGGCTTATTTCATTTAGCATTATACTCTCTAGCTCCACCCATGTCATTGCAAATGGCAAGATTTCATTCTTTGTTTTTTTATGGCTGAGTACTATTGCATTGTATATATATGCCACATATTCTTTATCCTTCATTAGTCGATGACACTTGGGCTGTTTCCATAATTTGTCTATTGTTGATAATGTTGCAATAAACATTAAAGTGCATATATCTTTTTGAACTAGTGTTTTTGCTTTCTTTTAAATTCGTTTCTTTTGTTTTAGATTTCAATTTCTACTGGCAAATCTCCAGTAGTGCAATTACTGCATCATAGGGTAATTCTATTTTTCATATTTTGAAGAACCTTTATACTGTCTTCCACAGTGGCTGTACCAGTTTGCATTCTTGCCAACAATGCACAAAATTTCCTTTTCTTCCACACCCTCACCAACACATATTGTTTCTTGTGTTTTTATTTTAGCCATTCTGACAGGTGTGAGGTGATATCCCATTGTGGTTTTTATTTGCCTTTATCTGATGATGAATGATGTTGAGCATCTTTGCATGTGTCTTTTGGCCATCTGGATGTCTTCTTTAGAGAAATGTCTAGTTCCTGTCTTCTGCCCATTTTTTATTGAATTATTTGATTTTTTGGTGTTAAGTTGTATAAGTTCTGTATATATTTTGGATATTAATCCCTTACCAGATATATCATTTGTCAATATCTTCTCCCATTTGGTGGATGGTGGGTTGTTTTTTGTTTTGTTGATGGTTTCCTTCCCTGTGAAAAAGCTTTTAATTTTGGTGTAATCTACAGAATTAAAGCAATCCATCAAAATACTAACAGCATTTTTAACAGAGCTAGAACAAATAATTCTAAAATTTGCATGGAACTACAAAGACCCCAATAGCCAAAGTCATCTTGAAAAAGAACAAAACTGGAGGTATCACAAAAATAGAACAGAATAGAAATAAACCCATGATTATATGGTCAATTAATCTTCAACAAAAGAGGAAAAGATATGCAATAGGAAAAAGTCTCCTCAACAAATGAGGTTGGGAAAACTGGACAGCTACATGCAAAAGAATGAAAATGGACCACTTTCTTATACCATGCACAAAAATAAACTCAAAATGGATTAGAGACCTAAATGTGAGACTTAAAACCATAAAATTTCTAAAAGAAAACATAAGCAATAATCTCTTTGACATCAGCCGTAGAAACATTTTTCTAGACGTGTCTCCTTTAGCAAGGGAAACAAAAGAAAAATTAAACTATCAGGACCACACCAAAATAATTTAAAAAATCCTTTAATGAAAAAAAACCCACAAACTTCTAGTAATCTTATGTTAATTTCCCTTCATTTGATATTTTATTTATTTGCATGTTTAATCTTTGGGAATAACTTTGCTAGATATTAGTCTACACAATCAGCTTCTTTCTAATAACTATGCTTTATTTTTTATAATTATCTTATTAGGAGAAAACTGAAAAAGTAATTTGAAAAGTTTATAACTTCCTAAGCAAACTCTGAAAGTGAAGTGCAAGATGGGGTGATTATCCTACCATAAAATAATACATATTACAAAACTTTCTTCTGGCACAAGAGCAATAGAATAACCTATATAGCCCAGACAGAGCCAAGAATGTGTTTAAGGGCATGGTATATGATCGTGGTTACAATAGCCATCAGTAAGAATGTTTTTATTACTTAAGTGGTGTTGGGTAAATAGCATGACTACCTAGAGAGAGAAATAAAGCTGTATTCCTATCTTACACCAAGCACTATATATATATATGGCATTGAATATGTTAAAATTCTGTAAAGGAAATAAATCTATTAAGCTAATAGGAGAAGACTCGGTGTCTTTGTGAACTCAGGTGAAGAAGTCTTTCTTAATTAAGATCCAAAAATCACATACAGTAAGGGGAAAAATTTATGGATTTGACCCATTCAGAATATGTGATTTCTGCTTAGCAAAGATAAAGTTAACATATGGATGACAAATTGAGCTCTACTCTTTCCAGTATCTAGAACATACAAAGAACTGCTGAAAATCATCAAGGAGAAGACCAGCAATTCAGTAGGGGAAGAAAAGGGGCAAGACACATGGGAGAGCTTTTCAAATGGAAAACCAGGCAGAATACCTACTAACTGAATAAGTATATGCTTAATCTCACTAGTAGTTTGACATTTACAAACTTAACATCATATTTCCATATTAACATCAGAAGGATGAAAATTAGAAAATACGTTAATGTGTTTTATTAAGCATTTGGGGAAATGGGAGCCCTTGTTTACTTTGGGAACTGAAAACTGGTGGAGCCATCTGGAGGTCAATCCTGTAAAGTTATGTATGTATGTACCTTCTGACCTGGCCATTTTCCACAGGGGCATATACCCTGAAGAAAGTGTCAGTGATGTACACAGAGATTGATACAAAGACTTTCAGCCTTGGTTATGTGAGTGAGGAGCTGAAAATAACATGGGTAGTCATCCTTATAGAAATGGATAACAATGTACTTGTACATGGTACAGAACTAGGCAGCAGTAATGAAGGAATGAATAAGGCTTACATATATCAACATATGTATGGCTAATAAAACAAATCAATATTTGCATTCATCACATGCAAACCAAATAACTCAATATCACATATATGTAAGTGAATGTATAAAAATGGTTTGAAAGAACTTTCTTTAGATACAATGTGTGTACATTGTGATGGTCAGGGTAAAGAGTAAAATGGGAATGAAGATGATGGATGAAGGGGGAAATTAATAATCACATGAATAAAGAGCGAATAAATGAAGGAATGAATGAAGTAACACAAATGGGGCTTTGCAGAGAAGATTGATGGTACATGTGTGAAAGACTGAGGAATATGGTTGAGTTCATTTTTTCATCCATGGTCCTACAAAGTAAAACTAGTTAAAAATTAGAGGCCAGTGGTTAAAAAGTCATTTCTAGAGAAACTCAGAGCCAATTTGGAGAGTTGGGTAAAATACCTACAGAGATGACTGTTATTCTCAGGAGGATAGTAATCTTGCCACCCAACTGAACATTACTATTTAATATGACAGAAATCTATTAGAGGAAAACAAGACTATGACCTTTTAGTGATCTTCCAGGGAAAAACATTTTTTTCTATATCGCATTACCACTGAGATTGATGATTCAGGTTTAAGGTCCAAGATCTCTGATCATGTGCTTGGGTTACATAAGAGACTTGAGATTGATGGAGGCCTGCTGAGCATCCAAATCCAACCAGCTTGAACTCCATCTAAAGCAGAACTGATTGTTGATTGAACAGCCTTTTTTGTGCTGTGTCATGTTACAGTTTGATGGCTGAGGATAAAGAAGCAGGAGAGTGAAGTGCCTGAGTCCATGTTGGAAACTAGTAGTTATGAAGGCCCTGCTGTGTGCCGGGGGCTTAGGTGGGCTATATAAATTAATCTTCATGACAAATACAGTAGCCAAGTATTCTTTATTACATATTACAGATGAGATAAAGAGAGGTGATGTAAGTTGCACAAGGTCGACTGGTAAAAAACAAGCTCTGGTTCAAACCCAAAAATTTCTGACTTCAGTAAATAGGACTTTTCCATCATTTCTAAAAGGCTAGAACTGCATTTCATTTTCCACATGGACACATCCAGCCTTAAGATTTTATCATTTTACTAGACAGGCAACCATAGGGTTTCTCATTGCTCCCATGATAAACTGCTGCATCCATAGTCCCTACTGAAAGAACAGCTTAGGTAATTCTCAGTCCACAGCTGACAGACTGCAGACCTGTGAAGGCCTGAGGTAACCACTCCAAAAATCAGTGGCTTAAGGTGAAAAGATTTTCCTTGTCAGGTATTGTGGATATCAATTGAATAATGTAGAGTCTTCTCTGGAATTTGAAGTAGGTGATCTGGCAATGATAGTAGGAGATTTGCCTTGGTAGACAAAGGAAAGCTGATCCACATAGAGAGGAGTGTGCAAATAGCATCTAGCTGAGTGGTCCACCAGTGGAACCCTGAGTGGAGGCCTCCAGGTTCCTGCTGCTGTGGGTTGGAGCTGTGCTGGAGACAGGATGTCTTTCAATTCAAGTCTTCCTGGTGGGCAACTTGGTGTTCCTGATCTTGTTGTGAGGCATGGTTGTTTGGTGTTCTCTGGGTTCTTTTGAAGAATCCACCCTATAGCTAAGATTCCTGTTTCCTATTTTCTTAAATTAATTCTTAAGATATACTCTCAATTACATGAGGTACTGTGAGCAAACCTGTTCCATGAAGAAAAAAAACCCAACTGAATTATTGTTTTGCTTTCTTAACTTTCTAGAAGGTAAGGTGACCTTCAACTTTGACTGAAGAGACGCAAGTGTAAGAAGAGAGAACTAGAGAGTGCATTTCACACTTGAGTTCTAAATGGCTACAAGCCACACATGGAGAGGAGCCATGTGCCCTAACATGACTTGTGGAGGCAGAGTTGGGGAGAGTGGGATTCTGACTCAGAGGTGTCACTAAATCAGTGTCCAAGGAGGGTTTTAGGTAAGAAACCGAAGTGAAGAGGACAGTTGTGTGATGAGAATGGGAGCTACTGAAGGCTGAGATGACATCTCAGGGTATATGTGGGGAATGTGCTCAGAGATCTATGTGGTTGACATAAATCATGGCGGTGGTTTATTTATGAGCCCTGGTTAGGAAGCTGAAGAGAAGCCATTCCAGGAAATCCAGAAAGAAAATAAATAATCAGAATGCTGTGATCACAAGTGGAGTGACCATCCATATTAGTTTGCCTTTGGCTACAAGATTTCTTGGGATATGGGATTTTTAGTGCTAAAACCAGAAGAGTCCTGGGCAAATGGGGATGCTTGGTCAACTCTAGAACTTGTAAGTGACCGAAAGTCACTACTTTAATAAAAATCAGTGATTTGTTGACTCACAGGTGAAACTATAGAGAAGAAAACTCTACAACCCGGTATAAAAAATTGCAGTAAAGGATTATGTAGTTCTGGGCGTTCATGACTTGAGCTTCCAGGATGGTCCCTCTATCAGTACGAGAAGCTCTTGAAAATCACCCAGCCTAGGCTTCCCCAGATATTCTCGTGAGAATCTCCCAGAGATCTCATTGGTCTGGATTTGGGATTTGGCTTCAGTAATTTTTTTAAAGGGATGATTTCAAATTGGAGGGGGAGATGAACCATGAGGGACTATGGACACCAAGAAACAAACTGAGGGTTTTAGAGGGGAGGGGGGCTGGGGGACTGGGCTAGCCCTGTGATGGGTATTAAGGAGGGCACGTACTGCATGGAACACTGTGTGTTATATGAAAACAATGAATCATGGATCACTACATCAAAAAGTAATGATGTATTGTATGGTGACTAACATAACATAATAAAATTTAATTTGATTTAAAAAAAATAAAGGGATTATTTGTTTCTTATTTGAAACCACCGCTTTTCATGAATAACAGAATAAACCCATGGTTCCCAAAATCACTTCCCAATGCAATCATCTGAAGAGTTAAAAAATAAATATCAATGCCAGTGTCCTACCCCTCAGAGATTGTGGTTTAGCTGGCCTGCGGATGGCCAGGGCTTTAGGACCTGTTAAAGATCAGCAGATGATTCTAATATGCAGACAAATTTGTGATCCATTCCTCTATCTTTTCCCAGAATAGCGCTGGGATTTGAGCAAGGGAAGAGTAAGGATTTGTGGGTACTTTAGTCTTAGATAAATCAACATGGGACCTTAATGAACCCTGTGAGTTAGTTGAACATCTGCTCTTGTTATGTTGTTATGTTGTTGTTATGTTCCCTCTCTTGACAGAGAGGGAAGTGATTAAGAGATTTTGCCGACAGCTGGGAAGGGACCCTGACCAGATAGAGCCAGATAGAAGCTGACTGCTAAAGGAGCCTCTAGCTTCCCTCCTGCTGTCCTGCCCAAGGCTTCAGACTGATATGCCAGTAAAGTTCTGGCTCTGGCATGTATCAGCTCAGCTTTGGTTTCCTCACCCCTAAAATGGGGATAATACCACACACTTCAGATAGTGACATGTATAAACAGCTGATATGTGGTTAAATACACAATAAAGCATTTGTATTTCCCTCCTTCTCACAGCACTGAATATTTGGGTTGCCCCAGGTACTTCCTTTCATAATGGGTATTTCTGCTGTGGCAGACAAATAGTCTCAATCTGCAAGCACATTCACAGCTTGCATGAGCACTGCTCCAGCATTCCCAGATGCATCTTTGAGACATTATGACTCTCTGTGACTCAATTTCTCAGGATTTGTGAATTTGCCATCACAGAATATTTGAATAAAAGCTGAACTTTTCAGAGAGAACAACTGTGAGACTCCACAGTTGTGATACTAATATTCTGTTAACACAAATCTAGGCCAGCATTCAAATGTAGTTTTCAAATATCATGACTCAGCAGATTTCAGACCCCATGATTCATAGATATTCAAAACCCATGACTCGCTGATTCTCTGATATTATGACAATGATTTTCTATTTCAGTGATTCATAAACAGAAAACATAAATCTAAATCTATAGCAATTATGCAAAGAATATTCATCCTAAAGCTAGTCTCAACTTTACTTATCAAAAAGAAAAGAGGAAGTACCCAAATAAATAGAATCACTAATGATAGAGGAGATCACAACCAATACCACATAAATACAAACATTTCTAAGAGAATATTGTGAAAAATTATATGACAACAAATTGGGCATCTGGAAGAAATGGATAAATTCTTAGAAACTTATAAACTACCAAAACTGAAACAGGAAGAAATAGAACATTTAAACAGACCAATAACCAGCAAAGAAATTGAATCAGTAATAAAAAAATCTCCCACCAAACAGAAGTCCAGGACCAGATGGCTTCCTGGGGGGAATTCTACAAAACATTTAAAAAAGAATTAATACCTATTCCTCTCAAACTCTTCCAAAAAATAGAATGGTACTGGCACAAAAACAGACACATAGACCAATGGAACAGAATAGAGAGCCCAGATATGGACCCTCAACTCTATGGCCAACTAGTCTTTGATAAATCAGGAAAAAATATCCAATGGAAAAAAGACAGTCTCTTCAATAAATGGTGCTGGGAAAATTGGACAGCCACATGCAGAAGAATGAAACTCGACCATTCTCTAACCCCATACACAAAGATAAACTCAAAATGGATGAAATACCTCAATGTGAGACAGGAATACATCAAAATCCTAGAGGAGAACATAGGCAGTAACCTCTTCTTCAATAGCCACAGCAACTTTCAAGATACATCCCCAAAGGCAAGGGAAATAAAAGCAAAAGTGAACTTTTGGGACTTAATGAAGATAAAAAGATTCTACACAGCAAAGGAAACAGTCAACAAAACAAAGAGGCAACCCACAGAATGGGAGAAGATATTTGCAAATGACACTACAGATAAAGGGCTGGTATCCAAGAGCTATAAAGAACTTCTCAAACTCAACACCCAAAAAACAAATAATCAAGTCAAAAAAATGGGCAGAAGACATGAACAGACACTTCTCTAAAGAAGACATACAAATGGCTAACAGACACATGAAAAAATGTTCAACATCATTAGCCATCAGGGAAATTCAAATCAAAACCATATTGAGATACCACACTACACCAGTTAGAATGGCAAAAATTGAAAAGGCAAAAAACAACAAATGTTGGAGAGGTTGTGGAGAAAGAGGAACCCTCTTACACTGTTGGTGGGAATGCAAGTTGGTACAGCCACTTTGGAAAACAGTGTGGAGTTTCCTCAAAAAGTTAAAAATAGAGCTACCCTATGACCCAGCAATTGCAATACTAGGTATTTACCCCAAAGATACAGCTGTAGTGAAAAGAAAGGCCACATGCACCCCAATGTTCATAGCAGCAATGTCTGCAATAGCCAAACTGTGGAAGGAGCTAAGATGCCCTTCAACAGACAAATGGATAAAGAAGATGTGGTCCATATATACAATGGAATATCACTCAGCCATCAGAAAGGATGAATACCCAACTTTTACATCAACATGGATGGAACTGGAGGAGGTTATGCTAAGTGAAATAAGTCAAGCAGAGAAAGTCAATTATCATATGGTTTCACTTATTTGTGGAACATAAGGAACAGCATGGAGGACATTAGGAGAAGGAAGGGAAAAATGAAGGGGGGAAAATTGGAGGGGGAGACAAACCCTGAGAGATTATAGACTCTGAGAAACAAACTTATGGTTTTAGAGGGGAGGGTATTGGGGGGATGTGTTAGCCCAGTGATGGGTATTAAGGAGGGCACGTATTGCATGGAGCACTGGGTGTTATACACAAACAATGAATCATAGAACACTATAAACTTATAAACATTGACTGAATACCTACTCTAGTATTGGATATAGCAGTATGAGAGCTTTTTTTAAATTTTATTTTATTATGTTATGTTAGTCACCATATGATGTATTCATCATCCTCCCACACCCTCCCCTGTAGAACCCTCCTATCATTAGTTTTTGATGTAGGGTTCCATGATTCATTGTTTAGGAGAGGGAAGGGAAAAATGAAGAGGGGGTGGGAATTGGAGAGGGAGATGAACCATGAGAGATTATATGCAAACAATGAATCATGGAACACTACATCAAAAACTTTTCTTGGGCTTCTTTCAAGATTTCTCTTTGTCTTTGAATTTCTGAAGTTTGATTATAATACATTTAGGTGTAAATTTTTTGGTATTTATCTGCGTGGCATTCTCTGTGGTTTCTGGATCTGTGTTTTAGTGTCTGTCATTAATTTTGGCGACTCCTCAGCCATTATTACTTCAGTCTTGTGTTTCTTTGTTCTTTTTTCCTCCTGATATCCCTGCGTACGTTATACATTTTGTAATTGTCTAACACTTCCTAGACACTCTGTTCTTTTAAAATTCTTTTTTCTCTTTCCATTTCAGTTTTGGAAGTTTCAATTGACATATTTTTCAAACTTACTAGTTCTTTCCACAACCATGTCCAGTTTATTGATGAGTCCAAGATATTCTTCATTTCTGTTACAAAGGTTTTTTATTTCTTGTATTTCCTTTCAATTATCTCTTACAGTTTCCACCTCTCTGATTATATTACCATCTGTTCTTGCATATTGTCCACTTTTCCCTTAGAGTCCTTAGCATATTAATCATAGTTGTTTACATTCTCGGTCTGATTATTCCAATATTTGTGCCATATCTGAATCTGATTTTAATGCTTGCTCTGTCTCTTCAAACAGTGTGTTTTCTCTTTTAGCATGTCTTGTAATTTGTTGTTGTTGTTGTTGAAAGCTAGACGTGATGTACTAGGTAAAATGAACCGAGATAAATAGGCCATTGTGTGAGGTTTTATATTTATCAAGCTAGGAATTAGCTGTGTTTGCTGTTTTCTGTAAGACTCAGAGGCTATAATTTCCTCCAGTCTCGTTTTTGTCTCTCCTGTTGTCTTTTGGTAGCCTAGAGACTTCTTCATTTTTCCTTTTTAAAGATCTTATTTATTTATTGAGAGAGAGAGTGAGCAAGAGAGAGAGAGCATGAGCAGAGGCAGAGGCAGAGGGAGAAGCAGGTTCCCTGCTGAGCAAGAAACCTAATGCGGGGCTCAATCTCAGGACCCCAGGATCATGACCTGAGCCAAAGGCAGACACTTAACTGACTGAGCCACCCAGGTGCCTCTGGAGACTTCTTCTTAAGTAAAGTCTATAATAGGCAATTCTTATACTTGTAATCCTCTGTTATTATACAGGGACCCTATTGATGTAGTGGCAGGTGTGAAGGAGGCATTCTACAGACGTACACTTACATCTCAGTCCTGGTGAGCTTGTGCCCCTAGAGTGTGATCTTCACAAGCACTTTTCCATGATTCCCACATTAGGTGAGAGAGAAAAGATGGAATGCACTGGAGGTGGCTATTTCCCTTCCCTCAAGTCAGTTAGGTTCTGAAAAAAAATTTTCTCCTAAGGGCAGGTCTTGTAAGAACAGAATACTCTTGTCATATTTATTTATTTTTTTTATTTTTTATTGTTATGTTAATCACCATACATTACATCATTAGTTTTTGATGTAGTGTTCCATGATTCATTGTTTGTGCATAACACCCAGTGCTCCACGCAGAATGTGCCCTCCTTAATACCCATCACCAGGCTAACCCATCCCCCACCCCCCTTCCCTCTAGAACCCCGTTTGTTTTTCAGAGTCCATCGTCTCTCATGGTTCGTCTCCCCCTCCAATTTACTCCCCTTCATTCTTCCCCTCCTGCTTTCTTCTTCTTCTTCTTTTTTTCTTAACATATATTGCATTATTTGTTTCAGAAGTACAGATCTGTGATTCAACAGTCTTGCACAATTCATAGCGCTCACCATAGCACATACCCTCCCCAATGTCTATCACCCAACCACCCCATCCATCCCTCCCACCCCCCACCACTCCAGCAACCCTCAGTTTGTTTCCTGAGATTAAGAATTCCTCAGATCAGTGAGGTCATATGATACATGTCTTTCTCTGATTGACTTATTGCACTCAGCACAACACCCTCCATTTCCATCCACGTCATTGCAAATGGCAAGATCTCATTCCTTTTGATGGCTGCATAATATTCCATTGTGTATATATACCACTTCTTCTTTATCCATTCATCTGTCGATGAACATCTTGGCTCTTTCCACAGTTTGGCTATTGTGGACATTGCTGCTATAAACATTGGGGTGCACGTACCCTTCGGATCCCTACATTTGTATCTTTGTGGTGAATAAACAGTAGTGCAATTGCTGGATCGTATGGTAGCTTTATTTTCAACTTTTGAGGAACCTCCATACTGTTTTCCAGAGGGTTGCACCAGCTTGCATTCCCACCAACAGTGTAGGAGTGTTCCCCTTTCTCCGCAACCCTGCCAACATCTGTCGTTTCTTGACTTGTTAATTTTAGCCATTCTGACTGGTGTGAGGTGGTATATCATTGAGATTTTGATTTGGATTTCCCTGATGCCCAGTGATGTTGAGCACTTTTTCATGTGTCTGTTGGCCATGTGGATGTCTTCTTTGGAAAAATGTCTGTTCATGTCTTCTGCCCATTTCTTGTTTGGATTATTTGTTCTTTGGGTGTTCAGTTTGATCAGTTCTTTATAGATTTTGAATACTAGCCCTTTATCTGATATGCCATTTGCAAATATTTTCTCCCATTCTGTCGGTTGTCTTTTGGTTTTGTGGACTGTTTCTTTTCCTGTGCAAAAGCTTTTTATCTTGATGAAACCCAATAGTTCACTTTTGCACTTGCTTCCCTTGCCTTTGGCGATGTTTCTAGGAAGAAGTTGCTGCGGCTGAGGTCGAAGAGGTTGCTGCCTGTGTTCTCTGTTAGGATTTCGAAGGACTCTTGTCTCACGTTGAGGTTTCCCAACGACTTGGAGTCTATTTTTTGTGTGTGGTGTAAGGAAATGGTCCAGTTTCATTATTCTGCATGTGGCTGTCCAATTTTCCGAACACCATTTGTTGAAGAGACTGTCTTTTTTCAATTGGACATTCTGTCCTGCTTTGTCGAAGATAAGTTGACCATAGAGTTGAGGGTCCATTTCTGGGCTCTCGATTCTGTTCCATTGATCTATGGGTCTGTTTTTGTGCCAGTAACATACTGTCTTGATGATGACAGCTTTGTAATAGAGCTGGAAGTCTGGAATTGTGATGCCGCCAGCTTTGCTTTTCTTTTTCAACATTCTTCTGGCTATTCGGGGTCTCTTCTTGTTCCATAGAAATTTTAGGATTATTTGTTCAATTTCTATGAAAAAAGTGGTTGGTATTTTGATGGGGATTGCATTGAATGTGTACATTGCTCTAGGTAGCATTGACATCTTCACAATATTTGTTCTTCCAATCCATGAGCACGGAACGTTTTTCCATTTCTTTGTGTCTTCTTCAATTTCTTTCCTGAGTATTTTATAGTGTTCTGAGTACAGATCCTTTGCCTCTTTGGCTAGATTTATTCCTAGGTATCTTATGGTTTTGGGTGCAATTGTAAATGGGATCAACTCCTTAATTTGTCTCTTTTCTGTCTTGTTGTTGATGTATAGGAATGCTACTGATTTCTGTGCATTGATTTTATATCCTGCCACTTTACTGAATTGCTGTATGAGTTCTAGCAGTTTTGGGGTGGAGTCTTTTGCCTTTTCCACATAAAAAATCATATCATCAGCAAAGAGTGAGAGTTTGACTTCCTCTTTGCCGATTTGGATGCCTTTGATTACTTTTGTTGTCTGATTGCTGTGGCTAGGACTTCTAATACTATGTTGAATAGCAGTGGTGAGAGTGGACATCCCTGCCATGTTCCTGACCTTAGGGGGAAAGCTCTCAGCTTTTCCCCATTGAGAATGATATTCGCTGTAGGTTTTTCATAGATGGCTTTTATGATATTGAGGTATGTACCCTCTATCCCTATACTCTGAAGAGTTTTGATCAAGAAAGGATGCTGTACTTTGTCAAATGCTTTTTCTGCATCTATTGAGAGGTTCATATGATTCTTATTCTCTCTTTTCTTAATGTATCACATTTTGTATCACATTTTCTTAATGTGTTGTATCACATTATATCACATTGTATCAGATTTTGAACAGTTGTGTTTTCATTTTCATTGGTTTGCATATATTTTTTTAATTCTTCTTTAATTTCCTGGTTGACCCATTCATTCATTAGTAGGATGCTCTTTAGCCTCCATGTATTTGAGTTCTTACCGACTTTCCTCTTGTGATTGAGTTCTAGTTTCAAAGTACTGTGGTCTGAAAATATGCAGGGAATAATTCCCAATCTTTTGGTAGCAGTTGAGACCTGATTTCTGACCTAGGATGTGATCTATTCTGGAGAATGTTCCATGGGCACTAGAGAAGAATGTGTATTCCGTTGCTTTGGGATGGAATGTTCTGAATATGTCTGTGAAGTTCCTTTGGTCCAGTGTGTCATTTAAAGTCTTTATTTCCTTGTTGAACTTTTGCTTAGATGACGTGTCCATTTCAGTGAGGGGGGTGTTAAAGTCCCCCACTTATTGTATTGTTGTCAATGTGTTTCTTTGCTTTTGTTATTGATTAGCTTATATAATTGGCTGCTCCCATGTTAGGGGCATAGATATCTACAACTGTTAGATCTTTTTGTTGGATAGACCCTTTAAGTAGGATATAGTGTCCTTCCTCTTCTCTTATTACAGTCTTTGGTTTAAAATCTAATTTGTCTGATATAAGGATTGCCACCCCAGCTTTCTTTTGGTGTCCATTAGCATGGTAAATAGTTTTCCACCCCATCCCTTTCAATCTGGGCGGGTCTTTGGGTCTAAAATGAGTCTCTTACAGACAGCATATTGATGGGTCTTGTTTTTTAATCCAATCTGAGAGCCTGTGTCTTTTGATTGGGGCATTTAGCCCATTTACATTCAGGGTAACTATTGAAAGATATGAATTTAGTGCCATTGTATTGCCTGTAAGGCGACTGTTACTGGATATTGTCTGTTTTCCTTTCTGGTCTGTGCTACTTTTAGGCTCTCTCTTTGTTTAGAGGACCCCTTTCAATATTTCTTGGAGGGCTGGTTTCATGTTTGCAAATTCCTTTAGTTTTTGTTTGTGCTGGAAGCTTTTTATCTCTCCTTCTATTTTCAATGACAGCCTAGCTGGATATAGTATTCGTGGCTGCATATTTTTCTCGTTTAGTGCTCTGAAGATATCATGCCAGTCCTTTCTGGCCTGTCAGGTCTCTGTGGATAAGTCTGTTGCCAATCTAATGTTTCTACCATTATAGGTTACATATCTCTTCTCCCGAGCTACTTTCAAGATTTTCTCTTTGTCTCTGAGACTGGTAAGTTTTACTATTAGATGTCGGGGTCTTGACCTATTTTTATTGATTTTGAGAGGGGTTCTCTGTGTCTCCTGGATTTTGATGCCTGTTTCCTTCCCCACATCAAGGAATTTCGCTTTATAATTTGCTCCAATATACCTTCTGCCCCTCTCTCTCTTCTTCTGGGATCCCAATTATTCTAATGTTGTTTTATCTTATGGTATCGCTTATCTCTTGAATTCTGCCCTCGTGATCCAATAGTTGTTTATCTCTCTTTCTCTCAGCTTCTTTATTTTCCATCATTTGGTCTTCTATATGGCTAATTCTCTCTTCTGCCTCATTTATCCTAGCAGTTAGTGTCCCATTTTTTATTGCACCTCATTAATAGCCTTTTGATTTCGAGTTGGTTAGATTTTAGTTCTTTTATTTCTCCAGGAAGAGTGTCTCTAATAACTTCCATGCTTTTTTCAAGCCCAGCTGGTATCTTTAAAATCATGATTCTGAACTCTAGGTCCAACATTGTACTAATGTCCATATTGAGTAGGTCCCTGGCAGTCGGTAATACCTCTTCTTCTTTTTGCTGAGGTGATTTCTTTCATCTTGTCATTTTGTCCAGAGGAGAATAGATGAATGAGAGAACAAAATGGTAACAGGTTACAAGGTCCCCAAAAAATATACTCTAAACAAATCAGAAAAGACCTGAGACCAGGGGAAAAGAAAGGGAAAGAAAAAAGAAAGAGAAAATAACAGAAAAAGAAAAAAAAAAAAAAACAGAACAAAGCAAAAAAAAAATAAAAAACAGAGTATGATCAAATATGTTCAGGCTAGTGCATAGATCAGTGCTACACACTAGATTTTGGGTGTATTTTGGTCTGTTAGAAGATAATGTCTCCTAAAATTGTAAAGAAAGAAAGACTGGTATATGTACAAAATAAGGGTTATACAATGAAGGGATGGAAGATGACTGTAAAGATGAAAATTATAAACGATTTTATAAAAAGAATTGATAAGAAGTTTAAAAAAATAAAGAAGAAGATTTAAAAAAAAAAGAGAGAGAATGTGATCAGGCAGGAGACTAGAACAGAGCCATACACTAGTGATTTAGGGTATATTTTGATCTGTTAGAAGAAACTGTATCTCAAAATTTTAAATTGAGAACAACTTATATATATATGCCGCAAATAAGGGTAACTACTATGAAGGGATATAATATGACTCTAAAAATGAAAAATAAAAATATTATTTTAAAAAAAGGAATTGATAAGATGTTGGTTGAAAAAGGGAAAAAGAAAAATTACCAAAAAAAAAAAAACAGTTAAAAAAATTAACTTTGAAAAACTAATGAATCATGGTAAAAAACCCATGAATTCTATATGCAGTATTCCCCTAGTGCTGGAGTTCTCCCTTTCTCCTTGATCAGTAAACTTGGTCTTGGCTGGCTATTCATGCTGATCTTCTGGGGGAGGGGCCTGTTGCCATGGTTCCCAAATGTCTTTGCTGGAGGCGTAATTGCCCCACACTTGCCGGTCCTGGCTAAGCAATCTGCTAGGGTTTGCTCTTGGGAGCTTTGTTCCCTGCAAGCACTTGCTACAGCTTTGAAGGATGAGAGTGAAAATGGTGGCCTTCCAATCTCTGCCCTGGAGGAGCCAAGAACTCAGGGCTCCGCTCCTCAGTGTGCCCCCAGAGAAAAGCAGTCACTCCCGTCTCCCCGGTCTCCCGCCGCCCTCCATGCTCACCCAGCCTGTAACCAAGCATTTCTATCTCTGGCACCCGACCCCGTGTGGAGTCTCCAAACCCAGCAGATCCCTGTGGTGCATTCCCGCGCTGCTCCTCCCGGGGGAGGAAGGGGAGTCTCCCCGGCTCTGCCGCTTGTTGGGTCCCTGCTGGAGGAGCAGTAGCCCGACTGGGCCGCGGATCACGGTTTATGGCAACCCCGAGCTGAGAGCCCGCGCCTGGGCTCCGTCTCTGCAGCCGGCTTCCCTGCTCCAATACCTGGGAGCTCTGCCGCACTCAGACACCCCCAGTCTTTCTGTGACCCCAAGGGTTCTGAGACCACACTGTCCCGCGAGGGTTCCACCCCCCGCTTAGCCACTGGAGTGACGTCCCTCAGCGGAGCCGACTTCTAAAAGTTCCGATTTTGTGCTCCGCGGCTCTATCACTTCCCAGAAGCGGCGGAGGCCCCCTTCCCCACCGTCTATCCTCCCGAATATTGCCTTGGATTCACTTCTCCGCACGTCCTACCTTCCAGTAAGTGGCCGCTTCTCTGTTCAGAGAGTTGTTGCTACTCTCTTCTTCGATCTCCTGTTGAGTTCGTAGGTGTTCAGAATGGTTTGATCCCCATTCAGCTGAATTCCTGAGACCAGATGAAATCCAGGTCTCCTACTCCTCCGCCATCTTGCTCCGCCCCTGCTCTTGTCATATTTAAAAGTTGCTACTTTCCCCTCCCTCTGCTGAAACCACAAGGGGATTTTTCTCCAATTCTCACTGTGAGAACCTGATATGTCTCCTGGAACTAAAATTCATGAAGGTATGTCCCCTCCTTCATAAAACTGGGCCTTCCAAAGGGTATTTTTAATGAGGTATAATTGACATACAATATTATGTTAGTTTCAGCTACACAACATAGTGATTTTACATTTGTATGCACTGCAAAATGATCACCACAATGTCTAACATCTGTCATTATACAAAATTAGTACAATATTATTGACTATATTCCTCATGCTGTATATTACATATTCATAATTTATTTATTTTATAACTGGTAGTTTGTCCTTCTTGATCCCCTTCTATTTTATACCCCAACAATCCCCCTTCCTTCTGGGGACCACCAATCTGTTCTCTGTATCTATGAGACTGAGTTTTGTTTCATTTATTTTGTTTTTCAGATTACACAAAAGTGAGATCATGTGCTATTTGTATTTATCTGTCTGACTTATTTCTCTTAACATTATACCCTCAAGGTCCATCCATGTTGTTGCAATTGGCAGTATTTCATTCTTTTTATGGCTGCGTAATAGTCCATTCTACATATATACCACATCTTCTTTATTCATTCATCCATTGATGAACACATAGGTTGTTTCCATATTTGGGATATTGTAAATAATGTTGCAATGGACATAGGGGTGCATATGTCTTTTCAAATCAGTGGCTTTTTTGGAGTGATCCCCAGTAGTGGTATTGTTGGATCATATGGTAATTCTATTTTTACTTTGTTGAGGGACCTCCAGACGATTCTACACAGTGGCTGCACCAATCTATATTCCCACTAACAAGGCATAAGGTTCCCTCTTCTTCCTATCCTCAACAATACTCATTATTTCTTGTCTTTTTAATACTAGCCATCCTGACAGGTATAAGGTAATATATCATTGTGGTTTTGATTTGCATTTTCCTGAGTGATGTTGAGCATCTTTTCATGTGCCTGTGGGCCTTCTCTATGTCTTCTTTGGAAAAATGTCTGTTTCACTCCTTTGTCCATTTTGTAATTGGATTGTTTTTCTGTTGGTTTGTGTGTTATTGCAACATGCAAAAGAATGAAGCTGGACCACTACTTTATTTTTTTTTATTGTTATGTTAATCACCATATATTACATCATTACTTTTTGGTGCAGTGTTCCATGATTCATTGTTTGTTCATAACACCCAGTGCTCCATGCAGAATGTGCCCTCCTCAATACCCATCACCAGACTAACCCATCCCCCTACCCCCCTCCCCTCTAGAACCCTCAGTTTGTTTTTCAGAGTCCATCATCTCTCATGGTTCGTCTCCCCCTCTGACATACTCCCCTTTTCTTCCTCTCCTGTTATCTTCTTCTTTTTCTTTTTTCTTAAAATATGTTGCATTATTTGTTTCAGAAGTACAGAACTGTGATTCAACAGTCTTGCACAATTCACAGCGCTCACCATAGCACATACCCTCCCCAATGTCTATCACCCAGCCACCCCATCCCTCCCACCCCCAACCACTCCAGTAACACTCAGTTTCTTTCCTGAGATTAAGAATTCCTCATATCAGTGAGGTCATGTGATACATGTCTTTCTCTGATTGACTTATTTCACTCAGCATAACACCCTCCAGTTCCATCCACGTCGTTGCAAATGGCAAGATCTCATTCCTTTTGATGGCTGCATAATATTCCATTGTGTATATATACCACATCTTCTTTATCCATTCATCTGTCGATGGGCATCTTGGCACTTTCCATAGTTTGGCTATGGTGGACATTGCTGCTATAAACATTGGGGTACACATACCCCTTCGGTGGACCACTACTTTAAATCATATACAAAAATTAACTCAAATTGACTTAAAGACCTAAATGGAAGACCTGAAACCATAAAACTCCTAGAAGAAAATATACATGATTAACTTCTTGACATAATCATAGCATTTTTTTTGATATGACTCCAAAGACAAGGGAAACAAAAGCAAAAATAAACAAGACTACATTGAGTTAAAAGGCTTCTACACACAGAGGGAATCCATCAACAAAATGAAAAGGCACCCTACTGAATGGGAGAAGATATTTGCAAATTATATATCCAATAAGATGTTAATATCCAAAATATATGAAGAGCTCATTCAACTCAATAACACACAAACAGAAAAATATATACAATGTGTGTTAATGACTTATATAAGCATAAACATTTATCAAAACTATGAAATGAATATAGGTAAAAACTAGTAACTGAGGTAAATTTGATTGTATTTCACCTAGTTTTTCCACTAATGTCTTTTTCTGTTCCAGATGCGCCTAGAATATCACATTGCATTTAGTTGTCATGACTCTTTAGTCTTCTCTAATTTGGGATAATTTGTCCATTTTTCCTTGTCGTTCAGAACCTAGAAACTTGACACTCTTTTGAAAAGTACTGGATAGATATGTTGTAGAGTGTACCTCAATTTCAACTTTTCTGATATCTTCTTATGATTATATTGAGTTTACTCATTAATGGGAAGGATACCAACAAGTGGTGTGCCCTTCTAGTACAGGGGGTCAAGGGATACATGATGTCAATTATTTATTACTAGTTATATTAACCTTTATCACATGGTTAAGAAAATATCCACCAGGTATCTCCAGTGTAAACTTACCATTTTCTTCCTTGCAATTACTAGATATTTGGAGACAGATATTTAGAAAATTATATATTTTCACATTTGGGAGCAATATGGAGGAAGAGTAGGAGACCTGGATTTCATCTGGTCTCAGGAATTCAGCTGGATAGGGATCAAACCATTCTGAACACCTACGAACTCAACAGGAGATTGAAGAAAAGAATAGCAACAACTCTCTGAACAGAGAAGCGACCACTTACTGGAAGGTAGGACCTGCGGAGAAGTGAATCCAAGGCGATATTCGGGAGGATAGACGGCGGGGGAGGGGGCCTCCGTCGGCCGCTTCTGGCAAGTGATAGAGCCGCGGAGCACAAAATCGGAACTTTTAGAAGTTGGCTCCGCTGAGGGACATCGTTCCAGTGGCTAAGCTGGGGGTGGAACCCTCGCGGGACAGTGTTGTCTCAGGACCCTTGGGGTCACAGAAAGACCGGGGGTGCCTGAGTGCGGCAGAGCTCCCAGGTATGGGAGCGGGGAAGCCGGCTGCAGAGACGGAGCAGAGGCACGGGCTCTCAGCTCGAGGTTGCCATAAATTGTAATCCACGGCCCAGTTGGGCCACTGCTCCTCCAGCAGGGACCCAACAAGTGACAGATTGGGGGAGACTCCCTTTCCTTCCCCAGGAGGAGCGGCGTGGGAGCACACCGCAAGGATGTGCTGGGTTTGGAGACTCCACACTGAGTCGGGAGCCAGAGATAGAAACACTCGGTCCCAGGCCGGGTGAGCACGGAGTGCGGCGGGAGACCGTGGAGATGGGAGTGCCTGACTGCTTTTCTCAGGGGGCGCACTGAGGAGCGGGGCCCGAGTTCTCAGCTCCTCCAGGTGGAGATGGGGAGGCCACCATTTTCGCCCTGGTCCTCCAAATCTGTACCAGAGCTTGCAGGGAACAAAAGCTCCTGAGAGCAAACCCGAGCAGCTTGCTTAGCCCAGACCGACAATGGCGGGGCAATTCCGCCTCCGGCAAAGACATTTGGGAACCACGACAACAGTCCCCTCCCCCAGAAGATCAGCAAGAACCGCCAGGCAAGGCCAAGTTTACCGATCAATGAAAACGGGAGAACTCCAGCCCCAGGGGAATACTGCACATAGAATTCAAGGCTTTTTACCAGGATTCTTTAGTCTTTCAAAGTTAATTTTTTTAACTGTCTTTTTTCTTTTGAATTTCTTTTTCCGTCTTTCAACCAACATCTAATCAATCCTTTTTTAAAAAAATATTTTTATTTTTCATTTTTAGAGTCATATTCTATCCCTTCATAGTAGTTACCCTTATTTTTGGCATATATATATATATATAAGTTGTTGTCTCTTGAAAATTTTGAGATACAGTTTCTTCTAACAGATCAAAATATACCCTAAATCTCTACTGTATGGCTTTGTTTTAGTCTCCTGCCTGATCACATTCGCTTCCCCCCCCTTTTTTTTTCTTTTTTCTATTTTTAAATCCTCTTCATTCTTTTTTCAAACAACTTCTTATCTCATCAATTCCTTTTATAAAATTTTTTATAATTTTCATCTTTACACTCATATTCCATCCCTTCATCGTATCAGCCCTTATTTTTGTACATATTTAAGTTTGTCTTTCTTTAAAATTTTGGGAGGCACTTTCTTCTAACAGACCAAAATACACCCAAAATCTAGTGTGTGGCACTGATCTATGCACCAACCTGATCATATTTGATCATATTCTGTTTTTTTGGGGGGTTGTTCTGTTTTTATCTTTTTCTTTTTTCTTTTTTCTTTCTTTCCCTTACTTTTTCTCTGGTTTCAGGTCTTTTCTGATTTGTTTAGAGTATATTTTCTGGGGATGTTGTTACCCTGTTAGCATTTTGTTCTCTCATTCATCTATTCTCCTCTGGACAAAATGACAATACAGAAAAAAATCACCTCAACAAAAAAAAACAAGAGGTAGTACCGACTGCCAGGGACCTACTCAATACGGACATTAGTATGATTTCGGACCTAGAGTTCAGAATCATGATTTTAAAAATACTAGCTGGGATTGAAAAAAGCATGGAAGATATTAGAGAAACACATTCTGCAGAAATGAAAGAACTAAAATCTAACCAAGTTGAAAACAAAAGGTTATTAATGAGGTGCAATAAAAAATGGGGATTCTAACTGCTAGGATAAATGAGGCAGAAGAGAGAATCAGTGATAAAGAAAACCAAATGATGGAAAATAAAGAAACGGATAAAAAGAGGGATAAACAACTACTAGATCACGAGGGCAGAATTCGAGAGATAAGCGATACCATAAGACGAAAAAACATTAGAATAATTGGGATACCAGAAGAAGAAGAAAGAGAGAGACGGGCAGAAGGTATATTGGTGCAAATTATAGCAGAGAACGTCCCTAATTTGGGGAAAGAAACAGGAATCAAAATCCAGGAGGCACAGAGAACCCCTCTCAAAATCAATAATAATACGTCAACACACCGACATCTAATAGTAAAACTTACGAATCTCAGAGACAAAGAGAAAATCCTGAAAGCAGCTCGGGAGAAGAGATCTGTAACCTATAAAGGTGGAAACATTAGATTGGCAACAAACTTATCCACAGAGACCTGGCAGGCCAGAAAGGACTGGCATGAAATCTTCAGAGCACTAAACGAGAAAAATATGCAGCCAAGAATACTATATCCAGCTAGGCTGTCACAGAAAATAGGAGAGATAAAAAGCTTCCAGGACAAACAAAAACTAAAGGAATTTGCAAACATGAAACCAGCCCTCCAAGAAATATTGAAAGGGGTCTCTAAGCAAAGAGAGAGCCTAAAAGCAACATAGACCAGAAAGGAACACAGACAATATCCAGTAACAGTCACCTTACAGGCAATAAAATGGCACTAAATTCATATCTTTCAATAGTTACCCTGAATGTAAATGGGATAAATGCCCCAATCAAAAGACACAAGCTATCAGATTGGATTAAAAAGCAAGACCCATCAATATGCTCTCTGCAAGAGATTCATTTTAGACTGAAAGACCCGCCCAGATTGAAAGGGATGGGGTGGAAAAACATTTACCATGCTAATGGACACCAAAAGAAAGCTGGGGTGGCAATCCTTATATCAGACAAACTATATTTTAAACAAAAACCTGTAATAAGAGATGAGGAAGGACACTATATCATACCTAAAGGGTCTATCCAACAAGATCTAACAATTGTACATATCTATGCCCCTAACATGGGAGCAGCCAATTATATAAGGCAATTAATAACAAAAGCAAAGAAACACATTGAGAGCAATACAATAATAGTGGGGGAATTCAACACCCCCCTGACTGAAATGGACAGATCATCTAAGCAAAAGATCAACAAGGAAATAAAGACTTTAAATGACACACTGGACCAAAGGGACTTCACAGACATATTCAGAACATTCCATCCCAAAGCAATGGAAACACATTCTTCTGTAGTGCCCATGGAACATTCTCCAGGATAGATCACATCCTACGTCACAAATCACATCTCAACCAGTACCAAAAGATTGGGATTATTCCCTACATACTTTCAGACCACAATGCTTTGAAACTAGAACTCAATCACAAGAGGAAAGTCGGAAAGAACTCAAATACATGGAGGTTAAAGTGCATCCTACTAAAGAATGAATGGGTCAACCAGGAAATTAAAGAAGAATTTTAAAAAATTCATGGAAACCAATGAAAATGAAAACACAACTGTTCAAAATCTTTGGGATACAGCAAAGGTAGTCCTGAGAGGAAAGTATATAGCAATACAAGCCTTTCTCAAGAAACAAGAAAGGTCTCAAATACACAACCTAACCCTACACCTAAAGGAGAGAGAGAAAAAAACAGCAAATAAAGCCTAAACCCAGCAGGAGAAGAGAAATAATAAATATCAGAGCAGAAATCAATGAACTAGAAACCAAAAGAACAGTAGAACAGATCAATGAAACTAGGAGCTGGTTCTTTGAAAGAATTAACAAGATTGAAAAACCCCTGGCCAGACTTACCAAAAAGAAAAGAGAAATGACCCAAATCAACAAAATCATAAATGAAAGACAAGAGATCACAACCAACACCAAAGAGATACAAACAATTATAAAACATAATATAAGCAACTCTATGCCAGCAAATTAGATAACCTGGAAGAAATGGATGCATTCCTAGAGATGTATCAACTACCAAAACTGAACCAGGAAGAAATAGAAAACCTGAACAGGCCTATAACCACTAAGGAAATTGAAGCAGTCATCAAAAATCTCCAACAAAAGCCCAGGGCCAAATGGGTCTCCAGGGGAATTCTACCAAACATTTAAAGAATTAATACCTATTCTCCTGAAACTGTTCCAAAAAATAGAAATGGAAGGAAAACTTCCAAACTTGTTTTAGGAGGCCACCATTACCTTGATCCCCAAACCAGACAAAGACCCCATCAAAAAGGAGAATTACATCCCAATATCCTTGATGAACACAGATGCAAAAATTCCCACCAAAATACTAGCCAATAGGATCCAACAGTACATTATAAGGATTATTCACCACGAACAAGTGGGATTTATCCCTGGGCTGCAAGGTTGGTTCAATATCTGCAAATCAATCAACATGATACAATACATTAAGAAAAGAAAGAATAAGAATCATATGATCCTCTCAATAGATGCAGAACAAGCATTTGACAAAGTACAGCATCCTTTCTTGATCAAAACTCTTCAGAGTATAGGGATAGAGGGTACATACCTCAATATCACAAGATCCATCTATGAAAAACCTACAGTGAATATCATTCTCAATGGGGGAAAAAAAAAGTCAAACTCTCACTGTTTGCCTATGATATGATATTTTATGTGGAAAATCCACAAGACTCCACCCCAAAACTGCTAGAACTCATACAGGATTTCAGTAAAGTGGCAGGATATAAAATCAATGCACAGAAATCAGTGACATTCGTAACACCAACAACAAGACAGAAGAGAGAGAAATTAAGGAGTCAATCCCATTTACAATTGCACCCAAAACGATAAGATACCTAGGAATGAATCTAACCAAAGAGGCAAAGGATCTGTACTCAGAAAACTATAAAATACTCATGAAAGAAATTGAGGAAGACACAAAGAAATGGAAAAACGTTCCATGCTCATAGATTGGAAGAACCAACATTGTGAAGATGTCAATGCTACCTAGAGCAATGTACACATTCAATGCAATCCCCATCAAAATACCATCCACTTTTTTCAAAGAAATGGAACACATAATCCTAAAATTTATATGGAACCAGAAAAGACCCCGAATAGCCAGAGGAATGTTGAAAAAAAAACCAAAGCTGGCGGCATCACAATTCCGGACTTCCAGCTCTATTACAAAGCTGTCATCATCAAGACAGTATGGTACTGGCACAAAAACAGACACATAGATCAATGCAACAGAATCGAGAGCCCAGAACTAGACCCTCAACTCTATGGTTAACTCATCTTTGACAAAGCAGGAAAGAATGTCCAATGGAAATAAGACAGTGTCTTCAACAAATGGTGTTGGGAAAATTGGACAGCCACATGCAGAAGAATGAAACTGGACCATTTCCTTACACCACACACAAAAATAGACTCCAAATGGTTGAAAGATCTAAACGTGAGACAGGAGTCCATCAAAATCCTAAAGGAGAACACAGGCAGCAACCTCTTCGACCTCAGCCACAGCAACTTCTTCCTAGAAACATCGCCAAAGGCAAGGGAAGCAAGGGCAAAAATGAACTATTGGGATTTCATCAAGATAAAAAGCTTTTGCACAGCAAAAGAAACAGTCCACAAAACCAAAAGACAACCGACAGAATGGGAGAAGATATTTGCAAATGACATATCAGCTAAAAGGCTAGTATCCAAAACCTACAAAGAACTTATCAAACTCAACACCCAAAGAACAAATAATCCAATCAAGAAATGGGCAGAAGACATGAACAGACATTTTTCCAAAGAAGACATCCAAATGGCCAACAGACACATGAAAAAGTGCTCAACATCGCTCGGCATCAGGGAAATCCAAATCAAAACCTCCATGAGATACCACCTCACACCAGTCAGAATGGCTAAAATTAACAAGTCAGGAAATGACAGATTCTGTCGAGGTTTCAGAGAAAGGGGAAGCCTCCTACACTGTTAGTGGGAATGCAAGCTGGTGCAGCCACTCTGGAAAACAGTATGGAGGTCCCTCAAAAAGTTGAAAATAGAGCTACCATATGACTCAGCAATTGCAGTTATGGGTATTTACCCCAAAGATACAAATGTAGGGATCTGAAGGGGTACATGCACTCCAATATTTATAGCAGCAATGTCCACAATAGCCAAACTGTGGAAAGAGCCAAGATGTCCATTGACAGATGAATGGATAAAGAAGAGGTGGTATATATATACAATGGAATATTATGCAGCCAGCAAGAGAAATGAGATCTTGCCATTTGCAAGGACGTGGATGGAACTGGAGGGTGTTATGCTGAGTGAAATAAGTCAATCAGAGAAAGACATGTATCATATGACCTCACTGATATGAGGAATTCTTAATCTCAGGAAACAAACTGAGGGTTGCTGGAGTGGTGGGGGGTGGGAGGGATGGGGTGGCTGGGTGATAGACATTGGGGAGGGTATGTGCTATGGTGAGTGCTATGAATTGTGCAAGACTGTTGAATCACAGATCTGTACCTCTGAAACAAATAATGCAATATATGTTAAGAAAAAAAAAAGAAGAAGATAGCAGGAGGGGAAGAATGAAGGGCGGGAAACTGGAGGGGGAGATGAACCATGAGAGACGATGGACTCTGAAAAACAAACTGAGGGTTCTAGAGGGGAGGGTTTTGGGGTATGGGTTAGCCTGGTGATGGGTGTTAAAGAGGGCACATTCTGCATGGAGCACTGGGTGTTATTCACAAACAATGAATCATGGGACACTACATCACAAACTAATGATGTAATGTATGGTGATTAACATAACATAAAAATTTAAAGAAAAAAAATGACATGCTACTAACAATGAATGGGTCAACCAACAAATCAAAGAGGAAATCAGTAAATACATGGATACAAATGAAAATGAAAACACAGTGGTTAATAATCTTTGAAATGCAGCAATAGTGGTTCTAAGAGGGAAGTTTATAGCAATACAGTTCTAGCTCAAGAAGCAAGAAAATCTAAAATAAGCAAACTGACCTTACACCTAAAAGAGAAGAACAACAAAAAACAAATCCCAAAACGAGTAGAAGGGAGGAAATAATAAAGATTAGAGCAGAAATAAATGAAATAGAAATCAAACCACTCATGAAACCAGGAGCTGGTTTTGGGAAAACATCAACAAGCTATTTTCTAAGTCTTTTTAAATTCTAGTTAGTTAAAATATAGTGTAATATTGGTTTCAGGAGTAGAATATAGTGATTCATCACTTACATATAAGACCCAATGCTCATCACAACATGTGCCCTCCTTAATGCCCACCACCCATTAAGCCCATCCTCTGCTCCCCTCCCCTCCAGCAACCCTCAGTTTGCTCTCTATATTTAAGAGTCTCTTATGGTTTGCCTCCCTCTCTGAAAAGATCAACAAACTCGATAAACCTTTAGCCACACTCATTGAAAAGAGACAGGGAGAGAGGAATCAAATAAAATAAAAAATGAAAGAAGAGAAATAAAAACTGACACCACAAAAGCACAAAAGAATGTAAGAGAATTTTATGAAGAATTTTATGCCAACAAATTGGACAAGCTAGAAAAAAATGGATAAATTCCTAGAAAAATAAAACCTCCCAAAACTGAGTCAGAAAGCAATAGAAAATTTGAACAGGCCAATAAAAAGCAATGAAATTGAGTCAGTAATCAAAAATTTGCAGCAAACAAAAGTCCAGGAAAAGAATTCACGGGTGAACTCTACCAAACATTTAAAGAAGAGTTAATAAGAAGAGTTAATACCTATTCTTCTCAAACTATTCCAAAAAATTAAAGAGGAAGGAAAGCTTCTAAATTCATTCTATGAGACCAGTATTACCCAGATACCAAAACTAGATAAAGACACTACAAAGAAAGAAAGAAAAAGAAAGAATGGAAGGAAGGAAAAGAAAGAAAAAGAAAGAAAGAAAGAGAGAAAGAAAGAAAGAGAGAAAGAAAGAAAGAAAGAAAGAAAGAAAGAAAGAAAGAAAGAAAGAAAGAAAGAAAGAAAGAAAGAAAGAAAGAAAGAAAGAAAGAAAGAAGGAAAGAAGGAAAGAAAGAAAGAGAAAGAAAAGGAAGGAAGGAAGAAAGGAAGGAAGGAAGGGAGAACTAAATAAATGTCATTTGTTCAAGAAATATATTGAGTGTCTAAAATTTTTAATCAGAATAAGTGATATCTACTTTCTTGGACTAACTGGTAGGAAGATAAATGAACAAGAAACTAACAATAAATGGAGAATTTACAAAATGTACAGAGTATTTCATGGATGTAGCCCATGGGGTGGTAAGGACAGAGAAAGATAGGAGACAACCTCCTATGTATGACTTGGTCAGCAAGGTTCTTTTTGAGTGGCATGTATATGGCACCCTGAAAGTTGAGAGGACCCAGCTGTCACAAGGAAAAGGGTGATATACATTCCAGGTGGGACCTGAATCCTGGAAGGGTCTGAGATTGGCAAGAAACTGAACACAGCTCAAGTCGCTGAACAGTTAGTTAAGGGAGGCCCATCTAAAAGGATGGTAGAGATCAGGTGGAGATCAGGTCTCAACCTGATTATACAGTTCCCCTAGCCTGTGCTAAGGGATGTGGATCTCCACTAGGTGTAGGAGAAATTTACTGAAGTATGTGGCAGGTGTGTGTGTGTGTGTGTGTGTGTGTGTGTGTGTGTGTGTGTGTGTGTGTGTGTGTGTGTGAATAATATATTCAACAAGGTTCAAAACCAAATCAGAACACTTTAATACGTTACACAATGAGAAGTCTCACTTTTACTCCTGTTCTTGTCTATCTCACCACTGTCATTTTCAAGCAAATATAAATTCTTATTTCTCCCTCTTTCTTACATAAAAGATGGAATGTTATAAAATATTATTTTCAACTTGCTTTTTTTCCATACAACAATATTCTCTGGACATATTTTCATATCAGCATATGGGAAGCTTCAATTTTTTTTCTGCTCCAAAGTGTTCTGTTGTGCAATATACCACAGCTTATTTATCAGGTTTCCTCTTGGTGGGTTTCTGGGTTTTTGCAATATTTTTTTATTTCAATGCTGCTAAAAATAAGCATGTACTTTGTATGTGTAAAAATACATGCAAAAGGGGGTGCCTGGGTGGCTCAGTCGTTAAGCGTCTGCCTTCGGCTCAGGTCATGATCCCAGGGTCCTGGGATCGAGCCCCACATCGGGCTCCCTGCTCAGTGGAAAACCTGCTTCTCCCTCTCCCACTCCCCCTTCTTGTGTTCCCTCTCTCACTGTCCCTCTCTCTCTGTCAAATAAATGAATAAAATCTTAAAAAAAAAATACATGCAAAAGGCAAATTCAAGAGGTATCAATGAGTTAAAGGGTGGGTACATTTAGCATTTTCATAGAAATTCCCATTTGCTTTGCATTATGTTCTGTAACATTTTTGCACACCCATTGGCAATGGCTGAAGCACGTGTTGTCTTAAACAAGGGGGTGACATAATTTGAGTTACAATTATAAAAGTCCATTCCACACTCTGAGTGAAGGGTGCTTTGTGAAATGGATGAGATCACTTAGGCTTTTGCAGTTGTTTGAAGAAGAGCTATTGGTGGATGACAAGGGAATCAAGAAGAGAATGGATGATGATAGATAGATGATAGATAGATGATGATAGATAGATAGATGATAGATGATTGATAGATGATAGATGATTGATAGATAGATGATAGATGATGATAGATAGATAGATGATAGATGACAGATAGATAGATAGATAGATGATAGATAGTTTGAATCTACAGAATTTGCTGATAATTTGGTTATGGGGGTGAAGAAAAGAAGGGAAAAATGGCCACATGGGGCATGGGCCAGGAGAGCAGGGGGATCCTACATGTAGTTATGAACGTGTTAGGTTTGGGTCCCCTGTGGGATACTCAAGTCTCACTTTCCAGGGTCAGTCATATACACAAGTTGGAAGCTCAGAAGAGAGATCTCAACTGGAAATGAGGATTGGAGATGGAAATTAGAATAAGGATGAAGGGACGTCACCTAAGAAAGGTGCAGAGCAAGGTAAGGAAACATCTGAGGCCCAAGGCCCATGATAAGCCAGCTTGTAGAGTGGAGCAGAGCAGGGGAGCCTGTAAGGAGTGTGGTGGCATCATGGGAAGTGCCACAGAAGAGTTTGTTGGGATGAAGGTGTGGTCCACCATTCCCTAAGCTGCTAAGGGGCTGAGTGAGATGAGGACAACAGGAGTCTGCTGGATAGGACAGTATGGAGGCCTCTGAAAAGAACTTGTGGGAAAGTTCTACCAACTTAAAGGCAACCACTAACAGCATAAAGAAAACGTATCTTCCACAATCACTAGAGGAAGAAAAGGAGCACAAGACATCTTTCTATAGAAAAATAGAGAAACTGAAAGAGACAGCCCAGAGGCCAAGAGTAAAAAGTTTAATAAAATGCTTGTGTACATGATGGTTAGGAACAGGGCTCTAGTTCATGTCTGGCTCATGCTGGGTGGGTGTGCTCAGCTCCCTGGAACTCTCTGGGACTCACTGAGTGGTGCCTTTACCAGCAGAGTTGACATGAGATTGAGCAGACAGTGCTGTGAGGGTGCATAGGAAGTGCTCAGTGACGTTAGTTAGCTGACTTTACTAAGACAATTGTTAGTCTAGAGATAGCTGGATTTGACTCTTGCAATTAAAAAAAATTCTGAGACAGTGGAAAGGAGGGGAGACACCATTCATTTTATATATTTTTAAAATATATTTTTAGGGAGGCTGGGTGGCTCAGTCGGTTAAGCATCTGCCTTTGGCTCAGGTTATGATCCCGGGGTCCTGGGATCAAGCCCCGCATCAGGCTCCCTGCTCAGCAGGAGCCTGCTTCTCCCTCTCCCTCTGCTGCTACCCCTGTTTGTGCTCTCTCTCTCTGACAAACAAATAAAAAGTACTTAAAAAAATAAAATAAAATAATGAAATAAAATATATTTTTAAATTTTAATACAAATATATTTTTAATATATGTATGTATTTAGGTATACTTATATATTTTAAATATATAAAATATTCATAATATATATTATAAAAAATATTTATATAATATTTACATCTAAGCAAGTTGAAATATTTACATATAATATTATTATATGTAATATATAATATATTATTTATTTATTATATATTATCTATTTAATATATTTATTATATTAATAATAAACATGATGCATGCTTAAAAAATGATGAAAAGACAAAGCAAAGTTTTAAAATATATTTTTTTATTTTAATTTTTATTGTTATGTTAATCACCATATATTACATCATTAGTTTTTGATGTAGTGTTCCATGATTCATTGTTTGTGCATAACACCCAGTGCTCCATGCAGAATGTGCCCTCTTTAATGCCCATCACCAGGCTAACACATCCCCCTACCCTCCTTCCCTCTAGAACCCTCGGTTTGTTTTCCGGAGTCCATCGTCTCTCATGGTTCATCTCCCCCTCTGACTTACTCCCCTTCATTCTTCCCCTCCTGCTATCTTCTTCTTTTTCTTTTTTCTTAACATATGTTGCATTATTTATTTCAGAAGTACAGATCTGTGATTCAACAGTCTTGAACAATTCACAGTGCTCACCATAGCACATACTCTCCCCAATGTCTATCACCCAGCCACCCCATCCCTCTCACCCCCCCACCACTCCAGCAACCCTCAGTTTGTTTCCTGAGATTAAGAATTCCTCATACCAGTGAGGTCATATGATACATGTCTTTCTCTGATTGACTTATTTCACTCAGCATAACACCATCCAGTTCCATCCACGTCCTTGCAAATGGCAAGAGCTCATTCCTTTTGATGGCTGCATAATATTCCATTGTGTATATATACCACTTCTTCTTTATCCATTCATCTGTCGATGAACATCTTGGCTCTTTCCACAGTTTGGCTATTGTGGACATTGCTGCTATAAACATTGGGGTGCACGTACCCCTTCGGATCCCTACATTTGTATCTTTGTGGTAAATACCCAGTAATGCAATTGCTGGATGGTATGGTAGCTCTATTTTCAACTCTTTGAGGAACCTCCATACTGTTTTCCAGAGGGGTTGCACCAGCTTGCATTCCCACCAACAGTGTAGGAGGGTTCCCCTTTCTCCTCATCCCCGCCAACATCTGTCGTTTCCTTACTTGTTAATTTTAGTCATTCTGACTGGTGTGAGGTGGTATCTCATGGAGGTTTTGATTTGGATTTCCCTGATGCCGAGCTATGTTGAGCACTTTTCATGTGTCTGTTGGCCATTTGGATGTCTTCTTTGGAAAAATGTCTGTTCATGTCTTCTGCCCATTTCTTGTTTGGATTATTTGTTGTTTGGGTGTTGAGTTTGATAAGTTCTTTATAGATTGTGGATACTAGCCCTTTAGCTGATATGTCATTTGCAAATATTTTCTGCCATTCTGTCGGTTGTCTTTTGGTTTTGTGGACTGTTTCTTTTGCTGTGCAAAAGCTTTTTATCTTGATGAAATCCCAATAGTCCATTTTTGCCCTTGCTTCCCTTGCCTTTGACGATGTTTCTAGGAAGAAGTTGCTGCGGCTGAGGTCGAAGAGGTTGCTGCCTGTGTTCTCCTTTAGGATTTTGATGGACTCCTGTCTCACGTTTAGGTCTTTCAACCATTTGGAGTCTATTTTTGTGTGTGGTGTAAGGAAATGGTCCAGTTTCATTCTTCTGCATGTGGCTGTCCAATTTTCCCAACACCATTTGTTGAAGAGACTGTCTTTTTTCCATTGGACATTCTTTCCTGCTTTGTCAAAGATGAGTTGACCATAGAGTGGAGGGTCCATTTCTGGGCTCTCGATTCTGTTGCATTGATCTATGTGTCTGTTTTTGTGCCAGGACCATACTGTCTTGATGATGACAGCTTTGTAATAGAGCTGGAAGTCCGGAATTGTGATGCCGTCAGCTTTGCTTTTCTTTTTCAATATTCCTCTGGCTATTCAGGGTCTCTTCTGGTTCCATACAAATTTTAGGATTATTTGTTCCATTTCTTTGAAAAAAAGTGGATGGTATTTTGATGGGGATTGCATTGAATGTGTAGATTGCTCTAGGTAGCATTGACATCTTCACAATGTTGGTTCTCCCAATCCATGAACATGGAACATTTTTCCATTTCTTTGTGTCTTCTTCAATTTCTTTCATGAGTATTTTATGGTTTTCTGAGTACAGATCCTTTGCCTCTTTGGTTAGATTCATTCCTAGGTATCTTATCATTTTGGGTGCAATTGTAAATGGGATCGACTCCTTGATTTGTCTCTCTTCTGTCTTATTGTTGGTGTATAGGAATGCCACTGATTTCTGTGCATTTATTTATATCCTGCCACTCTACTGAATTGCTGTATGAGTTCTAGCAGTTTTGGGGTGGAGTCTTTTGGGTTTTCCACCTACAGTATCAAATCATCTGCAAAGAGTGAGAGTTTGACTTCCTCTTTGCCGATTTGGATGCCTTTGATTTCTTTTTGTTGTCTGATTGCGGTGGCTAGGAGTTCTAATACTATGTTGAATAGCAGTGGTGAGAGTGGACATCCCTGCCACGTTCCTGACCTTAGGGGAAAAGCTCTCAGCTTTTCCCCATTGAGTATGATATTCGCTGTAGGTTTTTCATAGATGGCTTTTATGATATTGAGGTATGTACCTTCTATCCCTATACTCTGAAGAGTTTTGATCAAGAAAGGATGCTGTACTTTGTCCAAAGCTTTTTCTGCATCTATTGAGAGGATCATATGATTCTTGTTCTTTCTTTTGTTAATGTGTTGTATCACGTTGATTGATTTGTAGATGTTGAACCATCCTTGCAGCCCAAGGATAAATCCCACTTGGTCGTGGTGAATAATCCTTTTAATGTACTGTTGGATCCTATTGGCTAGTATTTTGGTGAGAATTTTTGCATCCATTTTCATCAATGATATTCGTCCCTAATTCTCCTTTTTGATCGGGTCTTGGTCTGGTTTTGGGATCAAGGTAATGCTGGCCTCATAAAATGAGTTTGGAAGTTTTCCTTCAATTTCTATTTTTGGAACAGTTTCAGGAGAATAGGTATTAATTCTTCTTTAAATGTCTGATAGAATTCCCCTGGGAAGCCATCTGGCCCTGGGCTTTTGTTTCTTGGGAGATTTTTGATGACTGCTTCAATTTCCTTAGTGGCTATCGGTCTGTTCAGGTTTTCTATTTCTTCCTGGTTCAGTTTTGGTAGTTGATACATCTCTAGGAATGCACCCATTTCTTCTAGGTTATCTAATTTGCTGGCATAGAGTTGCTCATAATATGTTCTTATAATTGTTTGTCTTTCTTTGGTGTTGGTTGTGATCTCTTGTCTTTCGTTTATGATTTTGTTGATTTGGGTCATTTCTCTTTTCTTTTTGGTAAGTCTGGCCAGGGGTTTATCAATCTTGTTAATTCTTTCAAAGAACCAGCTCCTAGTTTCGTTGATCTGTTCTACTGTTCTTTTGGTTTCTAGTTCATTGATTTCTGCTCTGATATTTATTATTTCTCTTCTCCTGCTGGGTTTAGGCTTCATTTGCTGTTTTTTCTCTCTCTCCTTTAGGTGTAATGTTAGGTTGTGCATTTGAGACCTTTCTTGTTTCTTGAGAAAGGCTTGTATTGCTATATACTTTCCTCTCAGGACTGCCTTTGCTGTATCCCAGAGATTTTGAACAGTTGTGTTTTCATTTTCATTGGTTTCCATGAATTTTTTTAATTCTTCTTTAATTTCCTGGTTGACCCATTCATTCTTTAGTAGGATGCTCTTTAGCTTCCATGTATTTGAGTTCTTTCCAACTTTCCTCTTGTGATTGAGTTCTAGTTTCAAAGCATTGTGGTCTGAAAATATGCAGGGAATAATCCCAATCTTTTGGTACCGGTTAAGACCTAATTTGTGACCTAGGATGGGATTAATTCTGGAGAATGTTCCATGGGCACTAGAGAAGAATGTGTATTCTGTGGCTTTAGGATGGAATGTTCTGAATATGTCTGTGAAGTCCATTTGGTCCAGTGTGTCATTTAAAGTCTTTATTTCCTTGTTGATCTTTTGCTTAGATGATCTGTCCATTTCAGTCAGGGGGGTGTTAAAGTCCCCCACTATTATTGTATTGTTGTCAATGTGTTTCTTTGCTTTTGTTATTAATTGCCTTATATAATTGGCTGCTCCCATGTTAGGGGCATAGATATTTACAATTGTTAGATCATCTTGTTGGATAAACCCTTTAAGTAGGATATAGTGTCCTTCCTCATCTCTTATTATAGTCTTTGGTTTAAAATCTAATTTGTCTGATATAAGGATTGCCACCCCAGCTTTCTTTTGGTGTCCATTAGCATGGTAAATGGTTTTCCACCCCCTCACTTTCAATCTGGGGTGTCTTTGGGTCTAAAATGAGTCTCTTGCAGACAGCATATCCATGGGTCTTGTTTTTTAATCCAATCAGATAGCCTGTGTCTTTTGATTGGGGCATTGAGACCATTTACATTCAGGGTAACTACCGAAAGGTATGAATTTTGTGCCATTGTATTGCCTGTAAGGTGACTGTTACTGGATATTGTCTGTGTTCCCTTCTGATCTATGCTGCTTTTAGGCTCTATCTTTTCTTAGAGGACCCCTTTCAATATTTCTTGGAGGGCTGGTTTTGTGTTTGCAAATTCCTTTAGTTTTTGTTTGTCCTGGAAGCTTTTTATCTCTCCTTCTATTTTCAATGACAACCTAGCTGGATATAGTATTCTTGGCTGCATATTTTTCTCATTTAGTGCTCTGAAGATATCATGCCAGTCCTTTCTGGCCTGCCAGGTCTCTGTGGATAGGTCTGTTGCCAATCTAATATTTCTACCATTGTAGGTTACATATCTCTTCTCCCGAGCTGCTTTCAGGATTTTCTCTTTGTCTCTGAGACTCGTAAATTTTCCTATTAGATGTCAGGGTGTTGATGTATTATTATTGATTTTGAGAGGGGTTCTCTGTGCCTCCTGGATTTTGATGCCTGTTTCCTTCCTCACATTAAGGAAGTTCTCTGCTATTATTTGCTCCAATATACCTTCTGCCCCTCTCTCTGTTTCTTCCTCTTCTGGGATCCCAATTATTCTAATGTTGTTTCGTCTTATCATATCGCTTATCTCTTGAATTCTGCCCTCGTGATCCTGTAGTTGTTTCTCTCTCTTTTTCTCAGTTTCTTTATTTTCCATCATTTGGTCTTCTATATCACTGATTCTCTCTTCTGCCTCATTTATCCTAGCAGTTAGTGCCCCCATTTTTGACTGCACCTCATCAATAGCCTTTTTGATTTCGACTTGGTTAGATTTCAGTTCTTTTATTTCTCCAGAAAGTGTTTCTCTACTAACTTCCATGCTTTTTTCAAGCCCAGCTAGTATCTTTAAAGTCATGATTCTGAACTCTAGGTCCGAAATCGTACTAATGTCCGTATTGAGTAGGTCCCTGGCTGAGGGTACTACCTCTTTTTCTTTTTGCTGAGGTGATTTTTTCGTCTTGTCATTTTGTCCAGAGGAGAATAGATGAATGAGAGAACAAAATGCTAACAGGTTAACAACATCCCCAGCAAATATACTCTATACAAATCAGTAAAGACCTGAAACCAGGGGAAAAGAAAGTGAAAGAAAGAAAAAAGAAAGAGAAAAAAAATAAAAACAAAAACAGAACAATACAAAAAAAGCAGAATATGATCAAATATGATCAGGCTAGTGCATAGATCAGTGCCACACACTAGATTTTGGGCGTATTTTGGTCTGTTAGAAAAAAGTGCCTCCTAAAATTTTAAAGGAAGAAAGACTTATATATGTACAAAATAAGGGTTGATACAATGAAGGGATGGAAGATGATTGTAAAGATGAAAATTATAAAAGATTTTATAAAAGGAATTGATAAGATAAGTTGTTGAAAAAAGAAAGAAGATTTAAAAAAAAAAAGAAAAAAGGGAGAGAATGTGATCAGGCAGGTGACTAGAACAAAGCCATACACTAGTGATTTAGGGTATATTTTGATCTGTTAGAAGAAACTGTATCTCAAAATTTTAAAGAGAGAACAACTTATATATATATGCCAAAAATAAGGGTAACTACTATGAAGGGATAAAATATGACTCTAAAAATGAAAAATAAAAAGTGTTTTTTTTTTTAAAAGGGATTGATAAGATGTTGGTTGAAAAAGGGAAAAAGAAAAATTAAAAAAAAAAACAGTTAAAAAATTAAGTTTGATGAACTAATGAATCATGGTAAAAAAAAGCCATGAATTCTATGTGCAGTATTCCCCTAGCGCTGGAGTTCTCCCGTTCTCCTTGATCGGTAAACTTGGTCTTGGCTTGCTGGCTGTTCCTGCTGATCTTCTGGGGGAGGGGCCTGTTGCGGTGGTTTCCAAATGTCTTTGCCTGAGGCTGAATTGCCCCGCCCTTGTCGTTCTGGGCTAAGCAAGCTGCTCGGGTTTGCTCTCCGGAGCTTTTGTTCCCTGCAAGCTCTGGTACAGCTTTGGAGGACCAGGGCGAAAATGGTGGCCTCCCCATCTCCAACCCGGAGGAGCTGAGAACTCGGGGCCCTGCTCCTCAGTGCGCCGCCAGAGAAAAGCAGTCACTCCCGTCTCCCTGGTCTCCGGCCGCACTCCATGCTCACCCGGCCTGTGACCGAGCTTTTATATCTCTGGCACCCGACCCCGTGTGGAGACTCCAAACCCAGCAGATCCCTGCGGTGCGCTCCCGCGCCGCTCCTCCCGGGGAAAAAGGGGAGTCTCCCCGGATCTGCCGCTTGTTGGGTCCCTGCTGGAGGAGCAGTGGCCCGACTGGGCCACGGATCACGGTTTATGGCAACCCCGAGCTGAGAGCCCGCGCCTGGGCTCCGTCTCTGCAGCCAGCTTCCCCGCTCCAATACCTGGGAGCTCTGCTGCACTCAGGCACCCCCGGTCTTTCTGTGACCCTAAGGGTCCTGAGACCACACTGTCCCGCGAGGGTTCCACCCCCCGCTTAGCCACTGGAGTGACATCCCTCAGCGGAGCCGACTTCTAAAAGTTCCGATTTTGTGCTCCGCGGCTCTAGCACTTGCCAGAGCGGCCGACGGAGGCCCCCTCCCCTGCTGTCTATCCTGTTGAATATTGCCTCAGATTCACTTCTCCGCACGTCCTACCTTCCAGTAAGTGGTCACTTCTCTGTTCAGAGAGTTGTTGCTACTCTCCTCTTTGATCGCCTGTTGAGTTCGTAGGTGTTCAGAATGGTTTGATCCCTATTCAGCTGAATTCCTGAGAGCAGACGAAATCTAGGTCTCCTACTCCTCTGCCATCTTGCTCTGCCCCTTAAAATATATTTTATTCCCCTGAGACCCAGAGTTTCTCTGGTAGCACCTTAGCTCAGAAAACTAAAAACCAGGCACATTGGATGGTAAAATTTTAATGAAGTCTGTAGTTCAGTTAATAGAATGGTGTCAAATTTCTGGCTTTGATAATTGTACAATTATCAATAACTGGGAAAAGCTGGGTGAAGGATTTATGGGAATTCTCTATACAATCTTTGCAACTTTTCTGTAAGTCTAATTCTTCTAAAATAAAAAGTAAAAGAATGAAAATATTCAAGGGGCGCCTGGGTGCCTCAGTCAGTTAAGTGGCTGCCTTCGGCTCAGGTCATGATCCCAGGGTCCTGGGATCGAGCCCTGCATTGGGCTCCGTGCTCGGCGGGAAGCCTGCTTCTCCCTCTCCCACTCCCCCCTACTTGTGTTCCCTCTCTCCCTGTCTCTCTCTCTGTCAAATAAAAAAAAAATCTTAAAGAAAAAAAGAATGAAAATATTGTTTTTCTTCCCAAAGTTGTTACCTCTGCCAAGTGTCCGGTCTCACTGAGAGATGCCATCCTTCTCCCAGCCTCGGAGCTAGGACCTCAAATGTGTCCCAAACTCCTTTCCTCACTGCCTCCCAGTCCCGTCTGTTCTGCCCCAGAAATGCCCATCATTCCCGCCCTCCTCTCTACACAACCAGGCTCAGGCTCAGGCTCAGTCTTGCATCACTACACAAAATCCTCCACACCCTTGCAATGATAACAACCCTGTTCCCCAACCCCCTACTGCTGCTGGAGTTCTCTTTCTTAAACGTTGACCATATTCTTTCTCTTTCTACCCTACACCTGTCTTCAAAGCATTGCACCCCTTGAGGCCCGGATGTCTGTCCCCCTTCATTTTCTAGCCACTTCTGTCAGGCAGCCTGCCTTCCAGTGGCCTCTGACCCCTTTGCCCCATGCCCTATCTGGTTTGCCTCAGGCTTCAGTCTAAAGCTGCCTCTTCCCTACTGCTTTCCTCAAATCCATCCACCTCCTGGAAGTATCTACTGCTCTCCACTTTACAATGCATCTACATGCAGATGTATCCTTTTATTGTAGCAACACTGGGAGGATGTTAGTGTCTTGATGCTCATGCCTCCCTCAGCATTATGTTCAAAGAACACAGCCCAGTTTTGGGTATATAATAGATTTGCAAAGTGCTGCTTTTGCATTGAACATGTGCCAAGGCTTCATTCCCACCTTGCTTATTCATACTTCAAAAGCCATGGAACTTCATATGAGCCGGAAACAAGCCATTTTCTACCCAATGAAGCAACTCTACTATTCACTTCCTCTCATCCCTCCATCAGCCAACAGAAAATGACCAAGAATATCAAATTGTAATCTACTTAAATGTTCTTTACTTCAGAAAAGGACTCAATTCAATAGAACTTCAAGTTATGTTTGGCTTCCTTAACAACACTGGAATCAGTTCAGTTTGCATTGGCAGGCTGGAAGGAATGTGCACCTCAGTGCAGCCCAGATCACCCTGCTCAGCAGCCTGTGCAGAACTCGTCTAGGAAAGAGTGCAGAGGAAATGAACTTCCCAAAGCAGCTGATGTAGCCCTGTGGGAATTGGCATCCCCAGGACTCACAGCACGAATCAGGAGGCCGGAAGGTGAGTCCTATCACCTTTTCAGCTCATCACAGCTGTGCCTTAGATTTTTAGTCTCCCTGGCCTCTAGGGAGACTGTGAGCTTGAGGACACCACTTCTGATCCTCTATAATCCTCTGTTACTAATATTGTCCTTTACTATCTTTAGTAGGTAATCGGAAAAACAAAAGAACACTTGTCTTCAGCCCTATGCACACAACACTGGTACCCACATGTTCACGCGTGCATAGACGGCAGCCTTTCTCCAAGCAGCTTTACAGAGTTCCTCAGCTATTAGATTTGACACAAAATGTCTTTGTTTTACACTCCTTCTCCAGAGAAGGGTTGTTGTGTAGGATGATTGCCTAGGATGATTGTTCTAGGATGATTGTTCTGTCTAGGCTGATCCCACACAACTTTCTGGGATCTGCTCTGGCCATTCTTGACTCTTTGTCAACACTTGGGAGAGTGCTCAACAGGAACAAATTCGGGACTGAAAGTACCAGATGTAGCTCACTGAAGAGCTTCAGCACTGTTTCCGAGGCTGCAGTGAAGCTCACATTAAGGGCAAGAGAGCAGACACCCCCTAGATTCACCTGGACAGGGTAGTGGCTGTGGCTTTGGTACATTTTAACAGAGAAGGGGTTCCAGCCAAAAGGAAGAAGCTGTGAGCACACAGGAAAGTACATGGAGCATAAAGGAGAGCAAGTTGGAGTAAGGAGCAATGGGCAGTTGGAGAGGTAGCCAGCCTCCACTGCTGGACACATATACATACAAGGCCCTCCCAGAAGGCCTGGGAAACACAGCCTCAAAGACTTGTTTTTCTATAATCCTGGGCTCACTTGAAACCTTCTCATTTCCAGTGGCTGTACTGGCAGAGAACTTTCTTTGTTGGTAGATGTGAGTATAGTTTCCTGGACATGGATGGTCATGCATGTGTCCTCTGGGGAGAGTCACAAGCCACAAGGTGCAGTGACCAAGCTCCCTCTGGAAGTCTAGCATCAGGTAAGGTGGACCTGACAACATGTTTGCCTGTCTTGGGCTCCAGGATGGGGGCACATGTCAGTATTGGTGATTTGGTTGATTTGCACACCTGGGTCTGCAATCCCCTAAGTGAACTCTCGAGTATCTTTTCTGAACACTGTAAATTGCCTGGATTGGCACACTTGGATTCCAAGCCAGCTACAGTTATTGCTGCAGAAAAGAGAGGTCTCCAGGAAGAGTGCATATTTCGAAAGCTGCCTCCATTTCATGGGCTGTTTGCAGGTGATGCTTTCAGGGTCCAATTTCATCTCTGACATGCTGATGTGCTACCCTTCAAAGACCTTTCTGATCAGACAGCCAGAAAATGCCTCACTGTACCCACTGACTTCATTCAATTTCCTGCCTTTTCTCAGCTAACCCTCAGCCTGTAATTTCTTAATGACTTTTCTAGGGCTATTCGGCTGATCACTAAAACCATAGCCAGCCAAGATCCCCTGCGTGTCCGTAGCCGGGATTTTGTCAGCATTTCTTCCCTTATTATGAAGCCGCATCATTGTGTCCTTGGGCAGCCAGCATTTCTCTGAGGTGAGCATTCTTTAACCAGGAATACGGTTTGGTGGGGACCCCAAAAAACAGTCCATAGATTGGACATCCAACCCTGAAGAGACCCAGAGCTTTCCTGTTCCTTCCATAATACTTCAGGAGGCAAGGCCTGACTCTGGATCATCTTTATTCCCCTCTCAATTATAACCCAACAGAACAGCTTGGAAGGGATCCACTAAACCAAGGCATATCTAGATTTTCAAATATATCTCCTCCATAGGTTTATACTTTTGATACCCCCTGACACATCTCTTCCTTAATCCTTCCTATGTAATATGACCTGGCATGGTGCTAAGTGAATGTTTCCCAAATATATCAATTAATATCAAACTATGAAATTGTACAAGTGGCTTAATATTGCACTCTGTTTGTATGGCAATATTTCCAGATTAATGAGATTATGAGCCTTAGGCTGACATACTACAATCTAATGGTAGCCTTTAGGACAAGCTGTGAAAAAGTTCCCTCGCTGCTCTCATCCATAGGTAGAAGATGTCTCAGATAAGAAGACATGGGACCAGCTTTATGAATTCAAGATGAATCAGGCAATGGAAGAGCCAGCTAGACATCTGAGCTCTGCAGGACTCCCTGTCCCTGCATGCTGAGAGCCTCAGCTACCCTTCCCTCTCTCTCTTTCCCTGACCAATCAAGAACCAGGTTTTAAGGAGACTTAACATTACCATCTGCTTTCCACTCCTGCTTCACACCTGCCTCATCTTCTGCTGGTCCAGTGCAATGGCCCAGCAGCAGGTCTCCTTGTCCATGGTGATTACCTATAATCTTTGCCCATTTGCATATAGATTGGTGAGCATATGACATAAAATCAATCAGGCTACCTAAAGACTTAAACCCTTTCATGATCTGAGCTTCTACCAAGTTCTCCAGGATCTGGGTCCTATCCATCTTTTCTAATCTTGCCTGCACTCATTCCCTAAATTATTGCCTTATAAAACCAATCCTACATTGCCATATAAAATATACAGCCTGTCTCACCTCCATACTTTGCCACATGCTTTTCCTGTTGCCTAGAAAGAAAAAGCTTCCTTGTTTATTTATAAGTCCTTAACCCCAATCAAAATTCAGATCAAGATTATTACCTCTATGAACTATCTAGAAGAAGCAAAATACTTCTTTGCATCCATGATGCACTGAAACTTCTGCACTGAATCTGCCACCCGTTCAGCATAGACTCTTGGGGGCATGGCAGATTTGCATGTTGGTCTCCCCAAATACCATTCAGACACCAGTATCAGACACATTTTAAAGTAACTAGTTAAATTCCAAGGTCACATCACTGTCTGGCACATAGCAGGAACTAAAACAAAACAAAACAAAACAATGGTGTTATTCATCTCACTCTCACTTATAAGAGTGTGCTGAACTATAAATTAGATAATTGCTCCTCAGTGCAAGTAAAGATTAAGGAATACCCCAGACTAGTATAGCAAAGAGTGTGAAAGAGCAATCAAACCATTCAGACTACCAAGGAACTCTCCAAAGACCCAATCTGTCCTCTTAGCCTCAGATACAGATCACAGGACTGAAAGTCCCTGTCCTCACATGTGTCACCATGAGTACAGGTATACTTCACTTTATTGTGTTTCAATGTATTGCACTTCGCAGATATTGTGTTTTTTACAAATTGAAGCTTCAAGACTTCAGTGGAGGAAGTAACTACAGATGTGGTAGAAATACCAAAAGAACTAGAATTAGAAATTGTAATATAATGACTTATAATATAATGACTGTGGTTTTCATCCACAGTTTCTGAAAATGCTTCAGAGCTATAAAAGTGAAATGAGAGTCCTGTTATTAATAAAGGTGACTTTTGGACCCCACCCAAGAGCTGGGGCTGCTTGTCAGGAGGACCAATCATATGATCATAGGATTGGAACTTTCAGTCCTACCACCCAACTTCTGCAAAGGATGAAGGGGCTGGAGGTTGAATCAGTCAACGGCCAATGACTTAGTCATGACTATATAATGAAGCCTCCATAAAAAACCAAGAGGACTGGGTTCAGAAAGATTTGGAGTTGGTGAACACATGGAGATTCAGAGAGAGCAGCACACCTGGAGGGGGCATAGAAGCTCCACACCCTTACCCCATACCTCATGCCATGTAGCTCTTTGTCTGACCGTTAATTTGTATCTTTTATCATATCCTTTAATAAACTAGTAACTGTAAGGAAATGTTTCCCTGAGCCTTGTGAGTTGCTCTAGTAAACTGAAAGAACCCAAGGAGGAGGTCATTGGAACGCCAATCTGTAGCAGGTCAGTTAGAAGCACAAGTAACAGCCTGGGGCTTGGAACTGGCGCATTGTAGGTGGAACAGTCTTGTAGGATTGCGTCCTTAACCTGTGGAATCTGATGCTCTCTCAGGTAGACAGTATCAGAACTGAGTTGAATTCTCGGATACCATGCTGGTGTCTGAGAATTGCTCAGTTTTGTTGGGAGGGGGGTACCCCCCACATTGGAATTGGGTCTGAGGACCCAACAAGAGTTGGTATCAGTAGAGAAGTGGAACCTGAAGATGTGACTGGATTGCTGCAATTCTATGATAAAATTTTAACGGAATAAAATATAATAGATGCTCATCTTATGGATGAGCAAAGAAAATGGTTTCTTGAAAGGGGGGAGTCTGCCTGAAGATTCTCTCCCTCTGCCCCTTCCCTAAGTCTCTCTCATCTTTCAAATAAATAAATAAGTCTTTAAAAAATAGAAGTTTGATTTTTTAACTTGTAGGTCAGGCTCTGAAATTGTGCATTTTTTTTTTAATTTTATTATGTTATGTTAGTCACCATACAATTCATCATTAGTTTTTGATGTGGTGATCCACGATCCATTGTTTTCGTATAACACCCAGTGCTCAAAGACACGATTAATAAAAGATGGTTGGATGGAGAGACTAAGAGAGTGACAACCAGTCTATGATAAGATCCCTGCAGCCAGCCTTCCAGTGCCTACAATTATCTATACTGAGACTCAGCATGTGTGAGGACAGGGACATTCAGTACTGTGATCTGTACTCACGGTGACACGTGAGGATCTGAACCCACGATATCTTTGAGGTATGCCTGCAAAGATCACAGGACTAAAGGTCCCTTTCCTCACATATCTCATCTCTCTCTCTCTCTATATATATATACACACACACACACACACACACACACACACACACATATATATATGTCACATCTTCTTTATCCATTCATCTATCAATGGACATCTCAGCTCTTTCCATAGTTTGGCTATTGTGGACATTGCTGCTATAAACATTGGGGTGCAGGTGCCCTTTGGATCACTACATTTGTATCTTTGGGGTAAATACCTGGTAGTACAATCACTGGGTCATAAAATCTGTTTCCTGAAATTGTCATTCCCTATGTTTATGGCAACGGGGGATGGTAATAAGAGCACAGTGAGTTTACCCAGAGGCTGCAGGAGGCTGGCATACTTTGGTCCCTTAGGCTAAACCAGATAAGGCAAAGAATGGACATAGCAGCAAAGCGCAATATAAGGTTTCATTTGACATGCATGCCCAAACTCTCCCTTGCTGTTCCATCGGGAATAGCACTGGTCAGAATAGCAAACCCAGATCCCTCAAAAGCCTCTGCTGTCTCCTTTCTTTGATCCTCTGCAATAGCTATTGCTTTCTGAGAAATACCTTCTCCAGGTCAGATCTTCGGGTGCTTTCACTCTTCCAAAAATTCTATAGAATATGGGAATCAACATCCCTTTTGTACTTAGCTACCTTTGTACCTGTCTCTGCTCTACCACCATCAGTTCAGATTTTCAAAGCTCACCAAAGCCACTGGAACCAGCCCCAGTGTGAGTTGCCCAGTTTGTTCCTCCCGACAATTTCCCCAGGAAATGCTAGGCCTGCCCTGGTTTTGCATCTTCTTCCTGCTCCTGTGAGGCTGCAGGACTCACCTTGGAAGTTGTCCTGGTTCCTTCCCTCTGGACAGAAAATCCTGAAATCTTTGATCAAGCGTTCACACTCTGTCACTTGTCCAGGAACAACAAAGTCTTCTCTATCCACCTTTCTCCATACACACTTTTGCTAGTCCAGAAAAACAAACAAAAACAAAACATACAAGTCTCCATCCTTGCCCTCTGGGAGGCATTTTCACAGGCCAAACCAAAGTGCAATGCCTCGAGAGAAATGCGTGCTTCCTGGCCTCTGGGATCCAGAGGGTGGCCAGTAAGGAGCTCTCTGGGGGATGGGGAGGGTGGGGGTGGGGGGGAGAGGGTACAGGGTTTCCAAGAAAAGAAGGCACAAAACGAGCCCTTACAGGGTGAGTATAAGTTAGTGATGGTGGTGACACATATCCTGTCTCCTTTTCAGTTCTATATCCTTAGAAATGAGATGAAAATGCATATATTAACACCACTAAAAAGAAAAATAACATCATGTCAGGAATTTGAAGGAATCTTTGAAAAGCAAAAATGAGAAAGTACAATAGCACAGCTTCTAGAAAGGCAGGAAGGGCTGTGGAGTCAGGAGAGCAGGGGGTCCTGTAGGTGTGAGCTCCTAGACAACAGCACCTACATCAGGCTTTCATTTAAACCTGGAGAACTGTCCTGGAAAGTTCAGGAGGGCTTGTCTCTGGTTTACTCTCTCAGTTGAAGAGTGGCAGAGAATGCAGTTCACCGAGCCCCTACTTGCCCAGAGGTGGGAAGACTGCACATCTCCAACCACCAGCAGGGAAACAAAGTCCTGATTTTTAAGACATTAAATAAAAATTAAAGCATCCAATAAGCAGAGTTAATTGTTTTGCTCTCTGATAGTCTAAAAGCACAAGAAAACAACAATGGTTTTCTAAATGCTTGTTATACAATTGGGTTTGTGCTAATCTATACATTTTAAAATTCTCCCTGCTTTTAATGAAATCCACCTCTTCTCTTTGCATGGAGGTCGGAGTTACGTGTTTTGAATTTACATCTCCATCTCCACGCAGAAGGCGTCTGAGCAAGCCCTCAGGCAACAGGCAAAGGTTCCTTGTGCAGTTATTGAAGAGGGTGATGCAAGATGGTTTCCCTGGACAGAGAGAACTCTGCCACCTGGTGGCTGCATCAGGAGCCGGTCACACTCAGGCTTCAGACCCAAGCCCTGGGCATTATTTAAGGCAGGAGGGGACTCCCCAGCCCCGGTGCCTGATGCGCTGTCAGGCATTTCCCTCCTCTTGGAGCTCAGTTTTGCTTCTGTTCCAGGGGGCTGGGCCTGCAGACCTGGACTTGCTGTGGCTCTCCACAGGGTCTATGAACTTAACCCTTCCCTGGGGGCTTTCACCAGGACACATGTCCCCCTAGGGAACCAGAGGCCTGTCCAAGCTGATGTCTGGGTCAGCAGACGTGCCCCTGAGGGTGCTAGGGATGAGAGGAGGAGGGATCTGAGATGGGAGCAGGGGTCCCCCCACCAAGGAACCACCAGAATGGGAAAAGGAAGGCAGAGAAGAAGGGTGATTTGAAAGAAAGATTTGTGAGATGAGGAGCATAAGTCACACTGCACTAGGGGCAACACAGAACTGGGGAGTAGGTCTTCTGGCATTTTGGCTTGGATGGCAGTGCCTGCAGGGGTACGGAATCTTCCTGGGAACACGGCTCGATGTGCAGCTTCACGAGGCCCAGCAGACAAGGCTTGTGCCAGCCCTCTAATGGGGGCCCTTCCCTGCTAGGACTCCCCAGAATAATGGGGCGTCTTTGAGGTGGGAGGCTGATCCCTCAAAGAAGCTAACCTAGGGGAGCTCTGAGTAGAAGCTCCTTAACAAGACACTCGGTGGAGGGTGATGCACAGAGCTGTCATGGGGGCCAAGGTCAGGGCATGGCCCTGAACCCTGCCCTGGGCGCGGGTCCCCCACACATGCCTGCAGCCAGGCGGGCAGCTCCTGTTCTTCAGGTGCTTTGAAGTAAATGGCACAATGGAGCTGCTGGGCACTGGGCACACAATGCCAAGTTCGTAGCGCCAGGCTGGGCCCACGACAGTAGGCACATACTCCAGCACACAGGCTAAGAATACACACTGGCAAATACAGCAGGTGTAATCACAGGGCACACAACACCGGACACAAAACACTGGGGACGTATGTCAGGCACACACACTGGGCACAAAACATGCACCACACACTTGCAGCCACACGCCAGGCACACAGGATTAGACATACATACCAACCATGTACCGTCAAACAGTGCTAAGAACACAACACCGGCACACAACTCGGGGCACACAAAGTCAGGCACACAATGACTGCCAACAAACCAGGAATACACACTTGCGCACCCACTGGGGACACGTCTCATACTTGTACCAGGAAGAGAAGCTGACACATACTCCAGAGATACAACACCAGCACACAACACCAGGCACACAGCAAGAGAATGTGCTAGGAACACACACCAAAGCACAATGCTAAGTATACTCTGCGGAACACAAAACACTAAGCACACGACAGTGATGCACGGTAGTGGGCACCCACCTGGGGCCACACAGCCTGGCACACGCTTTGGGAGAATAATGCCAGACACACATGCTGGAAACACAAACAGGGCACACGATGCCATGCCCACACACTAGGCACACAATCCCAGGCACCTGCCAGGACTACACACTGGGAACACACACTAGGTGCACAGCGTTGAGCACTTGTGCAGGGAACATAATGCTAAGGACACATATTCAAGCGCAGATACCAGTGCCCAGTAGCACGCATAGAATGCCAGGTGCACAATGCCAGACGCGCTCTAGGAACACAGTGCTGGGCACACAACGGTGGCAGACAAAATGGACATACACTATCTGGCACATGACCATGCACAAAACCCCAGGCAAACAATGCCAGGCACACCCACCAGACACATCCTGGGAGACACACCAGACCAGGCCCAGTCTCTGAGAACACAACACTGAGCTCACAAGGCTGAGCTGTGTGCCAGTCACGTAATGCCAGGCACATCCTGCAAAAACAAAATTCTGGGAACACAGAGTCAGGCACATGATGCTAAGCACACTCTCCTGGAACACAGTTCTGGGTCCAAATCCCTGGAGCACCATGCCAGACATGCGAGGCAATGCTGGGCACATGCTGTGGGATGTATAATTCTGGGAACACATACCAAGCCCGCCAAACTGGGCCTGCAAAACCGGACAGACAATACCAGGCGCAGACACAACACAGGACACACAATACTGGCACACAGGCCAGGAACAAAACACTGAGCACATAAGTCAGGCATACACACTGGACACACAATGGCAGATGCACAATACTGAGCACACAATGCTGGACACCCAAAGCCAGGCACAGAGTGCTAGGTACACATTCCAGGCACGCAAAATCAAGCAAATATTGCTGGGCATATAGACCTGAGCAAACACCACCAGGCACAAAGTGCTGGGTACACAAAGCCAGACTGCATGCCAGGCACATGGTAGGAACATGCCAGACACAGATGCTGGGAACACAAGGGTGGGCACACCAAGTCAACACACCGAGCTGGCTTTGAGGAATGAGGTTTGAGTTGGAAGACTCCTTAACCACCTGCTCCAGATTGGCCATGCTCTTGTTCCGCTCTGGCCCAGTGGTCAGCCTTGCCCCAGGTGGGGGGTTAGTGTGGTTTGTTACTGCTGCAAAGCCTAGACCACTCTGGCTGGTATCCTTTGTGTGGATGGATGAGAGTTTAAGTCATCGGTGTCCTGTGATGCACTTTTGAGCCATTCTGCATCCTTTGCTATAACAAATAATTCTGCAATATGTGGCATGTCTATACCTTATTTGGGTTTTTTTTTGTTGTTGTTGCTGTTGTTTTTTGTTTTGTTTTGTTTTGTTTTGCCAGAGTATTTTTGGAATAGTTTCCTAGAGTACAGATCAAAGGGCAAAAAGCACATGTGATTTTGCTAGATATTGCCAATTATCGCCTTAGGGTATGCCACTTTGCATTTCCACCAGCGGTGTCAGTGCCTAATAAAATGGCTGTAGCGGGGTAGGTCAGGGGAAGAATCAGAGATGGGTCCTTGGACCTTAATGACATTTGGTGAATGCGCTCTTCTCTGAACTCAAAGCCCAGAAAGCAGGAAACCATCTGCCTTCTGACCTCTCTGCCTCCACCCTTCCCAATCCCCGCCTTCTGGCCCCTGACTCTGAGGTGCTTTAACAGGAGTAGTTTGAATCTTTCGCCATTAGGTGGTGCCACAAAGCAACCATTTAAGCGATCTAAGTGCCTTTGACCTTCCTCTCCAGATGAGATTTCTTACTGAAGGTCCAGAGATTTAGCCCACAGGAAAATCGTAGCTCCAGACTCTGCCAAGTGCGGCAATGCCTTCAAGCAGATCTGAATGATTTTCATGCAATTCTTTGCTTTTCCTGATAGAAAAAAATCATAACACACAGACTCTAAAGCAGAGAATGATTTGCCCTTCAGGACAAAGTGACTTTGCCCCCTGCTGGGCACCCTTGTAAGGGAGAGCTAGTGCTTGGCAAATGTTTGCAGAGTCCCTGGACAAATGAGTGAAAACCGTTAGAGACATCACTTCTTCAGCCACACCCCCCAGCAGCTGCCTCTTTGCAGCAGTGTGAGCCCTCCCTCGGCCCACAGGGTTGGAGGGCAGGAAGCCCAGGCTTGCTGTGCTCTGGGGCAGGCCCTGCACCTCTCCATTCCCAGCATCAAAGCCATAATTATGGGATCTCTGTGCTCCCCTCAGCTCTAGCGGCACCAGCAGGGACCCTCAGTGAGTCATTGGGGGACCCTCTGCAGGTAACTTCAGTGGCACTTGGGGAGCAGGAAAGCCAGAGACACCTGGGAAGCAAAAGCTGGAAGGCAAGACCTGGGTTTCAGAAGACTCTTCACAGAGCTCTGGCAACGAGTTGGCCTGCCAGGACTTCTCTTCCTAAAGGCCCAGGTCACACACCATTTGTAGGAGGGATTTCAGTCTGCATGTGCTGCTCAATTCTCCCAAAATGAAGGACCAGAAGAAGTCCTGCCAGGCTTTGTTCCAGCCCTAAACCTCCTCCCAGGCCAGGGGATCGGGGTCTCTAGAATTGCTCAGGTATTAAGGATATTGGCCCAAAAAACCTTACAGGGGGCATTGCAGACTTCAGACTCCAGGAATTGTCTGGTAACTCTGGGTTTGGCTTTTACCATCTATCCTTCCAAACTGCACAGCCCTGGAGCAGAAAGCAGCTACCAAAAGCAGATGCTCACTGAGCCAGAGAACTGGGCAGCACCAGACTTCAGCCTGTGGCCTGTGGGCCTCAGCTTCTTCATCTGTGAAATGATAAAAGCAATTTCCCAAACAACGAGAAAGTTCCTGGCTTGGCACAGGTGCTGAGCAAAGGTGCTTTTTACTCCTCCATGCCCTAGCAAACAGACCCAAGGCAGACAGTGCACCAGAACTGAGCCTTTCTGGGAGCATTTGGTTCCCTCTTTCGTTCTTCCTTTGAGAGTTTAAGTGATCTGCTCATCCTGACTTTCAGGTGGACTTACAGCAGGTAGAGGCCATGCCAGGACCCTTCTTCTTCTCACTGTGTGGGAACGCCTGGAAAGCCAGTGAAGCCTATGGGTCACCTCTGGCTCTGACCAAGTAATAATGCTGTGCTTTCCTTCAAGTGGACAGTGGATAAATATCCTAAACCATTGTTTTCAGACTTGGAGCCACAGACAATGCAAACCTGACCCCTGAGAACAAATGAACCAAGGAGGTGAGCAGAGAGTAGATCCCCAGCAGGGCACGGAGGTGGCCAGGCTGCAGAGACACAGATGGGACAGGGGCAGGAGAGGAGAGAGGTGCACATGGGGACCATGCCTGGGTCATGGACTAAGTGAATTGACACCTGCTTGGCAGAGAGTAAGTGTGTGAGGCTGTTTCCATCATGAAGACACAACCTCAACCACCCACCGGGAGGGTGTGTTGACCCACTAGAGCCCTGCCTGCCTTCATTACAGTCTCCAGCCCAGCCAAATCTTTGATGATTCAAAGAAGGGCACAGGGCTTTGAGAGCCCATCACCTCACTTGATCTACTTCCATAAAGCATTTTAAATCCACAAAATAATGTTCTTTCTGAGCATCTACTATGCCCCAGACCCCGGAAGCTATTATATAATTTAATTTGTGTCCTTTATAACAGTTCTGTTGTATAGGTAGTGCCTTCTTTACCTTTCTAAAAAATTTACCCAACACTTATATGGCATTGTGATTTGTAATTAGAAGTATAAATTTGCTTTTCATTCCTGATTCTGGAACAGGGCTCCTAAAATCCTTGGAATTTCCCTAAGTGATAAGAACGATAAATGTGTCTATTCATAACAAACCCATGGCAATCACACTTGAGTTTATATGAATGAGGTGACTCTTGGAAAGCACCTCAGGATGGGGTTGGTTCCAGGGGAACCAACCATGAATAAACGATTGGAACTTTCAGCCTCACCCCAACCCCAAACTCTGGGGAGGAAGGGCTGGGGTTGAATAGATCACCAATGGCCAATAATTTAATCAATTGTGTCTATGTAATGAAGCCTCCATAAAAACCCAAAAAGGCAGAATCCAGGAACTTCCAGGTTGAAGATTCTGGGAAAGTTACTGACACTGAGGAGGCATGGAAGCTCCTCACTTTCCCACATACCTTGCCCTATGCATCTGTTCCACCTGGCTATTCCTGAATCATATCCTTTTACAATAAGCTCATTATCCAGTAAGTGAAATGTTTCTCAGAATTCTGTGAGCCACTCTAGCAAATTACTCAAACCCAGAGATGGGAACCTCCAGTCTACAGCACACGTGACAATCTGGACTTATAATTGGTGTCTGAGGTGGGACTGAGCCCTTAACCTGTGGGATCTGTCTCCAAGTAGATGGTGAGTTGAATTGTAGGACACCCAACTGGTGTTGGAGACTTGCTTGGTGGTGTGGGCAGAAAAAAAAACACTCATCAAAACTGGCATCACATAGTTAACATGAATTCATTTCTTGGAGAAAAAAAAACGAAAGAAAACAGAAATAATATAGAACACAAAATTAAAGTGACCTTACCCAGGCTCCATGCCCCATCTTGCTTCTGTCCCTGAGTGTGCACAGGTAAGAGGAAGAATGATTTTATATATTTAATTTGTCTTCTTGAGGAAGTTCTGCTTGGCTTTGTGGGCTGAAAAATCATTTCCAAAGGAGTATCACCTTTGCTGTTTGCACTAGTTTTCCTAAAACATGCAAAGACTGGGAGGTAACATGATGGCAATTCAAAGAGTTCTAAAAAGAGAGATTAAATTTTAAAGAATGTCATGACTCATCCTGTTGATTTTGTTAAAAACCAAACTAAATGTTTTTCTTAATGTGTGGGAAAGAGAGTCAGCATCTGTCACTAGTAAAAGGCATCGGAAAAAAATAGAATGGGAAGGATTGACAAGCAGCAGAGCAAGCCTGAAAGTTTAGAAACACCGCAGATATTATGTCTTTTCTATAAATCATGCACCATAAAACACAAACCATGGGACATTTGAAGAAAACCAACAGCACAAAATAAAAGGATCAAATATAGTAAACAGATCCTGTGGTAGTATTCACTGTATGATGCTTGTTGCAGGATTATTAGCAGTTGGGGGGGGGGGGGCGGAAATAAGCCCTGAAAACAGGGAAAATGTTTTTATATAGGGAAATGGTTACATAATGAATAAATTAAGCTATTGGATAGTTTTTTTTCTTTTCTTTTTTGCATTCTGATGCATTTGTAACAAACCTCCACAAAAGCTTATTGGTTTAAAACAATAAGCATCCTTCATTTTGCTCATGAATGTGCAATTTGGTGGGGCCATGGCAGGAACAACCTATCCCTACTCTGTGCAACAACAGCAGCTCTTCTGGAAGGCCCTGAAGATCACTCACTCCCAGGGTTAGGGAGTTGGTACTAGCGCTTGGATGGAGCCTTAGCCAAGTTGTGGCTGGGAACATCGGATCTTCCCATGAGTCTCTCCATAGAGTTGTTTGGCCTTCCTTACAGCACAGCACCAGAGTTCCAAGAGATCAAGAGCATGACCTTTGCCGCAATCTACTGATTAGGCAAATCAGCAAGTCTAGCCTGATGCTAAGGAGAGAGACGTTAAATTTCCCCACTCAGTGAAAGGATTAGTAGAGCATTTGTAACCTTCTCTAATCTGCCATGTTATAGAATACTATTCTACTGAAATAAATTAATTCTATATGTACTGACCATACCCTAATTGAGCAGAAAAGCAAGTTGAAGTGTAAGTAGTTGATTTAATCCCATTTGTGTAAAAAATTGGGGGAGAGGCTATATATATATATATGTATATTGCTTGTTTGGGAAAAGAAAAAAGTATGGGTAACTACACACAGGAGTGGGAAGGGAAAGGAAGAGGGAATTATTAGCTTCTTCTTTTTAAACATTTATACTCTGATTGTTGCCATTAGCTTATGTTATTTTGGGATATTTAAAAAACCCAAAGGAGCGGGCACCTGGGTGGCTCAGTTGGTTAAGCGACTGCCTTCGGCTCAGGTCATGATCCTGGAGTCCCGGGATCGAGTCCCACATCGGGCTCCCTGCTCCGCGGGAAGTCTGCTTCTCCCTCTGACCCTCCCCCCTCTCATGTGCTCTCTCTCTTTCATTCTCTCTCTCTCAAATAAATAAATAAATAAAATCTTTAAAAAAATAAAAAATCCAAAGTAGTTTAAAAAAAAACTAAAATAACTGGAAAAATCACCAAATCAAGCAGAACCAGAAATATAATTTTTAAATATTCAATTAAAATAGCAACCAAAAGGATAAATTTTCCTAGTATTGATTTGAAACCCAGCAATGAACCTTATTCAAAGTGCTTCATATTTACCTGGGAAATTTTGAGGTCCCTAAATCCCTGGGATTTCTTACCATGCTGAGACCAGTTTGGCTATTCCTATGGAATGAGGTAGGGTGGGGCGGGTCGTGAGGAAGAGAGCTTTTACAATGTAATTTGTGCAATTCTTGTACTTTAAAAAATCAGAATATAATACATTTTAGATAAGCTCTTTATTGCAGAATAAAATGCATACAGAAAAACACACAAATCCAACTTACAGCTCAAAGAGTTTTGAACAAATTGAACATTTTCAGGTAATCAACACACAGTTGAAGAAATACAACATTACCAACACACTAGAGGCTCTTCTGGCACACAACCCCAATGCCTCACCCCACCCTACAAAGGTATCCATCTCTAGTCTACCACTAAGGATTACTGTTATCTGTTTTGAATTTTATATAAATAAAATCATATAGTATATGCTTTTTGTGTCTGAATTCTTTTTATCAACATTACATTTGGGAGACTCATCCACATAGTTGTACATGGCTATATTTGATTTTTCATGGATTTAAAGTATTTCACTGGGGCGCCTGGGTGGCTCAGTCGTTAAGCATCTGTCTTCAGCTCAGGTCATGATCCCAGGGTCCTGGAATCAAGCCCTGCATTGGGCTCCCTGCTCCATGGGAAGCCTGCTCTCCCTCTCCCACTCCCCCTGCTTGTGTTCACTCTCTCACTGTGTCTCTCTCTGTCAAATAAACAAAATCTTTAAAAAAAATAGTAATAAGTAAAATAAAGTATTTTATTATATGACTTCACCAGAATGTATTTACTTGTTTTACCATTGGATATATGGATTATTTCCAGTGTTCAGTTATTATGAGTAATTCTGCTACAAACATTTGTATGAACATCTCTTAATGCATTTGTGGGGCGTATATATACCCGCAAGTGTAACTGCTTGATTAGGTCTAGTGGATATTGCCAAAGAGTAACATTCCTAAATATGTGTGTGAGAGATTTCAACACAACCTCCACACTCAACTATTTTGTGGGTGGGGGAAGTAGTGGTATCTCATTATGGTTTTAATTTGCATTTCCCTGTCAATTAATAAAACTGATCACCTTTTCTTATGTTTTTGAGGCATTTGGATAGGCTTTTTAATGAAGTGCTTATTCAAGCCTATTGTCTACTTTTTTCAAAAAATTAGATTTTCTATCCTTTACTAATTAATCAGTAAAAGTTCTTTATAAATTTTAGATTCTTATATGTATTGCAAATATCTTCTTACATTCCAACATTTCTGCTTCATATAGGCTTTTTAATGGAATTGAGGTTGTTGATTTTGATAAATTAAAAATTCCTTAATTTTCTTTGTGGTGTTTTTTTAAAGAAATCTTTGCTTACCATAAGGTCATGAACATGTTCTTCAATGCTATTTTGAGAAGCCTTATTATTTTACTTACACATTTAGATATAAAATCCATTTGGGATTGTTTTCTGTGTATGATATGAGGTTAAAGAGTCAAGATTAACTTTTTCTATATGAATATGTAGTTGAGTCAACATAATTTAATGAAAAGACTATCCTTTCTCCACTGTTTTACAGTGTGTCCTTTGTCTATAAATCGGCTCTAGATATCCTTCTGCATTGATTTCTCATTGCAATGTCATCAAAAGTCAATTGGCAATATTTATGTGTGTCTACCTGCTTCTTTCATCAGTGTTTTGTAGTTTTTGACATGAAAATACTATACATGATTTGTTAGTCATAATAATTGTTTTATTTTGTTGGACTGGTTTTAAATGGTATCATTTTATTGTTGTTTTTTTTCCTTTATTTTGTTTCATTTCTGGAATGCAGAAGGCTGATAGGTTTGTGTGTATCGACATTGTATCCTATATTTTGTGTATTTACTGTTGACACTGGATCTTGTTGAAGTCAATCCTCAGTTGGCTGCCTTGGAGGAAGAGGCCAAGGCTATAGCTGGCTTGGCAGTTGATTGCTTCAAGTTTTGGTCAGACAAGGGAGGGAGGGCACATTTCCTATGACCAACTTCCTACTCCCAGTCTACCAGAAAAAGCAGAAGGTGAGGAACATGTGAGAATTTAGGAAATGCTACATGCTGACACATTTGTCACAATGGACATTCCAGAGTTGTGAGGCAGTTGAGGGGACAGATACTAAATGGTCATCTGGGTCAATATTGCCAGAATAAGGACATCTGCACATTCTCACAATTTTAAAGTTTGTTTCCCCTTTCCATTTTGGTGACCAATAACACTAGAAATGTATTTAGTTTTTTGCAGTTCACAGGATATTAAGATGTTGGAGCACTATGTAAATTTTCCGAAGTCTAAAACAGCATATATTGCCTTGGTTTAAAAATAATTTTCTAAATTCATTAGTTCTAGGAGTACTTTTGTATATTCCTTGGAATTTTCAACATAGGTAACTGTGTCATCTGCAAACTGAGACAGCTGTATTTCTTCTTTTTCAATATATTTGCTTGTAGTTCTTTTTCTTGCCTTCTTGCACTGGCTAAGACTTCTAATACAATGCTAAGAAGTTGTGAGAGTAGACATCCTTGCCTTGTACCCAATCTCAGGGATAAAGCACTCAGTCTCTCATCATTAAGAATGATTTTCGGGGCACCTGGGTGGCTCAGTTGGTTAAGCATCGAACTCTTGATTTCGGCTCAGGTCATGATCTCAGGGTCATGAGATCAATCCCCGCATCTGGCTTTATGTTGGCTGTGGAGCCTACTTAAGATTCTCTCTCTCCCTCTCCCTCTGCCCCTCCCCACTACTCTCTTTCCCTCTTAAAAAAATGATCTTCATGATACATCTTTTATCTCATTGTTCAGATGTTCCTTTTTTGGTTTCTGTCATCCAGCCTTGTCCTGCACCAAGATTTGGACGCATCCTCACTTGTAGTCTTGTGAGCCCTGCTATGAGAGATCTTGTGATCTGATATTGTGATTTTTCACAATTTCTGCCTCAGAAGACAGGGAGTTCTTGGGATGCAAAGGCTTTGTGGTTTCCAGGTTTCTCCAGGTCCCTTTAACATTCAAAAACATATTTGATGCTGAATAAGTATTGTAAATAACTAAGGAAAAAGGACAGGAGGAGAGGATGTATGAAGAAGAAGGATTAAGAAAGAGTAGATGGCACCACCATCAAAACAATTTCCCAAGCCAGGAAACTGGCCTTATTTTTAATATCACCCATCCAAACTTGCTGTTTTAAGTTCTCTTTTGTCTGCTGGTCCATTTACAGATCTGAATTCCTTCTTATGCTGCAAAATTCTGGCTACCATCATCTCTAACCAGTTAAACCACAGTAGCCTTCTTCTGGGCATCCAGCTTCTAGTCTCAGGTGCTCAAAAGCCTTAGAAGGATCTTTATAAAACATAAATCTTATTGTTTTACTCTTTTATTGGAATTCATTTATCTGCTTCCTTTGAGTCTCAGAATAAAGATTAAACATCCTTCTGCAGCTCCTGAGGCCATTTGTGCTCTTTCTGTCCTAAGATCCATCTCCATCTCCCTGACTCCCTGTGCACTTTATGCTCAAGTCATTCAGAAATACCTGCTATGTTAGTTTCCCAGGGCTGCTGTAATGAATCACCACAAACAGTGTGGCTTAAAGCAATAGAAATTTATTATCTCAGTTCAGGAGGCCAGAAGTCTGAAATCAAAGTGTCAGCAGGGTTGGCACTGAGGGAGAACCTGTTCCAGGCTTCTCTCATATGCATGGTGGTTTCTGGCCATGCTTGACTTTCCTTGGTTTGCAGCTGTACCTCTCCTATCTCTGCCCAACCTTCACATGCCTCCTTCACTCTGTGTCTGTGGGTTTCCACAGCCCTCTCTCCATAGAAGGAAGGACACCAGTCACTGAATTCAGAGCCCACCCTAATGCAGTATGACCTAGTCATAACTAATTACATCTGTAGAGGCCCTATTTCCAAATATGGTCACATTCTGAGTTTCCGAGTAAACATGAATTTTGAATTTTGGGAGTACTACTCAAACCACTATATGTTCTTCTCACCTAGTAGACTGGGTTCATTTGCCTTCAGGTTATTTGCATTAGTTCTTCCTTCTCCACTCCCATTGGCCTTCAGCTTTTCTTCACTTTTAATTGTCTTTGTTTCAGAGAGACTTTACCTGCTTTGATGATTAATATAGTGTCATTCTCACTGAGCCATGAAGTGTCCAAATATTTGGTCAAACAATATTTTGGGTCAGTCTTTGAGGGTGTTTCTGACAAGTTAACATTTGAATTGGTAGACTGAGTAAAGCAGATTGTCCTCCCTAATGTGGGCCTCATCTAATTAGTTGAAGGCCTGAATAGAAGGAAAATATTGACCCTCCCTCTAGTAGGAGGGAACTCCTCTTGCCTGACTGCCTTCACGTGGGACATCAACTTTTTCCTGTCTTCAGATTTGAATTGTAACATTAGTTCTTGGAACAATGCCATCAACTCATCTGTGTCTCCAGCTTGCCAACTGTAGCTCTTGTGACTTATCAGCCTTCATAATTGTGTGAGCCAATTCTTTATGATACAGTTGATATAGATATAGGTGATATGGATATCTCCCATTGGTTCTGTTTCCCTGAAGAAATCTGACTAATACACCCAGGAAAATTTCCATTACTCCCAAGAATTGTTTAGGTGTTCTTTCTGAGTACGGAGCTGTTCAGGGAGAAGTCACATTCTACTTTGTCGCTTTAACTGTGGTCAGTAACCACCCCCTAGATTGTAAGTTCCTAGATGTAATAATTCTTTCATAGTCATTGTTAGATCTTCAATTCCTAGAATATTCAGTATATGCTGAATAAAGGCTTCCCTTTCATGATGACTGGTTGAATACATGTTATACCCCTTCTCCAATCTCACATCTCTAAAAATGAATAAAGGATAAAAAGCACTTTATAAAATTGTGTAGAAACAGTAATGGTTGCAAGTTCTGTTGGTAATAATGGACTAGGTAATTTTCTGATCAATACTTATATGGAAAAGTTTCTATAAAACTGGGTAAAATGTTTTTTAAACATTTTCCTGAGACCCTGCCTCTGGGAAGATAATATAGATGTACTTTTCCCAATTTTTCCCACTAAGTACAACTAAAAACCCTGGACATTTTTTTTAAGATTTTATTTATTTATTTGACAGAAAGATAGAGATAGAGCACAAGTAGGCAGAGCAGCAGGCAGAGGGAGAGGGAGAAGCAGGCTCCCCACTGAGCAGGGAGCCCGACGTGGGGCTCAATCCCAGGATCCTGGGATCATGACCTGAGCCGAAGGCAGATGCTTAACTGACTGAGCCACCCAGGCACCCCAACCCTGGACATTTTATGTCAACAAACATTAGAAGGCTCTGAAAGGTGGAGAGAAAGCAGATGTATTAGGAATATCAAAACTAAGAAAACTATATGATTGTGAATTTGCTGGGATTTCTTTATGCTGTATATCCAAGGCTTGGAGATAATGAAACTGCTAACCCAGAAACACCAAAGGGTGATAAAAGGAAAAAAAAAATACAACAAAAGGTTTCTCTCTAGCCAAAGGTTCAGGAAAGAACAAGCCAGAAAGACAGAAAACTTTAAAACAACAATCACTCAATTCCAGACATATAGAGCAGAAGAGGCTGTGGCTTCACCACATCTACACCAGTAAAGGCTGAGGGGGAAATCCAGACTTCCACTCTCACCAAGCTGAATGAGGTGCCAAATCCTCCTTCCCAACACCAGACTGGTGTCAGAAGGGCAGGGTAGGGAGTTGGATGCTTCATCTCCAGGGAACAATGAGTGCTTCTCCCTTTGTGGGTCAGTAGGGGGCATGTGGAAAGCCTGGATTTCCACTCCCATCTGGTAGTGATGAGGTGTCCACCCACCCTGAGGCACCTAAGAGGACACTTGGTAGAGAGTCAAAGCTTTCACCAACACCCAGGCATAAGAAGGTCACTCCCCACTGGTGTCAGTGAGGGCCACATCAGGAACAGTGATGAGGCACTCATCCTTACCAACCAGGATGATTTCAGTGGAAACTACTGAGCCAATCCACCTGCAGTGATGAAGAATCTCTTCCCCACTTGACTGTTAACAGAGGCCAAGTAAGGGACCTGGACTTTACATACACTAGCTGCAGCAAAGCAAATCCTTGCTGTTCCCCTACCAAAGGCATGTCAATCAAAGCCATCTAAAAGAGAGGGTTTAGATAAGCCTTAGACTCTCGGGGCACCTGGGTGGCTCAGTCATTGAGCATCTGCCTTTGGCTCAGGACATCATCCCAGGGTCCTGGGATCAAGACCCACATTGGGCTCCCTGCTCCACAGGAAGCCTGCTTCTCCCTCTCCCACTCCCCCTTCTTGTGTTCCCTCTCTGGCTGTGTCTCTCTCTGTCAAATAAATAAATAAAATCTTTAAAGAAAAAAGTGATCAAAACCTCACAGAGTTATAGGACCATAACAAAAATCTAATATTTATGTCATTGCAGTACTGAGAGAAAAGGAGGAAAATAGTGGAACTCAAAAATAATTCAAAGAATTATGGATAAAAATTTTCAGAAGTTGGTACAAGACATAAATTCACTGAGTCAAGAAGTTGAGAGAGGGCGCCTGGGTGGCTCAGTCATTGGGTGTCTGCCTTCGGCTTAGGTCATGATCCCGGGGTCCTGGGATCAAGCCCCACATCGGGCTCCCTGCTCAGCAGGAAGCCTGCTTCTCCCTCCCCCACTCCCCCTGCTTGTGTTCCCTCTCTCGCTGTCTCTCTCTCTGTCAAATAAACAAATAAAATCTTAAAAAAAAAAAGAAGTTGAGAGAAACTCAAACTTGAAACTCAAAAAAATGCACATTAAGATGCATCATAGTCAGGCTTCTAAAAACTAAAGACAAAGAATAAAATCTTAAAAGCAGCTAGAGAGAAACAACACATTACCTACAAGGGGAAAAAAATTGAATTGCTAGAGGTTTTTCATCAGAAACATTAGAAACCAGAAGGAAGTGGTACAACATTTTTAAGTTAAAAAAAAAAAGTAGTTAATCTATATTTCTATACCCAGTGAAAATAACTTTAAGAAGTCAGAGATAAATCAAGACATTCTCAGATAAAGAAAATTTAAGGGAATTTTTCAAAAGCACAATTTCCCTAAAAGGATGACAAAAATATGTTCTCTAAACAGAAAGAAAATGTTAAAAGAAAGAATCTTGGGACATCAGAAAAGAAATAACAATGGAAAGAGTAAAAAACAACAACAACAAAAAACAAGGGGTAAATACATACACTTTCTTTCTCCTATTGAGTTTCTAAATTATGTTTGACAGGAGAAGCAAAAATTGTGCCAATCTCTATAACACTGTCTTATATGGATTTAAATGTATAAAAGGAAACATTTAAGACAATTATATATAAATGATAGAGGGTAAGGGGATGTTAAAAAAAAGGGGGGGGAGGGGGCGGAGTAGGAGACGTGGATTTCATCTGGTCCCAGGAATTCAGCTGGATGGGGATCAAACCATTGTGAACATCTATGAACTCAACAGGAGATCAAAGAAAAGAATAGCAACAACTCTGAACAGAAAAGCCACCACTTTCTGGAAGATAGGACGTGCGGAAAAGTGAACCCCAGGCGATATTCGGGAGGATAGACAGCGGGGGATGGGGCCTCAGTCAGCCGCTCTGGCAAGTGATAGAGCCACGGAGCACAAAATTGGAACTTTTAAGAAGTCAGCTCCGCTGAGGGACGTCGCTCCAGTGGCTAAGCGGGGCTGGAACCCTCGCGGGACAGTGTGGTCTCAGGACCCTCGGGGTCACAGAAAGCCCGGGGCTGCCTGAGTGTGGCAGAGCTCCCAGGTATCAGAGCGGGGAAGCCGGCTGCAGAGACAGAGCCGAGGCAAGGGCTCTCAGCTTGGGGTTGCCATAAACCATGATCCACGGCACAGTTGGGCCAATGCTCCTCCAGCAGGGACCCAACAAGCGGCAGATCCAGGGAGACTCCCCTTCCTCCCCGGGGAGGAGAAGTGCGGGAGCGCACCACAGGGATCTGCTGGGTTTGGAGACTCCACACAGGGTCGGGTGCAGAGATAGAAACGCTCAGTCACAGGCTGGGTGAGCACAGAGTGCGGCCGGAGACCGGGGAGACGGGAGTGACTGACTGCTTTTCTCTGGGGGCGCACTGAGGAGCAGGGCCCCGATTTCTTGGCTTCTCCAGGATGGAGATTGGGATGCCACCATTTTCACTCTCATCCTCCAAAGCTGTACCGAAAGCTTGCAGGGAACAAAAGCTCCTGAGAGCAAACCTGAGCCCGGACCCGGCAATGGTGGGGCAATTCCACCTCCGGCAAAGACATTTGGGAACCATGGCAACAGGTCCCTCCCCAAGAAGATCAGCAAGAACAGCCAGTCAAGACAAAGTTTACCAATCAATGAAAATGGCAGAAGTCCAGTGCTAGGGGAATACTGCACATAGAATTCATGGCTTTTCTACCATGATTCTATAGTTTTTCAAAGTTAATTTTTTTAACTGTCCTTTTTTTTTTTTTTTGAATTTTTCTTTTTCCCTTTTTGAACCAACATCTTATCAATCCCTTTTTTATAAAAAACATTTTTATTTTTCATTTTTAGAGTCATATTCTATCCCTTCATCGTAGTTACCCTTATTTTTGGCATATATATATATAAGTTGTTCTCTCTTTAAAATTTTGAAATACAGTTTCTTCTAACAGATCAAAATATACCCTAAATCACTAGTGTATGACTTTGTTCTAGTCTCCTGCCTGATCACATTCTCTCCCCCACGTTTTTTCTTTCTTTCTTTTTTAAATCCTCTTCTTTCTTTTTGCAAACAACTTCTTATCAATTCCTTTTATAAAAATTTTTATAATTTTCATCTTTACAGTCATATTCCATCCCTTCATCGTGTCAACCCTTATTCTGTACATATATAAGTCTTTATTTCTTTAAAATTTTGGGAAACACTTTCTTCTAACAGACCAAAATACACCCAAAATCTAGTATGTGCCACTGATCGATGCACCAGCCTGATCATATTTGATCATATTCTGTTTTTTTGTTTTGTTCTGTTTTTGTTTGTTTTATCTTTACCTTTTTCTTTTTTCTCTCTCTCTTTCTTTTTCTTTCTTTCCCTTTCTTTTCCCCTGGTTTCAGGTCTTTTCTGATTTAAAGTACATTTTCTGGGGACGTTGTTAGCCTGTTAGCATTTTGTTCTCTCACTCATCTATTCTCATCTGGACAAAATGACAATACGGAAAAAAATCACCTCAACAAAAAGAACAAAAGGTAGTACCATCTGCCAGGGACCTACTCAATACGAACATTAGTACAATGTCGGACCTAGAGTTCAGAATCATGATTTTAAAGATACTAGCTGCGCTTGAAAAAAGCATGGAAGTTATTAGAGAAACCCTTTCTGGAGAAATAAAAGAACTAAAATCTAACCAAGTCGAAATCAAAAAGGCTATTAATGAGGTGCAATAAAAAAATGGGGACACTAACTGCTATGATAAATGAGGCAGAAGAGAGAATCAGCAATATAGAAGACCAAATGATGGAAAATAAAGAAACTGAGAAAAAGAGAGATAAACAACTAATGGATCACAAGGGCAGAATTCAAGAGATAAGCGATACAATAAGATGAAACAACATTAAAATAATTGGGATCCCAGAAGAAGAAGAAACAGAGAGAGGGGCAGAAGGTATATTGGTGCAAATTATAGCAGAGAACTTCATTAATGTGGGGAAGGAAACAGACATCAAAATCCAGGAGGCACAGAGAACCCCTCTCAAAACCAATAAAAATAGGTCAAAACCCCGACATCTAATAGTAAAACTTACGAGTCTCAGAGACAAAGAGAAAATCCTGAAAGCAGCTCAGGAGAAGAGATATGTAACCTAAAATGGTAGAAACATTAGATTGGCAACAGACCTATCCTCAGAGACCTGGCGGGCCAGAAAGGACTGGCATGAAATCTTCAGAGCACTAAACGAGAAAAATATACAGCCAAGAATACTATATCCAGCTAGGCTGTCATTGAAAATAGAAGGAGAGATAAAAAGCTTCCAGCACAAACAAAAACTAAAGGAATTGACAAACACAAAACCAGCCCTCCAAGAAATATTGAAAGGGGTCCTCTAAGCAAAGAGAGAGCCTAAAAGCAGCATGGACCAGAAAGGAACACAGACAACATACAGTAACAGTCGCCTTACAGGCAATACAATGGCACTAAATTCATATCTTTCAATAGTTACCCTGAATGTAAATGGGCTAAATGCCCCAAGCAAAAGACAGAGGCTATCAGATTGGATTAAAAAACAAGGCCTATCGATACGCTGTCTGCAAGAGACACATATTAGACCCAAAGACACACCCAGATTGAAAGGGAGGGGGTGGAAAACCATTTACCATGTAACAGACACCAAAAGAAAGTCAGGGTGGCAATCCTTATATCAGACAAATTAGATTTTAAACCAAAGACTGTAATAAGAGAAGAGGAAGGACACTATATCCTACTTAAAGGGTCTATCCAACAAAAAGATCTAACAATTGTAAATATCTATGCCCCTAACATGGGAGCAGCCAATTATATAAGCTAATCAATAACAAAAGCAAAGAAACACATTGACAACAATACAGTAAGTGGGGGACTTTAACACCCCCCTCACTGAAATGGACACGTCATCTAAGCAAAAGATCAACAAGGAAATAAAGACTTTAAATGACACACTGGACCAAAGGGACTTCACAGACATATTTCAGAACATTCGATCCCAAAGCAACGGAATACACATTCTTCTCTAGTGCCCATGGAACATTCTCCAGAATAGATCACATCCTAGGTCATAAATCAGGTCTCAACTGGTACCAAAAGATTGGGATTATTCCCTGAATATTTTCAGACCACAATGCTTTGAAACTAGAACTCAATCACAAGAGGAAAGTTGGAAAGAACTCAAATACATGGAGGCTAAAGAGCATCCTACTAAAAATGAATGAGTCAATCAGGAAATTAAAGAAGAATTAAAATTTCATGGAAACCAATGAAAATGAAAACACAACTGTTCAAAATCTTTGGGATGTAGCAAAGGCAGTCCTGAGAGGAAAGCATATAGCAATACAAGACTTTCTCAAGAAACAAGAAAGGTCTTAAATACAATACCTAACCCTACACCTAAACGAGCCAGAGAAAAAACAGCAAATAAAGCCTAAACCCAGCAGGAGAAGAGAAATCATAAAGATCAGAGCAGAAATCAATGAACTAGAAACCAAAAGAACAGTAGAACAGACCAACGAAACTAGGAGCTGGTTCTTTGAAAGAATTAACAAAATTTATAAACCCCTGGCCAGACTTATCAAAAAGAAAAAAGAAATGACCCAAATCAACAAAATCATGAATGAAAGAGGAGAGATCACAACCAACACCAAAGAAATACAAACAATTATAAGAACACATTATGAGCAACTCTATGCCAGCAAATTAGATAACCTGGAAGAAAGGGATGCATTCCTAGAGATGTATCAACTACCAAAAGTGAACCAGGAAGAAATAGAAAACCTGAACAGACCTATAACCACTAAGGAAATTGAAGCAGTCGTCAAAAATCTCCCAAGAAACAAAAGCCCAGGGCCAGATGGCTTTCCAGGGGAATTCTACCAAACATTTCAAGAAGAATTAATACCTATTCTCCTGAAACTGTTCCAAAAAATAGAAATGGAAGGAAAACTTCCAAACTCGTTTTATGAGGCCACCATTACCTTGATCCCCAAACCAAAGACTCCATCAAAAAGAAGAATTACATCCCAATATCCTTGATGAACATGGATGCAAAAATTCTCACCAAAATACTAGCTAATAGGATCCAACAGTACATTAAAAGGATTATTCACCACAACCAAGTGGGATTTATCCCTGGGCTGCAAGGTTGGTTCAACATCCGCAAATCAATCAACGTGATACAATACATTAACAAAAGAAAGGACAAGAATCATATGATCCTCTCAATAGATGCAGAAAAAGCATTTGACAAAGTACAGCATCCTTTCTTGGTCAAAACTCTTCAGAGTATAGGGATAGAGGGTACATACCTCAATATCATAAAAGCCATCTATGTAAAAACTACAGCGAATATCATTCTCAATGGGGAAAAGCTGAGAGTTTTCCCCCTAAGGTCAGGAACACGGCAGGGATGTCCACTATCACTACTGCTATTCATCATAGTATTAGAACTCCTAGCCACAGCAATCAGACAACAAAAAGAAATCAAAGGCATCCAAATTGGCAAAGAAGAAGTCAAACTCTCATTCTTTGCAGATGATATGATACTGTATGTGGAAAACACAAAAGACTCCACCCCAAAACTGCTAGAACTCATACAGGAATTCAGTAAAGGGGCAGGATATAAAATCAATGCACAGAAATCAATGGCATTCCTATACACCAACAACAAGACAGAAGAGAGACAAATTAAGGAGTCGATCCCATTTACAATTGCAGCCAAAACCATAAGATACCTAGGAATGAATCTAACCAAAGAGGCAAAGGATCTGTAGTCAGAAAACTATAAAATACTCATGAAAGAAATTGAGGAAGACACAAAGAAATGGCAAAACGTTTCATGCTCATGGATTGGAAGAACAAATATTGTGAAGATGTCAATGCTACCTAGAGCAATCTACACATTCAATGCAATCCCCATCAAAATACCATCTCCTTTTTTCAAAGAAATGGAACAAATAATCCTAGAATTTGTATGGAAACAGAAAAGATCCGAATAGCCAGAGGAATATTGAAAAAGAAAAGCAAAGCTGGCGGCATCACAATTCCAGACTTCCAGCTCTATTACAAAGCTGTCATCATCAGGACAGGATGGTACTGGCACAAAAACAGACCCATAGATCAATGGAACATAACAGAGAGGCCAGAAATGGACCCTCCACTCTATGGTCAACTCATCTTTGACCAAGCAGGAAAGAATGTCCAATGGAAAAAAGACAGTGTCTTCAACAAATGGTGTTGGGAAAATTGGACAGCCACATGCAGAAGAAAGAAACTGGACCATTTCCTTACACCACACACAAAAATAGACTCCAAATGGTTGAAAGACCTAAACGTGAGACAGGAGTCCATCAAAATCCTAAAGGAGAACACAGGCAGCAACCTCTTCGACCTCAGCCGCAGCAACTTCTTCCTAGAAACATCGTCAAAGGCAAGGGAAACAAGGGCAAAAATGAACTATTGGGATTTCATCAAGATAAAAAGCTTTTGCATAGCAAAAGAAACAGTCAATAAAACCAAAAGACAACTGACAGAATGGGAGAAGATATTTGCAAATGACCTATCAGATAAAGGGCTAGTATCCAAAAATCTATAAAGAACTTATCAAACTCAACACCCAAAGAACAAATAATCCAATCAAGAAATGGGCAGAAGACATGAACAGACATTTTTCCAAAGAAGACATCCAAATGGCCAACAGACACATGAAAAAGTGCTCAACATCGCTCGGCATCAGGGAAATCCATACCAAAACCTCCATGAGATATCACCTCACACCAGTCAGAATGGTTAAAATTAACAAATCAGGAAACGACAGATGTTGGCGGGGATGCAGAGATAGGGGAACCCTCCTACACTGTTGGTGGGAATGCAAGCTGGTGCAACCCTCTGGAAAACAGTATGGAGGTTCCTCAAAAAGTTGAAAATAGAGCTACCATAGGATCCAGCAATTGCACTACTGGGTATTTACCACAAAGATACAAATGTAGGGATCTGAAGGGGTATGTGCACCCCGAATTTTATAGCAGCAATGTCCACAATAGCCAAACTGTGGAAAGAGCCAAGACGTCCATTGACAGATGAATGGATAAAGAAGAAGTGGTATATATATACAAGAGAATATTATGTAGCCATCAAAAGGAATGAGATCTTGCTATTTGCAATGACGTGGAGGGAACTGGAGGGTGTTATCTGAGTAAAATAAGTCAATCAGAGAAAGACATGTATCATATGACCTCACTGATATGAGGAATTCTTAATCTCAGGAAACAAACTGAGGGTTGCTGGAGTGGGGGTGGGGTGGGAGGGATGGGGTGGCTGGTTGTTAGATATTGGGGAGGGTATGTGCTATGGTGAGTACTGTTAATTGTGCAAGACTGTTGAATCACAGATCTGTACCTCTGAAACAAATAATGCAATATATGTTAAAAAAAAAAAAGGAGAAGATAGCAGGAGTGGAAGAATGAAGGGGGGAAATCGGATCGGGAGACGAACCATGAGAGACGATGGACTCTGAAAAACAAACTGAGAGTTCTAGAGGGGAGGGAGGTGGGGGATGGGTTAGCCTGGTGATGGGTACTAAAGAGCGCACGTTCTGTGTGTAGAACTGGTTGTTATGCACAAACAATGGATCATGGAACACTACATCAAAAACTAATGATGTAATGTATGGTCATTAACATAACATTAAAAAAAATTTAAAGTAAAAAAAAAAGTGTGACTATATTCACTCCAACTGGTACCCTGGTGTGGGATGTTGACAGTTGAGGAGGCTGGCTGGGAGGGTGTATAGGGGAAATCTTTGTACTTTCCCCTCAATTTTGCTGTGACCCTAAAACTGCTCTAAATATAATCTGTATTTTATAGAGCTACTCTACAAACCAGTAATTGCACTACCAGGTTTTTCCCCAAAGATACAAATGTAGTGATCTGAAGGGGCACCTGCACCCCAATGTTCATAGCACTAATGTCCACAATAGCCAAACTGTGGAAGGATCCAAGATGTCCATTGACAGACAAATGCATAAAGAAGATGAGGTATATATATATACAATGGAATATTAGCCATCAGTAAGGATGAATACTTACAATTTACATTGACATGGATGGAACTGGAGGGTATTATGCTGAGCAAAATGAGTCAGAGAAAGATAATGATCATATGATTTCACTCATATGTGGAATATAAGAACAGCACAGAGGATCATAGGGGAAGGGAGGGAAAACTGAATGAGAAGTCATCAGAGAGGGAGAAAAACCATGAGAGACTCTTAACTATAGGAAACAAACTGAGGGTTGCTGGAGGGGTAGTAGGTGGGGGGATGGTGTAATTGGGTGATGGGCAATAAGGAGGGCAGGTGATGTGATGAGCACTGGGTGTTATATGCAACTGATATATTATTGAATACTACATCTGAAACTAATGATGCGCTATATGTTAGCTAACTGAATTTAAATATAAAATTTTTTAAAATTGTCTATTTTTTAAAAGGTTGCATTTTCCAGATCAATAGCTGCATACCATACATCGAAGCTATGTTGATCTATCCTAGTAAGAGTACCACATTTGTCCCAGCTACGATTGGAGCTACCTTAAGTGCCTTAAGTCAGTAATCGGCTGACTTAAGTTTGTCGTTTTTTTTTTTTGATACAACCAAAGCACCAGCACCAACCAGTCAATTTCATGGTCCCTATGGTCACCATTCCCCTATGTTTCCCAAATACCAGAGTTACTGCACACACCAACCATCCTTTTCCAACTATACCTTGTCCCAATTCACCTCAGGTGAATCACAGCCATCAACACACCATCCACTCCCAGTGATGGGATCCAACCTCAGAATCCTATCCTTAAAATTCTGCATCCTGGGACCACTTCCATGCCAACTGCATTTGGTTGCATTCTCCAGGAGCAGACTCTGAGGTGACAGCTTCTGTAAAAGAGATTTGTGAAAAAAAAAAAAAAATGCTACCAGAAGCCAGGGTGGAAAAGCAGGGCAGGGAACAGGATGGGCTGAGCAAGGGTAACATTTCAGGCAAAGTCCCACAGAAAGTAGTTTCAGATTTGATCCCAGAGGGTAACCAAGAGTCCTTACCTGGCCAAACTTGAATCAAGCTCCTCTGAATCCTCTGCCCAACTAAGCCCTAACTTTTGTATTTCCACATCCATCTTTGCTCAACCAATTTTAGCAAGAATCCTACTGAGTGGCTTAGTCAGAATCCCCTACCCTCGATACCTGATCACCCTCCGTTTGTGATCAGGTTCTTCATTCTCCACCATCTCCCAGGTGAAGCCTGATCAGCCTGAATCCTGTCTTCGGGAAGAATCCTGTCAAGTCAGTTTAGCCAGAATCTTTTTACCTTTGATGTTTTCTCTTAGCAATTTTCTATCCAGTGACCCCCACCCTGCTCCTTGGCTATAAATTCCCACTTTTCCTCATGTTGGGAGTTAAGCCCCCACCTCTCTCCCCTACTGCAAAACTCCATTGGCCACTATACCTATCACAACAGTCCTCCTGAATAGTCTGCTTTGCCATTTTTTAAAAAGATTTTATTCATTTATTTGACAGAGAGAGAGAGAGAGAACACAAGCAGGGGTAGCGGGAGGGAGAGGGAGAAGCAGGTTTCCCACTGAGCAAGGAGCCTGATGCGGGGCTTGATCCCAGGACCCCGGATCATGACCGAGCCTAAGGCAGATGCTTAACCAACTGACCCACCCAGGCGCCCCCTGCCTCACCATTTTAAGAAGTGTCAGGAATACTTTTTTCTTTAACAAAGGAAACTGGAACGTACATTATGCCTCAGAGTAATCCTATGTGGAGATGTTTGCTGGGCTTTCACACTCTTATACTTGTCAGCTTGGGCTGAGGGCCACCATGGGGGATACCCTTTGAAATAGGAACAGAGTAGAAGCAGGAGTCTGGGGGAAGTCTCTTGAAGGAGCATGATGGGTGTCTGCCATTAGGGAAGAGTCATGGTGTTGTTCAAAGGGATCCCAATGGGATGAAGCAGCAATAGGCTGGCCTCATTTATGCTATCTGGACCATAGTGCACAACCTCTGCAACCCCTCTGATCAATACCCTCATGTCTGATCCAATACTGGACCCCTCAGAGATAGAATTCATCCTCTCCTTGTATTTTCCCCAATGCCTACTTAGGTAAATGATCCATAGCAGGCTGAGGGGATAAGGAGATAGTCCCACTCACCTGTCTACAAAGAATGGGCCTCTTACCTAGCACTTCTTTTTATGAAAAAAAAAATTGATTTGATGTCCGTCCTCAGGAAGGACTCCAAGTGCATCATGTACTGGTTGTCTCACGGCAGAATAGTATGTGATGGGGCTGAGGGAACTGAGAAATGAAGCTTTATTGGAGAATTAGAGAAATGTCCCAAAACAGAGAAGTCATGCAAACACCCTCATTCACATACCCTCTTTAGCTTTATCTCCAAATATTATAACACAAGATTATTTCTTACTATCAACTTCTGCGGTTTTTACTTTTTATTGCTTTTCTTATAACCTACAAAGTACATGCTGTGTGCCAGGAACTGGGTTGAATTCTTGACTTAAATAATCCCATAGAAGCCTGTAAAGGAAGTAATATTACCCTCTATGGAGAAAAGATGAGACCTGTAGGTCAGGGGCTTACTGGTAATGGCTCAGAGGGAGTGCCTGCAGAAGGGGTCAGCCCATGGCTGAACCTCCGCCCTCCACTGTCCTCAACTTGTCAAGCTCCTGTGCTCTTGTGATCTTGAGTTTGATTTGCCCTCCTCCAGGGCCCATCTTCATACTCAGCTCTGCCTCCACCGTAAACAGCTGAAACCCCTCTGCCCCCAGGAAGCCTTCCTGGGGTCCAGAGACACTTCTGTCTTCTCTGGACAAGGCAGGCACTCCTGTTGTGGTTGAATATGCCCTATCTCCCCTGCTGGTTACTATGAATTGAAAGGCTGAGCTCTCTGTGTATTTATTCCCTATTCCTCAGACAGTACAGTACTGGGTATGTAGTAAGTCTGCAATATGGATGCAAGGCTGGATTAAAGTGCTAATGCTCAATGTTTGCATGTTAAGAGGCATGTGGCCTGATACCCCACTTCCAAATGCTTATGCATGAATTGGAGCAGTGTGCTATTGAAAGGATTTATGGGTGGGGGGGAGGTCTTAACATACCTAAAAGCTAGAAGACACCTTTGATATCCGAAATTGTGTCATTATTATTTTTTTAAAGATCTTATTTATTTATTTGAGAGAGAGAGAATGAGAGATAGCACAAGAGGGAAGAGGGTCAGAGGGAGAAGCAGACTCCCCGCTGAGCAGGGAGCCTGATGTGGGACTCGATCCAGGGACTCCAAGATCATGACCTGAGCTGAAGGCAGTCGCTTAACCAACTGAGCCACCCAGGGGCCCCCGAAATTGTGTCATTATTAAAAGTCAAAAAAATTAGCATCTCCATAGCTAGAATGCTTTTATATCCATATTTTTGTCTCTTCAGCAAGCCATCTGCTTGCATAATTTCATTTCTATTCTACAGACACCCACAGGCAGCCCTCCACTGGAATTAGACTCCTGGCTTGTCCTGCCCTAATTCTCAGGAAAGATCAAATGAAAACCCTGCAGTTCTCCCTCAGTTAATCCTCAGGACCATTTTGAGACTTGTTTTATTATCTAAAGCCAGATGCTTAAGGAAAACTTGTGAACTGCTTGCTGTTAAGGAGCTGGTGCAGACGGGTTGTGATCCCTGAGCTCCTGACCACTCAGCTTTATTGCTTTCTGCGGATAACACCTTGCTCTGCTCTCCAGGCCTCTACCTGTCTATATGGATCCTTTGCCACCTCCTCATGCACCCCACACTTTCTTCCCTCACTGGGTTACTGTGACAGAATCTGTGAGCCCTGGAAATTCCTCTCGGAAAGTTGCTATAGAAACTCCCAATGGGGGTGTTCAGTAGGATGCAGTGTGAATGCTCCCAGCTGATGCGCGGAGCCGTAGAGCTGTGTGCGTGGCAGCTCCAAATCAAGCCCCCAGCATTTCTCACCCGACATGTGTTGTCCCAGAGAATGGAGGAGGAAGCCACCCTGCTGCTTTTCTGTTTCATTCCAGCATTGAAGAGAGAACTTTACCTCCTCAGAGCTTGGGCAAGGTAGAGAGCTCCTTGTGCCCAAACACCTCAGCTCCAAGCTAGGAAAACTGAGGCCGAGTGGTCTCCAGCTGTTCCGGGCATCAGAGATTACCAATAGCCAAAGACGAGCAACAGGCCAACTGTGATGGAGTGCCAACATGCCATGTTCTCTCCACTTGGCAGGGTGGTGTATAGGGGAGGAGCCTGCCCCTAGCTAGGTTTGGATGATAACCTACGCCTGCATCTCCTCAAAGAGCTCTGGTTCTTGCCCTAAAGCTATTTGGCTCCACCAACTCCAAATTCACTGAAGGCTTGCTGAAGCCAGTGGCAGACCACCAACTTCTTCACGGCTATTTCCAGAGAAAGTCAGTGGATCTTGCTGTTCAGACTAGCTCAGTCTAACAGACAGAACCTTGAATGTGGAGACAAATGGCCTGAGCTCAAAGCCTAGCTTGACCATACTGTAGTTATTCCCTCAGTTTTCCTATCTACCATGGGGTCATAGTGATTTATAAGGTGGCCTTGAGGATTCAGTGAGGTGGTATATATGCTCCTCAGCCATGTTGTTCAGGAGAAGTCACACCTGACCATAGCCAGGGACCCCAGAGAGCAAGAGAAGCAAAGGTGTTCTGCTGGACACACAGCTTCATGGCAGACTCAGAACCAGCAGGCCCACCGAGGAGAACCGTACCTCAGAGGTGACCCAAGGTGGGCAGGACCAGAGGCAGCCAGACAGGCATTCAGGGCACTTGATCCCACATGTTGACAGATGACTGGATTTTGACAGGGTTGCCTGTGAAGTTTTCTCTTTTCACACAGTTCTTAAAATAAATCTTGCTAGAGGGAGGGTTTCGCAGAGAAGAAGTGACAGATATATCTTGTTCTACATAAGATGACTAATAGCCCACAAATGTTCCCAAGAAACGTAAGCTGGAGAATGTCAGAGACACAAAAGGCTTCAGAGACATGGGGCCTTATGGCCTGTATGAGGAATGGGAGCCCAAGAGCAAGTATGGCTTTTCCAACAAGCTAAATGTCCATTTATCTGAACATGTATCAAGGACCTGCTATGTGTGAGACTTTATGCTAGAGATAAGGCAATCTTAGAAATATAGAGATGGTCCTCTGCTCCATGGGCATTATAGTGTGGGTAGGGTTACTTACTAGGGAGGGTAAGACATAAGCAAATATAATACTGGACAGAGTAGTAAGAAATACTAAAAGAGTTGTATAAACTGTGGCTCATGGACCTGAAGGACTGAGTTATTTCCTTACTTTGAGGGTGAAGGAGGGAGGGGAGAAGGCACATCTGAAGGAGCTTCATCAGAATTATGGCTCCCGGAGACCAACCACAAGAAAGCAGTAAACATTTATAAGAATCCAGGCTTAAAAAAAGAAAAAGACAAATACAAATCAAGTTTTAAGAAAAAGAAAGCCTGTCTGAATATTATTTAAAATATTGAAAACTGAGGCGCCTGGGTGGCTCAGTCGGTGAAGCGTCTGCCTTCAGCTCAGGTCATGGTCCCAGGGTCCTGGGATCAAGCCCCGCATCGGGCTCCCTGCTCAGCGGGGACTCTGCTTCTCCTTCTCCCACTCTCCCTGCTTGTGCTCTCTCTCTCTCTCTCTCAAATAAATAAATAAAATCTTTAAAAAAATAAAATATTGAAAACTGAGCTTAAGAGAGAAGTTTAAAACACAATATGTCATGAAAGATTAGGCCGCCATGTTTTCAAAAATATTTACTGGTATCAAGAAATGTATCAGACAAAACTGGGAAGGGCCCTGACTAGCCTCCCATCCCTAACTGGTGTGGTACTCAAAGGAGAAATAAGAATGCCTGGCAGAGTGCTGGCAGACTTGTGGAGTTCCTGAACATTCAGTGTAGTCCCCTAACAGACCCAGAACCACTAGCCCAACTGGACCAAAATGTTGAAGCACAAACTCTGGCTAATCAGTGGATAATCACTAAATGATGCTGATTCAAGGGTCATAGCTGGGAAGCCTGGCTTAAAAACAAACAAACAAACAGACAAATAAACACAAGATTTTTTTTTTTTTTTTTTTTTTTTTTTTTAATGAGCAGGACTTCTTTAGCTGCATACCATTGTAGGGAGAGACCAACCTAGAGAGTTAGTCCAGACAAGTCAGTAAACAAATTTAAAAAAAGAAAAATGTATATGAAAGGAACAACAGCAATTCTGGGAAGAGAAAATGGAAACAGGATCCAGTGTTGTTACATCTAAAATGTTCAGTTTTCAGTGACAATAACAACAACAAACCAGGAGACAGGCAAAGAAACAAGGAAGTGTTCAATATACAGGAGAGAAAGTGGTCAATACAAACTGCTGCCTAGAAGGTCCAGATATTAGACTCAGCAGACAAAGACACCAAAGCAACTATTACAGATATGTTCAAAGAATAAAGGAAGCTATGTTTAAGAATACAGGAGAAGTGTGATGGCTTATCAAATAGAGAATATAAATAAAGATACAGAAATTATATTTATAAAGAATCTAATAGAAATTGCAGAGTTGAAAAGTGCAGTCATTGAAACAAAAAATTTACTAGAGGAATTCAACATCGCATTTGAGCTGACAGAAGCAATAATAAGCAAACCAGAAGATATGGCAATAGAGATTATCCAACCTAAAGAACAGAGAGAATTAAAACAAAAAATTGAACAAAGCCTCAGAGAAGAGGCTCGAAAGGGGCATACAAATATTTGAAGGAACAATAGCTAAAATCATCCCAAATTTGATTTAAAGAAAACATTAATCTTCACATCTAAGTTCAACAAACTTCAAGTAAGATAAACTGAAAAAATACACACCTAGATAAATGATACCAAATTGTTGAAAGAGAAAATCTTCACAGCAGCAAGAGAAAAATGGTTCAAGTACAGGCAAACCACAATTAGTCAATATCTTATTCTGATAAGAATTCTCCTAAGAAACAATGGAGTCTAGAAAGCAGTGGGATGACACATTCAAGGGGCTGAAAGAGAAAAAAAGTCGACCAAATATTCTGTATTCAACAAACCTACCATTCAAAAATGAATATGAATTAAAGACACTTCCAGATAAACAAAGAATGACAGAAGTCATTGCTAGAAGACCTTCCTTAGAAATATTTAAAAAGTCCTTCAGGTTGAAAAGAAATGATATCAGACAGCAACTCGAATCCACATGAAGAAATAAAGTGGACTGGTATAGGTAATTACGTAAGGAGATGTAGATGACAGTATATTATGTCTTTTTTTCTTCTCATTTAAAATACATTTGCATAAAAATAATTATAATTCTATATTGATTGTTGAATTTTAACATATGTGTGTGTAATATAAATGGTAATAATAGCACAAAGAGGAGAGAAAACAGAGCTTTATTGGAAGAAAATATCTACATTGTACTTAAATTACATTAGCATTAATCTGAAGTTGGTTGTGATAAATTCAGACACATAATGTAATCACCAGAAAAACCACTGATAAAATAACACTGAAAATATACTGAAAACAACAATGATAATGAAGTAATTAAAATGGTGAAATAGAAAGTATCTACTTGCTGCCAAAAAAAATACAGTAAAGAAACAACACAGGAAATAAAAAGATATGAGAAATAAAAATTAAAAAGCAAAATGGCAGATGTAAATCCAATCATATCAATAAATACATTAAATATAAATGGATTGAACACTCCAATCAAGTCAGAGATTTTTAGATTGGGTAAAAAGAAATTAAGATCTAAAATATAGTTTTGATCCAAAGATGCACATAAGTTAAAGACAAAAGAATAGAAAAGATACTATGTAGATGGTCAACCACAGGTCAGCTGGAGTGGCTATATTAATATCAGACAAAATGAAACCATGGCATATCAAAATTTATGGGACACAGCTAACAGTGCTTACAGGGAAACTTATAGCTTTAAATTACTGTATTAGAAAAGAAGAAAGATGTAAGTTGATTTTCTAAACTTCCACATTTAAAACTAGAAAAAGAAGAAAACTAGACCTAAAACAAGAGGAAGGAAAGAAATAATAAAAATTAGAAAGGAAATCAATTAAATAGACAAAAGAAAAACAATAGAGAATATCAGTTAACTGAAAGATTGAAAAGACTGAAATATTGCTAACCCTTTAACTGATCAAGAAATAAGGAAAATTAGGAAAACCTTGTAAGACAGAAGAGAAGTCACTGGTGAATTTACAGAAATGAAAAGGAAATTATTATTACTGTTATTATAAATTATTATAAGGGAATATTATAAACAACTTTATGCCAACAAATTACACAATTCAGACGAAATGAATAAATTCCCACAAAGACATAAATTAATAAGACCAACTCAAAAAGAAGTAGAAAATGTAAATAGATCCATAACAAGTAAAAAAATTGAATTTGCAATTTTAAAATCTTCCCAGAGGAAAAAAAACGATTAATCTTTCCAGATGCCTAGTGTATTATTAGTCTTTCTGGGGCTCTTGGCTTAACTGACCGCCTTCATGCTTTTTGCTTCCTCTTTCACTGATATCTGTGCTTTCCTCTTGTGCTTTTCACTTGTACTTTCCTCTCTTTCCTTGTGATTATTCTCTTCTTACAGTCTTTGTTTTGAAAACTTAGCTCAATAATGGTCAATATTTCTTCTTTTCTAATGGATGCACTTGGAGTTACATATTCCTCTAATCACCATTTTAGCAGCATCACTCAGATATTGATACATACTCATTCTTTATCTTTTACTCATAAATATTTCATCATTTCCATTGTGATTTCCTTACCCCTTGAATTATTCAGCAATGCATTTTTTCATTTCCAAAGAAATATGGCTTTTTTGGCTACATTTTATCATTGATTTTCATCTTAAACACTTATTAGATACAATTATCTATATTAAATAAACTACTTGGTATTCATTGAGATTGGCTTTGTGGTCTAGTATCTTCCAACTTTGCTAAAATCTCAGACTTCTCTTGGGTTCAGGGTTCTAGATATGCTCATTAAGTCAAACTTGCTAATTATGCCATTCAAGTATTCTTTACTAATTTTTAGTCTGTTTGCCTTATTGAAATTTCCCTTTATATATGTAGGTATATCATTTTTTTGTTGTAATTCTGTAATACATTTTTACTTTATTAATTTTCAGTTTGAATAATTTAAGTGTGGTTGAATATTGTTAAGTTTGTGACTCATTTATTGTTCCTCATCTGTGACCTGACTATTCATGTCCTTTGCATGTTTTAATATTGGTTTGTTGGGGTCTTTTCATTGACTTGTAGAATGATTAAGGAAACTAATTATTTGTCTATATAATCATTTGCCTATTATTAGTATATCAGATGCAAATATTTTTCCCAGTCTGACATTTCTCTTTGGGTTTGGTCATACATATTGCGTAGACTATAGAATCAGCTTGCCAAGTTTCACAAAATAAAGAAACTTGTTGGAATTTTTATTGGGATTGCATTGCAATATTAAGTCCTCTAATCTGTGCACCTGGTATGTCCTTTCGTATTTTAAATAAAATGGACAGAGGGACATTATAAATAAAAGAGCAGAAATCAGTAAAATAAAAAAGCAAACATGTAATACAGAAAATTAGCCTGTTCTTTGAAAAGAATAATAACACTGATAAATTCTGATAAGACTAATTGTAATAAAAAGAATGGACAAAAATAATCAGAACCCAACAAAGGGAGTAAACAACTTCGGGTCCCCTTCCCCACCAGAGGCAAATTTAAATAAAATGAACAAGTCCCTAAAAAATGCATCCTACCACAATTGACATAGGATAAAAATATGGATAACACTGCAAAAAAACTTGTGTCTAGATTCATTAGCCTTCCAATGAAAACTGCAGGTCTGAATGGCTTCACCAACAAGTGTTACCAAACCCTTGTGGAAAGAAATAGCACCAATCGGACATGGTCTCAGAGCATAAAAATTATAATTCCCAAATAATTTTACGAGGCCAGCAAAATCTAGATATCACAATATTTCCAGCTCACATTGGGAAAGATAATTAAATGCCAATTTCACTTATGTACCTAACTAAATATTCTATAAAATATTAGAAATTTAGATTTGTCGATATATAAGAAAGCACAACAAATCATGACCAAATTAGTTTTATCTCAGGATTGCAAGGTTGCTTTTACACTGGAAAGACAATCACTGTATTTCACCACCACTGAGTATATCAATAGTGTGATAGTGAATAGTGAAAGAAAGTGTCACAAAACATACCTAATGAAGAAATTTTGAAAGCTTTCCTTTCAGTGAAAGGAACAAGAGGTGGATCTGCTCATACTGGAGGTTCTAACCTGTGACATATGTTCAGGAAAAGAAATAAAGGAGGGTTAGAAAGAAACAGTGAGACTGTCATCACCTGTAGATGATAGAATTGTCATACAGAAAATCCTAAAGAAGTTAAAATTCAAAGGAATAGATTGATAGATTGCACCAAAAAAGTGTAAATATCAGTTGTACTTCTATTTGCCAACCATAAAAAGTTAGACAATGAAATTCATACTAGCCTTCACATACACAAATAATAATCTGTTAGAAGATGTAAAGGAAGAAAATACACTTTCACAATATAAAAAAATAAAATACTAAGCATTAGCCTAACAAAAAATAGTGCAAAACTTAAAGGAGGAAAACTATAAAAAAAAACAAACTCTGAAAGAACACACAAGTTGACTTGAACAACTATTAATACATATTAAGTTGTTAAATAGGAAGAAATAAAATCAGAAAGTTGTCAAAACTAAGTAAATGTTTACTTTTAATTTGATATATAATATAATAAAATATAATGTACATGACAATTATATATACATTTATATATAATACAATATAACATAATATAATATAATAACTATATAAACATTTGTGTGTGTGTATATATATATGTATATATATTTATACATTATATGCAAGTGAATACACAAGCAAGAGCAGCTCAGTTTTTCTTGGAAAAAAACAGCAGCAGAGGGATGGGACTATTCCTAATATAAAAATGCATTATAAAGCATCTATGACTAAAATAGCATTGTATTGGTACATAAATAAACAGTGGAATACCATAGAAAATCCTGAAATGCACCTACATGCAAATGGAAATTGAATATTTATTAAAGGTCATATCTAAGATCAGTGAGAAGAGGTGGCCTTTTCACCAAGTGATATTAGGAAAATTATAAGCCACATTAAAAAAAAAAAGAAAAAAAGGAGACAGATCCATTACTTGAATGAGGATAAATTCTAAGTGGATCAGAAATATGCATGTAAAAATTAAAACCATATAAGTTATAAAACAAAAAACATAAAAACATGTGATAGCTTTCATAACCTGAAAGTGGGAAGAAGTTTTTAAAGTATGGCTCAAATTACAGAAGCAAAAAAGGAAAGGATTGATAAACATGACCACATTAAAATTTCAAAATGCATGAAAAGAAAACACCATAAGCAAAATAATAAAACTATGGACAAATCAGGGGAAACATTTACAACTTAATCACAGGCAAAGGGTTAAGAGCCTAATATTAAAACACTCAAAAAAAAAAAAAAACAAAAACAAACACTGCTCCTAAAATTGGAAGAAAAAGACAAACAGCCCCAGTGAAATATAGTCAAATGATATGAAGAAACAATTCACAGTAAAAGAAATGCAAATGTTTCCTAAAACATAAAAAAAGATTGCTCATGATTAAAAAATGCAAATTAAAACTATACTGGGATGCTATTTCTTACCTATCAGATTGGTAAATCCCAAGAGTCTAACAATATACTTTAATGGTAAGAGTGTGGGAAAAGACACTCACAATCAGCTAATGAGGGAATATAAAATGTTCCAGTGCCTATGGAGGAGAATTGGACAAAATCAAGAAAAAAAATCTGTATCTTTTAGCCAAGAATCCAATATCTAGGAATCTATTCCTAAAACATACTGGCAAAATATGTACTGACATATGCACAAGGTTATTTGTTGCAGAACTATTTACAACAGCAAAAGACTGCAAGCTACCAGAATGTCCATCAGTAAGGACCAACATGACTGACCCTGATTGTATATAAAGTGATAATATAACCCTGAGGGAAGAACTATTTCCTGTGACTCTAAACCATAATATTTTCATTGTATGTCCTTAGTGATATATAGTGATTTTACAAAAGTAAAAGAATGATAAGAGAATATTCATTAGCATAATTTTTAATATTAATATTAGTATTATTTCAAAATGATTATATGTATATGTAAATATATAGTATAATGAAGCAAAAACTTATTCTTGTCATAAAATACCAAGATTTCTAATCTAAGTAAGAAATTAAGTAAAAATCCTACAGGCCTGTATTTGAATTGTAAATATTAATACAAACCCATGTGTTGTGTCTGTCATTAAAAAAAAAATCTCTTGGGGTGCCTGGGTGGGTCAGTTGGTTAGGCGTCTGCCTTTGGCTTAGGTCATGATCCTGGGGTCCTGGGATCCAGCCCCACATTGGGCCCCCTGCTCAGTAGGAGCCTGCTTCTTCCTCTCCCTCTGCTGCTCCCCCTGCTTGTGCTCTCTCTCTCCCTCTCTGTCAAATAAATAAATAAAATCTTTTTTTAAAAATTATTTTTAAAAAATCTCTTAATTCTGTCCACCAATGGTTTAAAAGCAATGACTACACAGTCGAAATGAGCACCTCTGGCACACAAATTGTGGTCTCTGTCATTTACCCTAAAGAATGAACCAGAAGTCTGGAGAAATGCATGACAACAGTTCGGAAACAGAAAATGTACAAGAATAAGCTGGAATTTCTTTTTGTGCTGGAAAGCAAGTAAGCTATCAAAGACATAAATCTATGCCAAAAGAACACAGAAGCCAATCTGAAAGCCTATAAGAGATAATTTGAACATCAAGGGTGCCTGGATGGCTCAGTTGGTTAAGCGACTGCCTTTGACTCAGGTCATGATCCTGGAGTCCCAGGATCGAGTCCCACATTGGGCTCCCTGCTGGGCAGGGAGTCTGCTTCTCCCTCTGACCTTCTTCCCTCTCATGCTCTCTCTCTACCATTCTCTCTCTCTCTCAATAAATAAATAAAAATCTTAAAAAAAATTTGAACATCAAAAAGTAAAATCACTATAGTTATTTATATTTGTACAAATATTAAATAATTATTTTTGTAATTGATGAGGGAGCAGAAGGCAAGCTGAGGACAAAGCACAAGCTGACACCACCCCCTTCCCTTCCCAGGTGGGATATGTATGATATTCCTCCTACAGGACCGCCAGCCCTAAAACTAAGGGAAGGAAAAAACAAATGGTTCACTAATAGAGATCACAGTCCAGCAAGACAGGTGTCTCCTTCAGTTTACAAATGTCTTAGTGATTTACAAGAAAAAACCATTCTTATCAATAGTCTAACTTCCAGAGACCCATAGACTCAATTTCCTGGAGCCCTAACATCACCCACCCATCCATACTGATGTGGGAAACAAAGGTAGAAGGGAATGTAAATAAAATAAAATTTCCTTATAACTTGCAGCCCATTGACAAAGACCTGGAATAAGCAGAGTATAACATTCCTCAAGGAAATTCCCAACTATCTTAATGTTAATGCTTTACTAGAGGGAAAAACAAATTTAACTTGACAATGGCAAGGCCTCCAGTATCTTGTAGGTCCTCTTTAGCATACAAAAGTCCTTTTGAAAACCTCCCTTTTTCCTTACCCCCAACTCTCAAGTATATAATCAGTGACCCCTCACAACCCCAGTGCAGCTTCTCTTTCTGCCCATGGGTCCTGTCTCCGTGCTTTAATAAAATCACCCTTTTGCACCAAAGATGTCTCAAGAATTTCTTGTTGGCCATCAGCTCTGGACCTTACTTAGATTCCAAAACTACATCAGTAATGACACTCAAAGTTAAAAAAAAAAAAAATCAAACACCTCATAAGTCACTATTGGAAGTCGCTGGGGCACCAACTCATAACCACTAAAATGGATAAAGGAAAAGAATCAAACATTTAACCTGCCTTTCCTGCATGAATTGTATTTAAGCATAACCAAATAGATGATGAAGGAAAGTTCTTATAGGAAAAAGCCAGCTGATACATACAGAAAAAAAAATTGTAAGACAGAATTTCACAATTTTGCAAACTCTAATGAAATGATGGATCCTCTCTAAAAAACCACAGACTGGGTGGGTTAAACAACATAAATTAATTGTCTCACAGTTCTGGGGCCTTGGAGTTTCAGATCAAGGTGTCAGCAGAGTTGAATTCTTCTGAGGCCTCTCTCTTGCCTTGTAGATAGTCATCTTCTTGCTGTGTTCTCACATGGGAGTGTGAAAGAGAAAGCATGTTCTGTTGTCTCTTTTTATAAGGTCACTAATTCCATTATAAAAGCCCAACCCTCATGACCTCAGTTAAACCTACTTATCTCCCAAAGGCCCCATAGGGTTAGAGTTTCAACATATGAAGGGGGAGAGCACAATTCAGTCCCTGGCAGATCTGGGCAATCATCATCGCGAATGCAAAATCAACTTTATGTGAAAGATTGATAGATGACTTTATAAAGGAGGGATCGGTCCAATACCCCACAAACACACAAAGAGATCAATCTTAGCACTATTAAAAGTAGGACAATTCCTGATGTGATTCCACAGGAACTTCGCAGCATTTGCAATATATTATTCCCCAAAAAGTTAAGCTGTAATCAAATCAAGCCAACTTACATGAAATTGGCTGAGGAAGATGGGGGTGGGCAACGAACAACATTATATGACAGCAATAGAGGAATCAGCCAGTTGAAAATGCAGAACATTCTATAAGACAATTGACCCAACTCACCAATAAATTTTTGACATTAATAAAGGTAGGGGGTTGTTATAGAATAAAATAAACTTCAAAAACATACCAGACAAATGTATAATGCATGTATCTTTTGAAATTTTAATTTGAACAAACCAATTATAAAAAGACATTTATAAGACATTTGGAGAAATTTCTATGAAATTATTTTTAATTTTTTAGCTTGATAAGGGCACAAGGCTCATGTAAAGAAGAAAAATATTTATCTGTTAGAAATATTTAAGTAGAAAATAAGCTTTAAAATATATCATTTAAAATAGCATTAATTATAAAAATTACCATACTGTTTGGATTATTGCAGTTTTGTAGTATATTTCAAATCTTGAAGTGTGATGCCTCCTGCCTTGTTTTTCTTGTTCAAGATTGTTTTGCCTGTTCAGGGTCTCTTATGGTTCCATAACAATTTTAGGATTGTCTTTTCTATTTCTGTAAAAAAAATAAATAAATAACATTGGAATTTTGATAGAGTTGCACTGAATCTGCAGATTGTTTTGGACATAATGAATATTTTGCCAATACTAATTCTTCCAATTTATGAACATGGGATGTCTTTCCATTTATTTGTGTATTTGTCAATCTATTTCATCAGTGTGTTATAGTTCAGTGTAGAAGTCTTTCAGCACCTTGCTTAAGTTTATTCCTAAGTACTTTATTCTTTTTGTTGTTATTATAAATGGGATTGTTTTCTTGATTTCCTTTTCAGATACTTCATTGTAAAGTGTAAATAAAACTACTGATTTTCATATATTAATTTTGTATACCGCAATTATAAGGAATTTGAACAGAATAGATAACCTAGAAATAAATCCATATATTTATGGTAAGTTGAACTTCACCAAGGCTGGAAGGGCAAGAATACACTATAGGGAATGAAAAGTCTCTTCAATAAATGGTGGTGGGATAACTGGATATCCATATGCAAAAGAATGAAGTTAGACCCCTATCTTACACCATACACAAAAATCAACTCAAAAGGGATTAGACTTAAACAAACAACCTGAAACTGTAAAACTCATAGATGAAAACAGAGAAAAACCTTCTGGACATCAGTTGTGACAATGATTTCTTGCTTATGGCACCAAAAGCACAGGCAATAAAAGCAAAATAGACAAATGGGACTACGTCAAACTAAAAAGCTTCTGCACAGCAAAGAACACAATCAGCAAAGTGAAAAGGTAATGTACAGAATGGGAGAAAAAGATTTGAAAATTATATATCTGATAAAGATTAATATCCAAAGATATAAGGAATTTCTACAATTCAATAGGAAAGGGGGGGAGAGAGAGGGGGAGGAGGGAGGGAAGGAAGGATGGATTAAACAATCCAATTGAAAAATGAGAGGGGCACCTGGGGGCTCAGTTAATTAAGCATCTGATTCTTGGTTTTGGCTCAGGTCATGATCTCAGGGTTGCGGGATCAAGCCCGATGTCAGGCTGAGAGCATATAGTTAATAATACTGTATAGTACACTTGAAACTTTGTTAAGAGGGTAGATATTATGTTAAATGACCTTATCACACATGCATACACATACATACACACACACACACAGAAGAAGGAGAGAAAACTTTTAGAAGTGATAGTTATGTTTATGGCATTGTTTATAGGGACAGCTTCATGGGCATATACTTATCTTCAAATTCATCAAGACATATATGTACAGCTTTTTAGTATGTCAATCATACCTTAATGAAAATAGCATAAATTATCAACTACCTAGAAAGAAATCCAACAAAAATTTGCAGGACTTATCTTCAAAAGTCTCTGAAATGATTGAGAGACATTAAAGAGAACAGAAATAGGGATGCCTGGATGGCTCAGTTGGTGTCTGCCTTCAACTCAGGTCATGATCTCAGGGTCCTGGGACTGAGCCCCGTGTCAAGCTCCCTGCTTAGAGGGGAGTCTGCTTCTTCCTCCCTCTCTACCCTTCCCCCTATTCATGTTCTCTCTGTCTCTCTCTCAAATAAATAAAATCTTTAAAAAAAGAGAGAGAGAGAACAAAAATAAAAAAGAGTTTGGAACATACTTTGTTCAGAGTTTGGAATAGTGAATACTGTTGAAATGTAAATTCTCCTTCAACTTGACCTGTGAATTTCATGCAATCTCAGGCAAATGCCTATAGTTTTCCCCACCATGGCACTTGAAAACCAATTCTCCAATTTTTATGGAAATGCAAAATGCCAAGAATAGCCAAAATACTTTTCAAGAAGAACAAGATGTGAGGAATTTTTATTGGATATCAAGACATAATATAAAGCTTTGATAATTAAGACAGGGTGATGCTGGCATAAAGATTTTTTTTAAACCCCATGGAACATAATAGAAAGCCTAGATTTGTGACAAAGTTGTCACCGAAGAATGGTGGAGATGTGTGGCCTTTCCAATAATGGCATCAGCATAATGAAATATATCAAAAAGGAAAAATGTATATCTGATTCACAGTACACATAAAATCAATTCCAAGTGGCTTATAAACCTAATGCAAAAGGCAAAGCAATGAAAATTAAAGAGAGAATATGGGAGATTAACTATAACTGTAAGATAATAAAAATTTAAGTGCCATAATGGGGTCAGAAATGATAAGAAAACAGAAATTTACATGGAGCTAGAATTGGTCCTGGGGATATATTCTGACCCCTCTTGGCCTACAGCTGTGTTTTTCTACATTTTTTTAAACCACAATGTACATTAAGATAGATATTTTATTTCTTGATATATACATCCTAATATATACACAAACGCACACACACATCTGCATGCACATGCACACATTCACACACACCTGAAACCAAATTTCACAAAACAATACATACCCTTGTCTGTGAGGAGTCGAATGTTTTCTTTTTTTACTACATTATTCTGATTTTTTTAAAGATTTTATTTATTTATTCGACAGAGAGAGACACAGTGAGAGAGGGAACACAAGCAGGGGGAGTGGGAGATGGAGAGCAGGCTTCCCACGGAGCAGGGAGCCGGATGCGGGGCTCGAACCCAGGACCCTGGGATCATGACCTGAGCTGAAGGCAGACGCTTAACGACTGAGCCACCCAGGCGCCCCTATTCTGATTTACTATTTTTTTAATCCATTTGCTATCCATTAAAGTTAACATGAACTACTAGGGAGTTGTAACAGTTTAAAAATTGTTAGTCTAAAACAGAATTTTAGCAGGCAACTTAGATGCAGAAGGGAATAAAGAGACTGCACAGCAAGCTAGCAGGAGGCTGGAAAGAGACTATCACAGCCTAACGTCTGAAAGAGGAAAGAGCTGAGGAAGTGTGTGGCAATAGTTTAGAGATAAAGGGCATGGTCTTTGGATCAACACTTTCTGGCTTTAGTTTCTAGCATGTGACCTTAGGCAAGCCCCTTAAGGTATCTGTGCTTTAAAATGGGAATCATAATGGTGCTTGCTTCATAAGGTTGTCGAAATGGAAGGTGTTCTTACCTAAAGAGTCAATATATCTGAAGTATTCAGAATAGTGCTTATCTTGGCGAAAGCACTACACCATCCAAGTTGTGAAGCAAGACTAACGGATTAATATTGTAATCTTATTTATGGATGGAGAGATGGTAACCTAGGTAACACTTACATGAGTTCCCAGATTCGAGGGGTTAGATTTGAGCCTTGAATGAGAGAGAAAGGTAGAACTACTCGATCAATTGGAATAACTGATTTCACTGGATTTGCGGGGTTGCCTGTGAGATAGAGACATGTATCTTTTTCTGGGAGTAGCACTTTGGAAAAGATGGATAGGATTAGTGACAAAATCATAGGGGAGACATTATAACATTTTTTTCCCAAACCTATCAGAAACCAAACCACAAGCTCCCAATCTCTATGGGAGCTATATGTTACCACAGGTGACATATAGGCTGCTGAGGGGTTCTGCTGGTTAAATAGAGTAATGGGGATTTTACAAGCAATTGCTCACAATATAACAACGATAAAAACCCAATTTATTCCAAAATCATCCTATATGATAGCATTAGAGACCTAAAAATGCAAAGAAGTCTAAATGCACTACATTCCAGGAAGGGATGAGCCCTTTCAAGGTAAGAGTTTCTGTAGCTGCTTTTATCTCTGGGGCATGGCAGGAAGAAAAGTAAACCTGCCATAAATAAAGAAAATGTGGCCAAGATAAGGAGAGCCAACAAAACCTTCAAGGATCCTGTAGGCCATAATGATGGATTAGAATCAAGAAAAGCACCCAAACCAGCCTAATCTACACACCTCATCAATTCTTTCCTTCAAACGTTTAATCTCAAATACAGAATGGTACATGGAAGGCTGGGGATGGGGTAAGAGTGCAAAGAGGAAGAGAGAGGTGGGGGGGATCCTATGGTGTAAAAAGCTGGGGGTAAGACTGTAAAATAAAGAGTTCTTCCAAATCATGGGAAGCTGGAGAAATGAGCAAGAAAGCAAAGAGAGATCTTCAGAGTCTTGGATGCCAATTCCTAATTGAAAGAGGGACCTGATTCTTATCATCAAAGTATATGAAACCCATAGTAAACTGAAATTAACAACTACAGCTCATCCCTGGAGGAGCTCAACTCCAGATTGAGGAGTAAAAAGAATTACATAGTTGTAAGTTTCTTACATTTTTAATAAAGCACCATAATATTGAAGATAGAATGTGACAACTGAAAAATCTAAACACTTTGAAAATAAGTAACACTTTTTTTAAAAAATATTTTACTTATTTATTCATGAGAGACAGAAGCAGAGGGAGAAGCAGGCTCCCTGCTGAGCAGGGAGCCCAATGCAGGACTCGATCCCAGGACCCTGGGATCATGAACTGATCTGAAGGCAGATGCTTAACCATCTGAGCCACCCAGGTGCCCATAAGTAACACAACTTTAAATAATCCATGGATCAAAGAGGAAGTCCAAAGGAAAGTTAAAAAAAAAAAAACAAAAACAAAAACATAGAACTGAACAAAAATGAAAAGAAAATATATCAAAATAGGTGGTATGCAACTAAAGCAGATCTGAGATGGATTTTATAACATGAAATGCTCATGTTAGAAAAGAGGAAATTTGGGGCGCCTGGGTGGTTCAGTCCTTAAGCCCTGCATTGGGCTCCCTGCTCAGCAAGAAGCCTCCTTCTCCCTCTCCCACTCCCCCTGCTTGTGTTCCCTCTCTCACTGTCTCTCTCTCTGTCAAATAAATAAATAAAATCTTTTAAAAAAAGAGGAAAGTTCTCAAAATAATAATTTAAGTTACTATATCAAGAAATTGGAAAAAGAAGAGCAAAGTAAACCCAAAGTAAGCAGAAAGAAAGAAATCATAAAGATTAGATCTAAAATTAATTGAAAACAGAAAATAATAGAAAAAGCTAATGAAACAAAAAACTGCTTCCTTAAAAATATTAATATAATTGATATAACCCTCTAGCAAGACTGACAAAAATAAAATCAGAAAAGACACAAAGCAGTACCAGGAAACAAAGGGTATTATTTTGAATCCTGCAATCGTGAAAATGATACAAGTGGGGGCACCTGGGTGGTTCAGTTGGTTAAGCCCATGACTCTTGATTTTGGCTCAGGTCATGATCTCGGGGTCATGAGATTGAGCCCCACATTGAGCTCTGCACTCAGCAGGGACTCTGCTTGAGATTCTCTCTCTCTATCCCTGTCCTCTACTTGTGTGTGCTCTCTCTCTCTCTCAAATAAATAAATAAATCTTAAAAAAAATTACAAAAGGGATGTTGTAAACAATTTTACACTTATAAATCTGACAACTTAGAAGAATGAACTGACTGCTGAAAAGCCACAAATTACCAAAACTTAATCACTATAAAACAGATATCTGCATAGTCCTGTAACCATAACAGAGGTTATATAATATATAATTTAAAACCTTCAAAAAAGAAACCTACAGTCTCCATTGGTTCCACTGTCAAATTCTACCAAATGTTTATAGAACTGACAAGAATTTTACACAATCTTCTCCAGAAAATAGGAGAGGAAGGAATATCTCACAGTTTTAACAAGATAAAGGCAATATGAAAACACACACACACACACACACACACAAATATCTCTTATGAACTTTGATGCAGTAGTCCTCAACAAAAAAAATTAGCAAATTGAATACAAAGATTTATAAAAAGAATTTTATATAGTGACCAGGTGGGATTTATCCCAGAAATGTAAGGATGATTTAATATTTGAAATCAAGCAACAAAACCTACCATGTTAATAGGCTAAAAAAGGAGGATTGACAAAAAACAAACAAACAAACAAATCTTGACAAAATCCAACAGCCATACATGATAAAAACTGTCAGCGAGGTAGGAATACAAGGGAATTGCCTGAACTTGATACAGAGCATCTACAGAAACCTACAGTTGATATGGTACTTAATCATGATAAACTGAATGTTATCCCCGTAATATCAGGAGCAAGGCAAGGGTATCTGCTCTCAACACTCTTATTCAACATGAACTGAAAGTTTCAGCCATTGCGATAAGAAGAGGAAAGAAAAGACCGGCAGAATGGAAAAGAAGAAATAAAACTGCCTCTAGTTGCAGATGACATGATTGTCTTCATAGAAAATCTAAAGAAATACAAAAATAAGACCTATAAATAAGAACTGAGTTTAGCAAGGGTGCAGGATATAATATCAACACAAAAATAACCGTCATATTTCTCCATGCTAAAAAGGGGTATGCAGAAACTGCAATTAAAAATGTAAAACCAGGGGTTCCTGGGTGGCTCAGTCAGTTGAGTGTCTGACTCTTGGTTTCAGTTCAGGTTATGATTTCATGGGTCGTGGGATCGAGCCACGTGTGGGGCTCTCAGATCAGTGGGGAGTCTGAAGACTCTGTCCTTCTGCCCCTCCCACCCCTTGTGCATGATTTCTCTCTCTCTCTAAAATAAATAAATAAATAAATCTTTTTTAAAAATAAATAATAAATAAATAAAATGTAAAACCATTTGAAATCACACCAAAGAAAATGAAGTGCTTGGGTATAAACTCAACAAAAAATGTACAGGATCTGAATGCTGAAAATGAAAAATATTGATAAAAGAATTAGAGAAGACCTAAATAAGAGACATACCATGTTAATAGATTAGAAGACTCAACATAATAAAGATCATTCAAATTAATCTATAGGTTTAATATAATTCCCACTAGCATCCCAGCAAGGTTTTTGTAGATACAAACAGTATTATTCACTTATATGAACAAGCACAAAACCCAGAATAGCTAAAACAATCTTGAGGGGTGCCTGGGTGGCTCAGTCAGTGAAGAATCTGCTTTCAGCTCTAGTCATGATCCCAGAGTCCTGGGATCAAGCCCCTCATCAGGCTCCTGCTCGGCGGGAAGCCTGCTTCTCCCTCTCCTCCCCACTCGTGCTCTCTGTCACTGTCTCTCTCTCAAATAAATAAATAAATAAAATCTTTTAAAAAAATCTTGAAAAATAAGAATAAAGTGGGAAAAAAACTGTATCCAATATTAAGACTTACTATACAGCTACAGTAATGTAGACAGTATAGTATTGGTGGAAAGGCAGACATGTATAAGTAGATCAAAATAAAAAACTCAGAAATACACTCATAAAGATGCTAAACTAATTTTTGACAAATATTGTGTTTTCTTGTCAAAAACAACTAAACTGAAGAAATACAGCCTTTCCAAAAAATGGTGCAGGAACAATTGGACACCCATAGGCAAAAAAGTGAACTTTGACCTTGACCTCACATCTTATGCAAAAGTAAACTTGAAATAGATCACAGAAAAACTACATAATTTTTAGAAAAAACATAGGAGAAAATATTTAGAATCTAGGTCTAGAAATGACATCTTAGGCATTAAAAAGCATAATGCATAAAAGACAAATATTAAAGATTGGTCCCCATCAAAACTAAAATATTTTGTTCTGCAAAAGACCCTGTGAAAAGAATGGAGAAACAAGCTACAGACAGGGAGAAAATTCTTGCAAAACATATTCAACAAAGGATTACTATCTATAATATGTAAAAAACTCTTTAAAACATAGCAGTAAAATAAACAATCCAATTTGAAAAACAGGAGAACATAAACAGACATTTCACTGAAGATAATATATAGATAGAAAATAAGCACACACACAAAACATGTTTAACATCATTGTCAATTGGGGAAATGCAAAATGAAACTACAATAAGATATCTCTGTACAACTATCATAATGGCTAAAACAAAGAAGTGACACCATCAAATGCTGGCAAGGATGCAGAGAGACTAGATCACTGAAACTATTCAGTATGATACTATAATGGTAGATACATGTCAAAAATGCATTTGTCAAAAACCATAGAATGTATAACACCAAGAGTGAACCCTAATGTAAACTGTGGACTTGGGGTGATCATGATGTGTCAGTGTGGGTTCATCAATGGTAACAAATGTATTGCAGTGGTGTGGGAGATTGGGAGATTGGTAGCAGGGGAGACTGTGCATATGTGGGGATAGGGGTTATATGGGAAATCTCTGTAATTTCTGCTGAATTTTGCTGTGAACCTACAACTGCTCTAAAAATTGGAAATATACTGTTATAACGTTCCTTACATTAAATGTGAAGCAATGAAATATTATTTGAAGGTGGATTCAGAATATTTTAAAATGTATATGGTAAATCTAACTAATGTTTAAGGAGAAGTTTAAGTAATAAATTGATAGAATGAAATAGAATTATAAAAATGCTCATTTAAGCCATTAGAGGGCAGAAAAATGGAAGTAAACAAAAATGAAACAAATAGAAAACAGCAAGATGTTAGATTTTAACCCAACTATATTAATAATCACTTTCATTGTGAATGGTCTTAAAGAAGTCAATACAATGACAAATTTCAGATTGATAAAAAGTAAGAACCCAAGTATCAGTGTAATCTGGTAGTATCTGCAAAGTAAATTTCAGAACAAGTAATCTTATCAGAGATAAAGAGGTCTATTGTATAATGGTAAAGGGATCAATTTTATAAGAAAGTATAGAGATTCTAAATGTTTCTGTACTACCATCAGAGCTTGAAAATGGTAGATCTAAAAGGAGATTATAGGGACACCTGGGTGGCTCAGTTGGTTGAGTATTTGGTGATTTCAACTCAGGTCATGATCTCATGAGTCATGGGATCGAGCCCTTCATCAGGTTCCATGTTCAGTGGGGAGTCTGCTCAAGATTCTCTCCCTCCTTCTCCCTCTGCCCCTCCCCCTGCTCACACTCTCTCCCTCTCTCTCTTAAATAAATAAATAAATCTTAAAAAAAATAAAAGAATACAGACAACTCTACAGTTATATTTGGAAGCTTCTTCACTCCTCTGTCAATAATTTGTAGAATAGGCAGGCAAAACAATCAGTGAGAATATAGATGATCCGAAAAACACTGTCAATATGCTTGACCTAACTGACATTTCTAGAATAGTTATCCAACAACAGCATACTAGACTTTACTCTCACAGTACATTATGAGTCATAGAACATAATCTTGACTTTAAAAGAACAGAGATCATACATACTTATTTTAACAACACAATGGGATTAAAGTAGAAATCAATAGAAAGCTGAAGAATCTCAACATATTTGGAAATTAAACAACATATTTATTTTTTTTTAAGATTTTTATTTATTTATTTATTTGACAGAGAGAGAGCCAGTGAGAGAGGGAACACAATCAGGGGGAGTGCGAGAGGGAGAAGCAGGCTTCCTGCTGAGCAGGGAGCCCAATGTGGGGGCTCGATCCCAGGACACTGGGATCGTGACCTGAGCTGAGGGCAGATGCTTAACAACTGAGCCACCCAGGCGCCCCAACAACACACTTCTTAAAAAAAAAAAAAAAACCCAAATGGGTCAGGTAAAAGTTTCAAGAGAAATTTAAAATATTTTAAGCTAAATGAAAATCATTAGGATTTGTGGGATATAGCAAAGCAGTGCTTAGAAGGAAATTTACATAAATAAGTACTTATATCCTAGAAGAAGAAAAATCTGAAACCAATAACATAAGATTCCATCTTAAGAGACTGGAGGAAGAAGAGCAAATTAAACCCAAATCAAGGAGAGTAATGGAAATAATAGTGATTAGAACAGATATAAATGATAATGAAAAAAATTAGATAAAAATCAATGAATATCCTGGACAAAATGACCAACGTGAAAAAGGAAGACATAAGTTACCAATATCAGAAATGAAGGAAAGGCTTTAATATTGATCTCACAGACATAAATAAACTAATGTAAGAATGCTGCAAATAACTCTGTACCCATAAATTTGGCAACTTAGATGAAATGGACCAATTATTGAAAGGCACAAAGTACCAAAACTCAGGCAAGATGTAAATAACCCAAATACTTTCATATCCATTAAAGGAAGTGAATTTTTAAATATTTGTAACAGAAAGGTTTTTTCTCCAAAGGAAAAAAAATTCCAATGAACATTTAAGGCAGAAATAATATTAATTCTATAAAATAGCTTCCAGAAATAAGAGTAGGAAACACCTTCCTCCCCTTACCAAGAGGCCCGATTTTACCCTAATATCTCTTTGGGCATAGACACAAAAATCCTCAACAAAATATTTGCAAGTCAAAGTCAGCAGAGTATAGAAATGTGTAATACATTATAACCAAGTAAGATTCATCACAGGAATGTAAATTTGGTTCAATATTCAAAAATCAATCAATATAATTTGCCACATTAACAGAATAAAAAGAAGAAATCATACAATAATCTTAGGAGGTGCAGAAACACATTACAAGCCCCAACTATGCAGACAGCATCAATCCCAAGATGATTCACATGGGGCACCAGTAGAATGAGCCTTTGTCTTTCGCAAGCCCCCAGGTCTTTCCTGGCAGAACCCACTGCTGACAAGTAGAAGAAGCAAAAAGATGTGGATGTATATTTCTTACACTCACCAGGCTCAAATCCTAGGAAAGGCAAGAGATCACCAGTACCCACAGGTTCCTGAGTCTGCAGGCAAATGTGATCCTTTGACACGTATCTCAAATCATCTCTCTCTCTCTTTTTTTTTTTTTTTTTTGCATCAAGCTCCCTCAAATTCCTTCCCCTGTGATAGTTTTTTAGTTCTGGTTTGCTCTGCTTTGATTTCAGTTTCTCTTATTTGCACATAGTCTTTCATGTTACAGCATTATGAGCACAAGGAAGGAACCAAAACCAGGACAACTGAGAGAAAGAGACAGGTCTTGGTCTTGAGTGGACCCTCAGTTCTGCTTGGTAAAATTTGTACTGTGGGCTTCACTCATTTCACTGTCATGGACACAATAAGGTTAATTGTTTGCACTTTCTTCTCCTGAATTTGTTGAAGTTACTGACTTCACACATTCTCAATCTCTTCCAAAAGTCTTTTGTGTCACAGAATGAATAATCACCTTTTCATAAAGTCAAGCCTTTTGATCCTTCTGAAGCACTAGCAAAAAGTTGAACAGTCATACTATGCTTGTCTCTAGAGGATACATTCCTGACAGTGAATTTCTCCTTTGTAGTGGCTTTTGCTATCTGGATAGACTGCCAATTTTCCAAATCATCCGGTCCTTTTCACTTCTTGCTTGGCAGGTCTTCCCTCAATTTATCTCTCCCTTCTCACATTTTACTATAAACAGTAAGATGAAAACAGGCTGCACCTTTAACACTGGGATTGAGAATCTCCTCAGCTAGATGACCAAGTTTGTCACTTACAATTTCTATTTTCTGCATAACTGCTGAACACAATTTCACTAAGCTCTCTGCCAGTACATAACAGGGGTCCTCGCCCTCCAGTTCCAATCACACTTCCTCACTCTCTTCTGAGCCTTCAGGTGCAGCATTCCCCAAGCCCACTCTGCATTCCCACCAGCAGCAGGCTTAAAGTGCATATTTCTAACAGTCATTCCCACCAGCAGCAGGCTTAAAGTGCATATTTCTAATAGTCATTCCCACCAGCAGCAGGCTTAAAGTGTGTATTTCTAACAGTCTGTCTGTGATGCTTAGGCATCCTCTGAGGGAACTTGGGGTTTTTGTACAAAGCTTTTCACCTCCTCTGAGTCCTTGCTGCCAGAATCCTTAACATCTATATCTCTGCTAACAGTCTGTTCAAGGCAGTCAAGACCTTCACTAATTAATATCAGGCTCCTCAAACATCCTTCCAGCCTCTGGCCACTGCCTGATTTCAAAGCTGCATTCATAATTTTAGGTATTTCTTACAGAAGCACCTCATGTCCAGGGACTGGAATCTGTATTGTTGTTGTTGTTGCTGCTGTGGTAACATATTCACAGGTGTAACATCAGATGGTGAGGATTGGGGGTCATGGAACCCAAAATCCTGCCTACCGCCGTATCACTCCTAGTAAGATCCAAGTGAGAGCCCTGAATATACAATTATAATTAATCAAAACCTAATCTGAGATGCAGAAAGGAGGAAGATAATGGTGCAGCACTTCCTATATGGCACACAAGGGGAGCCCACTGATGTCTACAGGCCATCATGGAGCTCACAGAACCAGAGACTACTCAGTAGGATCTTAAACTCAAACATTAGAGGAAGGAGTGGAGAAACCAACTCAAAAGGAGGTGACTTACACTGAATATGCATCTTCCTTCCAAAGAACTTAAAGTAGTAGAAGAATGAATTATTAGCTTTCTTCCTTCCCATTGCTCCCTTGAAAACACATATGCATGCTTGTGCACACATGTGCACCCTACACACATACACACGCACACACACACACACACACACACACACACACACACAAACATCTCTGCAAACCACTGCATTTATAGGAATTTTTTACTCTTCAGGTGGGTCTATTAGTTTCCAATAAACATACTTGGCATCTATTTTTGGATCTCATCACCTTAATGAAAGGGTTGCTGAATGCTTCGCAGCCAATTACTGTGTGCAAGATAAATGCATATATTTATTCATTCTTGATAGTGATGATTAAGAGGGAGTCATTTCGCCATAGTCTAGCAGATGTTTAAAATATAAATGAACTGACTGCAACAAAGAATACTTTCTTCACAACCCAACCTGAGGAAAGTGCCATGCTAGATAGGGCTTTCTTGTCCAGTCCTATTAGCATGAAATTGCTCTTCTGTTCCTTTAAATATCACTGTGAGGATGAGATAAAGCAGGTGCAGACAGATACTTCTCAAAAAAGGGGGTTCCAGCTCTCTCTTCTTTCAACTGAGAATCCCACCCCCCCCCCAGACTATTCTCCATTCTGGATTTCATTTCCCCTAATAGTTTGTTTCTCTCCTGCAGTGCCAATAGGCTGCATTTGATGTTATTTCTTTACAGCATAAGACATACATTCATACAGAAAAATTATCTCTAAATAAATCTACTTTTGAAGTTCTCTACTGAGAGATAAATTTTAAGCAGTGATGTGTAGTTATGGAAATATGCCATCTGTAATCTTATCTTTTTGAGGCCTGCTGACAATTCCCAATGCACTTAGGACAAAAAGTCCCCCTTTTGTGAAATGATCATTGCTTATTTGATCTAGGTGGATATATCAAGAATGAGTAGCCTTGCCTACAATGTGCTATGTGTCATTTCCATGTGACTGGTCTACTGGACCAGCTAAACAGCATAGGTGAGCAACATGTTCTCCCAGACCCGAATATTCCACATGGTAGAGTCAATATATTCGGGTGTCAAGAATATAAACCATGTTCCCACTCAGCCTTGGTTGTTAGTGTTTTGTGGATACTAGATTTAAGCCTTTCTCAATAGCTGAATAGCAATTGCTATTGCCAGGCTTTTGGAGGTCCTCTTGTTTCTCACAGGGCTGCCATCACATTTTGCTCTTAGTTTCTCCCACTCTGGAAGTCTGCACTGCATCCAGCCCATACACTTGCTCTGACTCTGGCCTCCCTGAACCCAGGTTCTACAATGCTCGAGAAGAGTCTGATAGAGGGGTGCCTGGGTGGCTCAGTCATTAAGCGTCTGCCTTCGGCTCAGGTCCTGATGGGATCGAGTCCTGCATTGGCATCAGGCTCCCTGCTCGGTGGGAAGCCTGCTTCTCCCTCTCTGACTCCCCTTGCTTGTGTTCCCTCTCTCCGACTATCTTTCTCTCTGTCAAATAAATAAAATCTTAAAAAAAAAAGAAGAGTCTGATAGAAAGGAAGGTGATAGAAAAGTTATAAAGTTAGTACTTAATGTGTGATACTATATAGCCAAAATATTTGTCACATGGTGGCGACCATGTTTTGGGCACAGGAGGTGGTGCTAGAGAGTCTTGTCTTCCTTCTCTCCTCTCTGCAAAGCATAATGAATAATGGACATTAACAATCAACTTCACCAATAAGGACAGTACACGGGGGCGGGGCTTGGGGTCAAGATGCAGATGTAACTGGTGAATACTATTTTTTGCCTCTTTTGCTTTATGACTATCTTATAAAATATATTATGACCAAATATGAAGTATTTTAAATGCTTACAAATATGTATACATTTATATATTAAAATCAAATATGCATATAATAGATAGTATTTATTTAAATTAAGTAAGTTATTTTTTTAAATTCATCACAAAATAGTTAACAAACCAAATAATTCTAACACCAGTGAAAAGTTCCTGTTTCTCCCCATTTAGACCCAGGGTATCGTCTGTCCCCTCTTCAAGTTAGCACTTAACATGGCGGCTGGGGAAGCAAAGGCATCCAGGAAGGTGTATAACCTATGTGAGCTCAAATGTCTTGTTCCAACAATGGAATTACAATCTCAGGACTAGAAGCAACACATGAAATGGGCCTCATCGGTGCCTGCACACAGACCTCAACCAGAGCCCAGTGGCTATTGTTTATATTAGTAATATATTTGGTAATATAACAGTGGGACCCTCTGACATAATTTTTCTTCAGAGATTTCCACTTCAACAGACTTTTGAGCTTAAATCCCATCTTCCTCATTTCTTTTTTTTTCCACCTTCCTCATTTCTATTCTGTGTTAGGAATTCATATAATTGATCTCCCTGCTGGCAAATGAACATGTTGTATCTTCTGCTGAATTGCTCAGGGAAGAGGAAGGTGTAGAGGCTTGTAAGCACTTGCCTCGGGAGCAGCCAAGGAAATCACCAATTCTCTCTGAGATTTTCAGCTAACACATTTCCTCCCACTCTATGTTTTTTTTTTTAATTACAAACCTCAAGCTTCTCATTTACCAAACAAAACTACCTGGTGTCCCTCACCTCATTGTGGCATAAGTGTTGAGAGCAGCCTTCCCCATGAGCAGCCAAACAAAATGTAAGATAATTGATACTTTTTTTAGGAGTCACAGAGCAAGATGTGGTTGTATGCCCAATTTAATCAAACTATAATTCTTCTTTATAGAGTTTCTACGCTGTCTGCAAGGGGCACCTATCGTGGTCCCTTTGTAACAAATGGAGCCATGATTCTGCAGGGACACAGCCCTGGCATTGCCCCAGTGCTCCATATCAGCAACCTCTAGGTCGGCAATCATCCTTATTGTGTGATTTGCGTTTTATAGATTTCATCCTTGTGTCACAATCCACCATTGCCACAGTTGTTCTTCCTAAGAGGCACGCAGATACTGTCCTCATTTTGAAAATAGGGAAGTTGAGGCTCAGAAAAGCTCAGTGCCCACCCAGGGTCAAATGTATGTTCATAGTTAACATAGTAACATTCAAGGATACAGAGATAGTGTTTAAAGACCTGGCTACATGATTGATATATAGTAATTATATACTATAATATATAACTTATGGTATATATTAATACATAATAATCATACACTATAAATCTATAAATTAATATATGCTAATATGCCAACATAGTAAATGCGATATATTAATATATACATATATAAATATATAGTAATATATTTATGGATATTAAGTATGTTAAATATTCAATATCTTTATATTAAATATAACATAATAATGTTAATTATTAATAAATAATATATTGGTATGTGTTGTACATATTAAATATAATATATTAATATATTATTAGATATATAAAATAATTATATGTTACTATATATAATACAATATAAAATGTAACTATATATGATATAATAAAAATAATATAAAGTATCATATATTATATATTAACATATAACTTTACATATTCTATAAAATATATATTGCATATTAATGTATATTATATGTAACATATAATTACTATATATTAAATAAAGTATTAATTATATAATATAACATGATACATTATGTTAATATAATATGAAAACATAATAATTACACTTATATTAATAATTATATATTAATCGTTAAAACATTATAAGTAATATTAATTATAATTATTAATTATATTATAAATTATTAATTATACCAGTATATAATCAATTAATATACAATCTATTAATACATACATTAATTGATGTGTACATTACTATTCCCTGAAAACAACAAAACCATATGAGAGGAAATAAGGGGTCTCACATGCTCTGTGGCTTATCATGGTTTCAGCTATGTGATGCCTTATGACTTTCTTGTGCTCCTGAGCATCTATGAATGGATGATGCAGAGTTCTTGTTGACTGGAGGCTGACAGAGGGAAGGAGTGTCAGGCTTCAGCTTGAAGGGTTTAGGTCAGATGGGGGAGGGCAATTTGTATGTGCCGAGGTGAAAGCCTCAGCATATGAAGCACTGTAATACATGGGCCCAAGATGAAGTCTCCATTACTTTTCCCCTTCAGTTTGGAAACTTTTGTTCTCATGATGCTTAATATTCTTTTATTTCTTTTTATATTGTCTTGAAAAATTTAAGTGACTGTCATAGGCTAAATTATACCCGCCTGCTAAAATTCATATGTTGAAGTCCTAAGTCCCAGTACCTCAGGAAGTCACTGATTTGGAGACAGAATCTTTCAATGAGGTAGCTAAGTTAAAATGAGGTCATTAGCATGAGCCCTAACGCATTATGACTGAGGTCGTTATAGGAAGATATCAGAACACAGATGCATACAGAGGAAAGACCATGTGGGACACACAGGGTGACAATCTTCAAGCTAAGGAAGCTTCAGAAGAAACTAACAAACTAATACCTCAATCTCAGACTGTCAGCATCCAGAATTGTGAGCATATACATTTCTGTTGTTTAAGTCATCTGGCCTGTGGTACTTTGTTATGGCAACCTTAGCAAATTAATACAATGATCATAATTGATTTAATATTCTCGCAAATTTGAATGTAGAGATTGGACTCGATTTGCATAATTCAGCACTTGGTAATTATTTGATGATGATGGTGAGAATTGCAAATATAAATGTTCAGCAATGTTTTGTCATTGATATAGCTGGATACCTACATCAGGGTACTTGGATTATATCTGAACAGCTAAAATCCAAGCCTAAAGCAAAGCAGAGTGGTGCCACACTTTAATGGAATAAGAAGACCAGGGTTGGGTCCCAGATCTGCTAACAATTTACAGTAAATCTTGCCTGAATCTTTTCTACCCTGGACCTCATTTCTTCAGCAGAAAAAATGAGGATGTTTGAGTCTCTCCTAACTCGGTAAATACTTTAAGTGAAAAATGACCTTCAAGTCTCACTCTCTGGAACGAGCCATTGTTATTCTAAAACCCAAAGAGAAAAGACCATTATTTAAAGATTCATATTCTGGCACTGATCACCTCTCCTAGATTGATCTGCTACTTGAATCTTGTATTATGTAATCTGAAATATGTCTTGCCTCACCAACGAGAGTATAACTTCTTTGAGAGGAATGGATGGATAGTATATTAATTCACATCTCCTCCTGTATCTAGTACTGTTCTGTAATCATACTAGAAGTTTGACTAATGTCTATGTATTTAACTAGCAGGATAATTTGTGTGTGTGTGTGTGTGTGTATGTGTGTGTGTGTAGTAATAGTCTGGATTATTTTGTTGAATAAACTGAAACGAATCTAACTTGAGTCAAGAGGGAATTATTGACTAATGAAGCTGAGAGGTCCAGGAACCAGAACAAAAATGTCATCAGGATTCCATCTTGCTTTCATCCTCACGTCTACTATCTGTTGGCTGTAGTCTTTGGAAGGTCTGCCACAAGTCTATAAACCATATACCTATCTTTGGAAAATATCCAAAAGATAATTTTAACAGAAGATAAAAATAGAAGAAAATAGACATCATAGGATGGGGGCAATAACAGGAAAACAAGTGGAATGAGGAACAGTGGGTGAGCTCCATCCCACCAGCCCGTACCCACTTTTAGGAGTTTAAGCATTGGGGAGCTGCCCAGGCTTTTTACCCTCCCCCACTGGTCCCACAGCCTAGTCTAGCCTAGTCTCACGAGAACACAGGTGAGAGTGTAGCACAGAACTGGCAGAGCTGGGTCTCACCTGCAACTGGGGAGAGTCTCCTTATTAACACATCAGAGATAAAATCAAGTCCCCATTTGTCAGAGAACGCTGGGTTAAGAAGAAAACTCATCTTTGACTTGACAGAAAATAGCTTATACCCACTATTGTTGGGCTTTAGCATTCACAGCGAGAAAATCCATTTGAGCGTCCTGAATTAAAAGCCTGGGGACAGGGTGCAGATCTACCTCCCTGGCCCTCTCTTTGCCCACAGAGAAATTTGAATTGAGAAGAATAGGAGTGGTGGGAACCGTTGGAGCACGTCTACAAACCTCCGCACCATCAAAAATTAAAACCAACTCCAGTGTTTTATCAGCTTCAGCCAAAAAAAACATGGGTTTGCAGAGCCATCACCTCCTGACAGCACAAAGCTCAGAGGAAATGGACCCAGAGTGGAAGCCAACATCCATTTAGAGGGTCCATGGGGAAAGCCAGAGTGCTGCCCGCAGCTCCCCATCTCCCCAAGCCAAAGGCCACATTGGGGGCTGAGCCAGCATCTTCCCAGAAGAACGAGGGAGTGGGAAAGAGGAAAGACAGAGCCCAGCAGTGGCTACCAAGAACCTGGGATGAGCATCAGCCACTGGGAACAGACTGGAGCAGGGACTTCATGCTGAAGGGAAGAACGTTTGACTCAGAGAGAGTGCCCTGTGCGCTATTCCTCAGGATGCTGCTCCAGATTTTCCCCTTCCATCAGGCTCCTGGCCACAGTCCTATTCTAGCCCCAGCTGTCTTCCCTGCATGGAGGCATTGGAGCAACACCACTAAAGTCCCCTCTGAGCCCACCAACACCATCTGAATTCCTAAAACTCCAATGGCACTATGGTCTCAAGCCCCACCCCCTCACCTGTTCCAATCTGTCTCTCAGGCCATACCCACCACTCTAACCTGTCCCTACTGGTTCTTCATTGCCTGCCACCCCACATACCAGGAAGCCCAGAAAAGAAGTCTGCTCCTCAGAGTAAACCAAAATGGCCCTCTGGCTTCTTCTCTTGGAGAGCTGGGTTCCTGCTCTCCTTTTTGTTGCCTGCCCACCCCACTCCCAGCCTTTTAGGTATCTGACTTCTTCAGCAATGCCAGCTGCTCATCTCAGTTCAGCCTTACTTTTCATTTGCCCCCAGTCCTGGCTCGAGGCAGGCTGGACATCTAATCCAAGAACACTTTTTATTTTGGTATCTCCATAGCTTCAAGGAAGATACCTATGAGGGCCAAAACCCTGATGAGCACTGGAGGAGCCTCTTCAGGGGTGGTTATCACAGCTTCTCTTCCTGAGAAGGGGAGACCCAGACAGCCCTGGCTAACTCCTTTCCCTCTACACCTCTGTCTATGCTGTTCCTGTGCCCAAAACACCACTGGTAAGTCTCTGTGCTCTTTCACCACTGCTGAAACACTAAGTACGTGCCTCATCTGGGGACCCAGGTTCTGATCCCAAGGAACATTCTATTCTACCTCATTTGACCACTTCTATTGCACATGACAGACTGCCACACTGCTGCAGGTGTGTGTGTGTGTGTGTGTGTGTGCTGATTTTATAAACAAAGTAATTGATGTTATGGGCTTCACAATTGTGTTTTCAGGTAGAGGAAGTGCGTCATGTGTCTACCTGAAAGCACAATTATTATGAAGCCCATAACATCAATTACTTTGTTTATATTTTATCAATTCAGTAATTTGATTCTTAATTTTTTAAGGGATGTCTGAATGATCTATCACAGCAGTGGCAGAATTCTGCCTGAAAACAAAAAGGCCAGCAGGGAAGTAGTAAAGGTCACCTCTGTCTACTGTTTTCTAGGCACTTAGTGCTCCATGGGTGTTAACCCATTTCATCTTTAGTCAACTTCATGGGGTAGCTACTATTGTCATCCTCAGTTTGCACATAAGGAAAATGAGGTAAGGAGAGTCCACATAACTTCCCCAAAGTCAAGCCAGCACCCACATTTTTAGCCACTTTGTACTGTTTACCACCAGATGATCAGCCATGTTCTGGGCTCAGAGCTAGCACAGCAAGGATGGAGCACCATGAGGGCTCCTCCCTGGCTCTCCAAGGAATACTAACTTCCCCAGGAAATGAAGAGCTAGATGGTTCTGTGCCTCTAACCCTCTCTTCTATATGTGTAAGGAATTTTTGACCCCCTAGCTAGTGATCAGTCAGGGAAAGATATAAAATGCTGCTCATTGTGCTTGCTGAACTCAAGGTACCAAAGAGTGACTCAGTAAAGCTGAAAGCCGAGAGGGCTCTTTTTTTTTTTTTTTCCTGGTTACTTAGAATCCTACGTGCACACTATAGAGTCCCACGGAGGAACTAAGCCTCCTTTTAACAGCCAGTCCCAGCTTGCCAGCCATGTGAGTGGCTGCCTTTGAAGTGGATGCCCCATCCAAGCCTTTGGTTGATGCAGCCCCAGCTGGCAGCCTGATTGCAACCCCATGGGAGTCCCTGAATGAGATGTACCCAGTCAAGTTTCACCAGGATCCTGACCCAGAGAAACTGCAAGTTAATAGATGTTTGTTGTTTTAAGATGCTAAATTTGGGGGTAACTGTTATACTAAAATTGATAATTAGTAAGATTATGTATTTGCTTGTATTATTTCCTGCATTAGATTTTAGATTCCTTACACCACACACAAAAATAGACTCCAAATGGATGAGAGACCTAAATGTGAGACAGGAATCCATCAAAATCCTTAAGGAGAACACAGGCAGCAACCTCTTTGACCTCAGCCACAGCAAATTCTTCCTAGAAATATCACGAAAGGCAAGGGAAGCAAGAGCAAAAATGAACTATTGGGACTTCATCAAGATAAAAAGCTTTTGCACAGCAAAGGAAACAGTCAACAAAACCAAGAGACAACCGACAGAATGAGAGAAGATATTTACAAATGACATATCAGATAAAGGGCTAGTATCCAAAATCTATAAAGAACTTATCAAACTCAACACCCAGAGAACAAATAATCCAGTCAAGAAATGGGCAGAAGACATGAACAGACATTTTTCCAAAGAAGACATCCAAATGGCCAACAGACACATGAAAAAGTACTCAACATCACTGGGCATCAGGGAACTCCAAATCAAAACCTCAATGACATGCCACCTCACACCAGTCAGAATGGCTAAAATTAACAAGTCAGGGAATGACAGATGTTGGCGAGGATGCAGAGAAAGGGGAACCCTCCTACACTGCTGGTGGGAATGCAAGTCAATCAAAGAAAGACAATTATCATATGCTCTCACTGATATGAGGAATTTGAGAAACAAGACAGAGGATCATAGGGGAAGGGAGGGAAAAAGGAAACAAGACAAAACCGTATGGGGAGACAAACCATAAGAGGCTCTTAATCTCAGGAAACAAACTGAGGGTTGCTGGAGTGGTGGGGGGGTGGGAGGGATGGGGTGGCTGGGTGACAGACATTGGGGAGGGTATGTGCTATGGTGAGCGCTGTGAATTGTGTAAGACTGATGAATCATAGACCTGTACCCCTGAAACAAATAATACATTATATGTTAATAAAAAAAATTAAATTCCTTAAAATGATCATTTAGGTACATCATGTTGCATCTAGCACAGTTTCTAAAGCCTGATATGTTCTCCAGAAATGTTCATTGCATGCAGGAACAAATGAATGAATTTCTGATCCACTTCAGGGCTGATTTATTCATTATTAAGAATCTAATTGAAGTCAGGCACTGAACTGAACTCTGGGACCTAAGTTGGAATCCTCAGAAGTCAACTATGAAATGAGGCTATGAACATGTTCAGAGTCATCCCAACCAAGGCTAGTTGCTGGGTTCTCACTCATAGCTCCTCACAAACTTTTCTGGCTGAAGGCTGCTATTCTTGGCTTGTCCATGAGTGAGTCCAAGTATACTCCCAACATGAGAACACAAGTGCTCAGGAAGAGAACCTCAGGCACATGCAGCAAGCAGCCTTTGGCACAGGCAGGGCACCAGTAGCATCTGCCACGGAATAAAATATAAAGCAAATGCCTAGATCTTTAGGAGCATAACTATAGTAAAAAGAATGTAATTATAGTAAAATATTAGCAGTAAATAATAAAAATAAGTTGCTAGAATTATGAATGTTTTCACTGCCTAGTGGGTTGTGGAAGCCTTCACAAGGAGGTGACAATTGAACCAGTGCTTCGAAGTGAGTGAGAATTGCCAGGAAGACAAAGCGGGGAGGACATGCTGGGAGGAAAGAACGGCACATACGAAGGCATCGAAGTGAGAGTGCATACTATGTGCCAGGGAATGGGAAATGCCTACTGGTACCGCAGGTCCCAGTCGCAAGGGAGCCAGTGAGAAAGGATAAGTTTGCAACTAAGGACTCCTAAGCTATGGCGGTATCTCCTGATTGCAGAAGTGCCACCACCAGCAGGAAACCCGAACACCCTGAGGATTAGAGTCTAAATTGCTGACTCTCCCAACTTTCCCAACACTCCCAATATTATACCAATTCCCAACATTCTCAACACACCCAACACCCCCAAATTCACAACATTCCCAACACCCCCCAAATTCACAACATTCCCAATACTGCCCAAATTTCTAAGATTCCCAATATTCCACAAATTCCCAATATTCTCAACATTCCCAACAACCCCCAAATTCACATCATTCCTAACACTCGTAACATTCCCAACATTCTCAACACTCCCAATATTCCCAACACTAATATTCCCCAAATTCCCAACACCCCCAAAATTCCCAACGCTCCCAATACTCCCCAAATTTCCAACATTCCCACAACTCCCAATATCCCCAACTCTCCCAATACCCCCCAAATTTTCAACATTTCCAACACTCCCAACACCCCCAATATCCTGACATCCCCAACACTCCCTGAATTTCTAACGATTCAATGCTTCCTGGAAGCAGCATCACATGCCAGATGAGATCCTGGCCTCTGAAGTTAAATAACCCAGGGAGCAGCCCTTGCTGTGATGAATAAGGATTGAGGTCTTTCCCATCTGTTTTGTGACTACTGGGCAACTGAAACCCTTGCCTATATTTGGAGATTGTTAAAGACAAAATATTTGCATCCCACAAAAACTCCTATGTTGAAGCTCTAACCCCCAATTTGATGGTATTAGGAGGTGAGGCCTTTGGAAGGTGATTAGGGTTTAGATGACATCATGAGGGTGGAGGTTCCATGATGGGTTAGAGATATCTAAGAAGAGACACCACAGAGCTTGTTTTTCTTCCTCCCATGTGAGGACACACTGAGAAGGTGACCATCTGCAAGCCAAAAAGCAGGTCCTCACCAGAACCCGGCCATGTTGGCACCCTCATTTTGTACTTTTAGCCTCCAGAACGGTGAGAAATAAATGTCTAGTCTTTAAGTTACCCAGTGTATAGTATTTTGTTATGACAGCCTAAGCTGTCTTACAGAGACTGTGCTGGAATAGTAGTCTTGGAGCAGCAGGGCCTTGCTTTCAATGGCAGGAGCCAGGAGCGTTCAGATATTCCTGTTCTCTACTCCCAGAAGCTGGACTACAGGCTGTGACCTGGGCCAGGCCCGTGGCATGCAAGTCTGCAGAGACACCTGAGGGGTCTGGTAATAATAAATGAAGCCTGGTTCAGGCCTCTCACAGGGCAGGGCATTGTTGGAACTATGTGACTAAGACATGTAAAGTACTCCTAATACACAGTCATAATTCAATTCGTGGCTATTATTGCTTTTTCCTTTTTTGCTAGTGATTTGTGGGCTTCTCAATAGGGATCCCTTCCCACATAGGATAGGTGGTTTTGATCTAACCCTGTCCTTCTTAACTAAAGCTTTGCTTCCATAGATAGTTCTTTCTGAGCTGCTACACTCATGCCAAGCTGCATACCAAAGGAGGTGAATTGCTATCACCTTTTACATGAGATCATTTCTTATCTGGAGTTTTACAGGCATAAAAGAAAATTGTTCTCAACATTATTGTGATTTGAAAATCTAATGGATTTATGATTTTTGTGTATGTTTTTGTCAGAGGAAGAAAAAAATGGCAATTTTATTGTCTTTGTTTTTTGGCAGTTCCCATAGCAGTAAAATATTCACTCAATAATGACATTTACAGCTTTTCAACTACAGGTAGGATTACATCTATTTGCACTTTAAATCCTTGGCAATAAAGCTTTCTCCCATCTATATCTCTGTTTTATTATGTGCTTAAAATTTGCTCTAAAAGATAAATAAAATGGAATAGCAGGGTATAAATCTAGAAGTTTTCAAGAAATGCTGATTTGTGTTTATATGACATAATTTCTTTTTTAAGCCCACTTCCACTGGTGGAAGAAATGAAATTTTAGACAAGTCAGGCCACACACACACACACACAGCACACGTGTGCATTCTTCAAATCTTCTGCCAGGTTGTGGCTGTGTTTTATATGGTTCCTTGGTGCCATGGCCTCAGAGCTGGGTGGGGATGGGTGTTTATCCTCTGTTATGTCACCTTCAGTCTGCCATCCCCTGAGAGGTACATCTCCATAGCTAGTCTCTGGTGTGTGCAGGCTGTTGGTCAGCTCTCACTTCTCAATGCAGGGCCCCCTCTGCCCAGCCTTCTCCCAGCTACTTTAGGCTACTCTTAGGGACCTAAAAGTAGCCCCCTGAAGCCTATGCCATTCTGGAGCCTCAGGGACTGGGTAGGAGTGGGGTACCCTTCTGTGGTACTCCTGACACCTGCTTCTCAGGCAACTCTGGAGTAAGAGGGAGTTCTGTGATGCTTGTATGTATCCAATAGCCTATGTGACCATAGATCCAGGACCATGTCTATGCTGGGGGTAAGGCACTCAGAGATTTTCCAAGCAAGTGGGGTCTTCTATAGTCCTAGATTCCCTGAGTCATCTGGATTCTGCCCTGTCCTCTGGTCATCTCTACCTGTTCTTTCTGCTAGGGCTCTGACTTCTGGGGGAGTGCCCTGGGATCTTGCTCAGATTTCACGACTGCACATTTCCCCTTTTCTTCTCTAACTTCTTCCATCCCTCTCCAGCTCATGAAAACTTGATCTACTCTTCAGGATGAGAAAAAAAAACGAATCAAAATGAGCACATATTTTTTGTCAGGGCCTGAATTTTGAAACTCAAAATGCTTTCATCTCAGACTATAGATTCAGACATGATTTTCAAAAGTCTAGTTTTGAAATGTGTAATACAAACTCTCTCTCGCTCTTTCCCTCTCTCCCCCCTGCCCCATCCTCTTTCTCTGTCCCCCCCACCCACCCACTCTGCTGTGCATGGTATACACTATGTACCCTGGCTGATGCCTCACTGGGGGTAAGGCCAAAGGATGCTTGGAAGTCGTGTGGGAAAGGAATTTGTTGTTTCTCTATAAAATACTACCCCACTACACATGTAAATATTTGAATGCCATCTAGAAAGGGCTTTTTGCATCTCTCAGATTCCTCAGTGATGCTAATAATGGCTGAACTATGAGGTGTTGAAGATCACAGGCTGGGGTGCCTTAGGAGACCAGGTTTCACCAGGAGCTGTGGGAGCAGCCTGTGATGTGGTCTCTGGAGTGCTCAGTCCTGACGTTTAGTGCTGTGGCAGCTCCCCTGAGGATCCCTCTAGCGGCATGGTTCAGGGGGATCTGTGTGGAGGAAAATGGGGAGACTTGGAAACATTTGGCTTGAGAATTTAATCACACAGCATGAGTGCATTCCTCATTTGTCTCCCTCCTTATCCTGCCATAACATACAGGAAAAAATAGGCACAGTGGAGGCTGAAGGGCATTCTCAGGGCCTCTCTGGACAATCCCTACATAGGGCTTCAGAGACTGGTATGGACAGAGCTGGGGACAACGGCTGATTTACCTGGATCCAGGTCTTCTTAACCTCCTCATTCTGCCCACGTACATGCAGCCCTCAGCCCTCCACTCCCTTTAAATAAAGATATCAATATTGATCTCTTCTTCTTATTATTCTTTCAGAGCTAAACTGATATGGTAATTTAAGCTGGATTGTTTCTAGTTTAACTACCACTGCTCCAGGCTGGGATTGCATCTTCACTGTGGGATGTGCGGAGTTTACTCACCTCACCTAAAGAAGGAATTTCTACTGCAGTTGGTAGAGGGTGTTCTGGACTCTGGCCTCAAGTCACACACCACAGCTCCTTTGTGCTTTTTCAGGCTGGCACTGAATGGCCAAAATGACCATCAAGAGGAAGGAGAAATACAGAAGGTACGTGCTAAAGAGCTAGGCTTGAAGGTATCTAGGCTGACAAAGTCTGATATTTGGAAGGAATACTAGGATCAAGAAAAGTGTGGATGAAGTTATGGAATTTGGGAACTATCACAAGGACTTAGAATATTAAAAACAAACAAAAACCTGAGTCCATAATGTGAGTTTTCAGAGGCACAGCACCCTCACCTCTCTGGGGCATTATGTGTGACCATGTGTGCCTCACACACTAATCTGGTTGTTACAAAGCACGATGGCACCATATCAGTCTTTCAGGGTTTTCTCTAGCTGCTTGGATCTGGGGCTTTTGACCTGGACTCAAGGATGCTCTTAGGGACAGTCCCATACTGGTGCCTGTGGCAGAAAATGCCACCTTCAGAAGCCCTATTCTGTACTCATCTATCCCGAGAAACCTGGGCCATCACTGTTCAGTAGGGACCCTCAGCAAAGTGAGAAAAATGGTTTCCAAACACAGTTCCCAGAAGGTGCAACAGACATTTTCCCTGGAGTTTGGTGGGATGGTTGAATTATTAAATAAGATGTTGGCATGAGGGTCAAGAGATCTGAAGTCAAGAGATCTGTGTAGTCAAGAGACCTGAACTGATGAGAGAGTCAAACATCCTCAATCCACAAAATGCTAGATTTTGCAAAGGACTGTAGGAATCTTTGATTCTGACTTTTTCTGGTGTTGAGGACTGTATTATTCTGGTTGGGTTGCCATAACAAATACTGTAGACAGAGGGGCTCAAACAACAAACATTTATTTGCTTCACCCTTCTGGAGGCTGGGAGTCTAAGATTCAGGTATCAGCAGGACTGTTTCTCCTGAGGCCCCTCTCTTTGGCTTGTCTCTCCTTGGTCACCTTCTCACTGTGTCCTCATGTGGCTTTTCCCCTGTGTGTCCACCACTGGTGTTTCTCCCTCTTCTTATAAGGATACCAGTCACATTGGATCAGGGTCCTACCCTATGATCTCATTTAACTTTAATTACCCATTTAAAAGTGCTATATCCTAATATAACCAGATTGGGGGTAGAGCTTCAACATAGGAATTTGATGGGGAGGGCACAGTGCAGGTCATAACAATGACCCATTCTGCTACTTCATGACTTAAAACAAGAAAGCATTACATTATCAATGGTATGAATAGAATGGGTTAGATGGTACACTGAAAAATATTCAGGAATGAAATCAGACACATCAGCATTGAAGCAGAACTCTGTAACCCACCAGTTGAGACAAAGCAAGTCACTTTGCCTCCTTGAGTCATTATTTCTTCACTGGGAAAACAGGGGAAGTGATATATATCCTGCATGGATGGGAATATTAGAAATCATGTTTGCAAAATGAGTATTCACAGAAGACATTATTCTGAACCATTGGCATCATTCTCGACACTCCATGGGATCCCAAGGTGCAGTTAAGTCCTTGCTGCCACTGTGAGAAGCATTTATCTGGAGGATTCCTGAACATTGTGCTATAGGACCATGCAACCCTGGATACACCAGACTTGACATTGAGCCAAAGGCCAGATACACTCAGGGGCTTAATACACACTACTTCTATGAGAACATTATGGAAATTTTCTGTGGGATCCTGAATGAACATCTGACTTCTCATGAGGACTGGATCTGCTGCTGAGCATTCACCTCATGCTTCACCACATCTGCCAATATTCTAACCACAAACTTCTTCACATGTGATCTCCTGAACAAGCTCTTTCTGTACCTTACAGTCCAGAAAAAAAGTTTTAATTAAAAATAAATAGATACCTTTTATAATAATGAACAGGGCTACATGAGGGACTTAGTCAAGGTTGTAAACTAGAACATGGATTTTATAGGGTTACACTGAAATTCCTATCACTGCAGGAATGTTCTACCAGGATCTGAGGTCAAGGAAAGGGCTGAGGAAGGAGGCCAAGCAGAAAAGGGAAAGCTGGGGTGACTGATCACCATGACAAAGGAGTCCACACAATGGGGCAGGGAGGACTATCTCTGGAAATAAAAATAGTTAAGTTTCCAGATAAAATAGAGCAAAAGGCCTTCATGCATGAAACAACTACTTTTTTAAAGAAAAAATAGATAAAATAAATGAAGCAATGGCTTTATGTCACTAGACATGAGACAGCAAAGGATAGTAATTCCTGAGAGATGGGAAATGAAAGGAGCAACCCCCTACAATTGCCTTGAGTTTCCAGATTACAACACAGAGAGGTACAACTAAGGCAGAGCCCAGAAGATTGCTTTAATGGAGGAGACAGAACTGAGATTCCAGAGCAAGGCACACGGAGTACATGCAACAGAGTACCAGAGAGGAGAGAGCTGGAAAAAGTCTTTGAGTGGTCAGCAGAATATGATCAAGGCGTGCATGTGAAGAAACTACCAGAGGTTGTAGAAAGAGCCTCCTAAAAGGATCAGAGGGAACAGTGCCTGCACTCATGTGGGCTAAAAATCATATCTGTTCCCGCAACCATACTGGTGGATAATTTATAGGGTATTGGGTAGAATCCTAAGAACAGACTTGCCTCACTTATGGGTGATAATAAAACTCTTTATTGAACACTAGATCCTGTCTAGCAAATCTTAAAGCAGAACCCTAAAGGATCAAACTGTTTCCATGTAACCTAATGGCAAACTGAGCTCAACAATATTTGTAGGGATACCTAGCTGGCTCAGTCAATAGAGCACCCAACTCTTGATCTCGGGGTTATGAGTCAAGTCCCACACTGGGCATGGAGCCCACTTAAAGAAAAAAAAAAAAAGAATATTTGTAGGAATACAAAAAGTCCATCATGTAACAGGACAAAAATCACAATATCATACAACAATTAAAAATAATCAGACATGCAAAGAAGCAGGAAAATGATCTGTGAAAGATACATTAGAATTAACAGAAAAGAACATTACAATTGTTATTACAACTCTATTCCAGGTGTTCAAAAAAATTTAAATAGACATGACCCAAATAAAACCTCTAAAAACGTAAATGATAAGCCTGAGATGAAAAATGAAATATACTATATAAATTAAGGGTATGTTAGACATTGCAGAAAAACAGATTTTGTGAATTTGAAGACACAGCAATGGAAGCTATCCAAGAACAAACACATGGAGGAGGAAAAAAAAACAATAAATGAATGAAAAGAGCATCAGTGAGCTGTGAAACAAAACTTTAAGTGGTCTAATATGTGTGTAAATGGTATTCATAGAGGGAGAAGAGCAGAAAAAAGTATCTGAAGAAATAATAGCCAAAAACATTTCAAATTTGATAAAAATTACAAAGCTAAAAATCAAAGATATTTAACAAATTCCAAGCACAAGCCACATGAAAAAAAAAATACACCAAGGCACATCATAATCAAATTGCTCAAAACACCTCACGAAGAGAAAATCTTTAAAACAGACATGAAAAAAGACTTGTCATATACACAGGAACAAAAATCAGGATGATGGTAAATTTCTCATAAAAAAAACAAAAACAAGGAAAGCAATAAGACAGGGAAAATTTTTAAAGCACTGAAAGTAAAAACTGTCATCCTATATTCAGACAAAATACATTTCAAAATTGAAGAAAAAATAAAGACATTTTCAGACATATAAAGCCAAAATAATTCATTATCACAAAACAAGGAAATCCAACAGGCAGAAGAGAGATAGAAATATGGATCTACACACAGAATGAAGAGACCAGAAATGATAACCACATTGGGTAAATATACAAGATTATTTCTTATTATTTAAATCTATTTAAAAAAATTGTTTAAACAACAGTAATAGTAATGTACTGTGGGGTTTATAAAATATATAAAATCATATGGATAACAGTAATAGCACAAAGGTCAGGATAACTAAAAAATATACTGTTGTATGGTCCTTATGCTCTACTTGAAGTGTTTATAAGAACCCATGAAGATATACTGTAATAACTTAAAGATGTATTCTATAAATCCTAAAGCAACCACCAAACAATAACATAAAGAGCTATAACTAATAAGCCAACAGGTGTTAAAGTGGAATCATAAATAACACTCATTTTACCTAAGACAGAAGAAATAGGAAACAGGGGAACAAAGTACAGAAGAGATAAACAGAAAAGAAAAGAAAGATTTAAAGTTAATTATGCCAATTATCACACTAGTTTTATTTATTTTTTATTTTTTTATTGTTATGTTAATCACCATACATTACATCATTAGTTCTGGATGTAGTGTTCCATGACTCATTGTTTGTGCATAACACCCAGTGCTCCACGCAGAACGTGCCCTCTTTAATACCCATCACCAGGCTAACCCATCCCCCCACCCTCCTCCTCTCTAGAACCCTCAGTTTGTTTTTCAGAGTCCATCGTCTCTCATGGTTCATCTCCCCCTCCGATTTCCCCCTCCCTTCATTCTTCCCCTCCAGCTATCTTCTTCTTCTTTTTTTTTTCTTAACATATATTGCATTATTTGTTTCAGAGGTACAGATCTGTGATTCAACAGTCTTGCACAATTCACAGCACTCACCATAGCACATACCCTCCCCAATGTCTATCACCCAGCCACCCCATCCCTCCCACCCCCACCACTTCAGCAACCCTCAGTTTGTTTCCTGAGATTAAGAATTCCTCATATTAGTGAGGTCATATGATACACGTCTTTCTCTGATTGACTTATTTCACTCAGCATAACACCCTCCAGTTCCATCCACGTCATTGTAAATGGCAAGATCTCATTCTTTTTGATGGCTGCATAATATTCCGTTGTATATATACACACCACTTCTTCTTTATCCAAGAAGATCTCATTCTTTTTGATGGCTGCATAATATTCCATTGTATATATACACACCACTTCTTCTTTATCTGTCGATGGACATCTTGGCTCTTTCCACAGTTTGGCTATTGTGGACATTGCTGCTATAAACATCAGGGTGCACATACCCCTTCGGATCCCTACATTTGTATCTTTGTGGTAAATACCCAGTAGTGCAATTGCTGGATTGTATGGTAGCTCTATTTTCAACTTTTTGAGGAACCTCCATACTGTTTTCCAGATATCACACAGTTTTAAAGGGTCTGACCACTCTGATTAAAAGTTGGGGAGTAGCAGATTAGATAAAATGTTTAAGATCTAACTATATATTGCCTACAAAAAAAAGAGAGAGAGAGACAAAAAGACTGCATTTTACATATAAAGACAAATCATTTAAAAGAAAAAGGATAAAAAATTGTACACCATATTAAAAATAATCTAAATAGTACTAAATTTTTCTCATTTAATATCAGAACTAGTCAATTTTGGACCACAGAATATTGTTATCAAAAATAAGCTTAATTCGCAATGATAAAGGGGTCAATTAAGGAGGACATGCCAATCCTAAATATGTATGCAACCACCAACTCAAAATAGTTGAAGCAAACACTGATAGAACTGCAGGAAGAAATACACAAATCCATTATTACAGTCAAGAGATTTAAATAATTATTAATATTTATTAATTCTTAAGAATTAATAGAGGGGCACCAATGCTGGCTCAGTCGGTAAAGCATGTGACTCTTGATCTTGAATTCAAGCCCCACATTAGGTGTAGAGATTACTTAAAAATAAAATCTTTAAAAATAAGAATAAAAGATTATTAAAAATAAGAATAAAAATAAGAATTCATAGAACAAATAACAGGAACTCAGTAAAAACACAGAAGACTTTCATTTTTTTCCTAACTGACATACAGAACATTCCAATAACCAACATGAGAATTTTTTTTCATGGGCAACAGAAACAGTATTAACCAAGATATAACATATTCTGGGCTCTAAAACAAGTCTCAATAAGTTCAAAAGGATTTAAGTCAAACAAAGTATGTTCTCTAACCATAAACAATTAAACTAGAAATCAATAATAGAAATATCTCTCAGGGAAAAAAAAATCCCTAAATATTGGAAACTAATTTACACACTTATAAATATACATAGGTCAAAGAAAAAAATCAGAATGGAAATTAGAAAGTATTATGAAATGAATGCAAATGAAAATGCAACATGTCAAATTTGTGGGCTTCCACTTCAATTATGTTAGGAAAAGAAAACGTCTCAAATCAATGATCACAGAGTCCACCAGTAAGAAAAAAGAGCAAACATAATGGAATACATACAGAAAAAATGGAATTTAAAAGTAGAAACTAATGTAACAGAAAACCAACCAAAAAAAAAAAAAAATCAATGAAATCAAGTCAGGTCTTTTAGAAACTCAATAAACTGATAAACCCCTAGCCGACTGATCAGAAGGAAAGAAGGTGCAGATTACTACCTTCAAGGATGAAACATGTGACACTACTACAGATTCTATAGGTTCAAAGAAATATATGGATTATTAATAACAATTTTATATCAATAAATTTGACAAGTTAGATGAAATGGGCAACTTTTTGAAATATATAAACTAAAAACCTCACTCAAAAGAAACAGATAGCATGAATTGTCCTTTATCAAGGAAATTAAAATTATACTCATCCTTAAAAAGCAAACAAGTGAAAAAATGCCTACCAGACCCAAATACCTTCACTGAGGAATTTAAGCAAGAAATAATATTAATTCTACATAAACTACAAACTCTTACATAAACAAATAATGCAACATATGTTAAGAAAAAAGAAAAAGAAGAACATAGCAGGAGGGGAAGAATGAAGGAGACTAAGTCAGAGGGGGAGATGAACCATGAGAGAGGATGGACTCTGAAAAACAAACTGAGGGTTCTAGAGGGGAGAGGGGTAGGGGGATGGGTTAGCCCGGTGATGCATATTAAAGAGGGCACATTCTGCATGGAGCACTGGGTGTTATGCACAAACAATGAATCTTGGAACACTACATCAAAAACTAATGATGTAATATATGGTGATTAACATAACAATAAAAAATTTTTAAAAAAAAGAAATAATATTAATTCTACATAAACTACAAACTCTTACATAAAATCAAAGAGAAAGGAAGACTTCCCAATTCATTCCATGAGACTAGAATTACTCTGATATGAAAACCAGGAGAAGACATTACAAGAAAAGAAAACTACAAAGCAATGTCTTTCGTGAATATAAACACAAAATCCCTGGACAAAGTACAAGCAAACTGAATCAACATGTGAAAGAGAGCAAATGCATGGCCAGTTTGGATTTATCCTAGCAGTGCATAGTTGATTTAACATCTGAAAATCAATTAATTAATATACCATGCATTCTAGCCATTTCACACCTAGGTATTTATTTACCCAGGAGAAATCAAGGCATATATCCATATAAAAATATGTACATGAATTTTTATAGCAGCTATATTTATAAAAGCCAAAACCTATAAAATCCAAATCCTCACCAGTGATTGAATAAACAGACTGTAGTATATTCATACAGTGGAATATTACTCAGCAATAAAATGGAATTAACTAGTGATACATGCAACAACATAAAGGAATCTCAAAATAATTATGCCAAGTAAAAGAAAAAGAATTTTATTTAAATTCTACAAAACACAAACTACTGTATAGTGACAGTCGATCAGTGGTTATCTATGGATGGGGCAGACTGGAGAGGTGAGGGAGCGAATGATCGTAAAGCGACATGAAGAAATTTGAGGGGATGTCATATACATATTCACAATCTTGATTATGGTGATAGTTTAACAGGTGTATTCATATGTTAAAACATATATAATTAACATATCTAATATGTTAAAAGATATCTTCAAATGTATACATATCATAATGTCAGTTGTGCTTCAATAAAGCTATTTTATAAAGAAAATAATAATAACCAACTTTAAAAAGGCCAGGATGCTTTCGGAAATATATGTTGTGGTGGCTGCACGTTTGCACCAACCAAAACCTGGCATCATTGGCACCACAGAGTGAACGCAACACAGAAGCCTTATGCCATCTGCTCTGCCCTGGCTGCCTCAGCCTTACCAGTGCTGGTCATGTCTAAAGGTCATCCTATTGAGGAAGTTCCTGAACTTCCTTTCATGGCTGAAGATAAAGTTGAAGGCTACAGGAAGACCAAGGAGACTGTTTCGCTTCTTAAGAAACTTAAATGATATCAAATAGGTCTATGATATCAATGGAATGATATCAAAAAGGTCTATGTATCAAAAAGGAATATCAAAAAGATCTATGCCTCTCAGCAAATGAGAGCTGGCAATGGCAAAATGAGAAACCGTCATTGTATCCAGTGCAGGGGACCCTGCATCATCTACAATGAAGACAACAGTATCATCAAGGCCTTCAGAAACATCCCTGGAATTACTTTACTTAATGTAAGCAAACTGAAGATTTTGAAACTTGCTCCTGGTGGGCATGTGGGACATTTCTGCATTTGGACTGAAAGAGCTTTCCACAAGTTAGATGATCTGTATGGCACTTGGTGAAAGGTTGCCTCCCTCAAGAGTAACCATAACCTTCCCATGCATAAGATGCTTAATACAGACTGTAGCAGAATCTTGAAAAGCCCAGAGATTCAAAGAGCCCTCCGAGCATGATGCAAGAAAATTCATGGCAGAGTCCTGAAGAAGAATCCACTGAAGAACCTGAGAATCATGTTGAAGCTAAACCCATATGCAAAGACCATGCACCAGAACACCATTCTTTGCCAGGCCAAGAATTACAAACTCTGGATGGATAAGGCAGCGGCAACCTTAGAAGCCAAATCAGACGGAAAGGGGGTTCCAGGCAAGAAGCCTGTGGTAGGGAAGGAAGGAAAGAAGGCTACTGGTGTGAAGAAGAAGAAACCTTTGGTGGGGAAAACATCTGCAGCTACCAAGAAACCAGCAGCTGACAAGAAGGCTGCAGGAAAGAAACACACCACAAAAGACAAGAAGCCTGCTGTCTAAAATCTTACATTTGTTTATTCCATAAAAGTCAAATAATTTGGACAGCTAATTTTGAATAAAGACCTGATCAAAGACAGTGAGAAAAAAACAATATCAAATATCCCCAAATTGATCTATAGATTCAATGTAATTCCAAATAAAATTCTAGAAAGCTTTTTAAAAGAAATTGACAAGTTAACATTAAAATTTATATGAAAATGCAATGGACTTTTATAAAACTAAACAAGAAAAAAATTTGGAATACTTACTCTACCTGACTTCGAGACTTCATATAATACAACACTAATCAAGGAAGTGTGGCACTGGCATCAATATAGACAAGTAGATAAATGGAACACAGTCTATACCTACGTGTATGGAACAGATCTGAGTTCTGACACTGGTTCCAAGGCAATTAAATGTGGAAAAAAATATTTTCAATAAAGGATGTTAGAACAATTGGAAAACTACTAGCAATAAAATAAACATTAACCATTACCTCACACCATAAAAAAACGAACTCCAAATTGATTATACACCTAAAATGAAAACCCAAAGCTATAAAACTTCTAGAAGAAAACAGAAAATCTATGTGGTGTTAGGGTAGGAAAAGTTTTCTTAGATGTAACACAAAATGTAAAATTGTAAAATATAAATACATACATACATGCATGCAAAAATGCATAAGTAAATAACCAAAATAAAAATGTTTTGTTCTCCAGAGAGCAAAGAAAATTATTAGGAAAATTAAAAAGGCAAGCCATAAGCTGAGAGAAAATATTTCCAAAAATGTATGACAAAGGACTTGTATTCAAAAGATAGAAAGAGTTCTTACAAAACAATAACAAAAAACAAACTAATAATAATGTAAGGAAAATATTTGAACAGGCACTTCACAAATAAAAAAATATAAATAGCCAATAAGTACATAAAAATATGCCTAATAATATTATTTTTTAGGGAAAACATAAATTAAAGCCACAATAAGATACCACTCCATTACCATTAGAACCACTAAATGTTATAACAAATAAAAATTAAAATTAAAAAACACTGACTTTACCAAGTGTTATGAGAATATGAATAAATTGAGATATTCATGCACTGGTGGGAATATAAAATGATAACAGTCCTTTGGAAAATAATTTGATGGTTTCCTAAAAATTTAAACATATACCTACTATATGAGCCAACATTCTACTTATGGTTATTTATCCAAGAGGAATAAAATCATATGATCACACAGAGATCTAAAGATAGGGCGCCTGGGTGGCTCAGTTGGTTAAGCGACCGCCTTCAGCTCAGGTCATGATCCTGGAGTGCCGAGATCAAGTCCCACGTCAGGCTCCCTGCTCGGCAGGGAGTCTGCTTCTCCCTCTGACCCTCTTCCCTCTCGAGCTCTCTATCTCTCATTCTCTCTCAAATAAATAAAATCTTTAAAAAAAAAGATCTATAGATAAATGTATATAACATTTTTATCTGTAATAGCCAAACACTGGAAATAAATGTCCATTTTGAGTTGGGCAAGTGAATGGATAATAATTTGTGGAATATTTATACAATGGAATATTACTCAGTAACTTATGCAACACAAGTGAATCTCAAAATAATTATGCTGAATGAAAAAAGCAAGGTAAAATGAACACTATAAATGCATATATAAATTCAGGAAAATGTAAACTGACATACAGTGACTGAATGAAATTAGTGGTTGCATGGGGATAGTGGTGGAGGGAGAATTTTGGGGGTAATGAAAAATTTGTTATTTTATTTGTGGTAGTGGTTTCATAGATGTATGTTTTTATGTCAAAACTGACTGTAAGTACATGTATGTTATATTTCAATTTCATTTTAAGTACATGTACTTTAATATACTTCAATTATTCCTCAATAAGAAAACAAAATTCTATTCATAAAAATAACAAAAAGAGCTCCCAATGGCCAAAGTGGAACAATTAGAGAAACAAAATAGTTTTGGATTATAGCCAAACATATAAAATATGTCCATGTGTCCACACAGACTTAAATGAATTAATTATTGGAAGAGAAGAGAAAAATATTCTGTGCAGAAGAATTCTAAATAATTTATGTAGATACTCTACCCTCAAAGAAGTATAGCTCTCCACTCCTTACGTGTAGACTGTACATAATAAATTTCTTCCAAAAAGTACAGTATGAAGAGAGAGAGAAAAAAATCAGTAACTTTAAGTGAGGAAACCTGACAAATGCTATCTCAGCCAGGTGATCAAGGTCAACATTAACAGTGATAAACCATGTTGATATTACATACCCTTGATAAGATATAATGAGAATGGTACTTTATCTCTGTGCTTTTTCTTTAAAAAATCCATAACCCATTCTATTTGGGACAGAAAATAAAAACAGACAAGTTGCAATAGAGAATCATGCTATAAAATACTTGACCAGTGCTCAAAACAAAGTCATGGAAAACAAGGAAAGACTGAGAAACTATCATAAGCAAGAGAAACCTAAGGAGATCTGAAAATTAAATATAATGTGGCATCCTGTGGTCACATGGGATCTTGGAACTAAGAATAAATAAATAAACTATGGGTTTCAACTAAAAAGAATATATCAATATCCGCTTATTTATAAGAAATGCTCCATATTAATATAAGATGTTAATAATAGAGGAAACTGAGTTTGTAGTGTATGGGAACTACAGTAATTCATGTGTCCAAAATGAACTCATAAGGGAAGTAAAAATGAATGATAATGAAAGCACAATATATCCAAATATGGGGATTGCTGCCAAGTATGTACTTAGGATAATATGTATCAGTTTAAATATTTATATTATATAAAGTTCTTTCTAAATTACAAAAAAAGAGTAAATAAAATCTAAATGAGGTGGAAGGAAGGGAGCAATACTGATAAGAGCAGAAAGCAATGAAACAGCAAGTGGACAATGGAAAAAGCTAGTTTTATGAAAAGATTTTAAAAATGATAACCCCTGTGAGACAGATCAAGACAAAAAAAAAGTGAAAAAACAAAAATTACCAATATCAGTAAGGAGAGAGATATCACTATAGATCCTACAGACATAAATGAGATAGTAAGGAAATAGTACCAACTCTTTTTTTTTTTGCAAACAAATTCAACTGAGATGAAACTCTTTGTAAGGTAAAAAAATTTACATAATAAGAAATACAAAGTCTGGAATTATTGGATCAGATGATATTTCTAATTTTTTTGAGGAAACTCCATATAAATATAGAGAACAAACTGATATTTGCCAGAGGGAAAGGAGGGATGAGTAAACTGGGTATGGCTTCATAAGAGCTAGAACAAAGCAAAATATATGTTTACCACTTTAATTCAGTATAATACTAAATTTCCAAGCCAGAGTATTAAGACAAAAAAAAAATAGCATAGGGCGCCTGGGTGGCTCAGTTGGTTGGGCGATTGCCTTCAGCTCAGGTCATGATCCTGGAGTCCTGGGATTGAGTTCTGCATCGGGCTCCCTGCTCAGCAGGGAGTCCGCTTCTCCCTCTGACCCTCTTCCCTCTCATGCTCTCTATCTCTCATTCTCTCTCTCTCAAACAAATAAATAAAATCTTTAAAAAAAATAGCATAAATTGTGGAAATAAAAAATAAAATTGCCTTTAATCACAGATGACACAACCTCTGTAGAAAATCCTAAGAAATCCATGACAAGAAAAAAAAATAAAAATAATGAGTGAATTTAGCAAGGTTGCAGTACACAAAGTCAATATACAAAATCAGGTGTACTCTTTATACTAACAACATTCAGTTGAAAAATTAATGTTTATATACCACTTACAGTAGTTAGGGATAGTTAGAAATAAATAATTATAGTAAATTTTTAAAAATATGTGCAAGATCTGTATGCTGAAAGATCTGTAGCATTTTTGAAAGAAATTAAAGAAAACCTTAATAAATATATCATATATCATATTAATGGGTTGGAAGATTCAATATTTTTAATATGACATTTTTTCCTTCAAAGTAATCTGTAGAATTAAAGGCAATGCCAACAAAAATCCTAGCAGTATTACTGTAGAAATTAACAGATTATCAAATTATAAAGAAGTGCAAAAGACCTAGGATGGGCAAAATAAAATCTTTAATTAGAAAACAGAATTTTCCAGAACAATAAAAATGTTTATTTCTTGATAGGGGTGTGGGTTAAATGGGTTTATACATTTGGCAAAACGCATTTAACCATATATGTATGAACCAGCACAGTATTCGCACTGTAAAAATTAACAAATGAACAGCAACAACAAAAAATGAGTCCCCAGATGGGCTTAATAGCATATTATGCCAGATACGTCCTGGGAAGTATGGAAGATTGTTCCAAATAAATAGAATCCACACTTCCAAGAGTAGACATGCATGTTATGCAAATAGCCTCATTCCAGGTACTTGGTAGAGTGCAAGTTTTACACTCTTAGAAATTAGGCTAGATTATGCTAGTTTGCCAGTTTGTGGTAATCCCACAGATAGGGAACACCCTTATTTGATTTTTCTCCCTCTCCTCTCTTGCCAGTGCTCCTTGTTGGCCAATCTCAACAGGAAGCCAGAGAGTAAGGAAGCCCTTTGATACAGATGGGCCTCCTAGGGCACAGGGCAGCACACAGGAAGACAGAGAGAATGAGCATTGATGCCCTGAGATGTAGCAAGAGCTGGAAATTTACAGTTGCATTTAACCCCTTGAGATTTTTAGCCTCCTTTGTTATGCCATACAACCCAGCCTATCCTGATATCTTCCAACTAATTTTATGGATTTAGTATAACTTTGATACTGAAAACAGGGAGATCATGAGAAAGAAAAATAGTCCAATCTCATTCATGCACAGAGATGCCATTATCCTAAACAAAACATTAGTAAAAGAGATCTAACAGTGTATGGGTTAACATTAGGAAAACTATTATCTATTAAATGAGAAAAACAAATTCAATGAAGACAGAAAAGGTATTTTTTTTTAAATGTCAACACCAGAAAGCAGAAAGCAGACGAGTGGTTGCCTGGGAGAGAAGAGGGAAGAATAGGGAGGACATGAGGAAGGGACTCCCAAGGGCCTCAAGGAAATTGGGGGTGATGGAAATATTAATCATCTTGGTCATGGCGATGGTTTCTTGACTATATGCATATGTCAAAGCTTGTCAAATTATACTCTTTAAGTGTGTTCAGTTTATTTGAGGTCAATCATACCTCAATAAGACTGTTTTAAATAAAAAGTCATGCATGATAAACACTTTTAGTACAAAAAAAAAAATAGAAGTAATTACCTTAAACTGTAGGCCACCTTTGTCTTTCCTTTATCTTTCCTTCAATTCCTCACATAGTTTCTAAAGATGCACTGGGGTATTATCTCTTGATGGTTTGTCCCCATCCTTTTCTGACACTGGTATTTGTGAGATTATCTTATCTCCTAAATTGGTTGCATATGTTACTCAAGTGTTTTCAGTTTATTATCTTAGTTGCTCTGTTTTTATCAGGGGATTCGGGAGATTTCAAATCTATGTTGCTGACTTTTTCCTACTCTCCTCTGCTCACCTGGTAGTTTTCACTGGGTGCCCAGGGTCAAAGGGTCAAAGACACACCTGATGACTATAGTGCAGGGTCACATCTCTGTCCCTTCCAACACACTGAGGATGCGAGAAGCTATGTCTTGTTTCCTCACCCTCTAGGCTATTTCACTCACATGAAATGATTCATTTTCATTCTTTTGAAATGGGGATTATTTTACAATTCTTTTGGCCCCTCTTTCCTATCCCAACGGTCAAACAATACTGCACCATGGTGATGGTGGCAGAAGAGGCAATTGAGGCCAGGCAGGCACCTAAAATGCTGATATAGATGACCTTCTCTCCTACTAGAAGAGATGTGTTCTCGGAGTGTGTAGAATGTCTCCGTTGCTTTTTTTTTTTCTTTTGCTATATTCCTGCAACTTGGCCCTGAATGGAGATATTGTTGTGGGAAGTGTGTGGCAGAGGGGAGAGATTGGAGTCCTAGTTTTCTGGCTGGAAGGCCAATAAGGAAGGCCCCAGAAAGTTGGACAGAATGAAGAAGATTGTGCAGAGAAGGGAGAGCAAGAGAATAAATTCATAAAGTTGTATCTGAATTCCTGAATAGTTCCATATCTATAACAAAACTCTGAATTTGTAGTTAAAAACCTTTGGAAAAAAATCCTCATGTACACACAGTTTTACTGGTGAAACTACCAAAGAAGAAACAGTACAAATTCTACACAATGACTTCCAGAAAATGGACATTTTTATGAGATTACCATTACCCTGATCCCAAAGCGAAGTCAAAGATACTCAAAGATAGTACAAGAGAACAACAAACCAATATCCTCATGAAGATAGATGGCAGAATTGCTCAAAAATACTGACAAATTGATTCCAACAAACCATAAAAAAGAAAAAAAAAACACGTTATGAAAGCTGGATAGGTCCTGGGAATGCAGGGCTGGTTCAATATTCAAAAACAGACAACATAATCCACCATATTAACAGACTAATGGAGAACACCACATGACTGTCCAAATCGATGCAAAAGAAACATCTGACAAAATTCGGTATGCACTTATAACACAAACATTCAGCAAACTAAAACTATAAGGGACCCCCTCAACCCCTACCAAGGGCATTCACAAAAGCCTTCAGCTAAAATCATAATGTTGAAAGATTGATTTTTTTGCTCCAAAGATCAAAAATAAGGCAAGGATGTTCACATTTATCTTTTATTCATTTTCCTATGGGAAGTTCTTGCCAGTGCAATTAGTGAGGGAAAAAATGGCATATGGTCTGGAAAAGAAGAAGAAAACTATTCCTATTAACAAAATATATTATCCATACATAAAATCCAATGGGGTCCATGAAAAAGCCCCTAGAAATACTAAGTTGTAGGATGCAAGGTCAACACACAAAATTCAATCATATTTCTATATAATAGAAATGAACAAGGGAAATGGGCATTTTTGAAAATTCACAATATCTTTAACAAATTATTTTGAAATACATACAAAGAAATTTACCAAACCATGTGAAGGATCTTGATATTACCATATATTGATGAAAGAAATCAAAGAAGAAATAAATAGACTTATTATGTACACTGATTGGGAAACACACATTTAAGATATCAATTCTCCCCAGATTGATCTACAGATTTAACTCCATTCCCATCAAAACCCTGTCAAGTGTTTTTGTAGATACAGATAAACTTGATTCTGAAAGTTATATAGAAGGGCAAAGGAACAGGGCACCCGGGTGGCTCAGTCCATTAAGTGTCTGAAGGACATGGGGTCCTGGGATTGAGCCCTGCATTGGGCTCACCTGCCCAGTGTCTGGCTCCCCACTGAGTGGGAGGCTGCTTCTCCCTTTCTTCCCTTCTTGTGCTCTCTCTCATAAATAAATAAAATCTTAAAAAAAAAAAAGGCAAAGGAAATAGTATAGCCAAATTTTTTTTTGAAAAGAACAAAGTCAGAGGACTCACAGTATTTGATTTTAAAACTTAATATAGAACTATAGTAATCAAAGAAGGTGAAAGGATATATAAATCACTGCAACATAAAATACACAAATTAATCCACACAATTGATTTTTGGCAAAGGTAATTCAATGCAAAGGAAAGCCTTCAACAAATGTTGTTGAAAGAATTAGGTATCTACATGAAAAAAAAATGTACCTGTACCTAATCGTCACACCTATTTTAAAAAATTAATGAAAAATAGATTATACACACACACACATATATATAAATGTAAAATGCAAATCTGTAAAACATTTTGAAGAAAACATAGAAGATATTTGTGACATGGATTTAGGCAAAGAGTACTTAATATGTCACCAAAAATCTGAGCCATAAAATAAAATAAAAAATTCTAAATCAGACTTCGTCAAAATTGAGAATGTTTGGGGCGGAGCAAGATGGCGGAGGAGTAGGAGACCTGGATTTCCTCTGGTCTCAGGAATTCAGCTGAATAGGGATCAAACCATCCTGAACACCTACGAACTCAACAGGAGATCAAAGAAGAGAGTAGCAACAACTCTCTGAACAGAGAAACGACCACTTACTGGAAGGTAGGACATGCGGAGAAGTGAATCCGAGGCGATATTCAGGAGGATAGACGGCGGGGGAGGGGCCTCCGTCCGCCACTTCTGGCAAGTGCTAGAGCCGCGGAGCACAAAATCGGAACTTTCAGAAGTCGGTTCCGCTGAGGGATGTCGCTCCAGTGGCTAAGCGAGGGGTGGAACCCTCGCAGGACAGTGTGGACTCAGGACCCTCGGGGTCACAGAAAGACCAGGGGTGCCTGAGTGCAGTAGAGCTCCCAGGTATCAGAGCGGAGAAGCCGGCTGCAGAGACTGAGCCAAGGCGCGGGCTCTCAGCTTGGGGTGGCCATAAACTGTGATCCGCGGCCCAGTCAGGCTACTGCTCCTCCAGCAGGGATCCAACAAGCAGCAGAGCTGGGGAGACTCCCCTTCCTCCCCAGGGAAGAGCGGCGCGGGAGTACACCACAGGGATCTGCTGGGTTTGGAGACTCCACACGGGGTCGGGTGCCAGAGAGAAACGCTCAGTCACAGGCCGGGTGAGAATGGAGTGTGGCCGGAGACCGGGGACACGGGAGTGACTGCTTTTCTCTGGGGGCACACTGAGGAGTGGGGCCCCGAGTTCTCAGCTCCTCCAGGCGGAGATTGGGAGGCCACCATTTTCACCCTGGTCCTCCAAAGCTGTACTGAGAGCTTGCAGGGAACAAAAGCTCCTGAGAGCAAACCCGAGCAGCTTGCTTAGCCCGGGACTCACAAGGGCAGGGCAATACCGCCTGTGGCAAAGACATTTGAGAACCACGGCAACAGGCCCCTCCCCCAGAAGATCAGCACGAACAGCCAGCAAGCCAAGACCAAGTTTACCGATCAAGGAGAACAGGAGAACTCCAGCGTTAGGGGAACACTGCACATAGAATTCATGGCGTTTTTAACATGATTCATTAGTTCATCAAAGTTAATTTTTTGAACTGTTTTTTTTTTAATTTTTCTTTTTCCACCAACATCTTATCAATCCCTTCTTTTAAAAACATTTTTTATTTTTCATTTTTAGAGTCATATTTTATCCCTTCATAGTAGTTACCCTTATTTTTGGCATATATATATATAAGTTGTTCTCTCCTTAAAATTTTGAGATACAGTTTCTTCTAACAGATCAAAATATACCCTAAATCACTAGTGTATGGCTTTGTTCTAGTCTCCTGCCTGATCACATTCTCTCCCTTTTTTTTTTAAATCTTCTTTCTTTTTTCGAACTTCTTATCAATTCCTTTTATAAAATCTTTTATAATTTTCATCTTTACAGTCATCTTCCATCCCTTCATTGTATCAACCCTTATTTTGTACATATATGTCTTTCTTCCTTTAAAATTTTAGGAGGCACTTTCTTCTAACAGGCCAAAATATGCCCAAAATCTAGTGTGTGGCACTGATCTATGCACTAGCCTGATCATATTTGATCATACTCTGTTTTTTTGTTTTGTTCTATTTTTGTTTGTTTTTATCTTTTTCTTTTTCTTTTTCCTTTTCTTTTTTCTTTTCTCTTTCTTTTTTCTTTCTTTCCCTTTCTTTTCCCCTGGTTTCAGGTCTTTTCTGATTTGTATAGAATATATTTGCTGGGGACGTTGTTAACCTGTTAGCATTTTGTTCTCTCATTCATCTATTCTACTCTGGACAAAATGACAAGATGAAAAAAATCACCTCAACAAAAAGAACAAGAGGTAGTACCATCTGCAAGGGACCTACTCAATACGGACATTAGTACGATGTCGGACCTAGAGTTCAGAATCATGACTTTAAAGGTACTAATTGGGCTTGAAAAAAGCATGGAAGGTTTTAGAGAAACCCTTTCTGGAGAAATAAAAAACTAAAATCTAACCAAGTCGAAATTAAAAAGGCTATTAATGAGGAGCAATCAAAAATGAGGGCACTAACTGCTAGGATAAATGAGGCAGAAGAGAGAATCAGCGATATAGAAGACCAAATGATGGAAAATAAAGAGGCTGAGAAAAAGAGAGATAAACAACTACAGGATCACGAGGGCAGAATTTAAGAGATAAGTGATACATTAAGACAAAACATTAGAATAATTGGGATCCCAGAAGAAGAAGAAAGAGAGAGAGGGGCAGAAGGTATATTGGAGCAAGTTATAGCAGAGAACTTCCCTAATGTGGGAAAGGAAATAGGCATCAAAATCCAGGAGGCACAGAGAACCCCTCTCAAAATCAATAAAAATAGGTCAACACCCCGACATCTAATAGCAAAACTTACAAGTCTCAGAGACAAAGAGAATATCCTGAAAGCAGCTCGGGAGAAGAGATATGTAACCTACAATGGTAGAAACATTAGATTGGCAACAGACCTATCCACAGAGACCTGGCGGGCCAGAAAGGACTGGCATGAAATCTTCAGAGCACTAAACAAGAAAAATATGCAGCCAAGAATACTATATCCAGCTAGGCTGTCATTGAAAATTGAAGGAGAGGTAAAAAGCTTCCAGGACACACAAAAACTAAAGGAATTGGCAAACACAAAACCAGCCCTCCAAGAAATATTGAAAGGGGTCCTCTAAGCAAAGAGAGAGCCTAAAAGCAGTATAGATCAGAAAGGAACACAGACAATATACAGTAACAGTCGCCTTACAGGCAATACAATGGCACTAAATTCATACCTTTCAATAGTTACCCTGAATGTAAATGGGCTAAATGCCCCAATCAAGACACAGGCCATCAGATTGGATTAAAACACAAGACCCATCGATATGCTGTCTGCAAGAGACTCATTTTAGACCCAAAGACACCCCAGATTGAAAGTGAGGGGGTGGAAAACCATTTACCATGCTAATGGACACCAAAAGAAAGCTGGGGTGGCACTCCTTTTATCAGACAAATTAGATTTTAAAACAAAGACTGTAATAAGAAATGAAGAAGGACACTATATCCTACTTAAAGGGTCTATCCAACAAGATGGTCTAACAATTGTAAATATCTATGCCCCTAACATGGGAGCAGCCAATTATATAAGGCAATTAATAACAAAAGCGAAGAAACACATTGACAACAATACAATAATACTGGGGGACTTTAACACCCCCCTGATCGAAATGGACAGATCATCTAAGCAAAAGATCAACAAGGAAATAAAGACTTTAAATGATACACTGGACCAAATGGACTTCACAGACATATTCAGAACATTCCATCCCAAAGCAACGGAATACACATTCTTCTCTAGTGCCCATGGAACATTCTCCAGAATTGATCACATGCTAGGTCACAAATCAGGTCTCAACCGGTACCAAAAGATTGGGATTATTTCCTGCATGTTTTCAGACCACAATGCTTTGAAACTAGAACTCAATAACAAGAGGAAAGTCAGAAAGAAATCAAATACATGGAGGCTAAAGAGCATCCTACTAAAGAATGAATGGGTCAACCAGGAAATTAAAGAAGAATTAAAAAAAATTCATGGAAACCAATGAAAATGAAAACACAACTGTTCAAAATCTTTGGGGTACAACAAAGGCAGTCCTAAGAGGAAAGTATATAGCAATACAAGACTTTCTCAAGAAACAAGAAAGGTCTCAAATACACCACCTAACCCTACACCTAAAGGAACTAGAGAAAAAATAGCAAATAAGCCTAAACCCAGCAGGAGAAGAGAAATCATAAAGATCAGAGCAGAAATCAATGAACTAGAAACCAAAAGAACAGTAGAACAGATCAACGAAACTAGGAGCTGGTTCTTTGAAAGAATTAACAAGATTGATAAACCCCTGGCCAGACTGATCCAAAGAAAAGAGAAATGACCCAAATCAACAAAATCATGAATGAAAGAGGAGAGATCACAACCAACACCAAAGAAATACAAACAATTAGAAGAACATATTATGAGCAACTCTATGCCAGCAAATTAGATAACCTGGAAGAAATGGGTGCATTCCTCGAGATGTATCAACTACCAAAAGTGAACCAGGAAGAAATAGAAAACCTGAACAGACATATAACCACTAAGGAAATTGAAGCAGTCATCAAAAATCTCCCAACAAAAAAAGCTCAGGGCCAGATGGCTTCCCAGGGGAATTCTACCAAACATTTCAAGAAGAATTAATACCTATTCTCCTGAAACTGTTCCAAAAAATTGAAATGGAAGGGAAACTTCCAAACCTATTTTATGAGGCCAGCATTACCTTGATCCCAAAACCAGACCAAGACCCTATCAAAAAGGAGAATTACATCCCAATATCCTTGATGAACATGGATGCAAAAATTCTCACCAAAATACTAGCCAATAGGATCCAACAGTACATTCAAAGGATTATTCACCATGACCAAGTGGGATTTATCCCTGGGCTGCAAGGTTGGTTCAACATCCGCAAATCAATCAACGTGATACAATACATTAACAAAAGAAAGAACTAGAATCATATGATCCTCTCAGTAGATGCAGAAAAAGCATTTGACAAAGTATAGCATCCCTTCTTGATCAAAACTCTTCAGAGCATAGAGATAGAGGGTACATACCTCAATATCATAAAAGCGATCTATGAAAAACCTACAGCGAATATCATTCTCAATGGGGAAAAGTGGAGAGCTTTTCTCCTAAGGTCAGGAACGCAGCAGGGATGTCCGCTATCACCACTGCTATTCAACATAGTATTAGAAGTCCTAGCCACAGCAATCAGACAACAAAAAGAAATCAAAGGCATCCAAATCAGCAAAGAGGAAGTCAAACTCTCACTCTTTGCAGATGATATGATACTGTATGTGGAAAACTCAAAAGACTCCACCCCAAAACTGCTAGAACTCATACAGGAATCAGTAAAGTAGCAGGATATAAAATCAATGCACAGTGTGGGAATGCAAGCTGGTGCAGCCACTCTGGAAAACAGTATGGAGGTTCTTCAAAAAGTTGAAAATAGAGCTCCCATACTATCCAGCAATTGCACTACTGGGTATTTACCACAAAGATACAAATGTAGGGATCCAAAGGGGTACGTGCACCCCAAAGTTTATAGCAGCAATGTCCACATAGCCAAACTCTGGAAAGAGCCAAGATGTCCATCGACAGATAAATGGATAAAGAAGATGTGGTTTATATACACAATGGAATATTATGCAGCCATAAAAAGGAATGAGATCTTGCCATTTGCAACAATGTGGATGGACCTGGAGGGTGTTATGCTGAGTGAAATAAGTCAATCAGAGAAAGACATGTATCCTATGACCTCACTGATATGAGAAATTCTTAACCTCAGGAAGCAAACTGAGGGTTGCTGGAATGGTGGGGGGTGGGAGGGAGGGGGTGGCTGGGTGATAGACATTGGAGATGGTATGTGCTATGGTGAGTGCTGTGAATTGTGCAAGACTGTTGAATTACAGATCTGTACTTCTGAAACAAATAATGCAATACATGTTAAGAAAAAAAAAGAAGAGAGCAGGAGGGCAAGAATGAAGGGGAGTAAGTCAGAGGGGGAGAGGAACCATGAGAGACGATGGACTCTGAAAAACAAACTGAGGGTTCTAGACGGGAGGGGGGTGGGGGGATAGGTTAGCCTGGTGATGGGTATTAAAGAGGGCATGTTCTGCGTGGAGCACTGGGTGTTATGCACAAACAATGAATCATGGAACACTACATGAAAAAGTAAGGATGTAATGTATGGTGATTAACATAACAATAACAAAATAAAAAAACTAATGATGTAATGTATGGTGATTAACATAACAATAAAAATTTTTAAAAATTTGAGAATATTTCTTTTATGAGAAAAACCTTAATAGAATGAGTAGATAAGCTACACAATGGAAGAAAATATTTGCAAATCCTATATTTGATAAAGGACTTGTATTCAGAATATGCAAAGTAGCCTCAAAACTTAACAGAAATAAAATAATCCCATAAAAATGAATGTAAGACTTGAACAGAAAATTCACCAGAAAGAATAGAAGGATGGCAAACAAGCCCATGAAAAGAGCCTCACCATCGTTAACCATTAGGAAAATACATGTTACAACCATAATGATAGGGAGACATCTGGTTTGGGCTCCAGTGTGTAGAGAGCTTGCAAATCATTGTTGTCTCTACAATAAGAACTGGACAAATGAAAAGCAATGACTTTTCCTGGACCCCTCAGAAAACTGGCGTTGCAGGACAAACCACCACCTGGAAATCTGAAAGGTGAATCTAGAAAGTCACACTGAGATCTGCTCACCTGGATAAGCACACTGATAGAACACCTAAATGGTAATTTTGACAAATTACAAGAGGCACAGTATGGACCAGTTTGAAAGTGAGAAACTCCTGGGGGCCCAAGCTTAGGAGGACTCCCACACTTTCATGGACATTACCTCTAGAAACCTTGCCAGCTTTTCACAATGAAGGTCCAAGGAAGATTCCCCTTTGGCATTAGCAGGGAGAGGAAGGCTAAGCCTTGTGAAATATACCAGAGCCTTTTCCATAAAACAGGCCTACTCTCCAGGGGGAAAGCTTTTATTGGAGCCCTGTCTCATTTCCATAAAAAAGGATAGTCCTCTCAATCTACCCCCTATAGCCTGCCTGTCTTACCTAAGACATGGGGGAAGGGAAATCCATAGAAGAAGAAACACCTGTCAAGGTCACAGGGCATGGAAACATGTATGCTAAAAGACTTGATATAATTGGAAGATTATGAAAAACTCCCCCGCACCCATACCTTACCACTATACTGACAGGGTTCCAGGATACTAACAGTGGATAACAGATAAAAGAGCTGCACAACACAGACTCTTGGGGAGGAGTCCTTGGGAGGCCCAAAGTTAAGAGAGAAGACAACAAGGACAATTCCTCTGGTACCTACAAACCACAGCCATAAAACAAAGCCTCAATCCTACTCTTATGAACATCAAAACTCATTGTGGAGGACAATTTACCTCAGTTCTCATTACCCAATACATTATGTATGGATTTCAATAAAAATTTACAAGACGTCATAAAAGAGAAGAAAAACACAGTCTTCCATTGTGTGTGTGTATATATATATATATATTTTATCCATTTTCTTTATCCATTCATCAGTCGATGGACATTTGGGCTCTTTCCACAATTTGGCTATGGTTGATAATGCTGCTATAAACGTCAGGGTGTATGTACTCCTTTGAATTAGTATTTTTTATCCTTTGGGTAATACCTAGGACTGCAGTTGCTGGATCTAGAGTAGTTCTATTTTTAATTTTTTAAGGAATGTCCATACTATTTCTCAGAGTGGCTGCACCAGTTTGCATTCCTACCAACAGTGCAAGGGGTTCCCCTTTCCCCTCTTCCTCCTCAAACCTGTGTTGTTAATTTCAGCCATTCTGACAGGTATGAGGTGATATCTCATTGTAGTTTTGATTTGTATTTACCTGATGATGAGTGATGTTGAGCATCTTCTCACATATCTTTTGGCCATCTTTATGTCTTCTTTGGAAAAGTACCTATTCATGTCTTCTGCCCATTTTTTAACTGGAATATTTATTTTTTGGGTGTTGAGTTTTATAAGTTCTTTATAGATTTTGGATACTAACCCTTTATCTGATATGCCATTCTGTAAGCTGCTTTTTAGTTTTGTTCATTGTTTTCTTCACTGTACAGATGCTTATTATTTTTGCTTTTGTTTCCCTTGCCTCAGGACAAATATCTAATAAGAAGTTGTTGTGGCTAATGTGAAAGAGGTACTGCCTGTGTTCTCCTCTAGGATTTTAATAGTTTCCTGTCTTACATTTTGGTCTTTAATCCACTTTGAATTCATTTTTGTGTATGATGTGAGGAATATTACTAAGCCATCAAAAAGAATGAAATCTCACCATTTGCAACAACATAGATGGAGTTAGAGAGTATTATGCTAAGCGAAGTGTCAGTCAGAGAAAGACCAATACCATATGATTTCACTCATATGTGAAATTTAAGAAACAAAACAAATGAATATACAGGGGAAAAGAAGAGAGGAAAACCAAGAAACAAACTCTTAACTATAGAGAACAAACTGATGGTTACTGGAGGGGAAGTGGGTGGGGAATGGGTTAAATAGGTGATGGGTAGTAAGGTGGGCACTTGTTGGCATGAGCACCGGTGTTATATGTGAAGAATCACTAAATTCTGCACCAGAAACTATTATTACATTGTATGTAAACTAGTTGGAATTTAAATAAAAACTTGGGAAAAGAGGATGGAGAGAGGCAAACCTAGAAGCTGACTCTCAACCATAGAGAAGAAATGATGGTTATGGGGGCGGGGGGGGGAGATGGTTTAAAGAAATGAAAAACAGAAAAACAATAGAGAAAATTTAAAAAAACCAAAGCTGGTTCTTTGCACAGACCATAAAAATTTGTAAAACTGTGCCAGGCTTACCAAGAAAAAAAGATATTGGGCACAGTGTAACAGTATCAGAAATGAAAGAGATTTCTTCCCTCCTGAATTCATGAACATGAAAAAAATAATAAAGAATGACAATGAACAACTTTATACCCACAAAAGTGAATATTTTAAAGAAATGAACCAATTCCTTTAAAGACACAACTACCAAAATGCATGCAAAAACAAGTAGATAACTAAATGAGTCTGTATTTATAAAGAAATTGAATCAATAATCAATAGCCTTCCAAAATAATCACCGGATCCAGATGGTTTCACTAGTGAATTTTACCAAACTTTTAAGAAAGAAACTATACTAATTCTTTACAATCTCTTCCAGAGGCTAGAAGCAGAGGGAGCACTTCCTAACTCATTCTATGAGTCCAGCATTACCCTAATTTTAAAATGAGATATAGATTTTAAAAGAAAGGAAAACTACAAACCAATATCTATCATGAACATAGACATAAAAATCTTCAAACAAAACAGCAAACTGAATCCAGCACTGCAGGGCACCTGGGTGGCTCAATTGGTTAAGCATCTGCTTTCAGCTCGGGTCATGATCCTGGGGTCCTGAGATCGAGTCCAGTACAGGGAATCCCTGCTCAGTGGGGAGTCTGCTTCTCCCTCTCCCTCTGCCCCTCTCCCTGCTCATGCTCTTTCTCACTATTGCTCTCAAATAAATGAATCCAGCACTGTATAAAAACAATTATATACCCCAACCAAGTGGGATTTATCCCAGGTATGCAAGACTGACTCAACATTCAAACATCAAACGAGTAACCCATCACATCAATAAGCTAAATAAGAAATATCATGTGATCATATCAATAGATGCAGAAAAACCATCTGACAAAATTCAACACCCATTCATTAAAAAAAAAAGCTTTAAACTAGAAATAGAAACTTCCTTGATTTGATAAAGAATATGCACAAAAAAATCTAGAGTTAACATCATACTTAATGATGAGAAACTGTATGCTCCCCCCTAAAATCAGGCCTAGAGCAAGGATATTCTCTTTTATCATTCCTATTCCACATTATACTGGAAGTCCTGGCTAGTTCAAGAGGACAAGAAAAAAGACAATCAAATCTATAGATTGAAAAAGAAGAAATAAAACTGTCTCTATTAGTAGATTACAATATTCGATGTAGAAAATCCCAAAGAATCCTCAAAAATACTACTGGGGCAAGAATAGCATGGTTACAAGACACAAGGTTAATATAGAAGAGTCAACTGCTTTCCTATATTCCAGCAATAAACAATTGAAATTAGAAATTAAGAAACAATTTCATTTACAATAACTCCAAAAAATACTTACATATAACTCAAAACATGTATAGAACTCTTATACAGAAAGCCATCAAACATTGCTGAAAAATTTAAAGAAGATCTAAATAAATGGATAGATATTTTATATCCATGGACTGGAGAACTCAATCTTGTTAAGACGTAAATTCTTCCAAACTTGATCCACAGATCAATGGAATCCCAATTAAAATCCAAACAAGCTATTTTGCAGATATCTACAAATTGATTCTAAGGTTTATATGAAAAAGAAAAAAGAGCTAGAATAGCCAATATAATACAGAAGAATGACACTACCCAACTTCAAGACTTACTATAAAACTGTAGTGATCAAGACAGTCGGATATTATTGGTCAAAGAATAAACATATGGATCAATGCAAATAAATATAGTCAGCTAATCTTTGACAAAGGAGCAAAGGTAACTCAGTGGGGAAAGAATAGTTTTCTCAAGAAACGATGCCGAAGCAACTGAACATCCACATGCAAAACAAAAAAAGAATCTTATATTTTTTTAAAGATTTTATTTATTTGCAGAGAGAGACACAGCAAGAGAGGGAACACAAGCAGGGGGAGTGGGAGAGGAAGAAGTAGGCTTCCCGCTGAGCAAGGAGCCCGATGTGGGACTCGATCCCAGGACCCTGGGGCCATGACCTGAGCCGAAGGCAGATGCTTAACAACTGAGACACCCAGGAACCCCCCAAAAACAAATCTTGATATAGACCTTATACCCTCACAAAAATTAAGTAAAAATGGATCATACACCTAAATGTAAAATGTAAAACTATAAAACTTGAAGAAGAAAACATCCTTAAATCTATATGACCTTGGATTTGGTGATTTTTTTTTGATATAATACCAGAAGTATGATTCTTGAAAGAAAAAATGCTAAGTTAGACTTTTACTATAATTAAAAACTTCTACTCTGCAAAAGACACTGTTAAGAGAATGAAAAACAAGCCTCACACTGGCAGAAAATATTTGCAAAACACATATCTTATAAAGTACTCTTATCCAAAATATACAAAGAACTCTTAAAACTCAATAATAGGAAAATTAAAAAACCCAAATTAAAAACAGCAAAGGATGTGAACAGATTCCTCATCAAAGAAGATATACAGCTAGCAGGTAAGCATATGAAAGTATGCTCAACGTCATTTTTACTAAGGAATTAAAAATTAAAATGACAATGACATATGTCTCCACAACTATGAAAATGCCACATATGCATATATATACATATATATTTGCTGTGTAAATTATACAAACACATATATATCCAATATCATATGATATCATATCATAAAGGCTGCAGGAAGGTGAGACTCATACATTGCTAGTTGTTACGAAAATGGTGTACACACTCCGGAAAACTGTAGGATCCTATTATGTTAAATAAGTTTTCCATTGACACTCCAAGGTATTTACCCAACTAATTTGAAAACTTTTGTGCATACAAAACTCTGCGTGCAACTGTTTGAAGACGATCTATTCACAATCGCCAAAAACTGGAAATCGCCCAAATATCCTTCAATGGTTGAATAAACAAAATTTGGTACAAAGAATGGGATAGCATCCAACAATAAAAAGAACTATTGATACACACAACAACATGGGTGAATCTCAAAAGCATACTGGTGAATGAATAAAGTCAGACTCAAAATGTTGCACATGGCATAATTCCATGTACATAACATTCTCAAAAAGGCAAAACTACAGCGATGTAGGCAAAACTATGTCAATGGTTGTGTATTCGAGTTTGGGGAGGGTGTGGCTATAAAAGGACAAGACAGAATTCTTCGGGTGATGTATCCTAATTGTGTTGTTGGCTACAAGAATCCAAACAAGTTTTTAAGCCCCTCCCTCCCCAAAAAGTTAATTTTACTGTATATCAATTCAAAAAGTCAAATAAATTACTAAACAATTACTAAACATATATGTAATGTTCAAAACTAAGCAAAAAGTCCTAAACTAAGTAAAACAACAGTTGTCAAAAAAGGCATGAGGATGGTATTAACTAACCTGTAACATAACGCATTATTTGGAAGGAAGGGCGTGGTTACACCCAGAAGGTGATGGGAGAGTGAACAGGAAGCAGTGGACAGGCCTTGGTATCAGCGACAGGAACCATTGGAAGTGGTGGCATGAAGTATTAAGAGGAAGGCAAGAAATGGGGAAAGGTCAGAACACCGGTTTAGGAAGCAGAAGGAGCAACTTCGCATTAAAGTGACGCATTGGCCAAGCAGGGTTTGGAAATGGAGCCCAGCCTGCGTGGGTGAGAGAAAAGTTTGGGAAGAGTGAGCAGGGGGAAGAAATGAGAAAGGTGGACGCACACAGGGCGAGGGTGGAGAAAGCAGAGGCAGGCTATTTAAGCAGCTTCTCCTGCAGTCCCCAAGGCAGTGCCAAGGGGCACCACGAAGAGGGAGAACTCCTGCGCGGGGAAGAGTGCACTCTTCCCAGAGGCCCGACCCGCCGTGCGGGTCATAGCCGCGGGCACGCGCTCTCCGAGGCCGGCTCCGGCGGGGCGGGGGCGGGGGCGGGGCGCGGCGCGCGCTCGTTCACGAGAGGCGGGGGCGGGGCGCGGCTGCGGCCGGTGACGTCAGGGCAGGGCGCGCGCCGGGCGGCTGCGGGCGGAGCCGGGAGGCGGGCGCTGCGCGCGGCCGCGGGCGGAGCGGAGGGGCGCGAGGGGCGGAGCAGAGCGCGGGAGGAGGCGGGGGAGGAGAGGCCCCCGGGACCGTGAGCGGCAGCTGGGGAGGGGGCCGCGGAGCCGGAGCGCGAGCAAAACAGCTGATCTGATTTTCCTTTAAAGCGAGAGAAAATGGAAGTCGGGTAGCGGCGACTGCGGCGCTGCAGGCTGGCGGAGCGGAGCGGCGCGGCAGGTGAGACGGCGCTGGCCGCGGTGCTGCTGGCGGCCGCGGAGCCGGGGCCGCGGACCAGGCAGGTGCACTGTTGGAGCGCGGGCGCCGGGTCCCTCGGCGCTTCGCGGAGAGGCAGGTGGGCGCAGAGGCCGGGCGACCCTGGGGCCAAGGCGCGAAGGCACGGGGGGGGCGGCGCGGGGGTCGCGGGCCCCGCGCAGTGCTCGCGGCGCGCTGCATTGCGGGCTCCGCTCTGGACCCCGCGGGCGCCGGCTCCGGCCCGGCGCGCGTCTCTCAGGCAGGGCGCGGCGCTCCGGCTGGGTCCGGGCTGGCGTCTCCTCCGGGCCCCTTAGCTGTCTGCACTGGAACGTGATGACAGGCGTGGGAGGACCGGCCCCCCAGTCCGTGTGGGCGCGCCGGGGGTTCCGCGGCGCCGGCAGACTCCTGGGTACCGCGGGGCCCAGGAGCAGCGCGTGAGGCCGCTAGCGGGGTGCCCAGGCTGTGGCTGCGTGGACCACTGTGGCCGGGCGCACGGCTCGCTCGCTTGCTCCGCTGGGTCTGGCTGGTCAGCAGGGGAACCGTTAATGCAATTTGGCTGTGAACCCGGAGGCCTTCCCTAGTATCTTCTCACTGGAGGGGAAAAAATTGCATCTGCTGTGCTTTAAGTGCTCCTTTAAATTTGAGAGATGTCAGTGATGTCATCATTAACAAAAACTTTCCTTCATTGGACACAACCGCTCAAGTGTACCCTCCTCCCGGTGCAGCTCTTGCAGCCCTTTGAGAATCTTTGTGATAAAATGGATTTGCCTTTGCTTTCTAAACTCAACAGCATTACACAAGTGAAAACGGTTTTTATTTTTATTCATTGGTTTGAGAACCAGTAGATTTGAAAGTAGCTGAAAGGAAACTTGTTAGATCCCAGCGGATCTGGGAATCGCTTCATCCACACCACAAGGATCCAGGGGAAAGTGTCATGCGTGACACTTACATGCTTGTTGCCTTGCTTTATCTTTATAAATGAACGTGAGTTGTGAGATAAAATTTTTTTTAGAAGATATTATATTTGATGTGGCACATGATGTGTCCAGGAAAAGGTGGACAGTGTGGCCTAAATTTTTACAGGCCTTGATTGCTTCAGGAAAATCAGCACTCCCCCCCCCCCGCCCCAGGATGGGTCTGGGAGCATACTGCCCTAGGGAAAAGAGTGGCAGCTTCTGTAGGGCCCTCCCTGCCTTTCATTTTCTTACCATAGTAGCTGGTGTGTCCCACCATCCTCTAGGCCAATTCAACACCCAGGGAGAGTGGAGAGAGTGCAGAGGCTGGAGACCTACCTGCACAGCACATCAAGTTCTGTAGGAATTTCCGCCCTAAATGCAAGCAGCAAGCCATCATTATTGTGTGTGTGAGTGTTCCATTAGTACTGATTAGTATGGGAACAAAAGTAAGCAAGTTCCCAAGACAGTCTGAATATCTACTTAAGCCTGTCATATCGAAAGGATATTCAATAAGGGACAAAAGTATTGACATTTTTGTATTTAATAATTAATGACCACCCCTAATTGCTTAAAATAAGCATGCTTAAATTATTAGTGTGATCGTACTGGGTCTGTAAAGAAGTTAATACCATATGCCATGTTAAAGTTTGAGTCTGGTCAGGAACGTGAAGCTTTGAAACCCTGGAGTGGAACAAAGAAAAAGGGAAAGCAGTGGTTTACTTTAGGGTGACGTTCAGGGTGGCAATGGGTGGAACCCATTGCTTCATGGAATCTTGCCAGGTGTGGGTCTCAGCCTGGATCTGGTATGGCAGGTGTCTCCATAAGAAGTAACTGCTGGGGCCCTCAGCCCTGGTGGAGGCCAGCACTGGAGTTGTCAAGAAGCTGAACGGTCTGTTCTCACCTTGTAGAGAAGGGGAGATGCACCTCCCACTGAAGCAAGCAGTGTGTACACAGCCCCACACCTTTTGCAGTTGCCAAATATATTCACAGTGGCGACTGGATGAGACAGGAAGCCTGGTAGCAGAATTTTCTCCGACTTCTTGGTGACATTGGTCCCACTGCATGTAGTTGCTTTAGAACTTGAGCTCTTAAGTCATGGCTGAGATTTTTCTGTAATTGAAGTATTCCCAGTACTATGGTGAAATAGTATGAAAATTGTTTTTTCAGGCTCCGGGCTATGAACTCTTCAGAAATTGAGACTGTGAAACCACTCCGGCCACATATCCATTTTTTTTAACCTGCAGACCTGTGAAAATATTCACCATAATTTTTTTTTTTAATTTAACTGACTGCAGTACTTGTAAAAATAGAAATGTTTCCACTAAATCTTTAGGTATTCGTCATTTATTTCTTAAAACATTTCAAAAACAAGAACTTTAAAGACTCTTCATCCCATTTGTATGCTTAGAGTATCATGTCTTCCGTTTCTAAGAAGTCAAATTGTCTTGATTTTCTTTTCGTTCCCTTTGGATCTTAAGGTCATTTACTTGTGTCTTAGGCCCAGAGACTAAAGGCTGAGTCAGCTCTTGCAGGGCCAGCAGGGGGCGTGCTAAACGCGAGTTGGCTGTGCACTTTACCTAAGCCACCTTGGGACAGGATCTGCGATGACCAAGTTGGTGGGGGCGGGGGGAGGGGTGTGCACGCACGTGAGTGTGTGCTTGTGCGCACCGCTCCTCTGTGTGGCTGTCACCCAAGGGGTGGAAACTGAAGGAAGGATGGGCAAATTGCTTGAACTGCCAGAAGTTGTGGCTTCCAGAGAACTCTGGCCTCCCTCAAAGAGGCATTGAGATTGCTCTCACTTGAAGGGCTCCTTGTCTTTGGAGAGTGGCTGTTGGTTCTAATCTGAAGACTCCATGCCTTCTCAAACTGCAGAAGGGAGAGTGTTGGCTTGTGGGGGGGAGATGCTGGCCTCATGGAACTGCTGGTCCTGGTGAGGACATGACTTCCACCCAGGACAGCCAGGGGAAATGCCACCACCTTCCTGTCAAATTTCCTCTTGGGTTTGATTCCTATTGACTTAAACCCCGGGACTCTGTGTGGCACCTCCCAGAAGGTTTATTTCCCTGCCTTACCAGGGTTATTGGCCTCGGGGTTTCTCTGATGGAATGAAGGAAATGTTTATTCACAGTACATTTCTTTTCCCGTAGAAAATGAAGACAGGAGAAAAGAGGCAACTGTGCTTTTTGCTTAAATGTGCTTAACCTGACTCTAAGTGTATGCAGGTTGTTCATCACTAAGTTCCCTATGAGGTTTCTCCTTGCAGGAACTGAGCTCCTTAGTGGAGGGTCATCTTGCTCAGTTGGGATGGGTGGATGGCGTCGATGATCCACTGCAGTGTCTAGAGTGGTACTGAGCACCAGTTACTCCTCCCTCTTCCCCACGTCCCTCATGGCGCCCACACACAAAAGGGACACATAATACCTTAGAAGGGAATAGATTTTCTACTAGAGAACTCTCTAAATGCTATGGCTGGGTATTTCTTGATACTTCTTGTTCCATCAAAAATGCATGTAAAACCAAATTATTGATTTCAAAGGGGCAAATGGGAATAATTTTTCAGCTTTGTGCTGAACCACACTCTTCTCTTGGAGCACTCTAAATGGCTACAGGGGGTATGTGCCACTAGATAAAATAACAGGTGGCACCTCATCCTCGTAGAGGATGTCCATCCCTGAGGATGACCACAGCGCATCCAATTCAGAGAGAGCCCTGAGATCCACAGGCATTTAAGTGGAAATAAAACATGCTAGTTCCTATTAGTAATCTAATTTGAACATATTTTACCCTTGAAAGTTGGAGGTAGAGTTTTATTTGCCCTTGGTTATACTGCTGTATCCCAAATAGTCTATATGTCAACCCAAGAATAAGATGGTCTTCACACAGATGAGACAGCAGGTAATGTAGGAGTCACTTTCACTGCACTTTGGGGATAGATTCTTTATCATTCATAGTAACAGACTGGAGAAGTGGGTTGAGATAATGTTTTTAAATTCTGAAATGAGAGATGGGCTGGACACCGCCTTACTACTGGCCTGTGCTGTGGCTGTGTGTTTAGCTGTCTAGCTTGTGCATTATATCTCTTGACCAGGAACTGGGTGAAGACTCTACATTTCCACCTGCATCAGCCACAGCTCACCACCCTGGACAATGCATGGTGTGGTCATGCTCTAAGCTTCTTGTGGGAAAAGGAGAGAGCTAGCTTCATATGTCTCCATGGCCTTATCTAGTAAAATCATTCTCTTCCATGAAACCCCAGCCCTTGCTATTACAGATTTGTGCTCCCCACCAACTCACATTCTGAGAAGTCAAATGCACATTGCTGCTGATGCAGATTCTAAAGGCATCTCTCTTGGTTTAAGCAGATAAGTCTAAAGTAAACTCATTTTCTAGGTTTGAAGGATTTTGAGTCTCCTTCCAGGGAATTATTTTCTATTTGAACTTAGTTTACTCTTAGGTAGTTTTCCTTATAAATATAATGGAAATTTGATATCTGAATGAATATGCATGCGTAAGGTGTTGTATTGACTTTTATGAAATATAAAATGAGAACTTTGAAATTAATTTCCTTTTCTGTTTGTTGTTTCATTCAGTTGTTTTATTAGATTACTGTGGAGTTTCACATGGCATTAAGGATTGGTGTGACTAAACCACCCACCCACCCGTTGGTGAGATTAGATTAAGTTTCTCAGTTACTGAGACAAGGGCTTAGGAGTTCACCCTAAAGAAGGCAGATGTGTGGAGCTGAAGCAGATACCCCAGGTGCTATCCCACGTGGAGCCTTGCTGCTTCTGGGAAGACCTTGCTCTGCTGCCCTTGGGTCTGACACACCCGTGATTTACCCCAGTCATCTCTGTGCTTCCATTTTAGGAATTATCCATGACATGGGCTTCTCCTGCTTCTTAAAGTAAGCTCAGGGTTGGCCTGGCATGTCCTTGTCATGCAAGAGACCACACAATGCACCATGTCCTGGGACATGAAGTGCCCCTTGTTCTGCAACCCACCCCCACCCGCAAGCTGAATTATACCCTTTTATCTTGGGAGTCCAAAGGCCATGGTGACAATCCATTTCCCCACAGTTCCTCTAGTGATGATTTGAAGTTTGGGGAAAAATGTACATTATTGCGGTATGGGCAACACATTTGCAGTGTAATATTTCATGCCTTTAAAAAACATCTTTCCAGGGGCACCTGGGTGGCTCAGTTGGTTAAGCATCCAACTTTTGATTTTGGCTCAGGTCATGATCTGAGATTGAGCCCCGCATCAGGCCCTGCACTCAGTACGGAGTCTGCTCAAGATTCTCTCTCTCCCTCTCCTTTGCCCCCCCCCGGCTTGTGCATGTGCGCACACACACTCTCTCTCTAAAATAAATAAATAAATCTTTTAAAAAAAGATCTTTCGGGGCGCCTGGGTGGCTCAGTCGTTAAGCGTCTGCTTTCGGCTCAGGTCATGATCCCAGGGTCCTGGGATCGAGCCCCGCATCGGGCTCCCTGCTCCACGGGGAGCCTGCTTCTCCCTCTCGCACTCCCCCTGCTTGTGTTCCTGCTCTCACTATCTCTCTCTCTCTGTCAAATAAATAAATAAAATCTTTAAAAAAAAATAAAAAAAAGATCTTTCCACATCCGAGATATAATAGTTAACTTTTTTCTTTTTAAAATTTAAGAATTGGATTTTTTTGCCAGTCTTTTAAATAACATCATGCTATCTCTTAAAAGAATCACCACTAAGTGGTAAAAATAAATGGGACAAGGTGCCAACTCTGACTTGGATGGGTGATGATCTTGTGACCTTGGGCACAGTCCCAGGCAGCTGGGGGAGAATATCTGCTCCAGCCCTCCTATAGGCTCTGGGGGAGGAGCAGGTGGGTGTGTGTGCAGTGAGTTCTTAAATCCTAAGGAGCCATCAGTTGTTCCAATAAAAGGAATTGGAGATGGAGTATGTCTCTCTCTCACTCATCACTAGCCTGGTTTCTTTCTCTTGATGGATTTATAGTTTGTACTTGTAACTCAAGGCATTGCTTGAGTGAGCTTGCTTTGTCTTGTTTTGTAGAGGAAGAAAAAAGCCTGGGTAAGAAGGATGACTTCCTGTGGCTTCAGTGATTCTTACAGTTTATCTAAAATTGTGAGCCAGCTCTGTTAAAAATATTAAAGGGAGGAGTACCTGGGGTGGCTCAGTGGGCTAAGCGTCTGACTCTTGGTTTCGGCTCAGGTCGTGATCTCACGGTTGTGGGATCCAGCTCTGTGTCTGGCTCCATACTCAGTGGGGACTCTGCTTGAAGAGTCTCTCCCTCTGCCCCTCCCCCAGCTGGTGTGCATGCACCTGCTTGTCCTCTCTCTCCTCTCTCTAAAATAAATCTTTAAAAAATACTAAAGGGAATTCCTCTAAATCCAAATAAATCACAAACTTCCCCAAAATTGGGCTGTGTCTCCTATACCTTGGATGCTGCTGAGCCCCCAAAGGCTCATTGGTTGGTTACAGAGCACATTTTCTTACTCTTGGAGTTGATGAAAGATTGGTTGTTTGCATGAACAACTTGGGGATGGGGAGAGGAAAGAGAAAAGCATTCCATAGGTGGAGTTGTGTACATCAGTGTCAGTGAGGGGCAGTGACTATGACTTACGATCCTGCCAGCGCGGTTGGTCCTGGCATTTACCCCTGACGGGAGTGTGTAGCCAGATCAGTGTCTACACCACTCTCCGCACCATGAAAGCGCTCCCTTGTAGGACGTGCTGGCATTCCCAGAACAAGTCTTTGGGCTCTGAGACCATGGAGTAGCCTTCATCATTGGCACTGGTAGTGGTGAAGGGTCCAGCCCAGAGGTCTCCATGCCGCCTCGGGGATGATGCAGGCCCATGTGGCAGGAAGTCGCTCCTTTGCAAGCCCTGGGACTTATTAGGCTGAGTGAAAGCTCAATGACTATTTAACTTGGCACCATGGATGTGCAATTATTGGTAGGCAGATTGAAAGACCAAACTGAATTTCTTGGGTATCTGTGGCCTGGAAATGCAGGGATGGATTGCAGTTCACATACACATCCCTTGATTATTCTCTTTGCGAAGTCTGTCTTGTCTGAGGTGCTGAATGTGAACTAAGTCCTCCGGTCCACTTGGTCGGAAGTGACCAGTTAACTGTGGGTTATCAGCTGTGGTGTGTGCTATCAGCCCGGGCATCTCCTCAGGATCTTCTGCCTGCACTGGATGAGGTAGACAGGGTTTCCTTAGGTTTCTTCTGCCAAAATTGACTTATCCCTAGGGAGTTGGGGGAATGGGCAAAATAGGGTAAGGGGATTAAGAGGCACAAACTTCCACTTAAAAAATAAATAAGTCATGGAGATGAAGAGCACAGCATAGGGAATACAGTCAATAATGTAATAACATAATATGGTGGCAGATGGTGACTACACTTACCATGTGAGCACTGAGTAATGTATAGAATTGTCAAATCGCTACGTTGTGCACCTGAAACTAATATAGCATTGTATGTCAACTATCCTTCAGTAATAAAAATAAAGATAAACTGATCTATCCTGTGAGCAGTCTGGCAGGGAGTGTATTCAGAAATGCTTTATCACAAATGGCATTTAAGGCTTCAGGACCCCCCTCGGGAGGGGTCAACATGGAGGAGAAATTTTGTGGTTTAACATTTGGGGTTCATTAGTAGAAGATTAGTATATAGTTGCATTTAAATTAGACTCCTTCCATCCCCACGGAGTGACTGGAGAGCCAGGCTACAAACATGGACATGAGTGAGCGTCTGTGTGTGGCCCGCCATCTGCCTTGGTGAAGGATGGGTCCCGCCTGCTGAGGAGAGAACTCCCAGCCCAGAGGTGGCCTCCTTCTTGCTTTAGCCTCCACTTTGGGCACATTCCCTAGGTCTAATTTCACATGTCAAGTGAAGAAATCTAGCTGCCTGATCTCTGATATCCCATTAACTCCATGATTCTGTGCAAAATAATTCCTATTTCTAAGTGCTGACTAATCAGGGCAAAGAAAATGCAACTCATTGCTGAGAGAGAACAAACAGGTAGGAAAATTCTGATGTCTCTTCAAAATATGTGTATCCATTTCTCAGGTGGAGGACAATACAGAGCGTTTTAACAAGTATGCATACTTAGAAATGAGTTGTGTGGCCAGCATTCCTCCTTCTGACCAGTAAACTCGGGGAAGACATCTCTGAAGTACCTTGTTCAGGAGAGGCTCTCAGCTCATGTTTGTTAAATGCATTTGAGAGTCCTGTGGGAATTAAAATTAGACAGTTAACTATTCTTTCCAGAATTGTTTAGCTCCCATGAGTTCAAAAGCGTTGAGAATGTGGCTCATGTAAAATTTGAAACATTTCCCAAACTTAGCCCCCAATTTGCTAGCATACAAATGAAGCCAAGCCCAGATTATTTACTGATTCACTGTCATGGGACTTGCTTGTCATTCAGCAGAGGGTACATTCTGAGAGGAGTTATAGTTTCATATTTTCCATTATATTTTTTAAAGATTTTATTTATTTATTTATTTGAGACAGAGAGGGAGAAAGCGGAAGCAGGAGTGGGGGTTGGGGCAGAGGGACAAGCAGACTCCCTGCTGAGCTCAGAGCCTACCAGGGGCTCCATCCCAGGACCCCAAGATTATGACAACCTGAGCTGAAGTCAGAGGCTTAACCAACTGAGCCACCCAGGTGCTCCTTTCAATATATATATCACATACACTCTATGCAGTCTTAGGGAATATTAGGTATATCTGTTTGATAAGACAAATTATTATACTCTAGAGGTTTTTTAAAAAAGATTTTATTTATTTGTCAGAGAGAGAGAGCGAGCACAAGCAGGGGGAGTGGCAGAGGGAGAAGCAGGCTCCCTGCTGAGCAAGGAGCCCGATGCAGGATTCAATCCCAGGACCCTGGGATCATGACCTGAGCTGAAGGCCGACGCTTAACTAACTGAGCCACCCAGGCATCCCACTCTAGAGTTTTAAAAAAATATCCTCCCAACCTTGCTTTTCCTTCTTTGGGGTTGCAGAGGAGCAGAGAAAAACGAAGTGTTCTCTGCTATCCATGCCTCAGAGCAAGGCGCTAACTCTTCCTTTGGGCCTCGCTCCACTTCCTGCAGACTGGGACCAGTGACTGCGCTGTCCATGCCAGTCCCCTGCCCTTTTGCTGCCTGTCTCTGCCTCTCTGATGAGCTCATCTCCCTGCTCTAAAGTGTCCCCGTGGGGCTGTGGGGGCCCCTGGACCTCAACCGTCTGCCACTGAGCAAGATTCCTTATCACCTGCCTTAATGTTATTTTAGTTTGGCAGGAGAATGGGGTCGACCCGACTTGTGGTAACACGGCTGTGCCACTGTGATGTACAGGTTTGTCCCCAAGGTATTGAGTGGGAAATGACACTTCTGGATAAAGCTCTTTGGGGAAATTTTTCTTTCAAGTAATTAGCCCTTTCTGTCATTGTCCCCTTTCAGTGTTCTTTCTCTGGCAAAAGTGGCCCAAGAAGGAACTGAACCACTGTATCCGTGATGATAAAGTGAGGGCTCACAGATAAATGCTGCTTGAAAAGCCCTTTATCAGAATGAGAAGTCCATGGTCCTTCTTCCTTGTCCCACAGGGTGCACTTGCCCTAGGCTCAGGAGGCCAGGTGTGGTACTCTGGGGGGAGTGAAGGGTGGGCATTACCAAGAAAAGGAATGCAACCTCGTCTTAACCCTCTGTGTACAGGAGTACCAGGCTACCAGACAGGGGCAAGTCAAGTGTGTAAGGAGCAGTGGAGAAGTCCAGAATCTGGTCCACCCCCCCAGCCTCTAAAATGTGCGCTCTTCATGTCGCACTCTTCCTAACAGGCAGGAGGAGGGGCGGGCACAGTTTCTGATCGGGAAGGCGTGTCGACCCCTTGCTCCTCAGGGTGATGGGACAACCTGTCTCCATTCACAGAGCTGCCAAGCCTGCAGCAGGGCAGACCCCCAGGTTCCTGTTGGCCCTACCCGTCAGTTCTTCACGTGGCCCAAGGAGTAGGCAGTGGCCTTTTACCCTGGATTCCTGGTGGCATTCCATGACCAGCGGAGAAGGACATGAGACAGCGCCTCTTGAATGGACATCTGGCTGCCCCAAGGGAACTCCTCCAAGGGCCTGGGGTGCTGGCCTGGGCTGAGCATGGGTGACAGAAGGAAGACTGGGACATGCACCATCTTTGGGCAGCTACCAGGGTGGCGGGGAGGCCACACACGAAGGCACCACATGGGGAGAGCACGGGCAGGGGCCTCAGGGCTCCACGGCCCAGGCACGTTAGGGGAGCCAAACCCCAGCTTTAGTTTCTTAATCTGCACATGAGGCTGTACTTTGTACATTGTGTACGACTGTTCAAATGTAAGAAGCATTTCTTTAATGTTGGCGTTGTCATCACATGACTCCCAGTGGCTCACAGAGAATGTCCCACAGATGTTTGCTGCTGGCGCAGCTAGACTTGTGGGCTGAAAGCAGGCTGCAGGTCATTTCTGAGGGACCACGTGGGCATGAGGCTGCCACCCCTTCTTTGGGGCCATCCCATATCTTCCCCATGGATTACTGTTTTCCCCAAATCCCTGGGCCGGTGAGACTTGAGGAGTCTTGTGGTAACACAGCTGTTCTACTGTGATGTACAGGTCTGTCCCCAAGGTATTGAGTGGGAAACTATTTTTGACCCCTCTGCTTACCCTGAGTATTTCTAGAAACTGGGCCCAGGCCAGCCCTGTGAGTGTCTGTTGAATGGACCCCCACACTCAGGGCACTGAGCAGAGTGGGTCCATGTCAGCCCCTGCCCTGACGGCCCAGTGGCCTTGCACTTGCTCTCTCCAGATACTTCTGTGGGATCCTGCATCTCCAGCATGCTCTGCTTTTTGGAGTGTCCCCAGGGGAGGATGTGGGCATGTAAGTGTCCACAGTGGAGCATCTGAGTTCCCAGGCTAGCCAGGCTAGTGAGACAGCTCCAGCCCGGGGGGCACCTGGGGGCTGGAGTCTAGGAGAGGCTCTGCTTTGGGCCTGGATGCAGTGGGTTCTATTTTTGTTGGTGCTACCTCTCCTGTAATGAGTCCCTGGCTGAGTCCAACCCTGCCCAGCATCAGGGTCCCCACAGATGACCCTTGCCTCACAGGTGACATCAGGTCTGGGGGACCTGTTGGCTTCCTATGGCTTTTCTCCCAGCCCCTCTTTAGTCAAGACTGAGCTCAAGCCATCTGGGCATTAATTCCTTCCCAGTGGGGTTGGGGGAAAGGCCTGTCCTGTTGCCGGGGATCTCGGGAACCTTGCCGTGGGTCCTTACTACTCCGAGCCTCTGTTTCCTCATCCTAGAATGATAGTGAGAGGGGACATCTCATGGGGATGTTGCAAGGACTGCAGAGGCCGGTTGTCAGGTGCCTCTGGGAAAGGGAGGGGCTCGTCCAGGAGCTCCAGAGGGGTCTGGCAACCACCTTCATGAGCTCACAGGTGGCTCTCAGCAGAAAATAGCCTGTGAAGCCAGAGAGGGCAATCTGGACCCTTCCTTTGGGCATCCACCAGAATTCACTTGTGTGCTTTCCTATGAGGGAGTGCACCAAAGGATCGTTCAAACTTCTGTTCAGTGTACATCACTGACATTAATTTTTAAACAGTCTATTGATGAATTTAATTAATGTGTCAGGGGAGGGAGAGTTGAGAAGTTGGCCCCAAGTGAACTCCACTTTGCTCTTGGTGTTTTGAGTATAACCATCTGTTTTATTTATTTATTTATTTTTAAAAATTATTTATTTGAGAGAGAGCGAGCTAGAGAGAGCATGAGCAGGGGCAGAGGAAGAGGGAGAAGCAGGCTCCCTGCTGAGCACAGAGCCCACCCCACCATGGGCTAGATCTAGAGACACCAGGATCATGACCTGAGCCAAAGGCCAATCAATGCTTAACCCACTGAGCCACCCGGGTGCCCCGTTATAACCACCCATTTTGGGGAAATTTTTGTAAAACATGTTCCTTAAGAAGTACTGAAATACAGAAAGATAAAACCAATGCAGAACTTCCCCAATCCTGCCCCCAGCATCACAATGCTTCCTGTGCATATAGAAAGGTGGAAGCCTGGATATTATGCATAAAAATAGACCATACTATTTTTTGCTCTTTTCTTTTCCCTTTGCCTATTTAATCTTTTTTTTATGAAAAAGCTAGTATTTGCACAAGTTAGAATTCAAATGAATATATAGTAAAATGTGTTATTTTCAGATCCCAGACCCTAATCTCTCTTTCAGGAAGCACTACTATTAATTAATTACTCCTGTGTATCCTTCTAGAAATATTCTGTGAATGTCTAAGTATGTGAACATCTTTTTGTTTGTTTGTTTCATGTTTAAACACATAGGAGCATGCAGTACCCATTGTTCTCTGTTCTCTTTTTTCTCACTTGATCATGTAGGAGATTATTACATTTTTAGTCTGTAGTATATGCTATTTTAAAAAGCACTCATTTAATTTTTAAAAAAATTTTTATTTATATTCAAACTTAGTTAACATATACTGTATTATTAGTTTCAGAGGTAGAGTTCAGTAATTCATCAGTTGCATATAACACCCAGTGTTCATCACATCACATTCCCTCCTTAATGCCCATCACCCAGTTACCCCTTCCCCCCGACCCCTTCCCTCTAGCAGCCCTGTAAGAGTCTCTTATGGTTTGCTTCCTCTGTTTTCAACTTACTTTATTTTTCCTTCACTTCCCCTATGTTCATCAGCTTTGTTTCTTAAATTCCACATATAAGTGAAATCATAAGCACTCATTTAAATTTTATTTTTATTTAATAATGAAGGATTTACTGAATTTAAGCCAAATATCTTATTTCTTGGAGTGTGAAAGTTTCTAAAACATCTCTTTCCTGGTTTGGGAAGGTCAGCCTGTGGTTACCGACACAGACCCAGATTTCTCAGTGGCCCTCTCGGGTGGTGGTTCCTGTAGCAGGGCCTAGCCTCCGTCCCCTGGGCATATACCATGTGGGTGAGTGGGGGTGCCCAGGAGGCAGGGGATGCAGATTTGGGGAGCAGCTGTGGTCTCATTCAGTTCCTGTAAAGGTAGGGAAAACTGCGATACAGGTTTGCTTGCTACCTTGTGTTTAGAGTATCAGCTCCCTTCTGCTTTGAAAGAGGAGGAAATTGCATGGTCACGCTGCCTTCAGACCTCCCCCCACCCCACTTCTCCTACCTTGTTGATGTCCGAATTCCTTGCATCGCCAAGATGCACGCACACCGTGTACCCTCTTAGTTAACTTCAGCTCGTGCAGTTACATGGTCTTAGTGCAATATTTACGTGGATTCGAGGATCACACGGTATCACTACTTTTATCAGGAATTCTAGAGGAATTCTCAAGGGCTTTCTTTCCATTCCTCTTGCAATGATCTGAAGTTCGTTATAGAGTTTGTTTCCATCCCCTGTTTCCATCCCACATGGCTCATGACACCACCTGCAGGATTCTTGCAAGTTTCAAAGTATCTCTTGAAAACTAAAAAAAAAAAACCAGTTCTCTTGAAAATTTATGTGACTATAAAATTCTCAAGTCACATTAACTAACCTTTAAAACTATATAGAAATATTGCTCCTGTCTTTCAGCACTACGCATGACTGGGGAGAAATTTGAACTCATCCTGTTTTCAGCCTAGTTGTTCTTATGATTCTGTCGGTTCAGTCATTTCACGGGACTGTTTCTGGATGCTGATCTTTCTGTGTCACTTTCCTTTAAGCAAACAAAATATACCCTTTCATTTGACGCACACAAGACACTTTATTTCAGGAGTTTTATTTTATTCTATCATTGACCTTTTTCTGTTAATAATTCACAAATGTTAATTATGTAAGTACTGTTTCTTCTGTGTCCTGTTGTCTCTTTAATGAACTTGATATTTCATGTCCTTTCACATTTCATTTGCTTATCCCTTTGGTTGATTGTTTTCATTCTGTTATTTAATTGTTTCTAGTGTGGGTTTCATCCACAGCCCATTTATTTTATTTTTTTATTTTTCCATTTCTTTCCCAAGCTCTGCTTCTCTTTCTGTTGGTTTACATTATCTTCTTTGATTTCTTAAATCTTTTTAGGAGAGTATGATAGGCAGGGTAATGATCCCTCAAACATGTCACTATCCTGATCCTCAGAACTTGTGAATATGCTACTTTACATAGAAGAGGAGAATTGGAATTGAGAAGAAATAAATTTCGACATGGCATTCATGTTGCTAATCAGCAGACCTTAAAATATAGAGCTTATCCTGGATTACTGGGAGGGCCCAGTGTAATCAGAAGAGTCCTTAAAAGTGGAAGAGGGAGAGCCAGAGAGGTGTCAGTGTGAGAAAGACTTGTCCTGATGTCGTTTTAGGCAAGGGACCAGGAGCCAAAGCATGTGGGTGGCCTCTAGATGCTGGAAAAGGCAAGGAAAAAGGTTGCCTCCTGAGGTAGGCAGAATAGTGACCCCCAAGGGTGGCCATGTACTAGTCCCCAGGACCTGTGACTATGTGGTTTTTTATGGCAGAGGGGACTTTGCCAGTGTGATTAAGAGTCTTGACATGGGAATATTATGCTGAATTATCCAGGTGGACCTGTTATAATTCAAAGGGAAGCAAGAGGGTCAGTCAGAGAAGGAGATGTAAGGACAGAAACAGGGGTTGGGTGATGTGGTTCCTGGAAGGGGACTACGGCTAAGGAACAGGGGTAGCCTCTAGAAACTGCAAAAGAGGGGAGCAGATTCTCCCCTGGAGCCTCCCAAAGGAACACGGCCTTGCAGTACCTTGCTTGTAGCCCAGTGAGACCCATTTCAGACTTTGGACCTCCAGAATGTCCAAGGACCTTTCTTTGTTTTAAGCCACCATGTTTGTAGTGATTTTGTTATAGCAGTAATAGGGAAACTAACAGACTATGGGAGCTATTTTACTACAAAGGCTCTTCGCCTATTTTCTTGTGAGTATTTCCTCACACATCTGCATCTGCCCTCCTTCTCCATCCCCATTTCTATGTCTGAGTTCTTTGCTGGTTACTTTGTGGTTTTAGTCATGTTTTAGTATGGGCAGTTCTTTGTTGAAGAATGGAGCTGGGGCTGATGCTAGGACAGGTGCACACTCGATTCAAGTTTGTGGTCTGGAGTATACTTTTGCCAGGTGGGTTTTCTTTGCCCAGTAGGGCTGTGTTCCCCAGATTTTCCTGGTTAAGTTGGGTGTGGCTCTGAGCAGACCTTTTGTCTCGTATTTGCTGCCTTCCTTTTGGTTGTGTGGATGCTGAGGGATTTTTTTTATAATTTGGGGGTGGGGCTCCTTGTCCTTTGAGTTAGAGAAACAGGTCGCAATTTCTCATGGGAGCTTAACATTGTTTAGTGTTTGTAATTTTGGGGCTCCTTTTCCAAGAAGAGGTTTTATTTCACTCCAGAGCACTTCTGCACAAAAGCCTTGCTGTTAGAGTAGAGAAGCTATTGTGTTAGAGATTTAGCATCCTCAAGGCCCTCCCCTGCACAGCAGCCTGGAGGAAGGATGCAGACAGGTACTGCAGTGGACATCTGGCCCAGGCTGCCTCTGCCTCTGAGGCCTGATCCCACACCTGCTGTGTCTCAGTGGCCTTGGACTGACCAACCGCCTGAATCTTGGAAATCTGCATGGCCTTTTGGACATTAATCAGTAAAGACTTGAATGAATACTTCCTGCTTTAATCACTAATAAATACTAAAGTAATGCTGTAATCCCTAAGCAGCAAGAGTAGCTGTCACTGACTGTCATGTGCTTTATTGACCTTATTTGGTTTGAAATTCACAGCTACTCTGAGAGGCAGGTGTCCCTGTTCAGGGTGAGCCAAGTAGGAGGGCACACAATTTACTAGTCATATATCTCATGAAGCACAAACTGTCTTTACAAACACCCCAATTAGTTCTTTACACCCAGGAGGTGGGCCCTTGCTTTGTTGGGTTGATTGAAGCTTGTGAACATTTTGCATTCTCTTATAAACTCTTTGTGCATGCAAATCTATTGACTTAAGTATATTTTGGAATAGCTTACTTGCAGTAATCTAAGATATATTTGTTTGTTATAAACGTTCCATTTTAGTTGTTATATTAAATTTTGCAGAGTTTTGCAGAGTCTCCCATCTTGCTAAGGCCATGTACACTTAAAATCAGGCAGTCCTAAAGCCTAAGGAATGTGAGTTGGTGAGGATTTTGCCCCAGCCAGGCCCACTGCAGGCTGTGCTGTGTGCCGCACCTTCTGCCTATTGCTCCTGTGGCACCTGCCAGCCATGTGGTGTAGAAGGAGGGGAGCACACACACTCCCTGTCTTCATTTGCTTAGCAGGGACATCTACCATGCACAAAATGACAGTAAGCTGAATCTCTAAATATTTTTCTTCTTTCTCTGCCTACCCACTGGTTTATAGAGTACACAGGGGTTGTCAGTCATGGGGATGAGTAACCAGTGGACCTTGACTTCAGAGAAGCCAGCAGGGCTGAGCCCCACATCCCTGTAGAGACAAAAAGTCAGCAGCACCCAAGAATCAGTTGAAATGATCAACACCACCTCTGTGCTGTTGCAAATGTGGAGAAAGAGAAAAACATACCTGGTGTTTGGGAAGGACAACGTCCTAGGTTCAGCTATCCAATCAGATGTGTGAGATCTTGGAGAATGTAGCCCTCCAGAAGCTTCCTTGGATTCCTGGGAAGATAAGAGAATGAGCTGTCCATCTAGTGGCTTCTGTGGGCCTCCCCGCCTGTGGATGATTCATGGCTGACATCTATTCTAGGACATTATTAACCACTAGCTCTTCAAAGATGGCCTGTTACCACTTCCCTCCTTTCTTTTCTTTTCCAGATACGCATTTATTGGTCCTTTTTGTTCCATTCTTGTTTTTTAAGCCTTCTCTCACATTATCTTCTAAGCTTTCTCTACCTCATTCTGGATAGTCTTCATGAATCTATCCTTCACTTGATGGATGTCAATTCACTAGAAAACCCAACCACTAGGTCTTCTGTTTCTGTATTACTCATTTCCGTGAATTCCCTTCAAGTCCTACATCCTTCATCTTTTAAAAAGTGTCATACTCTTTACTAAGGGTTTTGATCACTTTCAAAAATACTTGACTCCATCACTTAAAACGGTATGTTATAGTTTGTGAGTGATAACCTGTTACCTGAACATTGTGATGACTGAGGGGGTGTCTGGTCCTACTGTTTGCTGGGTCTGCTGGTCCCTGTTCTTGGGGAGCTGCTGCTTGTTGCATTTTCTCACTTGATTACAGGCTCATCTTTGGCTTGGCTTTGGGGTGGGTACATCTGGTCAGGGAGGTTGTATTTCTTTCTTTCCCGTCCCCAGGGCTGCTGTGAGCCCAGGGCCATCTTGTGTGTTAACTCCTTGGGTTGATGGTTTTGGTGGCTCTGGGGGCTGTTTGAGTTGAGGATCCTCTGACCCTCTGCCCTTTATTTGTAGTCATGCAGCCTGTGGTGAGAGCTGTGGAAATGCTTTGTTTGCGACAGGGATATAGTCAGTGTGGGGGTCAGGAGAGAGCTAGCCACACACTACAGATACTGTGGGTGTGTTGAATGGGTGGCTTGCCCTAAAGTTGGGAACAGCTTGGAAAGTAGAGCCACCAAAGGACAGACCTAGGAATGTCCGGTGAGCACTTCCTTGACTGAGTGCTCGGTCGTGGATGGAACAGTATTGGTTGCATTGGGGAACTCTGTCAGCTGCTCAGAGGCAAAATGCTGGCTGACCCTTTGCAACTGAGTGTGTTGTATTTTCTGGAAGTTTACTTGTTTGCTTCTTTTTATCATATCAGCAAGATTGAAAATGCAAAGCTCTATGAAGAGCACATAGTGCTTCAGGAGATGAGTGCTGGGTCAGTGCAGAGAAAGGAGGAAGGCAATCCATACCTTGATGGCTGGAATATTCTTGATCCTGTTGTGCAGATGATATGCAACTGAGGTTTCTTTTGCAAGCTTGATTGTAGAAAACTAAACAACAACAACAACAACAAACAAAAGCACATAGAACATTTGAGAGTATTGCCTACCATTAGGAAACTATAACTTTAAGTTCAAGGTTAGACACTGCCCCCAGGGCAGACTGGTCTACCCCAGCTGCCCTTATCCCAGCTATGCCACAGTGCCTGGCTGCCTTGCTCTGATCTAGGATGCTGGCTTCCCTGCCCCTTCCTAGGTGCCCTGTAGAACCTGCCCTTCAGGCACCCCTACTTCTCCCATGACACAATTTATGGTTTCCCTTCTGAAGGCCTTTCCCAGCTTGCCCCTCGATCACTGAACCTTTAAACTATGCCCTCACATCACAGAGTGTGTGCCTTCCTGGGAACTCTGCACTTAGGGTCCTAGCCCCCAAAGGGCAGGTTGCAGATCTTCGTGTGTTCATAAATCTCACCCATGGGGTGCCTCCCTTATGGTAGATGGTGCTTTTCATGGTCATGGTGTATGAAAAACTCTTTAGATTTCCAAAAGAAGGTAATTACCTGTGTTGCAGTCCGTTGCACCATTAGTGCCCCCAAAAGTCTTGCAGTACCTCATCCCCCCCCAAAAGAAACATGCACACAGTAGATTTGGGGTCTGAAGTCACTTTATTACTTCTTTGGAGTGTAGCACTCTTACCAAGTCACTATGACCTGGAGTCTTTACAACTAGCCCCCTTCTCCTGGTAATTGAGTGGGGACACTGTTAGTTGCATGTAGCACTGGACAACGCTCGTCTTGCCCTTTTGTCGTGTTACTGTACGCTGTTCATTTCTGTCTGTACTCACATCGGGCAGGTGTTCGCCATGGTCCTGCTCAGGTGGCTGTTCTTCTGTGTGTTGGGAATGAGACGGGATTGTCTCATGAGCACAGAGCACCCATTGCCTGTATTGACTTGTGGAAGGAGGTTTGGAATGGTCATGAGTTTGTGTAACATGTCTCCATGTGTCCCCCTGTTACATCTTGAGCTTGCTCTGTAGTCTGAACACACCCTGCATTCAGCACTCATTCCATGCTGCCTGATCCACCCAGAACATGACAGAGACGGCAGACCCATCGGGCATCCAGCTTCCTCGCCGGGGCTTGGGGGAGCATGAGAGGGATTCTCCACTGCCCCCTCCGCGCCAGGAACGGCGGGGCAACTCGTGGCATTTTATGGACTCTAGTCCTACATTTCATCTTGGCGAAAGTGAACTGCCTTTGACTCCCTGTCACCTCACTCATTCAGCAGACACTTTGTCTTGACATTTTCTCCCTCATCAAAGTAGAAAATACTCTTTGGAAAAATACCCATTGGAAAAGAGGTAAACCACGTGTGCCAAGGATGTTTCATCCAGTTGTTTTCCTCTTCACCTGGCGTGATTTCTTGAGCTTCTTCCACAGTATTAAATATTCCTCTTAAGCTGAGGTTTCTGTGGCCACATGGCCCTGCATCAACTGAATGTGATCGAGGGCTCCCCGAGGGCAGGGCTCCGTGGCCACGCTGGGGACATGTTCCAGGTCAAGCGGGCAAATCGGTCCAGTGCAGCATTTTGGGTCACCGCGGCCGGGAGAGCCGCACTTCCTGCCCGGTTCTGTTCCTGAGTGCCTTGGCCAGAGCTCTCCCTTTATTCCTATTCTCTTGGTTTTCAGCTGGTCCCCTTGGCAGTTGTTCTCTGGCCTCTGCCATACCTGCTTCTTCCCGCTTTCTCAACTTCGTCAGTGGTGGTGTGCTCAAAGACTTTATGATGCCACATCCTTTCTCCAAACCTCCAGCAAAGAAAGCTAAAAGATAGTCTGCTCCCCCAACAGAACGGTGGCTGCTTTGGGCCTCATAGGAGTTGCTAAGCCAACCAAGAAGGAGTTGTGTGGGTCAGATTCCTGAGATCAGGACTTCTAGTGGGTCTGAGCCAGTCTGAGGCAGAGAGAAGAGCAGCTAGATTCAGGAGGAAAGAGCCCCCAGAACAGCTGAATACCTGGGATCCTGCACTCTGGGGGCCACGGTGCTGAGAACCACCTTGGATGCAGCCCTAGGTCCATGGGCCCTCTTGTGCTCTGGAGCCCCCAGAACAATATTTCCTATTCCTCTTCCTCCTCCTCTATGGGGTCTGCTGAGCTTCTGTTGCTGCACTCAGAGCACTTGACCTCTCCAGACCTGCATAGGCCTTTCCTCATCTGTGTTTAGGGCCAGGTTAGAACATGGGGTCTTGTAAGGTCTTGGGGGAGGTGTAGGAGGTGCAGGAAGGGCAGGGGTATCTCCAGAGGCACGAGGTAGGGCCTGGTAGGGAGAGCATTGGGCAGTCAAGGATGCCCCAGGCTGGCCCCATCATGGGCCTTCCACCAACTGGGCCACCTGTCCATGCTCGCTGAAGTCTCAGGACCTGTGAAGAGGGGCCCATGCTGAGAGGGAGTCTCCTGCCCTGTCCCCATGGGGCACGTCATGCAGAGCTAAATGCAGCCAGCTTCATGGGGGGCAGAGGAGCAAGAAGGCAATAGTGATTGTCACGTGCTTACGTGTATCCATTCAGCTATTGGAAAGGCTGGGACGGAGCAAAAGCGGGAGAACCAGAGGCTCAGCAGCCTCTTTCATTTTGCCTCTCCTTGAGATAGGCTTAGGGCGTGGGACAAGGTGTGTATAGACATCAGGAAAATGGGTGTATACAGTCAAGGCCCAGTGAAGGAATGGCCGGTGCCATGCAAGACGGGGGAGGCCAACTCGTCCAAGAATTCTGCTTCTTAAAATTACCATTATTTTATTTTATTTATTTAAAAAAATTTTTTTAGAGAGGGAGAGGGGAGGAGGGGTAGAGAGAAAGGGAGAGAGAGAGAATCTTAGGCAGTCTCCATGCCCATTGTGGAGCCTGATGCGGGGGCTCCATCTCACAACCCTGAGATCATGACCTGAGCCAAAATCAAGAGTCGGACACTTAGCTGGCTGAGCCACACAGGCGCCCCCAAATTGCTATTATTTTAAAGTAAGCAGTAAGATGGGAATGGGAAGGCATTTGGATGGCAAGAAACTGACTTATTTATAGGAAAGTTGTAGAAGGCATTTCAAATGATGAGTGATTAAGGGTCATCATCATCCTCCCCTGATTTTCAAATTCCCCATCAAAGTGAATATGTCATTGGAACTTTGGGTATGAATAAACTCTGATTTGGAAGCCCCAGTGCATGTCTCCACTCCCCCCAGGCCGTGGCCCTTCTGTCCCGGGGGTGGGTAGGGGGAGGCAGTCCTCAAAGAGGCTGTGTGTGTCAGCTGAGAGGTACCGTGCTATCGAAGACCGGATGCAGAGCTTAGAGCCCATCCCACGCAGGATGGTGGGACATTCCCAGGCCTCATACCCTGTGCGGCAGGCAAGCTCTGCCAGTCCTTAAACTATATGGTTTGAGTCATAGAACAGAAAAAAAAAAAAAAAAAAAAAAAAAATATATATATATATATATATATATATATGTAAGTAGGCCAAAAAGAATAACTGACACGGCTAGGTTTTGTGCATTCTCACCAAGCTCAGCAAGGGCTCATCTGCCACAGATGTTTGCAGTAAACATGGGCATTGCCTGCTGTAACATGGGCATTGCCTGTTAGATGGAAATGGTACAGACTTTCATTTTACAGTTGTAAGTTTTTAAAGGAAGAACGGGAGACATAGCACAGGTGGAAAAAAAAAATCACTGTCAGAACATGTTTCAAAGAGATGATATCAATGAAGGCTTGATTGGAGTTTTTACTGAGATTAAAACATTTTTGTCACATGTAAGATGAAAACTCCCAAGAGCAACCCCCCAGGAGATGGGTGACAGGTTTGTTTCCAAGTGTCTGAGGTACTTCTTGAGGGTGCTGTCCCGCTCAGAGGGTGGTCCCAGGTGGGCAGTCTTCCGGCCACCAGGCCTGGCTGGCTTTTCACCTGTTCCTCTGTGGAGTGGGGACTGAGGTCTGCATAGCAGTGGTGTGATGGTGGACATGTGGACCCGGGGCTCGTGCCCAGCAGTGTCTCACCCACACCCACTGCCTCGCTTTTGGGGTACCCTAGGCATTGATTACCATGCATGTCGCCTTAGCCTTTGGCATCTTCGGGGTCAAGTAGCAAATTTAAAACCATCTTTTGGAATGCAGTGAATTTGGGGTTTTCTTCGGTTCTGCTTTTAAGTCATAAGAGACCTGCTTGAAATAGGGAAGCAGCAATGTCATTTACAGGCACCTTCCTAGCACTAAGTAGGTCAGGGTTTTGTCACGGTTTTGACGAGATCACAGGTGAGTCACCGTAAATTTGGAAAGAGTCACGAATCTTGTCAGAATTCAGAGTGCATTTGCAATCTAGTTAAATAGCATGCCTTAATTTCTGGCCTGCAGGATGTCCGCTTACCCTGCCCCCTCACACACATACCCCATACAATCTCTGCTGAAACCAGCGCTCAGAGGGCTGAGGACGTGCTGGGCCCACAAGGGACTCACCCTCAGCACTGGCTGAGGAAAATCTGTCCTCTTGCCTACTTGACTGGTAGGAAAAACCAAGTCCTGGGATTGGTATAAGAGAACCATTTTCTCCCCCTGACTTACATCTTTTTGTAGAAGTATGACCTCACCCCGGAAAGGTGCACATCATAAGTGTACAGCTTGGTAAATGTTTGCAAACTAAACATAACCTGTATGCACCCAGATTAAGATGCAGAACACGCCAGCACCCCAGGAACCCACCTGGGGTAAACGCTGTCATCATTTCTCACAGCGTAGATTGGTACAGCTTGTTTGTGCTTTCTGTGTGTGAGGTCCACAGTGTGCATACTCCTCTGGGCTCCTTTCACACTGCCCACCCCCCCCCCCCGCCATGTGTTGGCAGAGTCTGAGTCCTGCTGTGTTGCTGGATCTCATTACGTCTCAGTATGTAAATACACAATATTCACCATTGATGGGCATAGGGGTAGTTTCCAGTTTGGACTCTTCTAAGCACATGTCTTTTGCTGAACATTTGGATGCCTTCCTGTTGGGCGCGTACCTAGGAGAGCAATTGCTGGGTCACAGGGAATCCTAGCTTCAGCATACAAGATAACTTTAGCTTTCCAGAAATACGACACTCTTTCCAGTCAGGTAGAAGCCCGAGCGAGGTTTTTCAGGTAGAGTAAATAAAGTTAACAATGGCAGACGGGGGTTGATACTGGCTCAAGCAAGACTCTAAAGGCACTTTAGTAAGCAATGATTCTTAGAAATCTGAGAGAAGAGAATCGGTTTTTGTAGAGGCAAATTCCGCATTTAAATGAGTTTTTATTCCTGCATCAGCTTGTGCAACTCAGTTAACTTTTTCACTGTGCTCAGATGATGTCACCCACCGACAGAGCATGTCCTGGCCCTGATAAACCTACTCTGGGTGGGGGTAAGGAATGGGTCCTGTAGACAGGCAGAGGCTGAGCGGACTGCCAAACTGTCACTGTGTGTTTGTCACATAGGCTCTGGAGGCTATACCTTGTATTAAGATATGTTTCAGAACAGCCCTCAGAGCTAAGGAAATCTTCCACTCCCATGAGTCACATTTGCCCGGCACTTCATGATTGAAGCCAGGCTTCCGACCGCATCACCTCTCATACCCTTTGAAGCAAGGAGGAGCAGGGACAGTGTTCCCTTCCTGTCAGAGATGATGAAACTGAAGTTCAAGTTAAGTACTTTGCCCCGCGGGCAGGGGGTGTCTCAACATGATGAAGAAAGGGGGTCTGGGCTCATGTCTTCTGGCTGCAAACCTCATGACAGGCTGCCACTTCACAGCCCCTTCCTCCCTACCAAGCAGACAAATAAAGGTGGCACTTTATTTTACAGTGACTATTAACACGTTTACCTGAGCAACTGGCCCCTTTGGGCTTGGTGGCGCTTGGCCTTTCCAGCCCCCGTCTTGCACAGATGATGGCGAATGTTCCTCGGCAGCAGGACCTGACTGCCCAGCAGACTGTCCTGTCAGCATGAAACCACACGAACCTGTTAACCTTGGGTATCCCTTTGATGTGCTCATTTATACGGATTCTAAAACATCATTTGGGGAAATCTGGGTAATGGGATGTAGTCCGTCAGGTCATGTGGAATCTCAACCTTCGAGAAGAACATTTGGTGGTAGTATAGATCTTGTTTCCTGTTCGTGTGTGGTATTTTCTGAAACCTAGAGTTAACTTTAAAAATGGGTTTTCCAAAACTATTTTTTTTAAAGAAAAAAAATGGAACAAAAAACCATCTGTGCCTGTTGGCCATTTGGATGTCTTCTTTGGAAAAATGTCTGTTCGTGTCTTCTGCCCATTTCTTGATTGGATTATTTGTTCTTTGGGTGTTGAGTTTGATAAGTTCTTTATAGATTTTGGATACTAGCCCTTTATCTGATATGTCATTTGCAAATATTTTCTCCCATTCTGTCGGTTGTCTTTTGGTTTTGTGGACTGTTTCTTTTGCTGTGCAAAAGCTTTTTATCTTGATGAAATCCCAATAGTTCGGCATCAGGGAAATCCAAATCAAAACCTCAATGAGATACCACCTCACACCAGTCAGAATGGCTAAAATTAACAAGTCAGGGAACGACAGATATTGGCAGGGATGTGGAGAAAGGGGAACCCTCCTACACTGTTGGTGGGAATGCAAGCTGGTGCAACCACTCTGGAAAACAGTATGGAGGTTCCTCAAACAGTTGAAATTAGAGCTACCATTCGATCCAGCAATTGCACTACTGGGTATTTACCCCAAAGATACAAATGTAGGGACCCGAAGGGGTATGTGCACCCCAATGTTTATAGCAGCAATGTCCACAATAGCCAAACTGTGGAAAGAGCCAAGATGTCCATCGACAGATGAATGGATAAAGAAGCAGTGGTATATATACACAATGGAATATTATGCAACCATCAAAAGGAATGAGATCTTGCCATTTGCAACGACATGGATGGAACTGGAGGGTGTTATGCTGAGTGAAATAAGTCAATCAGAGAAAGACATGTATCATATGACCTCACTGATATGAGGAATTCTTAATCTCAGGAACAAACTGAGTGTTACTGGAGTGGTTGGGGGTGGGAGGGATGGGGTGGCTGGGTGATAGACATTGGGGAGGGTATGTGCTATGGTGAGCACTGTGAATTGTGTAAGACTGTTGAATCACAGATCTGTACTTCTGAAACAAATAACGCAACATATTTTAAGAAAAAAGAAAAAGAAGAAGATAGCAGGAGAGGAAGAATGAAGGGAAGTAAGTCAGAGGGGGAGAGGAAACATGAGAGACGATGGACTCTGAAAAACAAACTGAGGGTTCTAGAGGGGAGGAGGGTAGGGGGATGGGTTAGCCTGGTGATGGGTATTAAAGAGGGCATGTTCTGCATGGAGCACTGGGTGTTATGAACAAACAATGAATCATGGAACACTACATCAAAAACAAATGATGTAATATATGGTGATTAACATAACAATAAAAAATTAGAAAAAAACCCATCTGGTTAACTTCAACGTATGTCTATCATTGAAGGAAGCTCGATGACCTCCAAAGGTTTGATGTTACCTTTGCTCGTTCTAATTGAAAACAGACTGCTGTTGTCTGGAGAGTAAGCTTTGAGCTCTCATTGAATAACGTCCTGGAAGATTATTTCAGAATCTACTGCCTGTGTCTCGAAAGTGTTAATGGGGAATACCAGCCAAAAGAGGTAATATTTCTATTATCAAAAGAGATTTTACTTTGTGCAGTTTAGTTCACATCTGACCACATTAAAGAGCGAAAAACAAAATAGCTGCAGCAACAACAAAAACTCCGAAAGTTTATTTTTTTAAGTAAATAAGGCAACTTTTTAAAAAAAATTTATTTTATTATGTTAATCACCATAAATTACATCATTAGTTTTTGATGTAGTGTTCCATGATTCATTGTTTGCGTATAACAGCCAGTGTTCCATGCAATATGTGTCCTCCTTAATACCCATCACCAGGCTAACCCATCCCCCCACCCCCCTCCCCTCTAAAACCTTCAGTTTGTTTCTTAGAGTCCATAGTCTCTCATGGTTTGTCTCCTCCTCTGATTTCCCCCCCTTCATTTGTCCTTTCCTACTATCTTCTTTTTTTTTTTAACATATAGTGTATTATTTGTTTCAGAGGTACAGGTCTGTGATTCATCAGTCTTACACAATTCACAGCGCTCACCATAGCACATACCCTACCCAATGTCTATCACCCACCCACCCCATCCCTCCTATGCCCCACCCCTCCAGCAACCCTCAGTTTGTTTCCTGAGATTAAGAATTCCTCATATCAGTGAGGTCATATTATACATGTCTTTCTCTGATTGTCTTATTTTGCTCAGCATGATACCCTCCAGTTTCATCCACGTCGTTGCAAATGGCAAGATTTCGTTTTCTTTTTTGATGGCTGCATAATATTCCATTGGATATATATACCCCCACATCTTCTTTATCCATTCTAATAGAGCTACTATATGACCCAGCAATTGCACTACTGGGTATTTGCCCCAAAGATACAAATGTAGGGATCCGAAGGGATATGTGCACCCCAATGTTTATAGCAGCAATGTCCACAATCGCCAAACCGTGGAAAGAGCCAAGATGTCCATCAACAGATGAATAGATAAATAAGGCAACTTTTTAACTGTGTCATTTATGTTTTGTGTCTCTATAAGTGACCCCCTCCCAGCTTCTCCCCAGAAAGTGATTATGATTTTTAAGGTTGTTTAAGAATCCCAGCCTTACATGAAAAAGTGCTCAACATCGCTCGGCATCAGGGAAAACCAAATCAAAACCTCAATGAGATACCACCTCACACCCATCAGAATGGCTAAAATTAACAAGTCAGGGAACAACAGATGTTGGCGGGGATGTGGAGAAAGGGGAACCCTCCTACACTGTTGGTGGGAATGCAAGCTGGTGCAACCACTCTGGAAAACAGTATGGAGGTTCCTCAAACAGTTGAAATTAGAGCTACCATTCGATCCAGCAATTGCACTACTGGGTATTTACCCCAAAGATACAAATGTAGGGATCTGAAGGGGTACGTGCACCCCAATGTTTATAGCAGCAATGTCCACAATAGCCAAACTGTGGAAAGAGCCAAGATGTCCATCGACAGATGAATGGATAAAGAAGCAGTGGTATATATACACAATGGAATATTATGCAACCATCAAAAGGAATGAGATCTTGCCATTTGCAACGACGTGGATGGAACTGGAGGGTGTTATGCTGAGTGAAATAAGTCAATCAGAGAAAGACATGTATCATATGACCTCACTGATATGAGGAATTCTTAATCTCAGGAACAAACAGGGTTGCTGGAGTGGTGGGGGGTGGGAGGGATGGGGTGGCTGGGTGATAGACATTGGGGAAGATATGTGCTACGGTGAGCGCTGTGAATTGTGTAAGACTGTTGAATCACAGATCTGTACTTCTGAAACAAATAACGCAACATATTTTAAGAAAAAAGAAAAAGAAGAAGATAGCAGGAGAGGAAGAATGAAGGGGAGTAAGTCAGAGGGGGAGATGAACCAGGAGAGATGATGGACTCTGAAAAACAAACTGAGGTTTCTAGAGGGGAGGAGGGTAGGGGGATGGGTTAGCCTGGTGATGGGTATTAAAGAGGGCACATTCTGCATGGAGCACTGGGTGTTATGAACAAACAATGAATCATGGAACACTACACCAAAACAAATTATGTAATATATGGTGATTAACATAACAATAAAAAATTAAAAAAAAAAAAAGAATCCCAGCCTTGATGTGAGGGTTTTCATCCCAAATCCGCCCCACAGGGCTTTTGTCACAGGGGTGGATGCTGTTGTTTGGACCGGAGAGTCCTGCAGTGGAGACACCTCCGTGGAGCTTGTCTGCGTCCCCTCACACATGTCAGCTCCTCAGTCCAGTGACGAGACCTGCATGTTAATGATCGGGCTGCAGAAGCCCAGGGTAGAGCTTCTTCCTTGCACTTTCAGTCCAACCACCTGCCCTGAATTTCACATTGATGTGCTGTTAATGTTGTGAAACATGGTCATGGCGATGGAAAGTTCCCCTCAGGCATCGCACCTTGGAGGAGGTGTCCAGCCGTGCACTGTGCCCCTCAGGCCTGCCCTCACCGGTGTTCCTGTGCCTGAGCTAGATGCCAGCACAGGCTTCAGGCAGGAGGTGCGTCTTCGGAAGGCTTTGTGAGGCTCCACTGTATTAGAGCGTCCAGTTAGGATCTATTCCCTTTGAGTTCAGATTAAAATTACGTTTCATCCTGTTAGTCACCCTAAGTTCTCTTTTTCATATGGTCCAAGAACCTTCAATGTGCTTACAGTCCTGCCAGCAAGCAAATGGAAGAGGAGGAGGAACATGAACAAGAGGGTCCTGCTCCCCAAAGTGGCCACCTTCTGGTGGCTGTATCACTGTGTGGTGGTGACATCCGGTTGCTGAGGCCAGCCCCCCGTGCTGTGGGAAGCCAGTCACTGAGGCCTATGGCTGCTGCTGGTCCAGATGGAGGGGGTGGAGGGAGGATGCCCCTTGCCCCAGTGTTGCTCTTAAAAGTATGCTCTGAGCCACAGCTGCTCTTGTGGGAGTGCCACGGACCCAGGGGCTGGGAGAACAGCTCACTAGCATCTTAGAACCCCCACCTTAGTCCAGCTGTCTTGTTGGTTCACCTCAATCCATCACATCTGTTCTGATGTTTCGGGATCTCAGACAATACAATAAGGACTGCATCATGGTCAGAGGTGCATTTGGCAAAAGTCCCTCGGGCTGTTATGTGGATTATAAGAGGGGCCCCAGAGGTCAGTCAGGAGTAGTGGGGGCTCCAGATCACTAAGAAGGAGTGGGGGTCCTCCAGTCATTGTGAAGGGGGGAGCCTCCAGATCACTGTGAAGCAGGGGGGCCTCCAGATCACTGGGGAAGTGGGGGCAGGTCCTCCAGATCACTGGGGAAGTGGGGGGGTCCTCCAGATCACTGGGGAAGTGGAGGGTCCTCCAGATCACTGGCTAAGTGGGGGGTCCTCCAGATCACTGAGGAGGAGTGGGGGGCCAATGGGATTAGGTGGGTTGAATGAGAGGTAAGGATTGTGTACAGCATGGTCTCTGACCTCACCCCCTGGGGGTGGCAATTCCTGAGCTGGAGACGACCAAGCTTTTCCTTTCTGCTAAAGGGTGTTCTGACAGAGCAGAGGTTTTTGGTTTTGTTTTAATTTTGATGAAGGACAATTTATTACTTTCAACTTTTGGTATCATGTCTAAGAACTTTTCACCTAGACCTAGGTACTGAAGATATCCTATGATTTCTTCTAAAATTTCATAATTTTACATTTAACATTTAAACTTATGATCCATTTGAGTTCATTTTGTGTGTGTGTGTGTGTGTGTGTGTGTGTGTGTGTGTCAGGTGTGATGTTTAGGTCACATTTCAATTTCTTTTTTCCTGTGGATGTTCAGTTGGTCCAGCACTACTGGTTGAAAGGACTATTTTTTTCCTCCATTGAATTGTTTTTCACCTTTGTCAGAATCAGCTGGCTGCACTTATGTAGATCTGTCTCTGTTTCATTTTGTTTTCTGAACCCTGTTCCACTGATGTGTTTCTGACCTTCTAATAATATTTCAGTGCCTTGATTACTGCAGTATGATAGTAAGCCTTAAGGTTGAGTGCAGTGGTTCCTCTCATTTCATTCTGTTTTTTCAAAATTATTTCAGCTCGCCCACCCAGTTTCTTTGCCTTTCTGTAAATATCTTAGAATAAGGTTGTCTATGTCTACAAAAACACCTTGCCGAGATTCCAGAAGAAATTAGGAGAGAATCAACATCTTTAACTGTGTTGAGTCTTCTAACTCATGAACATCATACGTTTCTCCATTTGTTTAGATTTCTTTGATTTCTTTGATCCCCCCTTTTTTTTTGTAATTTCTAGTCCATAAATTCCATATATGTTTTGCTCAGTTTATACCTAAGCATTTTATTTTGAACGTCTTTAAATTATAGTGTTTTAATTTTGGTTTCCATATGTGCATTGCTAGTACATGGAAACTGGGTTGATTTTTTGTATGTTGATCTTATATCCTGTGACTTTGCTGAATTCATTTAGCTCTAGGAGATTTCCTGTAGATTCCTTAAGATTTTCTAGGTAGACTATTACATTATCTATAAATGGCTTTATTTCTTTTTTTTCAGTCTCTGTGCCTTTTAATTCCTTTCTGTGCCTTACTGGACTTGCTAGATCTTCTAATACTCTGTTGAAAAGCAGTGGTGATTGTAGACATCCTCTCTTGTTCCTGATCTTAGGGAGAAAGCATTCAGTATTTGGCCATTAGTTGTAATACTAGCCATAGGGTTTTCAAAGATGCCCAATCAGTTTGAGAAAGTTGCCTCGTATCCCTAGTGTGCTGAGTGATTCTTATCAGGAATGTATGTTGGATTTTGTCAGATATTTTCCTGAGGCCATTGATATGATCATGTGGCTCTAATATTTAGCCTGTGGATTATATTGCTTGATTTTTTTTTGAATATCAAACTAGCCTTGTATCCCTGGAATAAAGCCCTCATGGTCGTCATGTATAATTCTTTTTATATATCAGTAGATTATATTTATTAATATTTTGTTGGGGTTTGTTCTGTCTCTCTTTGTTCATGAGAGATGTTGGCACTTTTTTTGCAGTGTCTTTGGTTTTGGTATCATCGTGGTATGCCTCATAAAATGAGGTGGGATAATATTATTCTTAGTAAGCATTTCTGTGAAAGGAATCATGAATTAAATATTGCACTGTAAAAGAATTTTTAGATATTCTCAATTTAAAATAATATGTTTATGAGAAGTGCCAACAGGAGGGAAAAAAATACTTCAGAAGAACCAAAAAGTAATTAAGTTATGCAGCCATCCCCTTCCAGGGGGGATTCTCTCTCGTCACAGAGAGAATTGTGAACATCTACCTCGGTGCTATAGTTCTGCATTAGAGAGAGTATCTAAACCTTTTATCACCTTTGGAGTTTGCTTGAAACATGTGTCTTGAATAAGAGGCAAATTATGTAACAGTGGTGAGTTTCCAGCGGGGAGGGGGACAAAAGGGGTTTTTTTTTGCTTCGCATTGGTGTGGTCATGGGGAAATACTTTAACTATTGAGTTAGTCTCCTAAACTCACATACGTAATATTTAAATCTGGGTCTAAAAAAATAGGGCAGTTTGGAGAACAAAGAGGTAAATATAATCTTAAAAACTGATGAAAACAGAGGTCCCTGAGTGACTCTGTCAGTTAAGCGTCCGCCTTTGGCTCTGGTTATGATGGCAGGGTCCTGGGATCGAGTCCCACATGGGGCTTCCTGCTCAGCGGGGAGTCTGCCTCTCCCTCTCCCCCCCCCCGCTCATGTTCTCTTTCTCTCTCTCTTTCAAATAAATAAATAAAATCTTTTAAAAGAATTGATGAAAACAGGGTAGCTGTATTTGTTGTGGTTGATGGCCAGTCCTGGCTGCTTCTTGCTCACCATTTGCAGTGACAACTCAGTGACAGGTCTGCCTTGTTCCAAGCTGTTTTAGCATTCTATACGCTGACCAGCAGAGAGGGTTTTAGGAAGGTCAAACAAATTTGTGCTTCCTCTACGGTTGCCAGATGTAGCAAATAGAAATACAGGATGCCCAGTTAAATCCGAATTTCAGATAAATAATGGATAATGTTCTAGTTTTAGTTTGTCCCAAATAGTGCATGGGGCATACTTATATAAAACATTCATTGTTGATCTGAAATTCAAATTTAAGCAGATGTTCTCTATTTTATCTAGCAGCCCTCACTTTTTTCCATATTTTTTCCCATACTTTGAACCATGCTCATTTTCATTCAAGATAAAAGAAAAAGAAGTTAGAGAAAATGTCAAAATTCTGTAGCAGTTGTTTTATTTAATATAGGACAGCTGTCTTTTCCTAGTAGGTGCACATGATGGCAGACCTTGTGTAATGTTTATTTTTTCTCTTATGGGTGCCTGCGGCAGGGTGTTCAGCCCCTGGGCAGGGGTTGGACCCTTCCCGGTGCCGATTTGAGCCCCACACCCCCAATGCCCACTCACACTTTCTATTTGCAGTGATCTCACTTCATTTGTCTTGCCAGCATCTAATTATTCAAAAAGCTTCTTACTCATCCACACATTCGCACCTCGGTCCTATTTGCAATTACCCTTTTAGAATGCTGCCTAAATTAGTGTCCATACACTACGGATACATAATATACTTTACATACTTCCTGGGTCAGATATATAAGTAGAAACAGAGTTTATCTATTGCAGGCTTTACTTAAATGATCCACAGTGATAAGCTTGGTTTTGACATTATCTGTAGTGCCTGGATTAGATGATTTGCCTGAAGAAGACATAATAGAATTTCTCTGTCAACACCCTGAGGTTTCAGATATCAACACAAGGAGGTCTGCTTGGGAGAGAGCTTATGAAGGTCATCCTGCTCTCTCTCTTTATAGCAATGCTGGTCCCTAGAGCTCCCTGTGTACTGTTCCCTTCCATGTTCATTCTGTTCCAGGCAGCTGGCAAAACCACACCGTGAACTTGAACTACTTTGCTATGAACAATGTTCTTATGTCTGTTAGAATTTGTTTCAGCCCAGGGGAAGCAAATGCCCCTGACTCTTGTTTGTATTTCTGGCTAGTTTGGGGGCACTGGAAGTCATTAGAACTACAACTGTGGTAAAAAAAAAAAAAAAAAAAAAAAAAAAAAAAAAAAACAATGCTGAAGAGTATTACTCCCGTAAAGGCCAAATACCCTTTAATGCCAAGTCAAGAAAAAAAAAAACAAACAGATAAAATCAGAGAGGGAGACAAACCAAAAGAGACGGTTAACTGTAGGAAACAAATTGAGGGTTGCTGGAGGGGAGGTGGGTAGGGGGGATGGGGTAACTGGGGGATGGGCATTAAGGAGGACACATGATGTAATGAGCACTGGGTGTTATATGCAACTGATGAATCACTAAAGTCTACCCCTGAAGCTAATAATATACCATATGTTAACTAAATTGAATTTAAATAAAAGTTTTTAAAAAATTAGAGGCAGTTTACAAGCAGCTAAAATGAAGGCCCTCCATGGCCTTCCTGTTTCACTTGTAAATCCAAAGAATGTGGGGCTCTGGATGGGGACAAGTCAGGTGCACTCCCCAAAAGCAAAGTGGCAGCTTCTAGGGTCATTTTCTTCATGTGTTATGAAAACTGAACTAGCTATTACCAAGTTTGTGATTGACTCTCCGATTTCTACAATTTCCAACTAAATTGACTTAGGATACAGGTTAAAATAATTCTTTGTGATTGGCCATTTTATTCACTCAAAATGCAGAAGAAATTTGATAATTCCTAATATCTCTGGAATTTTGAGGCTATTTAAGTCTGGCCTAGTTCTAAAAGTTTCAAAAAGTTCTGAGTATTACATTTTTGTATTGACTTGAATATGTTTTGTTGGTTAAATTACATAAATATATATTTGCTAAGAATTGGTCCTTTAGTGCGCTGAATGGATATTTTCCTACAATTTTGATGTGATATGAAGGGAAAAAAGTTTGTTGTAATTCTGTTCAATTTTTGAGTATGTTTCTGCAGCCATTAAGCCTGAATAAAGATTTTTCCAAGTGGAAATTGCTTCTTTTATAAATATTTTCTGTTTCTTAACCTTAATGCTTAAACATAATGAAATCTCTTTGGTTTCTAATGACTAGGAATTATCTATGTACTTGCATCAAATATGTACAGTATTGGCCAAACTTTGTGCGCAGATATACAAGGGAACTCATTAGAGTCAGGCATTTTGAGGAGATAGGGCCCCTGTTTTAATGACCCGAACCTCCTTTGCCTCAGTTCCTAGCTATGAAGCTCAGTAGTCTGCTGGGAAATCATAATGTAAAATATGCTTTCTATTTTTCTTCTGGGAGAGAGGCACAGAAGAAGCATAGAATTGCTTCTTTCTTTAAAAAGTATTAAGAATGTTACCACACATATATTAGGATGGCTACTATCAAAAAGGAAGGAAGGAAGAGAGGGAGGGAGGCAGGTAAGTAAGCAAGAAAAAACAAAAAAGGAAGGAAGGGGGCCACCTGGCTGGCTCAGTCAGTTAAGCATCCAGGGTCCTGATTTGGGCTCAGGTGATGATCTCAGGGTCGTGAGATCAAGCCATGGAGCCTGCTTAAGATTCTCTGTCCCTCTGCCCCTCTCCCACTCACTCTTGCTCTAAAAAAAAAAAAAAGAAAAGAAAAAAGAAAAAAAGAAAAGGAGGGAGGGAGGGAAGAAAGGAGGGAGAAGTGTTGGCTAGGATATAGAAAAATTGGAAACATTGTGCACTGCTAGTGGAAATATAAAATGATGCAATGGTGCAACTCCCATGGACTATAGTATGGTGGGTCCTCAAAAAATTAGAAAAAGGATTTACCGTATGATCTAGGAAGCTTCCTTCTGGGTATATCCCTCAAAGAAGTAAAAGCAGAGAATCCAAAAGATGTTTGCACACCCATATCCCTAGCATTATTCACAGTAGCCAAAAGGGGGAAACAGTCCAAGTATCCATTGACTGATGAACAAATAAATACAATGAGGTATAGATATCAAATGGAATATTAGCCTTAAAAAGGAAAGAAATTATGACCTATGTTGCAACATGGATCTTAGGACATCATGCTGAGTGACATAAACCAGTCACCACAGGACAGATATGATCTGATTCTACTTAGTGAGGTACCTAGAATGGTGGTTGCCAGGGGCGGTGGGAGGGGGGCAACAGGGAGTTAATGTTTAATGAGTGCATTTCAGTTTGGGAAGATGGAAAAGTTCTGGAGATGGATGGTGGTGATGGTTGCACAGTGAAGTGAAAGTACTTAATGCCACTCAACTGTACACTTAAAAATGGTTTAAATGGTAAATTTTATGTTATGTGTGTATTCTAGCAGACTTTTAAAAAAGTAGTAAGGATGCATGCCTGTCAGGGTGCCTGGGTGGCTCAGTAGATTAAGCAACTGCCTTCATCTCAGGTCATGATCCCGGGTTCCTGGGATTGAGCCCCACATCGGGCTCCCTGCTCAGCGGGGAGTCTGCTTCTCTCTCTCCCTCTGCCTGCCACTCTCCCTGCTTGTGCTCTCTCTCTCTTTCTCTCTCTCTCAAATAAATAAATAAAATCTTAAAAAAAAAAAAAAGGATGCATGCCTGTCTGGAGATTGAGGGACCACTCATTCCTTCCTGGGGATTACATAGACTCGAACCCTTTAGGTTCTATTTCAGGTCACTGTTCCCTGAGCCTCTATAGATTTGTCCTGTCTCCCCATCACTCAATGCTGGGGTGGTCCAGGATGCACCAGTGGAGGGAGCAGGATGAGTGAATACGTCTAGTTCAGGTGGGAGGGAGGGGCTTCTCAGCCTACCAGCCCAACTGTTTCTTTCTTTCTTTTTCTTTTTTAATTAAAATGAAATGCATAAAATTTAAGTATACTTTGAGATGAGTCTTGACAAATGTCTGCATCTTTTGTAATCCATATCCTTATCAAGATATGCAGCATTAACCTTACACCAGCAAGTTCTCTCCTGCCCTACCTCCAGTGCCCTCCAGGCAAAGCTACTTTTTTGATTTCTCCATTAGAGATTAATTTTACCTGTTCTAGAACTTCCTGTGAAAGGAATCGGGCAGTAGGTATTCATCTCTGCTCAGCTTAATGTTTCTGTGATTCATCCATGTTGTTGCTCTATCTGTGGCTTGTTCTTTTTCATCGCTGTGTATGTTCCATTGTTTCACCGTGCCAGGGGCCGTTTGGCTACTTTCTTGTTGCTGAACTGCTGGGCTCTTTCCAGTTTGGGGCTGGTATGAATAAGGCTGCTGTGAACATTTGGATACAGGCTTTTTGTGGACAGATGCCCCCCATTTCTCTTAGATTAATAGCTAGGAGTGGAATTATGGGATCCTGGAGCAGGTTTCTAAAACACCACCAGAACATTTTATACTCCTGCCTGTAAGGTGCGAGGTACCTGGTTGCTCGGCATCCTTGCCAACATTTGGTACTGTCGGCCTTATTTCCTTCAAGACATTCCAGTAGGAGTGTAGTGGTTTTAATTTGCATTTCCTTGGTCACTGGTGATATTGAAATGTCCAGCTCTTTTATTCATTTTTTACTAGTGCATCTTTACAGTACTGAGTTGTAGTTGTGACTTTTGATAGGCAGAATTTTCACATTTTTATGAAGTTAACTTAGCATTACTTATGGTTATTGCTTTCTGTGTCCTGAAAAGAGTTTTGCCTACTCCAGGCTGTGAAGATATGCTCCTATATTTCTTCTTGAAGTTTTTAGTTTAGCTTTTACAGTGGGATTTGTGATTCATCTTGATTAATTGTTATGTATGGGGTGAGGTAGGGGTTGAGGGTTATTTTTTTTCTATTTGGAGATCTAATTTTTCTAGCACCGTTTGTTGAAAAAACCATCCTATCTGTGCTGAATTACAGTGGTACCTCTGTCAAAAATCAAATGGTCAGAGAAGTGAGGGTCTATTTCTGGCTTCTTTCTTCTCTTCCATTGATTGATTTGTGTATCATATGCCAATATCATATGACCTTGATTACTGTACCTTTGTAGTTAATATCCTACACTTGTACCCATCACATTTTTGTGGCCCTGCTCCAAAGTGATACAGTAGATAACGTTAATGTTCTCATTCACTTTCCTTATGTGTAAAATAACGAAGATATCCCTGAGTGAAGGTGATGACTGTGTGAATTACCTGTGGTGACATCTGGTACTGTGCCACGCACAGGACATGTTCAGGAAGTGTTTATCACCCTATTTGATTCTGTAAGTGGCTCACACCTTTGTGTACCCTCATGGCATCGCTGACGTATGTTTAGAAGGCGAGTAGAGGAGCAACAGATGAAATTGTTTTAATCACAATCTTTCATTCTGTGACAGAGGGAAAAACTAAGCTACAGTCTACTCTGTTTCAGTGTTGACATTGGTTATTTTGTTTTGCAACCTTCTTGAATCTTTCAAAGTTTATTCTCAGAGTCTCCGTTTTCTCATATGTAAAATGAAGATAATACCCCCCAAGCTCATTGTCAGACACATTTGCATGAAGACATGTGAAAGCACTTTGTAGGATATAAGACATTCTAACAGCATAAACTAACATCCTCCCTATTCTTCCTCCACTGGGACTGAAATATTCAGAGAGCAGGGGATATTTCTTTTTTCTATTTTTTGGGTGTGACTCGATATGAGGGCTCACACATCATTAATTTGTCACCTATTTTGTTTTTTTCATTGTCATTAAAATAATTGTTTCTATCAGGATTTTCTCAAGGACCATAGATAAGGGAGCATATTTGAGTCTCTGCTAATATTTGTTGTCACACTTTATGAATATCACATTTAAAATCATTTACTAGAAGTGTTTATAGGCTCAAAGAGCAGGCTCTTGCCTTTTTGGAGATTTTGATTTAAGACACAAAGCAAGGCAGGTCTGAACAAGAAATAGCAGCTCTGGAATGTAGACACTTAGACTTGAGTAAGCCGCAGATGGTGGTGATGTGACTGACTGTCCACTCCCGAGCCATCCAGGCCTCCTGGGTCATATCTGGAAAAATCCCTTAATCCCTTAACCAAAAAGGAGAGTGAGAGCCCCAGGTGTGGCAGGGGCGGGGGGGGGGGGGAAGGGTGAAGAGAAGGTCAAGAAGTGGCTCCCTGGAGGGAGAGATTGCTGGGGTCACTTGGAGCCCTGAGCAGTGGCTTTAAGGACTGCTGAGGAGAGTTTTATGATAAGTGTGTCTGGACCTCCGTCAGCCAACTCAAGTGTTAAGAAACATCCCTTTTTATTTACTGTAAGTCTGCTTAGATTCTGATTTTAAGCTTCCATGTTGCCAGGCTGACATGCCCTGTGCCAGAGTCACTTTGGGTGTCTTCTGCCTCCCTAGCTTGTGCTAGAGGATCTCTGGAACTAGAACTACAAGAGGATGGTATGCAAGGGGGGATGGCCACCCCCAGGCCAGTGGACACTGGTCCACATAGATGAACTTTGAGGTATCCATGCTCCTGCTTGCCTAATGCTTACAAATATGTGTACCTGGCAAAGGTCAGGAACGTCTGCCATGTTCATGGTGACAGCCTAACTTCTAGTGTCCTCCTGTCATTCCATGGTGGTCTCCATCCCTGCAGCTATCACTCTCCAGTACACGGAACCAAGAGTGAAATCTTCCTCCGTCTACTCAGGGTGTAATTTCCAGAACAAAGCTGGCATGGATGAAGGATAAAGTGTTTGAAAAGCCTCCCTGTGTGGAATCCTTTCCTTATTGTATTAATAGTTCCAGGCCAAGCCTGAACCAGAATTTTCTGGAGCTGTGGGAAGTGCAAACACATCAGCCAGCCCTGCCCCATGCTGGAGAAGAAAGGGGGTGAGTTCGTGCATCTAAACTGACTTGCAGGCTCTCCTGCTACTATCTCCCAGTTTGCTGTCTTGCTGGTCATGTCCTACTCTCCACTGTTAGTCTCCTTGGTTTTCTTCATCTGGGTTACTTGTTGGCACAGTGATTCTTCATTTAACTGAAGATAACACAGATATTTGCTGAGCAGGTACTACAGACCAGGGACACCAGTTCAGGAGTGAGTGAGCACTTTCTCCTGCCAAGATGGAGCCATTTTAATGCCACTATACACCCAGAGGCATGGCAATGAAGAAGAGACCATGCCCTACCGATCTGTCCCTACCTGATCTGGCTCTTGGCTTAGGGACCCACCCAAGGTGAATAGGAGAGAGAGGTGTGGGAGGCAGCAATGACAGATCTCCACCCAGAGGGCACATGGCAATAAATGTTTTGTTTTTATCCAGCCCTACTCTTGCAGTCCGAAAACTCAAGGAGACAGGTTCCCAGGACAGAGGAGTGTGCAGATGGATGAGAAAATATTGCCGACAAATTTGAATCAAGGCCTTACACTTTCTCAGCTTCACCGCCCCCCCCAGTTTACTCCACACTATCCCTCTCAATGAATAGTTGATTTCATTCTGAGACGATGAAGGACTATCAAAGAACTAGCTAAAGGGGATTAAGAACACATTTATCTCGATGAGCACTGATAAATATATAGAATTGTTGAGTCCTTATAATGTACACCTGAAATTAATATAACACTGTGTTTCAGTCATACTTGAAGAAAAAATAAGCAAGTAAATAAATAAAGAAATAAGAGCTAGCATACAGAAAAACCTGAAAGGTAAAGAGAGTAAGAGAAAAGTATAGCAAAAGACGGAGGGAAAATGCAGATGGCTCAGAGACCAGTTCAGGAGTTTAGGAAAGTAAGTTCTCAGACTCTTGAAGAAAATGCAACATGATCTCTGAGGCATAATTTGACCATAAAAGATTCAGAGGAGTGAGTGAGACAGAAGAAACCAAGGCCAGAGCTGGCAGAATGCATGGGCAAAAGAAAGCAGACGAGAAAAAAGTGAAAATGATACGGACACAAAGACTAATTCAGAAACCACAAAACAGGAAGCCTCATTGAAAAAAAAACAATCAGCAAGGACAGCCTCAGGAAACTACACAAAAGGAAGCCAGTATCACCAGAATTTGATTTCCTAACAAAGAGTTTTAGAAAAGAAGGGAAAAAACTAAGTATATGGTAAAAGAAAACTGTGTAAATACTCAGGCCAGACTTGACTGTCATTCACAAGGCATTATGGCATTTAGGTACGCATTAAAAAGAATGACCAAAACTGGATTCCTATCTTATATAACAAACACAAAAAACAACTTCGGGTAGATTTAAAACTTGAATGTTAAGACCTAAAGACCATAAAACTCCTAGAAGAAAAGGTAGGGTGTAAACTCCTTGACATTGGTCTTAGCAGTGGCTTTTTGGATTTGACACCAAAAGCAAAAACAATAAAAGAAAAATAAACAAGTAGGACTACATCAAACTAAAAGCTTCTGCACAGCAAAGGATACCATTAAGAAAATGTAAAGGCGGGGCGTCTGGGTGGCTCTGTCGGTTAAGTGATTGATTTTGACTCAGGTCATGCATGATCTCAGGGTCCTGGTGGGGCTCCCTGATTGGCAGGGAGTCTGCTTCTCCCTCTGCTCTACCCCTGGTCTGAGCTTGCGCGTGCTCACTCGCTCTCTCTCTCAAAAAAATAAAATCTTTAAAAAAAAGGAAATGCAAAGGCAACCTATGGAATGGTAAAAAGCATTTGCACATCATATATCAGATAAGGGGTTAATATCCAAAATATATAATACATATAAATCAATAGCAAAAAAAACAAAGAACCAATTAAAAAATGGGCAGAGGAACTAAAAGATATTTTCTGAAGAAGATATACAGGTAGTTAGCAGGTACATAAAAAGGAAGTCAACATCACTCATCATCAGAGAAATGCAAATCAAAACCACAATGAGATACCACCTCACACACATTAGAATGGCTGTTATCAAAAAGACCAGAGATAAGGGTTGGCAAAGATGTGGAGAAACCCTTGTGTACTCTAGGTAGGAATGTAAATTGGTGCAGCCACTATGGAAAACAGTATGGAGGTTCCTCAAAAAAAATAGAGCTACCATAGAATTCAGCAATCCCACTTCTGGGTTTATATGCAAAGGAAATGAAAACAGGATCTTGAAGAGATACCTGTACTGGCCATGTTCATTGCAGCATTACTCACAGTAGCCTAGATATGGAAACAACCTAAGTATTTGTCAACAGATGAATGAATAAAGAAGATGTGATACATATGTATATATCTGGAATGTATTATTCCACCATGAGAAAGAAGGTAGTCCTGCCATTTGCTACAACATAGATGAACTTGGAGAACATTATGCAAAGTGAAATAAGCCAGAGAAAGACAGATATTGCAGGGTATCACTTACATATGGAATCTTAAAAATATATATATATAGAGAGAGAGAGAGAGAGAAACTCATAGAAACAGAGTAGAGAGGTGCCTGGGTGGCTCAGTCGGTTAAGCGTCTGCCTTCAGCTCGGGTCATGATCTCCTGGAATTGAGTCCCACATCAGGCTCCCTACTCAGTGGGGAGCCTGCTTCTCCCTCTCCCTCTCCCTGCTGCTCCCCCTTCTTGTGCTGTCTCTCACTCTTTCTGTCAAATAAATAAAATCTTTTTTTTAAAAAAAGAAAGAGAGTAGAGAAGTGGTGGCCAGGGGCTGGGTGGGTGGGAGAAATAGGGAATATTGATAAAACGAGAAAAGAAAAACAAAAGAATGACTGATAATGAGTCGTAGTGACTTTCTTTGATTTCCTTGGTGCCTTTCACCTGGCGCTGAGGCAGAAAAGGTAAGGGACATAGGTGGGAAGGAACTCAGGTTCTGCCTCCATCAAGCTACACTTTCTGAAAGGATACTGGGGGATTCTGAGTGGAACAATGGATGTCCCAATAATTTCTTATTTAGCTAAATTGCCGTAAGTGTAAAGACAGAGACCATGGACAGATATTCTCAAACATGCCAGAAATCAGAGTGCTTAGCTGCTGTGAGCCCTTTTGAATAAGGGTTTTGAATAAAACTATTGAACTTTGAAATTCAGCCAAAATAGAAGTGAATAAAATTACTGAGCTTGGTATATGATGAGTGGTAAACCTGATATCTGTTTAAATATTAAAAAAAGAGAGATTGCCTATCCATGTGAATTATTGTGGCAGCACATAGTATAAATGATGTAAACCTTACAAATAGTAATATAACTTAGGAAAATCATTGAGTGGGAAAAGGGAGGGGCCATGTAAGTATGTTATGTCCTGTTTCTTCGCAGAAGCATCAGTAGTCACTGAGTTGAAAATGTTTTAAAAAATGAGGGCTCTTCAGAGTTTTTCATGATATTTTTGTTACCCTTAGAGCAATCTTTTAGAAAGCCATCTCTTACAGGGAAGAAACATTTCTCTGAACTTTACAAACTTTGCTGTCACATTTTTCCTTCCTTCCTTCCTTCCTTCCTTCCTTATTTATTTATTTATTTATTTATTTTGGTCGTTAATGAAAAAGACTATCTACCAGATGCTCTGTGTGCTGTAGGGGATTGGGTATACCTGGTGAGCTAGCATTCATGAACAGGTGATGAGTGTTGCTATGGAAATGAAGCCGGTGAAGTGATGGAGAATCAGAGGTGAGATGTGGCTAAGTCAGGCCTCTCTGCCGAGAGGCTTAGGTAAGGTCCAGATGCTGAGCGGGAGGCAGCCCAGTTAGGGAGCACACAGTGCTATCCTGAGCAGGAAGACACCTGTTCCAGAAACAGAACAAAGGCCTTGTGTTGGTGCCCTGTTTTGTTGGTACTCCAGCAGATGGTCAGAGTACTGCATAATCCTGTCCTTACCATACATTTCATGCCTTGGACTGTGTCTTAGGTTTTGCTTACCCAGCAAGCTTTTAAGACTCTCTGGAAGATGCTCAATGAGTATGTAAAGCTAGATGGATGGATGAATGAATGAATGAATGAATGGATGGATTCTTTGAGAGTTTCAGATTAATGACATATCACAGTTTGTGGCATAGCTGTTTTTTATGTTAAAGTTTAATGTTTTTAAAGATTTTATTTATTTGAGAGAGAAAGAGAGCGAGCAAGCATGAGTGGTGGAGGGGCAGGGGGAGAAGCAGACTCCCCGCTGAGCAGGGAGCCCAACTCAGCCTCGATCCCAGGACCCTGGGATCACGACCCGAGCCAAAGGCAGATGCCCAACCGACTGAGCCACCAAGGCGCCCATATAGTTTAATATTTTTAGAGTAGGTTGCCTTTTGGAAACATTTTACAGCATGTGATTTAGGCTGCTAATGACGGCCCATGGCCAGACAGTTCAATATTCTTTCATCCTCTGGTGAACCACATGAATTTGTCTTCTAAGACGTTTAGGTTCTAAGATATATGTGCAGTGAGAGAAATTAAATTCACGGCCAAGATCCTCATCTGTATTTATTTGAGAAGAAAGTAAGTTGAGATATTTTCTATTCAGCTTCAAGGGGACCTTCTGGAAGCAAGTCTTGGCTTAGTGGTTATATGTGGAACGCTCTGAGTCTAAACCCCATGAGGGAGGGGAGCAAAAATAGTCTCCACCCTAGACCCCCAGTTTAGTAAGATTAGTGGGAGGTCACTGACACAGAGGTGGTGGAGAGAGGTCCCAGGAATGGTGTTCTATGTGTGTTATTTTTTGTCTTTGAAACATAGGCTGGAACGTCCTTTGAACCAGTATTTTTCAACATGAAATCTATATCCGTTGACCAAGATTTTTGTCCCAGTTCCCTCTCTTTAGTTTATATATGAAACAAGGTATTTCAGAGTTTCCATTCAGAAAATCTATAAAGTTGAGTTTTGTCTTGACTAGCTATGGTTTATGGAGATTTCGGTGGCTTCCATTAGGGCACGAGTCTTGCCGCTACCTTGACATCCCATCTGCAACTATGCATTTCCTGGACACTTGTGTGACTGTATTGTCCCCAGGATCTGCCCCCTTGGTCCCAATGGCCTGCTCTTCCTTTCTGAGCGATTGGACTGGCCTGGCCAGCAGGGCATGAGAACTGCCCCTAAAAAGGCCACTGGCCTCCCGGATTTAGGATGAAGTCTCTTCTAACTCTGTGGTTCCTGATCTTTATTATGTAATAGTGTTCAGACAACTGACACAGTGTGCTGTTTATTTTTTATTTACTTATTTTTCATTTTATTATGTTATGTTAATCACCATACATTACATCATTAGTTTTTGATGTGGTGATCCACGATCTATTGTTTTTGTGTAACACCCAGTGCTCCATGCAATACGTGCCCTCCTTAATACCCATCACTGGGCTAACCCTTCTCCCCACCTCCCCCCCCACCTCTAAAACCCTGTTTGTTTCTCAGAGTCCATAGTCTCTCATGGTTCATCTCCCCCTCTGATTTCCCTCCCTTCATTTTTCCCTTCCTTCTCCTAATGTCCTCCATGCTGTTCCTTATGTTCCACAAATAAGTGAAACCATATGATAACTGACTTTCTCTGCTTGACTTATTTCGCTTAGCATAATCTCCTCCAGTCCCATCCATGTGGATGTAAAAGTTGGGTATTCATCCTTTCTGATGGCTGAGTAATATTCCGTTGTATATATGGACCACATCTTCTTTATCCATTCATCTGTTGAAGGGCACAAGAAAAAATGTTCATCATCATTAGCCATCAGGGAAATTCAAATCAAAACCACATTGAGATACCACCTTACACCAGTTAGAATGGCAAAAATGGACAAGGCAAGAAACAACAAATGTTGGAGAGGTTGTGGAGAAAGGGGAACCCTCTTACACTGTTGGTGGGAATGCAAGTTGGTACAGCCACTTTGGAAAACAGTGTGGAGGTTCCTCAAAAAATTAAAAATAGAGCTACCCTATGACCCAGCAATTGCACTCCTGGGTATTTACCCCAAAGACACAGATGTAGTGAAAAGAAGGGCCATATGCACAGTGTGCTGTTTAAACAAACTTTTCCGTGAGTCTTTTGCAAGTGAAGAGAAGCTTGTCTGCTTGTTTGTGATGCTCATTCAGTGCCCACAGAGAGTCTGGGAAGCCAGGCTGGGGCATGAGCCAGCATTTGAATCCCAGCCTCTATATGGCACCTGCCTTGTGACCTGACCCTCTCAGAGCCTCTTATTTCTCACCTCTAAATGGGGTACACTAGTCAGATTTCTTGTTTTCTTTGTTGTTGTTGTTGCTTCTTTGTCCTTTAGCCAGAAAATACCCGGAACTGGACAGCACTGGAAAGCAGGTCCCTGGAGTCCTGAGGAATCCCAGTCAGATTCAGCTGGGTCTCAGGGCAGGCTGGCTCAAGAAGTCAGTGCTGTGGGGAACCCAAACCTGTGTCTCCCTGACACAGCTCCTTTTCCTGCTCTGTAACTGTCATTCTGTCTCCATGCTGCCTGGCTTCCTCCCAAGTCTCCACATCCACACAGGGGGCACATGGCCCCCAGCAGCTCCCTCACTCACTTCAAGGAGGTACCGCCTATGACTCCAACACCAGGAGCAACTAGTAAAAAAAAATACATTGGACCACATGAAAATTGAAGACCTTTGTGCCACAAACAAGACCTTCAAGGAGGCAGAATGGGAGAAAATATTTGCAAAATCAAATCTGATGCAGGACTCCTATCCAGAATATATAAAGAATGTTTACAACTCAATAATAAAAAGACAAATAGGGGCACCTGGGTGGTTCAGTTGGTTGAGCGTCTGACTCTTGGTTTCAGCTCAGGTCATGATTTCAGGGTTGTGAGATCAAGCTCCACATCAGGCTCCACATTGAGCATGGAGCCTGCTTAAGATTCTCTCCCTCTCTCTTTGTCCCTCCTGCTTATGTGCACTTTCTCTCACTCTCTCTTAAAAAAAAAAAAAGACAAATAAGAGCCCAATAAAAGAATAGATAGAAAACTCAAATATGCATTTCTCCAGAGATGTACAGATGAGCAACAAGCACATGAAAAGATGCTCAACATATCAGTCATCAGGGAAGTGCAAATCTAAACCACAATGAGATACCGATTCATGCCCACCAGGATGTCCAGAACCAAAAAAACAACCAAACAAACAAACAAAAAACCACAAGAGAAACAGGTGTTGGTGAGGAGGTGGAGAAATTGGAACCATTGTACATTGCTGGTGGGAATGTATAATGGCACAGCCTCTTTGAAAACAGTTTGGCAGTTCCTCAAAAAGTTAAATGTAGAACTTCCATATGACCCAGCAATTCCAATCCTAGGTATATACTGGAGAAATAAAAACCTATGTCCCCACAAAAAATTGTACATGATTGTTCATTAGCATTTTTTATAATAGCCAAAAAGTAGAACTGACCCAAATACACATTGATGAATGGATAAGTAAAATGTAGTATGTGGTATACTGTGGCGTATGGCAGAATAGTATGCAGGAGTAAAAAAATTGGAGAACTCATATGTGCTACAACACGAATGAGCCTTGAAAACGTTATGCTCAGTGAGAGAAGCCAGTCACAAAAGACCACATATAAGTAAATTTATAGAGACAGAAAGTAGATTGCCATTAGTGTCTGCCTCAGGGAGTGATATTAAGAGGAAAATAAGTAACTACCTGTGAGTCATCTAACATGAAGCCTGGCACACCATACGTGCTGATGGTCGTGGCCACATCAATGTCATGCTGCTCCTGGAAGAATGGCAAGATATAGTGCATATGTCAAAGCTCAAAAAATAGTTGAGTAACGAACTTAACCTCAAGGAACCTGCAGATAAAGCCAAGAATGAAAAGGATCTTTAATTGATAGACTGGATTGCCTGCTTGCCTGTAATTTGCTGTCAGGTTACAGGTTTCTGTATTGTCATTCACTTTCCATTGTTGCTGCCTACGATATTATATATTCAGGGGTTGCCAACAGAAGCCAATAACCAGACTGAGGGTAGAGTGAGTTGGGAGTGAGCTTTCTATAATGAACCTTTGTATCTGACATACTGAGCAAGAGCTTTATTCAACTTTTTAGGTTTCATTGTCTGCCTTGCGAATGGTACCTACTTCATGGCACTGAGGTAAGGAGGGAAGGAGAACAGATATTTAAAACGTGGATATCTGACAGACAATCACAAAGCCATAAATACTGTGATTGTAATCTTAATAATCACAGTGTAATTTGTTATTATATATACTTATACATAATGTATAAGTAATGTAGATTTACATGAAAATTAAATTTTTGAATTATGGGGCCACCTGGGTGGCTCACTCAGTTGCATGTCCGACTCTTGATTTTGGCTCAGGTCATTATCTCGGGGTCATGAGATCAAGCCCCGAACTGTGGCTTCCCACTCAGCAGGGAGTCTGCTTCTGTCTCTCTCTCTCCCTCTCCGTCTGCCCCTCTCTCCACTAGAGTGCTCACAAGCATGCTCTCTCTCTAAAATAAATAAATAAAATCTTTAAAAATTTTTTTGAATTATGCACATAAAAGACTTTACAAATAAACAAAAGAAAATAAATTGGAATCCCCAAATTCCAGTCTCCCAAACAACTACTATTGGTGTCTATCTGGAATGATTTTATTTATTTATTGCTATAGAAAGGTATAGATCAGGCTAGTCATATTTTCCTTTTCCCTGAACATTTGCTCAATATCCTTGTGAGCTAATAGATGTTGATTTGTATCATCATTTTGAGGTTTTTTTTTTTTACTTTTTGTTTTCAGATAATTTTAGACTTACAGAAGTTTGTAAAAATAGTACTTATTCAACTTATTGGCAGCTTCCTTCAGCCTATCAGGCTTCTACAGAAGTGTCTTACCCTTAGTTTTTAGGTTTTATTTTTTTCCCTTAAGCCATTATTCCAACTAAAAAGTATTGCTAGAATTTTGAATCTATGATTTATAACAATAGAGTGAGGGCTCTACCCTTCGTTAGATCCTTGCCTCTAAAATTTAGTTTTGTAGTTGAAATCCCACCCTTGGTTTAATCTCTTATTGTTTAAAAATTAGAAGCTGTTTCATCTTCCAACTTGGTGGATCCCTACATTTATGGATTCTGTCTACTTTCATTACTGTTTGCAAATCAGCCAGTTCTTTTCTGAGCTCACCTCTTTCTTATATCACCGAACCTAGCTAACAGTGACTGCCCCCCACACGAATGACATTCTGCCTTGTACCCCTTATTAATTGCAGGATCTGCCCTCCAGATGCTCACTGGAAATCATTTTAATGATTCATTCATCATTTTCCCAACCTCAGATAAGATTGTCCTTACCACTCTCTGCCCAACCCCTGAGGCTAGATCTACTTAAATTAATACATCTTATAAAAGCAGCCCACAAGTAGATACCCATTTCTGTATCAATCATCATAAACTCTTTTATGCTTTAATAATCCACAACTTCAAAATCTCAGTGGCTTACAAAAGTTTCTTATTCCCATTCTGTGTCTGTCCTCGGTCAGCAGGGGCCTTTGGGATGCAGAATGATGGAGCAGCCCCTTCACAAAACATTGCAGGTGGCCGAGGGAGAGAGTACAACCAGGAAATAGCACAGCATCTCTGCCTGCTCTTCATCAGCTGGAGCAAGGCCATTGGCCTCATGCCCAGGGGCGGGGAAGCCAAGGTCACCAACCAGTCACCTGGAAGGAGGGAAGCCAGACATGCTTGGTTAACAGCACCAGGGACAACCTCAACATCCTCTTGTTTAAAATGTTAGCTTTCGGGGCACCTGGGTGGCTCTAAGTCAAGTGTCTGCCTTTAGGCTTAGGTCATAATCCTGGGGTCCTGGGATCCAGCCCCTTGAGGGGCTTCCTGCTCAGCGGGAGTTTGCTTCTCCCTCTACCCCTCCCCCCACTCATGCTCTCTCTCTCTCTCTCTCTCTCAAATAAAATCTTTAAAAATAAATACATAAAATGTTAGCTTTCATTTTTCTCCTTATACACAGAAATGCAGCAAATATCTTCTTTTCTCCATACTTCTGTTTGCTCCTGTCCTTTCATTTTCTAAGAATAAATACACAGCGTAGAATTACTGTGTTAAAATGTTTGGTGTCAAGGCTGCTGCTTCCCCACATGGTGTCCACATACAGATGAGCAGGCAGGTGCTGACTTGCCAGGTGGGTGACAGCTTGGTGTGAATAAGGCGGTACCCTTTGTGACCCAGGCGGGGGGTGTGGCTTGGCAGGCAGGTGGTGGCTCCACTTGGCCCTCAACCAGAGGGTAGGGCAGTGCACTATCTTGTTTGCTGTGGGCAGGACTTACCAAAATCCCAGAAAGTGCAGGTTGCCATCCAGAACCAACTCATGCTTTCAGAAACTACTCATGTGTCCTGACTCGTGGGGCCCACAGAAGAACAAAAACCTTGGGCTGTTCATAGATCAGCAAAGGAAAGACATTCATTGTATAGAATTCATTTTAGTCTGTAAATTATACTAAGTTTCTGGATGGAGCATGACACAACAGGAAAATGTGACTAAAATGCACCTTATCTCCTGGTGTTCGATTTCTCATTTGCGAAATGGGAACTGCCTTCCTTAGAATTCAGTTCTTTTATTAATCCTGACAACAGAAAAGTTTTCCAGACTTCTAACAAAATCTCACTGGTAAGGGGAAATGAGTTAGAATGGTCTGAATACAAAGAGGAGGGAATGTAATGACTTAAATTGGATAACAGCCTGAGTGACCTTGAGATAAGTAGGGCTTGGAAAAACCACCACCCTGGGGACCCAGGGAGACCCTGCTCCCAGACAGAAGCGAGGATGTTCCCAGCCTCAGTCCAGAAACATGCCCAAGAGCTGCATCACTTTATTATTTTATTCTGTTTTGAGTTCTGAGAATATAATTCTGCAGTGCTGTTGTCATTGTGAGCTGAGCTAGTTGCGGGCAGTGTTTGGGGGATTTTTGTTTATTGGTCTGTCTTTTTAAATGTGTTGTCACATGACAGATGCCTTCTTGCTGTTCAGGGTCAGGTCCCCTCTGAAGCGTCCCTCCTGAGAGTGGATGGGTCGGTGGACCCTGTTGGCCATGGCCCACCATGACTCCCTGAGGTGGGGGCCTCATTTCCACCCAGGTGGACCCTCCCCTGACCCCTCTCAGCACCTGCCTTAGTAGATGTTTGTTGTTTTGATCTTTCACATTTCACTTCTATGCTTCCTTGTTTATATATATATAAAAAAAAAGGCACTTAAGTCAGTTATAGATCTAACATATAAATTAAGTTCTGGTGGATATCTGCTTGCCAGAGGATTTACTCTGGGATTCCTTCAAGTAATAAGCATCTCAGTGTACATTTAACACATGATTCTAATTTTTAAAATAATTTTCTTTACTACAATAGGATCAGTTAAATAAAACTAACAGACAAAAACACACAAAAAATGGAGTTGTGGTTGAGATGGCTTTTTTTTTTTTCCCCTTCTCTTTTCTGGCCTTACAAGGAAGGAATAAAATATCTTCTTTGTGTAGTCCAAAAAGGGCATGTCTGATTCTGGACCCACTACCCAAGGCTTAACGTTACCTTTGATTAATTCAATAGCAGACTTTCCAGAGGCACGTCACTCGTGATCTTCTGATCTGGGTAGGACAGTAGCTGAGTGCACAAAGCAGTGTCCTTGTCTCAGCAAGGAGCAGCTTCTCCCCGGGAGGCCTGTGGGGGCCCACGCGGGGCATGCATCAGCCCTGGTCAGTCACTGTTGCTGGGGGTGGGGGGGAAGAGCAGGGCTTACAGCATCAACTGCCACCTGCCCTGTGGGCTAGAAATGGGGGAGCTACAGTTCTCCCTGAAGAAGCCCTGGTCCTGTGCGCAGGGAGAGGGAGCCTGCCTGATCCCTGGGGAAGCTTCCTATTCACTGTTCTTGCAGATCCTGCATCATGTTACAGCTGATGAACAGCTGCCTATAGGAGTCGGGGGAGGGAATGCCGTCCCTTTGCCCGGTGGGAGAGGACCTCAGCCTGTCTCCCTATTTCTTCATATCCTGGTGTTTTGTTTCCTGACTGAACCCAACTAGGTTCCTTCCAGTACAGACCAGGTTCTGAGGATCTTCTCAAAATGAACTCCCATAGACTGTGCCATCCCCTCGTGGGCCGTGGGGGAAGGCCAGTGGAAGAGGGGCCAGAAGCGCTAGATACTCAGTGTCCTTGGGTACACATTAGCCAAGTGACCTCCAGCTTAGTTCCTTGCTGGATAGATGGGTTTGTACATCTGTGAGAGAGGATGATTGTACATGACCCTAACACCCTCGAGGGATGGCTGTGATGATTAGACAGAGGATAGATGTGAGGGGTCACCCACATTTGGGGCCGAGGAGCTGAAGGGGCTCCTGGCTCCTGTAGCAGAATGCTTGCGCAGAGAGCCTTCTGTTCCATACCTCTCTGCTCAGGCATGTTGCTTCCCCCTGCTAAAATCTGATGCCTGGAAAGATGCTTGGCCAGTATGCGCACGGATTCATACCTGTGCAATCATGAACCGCTCAGTAAGCTTGGCTAGAACTTCAGCATACCTTTAAAATACCATTTTCTTGAAAGTTCGGGTCCTTCTTTACATTTTCATGTTGCTGGAGTTTGCATGTATCAGGTGATGATGGTTGCAGCAGGCTTGTCACCCATGGTTGTTGTCGGCTGTCTTTCCGGCTCTTTGTCTGTCAAGTAATGAGCATTTCAACGTACCAGGCAGGGCTGCCCAGGGGGCTGATGCTGCCTCATGAGTTGTCAGCAGGAATGACATGTGTCACTTCTGGGTTGGGATACTTAATTGCTGGAGTGTAATCCTACAGAGCTCTCCTGCTTTCTGCATGGCAATGGGTAATGTCTGGGGTTGTCTACCCCACCAGCCTGCAGCTCAGAGTCAGGGGTTCTGGGGCTAAGCCCCAGCTGGCCTGCAGTGACTGTGAAATGAACCATGGTGGGTATGTGCCACTGGGGTATTAGCTGGGATTGATACTCTCACGGCTTTTTTTTTTTTTTTTTCTTTACAAGCTGTTATCAGACTGATCCTGTGTCTTAAAATCAAGACAATATGATCATTCCTCTGGTTGTTTTTCAGATTTGCCAGTAAGGAATCTTTCCAGGCATTCTCAACTAAACAGGAATGCAGCCTCTTGACTCCAGAGGCAGGAATTGGACATGGATATTCCAGGAGGTCCATATTCACAGAAGTGTTTTGGAAAAACTAAAAAGCTCTGTAAAATGGTGAAACTGGAGATTTCCCCAATTTTGTTTCTTGATGCTAAAATATGTTCCATTGAAAAATAAGTAAGATTCCTTGATCTAATAAGTTTGGGAAATGTTAGATGCTCTCATTTGTTTTTAAAGATATACACTGCCCGTTAGCATACTAAAGGCTCTGAGAAGGCCTGCAGTAAATAGTTTACTCAAATGGAATCCAAATTTCCTCAAACTTTCCTTAGCCCCAGTCCCACACACCTCCTTCAGGCCTGTGTTTATGGGAATATTAGTACATGAAATGTGGAATTTACTGATTCTTGGCACAATAGAATAATGCTTCTTCAAAAGCTATATGATGTGTCATGTGGGAAATCATTGTCATATGGTGCACATTATTAAGAATTACTTCCTTTTATATTCTTTTTTTAAGCAACGATTTATTGAGCTCCAACTGTATACAAGGCTAGCTATGATGGATGATGAGTAGATCGATCTGTGTCTGGTCCATGGACCCAAGCATCAGCATGGGAGGGCACTTGGAGACCTGCACATCCCTGGCCTGCACCATCACCTGCACAATGGGACCCTCTTGGCATGGGACCTGGGAATCTGTATGGAGAACACACTACATGTGATTCTCATGTCCCCCAGTATTTGAGAAGCGTTGCACCAAATTCATTTTTCCCACTTTCTCTTGGTTTGGGGTTACATTCTAAAAGTGGCCAGAAGGTTCCTGCCTTGAGGACCAAGGTGTAGGGTCTCAGGGTTGCCCTAGTGATGTAGCAAGGCCTCATATCCGTGTGTGTATAGAGGGGCTTTGTGGCCTATGGAAATGACAGCTAAAACTCTTATGTTTTAGAGGAGGCTACCACTTGCAGGTTAAGACCCAGAGTGCTGAGGACCTGGAGAGGTCACTAAGGTGGTTGCTATGGGGCTCAGGGCCCCGTGTCTTGTGGACAGAGCTGAGCCTCATAGTCCATGACAAGGCTGTGGCTCAGACATGCGAAGCCTGCCACACAGTTGACGGATCCAGCCTTCACACTGGTGGTTGATCGCCCACATGGTGCCACAGTAAAGGGTGATGTGGTTGGAGACAGCCGGGCGTGGGAGCAGGGGAGGGGGCTTTATGGCAGCTGGTCAGGCTGTTCTTCCTCTTGGATGCCTTTCATTTCAGCCATCAGCGCGGAACGAGGGTTCTTGATGCCTTTGATGAGGCAGTTCTTCTGGAATTTGTTCAGGCACAAAAGAGAGAAATCTGGCTCTTTTAATCAGCCCATAAAATGGCTTAAGGGCTTGCATTTCCTTGGGGGCTGTTATTACTGTCACTAAAATCTCCCCCAAGGCTGTTTTTTCTCTCTTCCAGGAAGGGCAGCTGCAAATGAGGGAGAGTACAGATCTTCCTCGACTTAATGGTCGGGTTACGTTGCAATAAACACTTCATAATATGAAAATAGCCTAAGTTGAAATGCATTTAATACACCTAACCAAAGGAACATCATAGCTTAGTCTGGTTCACCTGAGATGTGCTCAGAACACGTACCTTGGCCCACAGTTGAGCAGAAGCATCTAACACAAAGCCTATTTTATAATAAAGTGTTGAATATCTCATGTAATTAATTGACTACTCTACTGCAAGTGAAGAACAGAGTGGTTGTACCACGATAGACTGGTTGTAAGGGTGTTGGTTGTTGACCCTGGTGATGGTGTGGCTGACCGGGAGTGTCAGCCGCTGCCCAGCATCACGAGAGAGGATCGTACTGCATTATCACTAGCCCAGGAAAACATCAAAATTCAAAATTTGAAGTACACTACTTGCACCATCATAGAGTCAAAAAAATCATAAGTTGAACCATCATAAGTTGAAACTGTCTGTAATTTAAATTCTGCCCCTTTTACGTTCAGATTGCCTCACAATGGCTGATGGCTGGGGTGGCCCTCTGGAAGGTGTTGCCTTTGGCCAGTTGATGCTGTAACCCCCTGATTTCTGCAGATTGGAGTCATGGGCACGGGGCCTCCAGGGAGAGTGCTGAAGGCATAGACAGATGGGCTTCCTCAGGGGCAAAGGTCGGGGGAACATTCTGGTTTGATGGGGCACTGAGTCTGGTAACTCGGGGAAGCTTAAGGCTGTACTGATTCCGGGGTTCCACCCTCAAGGTACCTTTGTTACTGGTCCCCAGGTGAGTGGCTTTTGCAGCCCTCGGGTTGTGAGCATGGATAAAGGGCCAGCTCAGAAGGACTCAGGCCAGTGCCTTCTCTGTCCCTGTGAAGACTGGGAGCATGAGTCAATGGGACCCAGCCTCCTCATCCCTACTCTGCTCCTCCTCTCAGGTCTCTTGTGGGCTGTGTTGTCCAGATACTGGTGAGAGAGTGAAGCTGACCCCTTAGCACCCTACTTGTTCTGCTGCCCAGCCTCTCGGCCCCCTGCCCCAGCTCACTCCCCTTTCCTGGCCTCTCTGTGACCCACATGGCGGCTACAGGACTGCAGAGCTGGGCCCTCTTCTCTCTAATGCCCTGAGCTTCGGTGACATCTGTGGGCTGATTGCTCCCCTGTGCCCACCTTACTCTGTATGTCAGTGTGTTCTGGTGTCCTGTCTCCCTCAAAGGAAGAGGAAACACAAGTGCTGATTATACACTCCCTTGAATGCACATAAACCACAACATACACTCATACATGTTCACACACACACACACACACACACACCTGCACATGTCACACAGGGGAGTGCAAACAGGTCTGCACACGCACTCACACAGTATACGTGTACAGCCTTGCTCACACATGCACACATGTGCCACAGATCTGCATGTGTGTGCATGCACGTGCACACACATCCGACTCACCAAGGTCTCACTCTCCCATTGCAGTTCATCGTCTCCCTTGGGCCCCAAACCCCAGATAATTGTCAGCTTGCCCTTTTCCTTTGCCCTCCACCCAGTCCCTCACCCAGGCTCATCAGCTTCAGCCTCAAAGTGTATCCTGTGCCAGCCTAACCTCCTGACTGCTCTCTCTGCATCTGCTCCACACAGCTACCAAAGTGATTTTTAAATACTGTGAGCCAAATCCTTTTACCCTTCTGCTCATAACCACCCCCATCCAAGGCTTCTCACACCCGAAGTGTGAGAATCTCCTGGGATCTACATCCTGCCTACAAGCCCACACTTGGTCCTGCCTCAGGTATCTGTGGCTCCCTGGGCAGGAACCCTCCTTCCAACACCTCCCACAGTGCCTGTGGAGCATCCACGGGGTCTGGGCCCATGTGGACATCCCAGGAGGCCCTTCTTGACGCCCTGTCATTGTGGCCCCAGCACCCTTCTGATACCTGCCTCCTTTCCTATGAGCACACTCTGCAGGTGTCTTGTTGAGGGGGTCTCTTTCCTGTTCACTTCTGTCTCCAGCCCTCAGAGGGGAAGCTGTTCACCCAGGACCTCCTCATGCAGCCATGAGAGGCAGGGCTGTGTCCATCAGTTCTGTAAGAATGCATGGAGCTGGAGTCCTGCTGAGCGACTGGCTTCTCCATCCATAGCTCTGCCTCCTGGGCAGACCACCTCACTGCTCTGAGCCCAGTTTCCTCATCTTGAGAAAAGAGCTTGACCTCCAGGGTGTGCCTTTGTCCCCTTGAATGAAATGTATTGCAGTAATATGTAGCCATAATCTGCCAGGACTTGGCAAAGAGGTGCACTGAAGGAGAAGATTTACCCAAGATCCTGCAAGTGTTCTGGACTGCCTTGCTGTGCTCTCTACCCGTGTGGGAGATTGTAGGAGGTGCAAGTCGCCAATAAGTATCGATTCTCTTGAGCTGCACCTGGAGAGGGTGTGAGACCTGGTGCAAACCCACCAGCCCTTCTTGTCACTCCCAGACTGAGGGGTGGTTGGGTGCAGGTAGGTACAGGACTGTGCATGCTACAAGGTTCCTAGGACATATTACAGGGTATTCAGGGATAACTGTGCTGCCAGAGGCTGGGTGAGGGTATGCATTTGCCCTTCCAGATTCAGACCCACCTTACCCCTGCTCCATTGCCCCCCATGGGCTTCCTCAGTGGGCTTTGTGGTCTCTGGCTTTCCACTGGGTTTGGACAGGAGTGAAGTCTGGCAGGAATGTGGTAGGGTGTTCACTCCCCTCCTCCCCTCTTTCCTGAGGTCACCACTCATATGGTCCACGGAGCTCTCTCTTGCTTCTCTCTGTCTGTGGGGTCTTATACTCTCCCATGTGGGTCTCAGTGGTCCTTTGCCCCCACCTTTGTGCAGAGACCCTTTATTAACCCTTCCTTGAATTGTCCTCACTCTCATGCTCTGCTATCTCTTTCCTGTCTGGACTCTTTCCCATCCTGGCCTGAACTTTCCTGTGAGCATCACAGCACACGGCCCAAATGCAGCCCTTGACCAAGTCCTTCCCACCCGCTTTTCTGAACAAACCATATCCGCGTTTGCCTCAAGCCTACATGGGGGTTTCTCCAGGGCTTAGCATGAGAAAGCCTGAGAGCAGTTCATGGGAGAAGCACAGCATGGATGGCAGGCTGGGTCCAGGAATGCATGGATAAAGTAAAGGGAGGATTGTTTTATTATCCTGAGCCAGGATGCACAGTCATAAAAGGAATTCCCATGGAAGTCCTCTAAGTCATGAACTTCTCTAGCTCTACCTTTGCTGAGATTTGGGGGTTGGGGGGAATCCATTTCTGGTTCCTCTTCAGAACACTTTCTCCAGCAAGTGAGGTTCAAGTGCATTTTCTCCTTGAACAGGTGGAAAGGGAGAGTGTGGGGTCCTGTGGTAAATTTCCTTGGTGTGCGTTGATCGGTGGGAAGGAAGGGAGTGATGAGCCTGATCAGTGATGGCTAGTGGACTTCCCAGGCTCTCTCTAGGCCCGCCTGAAATGCAGCATGCTGAGGCCCGGGACACAGATGACAAGTCCAGGCTGGATTTCCTCCAGACCCTGGGGGAGCGGCAGGGGCTCTGCACAGCCGTCAGCCATCAGTGGTTAGTCCCTAGCCTTGTCCACATGATTCCTCTCCTGCTAAAAGCCCTGGAGCTGGACCCTTCCCACCCCACTTTCCTATGGACACCTGCAAGCATTGTTCACAGCCCCGCTTACAAGATGTGGCCTCCTGTGGATCACCTCTGTCCTGGTCCTCAGGCTGTCATCAGGGACCTTTTGCTCCCACGGTGGCTGTCACCTTACTCTGAGGATACTAGTCACCCTTCATGTCTCCCTCCAACTCATGGAAGACAGGACCACTCTTCTCACCCCATAGTCCCCATGCTGGGACACAATGGGCCAGCCACCTATTGCTGATGAGGATTGATTTTCTCTGTTCCTCAGGAGGCTGATCCTTGTAGGCATCCTGCCTCCCAGGTGGGATATGCTCCTCGTTTGGGCTGTGGCTCCATCCTTCTCACCATTAAAGTCCCAGCCACCTGCCTGGAGTGGTCCTCATGTCCCTGCCCCGTGTTCTGCACAGGACCTCCCAGAGTCATCTCCTCATCTGTCAGTCTGCACCCAAAGCATGTGTTTATTGCTACTGCTGCTATTGGGGTATCTTTCCTTTTGTTTGTTTTTTCGCTTATCTCCCCCCCACACCGGAAAGCTTGCCCCAGGCAGGTGCCGTGTACCCAAATACCCTTCGGCCCAGTTTATGATCTAAGCAGCTTTTGGGGGTGGAATGAATGCCCGAGTGAATGAAAGAATGCATGGCCACATCTCTGTGTGCAGCCCTGGAAGGCTGGTAGGGAAGAAGCACGTTGCTTTAGTCTAGGGGACATCATGTTCTGGCCGACTCACACTGCCTGCAGGTGGGGCCCTGGCCAGTTGCAGCACCATGCAGGTGGCTGGCTCTTGCTGTGTCCCAGCGTCCTCACTGTGGAGTGAGGACAGTGAGGCCATTGTTGTGAGGGTAGATGGGCCACCATGTGCAGCCCTTTAGATCAGAGGCTGGAGCCTAGTGCTGGTGTAGAGAATCTTGTTATTCCCACTGCTTCTGCCTCTGTCACCTCCTGCCACACACAGACCGGACACATGCCCCACATATCGCGTCTTAGACCCCACACACCATGCACACAGATACACACACATGCACACCACACACACGTACCCCCCCACCGCACATGCACACGCACATATACCACATGCACGCACACACCACATACCACACACATATACATATGTACCACACATGCACACACACCACATACATACCACACACATGCACACACATATACTACAGACATGCACACAGCACTTACATATCACACACATGCATGCACCACATACACATCACACACGTACACACATATACCACAGACATGCACACAGCACTTACATATCACACACATGCACGCACCACATACACATCACACACACGTACACACATATACCACAGACATGCACACAGCACTTACATATCACACACATGCACGCACCACATACACATCACACACGCATGTACACACATATACCACAGACATGCACACAGCACTTACATATCACATCCATGCACACACCACATACACATCACACACATGTACACACATATACCACAGACATGCACATGGCAGTTACATATCACACACATGCACGCACCACATACACATACACATATATACCACAGACATGCACATGACACTTACATATCACACACATGCACACACCACCCACATATACCATATACCACACACACCTCACATACATACCACATACTCCAGCATACACCATACACACCACATATCCCACATACTACAGACACATACAATATACACACACCATATATCACACATACACACCACACACATACTTCATGCCACATATCACACACACTACACACCCCACATGCCACAGACACACACACCCCATCATACCATATATCACACCACCCATACACACCAAACCCCCAAACACACCGCTTACCACATATAATACCCATGTATATACCATACTGACATACACACACACACACCCCACACATCATAGACCCACACATACACCACACACCACACACACTCCATGCTACAGACCATACACACACACACACCCCACATACCACAGACACACACATATCCCATATGCACCATAGGTCACACACCACACACACACACACCACAAACACACCATACCTCTAAACATACCACATACTATACACACACACCATACCACACATATATAAGCATGCCACATACCACACTAGACACACCATCCATACACTTAACACACACACCACATACCACATACACACACCACACACATATCATATACCACACATCACATACCACATACATACCACACACCCCTATGCCATGTACCTCATACAATACACACCATGTATCACACATGCACTGCATACACACATCCCCACACATACCACATAGTACACACAACACACGTCACAGATACACACACCACCTCCACACATACCGCACACACCACAACATGCACATACACATATCACATACATACCCCACACGCAAACCATACACGCACACACACAGTGCAGACAGAAATACACCACACAAACACGACACGCATCATCCTATTCCACACATACACAACAAATCAATCAAAAGGTTCCCATAGTTCATCTCCCCAAACATCTCTTACTCTGTCTGCCTCTTCCCAATTCTTCTGTCCTGGTTGCAGCCATCACCGTCTCTCCCTGACCGAAAATATTATTATCTTGTCCTCTAAATGTAATTTAAATTGCTCTTAATGGTAGGGATTGAGACAGGATGTTGAATCCATGAGGTGCCCCCGCCCCTGCAGTGCTTGGTCTGTGTATAATGTGTTTTCGACTTGCTCTGCCCTCCCTCCCCAATAGGAAACCCTCAGACCCTGCTCTGAAGGCAAGTGCAAGGCATGCTCTGTCCAAGGGCACATAGTATGAGGCTGCAGCAGCAGGGTTGAGCCTGATGGATTTGGGGCTTTCTCATCAGAGGGCCCTTGGCCTCACCCTGTTGGGTATCCTTTAGGATTCAGAGCTCCCTGGGCATGAATGTCTGAGCTGGCTGATGCTGCAGAGCTAAGAGACTGGCATTTGTGAGCAATTCCAGAAGGGACCAAGTCAGTCCTTGGAGCACCCAGCCTCCAAAGGTTGGTTCAGAACCATCACAAAAATGATTCACTTAACAGTGAATGTACAGGCCACTGCCACCACCTGTTGAGGTCGTATTAGTCCGCTTGGGATGCCATAAGGCAAGACCGGGTGGCTTAAACACCAGGGGTTTATTTTTCCATGGTTCTGGATGCTAGAAGTCCAAGATCAAGTGCTGGTGAGACCTCTCCCCTTGGCTTGCAGTCATCTTCTTGTTGGGTTTTCGCAGGGCCTCTCCTCTGTGTGGGGGGAGGGAAAGAGAGCAAGCAATCTCTCTTCCTCTCTTCCTCTTCATAAAGACACTAATCCTGTCAGATTAAGGCCCCACCCTTAAGACCTCATTTAACCTCCCAAGGGCCCCATCTCTAAATACATCACAGGGGGAGTTAGGGCTTCAGCATATGAATTTGGGGGGCACACTGTTCAGTTCATAACAGTGGTGGAGTTTCAGCTAGGCTTTGCTGTCCCCCCATTGTCCTGTGTGTACCCTCTGTGTAGGTGGTCCCAGATCCCTGGAGCTCTGAATGTGGGCTCGTGGCCAGGCCAGCATGCCACATATAGAGGTGCACCCTCCTTGTCTCCTGCAATGGCCTCCCTTCTCCTGCTGCCTGATGAACTGTGCTCTTCTACTTAACCTGGATGCATCACAGTGATTCCATGGAAAGCCTTGGGGAGGGTTTGGCTGGGATTCCCTTGGATTTAGCACTTTACCTCTCTAAGTCTGTGCTCTTATCTCAGAAATAGGGAAAACACACTTCACCTGGTAACAGGGTCCAGTTAAATAAACCCTGTGGAAATCTTTAGTAGATTAAAAAAAAATGGTTATACACAGGAAAGGAGTTATTATAGATGCTATCACTGAATTACATTCATAAATAAGATGTTTCAACAAATGTATCAGGAACCGGTTCAGGTCCCAGTAACAGAAAACCGACCAGCTAATGACTTGCTTTTCACACCTAAGGAGGAGTTCCAAGGTTACTGTTTGGTTTAGAAGTTTGACCCCCATCTGGTTGACATCTCCGTAATTCTCTTGACTGCATGGCTGCAAGATGGCTGCCGAAGCCCTAAGCATTATGTCCTAGTTCAAGGGAGAAAAAGGGGCCAGTGCTGACTGCTATCTGATTCCCTTTTATCAGGATTGCAAAGATCTTCTGGAAGTCTGCCAGGTAGTTTCTTGCTTAGGTTTTATTGGCCAGAACTGGGTCACATTGCTACCACTAGCTCAAAGGGAGGCAGGGAATGCAAGAAACACTGTTGTCACCATTGGCTTATGCTAACCAAGATCCATCACCTGAGGCCAGGCACATTCACCATCACCACCACCAAAATCAGGTTTGGATGGTAAGGCAGAAGGAGGGGAATGGGTATTGGGTAGACAGCAAGCAAAAGGTGTGGCTCTCATAGGATATACTTTACTTCCTAAGAGCTGGGATTCAGAATTGCCGATTGGTAGCACCTGAGATGGGAATAGAAAACAGGGTTTAAGCTAGTCTGAAGTCAGATGTGAATCCCATTTGGTGGAATGCTGGTGTTGGAAACTGGTGCTGGGCATGTCCTCCATCGACTGCGCCTGGTCTTCTGCCCTCTATTCTATGCCTGCTTTCGTTCCTGTTGGTGTCTGTTTTGCTCTCCCCCATGTACCTCTTGGTCCTTTGACTTCCTTTGACTTTGCTTTTCATTCAGTCTCTACTTTGGTTAATTGTGCAAAAAGTTAAAAATGTGACCTTGGTTCTACTTCAGAGTCTTTTGTCAAAAAACAAAAGACAGTGTTAAGTGTTGTAAATGGAAGCAGGCCTAGGCCTCAACCAACGGATGTGGAGCCCAGGAAGACTAGAGCCAGGCTCCCTTGGGCCCCTGGTTTGCTGAAGGAGGTCAGTACAGCTGCCCACAAGTTGTGAGGCACAAGGAGGGAATGTGTGTCTTTTGTTTGTTCTCCCACTGATGTGAGTACCCTTGTGGGCAGATCCTGGCAAGGCCTTGGGTCATGCTGTCCCAACAGCGAAAAACATGAAAGAGAAACCAGTGCCACACTTTGGTGTCTCTTAAAAGGAAAGTGTTATACTTTGACTTCTAAAAACATAAAGGAAGGTCCTAGATAAATGTGGATGATGATCTTGAGGCTGGTTCTGAGCAAAAAGAAGGTAGGGTCAAGAAGGATAGCACAACAAAGCTCCTGTTGGACCTCTGGGTCAGACACCTTCTTCTGTTTCCAAATAGTCTGTTTTCTGAGTTTTTCCCAGTTCATGCTCCTGAAAGTGCTCATCTGAATGGGGTGCATGCTGGGAAAATGCGACAAGTGTTATTGTTAATACTTGACTGTGTTTCAAGAAATGTATGCATTACCTTGGGGCTCATGTAACAGAGAGGCAGAGTTTTGTTCAACAAGAAGATGCTTTCTTTGCTTTGAAAATTTATCCTGGTACCTTGCGGATGGTTTGGCAATTCTCGAATTATGTTTTAACTGAAAATTTGTATTGGTATAAAATGTTTTTATTGGTATAAATCATTTACCCCATCATATGCAGGCATTTCTTTTGAGGTTCCCAAACCCAATTCCAGTGTGGGGAGTTTCCTCCACACACACCACCATGCAATTCTCAGACACCAACAAGGTGTTTGAGAACTCAACTCAATCCTGACACTGTCTTCCCAGAGATAACATCAGATTCTGTTGTTTAAGGGTTCAGTCCTACAAGATTGCTCCCGTCCCCAACTTAAGTTGCCTGTAACCAGCCTCAGGCTGCTGTTACCTGTCCTTCTGACCAACTGGCTACAGATTGGAGGTGCCGCCTGCTTGAGTTCCTTTTGCTAGAGTGGTTCACAGGACTCAGGGAAACACATTTATCAGCTTATTAAAGGATATGATCAATTTGCAATGACATGGATGGAACTAGAGGGTATTATGCTAAGTGAAATAAGTAAATCAGAGAAAGACAATTATCATATGATCTCATTCATATGTGGAATTTAAAAAACAAAACAGGAGCATAGGGGACAGGAAGGAAAAATAAAACAAGACAAATCAGAGAGGGAGACAAAGAGTAAGAGACCCTTAATCATAGGAAACAAACTGAGGGTTGCTGGAGGGCAGGGGGTGAAGGGATGGGGTAACTGGGTGATGGGCGTTAAGGGGGCATGTGATGTAATGAGCACTGGGTGTTACATAAGACTGATGGATCACTGAACTCTACCTCTGAAACTAATAATACACTATATGTTAATTAATTGAATTTAAATAATAATAATAAATAAATAAATGATATGATCAAAGATAGGAATCAACAGCCAGATAAAGAGGTACATGGGGCCAGGTATGGGGAAAGGGCAGGGAGCTTCCTCTCTGGGTACACCACTCTCCCTGCATCTCCATGTGTTGACCAACATGAAATCTCTCTGAACCCAATCCTGGGTTTTTATGAAGACTTCATTGCATAGTCAAGGTTGACTAAATCTTTGGCCATTGATTGATTCAACCACCAGCCCCCTCTCCCCTCCTACATTAGCTACATTTCAAAAGCTACCTACATTAACATAACAAAAAACACCTTTATTGCCCAATCAGGAGAAATTCCTAAGGTTTTAGGAGCTGTGAGCCAGGAACCCTAGACAAAGACCAAATACACTTGAGAAATTTTTTGGTCATTTGAATGACCAAATACATATTTCTTATAAATCACAATATCATAGCCTTTATTGTCTCAATTGTGGAACAAAATATTATGTGTTTAGATTTTCTTTCTTTTGACCCTGTCTTAGTCCGTGCTGGCTGCTATAACAAAATACCACACTGGGCTGCTTCTAAGGGGCTGAGTAATTGTATTCTCTCAGTTCTGGAGGCTGGGAATCTGAGAGCACAGCACCAGCATGGCTGTGTCCTGGTGAGAGCATTCTCCTGGGTTGCAGATCTTGTGTCCTCCCACAGTGGAACACAGAGGGAGCTCCGTGGGTCTCAGTTGTAAGAACACTAATCCCATTCAGGAGGGTTCTGCCTTCATGATTTAAACACCTCCCAAAGACCCCACCTCCTAACACTAATCATCTTTGGGGGGTGGGATTTCAAACATGAATTTGGGCAGGACACCAACATTTAGACTATAGCAGCTCCTTCTTTATGCAAAAGTACTACATGTTTTGAGGTGTCAACAGACAAATGAAATGACACCTATTATTAATTTTTAAAAACTTATAAAAATGGCAGCTATAGGCAGGAAAATTGTCTCTGGACTGTTAAATGCCAAAACAGCATCTTGGTAGAAGGAGCACTCTGAACTGGATGGTTTCCCCCTAAGTTTTTGGGAAGCATTCAGGTGAAATGACATAGATCATGAGATGGACCACCTCCTATGAGGTCCCAGGCAATTTCCCAGTGCTTTTTGTTGGCTTTTTGCTCTGCGATCTTAGCTCCCTTTTGCTTTTTGAGAATACAAGCATCTCATCAAATATAGCACGTTCATTACTGGGAGTCCGACTCCAATGGGCTCTGCTCACGTTTATTTATTTGTTTATTTTGTTTATTTTTTATTTTTTTTCTGCTCATGTTTAAACCTTCCTGGGGGAGCAGGTGTTCCTGAGCACAGCTGTAGTGCAGGGGAGGCCTCCCAACCTCGTCCACAGTGGGCATTTCCAGCCTCTTGCTCTAGGATCTGTCAGTGCTGGAGTTGTGGCTTTTCCATGGCAGCACCCCAGACATTTTTAGCCCAGATAGGAGATTGGGAATATTTCTTCATTTTTTGCTGCATCTCTTGGACCAAATCAGAGTGAAATCTGGAGATACTCAGAAAAAGCATTATGTAAGAGCTTAATAATAGGAACTTAGAATTAAAAACAGAAATGAAACATATCCATAAACCATAATGACTTGTAGCAACTCATAGGAACTCACACTGACATTGTCACACATCTTTTCACATTCACAAGTTGTGTGCATGTGAGTGTGTGTATACATATGTGCATGTGAGGGTGTGTGCACACACTTGTTTTCCCTACTGGACTGTGTGTCTAGGGCTATAGCAATGAAGAGCCTGGGATTCAGTGGTGGGGAGACCTAGTCTGAACAGTAGCTACTGGGGGCACATTACTTAGCCTCTCTGAGACTCACTGCATCAGCAAAATGGGAATGATGTTACCCTTCCGAGCCTGGAGGGGGATTAAATGAGACAATGCTATAAAAAGTCTAGTACCTTGCCTGGCACATAGGAACCGGCAAGTAAAGGACAATTGAATTGAACAGAAGTGAAGTGACCCACAGTATTGCCGGGTCTACAAGCGAGAGAAGGAAATGTGGGGTTGGGTGGCACAAGGGGCCAAAGGCCACCCCCGCTCCTTCTTGGAAAGTAGGTAAGCACACCTCCCCATGGTGCTGGGTGACAGTATCTGTGTGCCCTGTGGACGCTTGCCATCTTGATCTGTCAGGATTGCCAGCCACACATGCACGGCTGGCTCCCTAGAGGCAGGGCTAGGACCACAACCGTAGCTTTCCAGGAGAAACTCGCTTCTCCTGGTTTAACCTTTATACTGGACTGTAAGATGCTCTGTGGTCACTTTTACTTATTACATATTTGGATAAGTTCTCTCTTTTTGATAAAAGGAACTACTTTTTCTACATGATCTTAGGACGGGAGGCATAGGAACTGGTATTGATGGAGTGGTAGGTGGGTTACTAGCCTTTGGCCGCAAGCCGGCAGTGGTCACTGTGGGGGCTCTGGGAGTGCTCATCCCCTCACTAGGCCCTCCAGGAGGGTCTGAAGGAAAGCCTGGAGTGTCAGTGAAAATTTGAATAGGTCTTTTTAGTCACAGGCGCCTTAAATGCCTAGTGTAGTATATTTAACAAATTAAATGGAGCTTTGAGTCATTTTCCAGTGCATTTAAGAGGTTGGCTTGGATAGTCTCTTCTTAAATGTGTTGCTGAGAGAATTGAGAGACTTACTGACTCACAGGAAAAAATCTCTCCTTGATGCACATGTGGTTTTTTGGACTCCTGAAAGGCACATCAGTGAGAGCCCTGGGAAGGTTCCTGCCCAGAGATGCGCTGATTCTTGCAAGACGAGCCACATGCTGTTGGGATTGAATGAGAGTCAGGACACAGTTTAACACAGGCAAAAATCTGAACCAGACTCTTAGTAGCAGAAAATGATCCTAGTTCTCTGGACAGAATAACCTTGAAGGGTTTAGGGATTGGAAGCCAACGGTAGTTTTGCAAAAAGCAATCTACAGTTTTATGGTCACGATCACGATAGATTAGTTGGAATGCCATTCTAAGCTTGTAGAAAATTTCCAAATTTTTAAACTGTTTTGGTATATTGTCACATAGAAACTTTCTCAGAATTTGTTTGAAATAGTAGGACGTCTGGGCAGTTTTGGGAAGCCAGAGAGTCTCAGAGATGTTCACCTCCCGCTGGTCCCTTGCCAATCTTGGTAGCTGAGGGTGTATTTTAATTGGTTTGTATTCATTAATTAAATGTAGACAATTGTTGTTCATTTTGCTGGGTTTTGGAGGAGGGAGATCTCAAGAGACCCCAAGCTGTCTCTTAGCGGTCAGCCTCCTAGAGGAAGCCCACAGGGGCCATTCTTCACGAGGACTTCAGGTTGAGACCACACTTCCTCTTCCTGTGCCAGAGCCCTTTACTCTCTTTACACACGTCTGTTCTTAAGGTGATGAGTGTGATGAATTAGTTCTTAGATTTTGCCAAATATAACTGTTAGTTCCTGCGTGTGCCTCTTGCTTCAGGTGACCTTTTGGTAAGTCACAGGCCTCTCTTTGGAAGGCGTGCTGCCATGTTCTCTGGCCATGTGCCTATATGGACAGAGGCAGTCATTACTGCCCATTGCAAACAGAGAAGGGAGAAGTAGGGGGCACATGCACCCTGTGCTGAGCACCAGCCTCCCAGACACCAGCCTAGTCCCTGTGTCTTGCCCTTCCTCCCCACTGAGGCCTTTGAATGTCATTCCCGGCATTCAGGGAAGGCAGTGGGCCCCAGGGAAGAGGCAGGAGGAGTCCAGGCCTGTCCTGTGCCAAGCCTGTATTTGCAAGGACCTGCCAGTACAGGTTCATTGCTAAGATGCCCGTGCTCTCTAGGTTATGAGATAGCCTACATTTGCGTGATCTTTTTCAGTTCTTTAAAAACCAGGCTTAATAGTCCTGCACCCACAGTGTCAGGGCTGGTAGAGCCTCTGCAGAGCCCACCTCCCACTTTCAAACTGATCCTGGACCCCACTCCTCCTCAGGAGCTATGAGGGGTGCAGCAGTCGTGGACCTTCTAACAGGTACTCTTGGGAATCATTTCCTTCTTTAGCTCAGTTTAGGGGTAGGAAAAGATCAAGGGCCGTTCATCGGCAGCTTCTGATTCTTTGGTCAGAATGCCCACGGGCCAAGGAGCTGCCACACAAAGCTGCTTTCTGATGCCTGTCTTCTTCCCAGGCCTCCCAATATGGGGCTCTGGGCAATGATGTATTTCTGATGCCTAGTAATCCCTTCACAGTTGCTTTTGTGCATTTTGTGAACAATTCTAGATTTCAACAAAATTAGCTAGTCAGTCCTTGAACCAAAGTGGTCTGTACAACCATCGGCTTGACCTTTTCCCAGGTAGGCTGGGTTGAAATGGCTCACACTCATCCCTTGTGGTGTGTTCATCTGCAGGTGACATTCAGCCGTGGGGCCCATGTTCATGGAGCCCCCACTATGACTGCTCCTCTGTAGGTGGGGGTCCACCAGTCCCTCCAGCCCCACCCCACCCACCCCAGGACGCACAAGGTCTCCTTGATGACTGAGCTCCGTTTCTGAAATCAAGCCCAGATCACCGCACAGCCCTGAGAAATTGTCATGAAGTAGAGGGAGGATGGGGGGAGGGTGAGATGGAAATGACTCCTGGCATTACAACATCCTGATGTCCTGTCCTGGACAGTCCCTGGGACAGAGCGGGGCAAGGAAGGAGGAAGAGCCAGCCTTGAGCTTCAGGAAGGAAGAGGTTTCTGGGGAGATTCTCACTCAGAAAGTCAGATGGGGCCTGAATGTTTCCCAGATACCGTAAAAGTAGGAGCCCCATGAGAGCTGTGCTTGAGGTCGCATCCCAGGGCTATCTCCAGCATGCTTTGGGAGGAATGCAGGGAGAAGGGCACCTCTCCCACCACCCACTCTGCATTTTTTAGATCCTGAAATGATGTTTGTGCAACTTCATCTGAAGAAAGGGTCTGCTACTAAAAAGGTTTGGAAACTATCCCGTGGAATTTAGGACTGAATGTATGCAAAGGCCACCTACTATACCATAATTTAATTAGATTGAATGAATTCATTTCACTTCTAGCAAGACTGAATAACATTTGTCTCCTACCCCTGCGACACTCTACTCCACTGGAGTTTAGAAAAGCTTCTGTCACCCTCCAACCAGGGGATTAAGATTGTCACCAATTATCACTGCCTTGATCTGCAATGGTGGGGAAGCTTCTGGTTCCTTAGGCAGACGTGTTGAGTTGGGTTATACCACTCTGGGTTGAGAGTGCATCTTGAAGAGTCTACTCATGGGGATCATTCCCATGGGTTTATGCCCTGGTCCTGGCCTCACTAGGGCAGACGTGTTCTGGACATCAGCTGCATGGAAATGTTGCTCTCAAGATCCTCACAGGGGAGGGCACTTATGTGACTCACTGCAGTTCCAGAAACTGCCTGAGAAAAAGGCTACAGACCTCAGACAGCCAGTCCTTCAATTTCAATTAAAATGCTGTGACTTCAGCCATGGGGCTCAGTAGCACCTATGGAAAAGAAATGGAGTCTTTGTTCCTTGTGAAGCTCCAGCCAGCTGAGAGACAAGATGGCTTTAAAAGGGCTGAGGGATAGATGGATGGATAGATAGATAGATGGATGGAGGGAGAGAGGGAAGGAGGGAGGGATGGATGGATAGATGGATGGATAGATGGATGGATAGATGGATGGATAGATGGATGGATGGATGGATGGATAGATGGATGGTTAGATGGATGGATAGATGGATGGATGGATGGATAGATGGTTAGATGGATGGATAGATGGATGGAGGGAGGGAGGGATGGATAGATGGATGGATGGAGGGATGGATGGATGGTTAGATGGATGGATAGATGGATGGATGGATAGATGGATGGATGGATAGATAGATGGAGGGATAGATGGATGGATAGATGGATGGAGGGAGGGAGGGATGGATAGATGGATGGATGGATGGAGGGATGGATGGATGGTTAGATGGATGGATAGATGGATGGATGGATGGATGGATAGATGGATGGATAGATGGATGGATGGAGGGAGGGATAGGTGGATGGATAGATGGAGGGAGGGAGGGAGGGAGGGAGGGATGGATAGATGGATGGATGGAGGGATGGATGGATAGATGGATGGTTAGATGGATGGATGGATGGATAGATGGATGGAGGGATGGAGGGAGGGAGGGAGGGATGGATAGATGGATGGATGGATGGATGGATGGATGGATGGATGGAGGGATGGATGGAGGGATGGATGGAGGGATAGGTGGATGGATAGATGGAGGGAGGGAGGGAGGGAGGGAGGGATGGATAGATGGATGGATGGAGGGATGGATGGAGGGATGGATGGAGGGATAGGTGGATGGATAGATGGATGGAGGGAGGGAGGGAGAGATGGATGGGTGGATGGATAGGTAGTTGGATAGACGGATAGATAGATATTAAGAAAAAATAAAAAGCGTGCAGACTTCCCTCAGTGTCCTCCAGAAGACGAGCACAGTGGTGTCCTCTCGCCTCCCTGGCAGCCTGCTCACTGAGCACAGAAAGGGGGTGTGTCAGGGGCATACTTTCTAGGGAATCTGAGCTGTCAGTGTTGTCGAGACTATAAGAAATAAGCTTAAGATACATGGTTTTATTTTATTTTATTTTTTTAAAAGATTTTCTATTTATTTGTGAGAGAGAGAGAGAGAGAGCATACAAGTGGGCAGAGGGGCAGAGGGAGAAGGAGAAGCAGGCTTCCCGCCGAGCAGGGAGCCTGATGCGGGGCTCTATCCCAGACCCTGAGATCATGACCTCAGCTGAAGGCAGATGCTTAACGACTGAGCCACCCAGGTGCCCCCAGATACACAATTTTAAAGAAATGTTTTGTGAATGGGGAAGAAATAAAAGAAAAATGACATTTTTACACAGTTCTTCTTAAGGATTTTGAAATGATCTTGCAGACGATGTGGAAAGATGTTTTTATTCCTGTGTCCTGAGCAGCGGGCAGGGCCGAATGAGGCAAGATATTTTTGGACTGCAATTTGAAAATGCCGTCCCCCAATCTAGAGTCGGCTGCTAAGTGACCCGGCAACTTGGGCCACTCTGAGCTTCTGTCTCTTTCTCTAGAACATGATTATTGATTGTGTGAATTAGTGGTTTTCAGCTGTATTATTTTCACTTGCCGTGGAATGCCCTGCTCAAGTGAAGTCTTACCCACAAAAGTAAATAGACAGGTCTATCCACTGATCCTGCTTCCCTCCCTTAGCTGAAAGGGCACCAATGAGGCTGGGAGAGAGCCTCATGATGGTGATTTCGAGGGACCCCTCTCACTCTGGAAAGCTGTGGAATCCACCCACCCCCAGCAGTGTTTGCACTGACTCCCATTCAGGGTTCAATTGAAGCCTGAAGGGTTTTGACCTGAAATAGTCCATGTAGTATTTTTGTATCAAAGAGGTGGTAAAGAACGAACCAACAAAAGAGGAAAGAACGGTGACGTCCTCTCTTATTTCCTACATAATAAGTCAATCCATTAAAAAGGATGTAAGATGTTAATGTACCTCAGCCTACTTATCCCCCGCATTTCAAATGTGCTACAGCAGGACTGGATTTTAATAACATCAAGGTTACCCCATACATAGTTACTTCTAATATGAATATCAGCATAATTAAGTTTAATATGCAGTTGAATATTATTCTGTTTTATTTTGTGACTTCGTGTAAAAGCTAGCGACAGTAGAAGAGAACCACAGTGTTGGTACCTGGAAGTTCTGTGACCCGAACATATTGTTGCCTTAGTGTAATATATAGAAACACACACAGCATCCTGCATCTTGCTGTGCAACTGATTTTTTATGTATTTATATGTCTTTGGTTTTATGTTTATTATCATATAACATAGATGTGTATATTTATGTTATTTTATTCTATTTCATATTTATATAAAGAACCATTAGGCACATAGCATAGGTTCAGTATTTAAAGCCATTCTGATTTCTTTGGGCTTTTAATTGTGGATTGAAAGCAATTGAATAGTGCACCTCATATTCTTACACACACACATGCACACACACACACAGGACTCATTTTATCCTCAGAAAATTTTAGCACCCACAAAGTAGATGATATTCCCTCCCGTTTGCTTGATTAAAAAAAAAGACTTCAGGGGCCCCTGGCTGGCTCAGTCAGTGGAGCATGCGACTCTTGATCTCAGGGTTGTGGGTTCGGACCCCACATTAGATGTAGAGATTACTTAAAATCGTAAACAAAATAAAACTTTAAAAATGTTGCTGTTTCTTCAAAAATGCAATTTTATGTACCTTGAGAAAATGTCTTATGTATCTGTGGTGCCATGCCCCCACGGGCCTGGGTGGTAGCAGCCCAGAGCCAGGCCTCGTGGCTGGCCCAACGGGACCTCCACGTGCTGAGCACACAAAGGGCAAGGATCGGAGGAGTTCTGTTTCCTGAGGCAGCCCAGAGCTCGGGGCAGGGACAGCAGTGTCGGGGCCACTCCTGCGCGTTCCTGCCCGTCCTGCAGGCTTGGCCAGCCCTAGTGAAAGGTGAGCACCTGCCCGTGCTGAGAGCCTGGGGGTCTGTCCTTGCACCTGGCCTCCGGTCTCCTGGAGCACGAGGCTGACTCAGCCCTACCTATGGGCCCTGCCAAGGTTCTGTCCCGCTTGCGTTCAGCGGTGAATGCTCCAGCGATCATTCATTAGAAGAACTAATTGCAGTGTGGAATTTCTGGCCCTATCTGCTTTCCAGAACAATTTGTGGAAACCTGATTCTGTTCTTTTTAAATAATGGGGCTGCTGGATAATGCTGTACACTAAGCTGTGTGTGTGTGTGTGTGTGTGTGTGTGTGTGTGTGTGTGTCTTCTTTCAGTAGTTGTTGTTGCCTGGTTTTTTCATTTCTCCAGCTCAGCAGTTAGAGGTTCTGAGACTGTTCCTCAGGACTTATGGAGGGGTCCACAGCCTGGGTGCCTGAGAGAGCCTGTGTACACGGGCAGGGACTCCAGGCAACCCACAGCAAGGGTGGATTTGTTATGGATGCTGTGACTCCCGTCAGCAGAGAGCTGGGCCACCCACTGGTCAGGAGTCTTAGGACGAATCAAAGAACCCCCCCGCATCGGGCCTCATGTTTCTTGGCTTATGAAGCAGGTGTAGGATTACCTTCCCAGTTTCTTTCTCTGAAAGACAGGAGGAACTTGAAGTTACGATGTCATGAGGGACCCGTGAATGGGGAAGGAGGACTCAGCCCTGGACCTGGCTCCAGGCAGCAGGAATGTGAGACCTCAGGGAGAGCTCAGGCTGCCACCAGGGGCCGGCCCCTGGGTGAACCAGCTGCTGTGTCCCTCTGGCTGCATCACTATGACCCTGAACACACTTCCTGATGGCCCCACAGAGCCCCGGGGACTCCCAACCTTGGGGAAGATAATAGACTTGAGGCTCAGCATCCCTGGTCTACCCCCGTGAGTGGTTCATTATAAAGTGTGAAATGCCCCATGAGTGCAAACCACTGTTGTTACTAGCATGCCTGACAGACCCTGCAAGTCCTATGGAACAGCAAGAAACCCCTCCCTGAGACATTCGGCATTCACAAGAGGCAGGGCCCCTTGGGTCTCATACCCGAAGTCCCCATTTGGTAACCCAGCACTCCTGGCAAGACTGTTGTGTTCACGTTCAGGGTGAGATTGCAGAGCACACTGGGTACCTTGTGTCATTAGCAGTCACCCAGCCACAGATGGCACATGTGCTCCTACTATCAAGGACAGATTTCTGAGTAACCACCTCCTGTCAGCCTACTCACTGTCTGCAGTTTCTGTTATAATAAACACCCTCCTTGCTTTTGTGTCTAAGGTGTGGTTCCTGTGCCCAGAATATAACATGAGTACCCTGGTTAACCTGAGGGAAGCTTTGGGTTGCCTGTGAAGAGATCCTTGACTCAGTGGCTCTCCACCCTTCACCTTGGGCCTTTGGCCTCCCCAGGCTTGTGACGCCTTGGCTGAAGGGAAGCCCCACCTCCCGAGTTTAGAAGCAGCAGGGCACTGGGAGAAACTGGCGTGGGCCAGAAGGGTTTAGATCCCAGCCCACGCCCACCACTCAGGGGCCAGATGATGGAGCGTCTTGCTTCTCTCTCTGACTATACTTTCTCTTCTGCAAATTGAGAATGAAAGCATAGCTCTGGGGTTGCTCTCTGGGTCAGTAGGGCCAGCCTGTGCAAATCACCGATGTCGGCTGTGGATTATTACTCAGCAGGTAGTTGCTGATATCAGCTCTGGTTGTCATGATCACACATCCCTGTCAATGAGCTCTGACCCCCTGACTGCCCAAACCCAGCATGTCCGTCCATTGCCTGGGATGCCACACTGACCCAAGCACACCACCTTTCCTACCTCACTGGACTTGACCCATGCTTTTGTTCCTACTCCAGGTCCCACCATGGCTAGAGAGATCTTTAGTAACACATATCAGATTGTGTTTCTCTTCTGCTTAGCCCCTCCAGCAGCTCCCCATCACGCTCAGAATGAAGCCCATGCCCTGAGGCCATAGGCCCACACAGCCTGGCCTTCTCTCTCTGTCCAGGTGCCTCTCCATCCCCTCCTCTTTGTCAGTCCACACCAGCCATTCTGGATGCCTCTCTGTTCAAGGAACCACCCCAAACTCACTCCTGGCTTAAAACTTTTGCATCCCTTCGGGCCTCCCTCGGGCCTCATGGGCCATGGGGTCCAGGGAACAGAACACAGAGGCCAGTGCTGTTGTTTGCTGTGCTGGGGGTAACCAGTTGTCTTGCCGGGATGACTTAAGTCTCATTGTCTGCTTTTGGCACTTGTGGGCTTATAGCAACTTTCCTTCTGGCCATCCTCTATGAGGTTTTGGTTCTTCCCTGACAATGGTTGCAGTGAGCAGCAGAAAAATCAAATCTCAGGCCTAATACTCCCTACCTTTCTTCTTAACCCTGTCTGGTGGTCTTCATCATATCCACCAGCACTGGAAGCTGCTGTAATATAGTATGTGTGTTTTCCTCCACTGCCCATAACCCCCAACCCAGGAGCATGGGAGTCTGCTCTGACATGCCCTCGGTCACACCCTGGACACCTGGAACAGCAACTACATACAGGGTGTCAGGTAGCACCCAGTAAGCACTTGCTGAATGAAATAACTGTGTGCACAACAGCTGGTGGCTCAAGGAACCATCTTTAGCTCAGTGACCACCTCCATCTCAGAATTTCTGGGACGGTCATGTTTGTTAAGGACTGGGTTGTTTCCCCCTTTTCCCCCAAGTTCATATGTTGAAACCCTAGCCCCCAGTGTGAAATAGGACCTTTAAGGAGGTAATTAAGGCTAAATGAAGTCATAAGGGCGGGACCCCAATCTAATGTGACTGGCATCTTTATAATAAGAGGGAGAAACACCAAGTATGTGTGCATACCGAGAAACTGCCAGGGGAGGACGCAGGGAGAGGGCATCTGCAAGTCAAGGAGAGATGCCTTGGAAAAACCAAACCTGCCAACACTATGATCTCAGACATCCATCCTTCAGAGTCGTGAGAACATACGTTTCTGTTGTCTAAGCCACCAGGTCTGTGATGATTTGTTATGACAGCCCTAGCAGACATGCTGGGAAGAAATACAGGCATGCCTTGCTTTCTTGCACTCCACAGATAACTGTGTTTGTTTTTTTTTTGTTTTTTACAAATTGAACGTTCATGGCAACCCTGCGTCCAGCAAGTCTGTCAGCACCATTTTTCCAATGGCATTCGCTCACTTCGTGTCCTATTTTGGTAATCCTCACAATTTTTTTTCATTACTATTATATTGTGATGATCTGTGATCAGTGATTACAACTCACTGAAACCTCAGATGATCAGACTTTTTTAGCAATGAAGTATTTTTTATTTTATTATTTTTTTATTATGTTAATCACCATACATTACATCATTAGTTTTTGATGTAGTGTTCCATGAATCATTGTTTGCGTATAACACCCAGTGCTCCATTCAGGACGTGCCCTCCTTAATACCCATCACCAGGATAACCCATTCCCCACCCTCTCCCCTCTAGAACCCTCAATTTGTTTCTCAGAGTCCATAGTCTCTCATGGTTCATCTCCCCCTCCGATTTCCCCCCCTTCATTTTTCCCTTCCTGCTATCTTCTTTTTTTTTTTTAACATATAATGTATTATTTATTTCAGAGGTACAGGTCTGTGATTCAACAGTCTTTTCTTTTTTTGTAAAGATTTTATTATTTGACAGAGACACAGCGAGAGAGAGAACACAAGCAAGGGGAGCAGGAGAGGGAGAAGCAGGCTTCTGGCTGAGCAGGGAGCCCAGTGTGGGGCTCGATCCCAGGACCCTGGCATCATGACCTGAGCCGAAGGCAGACGCTTAATGACTGAGCCACCCAGGTGCCCCTGTGATTCAACAGTCTTACACAATTCACATTGCTCACCATAGCACATACCCTCCCCAATGTCTATCACCCAGCCACCCCATCCCTCCTGCCCCCCACCAATCCAGCAACCCTCAATTTGTTTCCTGAGATTAAGAATTCCTTGTATCAACCATGAGAGACAATGGACTCTGAAAAACAAACTAAGGGTTCTAGACGGGAGGAGGGTGGAGGGATGGGTTAGCCTGGTGATGGGTATTAAAGAGGGCACATTCTGGGTGGAGCACTGGGTGTTATGCACAAACAATGAATCGTGGAACACTACATCAAGAACTAATGATGTAATGTATGGTGATTAACATAATAAAAAATTTAAAAAAAAGAATTCCTAGTATCAGTGAGGTCATATGATACATGTCTTTCTCTGATTGACTTATTTTGCTCAGCATAATACCCTCCAGTTCCATCCACGTCATTGCAAATGGCAAGCTTTCATTCCTTTTGATGGCTGCATAATATTCCATTGTATCTATATACCACTTCTTTATCCATTCATCTGTTGATGGACATCTTGGCTCTTTCCATAGTTTGGCTATTGTGGACATTGCTGCTATAAATGTCTCCCTTCGGATCCCTACATTTGTATCTTTGGGGTAAATACCCAGTAGTGCAATTGCTGGATCGTAGGGTAGCTCTATTTTCAACTTTTTGAGGAACCTCCATACTGTTTTCCAGAGTGGCTGCACTAGCAGCAATGAAGTGTTTTTAATGAAGACATGTCCATTACCTTTATAGACATAATGCTATTATTGCACACTTGATAGACTCCAGTATAGTGTAAACATAACTTTTATACACACTGGGAAACCAAAAACTTCATTTGGCTCACTTCATTATGATTCACTTTATTGTGGTGGCCTGGAACCCAACCTGCAATGTCTCCACAACCATCTCATGCATGTGGACTATTCCTTAGGACAGTGACAGTGGGAGCAAATCTCTGATTTTGCTAGCTTACCTTAACTTTTGTTAACCCGAATCCAAGTTTGGGAGAGAATGTGGGTCATAAGGCAGGTAGCTGACTTCCAAGTATAATTGTATTTACAGCTATAACCTAAGGGGTAGGGCTTTTCATGCATCATGGGGGTGCTGGGGGCTTGGCGGTGGTGGAGAACAGGGCAAGGCTGTCCTCTGACCTTGGAGACTATCCTCTGACCTTGGAGACAGGCCATAGAGAGAGGACACTGAGAGCAAAGCCAGGGGAGGCGAGGAGGGAGCCCAGTGAGGTTTCAGACAGCTAGGCAAGGAAGACCTCCCTGGGGGTGATGTGGAGTAGAAAACCAGGGTGATCAGACTAAAGTTCTCGTGGGTGGCTCCCAAGACTGGCTCTGAACCGAAATACCCCAGAAATGCCTTGAGCCTAAGGAGCATGGTTGGCTGTGACACAAAGAGGAGGAGTGCTCAGCTGGGGGTCAGAGGAGCAAGGATCTCCTTCCAGCTGTGCTAGTGAATGGCCATTGCAGTGCAGCCCTGCCCAGCCATGGCCCCACCAAGCTCCGGTTCTCCCTGTAAGGAAACAGAATGTGATTAGAGCAGCCAAACTCAGGCTGTCACTCATGGAGCTGTTTCCTTCAGTCCTAACACCAGACAACCACAGATGTAAACTTCAGAGCTGGTTGAAGAATGGGGAGGAGAGCCTTTTGCTTTCAGAGTCTAGCTTACATATAGTTAAAAACGTTAACTATGAGTCCTTTGAGAATATAGTGAGGTGATTCCAAGGTATATCCGTGAACTGATCCTGGCTTTAGGAGTTTCTGGCCTTATAGATTGGGATGGTCCAAAATGGGACACTTTGGAGAGGGAAAGAGGCACTGCTCATAATTTACTCTCTCAGGAAAACTGAGCTGTGTGGTCAGCCTGTTTATAAGGGAGATGACATACATTTAAATAAGGAAATGTCAGCTAGAAATGAAGAGTTGTTCATAAAAAGGTAATATATTGGGTAAATATGGGTGATTTTGTTGCCCCCCACCCCAACCCCAGGAAGTTGCTTCACATTCATTGGGTGAGTCTGCATAAATAACTCTCAAAAACATCCATGGTCCCCAAAGTTGTCATTGACCATCCTCCACCTCCTCTGTCCTCTGTTTCCCACGGAGGATGCCTGAGTGACGGGGCCTAGCGTGAAGGGCTCTGTGCTCAGGAAACAGAGGCAGGCCCAGACGGGCTGTAACGAGACATGGATGAGGGCAAGCGTGGGGGGCTGAGGAGCTGCCTGCAGACTCTCCAACCCCAGGGTGAGGAGTGTGGTCCTGGGTGGGGTGGCAGCCACCTTTAGAGGTTCTGTCTCTAGTGCAGGAGCAGTAGTAACAGGAATCAGTGCAATGCCTCATGGCTCCCCCACATGTTATCACCCCTCAAATTTTGGCAAGTTGTGCCACCACCCAGGTCTAGGCAGCCACTGTGACTGGTCATTGCAGCCTGTGTTTGTGCAAACTTGATCACGGCAGTTTGTGGTGTCGCCGCTTTGCGTGTGTTGAGTTTGAGGTGCCAGTTAAAATGTCTTTGGAAGGGTTACCCTTGATTGTGTTAAAGAGAGATGGCACGGGAAGACAGGAACAGCAACAGCACGTAGATTTTATATTAATGGAATGATTACTCATCACTGAGAAATGACCACAAGTCCACCTTCTCTTAAAGCCCATCGGAACTGTGTTTGCATCAGAGTGATATTTGAAAGAAACCTCCGCCTAAATACAAGTATAGAAGAAAAACTAGAAGTGATACAGAAGTATGAGGCCATAGTTTACTTGGCAGCTTACTTTTGTTCTTATTGCTGTTTTACCTGAATGGTGTGTCCAACAATCAGAGACCGCAGTGGGGAATTTTATGTCAACCTGGCTAGGCCATACTATCCAGGTTTGGGTCATAGACATCTGAGTGTTGCTGTAGAGGTGTTTTTAAAAATGTAATTAACATTTTAGGATTTATTTTATTTATTTATTTGAGAGAGAGTGAGCACACGAGTAGGGGGAGGGGCAGAGGGAGAAGATCTCAAGTAGACTCTGTGCTGGGCGTGGAGCCTCACGTCAGGCTCCATCTCATGACCCTGAGATCATGACCTGAGCTGAAATGAAGAGTTGGACATTTAACCAACTGAGCCACCCCGGTGCCCCAAATGTAATTAACATTTTAAATCAGTAGACCCTGAGTAAAACAGATCACCTTTCTTAATGGTGGGCCTCAACCAATCAGTTGAAGGCCTTCAGAGACAGACTTAGGTGACCCTAGGAAGAAGGAATTCTGCCTTCAGAGTGCCCTTGTTGTGAGCCGAGGAGTGCCCTTGGGTGTGACCTCTTCCCTAGGTCTCCAACGTGCCAGCTTACCCTGCAGATTTCAGACTTGCCAACCCCTACAATTGTGCAAGCCAGTTCCTTCAGATCAGTCTCCATCTCCATAGTTAGGTAGGTGGGTACGTGGATAGATAGATTCAGAGATAGATCCATACATAGATGGAGGTCGACACAGATGTACACACACAAACACACACCCTTTTCAGGTTCTGTGTCTCTGGAGAGCCCTGACTCGTGTAGACTCAGATTCAGTAAACACGGTGGTGGTCCCTGCTCTGAAGCTTATTGCATGTTGGGCAAGCCCTCCACACCTCAATGTAGCCTGCTATGAAACAGTAACAATGCACCATCCTCACAGGGTTTTCATGAGGGTTCCAGGAGATGAAGCAGTCAGAATATTCTCTCAGGTGCCAGGCTTCAAGAAAGCTTGGACACCAGGTGCCAGGGAAAGCACTCAAAATGCACTAACACGTTCATTGTCCTTTGTGCCCTGGGAGGTTTACGTGTAAGTGTGCTCCTCGCTTCACAAAGAGGAAACTGCAGTCCAGAGAGGTCAGAGTGTGCTCCAGGTCACCCAGCTGTGCTCCCAGCCCCAGTGATCTGTAAAGCGAGAGCCTCACACTCCCACAGCCCACTCTGCACCACGCTCAGTGGGCCTTGCCTGGCAGGACATAGGAAATTAACAGGGATTCCAGCCCACTGTTTTCACCTCCCAGAAATAGTAAAGAGCATATTCAGCTCATAACTGCTAGCTGCACATTTCATGTTTTCTCCTTCTCCCACCTCAATTCTCTCTTATTCCACACCTCTCTGGAGCATCATAAACATAACTCCCCTAGGTGAGCTCTCTGCTATTAGGGAACTAAAACCGATGAGGGTGTTTGAACTGGGTTTATGAGACTGCTTCTGAGCAGAATGAAGGTGCATCCACCATGGTGCTTGAAACTCCAGCCAACCTTCCTTAAGATGAGCGTGGGGTACAATGAAGACCTCAGTCATCCTGTGATGATCCATTGGCTTGGGAGAGAAATTTCCTATGGAAAAGTCTCTGCCTATCACTTCATCTCAAATGAACTGCATTAACTCTTCATCTTAGGATCAGAATGGGAGCACAGATTTGAATTTGCCTAGATTTCTTTTAGTCCTGAATTGCTTTCTGCAGAAGATAATCTCATTTTCAATCTTAAAGAACTTAATAAAAATAACTAGATTTTATTATTGTTTAAAAGATTTATGGCAGCATGCATTTTTAATCTTCAATTTTACAAATCTTTAGTCAATATTAGAACAATAAGTGAACTGTGGAGATAAAAGAAATTACCTGTTATTTCCCTTACCCTAATAGCATTGACTTTATTTTTAAATTAAATCTTGAGTAAATTAATTTATATATCTGGGTTGTGTATAAAGGCGAGGAGAAACAATAATGTTTTGTGCATTTGCAGGTTAGACTGGGCTCTGTTCTCATGAAATAGTCACTCAGGAAGCTCCTATCCGGGGCCCTGAAGGGACAAGGCACTCCCTAGACAGTTGGCTACAAGGTTGGGAGGGGGGGCGGCTACTGACAATATAGAGGTGATTGCCTGATTTCCAACACTCAAACATGAGTTCCAAGAAGGCAGGACTTCTTTTCTTTTTTCTTTTCTTTTTTTCTTACTGTTGTCACTTTGCAAACTGGAGGGGTTTTTTGTTTTGTTTGTTTAATTGAAGTATAGTTCACATAGAATGTTATAGTAGTTTCAGGTGTACAACATATCAGTTCAGCAACCCCACACCTTACCCATTGCCATGCACCCCCATCCATCACCAGACAACACCACCACAGCATTACTGACTAGATTCCTCATGCTGCACCTCCCATTCCCGTGGCTCATTTACTCCACACCTGGAAGTTTGTATCTCTTAATCCTCTCTGTTTCTCCCTTCTCCCCCCATCCCACCTCCCCTCTGGCAACCATCACTTTGTTCTCTGTATTGAAGAGTCTTTGTTTTATTTTCTGTTCTTTTGTTTTGATTTTTAGATTCTACATATAAGTGACATCATATGGTATTTGTTTTTCTGTGTCTGGCTTATTTCACTTAGCATGATACTCTCTAGCTCCATTTGTGTCATTGCAAATGGTAAGATCTCATTCTTTTTTTGTGGCTGAGTAATATTCCATTATATATTTATACCGCATCTTTTTTTTTTAAAGATTTTATTTATTTATTTGAGAGAGAGAGAGAGATAGCACGAGAGGTAAGAGGGTCAGCGGGAGAAGCAGGCTCCCTGCTGAGCAGGGAGCCCGATGCGGGACTCGATCCCGGGACTCCAGGATCATGACCTGAGCCGAAGGCCGTCGCCCAACCAACTGAGCCACCCAGGCGCCCACCGCATCTTTATTTTTATGCGCACTTGGGTAGATCTTGGCTATTGTACATAATGCTACAGTAAACATAGGGGTGCCTGTATCTTTTCAAATTAGTGTCTTGATTTTCTTTGGGTCCATACCCAGTGGTGGGATTACTGCATCATAGGGTATTTCTATTTTTAATTTTTGGGGGAGCCACCATACTGTTTTCCATAGTGGCTCCCCCGATTTACATTCCCACCAACAGTGCACGGATGTCCCTTTTTCTCACTGACACTTGTTATTTTTGTCCTTTTGATTCTAGTCATTTTGACAAGTATCAGGTGATATCTTACAATGGTTTTGATTTGCATTTTCCTGATAATTAGTGATCTTGAGCCTCTTCATGTTTCTGTTGGCCATCTGTAAATCTTTGTAAAAATGTCTATTCTAGTCCTCTGCCCATTTTTATTTGGATTATTTGTGTTTTGGGTGTTGAGTTGTATAAGTTCTTTAAATATTTTGGATATTAACCCCTTATTGGATATATCCTTTGCAAATAACTTCTCCCATTCAGTAAGTTCCCTTTTTGTTTTGTTGATGGTTTCCTTCGCTGTGCAGAAGTTTTTTATGTTGGTGTAGTCACAATAGTTTATTTTTGCTTTTGTTTTCCATGCTTGAGGAGACATATCTAGAAAAATGTTGCTATGGCCGATGTCAGAGAAATTACTGCCCGTTTTTTTCCTGACGATTTTATGGTTTCATGTCTCACATTTAGGTCTTTAATCCATTTTGAGTTTATTTTTGTGTATAGTGTAAGAAAGTGGCCTACTTGCATTCTTTTACACATAGCTGTCCAGTTTTCCCAATCCATTTATTGAAATGACTATCTTCTCCCTGTTGTATATTCTTGCCTCCTTTGTTGAAAATTAATCATTTAAGCATATAACCATATAAGTGTGGGTTTATTTTGGGGCTCTCTCTCCTCTTCCATTGATCTGTGTGTCTATTTTTATGCCAGTACCATACTGCTTTGATTACTACAACTTCGTAGTATATCCGGAAATCTGGGATTGGGATATGCCCAGCTTTGTCCTGTTTCTCCAGATTGCTGTTGTTTTTCAGGTCTTTTGTGGTTCCATGTAAATTTTAGGATTATTTGTTCCAGTTCTGTGGAAAATGCTGTTGGTGTTTGATTGGGATTGCATGTGGTTTTTGTTTGTTTGTTTGTTTGAATTTAAATTCAATTAGCCAACATATATAGTACATCATTAGTTGTTGATGTAGTGTTCAGCGATTCATTAGTTTCATATAACACCCAGTGCTCTTCACATCACGTGCCCGCCTTAATGCCCATCACCCAGCTACCCCATCTCCCCACCCACAACCCTCAGTTTGTTTCCCGGAGTCCAGTCTCTCATGGTCTGTCTCCCTCTCTGATTTCCTCCCATTCAGTTTTCCCTCTCCTCCCCTGTGGTCCTCTGTGCTATTTCCTATGTTCCACATATGAGTGAAACCATACGATAATCGTCTTTCTCACTGTGCCATCCTCAGCCTTTAGAATAATGCCAGCTAAGCACTTAGTAGGAGCCTAATAAAGATATGTTCAATGAATGAATCTTTTGTTTATCAATTTATAGTTTTTGCAATCTGCCTATATTGTACCAATAATGATTGGCACTCAACAAAAATAAGTGACAATTTTATATCAGAATATGTCTATATTATTGAGATTGTCACATTGCCTTCTGCATGGTGAGATAGAGTTATTAAATAATCCCTTTAAAGATAAAGCTGTCAGTGTAAATTTACTTTGCCAGATATTAAGGCATACCACAAATCTATAAAGTGATTAAAGATTGTGGTCTTGGCAAATAACTCTGTATCACGGAATAGGGAGCTCAGAGTCAGATTTCCATGTGACAGGAGCTTAATATATGTTAAGGTAGAACCACAGATCAACAGGGAAAGTTCCTATATAGAAACTTTCCATATGGGGTAAATTTCTCTGTAGAGAAAAATAAAACTGGATCCTTACCAAACACTACATACAAAAGTTAAAGACTTCACTGTGAAAGATAACACTATAAAGTTAGTTGAAGAAGATTTAGGTATAGGAAGGACTTTTTTTATTTTTTAAAGATTTTTATTTATTTTTTGACAGAGAGAGAGATGGCGAGAGAGGGAACACAAGCAGGGGGAGTGGGAGAGGGAGAAGCGGGCTTCCCGCAGAGCAGGGAGCCCGATGTGGGGCTCCATCCCAGGACCCTGGGATCTTGACCTGAGTCGAAGGTGGACGCTCAACAACTGAGCCACCCAAGTGCCCCTAGGAAGGACTTCTTAAATAAAACTTTAAGAGCACAAATTATAAAGCAAAAATTAATTAATTTGATCACATCAAAATTAAGAATTTCTGATCAATGAAGGCTACCTCGGATAACACTAACAGACAGATGACAGACTGGAAGAAAACATCAGCAATACCAAGTAACAATACGCAAGGAGCTCTTCCAAATCAACAACCAAGAGGAGCCCAGATGGGAAAACAGGCAAAGTATATAATCAGGCATTTTACATAACAGGAAAATCACAAGGCTAAAAAGCAAATGAAAAGATGCTCCGAGTCATTTTTAATCAGAGAAGCATGCATTGGAAAGCAATCGAATGGCCTTTTATAAAAGAGAAAATGTGCTGTCTCCTGCCCCTAAGCCTTCCAGTAGTAACTCTGGCCACAAAAACAGGAAGACTTAAGAAAATGATATCTCTTTACCCTTTCCAGAACTGTGGTTTAATAATAACAGGGAATGAGAAGGAACCATGTTTAGTTTTGGTTCATAGGATGCAGAGACATGCATGAGTAGCGGTGCTTTCTAGGAAGAAGGTGACAGTGGACCGTAGAGGGGTGATGGAAGACTCTGTGAGCAGAGAAGCCACTGGGAGCCCAGGTCAGGCAGGATGTGACCCTCTGGCCCAGTGGGAAGCCATAGAGGCTGGAGGGAAAGAAGAGGATGTCCCTGGTCTCCCCGCTTGCCCCCCACATTCCAGCTGCTTCCACGCCTTCTTCACTTCTGGTTGGGCAATCCAGGCAGATGACAGCCACCAGCAGCTGTCCAGAAGGCGGGAGCTGAAGAGACAAAGGACCGCCCCGCCCCCATGGATGCCAGCAAGGGAGATAAGGACAGGCTCTGCCCTGTCCATCTAGAAAGGGCATTCCTGGCCACTTCCTGGGGAGGTTCTGGGAAGAGTTAGGAAGCAATGCAGCACAGGTCCCCTGAGCATCATCGCAGATAGTGGGGGTGGTAAGGTGAGCTGGTTTTGTGGTCATTTTCAGTGTCCACATGCCATCCACCACTTTGTGTTTGGGTCGAGGTATGTGTGTTTTCTGTGGATGGTGGCAAAGAAGACGTCAATCTTGCAGGACTACATGGTAGGATTGCTTAGAATTCCCAGGCATGCTGGACCTGTATCCCTTTGGCCCCCAGGCTATCGCCTGGGGGTTGCACAGAAGAGCTCCCTGATGATGCCCTGTCACGGCTCAGTCGCCGAGGTCCCATTGAGTGTTTAACAAGCACTCTTGGAGGTCAGTCACGACCCTGGGCTCTGAGGCTGCAGAGGTGGGCAAGCAGATGAAGCCAGCTCTCAGAGCTTATGTTCTTGTGGGAAGACAGACCACACATATGTTCATAAAGAATAAAATGTCTGGCATTAAAAACCATTGTGCAGAGAACTAAAACAGTATGATGTAGTAGAGAGGGACTGGGGGCTACTTCAGCCTGAGTCATTGGCAGAGGGTCTCAGAGGAGAAGCCATTCAAGGTGGGACCCGAATGAGGTGGCAAAGCCAGGCAGCTAGGTGCTGTGGAGAAGGAGGCAGGGCCAGAGCCGGTGGAGCTTTTGTGAACCTGGCCATGGAGTCTGGATTTTGGCCCAAACGTGATGGGAAGTTGTTGGGAGGGCTTAAATTGGGGGTGGTGAAGTTCGGTTTCTGCTTTTTAAGAAGCCACCTCCTGCTGGGTGGGGCTTGGATTGTAGTTAGGTAGAGTGGATGCAGGATATCAGTCAGGAAGACAGTCAGCCAGGCAAGAGATGCTATAAAGTAGATAAAGTGATGGCAGAGAGATAACAAGAGGTGGGGAGATGTGATACATGTGCTGGGTTTTCCCACTGATTGGGTGTGGGGCCAAGAAAAAGAAGAAATAAGGCAGGCTGCGTTTTGGCTTAGGAGCTGGGAGGATGCTGGTACTGTTCATTAGGCAGAGAGGGAATGTAAGGACAAGTCTGGGAGGGTGTGCGGTGGGAAATCAAGAGTTCTGTCCAGGCGATGTTGGGTTTGAGGTAAGTGGGACTGTCAGGCAGGCAGTTGGATATAGAAGTCCAGAGTTCCAGTGACTGGCCTCCTCTGCGAGTACAGATGCTATTTAGGGCCTTCACAGACGAATGCATTTCGGGAGCGTGTACGTAGAGAAAGACTAGAAGCAGTCCAGGCGGAGTCCTGCATCCCAGGACGTTTGTCAGCAGGGCTGCAAAGAACTGGTGAGGAAGGAGGAGGACCCGGAGAGGGTGGTGGCAGGAAAGCCCTGGGAAGGCAGTATTTCAAAAGGGGCAAGCAGATAGCTGTGTAGAATATTCTTGAAGGCCAATGAACATAAAGTATACTTCCTGGCAGATTATAGAAACGCGTGTCAAACCAGTGAGCCCAGAGCTGACTAGAGAGCCCTTTAGATGCTGAGGTTAGTCTGGGACCTTTTATACCTCGCTCCTTCCTCACATGCCTATGGCATGAACACCCATTTAGTTAACTAAGCTTTTCCTGTTCTACAAAATCGAATGTAGGCATCGCTCTGACCCTCTTACTCACAAAGAGGGCCATAGCAAGGAACCCAGAAAAGAAAATAGAATGATCCAATAGAAAATCTGAAAGATCCCCGAGAAGCTCCTTTGAAAATCACCTTCCATATGTAACAAAGTCCAACTTTCTAGAGACCAAGCAACTCACGTGAGGTGACAGTTGTAAAGTCAGGCCTAGAACTCAACACTGCTGCCCCTTCACTGTTTCTACCATGAATATTCTGGGAAAAAATGTCACTTCGGTAGTTGTGTCAATTGTCAAATTCTTACCCCAACTTAGAAAGTGGGCCTCAACCTCTGACCCTGTCCCCTTGAGACCTTCTTTCTGGTAGTTGTGTGATGGGCCTCTTGCCCTCCTGCAGGCTTGGGGCATCAGGAGGCTGTTGTTAGTGTGCTCAAGGTGGGTGGGCCCAGGGGGGTCTGCAGGCCACAGGAGGCACTTCTGATGTCTGAGGTGCTGTGGGGTCATCGGCGGGCGGGAAGGCAGCTCATGGCAGGTGCCGGAACTAGGGTCCCAGGCCAGCTGCAGCCCCAGAAATCCTTCCATCCCAGGATTCCGGGGCAAACCTGTGCCCTTCCTTCCACACACTCAAGATTTCAGGGAGCTGTTTTGTGCTTTCTTCTCTTTATCTTTTTTTTTTTATTTAAAGATTTTATTTATTTGAGAGAGAATGAGAGATAGAGAGCACAAGAGGGAAGAGGGTCAGAGGGAGAAGCAGACTCCCCACTGAGCAGGGAGCCCGATGTGGGACTCGATCCTGGGACTCCAGGATCATGACCTGAGCCGAAGACAGTGGCTTAACCAACTGAGCCACCCAGGCGCCCTCTCCTCTTTATCTTAAGGTCATCTATTTAATGTTTTCCTTCCCTCCTCCTTTTTTTTTTTTTTTCCTTAACCTCTCATTCTTGTGAAAGGATCTCTGGCCTTTGAATCGAGGGGCCTGGGTTTCAGGCACTACCTCTCCTTTGAGGGCCTCAGGGTTCTCATGCATAAAACGAGGCCTCAGGGATACAACAGGGCAGTTCTCCCAACCGCGGCCCCCAACCAGCAGCGTCAGAATCACGGGGGAACTTGCTAGAAATGCACACTCTCTCGCCCCCCCACCCCAGCTATACTGACTCAGAATCTCTGGGGGGTGGGCCCAGCCACCTTGTTTTCAGAAGCCCTGCTGGGATTCTGACACCTGCCGTGGGGTGGGAGGTGTGGTATCAGAGGTGTAGCTCTTGGCTGTTGTCCCTGGTACATCACGAGTGACATGCTCCCATCAGTATTGGCTTCATAGGGCAGTGATGGCTATACCTCCACATGGCAGAATCTTGGAATCTAGAGATGGATTCACCTGCGTGGAGTCTAAACCATATCCTCACCCTGTCTCCAGCTATTGAGAATCCTGAGACCCTGTGGGCACTGGTCATGCCAGTGTCGGCACCCCATAGCTCAGACTGCACGAAAGTGGTGATGGAAGAAGCGGGTAGGTGGAACAAGGGGGGTGGGCTAAAATACAGCACTGGCTTTTCAGATTTTTCCCTCTTTCTCCCCCCGCCCCCTGGTGTCTTTTTGCAGATACAGTTGTGATGGGGATGAGAATAAGAAGGATTATTAGCATTTTCTGCTCCCTTCTCCCCATCTGCTTTCTGAGCTCCTTCCTCTGTGTGGCTGTGCTCTGGGGCCAGTTGTGATGATCAGATTAGTAGATGGATCTGATAAGTAGAGGAAAATTAGAGGCTGAAATAATTTATGCTAGAAAGAGACTAAAGCTATTGCTGAAGGGAAGATTGGAGCAGTCAAAGAAGTGGACATGAGGAGAGCCTGCAGCTGTGTGGGTAGGCGAGCCATAGGCCAGCTGACTTAAATGTGGGGGTTTAGGGAACCGCATCAGCACAAAGAAGTGACCCAGGCTCCTTGTGTCACGTGGTACACTTCCCTGTTCTTAGGTGATCATCAGCGTAGGCGTATGCTACACATTTTCTTGCAGAGACAGGTATGTTTCTTGTGGATGTGCCATCTGCTGAAATTGGAATTAGGCCATGAGCAAAAAAGTCCAGGATTTTTGAGGTATGTGGTGTTAAGCCTCAGTAACACCAAACTAATTGTGGGAAGAATTTGAGGTTTGGGAAATATAGTCATGGACTAAGACAGATGTGTTGTCCTTTTGCTCCATCTTTTCAGCTCAGAGGGTTCATGTAAAAAATTACCTGACTTCATTTTTTATTTCTAAAATTAACAGTGCTAGAGACATTTAGAGCACTGAAATTTTGGGAGGGATTACTTTCAGACACGTTGAGGTCAATCATATTTCTTGGGGGATACCATAGTAAGGAAGGAAACAAAAATTTTCCCATTTGATTGAACATGAGGCTGAACATGCTCCGATTACAAATTAATTCCTCAACAGATTCTCTTAGTTTCTCCCCCATGTGAGGAAAGACGTGGCTTGGAGATGCTTAGTGTTGCTTATAGTAAGTGCTGGTAGATATTCTGGGCATCCATTACACAGTGTTTAATGGGGTGTATCCCCCCCTGAAAGTATCACAAAATTGAAATTCATTACCAGCCTCTTTGAGACTTTAATGATGCTGGAGATCTAACTAGGTATAAAATTACGGTAATAGCTATAATGACAACAGCCAGAGAGACTGAAGAGAAGATAGAATTTGGAGTTTGGGTCCCTGGACTTAGTAATTATATGGTCTTGGAAAAGTCACTGATCCTCCTGAGCCTCATTCTATTCATGTATACAGTGGGCCTTAAAAAGAAATCCTGACTGGAGGATGCAGCAACTGAGTTAATACGATGTGTTCTTTGTAAACTACAGTGAACTGTACAGGTATTTACTCTATGCCGTGGAGAGCCTTGGGGTCACTTTCTCAAGACCTCTGTGACGCCCTTTCCCTCACCACTCACACTGTTGCATTGCGTAGAAATGGCCTTGGCCCACCATACCCCTCTACCACTATCACAGTTGATTGGCAGGTGCCTTACCCAAGGTGGGGCCAACACAGTTCCAACTGTGGGCTATGGATAACCCCAAAGAGGGGTACCTAAAGGGTAATGTGTTTTTTTTCTGGGACTTTGAAAATGGTTCCTCAGGAGAATCATCTCTGGAACCATCATCTAAAACCTAGGGATTAGGTTGTTGTCTATGGCCATCAGTAGCCGTTTGGATACCTGATAGCACCTGTTCAGTCTGAAGCCCAGATCTCTTCTGGCCCTCCCCTCGTTTGCTTAAGCTCACTCATGTGGGTTTCTGTAACTGCCACCCAAAGAGTCCTTTGGCATGATAGCCTCATCAGTTATATCAGTACAATCTTCTCCTGTTTCGCAGCATCTGAAGTTGTGGTTTAATGCATTAACACAAGGAAGAGAAAAAATGGGTATAAATATTGGAAAGATAGAGACAAAACTAGTAGGCTTCACAACCAATATGATAATTTACTTAGAAAATTTAAGAGGATCCATTCATTCAGCCAGTTATTCAAAAAATTAATTCTTGAGTGGGACTCAGGGTCTGGCAGTGTGGAATGACTTAGAATTATGAGAGCATTCAACAAAGTAGCCAGTTACAAGGTAATTATATAACAGTAGGCTTTCGTGTTAAATAAAGCATATTACAAATTCTTTGATGTTGGATAAGGCTTGGGCCATTACTGGACGCTACTGTGCATGAGATTTATTCCTGGGGCCTTAGGCCAGTATGAACCCCTTGATTTCTTCTAAGGAGCAAACCATATTTAAAGACCTTCCCATATTCTATTCATTGGAGGGATTTTGCACTGCTGTGAAGTCTAGGATATGTATGACATTGTCTGGGATTTCTATAGCCTCTGCATTGTTTTTATTCAAAGAGTTTCTCACCATTATGAATTCTGTGATGTACTGTGAGGCTTGAGTTAAGTCTAAAGAACTTCCCACATTTATCACATTCAGAGGATTTCTCAGCAATATGAGTGCCCTGACGTTCAGCATGTTGTTGATGTGCACTGAATGCCTTGCCATGTAAATCATAGTCACAGTGTATCTCCCCAACATGAAGTCCCCACTGTGGTCTAAGGCTGCCCCCACGTCCAAAGGCCTACCGCATTCCTTACAGTCATTGGGTTGTCCTCCATTATGAATTTTCCGATGCAGAGTAGGAGATGTATGTTTTCTCTAAGTGGACATTTTTTCCATAGCTCATTAGTACACATCTTCACTAAAAATTTGGAAAACCTGTAATTCCTATTAGAGAATCAAATACTCTCCTGTTTCCTTTAAGAACTAATTTTCAAGGTAACCATTACCTTCACTTGCTGAGCCAATAAATATGTACTGTCTTCTTGTTCTTTCCTTTACAACCATCAAGGGCCATTTCATGGCTCCAGTGAGGTGATCACGTGTGGTTTAGAAATATAACATCCTGCACTGAGATTAAGCTACTAGTTCTCCATGATCAAATGCTGGTGCAACTTCTTTGGAGCAGGATCCTAACAGCCCCACTGTCCCTGTGGGACATACATGGCACATCTCTGCATGTCATTGATCTCTGTGTGGGTTTTTACATGCAAGATCTAATCAGTCTTCCTTAGGTTTCTCCACTGGAGAAGCATCTCTAGAGCTAAACAGTGATATTTTGGTGTAAAACATTTCCCCTTCTCAAAGTCTTCTTTGGGAGAACAGCAGGCCTCACACTCATAGTGAGATGGATTGAGATGGCTGGACTCTGTCTCTGATATCACCGCAGGCTCCAGTCAGAGCTCTGGGGTGCCATGATTCTGAGGAGCTGCCGCATCAGAGCTCCTGAAGGAGGCCTCCCAGATCTCCCCATTTCAGAGCCAGTCGGCAATACCTTTATACTGGAAACCTCTGTTCTAGGACTCAAAATCTGCCTTCCTTCTTGGGGACATTTCTTCGCAGCCACCCCATGCAGCTATGAGGGGAAATGATGGGGCCCAGTGGTACACAGCACAGCACTGCACTCACAGAGAGGCATGCACCTGTCACCCAGGCACTGTGCACGGCTTTTGACCACCACACCCACAGTCCCTGCAACACACCCCAACATGGTCACACACTCACTCCCACACACTCACCCCCCCTTCTGTCTGGCTCATGCACTCAAGAGGAGCTTCCAGTAACAACATATCCTGGCCACACTCCAGACCTCTTTGCCTTAAGTGTCCAGGAAGATTTAGAAAGAAGTACTGCTGGTGGATAGAGACCTTGCTGTACTAGATAATAACATTTAAAAAAATAGTAATAGTAGCTAATATTAAATTAGTGCTTATTATATGCCCAGCCCTTGTTTTGTGTGCTTTATGTGTATCATTCAATCCTCCGATCAGCCTTATTAGGAAGATGCTACTTGCCCCATTTTATAAGTGGGACAACTGAGGCATAATATTGTTATGTGATTTGTGCAAAGCCACACAGCTAATTCGTGGCTTAAATGGCTTGAGTGCAGGGACAGCATTAAGTTAATTTGTTTTCAGTTTGTTTTTGATTTTGTTTCTGTTTTGTTTTTGTTTTTGTAACTCTGACTGGTGGTGAGGAATACAAAGACTAATGGTACTTGGTACTTTTACCCACCATTGCTTTTGCACCATCAGTATCAACACAGTGAAAAGACAAATCCAGCTTTGACCTTGTGGAGCCCCTGAAAGGGTGTTGAGGAACCTCCGCTGTGGGATTCCTGTGTGGCTGTGAAAATCCCGCCCCAGGATGTGGGGATATTGCCCCCTCCACACTTGCCCACAGCAAGTGTCTGCGCTAAGCTCTGATGAAGCATTTCCTCTGGCTTCTCACAGCTGGGGAAATCTGCACCCCTTTTCCTCCTAGTCCTCTCTAAGCTTTCTTCTTCTGTGGTCTCCAGAATGCCACAGCTTTTTGGTTTCTCCTCAGCTCAGTGGCTACTCCTTTCCCATCTCGCTCACTGGTCCTTATTGCCCTCTCTACCTGACCTGCTGTTGGAAGCTTGAAGCCTCAGCCCTGAGTCCTGTTGTCTTTTAGTTCAGCTCTTGTTTGGGGGTCTCAAGTCCCATGGCTCTAAATGCCAGTTGTGTGCAGATCCCCAAAGGTACACATCCAGGCGGAACATGCTCCTGAGCTCCAGGCCAGTCTGCCAGTTGCCTGTGGGACATCTCCATGTCAGTGCCTCACACCACCTACAGTCGGGTGCCTGAGGGAGCTCTCCACTCTTCCTGTCCGCCATGCTTCTCCTCTAGGCTCCCCCATTTCCACAAATGACTTCTTCTTTACTGAGCTGTGCAGAGATGTTAGAGTCATGTGTAACACCTAACTCTCTCTCCGCACAGCCAATTCATCATGAAGTCTTGCGAAGTTATTTCCAGAATCACCTTCTTCCTCTTGTCACTGCCATTCTGCCAGTCATTCTACTGCCCTTGTGACCTCTGACCCTTTGGGTTATCACCATCTGCCTGTCCACACAGCATCCACAGCACCTAGCACAGTGCAGAGGCATGGAGCGGGCTCGGTGACTGTACCTCACAAATGAAGGCATGCCAGAAGAGCCCCTACCAGTCAGTGAGCAGACATATGTCCTCAAATGGCCAGAGGACTGGGACAGTTTGCAAAAGAGAAATAAAAGTGACCAATGAGGCTTAAAACTCTATTCAACTTCACTAGGAATTGGACCCTGGAAAACCACCTGGCAGTATGTATCAGGGTTCTTACAATGAATGCGTAATGTTCCACGATTCTACTTTTAAGAATCTTTCCTAAGGAAAACAAACTGAGGGTTGCTGGAGTGGTGGGGGGTGGGAGGGATGGGGTGGCTGGGTGATAGACATTGGGGAGGGTATGTGCTATGGTGAGCACTGTGAATTGTGCAAGACTGTTGAATCACAGACCTGTACCTCTGAAACAAATAATGCAATATATGTTAAGAAAAAAAAAAAAGAAGAAGATAGCAGGAGGGGAAGAATGAAGGGGAGTAAGTCGGAGGGGGAGATGAACCATGAGAGACGATGGACTCTAAAAAACAAACTGAGGGTTCTAGAGGGGAGGGGGGTGGGGGATGGGTTAGCCTGGTGATGGGTATTAAAGAGGGCACATTCTGCGTGGGGCACTGGGTGTTATGCACAAACAATGAATCATGGAACACTACATCCAAAACTAATGATGTAATGCATGGTGATTAACATAACAATAAAAAATTTAAAAAAAAATCTTTCCTAAGGAAATGATGAAAAGCACAATATATAGATTTATATGTGAAGATATTCATCCATTATTTAAAATCTGTCATAAATAGTTGGGAGCAGTAAAATTCCCCTCAATAAGATAATGACAATAAATTGCCCTCAAGCTGGGTGAGGTCAGTGGCCCACTGTGGCTGGAGCACAGACAGCACTCCTGAGGATGGAAACACTGTGTGGGGTCCAGGCATTGCCAGGCACTGGGCTCCCGGGGGGCAGTCCCAACAAGTGCTCATTGGCAGAGCTTAAAGGGAGAAGAGATTGGTGCTAGCTGACCCAGGATGGACCTGGGTGTGTGTTGCTTTTAAACGATGTACACATTGGCATAGTCAGGCTTTAAAATATATTTGCATGAGTGAGATTACAAGACCATGCCTTGCAGGGGAGAGAGCTGGCCAAGCATGGTCTCACAAAGCTGGGGGTGCCTGGGAGGGCCAGGGGTCAGAGCCCAGCTGTCAACCCTGCACAGTTTCAGTATACCCCAACTGATCCAGTCCAGGTCTGATTACTTCTGTTCATGGCAAATGACCCCAAAACTTAGCAGTTCAAAGAACCTTTTTATCAATCTTGAATTAAGACCAGGCGTGATGAGGATGGCTTGTCTCTGCTCCATGAAGTCTGAGGCCCCAGCTGGAAAGACTTGAAGACTGAAGACTGAAATAATCTGAAGGCTCATTCTGAGGCCTGGCTTTGGATGGCTCAGATGCTAAGATTGCCAACTGAGCACCAACACAGGGCCTCTCCATGTGGCCTGACTTCCTGACAGCATGGTGGCCTTATGGTCTTGTTACTTGGAGTCACAGGGCTCTAGGTACACATGCAACCAAGGATACATCACCTATAAGACCTGCCCTTGGAAGCCACGTCATGTGTGTCTGCTGTGTTCTATGGATCCTGCAGTTATGAGCTGACTTGGAATCAAGGAGACACGTCATCAACCCCTCCCTCTTGGAGGGTTGGCAGGGCCACACTGGAGAAGACCAAACGTGATTGTGGCATTGCTATGACAATGGGAATAGCCCCATCCTGTTAAAAAAATACAGTTTTCCACAAGGGGCATTATCAACATTAACCACCAAACAAAAGGCCAGTGTATAACCCTACTTTTTTAAATTTGTCATGAAAAATGTAAGTGCTAATAGATCCAGAGTGTCAGTGCAGTGCATTCTTTCCCTGTGGAAAGCTTGCAGAAGCTGCCAAATTTTTAGAACATGGGAATGCAAGGAACTGAGTGACAGTGGGTAGCATTTTCAGCCATGAAACCTACTGTTGGCCCATCTTTTCTATGGAGATGGAGGTAGCAAACACACTTGGTGGAATACTCATGTAGGGAAGTTCCTTTGCCCTTGCTCCTGCATGGAGGGCAGTTGGAGGAGCTTTTTGTTGCTGTAGACTTCTTACTAAGGAAGACTCCTCTCAGCTGCTCCTCTTCTTGTTTAGCTCCTGTGACCTCCCCACAACAGATGCTTGCATGACTTTCTTTAGTCACTAGAAGGGTTGTGAGAGGGCCCTTGCTTAATCCCTTTCCAGGCCGCCTGCATCTTCTAGAAGCACCGAGAGCTCAGGCGGCAGAGTTGGCCGGCCTAGGTTCAGAGAGTTCTGCTTGCCAGATCCTCCCAGCACCTCCTATGTCCTTGCAAGGGTATCTGCCTATAAGTGAGCCTTGTTTCAGGTTTTCTTTGCTTGTTAGTTTAATTCAGGAATTTAATCCGGAGCGAGGTTGATTACACCCCTATTTTTCAAAAGACAAGTAACTTTCTTAAAGTTGCAGAAGCCCCTTTAAGAAGTTTATATATATATAGGGGCGCCTGGGTGGCTCGGTCGGTTAAGCAGCTGACTTAAATTTCGGCTCAGGTCATGATCTCAGGGTCCTGGGATCTAGCCCTATGTCTGGCTCCCTGATCGGCCGGGAGTCTGCTTCTCCCAACCCCTCTGCCCCTTCCCCACTCATGCGCATGCATTCTCTCAAATAAATAAAATCTTAAGAAAAGAATTATATATATATATATATATATACACACTCATATGTGTATATGTGTATATACATTTTATATATGTGTATGTGTATATACACATATATAAAAGCTAGGAGCTAGTTGGAATGTTAAATGTTTATGTGTATGGTATTAGAAGTGAAGGAAACAGCAGGAAATCTCAGGAAATCTCGTGAGCTAAATTGATGCATGGCTGCTTTATTTTTAAGTGATTCCAAAAGCAGAGGGGCTGCTCTGGAGAGTTAATTACAGCTCCTGGAGCCCGCCTGCTTCCTCCATGGTCATTATGTAACCACGCCAGGCACTCTCCTGCTTGAGTGCGGCACTTTCACCCCGCCCCCAAGGGGTGAATTACAGCACATTGCACTGCTCCATCCTGGCCCTGGTTGCGGAGATCTCTGGGCCACACTGAGAATACTTCAGAGGCCATTACTGGCGGTCGGTGGGATGTGTGATTCCCAATCCTGGCAGGTCAGGTCAGCAGGAACCTTTGAAAGCATGAATTCCAAACCTCATCTCCCACTGACAGATCTGAGATGGTCAAGCCCTTTCCCACTGAGTGTCTGCATTGTAGCCCCGCCCCCCACACCAACCTCCACGTCCCCCTCAACTACTCCTCCTGGCCTCCGCGGTGGTCCAGGAAGAAGGCATCAAAAACTAATGATGTACTGTATGGTGACTAACATAACATAATAAAATTAAATTAAATTAAAAAAAAAGAAGGAGAAGGCTCTGGTAGCCAGAGGTTGACAGTGACAAGCGGGGTTAATGTCCTGGAAGTTTCCCCAGGAACCCAAATCTGTGCTTAAAAAGGTGTGACAATACATGGAGATCTTTTCCTATGGTTTCAGACCCAATCAGACATCTGCTTTCAATATTCAGAGGCCCTGGCCAGGAGCAGATTTCTTCTTCTGCCTGCTTCTTTACCGTGACCTACCCCATTTTCAGGAACGGTGCATTTTTTTTTCTTGTATTACAAATGCTATATATATGATGTGATTTGCTTTATTATACCCGTGAGATAATTCTAATATAACAGGTTTGCTTTAAGAACAGTAAGGGTTTCTCATGCATCCTCTAAGAATGTGGGTACATGCCTATGTTGCCTAGCTGACCGGGAGTGGAAGCTTAAATCAATGAAACTTACTTTTCAGATTGCATTAGCTCTGTCATGACTCCTCTTGGGGCTTGCCTTTACGAGGTCCGGCCAGGTGGTGGTTTTGAGTCACAGCAGAGACTCCAGGGGGCGCACTTGGCCCCGGGTTCATCAGTGCACTTGGCTTAAGAAAGCACACAGTATTAGACCTTGACAGTGAATCTAGAAGGGACTTACAAAGGGAAGAGTCTTTTTTTTTTTTTTTTTTCAAAATGACTCAAACTCTTCCGTGGAAATGAAATGTTTAAATGTATTAAAAATTCCTAAAATAAATTCTTATTTTCTCTGAGTAGATTTTATCCATTTAAGATATAGCTGTTTCCCCAGATGTCCCTGTCTGTGTAGCTCTCCTTTTCCGGTGCAGAAACATTGCGTTTTTTACTCCAAACTCACATCCACCATGATCTGTGTTTCATTGACCATGTTTAAACTGCAAAACTGAATAGTGAAGGCATGACTCTTGGTTTCAGGGCAGAGAAAGAAAGGAATGCTCCCTACAGTTGTGTGTGTGTATAATGTGTGCATTCCTCAGCTGCCAGGACACCCCTCGTCCACACAAGCACCCCACACACATGGGGTGGGCAGGCCCAGGGATAGGGCCACCTCCTGGTTGGTAGAACACTGCTTCTTGCTGGTGAGTGCACTGTGTGCGGTGCTTGGCATCTTCAACTTGAGCTTCATTTGTTAGATAAGTGAAACATCTTTTTCTTTTCTGTTTTTCTTTTTGAAACGTAATTTGCGGTGAGTGAGTTTGGTAGTCCCAGTCCTTTCCCATCACTTCGGGGGATACAAATGAAACCCCCAGTCCACCCATCTCCCCATGACATACTTCTTCTCATCAGTGGTCATTCTCTGTGGTTTCATCTGTGAACATAACTCCTGGAGCTCCTGCAGAGGAGCCTTGCAGACGGGGCTAGGACTGCCCCTAAGCTCCTTTGGTGTGACTTTTGTATTTCTCTGTCTCTCTGTGTCTCTCTGTGTTTCTCTGTCTCTGCGTATTCTTGGGCTCTTGTCCTTAGATTTATTGTCTGCTCCTTCTGCCATTTCCAGGTTGCTAATGGCTCTGTCATGCCCATCTCTCCAGCCCAGGCCTCTTCCTAAGACACGCACCCTTAGATTCCCTTGTCCTACACTGCGCCAAAGAAACGCCCCCTTTCTTCCCAGTCTGTCCCTCCTAGGGAGGCCTCTTGTGTGGCCCCCAAGAGCTCTCCTCTCCATACCCCACCTCAAGACACAAACCAGAGACGGGGGAGGAGTCCTCGGTTCCTTTTTCCTTTCCTCTGCCACCCTTCTGTTCATGACCAAGACTGCTTGCCCTTGCTACCTGCTTCACCTCCTGGTGCTTGTCCCTCTTCTCGCCTTGGTCTCTACCACCTTGGGTTGGGGTTCTTTGCTCTTAGAGCTACAACTGTCCTCTGACCTGGCTTCTGCCTCTGGCCATTGAGCGTACAGCTGACAGAGTGGTCTGGCCCCGGAACGCCTCTGCTTAACCCCCTTTATGCAGAACCCACCCCACCCTTCCCACTTACTCCAGGGCTTGCTGTGAGGTATTGCTTAGTGTGCATCCAGGGTGGGGACCCCTGTCTGGCTACCCGCAGACCCCTTCCGAAGGGCAGAAGAGCTTGCACTGGCACCAAACCCCTGCTTCGGGTGCTGCTGTATACACACGCTGTCCCGCCTTGTGCAGTACAGACCAGCCTCTTTCATGGACGGGGGGTGAGGAGGAGCCTTCCTTCATGGCCTGGCCAACGTGGGTGCTCTAACTGAGACCTCAACAACGCTGCAGCCCCTCTGGGGACCATACAAGTGCCCTGGCACCCCCCAGGCAAGGATCACATTTAATTATGGTTAGACATTTACCTTGAACCTATGGAATACCAGCCATTAAGAGAGTGCTATCAGCTGAATGTTTGCATCCCCCCAAAATTCATGTGTTAAATCCTAACGCCCAGTATGGTGGTATTTGGAAATGGGGCCTTTGGGAGGTGATTCGGTCAGGAGGGTGGAGCTTTCATGAACCAGATTAGTGCCCTTACAGAAAAGACCCCACAGAGCTCCCTTGGCTCTTCTGCATTGTGAGGGCATAAAGACAAGGCACTATCTATGAACTGGGAAGTAGGCTCTCAGCAGACACTGAGTCTTCTGTCACCTTGATCTTAGACTTTTCAGCCCCCAGAACTATGAGAAATAAATTTCTGTGGTGTATAAGCTGCTCAGTCTATGGTATTTTGTTATAGCAGCCCAGGGGAACTAAGACAAGAGGTCAGATGGCTTTATAAGAAGATGCTCCATTTCCTAAAAGGCTTAACAATAGGAACGTATTAAATAGCAAGCTCTCCTAGTATACACTTAAAGCCCAGTTCCATTTACTGGAAAGTTAAATGACCACTTTTAGGGACAAATTGATGTTAAAGTTTCAGCTTACAAAGCACACATTCCCGGAAGGGTGCTATAAGGACCCTTCAGATCCTGCAGACCTCGGCAGTCATGGCACACTGCAAAGCTGTTTGATGCACAAGAGGTGCAAGACTTTTTCCTTAGTGCTCCTAAGTTTTATGGTCATTTGACTTTAATTTGGTCGAAATTTTAGTTGAGCAAAGCAAGTCCCCACTGTTGATGAGACTGCCACCGTCCCAAGCCCTTCTGATGGGAGGATGTCCCTGCTGGAGGCTGACCACAGTAAAGCTGTAACACTATGCTTGGACTGGAGGCATTTCTTTTCCTGCAATCCAACAGTGTTAGGACACATCTCTGAAAGGGTTCCTTTTTTGGTCAGTTTCCCCATTAAGGCTCAACAGATTTTATCTGAAGTTTCCTCCATTGGATTCCTCCTTCTCTGGATCAGATGGCTGGGTGTGGCTGTGCAATCCTGTGGTGCCATTCTGGTGCTGACCACCCAGAGTCAGCACGGACCCCACAGGTTAGGGGCACAGTCCCTTACTTCAGACACCAGGCACAAGTTGGGTACTCCTCAGGCCCCCTGCACTTCTGACCAGCTGGCTACAAATTACAGTTTTATAATGAAGGATACAAATAGAACAAGCTAAATGGGGAGACATATAAGGTGAGGCCTGGGAAGTTCTGTGACCTTTTCTTGTGGAGTCAGGGCATGTCACCCACCCAACATAGAGATGTACTCACCGGCCAGGAAGCCTACCTGAGCCATGGTGTCCACAGTTTCTATTGGGCTTTCCTTGTGAAGATATGATTGACTGGATCATCAGCCACATAAAACTCAATTTCCAGCCCTGTTTTCCTCCCAGGAGGTTGGTAGGTTTGGCTAACACCTGGCTCAAAGCCCCAACCGCCTAATCAGGTGGCTGGTCTTTGTGGCCTGGTCTTCTGGCCAGCCCCTATCCTGAGTCATCTTGTTAGCATAAAGGCAAGTATGATCCAAGGGGCCCACCATGTGTGACAAAGACTCCCATCACTCAGGAAAACCCAGGAATTTAGAGGTTACCTCCCAGGAACCTAGGATAAGGACCAGACAAATCTTTATCATATAACAAACTGTCATTCAAGGCTGATAGATTGTGTTGTGGTTACTAGTGTAAATCTGAGAGCCAGACTGGGAGGTTTCACACCAGCTGTGTGACCGTGAGCAAGTGACTCCACCTCTCTGAACCTCACTTGCCTTACCTGTGAATTGGGGGTGATATGTATCTTATAAGGTAAGTAGGGGCAATGATATAAAATAATACATGGTAACCACTTATAACATGTTCTCACAAATAATACACCTGTAGTGTTTACCTGTCACCGTGTTTATAAAGAAGTACATTCAGGGTCCTTAAAATATATATATGCAGAAAACCTAACTTTAAAATGCTGTCTTTCCTTAGCTAATGCTTTATACATCAAAAAATCAATTGATTATCCCTGGTCAGCGAAGTTTAAGTGAGCGAAAATGCTGTTAAGTGGAGGATATACTACTTCTCTACCTTGAAGGCATTCATTTGTTCATCCGCTTAAGTCTTCTGGGGCCTGCTGTTGGGCAGCAGCTGTACTGGGAGCTGGGCTCGTAGCTGTGGGCAGCCTCCACCCCTGCCCTCAGGAGAACCTTCTCAGCCACGTTACAAACTCATATAGTAGGAGTGTCTTAGTTCGGGTTGCTATGACAGAGTACTATATACTGGGTGGCTTCTACTTCTCACAGTTCTGGAGGCTGGAATTCTGAGATCAGGGTGCCCACATGATCGGCTTCTGAGGAAGACAATCTCCCAGACGGCTGACTTCTTATCATAGCCTCGCATGGTGGAAAGGGTGAGGCAGCTCTGTGAGGTCCCTTACAGGGTCACTGATCCCATTCACAAAGGCTTGACCTTCATGATCTAATTTAACTCTCAAAGGCCCCTACCTCCTAATACCTTCCATTGGGGGTTAGGATTTTAACATGTGGATTTTGGGGACACAAACATTCAGTCTGTAACAATGAGTGAGGGACTGGCTTCTGGGGGCCTTTCGTTCATTTCTGTCCCCCTTTTCCGGTACAGTTCAGGCCTTCCTTCCTGTCACCAGGCATCAGCTGGGTCAGCAGATACCCCCTCATCAGCTCAAGTCAGGCTTGATACCCTCTAGGAGACCCCCAGGACCTGAAATCCATTTGGTAGATCTTAACCAGCACTTTTCTTTTTAATGAGCTACAATAGAATGAAAAAATATATGTGCCCTAAAGGGTAGTGAGGGTAGTTTCTGTTTCATATATAAAGTTCCCTGACCCTCCTATAAAATGCATTTCCTGTAGTTGATGGTGATTTTAAAACTGAACTCAAGGAGGGGAGCCTGAGTGGCTCAGTCGGTTAAGTGTGTGACTCTTGATTTTGGCTCAGGTCATGATCTCAGGGTCCTGGGATGGAGCCCCACATAGGGCTCTGAGCTCAGCAAGGAATCTGCTTGGGATTTTCTCCCGCCACTTCTGCTGCCCCTCCCTGCACTCATGCTCTCTGTCGCTCTCTAAAATAAATAAAGTCTTTAAAGCTGAACTGAAGGAAAGGTGAAATGGCTGCCATTTTTCACCAGATGGTTCTGGAGCCCCCTGAGGAAGGACCACGGTGAGAAGAGCCCACACCTCCTGAGCTTAGGGAGAGCAAGACCTGTATTCTATCAGGGAGCTCAGGAAACCTGCCCCCGTCCAACCCAAGCCAGACTCAACAAGGTGGTTAAGGCAGCCCCGCCCCATGGAAGTGATTGGGGCTGTTAGGCTCTCCAGGCACATAGCTAGCTGGCAGCCAGAACCCCCAGATTCTGAAAGCCACCCGCCAGGAGCTACTCTGAGCCAGGAAGCCCAAGTTGGGGTTTCAAATGCCGGGGGTGCCCTCAAAACCATCCTGGCCACCAATGCAAGGGAACTGCTAGCTCTTAGAGGAAGGTGAGCAAAGGAAGATATGTGCTCAGGCACACAGTTCCAGCATGTTCCAGAACTCTGCCAGAAAGTGAGTGGACGCATGCCTGTGTGTGTGAGTGTGTGCATGCCTGTGTATGTGTGAGAGAGTGTGTAATGCGTGTGTGTGTGTGTGTGTGTGTCTTAGCTTTTAAGTTTCTAGACCAGACCTGCCTGGTTTGCCAGGAGACTTTTATATGAAGTCTGTGTTCTCCAGGCGACCTCATCACGAAACCCCACTGTGGGCTTGGCTCTTTTCCAACACTCCTGCAAAGCCCAAGTGCTTAAAAGTAGGTTTGTCATTTTCTCAAGACACACTTTTGAAGTGTTCTATGGAATAAGCTTCTGCCATGCCCAGGGGGGCTTCAGGCCCTGCTGGGAGCTATGCTTGTGGGTGTGGCAAGGAGACGTGGCCTGGGGCAGCTGTCAGAAGCTACCCCAGCGCTGCTTGCCCTTGAGCCCTGGCCCCAGCTCTTCTGTGTTGGAGAATGGCAAGCGTCTATGTCTGTGTGGCTGTGGGATGTGTCGTATCCACCCACGTGCACATTTTCCTCTGGAAGCGTTCTTCAGGGGGTTTTTAAGTTTGTTTTACCTCAAATATTAATTGTTTGACTTCTGGACTGAGACTAAGCTTTTAATGCACTGCTGCTGGAAATCAAACAACTAAACTGAGAAATCAAGGGGCTCCCAAACATATTCTTCTCTTTCTTGCTCCCTGCCCTGCTGTATTAACCAGTTCTAAAATTATTCCTGTAGGCAACCAGGAGCAAGTCTTTGCCCCGCTGAATGAACAACCTGTTCATTAGGACTGAGTTAGAAGGGTGGTGTACTCTATTAAAAAAAAAAAAATCACATTTTGTTGCTTAAAAAATGAGTTTTCAAATAATGTTTTCCTCCCAGATATTTGCACAGCTAACCACATCATCTTCTTTAAACTTTTGTGAACATGTCACCTTCTGGGTGAGGCTGCTTGATGTTGCACTGGCTCTCCCCCACCCCACCTTCATCCTGCGCAGCACACCAGGTCCTCTGTTTTATTCACGGCACTTACAGACTCGATGTTGTTGAATTCACTTTTAGTTCTAATGCCTGTTTGTTGTCATTTGTTTTGCCTTCTGGGATATAAGAACTCCACCAGGGCAGGGACTTTTGTCTGTTCACTGGTAAGTGCAGAACCCTTAAAATAGGCTCCCTCACACGGTTATTGGTTGAGTGAACAAGTACGTGGTTATTTTAAATGAATCCACCCAGGTGATCTTCAAAATGTACCTGGGCCCATATATTTTGGCATTTTATCTTTTTAAGCAGCTTTGTCTTCAAGAAAGAAAATAAGGGTGAGGACTATTATAGTCAGACTCTCCAGAACTTCGGAGTTGCTAAAGATTGAATGAGAGGAAAGGTGTATGTGTGTGTGCACAGACACGTGTGAGCGTGTATGCACGTGCGTTATGGAAGACAGGAGAGGACAATTGTGTTTGTGTATGAAGTTGTGTCTCTCTTTCCAGTAGCATCACCATTTATGATACTCTTGTTAATCAAAACCATCCTACTGAGAAGGTTACCTAGGCCATCCTTCCTGGGTGGAATGGCCTGACCCCACAAGGAGGCTGCAGACAGCTTCGGATACTGCTTTGGGTGGTCCGTCAGTCCTCCTGTGTTGGTTGACAATAAGGAAGAAAAGCGTTACCGGCTTTTTGCTGTTTCAGTGCAAATATCTCTTCCTCCCCCAAATTCATTTTCGGGGCTGATAGTTTCTCCTGAACACCCAGGATCGCTTTTGAAACTTCCATAAAATGTGTGCTGGATAATATATGGAGACTGACATTGTAATCAGCAACTAGCAGTGAGTATCTGAGACCTGCCCCCCTGAAAATACATCTGATTCCTTTCTGTGCCTGATATGACCACATCCTTGTTGGCAGGCGTGAGCTTTATTTCCAGGTGGCAGATTCCAGCCAAAGTGGCTCGCTACACACAAATGGCCATGCACTTCTCTTCCAGGCTGGTCTTTCTTAGTTCTATTTTTCTCCTTCTCAGAGGATAGTATTTTTCAAGATGTTGGAACATCCTGATGATAAAGGACGTCTAACACGGTGGTGAAGAGCTGGGACAGAGGCTCCTGGGCACAGACTTGCAGGTGGAGGTGTGGGAGGGCCAGGGGCTGGTTAAGGAGCTCTAAGGGCTGGCCCCAACCCAGCAGGCAGCAGGCAGCCTGCTTCCATCTATTCCCAGGCTACAGAGAGCACCTGTGCTAACCTGAACTTCCTGCTGACTCATGGTTTTCAGTATGGCCAACATGGTTTCAGTATGGGCAGACCTCCACCAAAGCTGATATGCTTTGTGCTGCTGCTAACTCCAGGACCTGTTTCTGCAGGGCACCACCGAGAAGGCGCTGTCTGGGGCAGAAAAGAAGCCTCTCACTATGCTCTCCCATAATGTATGGCTGTGTATGGTTCATCTCTTCTTGGCCTTGCTTCTAGCCTTTTACCCATTGTGCAGATACTTTTGTTTCAGTAGGACTAATGCAGATTTTCTTTTTGACAGTTAAACAGTAGAGTTGCTGATAATCGGTTCTTTGTATTGTGGGTTTAAAGATGCTGGTGAGCAGATTTTGTTAGATTAGAAATTGCTTCTCCCAGACGATGGACTCTGAAAAACAAACTGAAGGTTCTGGGGCGGGGGGGGGCGGTATGGGTTAGCCTGGTGATGGGTATTAAAGAGGGCACATTCTGCATGGAGCACTGGGTGTCATACGCAAACAATGAATCGTGGAACACTACATCAAAAACTAATGATGCAATGTATGGTGATTAACATAACATAATAATAATAAAAAAAAAAAAGAAATTGCCTCTCCCAGCCTCCCACCACCTTATACTGTATTTGTAGGACAGATAAAATGCTGCAGGGAAGACAGAGAGCCTATGTACATGAACCTCTGTTGATTGACTAGAAACATGTATATATGAGATAGTATAACTTTGCATATGTCACATGATTTAAACCTATCAAAAGCCCTAGCATCCAGCTTGCTGTTCTCACTTTTTGTTTTTTTGTTTGTTGTTTGTTTTGAAGATTTTATTTATTTATTTGACAGAGAGAGCGAGAGAAAGAGCACCAGCAGGGGGAGTGGCAGGCAGAGGGAGAAGCAGACTCCCCGCTGAGCAGGGAGCCCGATGCAGGGCTTGATCCCAGGACCCTGGGATCATGACCTGAGCCAAAGGTAGACGCCTAACTGACTGAGCCACCCAGGTGCCCCTCTTCTCACTTTTTGGATGAAAAACTGAAACACAAAGATTAGCAAAGTCACCTAAATATATATAGGATAGTAAGTAGAGCAACCTAGAGTTGAACTGGATTGGGTGGGAAAGATGTGGGTACACCAACCAGACAATGAATTCAGTCAAATCATGTCTCACTCATCATCTAGAACTGTCAACATGTAAATGTGTTATATCAGTAAAACTCCATCCTCAATTTCCTGAATTCTATAACATTGAGCAGAGTACCTGCCAAATAATAATTAATTAAATATTTGTGGAATTCACATAGGTATATACACGTAATTATAATGGCCATGTGGTGTCAAATATTAAGCAATAAAATCAGCTACGAGTTGAAAATACTACAGGAAAAATACCGCTTTCAGCATTATTCATATTGGAACAAGTGCTTACATCATATTACTTGACATTATATACAGACTTACTTCTTGAATTCAATGCAAATTAACAAAGAAAAGTGGTCGTCAATATTTACCATAGTTAGAACCTAGCATAGCACATTTTTATGGTGTTTGGGCTTAGAAAATACATTGTAGGAGCCATTTTAACTTCATACATACATGATGTAAATGCAAGGATTATGTTTTTCTTTTGAAGACTTTACTATTCCATGCTTTTATTTTAAAGGGTATGTGTCAGTGATTCCCCAACTTTGCAGCATATCAGAATGACCTGGGGAACTTTAAAAGTACTGATGTTGGGGGCGCCTGGGTGGCTCAGTTGGTTAAGCGACTGCCTTCAGCTCAGGTCATGATCCTGAAGTCCCGGGATCGAGTCCCGCATCGGGCTCCCCGCTCAGCGGGGAGTCTGCTTCTCCCTCTGACCCTCTCCCCTCTCATGCTCTATCTCATTCTCTCTCTCAAATAAATAAATAAAATCTTTAAAAAAAAAAAAAGTACTGATGTTGGGACGCCTGGGTGGTTCAATCAGTTAAGTGTCTTCCTTTGGCTCAGGTCATAATCTCAGGGTCCTGGGATGGAGCCCCCCACATTGGGCTCCCTGCTCAGCAGGGAGTCTGCTTCTCCCTCTCCCTCTGCCCCCCATCCCCACTCATGCTCTCTCTCTTGTGCTCTGCTCTCTCTCAAATAAATAAATAAAATCTTTAAAAAAAAGTGCTGATGTTTGGCTCTCAACCCCCAACCATTACAACATAATAGGTATAAGATTTAAAATGTGTATTGGAATTTTTTTAAAGATTTATTTATTTTAGAGAGAGAGCATGAGAACACAAGCAGGAAGGACAGAGGGAGAGGGAGAAAGAATCTCAAGCAGACTCTGCACTGAGCATGGAGCCCAATGCAGGGCTCAATCCCAGGACCCGAAGACCAGGACCCGAGCCAAAATCAAGAGCTGGACACTTAAACCAACTGAGCCACCCAGGTGCTCCTGTGTATTGGGATTTTTAAAAGCTACCCAGGTGATTCTCATGTGTGGCAAAATTTGGAACCCCTTGTATATGCAATGCATGAAGAATCATTGGATGCAATATCTGAATATGCCCCAGTACTCTTTGATTTATTGATTTATTCCTTTATTCACTGTGCACTTGCATGAATAAACACCATGCCAGCTACCTGTGAAGCATTATACAGATGCGAGGCACATAGTGGTGAATAAAAAAGGAATAACCTTGCCCTCATGCAATTTTAGTCTAGCAGAGGAAGACAGATAATATACAAGTAAATAAGTCAACACTTAAAAAATGTTATTAAAGATTGTGGAAAGTGAGAAAAAGGTCCTGAACAAGATGCCATTATGGAGAATATATTAGAGTCCAGGCAGCAAGGGAGCATCAATGAATACTCCAAGCCATGATAGAGTTTGGCAAATCCTAAGGACAAGCACAGGACTGACATGGCCCTTGGGAGAGGCTGAAGAGGAAATTGGAGAGGAGCATCAGCTGCAAGTTTCTTGGAGCCGTGTCAGTGACTTTTAACTTGGAACATTGTGAAGTTGTTGGTTACTTTTAAGCAAGGGAGTAAGGAGGGGGAAGAGACAAGGTTCCAATGAACCATTTTATTTATTTTTTTGAAAAGAAAAATGTTTAATTAGCCAATTAATCAAAATGATTACTTAAAAAAGTTTTCTAGAGGACGAGGTGATGTATGGAATCGCTATGTTGTACCTCTGTTAACTACAGTGTTAACTACACTGGAATTAAAATTTTAAAAATCCCAATGAATCATTTTAAAAGTTGTTGGTGGAGGCTATGCATTTATTAAAGCAAGAAATGATAGTAGATGGAGAAGAAGTATTGTAGTGGAGTGGAGGGAAGCTGGTGGATTCACCATGTATCTCGAGGTAGAACCCACTGGAGTTGCAGATGAATTATATATATGGTGTAAGGGCAGGAAGGAATCAAGGATAATTCCAAGTGTTTTACTTGAGCAATCAGGTGACTCGTGGTGTCCTGTAGTGGGAAGGGAGACAGTTGATGGATAGCTGGGAATGCATGCGGATTTGGGAGTAAAATCAATTGTCTATTTAGCATATTAAGTTTGAGATGGTGTTAGACATCTGGAGGAGATGACAAATAGGCAGTTGAATAAACCAGGACTTGGATCAAGAAAGAGAACATTACCAGCCCCCCAGAAATTTTCTTGTTCACCCTTTAATAACTACCCTCCTCTGAATTTGCTACATTATGGATTAGTTCTGCTAGTTTTTCTGTGGATTTCTTAGGATTTTCTGCATGTAAACTCATGTCATCTGTGAGCACAGTCAGTTTAGATGTCTTTCCAGTCTGGGTGTCATTAATTTGTTGTTGTGCTTCTTCTTGACTAGCACCTTCAGGGCATTGCTGATTACAAGGGGCAAGAGCAGAACTTCCTTGCTTTGTTCTTGATCTTAGGTGCAGAGAATTCAGCTTTCCTCATTAAGCATGATGTTAGCTGCCAGCTTTTCAAAGATGCCTTTTATTAGATGGAGAAAGTACCCTTGTATCTTAGATTGCTGGGAATTTTTACCATGAAGGGATGCTGGATTTTTTCAAATGCTTTCCTTGCATTTTCTGTATCTTCTGAGATTATATAGTTTTTGTCCTTTATTCTATTATATGCTATATTACATTTATTCATTTTTAGATGTTAAGTCAACTTTGAATTGTTGGGATAAAGCCAAATTGGTCATGCCATATAAATGTTTGTATGTCACTGAATTTGGCTTCTTCATACTTTGCTAAGGATGTTTTATGTCTTTGTTCATGAAAGATATTTGTCTGTAGTTTCTTTTCTTGGGATATCTACATCTGGCTTTGATGTCAGAGTAATATTGACTTCATAGAATGAATTGAGAAGCGTTCCCTCTTCCTGGACTTTATGAAAGTGTTTGTGAAGGATTGGCATTATTTTTCTTTTAAATATTTGATAGAGTGCACTAGTGAAGCCGGTTTGGATTGGGATTAACTTTGTGGGAAGATTTTTTATGACTAATTCAATTTCTTTGCTTTTTACTGGTCTATTCATGTTTTCTGTTTTCTTTTTGTATAATCTTTGGTAATTTGTGTATATCTAAAATTTCTCCATTACATGTAAGCTTTCTAAATTTTTTTGTGTGAAGTTGTTCATAGTATTCCCATATAATATTTTTGATATCTGTGGATTTGGTACTAGTAACCTCTCCTTCTTTCATGGTTTTGGTAATTTGTGGCTTCTCTTTTGAATTCTTGGTCAGCATGGCTAATGGCTTGTCAGTCTTGTTAATATTCTCAAAGAAACAATTTTTTATTTTTTTATTTTGTTCTTCTGTTTTCTATTTCATTGCTTTGTATTCTTATCATCACTGTCATTTGTTCTCCTTGTTTTGTGTTTAGTTGGCTCTTTTCTAGTTTCTTAAGGTGGAAGCCTAGTTTTTGTAAGTTTGATACTTCTCTGTTACAGGCTTTTAAATTTTTTAATCCTGTTTCCAAACTTAGCCTTTTGTACAATTGGCTGATGTTTGTATACAGTTAGGAGTTTAGCACACATATAGATTCATCACCACTCTGCCATGAGGGGTATGCAGAACAGTCTGATCTCCCCACAGAACTCCCTCAAGCTGCCCCTTTGCAGTCAACTCTCTCATGCCTAACCCCTGAAAACCATTTGTCTGTTCTCTGTCCCTAAGTTTTTCTTTTTCCAGAATGTCATATATTGAAGTTATACAGTCTGTCAGCTGGCTTCTTTCACTCAGCATGGCACAACTGAGACTGATTCGTGTTCTGTGAATCAATAGTCCATTCCTTTTATTTTTATGTTATGTTGATCACCATACATTACATCACTAGTTTTTGATGTAGTGTTCCATGATTCATTGTTTGTGTATAACACCCACGTTCTGCTCCCTGCAGAACGTGCCCTCTTTAGTACCCATGACCCATCCCCCACCACCCCTCCCCTCTAGAACCCTCAGTTTGTTTTTCAGAGGCCATAGTCTCTCATGGTTCATCTTCCCCTCTGATTTCTGCTCCCCTTCATTTCTCCCTTCCTGCTATCTTCTTCTTCTTCTTTTTTCTTTTCTTTTCTTTTTTTTTTTAACATATAATGTATGATTTGTTTCAGAGGTACAGGTCTGTGATTCAACAGTCTTGCACAATTCACAGCACTCACCATAGCACGTACCCTCCCCAATGTCTATCACCCAGCCACCCCATCCCTCCCACCCCCCACCACTCCAGCAACCCTCAGTTTGTTTCCTGAGATTAAGAATTCCTCATATCAGTGAGACCGCATGATACATGTCTTTCTGTGATTGACTTATTTCGCTCAGCATTCCTTTTTTAAAAATTTTATTTTGAGAGAATGAGAGTGGGATAGTGGAGGAGAATCTCAAGCGGAGTCTCCACTGATTGTGGAGTCCAAAGCGGGACTCGATCTCACAACTCCAAGACTGTGAGCCTAAATCAAGAGTCGGACACTTAACTGAGCCACCCAGGTGCCCCAATAGTTCATTCCTTTTTATTGCTGAATAATGTACCATTGTACAGGGGTACCATGATTTGTTTATTCATTCACCCTTTGAAGGACATTTAGGAGGTTTCCATTTTTAGCTGTCACAGGTGAAGTGGCTGTAAACATTCCTGTACAGGGTTCAGGGGGAACTATGTTTCCTTCTGTCTCTAATAAATTCCCAGGAGTGGGATCACTGGGTGATGTGTAGTGTATGTTTAATTTTATAAGAAACTGCTGCACTATATTAAAGTGGTGTTTGCCTCATATATTTTGAAGCTCTGTTTTTGGTGCCTGCACATTTGGGATTGTTATGTCTTCTTGGTAAATTGAATTTTCTGTTTTTTTTTTTTTAATTGAATTTCCTATCATTACAGAACATGTCTTTTAATCACTGTTAATTCCTGTTGCTTTGAAGTCAATTGTATCTGATGTTAATAAATCTGATTTTAGTATAACCACTCAGCTTTCTCTCAGTTAATATTTTCATGGTATATTTTTGTCATCATTTACTTTTGACATACCTGTCATTATTTTTCAAGTTACATGGAGAGAGCGAGTTGTTGGATCTTTAAAAAAAAAATCCATTCCAGTAATCTATGTCTTTTAATTGGATTATTTCAACCATTTGCATTTAATGTAATTATTGATATGTTTGAATTTAGGTTGACAATTTTATTATTTGCTTTCTTTTTGTTCTCTCCTTTTGTCCCTCTGTTTCTCTTTTCCTATCTTTTGGTGAAATACTTGACTATTTTTTAGTATTTTAGTATATTTTTTTCAAGTTCTGGTACTTCCCATTTTAATTTATGTTTTATTCGATCTCTTTGTATAATTTTTGTTTATTTCTCTAGAACTTACAGTATTCATACTTACCTTCCCAATTCTGTATAGAATTAATATTTTACCACTTTATGTGGAATGTAGAAACTTACAACCATATAGATCCTTAACTTCCCCACCTTTATTTGTAGGTGTCTTATTTTTACATCTATATCCACTAAAAACCCCATCAGGCAGTGCTGTCACTTTTGCTGTTAATCATTATAGATATGTTCTAGAAATTACAAAGGAAGAACAATCTACCCAGATATTTGTCATTTCCATTGCTTCTCTGTTTTGAAGTTTTAAGTTTCCCTTTCATGTCATTTCCTCCTGAGGAACTGCCTTCGGCATTTCTTTTAGAGCTGTTCTCGTGACTAATTCCCTTAATTTTCCTTCATCTGAGAGTATCTGCATTTCATCTTCATTCTTGAAGGTTATTTATGCCGGATGTAGAATTCTGGGTTAACAGTTCTTTTCTTGTATCCTTTAAAAATGTTGTGCCTCTGAGATGTCTGATGAGAAGTCTGTAGTCATTCAAATCATTGTTCTCTTCATAAATGCAGTGATTTTTCCTGGCTGCTTTCAAGATTTTTACCTTGTTTTTGGTTTTCAGCTGTTTGATTATAATGTGCCTGGGATTGAATTTCTTTGATTTCATTTTTTTTTTTTTTTTTGGTATTCCTTGAGTTTCTGGAATCCCTAAGTTTGTTTTACACTAAATTTGGGAAGATGTCAGTTATTACTTCTTCAAATATTTTTTTCTGCACGAGACTCTCTTCTCTTGGAACTCTGATAAAACAAATGATCAATACCACAGCCCCACAGGTGCCTGAGTCTCTTGATTTTTTTTTTCAGTATTTTCCCCTGTTCAAACTAGACAATTTCTATAAATCTCTCTTGAAAGCCAATGAATCTTTCTTTTGTCACCTCCATTCTGCTGTTGGGCCCATCTGATCAATATTTTTGTTTAAGTTATTATATTTTTCATTTCTAAAATTTCCATCTGATTCTTATTTGTATATTTTACTTCTTTGCTGAGACTTTCCATGTCTTTAATTGTTTGTCCTCACTTCTAGGATCATGGTTTAACTAGCTGCATCTGTCTGGTAGTTCTGGATTTTTTGTCATTTTAGGGTTGACATATTTTGCTTGTCTTTCTCTTGCAAGTTGAGATTTTCCTAGTTGTTCATATACCAAGTAATTTGGATTACATGCTGGAATATGATATGAATATCTGGGTCTTATTTAATTCTTTTTTTTATGTTATGTTAGTCACCATACAGTACATCTGTAGTTTTTGATGTAGTGTTCCATGATTCATTGTTTGTGTATAACACCCAGTGCTCCATGCAGTATGTGCCCTCCTTAATACCCATCACCAGCCTAACCCATCCCCCCATCCCTCTCCCCTCTAAAACCCTCAGTTTGTTTCTTGGAGTCCATAGTCTCTCATGGTTTGTCTCCGCCTCCTATTTCCCCCACTTCATTTTTCACTTCCTTCTCCTAATGTCCTCCATGCTGTTCCTTATGTTCCACAAATAAGTGAAACCATAGGATAATTGACTTTCTCTGATTGACTTATTTCACTTAGCATAATCTCCTCCAGTCCCATCCATGTTGATGCAAAAGTTGGGTATTCATCCTTTCTGATGGCTGAGTAATATTCCATTGTATAAATGGACCACATCTTTTTTATCCATTCATCTGTTTAAGGGCATCTTGGTTCTTTCCACAGTTTGGCTATTGTGGACATTGCTGCTATGAACATTGGGGTGCATATGGCCCTTCTTTTCACTACATCTGTGGGTCTTGTTTAATTCTAAGGTGAATGTCAATTTTTTATTTGTTTGTTTTAGCAGGCAATCAACCCAGTTAAGTTCATGCTTCAAGTTCTGGCACTTCTTCATTGGAATGTGGTTCTAATGTCAAGTCTGTTTTCAGAAACTTTACAATGCTATTTGGATCTTTCCAGCATATGCAGCACTCAGGGTTAAGTGTGGGACATAGATGGAGGTTAATCCTATAGTTCTATTATCACAGTCTTTGCTGTTCTGTTCAGGGTTATCCATGCATGCACAGCTTGGAGGTGAGCCAGAAGGTCATATATCATTTATGGGGCCACTTTCTTGAACTCTTCCTCTTTACAATTTTCCTGACATTTTCTGACTCTCTTGGCTTCTTTCAAGGTCCTCTGATTGGAAAACGAGGGCTTTTGTATGTCTTCACTGTTTTACACTTCCCATGACTTCACCTGTGTCAGAGGTCAAGTAGTGGAAGGTCAGAGAGAAACAAAGAAACCATGATTATTTGCTGCAGACCCTTGTGAGCTCAGCTCCTGTGGGCAGACAGAAGGTTCCCCTCCTTCAGGGTGTGAGGTCCATGCCCAGAAGCCGCTACCATTGCCACCACACCACGGCCAGCTGCTGCCAAATGAGACCCCTCCATTGGGTTGTTACTGATACTTTCTCAAAAACTATTTTTGTTGAGATATAATTCATATATCATAAGATTCACCCATTTAAAATATACAGTTCATTTGTTTTTAGTTTATTCACAGATTTGTGCAACCATCAATACAGTTTAATTTTGGAACATTTTACCACCCCCAAAAGAAATCCCATACCTATTAGCAATAACTCCCCAATTGTCCCCCTCCCCCAGTTCTAGACAACCGTTAATCTATTTTCTGTTTTTATAAATTTACCTATTCTGAACATTTCATACAAATGGAATCATATAATATATGGTATCTTTTGTGACTCGCTTATTTCACTTAGAATAATATATTCAGAGTCCATTCATGTTGTAGCAGGTATCAACACTTCATTCCTTGCTATTGCAAATAATATTCCATTGTATGGATACCACATACTTATCTATTAATCAGTTGATGAACATTTGGGTGTTTCTACTTTTTGGCTATAGTGAATAATACTGCTATGAAAATTCATATACAGATATGTTTTCATTATTCTTGGGTATATAACTTGCTGGTTCATTTGGCAACTCTACCTTCAACCTTTTGAGAAACTGCTATTTTCCAAAGTGGCTGTATCATGTTACATTCTCACCAGCAGTATGTGAGGGTTCTGATTTCTCCACATCCTTGTTAACACTTGTTATCATGTCTTTTTGGTTATAGATATCCTAGTAAATGTGAAGTGTTATTGGGGTTCTGTTTTGCATTTCTCTAATGACTAATGACATTGAACATCTTTCCATGTGATTATTGACCATGTGTATACATTTCTGGGGGAAGTGACTGTTTAAATCTTTTGCTATATTTTTATTGGCTATTTGTCTTTTTATAACTGAGTTGCAAGGGTGTTTATATATTCCAGATATAAGTCTCTTATCAGATATATGATTTGCAAATATCTTACATTTGCAAAAGTTCTTCCATTCTGTGGGTTGTCTTTTCATGTTCTTTATGGTGTCCTTTGAATCAAAAACATTTTTTTTATTTTGAAGAAATCCAATTTATCTATTTTTAATTTGTTGCTTGTAATTTTGGTGTTGTACCTAAAAAACCACTGCCTAACCCAAGATCACAAATCACTCCTGTGTTTACTTCAAGGAGTTTTATAGGATTAGCTCTTACTTTTAGGAAATCTATGATACATTTTGAGTTAATTTCTGTGTATGGTGTGAGATAAGCATCCACCTGTATCCTTTTGAATGTTGATATCCAGTTAACCAAGCATCATTTGTTGAAAAGACTTTTCCCCCTCACAGAATTGTCTTAACATCCTTTTCAAAAAGTAGTTGACCATAAATGTAAGGTTTTATGCAAATTCCATACTGTCTTGATTATTTTAGATTTGTAGTAAATCTTGAAATCAGGAAATGTGAATTCTCTCTTTTTGAAGATTGTTTTGGTTATTCTTGGTTCCTTGAATTTCCCAATTAACCTTAGGATCAGCTTATCATTTTCTGCAAAAAGCCAGCTGGGATTTTGATGGGGGATTGCACTGAATCTGGTCATCAAATTGAGAACTACTGTCATCTTAACAATAGTAATAATGTTCTGATCCATGAACATGGATGTCTCTGCACAGCATCCCTGGGAGCTAGAAGGTCATGGATTGATAACTTCAGTGCATTCAAGCAAATACCTGAAAATCTAAAATTTTATTCCCAGTGCAAACATATTTACAAAACGAAGGGTAAAGAACTGAGCATTTGGTGACAGAGTACAGATAAATCTTCAAAGATTGTTGCCACAAAGAGAAGAGGAAAAGAAGAGGGAGCTGGAGGAAGATATTAAGTCTATCTTCAGGATGAGAAATTTGAAAGCATAATCAAATCACCCACTCATGATGCAGTGGAAATGGAATAATTGGAGGGATTTCATCCCTTAGTAATCTTTAGTAGGTGAAGAGGGTAGCATGCAGAGGGAGGTAATAATGTAAGAGGAAAGTGAAGGATGAGGGTACAGAAGCTGAAGAATTGATGATGGAAAGATCAAAAGGTTCTCCACAAACCATTGCATAGATTAGGTGGCAGAGTCACCAGGTGAGCCTGAAAGGAGAGAGGTTTTTGAAGATTTGAGAGGAATGGACAACTATGAAATCGACATCTTGGAGAGTGGGAAAGTGAAATTTCTGAGGAAATATAACAGTTTGGAAGTTTTGAGTGCTTATTTGAGGTATATGGTATAAATTTGAAGAGAGTCTAGTTATCAGCATTAAGATTTTTTCCCAGCAATGTTTAGATGCTTTAGTACAAGTGCAGAATAAGTGGAGTGGAGTGGAGGAGAGGATGTGCTAGGCATTAATCTTATATGAAAAATCATGGCCTATATGTTGAACCGTAGTCTGTTAGACTAGGCAATTAGAGAAGCAAGGAGGAGGGTGAAGTATGAAAAGTGACCCATTCAGCAAAATGGAGGTCCTGAGAAGTGGCAGACACAGGGGCACACATGGCCATTGGATACCTTGCAGAAATTAGTAATTCTCTTTGGTATAGTTGCCAACCTACTAAATAAGTGGTACTTAATTCTGGCTGCACATCATAATCTCCTGGGGAACTTTTAAAAAATGTATCAGTGGGTTCCAACCCAATTGATTCAGAGTCTCTGAGCATCAGTGTCTTCTAAAGCGCACAGATGATTTGAATATGCACACAGAACTCATAACCATTACAAGAGAGCCTATAGTGCTGGGTGACCCTGGGGCTGAAGAGGCAGACCTACTAGATTGCACAGACCCTAAAGGCACCTCGTTGATATAGACCATAGTGACAGTGACCCTATTGGGAAGGTTGTAGCAGTTGAGAGCGTTCTAAGATTGAAGGCCCATTCATTTGAGGAGGAATAGACCCATTAGAGTATTGGGAATTTAAAATATCTAGAACAGTGATTCTCGACCCTGGGGGAGAGGCAGCTTTTAAAGAAATCTCAATGCCAAGACAACATCCCAAACTAATTACATCAAAATCACTGGGGATGAAGCCCAGGCTAAATCAGAACCTCCAAGATCTCCTCCAGATCATTCCATTATTCATCCAGAAGCCTTGTGGGAAGGGCTTTGCCACTTTCTTCCATATGGGGAACACTGAACAGGGTACAGGTTTGGGAAGGGATTTGATTATTTCTGCCGGGGTCATGCCAAAATTGAGATAGCTATGCTTCATCCAGGAGGAGACATTAAAGAGGCAGTTAGTGCCAGGTCTGGAGCTCAGAGGGAAAGCTTGAGCTGAATCAAGAAAACTCCCCCAACTCTGGGTGAATTGTTGATTGCTGTATATTTTTAGAGCATTTTAGTTGTGTGATGTTCCAGTGAAATCCCTAGTCCTTATAAATAACTACATGTCCGCACTCTGCTTTGAGCAGCATTTGCATACCATAGAGGGGAACACGGTTCTGGTGCAGATGCAAGAGGCTTATAAAATACAGTCATAAGAGAGAATGTGAAGGAGGGATGGGTTCTGTAGAGGTTGTCTGGTTGTACATACAATTCACAGAGTCGGAGGCCCAGATTGGTAAAGGACCCAAGTCCTGTGGAAGTCAGTGAAGCGTTAGACCATCCGAATCTCCTGACCTGCATAGCAGCTTCATCCCTGGCCATGTGTTCAGAAGGAGATGATAGCATACTTGTGCAGGAAAGGAACTGCTATTTCCTAGGTTTTTTTGTGGGATTTTCTTTTTTGTTTTGTATGACCAACATCATGGTACTTTTCTTTACCCAAATTATACTCTCCCATTCCCACATTTCTAGACAGATTGAAAAGGAAGTTGCTATCTTGAAGTAGTTTTTTGAACTTTACAGCATGACCTTTTAGGACCTCATTCCATTTTGATAATTTGCCAACATTAAATTATACAAAACCTGCCTTTTTGGATTCATATAAAGTAAAAATCAAAGACATTAATTTTTTGTGGATTCCATTAAAATACTTCAAACCACTTGGTAGTGTGTATGTTTGCAGTTGCTTCCAGTTAGAATCTGGCCATTGCTTTGGGGTCAGGCACAATGCTTGCCCTGTCTGTCCTAAGGATCATCAGTGGGTCAGCAGTATTTGTGGGAGCTGATTTACATTCTCACATTTATTTCAGAGGATATGCCTTTGTTTTGTAAAGCCTCAGAGCATTCGACAGAATTAGTTTAAAGATCTTCCTCATTAATTCTAATTTATCATGTGGATAATATTTTGCCCAGATTACAGTGATCCGTAAATACATTTAGAAACTGAATTGACATTTTATAGTACTTTAGGTTTACCTTGGGGCAGAGACTGTCTTTTCAGGGGCAGGAACATGGTAGAATTCCAAGGAAAATGTTCAACAGGCCAGTAATGTCGTGGAGGCGGGTTCCCCAAACTCCTTCTTACATTGTTGGTTAGTCTGTCTCATGTTTGTGTGTATCCCTGAGGTTCTTTGAAATAATATTGCATGTGTTCCCTGGACCATCATGTTCCACTGGCAGCAGGGGCAGCCAGCGGCCGTAGAAGTGATGCAGTAAGGTCTAGCCTCTATCACATCCTTCCTCTGTGCCAGGCACCCTTGACGTGTTCACATATGTTGTCTTATTTCATCTCTTTGGTAACCCTGTAAAGAAGGTGACATTCCTATCCTCCATTTGCAGAAGTAGGAGTTAAGTGACTTGCCCAGGCTTTGGCATGGAAGAATTATAACCCTGGCCACATTTCCTCCAGAGCCCCAGAGATTCAGCACCTGAGACAGTGCCTGGAGATGGGACATCAAGGAGATTTGCTTCTGCCCTAGGCAGGAGCAGGAGATGGGGTACAGGAGTGAATATAATACTGCAGGGAGGTTAGGTTCATATGGACAGGCATGGAGGGTAAAGAACTTTCATGCAATATGTGCCCCTGCCTTCTGTCTCTGCTCAGTCTCCCCCCTGTTCCTGCTTTACAGTTGCTCCTTGAGGGAAGCTGGAGAAGTCTGCTTTGAGGACAAGAACGGTCTCCTACCATCATTTCTATAACATAGAACAATAGCAACGGCTTCCATATAGCCAGCACATTGTCTGAAATACTTTCTTGTGCATACCCTTCTTAGAAGCAAGAGGGGTGCTGGACAATAGTTAGGCCTGCAGTAGCTGCCTTGTAGAGCCAGAGGTTTTGTCAAAATCTCAAATGTTGGTAAACTTTAACCAATCTCATTGAATTCATTTATCTTGCATAATCACAGGTTATTCTAGAACTCTGGCTGGTTCAGGATTAATAAAAATGGAGTATGCGGGGCACCTGGGTGGCTCAGTCGTTAAGCGTCTGCCTTCGGCTCAGGTCATGGTTCCAGGGTCCTGGGATCGAGGCCCACATCGGGCTCTCTGCTCCGCAGGAAGCCCACTTCTCCCTCTCCCACTCCCCCTGCTTGTGTTCCCTCTCTCACTGTGTCTCTCTCTTTCAAATAAATAAATAAAAATTTTTTAAAAATGGAGTATGCCTGTGTGTTGGGCTTAGTGGGGTCTGATGCATTTGTGTCCTCAGAAGGGACTGAGTGGAGGACATGAGAGAGCAGCCTGCTTCTGTTGCTCTGACCTGCAGCAACTCTGGTAGATGGAAAACTGAGGCCCATGGGTTGCCCTGTGAACAAGGACAGTGGCCTTTGGTATCAGCATTGATTTGACAGATTCTTTGAGATCCCAGTGGCAAGACTTTTTTTAGGCACTTCCGGGGCCCCAAAAGGCACCTGAGAAGCAGAAAGGGGGCTTATTTAAGGCATTGATTATCCTCACAGCTTTGTTTGCACTGGAAATTTATGCTCCCGATTTAGCAGGTAAAGAGGGAGATAAAATAATGATGGAAAGTGACAATAAAAAATAAAACTGTAAAAAAGGAAAAAGGTAAACTGTAAAAGAGTTTTCCTGTGTTTAAAAAAAAAAAAAAAGCCCCAGAGGCACCATGAGGCCCTTGGTCAGGGGTTTGCTGGTTGGAAGCAGGTGCCCTCAGGCCCTCCTAGGCGCACAAACACAACTAGCTTCCTGGGCAGGGAAAGAAGTCAAGAGAAGGGGAAGCAGCAGGGTTTGCTCATCTCCAGCACAGTCCCCACTGGGGATGAGGCCTGGAATCCTCCGCTTTGCCCTCCTGCTGTGTGACCTGACTCTACAGATGGTGCATGTCACCATGACCCCCTTTGATTGGGCAGCAGGACCCCATGCGCAGCAGATAGCAGACGATGCCAGCCACCTTGCACTCCCAGCCCCCTTGCTCCCTGGCTGCCAGAGCATTACTGATTGACCCGGGGACAGACCTCAGTCCCCACTGGCCAGAAAACAAGCCAACAGGTGAGACTGGGAAGCATTTCAGTTAAAACATCATTCTCACTTGAAGATTTATTGATGGTCGAGATGAGTGCTGTTGTTTAAAGACTCCAAATTTTAGGTTTTCCTTTCAGTGATGCCTCAATCTGAAACTAATTGACAGGAAAGGCCCATGGAAGTTTTTGCCCTGTAGCATTCTTGCTCATCTTCGGATAGAACAAGAAGCCTTCCTGTATTTGCTGATGCTTCTGGAACCACATACTACTGGCTCTTCCTCCCTCCCCCATCCTGTGACTCTTGTCCTTTCCTCTGGCCATCTTCCCTTACTCCCCTTTCTCTCTTCCTGCCACCTTCCTTTCATCTCCCAACCCACTCCTCCTTAAATAGATTTCTCTTATACCTACATATCTTCTTGTGTGCCAGCCAGGTATCCCTCCTGTGAGACTAGTAAGGAAATCAGCCAGTTATTGCGGGACTACCGCCTTCATACCCTTACCCCAGCACTTCTCAAAGTGTGGTTGGCGGACACTTGGGTTCCCTGAGAAGCTTTCAGGGGATCCACAAGGTCAAAATTATTTTTATAATAATATTAACATGTTATTTGCCTTTTTCACTGTGTTGACATTTGCACGGACTATACAAAAAACAGTGGTGATAAAACTGCTAGAAACAACACAAATCAAACCAGCAGCATCAAAATACACCAGTAATTATTGTATTCTTTATCATTTTGCATAAAAATAAATGCTAATTTCCTTTAGAAATGTCCCTGATGGAACAGTACAAATTATTAATTTTATTAAGCATAAATCCTTAAATACAAACTTTTTTAAAATTTAAATTCATTTTAGTTAACATATAGTGTAGTATTGGTTTCAGGAGTAGAATTTAGTGACTCATCACTTACATACAACACCCAGTGCTCATCACAAGTGTCCTCCTTAATCTCCATCACCCATCTAGCCCATCCCCCCACCCACCTCCCCTCCAGCAACCCTCAGTTTGTTCTCTGTCAATAACAGTCTCTGGCGGCGCCTGGGTGGCTCAGTCGTTAAACATCTGCCAAAAAAATAAGAGTTTATATTGATGCTTTCAACTCCAGCCTGCATTATGGGTTCCATATTTGTAACTCCTTTTACCAGTAGTGAAACACCTTGCTTTCAATACCCTTAATACATTTACTCATTTGCTCAATCTAAAATATACAGAAAGTGTTATCAGAATTGTTATTAAGTACCAAAGGAAAAGAATAAACCAGCTATATAGTTTGGTATTTGTGTGGGAGTATTTTTGAGTTAAATTTACATTAGTAAAATGTACATTTTAATTGCATAATTCAAAAAAATCTGACAAATATATATACCCATGTAAATGAAACATCTATCAAGATACAGAAAACAGAAATTTTCTGGGTGCCTGGGTGGCTTAGTCATTAACCATCTGCCTTCAGCTCAGGTCATGATCCCAGGGTCCTGGGATCGAGCCCCACACCGGGCTCCCTGCTCGGTGGGAAGCCTGCTTCTCCCTCTTCCACTCCCCCTGCTTGTGTTCCTGCTCTCACTATCTCTCTCTCTCTGTCAAATAAATAAATAAAATCTTAAAAAAATACAAATTTTCTATCACCCCAAAAAGTTTCATTGTGCTCTGCCCCCTTGCCCCCACCCAAAGGCAATAATTTTTCTAATTTTTTTTAGTATACATTCATTTTGCCAAATCTAAAATTTTTTGTAAAAGGAACTATACACTTTGATTTCTCTTATTTCCAGCTTCTGTGAAATTCATCCACGTGGCTTCATGTATCTGTAGTTCATTCCTTTTTATTGTTGAGTAGTAAGTATTCCATTGTAAAAATATACCAAAAATCAGTTACCTGTTCTCTTGTTGATCAACATTGGACATGTCGTTTTCAGCTTTGAGATATTGTGAATAACATTGCTTTGATCATTCTTATACAAGTCTTCGTGTAGAAACATGTTTTCGATTTTCTTGGATAAATAGCTAGGAATGGAATTACTGGATCATAGGGTTGGTGTATGCTTAGTTTTATAGAAGACTGCCATATATTTTACCAAATTAATTGCATTATTTTTGTTCTACCTCTAGCATTATAAGAAAGTTCTGGATGTTCCACATCCTTGCCAACATTTGATGTTGTCACCTTTTTAAATTTTAGCCATTCTGGTGGGTATCAAGTGATAACTATCTGTGGTTTCAATTTTCATTTTCCTGATAACTAAGTATATTGAGCACTTATTGGCCATTTCTAGGTCTTCCTTTGAAGTTCCAAAAGATTTGAATCTTTTGTCCATGAAAAAAAAATTGGGTTGTTAAGAGGTGAAGGGGAGTGGGAGGTATAGGATTCTTGTTATGAAATTAATAAGTCAAGAGGATGAAAAGTACAGCATAGGGAATATAGTCAATGGTATTGAAATAGGCTAGCTACATTTGTGGTGGGCATAGCATAACAAATGTAGAATTGTCAAATCACTGAGTTGACACCTGAAATAATGTAACCTTGCTTGTCAACTATACTTCAGTTGAAAAAAAAGGAAAAAAGTAAAACTGAAAAGTCACACAAACCAAGACATTTTATTTTTTTAATAAAAATACACTTTTTTCCAAAAGGTCCCACTGTCTTTTTTTTAAGTATTCCCATCGATGTACCTGAGAGATTAACTCTTTAAGAAGGTGATAAAATACAGCCTCTGTAACTCCACCCTCCACTGCACACTGCCATGTCCCTCATAAGTGATCAGAAAGGCTTATTGGATTCACTTGAATTGGCAGGACAGTTGAAGAAAAATGGGCTTGTTGAACTCTACATCTGAAACTAATGATGTACTATATGTTGGCTAATTGAATTTAAAGAAAAAGAATGGATTGTTTGTCCTTTCATTATTGTCATAGAAATTTCTAAAAGATTATGTAAATAAGTCATTTGTCAGGTATATGTCTTATGAGTATTTTTCCTAGTTATGATTTGTCTATTTTTTAAATAGTGCTTTTTGATGAGTTGGAAGTTTTTGAATTTTGATAAAGTCTAGCATACTGACTTTTTTCTTTTATGATTATTGCTTTCTATGTCCTAAGATATCTTTACCTCCCCCTAGGTTGTTTTATTCTAAAAGCTTTATAGCTTTAATGTTTAGTTGTGTGGTCCATGTTGAATTAATTTTCATGTGTGGTATTAGATAGGATTGAGGTTCATTCTTTTTCTGTATGAGAAAGGGCAGCTCTTCCAAGCATCATCTGTGAAGTCTTCCCCTTCACCTCTGAGGTGTCTCAGCATATCTGTGGGTCTGTTTATGGACTCTGGTCCCATTGCTCTACATATTTACCTTCATACCCTCATCAAACTGTCTTTACTACTGTAGCTTCATAGTAACTCTTGAAGTTCTATTCTTTATTCTTTATCAAGATAATTTTGGATATTGTGGATCAAAAGCATTTTCATTTAATTTTAGAACCATTTTGTCAATTTCTACAAAAAGGCCTGCTAGAATTTTTTAATAGAATTGCATCAAATCTATAGATCAATTTTGGAAGAACTGACCCACAATATTAACTTGTTGAATTCACAGTGTATATCCCTTCATTTATTTATGTCTCCTCTAGCTTCTCTCAGCAGAGTTTTGCATTTCATTGTACAAAGTCTTGGCATCTTTTATTAAATTTATTCCTTATTATTTCATGTTTTTCAAAGCCATTTAAATTGATTTCTTTTAATTTCACTTTCAAACTGTTTGCTGCTAATATATATAGATACAAATGATTTTTTTGTATATCAACCTGGTAACTTGCAGTCTTGCTAAGTACACTTATTAGTTTAAGAGATTTTGGAATTTTCTACGCTGATATTCATGTTATCTGCAAATAAAGAAACTTCTACTTTTTGCTTTCTAACCTTCTTCCCTTATCACACTAGCTAAGATCTCCTCTACAAGTATTAAGACTGGATGGGCAGGGCAGCTGGGTGGCTCAGTCAATTGAGCAACTGACTCTTGATCTCCGCCCAGGTCTTGATCTCAAGGTCATGAGTTCAAGCACCACGTTGAGCCTACCTTAAAGAAAAAAAAGACTGGATGTGCTAACCTTGTTCCTAACCTCAAAGGGAAAAATACAATATTTCACCATGAAGTATGTTAGGTGTAGGATTTTTTTATATAAATGTACTGTATCCAATGAGGAAGTTTTTTTTAATTCTAAGATTGCAGGATTTTTTCTTAAAAAATCATGAATACCTGTTGAATTTAGTCATCTGTTTCTTTTTTTTCTTAGTATGGTGAATAATATTGATGGTTCCTGAATCTTAACCCAGTCTTGCATTTATGGAATACACTATGGTCATGATTCTTTTTTTTTTTTTTAATTTAAACTCAATTAGCCAACATATAGTACATCATTAGTTTCAGATGTAGAGTTCAGTGATTCATCAGTTGCATATAACACCCAGTGCTCATCACATCACGTGCCCTCCTTAATGCCCATCACCCAGTTACCCCATCCCCTACCTCCCCTCCAGCAACCCTGTTTGTTTTCTATTGTTGAGTCTCATGGTTTGTCTCCTGCTGTGATTTCTTCCCATTCAGTTTTCCCTCCCTTCCTCTATGATCCTCTGTGCTATTTCTTATATTCCACATATGAGTGAAACCATATGATAAGTGTCTTTCTCTGACTGACTTACTTCGCTCAGCATAATGCCCTCCAGTTCCATCCATGTCGATGTAAGTGTAAGATTTCATCATTTTGATGGCTGAGTAATATTCCATTATATATATACACCACATATATATACCATATATATATGGTATATATATGGTATATATATGTGGTGTATATATATATATATATATACCAAATCTTCATTATCCATTCATCTGTCTCATCTTTTAGACATCTGGGCTCTTTCCATAATTTGGCTATTTTGGACACTGCTGCTATAAACATTGGAGTGCCCCTTCAGACCGCTACATTTGTATCTTTGGGATAAATATCTAGTAGTGCAATTGCTGGGTCGTAGGGTAGCTCAATTGTTCACTTCTTGAGGAATCTCGTACATGATTCTTTTTTATGTGTTGCTGGATTCAACTCGTAGTTTGTTATGAATGATTATGCCTGTGTTCATGAAGGTTATTGATTGGTAATTTCTCTAATTTTGGCTGGCCTTGTACAATAAGTTTGGAAGTATTTCCCATTTTTCCCTATTTTTAGAGTTTATGTAAGTTTGGTATTATTCCTTCCTCAAATGTTTGGTAAAATCTGTAAGTGAGATAATTTGTATTTTTTTTAATTAATATTTTCATAATGAATACAATTCCCATAACAGACACAGATTCAGAATAAAATATGCTGTTCAGATTTTCTATTTCATCTTACAGCTCATTTAGTTAAGTTGTGTCCATTTCACCTAAATTTTCTAATTTATTATACTGTACATAATATTTCATTGTTATCCTTTTTTATGTCTCCAGAAACTGAGGTTCTGTCCCTTCTTTTGTTTCCTTTCTCTCTTCCCCATCAATCTTGCTAGATATTTATCAATCTTACTAACCTTTCCAAGGGACCAAACTTTAGTTTTTATAATTCTCTCTCTTATTTCTTCTCTTTTTCACTAATTTTAGCTCTTTGTTGTTTCCTTCCTTCTACTTATTTTGGTGTTGATTTGCTTATCTCATATAAAGGATACTCAAGGGGAGGGGGTGGGGGGATGGGTTAGCCTGGTGATGGGTATTAGAGAGGGCACGTATTGAATGGAGCACGGGGTGTTATAAATGCAAACAATGAATCATGGAACACTACATCCAAAACTAATGATGTACTGTATGGTGATTAACGTAACATAATAAAATTTTTAAAAAATTAAAAAAAATAAAAGATACTCAAGGTGAAAACATAGATCATTGATTTTAAGCATTTGCTCCTTTCTTACATGCATTTAATACCATAACTTTCACTCAAAGTTGTTTTTCTGCATCAGCAACATTCTGATATGTTCTCAGTATTTTCAAGTTTAGAGTGTTTTCTCATTTCCCTGTGATTTCTCATTTATCCCATCTTGATATGTTATGTGTTATCTTCCAGTCTGGAAGGTTGTCTAACTTTACTTGTGATTTCCTCTTTGATACATGAGTAAGTTACATATGTGTTACTTAGTTTCCAAATATTTGAGAATTGTTTGATTCCTTATTGGTAATGATTGCCAATTTAATCCTATTGTCATAGAACATACTCTGTACCATTTCAGCATTTTGAGTTTTATGAAGATGTGTCTTGTGACTCAGCATATGGCCTATTCACCAAGAGACAAATGCTCTTTCTGTACTTGAAAAGAATTTATACTCTGCAGTTTTTGAGGTAAAGTGTTCCATAAATGACAGCTGGGTAATTTTTGTTGATGCTGTTGTTCAGATATAGATATCCTCACTACTATTTTTTTCAACCTGGTTGTTCTAGCAATTCCTTGAGAAAGAGATTGTGAATCATCCACTATGGTTGTAGATTTGCCTATGTCTCTCTACCTCCTTTTAGTGATATATTTTATTTTATATATGTTGAAGTTATATATTTATACATATTTATCATTGTCATGTCTTCTTGGTGAATTGGTGTTTTTCTTCATGATGAAAAAGGGCTAAGTGCACTTATTAGTTGTAGTGCACTATTTTGTCCAATGGTAGTATAGTCATTCCAGCTTCCTTGTGCTCATAATTTGCATGGTATATATTTTTACATCTTTTTACTTTCAAGCTACCTGTGTCTTTATATTTAAAAGATCACATAGGGTTAGGTCTTGCTTTTTTTAATGAGTGTGACAATCTCTGACTTCTAATTGAAATAAATGTTCTAACTACAGCTTTAATGTAGGCTGTTAGCATGTAATTTAATTATTTATATGTTTGGATCTAATTGTTTTACTGTGGTAGGAAAAGCTTTTGACATTTTACAAATATGAATATTATTTGTGCTATTTTTTCTTTGTAAGGAATCTTTTGTCAGGTTAAAGAAATGTCCTTCTAAGTTTTATAAAATCTTAAATGAGTGTCGGGCTTTTAAAATGTTTTTTTCTGCATTCGTGTATTGAAATATGATTATTTTATTTATTTCTCTCCTTTAATCTGTTGAGGTAGTCGATTTTATAATGCTAAACCATACATCCATTCCCATGATAAGCCCAAGTTTGCCATGATACGTAATAAATGTACGTCATCAATCTTTGTGACTGAAATTGCCCTGTATTTTTTTTTCTTTCCCTCTTATTACCCTTGCCACACTTTTATACCAAGATTATGTGCCAGCTTCATAACATGAGTTGAAGATTATACCCTCTTATTCTGTACCCAGATTAAATTTTATAAGACTGGGTACATTTTTGAGGAAACGATGTGGGCCTGGAGGTCCTTTTTTAGAAGGAAAAAAACATTTGTGTATTGATTTGTTTAATAGTTATGGAACTATTCAGGTTTTCTATCTTTTAAAGTAATTTTGTTGAGTTTTTCTTTTTGGAATTTGTCCATTTTGTCTGTATTTGCCAGTCTGCATAAGTATTCATATTAGAGGTTTATCAATAGTATTATTCTTTTCATAAAACTAATGATAGATCCTGTCTACCATCTGTTTGCTTTTGTTTTATGTGTTTCTGATCTTGATTATTGTCTTCCCTCTAATTTCTTTGTGTCTATTTTGCTGATTTTTTTCTTGCCTATTGAAATGGCTGCTTGACTCATGAATTTTTGGTCTTTCTTATTTTCTTGCATGTACATTTAAAGCAACAAAACCCCTTTTTAAAATTTATTTATTTGAGAGAGAGAGAGAAAATGAGAGGGGGGAGGGGCAGAGGGAGAAGCAGGCTCCCTACTGAGCAGGGAGCCAGATGCTGGGCAGGATCCCAGTACCCTGGGATCATGACCTGAGCCTAAGCCAGCTGCTTAACTGACTGAGCCACCCAGGCACCCCAAAGCAACAAAACTCCCTTTAACTATTGCTTTCACTATACCCCCACAAATTTTGATATGAAATTTTTTATTATAATTTAGTTCAAAATATTTTATTATTTCAGTTGTGATTTCTTCTTTCACTCTTGGGTTATTGTATTTTTCCTAGTGATTTTTTGTTGCTGACTTTATTTTGCTTACATTTTTGAACATTTAACTATGGAAAATATTAAATATCTATAAATGTACACAGACCAGTATATTGAATCCCCATGTACACATCACCCAGCATCTATAATTATCAAGTTTTGTCCAGTCTTGTGTTTTCTATGCCTTGCTTACTGCCACCCCAACATCCTGTATTATGTTGAGGCAAATCCTATGGGTTATTTAGAAATGTGTTAAATTTCCTAACTTATGGGGATTTATCTGTCTAATTTAATTGTAGTATGTTCAGAGAACATCGTCTGTTTGATTTCATCCTTTGAACGTCTTTGTGATTTGCTTTGTGTCCTCAAATATAAATATTCTGTAAAGATTCCACATTGTATTCTGCAGCTCTTGGGAGTATAATTCTATATGTCCTTTAGATAAAGTTTGTCAGTAGTATGTTCAAATCTTTTGTGTCCCTACTCTTATTATGTCTGATTATATCATTACGAAGTAATTCTCTTTATCACTAGTAAATGCTTTTTACCCCCAAATCTATTCTGTCTGATATTAACATAGCTACACCAGTTTTCTGGTGATTATAATTTGCATAGTACATTTCTTACCTTTTCAATTTTTATCTTTTCTGTATCTTTACCTTTTAGGTGTCTGTCTTTTTTAAAGAGCGTATTGTTGAATTTTTGTATTCAGTCTGCCAGTTTATTGCTTTTAACTGGAGCATCTGGCATCTTTACATTTAATTTAATTAGTGACACATTTAGGCTTAAATCTACCCATCTTACTTTGTGCTTTCTCCTTGTTTCACATCTGCTCCCCACTTCTTGTTTATTGCCTTCTTTCAGATTCTTTTTAAAATCGATTTTCAAAATACATCAAGAATTCAGCCACTTCTCACCACCCCCACTGCCGCCGCCTCACCCAGACCATTCTCCTTCCTCTGGATAAGGCAGTGGCCTCCTGACGCATCTTTCTGCTTCTCTCCTTCCTCCCACTTCCCACCTTCCCCCGACCATCTGCTCACTAAGCAGCAGCCAGAGTGAGCCTCTTAACATGGAAGCTCCATCATATCACGCCTCAGCTCAAAAGCCTGTGTCTCGGCTCCTCGTTTCACACAGCGAAATTCGTGAATGCCGTGGTGCTCAGGGGGACCCTCACAGCCTGCTGGGCCTGCTCCCCTCACGTTACATGGGCCTCAGCTCAGACCACCACCCTTGCTCCGTGTACTCCAGACGCACCTGTCCATGTGCAGTTCCTCTGACAGGTCAGGGCCCCTCCAGACTCTCCCAGGATGAATTGTTCTTACCCTGACCATGCACTCGGCTCACCCACTTACCCCTTCCACGTCCTTGTTCCAGAATCACTTTCTCAGTGAATGTGAGCCATGACCACCCCGTGTAACATGTCCTCAATTACACCCTCAGCCCTCCCCCTACCCTTGACCCTGATCTCGTCTCCGTCCGATCAGTTAGTCACCTTCTGTCATCCTGTGCATGCCCTGATCATGGTATCATGTGTTTGTTTCTCTGCCTCTTTTAGAAAAGAAACTTCATGAGGGGTTTCTGCCTGTTTTGTTCACGGACGCATCTCAAGCTCCTCAAATAGGGACTGACTCATGGTAGGAACTCAAAAGATACTAGTGAACAAATGTGGGAATTGTATTTTTTCCCTTACAGTTGTTTGAAAATTATATGCCCTTGTGTTCCTTATTTTCATGCTTCCATAGAAATGACAGCATGCAGGTTTAACAAATCAAAGTCTAAGGTGAGCCGATAGTGTAACTATCTTCCTTCTGGATTTTACAATGACCTATGAACACTTTTAATATACTCCATTTAATTTGTTTGGGGATTTTTTGTGGGGGGGTTGTTTTATTTGAGGAAGGGGACAGACATGGGTGAAAATTCAGTTTTGTGGGAAACTGAATCTATTATTTAAGTATTAGACTGACAACAGTGAATGACTAAAAGACACTGGACCTCTAATTATTGTCTTTTTTATAGAAATCAGCCAAGTACAGGTGTTTATCAGGTTCCTACATTGGTTTTCAATACATTGTCAGTATGATAAGGGATTTCAATGATTTCCAAAGACATTTGATCCAATGTGAGTGGGATAAAAATACCTCAAGTGCTTGTAAAAACACATATTCCCAGACCCCACACTCAGAAGTTCCCCTTTGGTAAGTCTGGGCTGCCCCTCAGGAATGCATGTTCTTGTAAGTCCCTAGCCTTTCCGAAGCCCCCACCCAATGGAGAGTGGTCTGCAGCCTCCCTAGAGACCACTACACACAGTCCCTGATCAGAGTCAACGTGTCTTCTGTGAGAGCTTGGTAACAGTGCAGGAGTGATTTAAGGGAGCCGGGAGATGTCAATAGAAGTTTAAAATCCTCATCAGAGGAACAACTAGAATAGTCTTAAACCTAGGGAGGCTTCTTGCATTTTCCATTCTCAGATGGTCAGAGCATCAAGGTATAAGTGTTGTAGGTGTGGGCCTGCCTGACACCCACCACATCACACCTGTGCCCTCTCTGGGCCTCTCGGAACCAGGGTCAGGCTGCCGGGTCCACATGCACATTCTGCCCCAGAAGACAAAATTATTTTGGGGTTATGCTTCCTATTTCCTCCTGGATTTCAGGGTTCACATGCTTTACATCGCAGAGAAAGATGGGCAGCAGGGGGCACATGCATGTGCCTTGGGAACAGCCTCAACCAGCAGGTGGTCACTGGTCCTTTCCTCCCAGGAAAGCTTGATACTTGCTAGTTAGCCCATCGTCCTCACAGATTGTTCTCGGGCTCACTGTGTTGCTTAATAGGAATGCTTTAGGACTGCCTGAAATTGTGACAGACTGCTGGGGCTGGGGTGATGGTGGGGGGCTGGGGTGATGGTGGGGGGCAAGGGCAGGGCTTGGTATCCCCCCTTCCCTCCATTCTGGCTGAATGCATACTCTGGTCTTCATCTTCAACCAAATTCTTTTCCCCTCCCCTTTACAGTCAAGATGCTAGTTTTACCAAGATAGGAAATAATCTTCCAGCGGGGGCCTCTGACCCATGGAATCCATCATTCACCCCAAATCCCCAGCCATACCCCCACCGCCTTCTGTGCCTATTCCTGGGGTACCCAGGCTCACCCACCTTGCCTGAGGCTCAATCTTTATTGGCTCTTACTTAACCACTTATCTCTTCCTTGAAATTCTTCCCTCCACCCCCTTGGGTTCCCTGGCAAAATGTCACCTTTTACAAAAATGCTCTTGATTAATTTTTTGTCACAAAAGTAATAGAAGTTTTTATAGCCAGTGAAAGAATGAAAAATCAGTTTGAAAGTATTAATAATACCCCCCAATTTATACTTCCCTTGGCTAATAGATATTATATAGAAATTACTAGCTACACCTGGGCTCATATTTGTAAGTACAGAAGAGTCTTTTGTACTTGTTTTTACAACCAGATGTCTGTGATTCTATACAATACGTGGAACTCTGAAGCTTCCTCTCCTTGGTGAACTGTACATCACAGATGTCCTTCCAGATCAACAAATCAAATCTGATTCATTTTTTTAGCATAAGAGCACATCCAATGTATCCAGTTGTTCTTCGTTGAGAAGCATTCTGATTTTCTCAGTTTCTGCCAGTTCAAAAATTCTAATTTGATATCACTGAACACTTTCAAATATACTATTGACTTACTTCTGTAAGAAATATTTCCCAAAATGGAACTTCTAAGCTCTTCTATTTTGAATTTGAATCGATGTTTTCAGATCACTTTTTTAAAAAGAGCTCAGAAAATCACATTCCCACCAAAAATGCAAAGGTGTGCAGAGTTCCCTACAGTCCCTCTGTCTCCAGATGTCATCACTAGGTTTTTTTGCCAGTCTGCCTAAAAATTCTATTTCATTGGCAGTTTGCAATGTTTTCTTCATGACTAATGCTCACGCAAACATCGTTTTCATGCATTATTGGCCTTCTGCATTTTATTTCCTATAAACTGCCTGTTCGTGTCTTTTGTCCAAGTTTCTATTGGGTCACTGTGTTATCTTTATCTTAACAGTGTATAGCAGGTCTTTCTTTAGAGAGATTTTACTGTTTTGCAGGTATATGTTACACCTATTTTACTAAGTCTACTAATGTCTTTTTATATTTTTTTCTGCCTTATTTTAAAAACTTTATGTGGTTAAATATTTTATTATTTGTCTGGATATCTTGCATTGGTTAGGAAAGTCTTCCTCATGCCAAAGTCATACAAACATTTTATTCCATTTTTCTTGTAATATGTTTACAGTTAACTATTTAACATTCATAATCTTTATCTGGAATTTATTTCTGGAGGCGTGGGGGTGGGGTGTAAGTCTATTTTCTACCAGCTGCATTTATTAAATGGACCACTCTTTTCCCTGGGAACTGAAATGCAACTTGGGGCACACGTCTGTGTCATAATATATTGATTAGCTCAGCATTGTGGTGAAGTAAACCCTCCCTTACTATTATTCCATTCTTCAGTTTTCTTGTTTGCTCTTAGAAATGTGTTAATAAATGTAAAGAGTTTAGGACAATGCCTCCTTTTTGTTTCCTACTGACCTCATTTTACTTAATATTTTAACAATTATGGAAAATACTGAACATCTATAACTGTATACAGAAAAATATATTGAATCCCCATGTGCCCATTACCTAGTGTCTGTAATTAGCAAGTTGTGGCCAGTCTTGACTTTTTTTTTTTTTATACCCTCACCCACTGCCACCACAAGTATAAAAATGCTGACTGCTTTTATTAATGTTGTTACTATTCTCATCAGTTCTTTGCTTCACACTTCAAAATCGTTATATCCAGTTCCCCAAAAGACATCAGGACTCTGACTGACACTGCCTTCCAGTTTTGCATTCGTTTTGAAAGAATTAGCATTTTTATGCTGTCCTCTGCCCTTGCTGAAATGCAATCAACTTTTCCATTTTGTCCTGTCTCCGAACCCTGTGGTTTCTAGTCTTCCTCTGGATGCTCTGGGTCTGGATGGCCTGCTGGTGTTTCCCCCTCTCTTTCAACTTCTGATTTTGTTTCCTCTACATGTGGCTGAGACTTGAGCCCTGAGTTCTTTTTGAGAGTGCTCAAACAGTATCTTATCTACAGTTGATTCCCAGGGTGACCATTCCAGCCGTGACTTTTAATTTATTCAGCAGATGTGTGTTGAGCACTTGCTATGCCTGGGCTCGTCTTCATGCTGAAGAGACAGTGGTGAACACAGCAGATGCAGTGTCTGCTCCCTGATGAGTCAAGGGTACGCTCAGGGTAGAAAGCAAGAGGCTGCCCTGGCCTGGTCTGTGCAGCCCAGGAGGGCTTCCTGGAGGAAGTGGTATTTAAGTTGAATTCTGAGGAGCTGATAAGAATATGCTGGGCAGAGGAGCAGGATGTGAGTGTTGGGGGGAAAGGATGAGGGCAGGAAGAGTATCCTGAGCCCAGAGAACAAGTGGCCCATGATGAGTCTGGGAGGGTGGGTCGTATCAGCACCATCTTGTTCCACCCTTTGTGTGCTGGTCTCTGCCCTGAGCCCTTTGTGTTGACCTCATTTCACCCTTGCAACAATCCAAAAAGGTAAAACATGAACTCAGACAGGTCACCCAGTTGGCCAGCAGGATCCTGAGTCAGGTTTGAAACTTGGACTCTAGAGCCTCCCATGGCAAGCCAAATACATTTGAGGAGCCTTTCACAGCGGACTGAGCAGGTTCTACTTGCTGTGTTTCGGCTGCTATGTGAAGGAGCAATTAGACCGTGCCCGTAGTTGCAAGGAGGACATGTGGGCTGCAGGTGGGTAGGATTTATTGCAGCCATAGCAAAACACACAGACTGATATCCAAAGGAAAATGCAGCTCAGGAAATGGAGAGTAACCCTGGGAGCAAGTTTCTGTGAGAAAAAGCCCCAGGAGAAGGAAGCGGGAAATGGAAGGAAAGACAAAATGCAGCCATTGCACTACATCTACCTTTATTAACGAAACATTGCCCCACAATATTTTACAAAGGACTGTGCTATAGCTGGTAGAGCCACCTTTCTAGAATAAAACAAATATGCTGGTTTGATCTGCTTTCAGAATGTGTGTAGCACCTTCTCCAGGTACTGGACTGCACTTCTCCAAGAATCAACTCTTTGGTTATTTTAGCCATATGTTACGAATAGCTTTCTAACATGAATTGTATGTCTCAGTGGCTTATTAAGTTGAAGTTAGGCAACTAAATTTATCCCCTCCTTGACAGAAGTATGCAGCATGGCATAATTAAAAGCACATTTAACTAGGAGGCAGGACATGCTGTTGCAGCTCTGGCTTCCCCTGGGGCCATTCTGGGTATCTCTCAGCCTCCTTTTTCTAAGAGTTCCTTCCAGCCTAGGGGCTCGCAGTCAGTTTCAGCTCTGCACCTGCGTACCAGTCAGTGGCGACTTTTCTGTGACAGTACAGTGTGTCTACACGTAAAGAAAGTGGCCATAGGAAACTGGCCATGGAGCAAGAGAGAGTCCGAGGGGATGATTATTCTGTTTTGTGATGCAATTTTAATTTCAAAGAAGAGATTTCAGGGAAGACAGGAGGAAAGAGCCTGGCCTGCCCTATACTCTCCCTGTCCTGGCTCACCTCCTCCTGTTTGGGATTCTGCTCCCCAGAGGACTAGAGCATGTTCAAGAAAGGGTACTAGAGGGGAAATGGCTGTGTTCATGGGATTATGTGCTTACTTACCTTTTCATTGGGAGTAATTTCTTATCTTACTCTTTTTTAAGTAGATTTGATTGTTTAGGGCAGATTTAGGTACACAGCAAAATTGAGAGCGAAGTACAGAGAGTTCTTGTACCCTCTGCCCCCTCCCACACACATAGCATCCCCCATTATCAGCATCCCCAACCAGATTATGAACCTATGTTTTCACATCATAATCACTCAAAGTCTGTAGTTTACATTAGAGTTCGCTCTCAGTGTTCATTCTGTGCATTTGGACAAATGTGTAATGATATGTATCCACCATTATAGTATCAATCCTAAAAATCCTCTGTGTTCAGCCTGTTCATCCCTTTCTCCCCCAACCCTCCCGGTGGCAGCCACTGATCTTTTGACTGTCTCCATAGTTTTGGTTTTTCCAGAATGCTACATAGTTGAAATCATACAGTGTGTAGCCTTTTCAGATTGGCTTCTTTTACTTAGCAATATGCATTTAAAGTTTCCTCCATGTCTTTTAGTAGCTTTATAGCTCATTTCTTTTTAGCACTGAATAATATTCCATTGTCTAAATGTACCACAGTTTATTTATCCATTCACCTACTAAAGGGTGTCTTGGTTGCTTCCAAGTTTTGGCAGTTATGAATAAGCTGCTATAAACATCTCTGCTTATCTTACTCCTTTAAAATGCAGAATCAGAATATATCCCCCAACTTCTGAATATGGAAAAGCTCTATAGAAATGTAAAAAGGGATCTCCCTTAGAAAAGGATAAAAAAGGGTGTGATCTAACTGCATTTGACTAAAACATCAAATAGTAATGATTTTTTTTAAAGATTTATTTATTTATTTTAGAGAGAGAGAGTGTTAGAGAGAGCGTGAGCAGGAGGGGTTGGGGAAGTGCAGAGGGAGAGGAAGAGAGAATCCTCAAGCAGACTCCCCAGTAAGGACAGAGCCCGATACAGGGCTTGATCCCAGGACCCTGCAATCATGACCTGAACTGAAATTAAGAGGGATGCTTAACTGGCTGAGCCACCCAGGCATCCCTCAAATAGTAATGGTATTTAAACTGATAAATCAGTTTCTGGGGCTTGCATCGCAGCCTGACCAAATTATGCCACAGATACACTAGCCCAACAGCTTGATGTCATGCACCTACTGTGAGATCCTTAGGTTGAAGAGAAAATTTCAACCATTAGGGAAAAAGGGGACCTTAGATTCAGTCCTAAGTATATCTTATATTTTTTTATTTTTTCCTTGGACATTTCAGTAACTTGATCGGGGAGCCTCTTAATTCTCCTCCAGCGCAGAAAACATCACATGTCTGAGCTTGAACTACGTGTGGGCATCTCTACCCCTTCCTTCATGCCTGCCGTCACTGTCCTGCCCACAGACCCCGTGAGGCCCACTCTCTGCCTACCCGTGGCTGAGCGCTGCATGATGATAGCAGTCCCGTGACACTCTCATGTGTGAGATGACACCAAGTTTTAGAAAGCTTAAGAATCCTGCTCAAGGTCACACAGTTAGGAGATGGCAGTGCTGGGGTTGAGTCCAGGTCACCTCCGCCAAGCCTGATCTGTACCTCACCCTTGGCAGGAGTCCTGCTTGACCCTGCATTGTCTAGTGTGGTTGCTCCAGTTTATGCTCCAGGACATAAAATTTCCCAGCGGACAACTGAAAAATGAGCTGAATTTGAATCTCTCTGCTTGCTGGAAGGTAGACATTTCAGAGCCAAATACGTAGAGGGTATTTTGAGCCTTGGGAATGGACGGAAGAACTCTCACAAGGAAGGTGTCATAGAGGTCTGCAGTAAGGCAGTGAGATGAGGAGAAGAGCCAGCATCAAAGGCAGTAGATGACAGGCAGCCTGGGGAAGGAAAGAAGAGTCAAATTCCATACTGGAAGGCAAGAACTGTAAATACGAAGGATTATATCTCACCGTCCAAGCTTCTCTAACAAAACACCATAGCCTGGGTGCTTAAAAATTACAAATTTGTTTCTTACCGTTTTGGAGACTGGGAGTCTGAGATCAGGGTGCATGGGTCAGGTTCTGGTGAGAGCTCTTTTCCTGGTTTGCAGACACCACCTTCTTGCTGTGTCCTCACATGGTGGAGGTCACAGAGGCCCCTACCTCCTAAGAGCATGAGGCCATTAGGATGTCAACCTGTGAATTTGGGGAAGACACAAACATTTAGTCCATAGCAGGGATTACTAGTATTATGGGGGAGGGAGTAAAGGAAAAATAAAGCATACTTGGGACCTGGTGAAAGAAATAAGGGTGGAAGACAACCAGTAGGGGGCTCAGGAATGTGCAAAGGAAGAGGGAAATGATAGAGCAGATGTGGATGGACGGCTGTAACTGGAAACACGGTTTACAGGAGGGAGGGTGTGAGCTGTGCTTATGGGAGGGTGCTCGAGATCACAATCCTGGGGGAAGCAGGTGAGCAGGCTTCCACCAGGAAGGTGAGCAAGGTGGGATTAAGGGTATAGAAAATGGAGGATTAAAATTTGAAAGTGGAGAATGAAAATAAAACGCAATTTTAGCTGCACTTATTTTTGTTTGTTTGCTTCTCCAGGTGCCACATGGAATGTCCTTGAAGGTAAACTAGGTGTTGGATCTGTTATATTATTTTAGCTCTAAAAGGAAAATCATGAAAGGGCCACACTCAGTAAGCTCCTATCCTCACCCATTGTTCTGAGCACTCAATGAACTGCCTTCCCAGGTAGTGTGAGAGCAAGCTTCGATATCACGTGAGTCACTGTGAATATAACTGTTTACTGCTGACGTCAGTGCATTATCTCCTCTTCCTCCTGACAGTCAATGTCAGAGCTATGACAACCCAGGCCCAACAGTCCATCTGTTTTTGCTGAACTATGGGGCATCAGGGCTACAAACTTCAGTTATCTATTTATGTGATAAACAGATATGTTGGTGCTTATTTGGCACTTTGTAGGTGCTGTGTGCTAGGCATTGTGCCAACTGCAGGGTTCCCAGTGGAGATTAGCAGACATGACCCAACCCTTCCTGGAGCTTCCGGTGTAATGAAGGATAAAGATATTAACACACACACACACACACACACACAACACACACACACACACGCACATAGTTGCAATCAGTGTGAAGCGCAGTAAAGGAGAAAAGTATGTTCTATGAGAGAAAACAGGTGGGACTTAATTTAGGTAAATTAATCAGGGACAGTCTTTTAGCAAATGACATAGGACCTGACAGACGTGTGCGAGTCAGGACAGGAAGGATGGCGAGCAAGGAGGAAGACTACTTAGAGCGGTTGAGGGAAGAAAGGTGGGGGTGGGGAGGAGCATAATGGATGAAGGACAGTGGCGTAGAGTGAGATGGAGAAGCAGGGCTAGATCACAGGTGGACCTGCGTCATGGAGGGGAGCTTCTATTTTCATTCCATAAGTAAAATTCCACTTTGGAATTTACGGTGAGGGAAATGCATGATCCCATTTATTTATTTACTTACTTACTTATTTATTTATTATGTTCAATGAGCCAGCGTGTAGTACATCATTAGTTTTTGATATAGTGTCCAGCGATTCATTAGTTGTACGCATGATCCAATTTAAAAGATCATGCAGGTTGCTTTGTGCTATATGTTGCTATATCGGGGGTGGGAACCAAGAGCAGAAGCAGGAGGTCATCCCGGCTGCTCTGTGCTGGGTGCCTGGGGCAGATGGGTAGAGATTAAGATGGAAAGAAGCAGGTGGACTTAAGGTCATTTGAAGGCATAAATCCCATCATTAAATTGTGGACTTTACATGAGTTACGGATTAACAACTTCACTGGCTGTGAAGAAAGAAGACCAAAAATGGCTCCCAGGGTCCTGGCTTGATCAACTTAAGTAGATGGGGAAAAAAAAAAAAACCCTTCACAAATGGGGAAAACTGGAGGAGAGGCCAATCCAATGAGGAGAGCAGAATGTGTTTGTAGCCTCATTATGTTTGAGGTAACTGAGATATTCAAGTGAGATGTCACGTAGGTAGTCAGATTGACAAGACTGAAGTGAAGTTCAGAAGATAGTTCAGGGCTGGAAATATAAATTTGGGAATTGTTGGCATTTGGATGGTATTTCAAGCCATGGGTGCTAAAAGCATCTATGGAGAAAGTATAAGCGAGAGCTCAGGGTGGGGCTCCAAGGAATGTGTCATTTACAGGTCAGAGAAAAGCCAGCAAAGAAGACTGAGAAGGGGAAGGCTAAGAAGTAGTAGGAAATCAGGAGAGCAAGTGTTATGGAGGCAATAAGGGAGGATGTTCAAGGAAGGCCTCCTCAAAGGCACTGAACACTACACACAGATCTAATAAAATGAGGAATGAAAAGTCTATGGGATTAGAAATGTGGCTGTCTTGTGGGTCTTAGCAAGAACAGTCTTGGAGGAATGGCCAAAACTGAAGCTACTTGGCACCAGGTTGGAGAATGAATGAGAGATACACCTCATTTTTATTTATTTTTTATTGTTATGTTAATCACCATACATTACATCATTAGTTCTTGATGTAGTGTTCCATGATTCATTGTTTGTGCATAACACCCAGTGCTCCACACAGAATGTGCCCTCTTCATTACCCATCACCAGACTAACCCATCCCCCCACCCTCCTCCCCTCTAGAACCCTCAGTTTGTTTTTCAGAGTCCATCGTCTCTCATAGTTCCTCTCCCCCTCCGACTTACTCGCCTTCATTCTTCCCCTCCTGCTATCTTCTTCTTTTTCTTTTTTCTTAACATATGTTGCATTATTTGTTTCAGAAGTACAGATCTGTGATTCAACAGTCTTGTACAATTCACAGCACTGACCATAGCACATACACTGCCCAATGTCTATCACCCAGCCACCCCATCCCTCCCACCCCCCACCACTCCAGCAACACTCAGTTTGTTTCCTGAGATTAAGAATTCCTCGTATCAGTGAGGTCATATGACACATGTCTTTCTCTGACTGACTTATTTCACTCAGCATAACACCCTCCAGTTTCCTCCACGTCATTGCAAATGGCAAGATCTCATTCCTTTTGATGGTTGCATAATATTCCATTGTGTATATATACCACCTCTTCTTTATCCATTCATCTGTCGATGGACATCTTGGCTCTTTCCACAGTTTGGCTATTGTGGACATTGCTGCTATAAACATTGGGGTGCACGTACCCCTTCAGATCCCTACATTTGTATCTTTGGGGTAAATACCCCATAGTGCAATTGCTGGATCATAGGGTAGCTCTATTTTCAACTGTTTGAGGAACCTCCATACTGTTTTCCAGAGTGGCTGCACCAGCTTGCATTCCCACCAACAGCGTAGGAGGTTTCCCCTTTCTCCGCATCCCCGCCAATATCTGTCGTTTCCTTACCTGTTAATTTTAGCCATTCTGACTGGTGTGAGGTGGTACCTCATTGAGGTTTTGATTTGGATTTCCCTGATGCCGAGCGATGTTGAGCACTTTTTCATGTGTCTGTTGGCTATTTGAATGTCTTCTTTGGAAAAATGTCTGTTCATGTCTTCTGCCCATTTCTTCATTGGATTATTTGTTCTTTGGGTATTGAGTTTGATAAGTTCTTTATAGATTTTGGATACGAGCCCTTTGTCTGATATGTCATTTGCAAATATTTTCTCCCATTCTGTCGGTTGTCTTTTGGTTTTGTGGACTGTTTCTTTTGCTGTGCAAAAGCTTTTTATCTTGATGAAATCCAAATAGTTCATTTTTGCCCTTCCTTCCCTTGCCTTTGGCGATGTTTCTAGGAAGAAGTTGCTGCGGCTGAGGTCAAAGAGGTTCCTACCTGTGTTCACCTTTAGGATTTTGATGGACTCCTGTCTCATGTTTAGGTCTTTCAACCATTTGGAGTCTATTTTTGTGTGTGGTGTAAGGAAATGGTCCAGTTTCATTCTTCTGCATGGGGCTGTCCAATTTTCCCAACACCATTTGTTGAAGAGACTGTCTTTTTTCCATTGGACATTCTTTCCTGCTTTGTTGAGGATTAGTTGACCATAGAGTTGAGGGTCCATTTCTGGGCTCTCGATTCTGTTCCTTGATCTATGTGTCTGTTTTTGTGCCAGTACCATACTGTCTTGATGATGAGAGCTTTGTAATAGAGCTGGAAGTCCGGAATTGTGATGCCACCAGCTTTGCTTTTCTTTTTCAATATTCCTCTGGCTATATGGGGTCTCTTCTGGTTCCATACAAATTTTAGGATGATTTGTTCCATTTCTTTGAAAAAAGTGGATGGTATTTTGATGGGGATTGCATTGAATGTGTAGATTGCTCTAGGTAGCATTGACATCTTCACAATGTTTGTTCTTCCAATCCATGAGCATGGAACGTTTTTCCATTTCTTTGTGTCTTCTTCAATTTCTTTCATGAGTATTTTATAGTGTTCTGAGTACAGATCCTTTGCCTCTTTGGTTAAATTTATTCCTAGGTATCTTACGGTTTTGGCTGCAATTGTAAATGGGATCGACTCCTTGATTTGTCTCTCTTCTGTCTTGTTGTTGGTGTAAAGGAATGCCACTGATTTCTGTGCATTGATTTTATATCCTGCTACTTTGCTGAATTCCTGTATGAGTTCTAGCAGTTTTGGGGTGGAGTCTTTTGGGTTTTCCACATACAGTATCATATCATCTGCGAAGAGTGAGAGTTTGACTTCCTCTTTGCCGATTTGGATGCCTTTGATTTCTTTTTGTTGTCTGATTGCTGTGGCTAGGACTTCTAATACTATGTTGAATAGCAGTGGTGAGAGTGGACATCCCTGCCGCGTTCCTGACCTTAGGGGAAAAGCTCTCAGCTTTTCCCCATTGAGAATGATATTTGCTGTAGGTTTTTCATAGATGGCTTTTATGATGTTGAGGTATGTACCCTCTATCCCTATACTCTGAAGAGTTTTGATCAAGAAAGGATGCTGTACTTTGTCAAATGCTTTTTCTGCATCTATTGAGAGGATCATATGATTCTTGTTCTTTCTTTCGTTAATGTATTGTATCACGTTGATTGATTTGCGGATGTTGAACCAGCCTTGCAGCCCAGGGATAAATCCCACTTGAGATACACCTCATTTTTACATAGGAAGACTTGGTGCATTGCAGTGAGAGTTCCTTACAAGTCAACCTCCAGATGCTATCTAAATCCCAAAATTTCAGCATGACTTCTCATGGAACTTAACAAACTCTATTGAATAGAAGGTCTATAACCAAGGCAAGTGGAAAAAAGAATAAGGAGGTAGCTTATCTAGTAGAAATAAAAGTTTTAAATTAATAGTGACTGTAAGTATATGGTATTCATATGTGGGATAGGCACCATGGAACTGAAGAGCCTAAAAATGGACCTAGGAGTATGCAGGAACTTGTACAAAACAGAGGCAGCCCTACGAAGCAGCCGGAGTTCTCTTGTGGGAAGATGAGAAAGGTGGGGATATGAGGGTGAGGTGGAGGGATGAACCCACCAAGAGTATGGAATACCATGGTGGGAGATTTTCGATGGTCAGGATATTGTGCTAAAAGTGGGGAAATGATGGATTTGAGACCAGTTAGGGAAGCAGGCAAGCACCTGGACCTAGCATGGTGTTCCTGGAGGCAGCTGAAGTTGGCATGGCCCCATCCCGTAGACTCCCATCTCCATCACAGTTGACCTCACCATTCTGATTATAGGTCAAAATAAGCTTGATGGGAGATGGTAAGTGGAGATTTCAGACCTTTTCCATGTCTCTTGATAAGATGTACTGAGACAGGTCAAGGGTGGTTTCTGTTACTGTTGCCATTTTTCATCTTAGATTAAGACAACTTTCCTTGAAAATGGTTCCCATTGCAGTGTTGACAAAGAGAGCATTAACCTGTCGCCATCGGCTCCTCACATTCAGATCTCCTTCAGAATTTGCTCTTGGCTGGTGGGTGCCATGACTCATTGCAGCTACTGGGACTCCCAGTGCAGTTTCCTGGTGACTCATGGGCCTTCCATGAGCAGTGTCCTCAAGGGCATATTCCTTGAGGAATATATGTCTTAGGAAGGTGGCTGGTTTCAGTTTTTGCTTGCTTCTCAGCTGTGATTGTTAAAGAAGGTTATTGATGATGTACAATAACGTTCTGTTTTCAATTTTTGCATTTTCTGTTTGACATGATAAAGCTGGATCTACCTTTCTTTCTCCCCTTCTTTCCTTTCTTTCCTAGTTATATATACTGTACAGGTTATTCTTTTTAATTATTACATTTGTTCCAGCCTTGCTACTTATGTGAGGAAAGAAAATGTAAACACTTTCTTTCAGTGTGTGTGTGTGTGTATGTGTGTGTGTGCGTGTGTGTGTGCTTTGACATTTTCAAAGGTCCTTTTTATATTAGGCAATACTGGTCTATTTAAGAGTAAAATTCAGGAGACAGGGACAGTGTCTGTATTCAGTTTCAAGAGTCCAGGCTAATGCAAGCACCATGCGAGAATGAAATACAGTGTCCTGGAGAGGTGTTAAATTGGAGCATTTGAAATTTCGAAGACACTGATGCATAAATGATATTTTAGGAGACAAGAATTACTGAGAAGGGTGCGGATAGAGAAGAGAAAGGAGCTCAAGATGGAAAAAAAAAGTTTCTAGCCCAAGGGGTATGGGTTGAGCTAAAATTATAAATCTGAGAATCATCAGTATAGAAATACTTGAAGCCCTGGAGATGAATGGAAATGCTTGGTATATCAATTAGCTTAAGTTAGATACAGTAACAAACAGCCCCCAAATCTCAGAGGTTTCACCCACAGAGGTTTATTTTCATGGGTCTGCTAGGAGCTTGCTTCATGTCACTCTCACACAGGCTGACAGAGCAACTGCCATCTGGAATGTCGCCAGGCTTGGTGACAGGAGGAAGGGAAGGACTACTGAGTTGAGGCCCAGCATTTATATGTATTGACTCAGAATTACACACGTCACCTCACCTCGTGCTTCATTGGCCAAGATATGTATATATATATCTTCCAAGTATAGCCTCAGGGAAGCCAGTAAGTACAATCCTTCTGAGTCCCAGAAGTAGAAGAAACTCAGATATTAGTGAACAGTTTTAATGTCCACCACAGCCCACCTTTCTGGTCACCAAATATTTGATTCAGTCTTTTCACACAAATAGCAAATGTAATTGCTCCCCATGAGAGACAACTCTAAAGTCCCATCAACTTCAAAGTCAAGGATTTCTGTTTTTAATTTTTTCATTTGCATAATTACTTTAATTAATGTAAAATAAATGTAATTTTTCAACATTTGCATACAGAAATCTATATGATGTCCATCCAGGAGTTGCTTTACTTCTCTTACTCTGAAGAACTGTGGACTAAAAGGCAAATTAGCTGGTACCCGGCAACCCCTGCCCACACACACAATCACACAACTGCACATACTACACACACAACTACACATACCACACTAAACCACACACACACACACACACACACACACACACACACACACACACACACACACACACACCCCTAGCTCTCCACACCCCTCGCACATAGCGGTGGAACAGAACAGCATAAAATGGGGGAAAGGTGGCTGTCACTGGCCATAGACATTCTAGAATTCTGGGCAGAGGCTATAAGGGCCTCTTACCCTTGACCTGGCCCCAGTGCTTCCCAGCAGGGACCACACCATCTACTCTTCTGGTCTTGGCTCATCCCGTTTTGGAGAAGAGGGACATTGAAAACTGTGGCCTCCTTGGGACTGGCAGCTATGTGTGGATCAGTCTTAGAACAACTATAATCCAGGGGCACCTGGGTGGCTCAGTTGGTTGAGCGGCTGCCTTTGGCTCAGGTCATGGTCCCGGGGTCCTGGGATCAAGCCCCGCATCGGGATACCTGCTTGGTGGGGAGCCTGCTTCTCCCTCTCCCTCTGCCTGCCTCTCTGCCTGCTTGTGCTCTCTCTCTCTCTCTGTCAAATAAATAAATAAAATCTTAAAAAAAAAAAGAATAAAAGAACAACCATAATCCAGAGTACAGTCCTTCAGGGAAAGTCAGTCACTCCATTCCCTTTGGTCTTAGGACCAAGGATGGTCGATGATGCCATCCAAGTGAGCCCTTGTCATATGACTGTAGAAGATACCATCTCAGGTATTCACAGGTAACCACCTGCCTTAGCTTCTACGTGAGTTCCCAATTTTGTGAGCAACAGAAACTGAATCTCAGTTCCTTGAAGCCCTCATCTGCCCCACCAAGCTCTTACCACCTACTCCTTGTCTTAGGATTGCATCAAAGGCATATTTAGTGTATGATAAATGTGGTATTTTAAATCAGTGATGAAAAGGTAGACCATGTAACTAGACCATGAAGTAACACTTGGTTATCCATATGGAAGCAATTCACTACCTAAACACTTATACATACAAATGTTCATTCCAGATGTATTAAGGTATGAGCATTTGGGGGGGAACCCTACAAGAACTATTAAAAAGAAATATCAGAGAATAGCCTTTATTTTGGGGTAGGGCTTTCTAAGCAAGCTACAAAACTGACACAATGTAGAAGAGAAGCAAGGCAGATTTTATTTAATTAAATTCTCTACTTTCATGGGTGAAAGTGATCATAAAAAAGGAAAAGATAAGCAACCAATGATAAGAAATTAATGAAAAATTTAATATCCATAATACACAAAGAGCAAATCAGTAAGAAAAATAAATAAAACTAATCAGAAGATATACACAGACAGTTCACAGAAGAAATAAAAATGGCTTGGGAACAAGTGAAAAGTTTGTCAATCCATGAGTAATCAGAGAAGTGCAAATTAAAAAAAGATAAACTCGGAGGTACCACATTTTGTTCACCTAGTTGGCAAATATCTAAAAGATTGAAGATGCCCAGTCTTGGCGAGGGTGTGGGAGACAGACACTCACATGGTTCGTGGGTGGTGGTAAGTTGGCATATGATATTTTTTTAATTTTAGTGCAATTTATCTTCTCTGGGTTTTTTTTTTGAGATATAATTGACATATAACATTGTAGAAGGTGTACAACATCAGCATTTGCTATATGTGTATATTGTGAAATGATGACCACGGTAAGTTTAATGATCATCCATCACCTCACACAGTTAAACATTCTTTTTCCATGTGATTCACGAAGGACCATGTGCTAGTGTCTAACATCTAATTCCATTTTGTTAAAGATTTTATTTATTTATTTGCCAGAGAGAGAGCACAAGCAGGGGGAGTGGCAGGCAGAGGGAGAAGCAGGCTCCCCGCTGAGCACAGGGAGCCCGACTTGGGACTCGATTCCAGGACCCTGGGACCATGACCTGAGCTGAAGGCACATGATTCACCTACTGAGCCACCCAGGCGTCCCTAACATCTAATTCCATTTTAACAACCACTTCCACTTTCAGGAATCTTTCTTACAGCTGTTTCTGCCTGTGCAGGCCAAGATACCTGGACAAGGGTCTCCATTTCACTCTTGTTTTGTAGTAAGACAAAGCCCAAGGTAAGGCAGCAGCTCAGTGAATCCCGGTACATCTACCCAATGGAAAGTTCTGTGGCCAGCAGGGGGAAATGAATGAGCTCTGTCTGCCGGTATGGGAAAACAGCCGTGGTTAGGAGAAGCAAGCCACCCAAGACTATATGTAACATGATCTTAATTATATCCTTGATAATGTTAATTATATGCTTATAAAGGAAAGGTCCAGAAGGAGACAGGACCAGCATTTCTTTCTGCAAGGCTGGTCCCTTAGCTGAAGTTCCCTGTCCCCCCAGCCCCCCTAACCCCTGCCACGATGTCGTACAAGTGAGGGGTGGAGTGTGTTGTGTCCTCAGTAATGCTGGTACCACCATCAAAGGTAAATTGTGCTCTGCAGGCCAGGCTGAGGGATCTGAGAGGAGAAGGCAGCTGACGTGGCCTCCTGGCCTCACCGGCCATCATGGGCTTCTGGGGGGCTGCAGGGTCTCCCCTCCTCTCTGGCTGGGCCCCTGGTCCTTGCCTCCTTGCCTCCTTTCTCCCGGACTGGCCTGCCTCCCACCATGGGACTCACTGTCCCGGGAAGACGAGCCAACTCCCTCTTCAGCAGCACTGAGGAACTTCCGGGGGCTGCTGACCAGCAGCATCTTTCCTACTCTATTCTCATCCACGCTGTTGTCAAGGAGACCAGGGGCTGGGGTCCCAGCTGCCAGGACAGTGGGATCAGGAACCCAGAGCTCCATGAACACCCCCCAGCTGAAAGCCCTGGGTCCTTCGTGCATACTCCTGTCCCTGGGGTGTCGTTTCATGTTGCCCAGGCCTGTTTTGTCACCCGTAAGGTCAGGAGTGGACACGGTGGAACTGGGGTCCTTTTCACTTGAGCGTCCTGTAGGCTCCCTCCACCGTAAGGAGAGGACCCTGGCACAGGAAGGTTTTCACTCTTTGCCCCCACATAAGTTTTTATCCACATAATCGGGTGTGTGCGATTTAGGTGATTAAAAAAAAATAATAACCACAAGGAATCACAAGGAAAACATTCTGAGAAGATTGCAAGGCTCTGGAGCAAAGTTCAACTGTCTGGTGACCTCATCCTCCCTGGGTGGTGGCAGCTTGCAGGCCTCATTCTGTCGCGGCCCTCCCTGTAGGGCCACTGCTCTAGCGGTCACGCCTCGCCACGCGACTGTGCATCCAAGCTGCAAGTGCGTTCAGAAGCATGTTTGCACCCCTGCTCTTTCCAGCCACAGGAGCTTCTGGAGCGAGCTAGTGGGCATCCATGAGGAGCTGCCCATTTTCTGAAAACTCCGTGAACATCTACCGAGCAGCTTTGTGTCATCTGTACATCCTTCTTGTGGGGACCCAGGCAGCCAGGTTTTCTCCAGCAGGGAGTTGTGTCAGCCTCAGAAACCTAACAGTGGTTCCAGGGTGGCTGAGGCAAGAAGGCACGGGTGTGATTTGGGGCCATCCTTTCCCTACCAATCAGACCCCCATGTCCACGCCCACACCCGGTTCCTGCCATGGGTTCTGGGTGAATCGTTTTCTTCTCTCCCCTCGTTGACTTCAGAGAGATCACAGAGCCTTTTGTTTCCCAGAGTATGTCTGGGCTAAACGCCCAGAATCCACGCAAGGAACGAAGGATGGGGTTTTCCCACAGGTTGAGGCCACCCACTGGGCTCTGACAACTGTTTACACATCCAGGTCCTGTCTCTTCTTCTTCCATTATGTATTCATTCACTCAGTCAACAGACTTTTATTGAGCACGTACTTCAAGTCACACCCGGGGAATTTGATGACAAGTACACAGGCCATGACCTCAGGGAAACCCGGGTTCAATGTGGAGGCTGAAGTGCAGAGCATCTGCCTTTACTCCTGTATCAGGCTCACACTGTGCTCGGCAGCTGTGGCCCGGTTTCTCTTTGGAGTGGTCACATGATTCTTTCCATGTCCTTCAGTAACTTCATATAAAATGTTAACTTCATGGGCAGAAAAAGGAAACCAAGTAATGGTCACATTGATCTAGAAATCGTTACCTTATTTTGTGTTCGACGAAATTCTTAGTGACTTTCACAGAGAATGCCAGAGAAAATGTGTAGTAAGGTTTTTTGACTTGATTTTCCAATTTTTGTTCTTAAAAAATGCTTTCAGAGGCTAACTGCACCTTAAGATTGTGCCCTGAGGAAGGAGAGCACAAAAGGCATATTGATGTAGAAAAGAACAGGAACATGAAAATGGAAGAAATTACCTGAGGCCACTTATTTTGACACCACCACAAGTGGTGGCCCACAGGCCCGGAGCTCTTACAAATGTGCATTTGAAGCAGCATCGACTTTGACTTCATTTAAACCGAATGATATTGTTCTCACATCTTCTCCCCCGCCCCATTGTAAAACTAGCGGCTGTCTAATGCTGGACTGTTGCATCCTGGTTACCTCAAGATAACGCACACTGATTATATAGAAATAGCCACTTTATTGGATGTGACACAGAAGGATGTTACTGAAACAGTCTGTAAAATGTGGGTGAATCATGCAACACCTGTCTGGTAGTGTCTTGTGAGTAGCTGTAAACGCCACAATTCTTTCTCTATTTAGAATATTTTAATTATTTATCATTAATATTAACATCTATATTGGTCATTAAGCCTTTACAAGGATCAGCTACACTTCTTATTCTCTGCATACAAAATGTGCTAATATTTAAGCTTAAAAGCAAAAAAAAAAAAAAAGACAGATGGGTCTGTCTGATTGTCCCTAACATGATGTTGTTGGATTCCCTTTGCTTAGAGATGAGCAGTACCTTGACAGGTTTTCAACATGATTTAATAGGCAAAGAGCAGCCCAAGTCCACCTATTTTTCCTTTTAGATAAAAAACACGCCATAGATTTCCAAAGAACGCTGCACTAGATATCCTGAAAACTGTTCCTCTAACCAGAAAAGGGGAATAAGAAGTTAGAAGCATCCTTTCAGATGCAGAACTCATTGCATTTCAATTTAATTTTTAAAGGATGTATTGTGTACCTGTTTTGGGCCAGGCACTATGTATTAGTGAACAAATAGAACTCCATGTCCTTGTGGAAATTATGTTTTAATGGGGGAAATGGACCAAAAAATATATGTGTGTAATGTATAGATTGTGAGTGATCAGTGCTGAAGAGAACAAGTAAAGCAGAGAACAGAGATTTGAAGCAGTGAAGACCCACAAGGGGAATTGAGCATTTAGACAAGGGGGTCTGGGGAGGCCTCATCGGGAGGTGAGGATCTGGAGGAGGAGAGGATGGAGCCGGGGGCGGGAGAGTGATGTCCAGGAAGAGTATGGCTGGTGGGGAGGGAAGGGGGAGAAGCAGATGGGATCAGAGCAGAACCAAGCACCACGTCATCAGAAGTGTTATGGGGCCTTTGGCTTTTCCTCTAAGTAAGATAGGACATCATTGGAGGGTCCTGGGCAGGGGGACTTGCTAACCCTAACCCCACTTAGGGTTAGCAAGATCCCTGTAGTTGCTGTTTTGAAACTGGATGTCAGCCTTTCTGGGCAGGGAGACTAGTGAGACGGTTGCAATAAATAAGCAGGTGAGAAAAGACCTTGCTTGGATGATGATGGGGCAGGGCAGTCAGTGAGAAGCAGGCAGGTCGGTGTTCAAATTGTATTTAGAACCCAGCAGGACTTGCCGATGGGCCAGATGTGGAGTGGGAAAGAAAACGTTCACAGTGACTCCTGCAGTGTTTGGCCATGAGAAAGGGAAGCCTGAGGTTGCCCTGAACAGAGACAGGAAGATTCCAGGAAGGTCGATTTGCAAAGAAATATCAGACTCTGAAGCTGAGTGTTTCTTTGAGATGTATGTTACACATCCACGTTATTGAGAAAGGGAATCTCTTGGGACCAAAACTGAAGAAGGAATTTAAAACATTATGCCCCAAGTCTCAGCACGCGAAGAATGCAAATCGTAGTGAGAGACTAATCTGGCTTTCTCAGTAACTTCAAACAGCAGGAAAAAATTTAGCAAGGATATGGAAGATCTCAACAACAAATTTATGAGACTTGATAAAATATATAGAACCCTGTAGAATTACAAGTTGTATAGAATAAGAGTATTTCCACTGTTGTTTTGTGTTTTCCCTATTCACTTATTCAGCAAACATTTATTTATTGAGCACCTCATATGGACCAGATAGGTTCTTTATAGGGGTAAGAAAGAGATTTAAGTCACAAACCCCACTGCTTAAGCCTAAACAAGTGGGCAGGGTATGGGATGGAAGAGAAGCAGGAGGGTATTGAGGTCATAGCAAGATTTGAGAAGGGAGCATAAGAGAAGTTGGGGAAACTTACTAAATTGGCTCTTTAATAAAGAGCAATAGGAATTATCCAGCAAAGAAATAGGGAGTGCCATGGGAAGAGAGTCAGAGAAGCATGGTGTTTTTTACATAACTAGAACTTCAGGAAAAAACATGTCGTCAAAGAGCGATGGGGGCAAGTCAGGTGGACCCTGGGACAGTTTGAGCCTCAAACTAATCATAATAGCAACAGGTTATTACTAAATAGATAATGATTCTTAGTAAAGAAAAATGCATATGTCTGTACTAATGTAAATAAAGGAATAAAATAGAGAAATAAGTAGGAAGGGGGTAAGGAAAACCTTTCTCTTATAGTGGAATACCAGCTAATAAGTGTAGAAGAAAGAAAGGAACTAGAAAATCACCATTTGACAACCACCAAAGTTTTAACTGAGTGCTAATCAGTGGAGGCAAATTCAATGACATGTAGAATATTTACACAGAGTGTCTCCATGCAAGGTAATATTAATTACAAATGAAGACATAGTAACATTATAGTGGAGGAACCAGACAGATCGTCTTGTAAGCGAGAGATCAAAATCAGCATCATCAGGGATAAGCCCAAATAGAGCCCAGGAGGCATCATGTTGTCTCCCGGTGCTTGGGGGCTGGGGACAGAGCATCACTTCTGTTGTATTCCTGCCAAAAATGTACACTGACTCTAATAATGAGGCATCACAGGACAGACCCAAATGGAGGGACATTCCATACCTAAATAGGATGTCAAGGTCATGAAATGAAAGACTGAGAAGCTGTTTCAGATTTTTAAAAACTAGATTAGACACATAAGCATGAAATACAATGTGGGATCCTGGACCAGAAAACAAGAGTTTTGCAACAAAGGACATTGTTGGGACAACGGGTGAAACTTGAATAGGATCTTTAGGTTAGACTCATACATAGAAAGAATGATAAAATAAATGTAAAACTTTAACATTTGGGGTGTCTAGTTGTATATTGGTAAATGGGAATTCTTTGTCCTGTTTTTGCAATTTTTCTTTATGTGTGGAATTATTTCAAAATGAAAAAAATTTAAAGCAAAGTAGGCAACATTAAATCAAAGAAAGCCATTAGCACTGCGTCACAATGGTGTATATGCTACTGATTCTGCCATCTTCATGGTTCATGTGAAATGGTGTAAGCCCCTGGGTGGCTCTCAGAGGGAAGTAACCTGCTTAGATTTCTCTGTGTCCATATGCGCAGATTTTACAAAGTGGGTCACAGAGGAGCCCCTGGGTGGCTCAGTCGGTTGAGCGTCTGCCTTTAGCACAGGTCATGATCCCAGAGTCCTGGGATCCAGCCCCGCATCGGGCTCCCTGCTCCGCGGAGAGTGCTTCTCCCTCTCCCACTGCCCCTCTCCCCAGCTCATGCTTTCTCTCTCTCACTTTTTCTCAAATAAATAGATAAATAATCTTTAAAACAAAACAAAACGGGGCTCCTGGGTGGCTCAGTCGGTTAAGCGTCTGCCTTCGGCTCAGGTCATGGTCCCAGAGTCCTGGGATCGAGCCCCACATCGGGCTCCCTGCTCAGTGGGGGAGAGCCTGCTTCTCCCTCTCCTTCCCACTCATGCTGTCTCTCGCTATCTCTCTCACTATCTTTGTGTCTCTCAAATAAATAAATAAAATCTTTAAAAAAAAAAATAAAAGGGGCACCTGGGTGGCTCAGTCGGTTAAGCATCTGCCTTTGGCTCAGGTCATGGTCCCAGGGTCCTGGGATGGAGCCCTGCATCGGGCTCCCTGCTCAGCGGGAAGCCTGCTTCTCCCCCTCCCACTCCCCAGCTTGTGTTCCCTCTCTCGCTGTGTCTCTGTCAAATAAATAAATAAAATCTTTAAAAATATATATATATAAAATAAATAAAATTATTTTTTAAAGTAATTAAAAAATAAAACAAAACAAAGTGTGTCACAGGGAACATGCCATTTGGTTGTCTTCATTTTTTAGATAATTTTTTATAAAGATTTTTATTTATTTATTTAACAGAGATAGCACAAGTAGGCAGAGCGGCAGACAGAGGGAGAGGGAGAAGCAGGCTCTCCGCCAAGCAGGGAGCCCGATGTGGGGCTCGATCCCAGGACCCTGGGATCATGACGTGAGCTGAAGGCAGCTGCTTAACTGACTGAGCCACCCAGGCGCCCCTGGATAATTTTTAATATCTGAAAAACGTTCCACTGAAGTCGATAGACCAGATTTCCTAACAGTGTTTCTCGTTGCTGGGTCCTCACATCGCCTCCAGCGTGTCCTCGTGATCAGTGGCGAATATCTTTGAGCACCATCAGAGTGCACGTCCTTTCTTTCCCACAGGACATTCTCATGGCACTCTTGTTGATCCAAGTGTGAACGTTTTGCTGGTCCCTGCTCCTTTCTGCCGTGTTTCTTTCTGTGAGGGTGGTGCCCACTCACACTTCATGCAGGATTGTTTAGTCAGTTTTCTTTGACAGTGCATCTCAACAATGTAATATTTCAGACCACAGAATAAAGGTGTTAAACTGCATTATTGAAATAATTAAGCAATACTTTTTAAAGATTTATTTATTTGAGAGGGAGAGACACAGAGAGAGCAGGGAGAGGGGCAGAAGGAGAGGGAGACAAGCCAACTCCCCACTGAGCAGGGAGCCCTACTGCGGGGCTCAATCCCAGAACCCCGAGATCATGACCTGAGCTGAAATCAAGAGTCGACACTTAACTGACTGAGCCACCCAGGTGCCCCTAATTAACAACATTTTAAAAAATTTAGTAGGTTAGAATAGTTATCAGTAAACCTTTCTAAATGCTTTTCCTCTGGTTGTTTCTTGGGTTTCTGACACCCTCCCCCAAAAAAATGATTGGTTTCATTTTCATAATACTTTTTACAATTATACAACTTCCTCACAAACCAGTATGAACTGCGGTAATCTGTGTCTCACTCCACCACTAAAATGTGGGCTGTGTCCATGTCTTAGTGTGCCCTCAGTACCACTGGTGAGCCAGGAAGAACTCAGTGCAGTTTTGTTGCAATGGCAATGAACTCTTCAAGACAAGCTCGCTTTGGAGTTTAGGAGGCCATGTTCGGTGTAAAGCAGAGGAATACATTGAATGGTTAGTTGCCTTTATAATTTTCCTTACGTTCGTCAACATACTTTTACTGAGTAGCTATGACCCTGAACTGGGCTGTGTGCTAGGTCCCAGGGAGATAAAACAGGCAAATTCCCAGAACTTAAATTCTCCAGAGGGCACACACACAGGCTGAGTGGGCAGATGAATTCCTGGCTGGGTAATGTTATTACCGATGATGTTAGTTCTCCAGAATTAGTAATTGGTGTGGTAATAAAATAAAGGGGAGGGCAGTTTGGACCGGAGTAAAGGAGGTCTCTCAGCAGTGGGGAAATTGATGCAGGTGCTTGGCATGAAAGGAAAAGGTTGGGAAGCACTGTGGAGCATCTTCCAGCAAAGCCAGTCAGAAGTGCAGGAATGGGTGTGGAAAGTACCCCGCACGTGCGGGGAGACAGACCCGAAGTGCTGACCCAGGACAGCCCTTGGTGCCTGGTCAGCCCGGAGAGGTGGGCGCAGCAGGCCGTGCAGGACAGAGAGACAAAGACATTAAAGGCTGAGAAACAGTTTGGATTTTATTTTAATGCAGTGGGAAGCTCTTGGTGGGTTTCAAGCAGAGAATGATGCGATACAATTTGTATCTTTTAAAGATCTATCTGGCTGTGGGGAGAAGGGTTTGGAGGAAGGTGCAGACTGTGGTTTGCTGATGTGGATAAAAGTGTTCAGGCTGAATGAAATGATCAATAGCATGCTAGCAAATGTCCAGCTACCTGCCTTGAAGGCTGTTTTTCAAAAATGTGTGTAGACAGACGTTGGATTGGAGAAGTCCTTCATGAGCCTATTTATTAGGTTTACATAAGGGCTCTTTTATGGTCCACAGATTTTTATTGCCCATCTTTTTTATTGAAGTATAACATACCGACAGAAAAAGGCACATCAATATGTTATAGAAATGCAAATATCCCTTTGTAATCACCACTCAGACCAAAAAATCTATTCTCCCCCCTTGTGTTTTTCCCCATCACCCCCTTTTTTCTCAGTCCGCACTATCCACTGTTGTGACTTCTAGTCTGTAGGTTATTTGTAAACTTCATGTGATGAATGAAATAGTGTGTTGTATGTAGCAGCAGGTTATTCATTCATACTATGCTATTTATATATACTCTTGGTCCATGTGTGCGGGTATACCAATTTATCCATTCTACCACTGATATTCATTTGGGTTGCTTCTCGTTCTTAGCTTTGTGAGTAATGCTGCTATGAAAATACTTTCCAAATGCTTTGGTGTACGTGTGTACACATTGTGGTTGAGTATATACCAGGTGCTGAAATTGTTGGTCATAAGGGTGTATGTGTGATCAGTTTGGGTAGATACTGCCAAGTAATCTTCCGAAGGTCTTGAACCAGTTACACTCTCACTAGCCCTGGAGGAAGGGTCCGGTTGCTTCACATCTTCACCAACAGTTGGTTTTTTGTTTGTTTGTTTTAGTAGTTTTAGATCTGGCAGGTATCTAATTGTGATTTTAATTTAATTTTTGTGGCAACTGATGAGGCTGAGCAAATTTTAATTGATTCTTAGCCGTTCAGGTGTCCTCTTCCCAAGTGTTCAGATATCTTTCCATTTTTCTATTGGATTAACTATTTCTTATTAACTTCTTTCTCGATTCTGTGGATGTCAGGGAACTTTTCTTTCTTTGGTTTGCCTTTCACCCTATTAATGATGTTTCCTGGTTGAAAAGCTCTGCCAGGCCCAGGGGCATAAGGTGGGGTCTGGGGTACCCTCAGTTCAAACTTCCCTTCCCCTGCCTCAGATTTAGCAAACTATGCCAGGGCTCACCCCTTATAGCAGGCAAGAGCCCCCAGGCCAGGCTTAGAGGGGCAGGAAGAGAAGGCTTACCTTAAATGAAGATTGAGAGATGGAGGTGTAATTAACACGGTGGACAAAATTCATTCCACTTAGGGTGCAGACTGTGTTTGTAAGTCAGGGGTATGCCAGATTCCCATCCAGTGGAAAGAACAACTCTTCCGAATTTCCTCAGCTGAATTCCCTCCTGAAAATAGGTCAGAAGGAGACAAGAATTAAGTTGCATTTTGATTACATTCCCCATGTCATGGAGTCTTTAGCTGGGCAGCTAACTCCTACTTAGCACCCACTATCTGTCACACCCATGTCAGGTGTCCCAGATGGGGCTCCTGGGCAGGACCCCACCGTGTGCCGTGCTGCATAGCTGTCCTTCCTTGCCATACCTTTGTAAATGTTCAAAAGGTCTTTGCCCAGGAAATGGAGAGAGAAACACAATACCCATCCACTGAAGGAGGGAGGAACAATCCCCTTTGGGGCCACTGTCCTGGTCCATGGCCTCGCAGTGACTCAGAGTTTACCCAGAGGGAGAGCCTCAAAGAATGCAGCTGATGCACCTCAATCAGAGATGACACAAAGTGCATTACTCCCTGTTGTCACAAACGTGTATTGTTCTCATATGTCCTTTGAACCTCTGTGCCAACCCTGGGATCAATTCTCAGGCTTAAAATTAGTGGAGTTTTGCAACTTTGCTAGGAAGAAAAATACATTGTTCTAAGGAGTGTTAGGGAGGTAAAAGCTTTCCCATTCTTGAGTTGGTATTTTCTGATTTTCAAGGCTTTGTAGGTATTACAGATATCATCATGCAATTTAGATTTTATTCCCACTGGAGAACCAGGTGACTTCAAAGTGATTTATAGCAAGTGGAGTTGGCAGAATTATGATTAGTGATAAGAAGTAAGGCAAGAGAGAGGGAGGAAAAAAGAAGGAAAAACAATTTTGAGCAGGGGATTTAGGACGAGGCAGTGTGCTTTAAAGCACAGGGAAGAAAGTGAGATGCTCAGACACGGCAGTCTGTCATGGTAGCCGGAGGCCCTGTATGGCTTGCTGAGTGAGGCCAGCTCCAGGAGACCGGCTGCAGTGTAGACATGGCAATGACATCACCCTGGTCTATACCCTGAAGGAGTAACTGAGAGCCTACAGCCTATTTCACATCCCTGTGAAGTCAAAGGCCTACTGGAAAAAGAGCCTTTTTCCTCCGTCACATCTTTGCATGATGGACTTGTCCCATTACTGGTTTGGAAAATCAAGCTCTCATTAGCTCGTGAACCAGCCCGTTAACATTGAGCCTGAGGCTCATTTCCTTACTGCACATTCTCATCCTGTCTTGGTCACCATGGCACTTGCGCTGTTCTGAACTACAGATGGAATGGGTGGGACACTCAGCATTCCCAAACTCTGCTCTGGAGCTAGTGTCATTCCCCACTGCTTCCCATGCAGGGTGGTCTCACCCCGTGTACCAGGCAAGACTTGGCCCCACTGAGCTTCACTCTCTAAGGCAGGCACTGATTTTCTCTGCACACCCTGGACACCAGTCTGGAGAGTTGGCTTAATTTCGTTATCAATATTCAAAAGGCTCCCTTTAACTTGATGGAGGAGCAACCACAAAGTCCTGTGAAGAATGGAATCATGTTATAGAAAAAGTGGCTGAGTATGTGATATTTAACTGTCATAATCCCAAGTACAAGTTGCTTTACAATATAGTATTTTTTTATTTTTTATTGTTATGTTAATCACCATACATTACATCATTAGTTTTTGATGTAGTGTTCCATGATTCATTGTTTGTGCATAACACCCAGTGCTCCATGCAGAATGTGCCCTCTTTAATACCCATCACCAGGCTAACCCATCCCCCCACCCCCGCCCCTCTAGAACCCTCAGTTTGTTTTTCAGAGCCCATCGTCTCTCATGGTTCGTCTCCCCCTCCGACTTACTCGCCTTCATTCTTCCCCTCCTGCTATCTTCTTCTTTTTCTTTTTTCTTAACATATGTTGCATTATTTGTTTCAGAAGTACAGATCTGTGATTCAACAGTCTTGCACAATTCACAGCGCTCACCATAGCACATACCCTCCCCAATGTCTATCACCCAGCCACCCCATCCCTCCCACCCCCCACCACTCCAGCAACACTCAGTTTGTTTCCTGAGATTAAGAATTCCTGATATCAGTGGGATCATATGACACGTCTTTCTCTGATTGACTTATTTCACTCAGCATAACACCCTCCAGTTCCCTCCACGTCGTTACAAATGGCAAGATCTCATTCCTTTTGATGGCTGCATAATATTCCATTGTGTATATATACCACCTCTTCTTTATCCATTCATCTGACGATGGACATCTTGGCTCTTTCCACAGTTTGGCTATTGTGGACATTGCTGCTATAAACATTGGGGTGCACGTACCCCTTCAGATCCCTACATTTGCATCTTTGTGGTAAATACCCAGTAGTGCAATTGCTGGATCGTAGGGTAGCTCTATTTTCAACTGTTTGAGGAACCTCCATACTGTTTTCCAGAGTGGTTGCACCAGCTTCCATTCCCACCAACAGTGTAGGAGGGTTCCCCTTTCTCCGCATCCCTGCCAAAATCTGTCATTTCCTGACTTGTTAATTTTAGCCATTCTGACTGGTGTGAGGTGGTATCTCATTGAGGTTTTGATTTGGATTTCCCTGATGCCGAGCGATGTTGAGCACTTTTTCATGTGTCTGTTGGCCATGTGGATGTCTTCTTTGGAAAAATGTCTGTTCATGTCTTCTGCCCATTTCTTGAATGGATTATTTCTTCTTTGGGTGTTGAGTTTGATAAGTTCTTTATAGATTTTGGATACGAGCCCTTTATCTGATCTGTCATTTGCAAATATTTTCTCCCATTCTGTCGGTTCTCTTTTGGTTTTGTGGACTGTTTCTTTTGCTGTGCAAAAGCTTTTTATCTTGATGATATCAATAGTTCCTTTTTGCTCTTGCTTCCCTTGCCTTTGGCAATGTTTCTAGGAAGAAGTTGCTATGGGTGAGGTCGAAGAGGTTGCTGCCTGTGTTCTCCTTTAGGATTTGGATGGACTCCTGTCTCACGTTTAGGTCTTTCAACCATTTGGAGTCTATTTTTGTGTGTGGTGTAAGGAAATGGTCCAGTTTCATTCTTCTGCATGGGGCTGTCCAATTTTCCCAACACCATTTGTTGAAGAGACTGTCTTTTTTTCAATGGACATTCTTTCCTGCTTTGTCAAAGATTAGTTGACCATAGAGTTGAGGGTCCATTTCTGGGCTCTCGATTCTGTTCCTTGATCTATGTGTCTGTTTTTGTGCCAGTACCATACTGTCTTGATGATGAGAGCTTTGTAATAGAGCTGGAAGTCCGGAATTGTGATGCCACCAGCTTTGCTTTTCTTTTTCAATATTCCTCTGGCTATTTGGGGTCTCTTCTGGTTCCATACAAATTTTAGGATGATTTGTTCCATTTCTTTGAAAAAAGTGGATGGTATTTTGATGGGGATTGCATTGAATGTGTAGATTGCTCTAGGTAGCATTGACATCTTCATAATGTTTGTTCTTCCAATCCATGAGCATGGAACGTTTTTCCATTTCTTTGTGTCTTCTTCAATTTCTTTCATGAGTATTTTATAGTGTTCTGAGTACAGATCCTTTGCCTCTTTGGTTAAATTTATTCCTAGGTATCTTACGGTTTTGGCTGCAATTGTAAATGGGATCGACTCCTTGATTTGTCTCTCTTCTGTCTTGTTGTTGGTGTATAGGAATGACACTGATTTCTGTGCATTGATTTTATATCCTGCTACTTTGCTGAATTCCTGTATGAGTTCTAGCAGTTTTGGGTTGGAGTCTTTTGGGTTTTCCACATACAGTATCATATCATCTGCGAAGAGTGAGAGTTTGACTTCCTCTTTGCCAATTTGGATGCCTTTGATTTCTTTTTGTTGTCTGATTGCTGTGGCTAGGATTTCTAATACTATGTTGAATAGCAGTGGTGATAGTGGACATCCTGCCGCGTTCCTGACCTTAGGGGAAAAGCTCTCAGCTTTTCTCCATTGAGAATGATATTTGCTGTAGGTTTTTCATAGATGGCTTTTATGATATTGAGGTAGGTACCCTCTATCCCTATACTCTGAAGAGTTTTGATCAAGAAAGGATGCTGTACTTTGTCAAATGCTTTTTCTGCATCTATTGAGAGGATCATATGATTCTTGTTCTTTCTTTCGTTAATGTATTGTATCACGTTGATTGATTTGCGGATGTTGAACCAACCTTGCAGCCCAGGGATAAATCCCACTTGGTCGTGGTGAATAATCCTTTTAATGTACTGTTGGATCCTATTGGCTAGTATTTTGGTGAGAATTTTTGTGTCCATGTTCATCAAGGATATTGGTCTGTAATTCTCCTTTTGGATGGGGTCTTTGTATGGTTTTGGGATCGAGGTAATGGTGGCCTCATAAAACGAGTTTGGAAGTTTTCCTTCCATTTCTATGTTTTGGAACAGTTTCAGGAGAATAGGTATTAATTCTTCTTTAAATGTCTGATAGAATTCCCCTGGGAAGCCATCTGTCCCTGGGCTTTTGTTTGTTGGGAGATTTTTGATGACTGCTTCAATTTCCTTAGTGGTTATAGGTCTGTTCAGGTTTTCTATTTCTTCCTGGTTCAGTTTTGGTAGTTGATGCAACTCTAGGAAGGCATCCATTTCTTCCAGATTATCTAATTTGCTGGCATAGAGTTGCTCATAGTATGTTCTTAGAATTGTTTGTATTTCTTTGGTGTTGGTTGTGATCTCTCCTCTTTCATTCATATTTTGTTGATTTGGGTCATTTCTCCTTTCTTTCTGATAAGTCTGGCCAGGGGATTATCAATCTTGTTAATTCTTTCAAAGAAACAGCTCCTAGTTTTGTTGATCTGTTCTACTGTTCTTTTGGTTTCTAGTTCATCGATTTCTGCTCTGATCTTTATGATTTCTCTTCTCCTGCTGGGTTTAGGCTTTCTTTGCTGTTCTTTCTCCAGCTCCTTTAGGTGTAGGGTTAGGTTGTGTATTTGAGACCTTTCTTGTTTCTTGAGAAAGGCTTGTATTGCTATATACTTTCCTCTCAGAACTGCCTTTGCTGTATCCCAAAGATTTTGAACAGTTGTGTTTTCATTTTCATTTGTTTCCATGAATTTTTTTAATTCTTCTTTAATTTCCTGGTTGACCCATTCATTCTTTCGTAGGATGCTCTTTAGCCTCCATGTATTTCAGTTATTTCCGACTTTCCTCTTGTGATTGAGTTCTAGTTTCAAAGCATTGTGGTCTGAAAATATGCAGAGAATAACCCCAGTCTTTTGGTACCTGTTGGGACCTGATTTGTGACCTAGGATGTGATCAGTTCTGGAGAATGTTCCATGGGCACTAGAGAAGAATGTGTATTCCGTTGCTTTGGGATGGAATGTTCTGAATATGTCTGTGCAGTCCATTTGGTCCAGTGTGTCGTTTAAAGTCTTTATTTCCTTGTTGATCTTTTGCTTAGATGATATGTCCATTTCAATCAGGGGGGTGTTAAAGTCCCCCACTATTATTGTATTGTTGTCAATGTGTTTCTTTGCTTTTGTTATTAATTGCCTTATATAATTGGCTGCTCCCATGTTAGGGGCATAGATTTTTACAATTGTTAGATCTTCTTGTTGCATAGACCCTTTAAGTAGGATATAGTGTCCTTCCTCATCTCTTATTACAGTCTTTGTTTTAAAATCTAATCTGTCTGATATAAGGATTGCCACCCCAGCTTTCTTTTGGTTTGCATTAGCATGGTAAATGGTTTTCCACCCCCTCACTTTCAATCTGGGGTGTCTTTGGGTCTATAATGAGTCTCTTGCAGACAGCATATTGATGGGTCTTGTGTTTTAATCCAATCTGATAGCCTGTGTCTTTTGATTGGGGCATTTAGCCCATTTACATTCAGGGTAACTATTGAAAGGTATGAATTTAGTGCCATTGTATTGCCTGTAAGGTGACTGTTACTGGATATTGTCTGTGTTCCTTTCTGGTCTATGCTGCTTTTAGGCTCTCTCTTTGCTTAGAGGACCCCTTTCAATATTTCTTGGAGGGCTGGTTTCGTGTTTGCAAATTCCTTTAGTTTTTGTTTGTCCCGGAAGCTTGTTATCTCTCCTTCAATTTTCAGTGAGAGCCTAGCTGGATATAGTATTCTTGGCTGCATATTTTTCTCGTTTAGTGCTCTGAAGATATCATGCCAGTCCTTTCTGGCCTGCCAGGTCTCTGTGGATAGGTCTGTTGCCAATCTAATGTTTCTACCATTGTACGTTACATATCTCTTCTCCCGAGCTGCTTTCAGGATTTTCTCTTTGTCTCTGAGACTTGAAAGTTTTACTATTAGATGTTGGGGTGTTGACCTATTTTTATTGATTTTGAGGGGGGTTCTCTTTGCCTCCTAGATTTTGATGCCTGTTTCCTTCCCCACATTAGGGAAGTTCTGTGCTATTATTTGCTCTAATATACCTTCTGCCCCACTCTCTCTTTCTTCCTCTTCTGGGATCCCAATTTTTCTAATGTTGTTTTGTCTTATGATATCGCTTATCTCTCGAATCTGCCCTCATGATCCTGTAGTTGTTTCTCTCTCTTTTTCTCAGCCTCTTTATTTTCCATCATTTGGTCTTCTATATCGCTGATTCTCTCTTCTGCCTCATTTATCCCAGCAGTTAGTGCCCCCATTTTTTATTGCACCTCATTAATAGCCTTTTTGATTTCGACTTGGTTAGATTTTAGTTCTTTTATTTCTCCAGAAAGGGTTTCTCTACTAACTTCCATGCTTTTTTGAAGCCCAGCTAGTATCTTTAAGGTCATGATTCTGAACTCGAGGTCCGACATCGTACTGATGTCCGTATTGAGTAGGTCCCGGGCTGATGGTACTACCTCTTGTTCTTTTTGCTGAGGTGATTTTTTTTGTCTCATCATTTTGTCCAGAGGAAAATAGATGAATGAGAGAACAAAATGCTAATAGGTTAACAACGTCCCAGCAAAAATACTCTATACAAAACAGAAAAGACCTGAAACCAGGGGAAAAGAAAGGGAAAGAAAAAAAAAAAGAAAGAGAAAAAAAAAAGAAAGAAAAAGAAAAAAAGAACAAAAACAGAACAATACAAAAAAAAACAGTATATGATCAAAATGATCAGGCTAGTGCATAGATCAGTGCCACACACTAGATTTTGGGTGTATTTTGGTCTGTTAGAAAAAAGTGCCTCCTAAAATTTTAAAGGAAGAAAGACTTATATATGTACAAAATAAGGGTTGATACAATGAAGGGATGGAAGATGACTGTAAAGATGAAAATTATAGAAGATTCTCTAAAAGGAATTGATAAGATAAGAAGTTGTTTGAAAAAAGAAAGAAGATTTAAAAAAAAAAAAGGAGAGAATGTGATCAGGCAGGAGACTAGTACAAAGCCATACACTAGTGGTTTAGGGTAGATTTTGATCTGTTAGAAGGAACTCTATCTCAAAATTTTAAAGAGAGAACAACTTATATATATATATATATGCCAAAAATAAGGGTAACTACTATGAAGGGATAAAATATGACTCTAAAAATGAAAAATAAAAAATGTTTTTTTAAAAAAGGGATTGATAAGATGTTGGTTGAAAAAGGGAAAAAGAAAAATTTTAAAAAAGTTAAAAAAATTAACTTTGAAAACTAATGAATCATGGTAAAAAAGCCATGAATTCTATGTGCAGTATTCCCCTAGCGCTGGAGTTCTCTCGTTCTCCTTGATCGGTAAACTTGGTCTTGGCTTGCTGGCTGTTCTAGCTGATCTTCTGGGGGAGGGGCCTGTTGCCGTGGTTCCCAGATGTCTTTGCCGAAGTTGCCCCGCCCTTGTTGGTCTGGGCTGAGCAAGCTGCTCGGGTTTGCTCTCAGGAGCTTTTGTTCCCTGAAAGCTCTCAGTACAGCTTTGGAGGACCAGGGTGAAAATGGTGGCCTCCCAATCTCCACCCGGAGGAGCGGAGAACTCGGGGGCCCCGCTCCTCAGTGCGCCCCCAGAGAAAAGCAGTTACTCCCGTGTCCCCGGTCTCCGGCTGCACTCCATGCTCACCCGTACTGTGACTGAGCGTTTCTATCTCTGGCACCCGACCCCGTGTGGAGTCTCCAAACCCAGCAGATCCCGGCGGTGCGCTCCCGCGCCACTCCTCCCAGGGGAGGAAGGGGAGTCTCCCCGGCTCTGCTGCTTGTTGGGTCCCTGCTGGAGGAGCAGTGGCCCGACTGGGCCGCGGATCACAGTTTATGGCAACCCCGAGCTGGGAGCCCGCGCCTCGGCTCTGTCTCTGCAGCCGGCTTCCCCGCTCCGATACCTGGGAGCTCTGCCGCACTCAGGCACCTCAGGTCTTTCTGTGACCCCGAGGGTCCTGAGACCACACTGTCCCGCGAGGGTTCCACCCCCCCCACTCCCCCACCCCCGCTTAGCCACTGCAGCGACGTCCCTCAGTGGAGCCAACTTCTAAAAGTTCTGATTTTGTGCTCCGCGGCTCTAGCACTTGCCAGAAGCGGCCGACGGAGGCCCCTCCCCCGCCGTCTATCCTCCTGAATATCGCCGCGGATTCACTTCTCCGCACGTCCTCCCTTCCAGTAAGTGGTCGCTTCTCTGTTCAGAGAGTTGTTGCTACTCTCCTCTTCGATCTCCTGTTGAGTTCGTAGGTGTTCAGAATGGTTTGATCCCTATTCAGCTGTATTCCTGAGACCAGACGAAATCCAGGGCTCCTACTCCTCTGCCATCTTGCTCCGCCCCTCTAGAATATAGTATTAATAGAACGTTTGAGGCTAGTAAGGCCAACAGATCAGGAAATGACTGCCATTCTAAAAATAGTTTGTTAACCACGGTTCCCAAGCAAAGGGAGCACACCATGCCACAAGGGGCCACACAAGGAAGTGCCAAGGTCAGTCAGGAGGCAGAGAGAGTGAGGGGGAAATGTGGGCAACAGGATTTGTTGTGGTTTTCATGGGAAGGAAGGGGTGAGGCCGGGTAGCAGGGTTAGAACTGACTAATGTGAATAATTCCAGTGGACCGTGGGTCATAGCAGCTGGCTCTGGTTGTCTCGTACCTGGTCCTGGGGGATCATGGCAGGTGGATGGTGGCTTGGAGTAGCCTCCATAGAGGAAGTGGTTGGGGTGTGGACTCTGGATTGGTTGGTTTGTATATGAAAGTCATGCTTGAGGGTGAGTTCTTGACTATCTCTAGGAATTGGCTAACTCTGGGAAGGGCTGTCCCAAACTTTAGGGTTATCAAGGCCCCAAGATGTCAAAGCATCAAGTACGGAAACTAAAAGACATGGTTAGTACACAAGGACAACACTTGTGCAGCACCAGCTCATTTTCAGGTGGGTGGAAGAAGTGCAGAGCTGAGCAGGCATGCGGTCCCATGTTTACTGTGACCCCTCTTTCCTAATTCAAGGTGCATTTCCAGGTGTGCTGTGCCTGAGGGGTACCTCTGCCTTGCTTGCCACACCCTTCTGAATTGAGGTGTTGGGCATTCTCTGACCCACTTTCGTATTTCACCCCTCTCAAGAGGTGGTCCTGGCCGTTTTAACTCTTTCTCCCCTATTTACTGTGTTATGATTTTAATTTTGTTAAATTAACATTTGTTAAGTGGAGCCAAAGGATGGCAGATGGTAAGTCACATTCAACAAAGACCACAAGAGAAACTGAAAGAGAGTTCGTTACTCACATGTCCTGGAGGAAGTACATGCATGCTTCTAGGGGCCAAAAGGGGAGGTTGAGGAAGGGTGCATACAAAGGGAGAGAAAATAGCAGGACCTGGGGCTCATGGGTTCATATTAGGGTTGGTGGCTGGAATGCTTTAGGGAATGCTGAAATAAGACCAGATTGTTCCAATCAAACCAAAAAGAGCAGTGTTTTGTTCAGTTCCACAGGGGTCTTATCTAAGGTTCACAGAAGGGGAAGCCCTGGAAGATGGCAGAGAGCATCTATCACAAGGGCTGTTGGAGAAGTCATATCAGGAACTTGCATTTGCTTGTGACGCTGCAGACTGCTATCTAGGACATGTGTTTGCAGGAGGGGGCTGGTGTCAGTTAGGGGCCCTGCAGACCATTTGACCAAACAAAATGGATGCCAAGGCACTAATGCCATGAAGTAGCTGAGCTAAACTCTCGGAAACCTGCCAACACAAGCGAGCAAGAACACATTGTCTTTCTCCCCAGTGCCTGGCACAACATGGCTATACAACACTCATTAATACACATCATGGAATCCATGGCTTGGGCACTTGGGACCACCAGGGACCTTATTCATTCCATGTAGCACTCTTGGAAAGCAGATGCCATAACCGCAAAAAGAAAAAAGAAAGTCTCCATGTCAGCTCCGATTGGCTCAAGTTCAGATTTAAGTGCTTTGAGCAGCTGGGGCTGGCTTTGTCTGCCCCTCTTGGTTATGCCTTGGTGCCCGCAGTGCTGAGAGGTTCCTGTGAGTCCCTTTCCCTGTCTCTGTGAAGTTTCATGGTCTTTCTGTCCAGCAGTTGCTGAGAAAGGCCCAGTTGTAGAACGGGCCACCATGACCTTGATCCCTTGTTGCTGTCCTTCTCTGCAGTCTTTTCTGCATTGCATCTGCAAGCCTCCCCTGGCTGCAGGGCCTGGGGTGCTGCTCTTGAATCATTTGGTGCTCCATTTACATACTGTCTACAGGAGCAGAGATAAAAGCATTTCTTTATATATAGCCTCTTTGGGGCTTTTGCCCACGTTCTAATTGGATTGTTTGTCTTTTAGAGTTGAATGATGAGATTCTTTATATATTTTAGATAGGAGTTGTTTGTCAGGCATGTAGTTTGCAAACCTTTTCTCCCAGCCTGTCATTTTGCCTTCTTCACAGGGTCCTTCCTAGAGCAGAGGGTTTTAATGTTGATAAAGTCCAATTTATTGATTTTTGGCTTTTGATTTGTCACCAAGCCCTCCATCCTGAAGGTTTCTCCAATTTTTTTTCTTCTAACAATTTTATAGGTTTGTGTTTTACCTATGAAACTGTAATCCATTTTTACTTAATTTTTTTATAGATTTTATTTATTTATTCATGAGAGACAGAGAGAGAGAGAGAGAGAGGCAGAGGGAGAAGCAGGCTCCCAAGGAGGAGGGAGCCCGATGCGCGACTTGATCCCAGGACCCTGGGATCATGACCTGAGCCAAAGGCAGATGCTTAACTGACTGAGCCACCCGGGTGCCCCAATTTTTACTTAATTTTTGTATAAAATATGAGGTTGAGGCTTTTTGTTTTGTTTTGTTTTGGTTTTTTTTTGGTTTTTTTTTTTTTTTTTGGCCAATGGTTATGCAATCAGCAAATGATACCCATTTGCTCAAAAGACTGTCCTTCCTCCATTGGATTACTTTTCCACCTTTATCAAAAATCAGTTGGCCAGTACTCACTTTGGCACTACATGCACAAGAATAGGGGTGTTACAAAGAAAATGACTATAGGCCATGTAAATTCTTGAAGTGCTCCATACTTTTTAAATGCCACTGAATTGCACACTTAAAAACAGTTACAATGGAAAATTTTATGTTACGTATTTATTTCCACAATTTAAAAAAATAACATAATATTACAACAATCGTTGAATTCCACCCTTTCAATGGGATAATTGTATGGTACGTGAATTATATCTCAATAAAGCTGTTTAAAAATGCAGCTAAAGCAAAAAAAATTAATTGGTGTACCTGTATATGTTTATTTTTGGGTTTTCTCTTCTGTATTGTTGATCTGTGTAGCCGTATAATAAACTACAGCTGTGTAATAAGTCTTCCATTCAGGCAGAGTGATTAATCCCATAATATTTTTATTTTTCAAAACTGCTTAGATCTTCTAGTTTCTTTGTCTTTTCATATCAATTATATAATATATTGTCTATATCTACAAAAATCTTGCTGGGGTTTGTTAGAAATTACTATAAACCTGTACATCATTTTAGGGAGACATCTTTACAATGTTGAGTCTTCCAGTCCTTGAACACAGTATGTCTCTCTGTTGATTTAGATCCTCTTTTGTTTCTTTCATCAGTGTTTTACAGTTGAAGCATATAAGTCCTGTACACATTTTGTGAGATTTATACCTAAGTATTTCATCTGTTTACTGAGTGATTGTGAATGGTATTGTATTTTTAATTTCAGTGTCCATGGGTTCATTGCTAGCATATAGGAATAATAGTTTATTTTTGTGTATTGATCTTGTATCCTGTGACCTTGCTGAAGTGACCTATGCTAGGAATCTTCTGTAGCTTCTTTGGAGGATTTTCTGTGTAGACTGTGATGTCATCTGCAAATAGGAACAGCTTATTTCTTCCTTTCCAATCTGTATGTCTTTTAGTTCCTTTTCTTGTCTTATTGCTCTGGCTAGGGCTTCCAGTACTATGCTGAATAAAGTGGCGAGAAAAAAATCTTGCCTTGACCCTAGTCATAGTTAGAAAACATTCAGCCCTTCACCATTAACTATGTTAGCTCTAGTATTTTTGCATAATTCTGTATCACATTGAAGGAATTCCCCTTGATTCCTAGTGTTCCGAAAGTTTTTGTCATGAATGATGTAATTGTGTGATTTGTCTTCTTTAGCCTGTTAATATGGTTGATTACATTGATAAATTTTTTCATACTGACTCATACTTGCATCCCTGGAGTAAATGTGACTTGGTTTTATATGTATATAATTTCATACATACACATATATATTTTTTATACCATGACCAAGTAGGGTTTATTATTTATTATACTTATTTATATATTATTTATGATATGTAAATAATATTTGTGTTTATATTTGTTAACAATATTATTTACTTTTTATATACTGTATTTCTTAGATTTTGGTATTAAGAGAATACTTGGCTTATTAATTTAATTGAGAAGTGTTACTTTTCTGTTTTCTGGAAGAGCTTGTATAGAATTGGCATTCTTTTTAAACATGTGGTTGTATTTTTCAAAGTTCTTCAGAAACAGTGTGATCCTGGATATTGCTCTTTAGGAAGATTTGAAATTGTAAATTAAATTTCTTTAATAGTTAGGGGAATATTCATATTATCTATTTCATATTGAGTGAGTTGTAGTAGTTTGTGCTTTTCAAGGGATTGGTCCATTTCATCTAAGTGACCAAGCTTATGTGTATACAGTTGTTTGTAATATTTGGTGTCTGAGAATCTGTAGCAATATCCTGTTTTATTCTCATTATAGGTAATTTGTGTCTTTTCTTTGTCAGTTTTGCTACAGGTTTGTTGATTTTATTGATGGTTTCAAAGAACCAGCTTTTTGTTTTATTGATTTTTCTCTATTGTTTTGCTCTTTTCGATTTTATTGATTTCTGCTCTTTATTATTTTCTTCCTTTTGCTGGCTGTGTGTTTACGTTGCTAGTTTCATTAAGTGGGAGCTTAGATTATTGATTAGAGGCTTTACTCTTAGTGCTGTAACAGTTTACCTTTTAGTAGTACTTTAGCTGTGTCTTACAAATTTTGTTATGTTGTATTTTTATTTTCTTTCAATTCTGTATATTTTTTTTATTTCTCTTGAGACTTCCTCTTTAACCCATTGATTATTTAGAAGTCTGTTGTTCAGTTTCCAAGTATTTAAAGGCTTTTTAAATTTTTTTTCTATTACTGACTTCCAATTTTGATTCCACTGTGGTTATAGAACACACAGTATGAGTCAGTTCTTTGATTTTTTAGTAATTTCTCCACGTATTGCATTGTGTGTACTGGTGTTGATATTTTACCAATTTGAATAAAATATAGATACTTTACCTCCTTTTAAGTCCCTTACCCTCTCCTATTTATAATTATTTTAAATATTTCCTCTATGTGGTACTTTAAGAATCACATCAAAGTTATAATTTTTGCTTCAAACACTGAATATAATTTAGAAAAGAAGGAAAATGTATCACTCAAATTTTTACTCTTTCCATTGTTTTTTCCTTCCTTCCTTCCTGTTCTAAGCTTGGGGGTGGGTGGGGGGTGGTGGTGTTGTTTATTTCTTTTCCATTTTAAGAAATTCCTTAGTCATTCTTTTAGGGTAGGTCTCCTAGTGACAAATTTTCTTAGATTTTATTCATCTGAGTATGTCCTAATTTCCCCTTCATTCCGGATGGGTATGTTTGCACGATATAGAACTGTTGACAGTTCTTTTCTTTAAGCACTTGACAAATGTTATTCCACTTCCTTCTAGTCTTTATGGTTTCTGATAAATCCATTGTCACTTAAATTGTTTTTTCACTATAAGTAAGATGTTATTTGTCTCACTCAGCTTTCAAGATTTTTTTTTTCCAGGAGTTTGATTATTTTGTGTTTGGCATAGATTTTTTTTTTTTTGGATTTATTATGTTTCAGGTTTGCTCAGCTTCTTGAATCTGTAGGTTTGTGTGTTTTGCCTAATTTGGGAAACTTTAAGGCATTATTTCTCCAAACACTTTTTCAGCCCCAGATTCTTTCTCCTCTCCTTCTGAGACTTTGAGGACACAAATTTTATGTCTTTTGCTATATGCACAAGTCCCTGAGCCTTGCTTAATTTTTTTCTATTTTCTCTGTTGTTCACATTGGGTAATTTCTATTGTTCTGTCTTTAAGTTCAATGATTCTTTTCTCTGTCCTATTAATTTTGCTGTTGAGCCTATCCAGTAAGTTTTTCATTTAGGTTATTGTATTTTTTCCTAAATTTCCATTGGTTGGTTCTTCTTTATATCTTCTGTTTGTTTACTGAGACTTTCTATTCTCTCATTTGTTTCAAGCATACTTGTAATTGCTCGTTGAAGCATTTGTATGTTTGCTTTAAAACCTGTCAGAAAAATCCCACCCTCTGTGTCACATAGATGTTGGCATACATTGATTGTCTTTTCTCATTCAAGTTGAGATTTTCCTGGTTCTTTGTGTGATGAGTGATTTTCAATTATACCGTGCATATTGTTATGAGATTCTGAATCCTATTTAAAATTTCTGTTTTAGCAGTCCTCCTTGGAGAACAGGCTGGCAGAGGAAGGAGTGTGCCACCTCGTTATTTCCAGGTGGGGATGGAAGACCAACTTCCATCTCCATGGACATTCCACCTCCATGGACACCCTAGGGAAGTGAGGAGGGACACCTTGTAACTTCTGGGGTGAGGTGGAAGTCCAGGCTTCCCACTGGGCTTCAGCTGCTACTCCCCTGGCTTCAAGGAGGGGGAAATCCCTCATACTGTTACCCACTTGGTCTCTACAGACAGTACTTAGGTAGAGAAGAGAATGCTTTGATACTTTTGGATGGGGTTGGGATTTCAGCCTCCCCATATAGCTACTACTGACAGTGTAGGTAGAGAAGGTCTTCTTACCACCAAACAAGGATGAAAGTCCTGCCTCCTCTCTCGACTTTCTCTGACACCACCCTTGTTGGGGAGATAGGGGTGTCTCATTTCAGCCCAACAAGGGTGGAATTCTAGGCTCCCCACTGAGGAGTGAGGAAGAGTCACAGTTTTTTTCCATGGTATTTGGTTAGTGTAGTGTGGTCATTGCCTAAAATTTTTCCATCCTGCTAGGCTGCCTCTTTCTTGTCCTTTGGCCAGAAAGAGCAGGCTGCTTTTGAGAGTGTCCCTTGGCATAGCCAAGTTGCTGACTTGCCCAGCATCCAGTCCAGTATATATTAGACCTAAAGGAAACGCAGGGACCTCACCATTGTGTTGTTTTCCAGGTCCCAGAGTCCCTAGCCAGTCTGCCTTTTACTCTCTACCTTTCAGTATTCCTAGATTTATTTATTGCTTTTGTCTGATTATTTGTTTTAGTATAGAAAACCCAGAATTTTAAGCTGTTTCTAGTAATAAGAATAGGTGAGAGTTTGTCTATCCCATCTTTTCCTGGAACTGGAATCTTGCTTTGTTAAATTATCTTATTTCATCCTTACGGGCTGGCTGTATTCAAGGGCAGCCATATCATTGTAATCGATACTCTGTTGTTCTGACACTGAGGAAGGACTTCACTTGCTAACCAGTACTCTGCAGCAAGTATGATGGTCAAGTGTCCACATTTGAGGTCCTTTTTCATCTTCAAGGTTTCTCATTTGAAGCCCTATTTCCCCATGTTGCTTAGATCAAAGAAGTAAACAAAGGCTTTTATAAGGATAACTACACATTCTTCATGTTTGTGTTTCCCTTATTCAGTGTTTACAAGGCCACAGCCAGAACAGCCCACTATTAACAGGACAGGGGTGCTGGCTCCACAGCCCAAGAAGTAAACCCAGTGATTTTCTATAGCGTTACCTCCCAGAACAGGTGAGCATCTTAGGGCCCTAAACCACAAACTGGGGAGGGTGCTCCTTTCTTTGTCACTGCTCAGATGTTAGTCTTGTCCTCTGATTTCTCCCTCTAGTCTCCTACCCGCACACCGCCCCCCGCCCCCCGCCCCGGCCTGAGGACTTGCTCTTACCTCTCTGCACCACGGTGCATTGCTGGAAGCCAATCCATAGACACCAAACATGATGGTGGGAGGGCAGGCCTGCGGTGGGAATCTGCTTCTCTGAGAACCAGATACCACTTTTCAGGCATATATATTCCCATGACAGTGCGGCTTAATAAAATTCAAGTCTTGGCACCTCATTTGCAGGTACTAGTTTTTCAAGATGTGTACCTGGGGCACACATTCAGCTGTGGATTTAGGTTTGGAATCATTCAGCTAGTTTGGTTGTAGCCTTACTAGAAAAAAAAAAAAAAAACGACTTCTCTGTAATGAATAGCAAAAGGATTTAAATGCCTTAATGCCTTTTTGTTTGTTTGTTTTTAATGTCTATGTTTTTCTGATCACAAAAGTGGTATATGACTATATTAGGGGGAATTCAGAAAACACATAAAAGAGCAAAGATGGTACCAGTTATCTATAATCCTGTCACTCAAAAGCTTATGACAGATAACATTTTCATTCCTTGTTTTTATCATAAATGAATATGTATTCGTGTATCAGTCCATAGTCTCTCCTTTAGCTTGTGTCTCCCTTCCTCCCCCTACCCCTCCCTCCCTCCCTCCCTCCGTCTCCTCCTCTGTGTCTCTCTCTTTCCCTCTTTCCCCTCACTCTTTCTCCCTGTCTCCCCCTTCCCTTCACTCTCTCTCTTATAAATGTCCTTCTGCAAAACCCATAATGACTGCTGCATTCTGCTTAGATTCAGACAGATCTTCTCCCATAATCACAAAAAAAGATCAAAGTATAATATAATTTCCATCCCACTGCTGCTTTTACTTGCTCCTTTATCTTCTTGGCAATCCTCCCCACCTGGTTCTTTGGCCCAGAAAGAGCACAGGATGCATGTCTCTCCCGGTGCCCCTCCCCCAACTTTCTCTCCGCCAGAGTCACTGGAAGCAAATGGGCTTTCCACCCCTTCATCTTGAAGTCTTGGTGCCTCCCTGTCCCTGACAGTTAGTAAAGTTCTCTTTAGTCGCTGATGCATGTTTCCCTCAAAAGGCCTTGGAAAGCTCCACTATTGGAATTCAGACAATTACTTGATTGCTTTCTCTGTCTCCAATAAGCCTGGCTTTCAAGACAGAATTCTTACTAAGGAGTTAAGAAAACCCAGCTTTGAGACTCAGAGCTGGGGGATGATTTCTTTGATTCTGAGTGTAAGTCAGCCTTAAAGGGGGAAGCTGCCAAGAATACATGTTTTAAGGAAGAAAGGTGTAAACCTTCAAAATGACATGCTCATTACAATATTGTGTGGCTATAGCAAAATTTATACCAACACTCCCCTATGGATAATGTTCAGACGTTTGCTGTCACAATAATGCTGGGGGTGGCAGAGCCTATTATATATAGATTTTTTTTTTTTTCTGTACTAGAAGTCTTAACTTCTTTGGATAAAATCTTAAAAGTATGATTCAAAGGGCATGTGCATTTTGATGCTTAGTATGCGCTGGCACATTCCTTTTCAATTTACACTTCCATCAGTAATGTGTGAAGTGCACATCTTCGCCACCACTGGGTGTTAGAGATTCTTTTTAAGTTTTACAGATTTCATCAGAAAAAAAAAGCACTTTGTTTTGCTTTGCATTTCCTTCATTGCTTGTGATGTGTGGTAGGTGGTGCATCCTCTCTTATCTTATCCGCTGTCCTCCATCCCTCTTTTATAAGAATGGCTTTTGCCCACTGTCCTTTGACTATTGTTCTCTATTATCTGTGTAAGGTTTTTGTACATTAGGAAGTCTGTTCTCCAACTAATAATTTTTCCCAATCTCTTTTCTACTTTGTACATATTTTATTTGCATTTTGCTATAGGAATAGCAAATGTTTCTTGTTTTTAGTACTAAAAACAAGAAACATGAGAAGTATGAATTTTTAATTAAAGGACTTAAAAATCTACATAATAAGAGATATACTTGCTCGTGGATAAGAAAACAAAATCTGAAGACATCAATCCTTTTGAAATTAATATATAATATACAGCTTTGATCAGTACCCTAAATTTTTGTTTTTACTGAGCCCGAATTCACAAATATTAGCAAGAAATGCTTGGAAAAGAATAGCAAGAGGGACTTATATCATATACTAAAAGTATCTCATAGCTATACCAGACAAAAGAATAAAGCACTGAAACCACAATAAAAATAAATAAATAAAAATCACTGGAATTATACAAGCAGATTGAACTATAGATGTACTATAACTCAGCATGAAAAGATGTCTTATTTAATAAATATTGTCTTAATCAATGATGTTGGAAGAAAATAGAATTAGATGCCAACAATATGCCATGTACATGAGTAAATTCCAGATGAATTTTAAATCTAAATGTAGGGTAAAAAGTCAGATTATACAAATATTAGCGAAAGTTTAGAAGACTGCCCAAGGAGGCCTTCTAAAGTCAGGCAGGAATCCCAGAATGATAAAGAAATCGACTGGCAGATTTGGCTATATGATAATATGTTACCATAATTTCTTTTGGTTTTTTTAATATATGCATTTTTACATTTTTAAGGAATGCCATATATATGGTTTTCTCTTGGTTTTTTTAGTCACGAAGTATTTCCCCATGGCATTTAAAATTTCAGAAATGTAATTCAGTGTCTTTATATGTCCTACTTTACGCATATGCTGTCATTTATTTAGAACTTAAAATTTTTAAACAAAAATCACAATTCTTTGAAATAATATTTCAGAAGTAGAAGGCGCATTCCATACTGTCTTGAATAAAAATTTGACATGCGAGGTGCATGGCGTGCTGTGGTACTAACTCAGGATGAGGCATTTGGGTGCCATATGGCAAACCAGACCTCATGCTCTCACATGTAATCCAGTGGGAAAACAGTGTTTAATAAATTGTTAGCATCATTTAGTATAAATCAGGAAGAAAATTAGTAGGTCATTTTCCCGCACCATATATAGAGAGAAATAGAAGATAAAGTAGACTATCCCAAAAACCAGGTGCTGATTACAGATGTGTTGCAAAATTAATGTGTAAAATCAACAATATATCCAGGAGATTTTTCTCTGCTTGTACCCCCAAGAATTTTCATAAACCCTTTCTGTCAGTTTTTTGGAGATATAACTGATATATAACATTATATTAGTTTTAGGTGTACAACATGAGGATTTGATATATACAGAGAGAAAGAAATTGTTACCACAAAGTTAACATCTATCGCCTTACATAGTTACACATTTTTTTCCTGTGATGAGAACTTCTAAGATCTACCTTCTTATAGCAGTTTTCAAATATACAATACAGAGTTGTTAACTGTAGTCATCATGCAGTACATTAGATCCCCAGAACTTATTTATCTTACAACTGGAAATTTGTACCCTTTGACCCCCTTCACCCATCTTGTCCACCTCCCACCCCCACCTCTGACAACCATTAATCTGCTCTGTTTTTCAATTAGTTCAGTTTTTTGTTTTTGTTTTTGTTTTTGTTTTTTTTAGATTGTGCATATAAACTTTTTAGTTTTAAGAGGAGGGATAGAAACTTGATCCTGCAAATTATGGCAGTAATGTCCATATTACATACTATTCTGGGACAGGGGACTAGAAGAAAAGAGGGCATCTGGTGAACAGTCAGAGCTTGAAGTGTGTAGGTAGAGCCCAGCTAGGCTCTACCTCACTTTCTTCCTGGATAGAGATTTTGTAGGGGAGAACCAGAGACAGCATACATCTGAATTTTGGTAATTCATTTGATAAAGAGGAAGCATAATGTAATGGTTAAAAACACACACAACCATATTTTAATCGGAGTATTTGGGTCCAAATCACTAAGCTGTTAGTTACCTGTTGTTAATCTTGGAGAAGTCAGTTCACATCTGAGTCTGTTTTTTTTCCATTTATAAAATGAAGATGTTGGATTTTAGATTATTTCTCAGGCCCCTTCAAGCTGTAACACTGTGCTTGTAAATTCATCATGACAGTCCTATAATAACAATGGAAAAATGTAGCCTGGATGTCAATTTAATGAGATAGGATTCACCATTGTCAAGTACTATAAACAAAGAACAGATTATCTGTTAGACATTTAGTTAAGCCTAGAAATAGGTCTTTAGTAGTTTGCTACAAGGCTATGCCTTCCTTCCTGTCTAGCCATTTTAAAAATGCTATAGAACAGGGATTGGCAAACATACACAGGGAAGCAGGTAACTGAGAGCCAAAAGGTGTTAAGATGACTTCTGATAGGCGGGAATTGTGGTGTGCCCAATCTAACACAATGAAAATTAGTACTGATGAAATGGAATGGTGAGGGGCACCTGGGTGGCTCAGTCATTGAGCGTCTGCCTTCGGCTCAGGTCATGATCCCGGGGTCCTGGGGTCAAGCCCCACATCGGGCTCTCTGCTCCACAGGAAGCCTGCTTCTCCCTCTCCCACTCCCCCTGCTTGTGTTCCCTCTCTCACTGTCTTTCTCTCTGTCAAATAAATAAATAAAATCTTAAAAAAAAAAAAGAAATGGAATGGTGAGTTTAGATCGAAAGGTAAAAATCAAAAAAGCAAACAAAAAACAGCTGTTTCAGCAGAAGCAAAAGCCGTTGCTTAACTAATAACTTCATATGAATTTCTGAAGGTGCAGAAACTAGAATGGGACAAAAGGGTCTCAATTAATCAAGGCATTGAACTTCTCTATCCTGTGGGCCAAATCATGTCTGAAGGGTTGTTCTCATTTCTTGGTCAGAGCAAAGAAGTCTAAGAAGGAAGTAATTTCCTTCTAGAAATCAGACACTAGAGCTCTGATGGAAAGGGAAAGAATAACCACTGGGTGTTGAATTATCCATCATAAAAATCAATTGGGCATATCTGTGTGACTCTACTTCTGGGTTCTGTGTTCTTTTCCATTGATCTGCATGTTTAGCCCTCCACTTATGCCACAGTCTGATTACCGTAGCTATGTGGTAAGCCTTAATATTGGGTAGATTGATCTCTCCCTCTTGATTCTTTTCTTCAAAATCATTTTAACTATTCTTATTTCACTGCCACTGCCTTCCCATGTAAGTGTATTACATTGATCTTGTCTATATCTACAAAAAATCTTGCTGGGTTTTGACAGGAATTTCATTAAATCTGTATATCAATTTGAGGAATTTTAGCACCATTAGTATTTTGAGTCTTCCAATGCAGGGACACATTATGTTTCTTCATTTATATAAATCTTTGATTTCTTTCATCAGTGTTTTGTAGTATTCAGAATATGAGTCCTACACATGTTTACTAAGATTTACAACTAAGTGTTCATTTCCTTAATGAGTGATTATAAATGATACTGTATTTTTAACTTCAGTGTCTACATGTTTATTGCTAACATAGAGTTAAACATATACGTGGGTTTTTGTGTGTTGATCTTTTGTCATGTGACCTTGCTCACTTATTAGTACTTGGAGTTTTTGTAGATTCCTCAGGATTTTCTACATAGAACATCATGTCCTCTGGAAATAACAACATTTTTGTTTCTTTCTTTCCAATCTGTATGTCATTTATTTCCTTCCCTTACCTTATTGCATTGGCTGGAACATCACACCAACATTAAATGAGAGTGATGAAAGCAGACATCATTGCCTTGTTCCCAATCTTAGGAGCAAAGCATTGCAACTTTCACCACTAAGTATAACATTAAGTATAACATTAGCTGTAGATTTTTGTAGATGCTCTTTAAGCTGAGGAAGTTCCCTTCTATTCCTATTTCTATGAGAATTTTTGTCAGGAAAAGGGGGTGAATTTTGTCAAAAATTGTTTTTTATGTATCAATTGATATTATCATGTGATTTTTCTTCTTAGTCTGTTAATATGGTGGATTATACTAATTGATTTCAAATTTTGAACCAGCCTTGAATCCCTAAAATAAACTCTGCTTGGTCGTGGTGTATAATTATTTTTATACATGCTGAATTCTATTGGCTAATATTTCTTAAGGATTTTGCATCTGTATTCCTGAGGGATATTGCAGATTGCCCACTTCTCCTAAAATCCTCGCATAACAGAAAGAGAACAAGAGGACTCTCTGGGGTCTCTTTTATAATGGCTCTAACTAACCCCATTCATGAGAGCTCCACCCTCATGACCTAAGCACCACCCAAAGGCCCCTCATCCTAACACTATCACATTGGGGGCTTAGAGTTTCAACATGATTTTTGGAGGGGGAACACAAATAAATATTTAGCTTATTTCATTAACCTCGATCACTTGATTAAGGTTGTTTCTGTGAAGTTTCTGTAATGCAAAGTTAACCATTTGTAATTAATAAATATCTTGTGGGAGGTACTTTGACACTGTGATGCAGATATTCTCTTTCTCATCATACTTTTGAGTCAGAGGAGAGTCTTCAAGCCATCCTGTTACACCACTGCATGAAGCCAGGCAACCCCAGTGATGAAAAACAGACAGGGGAAACAGAAGGCCAATTTCTATAAGTATCAGGATTGTGTGATTGCTGGAGCTGGGGAGAAGAAAGGAGGGGTGAGAGACATGGAGAAAAAGGGAGAAAAAGAAAGAAAGACTGACTCACAGAGAAAGACATGTAAAGGGACCCACTGAAATAAAGAGGGAAAAGTTGAGGGAGAATCTAATATTTAAGTCTTGACTGACATGGTGAACAGGGAGCTTTTCAAGGAAGATAGATTATAACGACTTTGAGGTACCAGTGAGATGTTCATGTGAACATCACAACATCAGGGAGTTGTGGACCAAAGGGCAGGAAAGGCAAGACTAGAGAGAGAGATCTGGGGTCCATCTGAACATAGGTGGTTATGAACATTGAATGAGTATGATCAGTCATCTGAAGGAAAGAGCTGAGCCAAGGATAGATCTAGGAGAATATGCATAGTTTGTTGGAAAAAGGAATTAGTGAGACAAACTAAAGTGGTGGGGAGAGGAGGAATAATCAGATCACAAAGGATGATGGTATCAAGTATAAAGAACAGTCCAAGAGAGTAGTTGCGGCCAGCTGTGTTAACTAAGAGGCCCATGACTTGGTGGTGACGTTTGTGACTGTGATTTCAATTGGGTAGTAAGGATGGGATCCAGATTTGGGTAGAGGATAAGGGAGTGCATAGAATGGAGTAAGTGATGAAGAAACCAAGGGCCAACAATTCTTGTGAGCAGTTCAGCAAGGAATTGTTTAAAAACAGTGCAGAAGGAAAGATAGCTGTAATGTTGCCTATAGTAATAGTGGCAGCCAGATAGGGTTCTGTTGCTAAAGAAGATTAGCAGGGCTCCAAATAGTAATGCTTATGAATCTACAGTTTATTGCTGAGAAAGGATATGATATAGCAAAAAACACAGAAGTAAGGACCTACATCATAGCCAAAGACTGCCTATCAGCAAGGGGTTTGAAGAGGCCAAGGTCTACACAGGCTCCCTGCAGTTGTCCTCCTTCTGCATGGGTATACCAGATGTACTTTCTCTGAACCACCAACCTGCCCAAACTAAGCAGCCCGAAAGCAGTTTAGCTGGAGCTTCTTATACCCTAGTGGTCATGTAAGCACATTATTGCTAAAAGACCAGCCCCAATATGGGAGCCTTCTCCCCCTTCCTATGCTACACACCCCATCCTCACACTGAAACTAGTACAAGCTATCAGTTTCATTATTATCAATAAATGATACTAACAAACTAGCACAGCCTACCCCAAAACTCACTTGGGCTCCATGAGTAAAAGACAGCAATATTAGTCACATTTTATATTTTGACCAGGCACATCTCTCAAACTTTAGCAAAGCAGCTCAGGCTAATTCCAGGCCTCTTAGAATTAACCCTCATAGCACATCCTTCTACTAATGTTATTTCATTAAACTCTTAGAACCAGCCTGTTTAGTAGGTACTGTTACTCCTAGAGACTGTGATGTTCAAAAGGGTAAGTTGCCAAGGTAACAGAGGTAGGAAGGAAGAGGACTTGAATGTATGGGACAGGAGGTCATGCAAAAGATGCTTTTTCAAGAAGAGGACTCCTGAGTAAGTTTGAAACAAGCTGGGAGGAAAAAGTAGAGAGGAAGAGCTTGCTGGAATGGGGGAGTGAAGGGATAATTGCAGAAGGTGGGTCTTTTGGGAAACAAGAAACAATGAGCTCCTGAGACCGCAAGCAAAGAAAGAGAGGAGGGGATTGTTGGGGGAGGTCATTCCCAGGCTCTCTCTAGCCTCCAGCTCAGTGGTTCTCCACTTGAAAGGCTTATGAAAACCCAGATTGCTGGGCAGCATGCCCAGGGGTTTTGATTCAGCAAGTCTGGGTGGAGCCAGAGAACTTGCATTTCTTTTTTTTTTTTTTTAAGATTTTATTTATTTATTTGTCAGAGGGAGAGAGCAAGCACAAGCAGGGGAATCAGCAGGCAGAGGGAGAAGCAGGCTCCGCATTGAGCAAGGAGCCCGATGCAAGACTTGATCCCACGACCCTGGGATCATGACCTGAGCTGAAGGCAGACGCTTAACCAACTGAGCCACCCAGGCGCCCCAGAGAACTTGCGTTTCTAACAGGTCTCTGGGTGCTGCTGATGCTACAGACCAGATACCCCACTTGGAGAACCACTGCTCAGTGCAGGGTGGGTTGGGTCATCTGGAAGCAGAGGAACTGGAGGTGATGGGATGGGGGCCTGAAGGAGGGGCCTCTCTGGGACGGTCACCATGGGGAGTCTGGTCTCCTGGTCTGCCTTTTAACAGAAGAATCAACAGGTCACAATACTAGGGAAACAACCACAAGTTACCAAAGTTGAAAAATGCCAGGGTATTAGAGTAAAACGTGTTTCAGCTGCTTAGCTCTGATGTGAAGATTTCCCAGTTTAACAAAAAAATAAGAAGAATAATAGACCATTTTCATTGCTGATATGAAAAAAAATTTTTCATATTGAATAAGAGATGAAATTGTCACAGTATAATTTCAACCATTTTGAAATAGAAAACATCCCCAGTGGAGGAGCGAGAGCTTAGGAAAGAACATTTAGCTGCTGTTGTAGGAAACTCAGGTAAAGCTTGTTTCTTGAGCGGCAGTAACAGGACTCTGGGCTTGGTTATCAGGGAAGGACCTTCCAGGTACGCAAAATACCTTGGGAGCTCCAGGAAACATGGGGAGTAAGGTGACAGGGCCTTCACAAAGTGAAGACAAAGAGCATCATTAGCATCTCTGTGCATTTCAAGAAGTGGCATAATGTTAAAGCAGGAGCTTTGATTTTGCTCTTCAGATTCTAGGTGACTTACTGCAGTATGACCTTGGGCAGGTTGCTCAACTCGTCTGGGCATAGGAGAGGTGGTATTTAAAGGGGCATGCTTGCCCCTCGGTGTAGATTTGTGGTGAAATGTAAGGATGAAGCAAATGGAATGTGCCTAGCACATCGGAGACACTCAAAAAAGTTCTTCTCTGCTTCAAGGTCAAACAGAAAATTCTTCACTTTCAAGCAGATGTAGTTCTGATTCTTCTCAAAACCTTGTCTGTGGTTCCTTCCAGAGCTCTAAAACTAGCGACTGTGGGCCTTTGTGGCCACATGGAGGCACAGCCTGGTCCTGCAGGACCCTCCCTGCAGTGGGTGACTTCGCTGGGGAGAGGTGCCAGGCCCCAGATCAGCCTTGAGATGGCGTTGCATCCAGTCAGGTCTGCTTCTAGGCTGCTGTGCTGGCCATGCTGTCCCCAAATCACAGTCACAGCCTGCCTGGCACCTCAGTCACCTAAGCTCCCCAGATCCACCTAAGTGCTGGGCTCTGACTTGGGTGGAGGACAATGCTGTAATGTGGCTTCTGCTCCCTGTGGGCCATCATCCTGCTTATGAGTGGACTTTCTCACCCCAGAAGAGGAGAAAGCAGCCCTGCCCATTCATGCCTGGCCCCCCTCTGTCCCCAGCTCCCAGGCTCACCTGACCCTGAACTGGCCTAGCCCACTGCTCACTTAGTGCCACTGGAGTCTAATTGAGCTTTATTTTTTAAAAAAGATTTGTATTTATTTACCTGATAGAGAGCACAAGCAGGAGGAGCAGCAAAGGGAGAGGGAGAAGCAGATTCCCCGCTGAGCAGGGAGCCCAATGCGGGACTCTATCCCAGGATCCTGGGATCATGATCTGAGCCAAAGGCAGACACTCAACTGACTGAGTCACCCAGGTGCCCCCTAATTTACCTTTAAACCTATAGGTGGAGAATACTAATAGAGCCAGAGCTCAGCCCATCCAGTAAGGTTGTGATGTACTGCAAACATTGCATTTTCCTAAGTGCATTCAGCACTGACCCCACAGTCTAATGCCATTGGATGTCATTAGACACCATTAGGCACAGCGCCTTCCACTGAGAAGGGGAGGTGATTTTGAACTCCCTGAAGAGAAGTACTTGCAGGCTGGGAATCTCCTACAAGGAGGAGTCTCAGCTTTAATTTGCATAGGGCCTAAGTAATGCATTGCTCACTTAACCTCTATGCAGGGAGAAGGTTAGGGGGGGAGAGGGAGATGAGAAGGCTGGCTGGCCCAAACATCCAGTCCTGCTCCCAGACCCAGGCAGAGGGGAGGCAAGCAGGGCCTTTAGGCTCGGGATGACAGGGGCTGGTGTAGTTCTCCAAGCTGGTAGAGAAGAGCTGCCCAGGAAGTGAACTGGGCAGCACAGGGGAGGTGGCAGGAGGGACCCAAAGGCCAAGTGCCCGTGTCTGACGCAGCCTAGAAGGGAGCTGTGCATGAAAACAAAGATGTGTATTCAGTTTTAATCCATTTCATACCGAGAATCTCCCTATGAGGTAGGTCCTATTTCAGGTGAGGCACGCAGGAGTCAAGCAACTCTCCTGAGGTCACAGAACTAGTGGAACTGACCGTGTCTGGCTCAGCGCCTTCCCCAGGCTCTCCCACGTCCCACCTCAGGAGTTGTGCCATCTGTTCCCTGTTCAGGCGGTCCCTTGATCTCTCCCTCCCCAGTGGGAAGCCAAGGACCCTGTGTGTCCCCCCCCACACCCCCATGCTTGGCTCCCGTTGAGCTCTCCGGAGTGCTGTGGAATAAAAGGAATCTTAAGGGGTGGTGGCGGGGGGGGGGGGCATTCAGACATTTTTCCTTTGTAGGTCCTGTCCCACCCCTGGACCCGGGCAAGGGGAAGCAATTAGGAGCTGAAGGGCTCACTTCTAGGAGACAAGGGGCAACAGCTAGGCCCCAGAGACCAGCAGATGTGACACTTGCCACTATCCAGGAATTGGGCCACAGTGTCCAGTTTCCTGAGGCGGAGCAGCGCGCATATCCCGTGGCCTCGCACCTGCCCAACTCCAGGCAGCTCTAGAGAAGTAAGAGGAGTTCAAGGTCTGGTTGCTTATACTGCCCAGATGCAGATCACGTTTGTTGGATTCCAACCTGCTTGATGCCCTGGGGTCTACTCTCATCCAGTTTTAACCTGCCTTCCTTTAAAGGTCTAATGATGCCCCTGAGGGGAAAGGAGGATCCCTCCCTCTCTCCCATGCTGCAAGCTTGTTTGTCTCCTTCTGCTAATAAAGCATTTGTAGATTGCCACCTTCAAAACTAAAAAAAACTGCCGTGGGCATGGCCAACCTGGAAGGGCAGGAACAGAGTGAGTGAAGGGGCCAGGAGTCACAGCTAGGCACTTTGCTGTGTTGTCCTGGGCAGGCTGACTCACCTGTTCTGGGAGTTGTAAGATGGGGCTCTGCGGTGACTCAGGGAGGCGGGGCTGGGGAATGGCCAACGTCGCTAGCTTTGACAGCCCATTTGGTGGGAGAAGAGTGGCCTCCACTGGAATGAGACCCTCATAAAGGAGGCTGACTGCTCTCGTTAGAAGTCAGGGACTTTCTTCATTACTGTTTCCAGAATGCCTTCTGCACCCTGGAGGTTTTGTGTAAGGATAAAACTCTGGCCCTGCTGGCCGATGGAGTTAGAAAATCAAGACTCCTGCCTGTGATGAAAGTAGAGGATGTTTCAAGGTAATAAATAGTGAATCGTGAAGTTGGGATGCACCCATGGGAGATGCCTTCAAATGTTACAGGAAAGGGAAGTTGTTGAGGGCAGCTTGATCCATGACGGCTTCGTGAGCCTGCTGGGACAGGAGCAGCAGGGGGTAGCCATGGTTCTAAAGAGCTGAGGGAATTTATTTCAGATTCTACAGAGAAGAGTACCTGTGGGTTGTCATGATGTCTTCTGCCCTGATGGAACCCACCGGAAAAGCAGTCAGGTGTACTAGAAGGAGCTCTGGACGCGGAGCAGGCCCCCTGGCCTCCATGTGCTGTCCCATGGTTGGCTCCTCTGTGTGCCAGGCTTCAGGAAGACTCTGGTCCCAGCCTGCATGGGACATCCAGTCTAGTGATATTCACTGAATCACATATGAGTAAATAGATAAACAGGGTAATTGCAGATCCTCCACCAAAAATTCACTAGTTAACAGTAAAGGTTGGGGAATGTCCTTTACAAATGATGGTCAGGGACAAGAAGGAGCTTCCATGAGACGCAGTCAGGGCAAAAGGGAGGGAGGAGTCCCACTCTGAAATCCTGGTGTCACCTTGACCCACCACCACCGGGCGCCTCTGAGTCCATGTGAAGGTCAAATTCAAAGCAAGAAGATGCTAAAAGAAAAGGGACCATCCATCTTAGATCTGAGGAGTGGGGCCAGCTGTGGGATCAGGAAGCCTGGGAGGGCAGTGGCCCCCTCTTCCTCTTGGGAAACATAAACACGATCTTAGAAATGACAATTCCCCAGAGAAGGAGTAAGTGGACGCCTGGCCCCATGACCCATGATAAGAGACCCTCTCGCAGAGCAGCAACACTTCCCATCCCTCCTTCCCTCCTTTCCTCTTCTCCTTGCTATGGTTGCTCTCAAGGGCTACCACCACCTGGCTCCAGGCCCTCCAAGTTGGCCTGGACACTAGACACCCACCCCTTCCCGGCAACCGAGGCTGCTGTCCCCTGGATCATCTATCACCTCCTTGGGTCCTGTGCTTCACCTGGGTGGCAGGCACTCCTCGGCCAGCAGCAGGAGGCTTGGACCCACCCTTCTGAGCCACCCTGGCTAGCTCTTCTTTGAGCTTTCCTCTTCTGCAGCTGCCCAGTGGGCTCTCCTGGTGGGCACACGGCTCCCACATCTGATGGCACTGCAGACAGCATGTGCAGGTAAAGGATGGGTTGCGGACCCATGAGTGAGCGGAGCCAGGCAAGGCCACGGGGTGAGAGGGTGGCCTCTGGAGGCCCTCCTGGGGGCAGAAAGAGGGCAGGACTGTGTGTCCCCCAGAGCCCCTTTCCTCAGCTGTATTTGTGAGATTACCTGAGAGGACTTAGAACCACTCGTCCAGGGGGTGACAGAGAATAAGCCCTCAACCAACACTCGTTCTGTCCCCGACTTCTCTTGGGAATTCTGTAGGACTTACGTTCCAGGCTAAGTGTCTCTTTCTCTCTGAAAGTCCCCTGGCCCCTGAGGCAGGTGGCACAAAGCACCATGGCTTCCCCTGGACTCAGGGTCACGATGATCGGCAGGTTTTGGTTTTCCTGCTTGTCTCCTGTTTCAGGCCGCAGGGTACACCTGCACAAAAACCAGCCCACTTTATTTCTGCCCCACCACCGGCAACTCCTGGTAAAGTAGGTGCTCATCAAAGGTTTGCTGGCTGAATGAGCAGCAAAGGCTTCTTGAGGGGAATGGGGCTTGAAGGGACCCTGGCTTGTGAAGGGTCAGGGGCATTCGGATAAGTAGCAGGGAGGGAACCAGGTGAAAAAATACAACAAAATCCAGGTGGGCATTGGAGGCAAGAGAAGGAGCAGGAAGGCCAGGCTCTGGGTCGTCCGGAGAGAGCTCTTGTGCATGATGAGCCATTCCCACACTGCCTTGGGTCCCTGGAGTCTCTCCGGCAGCCGCTGGGCCACCACCAGCCTTGGCTGCCCTGCTGGACGAATGCTACCCACTTTGTTCCTGCAGCTTCTTAGCATCCAAACCTGGGGCATAGCAGGCTTTCTTTCATATTCAACCCCCTATGTGCCTGCATTTTTTACCTTAGAATTGCGTCCGCATACAGTTGTGAGCCCCTTCAGGTCCTGAGAGCATTTTCAGACGCCTGTCCCAGTCAGTCTTCACCAGGAGCCTTGGAACCCTCTGAGCCCTGTGGTTGAAATGGCTTCCCAGGACTACACACCACTGGCAGGGGTCTCACCGGGTACCAATCCCAGGTCATCCCGGATGCTTTTCCAGGGGACTCTGCAACAGAGTAGAGGCAGGGCAAAGGGAGGCGAATCCCACAGGAACATTGTCTTTCTGCTTTCATGTAGGAGTTATTCTAAGCTCTCATCTAGAAGCTTCCAAACATGTGGTGTGTCCTCAGTTTCCAAGCACACTCCCAGGCCCTCTGTCTGCAGTCAGGGGGTGTCATGAAAGGCACTGCCAGCCTTATTATGATGATGTCTGCAATCTAGCCACATTCCACCTTTGGAAACCAAGATACAAAACTGAAATAGCTATTTTATTTTAGAAATTATTGTTCTCTTAGGACAGTACTTCCCACAAAGCATTGGTCCTTCCCTTTGTTTTGGCTGATAGCCTTTCCCCTCTCTTCATTGTGTTTCTGATCTGTATTGGTTTTCAATCACTAGAAATTTTCTTGCATTTCCCTCTAGAGGAGCTTGCATTTTGAAAAGCACTTCGACCTACCAGACCTTTCCAGCCTTTATTATGGACATATTTTGTGCTTACAATATCTGATGGTGCAAAAAGAAAATTTCCCCTTTATTTATAGAAGTTGTCACAGCCTTTTCCTGAATGTAAATTTCCTGAAAATTTAGCCAGGACATGCGGCAAGTTTTGATTCCGTTAGAGAACCGGAAGCAAAACTGCATACCAGCAGGCCGGAGGCTTTTTTGTATATCTTCTTGAGTGACAGACTAATTGGTGATCAGTATGTGAATTAAAACTCATTTCCTGGAAAGAAAATTTCTCTTAAAGCTCTCAGGAAGATCAAGAAATAAAGCCACCCCTTATATGCCTATCCCAACACACTTGGCTATTGCGAATAAGTCTGCAAATATCCATTCGAGTCCCTGCCTTCCGTTCTTGTGGGCATATACCCAGAAGTGGAATTGCTGGATCATGTGGGAATTCTGTGTTTGATTTTTTGGGGAACCACTATATTGTTTTCCTTAGAGGCCTTTTTACATTCCCACCAGCAACGCACCGACTTCCAATTCTTATATATCCCCACCAACACTTGTAATTTTTGAAAAAAAATTTTATGATAGCCATTCTAATGGGTGTGAATGGGTATCTCATTGTGGTTTGGGTTTGCATTTCTCTGGTGATTAGTGATATGGAACATCTTTCCATGTGCGTATTAGCCATTTGTATATCTTCTTTGGGCAATTCAGGTCCTTTGGCCGTCTTTGAATTGGGCTGTTTGGGTTTTATGTTGAATTGTAGGAGCTCTTTATATATTCTTGATATTAATCCCTTCTCAGATACATGATTTGTAAATATTTCTTCCCATTCTGTGGATTGCCTTTTTTTGTTAATGGTGTCTTTTGATGCAGAGGAGTTTTTTAAACTTTGGTGAAGTCCAATTATTTTATCGCTTGAGCTTTAATCCCCAAGAAATCATTGCCAAATCCAACATCACGAAGATTTTCTCCTAATTTGCTTCTAAAAGTTTTATAGTTTTAGCCCTTACTTGTAGGCCTTTGGTCCATTTCAAGTTAATTTTTATATATGGTGTTAGGTAAGGACCCAGCTTCATTCTTTGTCCTGTGGATATCCAGTTTTTCCAACACCATTTGTTGAAAAGATTGTCCTTTCCTCATTGAATAGTCTTGACACTCTTGTTGAAAATTATTTGACCATAGATGTGAGAGTTTTATTTCTGGACTCTCCATTCTATCCCAGATAGAATCCTCATATGTCTCTCTTTACATGCATACCACATTGTTTGATTCCTGTAGCTTTGCAGTAAGTTTTGAAATCGGGAACTATTTCACTTCCAACTTTGCTCTTCTTTATCAAGATTGTTGCGACTATGGAGTCTCATTCTTTTACATATAGTCTCTTCCCAATTCTATTTAAGAATTTAGAAAATGTATTATCTCCGAAACCATTTTGAAAGAACTACTCAAAAACTCCCTGTAGCAAAAAAATGAAAGGAGAAACAAGAGATATGTAAATTATTTGTGAATAATTAACAGTGAAACACAATCACATGTTGTAATAATTAACAATGTACCCGTGAAATTTAAGGCAATTGTTAAGAAATGATCCCTAAGAAACTAGAAGCATGAAAATTAAAAGCAATTCAGGGTTTTTTTTTTTAAATGATTTTTACAAAATAGAACAGCAAAGGGAGGGAAGGGAATTACATTGAACTAATGGTCTTATCCTGTGTGGAAATTAAAGGTTGTATCTGTTCATGGTGTTGGGATAAAAAAAAAAATTAAGACACCTGTGTGTGTAACAAATTTAAAGCAAACAATAGAAGGAAAGATAAGATATATAACTTCTAAAAAATACATTACAAGAAAAATAAGACCAATCAAGTCAGCTGAAGGCAGTAAAGAAAATAACACCATAAAATTTGAGAAGTAGAAAGCACTAAAACAGATGATGGGGAAAGGTCCGAATATACAAGTCATCTCCCTACTCTACTTTTAATGCTACAAAAAATAAAAATAGAACAGGTTAAATCCCCCAATTAAAGGACAGATATTGGAGTGAAGGACTGAAATTGAATAAAGGATTAAATTTTATCTGTAAGGTATCAGATAAGACACAGCTGAAAAAAAAAATGGCCTAAAGAGGTAAAAATATAAGGCGTAGGCAAAACTATTATAAGCAGTGTTACAGAAAGAATGAGGAGCAACAAGACAAGTAGCAGAGTGGAATTCAAGGTGGGAAGGGATATACAAGACCAAAAAATATTTAGGAAAAGGTAAAAAACACCAAAAAGAGAGAGTGATCGCATTAGCTTTGAAATGTTGAAAGTAAAGCAGTTATGCTTATGAAGACTGGTGATTTCTCCATCTGGGTGGGAGATATCAAAGGGGAAGCCAGCCAGGGGTCTGGAGCCCCAGGGTATTTAGAAACCACAGGACAGAACATACCATCCCAGACCTCGGGGCACACCACAGACATTTCATAGACACAGGCAGGATCCTCAGACTTCACCCAGAGCCTAGGTGTGATCATATAGGAAAGCGGGGTTCCTGGACCCCATGTGGTACAGTCTGTGTAGAGTGCACAGATGTGACCCAATCCCCCCCCCCGACCTGTGAAGTCACAGGCCTCCAAGCTTAAGAGCATCTTAGGGTTCCCATGCCTGCAAGAAAACTCCACATTGCATATGAGTGGATCTCAGGAGTCAAGATACTGCGGAGCAAGGTGTACCCACCTGGACTGAGGTGTGGTCCACAGGGACCCTCTCCATTCACGGTGCTGTTCATGACACCCAGCCCTTCATATGGAGCACAATGCACCCTGCCAGGACCGGGGTGTGGTGATCACCATGACCGCCTTGATTCCCCGTGGTCCGGGTGGCGATTACGAGTAGCTTCCTAACTTCAGGGTTCCTCATAGACCACACCACCTGAGATTCTCATGGAATGTCAGAAGTCAGGAGTTGGTGTGCGAGGCCCTCTGAGAAGCTCTGTGCACCTCTCCTGGAACATGAGCATAGCACATGAGCGTCTTGTGTGTTCTCATCCACAGTTACTTCTCACAGTCACCCATTGGGGAGACTTTTCCCATTTATCCTGACCTACCTCCAGATGCCCACGCTTATTTCAAAATTAAAGAGTGGGAGGGTGTGTTAAGAAGGGGGATTTCAGGGATGTGGGGTTCACTCTCAAGACCATTTCAAGTTCATATTGAATACTTAAAATGACTTTTAAATTTGAAATATTTACATTTAACTTTTAAATATATAAAAAATATATTCTTAAAACTTAGATTTTAAATTCTCACTTTTCGTGAACTATGAACATTCCTTTTTTATCCTTGTCATCTTTTTTCCAGAGTTCTCAGGGGCTGCAGTCTCACACCATCTACGGGGGCAACAATGGGCCATTTCCAGCAGGGACGGCGCAGTGTTGCCCTGGATGCCTGACTACCACACACCTCCAGAGAATCACGGTGTCTGAAAAGTAAGTCCCATGTTCTTGGGCCCCTAGCAACTGTGCCACAGGGGCACGTGCAGTCAACACCTCTAGCAACAGACCAACTTGTACTGGTCCTTGGAGCAAATTGCCTGAAATCCGATCTAAAGCCAGGGATAGGGTTATTTATTCCCTGAAATCCATTGAGAAAGAATTATGAAATGAGTTTCGTATTGTACTATAATTTGCATTTAGAATGATAAACATTATTCTCAAAAAAAAATGATTGTAGTGAACAACAGAAAAGTGATTTTATTTACACTAATACTGGTACAAAATTTATGAAGTAATTCTATCGCCCTCTGTTGCTATCGTGATTGATTTGTAAAGTATTATAAGAGTAATCTAAACAAAAGTAGTCTTTCACCTTCACATATTTTCCTTTTTAATGTTTCCTCTTAGTTCTTGTCTCAAAATGCTGTTTTTATCTAGTTGATTAATAGCATAGCAATTCTTTTGCCTTATGACTCCTTGAACAAACATTTATTTTTTTTGTCTGCTCTTCATTTTGCTAAATTTCACATCTATTAAAAATGGAAAGTGAACACTCATATATTCTTCACTCAGATTTACCAGTTGTTTACCCACAAACACACACACATATACACACATGGAATATGTACTCATGTGTGTTATGTATGTGTGTGTTCAGTGTTTCTCTCTGAATCATCTGAAAGTAAGTTGCAGACATCATGACATACTTTGAGAAATATCTCCTACATCCATAGGCTTTCTTGTTCAAAATGGTAGCACCGTTATCACTGAGGAATTTAACACTGATAAAGTAATCTTATCCAACATATAGTTCCTATTCAAATACCTCTGGATGTCCCCAAAATATTCTTCATAGCTGTGTTCCCCTATCTAGCATTCAGTTAAGCATCATGCCCTGAATTTGGTTATGTCTCTTTAAATCGAAGCCGAACACTGCTTTTGCTTTTATCTTTGGTGATTTTGACATTTCTGAAGAACCTAAGCCATTTGTTTCGAGGAGAGTCTCACAGTATGGATTTGTCTGGCTGTTTCTTCATGCTTAGGTTCAGGCCCACATTTTGTGTGTTTACACCACATCCGTGGGTTCAGCATGTCAGGGTGACCTGGTGCTGGTGAAGACGAGTTTGTTCACCTGGCTCAGGTGGTTTCTCCCAGAGCTGTCCTTTATAAAGTTACTGTTATTTTATTCCTTGTAATTAATAAGTAATCAGTGCGGTGAACTCTGAGACCATGTGAACATTCTCTTGTCTAGCTCATTTTCACCCATTTTAGCATCCACTGAAGGTTGTATTATGATTTTTAACTAACCAGTTCATTAGCACCACGGTCTTCCTTCCCTGTCAAATGGTTTCATTATTTTTTTCATTTTTCCACGGTTGTGAGCCGCCACACAAGGGAGAATATCAAAGCAGTCAAGGGAAGGACTCTGAAATTAGACCGTCTGGATGCATGTCTAGTATGCATCCCGTCTCTGACACACACTCACTAGGTGACCTTGAGCAAATATTTCATCTCATAAACCCTCAGTGTCCTCATGATTAAAATTAGGAGGCAATGGGTAACCATTGCATGGGGTGTCTGGTAGGGATGGAGCCCACGGTTGGCTTCACCAAGTATTAGCTATTAATTATTATCAGCGGCAAAAGGACAGGCTGCATGCCTCCGGATGCTGCTTCACTCCCGAGATCTTCTGTAATCCCCAAAAGCTGAATAAGACCTTTGGCAAAAAATGCTGATAAACCTGAGTGACAGGGCAGAGGTACCCCAGGATGTGAGTGGTCATATTTTTAAGTCCCTAAAGTTAGAAGGTGGCATAGAGAAGTGACATCATCACAACAGGAAGCATGCATCAGTGAATAGCATCCTAATGGCGTCCACTCCACCATTCTGGTTATTTCTAACACTCTTCGTTGCTTGGCTCCTTCCCCTGGCTAGGCCTGGATCTCCCTAGTCTGCTGACAGTTTTGCCTTTCAGTCACTAGCAACTGATTGTTTGAAGATGATTAGGTTTCTTTCTGTTTAGATCAGGTCACTGTGGCTTTATTTGAGCTCCTTTGCCTTGGAATCCTCTTTGAGAATCTTTGGACAATTCTACCAAGAAAATAGCTTGTGAATATACATGTTAGTTTTTGAGCTATACATGGGCATGGATTAGGCTGAGTCTTAAAAAAAAAAAAAAAAAAAAAAAAAAAAGATTACCCTTGGAGAACATTTTTAGCTGGAGTATCTGAAAATGTTACTTGCCTAGATTTCTTCCCCAAGAGGGCTGGCTTTCATAAAGCGGGGCTTCTGGAAGCATGCATGCTGTATCCAGCATGTTTCCTGGCTTCTGGCTTGCTAGGCTGAGCTTGAGGGATGGCCCTGACATGTCACCTGTTCTCCTGCTTTCTCGGTGATGCCAGCCCAGCCAGCCTGAGGTTAGCCGGGGCAGAGAATGGGCCCTGCAGACCCGGAGGTAACACCTTTGCTTGGGCACCAACCTGAAGTCCCCCAGAAGGCTCACCACCTCCTCCTTCTGTTTTCCTCCCTTTTAGCCATTCGCAGGCCAGGGATCCTCTGCCTGTCTCTGTGTCCCCTTGATGAGCTCCTCGGAGAAGGGACAGTGGTGCGGGCAACATAATGGTTTACAGGTTGAGTGAAGCACAGTTAAAAATCAAATCTGCAGTTCTGCAAAAACACAGAGGAAATCACTTGGGTGTCTTTTGACTGTGTGGGTGGAAATATCAGGGCTGCCTTTTTTCTGTTCTTCAAGTGCATTCTGTGAAATTCTGTCCACTTGGAAACCTGAGTTATCTGGTCTTAAATGAGTAGCATACTCCTAACCTGCATGCTTGAGACTGACATGGAAACAGTTTGAAGCCAAGGAAAAAAGCTCCCTGTAGAGAAGCCCCTCCCCAAGGCTTCAGGTCCTGGGCCTTACTGGGGGGACCTCCTTGGTGGCCCTGGGTCAGTCCTTGAGTCTCCGTCTTCATGCTTGCTTTACTTCCCTGTTCCTGGGGGTCCTGCAGCCGTTGCCCCAAGAGCCACACCAAGTCCCACCTGGGTCCCAGGAGCTCATGTTTTTTTGTGGCAGGTGTGATCATGGCGCCATGTCTTTCCATGTCATGCCCACACACAGTGGGCCGTAACCTCCCCAGGAAGGATGGAATGTGGGTCCTGGAGCAGCCCCGGGGCTAGGTGGCACACCCAGGCTGTGAGAGGGACAGCAGAACCCAGGGCCTGATGTCTGCCTGGGCAACCGGGCTCTGCTCATTGGTGTCAAATGTGGAGCAAAAGTATGGGTGTGCTGGGTGAGACAGGTTTGTCCTTCCATCTGTGTGAAGCGCTAGCCTAGCCCATGGTCTCTCTGGTTCTGGGGTCTGGGATCCGGTGCTTACTCCCCATTTTCTAGCTGGGTGGCCATAGTTTCCCATCTGCCCAATGGGGACAGCATTCCCTCTTGGGTAGGCCTCCCAGGAATGGTGTTTCCCTTGGTTCCAGGTACTGAGTGTTGAAGGGCACCTCCCTCTTCTACCCTCATTCTTCCGCTGGTGCATCTCAGCACTGGGGATTCCACATAGAAGACCCGTTCCTGACCCTCAGGGTCCACTCTCACAGTTACGGCAGAGGAGGGCTGCATAGAGCAAATGCCAAAGCCCGTGAGGCCCATATGGGGCTGTCCCTCTCAGTGTCCTAATGTTTTCCCTGAACTGTTTTAAATGGAAACACATTGAAATCCACACTTGTTCCTTGAGTAGCGGAAGCTGCAGATGGCGGAGGAGGGTGAGCAGCAACACTGCAGCCACTGCTCTCCCAAGGATGGAGCTAAGGTTTCCTGTCCACTGGGGCTGCCAGGGATGTGCCGATGTGGTTTCAATCCATAGAGCTTGAGCCCAGCTCCTGGTTACACCAAGGCCAGGCTGGGGGCTACGTGTGGATCAGCTCTGTAGACCTCAGTTTCCTCATCTCTGAAATGGGGATGGTGATGGTGGTGCCCTCCACACGGCTCAAGTGAGGACAAAGTGAGTTAATTCATGAGAAGTACCCAGAGCTGTGACACCTGGTAAGGATGCTAGAAATCATGGTTGTAAGTATGAGGGCCTAGGCAGATGTGGACGCATAGCTCATAGTGAGCAGTGACTTTCAGCTCCCTTTCCCCTGTCCTCCCACACGCTTTGACTCAGTTATTATGAACAACTGCACCGTGAAATAGCATAGTGCTGCTCTGGAGGTCATTTTGTGGTTGGTGGGGTTGTATCCCCTGGGTCAAGCCCTGAAAGCTGTGATTTATTATTTTTGGTCTGTTTTTCACATTTTTTATGTGCCCAGAATTAAAGCTTACTGTGCCCACCAAAGGCACTTGAAACTCACTGAGAAATGAGACTGGCCACTGGCTATATCTTACCTCCCAACTGGGTGACAGGGCTGGTTAACCCCAGTCCCGCCTGAGCTTCCTCCTGTGCCATTGTTCCTTGGCCCTCAGACCCTCTCCTGGCCTTTCTGTCAGACCCCAGAGGCTTTTCCCCTGGCACCCAGTTTTGCTCCAGAAACTGTGGGAGCTAGCTGGCTGTGTTCACAAGCCTTTCTTCTGATACTCACAGATAGGTCTATATGTGACCCAGGTAGTCCCTCAGCTAGTCCTGACATCCTGTGCTTGTGGGTGCACATCTGAGTGCACATTTAACATTTTGCATTATAAATTTAAATAGGGACAAAGATGTCATTTCTAACATATTGTAAATAATGACATTTTAAAACAGCATAGGTGTGTCACTTTTTTTAAAGATTTTATTTATTTGTTTGACAGAGAGAGAGAGAGCAAGCAAGCACAATCAGGGGGAGTGGCAGAGGGAGGAGAAGCAAGCTCCCTGCTGAGCAGGGAGCCCAACATGGGGGCTCCATCCCAGGACCCTGGGATCATGACCTGAGCCAAAGGCAGACGCTTAGCCGACTGAGCCACGCAGGTGCCCCAATACGTCACTTTTTTATTGAAGTATAGTTGACATATAATATATTGGTTTCAAGCGTACAACATAGTGATTCAACACTATACATTACACAGTGCTCACCGTGATAAGTATATACATATATATATATACTGTTATTACAATTAAAATGCTGTACTTTTTATTCAGACCTATCATTTTTTAAAAATATACACAGTCGAGGTGTATATTTTTATACACCTCCTCGTGCTTGCTCTCTCTCTCCTCTCAAATAAAATCTTTAAAAATAAATAAATATACACAAATATACACAAATATAAGACCACCCATTCAAAATACAGAATACATGGATTCTTCCTTCACTTTGAAATTTTATACCATTGTTTCCTCCTTGAATTCATATAGAAATAGGAATAGAAATTCCACCTTCCCCACAAAACTTTATCATAATTTTCTTCTAGAAAGACATTCACTAAGAAAAAGAAAGACATTCACTGATTATTCTGTCACCTGTTTTTTGCATATTTGTTTGTGTATGTTTGTTACACAGACCTATATATATATATACACATACATATGTTAAAATATTCCATGGGGCTTGCTATTGATACTGTTTATAGTATTGATTAGTATACAGATAATCAAAACAGCATAATTAAATACAAAATAAAATATATCAGAGAAAAGTCTCTTAATGAGATGGATGACAGAGAGGCTCCTGGGGAGATCTAGTGTGAGGACTCATTGGCTGCCACTTTGTGTGGCATCTGGAGGTTTCCACTCCAGAGCGATGTAGGGTATGGGAAAGAAGAACCTGCAGGGCAGACATCTTACCCACAGACAAATTTTATGTTAGATTATATACAGACTTGAGAATTTGAAGATTGATTGTTTGAAAGTGTTCCACACTCATGTCCCCTTGACAAAACTTAATGTGCCCCAGGGGTGCCCAGGCTCAGGTTGAGAGCCACAGCCCAGGCTTTCTGTACTCACTCAGATCTAGATCCAGTGTCCCTGCCAAGGGCAGATGCCCTGTCATATACTATTCTTACCTCTGCATTCTTTCCATGTGATCCGAACCTCCCCACCCCTATAGCTTCTTTTCAAGCCATAGAATCTTCTAGAATGCAGTTGTGTCCTTTGTCTCTTTGTGGTCTTCCAAGAATCTGTGTGGACTGAGTCTCCCAGAGGAATTCAGGGAGATCATTTAGGTTTTGATACTTTAAAGTATATAGTATATCATATTCTAGATCTTTCTTTCCTTGGTCAACATATTTCTCCATATTAGCTGCACCTTCACAGGTAGGATTTATGTATGTGGCTTTTTCTGTAGACCCATGGCAGTGTGTGTACTTCAGGGTGGGCTTGTTGGCATCACCAATCAGGAAACCCTGGTAACCAGGATTCTGCTTCAGGGCCTCCTCCTCAAAGCCCAGGTGCTGAGCCATATAAAAGAGGCACAGTCCCCAGTGAGAAAGAATGAATATCAATTCTTAAGGGACTTACATACTCAGGGGCAGTTCTTGAATCTTCTGTAACCAGAGAGGCCTGCTATCCACATGGACATGGTGCCACCACGAACGTATGCATGTGGGTTGGCCAGTTATGATAATGCCCGGGGAGCAGTTTCTATAGGGATCATTTTCCAGTGCTTTGTTAAATTTCCTCTGTACCTTGTGGGGTATTCCTAGAACATGCAAAGCCCAGTTCTCACACAAAATCATTTGTTAGCATATACAAAACTTAATTTTACTTATTGATAATGAACCAGCAAAAAGAGATGCCCCGACAGCATCTACATGAGGGCTCAAATTCATTGTGCAAGCCAAAAGGCAGCATCTTATGATGGTGCTACATGATCACTTAGAATTCGTCAGCCATCATTTTTTTAGATAATTGTTATAGAAAAAAAGCAAACTTGGTTTGGCTCCAAGTACATTTGAGTAACTAGAATTTATAAAGTCAACTGGAAAAGAAATACAGAAATAAGATGCTAAGTTAAGCTGACTCTCTAGAGGGCAATAAGATAATACCTTATCTGGGTTTTACATTTTAACTGAGGGCAATAAAAATCATAATTTATTAATTTCTGCAAGTTAGTCTCTAATTTTACAGAGCTATATACCCTCTGCATCTTTATCGGTTGTTAATTGTTGGATAAGTAGTTGTGACACTTCTCAAGAGTTTCAGAATAGGATCAAATAGGCTTATAATAAGTCAGTGTTTTAGCAGGATATCAAAAATTCAAGAAATAACCATTTTGCCTTTTTTTCAAGTTTAGAATAAATTTTTCTATAACAATTATCTAAAAAAAAAAAAAAGATGGCTGACAAATTAGAAGTGATCATATAGCACCATCGCAAGATGCTGCCTTTTGGCTTGCACAATGAATTTGAGCCCTCATGTAGATGCTGCAGGGGCATCTGTGGTAGGCAGCTTCTGACATGGCTCCCAATAATTCCTGCCTCCTGACAACCACATCCTTATGTTGTTCCCTGTCCTTCTGTGGGGGCTGGACCTAGTAAATAGCACCCAATAAACAGGATACAACAGACATGATGGGCTGCCTCTTCCAAGATCAGGATACAAAAGACTGGAAGTTCCCTCATGCACATGCTATCTCTAATCCTTGCAGTCTGACCAGTGGAAAATCTCATGTAGCAAGAAATTGATTCTTAGTTCATTGACCCTCAGGAAATGAATCTGCCAACAACCACATGAGTGAACTTGGAAGGAGATCCTTCCCTGGTTGAGCCTTCATGCAAGATTGCAGCCCTAGCCAACATTTTAGTTACAATTTAGGAAAGACAGAGTCAAGTAACCCAGCTAGGCACACCCTGATACCTAACCATAGAAATTGTGACATAATAAATACATTGTGTCAAGTCACTAAATTTTGGGGTAATTTGTTTCATAGCAATAGCTAACTGATACAACATCAATGAAATGTATAATGTTGATTGTACTTGGAGATGTGCTTCTCAACTGAGCTTTCCTTCATTTCTTTCTCTGCTTCTCATCTTCTTTCTCCCTCTTCCCCATTCTTTAATAATCTTTAAGATAATCTTCCTTTCGGGGAGCCTGGGTGACTCAGTATGTTAAGTGTCCAACTCTTGGTTTCAGCTCAGGTCATGATCTCATGGGTTGTGGGATCGAGTCCCACATTGGGCTCCACACTTAGCAGGGAGTCTGCTTAAAGATTCGCTCTCTAGCCCCTCCCTCACTTATGCTCGCTCGCTCTCTCTCTCTCAAAAATAAATGAATAAATATATTTTTTAAAAAGATTATCTTCCTTTCTTGATTCCTGTTCTGTGTTGGTCCCCCTTTTCTGGCAGCTGTGATTACATCCTTGACAGTTGAGGGCTGAACTCAGAGGCAGCTTATTTGTGGGGACAGTGTGCAGTTCAGAAAAAAGTACTCCATTCTTGACCAATGGCAAAAGAATTTTTTGTTGTTGAAAATCAATTGCTTCAGACTTGCTGTGACTGTTTCCTCCAGAGCCGCAATGCTTGTCATTGAGTCTCAAGCCAATGCTTAGTGTTTGGGTGAAATTGGTTTCAGTGTTCTTTCCTCAGGGGAGTGTGGACATATATCTTTTCTGCTTTAAGAGGCATTTTCTTTCTTGACTCAAACAGCTGATTCTATAAGCTTGAACTTCATCTATTTCAATATAGAAACAACTTTTTTTAATTATAAGTTCTTTTAATATGATACAAAAATTACCAAAAGGAAATTTTTGGAAGAGTGGTACTCCAGAGGGTTTTTTTAGGTTTCCAAAATTATTAGTTTAAGAACATGTTGGCAAAGAAGTAAATAGATAGTAACAATCATAATCATACCTAAGCTTTTTTGGTGCTCCCTATGAGCCCAGCACACTGTTACATAACTTCCAGCACAACCACATAACATGGGAACTGCTATCCTTGTTTCAAAGATGAAGCAATGAGAACCAGGGAGTAGAAGTACATTGTCCTAGTTTTGTTTGCATACTGGTACGAATTTGTACCTTAAGGCAGGTGTTTCTAGTTACTAAAGTTTAAAACCCAGGTAACTCAAGAAGAACAATTAGTAGAGTAACACTTTGGGTCACAGAGTTGCCAGATAATTAATTATAGAAAGCTGGATGTGTTCTTAAAAATCCATTTATCTGAATGTTATCTACTTAAAGTTTTCAGAGTCATCTAGGATAATGTCATCCATAGGGGTATTTTTTTTTCTTTGGTTTGTTTATTTGTCTAGATAAACTGGCCTGTCCTATTTGGAAAGATAGACATTTTGATAAAACACACTAAATTGCACCAGTCACAAGCATGTATAGATATTCAACTAATATGGGCCTATAAAAAATAAAATGCAACTCCAAAAGCGAAACTCCAAAAGCTGAAATTGTCCTGTACTTGTGAAATTTAAATAATTTTTAATAGAAAAATTCAAAACTTGGCTCTACCTTTCTCCAAGGTTTATGCCCTTATATACCATCTCCTTTCCTTCTCAACTCCCAGCACATTGCCAACCAAACCGGACCTTTCTCTTCTTTTCCTGTTCATTTCTGCTTCCATACTTTAGTGCAGCCCCTTGCTGTATCTTGCTTATCTTATTCAATAGCTTCAGTGGAAAATGATGCTTAAGATACAGTGTCTTTCATGAGCACAAGGTCAAAGAGCTTAGAAGGCCATAAAGTAGAAGTGGAAACCCCACTCCACTCCCTCCCACAGCCTCACACCGCTGAGAGGCCGTAAGAGTCAGCAGCTGTACCTCCTTCAGACACTTGTCTACATGGGATTTTTTCTCCTTTTAGCAGTTGTAAATTACACTATAATACATAGATATTCTCATGTACCTTAGAGAAATTTCCATTTTAACACCCATGTGATTGGTCATGTTCTAGATGGGTCATACATGATTCAGCCATCCTCCTACTGACAAACAACTGTTTCTTTTATTTCTAGCTGTGCTGCAAGGAACATCCTTATATAGAGCAAGGTTGACTCTAAGGAAGATACTGAGAGGCAGAATTGTAGAGTTAGAGTATGCACATTAAAAAAATTTAGACACTGAAAAAGAAAATGTCCTCAATTGACCTCATTGCTAGCCCAACATACCTCCCCACCCCCATAGTAGTGTAAAAAAGTACCCAGTTCATCTCATCAGGAATCATGTTTTCAAACTTGATTTTTTAAGGGAGCCTTCTGGGTGTCTTCTGGGTAAAGAGTGGGTAGGCATGGCTTATGGTTACCTTAGTATTTCCCTTATTAACTAAGGCTGATTATCTTTTCACATGCTGATTGGTCATTTGGATTTCCTTTAAATTGCACATTCATGTAATTTGCTGCTTTTTTATTGGTCCGTGTGTCTTTTTTTTAAGACTTTATTTATTTATTTGACAGAGACAGACATAGTGAGAGAGGGAACACAAGCAGGGGGACTGGTAGAAGGAGAAGCACGGAGCAGGGAGCCCAATGTGGGGCTCGATCCCAGGACCCTGGGATCATGACCTGAGCCGAAGGCAGACGCTTAGCGACTGAGCCACCCAGGCACCCCAAGGTCCATGTGTCTTTAATCATTTGGGAGTGTTCATCATCTATTCTGAATGCCAACTCCCTATTCGTTATATATTTTTCAAAGTCTTCTCCTGTTCTGCTATATAACTTTGACAATTTTATGGTATTTTTTGTCATTCAGAAGTTTGTGTATTAATTGTGTTTTTGCTATTATTAGTGTTATCAAAATTTTCTTTTATGGGCTTTTTTGCCTTAAGAAGGCTTCCTGTATTAGTTAGGGCAGGCTAAATGCTACAACAAACATTCCCCCAAATCCCAGTGCGTTGAAACAATACAGCCTTATTTCTCGCCATGTCAGCTCAATGTGTGTAGCATGGAAAGCCCAGATTCACACTCCCATGCAGTAGCTTCATCATCCACCAGGGTTTCACACTTTCCAGGGAATCCTCTCTAGTGAGCTAGCAAATGAGAGATAAGAGAGAAGTGGAAGATCCAGGGCAGGGAGGGGTTAGGGTCAGTCCTAGAAATGGCCCACATCACTTCCATGTCAGGTTCCATTGACCAGAACTTTGTCATATGGCCACACACAACTGCATGGGGACCAGGAAATGTAATCTGGAAATGTGTGCCCTGAGGAAGAGGAACGGGATATGGTCAACCTCAAGCAGGTCCTCCAGCTCTCTTTCCTACCTCAAGGTCATAAGCATATTCGCCTCCACTTTTCTCTGGTGGTTTATCACTTTATTTCTTATCTATATGTATTTAACTCATGTGGAATTTGTTGGCAAATGATAGGATGTAGGGGGTCTAATTGTATTTTTTCCAAATGTACTGCCTACTTATTTTATACTATTGTCCTCTCCCCCCCTGGATTTCCACAAATTTGGGAAATTCCCCGTGGTTATCATTCTGTCAGATAGCCATGCTATCAACCTCAAATGACAGGCAAGTTAACTAGCAGGGGCTTCATTGAAAATATCTCTTCTTTTACTCAACAGAGAGTCCAGAGTCAGTGCTAGCCTCAGGGTGGCTGCTTGATGATGTCAGGACAACACCTTTCTTTTTTTTTTTTTTAAGATTCTAGTTTTAGGGGCGCCTGGGTGGCTCAGTCGATTAAGCAGCTGCCTCCGGCTCAGGTCATGATCCCAGGGTCCTGGGATCGAGCCCCACAGCAGACTCCTGTCTGCTCTTCCCTTGCCCTCCACCCTTCCCTGGCTTGTGGTCTTTCTCACTTTCTCTCAAATAAATAAAATCTTTAAAAAAAAATTCTAGTTTTAAGTAATCTGTACACCCAACGTGAGGCTCGAATTCACAGCCCCGAGATCTAGAGTCGCACGCTCCACCGAATGAACCAACCAGGCGCCCCTCAAGTTCTCTTTACATTTCCCTCATGATCATAGGCACAGCTTCCCTTTTGCATCCCTTTCAAGGTGAGAATAGGGAATTCTCTGCATGCCCCTTTTGTTAGAAAAGCAAAATGTTCACTTAAAGTAGCCCAGCAGATTTCTTTTTTGCAATTTTGGGGCTACTTGTAGAGAGGGAAGAAACTGGTTATCTGGACACTCAGCTGCAAGAAAAGCTGGTGATGCAGAAATCAGAATTGCCTTGATTGGCTTAGACCAATCATGACTTATTAGATGGGGCTGAGTACATTGCAGCCAGGGACAAAAGCAAGTACCTGTGAACTAACAAGGAGAATGGGTATTAGATCGAAAATTAACAGCACCTGCCACATTCATATATCAAATTCTCTTCCTGTCTCCCTTTTTTCCTCCCTCCTCCTTCTCTCTCTCTCTCTCTCTTTCTCTCTCTCTCTCTCTCTTTCCCTCTTTGCCTCTTTCCCTCTTTCCTCTGCCTCCTAGTTCTTTCTCTGTCTCTCATGCTCATGCACACATGCATGCATAGGGACATGTCTCTGCATTGCCTGCCCTCCTCCATTGGTCTGTGTGACTCTGTTTGCCCCCAGACCACTCTGCTCTAATCCCAGTGCTGTTATGTTTGATATGAGATAGGACAAACTTCTCCATCCACTTTGGTCTTTCTCAAAATTGCCTTGGAATTTCTTGCTTATTTATTCTTCTAAGTTTTAGAAACTGTTAACTTTCATAAAACTTCTGTTGGGATTGCTTGGAATTGATTATTATAAATATGAAACTTGTCATCTTAAAAATATAGTCTTCCTATCCATTTATTTTTCTTCAACAAAGATCGTATTCTGCAAACCAAAATAAAAACAAAAATGTTTCTCTCATTTTGTTGTGTTATCCCTAGGTAATTATAGAAGTTTCTTTTTGGTGTTGGCTAATATAAAATGATCTTTTAATTTTTTTTTCGTGCTTAGTTGACTAATGTTGGTAAGAAAAGGTATTGATTTTTGTACATTGATCTTGTTCCAGCCGTTTAAAATGCTCATATTTTGTTCTAATATTTAGTCATGGGTTTGTTCTGAACTTTGACAGAATTGCTCCTAAACTTTTCATTATTAGGTAGGATAATTCTTAGAAGCTGGGGATCATTACTTTTTTTTCAGTTTTATTGAGAAATAATTGACACACATCACTGTATAAGGCATACTGGTGTGATTGGTGTGATTTACATAAATTGTGAAATGATTGCCACAATAGGTTCAGCGAACATCATTCTTCTCATATAGATACAATAAAAACAAAAGAAAGAAAAAAAGGGAAAAAATTTCCTGGTGATGAAAACTCTTAGGATTACTCTCTTAGTACCTTTCCTGTATATCATGCAGCAGGTATTCACTATGGTCCTCTTGGTGTACATTACATCCCTAGTACTTATGTACCATATAACTGGAAATCTGTACCTTTGACCACCTTCCAGAAGTCATCCCCAGCCCTTGTGATCAGATGGGGCTGGAAGACACTCTCCACAGCTCCCCACATTTGGGGCTATGGTTCAGCTCCTTGCCTGGGTGTGGGCAAACCAAACCCTAGGGCTGGCAAAATTCCTCCTTTGAGGAACCAAATCAGGCAAATGTACATCCTGCTGAGTTCCCTGGTCAGTGTGTTCCCTCCACATACCCGCACTTAGTTATGCAGATGAACAAAACCACTGGTTGGATTACTGCTTGGGGCACTGCAGGTATGAACTCAGTTGGCCAAGATGGTCTTGTCTTTTTATGTCTTTTTCTACAGTTTGGATTCATTTCCTAATCTTCTATTTTACATATATGTTTATAAATGACACTGGCCTATGATTTTTTCTGTTACTTCTTTTCTAATTCTGACATCTGAATTATTCTACTTTCATGTAGCAACTAGGAATAAGTTTAGCTACAAGTAACCAAGTACTTGATTTACTTGGCTTGAACAAATAGGTATTTATATGAGAAAAATAATCAGAAGTCCAGAAGGGTAGTCTAGGTCTGGTGCAAATGTTCACTGATGCCATCAGGGATAAGCTTTCTACCATCTTTGCGTGTTGGGTCTTGTCCTCTGGCTTTCTTCCCCATAGTCCCAAGATGATGGGTATACTTGCAGATATTATTTCCTTGCTTAGGAAAGGAAAAATAAGAAAAGACTATCGTAAGTAAGCCTATCCCTTTCTATCAGGTAAGTGTAAACCCAACCATAAGCTCATAAACTCAGTGCAGTTGACTTCTGTTTCCATCACATGGACCTGAATCATTCATTATGGCTACATCGAAACTGATGAATCCCAGGTCAAGTGGAAAAGATTAGCAATGACTGGTCCAGGCCCATTTTGATTCATCCCCTGCTGCTTAGAATTCAATCTTCTCTGAAAATCAAGAGTTCTCCACTGCTACATGATAAACCAAAATTCTACCAGCAGTACAGGAGTGGGTATAGGATGGGCAACATCTAAGAAAATGAGTGAGTACCTTTCCCTTTCCATTTCTTTATGTGCCTTTGATCCATTTTTCACTCCGTTACCAAATTTTTGTCTTTGTTTTCCCAAAGCACATGTCCATTCTCTCCTCAGAAACTTCCAGTGGCTTCCCACTGGTGTCATGTTACAGTCCAGCTACTTATCCTGATAGCCCATAGGGTCTGACCCTAACCTTTACCTACAGTCTCTGTGCCCACTGTCTCTCCTGCTTCTTGTACAACTGGCCCCTGGACATGAAAATGTGTTCTTGTGCCTCTTGGTCTCTGTCTGTGGTGCTCATCCAGCTTGAAATGTCTTTTCAGTCTTCCTAAATCCTTCTAAAAAATTCATCTTACCTTCGGCCTTCTTCATTTTGCTGGTCAGAAAGAACTGTTTCTCTCTAGTATTCTAATGATTTTTCACATAAACAATAGTATAGTATTTATCCCAGTCTGAGTTGAATTAGTTATTTTCATGTCTACCCATCAAAATGGAGTAGGAAGTTGGATTTAACATTTTCAATATCATTTGATTCATTCACTCAGCAGATTTATTGAGCATCTGGTATATTTCAGCTTATGGTGATGTTAAGGCAAATAAAATATGAACTCTGCCCTCCAGGAGAGAGAAAAGGAGACAAACAGGCAGAGGTAGCAGCCCAGGACCTAGGCACAATGTTCAAAGTGTTCCTCTCCTGTCATGATGACAAGGGGAGGGGTACAGAGGGGGTCTGACCCTTTAGGCTCTTTTAACCTGATAGGAAACATGTCTTTTCCCAGAAGAAGAGCTAAATAAAATGATGAAATAAATAGTAGAAATATAAACTTGAATATGATTAGTGAGATCTTTTTAAACCCTTGTTGATGGCACATTGGTCTGGTTCAGACTCATGTTTTATTCCAGTGTGACAGCTAGATTTGTGGGCCTGGAGAATAAAAACATAAATCCATCAAAACAAGGGAGTAGAGTCTTGAAAGAATTCCAGTGATGGAGGCTTAGACTTGTGCAGAGAAGCTTTGCTGCAGATTTGCAAGGATGAGATAATGCCTCTGACATCCAACTTCCCTCAGAACATGATCATTCTTGTAGGCATGTTACACAGGTGCAAGGATGTAGCTGTTCTCTACAAGTCACAATGAGTGTCTGTCTCATGGCCTTAAAAATTAACTTCCATGTTCAAATATTATTGTCAATATTAGTGGTTATTATTCCTTGTGCATTCTTTAAGAATTGCCTAGTCTTTAATATGAGTTCAAGGTAGAAGTAGCATGGAAAGAAGAGTCTGTAAATCTTTGGGGATCATGAGCCTTGAGCATGATGACAGTTGCACACCTGCTTTCATATTAAGAACCCTGAAGAATTAGATATTTCACTGATTATTATTTCAAAGATTTTTTATTTATTTTAGAGAGAGAGGTGGGGGGGTAGAGGGAGAAGAGAATCTTAAGCAGACTCCAAACTAAGCACAGAGCCTGATACGGGGCTCAGTCTCAGGACACTGAGATCATGACCTGGGCCGAAACCAAGAGTCCGTCACTTGACCAACTGCACTACCCAGGCACCCCATATATTATTTCAATGCGCACAAGAGAAAACCTCAGTAGATCCTCTACTCACTACTATTCCCCAAAATAAAAATTTTAGGAGAGACTTTTCTTCCATCTTTCCATACTGTGAGAAAATCATTAAAAGGTATAATTGAATGTCAACTAAGGAAATGTTTCGCTTCTGATCATGCCTCTGTGCACATAGGGTATTTCAAAAGTACAAGGCATTTTGACTTGACAACATTTGAAGACCGCTCTACCATTGTAAAGGGAAGGTGAATGGTGACCTGTGAATCAAAGTGGATCTGTGTGAGAATCATAGGTCTGCCACTGGGCTCTCTGGTTTTCAATAAAAGGAAACAAAGCTTGTTGGCTCATGGAGTTGTTGTCTGTATTGTAGTTAACTCTCCCATACAACATTTAGTACTGTTGTTGTCATCATGGGCACCCAACAAGTAGTAGTTACTTTCCTCATTTAGACATAGACAGGGTTTAAACCCATGGGAAGAATGGCTTTCATTGTCCAATTCTATTCAAATAAATTTGAAATCCAAGATAAACTGGATAGATCTGTAGGAAAATACAGTCTAACAAAATTGAATCCTATAGAGGTAGAAAGTCTAAACAGAGTTATTTCCGTAGAAAAACAATAGAGAAGGTTGTAAAAGAGTTTACCCCAAAAGAAGCCTCAAGAACAGATCAATTCACAGGGAATATCTGCCCAACCTTCAAAGATCAAATGATCCCAATGCTACTTGGGTTATTGCAAGAGAGTTGAGAAGGAAAATAAACTTCTAATTTTGTTTTGTGTATATAATGTTGACTATAAAACTTGACAAAGATTGCACATAAAAATAAAAACCATGTATCAAGCTAATGCATTAATATCAATGTAGGAATTTTATTTTATTTTATTATTTTATTTTTTGAGAAAGAGAGAGTACAAATGGGGGGGTGGGAAGAGAGAGAGGGAGAGAGAGAATCTTAAGTAGACTCTTCGCCCAGTGTGGAGCCTGACATGGGGCTCGATGTCATGACCCTGAGATCATGACCTGAGCCAAAATCAAGAGTCAGACATTTAACTGACTGAGTCACCCAGGCGCCTCATCAATGTAGGAATTTTAAATAAAAATTAGCAAACTAAATCAAAAGCCACATAAAAAAAGAAATACCAATGAATGATTAAAGAAGGTTTATTCCAGAAATATGAGTACGGTTCAGTATTTAAGTCCATTAATAGAATTTATCATATTAATAGATCTTAACAAAAAAGTCATGTGAAAGTCAACATCCATTCATGATAAGACCACTCATTAAGGTATATGGATACTTTCTTTTTTTTTTCTTTAAAGATTTTATTTATTTGTCAGAGAGAGAGCACAAGCAGGGGGAGCAGCAGGTGGAGGGAGAAGCAGGCTCCCCACTGAGAAAGGAGCCCAATGCAGGACTCGGATCCCAGGACCCTGGGATCATGACCTGAGCCAAAGGCAGACATTTAACCGACTGAGCCACCCAGGCATCCCGAAGGTATATGGATACTTTCTAAACGTATATATAGGTATGTGACTATGCGCATATAGTTCAAAAGCCAGCACTCACCATCTTACTCTATGTGGAAATATCAAAATTATTCCCCCTAAATTTAGGAGCAAAGATCCCATTACCTCTACTAATATTTACTATTATACTAAATTAGTCAACTCAGGCAAGAGAAAATGAGATTTAAGAGTTGAAAATTAAGAGGGTAACACAATCTCTATTTGCACTTGATATGCTTGTATATCTGGAAAAGCTATGGAAAAAATTCAAAGAACATTAGGAATTTAGAAAAATAGCAGTATATAAATTTAACACCACAAATCAATAGCTCTGTTTATTAATATGATAACCAGTTAACACATAATGGGGAAAAAAGGATACCTTTTATGAATACCTAGGCATATATCTAACAGAAAAATACAGAAATAGACCCAATTGTATATGCAAACTTGGCATATAATAAGGGAAGCATCTGAAATCAGTGGGGCTTACTCACTGATGGGCTTTTCCATAAGTGGTGTTGGAATAGTAGGGTAGACATAGAAAAAATGATAAAATTGGATCCATTCCTCACTTGATGCACCAGGATCAATTCCAACTGCATCAGAATTTTAAATATAAAAAATAAAACCCTTCAATTCATAGAAGAAAACATGGGTGAATTCTCTATAATCTGGCAATAAGAAAAAAAATTTAAATTAAGACTCAAACTCCAGAAGCATTAAGGAAAAGAGAGAAAACTATATATAAACTGTTTCTAATAGACTTGATCAAGCTTTTTCAACAAACTTAAGGAAAAAGAAGATGGAGGCAAAACCTATAAATTAAAAAAAGACCTATCAGCCAGTTACAATGCATGGACCTTATTTGAATTCTGGTTCCAACAAACTGAACAATTAAAAATATGTACATGTGTAGCATTTGAGATCTTTGGAAAATTTCAACACTGGATATTAATGACATTCAGGAAGGATTGTTAATTTAGGATATGAGGGTGGTACTGTGGTTATGCTTTAAGGAGTCTTTTCAGAGATACCAGAAAACCCTGGATGTGTGCCCATGATTGCCCACCATTTGGAGCCTGAGGCAAAGGAAGAGTTAGTCATACTGATCCTGCCTTCATTTAAAATATTGATATTTTGTTCATCAAGAATATTTTTGCACTAACTTTGATTTTTTTAATGTTATACCAAACTTGTTTATCTTGATTTCTGAGATTTTTGCAGCCCCTTAAGTTTTGCACCTGGCAAGTACCTCACGTTCCTCTCCCTAGTCCTGGTCCTGCTGGGTGCCAGGTACTGTGAAGCCTGGAGAGCAGAAAGGAAAAAGAAGTTGGATTCAAGCACTCAGACAGCAATCCCTCTGTTGGGATAAATGGATGTTACATACAACGACATACAAGGCATTGACTAGCTTGTTTGCGGCTCTGGAGGTGGAAGATAACCCTCAGGCCCTCATTCTCCCCATGATCTTCCTCTGTCTGTCCCCTGTGGTCAGACCGCTAACCTCTGCCTCCATCTCCCAGTCTAGATTCATCCATCCCGTCTTGTCACCTTCCAGTCTCTGGTTATAACATCTGCAGACAAATAAAATAGAGGTGTGTTTTATTTAGGTTCCCCTGAAATGAAGTTAACGAAAAATCGATCCTGATGCAATTTTAGTCTTATCCTGCTGCACCTGTTTCCTAAAATTGTGTTCTCTCTGGTGAGACCCATTCCTCCACCAGACAATGGCCCAAATTCCTGCCTGCACCTGTTTCTGCATCTCTCTCTCTCTGCTCCCTGGGAAGCTCCCAGGGGAGCCCAAGTTGCTCATGGTGCCCGGTGTTTGAGTCTCACACACTCACTAGAATAGCAACTAAACAGAATAGCAACTCAATGAATGCTCATTGCTTGAATGATAGATGAAGGCAGCCGCCCCAGGTACTGGAGAGAAGGTGGTATTGAAGTCAGAACACCCATTGCAGCATGAACACTCTAGTGATTCCAAGCCAGGGAACTGAGGTCTAAGAGCAGTAGCCCTAAGTGCAGGGAGACAGGGACCCTGCATGAGCCTGTGCAACAGGGTTAATATGGCCAGAGAGGACAAAACCGAGTGGGGAATGGGGACTATGAGCAAGACTGGGACGGAAAGCAGAATCTCAGCAGGGGCTGGGCATCAGGTCCTGGACCAGCAGCCAGAACTGCCCTGGAGGGAGGTCTGGGGGTGGGGAGGGAGGGCGTGGTGTGGAACAGGAAATTGGTTGAAAGGAGGCCTGAGTTCTGAAAATTTGGCCAATTCTGTATTTCAGCTGAAGAAGGAAGGGAATGAAAGTTTGGTTAGGGAAATGGGGAGGTAGAAATCAACAGAAGAGAAGACAATTATAAAGGAAAAAATGTCACCATGTTTGTTCTGATGCTGTGTCATTATTTTTACCTCTTTTCGAAATGCTTGTTGGCAAGCGAAGTTCACAGCTCTGGGAACGGTGGTTCTGGGACTTCAGCACACAGCAGAACCCCCTGAAGGACATGTAAAACCAGTTGGCAGGGCTTCCCCGCAGAGATTCTGGTTCAGCCGGTCTGGGGTGGGGCCTGGGAATGGGCATTCCTAGCAAGTTCCCAGAGGAAGCTGCTGCTGGTCTGAGGAACACACTTTGAGAATCACTGTCTCAGAGACCCTGGGTCTGACCCCCTGGTAACAAGAGGATGATCTGAAATATCTGTATAGCCCATAATTGTTTATAGAGCTCTTTCACAGACATGTAATTCACTTAATCTCCCGTAAACCCTGCCTTGTGTGATAGAGATCGGCCATCAGCCCAGTCAGAGTTGGCACTTAGGATGTGGCTGAGCTAAGGAGGAGAGTCCTTCCCTGCTCAGCCTCTTGAGGGGAAGGGAACAAAGTCACATACTCATGCCCATATTTAATTAAACTAACTTATCAAAACAAAGTTCTTTTACATAAATGTATGGAGTGCTTTCTAGGAAGGTGGATGGTTCTTTGCTTCATTTGGTTATTTAAGCCTATAGAAGCTTGTAAACTTGACATTAACTTCCTATTTCATAAAGAACAAAAACCTAATGTGTGACAAAATGTGCGGACAGTGCATTTTAGCAATATTTCAGTTTTGGCAATATTTCCCAAAGTATGGAATAGGACAGCCCCCATCAGAATCACCTCATGTGATTCCCCCCACGTGGATGAGCCCCTCCCCCAGCCCTCCACAGCTGATGTGTGTTCTGTGTGTGTGTGTGTGTGTGTGTGTACACATGTACAGGTGCATGCACGCGCCAGAGCCCAGAGAGATCTGCACTTTAGGAAGACTTGTGGCAATGGCTTTTGTCCCCTCTGGTCTGTGGGTGGGTAGCATGGTAGCTTACACTGTCACAGGAATTAAGGGGACCCCCGCTGGGACCGAGCATGGCTGGGGGTTGGACAGGGGGCAGGCACACAGCCTTGTCACAGGGGGGCAGAACTCGGATGGGAACCACATGAGGAACATTCTCAGTGAGAGCCAGCCAGGAGAACACACTTGGGAGTGTACAGGAAGCTCTCCCCAGAGTGTGACCTCAGGGAGTCCAGGGCCTGGGAGGGAGGGAGCCAGGGGCTGGAAGAGGGGCAGGCCAGGCCAGGCCAGACTGCTGTGGGACACAGAGATTGGCATGGGAAGGGCCTCTGTGCTTTCATGCTCATGGTCAGCCCTGCCTTGCTGCCTGAAGCGAAGGTGAAGGGTCGTGGACCACTCTTGGAGCAAGAGGTAGAGGACCGCACCGGCAGACCCAGCATGTCCCGGCAGTGCCCCCAGAGCTCTCCCCTTCTCCAAGCCTCTATAACCTCACAAGTAAAGAGGAAATAAGAATACCTATTCGCCACAGAGGATGTTCAACAAAATGGGGTTTTAGGAAAATGCCTAGCCAGGGATTTGGTATTCAGGCTTGTGTAGTGACTCTTCTCATTCTCAGATAGTCGCCAGTCCTGGTGGTGTGTGACCAGAGCCAAAGCTGCAGCGCTCCCTGGAGGCACACAGGTGGCCCCAGGAAGATAGCTGGACGCTGGCCATCCCCCACAGGGCCTGTTAAGACCTGTCTCTCAAGCGCTCAGGGGAGCATTGCTGCCCCTCAGGTGTGCACCCTACCCGCCGCATAAACCATGGAGACTCTACACCCGCAGTGAGTCTGTGTCGTGGGCTGCTCGGAAGCCGAAAGTGGCAGACGCATACGCAGGTCGAAATAACAGAGAAGAAGGAATCTCTCAGTGTTATTTTTCATCACTTTTCACATAGCATTTGGAAACCTCTGCTTCTCTCTCTTTTTTGAGACATTTCAAACCCTGGGATATTATAACAGAAAGCGTCCTTACTCACCTAGTCAAAGCACTGTATTGTGCAGGGAGGGGACTGAGCGCAGGCCTGAGGCTCTACAGGAAGTAGTGATGGGGCCACTTTGGCACCAAGAGACTGATTCCAGGGCCCAGCTTCTATTCCCATGCTGCACTGCCTCTCCGAAGGCAAAGTCATAGTGAAAACAGCTTGACACACCTGTTCACCTGTTTACAGGGTGAGACCCTCAGGGGAGTCCAAGGACCAAGGGCCAAGATGCACAGGCACTTGCCAGATTGTGGAGCCAGGATATGCCCCCCCCCGAACCTCACACCAATAGAACCAGGCAGCGTGGGTGCATTGGTTCGTGAAGGTTGCAGGGCCCAGCAGTGCACTAGAAGAGGTGGCGGGGGCAAGTGGGGTAAGTGTGGCCAAGGTGGTCAGGAGCCCGTATCCCCATGGCCCATCCTCCCATGTCACCACACTGCATGACTATGAGGCCTTGGTGGCAGTGGGGGTATTAGGTTTAAAAAAGAAGTCTTCCATATCAGATAAAGGGCTGGTATCCAAAATCTATAAAGAACTTCTTGGGCACCTGGGTGGCTCAGTCGTTAAGCGGCTGCCTTCGGCTCAGGTCATGATCCCAGGGTCCTGGGATCGAGCCCCGCATCGGGCTCCCTGCTCCGCGGGAAGCCTGCTTCTCCCTCTCCCACTCCTCCTGCTTGTGTTCCTGCTCTCGCTGTCTCTCTCTCTGTCAAATAAGTAAATAAAATCTTTAAAAAAAAAAAAAAAGAACTTCTTAAACTCAACACCCAAAGAACAAATGATCTAATCAAGAAATGGGCAGAAGAGATGAACAGACATTTTTCCAAAGAAGACATCCAAATGGCCAACAGACACATGAAAAAGTGCTCAACATCGCTCGGCATCAGGGAAATCCAAATCAAAACCTCAATGAGATACCACCTCACACCAGTCAGAATGGCTAAAATTAACAAGTCAGGAAACGACAGATGTTGGTGGGGATGCGGAGAAAGGGGAACCCTCCTCCACTGTTGGTGGGAATGCAAGCTGGTGCAGCCACTCTGGAAAACAGTATGGAGGTTCCTCAAACAGTTGAAAATAGAGCTACCCTACGATCCAGCAGTTGCACTACTGGGTATTTACCCCAAAGATACAAATGTAGGGATCCGAAAGGGTACGTGCACCCCAATGTTTATAGCAGCAATGTCCACAATAGCCAAACTGTGGAAAGAGCCAAGATGTCCATCGACAGATGAATGGATAAAGAAGAAGTGGTATATATATACAATGGAATATTATGCAGCCATCAAAAGGAATGAGATCTTGCCATTTGCAATGACGTGGATGGAACTGGAGGGGGTTATGCTGAGTGAAATAAGTCAATCAGAGAAAGACATGTATCATATGACCTCACTGATATGAGGAATTCTTAATCTCAGGAAACAAACTGAGGGTTCCTGGAGTGGTGGGGGGTGGGAGGGATGGGGTGGCTGGGTGATGGACATTGGAGAGGATATGTGCTATGGTGAGCACTGTAAATTGTGCAAGACTGTTGAATCACAGATCTGTACTTCTGAAACAAATAATACATTTTATGTTAAAAAAAAAGAAGAAGATAGCAGGAGGGGAAGAATAAAGGGGGGGAAATCGGAGGGGGAGATGAACCATGAGAGATGATGGACTCTGAAAAACAAGCTGAGGGTTCTAGAGAGGAGGGGCGTGGGAGGATGGGTTGGCCTGGTGATGGGTATTAGGGAGGGCACGTTCTGCATGGAGCACTGGGTGTTATACGCAAATAATGAATCATGGAACACTACATCAAAAACTAATGATGTGATGTATGGTGATTAACATAACATAATAATAAAAAAAAAGTCTTCAAGGGGATAGGCAGAGTAACATCTTGCCGTGCAAATGTTTATATTTGAATGTGGCAAAAAAAAAAAACTGTATTTTAAACCCATTCTTTGATCTCTGCATGGAGGACAAGGTACAGAGGAGGTGGTGTGGGCATAAACCTGTACTCTAACAATGGTGAAAGCTTGTCGTGGTCTCAGCATGGTGACCTACCTGTAAAAGTGGAAAAGTGATTTAGACTCAGTTACTCCCAATAAGCAAAAGGTGGAAACAACACAAGCATCCAGCTACAGATGAATGGATGAACAAAATGTGGTATATCCATGCAATGGGCTATTACTCAGCCTTGTTGTGGACTGCCTCTGGGCGTCCCCCCAAAATTCAGATGTTAAGGCCCCAACCCTCAATGTTGTATATAAGGAGGTGGGGCCTTCAGGAGGTAATTAGGTCTAGATGAGGTCATGAGGATGGAGCCCCCATGATGGGATTCGTGTCCCTCTGAGAAGGAAAAAGAGACTAGAGCTCATTCTCTCAGTCACATGAGGACACAGCAACGAGGTAGCGATCTACAAGCCAGGAAGTGGGCCCTTACCAGACACCAGCTCTGCTGACACCTTGATTTCGGATTTCTCAGCCTCCAGATGGTGAGAAATCAATGTCTGTGGTTTAAGCGGCCCAGTCTGTGGTATTGTGTTACAGCGGCACTCATGGACCAAGACAAGCCTTAAAAAGGAAAGAAATTCTGACACCTGCTACAACACAGATGAACCTTGAAGCCGTTATGCTCGAGCAGAATAAACCAGTCATGAAAGGACAAATACCATATGATTTGCTTATACAACACACTTAGAATGGTCAAATTCAGAAACAAAGTCGGACGGTGGTGGTCAGATGCTGGGGTTGGGGGAGAAATGGACATGAGTGTTTAATGGGGACGGAACTTCAGTGGGGCAAGATGAAACAGTTCTGGAGATAATGGTGGGGATGTTTGCATGACAGTGTGAATGTTAATGCCACTGACCTGTACACTTCAAAAAGGTTAAGATGGTAAATTTCATGTTATGAGTATGTTTTCACAATTAAAAAAAAAAAAAGCTAAGTTTCAGTGTATTATTATGGTGTTCATAGTAAGATTTACAACAGCTCTGTAGGGGCACCTGGGTGGCTCAGTCGGTTAAGCGTATGATTCAGTCTCTCGGGAGATCGAACCCTGCATCGGACTCTGTGCTCAGCAGGTAGTCTGCTTGAGATTCTCCCTTCCCTCTGTCCCTCGCCCCCATGCTCTTGCTCTCTCTCTCTCTCTCTCTCTCTAAAATAAACAAATATTTTTAAAAAAATAAAACAGCTCTGTATGGTGAACAGGATATTCATTGAAATATAGATACTTGCTAAAATGAGGAAAGCTGAGACCCACCCCCTCCCTTGCAGAAGCCCCCTGGACACGGGAGCCGATAGTTGGCCAGTCAGAAGGTGCCTTTCGGGCCCAGGAGGGCAACGGCATGCCACAAACAGTTGGCCTCAGATGCAGCCTCACGTGACGAGAAGCAAAGCCTTCAGCTTCTGCCTGCAAATGAGAATAACATGCTCTCATTCTCTGATTTGTCCCCCAGGGAGAAGAGTGATAAAAGAAGAACCCTCCCAGTCGAGGCTCTGGTCCACGGACAGAAGGAAGAAGGCAATCTCCTAATTGGTACCATATACATCAGGTCAAATAATTTTCTTACTTTCTAGCAACACCAACCAAAAACTTCACCCACAGTAAGAGCCACGTGCAAGATGGCATAAAAACAGTGAACAGCTCTGAGGTTACACACCTCCCTGCCTGATGCCCCCTCCCCATGGTCTGGAACCTTAGATAAGCTTATTTCCACCAGTCTTACAAATGCACAGAGGGGCTCAGAGTGGGTAGGCAGCATGTCACAGCTGTTCAGAGTGGCGGGTCAGATTAGGCCAGCGAGCCTGGCTCTGAAGTAGCAGCATCTGTCAGAGAATCTGGTCTCTGCTCCCAGAGCAAAGCATCCGAGTGGTTGTCTGGGAAGAAGGCACAAGGACACTCATCAATAGCATGGGACTTAAATCCACCCCACATCAGGTAAAATTAATTACATACTTAATTAGATGCTTACTTTATACCAGTATAACATTTGCCATGGGCTTTTATATCAGTATAAAATCTATGGTCCAGCTCATACATGTTTTTAGTTTTGTGGGCCTTGTGGTCTCTGTTTTAACTGCTCAACTCAGCCACGTGAAGAGCAACCAGAGGCAACATGTGACTGAATGGATGTGACTATGTTCCAGTACCACTTTATGTACAAATACAGATGGCAGCTCCCACCTGGCCCATGGGCCATCGTTTGCCCACCCCTTACGTATGCGAACCCCGGGATGCATTTCCAATTTATCAGCCATGACCAGGTATCCACCACTGGCCCAGCACTGGTTCCCTGCTGTGAGCCTCCCAGGCCAGGTGCTGGTTGCTTTCTTCCAGCAAAATTGGCGGGTGCATTCTGTGGTCAAGCTGCAGGATACCTCTTGTATGGTTCTAACTGGGACCGTTCTGCCTGGGAAATCTCGCATCCTTATGAATTTTGTCAGACTGTTCCTGTGACAACGACGATTCTTGGAGAGATGACAGATAGCTCAGCAGTCATTTCAGCAGGTTTGGTACTTCAGTCGGCTCTGGATTGCATGGACTCTTTCCTAAGAGCCAAGAGGAGGATGAGAGCCGAGGGAGTGGGTTGGCTCACTGATAAAGCTGTAATTGGGATGTAGTGGGCAACGCAGTTACATTATGGTAGTGTTGCGTGCTTGGTTAACTTGGGAGAGGATTGGAAATCTAGTAACCCCAAATTAATCAATGTGTACGTGGGTGATTTTTTTTAAACAATCTAGTCTATCTCTTTTGTAAATTTTTTATTTAAATTCAATTTAATTAACATGTACTATATTATTAGTTTCAGAGGTAGGATCCAGTGATTCATCAGTTGCATACAATACCCATTGCTCATTGCATCAAGTGCCCTCCTTAATGCCCATCACCCAGTTACCCCATCTCCCTCACCCCCTCCCCTCTAGCAACCCTCAGTTTGTTCCCTATCTTTAAGAGTCTCTCATGGTTTGTCTGCCTCTCTGATTTCATCTTATTTTATTTTTCCTTCCTTCCCCTATGTTCATCTGCTTTGTTTCTTAAATTCCACATATGAGTGAAATCATATGGCATTTGTCTTTCTCTGACTGACTTATTTCACTTAGCATAATAGTTCCATCCACATCATTGCAAATGGCAAGATTTCATTCTTTTGATGGCTGAGTAATACTCCATTGTCTATATATACCACATCTTCTTTCTCCATTCATCTGTCAAGGGACATCTAGGCTCTTTCCATAGGTTGGCTATTGTGGACATTGCTGCTATAAACATTGGGATGCAGGTGCCCCTTGGATCACTATGTTTGTATCCTTTGGACAAATATCTAGTACTGCAATTGCTGGTCTGTCTTCTTCTCAGTCAGCTGTCATTGGAATGGACAAATGTAAGGTCAGAAGCACTGGAGTTGGTTCTGCCCCCCAGGCTCATATGGTATGCTCAGAGGGATGACGCTTGGGTTTGATTTTTATTCAGTGTCTTACCTGAAGAATGGGGCCGCTGTCCCACACGGGCAGAAATGGTTTCAGCTCTCCATTCTCTGCGTGCGTGCTCACTCGCGTGCACTTTTGCCACTTACCTCCCCTCTTACAGCACTGTGGCTCCTCTCTCCTTTCTTGCAGATGGATGGTTTCTAGCCTGCTTCCAAACCCCACCTCGGCTGAGTGTTGGGCAGCCCTTCTACATGATCCTATGACTCTTGATATGGACGCAGTCCTGTCAGACTTTGTTCGGTCCACGGGGGCAGAACCTGGTCTGGCCAGAGACCTGCTGGAAGGTAAGTGGGCCTTGTCGTCCCCACGCCACTCTCCTGGGCAGAACAACCTCTAACCGGTGAAAAAAGATAAGATTTTTGTTACCTGATGGTGGTGGGACTGGGCTCATTAAGAGTTAAAAAAAAAAAAAAAAAGGTGTTGATGATGAAATAATTTGTGTTATTCTTGGCTTTATTTTGAGTACGGAATCAATTACTCAGCTCTCTGCAGTAAAACTGCAGAAGGCATTATTAGCTCAGCTTTGCTTTGCATTAAAGCTTAAAGACAGTCAAAATTTATCAGAAATTACTTTTTTAAAGGAAATATATAACAGAGCAAAAATAGTAGAACATTGAAGACAACACTTTTGTTGGAGAACTGAACATTTCTTATCTCTGTTGTGGCTGAGACAAAAATACTTTAGGCGAAGAAAAACCATGTAGTAGCCAGTAAATAGATGGTAACAATTCATACTCAAGAAGGCTGAATTCCTCCTTAAACCTTAAGTGTAGATATCATTTGTTATGTGGAAAATGTGCGATTTCTGTCTCAGGCTCTAAAGTGTACTTACTTTGTCTATTTTTAAAATCTTTTTGTGTACTTGTGTGTGGTGGGGTAAAGATGAGAGGGGGGAAGAGCCTGTCATAACTTCTCAGAATGAACAAATGTGTCAGAGAATTTGTAAATGATTTCTCTTGGCTTGAAATGTATAAACTGCTGTTTATGGAATTAGCTAATACTTGGTTAAGTTATTCTAAGTCACAATTATCCCTTAGTTCACTTAGGAAGTAATATGGATTACTGCACATTTGTATGATGGTGGAGGTAACTATTCAAATCCCATGGAGAACTAGGAACTACCTCTTCAAGGTCTCTGAGAAAATGCCAGCACGGCAGCAACAACAGTGTCAATTTTAACTTTCCCTGCAGCTCCCAGAATTTCAAACAAACTCAGGGTTCAGAATAAAAATGCGTAGCGAATGTTTGTGATGCACGTAAATCGAGGTGCAATTCTCACCACCCCCCGCAATGCCAATTGTTGATCCCCTCCCTGACGGTCCCCCTGCGTTTCCTCCCTGAAGTGAGCAGCCATGCAGAGAAGCAGGTGCAGAGTGAGGTTGGCAGCAAGAGCTGGGGCCAAACCCAGACCCAGCCACTTACTGGCTCTGCATCACAGAGGGCAGATTACTTTCTTCCCTTAACCTCAGTTTTTCCTGTATATCAATCCTAACCCTAACCCACCTTCCAAAGTGATTGTGCACATTCGAAGCCATGATGCCAAATGCTTGCTGGATGACCCACGGGCAGCAGAGACTCCAAAAGCAGTCGACGAAGATCCCGTTTGTCACGGCAGTGGCACTGACTTGCTCTGAATTATCTGGATAGCCTTAAGTAGGAAATGAGAGTTGTCAGCCCTTTTCTTCCTTAATTTTATATTTTTAAATGAAAATACCAAAAAATTGACCTTTTGGGGTATAGTTCTAAGAATGATGCATAGATTTATGTTATTACTAACACTCTCAGACACAGAACCACCTCGGCCCCCAGCCCCCATTTGCCCCCCTGCTGTGTTTGATCGTCATGCCCTGTCCCACCCTGTCCACTGGCAGCCACTGCTCTGGCTCCTGTCATATTCGCTCTGTCTCTTCCAAGAATGCCATATAAATGGAGTCATGCAGAACCTAACCTTTTGAAACTGGCTTCTGTTCACTCAGCATCACTATTTTGAGATTCATGCAAGTTGTGCATGTCAGCAGTTTGTTCCTTTTTATTGCTAAGTGCTACCCATCCTAGAGATGGACCACAGTTTGTTTATCCAGTTACCTGTGCAAAGGGAGTTTCAGTTGCCTCTGATTTGGGGCAGTTATGACTAGAGCTGCTCTCAAATGTGTATTTGACAACCGGGGCATCTGTGAACATCATTTAAATTCTTCCACGGTGCACACACAGGAGTGGGATTTGCTGGCTTATATGGTAACTGTATGTTTCACTTTACAAGAAACTGCCGAACTCTTTTCCAGAGTGCTGAACCATTTTGCATTTCCCCAGCAATGTAGGAGAGTTCCGGCTGTTCCACGTCCCCATCAGTGCTTGGTATTTCTTTTCTTTTTTATTATTTTCTCCATTATCCTAGGTGTGAAATGGTATTTCTCCATCACTTTGGTTTTCATCTCCCCACTGACTAATGATGTTCAATGTTTTGTTATTATTCTCCATATGTATCTTCTCTTTGGTGAGATGTTCATTCAGTTCTTCTGCCTATTTCTAAATGGAGTCATTTGAATTCTTGTAGTAGAATTTTGAGAGTTCTTTATATATTCTGAGGATAAATCATTTGTCAGAGATGGGATCTGCAAATATTCTCCTCCAGTCTGTGTCTTCACTTCTTATCCTCTTGCAGGTACCCTTTGCAGAGCAAAAGTTTTTAATCTTGGTGAAGTCCAATTCATCATTTTTTCTTGTATGGATCATATTTCGGGTGACATGTTTAAGAACCTTTGCATGACCCAAGGTCGTGAAGATTTTCTCTGAGGTGGTCTCTTAAAGGTTTTCTACTTTAGATCTCTGACTCATTTTGAGTGGATTTTTTTAGACTATCTGGGCCAGAGCTCATTTGTATACATATGGGGCTTAAATTGTTTCAACACCATTTGCTGAAAAGATTATCCTTCCTCCGTTGAATTGCCTTTGCACATTTGTCAAAAACCAACTAAACGTATCTGTGGGAAGCTAATTCTTTTTTTAAAAATTTTTATTGTTATGTTAATCACCATATATTACATCATTAGTTTTTGATGTAGTGTTCCATGATTCATTGTTTGTGCATAACACCCAGTGCTCCATGCAGAATGTGCCCTCTTTAATACCCATCACCAGGCTAACCCATCCCCCTACCCTCTAGAACCCTCAGTTTGTTTTTCAGAGTCCATCGTCTCTCATGGTTCATCTCCCCCTCTGACTTACTCCCCTTCATTCTTCCCCTCCTGCTATCTTCTTCTTTTTCTTTTTTCTTAACATATGTTGCATTATTTGTTTCAGAAGTACAGATCTGTGATTCAACAGTCTTGCACAATTCACAGCGCTCACCATAGCACATACCCTCCCCAATGTCTATCACCCAGCCACCCCATCCCTCCCACCCCCCACCACTCCAGCAACACTCAGTTTGTTTCCTGAGATTAAGAATTCCTCATATCAGTGAGGTCATAGGATACATGTCTTTCTCTTTCACTCAGCATAACACCCTCCAGTTCCCTCCACATCGTTGCAAATGGCAAGATCTCATTCCTTTTGATGGCTGCATAATATTCCATTGTGTATATATACCACCCCTTCTTTATCCATTCATCTGTCGATGGACATCTTGGCTCTTTCCACAGTTTGGCTATTGTGGACATTGCTGCTATAAACATTGGGGTGCATGTACCCTTTCGGATCCCTACATTTGTATCTTTGGGGTAAATACCCAGTAGTGCAATTGCTGGATCGTATGGTAGCTCTATTTTCAACTGTTTGAGGAACCTCCATACTGTTTTCCAGAGTGGTTGCACCAGCTTGCATTTCCACCAACAGTGTAGGAGGGTTCTGTGGGAAGCTAATTCTTGATGCTGATTCTGATCCATTGATCAATATGTCTCTTTCTCTGCCAGTACTTGTCCATCTTGATTAGTATGGCTTCGTGGTGAGTCAAAGTCAGCATGATTCTTCTAGCCTTATTTTTCTTTTTCAAAAGTGTTTCAACTATTCTCTTCCTTTGCCTTTCCATACAAATTTGAGGATCAACTTGTGTCTCTCTCTAAAATTTCCTGCTGGGACTTTGATTGGAATTATGTTAAATCTGTAAATCAATCCTATATTTTGCCTTACAATCAATAAAGTCAGTGTAGCCACTGACTTCATGTAGGATGTCTCTGAATTATTTTATCAGCATTTTGTAGTTTTTAGCATATAGATCCTATACATGTTTGTTAGATTTATATATAGGGGTTTTTTGAGCTATTGTAGATGGTATCAGTTTTTTTTAATTTAAGTTTCTAATTGTTCATTATTAGTATAGAGAAATATAACTGATTTTTGTGTGTTGCCCTTGTATCCTACAATCTTGCTAAACTCAATTATTTGTCCTAAGGTATATGTGTATGTATACACCCTCCTCATGCATGTGTGTGCACACGTGTGTGTGTGTGTGTGTGTGTGTGTGTATTCCTTTGGATTTTCTGCATAGATGGTCATGTTGTCTCTGAATAGAGATAGTTTTATTTCTTACTCCAATGTATATGCCTCGTATTTATTTTTCTTGACTTATTGCACTGGCTAGGACTTCCAGGAAGTAGGTAAATGGTAGTGATGAAAGAAAGCATCCTTGCTCTGTTCTTGATCTTAGGATGGAAGCAGTCCCCCCAATAGTCTTTCACCGTTATGTAGAAAAGCTGTAGGGTTTTTTTTTTAAGATTTTATTTATTTATTTGACAGAGAGAGAGCACAAGCAGGGAGAGTGGCAGGCAGAGGGAGAGGGAGAGGGAGAAGCAGGCTCCCCGAAGAGCAAGGGAAGCCCGATGTGGGGTTCCATCCCAGGACCCCAGGATCATGACCTGAGCCGAAGGCAGTCGCTTAACCAACTGAGCCACCCAGGCGCCCTAGCTGGAGGTTTTTGTAGATGTTCTTTATAAGGTGGAGGAAAGTCCTTTCTTATTTTGTTAAGAGATTTATCATGAATACGTGTTAAGTTTTTCAAATGCATTTTCCATGTCAATTGATATGATTAATTGGGGTTTTTTTCCTTCTTTAAACTGCTAGTAAAACAGATTATATTGATTGCCTCCTAATAATAAACCAGGCTGTCAGCCATTATTTAAAGATTTTTTTTTACTGCACGTTTTTCTTTTCTGGGACTCAGATGATAGGAGTCTTAGAATTTATTATTGTCCTCAGATCACTACAATTCTTAAAAAAAAAAAGATTTATTTACTTTAGAGAGAGAGAAGAGGGAGGGGCAGAGGGAGAGAAAAAAGCAGACTTCACAGAGTGCAGAGCCCGAATTGGGTCTCAGTCTCACAACCCTGAGATTATAACCTGAGCTAAAACCAAGAGTCAGACGCTTAACCAACTGCCCCATGATCATTACAGTTGTTCACCTTCTCAGTCTTTTATCATCTATTGTTCCAATTAGATCATTTCTATTAATCTATTTATAAATTTACTATTTCCTCTGTCAGCTCTATTTTGTTACTGAACCCATCCAGTGAGTTTTTTATTTTGGTTGTTGATTTTTTTTTTTTATTTCTAACATTTCCACTTGATTCTTCTTTATTTTTTTCTGTTTCTTTGCTGAGCCTCTCTGTTTTTCAAGAGTGTCCTCTTCTGTTGTAAAATATTTATAATAACTGCTCTGAAGCCCTTGTCAGATAATTCCAATATCAATTTCATTTCAGTACTGCTATTGACATGTCTGGTTTGGGCGTGGAGGAGAGCTGTTTGGTTTTTTTGTATGCTGAGTAAATTTGGATTGTATTTCTAAACATTTTGGATATTATGTTTTGAGACTATAGTTGTTTAAAATTATGGCACATGTTATTTTTGATTTAGAAGGCAATTGCCCCAGTTGGTTTCAGACCAGAAGTTCCAGGTTCCCCAAGACTTCTGTGCATTGTGGTTCCAAGGTCAACTGTATTTGGATCTGTCTCATATGTGTACCACCTAGTGGACAGTCTGAGACCTGGGCAGTAGTCTGTCCCATATTTCACTACTCAAAGCCTCTGGGATCTGTTTAGAGTCAGATTCATACATGTACAGCTCAGGGGTAAACCCAAGAGTTCACAACACTTTTCACAAACAACTTTAAGGGGTTGCTTTCCCAAATTTCTGCTTCGTTGTAATCTCCTCAATTGAGTGCTGGGTCCTTGAGCTTTGTTTATTCTCACATTCCTACAGATTTGATTTGACTGCGCTTAGGTCTGAACTAAGCAATCAAAATCCAAAATGAAAAAAAAAGTCATGGGGTTTACCTCTGGGGACCATAACTCCCGTGATTGAAGAAGAAGATTTCCCTGTTTCCCAGTTTTTATTTCCTGCAATCCCTCATTGCTGCCACAAAATTGCTTCAGGTCTGGGACACTAGAGAACTGAGAAAATTTTTTGAGGAAAAAAAGATAAATGAGGGGTTTCTACATGCTCTCTGAACATTAGAGACCCCTTTTCTGCTTCTGGGGGCAGAGCTAGAGGGCTTTTCCTGGAGCTAATGCCCGCTTCTGGGTTTGGGGCTACACTGAGTTCACATGGGGGAGACTGGAAAAAAAATGATCAACTCACCACCAGTTCTGGGGTACTTTGAATTACGGTCTTCTTCCCCCATCTGCCTGCTCTCACATACTTCTCTGAGTCTCCCAGAAGCTGCTCCATGCACTCTGTCCTGATGGCCTGCTGCTTTCAGCAGGAGAGATGGGGTGCAGCGTCCTTGCTCCAGCTCCCCTAGGATGGAACCTGTCCACTGTCTTTACCAGTGGGGACACTACGGTTACATATGTATGTTGGGCTCTTTCAGGTGTGAGAGTTATTTGGGTCAGGATTTTTCCAAAAGCCTGTGTTTCAAAGAATGAAATCTTTTCCTTGTGATCTTGCTAAGGGTAAAACCACATGGTGATGGTAGGAGCTGGGTGAAAAAGTCCATGAGCCCTCTCTGCACTGTTTTTTAAGCTTCTTGTGTTTTTAATTGCTGATTTCAAAATAAAAAGTTTAAAACACACATAGAGTGATGGGAATCACAAGAGAGCAGAGGCCAGCCAATGAGGAGAAAAAATAACGTAGGTTGACAAAGACCCTGGCAAAAAAAGACAGGACAGGGAGAGAAGAATAGAAAGACAGGATGGAGAAAATGCACACTGACCTGCCTCCGGTGAAAGGCGCATCCTTACCTGGCTGTCTGATCCCTTCACATCTGCCTATTGCACGTTGGCAAAGTGGTCTTTCTGAAATAAGTTCGGGTTGAGTGATTCTGTTGCCCCCGATCCTTTAATATCCCATGTCACCTGTAGAATGAACTCCTCTACGTGGCACTCAGTTCCTTTCAGCCTGTGCCCCATTCCATCCCTTCCACCTCATCTCTGGTAAAATTCTTCACCATCCTTTTCCCCAGACACACCACGCGCCCCTGTGCTTCAGCTTAAGCTCAGATCACGTGCTGCCCACACTCTCTGCACACACTCTGTCTCACTCTTGAGACTGGACTCCTCTTCCAGGTTGGTGTATGAGCTCCATGACAGCAGGGACGATAGCAGGTTTTGCTCACTGTGTCCCTCCAACACCCAGTACATGCCAGTCCCTCAGTGGGATGATCTGGCTGCTGGGCACACAGCAATAAGCAACCAGATGAAAATCCTCATCCTCATGGAGACAGACAATCAGTAGCATAAATAAATTATGTAGTATTTTAGTGGATAGTGCTATGAAGAAAACTATATCAAAGGGAGGGGAAAGGGGGTATAGATGTGGATACAATTTTTAATTAGGGTTGTCAGAGAAGGACTCATTAATAAAAACAGGATCTGAGCAAAGATTTGAAGCATGAGAGAGTAATGACATAACTATCTGGAGAAAGATTCTGTTTCCAGCAAGAGCTGGAATTAATTGGTCATTCTTTGCCATTCCTCAAACCTTTGTAGACTTCTATTGTCACATATGTTTGATTTTGTCTTATTTTATAATTGATCACATACTTATTTTCTCATTAAATTAGATGTTCTTAAAATCAAAGACAATAACATTGACAATAGTAGTTAGCATTTATGTTGCATTGTTATATGCCAGACACTAGGCTCTTTGAATGTGATGTCTCATTTAATACACACAGTGAATTAGAAGAGTGTTAGATTTCCCATTTTATAGGCAAGAAAGCTGAAGCTAAGAAAATTCCCTAAAGTTATACATCCAGAACATACCAGAACCAGCATTTGAACCCAATCGTGTCACTCAATGCCAGGTTATTTCTGCAAAAATGTCTACAATTTATCTTCACGCCCACTGTCCTTCCGGAGTATAACAGCACTTTGTTGTTGCTGTATGCACTCAAAAGAGTTTTAACTAACCACCAAAGGGATGTTTTAGTAACCCATTTTATGATGTGTCTAATTAACTTTTCAAATAAAATATTACTTTAATAGACCACAAAACTATTCAAAAGATAGAACTAATAGCTAACAATCAGATGCCAAACACTATCTGGCCACTTTAAAAATGCTAAAAGCTAGTTAAAGAGATTTTTGAGTGGCCAAACACATGAGTTGTTTATACAGCATCCATTCCCTTCTTAAAGATAAAGCAACTCTCATGCTTTTATAATAACCATGAATCTTAGGCCTTGAAGCTCTACCAAGATATTCTTTCAGTGTACCCAGGCCTTACTTTTATTGCAACCCAAAGAAAAAAAATCCTCAAATAAACAGCCAAGTTGCATTTGGGAAGAATATTAACTGGAAATTAATATCTCACATGTCCCTAGTATAATCCTTCAGAATCCTTGTGGAATTTGCAAAGTTAAGGAAAATAATGGCAACTAAGTTAAATTGTATTCTCCAAAATATATATATGGAAGTTGTCCACATACTTTAAGATGCACGTATATTTACCAGTTGAGTTGAAATTTGACAACTAAAGTACTTAGAGTTGTTTCTGGGGAAATACAACCTTTTCTGCAATCCTGGGCCCCTTAGAGTTGAAGTATATATGGTTTGGAATGTTGCATATGGCGTCCTTTCTTGGTCCAGCTCACACGAGAGGTAACTCCCAATAACCTACCAGCCATATTGACAGGCTATTCCATTAACATTTACATCTGGCCTATGAAAACTTTTTCACAATTGGGGACAGCAGCTGCTGACTTGGATAACTGTAATAATGCCCCAAAGAGTACACCCCAGAAATGGGGAAGGGGATGAAGGCAACCGAGAGAAGAATGTATTTAGTAAAATTCTCACATTAGCCCACCAGCTGTGTATGGGATCTGCCCACAACAAACCCACATAGTTGCCTGTGGAGCATTCAACAGAGTGGACGAGATGAAATTGGAAGTGGTAGGGCAGAGGGCAGAGGAGCCAAAGGGGACTCTGCCTGAAGACTGGCCAGTTGCCGTCACTGACCCAAGACTTAAACACACAAGAAACTGAGGTAGGCTTCAGAACAGTTACTCTTTTCATTAAAATGAGAAAAGTGTTCCAAGGCCAGATATCCCAGGTGTGTGTAACCAGAGCATTCTTTCTCTTCAGTCAAGCTAGATCTGAAGCCCAGTCTTGAACACATGCCATCCGATTTACCAGAAGAATTCACTGCTATAAGTTTTTCAGGTTTGCATGATTAGAAAACTTGAGTGGGATCATCCTTGGGTCGGAACGAAAAAGTGGCCTGGTGACCTTGAATCCTAAGCAGGAGTTAGAGGAAGAGAAGGTCTGAAGGGCTCTGGCCAGTGAGTCTAGAAATACTGTAATGAAGACACTCACTGCTCTCCCTGCTGTCCTGCTCCCACTGGGGAGAGCTCTGCCATTACACTAGACATATTTAAAATAATACAGCCAAAAATAAAAAATCCTGTTCAGGATCAGACTTCCAAGATGACTCCTCTGGTCTGGCCCCATTTAGGAAGACACATACTCTCTTTAGATAGGGGAGAGTGTTTAAATACTCTTGAAACAAACTGAGATCCATTACAACCATGTGTGAGGAGTTTCCTTTTGGGATGCTAATCAATGAAGTAGATCTTATTTCCCTCATTTCCTTTCCATTAGGGTAGATTGTAACCCTGGGTACCATCATTGGCCTATTTTATTGGCTTTACCCAAGAAGCTCTCCCATCTTGGCTACTTGAAATGAAATGTTTCCTCTCTGGAAAGCCAGTCATGTCCAAGACAGTCTTTCTCAATGGATATCTCCACCTGGGCTATCCCATACCCCCCACCTTTTGGGGTCCTTCCACCTTGCTTTGCTGATGTGCACATTCCTAAGAGGCTTCCGCCCAGTGCAGTCAGTAATGTGGACTGAAATCAATTGTGTTGAAGAGGGAGGGTCAAGAGAACAACATCCTCTGGTGGAAGATCCTCTGATATTGTGGCTCAGAATTGGAGTCATAAAAGTTAAACATTTTTTGAGGTAAAAAGTAGCTGTGCAAACCAAAACCGATTAAAAATTGGGGGCAGGAAAGGGGAAGATGCTACATATCAAGAACTCAAACGTAAGCAAAAACAATGATGTGGTCAGTCTGCAAGCATGTATTGAGGGCCTCTGACCTGAATGTTGGAGATCCAGTATGGAAGAAGGAAAGGCTGTACCTTCTGCCCTCAATTACTTAACAACCCCCTGCTATCACAGTCAGGTAAATGGCCAAAATGAGGGGTCCAAGAGGAGAACCCAGGCCTGCTTAGGGTGGTCCAAGATGATACCATAGGTTGCTGAGGCTCAGAAGTGGAATAGGAATTTACTAGGCAGAAAGGTGTGTGTGTGTGTGTGTGTGTGTGCGTGCGTGCATGTGTGCGTGTGTGCGTGTGTGTGTGTGTAAGGCTGGGGTGTTGCATATTCCAGTCAGAGGGAAGAGCATTTGCAAAGGTTTGGAGGCATAAAAATCAGAAAGAGAAGGAGCTCAGTATTGTTGTGTCACAGACTATGACTAGAGGGGAAATGGCAGGAGATAGATGAGACTGTGTGGATGGACACATCTCAAAGCGCCTAGTGTTCCATACAGAGAAGTTACCTTTTAAGCAGTGAGAAGCACTGAAGGGAATTAGGGAGGTCACAGGAAACATTATGAGACTAGAGTGCAAAATAGATTGTATCCCGTTTCTGAATCCTAATTGTCTATGGTTCTGCTTGAAGAACTATGCCTGCCAAAAGCATGAGGAGCATGAGGGTCAGAGGGAAAGGGGATCATTAATTAGCCACAGTCCTCATGGTAGCAACTGGTGGTACCAGCATTTATATCTCTAAACCAGTAAGGAGATTTCTCCTACTTTCCAGGCAAGGGATAATGGGCAAATGGCATGAAATGCCATCTGTGCCTGTACATTGGGTCAGTAAGTTATGGGATCAGCCTCCCAGTGAGCTGGTTCCTTCAAATTCCCACCGTGATCAAGCATGCTTTGGGGAATCAGTCTCACAGACTGCCTCTGGTTGCTTCCAAGACATGGATCAAGGACAAGATTGGAGGGGCCATTTCTCATTATTAAGAGCCCACTTGATCAGCCACGCTGTACTCATATGAAAGCTCAGGGGTGACCTGTAGTCTGAATGAATGGGATGTTTGCTCATGGCACCAAGAATTGAGGAGGGTCCTCTAGCTACTGGTCCTCAGTTGCCCTCATTCCTCTGGGTTGCTTTTATCCCATTAGCAGACACCCCTCAAGTCTGGGGCTCCCCTTGGAGCACTGAATTTGTGGGAAGGTGAGACCAGGCTTGTGTGTAGCCACAATTTTTTGGTGGTACCTAGCATTTTATATATATATAATCATATCACCTGCAAGTAGTGCTACTTTTCCCTTTATGAATCAGAAACCTTTTATTCCTTTTTCTTGCATGATTGCACTAAGATTTCCAGCACTATGCTGAATAGAAGTGGTGAGAATGGACACCCTTGCCTTGTTTCTGATCTTGGAAGGAGAGTTTTTAGCCTTCCGGTGTTGAGTATAATGTCAGCTATGGGGCTTATCATATATGATCTTTATTATGTTGAGATATATTCTTTCTATACACAATTTCTTGGAAGTTTTTACCATGAAAGGATGTTATATTTTGTCAAATGCTTTTCTGCCTCTATTGAGATTATCATATGATTTTTATCTTTCATTCTATTAATGCAGTGTATCACATTTATTGATTTGTGTATGTTGAACAATCCTTGCATCTCAGAGGTAAATCCCAAATGATCATGTTGTATGATCTTTTTAATGAACTATTGAATTTAGTTTGCTAATATTTTGTTGAAAATTGTTGCATCTGTATTTATCAGGAATGTTGACCTCTGGTTTTCTTGCAGTGTCCTTATCTGAATTTTGTATTAGGTTAATCCTGGCCTCATAAAGTGTGTTTGGGAGTATATCCTCTTCTTCAAATTTTTGGAAGTTTTCAAAAGATTGGTGTTAATTCTTCCTTAAATGTCTGGTAGAATTGACAAGTGAAGCCATCTGGTCCTGGACTGTTCTTTGTTGCAAAGTTTTTGATTACTGAACTATACCCTTACTCATTATTGATCTGTTCAGATTTTCCATTTCTTCATGATTTAGTCTTGGTAGGTTTTATGTCTCTAGCAATTTATCCACTTTTTTTTATATGTTCTCCAATTTGTTGGTATATAACTGTTTATATGGTCTTGTACGATTCTTTGTATTTCTGTGGTATCCATTGCAATGTCTTTTCTTTCATATCTGATTCTCCTTATTTGAGTTCTCTCTTTTTTTTTTTCTTGGTAAGTCTAGCTAACACTTTGTCAATTTTGTTTATCTTTTCAAAAAAACAGCTCTTAGTTTCATTGGTCTTTCTATTGTTTTTCTGATGTCTATTTTATTTATTTCCACTCTGATTTTTATTTCCTTCCTTCTATTAACTTTGGACTTAGTATTTCTTCTTTTTCTAGTTCCTTGGGGTATAAAGCTAGGTTGTTTATTTCAGATCTCTTTTTTTTTTTCTTAAGGTAGGCATTTATCACTATAAAATGCCCTCTTAAGACTGCTTTTGTTTCATACATAGGTTCTGATATGTTGTGTTTCCATTTTCATTAGTTTCAAGATTCTTTTTCATTTTCTTTATGTTTCTTCTTTAACCCAATGGTTGTTCAGGACATGCTGTTTAATTTCTAAATATTTGTGAATTCTCCAGCTTTTCTTCTATTGTTGATTTCTTGTTTCATATCATTGTTGTCAGAAAAGATAATTGGTATTATTTTAATCTTCTTAAATTTGTTAATATTTGTTTTTTGACCTATCATATGATCTATCCTAGAGAATGTTTATGTGTGCTTGAGAAGAGTGTGTTTTCTGCTGCTCTTGATGGAATGTTCTGTGTATGATTGCTAGGTCAACTAAATCTAAAGTATGATTCAAGTCTAGCCTTCCTTGTTGTTTTTCTGTCTGGATGATTTATCTATTGTTGAAAGTGGGGAATTGACATCCCCTACTATTATTTTGTTGTTGTTTTTCTCCCCTCTAATCTGTTAATGTTTCATGTATTTAGGTGCTCCTGTGTTGGGTGCATATGTATTAAGTACTGTTATATCTTCTTGATTAATTGACTCCCTTACCATTATATAATACCTTCTCTGTCACTTGTTACATTATTGGTGTAAAGTCTATTTTACTTCATATTAGTATAGCTACCCTTTTCTCTTTTGATTTCCAAATCCACAGAATATCTTTTTCCATCCCTTCACTTGTAAACTATGTGTATCCTTGCAGCTGAAGTGAATCTCTTATACGAAGCATATAGTTGGGTATTGATTTCTTTTGGGGGGGGAGGCTTCCTACTTATTTTTTTAATTTTTTATTGTTATGTTAAACACCATACATTACATCATTAGTTTTTGATATAGTGTTCCATGATTCCTTGTTTGTGCATAACACTCAGTGCTCCATGCAGAGCGTGCCCTCTTTAATACCCATCACCAGGCTAACCCATCCTCCCACCACCCTCCCCTCTAGAACCCTGAGTTTGTTTTTCAGAGTCCATCATCATGTTTGGTCTTCCCCTCCAATTTCCCCCCTTCATTCTTCTCCTCCTGCTATCTTCTTTTTTTTTTTTTCCTTAACATGTATTGCATTATTTGTTTCAGAGGTACAGATCTGTGATTCAACAGTCTTGCACAATTCACAGCACTCACCATAGCACATACCCTCCCCAATGTCTATCACCCAGCCACCCCATCCCTCCCACCCACCCTCCAGCAACCCTCAGTTTGTTTCCTGAGATTAAGAATTCCTCATATCAGTGAGGTCATATGATACATGTCTTTCTCTGATTGACGTATTTCACTCAGCATAACACCCTCCAGTTCCATCCACGTCCTTGCAAATGGCAAGATCTCGTTCCTTTTGATGGCTGCATAATATTCCATTTTATATATATACAACTTCTTCTTTATCCATTCATCTGTCAATGGACATCTTCGCTTTTTCCATAGTTTGGCTATTGTGCACATCACTGCTATAAACATTGGGGTGCACGTACCCCTTCAGGTCCCTACATTTGTATCTTTGGGGTAAATACCCAGTAGTGCAATTGCTGGATCGTAGGGTAGCTCTATTTTCAAATTTTTGAAGAACCCCCATACTGTTTTCCAGAGTGGCTGCACCAGCATGCATTCCCATCAACAGTGGAGGAGGGTTCCCCTTTCTCCGCATCCCCGCCAACATCTGTCATTTCCTGACTTGTTAATTTTAGCCATTCTGACTGGTGTGAGGTGGTATCTCATTGAGGTTTTGATTTGGATTTCCCTGATGCCTTGAACACTTTTTCATGTGTCTGTTGGCCATTTGGATGTCTTCTTTGGAAAAATGTCTGTTCATGTCTTCTGCCCATTTCTTGATTGGATCATTTGTTCTTTGGGTGTTGAGTTTAAGAAGTTAGTTATAGATTTTGGATACTAGCCCTTTATCTGATATGTCATTTGCAAATATCTTCTCCATTCTGTCGGTTGTCTTTTGGTTTTGTGGACTGTTCCTTTTGCTATGCAAAAGCTCTTTATCTTGATGAAATCCAAATAGTTCATTTTTGCCCTTGCTTCTCTTGCCTTTGGCGATGTTTCTAGGAAGAAGTTGCTATGGGTGAGGTCGAAGAGGTTGCTGCCTGTGTTCTCCTTTAGGATTTTGATGGACTCCTATCTCACATTTAGGTCTTCCAACCATTTTGAGTCTATTTTTGTGTGTGGTGTAATGAAATGGTCCAGTTTCATTCTTCTGTATGTGGCTGTCCAATTTCCCAACACCATTTGTTGAAGAGACTGTCTTTTTTCCAATGGAAATTCTTTCCTGCTTTGTCAAAGATTAGTTGACCATAGAGTTGAGGGTCCATTTCTGGGCTCTCGATTCTGTTCCATTGATCTATGTGTCTGTTTTTGTGCCAGTACCATACTGTCTTGATGATGACAGCTTTGTAATAGAGCTGGAAGTCTGGAATTGTGATGCCACCAGCTTTGCTTTTCTTTTTCAACATTCCTCTGGCTATTCGGGGTCTTTTCTGGTTCCATACAAATTCTAGGATTATTTGTTCCATTTCTTCAAAAAAAGTGGATGGTATTTTGATGGGGATTGCATTGAATGTGTAGATTCCTCTAGGTAGTATTGACATCTTCATAATGTTTGTTCTTCCAATCCATGAGCATGGAACACTTTTCCATTTCTTTGTGTCTTCTTCAATTTCTTTCATGAGTATTTTATACTTTTCTGAGTACAGATCCTTTGCCTCTTTGGTTAGATTTATTCCTAGGTATCTTATGGTTTTGGGTGCAATTGTAAATGGGATCAATTCCTTAATTTCTCTCTCTTCTATCTTGTTGTTGGTGTATAAGAATGCCACTAATTTCTGTGCATTGATTTTATATCCTGCCCCTTTACTGAATTCCTGTATGAGTTCTAGCAGTTTTGGGGTGGAGTCTTTGAGTTTTCCACATAAAGTATCATATCATCTGCAAAGAGTGAGAGTTTGACTGCTTCTTTGCGGATTGGGATGCCTTTGATATCTTTTTGTTCTCTGATTGCTGTGGCTAGGACTTCTAATACTATGTTGAATAGCAGTGGTGATAGTGGACATCCCTGCCACGTTCCTGTCATTAGGGGGACAGCTCTCAGTTTTTCCCCATTGAGAATGATATTCGCTGTAGGTTTTTCATAGATGGCTTTTATGATATTGAGGTAGGTACCCTCTATCCCTATACTCTGAAGAGTTTTGATCAAGAAAGGATGCTGTACTTTGTCAAATGCTTTTTCTGCATCTATTGAGAGGATCATATGATTCTTGTTCTTTCTTTGGTTAATGTATTGTGTCACGTTGATTGATTTGCAGATGTTGAACCAACCTTGAAGCCCAGGGATAAATCCCACTTGGTTGTGATGAATAATCCTTTTAATGTACTGTTGGATCCTATTGGCTAGGATTTTGGTAAGAATTTTTGCATCCATGTTCATCAGGGATATTGGTCTGTAATTCTCCTTTTTGATGGGGTCTTTGTCTGGTTTTGGGATCAAGGTAATGGTGGCCTCATAAAACGAGTTTGGAAGTTTTCCTTCCATTTGTATGTTTTGGAACAGTTTCAGAAGAATAGGTATTAATTCTTCTTGAAATGTTTGGTAGAATTCCCCTGGGAAGCCATCTGGCCCTGGGCTTTTGTTTGTTGGCAGATTTTTGATGACTGCTTCAATTTCCTTAGTGTTTATAGGTCTGTTCAGGTTTTCTCTTTCTTCCCGGTTCAATTTTGGTAGTTGATACATCTCTAGGAATGCATCCCTTTCTTCCAGGTTATCTACTTTGCTGGCATAGAGTTGCTCATAATATGTTCTTATAATTATTTGTATTTCTTTGTTGTTGGTTGTGATCTCTCATCTTTCATTCATAATTTTGTTGATTTGGGTCATTTCTCTTTTCTTTTGGATAAGTCTGGCCAGGGGTTTATCAATCTTGTTAATTCTTTCAAAGAACCAGCTCCTAGTTTCGTTGATCTGTTCTACTGTTCTTTTGGTTTCTATTTCATTGATTTCTGCACTGATCTTTATTATTTCTCTTCTCCTGCTTGGTTTAGGCTTTATTTGCTGTTCTTTCTCTAGCTCCTTTAGGTGTAGGGTTACATTGTGTATTTGAGACCTTTCTTGTTTCTTGAGAAAGGCTTGTATTGCTATATACTTTCCTCTTAGGACTGCCTTTGCTGCATCCCAAAGATTTTGAACAGTTGTGTTTTCATTTTCATTGGTTTCTATGAAGTTTTTAAATTCTTCTTTAATTTCCTGGTTGACCCATTCATTCTTTAGTAGGATGCTCTTTAGCCTCCATGTATTTGAGTTCTTTCCGACGTTCCTCTTGTGATTGAGTTCTAGTTTCAAAGCATTGTGGTCAGAAAATATGCAGGGAATGATCCCAATCCTTTGGTACCAGCTGAGACCTGATTTGTGACCTAGGATGGGATTTATTCTGGAGAATGTTCCATGGGCACTAGAGAAGAATGTGTATTCTGTTGCTTTGGGATGGAATGTTCTGAATATGTCTATGCAGTCCATTTGGTCCAGTGTGTCATTTAAAGTCTTTATTTCCTTGTTGACCTTTTGCTTAGATGATCTGTCCATTTCAGTCGGGGGTGTTAAAGTCCCCCACTATTATTGTATTGTTGTCAATGTGTTTCTTTGCTTTTGTTATTAATTGCCTTATATAATTGGCTGCTCCCATGTTAGGGGCATAGATATTTACAACTGTTAGATCTTCCTGTTGCATAGACCCTTTAAATAGAATATAGTGTCCTTCCTCATCTATTATTACAGGCTTTGGTTTAAAATCTAATTTGTCTGATATAAGGATTGCCACCCTGACTTTCTTTTGGTGTCCATGAGCATGGTAAATGGTTTTCCACCCCCTCACTTTCAATCTGGGCGTGTCTTTGGGTCTAAAATGAGTCTCTTACAGACAGCATATTGATGGGTCATGTTTTTTAGTCCAATCTAATAGCCTGTGTCTTTTGATTTGGGCATGTAGCCCATTTACATTCAGAGTAACTATTGAAAGATATGAACTTAGTGTCACTGTATTGCCTGTAAGGTGACTGTTACTGTGTATTGTCTGTTGTTCCTTTCTGGTCTATGCTGCTTTTAGGCTCTCTCTTTGCTTAGAGGACCCCTTTCAATATTTCTTGGAGGGCTGGTTTCGTGTTTGCCAATTCCTTTAGTTTTTGTTTGTCCTGGAAGCTTTTTATCTCTCCTTCTATTCTCAATGACAGCCTAGCTGGATATAGTATTCTTGGTTGCATATTTTTTCTCATTTAGTGCTCTGAATGTATCATGCCAGTCCTTTCTGGCCTGCCAGGTCTCTGTGGATAGGTCTGTTGCCAATCTAATGTTTCTACCATTGTAGGTTACATATCTCTTCTCCTGAGCTTTCAGGATTTTCTCTTTGTTTCTGAGACTCATAAGTTTTACTATTAGATGTCGGGGTGTTGACTTATTTTTATTGATTTTGAGAGGGGTTCTCTTTGCCTCCTGGATTTTGACGCCTATTTCCTTCCCCACATTAGGGACGTTCTCTATTATAATTTGCTCCAATATACCTTCTGCCCCTCTCTCTCTTCTTCTTCTGGGATCCCAATTATTCTAATGTTGTTTTGTCTTATGGTATCACTTATCTCTTGAATTCTGCCCTCTTGATCCAGGGTTTTCTCTCTTTTTCTCAGCTTCTTTATTTTCCATCATTTGGTTTTCTGTATCACTGATTCTCTCTTCTGCCTCATTTATCCTAGCAGTTAACGCCCCCATTTTTTATTGCACCTCCTTAATAGCCTTTTTTGTTCTGACTTGGTTAGATTTTAGCTTTTTTATTTCTCCAGAGAGTGTTTCTCTAATAACTTCCATGCTTTTTACAAGCCCAGCTAGGATTTTTAAAATCATGATTCTGAACTCTAGGTCTAACATCATACTAATGTCTATATTGAGTAGGTTCCTGGCAGTTGATGCTACCTCTTGTTCTTTTTTTTTTTTTTTGAGGTGATTTTTTTCCATCTTGTCATTTTGTCCAGAGGAGAATAGATGAATGAGAGAACAAAATGCTAACAGGGTAACAACGTCCCCCGAAAATATACTTCTAAACAAATCAGAAAAGACCTGAAACTGGGGTAAAAGAAAGGGAAAGAAAGAAAAAGAAAAAGATAAAAACCAACAAAAACAGAACAAAACAAAAAAACAGAATATGATCAAATATGATCAGGCTGGTGCATAGTTCAGTGCCACACACTAGATTTTGGGTGTATTTTGGTCTGTTAGAAGAAAGTGCCTCCCAAAATTTTAAAGAAAGAAAAACATATATGTACAAAATAAGGGTTGATACGATGAAGGGGTGGAATATGACTGCAAAGATGAAAATTATAAAAAAAATTTATAAAAGGAATTGATAAGAAGGTGTTTGCAAAAAAAGAAAGAAGAGGATTAAAAAAAGAAAAAACAGGGAGAGAATGTGATCAGGCAGGAGACTAGAACAAAGCCATACACTAGAGATTTAGGGTATATTTTGATCTGTTAGAAGAAACTCTATCTCAAAATTTTAAAGAGAGAACAACTTATATATATATATATATATATATATGCCAAAAATAAAGGTAACTACTATGAAGGGATAGAATATGACTCTAAAAATGAAAAATAAATTTTTTTTTTAAAAAGGGATTGATAAGATGTTGGTTGAAGAAGGGAAAAAGAGAAATTCCAAAAAAAAAGACAATTAAAAAAATTAACTTTGAAAGACTAAAGAATCATGGTAAAAAAGCCATGGATTCGATGTGCAGTATTCTGCTAGCACTGGAGTTCTGTCGTTCTCACTGATCAGTAAACTTGGTCTTGGCTGGCTGTTCTTGCTGATCTTCTGGGGGAGGGGCCTGTTGCCGTGGTTCCCAGATGTCTTTGCGGGAGGCTGAATTGCTCCGCCCTTGCCGGGTCTGGGCTAAGTAACCTGCTCAGGTTTGCTCTCGGGAGCTTTTGTTCCTTGCAAGCTCTCGGTACAGCTTTGGAGGACAAGAGTGAAAATGGCGGCCTCCCAATCTCCGCCCCAGAGGAGCCGAGAACTCAGGGCCCCGCTCCTCAGTGTGCCCCCAGAGAAAAGCAGTCAGTCACTCCCGTCTCCCTGGCCTCCGGCCGCACTCCATGCTCACCCAGCCTGTCACCTGATTGTTTCTATCTCCGGCACCCGACTCCGTGTGGAGTCTCCAAACCCAGCAGATCCCTGCGGTGCACTCCCACGCCGCTCCTCCCCGGGGAGGAAGGGGAGTCTCCCCGGCTCTGCCGCTTGTTGGGTCCCTGCTGCAGGAGCAGTGGCCCAACTGGGCTGCGGATCACGATTTATGGCAACCCCGAGGTGAGAGTCCGCGCCTCGGCTCCGTCTCTGCAGCCGGCTTCCCCGCTCCGATATCTGGGAGCTCTGCCACACTCCGGCACCCCCGGTCTTTCTGTGACCCCGAGGGTCCTGAGACCACACTGTCCCGCGAGGGTTCCACCCCCCCGCTTAGCCACTGGAGCGACGTCCCTCAGTGGAGCCGACTTCTAAAAGGTCCGATTTTGTGCTCCGCGGCTCTAGCACTTGCCAGAGCGGCCGACAGAGGCCCCCTCCCCCGCCGTCTATCCTCCCGAATATCGCCTCAGATTCTCTTCTCCACATGTCCTACCTTCCAGTAAGTGGTGGCTTTTCTGTTCAGAGAGTTCTTGCTATTCTTTTCTTCGATCTCCTGTTGGGTTCGTAGGTGTTCAGAATGGTTTGATCTCTATCCAGCTGAATTCCTCAGACCAGACAAAATCCAGGTCTCCAACTCCTCCGCAATCTTGTCTGGGTATTGATTTCTATCCATCCAACCACTCTGTGCCTTTTGTTTGGAGAATTGAATCCATTTACACTTAGAATAATTATTGATAGGTAAGGACTTACAATGTCATCTTAATGTTTTCTAGCTGTTTTGTAGCTCCCTTTCTCCTTTCTTCCTCTTTTGTGGCCTTCCTTTATGGATTGATATTATGTAGTAGTATGCTTGGATTCCCTTCTCTTTATGTTTTATTAATTTACTGTAGTTTTTTGGTTTCTGATTGCCATGAGGCTTACATAAAACATCTTTTTTTCTTCAAAGAATATTCATTAATTTTATATTAAGTGGAAGCTGTAAGCATCATACACATATGTAGAATAACAGTAGCTGGCTATACCTCCTCACCAGAAATTCTCCTTCCATGTCTAACATTGGAAGATCAGGGTTTAATTTTAATGAGGTAAAAGGTTTTTTTTTTATTATGTTATGTTCGTCACTATGCAGTACATCATTAGTTTTTGATATAGTGTTCCATGATTCATTGTTTGCATATAACATCCAGTTGCAATACATGCCCTCCTTGAAACCCATTGCCAGGCTAACCCATTTCCCCATGCCCCTCCCCTCTAAACCCCTCACTTTGTTTCCCAGAGTCCATTGTCTCTCATGGTTTGTCTCCCCCTCTGATCTCCACCCCTTCATTTTTCCCTTCCTTCTCCTAATGTCCTCCATACTGTTCCTTATGTTCCACAAATAAGTGAAACCATATGATAATTGACTTTCTCTGCTTGACTTATTTCACTTAGCATAATCTCCTCCAGTCCCATCCACGTCGATGCAGATGGTGAGTATTCATCCTTTCTGATGGTTGAGTAATATTCCGTTGTATATATGGACCACATCTTCTTTATCCATTCATCTGTTGAAGGGCATCTCAGCTCCTTTTACAGTTTGGCTATTGTGGACATTGCTGCTATAAAGAACTTCTCAAACTCAACACCCAAAAAACAAATAATCAAGTCAATAAATGGGTGGAAGACATGAACAAACACTTCTTCAAAGAAGACATACAAATGGCTAACAGACACATGAAAATTGTTCAACATCATTAGCCATCAGGGAAATTCAAATCAAAACCATGTTGAGATATACCACCTTACACCACTTAGAATGGCAAAAATGAACAAGGCAGGAAACAACAAATGTTGGAGAGGATGTGGAGAAAGGGGAACCCTCTTGCACTGTTGGTGGGAATGCAAGCTAGTACGGCCACTTTGGAAAACAGTGGGGAGGATCCTCAAAAAGTTAAAAATAGAGCTACCCTATGACCCAGCAATTGCACTACTGAGTATTTACCACAAAGATATAGATGTAGTAAAACATCTTATATTTAATTTATTTTATGCTGATAACAGCAACATCAATCATATACAAAAAGTCTATCCTTTTACTCCCCTCTTTTGTGTTTTTGATGTCATAATATCTCTTTTTATATTGTGTATTCATTAAAAAAAATTGTAGCTGTAGTTATTTTAATACTCTTGTCATTTAATCTTTCTATGTAATACTTGACCATATTACAGCATTAGACTATTCTGAATTTGACCATAAGCCTACCTTTCCCATTGTGTTTTATATTTTCATATTTTTTCATTTTACTCATTAGTATCCTTTCATTTCACCTTAAAGAACTCCTTTCAGCATTTCTCATAAGGCAGGTCTCACAGTGATGAACTCCCTCAACTTTTGTTTGTCTAGAAAAGTCTTTATCTCCCCTTCATTTCTGAGAGATAACTTTACCATGTATAAAGTATCCTTGCTTGGAAATTTTTTTCTTTCAGTACTTTGAATATATGATCCCACTCTCTACCGGCCTGTGAGATTTCTGCTGATTCCACTGACACCCCTTTGGGGGTTCCCTTATGAGTTACACACTTTTTTTTCCTCTTGCTTCTTTTAAGATTATCTCTTCCTCTTTGATTTTTGACAGTTTTATCATAGTGTCTTGGAGAGAATCTCTTTAAGTTGATTTTCTTTAGTGACCTATGAGCCTCATAAATTGGCTATTCAAATCTCATTCCTGATTTGGGAAATTTCCAGCCATTATTTCTTTAAATATGTTTTCTGTCTCCTTCTCCCTCCCTAATGCTTCTGAGACTTTAATAATTTACAAATTGTTTTTTTTTATTTTATCCCATAGATCATGTAGGCTTTCTTCACTCTTTTTCATTCCTTTTTCCTTTGTACTCCTCTGACCGAATGATCTCAAAGATTCTTCTATCTTACAGATTCTTCTGCTTGATTCATCTACTGTTGGCACTTCCTATTGCATTTTTCATTTCATTCATTGTATTCTTAAGCTCCAGGATTTTTGCTTGGTTCTTTTTTATGATTTTCTTTTTTTTTTTTTTGTTAAACTTTTCATTTTGTTTGTATATTGTTTCCTGATTTTGTTGAATAATCTTTCTGTGTGTCTTGTAGCTTGTTGGGTTTCCTCAAAACGGCTGTCTTGCATTCTTTATCAGCTAAGTTGCAAGATCTCCATGTCTTTGAGGCCAGTTACTGAAAGATTATTATGATCCTTTAGTGGTGTAATGTTTCTTTGATTTTTCATGTTCCTTGAAGTTTTGCATTACTGTCATCACATTTGAAGTAGCAGTCACCTCCTCCACTCTTTACTCACTGCCTTCAGGAGAGAAATACCTTCCCTCAGCCAAGCTAAGGATTTTGAGGCTTTCTCAGACCTTCTATGGATACACCTGCTCCATGTTTCCTGCTCCCTCTTGTGGCAGAATTCTTAAGCTTGTATGACTTCTGATCTGCCATGCTGATAAGACTCCCTTTTGCTTTCTCAAAGGCAGTGCTAAAACTCAAGTTTTGGTTTTCAAACAGATCTCTTCCTGCGTGCAGATTTGAGCCAACTTTCTGTGTGTGCTCACTAGCCAAAGCTTACTTTCACCAGTGCTCGGGATGCCCATTGGCCAGTTGGGGTATCCATAGGTGAGCTGTTTCCAGTGGCTTGTGGGCAGGCTTTTTGATGGAGTCCATGATGCAGTTAGTGGGATCCACATCCCTTTAATGCCCCTTAAGAGTCCTATCTGCCACTCTCCCACCCTTCTTCCACCACCCAGTCAGGCAGCTCATGACTCAATAATCTGGATCAGGTTAGCCTCCTTGGCAGTGTCCCACATAGCAGGGGAAGCTGGTGCTTACCTACATAATCTGGCTCTCCCCATGGGAGAAATCATGGACCAAGAAGGTTTCTCTTGGCATTAAACTGTGCTGCCTTGGGGAAGGGATGATGCAGGTAAAGTCAAGCTGTTCCTCTAGTCTTCTCCAGTGTGACCAAATCCACATGTTTTTTCTTGCTCTGATGTTGTGCTGGAACTTCTCCTCTAGAAACCTGGATTTCTAGGTTCTCTCATCCATGGGTGATATCTAAAACACTGTTTTACATGGGCTCTCAAACTGTAACCAAGAGGAACTGAAAGGTTCATGGCAGAGTCCACGGCGGGTACTGAGGTCTGCATGCCTATTACCCAACACATAGGTAGGTGAGACTTCTCCTGGGTCCCACAGCTGCCACAAAGGCACTTTTGTCCATGAACAAATGGCAAATTATTCTTGGAGCAGGGAGTGGATAAAAACGCAAGATGTCTTATTCCACCATGATGCTGACATCACCTCTTTATAGTCCTTAATTTGAATTAAAATTGCTAATAGCCAAACTGTGGAAAGAGATGAGATGCCCTTCAACAGATGAATGGATAAAGAAGATGTGGTCCGTATATACAATGGAATATTACTCAGCCATCAGAAAGGATGAATACCCAACTTTTACATCAACATGGATGGGACTGGAGGAGATTATGCTGAGTGAAATAAGTCAGGCAGAGAAAGCCAATTATCATATGGTTTCACTTATTTGTCGAACATAAGGAACAGCATGGAGGACGCTAGGAGAAGGAAGGGAAAAATGAAGGGGGTGGAAATCGGAGGGAGAGACGAACCATGAGAGACAATGGACTCTGAGAAACAATTTGAGGGTTTTAGAGGGGAGGGGGGTGGAGGGACGGATTAGCCCAGTGATGGGTATTAAGGAGGGCACGTACTGCATGGAGCACTGGGTGTTATATGAAAACAATGAATTGTGGATCACCACATCAAAAACTAATGATGTATTGTGTAGTGACTAACATAACATAATAAAATAAAATTTTAAAAAAAATTGCTAATATGGACTCACAATGTATTTTATTTGAAAAATAGATATTTCCTAGATCTGTTCACTACAGTCTTGGAAACAATGATCAACTAAGCAGTGAGCAACTCTAGTGTCCAAATTTTGGGTGCCATTTATCATTTCTCATAAAAGAAGTCAGGGCTCCTTGGAGAAATGTCTGATTCCAGTTCTCAGCGAGATGTCAGCTGAGCCAGGAACCCTGTAACCAGAAAGTAGGAAAGCTTTCATATGTGACCTGGTCTTATCAAAAAGACAAGAGCCACTCTGGAGAAGCTCCCATAGACAGAGGTGTGATAACTGAAACATCAATAAGGACGAGTATAATAATTGTATGGTTCTGAACACATCAAATACATTTACGTACATGAATTTGTAATGGCACTGAAAGACAATTCATTGATAATTTTTGGAAGATGCTAAGGAACCAACTCATTATTTTGAAAAACTGGGTTAATAATAAAGGGAAATAAGCATTGTCCTGCCCTTCTAATAACACTTAGTATCACTGTGTAACTAGTTAATGAAAGTTTCTCTTTATAAAAATATTTGAGTTTAAGAAGAAAGGCTGATAGAATTATATTATCACTATTTTGTAGCCTCTATTGAATCTAGACAGGGATCTTCAGTAGCTGACAATATCACAAAAAGAGATTATCAGCCATTACATGCCTCTTAATAGCAGTACCAACAGCACTTATGAAAGTCTTGCTAAAAGTGAAATGAACCTGAGTCTGATCAAAATCCTATTTAATCACCAAATGACAGCAAATACAAAGGATGAAGGAACTTGTTCTGTGACAACACAAGTATGCAATAGCTAAATCTAGGCTGTAGGTTTCTTCAACAAATAAATTCTGAGGTAAATTCCACAGATCAGGAGTTTGTTTCCTTTTTCTTTAAATTGCCAGATAATACATGTTTTAGGTTTTATGAGCCAAGCAGTTTATTCAGCTCTGCTGTTGGAGCATGAAAGCAGCCACAGACAATGGGTGCAACTGTATTTTAATAAACTATTTCCAAGAGCAGGCATACAGCCCATGGGCCATAGTTTGCCAGCCCCTACTCTAAATTTAAAAAGGCTTAAAGGACACATCAACCATTCAGAATGTATGCATGTTACTTAAATTTCGATTCAAGCAAACTGTAAAAAAAAAAAAATTAAAAATGGGGGCATCTGGGTGGCTCAGTCAGTTAAGCATCTAACTCTTGGTTTTGGCTCAGGTCATGATCTCAGTGTCCTGGTATCAAGCCCTGCGTTTGGCTCCACGCTCAGCAGAGAGTCTGCTTGAAGATTCTCTCCCTCTGCACCGCCCCCCACTCTCACTCTCTCTCTCAAATAAATAAATCTTAAAAAAAAAAAAAGAAGAAGAAGGAAAGATGATAAGACAATATGGGAAACTTGAACACAACACTTACTGGGTATTTGATGATATTAAGGAATTACTGGTGATTAGTTCTGGGGAGGTTATACTAAGAAAAATATACACACTGAAATACTGATGGATAAAATATCAAGCTGAGATTTGGAGGGTGGGGGAATAGGTGATACTAGAAATGAAACAAGATTAGCCATGAGTTGATTATTCATTAAAACTGGGGGATGCATGCACATCGGTCCATTGTAATCTTCTCTATACTTCTGACATGTACAAAGCTTTCCAGAGTAGAATGTTTTATTTCTTTTTTATTTCAATTAGGGTTAGTTAACATGTAGTGTATTATTAGGTTCAGGGCAGAGTTTAGTGATTCGCCGGTTGCATGGAATACCCATTGCTCATTACCTCAAATACGCTTCTTAATGCCCATCACCCAATTACCCCTTCCCCCCACCTCCTTCCCTCCAGCAACTCTCAATTTGTTCCCTAGAGTTAAGAGTCTTTTATGGTCTCCCCCTCTCTCTGTTTTATGTTATTTTATTTTTCCCTCCCTTCCCCAGTGTTCATCTGTTTTACTTCTTAAATTCTACATGAGTGAAATCACATGGTATTTGTCTTTCCTGACTTATTTTGCTTAGCATAACACCTTCTAGTTCCTTCCATGTCGTTGCAAATGACAAGATTTCATTCTTTTTTATGGTTAAGCCATATATGTATATACCACTTCTTCTTTATCCATTCATCTGTCGATGGACATCTGGGCTCTTTCCATATTTTGGCTATTGTGGACATCTTTGCTATACACATTACAGTGCATATGCCCCTTTGAATCACTAAATTTTTTTTATCCTTTGGATAAATACCTAGTAGTGCAATTGCTGGGTCATAGGACAGTTCTATTTTTAACTTTTGGAGGAATCTCCATACTGTTTTCCAGAGTGACCGCACCATTTTGCATTCTCACCAACAGTATAAGAGGGTTCCCCTTTCTCTGCATCCTTGCCAATATCCGTTGTCTCCTGACTTGTTAATTTTAGCCATTCTGACAGATGTGAGGTAGTATCTCATTATGGTTTTGATTTGCATTTCCCTGATGGTAAGTGATGTTGAGCATTTTTTCACGTGTCTGTTAGCCATTTGTGTATCTTCTTTGGAAAATGTCTATTCGTGTCTTTTGCCCATTTCTTGACTGGATTATTTTGGTTTTTGGGTGTTGACTTTGATAAGTTATTTTATAGATTTTGAATACTAGCCCTTTCTCTGATATGTCATTTGCAAATATCTTCTCCCATTCTGTTGCCTTTTAGTTTTGTTGATTGTTTCCTTTGCCATGCAAAGGAAAGGACTCCTGATGAAGGCCCAATAGTTCATTTTTGCTTTTGTTTCCCCTGCCTTTGGAGATGTGTCTAGCAAGAAGCTGTTGTGGCTAAGATCCAACAGGTTGCTGCCTGTGTTCTCCTCTAAGATTTTGATGGATTCTTGTTTCACATTTAGTCCATCATCCATTTTGAGGGTTTTTTGGAATGGAATGAAAAGATGGTCCAGTTTCTTGTGCATATGGCTGTCCAGTTTTCCCAACATCATTTGTTGAAGAGACTGTCTTTTATCCACTGGATATTCCTTCCTGCTTTCTTGAAGATTAGTTGACGGTAGAGTTGAGGGCCCAGTTGTGGGTTCTCTATTCTGTTCCATTGATCAATGTGTCTGTTTTTGTGCCAGTACCATACTGTCTTGATGATTACAGCTTTGTAATACAGCTTGAAGTCCAGAATTGTGATGCCTCCAGCTTTGGTTTTCTCTTTCAACATTACTTTGTCTATTCGGGGTCTTTTCTGATTCCATACAAATTTTAGATTTGTTTGTTCCAGCTCTGTGAAAAATGCTGGTGTTATTTTGATAAGAATGGCATTAAATGGTAGATTGCTTTGGATAGTGTAGACATTTTAACAATATTTGTTCTTCCAATCCATGAGTGTAGAATGTTTTTTCCATTTCTGTGTATTCTTCAGTTTCTTTCATAAGTGTACTGTAGTTTTCAGAGTACAGATCCTTAGGTTTATTCCTAAGTATCCTATGGTTTTTAGTGCAATTTTAAGTGGGATCGATTCCTGGATTTCTCTTTCTTCTGCCTCGTTACTGTATAGAAATGCGACAGACTTCTGTGCATTGATTTTATATCCTGTGACTGCTGAATTCCTGTATCAGTTCTAGCAAATTTTTGGTGGAGTCTTTCAGGTTTTCTACATAGAGTATCATTTCATCTGTGAAGAGTGAAAGTTTGACTTCTTTACCGATTTGGATGCCTTTTATTTCTTTTTGTTATCTGATTGCTGAGGCTAGGACGTCTAGTGCTATATTTGAACAATGGTGGTGAGAGTGGAGAGCCCTGTCATGTTCCTGACCTTAAGGGAGAACCTCTCAGTTTTTCCCCATTAAGGATGATATTAGCTGTGGGTCTTTCGTATATGGCCTTTATGATTTTGAGGTATGTTCCCTCTATCCCTACTTTGTTGAGGGCTGTTATCAAGAAAAGATGCTGTATTTTGTCAAATGCTTTTTTTTTTTCTTTTTGCATCTATTGAGAGTATCATATGGTTCTTATCCTTTCTTTTATTAGTGTGGTGTATTATGTGGATTGATTTGTGAGTGCTGAACCACCCCTATAACCCAGAATAAATCCCACTTGGACATAGTAAATAATCCTTTTAATGTACTGTTGGATCCAACTGGCTAGTATCTTGTTGAAAATTTTGGTCCATGTTCATCAGAGATATTGGTCTGTAATTCTCCTTTTTTAGTGGAGTCTTTGTCTGGTTTTGGGATCAAGATAATGCTGGCCTCATAGAATGAGTTTGGAAGTTTTCCTTCCATTTCTATTTTTTAGAACAGTTTCAGAAGAATTGGTATTAATTATTCTTTAAATGTTTGGTAGAATTCCCCTGGGAAGCCATCCAGCCTGGACTCATTTGTTGGAAGATTTTTGATTACTGATTCAATTTCTTTGCTGGTAATGGGTCTGTTCAGATTTTCTATTTCTTCCTGGTTCAGTTTTGATAGTTTATATGTTTCTGGGAATTTCCATTTCTTCCAGATTGCCTAATTTGTTGGCACATAGTTGCTCATAATATTCTCTTACAATTGTTCATATTTTTGAGGTGTTGGTTGTGATCTCTCCTCTTCCATTCATGATTTTATTTATTTGGGTCCTTTCTCTTTTCTTTTTGGTAAGTCTAGCTAAGGGTTTATCAATCTTGTTAATTCTTTCAAAGAACCAAGTCCTACTTTCATTGATCTGTTCTATTTTTTTTATTTCTATATCATTGATTTCTGCTCTAATCTTTATTATTTCCCTTCTCCTGCTGGATTTAGGCTTAATATGCTGTTCTTTTTCCATCTCCTTTAAGTGTAAAGTTAGGTTGTGTACTTGAGACTTTTCTTGCTTCTTGAGGAAGGCCTGTATTGCTATATACTTCCCTCTTAGGAACACCTTTGCTGCATCCCAAAGGTTTTGAACTCTTGTGTTTTCATTTTCATTTGCTTCCATGTATTTTTTTTAATTCTTCTTTACTTTCCTGGTTGACCCGTTCACTCCTTAGTAGCATGTTGTTTAACCTCCATGAATTTGTGGTCCTTCCAAATTTTTTCTTGTTGCTGACTTCAAGTTTCTAGCATTGTGGTCTGAAAATATGCATGATATAATCTCAGTCTTTTTGTACCGGTTGATTCCTGATTTCTGACCCAGTATGTGATCTATTCTGGAAAACATTCCATGTGTACTTGAAAAGAATGCGTATTCTGCTGCTTTAGGATGAAATGCTCTGAGTATATCTATTAAGTCCATCTGATCCAGTGTGTCATTCAAAGCCCTTGTTTCTTTGTTGATCTGCTTAATCTGTCCATCACTGTGAATGGGGCCGTTAAAGTCCCCTACTATTACTGTATTTTTATCAATGAGTTTCTTTAAGTTTGTTATTAATTGATTTATATATTTGGATGCTTCCATGTTAGAAGTATAAATACTTACAATTGTTAGATCTTCTTGTTGGATAGACCCTTTTATTATGATATAGAGTCCTTCTTCATCTCTTATTACACTCTTTGGTTTAAAATCTAGTTTGTCTGATATAAGTATGGCTACTCCAGCTTTCTTTTGATGTCCATTAGCATGATAAATAGTTCTCCACCCCCTCACTTTCAATCTGGATTTGTCTTGGGGTCTAAAATGGGTCTCTTGTGAGCAGCATATCTATGGGTCTTGTTTGTTTTTTTTAATACATTGTGATACCCTTTGTATTTTGATAGAGGCATTAAAAGTCCATTTACATTCAGAGTAATTATTGAAAGATATTAATTTAGTGCCATTGTATTACCTGTAAAGTTGCTGTTCCTGTAGCTTATCTCTGTTCTTTCTGGTCTTTGTTAATTTCCAGCTCTCTTCGCTCAAAGGGTCCCCTTTAATATTTCTTGCAGGGCTGGTTTAGTGTTCACAAATTCTTTCAGTTTGTTTGTCCTGGAAGCTCTTTATCCTTTCTTCAATTCTGAATGACAGCCTTGCTGAATAAAGTATTCTTGGCTGCATATTTTTCCCATTTAGCACATTATATATATAAGCCAGTCCTTTCTGGCCTGCCAGGTCTCTGTGGACAGGTCTACTGCCAGCCTTATGGGTCTACCCTTGTAGGTTAAGGACATCTTCTCCCTAGCTGCTTTCAGAATTCTCTATCTTTGTATTTTGCAAGTTTCCCTATGCTATGTCATGGAGTTCACCTGTTTTTCTTCATTTTGAGGGGAGTTCTCTTTGCCTCTTGGATATGAATGCCTGTTTCCTTCCCCAGATTAGAGAAGTTCCCAGCTATAATTTGTTCAAATAAGCCTTCTGCCCCTTTTTCCTGCTCTTCCTCTGGGACTCCTGTGATATAGACATTATTTCATTTTATGGAATCACTGAGTTCCCTAAGTCTACCTTCATCATCTAATAGTTTACTTGCCCTCTTCAGCTTCATTATTTTCCATAAGTTTATTGTTCTATCACTGATTCACTCCTCTGCTTCGCCCATCCTCATTTTTATGGCCTCCACTTGGGACTGATCTCGGTTATAGCATTTTTAATTTCAACCTGACTAGATTTTAGTTCTTTTATCTCTACAGTAAGGGATTTTCTAATATCTTCTATGTTTTTTCAAGCCCAGCTATTATCATTATAATCATTGTTTTAAATTATAGTTCAGACATCTTACTTATATCTGTATTGATCAAATCCCTGGCTGTGAGTAGTACCTCTTGTTCTTTCTTTTGGGATGAATTTCTCCATCTTGTCATTTTGTCCAGAAAAGAAAAGAAAGAAAAACAACAACAACAACAACAAAATAATAACAACAACAAAACAAAAAAAACTAGGTCCTGAGTGTGTTTTGATCTGTTAGAAGAAACTAGGTCTCAAGACAAAAAAAATAAAGGAAAAATGAAAAATATATATATATGTAGAGAGAGAGAGAGAGAAATAAAATACAGTGAAAGGAAACAAAAAGTAAAAAATATACAAAGTATATAGAAAAGTAAAAATTTTAAAAGGATAAAAAGAATTGAAAAAATAAAATCAATGAAAAAATTATAATAAAAAAATAAAGAATAAAAGTACAAAAGGGGCTAGATACTCTTTTCCCCTAGAGCTGAAATTTGCAGCCCTCTATGATCCGTAAACTTGGTGCCATTGAGTTGTTTGTGGTCCTCTTCTGGGGGAGGGGCCTGTTGTGATTTTCAGGTGGATTTGCCCTAGTGGAGATGCACCTCCAGAGCGCAGAGAGGCAAGGCTTGGTATATGCAGCTCTGGCCTCCACTAGGTGGTACTGTTTTGCTCCCTGAAGGCTTTTATTACTGATGTGTGGGATGAATATGGCTGCACCCTGCTCTCTAGCCCTCAGCTGAAAATTTACACCCCCCACTCTTCATTGAGCCTTCGCAGAAAAGCAGTCAATCACTCTTGTCTCCCCAGTTTCCATCAGAACTCTGTGTTCACCCTGCCTGTCTCCGAGCGTTTTTATCTCAGGCACACAACTGAGTATCAAAACTCTGACTTTTAGGGACTCCCATGGCAGGGACCCATGCTGTTCCTCCCAGGGAGGGTCTCACCATGCTTCTGCCTTTTGCCAGACCTGTCCCAAGAAAGCAGTTGCCTAACCACGCAGCAGTTCAGTTTATGGTAACACAGAGCAGAAAGCCAGCACCTAGACTCCCTGTTCTCAGCCACACTCCTATGCCTGGGAACTCTGCAGCACTCAGGCATCACCCGTTCTTCTTGCAACCCTGGGGACCCTCAGACCATGCTGTCACACCTGGGATTCTGCCTCACTTCACCACCTGAACACCTTTAAGCCAGGCATATCCCCCACTGTAGCAGACTTCTGAAAGTTCTGATTTTGTGCTCTGCTGCTTATAATGCTTTGCAGTAGCCTCCCTAAGCAGGTTCCCTCCCCTCTCCTGTAACCTCAGCTATATCACACCAGATTCAAGTCTCCACAACTACCTTCCAAACAGTGGTCACTTTTCTACTTGTAGACTTGCAGTATTTGTTCTCTCAGACCTCCAGTTGATTTCTCAAGTGTTCAGAATGATTTAATAGCTATCTAGCTGTATTCGAGGGATGAGACAAACTTAGGGTCTCCCTACTCCTCCTCCATCTTAACTCCTCCCCTAAGTCAAAATGCCAGAATAGAGTGTTTTAAAACATAAACCACCAGGAAACATGCTTCCAGACCAGATGGAGTATCAGGAAGTAGCTTTACCCTCATGCTTGAAAAAAGAATAAAGGGCAGTACATATGAAACAAAACACTGAACATTAGACAGTGGAGGACAGTGATCCCCAAAAGATGAGAATCAAACAAGGTTAGTCCTATGGTTGCCCACCTGATTGCCCTGAGAATGTTTCCAGGATGTGGTATTGGAAGGAGGAACCCACATGGAGTGTGGCAGACTCCCCAGTGCGAAGAGACAGAACTGAGAGTCCCTAGGGAGTGAAGGAGACCAGAGTTCGATGTCAGAGCACAAGATAGGAAAGAGCTGCACAGTTGAGAACTCTAGCAGTTAATGAGGGTTTACTTCTGCTGCTCAGTGTGTGTGTGTGTGTATGTGTGTGTGTGTGTGTGTGTGTGTAAACTATGTGCAGCTGGGGAGAGAACAAACTAGAAGGATTAGAGAAGACAGCACCCGCTGCAGACACAGGGCCAAGAAAAGAACCTGTATGCCTCAGCCAAACTGGAAAAGCTCTGAATATAACATCTAAAAGGGTCTTGCCTCAGTAAGAGGCAATACAGGGAATAATTAGCCCAGGAATAAAAACAGGTCTAGTCTCACTAACGAACCTTAAAAAAAGACCCAAAAGAACAAAATTGTTTCCAAGAAATGTAACTACATTCCAGAACAAAGGTCAGCAATAGGTATATGATAGGAATATAAACTTGTCCAGCACCAAACAATATAAAATTCATAGTGTCTGGCAACCAATCAAAAGTTACCAGGAATGCAAAGAAGCAAGGAAGTATGACCCAAAATGAGAAGACATTATCTGAATCAAAACCAACCTGGACCTGACAGAGAGGTTAGAATTATCAGACAGACATTAAATGTTATTATAACTGCATTCTATATGTTTGAGACTTTAAATAAAGATATAGAAGATATTTTTAAAGGCCCAAATCAAACCTCTAGAAATTAAAACTACCATGTCTAAGAAGGGATTAACGGTAAATTAGATATCATAGAAGAAAGATTAATGAACATAAAGACAGAGAAGTAGAAGCTATCCAAAATGAAACAGAGAAAATAGGATTAAAGAGATTTAGAAAGCATCAGTGAGCTGTGGGAAAAGTATAGTCAGTCTAAAATATGTGTAATTGGAGTCCCTGAAAGAGGGAGGTGGCAGTACAGGAAGAAATATTTGAAGAAATAAGCAGTACTTTGGTGGAAATTTATATCACTAACCACCTCTATTAGAAAAGAATCAAGGCCTCAAATCAGTGACCTCAATATCCACCTTTTTTTTTAAAAGCTAGAAAAAGAAGAGCTAATTAAACCCAAAGTAAGAAGTTAAAGAAAATGTTAAATAATAAATACCGGAACAGAAGTTAATGAAATAGAGCACAGAAAAATAGAGAAACTCAATAAAACCAAGGACAGATTCTCTGAGATCAATAAAATTGATAAACCTTTAGCCAAATAATCAGGAGGAAAAGAAGATGCAAATTAATATAAAGAATGAGAGAGATGACCTCAGTATAGGTTGTACAAGTACTGAAAGAATTATAAAGGAATATTATGGACAAGTCTATGCCAATAATCACAACTTACATGAAATCAACAAATCCCTTGAAAGTTGCCAACTACCAAAGCTAATGCAAGAAAAAGTAAATAACATGGGTATCTCTGTATATATTCAAGAAATTTATATTGAAAAAAGCCTTCCTACAAAGAAAATGCAGGCATACATTGCTTCACTGGTAAATTCTACTACACATGTAAAGAAGGGATTATACCAATTCTACATGAACTCTTCCAGAAAACTGAAGAGGAGATACTTCCCAATTCATTCTTTGAGGCCAGTATTATGCTAATACAAAACAAAACAAAGACTGTACTTAGATATTCCTCATGAAGATCAATGTGGAAATTCAACAAAGTTTTAGCAATTTGAATTCTGCAATATATAAAAAGAATAACACATTATGCCCAAGTGGGTTATCTCTTAAAAATGCAAAACTAGTTTAACATTCAAAAATCAATCAGTGTAATTCACCATATTAACAAGCCCAAAACCAGAAATTATATGACCGTCTTGATAGGCGCAGAAAGAGTCTTTGACAAAATCCAACACACATTCTTAATAAAAAAAAAAAACTCTCAGAAAACTAGGAATAGAAGGGTACTTCCTCAGCCCAATATAGAGCATTTACAAAACAAAACAAACAAACAAAAACCCCAACCAAACAAAAAAAGAACCTACAACTACCATGATGCTTACTGGTGAAAGAAAGAATGCTTTTCCCTAATGTCAAGACATGGATGCCCACTTTCACAGTTACTATTCAGCATTTCCCTGGAGATTCTAGCTGGTGCAGTCAAGCAAGAAAATATAATCAAAGACCATCTAGATTGAAAAGGAAAAGTAAGCTGTCTTTATTCACAGAAGACAGGTAGGCCTGTATTGCTATAAACTTCCCTCTTAGAACCACTTTTGCTGCATCTCAAAGGTTTTGGAGCTTCGTGTTTTCATTTTCATTTGTTTCCCCAGGTTATTTTTTCTTTGATTTTCTGGTTGACCCATTTATTTTTTAGTAGCCTGTTGTTTAACCTCCATGTATCTGTGACCTTTCCAGACTTCTTGTGGTTGACTTCTAGTTTCATAGTGTTGTGGTCAGAAAAGATGCATGATATGACTTTGATCTTGAATTTGTTGGGACCTGTTTTGTGGGCTAATATGTGATCTATTCTGGAGAATTTTTCATGTAAATCTGAAAAGAATGTGTATTCTGCTGTTTTAGGATGGAACATTTTGAATATATTTGTTAAATCCATCTGTTCCAGTGTGTCATTCAATACCATTATTTCCTTGTTGATTTTCCATTTAGATGACATGTCCATTGATGTAAGTGGGGTGGTAAAGTTCCCTTCTATTATTGTATTATTATCGATTAGTTCCTTTATATTTGTTATTAACTGTTTTTATGTTTTGAGTGCTCCTGTGTTGGGTGCATAAAAATTTACATTTTTTCTATCTTCTTGATGGATTGTCCCTTTTATTGTTATATAGGGTCCTTCTTTGTCTCTTGTTACAGTCTTTGTTTTAAAGTCTGTTTTTTCCAATATAAGTATTGCTACTCAGGCTCTCCTTTGATATCCATTTGCATGATAGATGTTTCTCCATCCCCTCACTTTCAGTCTGCAGGTGTCTTTAGGTCTAAAATGAGTCTCCTGTAGGCAGCATATAGATAGGTCTTGCTTTTTTATCCATTCTGTCACCCTATGTCTTTTGATTGGAGCATTTAATCCATTTACATTCCAAGTAATTACTGATAGATATGTATTTATTATCATTTTATTATTTGCTTTGTGGTGGTTTCTGAAGATTTTTCTCCTTATCTTTCTTCCTTTCATGGTTTCTGATTTTCTTTAGTGATATATTTGGATTTCTTTCTCTTTATTTTTTGCATATTTATTAGTGGTTTTTGATATATGGTTACCATTAGATACATAACCTCTTCTGCATGTATGAGACTATATTAAGTTGATGGTCATTTAAGTTTGAGCCCACTCTTTACTCCTCTCCTCCCCACACTTGAGGTACATGTTGTTATATTTTTACATCCTTTAATTTTGTGAGTCCTTTGATGTTTTATAAAAATATTCATTTTTGGGCGGCTGGGTGGCTCAGTCGTTAAGTGTCTGCCTTCGGCTCAGGTCGTGATCCCAGGGTCCTGGGATCGAGTCCCACATCAGGCTCCCTGCTTGGCGAGAAGCCTGCTTCTCCCTCTCCCACTCTCCCTGCTTGTGTTCCCTCTCTTGCTGTCTCTTTCTCTGTTAAAAAATAAATAATCTTTAAAAAAAATAAATAAATAATAAAAATATTCATTTTTACTGCTTTTATGTTTTCTACCTTCATACTGTCACTTTTGGTCTCTCCTTTCCATTCAGAGTCCCCTTTAATATTTATTGCAGGGCTGGGTTAGTGATCATTAACTCCTTTAAGTTTTTATTTGTCTGGGAAACTCTTTATCTCTACTTCTATTCTGAATGATGACTTTTCTGGATAGGGTATTCTTGGCTGCAGATTTTTTCCATTCAGCATTTTGGGTATATCATGCCACTTTCTCAGCTTGCAAAGTTTCTGTTGCAAAAGCTGCTCCTAGCTATAGGGGATTTCCCTTTTAAGGTACTGTCTTCCTTTGTCTTGCTGCTTTTTAATTTTTTTCTTTATGACTATATTTTGCAAATTTAATTACAATATGTCTGGTGTGGATCTGCTTTTGTTGATTTTGTTGGGTTTTCTCTGTGCCTCCTGGATCCAGATATCTGTTTCCTTCCCCAGATTAGGGAAGTTTTCAGCTATTATTTCTACAAATAGATTTTCTCCCCCCTTTTATCTCCCTTCTTCCTCTGAGACTCTTATACTATGAATGTTATTACTTTTGATGGAGTCACCTAAGTCTATTCTCATTTTGCCTAATTATCTTTTCTCTCTTTTGTTCAGCTTGATTGCTTTCCATTACTCTGTGGTCTAGGTCACTAATTCATTCTTCTGCTTCTTCCATCTTGCTGTTCATTCCATCAAATGTGTTTCTCATTTTGTTTATTGAGCCCTTTATCTCTATTTTATTCCTTATCTCTGCATTAAGAGTCTCACTCATGTCTTCCACTCTTTTCTCAAGTCCAGTGAGTATCCTTATGATCATTACTTTAAATTCTCCATCAGGCATATTACTTATATCTGTTTTGCTTAGATCCCTCACCATGGCCTTATTCTGTTCTTTCATTTGGGATAAATTTCTGTCTTCTCATTTTGTCTAATTCTTTGTGCCTGTTTCTGTGTGTTAGGAAAGTCAAATATATCTCCTGTTCTTGAGGGTAATGGTCTTATGAAGAAGAGGTCCTTTAGTGCCCTGCCATGTAGTATTCTCTATTCCCAAGGGCCTGGCACTTATGGGAGTATCTCCAGTGTGTGCCATGTGTGCCCTCCTGTTTTGTCCTGGCCACTTTAATCCTTCAGGCCAGTCATCTGCAGAGGCTCTCCCTGCCTGCTACGGGCAGTGTTTGGTCCCTGGCCTGAATGTAGCATGTTTTCACTAGGTGTGCTCTGGTTTGTTTGTGAAAGGAGACCTGTTGCCACCACTGCCAGAACCGAGGCTCTCTAAAACTCCTAAGTTGGATAAAGTGTTGTAATTTAAAAATAAATAAATAAATAAATAAATAAATAAATAAATAAATAAAACTCCTAAGTTGGGAGACATGGTATAAGCAAGGGGTTGAGCCAGTCTTCTGGAGGAGAGCACCCACTACGCTGGGACTGATGCAAGTATGACTGGGAAGGGTAGTTCCACCAGAGCATGAGAGGGTGGGGCTTGGTGTAAACAAGTTGGACAGCAAATTTGATGCTTCACTGGTCCCCGCAGGTAACCCTGTGCTTATGCTAAGGGGCTGGGGAGGGAAATGGTACCTGCCAGTTTCTTTGTCCCCAGAGGAATCTCTCTGTAAATACTGCCTCTCTGGGATATGCTCTGAGATGAGTGAATAACCTCCCCATTATGTGCCCCAGGTGCTCTTCAGATCAGTTTCCACACTGTATGTCCACAGATTGTTTGCCTGCCTTCTGTCAAAGAGCAATGCAGTGCCCTCTGGGCTCTATCTCAGCCAAGCCTGCTGACCTTTAAAACTCCAGGCTTTATGCCCCACTGGTTGCCAGAACTCACGAAATTTGGCCCCTCTCACTTTCTAAGCCGATTGCATGGGTATTTGTTTTCCCCGTGAGCTCCCCTGTGTGCTAGTCTATCTCTTGTCCTTCTCTGCAACTATGGTTCTCTTCCTACCATAGTGGCCATGACCCCATTTCTCTCCAAAACCATGTCTCCACACTTCTTACCTTCTTCGATGTGACCTCTTCTCTACCTTTAGTTGTGGAGTTTGTTCTACCAGTCTTCAGATTGATTTCTGGGGTATTTAAGATGACTTAAGAGTTATCTAGTAGTATTTGTGGGATGAGGCAAGCTTGGGGTCCTCCTACCCTGCCATCATCTTCCAACCTGTTCTCCAAATTGATCTTTAAATTTAATGCAATCTCAATCAAAATCCCAGCAGGCTTTTTCTTGTAGAGATTGAAAGCTACTTTAATATTCACCGAGAAATGCAAGGACCTAGAACAAAACAAAAGAAGTTTGGAAAAATTAGAACAATGTTGGAGGCTCACAATATCTGATATTAAGATGCATTATGAAGGTACTGTAACTGAAAGAGTGTAGAATTATCACAAAGATAGACAAATAGATTAATGAAACGGATTGATAAATCAAGAAATAGCTCACACATATAGACTACTGAAAATAAAGATACAAAGGAAATTGAGTGCAGAAAGGATAATCATTTCAACAAATGACAGTGGAATGATTCGATATTCATTTGCAAAAAAAAAAAAAAGAAAGTTTGATTCGTATCTCATACTTGTATCTCATACCTATATCAGAGATTGTTTCAGAATGGATGAGAGACCTAAATGTAACACCTAAAACTCAAAAATCTTTAACAAAAGGCATAGAAAATCTTTATGACCTTGAATTTTTTTCCAGCTTTATTGTGGCCTAAGTGATAAATAAAATTACAAGATTTTCTTGTATAAACTATGAAGGGATTCCCCTATCAAGTTAATGAACACATCCATCATCACATATTTACCCTTTTTTCTTTTCTTTCTTTTAGTGAGAAAATTTAAGTTCTACTTTCTTACCAAATTTTAATTATACATTACAGTGTTATCAACTATAGTAACCATGTTATACATTCAATTCTCAGACCTTTTTCATCTTATAACTGAGAGTTTGAATCCTTTACCAACCTTTCCCTATTTCTCCCACTCACCAGCCCCTGGCAACCACTTTTCTGCTCGCCATTTCTGTGAGTTCTGTTTTTTTAAGATTCCAAACATAAGCGATGCCATGTAAGATCTGACCCTTAAACAACATGGGAGTTAAGGGTGCCAACATGCCATATTGAAAATCTATGTATAATACTTTTGACTCCCCCAGAACTTAACTACTGATAGCCTACTGTTGACCAGAAGCCTCACCAATAACATGAATAGTCAACTAACACATATTTTGTATGTTATGTGTATTATATATTGTATCCTTAAAATTAAAGTAAGCTAGAGAAAAGAAACTATTAAGTAAATCATAGGGAAAATAAAATACATTTATAGTGCTATACTGGTATTTATCAAAAAATTCCACACATAAGTGGACTTGCACAATTCAAACCTGCGTTTTTCAAGGATCAACTGTATTTGTCTTTCTCTGTCTGACATATCATTTTGCATGATGCCCGCCAGGTTCATCCATGTTGTCACAAATAACGGGCTTTCCTTCATTTTTAAAGGATGTTGAATTTTGTCAGATGCTTTTTTTGGCATCTATTAAGATGATTATATGATATTTGTATTTCCTTTCATTAATATAGTGTATCATATTAACTGCTTTATGGAGGCTTAAACACCAGAGTCAAGAATCCAGGAGTGACTTAGCTGGGTGGTTTTCTGGCTCTGAGTCTTTCCTGAGATTGCAGTCAAATTTTGGCTGAAGCTTAACTGAATCATGTGAAGCTTAACTGGGGCTGGAGGCTCTGCTTCCAGGCTTGCATGGTAGCCAACAGGCCTCCATCCTTCATTCATGGTGGGCAGGAGACCTCCATTTCTCACTACAGGCCTGAGTGTTCTCATTAGATGTCAGTTGACTTTCCCCAGAGTGAGTGATGAAAAAGAGAAAGATAGATAGACAGACATTCCCACAGCAGAAGCCACAATATTTTATAATGTAATCTTGGACATGACATCCCATCATTTCTGCCATATTCTGTTGGTAGAATGTGGCAGAGACTATGCAAAGGTATAAATAACAGAAAGTGGGGGCTGTCTTGGAGTCTGGCCATCACAAACGGGAAGATTGAAGCAACTGTTGGCAGGAAAGGGAAATTGTAATCAGGGCCAATAGGAGTGTTGGGTAGCTGAAGTGTTTCTGTGAAGTTGGCTGAAGCCAGCTAGACCATTCTGTGTCTAAGTTCTAGTCTCCCAACCTCTTGGCCTGCTGGATTGCTAGGATTTGAGCTTTTATAGCTATTAAATAGTGGTGTGATTAAATGAAATAATGTACATAGAGCACTATAATGGCACATAACGGGGTCTCAGTAGAGGACAGTTATCAATATTTTATACAAATTGCAATTTATGCCTTTCATTCACCATAATTTTGTCCCCTTTTACTGTTGAGGACTACATGTGCCAAAGTCCATCTGGGAAGAACCCAACAGACTACCGAGAAGCACTTGAAAAATGCTAGTTTCAAATTCAGTTTTTTCCCTGATATTTAGAAAGTTTTTTGTTTTCTATGACTATGCATCATCTGCCCAATTAGTCATGGATATTCCTCTAATGGCATTCTCTACATTTGTTGTGATATGTTAATGCTTATGTCATGATCTTGCAGCTTTCAGCATACGTCCTTTTTCTTCATGCATGATTTATTTTAGTAGTAATAATCAGGCTTATAAGAATAAATACCACTGCTTTTAATTTGGTGTTAAATTTAGACCGAGTGAATCATAATAGACTAATTAAAAGATACAAATGTATAATACTATGTATTTGTTTATATATTTATATTTATAAATATGCTTATTTTATTTTGTTATGAATTAATATCTTTCTTAATTGACAAAAAATTTTAGTGTATTTGCTCTGTTTAGGAATATCTTAGACCAGATAATAGTAAAGGTAAGGCCTTTTGGGTTAGCAAAGAATAAGTCAACAGAAAAACAGTATTTTACATTCCTACACAAAAAAAGTACTTCAATGACAAACCCCAGTGAAAGTAATGCACCGACCTGGTTGCTTGAACAGGAAGGTGGGGCATGGGGTGGGGGGGGTACAGCACGGTGTAACCACAGTACCACTCCAGAGTGCTCTCTGAACAGAGTCCTAAGACTAACTGCCAAATAACTAAGCTAACCACCAAGTAACTTCTGAATGTGGGAAATTCTAAAGAAATTGTGAATTTTGTATCAATAGCTTTTTAAAATCAAGTATATATTCTAAGTAACCACCTTCCATGTGACATTGTGCAAAACCTGGTTCAAAGTAAATCTAACAAGACTTACAAAGTCTTTGAAATTTGATACAAAAAGTGATATTTTAAATTTCCTATTGAAGTATTAAATACATACAGAAATTATAAAAAGTGTAAGTATACAGCCTAATGAATTCTCACAAAACGTACCACCTATGCAACCATCATTGCTATCAAATAAAAAACTATGACATTGTCAGCAGCTCAGAAGTCCCTTTCCTTCCATCTTTCTGTCACTAAACCATCCTTCTCCCCAGAAGTAACCATAGTCATGACTTCTAACATCTTAGGTTAGTTTTTCCTGTTCTTGGACTTTGTTGTGTTTTTTTTTTTAAGATTTTATTTATTTATTTGAGAGACAGAGTGAGAGAGAGAGAGAGCACAAGCGGGGAGGGAGGGAGAGGGAGAAGCAGGCTCCGCACTGAGCAGGGAGCCCGATTGGGGCTCGATCCCAGGACCCTGGGACCATGACCTGAGCCGAAGGCAGACGCTTAACGACGGAGCCCCCCAGGCGCCCCTGTACTTGGACTTTGTATACATAGAATTGTACAGTGTATATTCTTGTGTGTCTGCCTTCTTTTGCATATAGACAGAGGTGGGGATGGATATAGAGAGATCAGGCTTGCCAGGGTTATTGATAATTTAAGTCTCTTCAAAGAATAACCTTATGGCTTTATTCTTTCCATCGTTAGTTGTCTCTTTCATTGAGCTCTGATCTTTATAAATTCTTGATATATTTGGTTATAGATCTATCATTCACTATTTTTTCTTTGTCTTACCTCTTCCTTATTCCCTTTTTTCCTTCCATTATATTTTTATTAAATTTTCTATTTTAAAAACTAATATGGATACTTAGATCAGGAATTGGCAAATGTTTTTTCTGCAAAAGGACAGATAGTAAGTACATTTATTTTCAAGCCACATATGGTCTCTGTCACATACTCTCTTTTTATTTTTTTTAAGATTTTATTTATTTATTTGAGAGAGAGAGAATGAGAGATAGAGAGCATGAGAGGGAAGAGGGTCAGAGGGAGAAGCAGATGCCCCGCTGAGCAGGGAGCCCGATGCGGGACTCGATCCCGGGACTCCAGGATCATGACCTGAGCCGAAGGCAGTCGCTTAACCAACTGAGCCACCCAGGCGCCCACATACTCTCTTTTTAACCATTCAAAAATTTAAAAGCTGTTCTTAGCTCATGCATTGTACAAAAACAGGTAGGCTGGAATCAGCCATGGGCCATAATTTGCCAACCCCTAACTTAGATTATTGATGTTCAGTTCAGCCTCTTCTTTTCATTTATATTGAAGGCTGGACATTTCTGCTAAATTCCCAAGAATTTGAGGGTTTTCCAATCATCTTCTTGTAATTGATTTTTGTCTAACACACACACACACACACACACACACACACACACACACACTGGTTCAGCTGGTAAAGATACAATGAGCCATTTTTGGATCCAGTTTATGGCTTAGATAGAGAATGAAGGGGAGAGTAGCTGGAGGTGCCAGCTTCCAGGTCCTTGTCCCACACACCCAAAACGACAACTGAAACCCAAGGGCCCCATGCCCTTGGTGTGAAGTGTAAGATAGCCCGTTGCTGAGGAGCCAGTACTAGGCTACATTTAAATCTGTACTGACTTATTTTTGTCTGCCTGTTCTCAGTTACTGAAAGCACTTGATTAAAATCTCCAACTGTGATTGTGGACATGTGTATTCCTCTTTTATTTTCTGTCAGCTTTTGCTTTATATACTTTGAGGTTAAATACATTCAATCTTGTGTTGGATTGACTCCCTTATCATTATAAATATTTTTTCTATCTTTATTAAAGTTTCACTTTCTATCTTTATTAAAGATTCATTAAAAGCCTCCTTTTCTTATATCAGTATTTCTATATTAGCTTTCTTTTGGTTAGTGTTTGCACTATATATTTTTCTATCTTTTTACTTCCAACCTTTCTGACACCTTGTATTTAAGATGTAGCTTTTCTAAACAATATGTAATTAGAGTTTTTTTTTTTTAAATCTGCTGATTGTATTTAACATGGAGTATTTAGTTTACCTACATTGGATGTGATAATGGATATATTTGGTTATATATTTCTTTAAAAATCTGCTGATTATCTGTCTTTAACATGGAGTATTTAGTTTACTTACATTGGATGTGATAACGGATATATCTGGTTATAGATCTAACATCTCACCATTTTATTTTGTTTGTCCTATTATTTTTCTTTTTTTTATCTTTTCTGCCTTATTTTGTAAAAGTCAAAATTTTTATTATTTAATTTTCCCTTTGTAGTTTCTTAGCTATACATCCCTTTACTATTCTTTTAGCAGGAACTACAAAGATTGCAACATGCATCCTTGACAGTGGTTTCCCTTAAATTAGTACTTTTATCACACTTCAGGTTCAAGAACTTAGAATTTAATTCCACTTACCCCCTCCTGCCTTTTATGCTAATGGCATTCCATAATTGGATTCTATTTTAAACCCTTAAAGAAATATTATTTTCTATGGAGTCAGAACTCAATTTAAACACAGAAAAACTGTCCATTGCTCTTTATGCTTTGCCACCTCTCTGAGCTTCAGACAGGATTCATTTCCTTCTACCTAAAGAACACCCTTTTGCATTTACCTTAGTGTGGCCCACTGGCAATAAATGCGCTCAGATTTTGTTTATCTGGAATTTTTTCATTTTGCCTTTGCTTTTGAAAGGTAACTTTTACAAGATATAGGAATCTAGATTGGCATTTATTTTCTTTCAGCCCTTTGAAGATATCATTCCATTTTCTTCTGGCCTTCATTATTTCCATTGGGAAGTCAACTATCTACCTTCTTATTGCTCATTTGAAGGTAATATGTCTTTTTGTTTGTTTGTTCGTCACTATTTCTAAAATTTTGTTGTTCATCCTAGGTTTCTAGAAGTTTTATTATAAATCGCCTCCTTGTGTTTTCTTTATGTTTTCTTCCTTGGGGTTCATACCACTTATGACCCTGTGACTTGATATCTTTCATTAATTTTTTTAAATTTTTTTTAAAGATTTTATTTATTTATTTGACAGAGAGAGAGACACAGCGAGAGAGGGAACACAAGCAGGGGGAGTGGGAGAGGGAGAAGCAGGCTTCCCGCGGAGCAGGGGGCCCGATGCGGGGCTTGATCCCAGAACCCTGGGATCATGACCTGAGCCGAAGGCAGACGCTTAATGACTGAGTCACCCAGGCGCCCCTATCTTTCATTAATTTTAGAAAATTCTATCATTATCTTCTTTAAGTGTGGCTTCCATCCCATCCTCTACATTCTGTCTTTCTGGGACTCCGTTATACATATTTTGGGTCCTATGGTCTTTGTCTGGGCTTGTGCTTAGTATGCTTTTGTGCTTATATCCTTTGCCTGCCACCCTTGTGCCCTGCTCTGAGTGTGTGTGTGTGTGTGTCTGTCTGTCTGCCTGCTTCAGACCGGAGTTTTTCTTATGACCTATCTTCCAGTTTATCAATTCTCTTTTCATGGGTACCAAGTCAGCTCTTAAACATACCCACTAAGTTCTTATTTTTAGTTATCCTATTTTTCAGTTCCAGAGTTTCCACTTGGCTTATTTTTATATTTCCCAGTTCCCTGCCAAAAGTCTTTAACTTCAACATATTATTTATAATTATTTTAAAGTATATATTTAATAACTCCATTGTCTAGATCTCCTGTTTTTCTTCTCCTACAGCCTGCTTTTCTCTTATTTTTCTGTCCTGCCTTGATTTCTCATAATCCTAATCATTTTAATTGAGTGCTGGATATTATATATTAAAATTTTGAGATATAATTTTAGGCTCCGGGTGATTTTATCTTTTTTCCAGAGAGGTTTAAATTTGCTTATTCAAGACAGCTGGGATGGGGGTATTATCAATTCAAGACCACTTTAAGCCAAGTAGGGATTTAAGTGATTTGAAACTAGATTTATTTCCATGCTATGGATGCTCTATTCTTAGTTCACTCTGACTTGGGTCTAGCCCTCTAGGTTCCCAGATGAAAGCCTGGGGTGTTGACCAGGATCTGTTCTTCTTTGTGGGACCTGAATTTTGGGGTTTTGTCTTCCCAGATCCAGAAAATTTATTGAAAGCTCTGCTCAGCTTCTCAGCTTCTCGGCCATAGCTTTTATCATTGGCAGTATCTGCAACGGGGAGGTGGTTTCTGATGCTAGGCTCACCTCTCTCATCTTGCATCCCCTCCAAGACCTCAGCCTTAAAATTCTTTACTGCCTTTGTACTCCCCAGTGTCATCAAACAGCTTCCTACTTACATTCTGCCATGTTTCCTAGTTATTCCAGTCTGAGTGTTTGTCTGAAACAACCTAGTCCACCATTTCCAGAAACAGAACTTCAGAGTATGGTTTGAATTCGTTTACTGTGATATCACTGATAAATGTTCCAGTATTGGAATAAGCATATTATAGTTTTTTGTATGACTTTTTCTATCAAAGAATCCCAAGCTGGTTGATGTCAGCATTCTAGAGTGAAATAAAATATTATTTCTTAACTCACATGTGGAAAAGAGTGGTTGTAAATATCACTACCCAATCCTCAGATGGTAGCTCTTTTTGCCAAATTGAACAGAAGACTGCTGACTTCTGAAACAGAACTTGTACATTAGACAGTTAATGTGACAGCTGTTGGCATCAATTTTAACATCTTTGTAGTGTTGTAGTTTACACAGATGACTTTTGCTTAGGTTGTATAATTCCACTGTGTGACCTCCACATTTTTGCAAGAGGGAATTTTTCTCGAAATGATGAGCACAGGTTATCTACCTCTGTTTGCATTTTGCTAGTCATGTTAGAAAATATAGTTAATTTTGTTAGCCATCTATATCCTGACCAGTTTATTTTAAACAACTCCATGTACCACTAGTATTAAGAAGTGATTTCCCATGTTGAAAGGAATTTAATATTTTTCCAGCTCTCTACCTTTATGCATGCCCATGTGTGTGTTTATCACAGACACCTCTACAAACCTGCCCTAGCTCTGCACTACTTTGTCTCTATCTCCCTGAACCTAAAGTACACTCACCAGGGCTTTGCAAGTGAAGAGTGTAAAATAGTAAGGCATAGTTCCACAACAGCCCTGTAGCTCTAGCAGGAGGGATATTTAGAGGAAGTATAAGCTATTCTTCATCTGCACTGGGCTAGACATCGCAAGCCAATGGCAGCTATGACTAGAATGTTAGGATGTGTGTAGCTCACTGGAGCCCAACCAGTGATTGTGGTTGCAGGTCATCTAGATGTTTAAGTTTGGTTGAGGTAAATGAGCTTTGTTCCTAATAATATTCTGCTGCAGTGGAGACTGGACTCCAGGAGTATCCAGAAAGGCCTGTTGGTGTTGATACTCTTGCCTTTGTGATGGCGGCGCTTGTGGGTTCCCCAGGGTCGCACTGGACAGAATTCAGTGCTGGGAATGTGAGCCTTATCCTTCATCAATCTCTGTTCTTGCAGTCAGCACAGGCTCCCTAGGGGCTGGAAAAAGGAAGTGCGGTGGGAGGGCCCTGCTCCCAAGAAGCAAAGGCCTGTGGACTCCCCCTCACAGCACTGTGGCAGTGTCTCAGAAGCAAGCCACTGGAGTTCCTCACATAATCGACAGAATGCTTGGCCTGAGGCATTGATTAAGCCATTTCAGAAAATGGGTCTGAAAAAATAATTCATTGTTCCCTGCTTTAATCCGTTTGTTCCATGACTGTAGGCCTGAGTTCCCAGCAGATCAGTGATGGGGTCGGTGAGCACAAGAGCATTCCCTAATGGCTTTCCCTACCAGGAAACCCCTCACCACCTGCACAGTTTCCATACTGCTAAAGCCAGTAGGCATTTAGAACTGACCCCAGCCCTGCACCTAGGATGCAGGCCCAGACTGCTAAAGAGAATCGGTCAGCTGCTCAGCTCAGGGGGTCTGGGTCTGTGTTTCAGAAGAGAACAGCTTAGATTTCAAATGCCAGTCACCTCATGAGACTGAGTACACAGCCACTGTTCCCAGTACACCCCTTTGTGTCCAGTGTATCTCCCACATTCTTCACTACCCAGAGTCCTTGATAGCTGGGATGCCACCTGGGGAACCAAGGCTGCCCTCAGGAGCCTGTGCACTCACATACAATACAACACATACCCATGACACACACCACACCCCACACAGTGCCCATTAACCACCTGTACTTCCACGGGTGCATACCGTGCAGCATCCTCACGCATACCACCCTCTTCATCCTGGACGCCCATGCCCCCCCCGCAGATACACACCCATTCCATAGGACACATACTTCCCCACACATGACACATACCACACATCACAGCTGCACTCTCACCACAAAACACAAACACACTTCAGGGAGCACACACGCTAACCACATAAGACACATTGAACATGCACATACATTACGGGGGCACACATTTCACATGTGTCCAAATATCTCACGTGCATTCACACTTTACACACAGGCACATGCCCCCCCCACACACACACACGCCATGAACCCAGGCACCTCACATTTATCTCAAACGCAATATGCACACACAACATACAATATATATATCACACACCACTCACATATACCACACATGCTCTGTAGCACCACACACATACCATATAAGCCATGCATACCATACATACGTCCACACACACTCTATACCACAGCACACCACAACACACATACTACACTCCCCACAAATGCATGCAGAATCAGCATGTTCCACACACAGGCTACACAATATACACATACCACATATACTCACTACATATGCACATAGCACAGACATACCCCACATCCACTCCACCCCCACCCCATATATTATCCCCACACATATAATATCCTGTGCACACAGCACATGCACACACCACACTGAGTTCACTGCTACAGATCAGTCACAGCCCCTGCCCCTGCATGAGCCTCAGATCCTGTGTCCCAGCCCCTCCCTGTTCTCTCTGATGCTCCCCTTGGGGCATCCTATCAATAAGAGCAAGGTAGGAGGGTCTCATCTGGATGGGAAGAGGAATGGAATAGTTTTTAAAGGTATCAGGAGGGACTGAAAACATTGCAAACATTTATATGTATGTATATATTTTTTAAATAATGCACACATAATTTTTGAGTTTATGTACAATTTTCTGTTTATGGAAATTAAGAATTCAATTTGTCTCTTTCTACCATATTGGCAGGTAATTTGGGAAATACACAAAACATAAAAGTAAAATCTGAACTTAATATGGGCATGAAACTATTCCACACCAGCTCCTGTGCTTGAGACACTGGACCAATGTTTGTCTTCCTTCTCCCCTTCCCAGGCCCGTAGGTTCGCCAGCTCTGGTATGGGAGGCAGCAGGAAATCATCATTCAGAGAGTGAGCTCTGGATTTTACATGTTCTCAGTTCCAGGTGGGGCATTCCCTCTGCATGTGTGAGCTTAGCAAGCTGTTTGATTTCTTTAAGCGATTTGGCTTCCTTCGATGCTAAACAGACATCCTCATCATACCACTACTGCAAAGTTGCCATTAGGAATTCAAGAAGATGTCATGTGTGAAATGACCCAACACCTGACACAGAGTAGATATTCAAAGAGTGAATGAACGAATGAATGAGAAAATGAATGAGTGAAAGTGAGTTCTACCTCTCACCCAATATGCAAATCCTTCCCACAAAAAAACAAACTAAAATCAAAGCGGAAGCAAAGAAGCAGACAAATATAGAAGATTCGGCTTCCTCCTGACCTGACCATACATCCTCGGCACGCTGCACTCAGAGGCAGAGCCCGTTCCTCCACCCTCCTCAGCCCTGCAATCCTCCCAGGCTGCCCTATTCTTCATGCCTCTGCTCACAGAAGCTTCTGGCTGCTGTGATAGCTCATGCGCACCTGATAATATCAGGCGGGACCTACTTTCCAGCCCACCTGCCTATCCAAAGCCCAAAGCACAGAGGTGAGGGATACGGCTTTGTCAAGGCCCTCAGCATGGTTGCCCGGCTCGTCAGGGCACCTGACCTGGCCCTGGGGTTCCTCTCGTAGATTCCTGAGTGGGAGCCAGGAGTATCCTCAGAGGCACGTTGCTGGCACCTGCCTGAGCCGGTGCCTGACGTCATGTACCTTGGGTGAAGCTCTCCCTTTCATACTGCTCTGGCGGTTGTTTGCAAACACTTTTCTGAATATAGGTCTTGCCTGAAATGTTCAGGAGCACCCACAGCTCAGATCCGTGGAGCTCCTTCACCAGGGCCAGAGCCTGAGCCTCCGCTAAGGACAGTGTCACGGCTGCAGAAGCATGAGGCTCCCCAGGCCCCCATAACTACTGTGTCCCAGGTGAACCTCCAGGGCCACCAGCCCATCTGAGCCCAGACCATGGAGAGCAGGAAACAGCCTGCTTTTCTGAAAGCCTGAGAGTCTTGCAGCTCTCACTGACCCTGCACAGCCAAGCCTCAGGAATTGCTGCTTGGCTCCCCTGCAGGAAGCCCTAGCCTCACCTTTAGGACCCGCAGTCCAAGCACTGCAGTCCGCTGCCTGTCTTCCCTCTGCTCCCTTCTTCAAACTGCCAATTGGAATTTAAGATGAACACAGGCAAAGGGAAGGAAAAATAAAATAAGACGAAAACAGAGAGGGAAGCAAACCATAAGAGACTCTTAACTCTAGGAAACAAACTGAGGGTTGCTGGAGGGGAGGGGGCGGGGGGATGGGGTAATTGGGGGATGGACATTAAGGAGGGCACTTGATGTGATGAGTACTTGGTGTTATCTTTTTTTTAAGATTGTATTTATTTGTCAGAGAGAGGGAGAGAGAGAGAATGCACAAGCAGGGGGAGCGGCAGGCAGAGAGAGAAGCAGCCTCCCCGCTGAGCAAGGAGCCTGACGTGGGACTCGATCCCAGGACCCCAGGATCATGACCTGAGCCGAAGGCAGATGCTTAACTGACAGAGCCACCCAGGTGTCTCCTAGCACTGAGTGTTATATGCAATGGTTTAATCACTGAATTCTACCCCTGAAACTAATAATAAACTATATGTTAACTAAATTTAATTTAAATAAAAAGTTTAAAAAGTAAAATGTAAAATATAAATCATCTCCATAGAAATTTTAAAATATAGGCTTATCAGTTTCTCAAAAAAAAAAAAAGTGCTGGAATTTGATTGGGATTGATTGACTCTCTGAGGACCTGAGGTAGGACAGCCCTACAGTGGGAGAGCAGAGCTGGAGGACTTACAGTGCCTGACTTCCAGCTGCAGTAATTGGGATGGTGTGGTGCTCAGGTCAGGAGAGACAAGCAGTGCATGGTGGAACAGGAAGGAGTCCAGGCAGAGCCCCGTGCCGGCCATTAATTGAAGTTGTTAAAAAAAAAAAACAAAAAAAAACCTCATTAAGGAAAAGGAAAAAGTCTTTTCAACCAAAGGTGCTGGAATAACTATAAAATAATATAGAGAGGGAGGGAGGGAGAGCAGGTGGAACAGGAAAATGTTGACCCTCTGTCTCACACCATACATACATGTTACTTGAAGATAAGTTATAGACCTCAATGTAAAAAACTATAAAGCTTCTAGGAGAAAGCATGGAAGAAAAAAATCTTGACCCTGGAGTTGGCAAACATGTTCTAGAGAGGTCAAAAAAAGGACTAACTATGAAAGGGAAAATAAATGATAAATTGAATTTCATTAGAAATAAACAATGTTCATTCCAAAGACAATCTCAAGATAATAGCCACAAACTGGGATGTAAATCATATATCTGATAAAGTACTTGTATAAATAACAACCACAAATTAATCATAATTTATAAATATATAATATAATTTACAAATATATAAACAATATGTAAGTAACAACTGCAAATTAATTATAAAAATATAAATAATCCAATAAAAAAGTGGGTGGAAGACTTTTTAAAAAGAAGATAGGTGAATGACCAGTAGGCACGGGAAGAGATTTTCAAATCAGTCGTCAGGGAAATAGAAATTAAAACCACAACGCAATATGACTACACACTCACCGAAATGGTTAAAATTAAGAAGACTGAAAATACCAAGTGGTAGAAGGATGTGGAGTAAATGCTGGTAAGGGAGCAAAGTAATAAAACCACTTTGAAAAATAGTTTGGTGGTTTCTTATAAAATTAAGAATACACTCTTCCCTTGATTGGCAATTCTCCTCTTGGGTGTTTACTGAAGAAACGTGTATCCACAAAACAGTTTGTACGTGAAGGTTCATAGCAGCTTTACTCATAATCACCTAAATCTAAAAACCACCCACAAACCTTTCAACAAGTAGATGGATAAACTAAGTGCAGTGTATCCATACGATGGAATATTACTCAGCAATAAAAAGAAATGAATTCTTCGTGTATGCTACAACATGGGTGACTCTCAGAGATCTTAATCAGAGCAAACAGGCTGGACACAGCAAAGTAAGTATTGCATGACTCCATTTAGAAGGAGCTCAAAAACGGGGGCTGTGCGGTAGGCAGGACTCCAAAGATGCCCCCCACCCGGGATTCCCGTTCCCTGATATGCAATCGGATACTGATCTAGGTGCTGCTGCAGAGGGGCTTCGCAGGTGAAATGCACATTGCTAATTGGCTGACTTTACAATAGAGAGATTTTTCTGGACTATCTGGGGGATAATCTTCTGCCCTTGAGAGCAACAGAGGAAGGCAGAAGACTCCGAGAGACGTGGAAGGAAAGATCAGAGAGATTCGAAGTGGGAAGAGGACTTGACCGCCATTGCTGCCTTGAAGATGGAGGAAGGGGCCACGGGCCAAGGAACAAGGTGTTTGCTAGGGGTGCTGATGACGCTCAGCTGACAGCCCCCAAGGAGCTGAAGAGTCCATGCTATCGCCGCATGGACCTGAATCCTGCCACAACGGGAATGAGCCTGGAAGTGGGTGCTCTTCTAGAGCCTCCAGAAAGAAACGCAGCCTTGTGCGACTCAGAGCAGCAAAGCCCACCGAGCCCACGGGACTCCAGGCCACTATCTGTGTGACCGTTCATTACCCAGCAGCAGGAAACCACCACAGAGGCATTGGCTGGAAGAGGGCACAATACCCTCCTGGGCATCACAGACGCGGTCCAGTTCCGGACGGCAGCGGTGATTACACACATGCGTGCACTCGACCAGAGTCCTCAAACTGAGCACGGATCTGGGCATTCACTCCACTGCGTGTGATACCACAAAAATTTTTTTAATTATATAAAAGAAAGAACGTTCTTTCTGCAGCTTGTGAGTCTGCCAAGGGTCTAGTCTCTCCCAAAATCAAATCCTGCATCTTTGCCACACCCCACCTTGCACAATCTGTGCACAGGCCACCTTGCTCACATATGGACCTGCAGCCACGCAGCACCCCCCAGCCCCCGCAGGGTTTGACCTTGCTGTTCTAATGACTGAGAATGCTATCCTCCAAACAGCACAGGACTCTTATCTGTTTGAGTCTCTCACATTATTAGGGAGCTATTTGGTGCCAGAGTACTAAAGCAGCACATAGTAAGCACCCCCTGAATGCCTGCTGGGTGCACACACAGGCCTCGTGGGCAAGGCCAGCCCCCTGGCCCATAGGCCTTACACAGCACAGTGGGCTCTGCACCTGCCCCCAGCTCTGTCCTGCTTCTCCTGGGCACGCTGCCTTCTCCACCAGGGGGCAGGCCCTGCTGCCCAGAATCCCAATCTTTACATCGTTATGATTGGACCATTTTGTAGACATAGGGTCCTAGCAGGATTTCACTGAATCTGAACAAGCAGAAAATATCCTGGGAGGCCACACAGCCTTTCTGTCTCAGTTGTGTGGACTGATGAACAGCCCATGGTGGGTGTCTGACTATGCCAGGGGCTCAGCGGGGCCAGTCTTCCTCCAGAGCCCCCAAGCTCCCCAGGGAAGATCCTGGATGCTTTGTGAAGCCTGGACCTCGTAGCTAAGGTAGTCTCCATTGTTAGCATGTATATACATGCTGTGGGAGGGGAGCTAGCAGGCTTCCTGGTAGAATTGGATGGAAAGAGCTAGAAGGATTTCTTTAGAAACCACAAATAATCAAGACTCTTCCTGGTGTCTACCAGACTCTACCAGGTTGGCCAACATCCACGAGATAGACAGTGATTTATTTCTCAGATCTTCAGGATTCGGTCTGATTTCAGTTTTAAAAAGCTGCCTCAGGAATTTTTAATTGAAACAGATTAACTGAAAGAAGTGCATTTCTTTCTTAAATACTGTGCAGATCAAAGGCACGGAATGCAGAGTGAGGATGCACACTCAGGGTGGACAGTCCCCATATTAGAAGGTGGCCGTCGATCTCAGCAAAGCACCTCTTAATTATCAGAACTGAATCTTTTATTTTAGCAGTTGACTTAACTATCTTTGAGTTTATGAACATCAGTGTTCAGATTCTTTATAAAATGTGATTTTAAGATTAAAGGCTGGGAGACCTGGCTTGAGTTGATGAAGTTGCTGCAGCTGCTGCTTGAGTGAGTAGCTTGGGGCTTGGCTACAGAGAAGACTGAGCCACAAGTTAGCTCTACTTTCTGCACCACGAGGTTTTATGGGGACAGGTCTCCACCCCCACGGAAGCAATGGTAGGGATGGTGTTGCTTAGACACCAGGGACCAAGGCAGGGTGGGTGACTGGGCATAGCCAGCCACAGAATTCATCTATTTGTCCTCTAAAACAAGTGATATTTTTGCAAAATCCATCTCAGACTTTGAAAGCAAAACATGTATTTTTAGAACTCTGCCTGAGAGAGTATCACTTTGGTCTTCTCGGGTCAAACTCTATGGCGCAGCCCTGCTGACCTCTTGTTTTATGAATGAGCCTAAGATCTGTGTATTGGCTCCGAAGCTGGTTGTTTCTTCCCTGCAGGCTGAGTCCCCTTCGCCCCAAACCTGCCAGCCCAAACTCAAAACTTTCACACATCCATTTGTTTTAAACATAGCCCACTTAAGCAGATTATTTTTATACATTGAGAGCCTTCCTGCTTTGCATTTGCCGTGAATCTTCCCTCAGCCTCTGCTGGCCATTGATAAGATAGAGCCTGTGGCTATGAGAGCCCAGGCTGCTGCTGCCCTTAGACTTCTCTGCCCCAGACTCCCCACGGTGCTGCTGAGTGACATCACCTGGACACAGAAGCCTCCCCTCTCCCCCCCTCTCTCCTGGGAGTTCCCCTGCCCTCCTCCCCTTCTGAGTAGAGACACCCATGCAGTCTCTGGTGCACAGGCTCCCCCTGTGAGAAACTTTCCGCATGCAAGCATCACCCCATAAAGCTCCTGTGTGCCACTTCATGGCCATTTCTTTTTCTTTTTCTTTTTTTTTTTTTTTTTTTGATCAGCTCCCACCTCCCTGGAACTCCACCACATCTGTACAATTTGAGGGACAGAAACTGGTTTTGCAAGCCTCTGAGCCTTTGCATATGCTTTTCCCCTGCACTGCCCTTCCTGTTCCTCTTCTGAGAACCTCCACACCTCATTCACAAATAATGGGGCATATGGTCCGCTCTGCAGACCCCCAGCTCTCCATACAGACTTCTCTTCTACCTCGGTCCACAACAGGTGTTTGCATGCCTGTCTTACTTCTTGCTCTGTCAGCTCTTAAGAAACACACATCGGTCCTCATTCATATTTATATCATCAGTGCCCGTGGGTATCTGCCTGAACTGGGAGCCCACACGTTGGATCCATGGCTTTCCTAAGAGTGCCGCATGGGAGCCGTCCCTGTCCTGTAGCTTTTGACTGTCCAGTTTAGATAGTCCTTCAGCTACTGTGAAAATGGTTTATCACATCTCGCGATATCACTATTTAGATGAATTGCATCCTGGGTATAGAGAGCCCAAGCATTTGGAAATACTTAAAAGTTATGCTCTGTTTATAGCTCCAGAACCTCATGCCTGACACTTGCTATTCTTTCCACCCTCACCCACCCATCCCTGATCACATGGATTAATTCGCAGGACATCAGGACTGAATGCCTGCTTTACGGACAGCCCTGGGAGGCATTTGTGTAGAAAACCCCGTTCTCAGTCATATGAGGACTTGACATTTAATACACCATAGCCATGTTTTAAATTTATAAATATTTGAACTATTTACACTGTATGTATAGAATTTAGACTTCCATCCAAGTTAAATTCATTTTATTCCCTTGATCTGTGTGTCTGTTTTTGTGCCAGTACCACACTGTTTTGATTTGTAGTATATCTTGAAATCTGGGATTGTGATACCTCCAGCTTTGTTCTTTTTTTTTTCAAGATGGCTTTGGCTATTCAGGGTCTTTTGTGATGCTATACAAATTTTAGTATTATTTGTCCTAGTTCTGTGAAAAATGTTGGTATTTTGATAGGGTTCACATTAAATCTGTAGATTGGGGAGCATGAACATTTCAACAATATTTTTTCTCCCACTCCATGAGCATGGAATATCTTTCCATTTGTTTATATCATCTTCAGTTACTTTGATCAGTGTTTTATACTTTTCAGAGTACAGGTCTCTCACCTTCTTGGTTAAGTTCATTCCTAGGTACTTTATTATTTTTGGTGCAATTGTAAATGGGATTATTTTCTTAATTTCTCTTGTTGCTACTTTATTATCAGTACATAGAAATACAACAGATCTCTTTACGTTAATTTTGTGTCCTGTGACTTTACTGAATTCCTTTATCAGTTCTTGTAGTTTTTGGTGGAATCTTTAGAGTTTTCTACGTATAGTATCATGTCATCTGCAAATAGCAACAGTTTTACTTCTTCCCTACCAATTTGGATGCCTATTTTTTTCTTGTCTGATTGCTATGGCTATAACTTCTAGTATTATGTTGAATAAAAGTAGTGAGCATGGACATCCTTGTCTTGTTCCTGATCTTACAGAAAAAGCCCCCATTTTTCACTGTTGAGTATGAAAACACCAATTTGAAAAGATGCATACATCTCTGTGTTTATTGAAACATTATTTACAATAGCCAAGATATGGGAGTAACACAAGTACTCGTGTCCATAGATGAATGGATAAAGAAGATATGGCATTTGTGTGTGTGTGTGTGTGTGTGTGTGTGTGCCATAAAAAGGATGAGATCCTGCCATTTGTAACAACGTGAATGGAACTAGAGGGTATAATGCGAAGTGAAGTAAGTCAGACAGAGAAAGACAAATACCATATGATTTCACTCCTATGTGGAATTTAAGAAACAAAACAAATGAACAAACAAAGAAAAAAAGGCAAACAAAAAAAACTCTTAAATACAGAGAACAAACTGGTGGTTGCCAGAGGGAAGGAGAGGGTGCTGAAATAGATAAAGTGACTCCTTTTCAGATGAGCACTGAGAAATGCATAGAATCATTGAATCATTATATTGTACACCTGAAACTAATACAACACTGTATGTTGATTATACTTCAATTTTTTAAAAAGGTTAGTTCATTTTAAAAAAGTGAACTGTCAGAGCTGAGGCTGATGCCTTCTGCCGAACAGTGTCCACCCTCTGCATAGTCTGTCTGGTCTCTCTCCATACCCCTGAACTTCCGTGGTCCTTCTGTCTTGGAGGAAAGAAACTGGACAAATAGGTATGAGTAATATTAAGGGTTAGATGACAATCACATAATAGTAACTGGCTGCAAGACTTCCCCCGCAGAGAGGGTATAGGGTGGACCAGTATAGCCTCATCCTTCAGAATTCCTGCAGAATGTCTACTCTAGCCCCACCTACCTTTCTCAGTTTTAATGTGTTCATCCACATACACACAGATACATAATTTTGCATAATGGGATCATAACATACATATCATCTGTTTCTAGAAAATCCTCTTTTTTGCTTGTTTGCCCTACCCCCTCCTTCTCCATTCTATGCATATCACCACCAACTACTAGAAACCCATATTAACAACCTATTATGTGTCCTTCCATATTTTTCTCCAAGCTCAAATAATCATCTGCAGATACATATGTAATATATATTAAACAGAGAGAGACACACATATGTATATACATGTATGAACAGAGCCAAGCTCTATTAGGAACACCTAAGACACTTCAGGTTTGCAAGTGAGATGCATTTTAATTCTAATACAGGCACTTAGGGGCTTGCACCACCATTGGAAGGGTTGATGAAGCAAAGGTCAGGGATGCCACAGAGAGAAGCAGGTGAGTTGGGAGTCACTGCCAACCTCAGGAATGTCAGAGGGGCCATGCTGCTGCTGTTGCTACCTACTACACCAGGCACAGAGCAGCTCCTTTGTAGGCATTCTCCTAGAAGCAGCCGTGACTCACAAGCTACTGAGTATGGGGTTCGCTGGAGCTGCCCACAGCTGGGCTTGGAGCATGATGGCTTCTCCTTCTTGCAGCCTTGCAAACCTTGCATGAGTGCTTCTCCCTTAGAACCTCGAACCTATCAGGAAAGCAATTCTGGGAATGTCACTGCAGGCTTCTGCCCCACTTTGCAGAGGAAAATGAAAAAGGGTAGTGTAGGGAAGGCCGTGACTGAGTTGGCGGTGGACTCTCTAGCACTCTCCATCCCTTTGCTCATATCCTCATCCATACATATCCTTGGCCCATACTTAACAAGCAACCACAATAACATCACATCCTGCCAGTTCCCCCATACAACTGAAGATGTGCTTACTTCTCCCCACCTACAGGAGGTACAAAGTCCCATACGTCCCAAACCCATCTTGAGTTGTGTTCATTCCTCACCTGGTTGAGACCATGACCCATCTTTGGTAAACTATAACTTGAAGACTAAACGAGGAGCTTAATCACACCTAGCCTACTTTATGTTATGTGACAAGGAAGGAAGAAGGGCATGAGTTGATTCATACATACCTATAGATAAATAACAAAGCAAGGGAGAAAATATGCAAACCATATCTTGAATCCTGCCCCTTGCATACTCCAGTTGGGGAGTTTGTAACACCTTCTTCCATGGCACCTGCCATGCTCCCCTTGCCATCACCCAGTACCCAAACCTTCATATCCAGACTCTGCACCTTTTGTTTATTAAATTAAATCAGCCAACATGTGGTACATCATTAGTTTTTGATGTAGTGTTCAGTGATCCAATATTTGCATATAACAGCCAGTGCTCATCAGATCATGTGCCCTCCTTGATGCCCATCACTCAGTTACCGCATCCCTCCACCCCCTCGCTTCTGCAACCCTCAGTTTGTTTCCCGGAGTCCAGAGTCTTTTGCTTCTGCCATTAGCACATTCTGGTCAATTCTCAGTTTAACATTTGTAAAATCTAATCCTATGCACTCTAGATTTCTCCTGGCAAAAACCTTAGAATTCTTTTGATGTGTATGGGACTTTCTCCCAGGCCGCCTTCCTAGTCATGAATCTGAAAACTTTTGAGAGACCTGGGTCTTAAGGTGAATTGGACATCTCCCTGAAACACATCTGCTCAGAAGATGTCATTGCCAGGTCTTCAGACAATGGGTGGGGGGATACTAGTCTTGGTAAAGGGAGGAGGGGCTGCTTCTGCTGATCAGGAGGCTCTGGAAACTGGAGAGTCAAGGACCCCAGGTTAATCAGAACCCACCAAGTGTCCTCCAGTTTTCAAAGTCCAGTCTTTCCTGCTCATTGTCCTACTGCTGACTGTTTTTCCTACATGCTCCCCAGTGCAGTCAGGGAGGTTCACCCACCACAGTCCTTATACCCCATCTTTGCATCACAGTGTCTATTGATAACAGCTTTTGGCTTTTCTGCAGCATCAGAGAACTAGTCTCATCTTTTGTTTCTGCTTTCCTGGAACCACTTCTAGTACCAAATTCTGTATCCATCAGCATTTGGTAAAGAAGACAGAAGTCATTCTAAGTATTCCAAGTAGGAAAGAGAACTAGATGTTTATTAACCAAAGAAAGCACGTGAAATCAGAGAAGCTGTGCTCACAATGGGAGGTTCACTGGTGCTCACTGGAAGTCCTTGCAGCCTCAGGAGTCACAAGGCACCCCCCCCAACCCAGCCCGACAGCTGGATTACCAAGCAGATGCTTCTCAGGAGTTTGCCCCAAAGCCACAGCCAATCTCCATCTGCTTTCTGCTCAGGCATCTGCTTGCAACCCTCCATAGAAAACCAGCCTGTGCTCAGCCTTCCAATCAATCTTGCAAGAATGCTTATCATTGGAGGCTGTTGCCAGAACTCTACTGAGCAAGGAATTCCAGGAGCATTCACTCACACTTCTCTCCTGGGATGAGCAAGAGTGTGCAAAGGCAGCAGGGGTGTGCAAAACTGACCTTGGATCCTAAGGCATGATGATGCTGGATGTGGACCAGGCAGAGCTGTGTTTGCTTTGCTTTGTGTCGCTAAAGGTGATTATGCTGCACACACTGTCATCATACTGTTTTTCTCACTCAACCCTACTTCACTGATATCCCCTCAAATCAGTTGTATATGCAAATTCATTCTTTTAATGGCTGAGTAATCTTCCAGATGTGGATTACCGTAACTCAGCCAGCCATTTCCTGAGCAGTCTGCAAGATTCTAGACACCTGCCTTTGCTTCTCCCTCTGGTCCAGCAATGAGGAGAACGCCCCTCTTCTCCATCTTCACTGTCACTGGGCCAGGCCATCTCATTTCTCATCTGTATTGCTACAGGTCCCTCCTGACTTTCTTTCTGCCTCCGGCTTCCCCAATTCTAATGCAGTTTCTGCTATTTAGCCAGAGTAATTTTTTAATGCAAATACTTTATTTTCTATAAAAATTTGATCCAGCCCTACTCCTTTGGCAAGGCTTCAGTGACCCATGTTTGCCCTTGAGATAAAGTCCAAACCCCAGCGCATACTTCACAAGACGCCTCAAGGAGCACTCTGTCCCAATACCTCCATCTGCCCTCCTGCATCCTTCCCAGGAGCCAGGAGAGGCTCCTCTTGGGGCTGTATTCATCTTAACTACCTTCAGTGCCTTAATGTACCAGTCCTTTCACTTCCAGGTTTATTCCTGTGCTCTCCTCTTCCCAGCCCACTCCCCCTGCTCCTCCTGTTCCTGAGTCTTTGCCAGAATAGCTTTCACACTTCTTTCAGGTCTCAGCCTAAAGGAGAGCACCTCTGATCATCCTCCAAGTCCCGTTATATCCCGTCCTGGGTGTCCTGTCAGACTCATGCCTAACGCTTCGGTCTCAGTGTAGGCCTCTGTCCTGTCTCTTTTTTCTGTATTAGTTGGGAAGTGGCTGGCAGTAATCCGTCCAGATTCTTATTTAGGGTTTCTTTCCCCTCACTCAGCATTCTTAGCCATTGGCCTTTTCATGCTTGTTGCCACATGTTTGCAAGATGACTGCCACAGCTCCAGGTATCATGTCTGCATTCCAGTCAGTAAGATCAGGGAAAAACAGAACAGGTCAGCTCTCCTCTTAAGTCTACATTCCTTTAAGTCAGAAGTAAAAATGTCTTTCAAATACCTCCCAACAGAGTTTGACCCAGATCTGAGCACTGAAGAATGACAACATCTAGGGATTTCGTGAAGGAGGAAGAAGTGCTGTTAAAGGGAAAGGAGTAGAGCAGCCATTAAGATAAGAGGATGACTAGGAGAGTGCAATGTCTTAGAAGTAAGAGAATGACAGTCACCATGCTGTACATTAGATCCCTCCCTTTTCCTCGCCACAGAAAGAGTAAATCAAGAAGAAGAGAGAGCTTTTCTTTTTTTTTAAAGATTTTATTTATTTGAGAGAGAGAATGAGATAGAGAGAGAGAGAGAGAAAGCACAAGAGGGAAGAGGGTCAGAGGGAGAAGCAGACTCCCCGCCGAGCAGGGAGCCTGATGCGGGACTCGATCCCGGGACTCCAGGATCATGACCTGAGCCAAAGGCAGATGCTTAACCGACTGAGTCACCCGGGCACCCAAGAGAGAACTTTTCTGATGGGGGACAGAGAAATGACCTTGGATTTATCTACATCAAGCTCGTCAGTACTCTTGAAAAGAGCTGTTTCGATAGACTATCCTGGGTCACAGTATAAATGCATTGTAATTTTGATGAATGCTGGGAAATTGCCTTGTGTGGGGGTTGTATCATTCTGTGCTTTTAGCAGCAGGTGGATGAGTGAGCCTGTTTACCAACAAACTTGGTAACCAGGTGGGTTTGCCAACTTTTGCATTCACCACTTTGATATGTGTAAAATGGTTTCTCGGTGTATTTGTTTTTTGGTTTGGGTTTTTTTTTTTAAGATTTTTATTTATTTTTGCGAGAGAGAGAGCATGCGCAAACACAAGTGGAGGGGATGGGCAGAGGGAGAGGCAGACTCCCCGCTGAGCAGGGAGCCCAATGCAGGACTCAATCCCAGGACTCTGGGATCATGACCTGAGGTGAAAGCAGACGCTTAAGCAACTGAGCCATCCAGGCATCCCAAGGCCATCTTTTGTGTGTGTATGTTAATTTTATATCCTGTGTTAGTCATTAGCACTGTTCAAGGACAATGTACCATAATCGGACTCCCCCCTTGTGTGTGCATGGGAGAAGTGCCCGTCCTGGCTCCTATGGTTGGATGGGACCCCCGCCTAGTTTGAGCCATGGGTTGTGAACAGTAGTGAGAGGTCACTACTGGGCCAAGGTATTTGATTGTTAATGGCAGATACTCCAGGGCTTTTTGTCCCTCTGTCATACTGATAGTCAGTTTTTAAGACCAGCTGCTCTGTCCACCTGAATCCTGAAATGAGAAGGTATGGCAGAGCTCACCCAACCCACAGCCAACCCGTGGCTTGAGCAAAAAGCAAGCCTTCGTTGTTATGGCCTCCAGAGTTTGGGAGGCTGTTTGTTCCCACATTATAATCTATCCTGCTATTTATGGCATTCTCTTGTTAATAGTAAAGGTCAGTGTGTTTATCTCAGTGTTTCATGGCAATTTCTGCTTTGTAAAGTTTCTACTTTTCTATTTAGTATGCATATATTCATACTTCTTATGTCTTCTGTTTTAATATGTATCTGAGATTTGTTCTAATCAGATCTGGTAAGACACACAGGCCTGGAAATCACTGTCCCAAAGGAGGAAGGTCCCTAGGAACAGGAGGCATGCCATGAGGGCCACGCAGAGGAGTATTGGGTCAGTCAGGAAGCACAGGGAATGGGGGGAACATGAGCAAGAACCTTTAGTGTGGGTTCTGCAGGAAGAACAAGTAAGGCAGGGTAAGCAGGGTAAGCAGTTTTAGGATTGGCTAGTTTGAATTTTAGGAGACTCCAGGCTGGAGAGGCTGTCCCAAGTTGTACCTGGCCCTGGGTGATCAGCAGATGGGAGCATTTGCCCTGAGTGTGAAAGCCTGATCATACATGGTTGGGGTGAGGGGTTTGGATTGGCTGGTTTGCACATAAAAGGCACACTTGCAAGGAGGTAGCTTGCTATCATGAAGAATCAGATAGCCCTGAGAAGGGCAGTCCCTCCTGGGTCAGCAAGCCCTCAAAACTACAGAAAAGAAAGAGCATGATTAATACATCTCCATTATGATTTGAACCCTTTAGGGTTATAAAGTAGCCTTCTTCATCTTAAATAATGCTTTTTTGGCCCGAATTTTACTTTGTTTGATGTAAGATAATGTCCTCTGTATTGCTTTTTGTTTTTGTTGTTTTATCTTTGCCTAGTAAACCTGATACACCACTGTCCTTCCGTTAGTTGCAACCTTTCTGAATCACTTTGCTCTCAATAGGTCTCTTATATATAGCAAACAGACTTTGCTTCATGAAATAATATGAAAATCCTCTTATTTAAATAGTTGCATCAAGTCTGTTTAAAGGTATTGCTCTGACAGATATGGTGGTTCTTAGTTCCATCATATTATATTTTCTATTTTTATGTATAAGTATTTCACATGTCTTTCAATATATTTTACTAGCTTTTTATTTAAAAATATATTTCTGATATTTAGAAAAGTTGCATTTTTTTATCTAGTGATTCACTTTTTAAAGTTCTACCTTTATGTAACATCCCATTTCCTTTTTTTCTTTAGACAGTATTTGTTCTTATGATCTGCCTCAATAAAATTAGCTTGTATCTCCTTCCCCCTCCCTCCTCTCTTTTTCTGTCTCCTCCCATCCAATTTAATCAGTAGTTTATCTTTTCTCTGGTTTTTGGCATTCACCTCTGTACTATTAAAAATGTTTACGGGGCACCTGGGTGGCTCAGTTGGTTAAGCGACTGCCTTTGGCTCAGGTCATGATCCCGGAGTCCCGGGATCGAGTCCCACATCGGGCTCCCTGCTCAGCAGGGAGTCTGCTTCTCCCTCTGACCCTCTTCCCTCTCGTGCTCTCTGTCTCTCATTCTCTCAAATAAATAAATAAAATCTTCAAAAAAAAGTTTATGTATTTGTATTTGATTTGTATTTCAACTTTAAATATTATTTTGTGCTCCCATGTAGCATCGCCGAGGCAACTGTTAGTTGATTGTACTTTCTGCCTTCTACCATTTTGTTGACTGTACCAGTCGCTTTAGCAGTCTATTGACTTTCTCCTCTTCCACTTCTATCTGTATCTTTGCTTTTTCATAGATATACAGTTAAATAAATTTACTGCTGCCTGACTATCCCTTTGCCAACCCCCCATTCATCTCTTGATTACCTGGAGCCCATCCTCTAGTAGTTTTCTCAAGGAAGATCCACTTGAGTGATATTTCCTGGACTCATACATGTTGAAAATGGTTTGTCTGTGGCCTTTATACATGAAAGGATAGCCTCGATGGGCACCAAGATTTTTTAGCCCACACTTCTTTCTCTCTTTCAGTATCTTGTAGATGTGACCCCAGTGACTTCAGGCATTTAATGTGGCTGCCAAGAAGTATGTTACCAGCCTGATTTTCCTCATTTTCTTGCTTAAATATTCAAAGAATTCTCTTTATCTTTAAGACACAATAATTTTATAAGGATCTATCTTGGTATTGATTAAACTAAGACAACTTTGTTTTATGCAGTGTGCCCTTTCAATATATAGAATCAAATCTTTGTATCAGAAGTTTGCTTTGTTAAAATAGTTTTTATTTTTTCTTTAAATTTTTTTGTTGTTATGTTAATCACCATACGTTACATCATTAGTTTCTGATGTAGTGTTCCATGATTCATTGTTTGTGCATAACACCCAGTGCTCCACGCAGAACATGCCCTCTTTAATACCCATCACCAGGCTAACTCATCCCCCACACCCCTCCCCTCTAGAACCCTCAGTTTGTTTTTCAGAGTCCATCACCTCTCATGGTTCGTCTCCCCCTCCGATTCCCCCCCCTTCATTCTTCCCCTCCCGCTACCTTCTTTTTTTTTTTCTTAACATATATTGCATTATTTGTTGCAGAGGTACAGATCTGTGATTCAACAGTCTTGCACAATTCACAGCACTGACCATAGCACATACCCTGCCCAATGTCTATCACCCAGCCACCCCACCCCTCCCACCCCCCCACCATTCCAGCAACCCTCAGTTTGTTTCCTGAGATTAAGAATTCCTCATATCAGTGAGGTCATATGATACATGTCTTTCTCTGATTGACTCATTTTACTCAGAATAACACCCTCCAGTTCCATCCACGTCATTGCAAATGGCAAGATCTCATTCCTTTTGATGGCTGCGTAATATTCCATTGTGTGTGTGTGTGTGTGTGTGTGTGTGTGTGTGTGTGTGTGTGTGTGTGTGTGTATACCATCATCTTCTTTATCCATTCATCTGTCGATGGACATCTTGGCTCTTTCCACAGTTTGGCTATTGTGGACATTGCTGCTATAAACATCGGGGTGCACATACCCCTTCGGATCCCTACATTTGTATCTTTGGGGTAAATACCCAGTAGTGCAATTGCTGGATCGTATGGTAGCTCTAGTTAAAATAGTTTTTAAATTCTTTTTTTTTCCATTATTTTAGATTTCATATTTTAGGCTCCAGTTATGTGTATGTTGTATGTCTTTCCCTATATTTACCATTTTTCTGTAAGCTTTTATTTTTTGTTTCAACTTTTTCCACTTTGCTTATTTTTCATTTTTTTGTAAAGACTGATTGAATTTTTTCTCCTTTTGTTTATTATGTTATGTTAATCACCATACATCATTAGTTTTTTGATGTCATGTTAATCACCATACATTACATCATCAGTTTTTGATATAGTGTTCCATGATTCATTTTTTGTGTATAACACCCAGTGCTCCATTCAGTATGTGCCCTCTTTAATACCCATCACCAGGCTAACCCATCACCGCACCCCCTTCCCCTCTAGAACCCTCAGTTTGTTTCTCAGAGTCCTGATTGATTGATTTTAGAGAAAGAGAGCACAAGTATGGTGAGGGCCAGAAGGAGAGGGGGAGAATCCTCAAGCAGACTATGTGTGTGAAGCCCCACATGGGACTTGATCCCATGACACTGAGATCATGACCTGACCCAAAATCAAGAGTCGGCCACTTAACCAACTGAACCACCCATATTTTTCATTTTTATGGTCCTGTCTGTGGTCTATTTTTTCTTTGCTCCCTTGTAATTTAACTTCATTTCAGAAAGGATTTGTGACTCTTTTTTGCTTTTCCCCCAGAGTTTAGTCAGTTCCTGTTTCACATCTTCCTTTGAGCTTATGCGTCTCTGCTTTATAGTTTCCCTGCATTAATGTGATACTTTTGTGCTAAATTAAAGCAGCATACACCTCACTGAGAGCCAAAATGCATATGTTAAATTTAACTTGAGCTCTGACCTCATTTGATGTTCTTCTTAAGAGTAAATCAAATGAATTAGAAGTTTAAAGCACAGAATATTTCACTGGTAAACTATATAAGAGGTTTTGGTACTTACCACGAAACCTGTACTTGTTAGTAATCCAAAAACCTACTGTATTGTGATAAGCACAAATTGAGGCAGAGCCAAAAAGAAAAAAATTAACAGGCAACTTCCTTATTCCCTGGGTTGAGGTCTTCTTTCATATAGTCATACTGTTTTGCTGCCTGGAGGAAATATTGCCAGAAGAAGAAACAGAGTAAGCACAGAGAGATAGAACAACAGAAACATATTTTGAAGATCTCAGGTTGGCTACAGGAGAAAAATGAGTATTTCTAGCTGTGTGAATTGCAGTCTCAAATAAATCAGCATTCTGTGCAGAAAGAATTAGAGGAGACTAGAAATTGGATAGTCAACTAGCTTCTGCCAGAGTTAGATATTTGGACTTGAAGCTTAGGGTACAAATTATAACTAGATTTAATATTATTCACATAGAGATGGTCTTGATCTTCAAAAAGAGGATATAAATTAAGAGAGGAAAAGAAAGAATAAAAATGGGGGGAACCCATGTGTTTTAAGGGCAAGAAAAGGCAAATCAGCCAGAAAAGGGGACATGGAGTATTCAAGGTATAGGATAAAAAGGACTGTTAAATGTCCCTGTCCTAGGGAAGCCTTCTGCTGTTTTCCCGGGGGCCTGATGGCCCACTGTGTTTAGGAGATGGACTTAGTGACACCTGAATAAGAATTTCACCTGGAACGGGTAAGTGCATGGGGAAGAGAGTTAAGGACCCAGCAGCTGAAGACATTGGCAGAGTGGCGATGGAGAGTGAGGGATGCAAGAGAAGAAGACAAGGGTCATGATGGACGGGCAAGGCAGGAAAGAGGTGTGAAAGGTAGTCCATAACCATAGGCTGTGATGCCCCAAACAAGACCAGGTTCGAGGGAACTATAGCCTTAAAAGCTTGGGTTTTAATCAAACAGACCCGGATTTGAATCTCAGTTGCCATTTACTAGCTGGATTTCAATCACAAGTGATAGAAGTTAGATATAGCAGAAACTTGTAATGAATGATCATAACACCAAGCACCATGTGCTTTACAGACATTACCTCTTAGTCTCACTTAACCCTCCTAAGAATTCCCATTAGATGGATTTTAGTCTCCCCAGTTGTACAGAAAAGTAATCTGAGGTTTCACATGGTAAAATGCCATGTTCACTGTCACAGAAATAGCTACAAGGTGGAGCCAGGGCTGGACCCACGCCCCAAAGCCTGTGTTCCTGACTGTTCCATTGGACCAATTCCTTCCTCGAAATGAGTGTCTTGGCTTCAGGGGCATACACAGCCCATGGCCACCATGATCACTCAGCCTATCGATTCCATCTGGGCTTCGGCCCATCCATTGTGGTGGTGAGGCCATGGTGGGCCTCCGGGCCCTTCCTGCTCATCCTGACTCTGGGTGACATCAGTTAGGACTCTTGGAGACTTGGAACAGAAAAGAAGAAAGGAGAGCTTGATGCATGTGATCTCTGACCACCAAACCCTACCTCCAGGCCACCAGGGACCCACCCCATCCCGATCCCTAGATTTCCTGTTTTTAGATACAACCTGTACGACCCACCGAAGCCCAGCTACCTGCTGATGCCTCCCTGGTCCACGTGTCTATAAATCACCATGTACAACCCTGGTTTTCCTGAGCTGCCATCTGGGGAACTGTGCAGAGTGGGAAGCATATCTTGAGGGGCTCTGACTCTCTAAACGATTGATGAATGTGTCTGTCGCCTGTCTTGTTTTCTTCCCACATCAGCGGTCTTTCCAAATGCATGGCCACTGAAGTACTGACTCCTTGAGGGATTCTTTAACGTCTTTGAAGGGAGCATTTGGGAGCTAGGCTTTTGTGGACAGTGCCGCCGCCCCTCCTCCTTCCATTTTCATTCTCACTTAACATTGATTGAATCTCTGTGACGAGGTACAGCACAATTAGAACCAGGATGCTCACCGGCTAAGAATACAGGGCAGGTGCATAGTTAAGTGAGCATGAATATGAGGCAGCAATAGGAGAACGCAGAGGAGGCCTGAGCAAGTCAGAAGATAAGCAGTGAGAAGTCACTGAGGAGAAAAGCAGAATGCACGGTCCTTCACCGATGGTGGGACATCTGCCTCGTCAGTGCGGTCCAAGTTGATCCTCTAACAGTTGCGTGTAGTGGGAACACACCCTCGTCCTGCAGGATGAGGCTGCAGCCTAGCCTACTGGAGCTACACATAATTCGAGGCCTGCTGTCCCACTTGGGCCCAAATGCCTTATAGTGGGAACCGGGGATGGGGGGCTCTGGGAAGGGTAGGGAACAGGCAGAAGCAGCAGGAGAGACTCCTTCCACTGGGCAGAAGAAGCACAGTAGGGCGGGAGTGGGCTGGCTCCCCATAACAGTGCCCTGCCAGCTGGATTAGGGTCCACGGCCCTGCCAGGACCAGATTTTGTGTGCAGGGCAGCCCTGCATGGTAGATGCAGCTCAGCAGGGAAAAAAACAGATTGGAGGGCCCACATGCAAACACCGTGATGTAGCAAATGAGGAACTGCGGGTAAATGCTGTAATCAGACTACCCGTCGCTTTGTGAAATGGCAGAATATTGCCCGTGTCCTTTTGGGGCCTGGGGAGTATGACACCCCTGGCTGCACCTGGAGCTCCTCAGGGGCTCCACATGGGCTGCTTCCCTGCTCTCCCATCCCTCTCCACAACCAGAATTCGTCATGCTGATGTTACTGCTAATACACACATCCATGCTGGAATGTCTGCATTTTGTGATAGGAACTGGCATCAAGAATGCTTCTCCTCCACCTCTCCTCTCCTTCACCTTCCTCCTCCGTGCAGGTTTGACCCTCCCATGGTCACTTGCCCCCCCCCCCCAGCCACGCCTTAGAGCAGGGTGCCCACTCAGGTCATCACCCCTGCTAAGGCATAAATTTCCCTGAAGGTAGGGTCTTATCTTTGTCTTCTTGGAACATTAATGCTCCTTTGATAGTCACTACAATTAGACTTGGAAAATGCCAGGTTTTGATCATGTAGGTAGGATGTGTACACTGTGATTGTTAGTCTCGTGTAAGAGCGAGAGTGTGTTCTGACATTTCTGCTTCGGTTTCCTTTCCCAAAACCAGCCCTGTCATGGCCAGCACCCAGCCCCATGGCCACGACCACCACCCTCCACTTCTGCTACTAATGATAGTCAGCTGCATTACACCAATACCCCCTGTTTATCATCACTTACAAAAACACCAGCTCCTGCTATTTTTTTTCTGCTGTGTGACCCAGATAGATTAATTTGCTTTTCTTACCCACTGAGAGGGTGCAAAGATGCAACTATTGCATCTTTGTTAGCTGACTATGGAGAAAAAAAAAAAAAACGTGATTAAATTACCAATGGCCATACTGATGATTGATAGTATCAAGTCTGCACTAGAAGTGGAAGGGGAAAAAAAAAAAGGATGTCCCGATATTATTTTATATGCTCAAAGCCTCATGATATTGTATATACGACATAATTCGGCATATAATTAGGTCAATACGGTTAATACTTGCACTTCGAAGTTAACCAGGAAAGGATAAGATTTTATTTGCTCTTTAAAATGAAAGCTAGGCTTTTAATTCTTTGTCTTTAAAAAGCTCATGATGCCTCATGAATCGGATGCAGTGTGCAATGCCTCTGTGGGTCCATCAGAAGGCCATTGACTCAGACTCAGAATTAGAGCCCCACAGAGCTCCAGCCCCCACAACAGCTCCCCCTAGGGTTGCAAAGAGTCCTCTTCAACACCTGGCACCCATCTCCGTGCACAGGGACCCTGCTTAGAGCTGTCCCAGACCAGGACCCCAGTCCCGGCTCGCATCTCCCCCAGTTCAAGGTCAGAGATCTGAAGTCTGCCTCCCACTGAGGCTTTACACGGAGAATATGTCCCAAGCTTCTGCTTTTCCCGTATTAAGCTTAAAAAGAGAAGTAAAACTGGAAGCAAAAGCCTAAAGAAAATTTGGGGAGTCTTTTTATTGATTTTTAAAATTTAGTTTATGTTTTGCTTCTCTGAGTGTAAGCTCTACAACTTAATTTTTCAAAGGGGTGGAGGAAGGCATGATAATTAGGAATGTAATGTTTTGACATGTGTGTGCATGAATCTAAAGGCGATGAGTAAATACAGTCACGTATTTCAGATGGACATCAGTCGCAGGTGTGAACTTCTACTTACACATCAGGCCACTTGACCCCTCTGAATAAAACGAGCATTGCTGGTGGAAAGTTCATTCGTCAACGTGCTGATGAGGAACCCTTCTTGCACAGTTTTTTTCCTACAGTGAGATCCTTAATATTGTCATTTCTTGGCCATAGGCAAAAACTGGGACCTGACTGCCGCTCTGAGTGACTATGAGCAGCTCCGACAAGTGCACACAGCCAACCTGCCGCATGTGTTCAACGAGGGCAGGTGCCCCAAGCAGCCAGAGAGAGAGCCGCCCCAAACCGGCCACAAGGTGGAGCGGCCCTGCCTGCAGAGACAGGACGACATTGCCCAAGGTACCTGACCTGGTGAGGGGCTGAGGCCAGGAACAGCTTCCCCAGAGTGCCATGGCTTGCATGGGGTAGCGTAGCGGGGGGGGGGGGGGGGGGGCTGGAGGGCGCAAAGAACCGCAAAGTCATCCCTCTCCTGAGCTGTGGGACACATCAGGCTCTCCACGCACATCAAGCTAAAACGTGCCCTGCGGCTTCCGTTTCCGGCTCCTCCCTCTGCCTCGGAAAAGCAAGAGGAGGAGTCCAGTTCCCCAGGACCCCACGTGATTAAAAGCCAGCCCTCCTCCTGGAGCCCTGGTCTCTCCAAGCCAAACACCTCTAGTCCCTTCACTTTTTTCCCACCTGGTCTCCAGATCTGTTCATCATCAGTTCATTGCCCCGCAGGCTCCATTTTCTCTATTCTTTTTCTTAATTACAGCAGTCAGATGTGTTTATCGTGATGAAAGAAACAGTACAAAGATATATAAAGAGAACTTCAGAGTTTTCTTCTCACCCATCTCAGATCTCACTGATGTAATAAGCAACAATTACATCCTCATCTGTCTCCTCCTTGCTTTCCCTGGGCTCGTTCAAAATGCATCAGGGTCAAATGCACATAATGCTTCTCAGATCACTTGTTTCACTGAACATTAAATCACGAGTAGAGGCTCAATATTTTATTCCACAGCCTACAATGATTTTTAAACCACTCCTGTATTAATGGTTATTCTGGTTTTTCTTGGGATTTTTTGTTTTGCTTGTTTTCAATACTACTAGCAATGCTAAAATAAACAACGGTATGCCTGTGATCTTAGATACTAGTGCTTTTGTATCTATAGGTTAGTGTTCCCAAAGTGGATTTGCTGTGCCAGTACCTGTGTATCTTTAATTCAATAACTGCAGGACTTTTTCCCAGACGCATTTCTGCTTGCAGTGTGTGAAATGAGGTATCTCCCTCCACTCTTGCCAACACTGGACGTTTTTGTAATGGCTTTACATTGCTTTTCTACTGTGAAGGGTGGAAAAGGGTGTCTTGTTTTAACTTTCATCTAGTCATTTGTTTGTTAGCCAGTTGGATTTCCCCTTCTGCAACATGCCTGTTCCCATACTTTGCCCATTTTTCTGTTGATTTGTTTTCAGTTTTCTGATCAACGTGTAGCATCCTCTGTGATTAAGACTAAGAACATATATTTTTATATATGTGTATGTCTTTCCCGGTATATCATTGCTTTATGACTTTGTTTACAGAATATTTTGCCACACAAAATGTTTATATTACTATGCATTCATGGCTGATAGGTGTCCTCTTTTGCTTTAGAAGGTCTCCTGGAATAGTTACTGAAATATGTTCCTATATTCTTTTAAAATTTTGTTCTTAGGTCTTTTGATTGATTTGAAATTTTTATAAGTAATAAGGAAGAATCTGGTCTTGCTTTCTTCTGGATCAAGAGTGAGTTACTCTAGCACATTTATTGAATAAAACATTCCTCACCCACTGAACTAAAATGCCAACGTTGCCATATATTAAATTCCCAAATATATTTGGATCTGTTTACAGACTCTGTCAATCCGTGCGGTCACCCATCCTGTTACCTTAACTCTGGTAGTTCATATGCTGTACTTTCTGTTAAGGCAACTCCTTTCGCTGATAGTCTTTTCCAAAAATTTTTCACTATTTTTGGACGTTTTATTCTGCCATATAAACCTTAAGCTTGGAATTCTGGTTGGAATTGGATTGAATTTTTATTTTAAGAATAATTGGCATAGTGTAATATTGTTTTCCCACTCAAGAACATTAAATATGCCTCTCCATTTAGTCAGATTCTAAGATTTTAGACATAGAGAAAAGCGACTTACTTTTTCCATATTTATATTTTATGCAGTAATTCACAGAAATTCTCTTATAATATTAATCATTTTTTTCTAAGAGAATATCTTGGGTTTTCTAAATATGTATGTGTATATGGCTGCCCCTGCTGTTTTTGACTGGCAGCAAACCAACCAACCCATTATTTTATCCTCCCATTGAGGAGGCTAGAAGGACCCTCCTCTCTGCTTCCAGAGAGGTTGATGGATTCAGAGCCTAATAAATGTAACTGAAAAAATAAGTCTGTCACATAATTCCATTAATTGAGTTTTTTAGTTTCTGAATTAGATATATGTATCCTTTAACTGAGTACTTGAAATCATAGTGCATGCACTAACAAGGAAAATGAATGTCTCCATATTATAAATTAGGGATCAGCAAGCAATGGCCCATGAGCCAACTCTGGCTACTGTCTGTTTTTTAAATAAAGTTTTTATCGAAACACCCTCATGCCCATTCATTTATGCATTGGCTAAGGCTTTGGCTTACAAAGCCTAAAGTACTTATATCTGTCCCTTTCGGAAAAGGTTTGTGCACCTGTTTTTAAAATACCTAGGATTTGTTTTAATCAGATAGGATAAGATAGGCAAACATGGAAAAGAATATCGTGAAGGAAGCTGTTAGACTCACAGTTCCCTAAAAGCAGGTGGCATGGCACACTCTGCAGGACAACATGAGGAAGCACCAAGGTTGGTCAGGAGGCAGAAGGGACAGAGAGGAAAAATACGGGCATGAGCTTTTATTTTGATTTCCTTGGAAAAGGCAAGGCAGGGTAAACAGATTTAGGATTGGCAAGATTGAATAATTTCAGCAGGCTCTCTGGGGTTTAGGAGCTATCCCTGGTTGTCTTGTACCTTGCCCTGGGGTGCAGAGACATATTGCTTGCTGGAGTGTAAGAACCAGATAGAAGAGGTGGTTCAGAGTATGGGCTCTGGATTGGTTGGTTTGCATAAGAAAGGCACGCTCCTTTCCTAGGAGTCATTTGCTCTCAGAATTAGCTATTCCTAGTAAGAAGAGCCTCTGCCCAGTCAGGGATGCCCCAGATGCCAGAGCGTCAAGAATACAGAAAATAAGAAAATATAGTTAAAACACCTCCCCTGGCCTGAATCAATGATCAGTTTGAGTTGGTTTTGTCAATAGTTGCAGAATTCTGTGCGTTCTCTCACTGTGTTTTTGTTTAATATCTGTGTTTCTCTGGGGCATAACTCTGAACATGGTCGTTCCTGTAAAACAATTCATTTATACCTCTAAAAGAAGGATCAATGAGTTCATGTTTAAAAAATCAATGTGTGTGTGTATCTGTGTGTGATTACATATGTGCATTCATGGAGGTGGTGGTGGGGAAGACTTTTTCTTTTTTTTAAGATTTATTTATTTATTTTAGAGAGAGAGTGAACAGAGGGGGGGGCAGAGGGAGAGGGAGAGAAAGAATCCTCAAGCAGGCTCCCCTCTGACTGAGGAGCCCAACGAGGGGCTCAATCCCAGGACCCTGAGATCATGACCTGAGCCAAAACCAAGAGTCGGACGCTCACTGACTGAGTCACCCAGGCACCCCCCAAAAGCCTTTTTCATTCAGACTCCAAATATTTAATAATTGGAACTGCTTAATAGCATCATATTATACTATGAATCACCATGTTCCTAAGGTCCTAATAGCATCTCATCAATTGACAAAGAGGTACTGAGTGATAAGCCATGAAGGAGTATGGATGACCCCTCCCATAAGATTCCCACTGTTGAGAGCAGCATCGTGAGTCTGCCCAGTGGATTGTGGGGTCACATAGCACCTCAGGTGTTAAAGAATGTCTGATGTCTGTCTCCATCAGGTCCCAAAGGGTGAGGCATTTCCTACTTTCCCAGATATAGAAACAGTAGTCTGCAGCAAGAGGTAAGACATCAGCACGGCTTGTGAGACCTGGAGAACATGGCAGAAGGACTTACAGTTTCCTCTGCTCCTGCTCTCAGAATGTGGACCAAGTGCAGGAAGCAACAGGGCCATCCCCAGTGGTAGACAAACCAGGCCCTACGTGCTCCATGTCTCTTCTTTCTCATGGCCGTGTGGTTTAACTTCTCTTTGCCTTTCCTCAAAATACAAAATAACTAGTCATCATGGTCTCAGAATCTAACTGAAGATGAATCAAAACTACTCATTTTAAAAATACTCTTGTCTGCGGGACTCAACCACTCAGTTTAATGCCCAGATACTTGAGGCTTCTGAGAAAGGACTTTAAATTTAAAACCAACTTACCCCAGGATTAAAAGCCTCTTGTTTTTAGTCTGCTGTAGCAAAATGACTTTAATGACATTTTTGTTCACTGCTCTTGCACGTGGGGAAGTAAGAAGCTCCCGTTCTGGATGAAGGCACAGGCGTGGGTTTAATGACATTTCTGTCCACTGCTCTTGCACGTGAGGAAGTAAGGAGCTCTCCTTCCAGATGAAGGCACGAGCGTGGGTTTTCTGTGAGCTCAGGTGGGCAGAGACATGCTTCAGAGTGGCATCAGCTTACACGCAGAGCCTGATCAGTGAGCAGGCTAATCTGAAATGAAGTGGCAGTCCTCATGACCTAAGTGGATACATTTACGAATTTGCCACAGGGCTTAGACAACACTCAAACACTAGTTTGAATTTTGTTTCCCTGAGCAAATTGAAAGAGAACTTCTGCCTTGCTAGAAGAATTCTCCATTATTACAAATATTGACTGCAAAAAGAAAGTGTCCCCCTAACACCGTGTATTTAAGACTTCTTCTATTATGGTAATAAATGTTAGCTATTAAGAGCAGGGCTTAAAAAACCAAGTATGCTTTCAGAGCCAAGAGAACAAAGACATCCGCTTTTTTGCTGTGGCGTTGAGATCACATGATTTTCTTCACGGAGCAACATCAGGTACATCAGAGGAATTCTGCACTAAACTTCTCACCCTTTGGCTGGAAACTCTAGGCAGAATAAAACCAGAGTAGACAGGCACTTTCTGAGTGCTGTGTCAATGGCAAACTGAGAAGAGAAACAGGGGCTCCTGGAGGGCTCAGTTGGTTAAGCATCTGCCTTCAGCTCAGGTCATGATCCCAGGGTCCTGGGATCGAGCCCCGCATGGGCTACCTGCTCAGCGGGGAGCCTGCTTCTCCTTCTGCTCCCCTCTGCTCGTGCACTCTCTCTCTCTGAAATAAATAAAATCTTTAAATAAAAAGAGAGAGAGAAGCAAATGTGATGGCTTCGTATGTTTGTATTTGGGGCATCATCATCACGTGGGATATGTTTATCAGAGTACCTTTAGGAAAGTAACCTCTCTTACAACCCAAGCCATGTGGGGAAAGCCTGAACCAATTGCTTCTTGCTTTAAGTATATGCATATGTAAAACAAAAGAGTCTGTCTCGTGGTGTTCAGCTGAGCCCAGGGCAGCTCTGCTGAACTGAGTTAGATGTAACTTAAGACCCAAAAAAGCAAGACTGGTGATCTTTCATGATGCTGCTGTGTACTTGTGTGGTAGACTTGCAGCTCACCTCTTTCTGAATGGTTTCACGACTCAGAGTGAGTAAAGTGCCATATCCCAGGTGGTGGTAATGTTAGCTCAGCCGCAGGGAGGCCTGCAATGTTGGAGGAAGAGTGGCAGGCGTGCGGGCGAGTGTGTGTGTGCGCCTGAAGGTGTGTGTGTGTGCGTGCGGACACGTGTGGGAGCATATTTGTGCATGCACGTGTGTGTGCGCATGCATGCTCGCAGAGCCACACGCCCACCCCACTCAGTTCCTGTGGTTGTCCTCTCCCCCTCCACCCCCCAGCAGAAAAGCGACTCTCCCGGGGGATTTCCCACGCCAGCTCGGCAATCGTCTCCCTGGCCCGGTCCCACGTGGCAAGTGAGTGCAACAATGAGCAGTTCCCCCTGGAGATGCCCATCTACACATTCCAGCTGCCAGATCTGAGCGTGTACAGCGAAGACTTCAGGAGCTTCATCGAACGGGACTTGATTGAGCAGGCGACCATGGTGGCTTTGGAGCAGGCAGGTGAGTGGCTGGCCCCCGGCAGGCCCATGTTGCCTGGGCTCAGGGAGCAAGTGAGGTTGGCCTGACTTAGATTAGGGAGCAAGGGAGAGGCATGTTGTCTGACTCAAGTGTTTTCAATTCAGACTCTAGATACTTGAAGCAGACCCCCTGCTCAGCAGACAAGCTCTGCTCCAGCCCAGAGCGGGCCAGTAGGGGTGGATAACTGTGTGGTGCTGAGAACTCTTGAGTTTTCCCTTTGTTCCCAGACCCGACCTGCCTAGGCCGGCCCCCTCTATAGAGGACTCTCTGTGGTTTTGCCTTACTTTTCTCCTGTTTCCATCTAACTCTCCCGTGGGTGTCGAATGAAAGGCAAGACCATGGGCTTTGAGAAAAATAGGAGACTGTCACTTCCTGTGGACATAAGCAAGTTAGTAACCTTCCCGAGCTTCTGTTTTCCTGCAAAGATGGGAAGACAGGTGGTGGCCCGGTGAAACTATTTGAGTATGAAATGGCACCTGCCTTGTATGGCTGTCATCTCCTGCCCTCCCAGCCTTCCCAGCCTCCAGGTTGAAGAGACGCAAACCCTGACTTCACTCTCCCCGTTTTTCTTGGCGTGTCTTCTGACATCCCAATGAGGAAGAGATTTGGGGAGCAAGCCAGACTTGTCTTCTTTGGAGTTCCTCAGGACAAAATAATTAGTTCAAAACAAATGTCTAAAGCAGATGTAGGTTCTTCCTGAGACAGAGCAAATATCCTATCTTACTCATAACCGTTTTCATTATATATCTTTGCAAAATCACATGTTCAGGGGCTTCTTGGACATGCATCCAGAAGACTTCTATGCCCTTCAAAGGCCTGGCACCTGGAGGTGCTCCCATGTGGCACCTCCCAGGGGAACAGGAAGGGGAGCCTCTGACTGAGCATGGTGAAGAGAGGGTGTGTTCAGGCCTTCAGTCAACTAGTTCTGCTCTGTCAGGGAATCAGGCTTATCTCAGCTCTTCACCAAGACACAGTTGAAAATGCCCAAGCCTTTGGAATGTTGCAGAAGACTGAAGAGAAGGATCTGTAGTTGGTACGATCTTAACATTGGCAGAAGGACCAGTCATTTCCTACCAATCCTGGTGGCAAAGAGGCAAACAATGAGAGTAGCTGATGGAGAAAGCTACTTATAGAAGGTGTGCCTTCTAGGAGAAAAGATTCTGAAAAAATAAATATTCTAACCACCTTCTTCCTCCACCATCCAGGCTCTGACCAGTGCCTCTCACCAGCAGAAGGGCAGAGAGCAGAGAGCCCATTACTGGGGTCCGTACAGGTTGCCTTATGGGTGCACAGTAGAGAGAGCACAGATCTTCAGGGCAAATGGGAAGCATCCAGAAAGTTGACACTTGGGTGTTTTCACCAGATCCAAGCTTCCGTGTATACTTGGCTTCCTCCCATTTCTTGTAGAACAATCCAGGAAACATCTTCATCCACCTACTCCAAGAAGGAAAGCACAGAATTCACATAGACAAAGGAAGGGATGGTGGTTAGTAGGGCCTTATTTGTGCTGGGCATCCTGGTGATTGGTCTCAGCCACAGGACTCAGGGGAGCCTCACCCATGGCATGCTTGGTTTGAGAACAGGGTCCGCACTCCCAGTAACTCATTGAATGTGATGTTGTGACTGCAGATGACTTGTTTCCTCAGCTGCTACAAAGCTGTCAAAAGCAGCCCAAATACTGACACCCACAGCCCTGTTCTGTCTTATCTCACGGTCACTGACTAATCAACAGTCACAAAACAATTCACCTGGATTAGCAATAATCCTAAACCACTCGCTATGGAGGCTGGCTCTTTTAAAGATGCTTCTATGTGAATAATTCAGATATGAATGATAATAATGTGAATAATTCAGATACGAATACGAGATTTTAAACAAAGTGTTCACTCTTCATACAGAAGCGGGAATTGGTATAGGTTAAGAAAGAAAAAAGCATTTCATGAGCTAATTTCTCTCGACTGCTACCCGGCTGGGACTTTATAACCTTAGGTCCTGACAATGGCTGGTAGCGCCAGGAATGGTGGCTGCTTCCTTTGAAGGTGGGGTCCTGGTAAAGGGCGCACGCCCCCCTCTGGTACCATGAGAGCTCCCTCCTTCGACCCTGCCATGTTTAGCAAAATCCTTTACTTCTTTGTAATGTCTTTTCTGTTATTTCTTCCATACGTTACATACTCATTTTTATCACTTACATCTTACCTTCTGGATTCGTATTTTAAAAGGGTACTATTATACTCCAACCATCCTGCCTTGGAAAGCACCTTTTAAGAACCCAAACTTACCGAGTGAAGACGCTAAATTCAACACTGTTTCTGTCACATGCCAAGAGGATGGAGAGAACGGGCAGCAGGGATCCCCACCCAGCACTGGAAAGGCACCCCATCCATGCTGCAGAAAGCCTTGGGGAGGCTGGTTGGCTGCCCACCCCCACCCCCCCCACCCTCCGCTTTGGGAAAATGCCCCTGGAGCAGCGAGAGCCTGAACATCAGGGCTCTGCCTAGCACAGGGAAATGAGGAACTGAAAAACAATGTAGGCATAAAGAATAAATGTGTTCATTTCCTTAGCATAGAATTGACCCCAGCCTGCCATCCATATGAATTCTCTTTTGACTTCTTTCTTCACCTTCCAAGCAGGGGTGTAGACTAGATCATCCTTCAGGCCCTTTCTGTGCCCAAATTCTGGTGAGGACCCTGGCTCATGTCAGGTGAGCCCCAGATGGTCCCCCACCCCATCTGGGTGATGAGTATGGCCCACTAGGAGGCAGACTTATTCTCTCCCACCCAGGCTGTGCTCCTGTTGTTCAGGCACCACTGTTAATGTCCATGGGGAAGATGGAGCTCTACCATGAGACAGCGATTTGAGAAAGCTGCTCAGTATTGCCAGGTATAAAGTGCAAATTCCTCCTTGTAATTTAATGCTCAGGACAGTTGTGGGTAAGCTGTTGATGTACATGTGTTGCACATATACTATATACATGGGAGACAGATATAGATGTCCAAAAATTCCACTTGCTCAAGGCATAATTCTAGCTGTCTTGGGAAGGAAATATCATCTCTGTCACAGCATCTCGGGGTGGGGGTGCTTTCCCTGCCCTTGGGACTCTACAGGAACCGGAGTTTGTGTGGTCCAGAAAATTGGGAATAAATTAACCTTCATTCAGTTTTGCCCCTGGTCCACCACAGGGGCTTGGCTCTACTCTCTCAGTGCCTGGTAAGGCATGGGGCAGCCCATCTATTTGAGGGGCCTCTGTATTGAGTGGGGTGCCAGTCCTCACCTCCCACAGAACCCACAGTGCCATTCTCCCAGACCTTAAATCCCTGCAGGGTACAACCTACTCCCTCCCACCCCATGACAGTCTTACAAGCAACAAAAGGACACGTCTTCAGTACATATAAGCACTGACCTGAGAGAGGAAGGAAAAATGCCTTTCATTCTTTAATGATTACCTGCCATGGAAAATACAAGAAACCATAAATTTCTCCATCAGGTTATGTTGCTTCACTTATCTGTAAGAAGACTCCAAGATCATGGGTCTCTAGGCCTGAGGAGTAAGCACTGGTAGCTTGTCCAGAAGCCCACCACTGTGGGCAAGATGGTGTGTGATGCTTCAGCAAGTCTGTGAACCCAAAGGGCAGAGGCATGTCTGTGTAATATAGTAGTTACTGCATACCTGAGAAATTGAAATACAGATGTCAAAAAATATTTAGGGACCCCCTTGACTTGTGGTGTTGAGTCTTGGCTCCATGGAAGGATAGTCAGATTGAAGCAGATCTGCCAGGGAAGTGGCGGGATGTGCAGATGTTCCAAAGGCTTCCGAGTCAGCCCAACATGGCCAAGTCCCAGGTCAGGTGGGAGAACTTGGCCACATTACTTGGCCTTCTTGAGCCTCACTTTTTTACATTTTGAGTCAGAGATATGTGAGAGCTGTCAAACCAAGACCAGTTCACCCAACACAACCCTGTGCTCCCATGAAACAGTCCATTGCAGGTGCTGGAGCCATGACTCTAAACCACACAGGTGAAATTCCTGCACTTGCAGAGATTAAATTCTAGTAGGGAAGAAAGACGATAAAAGGGAGACCATATACGTGAAGTGAGGCAGTGAGGACCGTTGTGGAAGGGGTAAGAAGCAAGGTAGGGAGGTACGAGGAGAAGGGAGGGAGACTAAGGCAGGCTCTCTGAAGGGCAGGGAGGAGGGAGGGATGGAGACATCTGGCTCTGGTGTTCCCAGCAGGAGGGGCTTGGCCTCAAAGGCTTGCACACTACGTAAGGAAGGCCAGGCATGGGAGCAGATGGAACAGGGGTTGGAGGAATTGGAAAGGAAGGCAAGAGAATGGTAGCCAGGGGCCCAGGGAACCATTGTAAGCCCTGGGGACTAACTGTAGGTCGGAGGTGCAGTCCCACGAGGATTTGAACAGGGGAGTGACATGTTTAGATTCACATTTGATGCGTTCTGGTGCTCTGTTGAGAATGGAGTCTAAGGGGGCAAGAGAAGAAGCAGGAAGAGCAAGGAGGAGGTAGCTGCTTTAGTTCAGGGGAGGAGGGGTAGCCAGCGCCCTGGGGGTAGCAGTGGAAGTCACGAGAAGAAGCTAGATACTGAAGCAGGATCTGCTTTGAAGGTGGACCCATGGGACTTGCTGATGTACTGGATGCGGGCCATGGCAGAAAGAGCTGAGTCAAGCATGACCCCAAGAATGTTGCCCTTCCTTAGCACGCGGGTAGATGACAGTGCCATGGGGAGATGCAGACCCCTGGGGGAGGGGCAGATTTGGGGACGATGGACGGGCCAGGAGGGGCAGACTAGGTCGGAGATCCTGGTGAGACTTGTGACATTGCTGTCCAGTTGAACATGAGAGTCTGGAGGTCAGGAGAGGCCTGGGTTAAGGATATAGATGTGGGAGTTAGCAGTGTGAGAAGAAATCCCTGGGGAGGAGGTGAGCTTTCATAGCAAGCTCCCACCATAGCCCCAACACAGTTCCACTCTGTCTTGAATACTGGGTGGATGAAGGGGTCTGGAGCCGGACAGAAACGCTAGGGAGACAGACCCAGAGAAAAACATTGCAGTCCTGTGGGAGGGACTTGCAGAAGCACAGGCAAGACCCAGAGAAGGGGAATCAGTGACCGTGGGGGGGGGGGGGGGTCTCTCCATAAGGGCAGTGATATTAAAAAGTATCACAGGGTCACATTCAGGGCAAGATGTGCTCGCCTTGCTCCTGGAGACTTGTCACGTTTTATTTTCTTCGTGGGTGATGAGCAAAATGACATCTTATTTTAAACTGTGTGGTAACCATCTGTTACAAAGCTCGAGTTAATTGGTCCCATTATTGTGCATGAATCAGGAACATTGCTTGGAAAAGGCAGAATGAGTGACTAATCGCTCCTCACCCATAATACCACCAGCCTCCCTCGACAGAGTTCACCTGCCATTTTCTTCTCTGCAGGCACTCAAGTTTTGTGGGCTTTTTTCCATTCACAGTGCCAATTCCCACGTTTATGTGTCTGTCTTCTGTTCTTAAGTGCAGTTATTGTGTGAGGAGATTGAATGACCGCTCTGTCAAAGCTAGAAATAGGAACTTTGTACCATGTTCCCAATCAGATTACTTGTGTGAAGAACACCTTAATCGTGGGCATCCCAACCTGGGTCTGGCTGGAGATGTTAGAATAGCAGCGAGCCATTTTTGGCTCTCCAGAGGCTGGAAAGCACTGGCATTTATCATAGCTGGGTCGTCTTCCCAGGGTGGTCACATCCGACTGACAGTCCTAGGAATGTTCTCAACTGCGTAAGAGTCTTGACTTCCGGAAGCCAACTGAAATCAAGCCACTAAGCCATGGCTTCCATCCCCCTAGCCAGATACTAAATTTTGTCATGACTCAGTTACCTTCCAAGTGTGACTAACTATGTGGGCTACAGTGAGATTTAGAAAGTGATACATTCTCCAGAAGAAATTTGAATGAAGGGAAGATGCCCCATTTAAGATGGCATTAATTCTCGGGCCCAGAAAGATTACTTCTAGGGATACGCCATTCCTTCTAGATGAAAGATAACTTCAAGATGTGCAAGATTTCTTCCAGTGGGAAGATAACTTCTGGCTGTGCTGGTGAATTTACACCCCTGAGGCTCCTCTCCTGGGGTCAGGGTCCTGGAATGCCCCCACCACGAGGTGGAGAGCAGCCCTCCTCCCCCAGGAGAGCAAAGCTGCTTGGGATCTGACATGAGCCAGATCCTGCTCATCCAGTATGCCTTCATGGTGTGCCCCATTTGAGGTAGATGAGCAGTTCATGGGCTGAATCACTATTTGTTTTAAGTTCTTGAGGATAATGAGATATCTAAGACACATGCTGGCTTCCAAAGCATCCTCTGCCTGGCCTAGGAGCAGCATCAGTGACCAATCCTATGACATATTTTCTAGCAAGTGAACATGGTGGCATGTAGGAAGGTAAGAATGAGAATCTGGGCAAGAACATTATCTAAATTGTATAAGATGAGCACCTTTTCAGGTAGCATTCCCACCCCCTGAAACATCAGGTGCTTTCCCTATTTTATATAAAGCCTCAGGTTGCTGAGAATGTTGGAAAGCTTTTAATAATTGGGGGGAGATTGTGCTCTTTACATTGGATTCATGAAGTGAACAGGAAAAAAAAATGGAAGAAATCTATCTTCTAGAGGTTCTGGAGGATGAGAATGAAATTCTACCAAAGGCTTCTAAAAGCTACAGAGTCTGTCCCCCCACCTCTGGGCAGGGCGCCTCACCTGGCCTGCTGTGACAGGCTCAGGATTTGCATATAAATCAATGTCACTGTCTCCCGCAGGATCAGAAGGTCATGCTTTCTCTAGGTCATTCTGCTCCTTTTCCTCCCAGCACAGGGGAGCCTGGGGCTGCCGGGAGCCCACCTTTGCAGCTGAGTAACTAAGGTTCCAGCTTGCTTGATAGTTCTTGTTAGGGGAAGCTCTTGGCAAACAGAGAAGGCTGTAGAGACCTAGGTGCTTCCTACATGGCCCTCTTTATAACATGCCAGGTTCCTTCTTCAAGACCAACAAGAGGATCTCTCTCCTCTGTTCTCCCTCTCCCCTTCTCTGCCTTGCTCGCTCCTCCCCTCTCTTCCTTTCTTCTCTCTCCTGTCTCTGACTTCCTGCCTCTCTGACCACCATATCCTTTCTTAAGGTCGTCATCTGATTAGGTCGGGCTCACCAGAATACTCTCCCTTTCAGGTCAATTGAAAAGTCAACTAATTAAAACCCCTTACATTGCCAGGAAATGTAACCTAATCATGGGGGTGGCATCCCACCCACACTCAAGGGAAGGGGATCCCTCCCCAGGAGGTGGGTATCTTAGGGTCACCTTAGAAGTCTGCTTACTACAGATGCAATGTTGTTATTTGCATTTTGACAATTCCCCTATGCTTAAAGTTCCAGAATGGAAGCTTAAATCATGTAGAATATATTATGGTCAAAGGAATTTTCCCAACCTTCTCATGTGTCATTACCTGCTTCACTTGGATCAGTAGTATATCTGGGTTGAATCCCACTCTTGATGGTTTCAGATCCAAAACAACATGTTTCTGCATCTTCTGAGGAAACCAGGCCTTCTTACTGGGCTCTCCTGAAAGATATGGTCATCTAGAATGGGGTAGGGGTAAGCACTACGATACTGTGCTTTTGATAATAATAGCCATCATGTATTTGCGTAGTATCTATAGTATGCTAAGTACAGTATTGGTATTAATGACCTCCACATCTCCCATGAGCTGCTCATATGATTTCCACTTTACAGGTAAGGAAGGGGAGACTCAGAGAAGCACCTCCACTCACCTGTGGGCACCCAGCCTGTAAAATAGCAGAGCCATCAGAACCTGGCTCTGGGTGCCGCCCCACCCTGGCCTTTCCAGGACACCTCCTCAGCTCTGCTTACAACCTTGCAAACTGTAACCTTTTCCCTCAGGCTATTTTCTGCTGAAAAATTATTTTCCAGATAATTGCATGATTTCTTTCTTGCCTCCATTTGCAATGATTGTGAATGGAGCTTGAATGTATTATGCTGAGTGAAATAAGTCAGTCAGAGAAAGACAAATACCATGTGATTTCACTCGTATGTGGAATTTAAGAATCAAAACAGATGAACATAGGGCAAGGGGAAAAAAATAGAAGGGAAGCAAACCATAAAAGACACTTAATGATAGAGAATAAATTGAGGGTTGATGGAGGGAGGTGAGCCAGGGATGGACTAAGTGGGTTATGGGTATTAAGGAGGGCACTTGTTGTGTTGAGCACTGGGTATTATATGTAAGCGATGAATCACTAAATTCTACTCCTGAAATTAATAATACACTACATATTAACTAACTAGAATTGAAAGAAATTTGAAAAGAAAAAAAATAATAATTGCATGATTTCTTGATTTTCTTAAAAGAGCAAAGAAAAGAGAAAATCTCCAAGGGATTGCTCTCTGAGAGGCCAAATATGAAGTAAGCAGCAAAGTCACTCAGTCATATTGCTGATGGCATTGAGCAGAAACATCGGACAAGGAGGCCAGGTGAAGGAGGCCCCACAAATTACAACAGTCCCCAGTCTTTGCATCAAACCCTCCTCATTCTGACATGTGGTAACTGATCCTATAGTCTCATAATATGTAGTGATCAATAAAGCTCATGTGAGGGCGCCTGGGTGGCTCAGTTGGTTAAGCGACTGCCTTCGGCTCAGGTCATGATCCTGGAGTCCCGGGATGGAGTCCCGCATCGGGCTCCCTGCTCGGCAGGGAGCCTGCTTCTCCCTCTGACCCTCCCCCTTCTCATGCTTTCTCTCTCTCTCTTTCTCTCTCTCAAATAAATAAATAAAATCTTTAAAAAAAATAAATAAAGCTCATGTGATGTATCTAGTGAGCAGATCTCATACAATCAAAAAATATCACTATTGTATGGTCACTGTTTTCATTTTTATTTGTTTCTGAGGAAAAAGAAAGCACCAAAAGGGATTCCATTTGGTAATCCAGATATTAGAACTAAAAAGAAAGTGAGGAAAGTGTCAAAGGAATGGTTAGAAAATAGAACTTTCATGATTTAAAATTTTTATTTTTAAAATTGGTGGTGGCTAGATCTATGAGACACCAGTCTATCAATAACTCTGTGTAGAAATAGGAAAAATGTGATATTGAAGTATATTTTAGCGACAGTATGTATTACTGATTTTATGACTTAGTCTTATTTTTATAGACTTTATAGTGTTATGTTTATTGAAGCTGCCTCTTCAGTATTTCAGAAACACTCTTGCATTTCATGGGGAAAATAATGCGGAATGGAAATATTTGCAAACTGGGGCTTTCCAAGGGTCTTTCATCCAGCAAGCACCAGCTCTCAGGAATCTCACGCCCTGGACGTTTTCTTTTGCTTTCAAAATGTCTTCTCCGGTGCCAGTGGCTTTCAGCTCTCTCTCTCTTTCGATAGTCTCCAGAGCTAGGCTCAACACCCCTTCATTTTTTTTTTTTTTTTGACTCCTTATTGAAACATAACACGCATACGGAAAAGTGTGAAAACAGTTAAGTGCAGAACAGAACACATTCTAATGAGGACTCCTGTTAAGAAATTCAGATCGAGGAAATGGACTTCTAACAGCACAGATTTATTTCGCCTCTATGTGAACTTTATATAAATGGAATCATGAAAGGGTAAAGTTCTGGATTCTTTCACTTACTTACTATTAAGCCTGTGAGATTCATTCAATTTATTAAGAGTAATTATAGTTTATTCTGTCACTATCTGGTATTGCAGTATATGCATATACCTCAAATTATTTATCCATTATATTGTTAATGGACATTTGGTTTCTTAGGCCAGGCTGCCATAACAAAATACCAGAAACTAGGTGGCTTAAAAAACGGAAATTTATTTTCTCACAATTCTAGAAGTCTCAGATCAAGCTGCCAGCCAATTCGGTTTTCAGTGAGGACTCTCTGGCTTGTAGACAGCTGCCTTCTGGCTGTGTCCTCATGTAACCTTTCCTCAGTACATATGTGCAGAGACAGAGAGAATAAGCTCTCTGGTGTCTCTTATAAGGACATTAATCCTTTCAGATCAGGGCCACAAATTTATGACTTCCTTTAACCTTCATTACTTCCTCAGAGGCCCCATCTCCAAATACTACTAGGGATTAGGGCTCCAACATACGAATTTTGGGGGAGATACAAACATTCATCCATAACATTTGTTGTCTCCAGTATCTTACTACAAACAGTACTACTGTGAACATTCTTACAGATTTTTTTGGTGAACACATGTATATATTTCCTCAGGTATGTACCTAGGAGTGGTATCGCTAGGTCATGGGATTTTACACGTTTAAGCTTTATAACAATTTTCAGTGGAAGTACCAATTTGCTCTTCTGTCTAGAGTTCTGGTTGCTCCATATTATTTGTCTTTTCATTTTAGTCATTGATGTTGGGTGATGGGTATTAAGGAGGGCACTTGTTGTGTTGAGCACTGGATATTATATGTAAGTGATGAATCACTAAATTCTACTCCTGAAATTAATAGTACACTACATATTAACTAACTAGAATTGAAAAAAATTTGAAAAGAAAAAATAATATATTATGGTCAAAGGAATTTTCCCAACCTTCTCATGTGTCATTAGCTGCTTCACTTGGATCAGTAGTATATCTGGGTTGAACCCCACTCTTGATGGTTTTAGATCCAAAACAGCATGGATGTCTACAGGATCTCTGATGATGCCTCCTTTCTCATTTCCAATGTTGATACCTAGTAATTTCCTTTTATTTTCATTAATAATGTTGCTAGAAACTTCTAAATTGTACTAATTATTCAAAGAATCTATTTTGGCCTCTGCTGGCTTTTTTACTGTACATTTATTTCCTGTTTCTCTGTAATCTGTAACCTGTAATCTCTGCTCTTTATTTTTTTTTCTTTCATCTTCTTCTTTTGGGTTAGATATGCTACTGTTTCTTCTGGCTTCATGAGATGGAAGCTTATGCCATTATGTTCTCTTTGGCAGTGTGATATATAATGCTACACATCTCTAAAGCCATAAGTGTTTCTCTATGCAGTGTTTTAGCTGACTATTACAATTTTTGATAGGTTATTCTTTATCATTCAATTTAAAACATTTTCTAATTTCTCTTGCAATTGATTTAGAAGTATATTGTTTAATGTTTAAGAAAAATGGGATTTTTTAGTGTTTTTTTCCCAAACTTACTTCTTCTATATTCAAAGAATATACAATGAATGATTTCAGACATTTAAATTTTGTTGAGACTTGCTTTATGAACCAGCATATGATGAAGTTTGGAAAATATTCCCTATGAACTTGAAAAAAAATTGAATTCTGCCCTTCTCAGTACAGTGTTTTATATGTGTTAATTTTTTCAAAGATTTTTATTTCTTTATTTACTTTAGAGACAGAGAGAGTAAGAGAGAGAGCACGAGCATGGGGGAGGAGCAGAGGGAGAGGGACAAGCAGACTCCATGCTGAGCACAGAGCTCAACACTGGGCTCCATCCCAGGACCCCGAGATCATGACCTGAGCTGAAACCAACCGTTGGATGCTTAACCAACTGAGTCACGCAGGCGCCCCTTATATATGTTAATTATATCAACTTTGTTGATTTTTGTTGTTCAGATCTTCTCTATCTTTAACTGAGCTTTTGTTTACTGTTCTACCAGCTACCGAAAGAGGCGTATTAAAGGCTCCCCTGTGATCATGGGTTTCTCTGTGTCTCCTTCAATTCTATCAACTTTTGTTTTATATACACTGAAGCTATGGTATTAGGTACATACAGATTTAGACTCATTATTCCATGCTACTATGATACGGTTTTAGTTTTGTTTTAATGTGCAGGTCAGATAGCAAAGAATTCTCTCTACTTCTGCTGGTCTGAAAATGCCATTATTTACCATTCATATTTGAGGGATATTCCTAGGCTTTGCCAGTCACATAAGGTCTCTATCACATATTTATTCTCTCCTCATCTCCACTACACATACTCCTCCCACCCTCCCTCCCTCTCTCTGTCACACACACACACACACACACACACACACACACACACACACACACACACACAGACCTTTAAAATACGTAAAACTCATTCTTTGTTTTCAGGCCATACAAAAATAGACTACTGGCCAGATTTGACCAACAGGCCAAAGTTTACTGACTCCTGATCTATACTGTCTTCTACTTTGGATTTATTTACTGTTTCTTTCCTAACCTCTTGAGATGAATACTTAAGTCATTAATTCTTAACCTTTCTTCTTTTCTCTTATAAGCATTTAAGATTATTAATTTTCCTCTGGTTACTCTTTTAGCTACATTCCATGAGCTTTGAAATGTAGCATTTTTCTTACAGTAGAGTTCAAAAATATTCTTATTTTGATTTTGATTTATTCTTTGACCCATAAATTATTGGAGGTGTTTTTTGATTCCTAAATCTATGGAAAGTACATTACATATTTCTAGTTACTTTTTTTTATTATTATGTTATTTTAATCACCATACATAACATCATTAGATTTTGATGTAGTGTTCCATGATTCATTGTTTGCGTATAACACCCAGTGCTCCATGCAGAACGTGCCCTCTTTAATACCCATCACCAGGCTAACCCATCCCCCTACCCGCCTCCTCTCGAGAACCCTCAGTTTGTTTCTCAGAGTCCATAGTCTCTCATGGTTCCTCTCCCCCTCCGATTTCCCCCCTTCATTCTTCCCCTCCTGCTATCTTCTTCTTTTTCTTCTTTTTTTTTTTTAACATGTAATGTATTATTTGTTTCAGAGGTACAGGTCTGTGATTAAACAGTCTTACACAATTCACAGCACTCACCATAGCACATACCCTCCCCAATGCCTATCACCCAGCCACCCCATCCCTCCTACCCCCCACCACTCCAGCAACCCTCAGTTTGTTTCCTGGGATTAAGAATTCCTCATATCAGTGAGATCATATGATATATGTCTTTCTCTGATTGACTTATTTCACTCAGCATAACACCCTCCAGTTCCATCTATGTTGTTGCTAATGGCAAGATCTTATTCCTTTTGATGGCCGCATAATATTCCATTGTGTATATATACCACATCTTCTTTATCCATTCATCTGTCGATGGACATCTTGGCTCTTTCCACAGTTTGGCTATGGTGGGCAATGTCCACAATATTTAAACTATGGAAAGAGCCAAGATGTCCATCGACAGATGAATGGATAAAGAAGAGGTGGTATATATACACAATGGAATATTATGCGGCCATCAAAAGGAATGAGATCTTGCCATTTGCAACGACGTGGATGGAACTGGAGAGTGTTATGCTTAGTGAAACAAGTCAATCAGAGAAAGACATGTATCATATGACCTCACTGATACGAGGAATTCTTAATCTCAGGAACAAACAGTGTTACTGGAGTGGTTGGGGGTGCGAGGGATGGGGTGGCTGGGTGATAGACATTGGGGAGGGTATGTGCTACGGTGAGCGCTGTGAATTGTGCAAAACTGTCGAATCACAGATCTGTACTTCTGAAACAAATAACACAACATATTTTAAGAAAAAAGAAAAAGAAGACGATAGCAGGAGAGGAGGAATGAAGGGGAGTAAGTCAGAGGGGGAGACGAACCATGAGAGATAATGGACTCTGAAAAACAAACTGAGGGTTCTAGAGAGGAGGAGGGTAGGGGGATGGGTTAGCCTGGTGATGGGTATTAAAGAGGGCACATTCTGCATGGAGCACTGGGTGTTATGAACAAACAATGAATCATGGAACACTACATCCAAAACAAATGATGTAATATATGGTGATTAACATAACAATAAAAAAATTAAAAAAAATACTCAAGTATAAAAAAAAATATTGTGGACATTGCTACTATAAACATCGGGGTGCACGTACCCCTTCGGAACCCTACATTTGTATCTTTGGGGTAAATACCCAGTAGTGCAATTGCTGGATTGTATGGCAGCTCTATTTTCAACTTTTTGAGGAACCTCCATACTGTTTTCCAGAGTGGCTACACCAGCTTGCATTCCCACCAACAGTGTAGGGGGTTCCCCTATCTCCACATCCCTGCCAACATCTGTCATTTCCTGACTAATGTTAGCCATTCTGACTGGTGTGAGGTGGTATCTCACTGAGGTTTTGATTTGGATTTCCCTGATGCCGAGTGATGTTGAGCACTTTTTCATGTGTCTATTGGCCATTTGGATGTCTTCTTTGGAAAAATGTCTGTTCATGTCTTCTGCCCATTTCTTGATTGGATCATTTGTTCTTTTGGTGTTGAGTTCAATAGGTTCTTTATAGATTTTGGATACTAGCCCTTTATCTGATATGTCATTTGCAGATATCTTCTCCCATTCCATTGGTTGTCTTTTGGTTGTGTTGACTGTTGCTTTTGCTGTGCAAAAGCTTTTTATCTTGATGAAGTCCCAATAGTTCATTTTGCCCGTCCTTCCCTTGTCTTTGGTGATGTTTCTAGGAAGAAGTTGCTATGGCTGAGGTCGAAGAGGTTGCTGCCTGTGTTCTCCTTTAGGATTTGGATGGACTCCTGTCTTACATTGAGATCTTTCAACCATTTTGAGTCTATTTTTGTGTGTGGTGTAAGGAAATGGTCCAGTTTCATTCTTCTGCATGGGGCTGTCCAATTTTCCCAACACTATTTGTTGAAGAGACTGTCTTTTTTCCATTGGACATTCTTTCCTGCTTTGTCGAAGATGAGTTGACCATAGAGCTGAGGATCCATTTCTGGGCTCTCTATTCTGTTCCATTGATCTATGTGTCTGTTTTTGTGCCAGTACCATACTGTCTTGATGATTACAGCTTTCTAATAGAGCTTGAAGTCCGGAATTGTGATGCCACCAGCTTTGCTTTTCTTTTTCAACATTCCTCTGGCTATTCGGGGTCTTTTCTGGTTCCATACAAATTCTAGGATTATTTGTTCCATTTCTTTGAAAAAAGTGGATGGTATTTTGATGGGCATTGCATTGATTGTGTAGATTGCTCTAGGTAGCATTGACATCTTCACAATGTTTGTTCTTCCAAGCCATGAGCATGGAAAGTTTTTCCATTTCTTTGTGTCTTCCTCAGTTTCTTTCATGAGTATTTTATAGTTTTCTGAGTACAGATTCTTTGCCTCTTTGGTTAGATTTATTCCTAGGTATCTTATGGTTTTGGGTGCAATTGTATATGGGATCGACTCCTTAATTTCTCTTTCTTCTGTCTTGTTGTTGGTGTATAAGAATGCCACTGATTTCTGCGCATTGATTTTATATCCTGCCCCTTCACTGAATTCCTGTATGAGTTCTAGTAGTTTTGGGGTGGAGTCTTTTGGATTTTCCACATAAAATATCGTATCATCTGCAAAGAGTGAGAGTTTGACTTCTTTGCCGATTTGGATGCCTTTTATTTCTTTTTGTTGTCTGATTGCTGTGGCTAGGACTTCTAATACTATGTTGAATAGCAGTGGTAATAGTGGACATCCCTGCTGTGTTCCTGAACTTAGAGGGAAAGCTATCAGTTTTTCTCCATTGAGAATGATATTCACTGTGGGTTGTTCATAGATGGCTTTTATGATATTGAGGTATGTACCCTCTATCCTTAAACTCTGAAGAGTTTTGATCATGAAAGGATGCTGTACATTGTCAAATGCTTTTTCTGCCTCTATTGAGAGGATCATATGGTTCTTGTTCTTTCTTTTATTAATGCATTGTATCACATTGATTGATTTGCGGATGTTGAACCAACCTTGCAGCCCAGGGATAAATCCTACTTGGTCGTGGTGAATAATCCTTTTAATGTACTGTTGGATCCTATTGGCTAGTATTTTGGTGAGAATTTTTGCACCCGTGTTCATCAAGGATATTGGTCTGTAATTCTCCTTTTTGATGGGGTCTTTGTCTGGTTTGGGGATCAAGGTAATGGTGGCCTCATAAAACAAGTTTGGAAGTTTTCCTTCCATTTCTATTTTTTGGAACAGTTTCAGAAGAATAAGTTTTAATTCTTCTTTAAATGTTTGGTAGAATTCCCCTGGGAATCCATCTGGCCCTGGGCTTTTGTTTGTTGGGAGATTTTTGATGACTGCTTCAATTTCCTTAGTGGTTATAGGTCTGTTCAGGTTTTTATTCCTTCCTGGTTCAGTTTTGGTAGTTGATACATCTCTAGGAATGCATCCACTTCTTCCAGGTTATCTAATTTGCTGGCGTAGAGTTGCTCATAATATGTTCTTATAGTTGTTTGCATTTCTTTGGTGTTGGTTGTGATCTCTCCTCTTTCATTCATGATTTTATTTATCTGGGTCATTTCTCTTTTCTTTTTGATAAGTCTGGCCAGGGGTTTATCAATCTTGTTAATTCTTTCAAAGAACCAGCTCCTAGTTTCATTGATCTGTTCTACTGTTCTTTTGGTTTCTATTTCATTGATTTCTGCACTGATCTTTATTAATTCTCTTCTCCTGTTGGGTTTAGGCTTTATTTGCTGTTCTTTCTCTAGCTCCTTTAGGTGGAGGGTTAGGTTGTGTATTTGAGACCTTTCTTGTTTCTTGAGAAAGGCTTGTATTGCTATATACTTTCCTCTCGGGACTGCCTTTGTTGTATCCCAAAGATTTTGAACAGTTGTGTTTTCATTTTCATTGGTTTCCATGAATTTTTTTAATTTTTCTTTAATTTCCTGGTTGACCCATCCATTCTTTAGTAGGATGCTCTTTAGCCTCCGTGTATTTGAGTTCTAGTTTCAAAGCATTGTGGTCTGAAAATATGCAGGGAACGATCCCAATCTTTTGGTACCAGTTGAGACCTGATTTGTGACCTAGGATGTGATCTATTCTGGAGAATGTTCCATGGGCACTAGAGAAGAATGTGTATTCCGTTGCTTTGGGATGGAATGTTCTGAATATGTCTGTGCCGTCCATTTGGTCCAGTGTGTCATTTAAAGTCTTTATTTCCTTGTTGATCTTTTGCTTAGATGATCTGTCCATTTCAGTCAGGGGGGTGTTAAAGTCCCCCACTATTATTGTATTGTTGTCAATGTGTTTCTTTGCTTTTGTTATTAATTGGCTGCTCCCATGTTAGGGGCATAGATATTTACAATTGTTAGATCTTCTTGTTGGATAGACCCTTTAAGTAGGATATAGTGTCCTTCCTCATCTCTTATTACAGGCTTTGGTTTAAAATCTAATTTGTCTTATAAAAGGATTGCCACCCTAGCTTTCTTTTGGTGTCCATTAGCATGGTAAATGGTTTTCCACCCCCTCACTTTCAATCTGGGCGTGTCTTTGGGTCTAAAATAAGTCTCTTGCAGACAGCATATCATTGGGTCTTGTTTTTTAATCCAATCTGATAGCCTGTGTCTTTTGATTGGAGCACTTAGCCCATTTACATTCAGGGTAACTATTGAAAGATATGAATTTAGTGCCATTGTATTGCCTGTAAGGTGACTGTTACTGGATATTGTCTGTGTTCCTTTCTGGTCTATGCTTTTAGGTTCTCTCTTTGCTTAGAGGACCCCTTTCAATATTTCTTGGAGGGCTGGTTTCGTGTTTGCAAATTCCTTTAGTTTTTGTGTGTCCTGGAAGCTTTTTATCTCTCCTTCTATTCTCAATGACAGCCTAGCTGGATATAGTATTCTTGGCTGCGTATTTTTCTCATTTAGTGCTCTAAAGATATCATGCCAGTCCTTTCTGGCCTGCCAGGTCTCTGTGGATAGGTCTGTTGCCAATCTAATATCTCTACCATTGTAGGTTACAGATCTCTTCTCCCGAGCTGCTTTCAGGATTTTCTCTTTGTCTCTGAGACTCATAAGTTTTACTATTAGATGTCAGGGTGTTCACTTACTTTTATTGATTTTGAGAAGGGTTCTCTGTGCCTCCTGGATTTTGATGCCTGTTTCCTTCCCCAAATTAGGGAAGTTCTCTGCTATAATTTGCTCCAATGTACCTTCTGCCCCTCTCTCTCTGTCTTCTTCTTCTGGGATCCCAATTATTCTAATGTTGTTTCATCTTATGGTATCATTTACCTCTCCAATTCTGCCCTCGTGATCCAGTGGTTGTTTATCTCTCTTTTTCTCAGCTTCTTTATTTTCCATCATTTGGTCTTCTATGTCACTATTTCTCCCTTCTGCCTCATTTATCCTAGCAATTAGAGCCTCCATTTTTTATTGCACTTCATTAATAGCCTTTTTGATTTCGACTTGGTTCGATTTTAGTTCTTTTATTTCTCCAGGAAGGTTTTCTCTAATAACTTCCATGCTTTTTTCAAGCCCAGCTAGTATCTTTTTTAAAATTATCATTCTGAACTCTAGTTCTGACATCTTACTGATGTCCGTATTGATTAGGTCCCTGGCAGTCGGTACTGCCTCTTGTTCTTTTTTTTTGAGGGGATTTTTTCCGTCTTGTCATTTTGTCCAGAGACGAATAGATGAACGAGAGAACAAATGCTAACAGGGTACCAACATCCCCAGAAAACATACACTAAACAAACCAGAAAAGACCTGAAACCAGGGGGAAAGAAAGGGAAAGAAAGAAAAAAAGAAAAGAAAAAGATAAAAACAAACAAAAACAAGACAAAACAAAAAAAACAGAATATGATCAAATATGATCAGGCTGGTGCATAGATCAGTGCCACACACTAGATTTCGGGCGTATTTTGGTCTGTTAGGAGAAAGTGCCTCCCAAAATTTTAAAGAAAGAAAAACTTATATATGTACAAAAATAAGGGTTAATATGATGAAGGGATGAAATATGACTGTAAAGATGAAAATTATAAATGATTTTATAAAAGGAATTGATAAGAAGTTGGTTGAAAAAAGAAAAGAGGATTTAAAAAAAAGAAGAGAATGTAATCAATCAGGAGACTAGAACAAAGCCATACACTAGAGATTTGGGGTATATTTTGGTCTGTTAGAAGAAACTGTATCCCAAAATTTTAAAGAGAGAACAACTTATATATATATGCCAAAAATAAGCTTAACTACTATGAAAGGATAGAATATGACTCTAAAAATGAAAAATAAAAAAGATTTTTTAAAAAAGGGATTGATAAGTTGTTGGTTGAAAAAGGGAAAAAGAAAAATTCAAAAAAAAAGAAAGTTTAAAAAAATTAATTTGAAAGACTAAAGAATCATGGGAAAAAAGCCATGGATTCTTTGTGCAGTATTCCCCTAGCGCTGGAGTTTCGCCATTCTCACTGATCGGTAAACTTGGTCTTGGCTTGCTGGCTGTTCTAGCTGATCTTCTGGGGGAGGGGCCTGTTGCCGTGGTTCCCAAATGTCTTTGCCGGAGGCGGAATTGCCCTGCCCTTGTGAGTCCGGGCTAAGCAAGCTGCTTGGGTTTGCTCTCAGGAGCTTTTGTTCCCTGCAAGCTCTCGGTACAGCTTTGGAGGACGAGAGTGAAAATGGCGGCCTCCCAATCTCCGCCCAGAGGAGCCGAGAACTCAGGGCCCCGCTCCTCAGTGCGCCCCCAAAGAAAAGCAGTCACTCCGGTCTCCCCGGTCTCCGGCCGCACTCCGTGCTCACCCGGCCTGTGACCGAGCGTTTCTATGTCTGGCACCCAACCCCGTGTGGAGTCTCCAAACCCAGCAGATCCCTGCGGTGCGCTCCCACGCCGCTCCTCCCCGGGGAGGAAGGGGAGTGTCCCCAGCTCTGCCGCTTGTTGGGTCCCTGCTGGAGGCACAGTGGCCCGACTGGGCCGCGGATCACAGTTTATGGCAACCCCGAGCTGAGAGCCCGCGCCTCGGCTCCGTCTCTGCAGCCGGCTTCCCCGCTCCGATACCTGGGAGCTCTGCTGCACTCAGGCACCCCCGGTCTTTCTGTGACCCCGAGGGTCCTGAGACCACACTGTCCCGCGAGGGTTCCACCCCCCACTTAGCCACTGGAGCGACGTCCCTCAGCAGAGCCGAATTCTAAAAGGTCCGATTTTGTGCTCCATGGCTCTAGCACTTGCCAGAAGCGGCCGACGGAGGCCCCCTCCCCCACCGTCTATCCTCCCGAATATCGCCTCGGATTCACTTCTCCGCACGTCCTACCTTCCAGTAAGTGGTCGCTTTTCTGTTCAGAGAATTGCTGCTCTTCTTGTTTTCGATCTCCTGTTGGGTTCGTAGGTGTTCAGAATGGTTTGATCCCTATTCAGCTGAATTCCTGGGATCAGACGTAATGCAGGTCTCCTACTCCTCCGCCATCTTGCTCCTCCTCTAGTTACTTTTGTATTACTGATTTCTACCTTAATTGCTTTATAGTCAGAGTGCATGATCTATATGACTTGAAATTTGTTGAGGCTTTGTTAAGACTTTTTGCTTTATGGAACAGAATATAATCCTTTTGTCTTTTTAATGTTCTATGCTTGAAAATAACAGTCTTCTATTGTGGGCTGCATTGTTTTATATATGTACATTTGGTCATTTATTATGTTTTTCAAGTCTATATATTATTTGTGTTTTACTGTATCTCTTAATTACTGAGAGATACATGGAAATTTCCCATTGTCATTGTGCATTTATTCATATTTCTTATTCTTATGGATTTATAAATCCAAAAAAGTCTGTGTTATTAGATACAGGAACTAAAGTTATGTCTTCCTCATGAACTGAGCTGCTAAACATTATGAAGAGAGCCTATTTAACTATAGTAATGTTTTCTTGCCTTTCAGTTTTTTATCGGTTACCCTAGCTTTCTTTAGGTTAAAATTGACCTGATGCACAATTTGCCATATTTTTACTTTTAGTACTTTTGTATTCCCATGTTTAGATGTATCTTTTGTAAACAGGATGTAGTCGATTTATTCTTAAAATCACTTTAACAACTTTTGTCTTTAACGCATGCATTTATTTTTAATGTAACTACTCTCTGTCCCTTTTCTATGTGAGTTTTTTTCTTCCCCTTATAAGTCCTCTTTTTGTCACATGGAATATTTTTTAATCATTTCATTCTTTTCCTTCTTTTATTATTGAGAGGTTACCCTAATTCATAAAACATACATATGAATCACATATCAGATTCATCAACATCTTTCTTTTTTTTAAAGATTTTATTTATTTGACAGCGAAAGATACAGCGAGAGAGGAAACACAAGCAGGGGGAGTGGGAGAGGGAGAAGCAGGCTTCCCGTGGAGCAGGGAGCCCAATGTGGGGCTTGATCCCAGGACCCTGGTATCATGACCTGAGCCAAAGGCAGACGCTTAACAACTGAGCCACCCAGGCGCCCCAGATTCATCAACATCTTAACCTATACACAGACAAAACAGGGAACTTAGACTAGTTTAATTTTATTCATATCCCCCCTTTTCCTGATTTATAAGTTATTATCATTTATTTTAGTTCTATACTTTTAATCTCATCAGACATTATTATTATTGTTTTATACAGTGTTCATTTAGATTTACCCATATATTTACCATTTTTGTTTATCTTCATTTCTTGCACTTTTTTCTATTTCTATTATCCCCTTTTTTTTGTTTTTTTATTTTATTTTATTATTTTATTTTATTATGTTATGTTAATCACCACTAATCATTATTAGTTTTTGATGTAGTGTTCCATGATTCATTGTTTGCATGTAACACCCAGTGCTCCACTCAGTACGTGCCCTCCTTAATACCCATCAGCGGGCTAACCCATCCCCCCACCCCCTCAAAACCCTCAGTTTGTTTCTCAGAGTTCATAGTCTCTCGTGGTTCGTCTCCCCCACCGATTCCCCCCCCTTTGTTTCTCCATTCCCACTACCTTCTTTTTTTTTTTTTAACATATAATGTATTATTTGTTTCAGAGGTACAGGTCTGTGATTCAACAGTCTTACACATTATCCCCTTTCATTTTAAAGCCATATTTTTGTTTTCCAAATCTGTCTCTTATTCTTCAGAAATGTTTGTTTCCTTCCTTTGGGTCTTTTCAGCATTTTAAGCATATTTGTTTGTAGTCTCTAGCTGACCATTTTTAGCTTCAAGTTCGTAGGTATCTATAATTTTGTGTCTATAACTCTTTCTCAAGATGGCTGCCTTCCTGTTGGCCTTGTAATTTGAGGTTGTGAGCAGGATATTATCTGTGGGAATCTGGTGGTCTGAGCTGAGGGTGTTCTCAGCTATGTTGAGTGATATATTTGTTTGTTTCTTTGTTTATGCCAGACTCCCAAAGGAAATCACCATCCTATAAACAATCTTTATGTTAATTTCTTTGCTTAGGCATTCAAGCCACAAATCAGTTTTGCTTAAATAAGAGCCAAGTCAATAGCCACATGTCTGGAAGAAGTTGGCTTTTTTGTTTCTTTGGTTGGTTTTGGTTTTTTTGTTTGTTTGTTTGTTTGTTTTTATTTCTCTGCTAAGCCCAGTCTAGAAGAGACACATTTCCCTCTCAGCTTCCTTTGCCAGGGCAGGGGGAGGGGAATTATTTCTAATCCTTGCACTTAGGAGGTAGTTTCTGAGGGTCCTGACCCCATGTGGGGTGAGGGTTCCCTGGTCCCAATTCCCCACATCACAGAATCTCAAAGCCTTTTTTCAGATTCTCTTGAGGTGATTAAACAGGCAAAATGTCTCCACCTACAGGAGACACAGGGTTGGTACATATTTCTAATTTCATTCCGTATTTATTTTTGGTCACTGGGGATTTACCACGCTTTATCTCAGACTTGGATATACGTTTCAAAGGAGTGTTGACAAGGAGCACTATTTTCTCTGATTCCTTTTTTCTCCTTAAATCTGTCTCTCCCACTTGTCTCAGAGAGAGGGGCTTCTCTTCCAGTGACTGAAAACAAATCCTCAGCTCCCACTGTCTTTGCTGTTCTACACACATGCACATAAGATCTTATTTCAAATTGGATTTTCTAAGTATGGCAAAGAAATCTGGTATAATTAAATAGAGAATAACTAACAAATGTAAAAATCAACGGGAGGTTGTAGGGATATAAGAAATAGTTCAGTGTTCCTGAAGAGTCATCTTCTTCAGTCTGTTGGACTCCATACCTGTAAGGCCAGCTTGGCTCCTCCTCTTTTCTTATATTCCTAATGTGATTCCTTTTCCCTTAGATTTACTCAACTTTTTTCATTAAAAAGCCTCTTTCTCCTAATACTACAAGTTCAACAGTGAATGTTGGCAAAAAAAAAAAATTAAGATGCTGTTTGTAGATACCTGCTTGATTCAGGGGTGTAATTTGCATTTCTAGGGACCTCTAAACAAGGCTTCTCAAGCCATCTGTACTGAAGGACCACTTTTTTAAACTTTCAATTCACTCTGAACCAATATTCCTGATGTGGTTTGATATAGGGTTCAGGAACCAATGGCCAAGAAGGAACACTTGAGATGTTTTTGGTGCAAAAAAGGGTGTTTTTATTATAGGAGGGGGATCTGTGGGCAGAAAGGGCTGTACTGGGGTTGTGAGGAGTGACTGATTATATAAGCTTGTCTATCCTATAGAGGGGAGGATGATGTTAGGACTCCAGGAAATTGAGTCTCTAGGAAATCCTGGAGATTGCTTTTTCTCGTATAGATCATTAAGACAGTTGCAAACCGATGAGACTCATGTCCTGCTCGGCTGTGATCTCTGTCAGTTAACCATTTGTTTTTCCCTTTCCTTTGTTCTTGGGCAGTCAGGAGTGCCTGAGGAATGTCACATATATCCCACCTGGGGGGTGGGGAGGTTGTGCTTTGCCCTCAGCTTGCCTTTTGCTGCCTCATCACTTCTGTAAATTCAATAAAAGTATTGCAGCAAGGCCCATTGCTCTACAAGCCCCTAAACAGTTCCTCTTGTTTCCTGTGCTCACCTCAGTGTGCCCCAGTTGACCTCATTGAGCAGCTCTGCGCAGTCTTAGTGGAAAGAGCCTCCCTTAGACCTCTCCTCCATGAATGCAAAAGCAACTACGCTTACCCCCAAAAGGGCCTCAGTATGTGAAGGTACTTTTTAATCCAAAGGGTGTGGTTCATTTATTCACTCATTAGTTTATGCATAAATACCTTCCTTGCTTTAACCCAGGGTTTTGGACCTGTTTTGACAAAAACACATATATGGTACTTTCTATATGCCAAGCCCTGTTTTAAGTGCTTCCCAAATAGTGAATAACGTATCGTTCATAAAAATTCTACTAGATCGATACTACTATTATCCCCATTTTTCAAAAGAGGGGACTGAGACATTAGAGAGGCAAAGTAACTTGTCCAAGGTCCCACTGCTAAGAAGTAGTGGAACTGAGATTTGAGCTCAGAAAATCTAATTCCAAGGTCCCTCTGCTTAACCACTCTGCTGGCAACCTCTCTGAGCCCTTGAGTATCTCATACTCTGGCCTCAGATCTGCAAGAGTAGGTTTTCCAAAGCCTGCTTTATGGGTGAATAATTCATTATGGTCCCCATTGTCAACGTGAAACACTTAGTCATTATTATACATAGCTCTGAACTGAAAAGAATGAGCAGGTCTTCTGTTTCTAATGATTGATTAGCATGTCTGCCCTGAAAAGGATGATGATTTATTAATGCTATCTGCATGGATGCAAAAGGGGATTGACCTGAGACACATCAGAGAAATCACCTGTAAGCTTCAGGGCTCTGTGCCTCTGAAAAATTTCAAAATTATAACCAAACTATAAGAATTCCAACTCATCTATTGAAGAGGAGAAAAATTTAGTGGAACTAGTAACTGTACCAGTTAGATTCCCCCAAAGTGTGTTTAACTGAATTCAACCAATTTTTTTAAAACTAAATCAAGACAAATGAGTTAATTTACATAGATATTGTCTTTGGCACCAGAATAAAGTATCTCCATTTACAAGTGTAAAACTGAAACAAATCCACGTGGCATTCTTTTTGTTTTTAACATTTTTAGATCTACAGGAAAGTTGAAAGATTAGTGCCTATATTCCTTGCAGCAAGAGTCACCAATTTTCAGAGTTAGGTCACATTTGCTTTATCTCCTTTTTTATATAAACATAACTTTTTTCTGAACCATTTGAATGTGTATTACAAGTGTGTATCTTAAAATTCTCCTATGAAACCGGAACATTACCACTCCTAAGAAAAATAACATTTACTCAATATGCTACCTAATATAGAGCTCATATTCACATTTTCCCAGTTATCCCCAAAATCTCATTTAATTTTTTTTTTCGTTCCAAAACCCAATCAAAGTTTCTGCATTGCATTTGGTTATATCTTTTCTTTTTTTACCTCTTTTAAAGAACATCCCCCTATCTTTTCTTTTGCTTTTCATGATAATTTTTTTTCAAGGGTCCCAGCCTATTATCTCATATTGCATTCTTGAATGACCCCAATGGGATTCATTCGCCACTACCTCTCCCTAGGGGCCATATGATGCTGGCTTACTCGTCCAGTTCCTGGAAGAGTGGCTGGGTCAAGGAGAGGTCAGAACAGTGGACTCTCTGATCTGTGTGCCCTATGGGGAAAGAAAGGGGAGGAGTCTACTCTGCCTGAACACTGGCAATACCAAAGAGTGGTGCTGGGCAGAGGAAGACAGGAGCATAGGGGGATGAAACTTAAGCGACTGCCTTCGGCTCGGGTCATGATCCTGGAGTCCCTGGATCGAGTCCCACATCAGGCTCCCTGCTCAGCAGGGGGTCTGCTTCTCCCTCTGACCCTCCCCCCTCTCATGTGCTTTCTGTCTCTCATTCTCTCTCTCTCTCAAATAAATAAAATCTTAAAAAAAAAAAGAAACTAAGGGAAAGAGGGAGGAAGGAATATGAAAAAGAAGGAAATAACATGGTTTTGAGGTGGACACCAGAGGCAGAGGAAGAAGCCTCATGTACAACACATATTTTTCAACCTTGAATTTACCTGTTTTTATGTTATATAACGTAAAGGTCACCAAATTCATGTAGTGGTACTGATGGGGAGGGAGGAATGAGAATGAAAACTGGGGAAACACATCAAGGGAACTTCAACTTGATCTTTAGTTTTTTCTTCTTTTACATCAAAAGGAACAAGCTAAAGCAAATATGACAGAGGGTCTGCAAGGGGCCTAGTTCTGTGTGATGGGTGTACTGCCCTCAGCACTCTTCAAAATTTTCACAGTAAAAACAGAATGAGAGAAACAAGCAAAAGCAGAAAAGGGAGAGTGAGCAACCCTTGTTTCTCTAAGGAAGCACAGTAGAAAGACTGGGTCTATGACTTCAGACCAACAAACTTGAGCTTCAGCTCCACTGCTTATGGAAGAATATATTTTTTGAAATCATACCAGCTCACAGAAGTTGAAACCGGCTTGCCAACAAACTCAGCCACGTCCGACTAAGTTAGAACAGCTTTGCTCAGGATTTGATTTTGCCCTAGATGAGCGATGGCCCCTTTAAGATTCAGTGCACCATGACTCCCTGAGCCTGTTTCCTTGTCTGTAAAATGGGAATATGCACCCCCACACGAAACTGGGGGATTCATGGTCAGCCCCGCAGGGAGCAGGAAACACTAACACCCAGCCAGCAGGACCATCAGCTGTGAATCCGTCATTACTGCACAGAACAGGAGGTCTGGGGACAGGGACGCTCATGACAGGGCTGGCAGCTCCCTGTGTCTTCACGGACCCAGGTACACCCAATTTTCTGCCTGTCTATCTTCAGCAGGTCAGTGCTGCCTCCATTCAGGGTGCAATGTGGCTAGAGATGCACCTGGTGACATCCTCACACATCATCCAGGGAAGCAAGGGAGAGGCCCTGTCTATGTCCCTTTTGAAGGATGAACAACACTTTTCCAGTAGCTGCCCCACGGGTCAAGGGACAGTATGTGGCCACAGCAACACTGGTCCCCGGCAAGGAGCATGGAATGCAGGGAAGGAATTTGTCACAGCAGGGTTCTGTGAGCAAGGATGGGAGGGGAAAGCTATTAAATGGGCAAACCACAGGGTCTGCCCATTAATGCAGATCACCTCCTCATTAGCATATTCCTTCCCCTGTTTCTCTATTCATACCCCTGCACCCGCTGGCTCTTGGAACAGCTTCAGAGGATGCATAGGGCCATCCCACTTGAACATTAAATGTGTGGGGCTTTCAGGTGTTACAGCTACTCTCTTATGCCATGTAAGCAAGAATCTTGTCATTTTTCTTCCATTTTGTGGCAACCCAGTTTTAATATCTCCCAGCCTGGAGGTTTATTAAAAGGCCTTGGAAAAAGTCAGGTGAGACGGGTTGCTATTTCACAACCTAGAAAAAAAGAAGTTACCAAGTGATGGCATGTTATTTCCAGTTATGTCTCTGACCGGTGATCCAGGGGCACAGTCAATTAAGGCCCTTAATTGCCTTTCTCATTTAGCTTTAATAAGATGACTTGCAAGCGGTCAGAATACGCCAATTTGTTAGCATAAGCATTAGCATCATCAATAATAGAGGCTTGTCCATTTAATTTTGTAGTGTTAATTTCAATACATGTTTTCATTTAGAATTAAGGATACAGTTATGTTATATTAGTAAAACCACTTATCATTAAAATGCAGTTACTGAATCTTAACCAAAAAGCACTGTAGAACAGATCGTTATCCAGTTCAAACACATTACTGACACGGTTTATTATATTAAGCTTTGTTAATGTGGTAATCTGTTAGACAGTAACTCTCCAACTCTGAACTAAATGTACTTTTGAGGGCCTTAACTTCCAGCAATATTGTAGTTCTTGCCCTTCATATTTCATTATTGATTACCGAAAGCAGTAACACCCTTTGTTAAGATTAATTCTTAATAATGACAGATGGCTTGTTGGAATGTAAGTAATGCAATGCCCCTCCAACTTTCCAGTCCTATTAGTATAATTCTCTTTCTTAAAAAAAAAAAAAAAAAAAAAAAATTCAATTAAATGTTTTCACAACTTCTTGAAAATATCTATTATAAACATTCTCATTTGACTGAAATTCCACAAAGAGTTAAAGGCCCCAAGAGGTGGCTATTATATTCCATTCCCCAAATTAAAAATATATGTCACAAAGACCATACAGTGCAATGATATATTCAAAGCACTGAAAGGAAAAAAAAACCTACAACCAAGAATACTCTACCTGGCAAGATTATCATCCAGATAAACTTTGTATTTCATGAGGGAGGCTTCTGGAAAAACTCTGTTTTGCGCCAAGAACTGTGAGATGTCCAAAATTTTACTCTGCTTGAAAGCTAATAAACTTGCCTTTTGTGGTTTCATGGATGCTGGCAGAAAACCTGGCACTTCTGGAGCATAGGAGAGGATACAGTTACATTTGAAGCATGTGCGGCCGTTGGGAGATCCCACGAGAGCATTTTTCTTCTTGTGGAAGCCTACTGGGTGGTCCTGAGAAATAAAACATGATCAGTGTACCACCTCCCTGATACGTTCTGGGGTCTAAGATGTTCCTTCCCCACATGTGGGTTGTTGCTTCCTGTCTTCCCTCACAAAATTGTCATCACAGTGCCTGTAACTTACCCTTTGTTCTCAATCACTTCCTAATCACAACTTGACCTCTCGTCCACGAAGGTCAGCCATAACGGGACAAAAGCGTTTTTACAAAACTGAACCATAACTAAGTCTGAATCTCCTAGCTTCCCTTTTGGTTAAACCACCACCCACAGAGTGTGCTAAACAGGCCAGCCTGGGGATGCCATGACAGACAAGAAAGAAGCAACATGGTCAGAAATGGCCAGGGAGGAATTGAATTTTCAAAACAGGTCTATATAACCCCTAGTCCTGTTCATCTTGCTCATTACCTAGGAAGCAGTTGAGAGGGGATGGTCGCTTTTGGGGACAGCCACATTCAGTGAACAAACTGTCTTAAGGTTACTGTTATGGATTGAATGTTTGTGTCCCCCCAAGTCCATATGGGGGCACCCTGATCCTTAGTGTGATGGTATTTGGTGGTAGGGCCTTTGAAAGGTAATTAAGTTTAGATAAAATCGTGAGGATGGGGCCCCGGGATGGGATTAGTGTCCTTATAAGAGGAGGAAGAGAACAGAGCTCACTGTCCACCGTATGAGGACACAGCAAGAAGGTGGCCCCCTGCAAACCTAGAAGAGAGTTCTCACCAGGAACCAAATCAGCCAGCACTTCAATCTGGGACTTCCAGCCTCCACAACTGTGAGAAATAAATGTCTGTCGTTTGAGCTACCCAGTCTGTGGTGTTTTGTTATAGCAGCCCAAGCTGACTACTTTTCTTGGTTATCTCATTGATTTCTAGCTTATTTTTAGTATGACCAGAGGACATAGTGTAAATGATTTCAAATCCTTTGAAATTTGTTGACACTTTTTTATGGCCCATTATGTGGTCAATTTTGGAAAATATTCCACGTGACACGGAATGGTTATATTCCATTTGACTTTACTGTGTTATCATTATGAAGTATCCCTCTTTACCCTGTTCACCTTCATCTGATGGCGATAGGACTACACCGACTTTGTTTTTGCTTAGTTTTTGAACAATGTATCTTTCTCTACCTAGTTACTGTTTAAATTTCTGTGTCATTATATTTATGGTGTCTTCTGTCAGCAGCTTATACTTGTTTTAGGCAAGGCTGGCAATCTGTCTTTTAATTAAAGTATTTAGTTCACTCACATTTAACATAAATACTGGTATATTTGGTTTAAATCTGTTATCTTGCTGTTTATTTTTTGTGTGTTATTGTGTCTCTTTTTTCCTCTCTTATTCTTTTGAATTATTTAAGAATGTTTATTATTCTGGTTTCCCCTCTACTAGCTTGTCAGTTATACATTCTTTTATTATTCCTTTAGTGGTTACTCTCTACAGTTTCCAAAATGTACCTTCGAGCTATTGGAATTTACCGTAAGGTGGCACTTTTACCACTTCCTGGTCAATGTAAGGATCTTTGGACTTATGTCATTTATTACACATTCCCATGTTTTGTGTTATTACTGTCATGTGTTTTAGTTCTACATATACTTTAATCCTCAAAAAGGTATTTCTGATATTGCTTTAAACAGCCAATATTGGGAGCACCTAGGTGGCTCAGTCGTTAAGCGTCTGCCTTCGGCTCAGGTCATGATCCCAGGGTCCTGGGATCGAGCCCCACTTCGGGCTCCCTGCTCGGCAGGAAGCCTGCTTCCCCCTCTCCCTCTCCCCCTGCTTGTGTTCCCTCTCTCTGTCAAAATAAATAAATAAAATCTTTAAAAAAATAAACAGCCAGTATTTATTTACATTTACCAACGTACTTGCCCTTTCAAGCCCCTTTATTACTTTCGTGCACCCTGAAGTATTCTTTACTGAATCCTTTTAGTATTCTCTACTGCAGGTCCGGTGGATTCTCCCTTTCTGTTCATCTGAGGTCTGGAATTCTAGACTGGTAATAACTGCCAGATAAGGGTGGAGGCCCAGGTTCTCCACTCTGCTCTGTTGGACACCTGTGGAGGAATGGGCCTCTTGGTACTGCTGGGAGGGAGCATGGGACCTTCTTACCACCAGATGGGTGGGAAAGGCCAGGCTCCCCATATGTTCTCAGTTGGTAGGGGGTGGAGTCCAGCTTACCACCCAGCAGGGTTGAAGTACCGGCTGTGTGCTCAGCTTTCTCTGACACCATCTGGCACTGGGGGAGCGGGTGGTGAGTGACTCATTACTGCCCGGTAAGGCTGGAAGTTGTGGCTCCCCACTTGACCTCTGCCAGCAGGTTTTATAATGAGCTACAATTTCTCCTGTGGCATTTCACTGAAATAGAGCAGTTATTGTCTATCTTCCTAAGCTGCCCCTTTCCTGATATCCTGTCTAGAGAGAGCATGATTCCTTTGTCTACCCCCATTGGTGTCTCCAGGTTGCCAACTTCTGCAGTACCTGGTCTAGGATTTGGGGGCAAAAAAGAAATTCCAGGGAGCCGACTACCATGCTGTTTCTCAGATCCCAAGTTTCTTGGTCAGTCTGCCTCTTCTCTCCACTTTTCAGTCTTCCTGTGTTATTTTATACGTGATATCCAGGATTTTTAGTTGTACTTAGTAGAAAGAATAGGGGAAAGTATGTCTACTCCCTCTTCCTGGAAGCAGAAGTCTCAAGATGTGTTAATGAGATTTAACAGGCCTATATCGAAGTAGCTATAATGATTTTGATCTGTTAAATTAAACATAAACCATACTTTCGGAGGTGTGTATGCATCAAAAAAGGATGATGCAAAACAAAAAAATAACTTCCAGAAGGGGAAACCGTGTTCAAGGAGATTGCACAAAGATAAACTTTATTTTTTGTGTAAAATGGTCCCAGATTCAAGGAGAAAAGCCTTCACCCTTAGGGTTCTTAATCCTCTTGCTAATTAATGGGAGGATTTGGTCATTTCTTATTTTAGAAGAGAAAAAAATCTATATTTTATTTAAAAGTAGCCATAATGCTCTACCTTCCCACTGAAGTTCTCTAGAACCTCTCAAAAATCATCTGCTGCTGTTTATGCTTACGTAGGAAACACTTAATAATGATCTATTCTCAGATTCTCTTCTAAAGTGAGTTTCTGTTCCAGGTCGCCTGAACTGGTGGTCCACTGTGTGCACGAGCTGTAAACGGCTTCTTCCTTTGGCCACTACAGGGGACGGGAACTGCCTTTTACACGCAGCCTCTCTGGGTAAGCTCTGCAGCAGAGACAGGGTGGCAGCGCCCCAGGCCAGTTCTGCTCATAATGAGTTAAAGGGCAGACATATGCTAAGTAGAGCCATGCACATCACTCATCTGGAAGAGTCCCCAGGGAATATAGCCAACAATCTAGCCCTTCAGGTCAAGCAGCTGACAGGCTTGGTGGGGACACAGAGCACACATGAGAAAAGACCTGATCTAATAGAAGGGGCCTAATCATGAGCGGCAGGGATGGGAATTAGAGATTATAGTGTAGAGGACTTCCTGGAGGAGGTGAGATCTGAAGGACTCAGACTTTAAAAGAAGACATTCCAGGTAGGGAGACTCCATGGAAGGAAGGCAGGAATTAACAGGATCTTTAGAAGCAGGGCTGAGCTTGGTTGGACTTGAACAGGAAGTTTGGGGAACAGTACCTTAGGTTGGATGGTGTGGGGCCACCACATTGATAGCAGTCCATGCACTTGGACTGACAAAAAGACATAGTTTTTGAGTCAGTCACTTGGGTAAATCATAGGGGAATCACTTGAGTACTGAGAAAAAGACATAGGTTGAGTAGAATTTTAGGAAGAAAAAGCTGAATTCCACACTGTGAACATAGTGAGATCATAATTTCACTGGAAGGATAGGCAAAAGATAATACGCTCAAACGTTAAAAAGTGGCCATTGCTGGGTGGTGGGATTGTTGATTTTTATTGTTGATACAGGGGAATCACCTGGGGACTGACAAAAAGACATAGTTGGCTAAATCACTTGGGTAAATCACAGGCGAATCAGCATAGTCCAAATATACAGCAGGGAAGTCAGCAACCTTCCGCAGAGATGTGAGCTTCCAGGCTGCAAAAAGCCATACCAGCAGGTGCACAAGCATTTCTGGCACTATTGAATAACTGAGAGGTCATGGGGGTCATGGTAGACTTTCTGGAAGCTCAATTACTCCTTCTAGATCCATCCTTCTATACACATAGCCGAATCAGTTTTGACAGACAGGACTGGATTTGTGCCAGGGACCCAGGCCTCAGAGCCAGCTATCCTCATGAGTCCTAGAATAAAGGGTCTCTCTCCACAGATGGGACCCTAAGATAAGAGTATTCTTAGTTGGCGAGTTTGACCAAGAATATTCCTTGTTGGTCAAACTCACCTCCCCAGGTAAACACGGTTGATGCTGGGACCCAGAGCAAGGGCCAGACCCCAAACCTCTCTGCAGCCCTGTAGTGAGGCCTGTTCAGCAAGAGGTGGACAGAGGTGAGACTAAAGCCCACAGAGGGAAATGCATGGGGTCTGGGAGGGGGCCTGAGAGCCTCAGGGGAGAATGGAGCCCCAGAGCAAGGGGAACGTTCCGCATTCTGCAGGCGTGGCAATGGGTGGTGGGGAACACGAAGGCTCCCACTTCCCTGCTTGCCTTCCATTTCACAACGAACACATTTCTGTTTGTTGGCATTGCAAAAGTGTTTCACATTCATCATGGTAAGAAAATAAACATCAACAATCCCACCACCCAGAAATGGCCACTTTTAATGTTTTGGCATATTATCTTTTGCCTTTTCTTCCAGTGAAATTATGATTGCACAATGTTCACCGTGTGGAATCCAGCATTTTCCCCTTAAAATTCTATTGTGAATTTCTCATGCTATTATTCTTCAAAAACATGTTTTTGGTAGTTGTGTCATATTTCATCATAATGTATAAAGTAGTCCCCTATTGTGGAACATTTTTACCTTGTTGGTGTGTAAAACCTGGAAAGAACATAAAAGAAGAAATCTCTCATCTGTGTCACACATCAGCCTCGTACAAAGGGAAATGCCTTTGTCCTTCAGAAACTGCGGTGTGCACTACTACAGGTGGGCAAAGCCAAAATCAGGCCGCATGTCACCATGGTCTGGCCTGAGGACAGGCATTTTCCCAGTGAGTGCAGTGGGGCTCCCGTCTGCCTGAGAAGAGAAAGCATCCTGTGGGCCAGCCTTGCTCCAGCGAGGCCATAGTGGAGTCTGGAGCTCATTGCCAGTGGGTTCTTTTCTCCTGGGACTTTGTTTTCCTTTCATGGGGTTTAGCTGTTTGACCTGACTGATCAAAGGAGCCATGCAACACTGACCAGCAATGCTTCTTGACCTAGGGTTGTGGGACACCCACAGAAATGACAGTAATCGTAGAGCCAGGCTTGTAAGCAAACATTTATGGGACAAGGAGACCCTTCCTGCAAGAGAGACCCAAACATGGAGCCAGGGGAACTGAGGCTGGACTTACCGTGCCTGGGAGAGTCCCGAGAGGCCACTGCAGGCAGGGCTGAGGGATGAGTAAGATCAGCTTGGCCTGTTAATAAAAGGAGCATGAATGGCCACTTCCCTCATCTATGTTGTAAAAAAAGACAAAAGCCTCACTTGATGGAAAGCCCATAGCAGCCCCTGGTTATTGCATATCTTTGCACGAAAGGATGCGTGGCCAGACTGAGTCTTTAAAGATTAGGTCAGTGCAGGTCACTCATCTTTTAAAAGCTCTCCAGAGGCTCCCAACTCATTTAAAAGTCCACCTTTTCGCTCTCCACCTTGTCACCTGGATCCTCCCTCCAGCCACATTTCCTACTTGCTGTTTCTCTAGTATGACTCGTGGGCGCCCCTTGGGGCTGACCCCTGGCCTTCCCCTCTGCCTGGGCTGGCAACTCAGCTCCCTCCTTCACCCTCTCAAGTCTAGACCCTGTTGTCTCCATTCATGCCATGAGCACTGCCACCCAGCGCCCTGTCCTGCTTTATCTCTCCGTATGGTGCTCTACCCCTGACAGCTATGTCATGTCCTACTTTGGTGGCTGCTTCCCCTTCCCTCAGTGTGCGCTCTGTGAGATTTTAGGAACTCAGTCTGTCCTGATTGCTGCTGTGGGTATTCCCAAAACCGAGAATGGTGTCTCACCCCTATTATGAAATAAGTTTAGAATTAATTAAGTGGAATTAATGCCATTTAATTAAATGGATGGATGGATGGATGGATGGATGGATGGATGGATGGATGGATTCCCCCATTCTTTCCCCATAGCCAGACCTGCACTTCTCATTCCTATTTCTTCCATTTGTTGGGTCTCTTGACTGCATCTGAGCTGTCCCATGAATGTACTCAGAGATGGCTGGTGTCCCTTATAACCCCTCAACACTCCGCACAGGCTGGGGAGGGGGTAAAGGAGAAAGACCTCCCCCCAAAACAGGTACTTTCTCTTGGGTCCAGATGTTTGCAGTTCCCACTGATGCTCTGTGTCTGAGGAGGTCGAGATGCCTTAGGGCTGAGACATCAGATGTCTAGGTGAAGCCTAGATGAAGCCAGGGTCTGATTACCAGCCTGGCTTGAGGCCCTATGTGAGGACACGTCACCAGCTTATCCACAGAGACTCTCTCACTCAAATACAAGAGCTGGACAGTGAGCATTAGGTCCCTCAAAGCAAACCTGAGAGATTGAAAGTAGCTGGCCAAGGGTCCCAGAGAGACGCAGCATGTGATCTCACCCACTGTGGTTTCTCTGAGCAAGGGGCATACTCCTTCATTCAGCAGCTTGCTTCAATGGGAAATGGGGAAAGAGAACAGAAGGGAATGGCTAGCTAACCGTGAGAACCGAATGGCTGACTGATGCGTCATCTTTGTGTGTGCAGATGCGGGAGGCCGGGCCCGGTAAGTCTGGCGGTTTGAGTGGCTTCCTGGCTTGTCCCCTCCTCACGTCCTGTCTCTCTCCTGTGCTCCTCATGGGCCTCCTGCTGCAGGAATGTGGGGGTTTCACGACCGGGACCTGGTGTTGCGGAAAGCTCTCTATACAATGATGAGGACAGGAGCGGAAAGAGAAGCCCTAAAGCGGAGGTGGAGGTGGCAGCAGACGCAGCAGAACAAGGAGGTTGGTACCCGCTGGTGTATCCAGAGCCCGAGACCCATACCAAGCGCAGCCATGGGCCACGGCTGGAGTCCAGAGCTGGGCCCCAAGGCCAAGTCCATCTTGTGAGATCCGACAGCAATGGCTGCTGGGACTAGGAAAGCCTCCCTCATTTAAACCAACTGAAGAGGTGCCCATTACAAAAGCTCAGCCCCTGGCACACAGTGACTGTATGTCTACTCACACCGCCTGCCCTTGCATAATTATGAAAACCAACCACCTTCCCTGTCAAAAGGCGTCCTGGCTTGAGGACGAATTATACAGTCCCCTATGTGTGGTCACTAACTGGTGGTGACTTGAAGGCCGGGTGTAGCCGCAAGGTGGTTTTGGCACAGCCTGCAGCCCCCGCTCCTGTGTATGTTCTCAGTCCAAAGAGAATCCCGCCATCCTGACAATGGGGGACGTTATCACTTTGCTGTCCTACAAGGATCTGCCTGCTTTCTGATTGAAGTTGGCCCGTCATCTCTTTAAACTTCTCAGTGCTCAGCGCCGAGTTTGGTGTATGCAGATTAGCGTCTGGTCATTCACACCCCCCTGTCAGGACCCTTGCTGCTGGGTGGACCCCTCCCCACAGCATTGAAATTGGAGATTTGGGGGTTCTGAAGAAATGTTGTTGAGAGCAAACGGGGAGAGTCAGCGGCTACTAGCAGGTGTGCCCAGCCTGGGTGCTGGTCGGGCTTGCACTGAGCTGGGGGGTCGGGGGTCCGGCAGGGCTGCCAGGCTCACCTGCACGGGGTGGGCAAGGAGGCCCGGCCACCACCCACTGAGCCGGCTTCCATTGTGCCAGTCAGGGCTGCTGTACACCGAGGAGGAATGGGAGCGGGAGTGGACGGAGCTGCTGAAATTGGCGTCCAGCGAGCCACGCACGCACTTCAGCAAGAACGGTGGCACAGGCGGGGGGTAAGTGCGGCCCCTCACCGTCCCCGGTGCTCACCTTAAGCTCCTGGCCACCCAGCACAGGAGATACAAAGGTTCCCGCCTTCAGACATTAGATTCTCCTCAGGGACACAGGGCAGAGTTGTGGGGCATGGCTGGACCCCCACCAGATATTTGGGGGAAATTTTACACAGCTTGCACGTGCATTTTGCAGGTAGAGGGACGGAGGTTGCAAGTGCCGCCCCTCCCCCATGGCAGGCTGCTGTGGGAAGGGGACTCGCTGGACGGTCAGCCTTTGTAGGGGGCATGCGACATGGTAGGCCCTGCACGCTGCTGTTGCACTCACCAGGCTCAGAAGCCTCAAGCTGCCAGGTTTGGATACTTTTTCCAAGTATCCATTTAATTTCTGGCTTCAAAAAGTCACGCTGAGAGCAAAAGGTCATTAAGTGAGTGCAGCGGCTCCCAGGTGAGCGCCACAGGTGCCCTGCGCCTTCCTGTCCACGTGCAGGGAGTGGCTTGTTCCTGCAGACACAACTGAAATGTCCCAGCATGAGAATAAAGCGTGTGGCCCAACAAGGCAGCCACCAAACCTGTAGCCCTAGCAGTTGAAAGGCACATGTGTGCCTTCGTTCATACTTATGGAAGCTGAGAGCCAAGTTGTCACCCGTAGAAAAAGTCTCAGGCAAACATAAGAAAGCCCAAGCATTGACACAGAAGATCCCAGAAGGGATCAGACCCCAGTGGAGAGCCCATGTTGGCAGTATGTCCTGGCCCCATAACTCCACCTTGGGGGTCCTCAGCCACCAGCAGCCAGGTGTGGGGGCTTCCCAGGCTGGGCACTATATCAAGGACCCCCAAAGAGGAGCCCTCTGGTATGGAAACCCATCAACACGATTCCCACAGAGTGGTTTTGTCACTTTATTTTAACAATGTCACATGTCCGCACCAAAGTCTATCTTATTTAGGGCATGGGGACAACAATGGCATATTCTGAAGACTCAGTCCATTCCTGAAAACTCCACACTCTGCTTTTCCATGCTGAGTCATGCCTGAGATGTGTCTGAAGAATTCCTTAGCATCCCTTTCATCGTTGCCTCTCTGCCACCCTTCACAGGGAAGACACTCCGTAGATGCACGTGGATTGACTCTAGCCCAGTGTGTCTTTGGGGGTGAGGGGGTGGGGGGTAAAATAATAATAATACGTGGCCATCACCATGTACTGTGTTCCCTGAGTCCTCCCATCCAGGAGGCACTTGGCCCGTGGTCACACAGCTGATCAGGCCTCAGCTTCCGCTCCTGCTCCCTGGGACCCAGGAGGGCCCAGAGCTGAGTGGGGGTGGAAGGAGTGGGGCGTCTGGTGTCTCCCTCCCATGGGACCCAGGTTCGCCAACTCAGTCGGGGCAGGACCACTGCAGAGAGGCCTCCTTGGTGATGGGCAGCAGCTCTGTTGTTCTCTGTTGTTCCCTTAAGCTTTGGGGAAATGGGGGAGAGACAGAAGGCATTGGCGCAGCTACTCACTTTCCCCAGCTCACAAGAAGAGTGCTCTGGTGTTGCTGAGCCCTGCCACCCCAACTGCAGTGATCACACACCTCCAAATGTCCTGCCTCCTCTCAGGATCCCTTGGGGTTTTTTTTTAGTCCCCTCCACTACAACTTGGACCAGAAGGTTTGAGGAGCAGACAAGCATCACATGAGCTACCAGCATCTCTTCCATCAGGGAAGGTGTTGGAAAGGGGTGGAACACTCAATGCAGGTGGGGACTCTGACACCTGCCAGGACCTTGGGAATACCCGCATTTGCTATCCATTTACACAGACCACAACAAGGATATGTTCTTCAAGATGGTGTCCAAGTCCTCATGGCTAGTTTCTCCTGAATTTTTCATGGTTCCAAGAGCTCAAATCCTGCCCCCATGCCCCCTCCCATGCCAGAGCTCAGAGTTGTCTGTCCTGATGTCTGTAGCCCACAGGGCCGTGTTTGGGCTCTGACTGGTCACCTGGATCCCACAGCAGCAGGTAAATCCCAAAAGGAGGCAAGGAGCTGCTAGAAACAAGGCCATTTTGGTTCTGACATGTTACTTTTGTAAACCTGTGTGTGCTATGCATGAGACACCAGCATTTAGTCTTTGTACATTTCCCTTCGTTCTGGATCGCTCTCATACAGTCAAGCAGCAGAGAATACCAGTATGTTTCTTCCCTTCAGGAAGGCCTCGCCTGCCATGGGGGTCCCACCTTCCCTTGGGGTTCAGAAATCCAAAAGAGAGACATTTTTTCAGTGAGTTATCAGTACCTCTGCATTTTGCCTCTGTCTTCCCTGGGCAAAGGGAAGAGGTTTCCCTCCTCACGTTTTGCTGAGAGATATGAGGCATCACTGGGGCTTGAGGGCCTTAGAGACCGGTACCTGATGTCTGCCCCAAGGCTCCGAAGGCTGAGGCTGGCCAGCTCCCAGGTCCTCAGAGCCATGGAGGGTTATGGGGTCCTAGGGGCAATGCATGCTTCCCGAGGACCAGGAGTGAACCCTGGGACGAGGCCTGAGATGGACTGTCTTCAGGAGGAGGACTCTGCCGACAACAAGGGTAAACCCCAGAAGCCAGGCCAGAAGCGTGGTCACAAGCCACCAGCTTGGGGTGCCACCACCTCTGTCCAGGGAACTGAGGGCAGAGACAGCTGTGGGAAGGTCTGAAGACCCCCAAAAGCACCTCCATAGAAACGGGGTCAGCATTTGGACCTCCGCCAAGCCCAGTGGGCACCCAAAAGAAGAGTCAAGAAGGACTTTGTGCCAACCCCGTGGGGAGCCACAGACAGCAGCCAGAGAGTGAGGAGGCAGGGACATGAGAAACAGAGGCATGGCTGGGGCGTGGTAGCCCTTGGAACAGAAGAGAAGTGACACACAGGTTTTCCAGATTTCATCCTGGGGATAGGAGAGAGCTAGTCAAGAGAGAATGAGTTTGCAAGTATGATGGTAACGAAGACTAATGTGGCTTTCTTTGTGTTCCCTCCCACACCTGGCTCATTTGGAAACCTGGTTCCCAGAGATGAGGGATGAGTGTAGCAGCTCCGGCAGCACTGGCCCTTCCCTCTGTCCTGCTCCCTGCCCAGCTCCTGGCCCCTGGTACTGGCACAGATGGGGACAGACCCCATTCTACTGCTCTCTGGCATGGACACTGGCCTGGTGTCATTTTTTAAACCCATTACTTTCCCAGACACTACGAGGTTAAGTATCTGGAGAGGTTGAAAGGGCAGACTCAAGGATGAGCTTGGCCCTCTTTCTTTCTTCTTCCTCTACAACTCACAGCGGCTGGCCCCCAGGCTCACTGGCAGAATCCCGGCAAGAAACCCCGGAGGCAGAGATGCATGTCCACTGCTCGCCCAAGGAAATGGGTGTACACCAGGTTGGCATCCAGGCAGGGCAGGGTACCACTTGCTGTTTAGGACAAGCTGCTTAGGGCTGATGCCCCAAAGTACATGATCACAGAGCAGGGCACCCTGGAAGCCCCCAGGAAGGCAAGGTGGGTATGGGCTTCCTGTTGTACTCCAGATACACAAGAAAGACAGACAACGGCACCCACAGACATCGACGTGGCAAGCACAGTGAAGAGCGGAGACCCAGGCAGAGGCAGGTGCTTCTGAGCAGGGCACAAGTGCAGAACGATTTCCCTCTGATGCTTGCAAATCAAAATGTACCCATTTCCCCATCGACAAAATAAGAGAAATAGGATGTTCTGTGCTGGTGCTGCCACTGCTACTGCTTTTCCAGAGACCCGCTGAGATACCACATGTGAAATGCATCCCTCCAGAAGGGCTGCTGCTGGGGTTTTGATAGCCCTGTCTGACCATCACCATCCTTGCCATCCTGCAGGTGCTCGAGCCCATGTGGGGAGCAGGGGGAGAGGAATGCTCCCCAGCAGGAAGACAGGGAGGAAATAAGGAAACACCTCCACCCTAAGTCTGGTTGCTCATCCTCTGCTTGTTTGTGCAGCCCCAGGCCCTACACACTCTGGGAAAAGAGGGTGTGCAATCAGAAGAACCTAGTTACTTGTTCTGAAAGTGATAAAAAAAAAATCTCTGACAGCAATTAGTTAGTGAAGGCCTCTGGGCACTTGATTTAGTTTCAGGGCAACCATGAACGGAGAGCAAGTAAGAGGGCCTTGCCTGGTGGACCCTGACCAGAGACCCAGACTTAAATGCACTGTGTTATAGTCCCAAGCTGGGCATGTGATGTTGGGCATGTCTCACGAGCTCTCTGAGCCTCAGTTTTGCTCATCTGTAAAATGCATTTGGTAGTAACCTCCCTGCCAGGCAGCATCCACCGGGTTTGCTCATGTTCTGGAGGTCACTGGAATTGCGTGGTGCCACTTGAGGAGTTGCAGTCATCTGGCAGTTGGTCTCAGGTGGGGCTAGATAGTCCAAGATAGTCTCATATCACAGTTCTGAGGCTGAGAACTAGCTCTCCCTGGGCCTCTGTCCACATGGATTTTTATCTTTGAGGAGGTTCAGGCTCCTTACAATACAGTCTCAGCGCTGGAAGAGAGGACAGCCCCTGATTTGCTGGGGCTTCTCAAGCCTCTGATTGCATCCCTTTACTAATGTCCCATTGGCCAAAACAAATCACATGGTCAAGCCAACCTCAAGGCAGAGAGCTAGACTCTACCCTTGATGGAAGGAGGGGCAAAGTCACATTGCAAAGGGACAAGTACACAGGAGTGGAAGGATCTGTAGCCATTGAAGCAGTCTGCTACATACTCAGATGTTACTGGTATGGAGTATGGAGTGGTAAAATCACAAATTTGAAGGTGTTTGGAAAGGGGTACTTTTACAACAGTAAAAATAACATTTATTAAGACATTGTCACTCTTCTGCAAGTTGGCATGCCTGCTGCCTATAGGGTGTGTGGTAAAGGCCCATCCCAGACATCTGAAATGTGTTCCTTCTCCCAGACTTCCCACTGACTCATCTCCATGCCTGGTATTCCACCCTTAGCAATTAATTTCCTTGGGTCTTGAGGGCTTTGGGGCTTTTAGGAGTCTCTCCGATTGTGGAGCAAATCCCTTCTGTTAGTTTTTACACCAAGGATACTACATTTTATACTCTGTGGCCTGACCTCCAGAGCCTAGTTCTGTGGAAATGGTGCACAAAAATGGCTCATTGATCGTGCTGGGCATAGCTGAGGAGGAGAGAAAGGAAGAAATGAATGTCTGCTGAGCACCTACGTGCCTTGCACACATTATCCCCACTTTATAAATTAGGCAACGAATGCTCAGAGAGATTGACTTGCCTCCAGTTTGTAACGGGTGGGGCTAGAATACAGACCCAGACATGTCTTAATCCCAGCCCTGGGGTTTCCTAGAGCCTCAGTATCTTCTGAAGAAAGTGTGTACTGCAGTTAGAACTTTTGAGTCCTGACATATCTGAATCTGCCTTTATTCTACCTCACCCTTGGTGGGTAGTTTCGCTAGGTATAAAACTCTAAAGTCATGAGTTGAATGATGTCATCAGAGAAAAGGTTAGACAGAAAGACATCCACTTCCTGGCATTCAGTTCAGGTTGGCTAATTTGAAATAAGAAACAATTATATGAAACCCAAAGACAAAGTATGTTCAACTTCTTCATCTTTACAAGCCCTGAAAAAGATTTACTCATTAGTTTAACATCTACTAATTGCCTTCCATGTGCTGTGCATTTTTACATACACAGTCTCATTCTGCCATCACGGTAACCTGTGACATAAAGATTATAATCTTCATCTATCATATGAGGAAACTTGGATTCAGTATGGAAAAGGACTTGTCCAGGGTACTGAATGACAGAGCCATAGTTCAAATTCAGATCTTCTGTCTCTCAGGTCCCCTGCTTTTTTCCCTGTCCCTTAGCTCAGAAGTCTGTCTCCATTGTTATGGAGGATTGGATTCTTGCTGCCTTCTCACCTTTAGTTCTGTGGGTAATGGAATAATGACTCTGTTTTCTAGTCCAATTCCAGTTGTGTTTCAGGGGAATACCATTTGAATCCCAGCCCTTGCTAACAAAAGACTAAACCTCCACCATCAGTTGTCTTGCTCTGTGAATGTACAGAAAGGCATTTTCCAATTCAGCCTCCCTGAATCTCCCTTTACTCACCTCTCAAATTTTGAAAACCTTTGTAAACATTAGGTCAATAATGAATTATTGAGAGGAATTATCTTAAATGCATTTACGATAAATTATTACCAAGCAATTTTCAACACAACCACTACAATTTGGGGAGGCAAGGAGTAAACCAGGATCCTCTCAGTTTTAAGAATATAATGCAAACCCCATCAGGGAAATGAAAAGCCCATTACACATGTATTAGAAGGTTGAAAAGAAAATGTATTGACAATACCAAGTGCTGGTGAAAATGCAGAGCAAATGGAACTCTCATACACTGTTGGTGGCAATAGAAAATGGTACAACCACTTTCAAATACAGCTTTACAGATTCTTAGAAATTTTTTAAAGATTTTATTTATTTGAGAGAGAGAGAGCATGAGTGGGGGGAGGGGTAATAGGCAGAGGAAGAAGCAGGCTCCCACTGAGCAGGGAGCCCAACATGGGGCTCGATCCCAGAACCCCGGGGATCACAATCTGAGCTGAACGCAGATGCTTCACTGACTGAGCCACCCAGGCACCCCATATGATTCCATTTATATGACATTATCCAAAAAGCAAAATTGTCATGATGGGGAACAGATGAGTGGTTCATTTATTTGTATATAGATGTCTAATTTTCCAATATCATTTCTTGAAAAATCTATTCTTTCATCATTGAAATCCTTTAACCTTTATCAAAAATTAATTGGTATTATTTTTGCAGGTATTTTTTTCTGCATTCTCTGTTATTTTCCATTGAAATATGTGTCCATCTTTTGACAATATCACCCTGCTGATCAGTGTCATTTTATAATAAGTCTTAAAATTGAGTAGCATCATTCCTCCAACTTTCTTCTTTTTTAGTATTTCTAGTTTGGGGTTGTTTTTGTTTGTTTGTTTTTGCTTTCTCATGTAAATTTGTAGAATCAGCTTATCTGTACCTGAAAAATATCCTGCTGGGATTGTGATTAGTATTACATTAAATCTATATATGAATTTGGGGAAGATTAAAATCTTTACAATGGTGAGTCTTCTAACACATCTTTTTCCATGTGTTGGAGTGATACAGTATGTGTCTCCACTTATTTAGATTTTTTTTTATTTGTTTCATCAGCATTTTATAGTTTTCAGCGTATAGGTCCTATATGTGTTTTATTAAAATTATACCTGCGGGTCACCTGGGTGGCTCAGTCAATTAAGTATCTGACTCTTGATTTTGGCTCAGGTCATGATGTCATGGTCATGGGACTGAGTCCCAAGTCAGGCTCCACACTGGGCAGGAAGCCTGCTTGAGATTCTCTTTCTCCCCTCCCTCTCTCTCTGCCCCTCCCCCTGCTCATGTGTGTGCTCACTCTCTCTCGCTCTCTCTCTCTAAAATAAATTAAATCTTTAAAAAAAATCATATCTGAGTAGTCCATTTGGAGCTACTGTAAATGATTGTGTGTGTGTGTGTGTGTGTGTGTGTTTTAATTTGGGTTTGCAATTGTACATGGCTATTACAGAAATGTGACTGATTTTTGTGTTGGCTTTGTATCCTCTGATATTACTACACTCCTTTATTAAATCTATGAGATTTTTTTGGTAGATTCCTTCAGATTTTCTTCATAGGCATTCATATCATCTATGAGTAGGGATAGTTTTCTTTCTGCCTTTCCAACCTGTATGCCTTTGTTTTTCTTGACCTACTGCACTAGTTGGGACTTCTAGTACAGTGTTGAATTGGCATGGTAAGAGAGAACATCCTCTCTTGGTTACCAATCTTAGTCAGAAATCTTTCATTAATATGACGTTAATGCAGGTTTTTAGTAGATATCTTTTATCAGGTTGAGGAAGTTTCCTTCTCTTCCTTTTGTTAAGAGTTTCTATCATTAATTAATGTTGAATTTTATCAAATAAATTTTCTACATCAATTAATATGATCATGTAGGGGTTTTTCTTCTTTAATTAATGTTAATTAATTAATATTGTGGGTTACCTTGAATGATATTTGAGTATTGAGCCAGCCTTCCATTCCAGAGATGAACTCTTAGTGTATTGAACTTTTTTATTTTGCTCATTCAATTTGGCAATATTATATTGAGGATTTTTGCATCTGTGGCCATAGAGATTATTGGAATATAGTTTTTCTTTTTATATACTACTGTCTTTGTCTAGCCTTGGAGGAATGCTAGTCTCATAGAACGCCCGGGGAAGCATTAGCCTCTTCTATGTTCTAGAAGAGATTTTGCAGAACTAGAGATAGTTCTTCTTTAAATGTTTGGAGAATTCACAAGTGAATCAATCTGCAACCAAAAATGTCCTTTTCAGAAGGCTATTAATGATAAATTCAATTTATTTAATAGCTATAGAAAGTAGAAATAAGTGAATTTGGGTAGCTTCTTTTTGAGAAATTTTTCATTTCATCTAAGTTGTTGAATTTATGTGCATAGCATTGTTAGTAATATTCCTTTTATAACTTATTAATGTCTCTGGGGATCATTAGTGATATTCCCTCATTCTTTCCAAATTCAGCAGGTTAGTGTCTTTCTCTTTTTACTTTGTCAGCCTTGCTAAAGTTTTATCAATTTTGTTGATCTTTTAAAAGAACCAGCTTTGGTTTAGTTGGTTATTGTTTTTTAGTTCTCAGTTTCATTGATTTCTGGTCTTACCTTTAGTGTTTCCTTCCTTCTGCTTGCCTTGGGTTTATTTTGCTCTAATTTCTCTACTTTATTCAGGTGGGGACTTATATTATTGATTTGAGAACTCATTCATTTAAAGGCTATAAATTTCCTTCTAAGCACCGATTAGGTGCATACAACAAATTTCGATATGTTGGATTTATATTTTCATTCTGTTTAAAATATTTTCTAATTTCCCTTAAGAACTTCTCTTTGACCACTGAATTATTTAAAAGTGTATTGTGTAACAGATTTGTTGTCTTTCTTTACTTATTCTAGTTTAATTGCATTATGGCCTAGTAACATAATTGGTGTGATTTAAATTATTTTAAATTTGTCAAACTTTGTTAAGAGGTGAGCCTGTGGTCTAACTTTGTGAAGATTCCATGTGCTTTCTACAAGGATGTATATTTTGTACTTGTTGGGCTGTGGTTCTAATGGCAGTTCAGTCCTATTCAGCTACATTACTCTGTCTGTGACCTGGGTACAATCTATTCAGTCAGTCCTCAGAGCCTTTGGTATACTAATTAGGACCAAACCTATACGTGTACAGCTCAGGGGTGGGGGGTGGGGAGTCCAGGAATTCATAAAAACCTCATGGGGTTGTTTTCTCAAGTTCTCCCTGTCCATGATCTTCCAGGTACTTTTTGGTACTTCTCTAGAACCCCATTTTCTGTCCTCCAGCCAGAGTTCTAGGGCCTTAGTTATAGCACTCTGCCATACGGTTCCATAACTGCACCTGTGTCCTGGGCCAGATGGCCAAGAAGACAGAGAGGGGAAAATATTAAACAAAATGGGGTTCACCTGTCTCCACCCTCTTGGCATCACAGCTCCACTGATCAGTGAGGAAGGTTCTTCTCTTTTAGATTCATGGCTCCCAGTGGCTTTTGAGAGTTGGAGGATGGGAGAAAGGGGAGAAGAAAAAATGGGGATTTCCATGCTTTACTTGAGTTTTAGGAGTTCCCATTCCTCACTCCCAAACTAGAGGACACCTTCTGTCCCCTCACCAGTGCCCGCTTGTGGGTTTCAGGATATGTTGCTTCTGGGAACACCAGAGTGTTAAAAAAATGTAAATTCAGTTTTCTTTCCCAATCTACCTTCTACTATTTACCTTCCAGAACCTTCCAGTAACTCCTCCTTTCATTCTATCTAGGTGGGAGGGTTGTGTTCAGGAGGAGAGGAGGGGTGGAATGTTCTTATTTGATCTTCGCAGCAACAAGAGTCAAACACAAGGTGGTAGACTAGAGGTTTTGTTGTGGCAGATGAAACAGGAGGTCTGTATCAACAGAGCAGGTGGGGTAGACAAGGTAGGCTGGGAGGGGCCTTGGCAACCTGTGTCCTCACTGATCCTCACCTGCATCCCCCGTCCGTACACACACATCAGAAGACATTCCCACCAAGTTCAGCAGTTGAGCATTTTCTTAATCCTAATCCTGCCAGATCCATAGTGACAAGTTGCATGATTTGGCAAAGATTCAGTTGTGCTCCCACACTTATTGGGGGCATGCAGCCTGTGCCAAGAATTTTACATGTTCTTATTGTATTAAAACTAATCTGAGTGAATAATGGGGCTGTCTGTGCAGCAATTCCCTTTGACGTGCTTGGTCTTCCTCACTCAGAGACCATTAGGAAGGGCAGCTCCCTTGAACTGATATTTCCATTCAAAAGGCAGTGTTCTTGTTCTGGAACATCTTTGACTCCCCAAGGTAACTTATGCACCAGATTCTCCCCTAAAGTTTGATGTGTTTTGTTGGACTCTCAGCAACAACTCAGAAACTCCAGAATGCCTTTCTGATTCAAAATTTGGGAAGTCATAACCCTGAAGACAGATTTCTAGGTGCTGCTATGTTCATTCTGTTTACTTGCTGTTAGTAATGGAAAGATCATGAAAGGGATTCAACTATTTTTGTGCGGGAAATGGTCTATGGGTTAGGAAAAGGAGGAATGTGTTTATAATCCTCTCAAAGTTTACTTTCTCAAAGGATATATTTATTTTATTGTGTTTTAAACTCTTCAGTAACATGGATTGTGTCTGTGACCCCACATCTCAGAGGACTAGGGGAGAGGGCACCTCTGCATTGTCTCTTTAAATTACCACTTGTATGTGCTCTGCCCAGAGAAATGTTGCACTGCTGTGCACATCGCCCTGTCCTGAGCCCCTGCCTCATCCAGGGCTCATATATGTTTTATATTGCCTCCTCCTTCAGACTGCAATATTCTGATGGCCAGCCAAACCCACTGGTTCTTTTTGATTCTCTTCCAACCTCAGCTCAGGGCTGGGCATCTGTTGCTATGCTCTATGTACATACAGAGCTGGACCCAGGACCAGCAGACATAGAGCTGACCATTTGTGCTGCCACACACAGCCAGGGGAGATATTCCTGCCCAGGTCCTGTGACACCAGCACCCAGACCTGACCCAATAGAAGGCAGGGAAAAAAGGCTGTCCCCCTTATGGGTCCAGTGCTCACCCCTTTGACTGGCAGGCTGGGAGCCAGAGTAGGGAGCTGTGGACTTCCCAAAGGATCTGGATTTCCTAGGAAGTGAGGTGGAACAGCATCGTCAGGTAGGAATTAGAACCATGTCATCTACTGAACACACTTATGTGTTACATTATGTGTCTAGCAGGGCTGGCTGTGAAACCATCATTAGCATAGCCAATGACAGATCCAGAAGCTGAGATTCAGAAAATTAGGTCAGTTCCCAAAGTCCCACAACTCACGAGAGAGAGCCAGAATCCAAACTTAGAACTGACCAAAAACATAAACCCACGCCCTTAACAAATACAAAACAGGTATGGAGAGCAGGAATTAACAACTTCTCGAGATTTGTGATAAAAATAACTTTTGTGAAAAGCTTACTTATTCTCTGTTTGGTGAGACAGGTTAAGTGGAGGCTGAGAGGCTATTAAAGCAGGGAGAAAAAGAGACACAGGAAAGGGGGGGGGGCCAGTTCAAGGACCCCTGGGCAGCCCCCGCAGGGCATCTTGTGTCCTGGTTCCCCACTTCTCTTGTGTGTTTCTCATTCTGCTTTCCCTCTGAAGTTGTTTCTGCAATTTCATTGCTATGTTTACCCAATTTTGTAGTATGTTCACTGCATTTCTTCTTTATTGGGCTTTTTCAGAAATACCTGGAATCCTAAATGATTTCATGATGTACAGTCTCAGGAACTTGAGTCTTTTAAGGAAAAATAAGTAGTGTTCTCTGTTGCAAGGTGCCCACACCCCAGTCTGGCACTCCAAAGCCAGGGCCTGGCCTCTCATTGGACAGGAAACTTTCTTGTGAGTATTCCTTACAGTTCTTTGACCTCCCCTGGCAAACCAAGCAGGAAAACATTTGTTCACCTAGGAGTTCTCATGTTTGAAGATGTAGAATCCAGGTCTAATTTTTAAAGACTTTTCTAATTAGAAATAAGACTAAAGTCAACTCTTCATCTATCAGGTGCCTCCCTGAACTTCCTGTCTAAAGAAACCACCTTTTTATCATTGAGTTTATTAACACCTGGTAGTTTCTTATTTGATCATCTGTTAATTGAGTGTTTCCATCCCTAGACCTGCATACGTGTGCATACATGTGCACGTACACACACACACCCAGGACGGTGCTATACTTATCACAGACACCCAGTAAATATTTGTCACAGGATTGACCCCAGCTTATTGATTCCAGTGAATAAGATGAGTCCTCACCCCCAAGCCACCTGACTGCTGTTGAGCCCCTGTCAGAGCCCGAGACCAACTTGGTCCCTTCAGAGTGCCTTGTGTGCAACCATTCTTCATTCTTAGCTTCCCAGGCCATAGCTCTTAGCAGAGCCCCTGCTGCCTACACTGTGCCTTAGGAAATCTCTTGAAAGGCTGCCCTCTAGTCAGACACAGTCCCTGGTCCCCACAGCAGGCACAGTCTGGCCTCAGCTCTGCTCAGGGCCCTGGCTCCTAATCTCCAGCCCCCTAACTCTACATGCCAGTTCATCAAAGGTGTTGTCATGGCTCTGAGCCCTGCATGGGGGAGGAGCTTGAGTCCCACCACTCAGAAATGCAGCTGGTGACATGTGCATGGGGAGTGCTATGCCGTTGTGAGAGGGGGAAGGACCCCACATACTGTGCTGGAAGCATCTCTGCAATGCACCATTAAGAGGGAAAAGTAAGGGTCAGAATAGTAAGTGTAATGCCCTTACACCTAGAGGTAGAGGAGGGTATATGTATGTGTATAGAATCTAAATATCTTGATCTTATATCTTTAAATGGAAGGGTACACCAAAAACCAGCAACTATGTCTTCATAGATGGGGTGACTACACAACTTACATCCAAACTGGTGCATTGGCCAGTGGTGGGGGGGGAGTACCAATCACTCCAGATGCATAAATCAGGATTTTCCTGAGCAAAATGGGAGGTGTGGTGTGGGACACAGGGAGGATCCTAGGAGGCCTGTGCCCAAACTGCCCCTCTGTGTGGCCTGGTGACTGCCCTTGGGTGAGACCCTGTTAGCACCCAGATTGGCTTCCTTGTCCATGACATGGGCTCTTGCTGGGTGGTCTCCAAGGGTTGTGGCTGCCATTTAAGCCAGGGCACCCCCAAATCTGCTGAGTATTTTTGCCTCCTGCCACCATCCTCTGTGACCTTGAGATACCGTCAGGACCTCACGCCACCATCTTTGCTTCATGCCTACCGGAGGAAGCTCCCAACCTGGCCTGTGCCCTGGTCACCTTTCACCGCATCTTCCCCAGGGGATTTTTACTAGGTGGATGGTGTGGCCTTATTCTCAGGACTTCTCTCTCCCTGGGTAATGTTGCAGAAGAGGGTGAGTAGTGCGTGTGTGTTATGTCACAGAAACATTAGGAAGTTGTTTGGGGCATGCCCAGTCTCTTTGAGGATGAAGTAGTTATGCTTGCATGTTAGTCTTCTTACCAGTAAACACCAATTTTAGGGGTTTTTACCTGTCTTTTCCCAAAGGCCAAGATTCTGTTTACAATCCCAGGTCTAACATTTTCTCAGTGAGCTCACAGGAAGATGTTAAGCCTCTGGGTATGAAGTGGAAGAGAATTTTCAGGATTGGCTTCACTAGAGCTGATTTCCGCCAGTGGGCTCAATCACAGTAATTCACATGGGCAGGTCACAGTTCCAAAGTCTCATCCCAGAAATGATCCCATTTGCCCATCAGAACAGCCTGAGGAGTTGTTGAGCCAGTGTTCTCAGCCTGAATTCAACAGAACAGGATCAGACACCAAAGTTCCAGAAGCACTGGAACATGGCTGTGGTGTTGAGGAGTAAGTGCAGAACAAGCACCCACCCCACCCCCAGTTCAAATACACTCCCTAAAATGTGTAAGCAAGCAGCTAGAAGCAAGGAGGGAAGGACATTATGATTCTCAAGCTGCCCCTGGGGTGCAGCTGGGACCTTCTCTGCCAACTTCTGGGTCACTGAAGGTTCACAGTTGATATTTGGCTTTCCTGTTCAACCCCACAACCAGTATGCAGAAAGGTCACTGTGCTCCAGGCTCTTCTCCATCACCCTCTCCCAACTCTGTGCTATAGCCCTGGTACAGAACCAGGGATGGACAGACAGATGGGTGGATGGGTGGATGGATGGATGGACAAGTGAATGGGTGGATGGATGGAAGAATGGATGGTGGATAGATGGATGGATGTGTATGTGTATGGACAAGTGGGTGGATGGACAGACGGATGGATGTGTGTGTGGATGGCTGGCTGGATGGATGGATGGATGAATGGCTAGACAGATGGAGGGACAGATCTTACTTGAGGGCCTCTGCAGTGCCTTTTACCATTCCAGCATATAGTAAGTGCTCAGTAAATATTGGCTGTTTTTTCAGTTTGAAATACAATGGCTCTGCTTCAAATTTTGCATGAGCAGAATGCTGTGGCAGTACAGTGGTGTCTCGTAATTGGTCAACCCTTGCACTGTTGCTGCAACAAGACCCCTTCTGTGTAGCTATTTAGACAACAGAGTGTTCTGTCATGGAGTGAAGATGCAACTGAGAACCCAGAGCTGCTCTCAGCTCCCCCTCCCCTTGCCATTCCTTCTTCTCAGCATTAATATCTGACTCTCTGATGCCTCATCTTTTTCCAGTGCTGACCTCTCCATCCACTGGATTAGGGAAGGAATAACACTCCACATTTCTAACTGAGATATTTTTCTCTGAGTATGCAGGTTGTAATTCTGTGTTCCCTCCTGTCCATGCTACTTATTATCTTGTTCAGCTGTCTACTTGCTTGTGAGCACTTAGGGGGGACAAGCAAGCAGCTTCGGGAAGCACTTGAACCTCACATACCCAGCAGCCTCCCTCTCAGCTGTGGCTGGACAAGATAATCATCTGGGATACTTTTAAAAGCACACCCACAAGCATTGTGTTTAGACTTGGCATGTGTATGTGTATTTAAAATACTCCTCAATCACTTCTCTTGCCGTCCTGAAAAATTAAGTCCTAAAGCCATATAGTGTGGCAAAGCAAAGTGAACATCTGCAATGGGCAAGTGGGGGCATTGGTAGGACCCAGGAGACCAAAGCCAGAGTGTCAGAGCCAGTAGGGTGAAGAGGACAACTTGGGGGCGGGGTGGCAACAGAGGTGGGGAATTGCTTACATATGGGGGGATGGACCAAGTAAGGAAATAATTTAAGATGAATAGAAACCAGGTTTCTCACTGTTGGAGAAGGGAGTTATGAGAAGAATTAGCATTGGGGTATTGGATTGGAATGGGAGGTATCAGTGCACTCCAAGTTAATAGAGAGATGACGGATGAAAGTATCTGTGTACATATGTGAGCGAACACACAAGACAACGTGCCTTCCCTCCATTCACTGAGTCTAGAAGCAATGACATCCCAAAAGTGATGATTATATTTTGGCTTCTAAACAACATTATCCACTATTTAAAAAAAAGAAAAAAACAAAAAACAACTCCTTGGAGAAATGGCCGAATCCAGGGCTGAAGCAGAGAAGGTACAATAGGAACCCGGATAAAGAAGTGGTACATATATACAATGGAATATTACTCGGCCATCAAAAAGAATGAAATCTTGCCATTGGCAATGACATGGATGGAACTAGAGGGTATTAGGCTGAGCAAAATAAGTCAGTCAGAGAAAGACAACTATCATCTGATTTCACTCCTATGTGGAATTTAAGAAACAAAACAGATGAACATGGGGAAGGGAAGAAAAATAAAATAAGATGAAAACAGAGAGGAAGACAACCATAAGAGACTCTTAACTCTAGGGAACAAACTGAGGGTTGCTGGAGGGGAGGTGTGTGGGGGATGGGGTAATTGGGTGACAGGCATTAAGGAGGGCACATGATGTAATGAGCACTGGGTGTTAAATGTCACTGATGAATCACTAATTCTACTTGTGAAATTAATAATATAATATATGTTAATTAAATTGAATTTAAATTTAAAAATTTTTTTAAAAGATGAATCTGGACCATATTCTTATGTTAGAAGGCTAGGAAGCCCTCTGAAAAATGATGGGGCTATGTTACAAGGACACAGCTTGAATGAGCCACACTAACCCAAGCAGGGCGTATCTGAGCATCAAAATCACCACTCATGGATTGTAACTCATTGAATGAAATTGAAGCCAGGAATCCATAGTGATATCAATAAATGTATAAAAATTTGGTGAGGAGTAGAATATGTGCATAGATTCGAAATTTCTCCCCACAAAATGCTCATTAATGATGGAGGGAAAATGAGTAGCTCTGTAGGGGGAAGCCTGGCAGATGGTCCAAGGGGAGTGGTCCAAGTCGTCACCAGTAATGGGATAGTCCAAAGGCCCAGGCCACCTGATAGGACCCCGAGAGAAGGACACAGCATAATCCAATACAATCTAATCACAGGAAAGAGAGGAACCCACTCTAAGGACATACCAGACCCGTAGTCTTCAAAAGCGTCAAAGCCACGAAAGTCAAGGAACCCCTGAGGAATGTTCTAGACCAGAGAAGTCTAATGAGACACCACAGCTAAAATCGGCATGCTGGAGTCTTTGTTTAAAAGGCATTTTGGGGACAGTTGGCCGACTGTGACCGGGGTCTGTCATGGTGATTAGACCAATCAGTGCACTAGTGATTGGACGTACCCTTGATTTTGATGACTGTGTTATAGTTTTGTAGGAGAACATTCTGTTCATAGGATATGCACCTAAACTCTTCCAAGGTACCGGATTTCAGGTTGGCAAGTTACCTTCAAATGATTCCAGACAAACAAACAAAAAAGTAGTTTATACTATATGCACAACTTTTTGTCATCTTTTGGTTGCTGTCAAGTATTTTTAAGTATAAAAGTAAGACATTTTGAGTCAGCAAAAATAAATAAACAAACAAACTTAAAAAAAAAATAGGTACAATAACAACAAAACTTCCCAGGTCCAGGGCGCCTGGGTGGCTCAGTCATTAAGGACTGCCTTTGCTTCGGCTCAGGGTCCTGGGATCGAGCCCCACATCGGGCTCCCTGCTCCGCCAGAAGCCTGCTTCTCCCTCTCCCGCTCCCCCTACTTGTGTTCCCTCTCTCACTGTGTCTCTCTCTGTCAAATAAATAAATCAAATCTTAAAAAAAAAAACTTCCCAGGTCATTGATGCATTCCTGAAGAGTCACAGTTTTTGTTCTAGAAGTAATTCAAGGAGTTAGCTGTGGGCTATGAACGTACAGCTATTTCCCCAGGCCCCCCACCCTGGATTCTCCAGCAGGGCCTCACTTGCTAGCTCTGGCCCTACCTGCTCCAGTGCTCACAGACCTCCCTCAGTGAATCCTGGGCATCCTCCAAGTGCTCCAGAACAAGTCCAGATGCCACCTGAGGGTCTTGTGTGGGTGCTGCCACCTTGGGTGGCACCATGGATGCTGCAGAGGCCCCATCAAGCTGTGAGCTCTAACTCTCTCATCTCGATGGGCTCTTCCCTTGGGGTGGCTGGATTGTTGAAGAACATCAAGGCTACAGTCTTCTGTCCAAATATCTTGAGTCTAAGTGAATGCATTTCTTGGAGCCAACTCTTTCCCTGAGCCTCAGACATGATTCAGGGGTGTGGGCTGTGGAGGGTCCAAGTAGCCTGGGTCAGAGTCGCTCCCTTCCTGGTCTGAGGATTGAAATCCAGGTCACCTGCTCACTGCCCTCTTCTGTTCTGGGGGGAGTGTTTCCTAGAAAGGCCCCAGATCTTTGTAACAATGGACCCCACCAGCCCACCTGATGTGCACAGATACACTTGTGCTCCTGATGAGTAAGGCTTCAGCTCAAGCTGCTGGACATAGGAATGACCCAAAAAAGGAAGCCTCCATCCCTCCTGCCCCCACTGCTTCCTTGTTAAATGCCTCCAGATAATAAGTCCCCATGTCGCCACGTGTTCTGGGTGGGCTGCCTCTGTCGCCAGGGGGATCTTGTCTTAAAGGTGGCCAGCAGCCATCACCAGAAGCTTCTCTCCCATTGTCCCCTGAGACCACCGCAGGGTGGGGGTGAGGAGCTGGGTCTTGTGTTTTTGCCATCAGTGGGTGGCATGGCAGGGAGGTGGCCTCCGTGGGCCTCAATAGGCAGGGTCCATGGAGGTAGGACCCAGATGGAGGGTGTTGTCTTGAACATCCCCCACCCTAACTCAGGCTTGCTTTGCTTTGTCTCCTAGTGTGGACAACTCTGAGGACCCCGTGTACGAGAGTCTAGAGGAGTTCCATGTGTTTGTCCTCGCCCATATATTAAGAAGACCAATAGTTGTTGTAGCAGATACAATGCTGAGGGACTCAGGTGGAGAAGGTAAGTTGATACAATAGTAAAACAGCCGTATATGACGCATGACCCAGAAAACATAACATCCCAATTAAGGAAGAGACAGCCTAACGTATGAGTTGAGGATCCCAGAAAGCCACAGAGCCTTATTCAGTATGGATGAAGATTGCAGTATTTCTCATTTCTCCTCGACCTGATGTGTTTCTTTTTCTTCCCCAGTGGCAGGAGGGGTTACTCTTGGTCACCCACCCATCCATCTAGACTTTGTGTCAATGGCAGGTGGCCATGAGAAATCTGTCTGAGTAACAGATGGAACTAAATCCAGAGGGTCTCCCACCCGCCACCTGTGTGCTCAGAGTAGGCAGGGAGCCCACACCCCTCCAGGGCAGGCCTCATCCCAGGGCCACCAGCCACTCTAGTCCCCTCCTACCCTCTGCAGCCTATGTGTGTCAAAGGGGAAAAAAAAGACAGAAAGCATGAAGTCACAGGGCAGAATTGGGACTGGAGAAGAAGGAAAGGACAGCAAGGGCTGCTTATCGCCTGCCCCCCGCCCGCCGAGAGCCAAGCACTGGCTTTCACGGCCCCTTTGCACGTGCCCTCTCCCTCAGCCCTCCCCACACCCTCCCAGAGTGGACACTGAAGCCCAGAGAGGCTACACAATGTGCCCCAGCCCTCGACTAAGGCCTTGGAGGAACCAGGCCAACCCAGGGCAGCCTTTCTGCCAGAGTGAGGGGCAAGGCCACTTGAGAAGTCCATGAGGCAGCCATGCTACCTAAGGAGAAGGAAAAGAAGAGGGGCCAGGGAAGGTGGGCCAGAAAGGTCACCCCCAGTGCAACTGCCGCAGCCTCTCAACAAAACTCCCCATTTCCAGCCCCTCCCACACTGTTTTCACCTTCCCTTCACTTCCATTACCAGCACGAGCCAGTCCCTTTCGGCGCCATGTTTCCCTTTCTTCACTTCTTGAAAAGGTCTCCTTGCTAGGCGAATGCCAGACAGTGACTTATCCCTCCAGCCTAACTTAAATTTAAACCAAAGCCTTAACAAAAGTCGTGGGCCTTCCAGAGAGTCCTACCAATCAGGATGAGGGTCTTCATGCTAAATCACAACTGCCAAAGCAGACCAGTGGGGCCACGGCTGTCATGGTAGGAGGGAGCTGGGAGCACATTGGTCTTGCCCAGCGCCACTTCCCTCCCTGTGCAGCCCAGCGACAGGGGCTCCTGCGGTCTTCAGCCTCTCTGGGAGCAGAGGCAGGCCCCTCACTGGGGTCCCTGGGCACATGGACCTGTACCCATCAGATCCCACAAGGCTGGGTCCATGCTTCTTTCCATCCTACCTGTGCTCAAGAGTACAGCCCTCTTGAAAGAGGACTTACCCCACCTCTCAGCCCGTGGGCAGAAACACGACCAAAAATCAATGTGGTTTTTTTTTTTTATTATTATGTTCAATTAGCCAACATATAGTACATCAAATAATGAGTAAAAATAAAATAAAAAAAGAAAATTGCACAGTTAGGAAAATAAAAAGAAAATTACATAGTATTAAGACCCAAGTGATCTAATACTGGAGCCCACATTCCTCAATATATGCTTATTGCTTCCAATAAAAGATTTTAAAGTAAAAGAACAAAAATAAAACTTTTTCAGATTGTTCGGGAAAAAAAAAAAAAAAAACCAATGTGGATAAAGCAGGGTGAGTAGAAGGAAACCTAAGCGTTCCTCAAAAGCCTCACGGAACTGATTGTTGTTGCATTCAGCTCACAGAAATACAGTGAGTGAGTCACTGATTCCAAGGCCAAGAGGCAAAGTTCTTTATGATTAAAAAGCATATGCTGTATCAGGGCAGATATTTCTGGGAGTTATTCTATTTCAGTGAGGGTTTAAGTCTCTCTTCTCTCTCTTTGATGAGTAAGGGAATGAACATGATTATGTCCCAGTTGCTGAAGGAGCCAATCCCCATCTCTCATTTCCCATCTGACTCACAATTTGGTTCTGGAGTTTTCTGGTTGGTTCCTTTGGACTCAACAGAAGAGCTTCTCAAAATATAGAACAAGCAAGCAAGGATTTTGTTCTGTATACAAATGCTTCCGTGAATACATGGGGAGGAAGAAGCTCATCCAGAAAAACCCAGATTTCCCGGCAGTCATCAGTGGATGTCATTGCTGACCACTGTGAGTTCTTGGTCACCTGTGCAGGTCTCAGGACAACAGGCCGTCCCTGGGAAGATTACAGCAAGAAGCCCTCAGCCCTGTCCCTCCTGTTTCCAGGGCACAGCCTGACAAGAGCCAGGAGGACTCTGCCATGGAGGCAGGAGGGCGTGAGAGGTTCCCTGGGCATGCATGGGACCGCAGGTTTCATCCCACTGGTACCTGTGAGCCTCACCCGTTGTCAGGTGGGCAACACCCAGCTTACTGCCATGTGGATGGAGCAGCTGACACCTAAGGCTATGGTCTGAGACCACCCTCCCTTCCCTCTGCCCCACCACATCGTGCAGGGTGGTCAGGGATGCCACCCATGTACCCTTCAGGCTCCACAGGCCCTCACCATTTCTGTCCACAGCATTTGCTCCAATCCCATTCGGAGGGATTTACCTGCCCCTGGAGGTGCCTCCCAACAGATGCCACTGCTCTCCTCTGGTTCTTGCCTACGATCAAGCGCATTTCTCTGCCCTTGTGTCCATGGAGCAGAGAGATCAACAAAGAGAACAAGGTATGCCCGCCGCCACCTGAGAGACAATGTATAGGGTAGGGGTGGGCATCGGAGGGCACGGGGAGGCAGAACGTGGGGTCCTCCATGGAGAGCACACCCACGCACAGTGAGGGGTTTTGTGTGTATATGGCATGTAAATGGGTATGTATGTATAAATGTTATCATTGGAAATAACAGTGTCAAAGACAACTCTTAATTTAAAATACAAAGCAAATTAATAATTCCTACCACACTTAAAGAGCCTTTACTATTTTCCCCTTTCACGTGTATATATATTTTATGTGGATATAATTCATCTTAGAGGTAATTTTTTTTAAGTCCCTAGAGCAGGGGTCAGCAAACTATGGCCCACTGCCTGGTTTTGTAAATAAAGTTTTATTGGAACACAGCCACATTCATTCACTGATGTATTATCTGTGGCTACTGCTTTTGCACTACAAGGGCAAAGTTGAGTAGTAACCACAGAGACTGTGTGGTCTGAAGAGCCTGAAATATTTACTGACTAACACTTTGTGGAAAAATTTTGCCAAGTTCTGCTCTAGAGTAAGCTTTTGAATCAAAACGTTGATATTTTCTCTCAAACTATTACAACTGTTTCCCACAAATAGTCATTTCAGTGCTGCAGACAGGCTCTCCAGGCCAGCTGCACAGGCTGTGCACTGCACAATTCCAAGCCACCAGTCAGACATTCATGTGGAGCCTGTCTTCCATCAGTGCAATATGTGTCTTTGCTGTGGAAATGGTGGGATTCTGACTGGAATGGTTGCTGTTTTCTCGCGTTAACTACTGACTAGCTGAGGGAAGAGGGGAAAACTCATCCTCTTGTCACTCCTGTTTCTGGTTTAGACAGAGAATCCCCCAAGGGACTAAAAGACAGGCAGGACTGACGTCCCTGCCTTTGGATGTGGTCTGAGGAAATGCGTGGTGGCCAATCAGGCAGCGATGTGAGTCCCAGAAGGAAAAGGAAAGCAGGGTTGCTGCAGCTGTAATGGGAATATCAGATCATTTTTCCACATCATTTACAGACATCTCACTTGGGTCACAGAAAGCAATATTTAGCCGTGAAGGCCTGAGAGGCATTTCTGCCTTTTTTGTAGTCTCTCAGACTTTTGGCCTTTGTGGGTTTCTCAATGCTTACCACAGCCCTTGGGCAATGTGGGGGACCTTTTTCAGGCCCTGGGATCCCAGCCAAGATCTAGGCCCTTCTGTCCAGTCTCCCCAGAGACTCTCTGCGGTTAGGGAAGATGAAAGTCCCAGGTCTGACATCTTCAGTTGCTGAGCAGGGGACTCAGATGGCCAGTCCCCTCCTCACAGAAGGCATTGAGCTTTCTTCCAGGCCTTCTAGATACTGCTTTTTGGTGTTTCAAGGTGAATAGGCAGGTGCCCTTCTATAAAAGAATGAAGGTGGAAGGGCTGTCACTTGACTTCTCTCAGGGGAGTGTTGCAGAGGTGAGAGTAATTTCACCTCTGACAACTTACTTTTCCCAAAGGTGAGTTTTGGTCCCAGTCCTTCGTTCTGTGTGCCTGTGCCTTGGGCTGCTGCAGCTCCGCCCACTGGGTTACTCCTCAGAGCGGTGGGGGTCCCTGCCTCCACTGTTCTCTTGTGGCCAGCGCTGCACATTGACCCATCCAGGCCCCACGATCCACTACAGAGCAAGTACTCCAGTGCCACCTTCTGCACAAGCAGAAGCAAAGCACGTATAAGTGGCTCCCACCGGCTGGGTAACTTCTGTGCAGCATGTCAGACCCTCATACATTTGGAGAGAACACAAATGCTCTGCAGACTTTTAGGCTTTAAGTATTGCTAGCAACATGTCCCCTGTGCCACCCTTGTCAAGTTAGTGACCTTGCTCACTGTACCTCATATCAGCCTAAAGTTCACTGGTCCTGCAGCATTTGTTTGGGGGCCAAGGGTTAGTTCAGTAAACGCATGGAAAGCACCTGTTACATTCAGGTTTGGGGGCCCCAAAGATGACGGCATCCCTGCCTTAGGGTTCTCACTACCTTGTAGGGAAGATCCCACCAAGGCGGGATATACACCAAGCAGGTATGAGCTGCATTCAGGAAGGGAGCAATTATTCCAATTTGGAAGAACAGACAGAGAGACTAAGGGAGAGGTGGGTTAGAACTAGTCCTGGAGGCTGTGCGTGATGTCCAGAGGCTGCTAGGGGACAGACTAGGTCTTAGCAGAAGTGCTGGGCTGCTGAACGAGTGTCACTGTGGTACAGCAAGCATATGCTGTAAGAGTGTGGGCATGGAAAGGCCTGGGCACTGCTGCTGCTTTGTTGTGTGGCATGAGGGTTGCTGTGGGACCTCCCAGCCTACTTCCTGTCTGTCGGCCAGGGCAGTAACACCCACCTCCCCGGATGCTGAACCCGCTCACCTTCCCTGCCCTGCCCTTGATCCCCTCACCCCCACTGAGGGACATCCCCACTTAACTATGAAGTGACCGTTGCAGGACAGTCCCTCCATGCACCGAGGTCCTCAGTGGCCTTGTGAGTAATCACTAGGAAACAGCATTGCCTATCCTAAGGCAGACCTGTCTCCTGATCCTTCAGTGTTGCTTCAAAGATAAACCTAAAGGCCTTGACTCTATCCCTTCCTGACCATCGTTAGTGCCCAGTGTCCCGCTCAAAAGGATCTGTTGAAGGTGGGAGGAATAGAGAGGACCTGTCAAGGGAGCCATCACCAGAGGAAGCCAACCCCCGGGCTCCTCAGGGGTGCTGTCCTGCTTTCCTGGCCTACAGCAGAGACTGCAGGGGCCTCTTTGCAAATACCAGATCCTAGCGTTTCAGTTATTACTGTTGCCTGGTAGTTGGGAGTACTGGAGAGAAGCTGAGAGGTAAGGAACCCATCTAAGGAACAGACTCAGCCTCTCTTCTCAGCCTTTATAATGCCAAGGAAAATGGAAATAACCACAGAAAGCCATGCTATAAGCCCCTAAGGGAAGATTTGTCCTGAATAGCACTGGGCTGCAAGGGCCTCACAGGGGAAAGGGGCCACTGCCACCTCTATAACAGGGAGTCCTTCCTGAATTGGGTTGTCCAGGGCTGGCACAGCTGCTCTAAATGTTCTCAGGGATTCAGGTTCCCAGCCTCTCCCTGTTCCACCATTATTATCCTGTGGTTTTAACCTCATAGTCACAAAATGGGTGCTGCCACTCCAGCCATCACATCCAAATACCTTCTCTTCATGAAAGTTTAACTTTTCATTTAAGGGGGAAACCTTCCCCAAGGACCTGTGCTGGCCTCTTGATAACCAAAGCTGAGCTCCACGCCTGCAGTTTCCCAGCTGCAGAGCAGTCCAAGTAGGGAGTACAGCAAAGGAAGGAGGGGGCGAGGTGTTTGGTGGGGGTTTGGTGAGCCAGCTCTGAATCAGGGGGCAATGTGATGTTTTAGCAGTTCCATCTGGATTGTGCTCTTTCTTTCAGCAGTGATGAGTACCTTATATCTGGGGAAAGGCAAAAGTGCAGAAAATGAATTCTTTCCAACGGGGCCCCCTTGTCTGGAAATAAATCACTGTTGGCTGTTGGACTCTCAGTCCCCTAAAAAGCCATGGTGCATGAGGCTATCAGTGCCCCACTCCATAAAAGAAAACCCATTCTCTTTAAGTGCAGGGAGATAAGCAGGCTGTCCTGCAGCACCACTCAATTCTTTTGAATCTCATGGTGCAGGGGCAACCACAGGTAAAGGGTGGTGCATGCTCCATGCTGTCCTGACAGTGGTCAGTGCCCACAGGAGGGGGAAGCATTGGGGGTCCTGCTGCAAGCCATACCCGGGGCCAGGCAGCTGACTAGACAGTCTTGTGCCCCCCCACATCTGAATGCCACCTGGCAGTTTTGTGTTCAGAGGCTTTCTCTCCTCAAGCACTGGGCCTGTGCCAGGACCCTCTCAGACGGGAGAGCAGCCCTGGACCCATGGCCTTCCAAACCCTTCTGAACTGAGAACGTGGCCAGGCACTAGGGCTTCTCACTCCATCCTTAGAGAAAGTCTCGGTATCTCTGTGCTTTCAGGCTGCTACTCTGCCCCCAGAGAGCACCTTTGTGGAAACGAGAAGATTTTGCAGATGCTAAAGTCACCACCCCAGCTAGCATCCTTGCCCACAAGGATAGGCAGCTGAGGGAGAGGAGATTTAGGAGATTTAGCAGGAAAACCATCTTTCTCCTCCCTGGCCCTGTCCTGCCATACCTCTCTTTCCATTCATAGGGCTCCCTGGTGCCCGTTAGAACCCCTTCAGCTGCAGGTAACCAAAATCCAGCTCAGGTGGCATAGATAGGAAGGGTGTTCATTGTCTTCCAACCACCTGGAATCTGGCAGGCCCCATGGGACAAGTGAGGCACTTGTCTAAGCCCCTCCGTCCCACCCTGTAGCCTCCTCAGCTTCCATGCAGGACAAGCCACCGCCACCGTCCCCAGCATCAAGCAGGTCCAGTTTGCCCCCAAACGCCTGTGTCTGAGAGCAAGGCCAGATCCAGGGTAGGAAGTATACACAAAGATCCCAGAGCATCTTGTCCTAGAAGAAAATAAGACATCCTCAGAAACCACCAGGGTGGTGTTAGAAGGGTTCCTGGGCTGAGTGGGTAGGATAAGAGGGAGTGAGCAGCAGAGCTGGAATGGGCAGCCATGACAAAGATTCTTCAGTCCACAAATTCATAATGATACTCAGAGAAAGGCTCACTTATCGCCTCTGCAAGATGCTTTGGAAACTGGTCACACATAACTTTGGAAACTGGCAAATCGCAGGAAAGGATCAGCCTGAATCCCGCATTCCCTCAGTGAACTGGTGAGGGGACTTTGCTCTGAGTTGAGGTCTCCCCGCGTATCATGAAGGGAGAAGCAACAGCATTGTTAAAGGCTGACTTCATATGTTGAAGTCCTAACCCTATTCCTCAGGATGTGATGTATGTGGAGACTGGGCCTTTTGAGGGGTAAAGTAAGGTCATGTGGGTGGACCCTAATCCACCTGACTGGTGTCCTCATAAGAGATTAGGACACAGACACACGCAGAGGGAAGGCCACATGAGGACACAGGCAGGAGACAGCCATCCACAAACAAGGAGAGAGGCCTCAGAATGAAATCCCTGCTGACACCTTGATCTTGGACTTCTAGCCTCCACAACCACGAGAAGGTATATTTCTGTTCTTCAAGCTCTGCAGTCTCTGTTGCTTTGTTATAGCAGCCCAAGCAAACTAATAAAGATAGAATGAGAATACCAAAGTCTTCAAGCCCAAGTGAATGGATGAGTCTAAACACAAATCAGCAAATACAGTAAAACATGGTTAAAAAATTTTAAGTGTATTTTCAGAGTTTATTGGGAGCAACTAACAGTTGTGCTTATTCTCAGATCTCTTGGGATCTCTTTCCCATGTGAGACCTTGACCCATTAGCAGTGTCCCAGATGTTTATAGAAGATCTTTTCCTCCCAGGCCACTTACCTGGAAGGTGAAACCCAGCTCTGATCCCCCACCCCGCCCCCTCTCCTGACACACACACACACACACACACACACACACACACTCACACACACACACACTGCCCTGCGGGGTGCCCAGCTGGGTGCCTGGGTGGAAGCATTACAAAGTTTGTGACTCACTTCTGCTTCCACTGAGGACCAGTCAGATTCAATGACATCTTACTTTGGCTTCCAACCCAGAACCAGAGCTAATGGGAAATAAACAGTGGAGCGGAAGGTGCCTTGCACACCTCTGACCTGCCCCCTCCCCATAGAACCGCCGCGTCCAGGATGAGGGCATGTCGGAGCTGGGAAGAAGGTTAGCCGGCCCAAAGCACCCACTGCACCCCACACAGGAGGGACTCACACAGGTCACCTGGCCCAACCAGCAGATGGGGCTTGAACTAGATGTCCTAACTCCTACCCGGGACTTCTTCAAACTCTGTTTGAAATGTTTTTTTAAAAGCAAAGAAAAGGAAAAAGAAAATGCCTACTGGAACTTCTATAGAAGGTAGAAAGGAAAATGCCTGCTCACTGGTGAGAGACCAAAGTGTGCTGTGCTTCTGCCAATCTCCGGTGGTCTTGGTCCCCAGGAGGAGACCAGAAGGAGAGATATGGCCTGGGGAATCCCCCCAGTTTCCTCTCCTGTCCCCTCACCATCAGGCCTGTCTCTTCCCACAGCCTGAACCCAATGCTGGGGGCAGAGAGGTTCTCTCTCACATCACACGTGGCTGCCAGACAGATGCCAACCAGAGTCAGGTGCATGGAGCAAGGGCAGCATCAGCAGGAAGACCTAGCCATGGCCCGCTCCCCACTTGCAAGCCGTGCATTACGCCTCTCTTTGGAACTTCCTTTGCTCTGTCCTGATATCCTTCCTGACTAGAGTGTTATGACCAATAACTGAAGGATTTGATTATCCCAGGGCAATTCAGATAGTCAGCTGTCACTCAGTACATCTGGGTGAGCATTGACTGTGCAAATGCTACATGGGAGGTGCAAAGATCAGGCAGCACCTACCCTCAGCGTGTGCACAGTCACATGGAGAAGAACCTTGAGACCAAGAGAACCCCAGGGATTCAGCTCAGAGGGGAGAGATGAAGGTGCCGCCCAGAGGAGGTGGCATTTTGCAGAACAAACCATGTGGCAAGCCCAGCAGAGCCCACTTTAAGCAGGGATGTGCACTGGCTAGCCCTGGCCCTGGCAAGAAGCCCCCTTAACCCCACGGAGGAGGCCCAGGTGTCCAGAGCTGAGAAGGAATTGATGTGTGCTCTGGAAGGCTAAGGATGAGAGGGCATCACTAAGTGGAGAAGAGAAGGGGAGGGCGTCTGGTGTATACAGAGCCCAAGAGACCATTCAAAGAGCAGAACGTCTGGGTTCAGTTTATCCAGTCTGGACATTTCTGGCTCAGTTCATCGGCATCACCTTCTTGACCAACAGATGGTGCATCCATCAGTAGTTGACTACGTGTAGATGAGCTCCCTGGCCCCTCAATACCCAAATGCCTGTGTGGAGGGATCCTAGGGCCCATTATAACCGATGGCGGACTTTTTAAAAAGTAATTTTCTGCAAGCTGTAGTTGAACCAGGGCCCAGCAGGTATTTGGAATGTGGCTAATCCTCACAACTCCACCACACGGAAAGAGGGCAACCCACTGGTGGTCCCACAGAGCAAAGGGCAGGACTGCCACCTACATGTTTGAGGGCATGAAAGCCCTGCCGTGGGTTCCAGGCATTCTGAGAACCAGATCTGGCCCATGGTCAGGGGGCAGGCTGTGGTTGGCCTCCAGCTGTCTCCTGCACAACCCTGTGGACCTGAGCTGCATGGATGTTCTTCAACAAATATTACCTGAGAATGTTTATATGATGGCACACCACTCCAGGAACTTGTGACTGGGAGAGTTAAATGGGCTAACCTGGTATAATGAGTACGTGGCATTGGATTCCTTTCTCACCAGGTGACCTGGGCTCCTACAGAGATGGCTGAGAGGCAGCCACTATGAACTCCAATGCCAGGTGCCCCAAATTCAGGCACCAGTGTCCCCAGCCTGGAGAAGAGCCCAGGGCTGGCATTGATGGGGCTCTTTGTCATGCCCCCAGTGTCCCCTCATGCCACACAGGATGCTGGAGCAAGGGAACAAAGTCCCAGCCTGTGCCCTTGAGTCACATGGCATCTCAGCCAGGAGAGGGACATGGAAACCACATTGACACTCCAGTTTCCAGCATGAGATCAACGTAGGAGGCTCACAGACCACAGTGGGGCCGGAAGCTCAGGAGCAAGCGGCCCAGACTGCAGTCTGAGTCGGCTGGGAGGTGGGAGATGTGAGATTGGGAAGGTCAAGCTCCAGGACACCTGCTGGTCCCCCCACTGTCGAGTGTGGTTATCACACAGCCTCACACAAAGGGCACCTTGTGGAGGGTGCTCCCCAAGACCTCCCAGCACCCCAGGACAGAAGCCAACAGATACAGTCATCACAGGCCCCAGCGGGCAGCCATCTTGTCCTTGTGTCTCAGGAACAATGTTCTAGGAGCCTCAAAATCAGGAAAAAAATGTATTCTAGGCTGTGACATGGGGTTCCTTTCTTCCCATCACGCACTTCCTCCTGCTTGGCCCAGCATGTCTCATCTGTGTGTGCAAGCTCCTGAAGGCTTAAAAATGCAAAAGGCATTCGTTAAACCTCCCATCTGTCTTCCCTGTTGAAAGGTTCTGTCTTAGAGCTCTTTCTGCCTCACCTGGGCCACTCCTCACCCACTGCTCAGGTCAGCTGCCTTCAAATGCAAGAGTCTTCCTGTGTCCTGCAGACCAGGGTTGTTCTTGGGGAGAGGCAAGGGCTTGCATAGGGAAGGTTGGGGGCTGGAGAGATGGGTCAGGTGTGGGCAAGTTGAGTGTGCGAGGCTTTTCCAATCCACTCTAAGACTTTTAAAATAAAAATGATGTGTCCTTTCTTGGTAGCTTCCATATCCATGCTTTCTCCAAGAGAGGATGTTAGTCCTTTGCCCCACGACACCCTGGACCCTGGTCTTTCAGCTTGCAGGGAGGATCCTCCGGGGCCCACAGGCCTGACACCTGTGGGCTTCCCTGCCACCACATGTTCAAATGACTCTGTAAAATTCGCATTGGGGCTGGCTCTGCGCCCCATAGTCACACCAGGACTTGCATGCACTTACTGTGTGCAGGTGCCATTCTAGGTCCTTGCCAAGGACAACTATTAACTACCCCCCCCCATTTTCTATCCACACCTGACAGGAGGAAACTGAGGAAGGGTGGACCATCCCTGCTCCCCAGGGAGCAGTTGGAATTGATGAAGGGTTGCTAGGACAGGTGGGCTGGTGTGGCCTCCAAAAAGGAGAGCTGACCAAAGAGGGTGGTCATCGGGGAACATGCATCTCCCAGAGAGGGGTACAGGAAGTGGTACCCCAAATCAAATCTTGCTTGAGATAAACCAGCATCTGGCACCTGGTAACTCGGGGCTATTCTTTTTTTAAAAAATCAATATATAAGGTAATTATTTAAATGGTTTTTTTTCTTCCTAAGTGCAAACAACCTGAGGGCCTCTGAAACATATCCAGGGGCCACAGAGAATTCAAGGAACTCTGCCCTTGTCCCTTCAGGCCTCCCATTCAGACTACCTAGAAAGCAGTATACTGCAGTCTCTAAAAATCCCACTGGTCACAGATGGAGGGGGGATGCCAGTGTGAATAAGGACATGGGCAGCAATGCTCATGCAGCCATCAGTCAGCTCCAGGTAACTAAGACCAATGTTTACAGATTTTGCTGTTCATTTACTGGAAACAGAGACTCGGTACACTCCAAAATGTGATATTTGCAGGAAAAAAGTGTTTGCAAAGAGCAGCTTGAAACTTTATCTCTTGCCACTTAGAAGCAATATACCATATTTATAAAAATGAGTCATTTGGGGATTTTGTGGAGCCAAACAGAATAATCCCACATAACAGTTCATGAAAGCAGTTTTTAATCTGTATTCGATGCACAGCTCATAGTTAAATTCAGTGTCAATCTATATTTCATTATTGCCCAAACCAAATAGAGTCTAACATTTCCCTTCCAATCTGACAACAAACCATGCTTTTTCTTACAGGATTGGTCTATAATCAACAGCATCCATCTGTCGTTAAGTAAAAATTTCTCTTCACATGTTATGACTATTAAGTATCCCATTTAAATGAATTTTATAATATAATTTTGTAAACATAGTAATCCAAAGTAAAGTGATTTTGACTCAGTCACTTTATCATATTCCAAATAAATTGGCCTATCTGTGCACCTATCTCAATACAATAATGGAGAAAATATGGAACAACCCACCAGTTATAGGACATTATAAGAATCAAATAAATTTATAGTAGCAAGAAGGCTTTAGAAACCAGAAGGTGCCTAAGGAATGCAAATTACCTTCATTGTCTTTGCAATTAGCCTCCCTTCTCTTTAACCACTTTCTCAATTTGCAGATTACCACTGAAAGATAAAGCTCAGGGTAGGAGGAAAAAGCACAGCTTTGCTTTCCCCCTGTGGTCTGCAGCCAGCCTCACTGGACTGCGAGCCACGTTCCTTTGCTGTTCTTCCTAAAGCCCAGAGCCCAGCCCCCGAGAAGGAAGCCCCTGTCTGCAAAGGCCCCTTGTTAAAGAGGAAGAGGAAGAAGAACTGGTGTGGGGAGCATCTAGAATTTTAGCTCAGACCCCTGCACCTCAGGGTCTGGGGACTAGACAAGGGCCATTGTTTTTAGCATTGGTTCTTGACCCACAAACCCTGCAAAGAGCCACCAGGTAACCAGGATCTGCAAGAAGGATTTCAAGGCTATGGAGCTCTGTCCTTGGCTTCCAAAGGGATACTAGCTACGGTCAACTGTGTGGAAAGAACTGGCCGAGGGTTTTTGACTAGAAATCCCGAGGGCCTAGAGAGACAAGAAAGCAGGAATGTGCCCTGATATCATCTCCCCACTGATGAGCCCTACCCTGTCCTCTCCTGAGCTCCACAGCAGGCCAGGCAACTGGCTGCCCAGCCATGCCTTCCATGGCACATGAAGAGCACTCCCCAGGAGCATACCAGCCACCATTTCCCTTGACTCCTGAATCAGCCCCAGCCCCATCTGCACATCATGTTGCAGGCCTCTCCATCAGGCTGCACTGGGCTCTTTGTGGACCTACAGGTACTATGTGTGGTCCTTGGGCATGTGTTGCTGGAACACTGCTCCCTACCAAACCCCCCTCAGAAGAGGGGAGAGAAGCAAAGCATGGGGCACCTGTCTATCTTGTCCCCCTGGACGTGGGAAGCAAGCTTTTTGGTCAGCCAGCATGACAGCATGAGAAGACCCTGAGGTCCATGTTCTGGTGCATGCAACCAAGGACACTCACTGGGGGGCTGAGACTGTCACCACTCATCCTGGGTGTTCAGGAGCCCAGAGGTTGAGCTTCCTTAGCCTGAGCATTTATTTGGCAGTACAATTCCCTGAATTCCAATCTGCATTTTTTCCAGTTTTGTCTGAGTCCATTCAGGCTGCTATTAAAAAAGTACCATAGACCGAGTGGTACCAGACCGAGAAATGTTATCTCTCACAATTCTAAGATTGGAAGTGCAAGATCACGGCCCTAGCAGATCCCATGTCAGGTGAGGAACCTCTTCCTGGTTTGCAGGTGGCTGCCTTTTCTTGTACTCACATGGCAGAGAGAGAGAGAGAGACAGAAAGCACGCTCTCTTGTGTCTCTTCTTACAAGGGAACTGATCCCAGTTATGGGGGCTCCACCCTCATGACCTAATCACCTCCCAAAGACCCCATCTACAAATACCATCACATTAGGAGTTAAGTTCCAATATATGAATTTGGGGGGACACATTCAGTCTATAGCAAGTTTATTCCATAGACTACTGACTAAGCCAAAGACCCTATCTACATATAAACGTTAAGCTGGAGAATTTGTGTCTGCGACCTGTGAACTTGGTACCCTGCCCAGCTCCATCTTCAGGGGGCTGGCGTCTGCCTTAAGGGCAGGATATCACCCACCATCTGACACAGCCCCTTTTATCCCTAAAGGGAGTTGTACAGGAGAGACCCCAGCCCCCCAGGCAGAAGCCGGGCCGTATCTCCCACTCATCCTCTACTTTCCAACACGCTACCTTTAGCTTGAGCTCATCATGTAACCCACGACCGGAAAGCAACAAGCAATAGCCAGCACATACAATCATTTTATGATTGTTTTATGTGTTTGTTTTATGTTCCTAGCATTACAACCTTGGTTGGCAGAGCTCTGTGTCCACAGAAACAATGGGTGACTGCTCACCTGTGCATCTTGGACCTGCTTCACAGAGGCAAAGACTTTTTGTCCCCAAGTGGTGGGATTCTCACTCCCCATGTCCCTCCTCCCTTCACAGTGCCCCATCATAGGAACCAGATTCCATCTCAGGAGGATATGGGCTGCAAGTAAGAGAAAACACTCACAATGACACAAAGAATAAAGAGGTTTAGAGTCTCATGTAATGAGAAATCTGATGACCAGCAGTCAATTGATTTGGGACCTGACACTCATCAAAGACCTGGGCCCTTTCTGTCTATCCACTCTCCTTGGCTTGTTGCCTTTTGTCCCATAATTGTCCCTCATTGGTCATATGACTGTTGTAGCTCCAGGCGTTATATCCCCACGTAAAACATGGAGAGGTCAGAAAAGAGCCTGGCCCTCCTTTGTGTTGCTTTTAACTAGGAATCTTCCAGCTGACTTCCTCTTACATCTCATTGAGCAGATTTCATTCCAGACTTTGTCTCAGAAGTCACAGACAAGAGGAAAATGAGTCAAGCGTGAATACTTTAGAGCCCTCCTGATAGTCCCAGGAGGTGGGGTCTGCGAGGGAGGACAAAGGGTGGGCTGCACTCCCCCATGGCCCTCAAAATTTCTGCGTCTCCCAAGGCATTTTCAAGAGTCCACCATAGCGAGATACCTCTTAGATGGGGGATTTATCACGCTTTGCTTTTCATTTTGCCTTTTCCCAAACCCCGCCCCCCATATACTACCTCCTTTGACTTTCACAAAACCCTGAAGTTAGTGAAAGTGGGACAAAGGTCATCCCCAGTCCTGCTCCCTCTCTTGACCCACTCAATAGGGCTGCGCGGTAAACTGAAGTCCTGGGCTCCTTTCTGCTACAGCTCACAGGTTTTTACACTGGGTTTGGTAGATGGGCTTCAGAGATACACCGACCCAGCCGAAGCTATTCACAAAATTGTGAACATGCATAGCAGATAGAAGCACTCAGTAAGTAGAAAAGTCAATTTATATATATGTAAGTTTATAAGTGTGTGTGTGTGTGTGTGTGTGTGTGTGTGTGTGTATATTTATAAATGTTGCAGACATACCTGAACCATTTTAACTGAAAGCACAAATGTACCTTATTCCTCAGCTTCATGCTCAGAGGTGAAGGACAGGGACTCTGAGATCCAGTGGCCTGAGTTAAAATCCTGGCTTGGTAACCACCTGGATGACAGGATGGGACACTTAGTGCCTCTGGGCTTCCATTTCCTCTTCTGCAAGGTGGCTCCACGGATCACTGGGATCACATGAGTCAACTCCATGTAGAATGTGCACAGTAAGCACTAGACACCTTTTGTTGTTACCATCTTTCTAGTGTTGTTTGTTTTTGCAGGTGTCATACCTCTAATGTGCCTGCTACCAGTTCCCCTTTAACTTCTCTCAAATGGAGCGAAGCCCATGCAAAGTGTAAACTCTCCTGGGCTCTTACAGTGATTATTTCCAGTCTTTCTTGGGTCTCTCTTTCACACAGTGGTGTACCAGGATGGGTCAGTGGGAGCACCCAGTCCCAGGGTATACAGTAAGGAGGGGCACTGTCTAGAGAGAATTTTAAAACCCATAAAAAAACCAACTCAAAGTTGGAATGCTTGGCATCATCACCATGGCCTACAATTCTAAACAATATTGGTGCTAGAAACCCTCCCCATTGGGACAGGCTGTTCCCACTGCCCCACCTGTGGTCTGCCAGTGCCTCCTACGTACACATAGTTCAGCTTGCCTTCCAAGAATCCATTTGATTTTCATAGAAAGCCTTCAGGGGTACTTAATGTGCCAAGAACCTGAACTGTATAATGATAGCAGCAGTGTGGCCAGGCTAAACTGGAGGGGACAGACACAGCATGGTGTGCTCACAGTGACCCAGCACCATCCACCAAGGGCCTGAACAGGCAACACTAGGGGCAGCCTGCTCCCCAGGATTAGAGTCCCTGGTGGTACCACATATGACCAGAGAAGATGGACAACTTCGTGGTAACCTGAGGTCCAGCCACTAAGAGAGTTTCTTCAGGGGACATTTTACTGGGGAAAAGTTCTGTAGGAAAGAAACCTTTGCCCCATCAGAAACCAGTGGGCAGTTTGGAGTGTGAGGCTATGGGTGGCTCATCCACCAGGAACTAACCCCTTCCCTTGTAGTAGTCAGAGGTAAAGGACTGCCATTGCTTTGCAGATCAAAGTTTCATGAAGCAAATCCTAATGAAGTGGGTCTGATTTTTCCCAGAGGTACAAGAATGCAAAGTCTTTGTCCACCCAGGGACTCTACATCAGGCTAACCAGAGACTGTTCACAGACAGAGAGCAGAGCTGTGGCTGTGGTGGGAGTTGGGAGCAGGGAGAGAAAGGGGACAACAAAGATTGCTTTTTGGAGGGTCCCTGTTCTTCATCATTCAGATCCTGAACATCTTGAAGCCAGACATGATATCTTACTCATTTTTGTGTCTGTAGCATCAAGACACCTGAGAGGTATTTAATAAATGTTGAATGAATAAAGAATGAATAAGATTAGATTTTCCCAATGAACTAACTTTAGGTAATTCAGAGAAAGGCAGTGTGACATAATAGAAAAAAAAAAAAAAAAACCTGTACATTGTGGAGTAAGGCAGACCTACATTTAAATCACAACTTTAACTTTGGCATGGGCAAGTGATTCATGTACCAGAGCCTTCATTTCCTCTTCTGGAAAATTGGAACAAGAATCCTTTAACTGGTGAAAGAATTTTAAGTAATGAATATAGAGCTCCTGACATAGTGCCTGGTACTTATCCATAGGCAAAAATATGAACCTGAATCTAAGTCTTAATAATACAAAAATTAACTCAAAATGAATCATAGAATAAATATAAAATGTACAACTATAAAACTTCAAAGAAAATATCCCCAGGACCCAGGGCTAGGCAAAGAGCTCTTAGCCATGACACAAAAGCATGATCCAAAAAAAGGAAAAACTGATGAATTGGACCTCTGTTCAACAACAACAACAAAAAAAACAAAACAACACAAATGAACAAAACAACAACTATTAAGAAGTGAAAAGACAAGCTATAGAGTGGGAGAAACTATTTTAAAACCCCATATCAACAAAGGATTTGTATCTAAAGTATACAGTGAACTATCAAAGTTCAACAATAAAAAATAACAAACAACCCAAATTAAAAAATGGGGAAAAGCCATGAACAGACATCACTGAAAAGGAGATACAGATGGCAAATAAGCACACTGAAGGATGTTCAGCATTAGAACCACAATGAGATATCACTACACACCTATCAGAATGACTAAAGTTTTAAAAAGTGATAATAACAAATGCTGGAGAGGATGTGAAGCAACCAAATCTCTCATATGTTGCTGGTAGGGATGTAAAACTCTAGAAAACAGTTTGGCAGTTTCTTATGTGACTACATATCACTTACCATATGACCCAGACATAGAAGAAAAAATAATTGTATCCCAAAGAAATGAAAATTTATGATCACACAAAAGCGTATACCAAATGTTTGTAGTAGCTTTATTGGTAATAGCCCAAAACTGGAAACAACCCAAATGTGTTTCCTGGAAAAAAAAAAAAAAAATGTCTTTCCTGTGTGAATGGTTAAAGAAATTATGGTACATCCATACCATGGAATCCTGCTCAGCAGTACAGAGAAATGAATATGATAACAGGCAATGACTTGGGTGGATCTCAAAGGAATTATGGTGAATTAAAAAAGTCAATTCCAAAAGATTACATACTATATGATTCCAGTTATGTAGCATCCTTGAAATGGCCAAACGATAAAGATGGAGTACAGATGAGTGGTTCTGTTAGTCATGGATCTCCAGAGAAGCAGAACCAGCAGGATATACACAGATATATATATAAGAAGAGATTTATTTTAGGAATTGGCTCACACAATTCTGGAGGCCAAGAAGTCTCACCATCTGCCTGCCATCTGCAAGCTGGAGAACCAGGAAAGCCAGGGGTGTATTTCAGTTCTGAGTCCAAAGGCCCAAGAATGGGGGCCAATGGTACAATTTCCCATTGCAGTCTGAAGGCCCAAGAACCTAGTAGCATCAATGTCCAAGGGCAGGAGAAGCTGGATATCCCAGCTCAAGAAAAAGAGCAAATTCCTACATCCTCCACTTTTTGTTCTGAGTCCTGAATGGATTGGATGATGCCTGTTCACATTGGTGAGGATGATCTTCTTTTCTCAGTCTACCAATTCAAATCCTAATCTCCTCCAGAAATACCCTAAATATGTTTTACTAGCTATCTGGGCACCCCTTAGCCCAGTCAAGTTGACATATAAAATCATCCATCACAGTGGTGAACAAGGATTAGGGACAGGAATGAAGTGCTGAAAGGAAGTGGGTGTGTTCATAAAAGGGTAGCACGAGGGACCCTTGCAGTGATGCAATCATTCTGTATCTTGATTGAGAGCATTACACAAATCTACACATGTGATAAAATTGCATAGAACCAAATACACATACACACACACACAAATGAATGCATGGAAAATTTATACAATCTGAATTGTAGAGAAAGACAATTGCAGAGAAATGGAGTGTACCAAGGTCCATATCCTGGCTGTGATATTGTACTCCAGTTATGCAGGATGTTAACTTGGAGGCACCTCGGGGATGGGTGCACAGATACCTCTGCATTATTTCTTACAACTGCATTTAAATCTACAGTCAGCTAACAATGAAGAGTTCAACATTCTAGAATGTGGTCTTAAGGTATGATAAACGTGTACTGACTAGCAGGAAAATTAACAGCTTAAAATCATTTAAAAGCCTACTCTCCCATTTATCCTAACTTCTTAAAATATGAATTTGGATAATCTGTTGTTTTTCGTGTGTCTTTTCCAAGAAACAGCTTTTGATTTCGCTGATTTGTCTATTTCTCTTTTTAGTTTCATTGATTTCTGCTCTAATCTTTATTATTTCCCTCCGCCCCACCTTGAGTTTAATTTGCTTTTTTTTTTAGCTTCTTAAAGCAGAAATTTGGATTACAAACTGGGGACTTTTCTTCTTATCTAATATAAGCATTTTAGTGCCATAAATTTTCCCCTAAGCACAAATTAGTTACATCACACAAATTTTGATATGTTGTATTTCCATTTCATTGTATTCAAACTATTTTTGTAATTTCCTTTGAGACTTCCTCTTTGACCCGTGGATTATTTAGAAGCATGTTGTTTAAGTTCCAAATAGTTGAGGAGTCTCCAAATATCTTCTGTTATATGTTTATAGTTTTATTTACTAATGGTCTGAGAACAAACTTTTTATGATTTCTATTCTTTTAAATTTGTAAGGTGGGCAAAGAATGTGTTCTATCTTGGTGAATATTTTATGTACCCTTAAAAATAATGTGTTCTGCTCTTGTTGCATTCTATAAATGTCAATTCTTTCAAGTTCTCTGATGATGTTCAGGTCTTCTGCATCCTTGCTGATATTCTATCTACTTATTCTGTCAATTACTAAGAGAAAAATGATGAAGTCTCCAACCATAATGGATTTGTCAGTTTCTCCTTTCATTTTTGTTAGTATTTGCTTTTAGTACTCTGAAGCTCTGTCATTAAGAGCATGCACACATGTAGGACTGTGATGTTTTCTTGGAGAACTGATCCTATATCATTACATAATGTTTCTCTGTATCTTTGGTAACAGTCCTGGTTCTGGAGTCTACTTCATCTGACATTAACAGAGTCACCCTAGCCTTTTTATACTTAGTGAATATCTTTTAACCTACCTGTGTCTTCATATTTATTTATTTTTCATTTTTTTGTTTTTTTATTTAAAGTCAATTAGCCAACATATAGTACATCATTAGTTTTTCTGTCTTTATATTTAAAATGAATTTCTTGTAGTCAGTAGAATTGAGTATTGCTTTTTTTATCCATTCTGACAATTTTGCTTTTCTATTGGTATTTTTTGACTATTGACATTTAATGGTAATAATCATATGGTTGGATAAGTGAGTTTTGGGTTAAATGAGTTTCTTAATGGCTCCTTTTTATCTCCACTATTGACTTACTATGCCTCTATTTTTCATTATTAGTGATTTCCCTAGAGTTTACAATAAATATCTTTAATTAATTAGGTTCTATTTTCAAGTAATATCCTACTTCATGTATTGTATAAGGATCTTATGACAGTTTATTCCCAATCCCTCCCTCCCATCCTTTGTGCCATTACCATCAAGCATTTTACTTTTACATATGCTATAAATACATAATACACTGCATCTCTCTTTACCTTAGTCTCTTAGAACAATTGAAAGGAAGGAAAATGAATTTTATTTTCATATCATTTATTCCACTTCTTTTACTTTTCATTTTGTTATGTAAAATCCAAGTTTCTACTGGTAGCATATTCCTTCCCCTTAAACAATTTCCAATTTCTTTTAATATTTCCTAGTGCAATATATATACATCTTTTTTAGTGCAGTTCTGTAGGCAATTAATTTTTTTATTTTTGTTTGAGAAAGTATGTCTCCTTCATGTTTCAGAGATATTTTTTCTGGGTATAGAATTATGGATTAGCAGTTTTTTATTTCAGTGCTTTAAAGATGTCACTCTAATGTCTTCTGGCTTACCTGTTTTATCATGAAAAGTCTGCTGTGTTTCTTATCTTTGTTTGTATGTAATGTGTCTTTTTCCTCTTGCTGCCTTTATGATTTTTGCCTTGGGTTTTAAACAGTTTAAATATGCTAAGTATAGGGATATTTTTGGTGGTGCTGGTGGTGGTATTGTTTTCCTGCTTGGTTTTTCCTTAGCTTCTTGGCTCTATGGTGGTATTTGTCATTCACAGTGGAAATGTTTGTCAGCCATTATTTCTTTAAATATCCCTTGTCTTGGGTTCTCTCTGGGATTGTACTTACACAGATCTTAGGCTGTCTGGTATTGCCCCACACGTCTTGGGTATTCTGTTGTGTCTCCCCCCGCCCAACTCTTTTTTTTCTTTCTGTGTTTCAATTTGGGTAACTTCTATTGACCCATCTTGTTCACAGACTCTTTTCTCAGTTGTGTAAAGTGTACTGATCAGCCCCTTGAAGTCATTCTTCATCTCTCTTACTGTGTTTTTTCATTTCTAGTATTTCCATTTGATTCTTTCTTGTAAATTGATTCTCTCTGCTGGAGAGAAATTAATCATTAAGTCTTGCATGGTATCCCCCTTTTCTATTAGAGTATTCAACTTATTTATCAATTATTCTAAATTCCATGTCTGAGAGTTTCAATACCTGTGTCATATCTGAGTCTGGTTCTGTCAAATGCTTTGTCTCTTGTCAACATGTTGGGGGAGGGGAGGTTCTTGTCTTTTCTTATGCTAGCAGTTTTCTGTTGAAAGCCAGACATCTTGAGTAGGACAGTAAAGACTGAGGTACATCGTTTTGATTCTTGGAACTAAGTGTGCCTTACCTTTTGCTAGGTCTTTAGTGTGGGGTTTACATCAATCCAGTCAGGACTTGAGGTTGGTTTTGGTTTCATTGCTGCTTTGGTTACCCTTAGTGCACTCAGCCTTCAGATTTCACTAGTGATATGTTGTATTTTGCCAGAAGGTTTTCCTCGCTGTCTGCTTCACCCTTTCTTCAAATTCTTGTCCCTCTTCCTCTATTACTTGCAGCTTGTTAGCCTGGCTGTGAAAATGGGAGCAGGAAGGGTGATGTTTTTGTTATTCTAATTAAGCTTCTGTCTTAGGAAGGTATTGTGTCCTTGGATCTTGAAAAGGGAGTGACCTCCGCCAGCTGTAGTTCTGGGCTCAGCATGTGTTCCTGCCCCTCCCCCAGGGAAAAAAAGGGTTTTTTTATTTTTTTCTTATTTCCTACTTCCACCTCTAGCTTTACTGGGGAAAGACCCCAGTGCCCTAAGGCCAACAGTGTTTGTTGCCCTGCCCTCCCAACTTAAGCTTTTGTTCTTTAGTATAGATAGGAGAGAAAGATCTATGAAAGACACTTTCTCCGAATTCTTGCCAACCTTATGAGCACCAGGTTGGGTCCCATGGAAAGGGGTCTACAAGTACATTTGAATTTCCCTTGTATCTGTAGCCTCCAGGGTTCTAGATATTCTTTCACTAGGCTACATTCTTCCTTTACCAATTTATTAACCATTTTTAGCTGAATTCTTTTTACTGCAGTCCAGCTGAATCTGCCCCAGGGGAAGTCATGTCTATTTCTCCTTTATTCACCCAGCTGTCCTTAGATTTGGGGTTAGCTAGTTGCCATGTGACTTCTGCTCTCTAATGGGTTAAAGGAAAGTTGTGTATCTGCAGTTTGTCTAGCTTGTTGTTATTGTTGTAATGATAGCACCACACTCTCCTGGAAACAGAAACCAGAAATGTCCATTCATTTTTGGAAAATGAGTACTGAAAGTATGTCCAGGCTGGTTTGAGATGGTGTCTGTATGTTTTCAGGTTAAAAGATAGGAGATCATTTTCAAGGAAAGAAAGAACTTGCAGGCTTATTTTGAAAAGCACTTGCTGTTCCTGACATTGCCACCAGAGGGCAAGCCGTCACATCATTACATGTCTCACAGGGTGAGGCCAGGTTTCCAATTGGGAAAAGTCAATGTGTAAAGTGGGAAGCAGAGGCATCCAAAGCAGCTAATGCTTGCAGGTAGGGCCTGTTCTCAAGGCCTTCCTGGACTGTTCAGCTACGGATTGGGCTCTCGGTCCCTCCAGCCCTGGCCCTCGCCCACATAGCTGTACCCTCTGCAGAGAAGATGCCTTTTGTGTTGCAATGTCCCAAGAACCTCTCCGAGTACCTGACCCCCTACCCCACTAATATTCGTGCTGAGAGGCTGCCAAGACCCTGCTAGGTGGTCAGGCTGTAGCAACTTCAGATGAGTCCAACCTTCTGCTCAGCAGGGGGCAGCCCAGGGAGTCAGTTCCAATCCAACCATTGAGGATAAAAATTCCCAGGAGCCCCATGGTAGGGAATTGAGGCTGAGGGGCATGTAGATCTGTACTACTTTAGTTGGTTTACCTGGAACAAACAAACCAAAATCATAGTGAGAAAAGTTTGGTTCTCATGCAAATAAAGTCTAAAACAGGTGTTCCTGATTGGCAAGCAGATCTTCTCCAACTGGGGGAGTCAGAAGCTCACCCCTGCCATGTTTTCAGCATACAGGAGGATGGGGAGGGGTGTGGGGAGAAGGCTGCCCACACCTAACCACACTGCCCAGCAACTCCCACGGTGCTTCTGCTCTCATGCCCTCTGTGCAACCAGGCACCTGTTAAGTGCTGGGGGCTAGGGAGTGTAGCCGTGCTGGGCAGACACCTCCCAATAGCACCCCTCCCCTGGGAAGGGAGTGGACAGCCATTCCCAAATTGCCCAAGTTGTACCCACAGTCATTATTTCAAACAGATTACTGCTCTAGGACAATATTTTCCAAATTTGCATGATTTTAAAAACTACAGAGGATGCTTAATTAAAATATAGTCCTTGGCTCCTTTTCCTGGACACTCTTGTTTGGCCATCTGGACAGGGGCCTGGAATCAGTGCTTTATCAAGCACCCCAGGGAGCTGTGCTGCCCTAGCAAGTGTCAACAGAAGGATTCACTGCCATCCCCACCCCTTCCCAGTGGATGGGAAGCCAGGCCAACTCTCTCTCTGCCTTTGTGTTGGGTTGTGGAATTGTTGGACAGGCTTCTGGGCATGGCCCAATGGAGGCAGGTCCTGAACCAGCCCTGCAGCCCTCCTCCCTGAGTGTGACTACCCTGCAGCTCAGCCCTGGGAGGGGATGGCCATGTCAAGACAGAACCCAGTTGCCCTTGACCAACCAAAGCAGAGCACAGTACTGCCAGTCCCCAGCCACTTTAAACAGAAACACCACCCCCCGCCCCAGCAAAGTAGTGTTTCCTTTATATGGGAGTAGAGGATTATTTGTGCTCATATTTTCTCCTTAGCAACACTGGAGGGCAGCAGTGAGTGGGCGTGTGCAATTTTTTATTAGAAAGTCCACTTTTAATGGTATTCAGTCATAGATTTTATTTACCTATTTGCCTTTTTGCCTTTTTGTTCTTGCCGTGACACCCTTGCCATGAATCATGGGAAATGACACCAGGCTCATGGCCACCAAGGGGCGGGGAGGAGGGAGGGGCAGAGTGAGGAGGCGGAGGTAGGGTAAACCCAGGGGAGGAGCAAGCTGTTCAAGCTGTTCTGTTCTCACTGGGCACTGGGTCCCAGAGCAGCTCGGAAGCTTCTAGCAGATCCAGGCAAACCCTGTGAACACCCCACTCCGCCCCAGCCTTTCTGAGATGGGCCAAGAAACTCCCAGGTGGGAGTTTCCCTCAGGAGTGTTTGTGGTGAATGGGTCCCTGGGTGAGGTCTCTCCTCGCTGCAGTTCCCGCCTACACGTTACTTCCTCGGAAGCCGCCCCGACCCGCCCTAGAAGGGCTTGCAGTAGCTCCCCACGAGTCTGCTGTTTACTTTTCAGGGTACTTAACACCACCTGAGATGATGAGATTTTGTTGTTGTTACCCGTGAGCTCCCTGTGGGAGCTCCCACCCAGCCCCCTCCCCGAACGGATGCAGAATTATTGAATGAGCTCACAAAGGAGCAGATGGGCAGGCAGCCCGCCCTTGCCTAATTTGCACACCGTGAGGTGACCAAGAGCCCGGCTTGGGTCCTTCCTCCGAAATTACAGAAACAGCCACAGCCTTTTTTGTCTGCTGCCCAACCGCGGTACCTGCCTTCTGACAGCCCCAAGTCGTTAGCAGAGTGCCGGTGATGTCTCCAGCCGCTCTTCCACGTCCACAATTAAATACCAAGTATTCTAAACTATCAGTAGTGGTTTTGACACCTGTGGTCTTAACGCTCCTGCTGGCACAGATGGTCTGTGTTCGTCTCCGTTCGGTTTCCTTAATTTAGGAGGGCTTGGGACTCCCTTTCCTGGCCTCCCTGGGGGCTGCTGGGGCCTGGAGCCTCTCGGCCCGCCCGTGGCCACCTGGCACCGCTTCTCTCTCTTCTGTTCCAGCCGTGATCCCCCTGACGGATTCGGAGCACAAGCTGCTGCCTCTGCACTTTGCAGTGGACCCCGGGAAGGACTGGGAGTGGGGGAAAGACGACAACGATAACGCCCGGCTGGCCCAGTGAGCCCCTCCCCCGCGCCCCTCCCCCAACGCCCTAAAGGGCGGCGGTCGCCCGGTTTCCCGGCGTTTTCCTCCCCCTGGGACAGCTGGCGGGCGTGCGGGCGGGGTGCGTGCGGGCGAGAGCGGGCCCGCTGTGGCGCGTTTCACTTGGTGTTCTTCTCTCACCAGCCTGATCCTGTCGCTCGAAGCCAAGCTGAACCTTCTGCACAGCTACATGAATGTGACGTGGATCCGGATCCCCTCCGAGACCCGGGTGAGCCTGGCGTGCGCCCGGCCCCGACCAGCTGGTTGGGTCCTGGCCGCTCACTCGCCGCCGGCGCGGGCGGGGGCTGGGCTCCCCGGCGCCCGCCCGGCCGCCCACCCGCCCGGGCTCTGGCCAGAAGTGGCTCGGATTTAGCTGGCGCGTGTGTGCACGCGTGCTTGCGTGCTCTATGTAGGCGCGCGCTCCGGCTAGGAGATGGTTGTTGGGGATTTTTTTTTTCTTTTGGTCCCTTTATTTTTCTCCAGAAGGAGAGGAATAAACACACCCACTCAAAAAACAAACCGTAGGCAAGTCACAACACAAAACTATCTCTGCCGAGATCGGAACACGATGTGCTGCAGCGGAGCGAATTAATTATAAACTGTGTGGGTCCTTGGAAAAGTCAGGGAACCGGGAGCGCAATTCCTCATCGCCCCCTCCTTCTCTCCTCCTCCTCCGTCCTCTGGGAGGGCGGTGAGAACAGGGGCTGCCCGCCCCCACGCGCCCCCCCCTCCCAGGGAGAGTCTGCTCTGTCCCTGCTTCGGATGCTAAGGATTCACTTTAAGTGATTGATGTTTTTATCTCAATAGTGAACCCTCAGTGAAAGGGACTGTAAAAACAAAAAGCCCCCCTCAGACACCAGTAGCCTTGGCCATTGGCCATGCCATGGGGCTCATAAGCAATATCAAAGGAGTGACCGGAGGAAGGCAGTAGGGCGGTGCCTGGCCAAGTCAGTCGCGGGGCTATGCCAGGCACTGCTCAGGATGTTTTCATACACCAGCCTTTACCTGTATTTAATCTTCATAGGGCTCCTGGGGGCAGGTACTGATATCCCATTTTACTGAGGACACAAGGGGCAGTTGGTGGCAGCCTGGCTCCAGAGTTCTGCCTCTTAACCTCCACAGTGACCTGTCAACTGCCTGGATGATGCCAGTGTTGCTGGGGTGTTCTTTCCTCGCACACACACATGGTGTGAAGGTAGCAGCTCTCGATCTAGAATCAGGAGGCTCTTGGGCTGGGACACAGCTCTCCACTGCACTGAGCAGGACTCCTTGCCAAGCCATGGTGGCCCCCATGTCAGATTCAGGGCCTGGCAACGACCCTTCCAGCCTGAGGACATTTCAGCCAGGGCTCCTTACTCACTGGGCTCCCACCAATGGGCACTGCCAGCACCAAGCACACCCCCCTTTCCTGGGCCAAACCCCTGAGCTTCTGCCCCTCAGTGTCATTGACAAACCATTTTGAGACCTCTACCTCCTTCCAGACCCAGGACAGGGTGGGAAGAGGAAGGAAGGAATTTCAGACTGGTAGGTGGTGAGGGCTGGCTTCTGCTTGCTTCTGGGGACTTGGCTGCAAGAGGTCTCTTGGACCCCTCTCTTGGACCCCTCTCCTGGACCTGCCTGGGGAGGGAAGGGACAAAAATAAAATGACAGAACAATGGGGCCTTCTCCCAGGCTCTTCCCCTAGAGGCCAGGAAAAGCCCATTTAGGGGTGAGCACCAGTTCCTGCCACTCGGCTTCTAGTATGAGGTCCCTGGTGTTCACCCAATGATGCTGTCTGAATTCTCCCTCAAGCAGGAACCTCCACAAGGCAGCAGTAGGTTCCACTCGTCGCCTTTCTCAGGCTCTCCACCTACCCCACGGTCCTGACCACGTTCCACACTGGCCTTGCCCTCCTTACTGGCTGATAGTGGGCCTTGTCCAAGGTGTTCACAGAGAAGTTCCCTCCTCACACCCTAGGTCCCCTTTTTCTGGGAATGGTAACATCTTTTCTGCTAAGTCCAGGTCCTATTTCAGAATCCTCAGTTTAACACTCCCACTGTCAATCTGAGAAAGGAACCCCTAGAGTAAAATGGTCATCCCCAGAACTAAGAGTATTTTTGTTGCAACGTGAGGGCAAGATGTCTGTCCCCTGCCTGGAACAAATAGGTGAGACACCTTTGTAGGACAGACACCTATAGATGCAGGTGAAGTGTGACCCTTACCAGAAGGCCTCTCGCTCTAGAGGACAGCCGGGACCTGTGTCTGGTCATAGACCCGCCTAGCCCAGGTTAGAAGGTTGGAGTCTGGGCACGGTTAAGTCTAAAATGTACAGAGGCTCTGGAGCTCAGAGCCAGGTGGGTATCTGCACCTTGCCCAAGCTCCCCGCCTCGGGGTTCCAGGCTGCCAGCAACCTTAGCTCACCAAAAAGGCATCCTGGATTGGGGCAGTGAGACCCCAGGGCCCCAGTATAGCAGCCTGGGAGCTGGGGTGGTCTGCCTTTGTTGGTCCCACGTGGGGAGGGCTCATCTCTAACCTCCTTCCTTCCCTGACCTCCCTCTCCCGCTACAGGCCCCTCTGGCACAACCGGAATCCCCAACAGCCTCAGTGGGGGAGGACGTGCAATCCCTGGCCGACTCCCTGGACTCGGACCGGGACTCGGTGTGCAGCAATTCCAACAGCAATAATGGCAAGAACGGCAAGGACAAGGAGAAGGAGAAGCAGCGCAAGGAGAAGGACAAGACCCGCGCGGACTCTGTGGCCAACAAGCTGGGCAGCTTCAGCAAGACGCTGGGCATCAAGCTAAAGAAAAACATGGGCGGCCTGGGCGGCCTGGTGCACGGCAAGATGGGCCGTGCTAACTCCGCCAACGGCAAGAACGGCGACGCACCCGAGCGCGGCAAGGAGAAGAAGACCAAGTCGCGCAAGGGCAGCAAGGAAGAGTCGGGCGCGTCAGCGAGCACGTCGCCGTCGGAGAAGACCACGCCGTCGCCCACGGACAAGGCGGCCGGGGCGTCGCCGGCCGAAAAGGGCGGCGGGCCGCGGGGCGACGCCTGGAAGTACAGCACGGACGTGAAGCTGAGCCTCAACATCCTGCGCGCCGCCATGCAGGGCGAGCGCAAGTTCATCTTCGCCGGCCTGCTGCTCACCAGCCACCGGCACCAGTTCCACGAGGAGATGATAGGCTACTACCTGACCAGCGCGCAGGAGCGCTTCAGCGCCGAGCAGGAGCAGCGGCGCCGCGACGCCGCCGCGGCCGCCGCCGCCTCCACGGCCAAGCGGCCGCCGCGCAGGCCAGAGACCGAGGGCGCGCCGGGCGCCGAGCGCGCCTCGCCGGGCCCGCCGGCCGGGCCGCCCACGCAGCTGGTGCTCAAGCTCAAGGAGCGCCCGAGCCCCGGGCCGGCGGCGGGCACGCGGGCGGCGCGGGCGGCGGCGGCGGCGGGCGGCGCGGCTTCCCCGGGCGGCGGCGGCGGCGGTGGGGGCGCGCGGCGCGCGGGCGCCAGCGGACCGCTCCCCGGCCGCAGCCCGCCGGCGCCAGCGCGCCAGAGCGTCATCCACGTGCAGGCCGCGGGCGCGCGGGACGACGCGTGCGCGCCGGCCGTGGGCGCGCTGCGGCCGTGCGCCACGTACCCGCAGCAGAACCGCTCGCTGTCGTCGCAGAGCTACAGCCCGGCGCGCGCCGCCGCCCTACGCACCGTCAACACGGTCGAGTCGCTGGCGCGCGCCGTCCCCGCCGCCCTACCCGGCGCGGCGGGGGCCGCGGGCCCCGCCGAGCACAAGTCGCAGACCTACACCAACGGCTTCGGCGCCGCGCGCGACGGCCTGGAGTTCGCCGACGCCGACGCGCCCGCCGCCCGCTCGAACGGTGAGTGCGGCCGCGGCGGCCCGGGGCTGGCGCAGCGGCGCTGCCAGCGCGAGAACTGCGCGTTCTACGGGCGCGCCGAGACCGAGCACTACTGCTCGTACTGCTACCGCGAGGAGCTGCGGCGGCGGCGCGAGGCGCGCGGGGCCCGGCCCTGAGTGCGCCGCGCGCGCCAGCTTTTACCATAAAGGATTTCTTTTCCATTCTGTCGGTGTCTTTTTTACATTCCCTGGTCAACCGGAAGGCCGGCGACTCCTCTGTCAGTGCTGTGTACGTGTTTGGTCAAACGTTCCTAATGGTGCCTGAACCTACACTGACGCCACTCAGGTAGTAGACGGATAGGAAACAAGTCATACTGTTGGAAGTGGGTGTGCTAGCTAGCATCTGCCTCGTACCTGTGGAAACTCAATAGCCATTGCAAGAGTATTTTTGTTCCTCAATAAGAGAAATAAAGAAATTTGCAGCCCTTTGTTTTTAGAAGGGAGTGTTTTACCTTTTTTTTTTTTTTTTGCTTTTTTTTCTCGGCCCCCCGCCCCCAACCCAGCGACTGACCTCTTCCTCGTTAGCGGTCACACGCGTGCGGTCGGTACCACCCAGGGTTTAGAAGCAAACCCGCAGCCCGGGAGTGGGGCGGCGGCGGCGGCTTGCTGCGGGCACGCACCTGCTTCCCTTCCCGAGTCCCGGGAGGACAGGAGGCACTGTGCCGCCCGCTGACTCGCTCTGGTGGCCGCGGTGGCCCTTTAGGAATACACAGCTCCATCTCATAAGCAAAACCTCCTCCCACGCCCCACGCCCCCCCGCTCCCCCCTCCCCCCGCTCAAGCAACATTCACACTGTCGTCAAAGCCGCAGGGGTCCTAGGATGGGCACCGGACAACCTACCTCGCAGGGCGCGCGGTGAGGTGTAGTGATCGCTCCCAGTGCCGGGCAGCTCAGGTGACAGGAGCTTTCCAAAGACACCTTCGGTCCAAAAAGCAAGGTTCCGAACTCACTATTTGGAATTGCCCATGTATGAGCAAAGATGACAGCCTGCTCACATTTCTCCTTTGAAGACACTTTCACAGTGAACTATCACCGGAGGACCCTAGGAAGTGATCATCGGTGCCCCAAGAGAGAGGCGAGGAATTGACCCTTTGGTCATTGTGTAAGCCCCCACGCTAGGCTACTTGGGAACCTGGCCTGTGCCTCTTTCCAAAGGGAAGAGGCTGAGGGAAGCTGGGAAGGAAGCCCATCTCCACCTCCACCTGCATCTGTCTGGGTTCAGCCAGGTAAAGGGGCGCCGCTCCCATTGGGGTCCCCTCTGCAGGGCAGGGTAACCCTACCTGTGGCTCCATAACACACTGAGGGGGCAGCCCCATCCCTGAGCGGTCCCTTTTTTGGTGCCTCCTACATTTCTTGAGGAAAAAAAAAATGTGTCCTTAGCTACCCTGTTTTGAGCAGCAATATGCAGCCTCTTCCTTCCAAGATTACCTCTGGAGAACACCGTTCTTGGCCAAGGACGCTGAGGAGTTAAATCTGCCTCGCTACGGAGAGATCCTGTTTCCAAGAAATATGGATAAGATGGGTAAAATCCTCACTAGCAAAAGAATACTTTTAAAACCTGCGAGAGCCTTAGAATAGCTTCTAATAATCCTAAGAAAGAGAGGAGATAGCGCCCAGCTTTGCTGTGGGTGTATCCTCAGAAAATGCAGGAGGTAGACCATCTCTTCATTGGAGCCAGCTTCTCCTTCTCCAGAAAGGATGTTTTTCCCTCTGACATAAAAGGCAGCAAAAAAAAGAAAAGTAAATTAAAAAACAAAAAAAGGGGGGACTTTTTTTTTTACTTGTTTGAAGAATTATAGTAATTTGAGTATCTCCTGTTGAGTAATTCTTTTGTTTTTAATTATTACACAGCACGTGGAGTTTTCAGTAATTTATTCAAGTTTTGCATAAGTGGTTCCTTAAATCAAAATTATTTATTAAATAGAATCTTGGAGAAATTTTTTGGAAGTTTTACTTTTCATGCCAAACAATACTTTCAATGTGTGGTAATTACTAACATCCATGTCCCTCATATTACTGGGGTTTCTTTTGTTACTCAGAAAAAAAAAGTTTTTTAAAAATCTCTCATCGAGAGGGTTTGTGGCAGCTTTTTGGACTGATTCCTTGTGTCATGCTGAGCAATCGCTTTGCCATCCAAAGCTGTGAGGTCACAGGAAGTATTGCATTACATGTAGACACCGGCTATGGCTCCCGCCCCACCCTTCCCTCTTAGAAGGTTGAGACAGCCAACCTTGAAAATGCTTAATTGTGCATTCTGAAACCAAACCCATGTACACAAGAAGTCAAGAAGGCATAAAGTAAATTTATGGTGTTTTTTTTTAATTTTTTAATGTTAAAACAGCCAACCAGAAATTTCCCAAGACTGGCTATGCAAATATTTTATCTTTCTCATGCCAGGTTTAAAAAAAAAAAAAAGGAGGCGGGGGGGGGGGTGAGCTGAGAATAAGCATGGTCCATTGTAATACGGAGAACCTTCAAAACCAGGCAGTATAATCCGTAGGTATTTTTTTTTTAAGGGTGACATGTTCTATCTCGTTGAATTTCAAAGTCCCCTCCGCCCCACCCCACCGGGTAGATGTGCCATGAATAAAAGCCTGAGATCCAGCTACTGGCCACCATGGTGGCTTCTCCAGGCATGTGGAAGGCCCCCAACTTCATATGGTCACGAGGTGGCTCGGCATGCCAGGGCGCCTGTGGGTGCTTGTCCACATCGTTTACAAATAGCTGTTTCCTTTTGTGAAAGATATGAATCCCTTCCTCTAAATGGTATTGAAACAGTGAGAGAACCTACTGTTATATTAAACTTACTAGTCCAGTGTACCAGGAACGTTCCATGTTGTTCAAAAGAGCTCGTTAGACCTGGTCCCTGGCCAGAGTTCTCTCAAACCAAATTAGTTTGTCAGGCTGAACAGTAACTATTAGAAACTGCTGTGTTGTTTACATGTGGGCCAAGAGGTCCTCTAATATCTTTCTGTGACTTGGGGGCCTCTGGTGGATCAGGGAAAGGTTAAGTGGCTTGTAGGCACTGGAGAAAAGGAAGAAAACCAGTCCGGATTCTGGAAAGGCTGAGAGCCCCACCTGAGCATACGTCCTGGACTAGGAGTACATGGCAGACCCTCCCTGTGAGTGGCCTTCTTGTCTGATCTGGCCAAACTTCCCTTTCCGGGAAGGTCAGATGTCTCTAAGCGACTGCAAGTTTCCAGAGGGATCCTAGATACTTCTGAACCCCAGTGGAGGTTGTTTCAGTAATTTACTTCACATTTCCCGCACATGCGCTACCTGGGTATATGATTTTTTTTTAAATAATGTATTGTTAAAGGAAGGTGTTTTTAAGTGTATTCTGTTTGTAGATTTTATGCTATGTTATGTTGAAATTTTACAAGCCAGGTTTAAACTGTACCATAGAAATTATTTTTATATTATTTTCAGAATATGCCACAGAGCAATATTTTGTGCCCTTATATTGTCACAGGGTTGTCCCCTTGGACGGGTAACTGTAGGGGGGAAGGGGCTCCACACTGTGGGCTCTTGGGTTTAAGTGCTTTTTGCTATTTGCTCACATCCCCTCTGAAAGTGGGAATATGTAAATGTCTTTTCTTTTTTTATTAGAAGCTTGATATTTTTGTTCTGTCCATGGATTTTGGTACTGCACCTTTCCTCTTAAATGAATACTTTATACTCACCAAGTTACTGCAGACTTTCTCTTACCTGTTACCACCCAGTGGCTCAAGCGGAGTTCTGAAAAGTTTGGATCTGTTACTTTAAAAATTTAATATTTTCCAAAATGATTCATTAGTTCTAGTAGCTTACCATCAGGAATTTGGTGACGTGAGATAAAAGGTTTCTCCACACCCCCGATGCACATGGTTCTCACCCTCTCCCTTAGCATCCACAAGCTTATTTTGCAAACCACTCTACTTTGCAAAAATAAAGTTAACCTATCAAAATATATTTCATGTGAGTTAAGGAAAAAAAGGGCTGTACTTATCAGTGGGGGGAAATTTGTGCGAGGGGAAAAAAAGGCTTTGCCAAACCCATGTGTGTGTTAAGTTCCATTTCTGTGAGTCTTTCATGTTTACTTACGAGACCTGGAGTAAAAGCTGAAGGCATCTATTGCACGTTTGGGGTTTCTTTCTTTATGACACAATTCCTTTCTCCTCACCGTGGTGTGGACTTAACAAAATAAGTTCCTCCAGGGTTTTGTTTTGTTTTTTTTTTTTTTTTAATTTTTCCTTTTCTTTCTTTCAATGCTTCTGACAAATAAGACGACAATGCGTTTCCATGGCTGAGTGAGCCCTGCCTTGCCGGACTTCAGCCTCTGTGGCATCACCCCCTGGGCTGCTGAGGCGGCCTCTGCTCTGGCTAGACTCTGGCTCTGCTGTCACCTGAGGGCAGACACACCGTGGAAAGGCCCAGAGGTGGCTGGCACTCCTGCCACCAGAAAGAAGGTACCCCCTTCCAAAAAGCCTTAAAGTGGTGGCTCTCTGGAGACCCCTGGGCACCACCTCCCCATTCAGTCCTGACTATAAACTGTTTTCTATTCGCACTGCCCCCCCCGCCCCCATTCTGGTGTGGCTCTCCAGGGCAGAAAGGGGGCGATCAATTTCATCCCTTCATCCACAGCCACCCCCACCCCCATCCCCCATATCTACTCTGCAGTACTGGTTCTGCCCGCATGGAGCGTGTTTCTGACAGCGCGGCCTGTTGACACAGGGTGGGTCCGGGATAGTTGATCCTAGAAAGACCTGCAGAGCATGCATGATGGGGACCCCCCACTCCCCCTGAGGAGGCCCCCCCAGGCTGCATGGAGCACTTCCAGGGTGCAGTGTTTTGGAAGATTGGCACTTTGGGCTCCAAGTGGTGTTCAAAATGGCCTGTTAGCAGTTATGTAGTCAGCCCCAAAAGCAGTCCTTCTTGGACCACACCACCTCCAGTAGAGACGAGAGGGAGATGCCCTGCATGCACCCTCCGAAATGCCCGGCATGTGCAGGCTCTGCAGTATGAATATGCTTTACTCCAAGGGGCTGACTTAACACAACACCCTAGGGACAGCACAGAAGCCCCTCTCACCAAACAGTCCTAGCGATGTCACTGTTTCTATTCATTCTGCAAAGTCATTTGTTGAAATGTGCATTTTTACTGTTCGATTCTTGCAAAAGAAGGAGTTCCGCCAGCCTCAGTTGTGTATATACAGAAGGATGCCCATGGCTTATGCTTTGTTATTCACCCAACAGAGCATCTTAGTACATTTGTGTGTACATACGTATGTGTATGTGTGTATATATATATATACATACATATATATAACCAGTTCTTTACAAGGTGAGGAGTATCAGTTGGTTTTAAGAGTATAGGCTGAATCTGCTCAAGACCAAAGCAACCCATTAATTAAATGAGGACAAGTTAGTAAAACCGGCTGTTTGACAGTATCTACAAACAGTGGAGGATGACTTTCAATGAAGAAACAGCCAAGTCCTTAGAAAGACCACTCCCACTCCAGTACTTCTCTGACCTTCTCCTCCTCCGTTGTTAGCCGCTCTGTTCCAGCAACATGGGCCTGCCTCAGGGCCTTTGCACATGCTTTTCCTCCTTGCACCTGGAATGTTCTCCCCCCCCCAAGCCACCTGCTTCCCCCTTCACTACCTGCCAGTCTTTGTTCCAATGTCACTCTCAGGGAGGCCTTCCCTGACTTATTTAAAAGGACAACACACACCCCCTCCCTGCCACCACCCTGTGCATTGTTTGTGTGCTTATTGCTATTTGAGTGCTGCACATATGAATTATTCATTCACTTTATGTCCTTCCTCCAACCCCCATAGAATGTAAGCTCCATGTGGGCAGGAATTTTTGTACATTTTGCTCACTGCTGTATTCCTGGTGCCTACAACAGTGCCTGACACGTATTAGGCACTGGATCAATATTTGTTGAAGAAAAGAAATGAAATCAGTTATTTGATAACTATTAAGCCTAATAGTACCAGTTTCAACTTTTATCAGATCCATAGTCCACTATTGTCCCCAAGTAGGGAAAATTTTAGCTGATAAAGGAGCACTGGCTGCTTCTCCAGCCTGCGGTCCATGATGCCAGATATAACAGTGAGCACATCAACCTGACTGTGGCAGGTTTCTTCCTGTCTCCGTGAAGGCCTGTCCGGTGGCCCTCCCCCACAGCTGTGAGACTCCACTGTTTACAGAAAGCTCTCTGGAACAAGCTGCAGCAGGGACAGTTTTCCTACAGGGCACAGGCCCACTGTGATAGACCTCCGTGTTGTCGTTGTGGGCCTGGGCCATTCTAGGGAGTCCCTTATAACCAGCCCTTTGGACACCCACTGTTCCTCCACAGTGTCTCCCAGGAGACAGGCATTCCTTCCTATAACAAACTTAGGTGGCAGCGGATGACCCAGGCCAGCGAAGGGAGTCAATCTGACCACGAGAAGGACCCATTCTCCTGTCACCAAAAGCAGGCGTGCAGAGGAAGAGGAACTTGTCACGCAAAATAACAGGGGCAGCCATGGGTAACTGGACTGACAAAGCTAGAAGCAGCAGGGGCAGAGAATCAAGGCCCCTCTGAGCCTCTGCACCCCCCATCATTGGTGGGCGTGTGCTAGAGGGACAGAGCCTTGACACCACAGAGCCAAACAACAAACACACCCCCAGAGCAGGAGGCCCTCAAATGCAGTCAGGCGACCTCACTCACCAGCAGGGGAGGGATGGTTCCTCCTCTGAACTGCCCACCCCTGCAGGATGATTTTCACAACTACCTAACCTTGGTGTTTACTTCCAGGTCCTTTAGCCAAATGTATTTTCCTCTAAGTTATAAATACTGTTGGCAAAATACTGTTAAAAGCTTCTTATCGGACCCTTGTCCTACTGTAGCCTGGTTAAAAGGCTTTGTCATTCTCTTTAACCTCCTTCCATGGTTTTTGCTGTCATTTCTCTAGGTGCCATATTTTAGGGTCCCTCATGGTGCAGATGTGAGGTCCCCTTCATAATACTCCCTCCGCGCCTGCCCAGCAGACAGGAAGTGGGCCCACACGTGTGTGTCCCTTTGCTTAAATTGCCAAATAAACAGCGTCCCTTTCATTGCTGCCCTAACAAGTTTGGGGACGCACTCCTGCCAATACTCAGAACACAGGCTTTCCCAGGGCTGCCTCCTTGGTCCACTCAAACTTTTCTCCGTGACAGGTGCCCTGTGGTCTGCCTAAGTTCTTCCTACACATTCTTCCCACTTGCATGGAATGGAATCCAAACACCTGATTTGGAATTACAATTTGGCAGGAGGGAGTGGGGCAGCTTGTCTCCACTAATTTATGACCAAAACTAGTAACACAACCATGATCATGGTTGGAGATCAGCCATGGCCTGGAGCCTCAGTATAAAGCCTGGGTCCTCAGTCACATCACCTCAGCTATTAGAGGTGCAGGGAGGCTGGCCTGAATCTGCTCAGAGCCTCATCTGCGGAGCTTGAACGCTGTTCACCATCATCTTCTATTAAGTTGGTCTTGTTTTAACCAAGGGTTGTTGAAGTGTAATTGCTTTGTTCCTTCAAACATGCATTTGGCCTATGGGAGTCAGTGAATGTTGTTTCTCTGTTTCTGTCCCTTCTTTTCCTTTTTTTCTTCTTTTTTTTTTTTTTTTTTTGGTTCATTTGACCCATTTTGGGATGAAATGTGTTGCTTTGTTTCCCCAACTTGATTACTGTGGACGAAAGAGAACATTGAGGCAAAAATGGGTCATAAATCCCGTTACTTTGACCAAGTTATCCAGAGCCCTTTTCTACCTGGGAGTGTTAATTCTAATTCAATGCAAATATTCTTTTCCACCTGGTCTATTCTTGGAGAAGGAACCCGTTATAAGAGCTGTCTTTGGTGGTTGGGTTGTTACTTTATTAAGTATTAAAGCACTAAACCAATTTTTGCAATATGTAGTAAATCTTGCTTTCATTTTGGAAAACTTCCAGTAATGACTACTGCACTTTTTATAGAAGAACTGTATTTCATTTCTTTCTTTTATGAAAGATTATTTCAAGTAAAAATAGCTCTGTAATCCGTGTGACACGGCTTCTCCATTACTTGACACAGAGAGAAGCTTTCATGCCTACTCAATAAAATTAACATGTTTGTAAAGCACTGGTTGGTCCAATTATTTGCTCACTCCTGTGTTCCCGGTAAAATAATATCTACAAAAAGCTTTATGGCCCAGAGGGGGTGGATTCTATCAGGCATCCATTCACACCAGTATTTTTTAAATCAGATGGGATGTAAACCAGTTATCACAGTTTCATCGTATAAGAGAAAAAATTTCCCTCCTTTTAAAAAGGATCATGACACTTTCTATCTGAATGAAATCAACAGGGTATTTCTTAGCCTGTATATACCAGAAGGGGCAACATAAACAAAAGGACATCAGCAGGGAGCATAGAGGATGAAAGCAGACTCACAGTCGGCCTCCTGGAATCTGACACACGAGTCTTCATCTCACCCATGGGAGGTTGGGGTTGGAGTGGGGGCAGGGCAGTGTGAATTAGCATGGACAGAAGGAGAGGAAAGACACTCAGCTGGCCTATGGGACTCTCTGGGCCAATGGCCTCTACACACTCCTGGGATCAGCATTAAGGCCAATAAGACTCGTCTATGCCCGACCCTGATGTTCCTAGTTCTCTCAGGACGGCCAGAGAATTCCAGAGGAAAGGCATATTCTCCCATCGGCACTGTATAGGATGGTATGGGAGCCCTGCAATGGGAGACAGAAAGCCACGCCAGTATTCTTAAAATGAGGGACTCAGGAGCAGGAGCTCCAAGTCCCCAACCAAGTCAAGGAGTCTGTGTGTCATCTCGGGAAAAAAGAAATTGGGGAACTGGACGCACAGGTATCGGTAAACCAAAACACACAAAAAGGGAGCACAGAGATCCCATAGCGAGGGCAGCTCAGCACAGGGCTGGGCTGGGGAGCAAGGCAGAGATGCCAGGTTGTTCAAAGCTGCGAGGGCAGAGGGTGGGCTCCACAGAGACCTCAGACTCTGAGGCTCCACAGAGGTCTGGCATCAGACCTCTGCAAAGGGAGGCTGCCTTCCGGGTGCTGGTGCTCTCAGAGCCCAGAGGAGGAGCCCCACAGGGCTGGGTTCCCATCTCGGAGGAGTGGCTGCTACCTCTGGGGGTGCGTGGTTCCGCAGGGCCCTCCACGTGGGGGAGAAACAAAATTGGAACCAACTGCAGCTGCCAAGTGAAGGAGTGTTGCCAGGACAAGGCTGACGGGAACTGGAAGCAAAAGGAAAGAGCAAGTCCTCGGCATACGTTTGTCTATCTAGGCACACGCGTGTGTATGAATACATGCACACCTGTATGTGGACCCATGCATATGCGTGTGTTTGCATACACTGCACATGTGTGTGTTTGCACACACATATATACACACACCGAGCATGGAAGAAAGTGAGAAGACACACCTCTCTGCCTCCTTTCCATAACCATTTGTGCTCTGTCAGAAGTTCAGCTTGCTGGGATTCTTTACCTGATGGATAACCCCAACTTTCATTTCTGAAGGGTCCAAATCCTCACCAGTCCTGCTGAGTTTACCATTAACTTGTATTTTGGGTATAATAAAGGCCCCCGAAGAGCGCCCTGGCACCCACTGGCTAGCAGGAGCTCAAGTTTTCCTGGATAATGAAGTCCCCACCCCCCGCCAGTGCAGAAACCCAAAATGGCCCAGTGTCAGCTTCCAGTCCAGTGATGCCGCTGTGTAGCCTGGGTTGAGGCGCTCCTTCCTTGGTAACTAAGACCTACAAACCAGAAGAGCTTGGGGTATGGGCAGGGAAGCATAGGTTCTTGGTTATGATGCATAACGGTGACAAGGGTCACTCTCACACCTACCCCTTGTTTCCCAGACCGTGTGTCTGGCCACAGGACAGACACCACCATATGGTAGCTGCTGAATCAAATCATAAATTCCTTCTGTAAGACAGAACTCCCACTTTTCCGGGAGCTGTCTCCCTGCTGGCTCATAAGGAAATCTCCAGTAGGCCATTCCATAGCTCTAGAAGACGAGGTGCTTCTGGGTCAGTGGGACATGTAGTAAGTGAATTCCATGTGCATGATCCCATTGCTGTAAAACCAAAATTCTTCATCAGAAGCAACACCGTGGTGGCTGGGTGGCTCGCTGGTTAAGTGTCCGACTCTTGGTTTCGGCTCAAGTCATGATCTCAGGGTTGTGGGATCGGGCCCCACATCCAGCCCTGCGCTCAGTGCAGAGTCTGCTTGAGATTCTTTCCCCCTTTGTCTCCCTCCCCTTCTTCTCCTCCCCCCCCCACTCACATTCGCTCTCTATCTCTCTCTCTTGTCTATCTAGGCACACACGTTGCATATGAATACATGCATACATGTATGTGGACCCATGCACATGCGTGTGTTTGCATACACTACACATGCGTGTGTTTGCATACACATATATACACACACCGAGCATGGAAGAAAGTAAGAAGATACACCTCTCTGCCTCCTTTCCATAACCATTTGTGCTCCATCAGAATCTCAGCTTGCTGAGCTTTATTTTATTTATTCAATAAATAAAATCTTTAGAAGCAACCTGTGGAATACCATAATGGTGAACAAGGCGTTCACTAAGTCCATGAATGGTCATTTTTGGCAGAAGCATTGCAGAAAGGGCAAATCTGAAACCAGAACATCTACTCCAGGGAAGGGAAATCACTTCCCCTCCAGAATGGAAGGGATCTGGCGTAACCAGCCAGCCACCAGGAATCTGGCTGGCCATCAAGATCAACGAGCTCCGTGTTGCTCTCTGAGGTCAGAGGTCACTGTGGTACAGCAGTGCCAGTGTCCAAGCTCGCCTTGGTGTGTGGTTGTGCTCATTCAGAGCCTCCATCCCCGCAGCCAGGGTCTCTGTAGAGGGGCCCATTGAGCAAACAACAGGATGGCTGGGGAAAGGCTTGGCTTACATCCCAGAACATGCCATCTTGTTCACCTGATTCTTAACAGTCTTCTCGGCACAGGGTACCTTTAATGAGCATAAACATGGGACACATGTATCTTCATGATCTATGCACATTTTGAGAAAGCCATCAACAGATGTCTTCCCTTTGTCCCTGTACCACCTTGTCACCAATGTCTGAATCTTGTTCCTTCCCAGTTCCTGACCAATCAAAGTATTTGCCCCAGTATGGGTCAGGGTTTCTTAATAGTGCCATTAATGACATTTGGGGTCCAATAACTCTTTTCTGAAAGAACTGTTCTGTGTACGTTGTAAGATGTTTAGCAACATCCCTGGCTGACCTCAACCACCAGATGCCAGTCGTGCCCTCCACGCAGATGTGACAATGAAAAATGTCCTCCCAACATGGCCAATGTCCTCAAGTTGGGGACGGGAGGATCATCCCCTCTTAAGACTTACTAGTACAGGTTAATTCTTCTGGCTGTATTTCAGCCCAGAAAAGTGAAAAACATTTGTTCTGCTCAAGTCTCATCCACTAGGATGATTTCCCTTCTCCACCGTCTTTCAAGGACACTCCAGACTGGGGGGGAGGGGTTATCTCTCATCTCTCATAGCCTGCTCTCAGCTGGAACCAGCACATCCCAGAGAACCATCTGGAAGCAGGCCTGCCTAGCCATCTGGTCCTAAGGAACTGCCCATGAGGCATAGATTGAGGGAGAGGAGGCAAGAAGCAAGAGAACATGTCGCAGGGTCTGAGCCACCTGCTCAAGCAACTGACATGTGCCTTCTGGGGTTTCTCGATCACAGCCTCTTAGGTAACCGTCTCTGCTAGATGACAGGTTGCAACTGTATGTGCTTGACTTTATAGGTGGGCAGGTCAGATCACACCCAGTCCATGATGGGCAGCTCAGGATTATGGAGTCAGTTGATGTCCGCTGGTCAGCGGACATCCCTACAAGGACCCTTCCATCCCTACAAGGACCAGCAGTATTCCAGAAGCTGTTTCTTAGGAGAATAGTTATATGCAGCAGAGGTCATGGGTTTGTTCCAGAGTCCTAGAGTCTGTACTATGATTCACCCACTGGGGTTCTCTACAGCATCGCTATTGGCCATGAACACTTGAGCACCACTGGGTCTGTTAGGGGATGAGGCCCAGGGGGTCCCACTCAAAACTGGAGGTCTTACTCATTCCTTGGTAAAGAAATGCATTGGGAAAGCACACCCAAAGAACACATAGGTCGCCTTCAAAATCCAAACATCTCAGCAAGAGTCATGCCTCTTTTTTTTAGGTAAAATGATGTATTGTTCACTTTGATGGAGTGTCCTAAAAAGTGCTATACGGTCCCCCAAAACTTCACCAAGGTGGCAGGGCCCTGAATATTTGTGGAGCTTTTTCTCCCACTTCTGTGTCTTACTGAGGCAGATGCAATCAGCATAATGAGGTCAGTAATGAGGTCCAGTACAGTGTTCTGTGGCATCTCTGCCAGGTTTATTATGGCAGAGAGCAGGAAAACCGGCTGGAGGAGAGAGCACCTCTTGGCACTCCTGGACATGCGCAAATTATTTCTGGTGGTTCTTACAAATTGACGTAGAGAACCAAAGTCTCCCACCAGTGCCCAGAAAAGGTGTTTCATCAGCAGTGGCAAGCGAAGGGACCTGTCAGTTGTAAGTTGACCATGATCCACTGCCTTCCGCCAGCATGCGCGCATCTTCCGTGTAGGTCAAACAGGCGAGGGTCAAGGGCTATCTTAGGAACCTCCTCCCTTAAACCGCTCAAGCCCCTGATAGCACCACTAGTCTCTGAGATGCCCCCAGAATGGACGATTCATTACCCTTGATTTACTATCATGGTAGGCAGGGGGAAATTCCGGAACTTTCACCTTCATCCCACTTCCCACCAAAAAAAGCATTCACTTCAAGGCAGGAAAGCAGACACGGGGCCCCTGCCTGCTGCCAAATGGAACTCTTCCAACTATGCACGGGAAATGGAAAACACACCATAGGTCAGGCCCATGGACCCACCAGTCCCGTGGATATCCATGCTTGGGACAAAACTCTTCTTGTCCTCTGACCTCCACAAGCCTCCGCCTTGACTAGAGGGCCACCATGGTATTTTCATTTGCCCCAAATTGGTGACAACTCAGAGCCAGCGTTGAGTACCCTGAATGATGAAGGTATTCCTGTCCCCCAGTGATTACATGGGAATAGACGTTTCCTTGCCAGAACAAGTCTTTTTGTCCCAGAGCACAGCCACCCTTGGGAAAGGTCACAGACCCTTGGGGGAAGTTTGGAGGAGATTTACAAGAGACGACTAGGGTAATACGCAGGGTCTTTTCTCAAGGGGGCCTGGCTCACCTTTAGCTGAGGAGTTCCAGACGTGTGAAGTGGCTCAGATCTGCAAATTCCATGAACGGCTGTGACCGCTGTATGGTTACCTAAGGAATTTTGCCTGCAAACAAGTGTTTTTTAATAAAGTTAATTTGGTTGAGGTGTATTTTATGCACAGTAAAATGCATAAGTATCAAACGTACAGTGGAATGACTTTTCATAAGTGTATCCTCCCTGGTTACCACCCCCACCACCATGATCAAGACACAGAACATCTCATCACCCCTAAGTGACCCCTCCTGCCCTCCCTAGCCTACCCCCCACCCCCCAAAGCAGCTATCGTACAGGTCACTTGAGATTTAGTCTGTCTATTCTTAAACTTCATACAAATGGAATCTCATAATATGTACAATCTTGTGTCAGTTTACAACTTTTTGTTTTTACCACCGAGCAGTATTCCGTTCTGGGACTGCACTACAATTTGTGCATCCATTTTCCTGTTAACAGACGGTCGGATTGTTTCTTGTTTGGGGCTATTATGAGTAAAGTCACTATGAGCCCTGGTGAGCATTTCGTGGATATAAGCTTTCATTTCTTTTGGATACCTACAAAGGAGCGAAGCTGCTGGATCACAGAATGAGTGTACACTTAACGTTGCTAGAAATTTCCAACCAGTGTCCCACATAAGTTGTACGGTTTTACACTCCTATCGGCCAATGATTTTGGTTACCGGAGCCGTGAATGTACCCTGTCCATTTTTTTTGATGCCCATGCTAGAGCTCCCACCTTACAACCTGCCCCCACCGACCTGGAGCAGCCCGAGCGGACGTCTGCTCTTGGCGCACACACACACACACACACACACACACACACACACACACACACACACACACATGATTTCACACCCCTGCACGAAGCACAGTGCCTGGTATTCATACACACCTGGGCCGCCTGCCCCTCCCCCCCCACCGCATGCATCCCGCCTGCTCCCTTCCTCTTGGCGGCCGAGCTTACACCTACACCTACCCTCCGCCCCAGCAACCTCACCTGTATCTACTCTCCTGGCATAGGTGAATGGCATAGGGATGATGTTTGCCAAATAATCTGCAGCAGGAAAGATGAGCTTAGAAGTTGACAGCTTAAGTCCACCAATGGAGCAGACAGGTCCCTCTGGCAGAGTACTGGGTGACAATGAAGAAGTCTTGGTGTTGGGCCCAAGAGGACTTTGTGTGGACCAGGAGAATGTGCGTAAGGACTCTGGTGCCCAGACAGATGCGCCTGGTGCAGCCCATCACCCTGGCTGGTGGCTGTCCCTTAAGCCTCACTGTTCCTCGTTCTTTTATCTGGGACCGCCTGTAATCTATAAAGAACTTGATGTCCGTTCAGTCACTGTGTCTGCCCTGTGCCATGGGTGAACAGGTCAACAGTTGTGTTGCTAATGGGATGTCGGATCTAGAGGTGGCCATACATTCTGGGGACAATGAACGCTAACCTCAACAAAACTGTGCCTAGAGGTGTGTTTGGGTGTGTGGTTGTCGACTTATCTGCTATCAAAAAGGTTTTGTTTCTTTTGCAGGACTTTCAGCTTTTTTCTTAGGGTCCACAAAGCTGCATTTAAGTGGTAAATAAAAGACCCACATGATGGCAGGAAAAGAAAATACAGAAAGTAATTTTTTTTAGACTCAGTCTTGGAGGGCTTTTAACTGTTTTTCATTTTCTATGTATTTTATTTTATTTTATTTTATTTTTTTATTTTTAAAAGCCCAAGGGAAGGTATGTTTTCTTTTTTTTTTTAAGACTTTTATTTATTTATTTGACAGAGAGAGACACAGCGAGAGAGGGAACAGAAGCAGGGGGAGTGGGAGAGGGAGAAGCAGGCTTCCTGCCAAGCAGGGAGCCCAATGTGGGGCTCGATCCCAGGACCCTGGGATCGTGACCTGAGACGAAGGCAGACGCTTGATGACTGAGCCACCCAGGCGCCCCTCATTTTCTATGTATTTTAAACCAATAAAGAAATTATGCTAAATGTCCCAGAAAATGTAAATTACACCCATCTCAGAGTGACTGAAAGAGGGTGTTAATATTTCCTTTGGATTTGCTACTAATTCTAAATCTGTTGATTAATAGTTTTAAATTTCTACAGTAGTAAATATATTAATTCTGCCCTTCACACTTAAATCCAATTTGAGGCCGTGTGTGTGATTTTTGTATGAAGATAACACCGCCTGCCTCCAGACGGACAGACCCGCAAAGCAGTGTTGCAGCCAAGGTCAGCCATGTGCTGCCCCCTGGTGGTGGGGCTGCCATGCTGGGTCTGTGGTTTTGAGGGGCGGCTGTGAAGACACCTACGTGAACCTTACACTCTCCTCTCTTTAGATACCAGGAGCGCCAGAAGATCCACAACAGGATTTTCAATGTTTTCTTCCTTTTTATACAGGGCAGGGGGGAATCAGTAAATTGTCTTTAACAAACCAACAACTTACTTCTTTCAAATCCAATGCCTGTGACCAGTTGATTCTGCAGGTCTAGATTTTGCTTCACTTTGTGACCCTTGATCTGAAACCTATAACCTACGACGGTGCCCACAAAAGTAATTAAATCAGAAGTTTATGGAGTACCTGGGTGCCGCAGTCAGTTAAGTAGTGTCCAACTCTTGATTTCGACTCTTGACTCTGAGACATCAGTGTGATGTTGAACACGTGCTTAGTTAGCAGCCGAAAGGGACAAAGACACCTTCCAAGGCTTCAAGTGACTTTACCATTTTCAGTCTTTCAACTCCTGAGATAGCCTTCCATAGTGTCACTCAAAAGTATGCATGGCAAAATAGTGGAAATACTTATTCTTTTCCATTTGAAAATTTAAATATTGGTGATAAATTTTCTGGAAAAAGAGAAATAATCCCTTGTTGACAGGTCCACCAGGATTCACCTCAGAGCACCCCTGGGATGATGCCCACACATACCAGGGGTGTAAACACAAACTGTCAGTGTGTCCAGGCACCCTGCAAGACCACTCCTCAGATCCAATTCATGGATCTCTGTTGGAAATGAGTCTCAATGATCCAGAGTGAAGAAGGAGTCCAGATACTAAGCTTATAGTGAAAGGTCAGCTGAGAAGTTGGATGGTCTGGTTGGAGAGCTTGCCTGACAAAAAGTATGGGAGCCTCCCCTCCTATGGTCAACTGAGTAATATGAGTCAATCCATCCAATCTATCCAACTAGAAAAGCTACATAAAATATAAGAAACATCTGTTAAAAGACACCAGATTAGCAACAGGATTACAAAGAATGACATTTGGGGCCAGTTTTAGTCTAGGGATGACTACCAATTCTACAAGAGTGGAAACATCAAAGTTCAGGACCCATCAAGAATAAAAGCTCTAGGAACACCTACCTGGGTGGCTCAATCATTAAGCATCTGCCTTTGGCTCAGATCATGAATACCAGGGTCCTGGGATCGAGTCCTGCATGGCGCTCCCTGCTCAGTGGAGAGCCTGCTTCTCCCTCTGCCTACCACTCTCTTGTGCTCTCTCTCTCTCTCTGACAAATAAATAAAATCTTAAAAAAAAAAAAGAATAAAAGCACTAGTGAGGGTGAGACACTCTTTGGTCTGAGAGATCAAAGGATTGCTTTCTAGGAGAAGCAAGAAGATTAGTCTTTATAGGGACTACAGCCTGGCTTCAGTCATCAGAGTGGCCCAGGAGACCTCAATTCCTGAATTGGATTAAAGGGATCCTGGATGCCATGAACCTGCCAGAAACAATCGGAAATTATCCGTAAAAAGACAATAACATTATCCTACCCTTCAAAGTATTTCTACAAACAGCTTTGCACATAATATCTGACTCACAATAAAAGATAACCAAGCAGTCAAGAAGACAAACCAACGCAAATAAAAACTAGCAGAAACACTGAGCAATAGAAACAGGCCCACACAAGTTCCAGATACTGAAGATACCACTCACAGATTCTTAACTAGCTATGTTTACTACTTTCAGGGAGATAAAAGACAAGACTAAGATTTTGGTGAATTTGAAACTGTTTTTTTTTTTTTTTTTATAGCATAAATGAAAGAAGCCAGATTCAAAAGCCTATATATTGCATGACTCCATTCACATGACATCTGCCAAAGGCAAAACTGTAAGGACAGAAAACACATCAGTCATTGCTGGGGTCGGGGAATCAGGAAGTGGCTGACCTCAAAGGGGAATTTTAGGGCGATCGAACTGTTCTGCCTGAAACTGGGGTGGTGGATACAAGACTCTGCATCCGTCAAACCCATAGAACTGCACATTGCCGACTGCACTTTAATGTACACAAATTTTGAACACATAAAGGAGGTTGGGGGATCCCAGGATGGAATGCAGACTGTAACCACAGACTGTGACCATATTACAAATGTATGACGTGGCCTCTGGGAAGCGGGGGAGGGTGGAAAGCAGCTGACCTAAGTAACTTGGGAAAATGGTGTTTTGACCGGAAACTGAAAGACTGCAGACATAAGTGACAGTACTTAAACACTGCTCCAGCTTCTCACGAGATAAACAATTATGAAACTGCTTCCCATGTATGCTGGGATTGAACAAACAGGTGACCGCACGGTGGATGGTGGGACCTGGCGTCTCACTGTTGGAGAGGGAGGTTACAGATCAGCAGAGGGAGGCGGGAATGCGTCCTTCCTTAGGGGCTGCCACAGAATCTGAGATATCTGTGTGAATGCATGCTTAGCTCAGTGTGCACACAGAGGGCCAGATAGAGAAACTATTAAGGGTATGTACGTGTAAATGGGCTGGGACACAGACATGTTTCCTGGGTCCGTCCCCTGGGAGGGGCTAGAAGCAGCGACACCCCAAGAACAGGGAACACACCCAGCACCCAGATCTTGGTTTTTAAATATAATTTTCTAGCAAAAGGAATCAGGGTTCCTTAGAGAAATGGCCAATGCTAGGGTGTAGTAGCTGGGGGCAGCAGCGGCCCGGACTGTGGCTTCTCTGGCTCCAGGAATCAGGCCGGGATGGGAGATGGAGGAGGTAGCACATCTCTCAGCTTCCCTCGGCCTGTGTCATGGGAGGCTGGGAGGCTTATAAACAACAGAAACTTATGGCTCCCAGTTCTGGAGCCTGGAAGCCTGAAAGGTCAGGACACCAGCACAGTCAAGTGCGGGCCTTCTTCCGAGTTGTAGACCTCTTACATCCTTACAAGGTGGACGGGCGGGGAACTCTCTGGGACACCCTTACAAGGGTGCTAATCCCATCATGGGGCTCTACCCTACTCCCAAAGACTCCAGCTCCTAATACCATTATTTGGGGAATTAGGATTTTAGCATATGACTCTTGGGGGAAGATGCAAATATTCATAGACCGTAGCAATACATTCAAAATAAACTGTTAAAATTTTCAACAAGAAGAAAAATTAAGACCCCTTATTTGAAAAGAGAAAAGCCCATGGTTTCTCCTTCGTTCCTCCCAAGGTAAGATCTAGAGGTAGTGATTGACATTTTTCTCATTATGAATCCTCTCAGGACATTGTATAGCCTGTGGCAAGTACAAAGGGAGAGAACAACATTCTTCACTTTAAGAGATTGATTATGAGCACAACCCTTCCTAGTTGAATGTGTTCTCCTTCTACTTAAGTAAATCAAAATATAAATCAATGGCACAGATACTGTTTTTAATATTTAATTTTTTATTTTTTAATGATTTTATGTATTTATTTATTTGAGAGAGAGCCAGAGCACAAATGGGGGGGAGGGGCAGAGGGAGAAGCAGGCTCCCCAGTGAGCAGGGAGCCCAACGCAGGGCTCAATCCCAGGACCCTGGGAAAGGCAGGAGATAGAGCCGGGGAAGTGCTTGGTGACCAGGGACTAGCTGAGGTCTGGGGACTCCCCATTCACAATGCTCTCAGTAGTTCCATGGCTAGGCCTGCTGTAGAAGCTCAACTCTGGCCCCTCCCACCCTAGTGGTCCCTGGTAAGTTCTGGTTCTCTCATCCTCTATAACCAGGTGCCCTTACCCCAGCTGCAGGGGCATACTCCTCCATGCAGACCACTGAGGTTTCCCTGAGCCTGGCCAAAGCTCATTATGTAAAATTTCAACTCAGATCCAGCCCATAAAAGCCAGTGACTCTACCCACATGTGTCGGCATTGGGGAGATTTTGACAAGATAGGACCAGAGCTGCCTTGATGCCCTCTTCCCCCATCTCCATACCAGCCTTCAAGGACCTAAAGCCAGCTGCACTGCTCTGCATGTATCATCAGGCCACCTAATTGATCAAAGGTTTGTAAGAAGCAGCCATTAGCGTCTGCAAAGGGCTTGCGATGCTCCTCCTCCTGGACCATCTTCAGAGAGCTACAAGAGCTTGGCCTCCCCGGGAGAGGAATACACCTGAGGATAGCCCTGGATTCAATCCCCACCTCACCAGCCACACCCTGTGGCCCTTTCCTGCTCTAGGATGGCCTCCTGGAGGAAAGGAAAAGGTTGGAAGAAATGATTCACCGATGAGTCCAGCATGAAGGGCAAAGGTTAGTAGTCCTGGGGGCGGGGGGGTTTTCCTGCCGCAGGCCCCTCCCAGATCCAACAGGTGTGTCCTCCCTCTGCACTGGCTCGGACCCGAACTGGCCAGCTGGTGCTCCTGGGGGCCTTCTATACCTTCTGACCACCCTGTTCGTGAACTGCAGAGCCCATGCCCCACCCTGGCATGCAGGGTCCCCGAGGACAAGACAGGGCTCCCCAGGCACTGCCTTGTACCACCGTCTGGGCCAGAGCCGAGGAAGCGCTCAGTGAACATCTGCTGAGTGAGGAGCACAGAGAGGGAGAAGGAGCTCCTGGAGTAGGCACGCTTCCAGAGCACTGTGCTGGACAGAACTGAGCACCACTGCTGGGAGGACTGAATTGTTAGCACGTGCAGAGCTCGTGAGGCAAACTGTGCCCGGGGAGGGAGCACACTGGGAGCTATCTCCTAGCGGGGCAGACATCCTGCGGAAGAGAGGGCCTGCGGGCCCCCATGCAAGCGTGCGGCCCACCAGCCTCTCTCCAGTCTGCTACTTCGCTGAAGAAAAGTGAGCCTCCAGAGAGAAGGGTCTGGGTAGGGATGGCAGATTCAGAAAGAAGTAATGAAGTATAGCTGCCCGGTTAAATGTGAATTTCCAATAAACATCGAACACAGTTTTTAGTTTTGGTATGTCGTGTGCGATATTTGGGACATACTTCTAAAAAATTTTCCATTGAACTTCCACTCAAATTTAACCGGTGTCTGAGTCTATTCAGACTGTTGTAACAGAACACCACAGCCTGGGTGCCTTATAAACAACAAACATTCATTTCTCACCGCTCTAGAGGCTGGGAATTCCCGCGATCTAGGCACCAGCAGACTCGGGGTGCTGGTGAGAGTCCCTTTTTCCTGGTTCATAGACAGCTGTCTTCTTGCTGTGTTTTCTCATGGCAGAAGAGGCCAGCCTGCTCTCTGGGGTCTTTTATAAGAGCACTAATCCCACGCATGAGGGCTCCCTCATGACCTAATCATCTCCCAAAGGCTCCGTCTCCTAACACCGTCCCATCGGGGATTCGGATGTAACATATGAATATTTGAAGGGGGAAGACATAGGTATCAGTCTATAACTAGTGGGCAATCCATCCATTTTCTCTGGCAACCCTAACCTGCTGACTCCTGAGGGACAAGTGTCCTCACCAACCACAGGGGCAGAGGTGGAAGAAGGGCCCTCCCCCACTTATGTGGCCATTAAACCATTATGAAAACTCCATCCCCAGAATTCATGACCCAGTATCCTCAAATCTGACTTGCCTGAGCAGAAGGCCTTCTCTTGAGTGAGGAAGCAAAGCAGGGAGAAAAGGAAGGGAATGTGGAACCTGCTCTGGCAGGCCTCCTGGCAGAGGGAGCCTTGTGGGCCTGAGCAGCCCAGGACTCATTTGCTGACGGCCCAATGGCTCCATGCTCTGGAGGGGCTGTCTACCGCTCAGATTCTCTGGCCCCCACGGCCCCTGGAACGCTGAGGCTACTCCCCTCTGGCTGTGGGAAATTATTTACTTGGGTCTGAAAAATTGGTCGATGGTCAGAGCAGAACTAACCCTTCAGGGGCCTCAGGCTTCACAAGCAGCGTCTGAGAAAAGTCGCCGAGATCCCGTGCGATGAGAGCCGGCAGGCAGGCAGTGCCCATGTGTCTGCAGGCGCCTGTGTGTACGTGTGCGTGCCTGTCGGTATGTGTGTATCTGTCTGTTGGGGGTGGTGTCTGTGTGCACCTGTGAATGTTCATTAGGGTGTGTGTGTGTTTGTCGGTCCCTGTCTGTGAGCACCTGTGTGTCTCCATGTGTGAAGGTGTCTGTGGGTCTCCGAGGGCATATATGTTTGTGCCCACCTGAGAGGGCACGTTTCTGCCGCCATAGCACGCCGGCATCTCTGCCCTTGACAGGTCAAGGGGGGAAGAAACAGGACATCTTTGCATGTCTCCTAGTTGCAGGCCGAAATTCTCATAAGATCCCCTTACTAGAAGGCATTCTGGGGGCACCTGGGTGGCTCAGTCAGTTAAGCGTCTGCCTTCAGCTTGGGTTATGATCCCGGGGTCCTGGGATCGAACCCCACGTCGGGCTCCCTGCTCAGTGGGGAGCCTGTTTCTCCCTCTGCCTCCGCCTGCAGCTCACACTGCTTGTGCTCTGTCTCTCTCTCTCTCTCTCTTTAGAAAAAAAAAATAGAAGGCATCCTGAGGGGGTTTCCCTTTGGTCTTGGGGCACCTGGTGCCTCCCCTCACAGCTGCCTGGAGCCCACAGCGGGCAGGAGCAGGCAGTGTGGGAAGGTTTGAGGTGAGTTGCTCTTAGCTCCAGCTCAGACAGCAAGTCGGGCCAAGGCTGCTGTTGGCCATGCCGTGCAGAGCTGGAGTCTGGGTTTGTCTGGAATCCCCGGTAAATAAACAGGAAATTCCCAAGTGGCTCCTGGAAATGACTTGCATACAGTAGGGTGAAAGTGGATAGTCTTTAGGAAAAACAGGGCTCATAACTCACGCTTTCTTCCCAGGCTCATTTTTTCCCAAAGAGATGTTTTTATAAAGTTGTGGATGTATTTTAAACACATATCATAAAAGGACATGGAAAGCAGGCTTAAAGGGGATGGAATCCTGATTTAGTTCAAGAAAGCCTAGCGATGCAGGGAATCGGGGTGCAGATACCCACACCCCGCGGCCATAACCACTGCCTGCAATGTGCCATGTGTCTTCCGGATGTCCAGGCATATGTGAGCATGTCTGGGAATACTTAGGCCAGCATTTTCTTACACATGGGAGCTTACGGAGCACATATCAAAATATCCTGATGCACAGAATCCTGCTTTCCAGTGGCAGACACATGCCATTGTGTGAATGGATGAAGCTGTACTTCAACTGTCCCATGTTCAGCTTTAGGTGTTTTCCTGACTTTTGTCACAAGCACCATTGCTGTGAACACCTTTGTCATTTGTTTTCACTTGATGGTGAGTCCATTTGCAGAATTAAATCCTACAGATGGAGTAACTGAGTCACGTGTACACGAACACGTGTTGAGTGATGCTGCTGATGCCATAGTGAGTGGAGGTGGGCAGAGCCAAGAGTGGCCAGACAGGAACCACATGGCCACCGACCTCAGCCACACACCCCAGTGGGGGACAGAGGAGCAGGGCCAGCAGGCCCTGAAGAGGTGACAAGTGCAGCCCACCCCCAACTCTACCTTAGGGGGCAAGGGGAGAGGGGAAGACACTCCAGTGTGATTCCTCAATTTCTGTCTCATTCTCCTTGAGTTCCGGTTCATCCCTCCCAAGTTGGCCCCATAACCAAATCTGTCTTCTGTGTCTCACATTCCATACCCTGCCTATGCCAAGCCACCCAGGACAGGGGGCTGCCATGGGTGGATTTCCTCAGCCACTGGAGGTCTGGGACCCACCTGCAAACCCAGAAGGTAGCTGAGGCCTCCCAGCCAGGACCCAGCCTTCTACTGCCTCATGGGCATGTGGGTGAGCTCCTCCCAGTGATTGAGGACTGGCTCCACTCCCATACTCTCCACTGAGTGTGTGCTGCTGGTGCAGACCAAACCTGACCAACCATGAGTCCGACACATTGTGCCAGTAGAGGGACCCTCTTCTGAGACTTGGGGACTCAGGCCCCACATGGATAACAAGATGCCTGGTCTGGGCCCCACTGCCCAGGGTTCTGTCTTCATCCTGCTACAGCCCACAGGCTGCTTACACAGAACACAATGACAGCTCTTGAACCTCGCACAGAAGAAGCTGCGTTTCACTCAGAAACTTCCTCCTACAGTACATGAGTTTCTGTTGTACATTCAAAGAGTGAGGGAGTCATTAAGGTGAATAATCTATCTGTTAAAATTTGGAGATAATCATACAGAGTATGTTCTCTGCCCATCATGGAATCAAACCAGAAATCAATACCAAAAACACAACAAGAAAATCTATAAAGACTGAAAATTAAACAATACACTTCTAAATACTCCATGATTAAAGAGGAAATCTCAAAGGAAATTTTAAAATACACAGAACTGAATAAAAATTGTGACGGCTAATTTTATCTATTAGCTTGACTGGGCTGAGTTGCCCATATATCTGGTTAAACATTATCTCTGGGTGTGTCTGTGAGGATGTCTCTGGAAGGGATTAGCATTTGAATAGATGGGTTCAATAAAGCAGAAGGCCTCCCCAACGTGGGTGGGCACCATCCAATTCATCAAGGACCTGAATCAAACAAAAAGGCAGAGGAAGGTTGAACTCACTCTGCTTGACTCCTTGACCTGTTATGCTAATCTTCTGCCCTTGTTGGTCCTGATTCTCAGGACTTCTGGCTTAAACTGGAATCTATAGCATCAGCTCTCAGGTCTCAGATCTTCCAACTATACCTCTGACTGTCCTGGGTCTCCAACTTGCAGACAACAGATCATGGGACTTCCCAGCCTCTGTAATTGCATGAGTCAATACCATATGGAGATAGTTAGATGATAGATGATAGATGATAGATAGATAGAGAATATCAAAATAGAGATATAGTATATAGGATCTGCCCATGATCTATTTATAGTTAGATGATATAGATATATAGATATTCTATTGGTTCTGTTTCTCTCTGGAGAGCCCTGACTAATACAAAAAACAAGAAAACACAGCCTATCCAAAGAAGCAAGATGTAGCTAAAGCAATGTTGAGAGGGAAATTTACAGCACTAAATTCTTATATTAGAAGAGGTGAAGGACTTCCAACATGACAACATGAGGAGTTCTGTGGACTTGCTCCTCAGTGAAACTACTGAGAGACATAAAAAAACAACTTCTTAATGTGTCAGGTAGTGATCCCAAGGATATATAGCCAGTGAAAAAAACATGTATTCAAGAAAATCTACTATAACTCAGTAAGGACAGTGAGAGTTTGTAGTATTTAAACCAAAACCTGCTTCATCTGTCCTCCCTCCCAACTCAGGAAGACAGAATCTCCATTCCAGTTGGTGCAGCCAAGAACACATTGCTCTTTTCTCCTTGGGGCTCCCACCTGGAGACCTACAGAATCTTCCCAGGAAGGACAGGTCAGCACTTCTTAGCCTACTTAGCACAGCTTAGCCACTTCTTAGCCAGCTGCCTGAGGCTAAGTTCTAGGTGACTATGGCTGAGAGGTGGGAGATCCCTTCTGTGCAGCCCCCGCTCATGGGTAAATTTTCCACTTTGAACATGGTGCTACTGAGAATACAGGGACCCCAAATACCTTTTTCCCACCTTGGAAGGTGGTGGTTCCATACTAGGAAAGGCAAACAGAAACACAGAGGCCACTGCCCAACCCCATCTACCAGGCACCCAGCTCCCAAAGTATGGATATCACCTGAAGAAAACTATATCATTTTCCCCACCCCACCTCAGTAGCCAAGGCTTAGAGATTTTGCATGGTGGGAAAGCAAAGAACTTGAGAAAGAAACCCTAGGGGGAGTCTATGTAGTAGCAGAACAAACATCGACACCTAGAACCACTCCTTGAAAGGAGACATAATTTGATTGGATGAGTTTATAGAGTAATTGTTAAGAATAATATAGCAATTAGCCAGCAATTAGTGGACCATAATAGCTGGGTGGTGTCAGAGAAAGCACTGCCAAACCCATGGTCATTACAGAGTGACTGTGGGTATACCCAAGGCTGTCCCCCACTCTGTTACAGCAATATCAAAGGCTTAACACAGCAGGGGGGAATAAATTCTACAAAAATAATTCAACTATTCACTAAACAAATAAACATGCAAATAACAATAGCAAGCCTTTTAGGGGAGTTGAGTACCAGTACCCAGAGCTGCTACAAGATATTATCCAAAATATCCCAACAAAAAGTAATGAAACATGCAAAGAAACAGGAAAGCAAAAGCCATACACCAGGAAAGAAACAAACAATAGAAATTGCCTGTGACAGTGACTAAATGTCAGATTTAGCAGAGACTTTAAAGTGGCCATTATAATATGTTCAAAGAACAAAATGAAACCATGATTAAAGAAGTTAAATATGATGACAATGTTGCATCAAATAGAGAATATCAATAAAGAGATAGAATTTTTTTAAAGCACATGGAAATACTGGAGTTGGAAAGTAACACAAAAAAAATAAAATTTCCAGTAGAGAGGCTCAGCAGTAGATTTAAACTGGCAAAAGAAAGAATTTTAACAAAGCTAAAGATAGTTCAATAGAGAATATGCAAACTGAAGAAAAGAGAAAAATAAACAAAGAAAAACAGAGCCCCCAAGATATGTGGGACACTGTTAAGCACAGCAATATACATGTACAGTAGCACCTCCCCCAAGCCCCCCCGCCATCCATGGGGGATCCATTCCAAGATGGCCCAGTAGATGCCTGAAACTGCAGATAGCACTGAACCCTATATAAACTATGTTTTTTCCTATACATACATACATACCTATAATAAAGTTTAATTTATAAATTAATGTAGTTAGAGATTAACAACAATAACTGATGATAAAATAGAACAATTATCAATTTACGTGAATGGGGTCTCTCTCTCTCTCCATATCTACTGTATTGTAGTCACTCTTCTTGTGATGATGAGAGATAAAATGCTTATGTGATGAGATGAATGACGTAGGCATTGTGAAGTAGTGTTAGGCTACTACTGACCTTCAGTGATATGTCAGAAGGATGATTGCCAGTTTCAAGACTGCAGCGGAATGTAGGCAACTGAAACAATGGAAAACAAAGTTCTGGATAAGAGAGGACTACTGTAATGGGAGTCCCAGAAGGAAATAAAACAAGGAAGCCATTATACGGAGGTAGCTTCACTGCCTTGATAGCTTGTGTAAGCAAATCAAAACCTAAGCTAGAGTTAGTTTTATAAATGCATTCATTTCTAAGAAAATGAAATTTAAGATCAACCACAAATAGGTAACTAGGTTTTCCCAAATAAGGCAACTACGTAAGCCATGGGGAATCAAATAATTTCTTTGATCTACTTCCATATCTTCTCTATAAAAGTCTTTCCTCTGACTTCTGTCAGCAGAGCATTCCTAACTACTTTTGGTTTGGGGCTGCCCAATTCAAATTGATGTTTGCTCAAATAAACACTCCAAATTTTTAATGTGCCTCAATTTATTTATTTATTTATTTGTTTGTTTGTTTGTTTGTTTGTTTTAGAGAGAAAGAGTATGGTGGAGAGGGGCAGAGGAAGAGGGAGAGAGAGAACCTCAAGCAGACTCCCCAGGGAGTGTGGTCTTGATCTCACCACCTGAACCAAAATAGAGTCAGAGGCCAACTGAGCCACCCAGGCACCCCTTCTCAGTTTCTCTTTTAACAAAGAAGAGAGAGAGAGAAAGGAAAAGGAAAAATACCCAAAGAAATGATGACTGAAAACTTCCAGATTTATTGAAAAATTATAATCCACACATCCAAGAAGCACAAGGAACTCCCAAAATGCTGAAAACCAAAAACAAGTAGAAAATTTTGAAAGCAACGAGGGAAAAACAATGTGTCACTTACAAACGAACCCCAAGAAGATAAGCAGCTGACTCATCAGAAACAATGGTGACCAAAAGAAAGTGGGCTAATCTATTCAAAGTGATCAAAGAAAAGAACCATCAACCTATATCCAGGAAAGCTCTCAAAAATGGAAGGCGAAATAAAGACATTCCCAGATAAACAAAAAGCAAGAAAATTTGTTTCTAGCAACCTCTCCCCGGTACAAGAAATACTAAAGGAAGTTCTTCAAGATGAAAGTAAGTGATCCCAGAGGGTAACTAGAATTTACACAAAAGACAAGGAGCATGAGTAAAGATAATTATGTAATTATATTGTTTAATTGTAAAAGATCTTATAAAATGTCTGTGTTTCATTTTCTTTTCTTAACTGGTTTAAAAAGCAATTACATAAAATGATATGTATGTAATGTATAGTTGGACATATATATAATATATACATTTTAGATTCAAAGATACAACTAGATTGAAAGTAAATGGATTAAAAAAATATACCCATGTAAAGAGCAATTTCAAGATATTGGGGTGGCTATATTAATATCAGACAACCTATACTTTAAAACAAAAAACAAACTGTTATGAGAGATAAAGAGAGCCTCAGTACAGGTCAGCTTGCAGATATCTACCACAAAGGAACCCTTACACTCATCTGGAGCTCCAATTTTTGCAATTTTTGCCAAAAGAACACCTCCAGATTGCCTGGTTTGGAGGCCAGCAGAATTTACAGTTGTGGTCCCAAAGGACTATATATATTTGCATATCTTAAAAGCTGCTGCCTGAAGGTCTAGCTTTCAATCAGCCAGAAGCTGGGTGCTAACTGAGACCCCTCCTTCTGGAACACTCACAAGTGTTGGCACACCCTCAATAACTGGGACAAATTAAGAATAAATCAGACTGATTAGACAGTCACAGAAGTTCAAGAGACAACCAGAAAGTAGGGCAAAGTTAAATGATAAGTTTCATCTCCTACACAAGGCTACTCCTTTAAGACTGGGATAGGTGGTTGTTTTAGCTACTGTATAGAAACCAACACAGAGGGGCACCTGGGTGGCTCAGTCATTAAGTGTCTGCCTTCCGCTCAGGTCATGATCCCAGGGTCCTGGGATCGAGCCCCGCATCAGGCTCCCTGCTCTGCGGGAAGCCTGCTTCTCTCTCTCCCACTCCCCCTCCTTGTGTTCTCTCTCTGTCTCTCTCAGTCAAATAAATGAATAAAATTTTTTTAAAAAGAAGAAAGAAACCAACACAGAGAATCAAGCAAAATAAAGAAACAGAGGAATATGTTTCAAACAAAGAACAAGATAAAACCTCAGATAAAAACTTAAATGAAATGGAGATAAGTAATTTATCTGATAAAGATTTCAAAGTAATGGTTATAAAAATGCTCACTGAGGGCTCCTGGGTGGCTCAGTTTGTTAAGCGACGGCCTTCGGCTCAGGTCATGATCCTGGAGTCCCGGGATCGAGTCCCACATCGGGCTCCCTGTTCAGCGGAGAGTCTTCTTCCCCCCTTCACCCTCTTCCCTCTCGTGCTCTCTATCTCTCATTCTCTCTCTCAAATAAATAAATAAAATCTTTAAAAAAAAATGCTCACTGAACTCAGGAGAATAGATGAACCCAGTGAGAACTTCAATAAAGAGACCGAAAATATGAGAAAGTACCAAACAGAAGTTACAGAGCTGAAGAATACAATAATTGAACTAAAAAATAGACGGATTCAACAGCAGTCTAGATGAAGCAGAAGAATGGGTCAGCAGGTTGGAATACAAGGCAGGGCAACTCACCCAGTAAGAGGAAGAAGAAGAAGAAGGAGAAGGAGAAGGAGGAGGAGGAGGAGGAGGAGGAGGAGGAGGAGGAGGAGGAGGAGGAGAAGGAGAAGGAGAAGGAGAAGGAGAAGAAGAAGAAGAAGAAGAAGAAGAAGGAGAAGAAGAAGAAGAAGAAGAAGAAGAAGAAGAAGAAGAAGAAGAAGAAGGTGGGGAGGAGAGGAAGGAGGAGGAGAGGAGGAGAAGGGGGAGGGGGGGAGAAGAAGAAGAAAAGAACTAAGCAAAGATTACTTATTGGACAACAGCAAATGGAATAACATTCACAGTCTGAAGAAAGAGAAAAAGGGGTAGAAAACTTATTTGAAGAAATAATGGATGAAAACTTCTCTGATCTGGGGAAAGAAATGGACACCAAGATCTAGAAAGCCGAGAGAGTTCCAAAGAAGATGAACACAAAAAGACCCACCCCAAAACACATTATAATTAAAATGTCAAAAATCAAAAGAAAGAATCTTAAAAGCAGCAAGAAAAAAGCAACTTGTACTTACAAAAGACCTCCAATAAGACTATCAGCAGATTTCTCAGCAGAAACTTTGCAGTGCTCTTCTAACCAAGAATATTCTACATAGCAAGGCTCTCATTCAAAATTGAAGGAGAAATAGAGTTTTCCAGACAAGCAAAAGCTTACAAGAAATGTTAAATGGACTTCTTTAAGTTGAAAAGAAAAGACATTAATTAGTAACAAGAAAACATATGAAAGTAAAAATCTCACTGAAAAACGTAAATATATAGTAAAGGATTAATTGCCTTTAAAACTAGTATGAAGATTAAAAGACAAAAGTAGTAAAAATAATTACAATAGTTAAGGGATACACAAAATAAAAATATATATAAAATGTAACATCAGAAAACATAGATAAATAGACTAACAGGTGAGAGAGAGATAGATCTAGGTCTATATTTATCACACACACACACACACACACACACACACACACACACACACACACACATATCCTATTATCTGTTTCTCTGGAGAACTAATATAGTAACCAAGTGGGATATAGCCCAAGAATGAAAAGTGTTTTAACTTTTAACTGAATATCAATTAATGTAATGTACCATGTTAATAGAATAAAGGACAAAAATCATGATCATGTGATCATCTCAATAGACTCAGAAAAAGAATTTCACAAAATCCAACACACTTTCATGATTAAAAATACTCAACAAGGGTGCACCTGGGTGGCTCGGTTGGTTAAGCTTCTGCCTTTGGCTCAGGTCGTGATCCCAGAGTCCTGGGATCAAGCCCCACATTGGGCTCCCCGCTCATTGGAAATTCTGCTTCTTCCTCTGCCCCTCACCCTACTTGTGCTCTCGCTCTCGCTCTCTAATAAATAAAATCTTAAAAAAAAAAAATACTCAATGAGCCAGAAATAGAAGAGATCTTCCTCCACCTGATAAAAGATGTCTACAAAAACCCCACAGCTAATATCATATTTAATGGTGAAAGACTGGATGCTTTCCTCCTGCGATCAGAAACAAGGATGTCTGCTTTCACCACTTCTACTTGACATTATACTGGAAGTTCTAACTAGGAAATTGGGCAATAAAAGGAAATAAAAAGTATTGAGATTGGAAACGAAGTAAAACTATCCAATTTGCATATGACATGATTTTGTATGTAGACAATCCTAATGATTGCACTAAAAATCTATTAGAACTTATAAATGAGTTCAGCAAGGTTGCAAGGTACATGATCAATACACAAAAATCAACTGTATTTCTTCTACACATTAGCAACGAGCAATCTGAAAATGAAATTAGGAAAGCAATTCCATCTACAATAGAATCAAAAAAGAATTAAATACTCAGGAATGAATGTATCAAAAGAAGCACAATTACTCTGAAAATCATAAAGCATTGTTAAAAGAAAGTGATTTAAGTAAATGGAAAAACATCCCGTGTTCATGGATTAGAAAACACTATTGCTAAGATGGCACTATTCCCAAAATTAATATACAAATTCAATGCAACTCCTATCAAAATCTCAGCTTACTTCTTTGCAGAAGTTGGTAATCTGATCCTAAAACTACAATAATTAAGTCAGTGTGATACTGACTGAAAGGCATATAGATTGAGGAACAGAATTAGATTCGGAAATAAACCCTTACATTTATGATCAATTGATTGTGACAGTAGTACCAAGACAATTCCGGGGGGGGGGGGTTCACCTTTTTTACAAATAGTGCTGGGACAACTAGATATATCCATGCAAAAGAATGAAGTTGGACCCATTCATCATATCATATACAAAACTTAACTCAAAATGGATCACGGAACTAAATCAAATACCTAAGACTATAAAACTGTTACAGGAAAATAGGAATAACTTTTCAGTACTTTGGGGTAGGCTAGATATGACAGCAAGAGCAAAAGCAATGAAAGAAAAAATAAATAAATTGGACTTCAAAAGTAAATACTTTGTGTTGCAAAGGACACCAACAAGAAAGTCAGAAGACATCCACAGAATGGGAGGGAAAAAATTGCAAATCATATATCTGATAAGGGACTTACATTTAGAATACATAAAGGACTACGAAAGCTCAACAACAAGAAGGCAAATACTCTCATTAAAAATGGGCAAAGAACATGAATAGATATTCCACCAAATAAAATATGCAGATGGCCAATAAGCACATGAAAAGATGTTCAACATCATTAACCATCAGGGAAAGACAAATCAAATCTGCAATGAGATACCATTTCATGCTCACTAGAGAGCTAGAATTAAAAAGCCAAATCAAGTGTTGGCAGAGATGTGGAGAGATCAGAACCTTCATACACTGCTGGCAGGAATGTAAAATGATGTAACCACTTTGGAAAATAATCTGGCAGGTTTTAAAATGGTTAAACAGAGATCCCATATGGCCCAACAATTCCACTCCTGGGTCTATCCCCAAGAAAAATGAAAATAGATGCCTACACAAAAAATTGTACACTGATGTTTATAACAATGTTATTCATAATAGGCAAAAAGTGGGAAAAAAACAAAATGTCCATTGATCGAAGAATGTATTAATAAATGTGGTGTGTCCATACAATGGAATATTATTTTGCAACAAAAATAAAGTATTGATACATGTTACAACATGAACGAATTTTGTATTATTATGCTAAGTGGAAGAAGCCCGTTACAAAGGACCTCATATTGTATAATTCTATTATACGAAATTTCCAGAGTGAGCAAATCTGAAAAGATCAGCCATTTTCCTAAGCTGGGCGATGGGAAGAATGGGGTGACTGCTCATTGGTATAGTGTTTCTTTTTTGGGTGATGAAAATATTCTAAAATGATGGTGATAGTTTCAGAGTTCAATGAATATACTAAAACTATTGAATTGTACACTTTAAAAGTGTGAATTGTATGGCATGTGAATTATGTATCAATAATCAATAAAGTTGTTATATTTATAATCAATAAATTAAAATAGAAGGACAATAGAAAAAAATCAATGAGGCAAAATGCTGGTTAGACAAAACAACCAATAACATTGATAAACCACGAGTACATTTAGTTTTATAAAAACTGCCAAACTGCTTTCCAGAGTGGCTATAGTATTTTACATTCCCACCTTCAGGATCCTTCAAAATATCTAGGCAGGAACAAGAAATAAAACAGTCTCCGTATAAAAAAAATAGAAATGCCTTGAGCTTCAAACTTCTTTACAACACAGAACAGCAGAGACAGTAATGTTATTTCTAAAAATTTTCAAGGAATGCTTCTAGCCCAAGAATACCTTAGTGCATTTGGGCATTAAGGAGGGCACATGATGTCATGAGCACTGGATGTTATATGCAACTGAGGAATCACTGCACTCTACCTCTGAAACTAATAGCACAGTATATGTTAATTCATTGAACTGAAAGAAAATAAAATTTAGGAAAATAAAAATAAAAGAGTTACACCTAAGTAAAAGAAAAAAAAATCCCATAGACCGGATGGCTTAAACAAAAGATTTTATTCGCACAATTCTGGAGGCTCAAAGTCCAGCAGATTCAGTATCTGCGGAGGGGTTGCTTTCTGGTTCGTAGATGGCCATATTTTCACTGGGTACTCACATGGCAGGAGGAATGAAGGGATTCTCTGGGGTCTCTTTTGTAAGGGCACTAGTCCTACCAATAAGGGCTCTACTTTATGACTTAATCACCTCCAAAAAGCCCCACCTCCTAATACCACCATATTGGAGGTTAGGTTTCAACATATGGACGTCACAATCTATAAGAAATTATATGGTTAACTACATTGTATCTCATGTGCAAAAGAACAACGGAAGGGATTCTTAGAAATGCAAGTGCTTTCTCAGAAAACACACCACCAAAAATTCTTGTAGACATAGCTCCAGTTGAATAAGGTAAAAAGCAACTTAATGTTTTAAAAAATGAGAAAAATATAGTGTCGAAGGTTGACAGCGAGCACACAAACCAGTTATAAGAAGAGGCCAACCTAAATCATCGCTATGATTCGAGTTACAGAATTGAATATGAATACTGAGAATTCTTCTTGAGACCCAAAACATTTAACATAATCATGTTGCCTGCCAGTGATCTAGATATGCACACCAGTCTATTCTTTTAAGGGCCAAGAAGTGAGTGGCTAAGACACCAGGTGAGGAGAAACCTTTTCTAAATGTATCCTTATGAATACAGGCCATAATCTAAAAGAACCCTAAGAACAGAAAAAAAGCAGAGAAGATACCTTCCAAAACACAGAAGAAGATAACCACCAAAGACAACAAAACCCAGATAATGAAAGACAGAAAGCAAAAGAAAGAGCAAGAAAGGATAAAAATCAGAAAGCATGAAACAACATGGCGAAAGTAAGACCGAAGGTATCAGTTACAATGACAAATGCAGATATAAGTCAAATACCTCTGTAACGGGACATAAACTATTAGTTTAATTCAAAAAACAATATCAAACCATGTGCTGTTTATAAGAGACACACTTAAAACTAAGGTGTGGGATGTAATTCATGCACACAGGTACGGTGACCACAGGCTGTCCTGCAGAGCCCAGCCCTGAGACACCATGGAACATACAGAAGATATCCAATATGCATTTGGTAATGAAAGCAAAGGGGTGGGCAAAAATGTGCTAGGTAAATGTAGACAGCAAGCGAGTGAAACAGGCAGATATCAAAAATTTTCTTAATCATAGAAAATAAAATCCAAAAGAAAAGTATTAAAATAAGGCAAAGAAGATTGTTTTATTTTGCCTAAGGATATAAATCATATTAATGATGAAAGTTATAAATCAAATAATTCCATTATCCTTCTTCCATGTGAAATGCTATGACGTCAAAATATATAAAATGAAAAGTTTTTAAAACACCAGGAGAAATTGGCAAAAATGCAATTGTGGTGGGAAGTTGTACCTTAGCTCTCAGGCTCTTTGTCAAAGGTGGTATGTCTGAAAGCAACAAGAATGTGGAGACCTTGAACAGCGTGGTCAATCCTGCTGATTTAACAGACTGCTGGAGAAAGCAACACCCCACCCCGTTCCCAGCACAGTTAGTATTTGTTCAGAGATAGCCGAACAAATGTGAACTTTTTTTTTTAAATAGACGAGTCTATTTGGGGGGACCAGGAGTCTTTCAGGGAAGCTGGCGAGTGAGTGGGGTAGAGGGGGCAAGAAGGCAGATGTTCCCTCTTCGGTCCCTGGGACTGGGTTTGAGCTCCTGAAGTCAGAAATGAGGACTGAAGCTCAAGAATCAGGTTTCCTGAGCAATCTGGTAAATTTCTGGGCCATGGAGTGACAGCCAGAGGTCACCTATCCTTGAGGAAAAAGTCTTAGAGTCCAGACTGGAGCTCAAAGGGACCTCTGCTGGGTTCAGATGACAAAGTGTGGCTTAGGGCTGGACAAGTGCCCAACACACTTTCCACTCCTATGGGGAGATAGGCCATATTTTGGGGAGGTCTTGCCTTTGTCAATGGGGTAGGGCATGGGAGGGGGCTGTGCCTTCATAATTTGGGTATAATTTGGGCATAAGAGGGATATGCATATTACGTTGTGGTCATAGGCTAGTGACCTGTGAGCCATGTCCACATCAAATTTTACATAAAAACAAACCTCTTTCTTTCCCAGCATTCAAGAAATATTTATAAACATTGATTATATATTGGACCACAGAGAAAACCTCAATGAATACCAAAAAGCAGAAAGTGTATTGAGGGTCTAAGACCTCAAAGCAATAAATGTACAAGTGAATGACAACAGCTTAATTTGTTAAATGCACTATGTGTAAATCAAACCTCAATGTTAAAAATCTAACCACTTGAAACTTAAAAATAAAAAAATGCCCTCCTAAATGAATGTCAGGTGACAGAAGAGATCAAAACTGCAATTACATAGACAGCAATGATGAGAATACTACCCAGCAAAACTTAGGGGGCACATCTACAGCCTGCTTTCATTACTAAGCAAGAAGGAATTAATAAAATGAGATGAGTCATCAACATAAGAAATTAGAAAAAGGGAAATAAGATGTGAGGACTGTGTTTTAAAAAACATGCACATAAGAATAAAAACAAAAATAAATGAATTAGAAGAGGAAAAAAATCAAGTCTAGACAAATAAAATTCAGGTCTATTCTCTGGAGAGACTCATCATCCTGCAGGACAGGGGAGGGAGGCGGTTTGCAGGGGGTGGTTTGGGGCCCTGGGGGCCTGGGATTCTCCTCCCAGCTACTGACATCCAGCAGGGCCTCTCTGAGCCTCACCCCCTTCCTCCAGCTCTGGGGGCCAGCTGGGGTTGCTTGAGGTTGAATGTAAGTCAGAAGACTAGACCGGCCCCACACCATGGGCACTAGCATTTCAGAACCCAAAGTGAGCATGTTATGAAGAAGCCCCTGGTACCAATTTGCCCCCTAAGTCTGCCCTGTAGCTACTGTAACCACCAAGTAATTTTGGATGCCTTGGATTTGGTCTTTTGTTCTCTGTGGATCGCAGCCTCCTGATCCCAGTCCTCTCCAGTGTTAGGGCACAGAACGACCCAATACAGAGGGGCTTTGTAGGCCCTGGCAGCCAGCATGAGACCCAAAAACCAGGCCTAGGTAGGCTGGGGCACAGAAAGTTCTGGGCAGGTGGGGTCTTTAAAACAGCTCTCCCTGCTGAGCCCCCAGGGAATTGCAGATTCATAAGCAAAATAAATGTTGCCATTGTTAAGCGGCTAAGCTTTGGGGTGGCTTGCCTCACAGCCATAGTGACTGGGAAAGTCTATTAAGGACGAAATGGAAGACAAGCAAGTCTACATCTGCTACCCGAGGTTGTAGGACTGACATACCTTATACTTCAATTAAAAGAGATGTTGTTAGGATAGTAACTATACCCCTGGGGTCGTTGTCAGGATAGAGGATGCATGTAAAGTGGTCGGCAAAGTGCCTTGCACACACAGTAGGTGTTCAAGCAGCAACCGGCAGCCGCATCCTCATCGCCAGCGCCTCTCCCGGGGACAGCGACGTATTCAGCCAGTGGTATTACGTGTGAATTAGCCACCCTGTCCCCGGAGCCACCGCAAAGACATGAAGGGTTTTCTGTGGTCAGTGCGGTCCCTACGCTAATGTCCCTCGCTTTTTCTTTCATTCATGCACCTCTTTTTTTAATCAAAGGCCCTTCTTTGCAAAACTGGTCTCCAACCAGCCTCCAGGCTTAAAAATAGGTTCTGGGTAAAGCCGAGGCGGGTGCGCTGCGGCAGGTGCGCGCGAGGACCCGGGAGCAGCGGCGGGGGGACGGGGTGGGGGTGGGAGACCCGGGGCGCGGGACGCGGGCGTCTCCCCGGCCTCCCGCAGGCGCCGCCCTCCCTGGCAGGTCACCGTGACCTCGTCGCCGCTTTCGCTCTAACTCGCGCTTTCCGCTCCCCCCGCCCGGCGGTTCCCGCTTCCCGGAACGCTGAAAGGCCGCGGGGTCAGCTCGGCCCGCCCGCTCCCGCTGCCTGCCGGGCGGCTGCCTGCGCGTGGGGTTCAGGGTGTCCCTGGGCGCTCTGGGCTCCCCGACAAAGGCGGGGGCGGGGCGGGAGGCGGGGTCTTGGGCCCGAGTGACTAGCCCAGGGGCAGAAGGCAGCGAAGTTCCACTGAAGCGGGATTGCTGCGCAGATACAACTCCCAAGCACGCGCGGCCAGGCCGGACCCCGACCTGCCCTCCAGGAGCCCCCAGTGTGTGGGGAGTAGGCAAGCCCCGAAGGGAGTCCCAGATGTGCAGCTGGCTACGAGAGACCAGGCTGGGGTCCAGAGGCTGGGAGAGGTCCCCCGGGGGCAGGCATGTGAGCACCCAGGGAGAAGGCCCTGTGCAGGGAACAGCGCCGCCAAGGTCCAGGGGAGAGGCCCCTGGAGGAGGCTCGGTTTGGATATAGTTTAAAGAAAAGAGAATGGTGGGCAACATTAACCCACATCAGCCATGAAGTCCAGTTAGCGCCTCCATGAGCTAGCCCCGGAATATCTGATAGAAAAGGAAGGCAGGGGTGTAGACCCTAAGACACTGAAAGCATGAATAGACCGGGGGCCATCTCGCTGCAAAGCAAGGCCCGAAAATTGCCAAGAGACCACCAACGTATATTTGTTAGGAGAGGCCACCGTATGCTGCAGCAACAAACCGCCCCAAATCTTAAAGTCTGAGCACAGCAAAGGTGTATTTCTCCCTCAGGCACAGTACACTTCAGATCTGGGCAACTCTACGAAAAGCATCATCCAGGTGGCAGTGGGCTATCCAAGCTGCTCCTTCTGTGGCTGTCTCCACCGCAGACCTCCTAGCTAGGGAAGAGGGGCCTGGAGAATCACACTGGCCAGAAAATGCCTCCCCCTAAATGTGACAGGTGACCCTTCTGCTCACAATGTGCACAGTGCGCAGCCAGACCCTGTCACGTGGCCCCCCCTAACTGTGAGGGACCAGAGGTATCATCTCCCACAGGCCTGGAAGGAGAGGAGGACCCCATGGGGTCAGTGTTAGAAGTCTCCAGGATCCAGCCTGAGCGCCAAGGACCAGTTCTGCCTACACTCTGGTTTGGTAGGCAGCTGACTTGTCACCCAAGGCCATGCCCACGTCAGCTGTCAGTGGAATAATTGCACAGTCTTGTGATTCTCTTAGAAGTCTTATTAACGAAGTTTTGTGTGAAAGATTAGCTGAATCCACCCTCAGACAAACTGTCCCTCTCCCTGTGAGGTCCCTGTTAGCAACACATGCACTAGGGCGGTAAGCAAAGGATTCTGCATGGCAGTGAACTGCAGAGGTTCACAGCTGTCCTTGAAACTTCCCCTTCCCCATTGATACACTCCCCACAGGAGTGGGCCTGTGACCCAGGGCTGGCCAGTCATAGGAATCAGTCCTGGGCTGGGCACATAACCCAAGGGGAAGAGCAGTCAGAGTGGCCTCAAGGACTTTGTCTTGAGCTCTCTGCTCTGAAAACCCTAGCGTGGCTGAACTTGAAGCTGTGGATTGTCAGCTTGCCACCATGTGCGGGAGCTGGCCTGAGGAAGAAGGCAGAAAGGGGAGGGAAACAGAACAGAATTATGGAGAGTGAGAGAGAGAGACAGAGACAGAGACACACACACAGAGAGAGAGAGAGAGATGGAAATTGAGATAGACTACAGACACAATTTGAATTCCTGGGTCCAACTATGCCTGAAGCTAACCAGCCAGTTACAAAGCCAGTGAATTTCCTTTTCCTGTTGCAGCTAATTTGGACTGTACCTTCAAGCAATTACAAATGGAAAAAAGTCCTGAATAATACAATCACTAAATGGCCTTTGGCTGCAAACCCCAACACAGAATTTTTTTAAAATTGGGCTGTACCACTAGAGTCCCTCCTACAGCTGAGGCCAACTTGTTAATGAAAAAAGCAGGTTACCTGGCCCCGGTGTGGGAGCAGGAAAGACACTGGCCTCTGTCAGGACTGTGTCTCTCCCTGGGATTTCCCTCTTGTGCCCAATCTTTTGCTTTCCCTCGGTCTCATGTCCTGAGGTTCTAGAAGTCAGGACAGAATGAGGTGCCCCCCAAGACAGCTAGAGAGCCCCATCTCCTCTGGTGTGGGGTGCACAGGGATCAGCTGGTGAATGTCTTCTGCTCCCCCACAGAGAACACCTGGTGACCAGTGCCCTACCGTAGGGTCAGGATGCTAGTGGGGAAGAGGATCTGGGGGAACAGAGACCTTTTCCCGTGAGCTTGGTGGGGGTAAACTTCCTAGGAGTCACAGGAAATTACGGCATACCCACGTGAGGGTTTGTGGGCCCTCTGGAGCACACACGGCTTCTCTTTCCACGCTCCTCTGAGGGCCTGTGGGGTCCAGCTCCCCTGGCTTGGTCTCCCCACGTCTGCTCTGCACATGGACTCTGCTGCCTGGTGGCCTATCCAGGGCTGTCCCAGGCCTACAGCCTCAGCCCCCAGCCCCTGCAGACTTCAGATCAAAAGGCCCAACCACAGAGTCCAGGGTCTAGACGGTAGTATTGCCAGAGACACCCAGGGAACATTGGGGACATGCTACACTAAAACTTTATTCATTGTTCCTTTGAAATTCAAATACAACTGGACAACTTGTATTTTTATTTACTAAACCCGCAGGGAGAGGGGCTAAGGTGAATGGGGGATCCCAGAGCTTGCCTCTTGTGGCTGTTTCCTGGGGTACACCCCTGCCTGCCCCCATCCCACAGACACTAGGGCTTTAAAGCAACCCTTAGGCCAGCAGCACCCCGCTCCCACTGGGGGAGCTGTAGATGGCCGCTGGGGCACCCAGAGCAAACCCCGAGACAGACAGGCAAGATAAAGGAGGGGTACCTGAGCTGCCCCGCACATGCGCCCCACCCTGGTCACCTGCCAGGCCCCTTGGACCAGCACTCCAAGATTCTTTCCCCTGCCAGGCATCTGCTCTGGGCAATGATGTGTGGAGCCTCCCAGGAGCCCTGGGGGTATTAAACTGCTGGGGTGTATCCCTAACCTGCCCCTGTGACTGTCTTTCTACAGAAAGTTGATAAACATTCATCCCCTCTTGCACTTGCCCTCAGTCCATGTAAGGGTTCAGGGGAAAACCAGTATACCCCAGAAGGCCTTGGAAACCAGGCTGGTGACCCATACCGCTGGCCCAGCTGGGCTGGCAGCCTGCACTCTGTGCCCCCTGCCACCCCCACCCTCCCTGCAGTTGCAGAACCCACCAGAAGGCCTCACCTGTGGCAGGCTTGAGCTCCAGTCCCTGCAGCCTGGGCAGGCCGAGCACTCTGTGCCCCCTGCCACCCCCACCCTCCCTGCAGTTGCAGAACCCACCAGAAGGCCTCACCTGTGGCAGGCTTGAGCTCCAGTCCCTGCAGCCTGGGCAGGCCGAGCTCCAGGAGGACGGAAGCCAGATATTCAGTGCCATCACTGCCCAAAGTGCCCTGCAGGGTATAGTGACTATTAAAAAGGGCTCCTCAGGTTCTTTCCCAGACTGGTAACGTTGTCACCTGAAGTGAGATGGAAGGGCCCACAGCCACAGGGAGCTCTAGCGGCCCTCAGCCATGCCTCTCTGAACAGAGCCTCCAGGGTCCCATGCCCCTGCCCCTGGGTGGTCCCTGGGTGACCTGACACTGTCCCACCTTGAACTCCTCCTACCCACCCTGCTGCAGCCCCACAGTGGCCTGGCCCAGGGGGTGGGAGGAGGCTCCAGGCCTGAAGTCCCTTCAAGAATTAGATAGAAGCACCTCCAAGTTCTGTGCTTCCTGCCACACGAGGTATCTGAGAAACGCAATCGGCTGGTGCCGGGTCGATGGGGGCCCCACAAACACAACTCCTTTACTTTCAGTGTTTGCCAAACATCAGATTGGGACCCACGGATGTGTAAACATAAGCTCAGTGGGAGGCGATCAGTTGAAAATGGGAGCATGTTACACGCAGAGTGTGTCTCACTTAGCCTAGGTTGTGAGTTGTTTTGTAAAAATGGTATCAGACATACATATACGTGGATGTATGTATGCATCTGTACGTGTCTGCACACACGCACAGGAAAAGGAGGGCGTAGCACATGGGGGGTGAGTGTGTCACACGAGGGTGTTTTTATGACAATTGTATCCATTACAGATACATGTATGTATAGACATGTACATGCATACACGTGTGTATACATATGTATACATGTGCATATGGCGTGGCCATGTAAATTGTAGCATCTGCTGTGAGTCACAGACAAAGGAGTTTGAGAAAGTCCTGCGTTCTGTTTACCTAAAAAGAAAGAAAAACTAATGAGCCAAAGTTCCCTTGACTTCTCAGGAAACGGGCGCCAGATACTTTTAGGTCAGGCTCTGAAGGTCAAGGGGCGGGGACCGTGCCCCACACCTGCCACAGGCATTGGGTGGCTGTTGACATTGGCTGCGATGTACAGGAGAGAGCTTGGACTTGGAAGGCTGGAAACCTTGGCAAGCACCCCAGCTTCCCTGGTCCCTCATGTCCCTTCCCTATCTTCTGTGCCTCTTGAGCCATTTTGAGTTTAAGCTTGCAATCACAGTGGAGGGTGCTCAGTGTGTCCCTAAAGAGATCCTTGTCCTTGTCGCTGTCACAACCAGAGGTTTTTAACTTTCAGAGAAAACCCAAGGCGTCCCCAGTGTCCTCTCCAGTGACAAAGGCCCCTTAGAACCAGCCCCCAACCCCTCCAGCCTACAACTCACAAAGGAACAAAACGTGGACTTAAAACTTGAAAGAAGCAACAAGGCACACAAACCGACCTCGCCCCGACCCTTGGCGAGCGTCAGATATACACAGGAAGGAAGTGGCCGGGCTGATTCAAAGAGGCTCCATGTCTCAAGGAAAGGAATATTTTCCGACAAGCCCGCCCTGACTGTGGTTTTGAACAAGAGTTCAGACGTAGCTTTGGCCGGTCCCCCCTACCCTGACCCCCCACAGGACCGGAGCGTCTGCTGTCTAGACACAACAGTGAGGGCGGACCCCGTGCAGGAAGGCACCCTGTGGGCTGCTCCTTGATGGCATTTGGGTTGGACCCAGGCAGGCAAGCGAAGGCTGCTACCTCTGGTCCGCACGGTCAGTGCTGTGGTCTGGGGCAGGGAGGCGTGGGCGGCTGCCCAGTCTGCAGGGCCGGGGGAAGAAGCCTGCTTCTCTGTGTGTTCCTAGCTACTGACTCACCAACAGGCCTGTTTTTGATTTCTGGTTATAACCAGCTTCAGGCCCCCGCAGAGCCAGCCCTATGGCACCAGGGTAGCTCTGAGCATGTCAATCCCTGACTCAGAAGTCCCTTCGACACTCCTATGACCCTTGATGGCTTACCCACAGGACCCAGTCCTGCCCCAGCCAAAGGCCTCCCCTGCTCTCTAACCCCTCCACCACCAGGTCCAGGCTGAGTCAGGGGCAAGCTCCCTGACTCATTCCTCCCTTGGTCTGTGCTGTTTGTCGTCTGTCCTTCCTTCTCCCAAGTCCTGCTCATCCCTAGCTCGACAGCACTCCTCTGTGCGCCCTCGAAGCCTGTCCCTTGCTGTCACCGATGGGGCATTTTACCATGTCAGCAGCTCCATGTCTGGCTACGTGAGCCTGAGCAAGTCAGTTAAATCTCTGAACCTCCTTTCCCTGACCGTAGCATGGGTATAATCAGAGTTGCCTGCTGAGACGAGATCATGGATGCGAAGCATGAGCCTGGCACACGGTACCACCGGCTCTGTGAGCATCACAGGTTCTGTGTATACCAATCATCCTGAGGATAACAGGTTTTTTATGCCCCGCAGATGGTAATCTCTCAGGAGCAGGACTAGTCGGTCATCCTTCCAGCCTCCCTCAGTCCCTACAGAATCTTTCCAGTATACAGCAGGTGCTCAAAAAAGAAATGTGAGGGTCTGTGTCTCCTGGTGATCTGGGGTCAAGAGACCGCATGACGGACGTCACTTAAGAGCAAGACCAGCCTGCCGAAGGGACAGGAACAGCAAGGGGGTGGCCGTGCCGAGGCTGCCAGGACTGGCCAGGGGCCAACTTCCACTGCTCAGAGCCCAGGACGTCAGTGGGAGTTGGCCCTCCTCCAACCACACAGGGGCAGGGTTGCATCCAGACTAACGGCTCAGGAAGACCTTGCAGGCTTAGTGCCCAGTGTGGGTGTGTCTTGGAGGTGACATTCACTGGGCACTCTGTAGTCTGAGCTTGAAGGCTGGACGAGGGTAGGAGAAGGAAAGGTGGGCATTCCACAGCCCTGTGTTGTGCTCAGGCAGAGGGAGACCTTGAGAGGACCTCAGTGTCAGCCTGGCGAGGGACACATGGGTCCAGGGAGCAGAGAGGCTGGGACACAAGCTGGGCCCTGTCCCAAGTCATGGAAGCATCAAGTCACGAGAAGCCAGGCCACCAGCTGCCAGGAGGCCAGAGGCCTGGGGGGGATGGGGAGGTATCCTCTGGCTTCTACAGGGACAGCCTTGTGCTGAAGTCCAGGGAGAAAGGGGAGAGAGGTAGCGCTGTCCAAACTGTTCTCGTGAGTGGTCAACTGACACTGGCAGCTGAGGTCACTTCGATTTTCCCAGCAGAGACTCCCGCTCTTCAGTCTGGACACATTCTTGAAAATTTCAAGACCGAGATGCTGGCTGAGGTTTTCTGGCTTCTCCCAAGCCGGTTATGCAGAGAGGCCTGCAGGACGGAGGCCCTGGGGGTGCCAGGCCCGAGCAGACCAGCAGGGCAGGCCCCAGACAGATTTGCCCAGCGTTGGGGCTTGAGAAAAAGGGCGCCTTTTCTGAAGGCAAATCTCAATAGGGTGAGCCCAGGGGATCGTGTCTCCGTGGTGATCAGATGTACAGGCCCTGATCCCCTGCCCTGGGCACATGCAGCAGCCTGAGGTCTGAAACGCAGAGCAGGTCTAGAACTCCTGCGGTGCTCCCTACACGGGCCCTTTGGCATTGGCGCAGGGATCCCCTGGTCCACTATCTCTCCACTCCCCCCCGCCATCTCCTCTCTCCTCAGGCCTCCTCCCCGCTGAGAAGAGAGAGGTGGCAGACAGAAATTCCGAGACCTCCGCCTGCCTGCCCTGTGCCCAGAGTCTTCTCTCCTGTCCCAAGAGTGGGAGGTCCTACCTCAGGGTATGGCGTCTCTCCAGCGGGGCACCCATGTCCCCCCCACACTCCACTCATGGACACTGCTTTCCAATTCTCCCTCCTCTGCATCTTCAATGTTTCATTCTTACCAGATCACTCGCGTCAGTGGGCTGTGTTGTCATTACTGCCACTTTACACCAGCCCTCTCTGCCTTCCCCTCCTACCTGGGGCGGAGAAGCGGAGTCCGGATTTATCCTCCCTCCTGAAGCTAGAACACAACCAGACAAGCTAGGGGAGCACCAGAACGTCTGGCGAGAAGGAACAGTGGCCCCTGGCAGGTGGAAAACAGATGTGAGCCCTACGACAGGCCGCTCGCCGCCTGACAGCGCTCAGGGCTGCAGAGCAGACGGGGAACCCGGGAGCATAGAGAGGACTCCCCGAGTTCAGGAGACGGGACTGGAAGCCCAGGGAGACCAAGGCAACTGGGGTGTTCAGGACAGAGGACCAAAAAGGAGACTGCTGCCACAAGAGAGCCCTGGCGATCTACAGGAGGTCCGCTCCAGAATTCAGCACATGTCCGTGCAGCCCACCCTAGGGGAGGAGAGCACTGTGCCTGGTGCCCACCCAGGGCTCCCACCGGCCACACTGGAATCCCGGATTCACTAGGCACTGGGTAGAATACGCAGGGATTTGCCTAGACTGAGCACAGCTCCAAGCCCACCTGACACATAAAAGCAAGACCCAGAAAGGTCAAAGGAATTCTAAGTAACTTAACTGCATCACAGAAATGAGCTCAAGAAGATTTGCAAGAATAAAATAATATCAACAGAGAGAGAGAAAGATAGCATGAGCAGGGGAAAGGGGCAGAGCGAGAGGGAGATGCAGACTCCCTGCTAAGCAGGGAGTCTGATGCAGGGCTTGATCCCAGGACCCTGAGATCATGACCTGAGCTGAAGGCAGATGCTTAAACTGACTGAGCCACCCAGGCATCCCTATAATAATTCTGACAATATGTTACTGGCAAGACTGGCTATATAATCTGCAGGACCCACTGCAAAATAAATATACTGGACCTCTTATTCAAAAATTATTAAAAATTTCAAGGCAGCAATAGGAGAATTTTAAATCAAGTGCAGGCCTCTTCTGAACATGGGGCCCTGTGTGGCTGCATAGGTTGCAAACCCATGAATTTGGCCCTGGTTATTGGCTCAAAAATGTAAAATAAACCAATGGATCAGAATAGGGAGCCCAGAAACAAACCCAGGCATATAAACTCATTTGACTTATGACAAAAGGTGGCAATGCAGAGCAGTGTGGACAGTCATACAAGTGGAGAAAAGTGTAGACTTAAAAAGATGAAAAGTCTGACACCGGCTATAATATGGATGAACCTGGAGAACATGACACTGAGTGAAATAAGCCAGTCACAAAAAGACAAACATTGTATGGTTCCACTTACTCGAGTCACTTAGAGTAGCCAAACTCATAGAGATGGAAAGTACAATGGGAGTTACCAGGGGGCTGGGAGAGAGGGTGGGGGGTGGGGAGGAGGGGGATGGGGAGGGAATGGAAAGTCAGTGTTCAATGGGTAGAAAGTTCCAGTTGGGAAGATGAAAAAGTTCTGGAAATGGATAATCATGTAGGTTGCCAAAAAATGTGAATGAATCTAATGCCACTGAATTGTACACTTAAAAATGACTTAAATGGTAAATTTTATGTTATGTATATCTTAACACAAGTTTTAAAAAGATGAAAAGCAAACAATATAGCGCAGAAGAAAGTATAGAAGAATAGCTTCATCATCTTGGCTTAGAGAAAGAGCTCTTAAACAAGATCCAAAAAGCACTAATGGTAAAGGAAATGTTGGATTATTTTGATTCATTAGAATTAAGAAAATTTTCTTCATCAAATGATATTATGAAGAGAGTAAAACGTTAAGTCAGAGAGTGGAAGAAGATATTTGCAATACATATAACTTGCAAAAGGCTCATACCCAGAATATATAAAGTACAATAAGAAATCAATAAGAAAAAAAGAGAACAGTGAGTAAAATGGAAAAATGGGCAAAATGTTTGAACAGGACAATAAACATATAAATGTTCCTTCACCATCCAAATTAAAATCACAGTGAGCTAGCTCCATACACCAATAAGACTGATCATACCAGGTGTTGGTAAGTATGTGAAGTCCCAGGAATTCAGGAACACTGCTGGAGGTATAATCACTTTGGAGAATGGTATGGCAATGTCTCCTAAAGCTGAAGATTTGCATACCCACGAGCCTGCAATTCCACTAGGCGCTACAAACCTACTAATATGTGTGCATGTTGCAGCCAAATGCATATGGAAGTATGTTCTTAGCAATATTTGATCATAGCACCTGCTATGGACTCACTGTTCTTGTCGTCCAAATCCATATGTTAAAACCCTAATCCCCAATGTGATGGTATTTCGAGATAAGGCTTTTGGGAAGTGATTATGTCCTGAGGGTGGAGGCCTCATGTGAGATTAGTGCCCTTACACAAAAACAACACAAGAGATCCTGCTTCTCCTCCCTCTCCCTCCCTCTGTCAGGTGAGAACACAGGGAGAAGACAGATACCCATCTATAAATCAGGAAGATGGCTCTCATCAGAACCTGACTGCAGGCACCCTGGTCCTATACTTCCTACCTCCAAAACTGTGTGAATAAACGTTTGTTGTTGAGCCACCCAGTCTACAGTATTTTTGTTATAGCAGCCTGAACAGAGACAGTCAAAGGACTTCTAAGTAACTTAACTGCATCACAGAAATGAGTTCAAGAAGATTTGCAAGAATAAAATAATATCAAGCATCAACGTGGTAAAAGTCACAATACCTGGCGGCCAATTAAAATGACCTTGCATACAGGGGCGCCTGGGTGGCTCAGTCATTGAAGGGTCTGCCTCCAGCTCAGGTCATGATCTCAGGGTCCTGGGCTAGGGCCACCTGAGTCTCCCGGCTCAGTGATGGGGTCTGCCTGTCCCTCTCCCTCTGCCCCTCGCCCCCCAACTCCTGTGATGTGTGTGTGTGTGTGTGTGTGTGCATGCTCTCTCTCTCTCAAATAAAGATACAAAATCTTTAAAATGACCTTGCATACAAAGAAGCAGGAAAACATGTCCCCTAAAGAAGAGAACCGGGTCTGGTCCAGGTGGCCAGTACAGAGCTTTTTGTGCAGGTCAGAGGCAAGAGGTTATTAAATACACAAAAGAACCGCGGGGGCGGAGGGGGGGGGGGACATCTCCATTCCACTTCCTCCTCCAGGAATGTTCCTTTTTCAGCAAAAGTACGTTTTCACGCTTGCCCTAATCTCTCTCCTCTCTTCGGGGGGTTTTTTGGTAGTGGCCATCCCAACAGGTGTGAGGTGGTATCTCCTTGTGGTTTTTATTTGAATTTCCCTAATGATTAGTGATGTTGAGCATCTTTTCATATGCTTAGCTGCGATTTGTGTATCCTTTTTGGAGATATATCCATTCAAATCCTTGGCCCAGGGCATGTGGGTGGCTCAGTCAGAAGAGCAAGGAACTCTTGATCTCAGAGTCATGAGTTCAAGCCCCACAGTAGGTGTAAAGATTACTTAAGTAAATAAAACTTTAAAAAAAAAAATCCTTTGCCCATCTTTAGCTACGTTATTTTTGCTGTTGTTGTTGAGTGGTAGAAGTTATTTATATATTTTGGATGTTAAGCCCTCATCAGATAAATGACTTGCAAATATCTTCTGCCATTCCATAGGTTGCCTTTTCATTCCATTGACTTTTTCTTTGCTGTGCAGAAGTTTCTAAGTTTGATGCAGTCTTATTTGTCTATTTTTGCTTTTATTGCCTATGTTTTTGACATCATATCCAATAAATCATTGCCAAATCCAATGTCATGAAGCTCTCCCCCTATGTTTCTTTTCTAGGAGTTGTATAGTTTTGTGTCTTACATTTTGGTCTTTAATCTATTTCTAGCTAATATTTGTATCTGGTGTAAGGTAAGGGTTCAGTTTCATTCTTTTGTATGTGGATATCTGGTTTTCCCAACCCAATTTGTTGAAGAGATTATCCCTTGTGTGTAACTTCAGCACTGTTACTGAAGATCATTTGACCATATACGGGAAGGTTTATTTGGGGGCTCTCTATTCTGTTCCATTAGTCTGTATGTCTGTCTTTATGCCAGTACCATACTGTTTTGATTACAACGACTTTGTAATATGTTTTGAAATCAGGAAGTATGAGACATCCAGCTTTGTTTTTCTTACTCAATAGTGTTTTTGTTATTCAAGGGTCCTTAGACATTCCATATGAATTTTAGGATTTTTTCCTATTTCTGAAATAAAGATTTTTATAGCAATTGCAATCTATCTGTAGACTGCTTTGGGTAGTATGGACACTTTAACAATATTAAGTCTTCTAGTCCATGAATATAGGATGCCTTTTCATTTATTTATATCTTCTTTAATTTCTTTAAACACTGTTTTGTAGTTTTCAGTGTACAAGTCTTTCACCTCCTTGGTTAAGTTTATTCCTAAGTATTTCATTATTTTTGAGGCTAATGTAAATGGGACTGTTTTCTTCATTTCCTTTTTGGATTGTTCACTGTTAGCGTATAGAAATGCAGGTGATTTGTGTGTGTTGATTTTGTATCCTGCTGCTTTGCTGAATTCATTAATTAGTTCTAAAGGGGTTTGTGTGTGTGTGTGTGTGTGTGTGTGTGTGTGTGTGTGTGTTTGGAATCTTTAGGACTTTTTACATAGAAGATCATGTCAGCTGCAAACAGAGATAATTTTACTTCTTCCTTTCCAAATTAGATGACTTTTATTTCTTTTCCTTACCCAATTTCCCAGGCTAGAACCTCCAGTACAATATTGAATAGATGTGCCTAGAGCAGATTTCCTTGTTTTGTTCTTGATCATAGGGGAAAAGCATCTAGTCTTTCACCATTAACTATGATGCTAGCTGTGGGTGTGTCATAGATGTATTAATCAGGTTGAGGAAGTTCCCTTCTGTTCCTAGTTTAATGAGTAGGTTTTTTTTTTTTTCTTGAAAGGGTGTAGAATTTTGCCAAGTCATTTTCCAGATGTTTATGTGACTTTTGTTTTTCAGTCAATTAATATGATGCATTATATTCATTAATTTTCAGACATTAAACCAACTTTGCATCCCTGAGATAAATCTCATTTGGTCTTGGTATATGATTCTTTTTATCTGTTACTAAATTTGAGCCCAATATATATGGGTTTATTTTTGGACTATCTATTCTATTACATTGATCTACTTTTTTAAATTTATTTTTATTTTTATTTTTTTAAGATTTTATTTATTTATTTGACAGAGAGACACAGCGAGAGCAGGAACACAAGCAGGGGGAGTGAGAGAGGGAGAAGCAGGCTTCCCGCCAAGCAGGGAGCCCGATGTGGGACTCGATCCCAGGACCCTGGGATCATGACCTGAGCCGAAGGCAGACGCTTAACGACTGAGCCACCCAGGCGCCCTGATCTACTTTTTTTTTAATCTTTATTTCAGTACTATACTGTTTTAATTACTATGTCATGAAAATAAGTCTTGGATCCATGTAATAATTTCTTCCGTCCTGCTTTTATTTTACAAGGCATGTTGCCTAATCTAGTTCCTTTACATTTAATCTTAGAATCCGTTTCTCAATATCAGTAATAAAGCCTGTTGAGAATTTCATTGGGATCTCACCAAACATATAAGTAAATTTGTTGAGAATTGCAAGCTTAATACTATTGCATCTTCCAATCCATAAACACAGTATAACTGTCCACTTAGGTTTTCATTGATTTATTTCATCAATATTCTGTAGTTTTCAGTATTCAAATCCTGTATGTATTTAAGCACACTTAGACCTAAGAAGTTCATTTTTGTGTGTGTGCTTTTTGAAATGGTAACCTGAAAAAAATTTAGTCCCAATTATACAGTTCTATTATACAATACAATTGAAATATAACTGAATACAATACAGAAATACAATTGGTTTTTGTATATTGAGTTTGTATCTTATACCCTAGCTAAACTCTTGAATTAATTCTAGAAGGTTTTTGGTTTTGTTTATGTTTGGTTTTTTTGGGTCGTTGTGTTTTTTTTGTAGATTCTTTGAATTTTTCTACATATTCAGTTGTGTCATCTGCAAATAAAGGCAAATTATTCCTTTCCAACCTATGTGTCTTTTCTTTCTTTTCTTTCCTTTTTGTTGTTGTTGCTGTTGTTGCCATATTACAGTGGCTGGGATTTACAGTGCAATGTTGAATAGGAGCAGTAAGGGAACACATCATTGCTTTGTTTTTGATCCTAGGGTAGATGCGTTCAGGTTTTCACAATTAAATATTTGCTAACTCTCAGTGGTTTGGTCTATTTGTTTGTTTGTTTTGGTACATACCCTTTTCACGTTAAGAAAATTCCCATTTATTCCTTGTTTACTGAGAATTTGTTTTTTCATTATAAACAGATACTGAATACTGGGAAGTGTTTCTTATACTTTTATTGAGTGGATCATATAGTTTTCTTTTTTAATTTATTTTTCTATTTTAATTAAAAATTTTTTTGTTTTCTTCTTTTAAAAAGCTTCTTAATAAGGTGAATTATATTTTTTAAAGATTTTATTATTTATTTGAGAGATAGCGAGCACAAACGGTGTGGAGGGGCAGAGGGAAAGGGAGAAGCAGACTCCCTGCTGAGCAGGGAGCCTGACAGGGGACTCAATCCCAGGACCCTGAGATCATGACCAGAGCCGAAGGCAGATGCTTAACCAACTAAGCCACCCAGGTGCCCCAGTAAGGTGAATTATATTGATCAGTCCTCAAATGTTGATCTAACTCTGCATTCTGGGGATAAACTCCTCTCAGTTGTGATGTACTGTTGTCTTTATACATTGCTGGATTCAATTTGTTTACATTTTATTGATGATTGTTGTCTCTATAATCATGAGGGATATCAACCTATAGTTTCCTCTTCTTGTACTGCCTCTGTCTCAATGTAGTATCATTGTAATACTGGGCTCATAAAATGAGGCGGGAAATGTTGCCTCCCCTTCCGCTTTTTAGGAAGAGATTGTGTAGAATTGGTATTATTATTTCTTCCTTAAATATTTAGTGGAATTCATCAGCAAGCACATCTGAGCATAAAGTTTTCTTTATTGGAAGGTTTGTTTCTTTCTTCTTCTTTGTTTTCAGCAATTTGAATATGCTATGCATAAGAGCGGCTTGTTTTCTTTTCTTTTCTCTTTCTCTTTTCCTCCCCTTCTTCTTTCCTTTCTTCCTTCCTTCCCTTCCCTCCCTCTTCCTCTCTCTCTTCTCCCTTGTCTTTTTCCTTTCTTTCTTTCATTTATCCTATTTGGCATTCTCTAAGCTTCTTGGATCTATGGCTTGGTGTCTGTCATTAATTTTGGAAAAATATCAGCCAATATTTTTCAAATATTTCTTCTCGCGTCTTCTCTTTTTCTTCTTTTAGGATTCCGTTGGGTATTTCCCACAGCTTTTGATGCACTGTTTGCTTGGGTTTGGTTCCTCTTGCTTTCTCTTTATGCTTTCATTGTCTTACTTTTAACCTCACCTTGACTCTTACCTTGTCTTTATCTCTTCTACTGATGAGCCAGTTTAAGGCATTCTTTGTCCTTGTAACTCTGTTTTTCATTTCTGGTATTTCCATCCATTTTTTCATATAGTTTTCATTTCTCTGCTAAAATTATCCATCTGATCTTCAGTATAGCTAATTTTTCCTTAAGAGCCTTTAAGATGTTGGGTGCCTGTGTGGCTCAGTTGGTTAAGCGACTGCCTTCGGCTCAGGCCATGCTCCTGGAGTCCCGGGATCGAGTCCCACATCGGGCTCCCTGCTCAGCAAGGAGTCTGCTTCTCCCTCTGACCCTCTTCCCTCTCGTGCTATCTCTCATTCTCTCTCTCTCAAATAAATAAATAAAATCTTTAAAAAAAAAGAGCCTTTAACATGTTAATCATTGCTATTTTAAATTCCCTATGAGATAGTTCCCACATCTGCATCATATCTGTTTGGTCTGTTGATTGCTTTGTCTCTTGGGGTTATATATTTGGGGTTTTTTTTGCTTTATCATATGGTTCATAATTTTTTTGCTTAAAACACAGACATTAGACAATAGAAGCTGAGATAAATATACTTTATGCTTGGAAATGAGCACATCTTTCCTTTTGCCATGTCCTTCTGCTAGACATTTTATTAATTTAGTCAGGAGCCAGGCTGGGTTTGGGCTTTACCATTGCCATTGTTGCCCTCCTGGCGTAACAGGTTTTAAATTCTTCTAGAGATACCTTGTGTTTAGGGTGGGGGCTTTTGTGCTGAGATTTGACTTCCCTGTCTGTTCCCACTCTCAGCACTGGGTTTTCAGTACTGTACTGCAGAGACCTCTGCCTCTTGGGGCGGCTTCCCCAGCAGTATTCCATTGCTATTTTCACATGGAATTTCTTAGCTGGGAGGGGGAGGTAGGATGCATCAGGACATTCTCCAGCATTCTCTTTAAGCCTCAGTCCCGGGCAGGCGCTGGGTGCTTGGGGATGTGCCTCCTCCAGCTGTAGTTCTGGGCCCACATGTTTCCTGCCCTTTCCCAAGGGGCAGAAGATTTGTTTCTTTTCCCTTCCCCAGCTGTAATCAGTTTTCTTCTGTACTATAAGGGTGACACTGTTTGCTGCCCTTCTCCATTCTTGTAGTTTTCATTCCATTGACTTTTTCTTTGCTGTGCAGAAGTTTCTAAGTTTGATGCAGTCTTATTTGTCTATTTTTGCTTTTATTGCCTATGTTTTTGACATCATATCCAATAAATCATTGCCAAATCCAATGTCATGAAGCTCTCCCCCTATGTTTCTTTTCTAGGAGTTGTATAGTTTTGTGTCTTACATTTTGGTCTTTAATCTATTTCTAGCTAATATTTGTATCTGGTGTAAGGTAAGGGTTCAGTTTCATTCTTTTGTATGTGGATATCTGGTTTTCCCAACCCAATTTGTTGAAGAGATTATCCCTTGTGTGTAACTTCAGCACTGTTACTGAAGATCATTTGACCATATACGGGAAGGTTTATTTGGGGGCTCTCTATTCTGTTCCATTAGTCTGTATGTCTGTCTTTATGCCAGTACCATACTGTTTTGATTACAACGACTTTGTAATATGTTTTGAAATCAGGAAGTATGAGACATCCAGCTTTGTTTTTCTTACTCAATAGTGTTTTTGTTATTCAAGGGTCCTTAGACATTCCATATGAATTTTAGGATTTTTTCCTATTTCCTAAACCCCGCTGGGGAGGGGTTTAGGGGAGGGGGAGGAGGATGGGGAGAAGTGGCCTGCATCACTAGGAAGCCTTCGCAGGGTGTCCCCAGTCTTCCTTGTGAGTATCTGATAGGATTCATTTCAACTTTTAACTTTATTTGTATGAATTATATGTTATATGTAATTTCTATGTGCTAATTTTACAACCTGCTGTCTTGTAGAATTCTTTTATTCTTTGAGGTGGTTTTACCAACAGTTCTCTAGGATTTTCTCTCTAGATATACTGTCTTGTCATCTGCAAGTAGACATAGTTCTACTCCTTTTCCAATTTTTATCCCTCCAATTGTTTTCTCTTATCTGATTGCATAAGCAATTATGTTAAATAATAGTGGAAATATTCTTGCCTTGTTCCTGACCTTGATAAGAATGTTTCTAGTGTTTTCCCATTAATTAAATCATCAGCTTTAGGACTGAGTTATATATATTTCATCCTGGTAAGGAAGAACCTATTCATTTTTTTCAAGACCGTAAGTACAAATGCATACTGAATTTTTCCAAAGGCTTTCTTGGCATCCGTGGAGATAACCATATAATTATTTTTCTTCTTCAGCTTGTTAATGTGATCAATTTTAAGAGTAGATTTCCTACTACTGAGTCATCTTTGAATAGCTGGTATAGAATTTCTTCTCACTGTAGTACTGATTTAGCTCTACAGTTTGGGGAAGTTCTAATTTTTCTTTTTCTTGATTCCATTTTCTTGTGGTTAGAGTACACATCAAGGTATACTGTCTCAGAACAAGTCCATGGGAAGTCAACATTCAGGATCTTGTCTTGTATGAAATATATATACATATATGTCTTCATTGTAGCGTCAAGATAATTTCCCCTTAAGCCTTAAAGGATGTCTTCTATTTCTCATTAGCACACCATGCTTCTGATCTTCCTCTGCCAGTGACATATACCCCCTCTCTCTCCAAGGCAGCCTTTAGGATTTTCTCCTTATTTTTCTAAATATGCATGATAGAGTTCCCAGGTTTTCATCTTTTCTCAATCATTCTATTAAGTAACTCAGAAGAGTTTTTAATTTTAAAATTTTCCCCCTTTTTTAGCTCTGGGGAGTTTTCTCCCACCATTTCTTTATTTCCCACTGTGGTCAACAGAGTAATGGCCTCACTGAAGATGTCCATATCCTAATCCCTGGAGCCTATGAATATGTTATCTTACATGGAAAAGAGACTTTTACAGATGTGATTAAGTTAAGGATCTTGAGGTGGGCAGATTTTTCCAGGATTAACTGGATGAGCCCAATGTCATCAACAAGGGTTCTCATAAGAGGCAGGCCACAGGTCAGAGTCGATATGATAGCAGAAGAAGGAGAGAACACAATGCCTTCATGGGAGCAGGGGTCACAGTCAGAGAGTCTTGAAGATGTTACATAGCTGGTCTTAGAGATGGAGGAAGGGGCCATGAGCCAATGAATGAAGGCAATTTCCAGAAGCTGGCAAAGGCAGGGAAATGAATTCACTCCTAGAGCCTCCAGAAGGAATGCAGCCCTGCTGACACCTTGATTTTAGGACTTCCAACCTCTGTAACCATAAAGTAATATATTTGTGTTGTTTTAAGCCACTAAACTTGTCACAGAAGCAATAGGAACCAGTATACTTACCGTTGACTTTTTGTCCTGTTCCTTGTTCCTGGACTCCTACTGACACATTTTGGATTCCCTGGACTGATGCTGCACATCTCTTAATTTTCCTTGAATGTTCTTTGTCTTTTTGCCCTATGGTCTGGGAAGTTTCTTTGACTATATTTTCCAATTCTTCTCCTGGGTCTTTTTTTACAGCCATATTTTTAATGTCTATGAACTTTTCTTGTTCCCCGATTTTTCCTCTCTTTAGCTTCCTATTCCTGTTTTGGAAACACAATAACCTCCTCACATGTCTCCGAGGTGTTAATCATGATTTTGGGATTTACTCATTGCCTTTGTTATCAATATCTTCCCGGAACAGCTGTTACTTTTGTTCAGAGGGGTCCCTCTCTCTTGTGTTTTCCTTGGTTGCTTGTTTACATGTACAAATGAAAGACAAGACTGGTGCATATAGACTGCTGGCAAGGCTTCCGTCTGTGGCTCCTGAGTCTGTTTACTCAGCAGGGCTCACCCCTTCCCGAGAAGGCTGGCTTGAGTTCTGCATACAGGGTGACTCATAGTAACTGGCAGCCTTCATTAGAGGGTGCCGGGGCTCCTTACCCCACAAAAAGACCCAACTACTGAGGGCTTTACTCAGGTGGGAACTAATCCTGCTCCCAAGGTCATTTCCAAGTGCAAACACAGCACTGTTAGCCTCATGGTGGAGCCTGGGGTTAGAGGCTAGCAGAGTGCTCTCTCTGCTGTTTCATGGACAATCCCTGCATCAACCCTCCTTTCCATGGCGGTTTTAAGCCCCTGCCTGACTCCTGCTATCAAACTTCAGACTCTGAGCTCACAGCTTTTCCAGGTGCTCAGGGAGGCTAACCCAGGCTGCCTCTTGCATACTTAGGGGGCTGCAATCTCCTCAGCCATGGTTTTTAATCAATATGATCATGCCTGATTTCTATGTTCTTGAAATCTACTCAAGTCACGAGTTCACTGATACTCGCCTGTGCACTCATCCTTTTCTTGAATCTGCTTGGGATTATGTTATGTTACCATTTCCAGGGGCTTTGGAGAAGGGAAGGAAGTGAAAAGATGCTCAATCTACCCTCTGGATACCTAAGCTAGCGCAGCTTTCCGGTAGGTCTGTAAGTACTAGATGCATACAGTTGTCACCATACTCGTGGTAATGTGTCTATGTGTAGGAAGTCTCTTCCCTACAAGACCAGGGCCGTCCCGCCACTGAATTGCCTTAGTTTAGCTACGGTGTTCTAGTCTAACAAAATTACTTATAACCACTGGCTAACTTTTGGCACGAGAAACACAATTGACTATAAACACTCTGCAAGTGGTGTATGGGTGAGGATTATCTTTGGCTGTGGGTGAAAGATACTCTAAAATAGTAGTGACTTTAAAAAGACAACAGTTTACTCAATATGGGAGGTAGGAAAGTCTGCTAGGGAGGCTGCTGCATGTCGAGGTTTAGACTCTGTCCTTCCCATGCCTGGCTGGGTGTGGCTTCAATCACTAGATCGCCGCATGGTCCAAGAGGGCAGCTCTAGCTCCAGTCATCGTGTCTACATTCCAGCCAGGAGTCCACACTCCAGAAGATGAAAGAGGGAAGAAGGGCTCATCTGCTCCTTTTAATGCTATTTCCCAGAATGGAAGTCGCTCATGATGCTGCCACTCACATCCCACTGGCCAGAATTGGTCCAGATAGCTGTGTGCCAAGCTTGAAACTGAGGGTTCCATTATTAAGGAAAGAGCATATATGGTGGGTCCTGCTGGGGGCGGGCACCATGTCCCTTCCATGATTTTATCTTCCTCATGGGCCTGCACATGATGGATGGGTAATTGGGAAGATAGCCAGCTGACTGTCCATGCCTCAGAATGGTCTGCTCACTCCTCACCCTCTTTGCTGTGGTCTGAATGTTTGTGCCTGCCCAGAATTCACATGTTGGAATCCATATGCCCAATGGGATGGTGTTAGGAGGTGGGGCCTTTGGAAGGAGGTTAGATCATGAAGGTGGAGCCCTCATGAATGGAATTTGTGCTCTTAGGCAAGAGGCGCCACCTACGATGAGAAGTCCGCCACTCAGAAGAGGACCCTCACCCAACCGTGCTGACTTCCTGATCTCAGACTTCCAGTCTCCAGAAGTGTGAGAAATAAGTTTCTGTTGTTCATCAGCACCCAGTCTGTGCCAATTTGTTATAGCAGCTGGAACACACTAAGACAACCTTGCTGGGCCTTTAAGATCTGTGCAACATTTTCTCTGTCCGGAGACAAGAATTCTGGGGCCAGAGTTAATGTTCTATTAATCATTTGCCAGACACCCAGTTTCACTGTGGCCCTTGATTTTAAATACATCACCCAGCATTACCCAGCCCAGAGGAAAAGCTCTTGCCCCATACTAGCTCAGAGTCACAAAGACACTAAAAGAATCAGGGACATATTTGTGTCCTCGAACATTCCAGGGGTCAAGGGAGACTGTTGGTTTGAATTGGCAACAGAGTTGTGGAGCGAAAGTCAACAAACAATGTGTTTCCCCGAGCCTTTGAGTAGCCCGCCCTTCCTCTGTTCTGCTTTTCCTGCCGCATCCCCAGGGACTTGCGCCCTGCGCATCACTTCTGCTGGAACCAGTTACGGTCAGAGCTGCTTTGAAAGAAGAAAACAATTCACGAGTGCCCTCGCCCGTCCCTCCAATGCAAACATTTTCCAAAGTATTTTTTCCACATTTTCACATCTCTTATTTGGATAAGGCCCCATTTACTGCTGTTGGCTGGGCCAGAACAGTCTACACATCCCAGGGGAGCGTCTGCCCCAATAGAAAGAGCTCCAGACTAACGAGCTGAAGAAATAAGTGTTTGGTGATGTGCGTGCAGAGGACACCGAGCCTGCCTTCCCAAGCTCCACCCTGGGCTTCCTGTGGCCACGGCTGCGGGGGAAACATCTCCTTATCCACGATGGCAGTCGGGAAAACACAACAGCCCCGGCTCTGGCGCCTGCTAACGCTTGGGCAAAAAGGGATCACTGGGTCCTGCTCCAGATGGGGACATCCAGGCTCAGTCCCCTCTTCTCCCACATCCTCCCCTTGGCTCAGCCCCTGACTACGCTGCCTTTCCAGGACCTTTGTCACCTGGGGCTGCCTGGGAGACCTGGGCTGGAAGTCTCCACGGTGAATGAAGGGTCCCAAAGCACTACTTCCTCTCCTCCATCCCCCTCTAAGCAGTGCCTCTGAGGGAGGGGTCCTGGGCAATCTCCCCTTCTCTTCTCGCTGAAACCTCTTCCTTTCAGACTTTGCAGCAGCCCGCCTCCGGGCACCATGGGCCCCCCTGCAGGGAGGCTGGGGACCAGCCCAGGGTGGAGAGCCCGGGGAACAGCAGAGCCAGGACTAAAGCCTGCACCTTGGCTCACAGCCTGGCCATCGTGGCCTTTCTCTGTCCTGTCTGCCAGCTTCAGGCATAATCCTGAAGGAAGCCGCCCGTGCCGAGAGGTCAGAGGCTCTGTCTGGACATCCTGCGTATTCTCCACCGCGGGACACACAATGCTGCTCACCTGTCTTCTGTCTCTCCTCTGGGGTGAACAGCGTTTTCTAAAGTTAGCAACACACGGGATGTCCAACCGACTGAACTTCTGAGCTTTGTACACCGGCTCTGACCATCCTCCTGCAGAGAGGCAAGGGCTCTGTTCCCTCCTCCGAGATCCGGGGAGGGTGCCACTCTGGGGTAAGTGACACACTTTGACTTCTGAAGCCAGGTCACAAATGATGAGACTGTTTCTGCCTGGTGCTCTTGGGACTCTCCCCTTGGAAATGCAGCCAGCATGCCTTAGGAAGGCCAAAGTGGCACAGAGGCCCCATGGAAGTTTCTCGTAAGAGTCCAAACCAGCGTGTGACCAGGTGACATGGGGTCACCAACAGCCCCAAGCCCAGTGGTCCCCACAGCCTTGGAGCCCTCCCAGTGAGGCCCCAGATGCCATGAACAGATTTCAACTTTCCTTGCTTCGTTCTTGCCCAAATCCTGTCACTCGGGAGCAGACTAGAATGATCGAAACTGCTCGGTTTGGGGTAACTCGTGATCAGCAGCCATAATAGAAACCGCATCCTTTGTCTTACAGAAACATCACCCTTCCTGCCCCCTCGAAGCTACGTGTGGCCATGCGGCTTGCTATGGGCGAGGCAATCTGAGGGCAAAGGGTGTGTGACAGGGTCTCACGGCTGGGCTCCGTTCTTTGCCTACTCCTCTGGAAGACGTGGAAATGCTACCACTGTGGGTCACATTGGACACAGGGCAGGAGCCCAAAACAAGCCTTTTGTTTTCAGCCACTGAGATTTGGGGGTTGTTTGTCATGCCAGCATATTGTGTCCTGACTGATACACACACTGTTCCGGATGCAGGGCCCGGTTCCAAGGATATTGTTGCTTCTGGACTGAGCACTGTAGACTCCAGTATCCTTGAGATGGGGGACTTGTCCTAGCTCATGGCTTTCCCATCCAACTTAGGGAAGCTGCTGTCAACTCAAGGCTTACCCTTTTTTACTTCTCCAGAAGCTCATCAGTGCCAGCAGAACGTGCTGTTGACCAGACCCAGGACAAGCTGGGCGAGCCCCAGTTTTGGGCAAGCCCCTTGAGGCAGTGGCCTCAAGCATCAAGACTGTCTGGGTTCAGAGGAGCAGACAAGGTTGGCCGTCTGGGAGGAAGGATAGGGACCTGGGAGCTGGAGAGCGAGGTTCAGGTCCCTGCACTGCCTCCCAGTGGTGTGGCCTTGGGCAAGTCGTCTGCCTCCAAGCTCCAGCTCCCTCATTTGTGAAATGGGCATGAGAGCATCAGTGTTTGGGTCTGCTCGGGATGTTATGAGAGAATAACTGTAGACTGGTGACTTATAAACAACAATACAGATCTTCCTCTGCTCACGAAGAGATTCCATCCCAATAAATCTGTCATAGGTTGAAAAGACCTGAAGTCGAAGATGCATTTAAGACACCTAACATTATAGCTTAGCCCACCTTTAATGTGCCCCGTATACTTACAGTAGCCTACAGTTGGGCAAAATCATCTTATACAAAGCTTATTTATAATAAAGTGTTGGCGGCCTCATATAATTTATTGATTAGTGTACTGAAAGGGAAGAACAGAACGGTTGTGAGGGTGTCGGTTGCTTACCCTCCTGATCGCGAGGTGGACTGGGAGCTGTGGGAGCTGCCACCGCCCAGCATCACAACAGAGCGACACGCTGCATATCGCTAACCCAGGAAAAGATCAAAATTCGAAGTATGGTTTCTACCAAATGCGTGTTGCTTTTGCACCATCGTAGAGTCAAAAAATCATTACACTGAGTTGGGCCCCTTCGGTATTTATTTCTCACGGTTCTGGGTACCCGAAGTCCAAGATGAAGCCACCAGCAGATTCGGTGTCTGAGAGCTCCCTTCCTGGCTCATAGACAGGTGTCTTCTTGCTGTGTCCTCGCACAGTGGGAGGGGTGAGGGAGCTCTCTGGGGTCTCCTTTATAGGGACACTAATCCACTCATGAGGGTTCCACCTTCGTGACCTACTCACCTCCCAAAGGCCCTACCTCCTAATACCTTCACATTGGGGGTTAAGATTTTGACATATGAATTTAGGGGAGGACACAAACATTCAAACCATAGCATGACGTCTTTCCCTTGCAGGGTTATCATTAAGGGGATCAAATTGCTATGGGAAGGGCTCTGTCCAGGCCAACAGCTCAGGTGGGACCATTCAATGCCAGCCACTGTTCTTGAGCTCTTACACATGGCACACACCGTCACATCCAGAAGGAGAGGTGCAGGTCCAAGCCACGTGCTCAGAGCAGGCAGCCCATTACCTCCTTCACCTCCCCAGACCCATGCCCTGTCTCATTCAGGCCAGCTTGGATGGGCCACCTCCTCATCCCCAAAGGACCTCCCAGGTGGGCAACACACTCTTCTAAGAGATAACTCTTCTTATCTGGAATGACTGGCAGGCGAGTTATTTAGTGAAGAGAGCATAACTTTGCAGGCTAAAAGACATGTCTCTTCATCTTCCAAGGTTGGGCTTTGGACTTATTACAGCCCCTCTCTCAAAAGGTCGCCTGGAGGTGTCAATAGGACCATAGCAACCCTAGGCTGCCAGGTGCTCAGGCCGAAATCTTGGAACCAGCTCATCCTCCTTCTTTCTTTCATGGTCATATCCACCATATCCAGCCATTGGTCCCTTCGCAATGTGGTCAACATCCAACCACTGTCACACACACGCGTGCACACACACACACACACACACACCCTGCCTCAGGACACCTCCACCTCTCCCCAGGATCTGCCTCCTGCCTGGTCCCCTGCTTCTCTCTACCCCACCCCTCCTTTCTCCACACAGCACAGTGATCCATTTAAAACCCAAGTTGGGGCCTTGGCATGTTTCCCCAAACTACCAAGCAACTCTCCAATTCTCAGCAAACATTGACTGGATGGATGTCTTACAAATTTAACTCAATTCAGACACTATCTACCTGGAGAAGGCTTCAGATCCCAAAGGCTAGGGGTTCAGGCTCACAAGACAGCCCCCCAATTCAGATGCCAATTACAAGTACAGATTGTCCCCCGTGCTGCTGACCAACTGGCTATAAATCAGAGTTCCCACCACCTCCTTCTTGGGTTCAATTAATTTGCTAGAGCAGCTCACAGAACTCAGAGAACACTTACAAGTCCCAGTTTATTATAAAGGATACAGGTGGAAAGCTAGATAAGGAGGAACAGGGCAAGATCCAGAAGGGTCCCGAGTGCAGGGGCTTCTGTCTCTGAGGAACTGGGGCATGTCAGCTTCCCCACATGTGGAGGTGTTCACCGACCTGGAACTTCATGAAATCTCATTGTTCAAGAGATTTTTCTTTTTAAAGATTTTATGTATTTATTTGACAAAAAGAGAGAGAGCACAAGTAGGCAGAGCAGCAGGCAGAGGGAGAGGGAGAAGCAGGCTCCCGACTGAGCAAAGAGCTCAACGTGGGGCTCGATCCCAGGACCCTTGGATCATGACCTGAGCAGAAGGCAGACACTTAACGCACTGAGCCACCCAGGCGCCCTGTTCTAGAGGTTTTATGGAGTTTAATCTGCAGCGCCCCATCTTTCTCCTTCCCAGAGATCAGTGGGGAGGGGCCGACAGTTCCAACCTTCTAATCCTTTGGTCTTTCTAACAAACCAGCCCCATCCTGCAACAGGTAGGGGCCCCACCTTAAGCCACCTCATTAGGATAAACTCAGGTGTGTTCAAATAACAGAAGACACTCCTATTACTCAGGAAATTCCAAGTGTTTTAAGAGTTCCATGCTAGGAGCCAGGGATGAGACCAAGTACACTCCTTACACCACAGGACCAGTCCCCCCTCTGCTCTCCTCCAACCCTCGGCCTAGAAGCTGTCCTGCTCACCCCCCATCTCAAGACCTTGCATTTGCCCTTCCCTCTGCCTTGAAACCCTTCCCCCAGATAGCTGTTAAGTCCTATTAACTCACCTTTTCCAGATGTTGTTTAAATGTCACCTTCAAGAAGGCCTTCCTGCCTACCCATTTAAAACTGCAGACCACCCCCTCCACCTGGGGGGTCCCCTTCCCTTCAGCGTTCATATCTCTTCATCACTGTTGCCACCGGACACACGTTCTTGGGTGCTCCTGGCCCCTCACCCAATTAAAATACAAGCACGCAAGTGACACAGGACTTCATCTTCGTCTTCCCCGCCCTCCTGCAGCGGCTCCTGGGTATGAACTCTTGTGGGAATGCCCCTTTCCCAGGGACAGACCCCGGGCAGAGGGACAGGAGGGTGAAGACAGAATGAGAGAGTGGGACCCAGCGCCTGGCCGGCACTCGAGAGCCGACTTACTGCAGCTTTGGTGGGTTCGAGTGGCGCTGACGGCAGCCTGGGGGTCCGAGGCACCCTCCCCACAGGCACTGCAGTGGAAAGCCCCCGATTGAGGGCCAGAAGCCGAGTTCAAAGAGGACTGCTGAAGCTGTGAAGGGTCATCCAGCAAAGGGCCTTGGCACAGACGTGGGGACCCCAGTGTGGCAGGAGGCCTGGGACCCAGAGCCAGGCTCTCACCTCCTCCCTGGCAGACCTGGGTGAGACATGAGTGGCACAGGACAGGCTGGAGGACGGGTCACTGCCTCACAGTGGCTGGTGCCCTGGTGCCCTGCAGCAACCCCACCCTCCGCACCCACCCAGGATGAGCCAGCTCTGACTCAGACTGCACCCACCGTCCTGCACCCAGCCCGTGGATGGTGGCTCGGCAGTTTTCAGTGCTCTTGGACCCATCTGGGAACAGAGGGGCAGGCCTGGGCCTGGACCTAGAGCAGTGGGTGTCAAGGAACCCCCAGAGGCTAACCCAGCCCCTGCGTGGGCCTGATGGCTCCAGGAAGCCCAGGGGATTATCCAGCGGGTTGGCACAGTTGACCCCAGAAAATGCGGGGATGCAGATACTCTGCCAGGTGAGTTTCCCCCACCACCCAACCCTTGGATCCTCCGGAGCTGCCGGGCTGAGAGGCCCTTTCCCTTTCCAGAGGGATCCCAGTGCCCCTCAGAGGGACATTGGCTAAGCATGGCTGAGGGGTTCTTGGCTCCACCTCTGACCGGCCCTGACCTCCTCCAGGATAGCCTGCATCATCATCCTCTCCAGAAAGGCAGTGAGGGGCATCTTGGACTCTGCCAGGGACATACAGGGTGCCCGGGCCAGTCTCTGGAGGAGAGTTCCCTGAGGATGCAGCCCCTGCCCCCACCCCTGCCCACAGCGGGCAGATCAAAGAGAGCTGTGTGGGCGAGCTCCTTGGGCTGCAGGCCAGGCTTCCCCGTGCCTGGCTGCCCACCGTCCACCCACCGGGGGCCTGCAGCTGCCGGGGCAGGAGGGGAAAGGGGCACAGGGGTGAGGTCCACCCTCCTGCTCCGCAGCTCCGGGACCTCAGCCTCCTGCCTGGTCCCTCCAGGGCCTGGGGTCCTGCTCCAAAGTCAGTCCTCCAGCGACTGCGGCCCCTGGTGTCACACGGTGGCCCCGAGGTGAAGGCGGCTCAGGCAACCTGGGGCTGAGCCCTGGGGAGAGGGGGCGGCTCCTTTCTGGATGGGGCCCAGGAGCTGGGGGAAGAGCTGGCTCTGGGGCATTCCTGGATGGCAGGCGGGCACCTCCCTGATGCAAGTCCCTGGACCTCAAGCCTTGGAGCGTGCTGTGGGGTCGGACCCACCACAGAGCTGCGCCCGCGGTCATGACCCACTGGCCACTCCGCACAAACACCAAGCTCTGGCTTTGCTTTGGAGGGGTCTCCCTTCCTCTTGAGACATCGGTCAGTCAAGCTCATGTTTGGTCTGTACTGTCACCTGCAGCCCTGTCCCCTGATGCTTGTTCACTGGGGAGATGGTCTTGCTGGTGGTGAGGACGGGGCTCCCACTGCTTCGGGGAGGGGGGAGGGAGGAAGCATGGAAAACACCACAATTAGGCCCCACCCTGAGCACGGTGTGCTTTGTGACGGGAACCTGTCCAGGCAAAGGCCTTAGCCGAGAGCTCCGGCAAATTACTGGGTAGCCATCTGAATGGAGCCTAAGCACAGACGTGCCTGCAGCAAGCACCTTATGAGACTAATTATGGGCTGGCTCCTTGGCCCACCGATACTGTGTAAAATGTAAAATAAACTCAGGGTTGGCCTGAAGAGCCACTCCAAGGTGGTGTTTTCCTTGGGAGGAATGCTTGCCAAAGGTCCTCCGGCTGAGTTCCAGGGGAAAAAGATGGAAGAAGTAATAGGATGGAGGACCCCAAAGAGAGCGGAGGGATCTGTAGACCTCATACCAGCCTGCAAACTGCATGACACTGCCCACCCCCCACCCCCCAGCGACTTCCTTGTCTGTAAAGTTCATCCCTCCACACCTGTGATGTGCCAGGAATTCCTGGCCACTGGGTTTGGATGATCATGATAATGTTGCTAGTAAAATTGGCTTTGCACTATACATAGATTAGCTCATTTAATCCTCGGAGCAAAGCCATCCTCTTTTCGCAGATGGGGAAACTGAGGGGCTTGCTAACAACGTTCAGAGCCAGGAACCAAGAAGCAGCCCCAGCCCAAAAGGGCAACCAGGCCCAGGAACTTCCCAGAACCGACAAGCCTGGAGGATGTGGCATGCTGGGGAGACCAGCGCCCCTCCCTGAGGGCCAGTCCCCCACAGGCTCCTAGTCAGCCCAGCAAGTCACTGGGAGGGAGGAGGCCAGGCCCAGGCGTGTCAGAATGCTGGGCGGGCGGCGGGTAGGCCGGCAGCTAGGGGCTCCAAGGTCAGGTAATCACACTCAGCACCCAGCACACCACTGCCCAACCTGAACACACCAGCCCCAACCTCCCTGGACACCCTCTCCCATCCCCGCCAATTTGCCAAATTCAAACTGCTTGGGAAATGACCCCTGAGACTGTCCCCTGCAGCAGAGTCAAAGGAAAAATAAGGGCATGAAGAAGGAGGGTGCCCGCTGGGCCCATGGGAGCCAGGAAGGGCCCCTGCACCACCTTCCATGACCCACCAAGATTCTGCCTGTCCCTCTGCACACAAGGCCTGTCACATCCAGTCAACCTGGCCCACCTCCCTTCCCGGCACAGGATGCCACACTCACAGTCCTGGCTGGCTCAGAACCTCCAGGGCCCAACCTGTCCCTCGATGCCTCTGCACTCCCCATGGCCTTCAGAGCTTAGAGGACAGGCACGGGGTCTCATCCACACCCCCAGCAGGGCCCCGGCAAGCTGAGACAGAGCCAAACACCTGAGACACAGGGCCCCTCCCTTGGGGCCACTAGGAGTCACTCAGAAACTCCAAGTGTTTCCCCGAGGTCCCTGCATCTTCTGCAGCTCCCCAGCCCCCAGGCCTGGGGTCTTTTAAGAAAATGAGGAGACACATCAAGTTCTAAATTGGACCCAAGAGGCTCACGTGGCCTTACCTATCTCCTTTCATTCCCAGTGAAAAGAGCAAAGGGGCACAAACTTGCTTTGGAGTGAGGGTCCCCGGAGTATAGTTAGGACCTACAACAGCACACTGGGGAAATACCCTGGCCCCTCCCCAGACGTCCTGTATCAGAAACCCTGGAGGTGAGTCCAACACTGGGTTTTTAACTCACCCCCCAGAGGGGTCCGGGGCAGCTACAGTGTGAGCCCTCCTGGCTTACGGCTTCCCTCTTCTCTCTTCTACCCTCAGACATGACGACCCCCATGGATTCCCTCCATCTGTTCCTCCTGACTAGGGGCCCAGCAGCCCCAAAGGGCTTCTCTAGAGAAATACCTCCACAGGGCTCCTCCCAGGTCTTCTTGTCTAAAAACCACACCCTGGCTGATGCCTGGAACTCCTCATCTGTCTGAATGTCCCTCTCACCAGTGATGGGATTGGGGCATGTGGGAGGCTTGGGGGTTGGACCCCCTCCTCAGCTCACAGGTTGGAAGCCCCTGTCCCATGGATGTCACCTTCCAGTGAGGCCAGGGGTTACAGATCTGCCTTAGTGCCTGGTCTCCTTTCTTCAAAGGCAGGGCCAAGCATCGGAGCAAGGAAAGAATAGAACATAATGCAAGCCCAGCCTGCCTGAGAGATAAAGAACAGAAAGGAAGTACAGAGGTGGGGGTGGCTTTCACAGAAAGGTGCCTGGACCTGTACCCCAAGAAGCCACCAGAGCCTGCCAGGGCACCCTGTCCCTCTACTGTCCCAGTTCCCAGGTCCATGTTGATGGGATGCACTTTCATGGCCCAATCCTGACCCCTGCCCAATGGAGGGAGGTGGGTTCCCCCTGCTTCCCCTCAGCCCCCCAGGCTGCAAGTGTGAGCTGAGTTACATAGGGTGCAGGAGTCCCCAGGGCTGCCTCACTCCACTCTTCAAATCTTAGGGCTGGAACTCTGTACGTCCCTTCCTTGGCCCCACTGCCTCACCCGTCCTCTCTACTGAGCCAAACCAGCTATTGGAAGGGCTCTGCCATTGGACTGCGCCTGTCCCCCACACTGGCCAAGCCCTCCGCCCCTCCAACCCACAGACCAGGGTCCTTCCTCTCCTCCAGGGCCAAGTTCACACATCTCTTTGTCTTGCCCTTTGGAGTAGCACCTGGTGTCTCTGTCATCTTCCTGACAAAGCTCTCTGTCCCTTAAGGGCAGATCCGATCCTCCCTCGAATTTGTACTCCATCTGCCTGCCCTCCCAGCCCCTGCCCCCGGTCCGGGCACATGGGGGGGTTGCATGAGCAGAGAGACCCCTGTTCCAATCCCAGTTCTGCTCCTTATGATCTGAGTGACACTGGCCAAGTGAGTCTGTGAGACCCAGTTTTCTCACCTATAAAATGGTGCTTCCCAACACGTTCCTTATTCATTTGGGCCCTCGGTGAATATGTATTTGGCACCTGGTAATGTATCAGACACTGGCTTCGGACACCCAGGAGGTGTCTATATACACTCAACATTCTGACTGAGGACACAGCGAACATCAGAGAAAAGAGACAAGAACTACCAGACAGTAGGAAAAGGAAAAGAAGATACAGTGACTACCGCGACAGGGGCCTCACTCGGACCGGGTGGTCGGGGGCACCCGCCGGGGAGAGGAAAGGTGGGCGCAGGAGGAGGAAGCGTCCAGCAACCCAGAGCAGCTGAAACAGTCTCTAGATGGCGGCCCTTCTGTGATTCCAGGGACAGATGGGAAGCCCAAGGGGTTGGTTGGTGGGGGAGGGGAAGCGGGGGACAGACAGCCTGAGAGGGCAGCAGGACCAGTGTGCAGAGCTCGGGGTTTATTCTGAGGGCGGTAAGAATGCATCCATGGGATTAAGCAAGGGTCACACTTTTAAATGGTCCCTCTGGCTGTGGTGGAGATAGATGTAGGACTGACCACAGTAGACAAGACTACTTTGGGCCCATGCTGTGGCCAGTCAGTCCTGCTCGCCCTGGGGACCCTCCTGGGCCGCCATGTGCCAAAGCAGTGAAAGGAATTCTCTAAAACCCCAGATCTCATTGCCTCACTCCAGTGCAACTGGAGATTTGTTTTAGATCTTCAAAGGGTACATTTTGTAAATAAAATTCAGAGCTTATTGTATTTAAAATTTTTTAAATTAATATTCAATTTATCAAAGTCCCAGATATAAAGGACTAGTTCTTCCTTAAGCTTTTAAGTTCCCCTACTAAACTTCTTATTTTATACATAAGCCTAGCAAAATTGAACCATCATGTTGTGGAAGAAGGGCTTTGATTTATGTTTGGCCCATCCACATAGTTTGTTAATTACACTCTTTTAAACGTATTAAACTCCATTTGTGCATTTAATTTTAATTCAATTTTAAGTAATTCAATAGTTATCGATGAAAAAAAAACCCTTCCGGAGTACTTAAGGCTGTTTTATAAATCTAATACATTAAAATATAGTGACTCACATTCTCTGAGTATTCCAATACCGTAAAAGAACTTAGATTTCTAGTTAAAAATTTCAAGCCTAAATTAATTACTCAATTACGGCTTTAAATTCTAATTAGAAAGCTGGCCTATGACTAACAGCCCAGATTATCTTCAACAGGACAAACACTGAAAAGACCAAAAGCATATGTTTCAACAATGTTAAAATTGTGGGTTTCCTTCTCATAGACTTTTGGATAGACACTTCTACAGGGTTGTCATCCAAAATAATATCAGAGTTACCTTTCCAAAAAATGGCGGGTTGTGTTTTTGGCTGGTAGAGCGTTTTACTGTCGGGAGAGGCCCTGCCTGGTGCCCACTTGCCCGGCAGGCCATGCCTGATACATGGTTGCCCCACCCATCCCTTCTCCAGTCCGGCAGAGGGCGAGTCTTCCCAATCACATCCCTGGGCACAGGTCATCTGTCACCTAATTCCTGTCTCTATTCACAGATGTTTGCTGTCCCCACCCTCCTGGCTCCACACTCCGTATCCAACGGGTCTACGTATTGCTTCAGTTTTGGATTCTTTTCCAGGCCTTCCTATCTGTTAGCAGGTATTTATTTATTTATTTATTTATTTATTTATTTATTTACTTTTTAAGTAAGCTCCACACCCAGCATGGAACCCAAGGGCTTGAACTCACAGCCCTGAGATCAAGATCTGAGCTGAGATCAAGAGTTGGAAGCTTAACCGACTGAGCCATCCAGGAGCCCCTGTTAGCAGTATTTAAGTGGCATCTGGATGGCTGCCCCCCAGCTGGGTGATACCTGACCCCTGCTGCTGGGTAATGTCCTCCATACCCTGGCCATCTTTCCCTAGCTAGACTGTCTTGGCCTCAAGTAGACTGTGCTGTTTGGTGGCCCCAGCCGACCTGAGACAGATGTCCAGCAGCACGGACAGCAGCACAGACAGGGGTGTCCCAGCTCTGCCCCCCCAGGGATCCGGAGTGCCAATCTGTGTGGGGGAGCAAGGCCCAGCCATGGGCACCGCCCCCGAGCCAGCTTCCCCACAACAACCCCACCCACCTGCCCACCCCACTGTGTTCAGAGACAGATAAAAATGAGTGTTGGTGAGGATGTGGAGTAACTGGAAATGTAAAGTGATACAGATGGAAAACAGTCTGGCAATTCATCAAATGGTTAAACATAGAGTTACCACATGACCCAGCAATTCTACTCCTTGGTATAGACCCAAAAGAAATGGACATCTGCCCACATAAAAACATGTATGTGAATGTTCAAAGAAACATCATTCATGATAGTCATAAAGTAGAAAGAACCCAAATGTCCATCAGCTGATGAATGGATTAAAAAAAAGGCACTATATCCATTCTGTGGATTATTATTCAGCCATGAAAAGGAATGAAGTACTGATACACCCTATAATATGGATGAGCTTTGAAAAGATTATGTTGGGGCTCCTGGGTGGCTCAGTTGTTAAGTGTCTGCCTTCGGCTCAGGTCGTGATCCCAGGGTCCTGAGAGGGAGCCCCACATCAAGCTCCCTGCTCAGTGGGAAGCCTGCTTCTCCCTCTGCCACTCCCCCTGATTGTGTTCCCTCTCTCGCTGTCTCGCTCTGTCAAATAAAAGAAAAGAAAAAGAAAAAGAAAAGATTATGTTAAGTGAAAGAAACCAGACACAAAAGGCCATATATTGTATGGTTCCAATTACATGAGATATTCAATAGGCAAATCTATAGACAGAGAAAATAGATGTGTGGTGGCTTAGGGCTGGGGGCCGGGCAGGAAGGAGAATAGTGGAGTGAAAGTAAAGGGTATGTTTTAAGGTGATGAAAATGTTCTAAAGTTGACTGTGGGGTTGGTTGCACCTCTGAATATACCAAAATCCATCGAATTGTATCCATGAAATGGGTGAATTGTATGATATACAAATTCTATCTCAATAAAGCTGTTAAAGCAAAAAAAATGTGTGCCCAGAGAAATCTTGTTCTCCTATCCTCTGCCTATGTCCGCAAGACTTCTTTTTGCCAAAGTAAGCGAAGTGTATATCCATGTGCATATGTGTGTGTGTGTGTGTGGGTGGGTGGGTGGGTGGGTGTGTGCGCGCGTGCACGGCAGGAACACCCATGCCTGCCTGCTACTCCCATCTCCGTCCTGATGATTCACCGGGGGAGGTTCCCGGAACCCATTGCCCGGGAGCACTCGCTGGTGGGCGTTGCGCCCGCCCCTCCCAGGTGGGGGGCTGCTGAGCTGGCCCCGGGGCTGTGGAGCTGCTCCTTGCCGCCTGGGGCTTCTCACCTGCAAACCCGCTGCAGTGGGAGTCGGGCAAGTTGATACCGGTCAAAGACGTAAAACAGTGTCTGGGACATAATGACCATGATTTAAGTGGGAACTCTGGTTATGATTACCCTCACCTTCAAGGCCAAGCAAACCAATGTCTGGCTGGGAAGCTCTGCTGCCTCCTGGCACGGGGCCCCCTCTTTCCTCGTTGAGAGAAGCGGCTGCACCCTCCCCCCAGAGCACAGCGTGGTGGAGTACCGTAAATGGGGGAGACAAGTAGGGGTGCAAGCAGGGGCCTTCCGATAGGGGAACAGAGGGTGCAGGGAAGGGGCTGTGGTGACAGCTTCGGAGGCACACGCCACCACTGGAGGGATTCTGGGAAGGGCCGAGAGTGATGGGGCAGGTGCGCGCCTCCAAGGAGGAGCATTTGCGCAGAGAGCCGCACAGCGTGAGGCGCAAACCTCGATATCTGAGTGCGAAATGTCAGAGGCCCCGGCCAGGGCTCACTCGCTGTACCCCGGACTCTGCCGGGAAGCCCATGTGATTCCAGCAGGCTGGGGGCTGGCAGGAAGTTAGGGGCGAGGCAGAGTTCTGGGAGAGGCGGGTGCCAAGTCAAGTAGGGTCCATGTGAGGGGGAAGGGAAGCCATGTTCAGGTTCTGATCAGAAAAGCATCCATCCGTCTGCCTTTAGACTTGTAAGGCTCCGGCCAGGTCTGGGCCGGGACATAAGCTGTATGCGGGCCTGTCGGGGGTAGCCGCTGTCTTGGTCCAGGCAAGAGAGGATGGGGTCTGGAGCCCGAGTGGCAGCCGTGGCCGTGCTGCAAAGCCTTCAGAGAAGGATTTACTTTGAGGATGGGGCCGACAGAATCTGCATCTACCCATCTCCGTGGGCAGCAGGGCCTAGCCGGGCCCTGGGCATGTCTCAAGAGTTGTCATGTCATGTCTGTAAGCCTGTGTCTGCGGCAGAGACTTTCTGGAAGCTTCCAGGGGTGGGAGGGTGGTGAGAGGGGCAATAGAGGAAATGCTTGTGGATCCCCAGATGGGGCTCTTGGCCCAGTTCCCTCCTGACCCATGTGTGGGGGCCCTGCAGAGCCCACACTGTTAAAATAACGTGAGCAGATCTTCACTGAATTTCCAAGATGACACCTGGCCAAGCCATTCTGCTTTCTGGCCCTTATATGGGTCCTCCCCAAGATATCCTGGGGGGTCCTCCGGACACTATGGCCCCAAGGGCTCCAGAACATGGAGGAAGGAGCCCTATGGGATGAAGCTGAGCAGCAGTGGCCCCCAAGGACAGGCATGTGGGGGCAGAAGAGACAGAGCCACTGGGACACCCCTGCAGACCAACCCAGTAGCTGGAGGACAAAGGACCTGTAGTGGTGGACCAGAGAAACCAGAGGGTTCTGGTTGCAGACTGGGGGCAGGGGAGAAGGCCGGGGCCACTGGCCTCATGGATGCAGCCCAGCAAGACCTGGAGAGGGCTCCATGCTCAGCCCCTCACTTACTGTGGCCACAGCCAGCATAGGGCCTGCAGAGCCTCAGTGGGCCTTCTGGAAATGAGGAAGGAGTCTCCTCTCCTTCTCTCTGGGGATCAGCAGCAGCATTAAATGAGCTCATGCGAGTCAAAAGCACCTTAAAATCACAAAGTACAAAGAAGAAAGTAACGATTATCGTCATTATTCCCCAAGACTTTGGCATCATTCTTCTATCACGTATGTCCCAGAGGGGCTTCAACACACTCTCAGAAGCAGAGGGCTGAAAGACATGTGGGGGTTAGAAACACAAGGGCAGCATCTAGGAGTCCTCGGGCTGTCCTTGGGCGGGAACTGAGCGCGGAAGCCGAAAAGGGCTTCCTGCGGCGCGAAGGGCAACGCTGGGCCCTGGTCTGCAAGTGGGGGGGTAGTGCGAGGGAGGACAGGGGCACTCCCAGAGCCACGGGACGCAGCCAGAGGATTCAGACGTAGGTGCAGACGCAGTGGGCGGCTGCGTGAACGCCGGATGTGGGAGGCCCACGGGTGTGGCGGGAGCGTGAGCCAGAGCCCGGGGATGTGCTCTCCCGTGGAGCTGAGTGGAGCTGTGAAGGAAAACAGAGCTTTGGGAGGGGTGCACCGAGACGGGCGGGTCTGGTTGAGAGGGAGAGACCGGATGTGAGCCCACCAGCCCTCCGTGAAGAAGGCCCCTGTCTCTAGGCCTGCTGTCACACGGGCTGTTTCACGCCTGTTACACAGAATCCCGAACCTTCCTGGCTTTTATAGCAAACCCTCTCACTAGGAACAGTTCTTGAATTTCAGGAATTTATTGGAGCCTTGGGAAGCAAGGAGGGATGGCCTGCCTGGCTCCTCCCCCCTCCCTCCTTCCCACTCCTCTTATTCCCTTTCCCTGAATGTCTCCAGGAGCCCCTGAAGGCCTGGACAGTGCAGTGTCCTATAGCCTCCCCTCACAGCCTCACCCCACAGCCTCACCAGGAGCCCGCAGCTCCGCCCACAACCCTGCCGACAGCTTCACCGACAGCTCCGCCCACAGCCCTTGCAGCCCCGCCCACAGCCTCCACAGCCCCGCCCACAGCCTCCACAGCCCTGCCCACAGCCTCACCCACAGCTCCGCCCACGGCCCCACCTATAACCCCACCCTGCAGTCTCCCACAGCCCCACCCCACAGTCCCCCTCACAGCCCCTCGCCACAGTCCCCCACAGCCCCCCACAGCCCTCCACCTGGTAGGGGAGGCTCATGCAGTGGATACTCTGGCATCCTTTCCTGCTGGGGCAGCCTAGTAAGGGTCAGGACAGGGTGCTTCCCGCTGAGGGGGCCCGGGCACTGCCTGGGGACAGGGATGCCACCGAAGGCTGGAAAAGCACAGGAGTGGGGCCTGCGTCTTAGAGGATGTATGCGATCTGAGTAAAGAAGCCTGTTCCAGCTCAGGAAGCAGACCAGGAGATAAGAGGGAAGGTAAATAGGGGGATAATCCAGGACAGAAAAAGTGAAAGTAAAGATAAGAGATACAGAAGGTTGACTTTGTAAGTCTACCTACCACTAATATGAAACAAAAAAGGAGAGACCATGAAGGGAGGAAAATTAGCAATAAAACATCAAAGAAAACATTTCCATTTCTAAAGAGACACATGGGACGGATGTGTCTGGATGAAGGAAAAATGACCTGCCCTTAGAAATAACCCTCTTGAAAGTGTGAAACAACAGGGAGTAAGAAAAGCCTGAAAGATTTCAAAAATGGTAAAAGTAAAATGTTTGCTGCAAAGAAGTGAGATTCACAGTGGCTCAGACTTCCCTTTGGTAGCAATGGACATAAGAAGACACTCGGGAGGTAATTTTGAACCTAGTTTTCTATACTTGGCCAAATTATCACTCAAGCAATGAGAAAGCATAAAGATATCTTCACACCTTCGAAGATGCAAAAATACATATATACGCTTCACACGCATCCCTTCTCGGACAGTTACTTGATATATTGCAGCAAAGTGAGAAAGAAAATGAAGAAATAGACAGACATGGAAATGGAGCTTAAGAGTGACCCTCCCAGGGGTGGTAGAGGGAGTCTCAGGGTAACAGGGGGACTGTGCAGGAGCCAAGGAGCAAGCAGCCAGATCGGGCCGGAGCAGAACAGTGCTGGGGAGGAAGTCTTGGGAACACAACAGTGGTAAAACTGAGGCTATGGCAGAGGCACCTTATTAGTTTGTTAACAAAAAGGAAGAAAGGGGATTAAAAGCTACAGAGAAAAAAAGACATGTATATAATAAAATTAAGTTTCAAATATAAAGTGAACTAAAATGAGATACGATTTTAAGCTACTGATGGAATAAAATGTGTTCACCCGACTTGCCCTGGATGCTAAGAATAGTAGGCTCACAGAGAAGGAAATGTCCCCTAACCCAGGGCCTGGCTGTGCAGTGAGTGACAGGTGTGTCACCAAAATGCTCACAGCCCCGGCGGGTAGAGATGCCTGCTACTGTACCACTTGAATCCACGTTTACTGTACAAAGTTTGCAAGAGTACATGACTGAGGGGCGGCCGGCAGGGTGGTGGATGGCAAGGGCCATAGGACCCTCACTTTCTAGAAAGGGAAGTAGAGACATGGACCAAAGGTAGGGTAGCATCCATGAGAAGAACAGCAGTTTGTAAAGCTTAAGAGGGAACGTACAGAGCTCAAACATTCTTTGTCACGTAAGCACAGGGTTGGGAGATGGAATTAATCCATCCTCTTTCATATCAGGAAGCCAGTATATTTTATCAAATGCTCACAAATTGCAAAACAGGAGGACAGACAAGCATTTCATTGAGGCTTAAGGGAATAACTAACAAGATATTTAGAAAGAGAAATGTTCATAGAATTGCTGTTATTCTTTTCTTCGATCTCCTGTTGAGTTCGTAGGTGTTCAGAATGGTTTGATCCCTATCCAGCTGAATCCCTGGGACCAGACGAAATTTAGGTCTCTGACTTGTCCGCCATCTTGCTCCTCGTCCTCCAGAAAGAGAAATGATAAAAAGAAAAGGGTTAGGCCTGGGGTGGGGGAACTTTGGGGTGGGGGTGGGGAGCCGGAGGAGAGAGATTATTTTATCACTAGGTTTTCTGGTATTTGTTTTTTTAACCTTGTTCACATGTATTACTTTGATTAAAATTTGCAAATGTTAAAAATGAAACCAATGAATGAATAGCTCCCAAAGTCCTTGAACACCATGACTCAACGCTCCATAAAGCAGAGTAAACATATTTTGCTGTTTTACTTTGTAAAGCATTTCACTGGCGCTTTCTCGATTAGTTTTACAACCACCCGAATGTATACAGAGCATGCCTTCCTTACTTTACCTGTATACATGAAGGGGAAAAAAAGTTTCAAGCCTTTACCTAAGGGTAAGTGCCAGATGGGGTGAGGAATAGCGAGTCCCCCATCTTTACCCCTAGATGGGCCTCCAGGTACCAGAGCAGGTAGCCGGGACCCTTCCTGGCACTCAGGGCCGGTATCCCTCCGTAGTCTAAGATCAGTGAACACTCCTCTCCTTTCAGAGGCCTCCCAGCAAGGAGCCGGCCCACCCCTCCCCGCCCCAACTTCCCTCGGGCTGGAGCAGGTCTATTTTTATTTCTTGTGATGCACAGCTTATGTCCCAGCCAGCATCCATGCTTCTGGTGCCAGGCTTTGCCCAATGCAGGGGGCAGCCTGAAGCCTTCACAGTACACTTTAGGCTGCACGTCGCAAGGACGGCCCGCAGGCCTGCCTGGACGAGCCCAGATGCAGGAACCAAATCCCCAGACCATGTAAGATCGTCGAACATTTCACACCTAGAGCAAATATGGGGAAAGAAAAAAGAGCCCCCACAGCTCCCACCACCTAGCAGGTACAGGCAAAGGCCTCTGAGCCACCTGCCCCAACCTCCCCTCCATGGTTCCCAGGCTTGGCTTATGGGGATGGATGTACGAGGCACACAGACCATTACCCTTTGTCTTCCAGCTCACAAGCATGTCGCTCTATGGCAGGGTTTCCTTTTTGCCGCTTATTTTCTTTATGCAGCACTGTTTCGGGATGGTCTAAGGTTGATGTGCTCGGTTCTTCGTTGCACCTTTGCACAGATGGGCGGGCAGCCACTGGGCATGGCTGCGTGTCTAGGAGCCTTTGGGGTGTGTCTGGGTTTAGCTCTCCCTAAGGGCACAGTCATGGACGCCAGTGGACATCTGGGGGTGGGAGGTGGGCTTCCCAGCTTACCTTTGACAAGCTCTTAGCCTCACAAAAGTGCCATTGCGGTTTTTAACTACAGAAGTTACACCTGGGTAGTTTTGAAAACTTAAAAAATAAACAAAAATAAGTAAATAAAAAATAGTTTGTATTTTCCACCACTGATGGATATAACTGCTTGAGTTTTGTCTTTTACCAGGAATTTTTCTATGCATATATTCATAGGCACAATTATATAGCTTATAGAGAAAAATTTTTAAATAACATGTGATTATACTTTGCAAACTGTTTTATTACCTGCCTTTTTTACCTAATAATATATTGGCCACTAGAGACAGTGGATGTTACATAGTTCACTTAGCCAATCCCCTATTCCTATATACACTATTTTTAAACATTTTGGTGTTTTTAACAGATAATTTTAAGTGTTTTATTATTTACTGCATTCACAAGAATATATGTAATGGAAGTGTGAGGTGGGGTTTTTGTTGTGTGGTTTTTTTTTTTTTAAGAGAGGGAGAGAGAGCAGAGGAGGGGAGGGGCAGAGGGAGAGGGCGACAGAGAATCCTAAGCAGGCTCCACACAGTGCCTAACCCGACACAGGGCTCAACCCCACAACCCTGAGATCATGGCCTGAGCCGAAATCAGGAGTCCGACGTTGAACCAACTGCGCCACCCAGGCGCCCGCAGAAGTGTGAGTTTTGACCTCCCCCACTCACCCCTCACCCCCCTCCGCTCCCCGCAGAGCCGGTCACAGCTGCCATTAGCCGCCTGTCCCTGCGACTAGAGGCACCCCCTCTCCTCCATGTGGGGTTTGTGTTTCCATTACAATCGAGGTTCGAGCACTAGCAGCTGGTCTTCCTGTCCAAGGTGAAAGGTTCGTGTAAGAACTTCCCTGGACTAGGGGTGGGAGAGAGCTGCAGAGGCCTGGATGGGGCTGCCCTCCCTGCTCTGGGCGTCCTGGCCTCGCGGGCCTGCGATCAGTCTCCGCTAACCTTCCAGAATGTGCTCGTAGTTGGCAAGGGCAGGAGACAGGCCAAAGACAGGGCGCAGCTTACGTTCATCAGAGCCAGCCGTCAGCAACCATTTTCCGAAAGCAATAACGGATCAATAAGCCACGGCCTCGTGTGGCGGCTCTGTGCACGGATGACTCCTTCGAGGAGGAAGCCTATTGATTACACCAACCATATTGATATTTAGTGTTGATACTCACCCAGTGCTCTGGGGGAATTAATAAATGACTCCCTGCCCCGTGGCGAGGCTGGGAATAGAAGACACCGGGACGGCACCAGCCTAGGGCCCTGCACGGCCGTGGAGCCTGCCCCATGACGACCTGCCACCCCAGGACCCCGGGATCACAACCTGAGCCGAAGGCAGAGGCTTCACCGACTGAGCCGCCCAGGCGCCCCCCAATCACTTCTTTAAAAAGAGCTACAGTGCATTGACTACTGTTTTCATGGTTGTTATTTCTACTTTTCAAGAGCTGACAACTGCAGGAAAATACTGGGAAGGATGACAAAATGCACGTGGCAGCAGCTGAGTCGGATTTAATTTCCCGTGTGACGGCAGGGCTCTCCCACCATGTAGGGGTTGGTCCAGCCTGCGTCTGTCCGCTGTAGCCCGCACTGCTACTGTGCATTCCGTGGCTCAGGGTGGGTGCAGGAAGGCCCCGAGGGCTGGGGCACGTGCCGAGGTTATCCTGCACTTTCCAGGTGGGCCTGATGTCATCACAAAGGCCCTTATAAGAGGGAGGTGGGGGGTCAAAGAGGAGAGAAGTTGCTGTACTCTGGGCTTTGAAGATGGAAGAAGGGGCCAGGAGTCAAGGAAGGGAGGTGACCTCTACAGGCTGGAAAGGGCAAGAAACAGATGCTCCAGACGGCACCAGTCCGGCTGACCCCTTGAGGTGAGCCCTATCAGACTCACTGCAGATTTCTGACTCCCGAGCTATAAGAGAATAAATATGTGTTGCCGTAAGCCGCTCTGTTGGCAGTGATTTGTTACAGCAGTAAGAGCAAACTAGGAGGGGCCCTATGCTTCCGACCCCATCTCCGTCAGACCCCCACCATGACTGACACGGCCGTAGGAAAGAGATCGTTTCCCAGGATTATGCCCCAGTGGGTCCCCCTGGAAAATACCGTGGCCTCGGTTTTGCCTACCAACCAGGCTCCCACTCAGAATTCCTCTGTGGCATTTGTGGCAGTAGCATTTCAGCTTCTGCTTGAATACCTCCAGCGGTGGGGTGGTCACTGCTCGCAGACTGCTGCCGAATCATGGGAAGTTCCTGCAGTGTGGGAGCCCCGGCTGGCCTCTGCCCTCCGATGCCACCCCCCCACCCACTCAAAGCCAGCACCCCCTGTGTCGCCCAGCGACCCGCTGCTGGTCAGAGGCTGGGTCTCCTCCGGACTCTACATGGTAGGATGGGTCTGTGTCATGTGGTGTAGGCACACTTCGTCTTGTCGGCTGTGGTCAGGGGCTGGCCGCCATCCTACTGGCCTGTGGATGCTGTTTTGAATCCTCTGTTATCCAAGAAATTAACTACTACATCCCCATCTCTGTGCAAACCCTCCCCGACAGCGTGTACTTCACCTAACTGCCCCGAGTTGGACTTTGTAAAGCAAGGTCCTGATAAAAAAGGCAGAGGGTGTTGGGCAAGGAGTGTCTGGGGGCTGACCACTCTGTGACACCCAGTCCTTGCTCAGTTCTGATATCCTATTACCACAGATCCCCATCCCCCGCCCCACGCACTGCTCATGTGCTATGTGCACATCACATGCACTAATATGTGTGGTTTTTAAACACCGGGGAAACCTATTGCTTGAGCATTCTCTTCCCTCTAACACTACTGGGTGCCTCTCAGGGTCGCAGGACATTCATTCCTCGGCCTTTTGAGATGGAGGCTCCCTGAGTGGCCAGGCCCCCCTCTTCTAGAAAGGAACCTCAGCAGGAACCCAAAACTTCTTGCAAACCTCAGCAGCGCTGTCACGGCGGATGGCTGCATCTCTCCCCCCGCCAGTCAGTATTTCTAAAGCATTTGGGCTCCTCGCAGCACACAACTATTTATGGAAGTGGATCCACCCGGCTTGCTGCAATAGGGAGTTCCCGAGCAGAAAGAAATGGTCTCTGAGAAGGCGGAACAAGGCTGTCCTGGGAAAATGCTGCCACCAAGACGGGGCTCCACATGTCTGAGCACCAGGAGACTTCTGTTTGAAACTTTGAAACCCGTGCTTGTTTTCCCGGCGGTTCTGTGTATGCTCCAGGGCCTTCACTTCGCGGGCCCTCCTCCTCATCTATGACACAGAGAAGATTTTATCGGGAAACACCTGCCAGTGTAGATGTCTCTTTAGGAGAAATCGCCTTCGATCAGCTCCAGTGCTTGTCGCTCTTACTACTCATTTTACATTTATCCATGTCTTCGTGTGCTCGCCAAACTGCAGGTGGTAACGTGAGAAGCACACACCGTCCCGGCTGCAGGCCTGGGTCTGCACCTGGCTGGGGGCTTCTCTCCGTGCTCTGTGGGCACAGGCCGCGGGCCGGACCCCATCACCCAGTTCTTCCCACTAGCCACAGGCTGGACGCTGCCTGCTGCGGAAATGCCCTGTTTTGGGGGAGCAGCCTGATCACAGGAGACTTAAACGAGCTCTGCAGCAGCACGTACCATGCCAGTCCCCAGCCCCCGAGGCCTGTCCCCACAGCTCCGGGCTGCCGTCTGTGGCAGAGAGCTTTGGGCTCAGAGCCCCCAGCCACCCTCAGGGACTTCAGTGGCTGCCAACAGGTCCTTCTTTGGACTCTGGGCAGAGGGGCGAGGGGAGCAAGCAGGATCTGGCCGAGTGACAGTGTGGTCTGACAGGCTGTCAGAACCTCGAGGGCGACTGGGGTGGAGAAAGGGGGCTGCTGCTGGGGCGGCGGGGGCAGGGGGAGGATGTTCAGGTGTTTATGGGGAGTTCTAGGGACAATCACTATGACCTGCTCAGAAACGCATCATTGCTGCCTCCCTGAGAGCCTTTCTCCTCGATGCTCTTGGGGATGGAACTGTCAGGTAGAGCTTTTGGGCGGTGGGGTGTGGGAAGGGAGAAGAGCTGAGGGCTGGGAGTGCGACAAGCTGAAATCAGCTGAGTAGGTGGGAGGGGATGGCCAGAGGGGCACCCACTCTCTGCAAAGCCTTGTTTTCTGTAAAAGGCCTACAAAGTTCCAGGTTGGTTTCTGCCCCTCAGCCAATTCTATACAGCTGCTGGAGTTGGTCCACTTAGGTTGCTCCCCCCCCCCCCAACCCTGGGCCTCTCCAAGGAACCAGCTCTGGCAAATAAAATAATGAATCATAAATTTTATTTCAAAATGTAAACGTCACTAAACATGCATACACATTAAAACAATAAAATTTACAATTTAGTTATTTTTTTTCTTTTTGCATAGGACATCATTACAATATAGAATCTATGCCATACAAAATACATACAAAGTTTTATCCGAGCAAGCCAAGGCCAGATTGGGAACTGTACAACTGTAATACTTCACTGTAGTGATCCAGGAAAGATGAAACATGGCCTTCGGAAGCATGGTGTGGTGCTGGTTAAAAAGAAAAAAAAAAAGTTCCTACAGAAAAGGAAAACGCGTGATCCATGGAAATGGTCTTGGACCCTTGGATTCTGCCTTGGGATTTTGGCATACGATTCCAGAGAAGCTCCATCAATGGCTTTGGATGGGGAAGGGGTCATTTGTGCGGGTCTGGGGGTGGCTGACTCATGCACCCAACGCACCCACATGATGTATTCCCGGTTATGTGGGAACACAGCAAGCCCCACGCCCCACAATGCATAGCTCGTGCTGATGCCGCCGAGCCCTTGGGATCCTCAGCACTAGGCACACGGACTCTCCAGGGTGAAACTCGGGAGTGAAGCCACCCACCCTGACACCTGCACCCTGACCTGGGAAAGGCCGCCACACTGCTCCCCAAGTGGCACCTGATCCCCGCTGGGAAGTGGCCCTCTCACCCCATACACAGGGCAAGCTGGAGAGGGATCCGGCCGGTACACCCAGCCCTTGTGCTCTGAGTAGGGGGGGGCCAACCTTCGGCCAGACCTGTGGTTGTCTTGCATTCAGCTCACATACTTGGGTTTCTAAATAAGCATGTACAACAACCTGTCAACACGTCCCTGGGAAAACGCCCCTGAGCCCTGGGAGAAAGCTGCTCATGTGGTCCCCTCCCCTCCCATCTTGTTCATCTTTAAATAAAAGTCGTAAGGTTTTAAAGCTGCATGAGAAGGGGAGAGGCTGGGCAGGGCCAGCTGGACGCACTGCAAGTCTGACATTGCTACAGGGGATCAGAGGAAACCAAGTACGGCCCCTCTGCCCTCATGGATCCGGGGCTCAAAGCTCCCACCAAAGCCAATCTTCACACCAGTGAGGGACAGGGCAGTGGGTGGGAGGAAGGGCCTCGCCCTAAATGATGTGCAGGCATTTATCAGTAGTAAGCTGGATTGCGCATCCAAATTCTGGTACAAAATTCTCTGGAATGTGTCTTGGACAAACCTTTGAAACTGAGCCTCAGAATCGGGAATATCAGTCATAGGGAGCTGGCTCTTCCCAGGGCAATCCTGCCTTCAGAAATTGTAGGTCCACATCCTCGATTTTACCTTTGGAAAACATGGTCACGAGAATCGCATATGGAACCTTTGGGTAGCAAAAGATACGGGGGACCAACAAAGCATCTCTTACTGTTTTCGATGTGACCACCACATCAGACCCTTTAAACCTTCCAGCACTGTTTTTGACTGACTGACTTTAAAAATGGGTTTAAAAAAAAAAAAAATCAGTGATATCTGTCAGAAGTCAAAATAATCAGGTAGCCTTGTAAACAGCCCAAACCAGGAGTTAAATGACAATGGGATGCTATTGCTCAGATCACACTTTGTTAGGTGGCACTCCTGCTCACTGAAACCACGGATGAAGTCCCTGGCAAGTGCTATGACCCTGTGCCGTCCACCTTAGCACCTGCTTCTGGCAAGAAAGGAGGCTGGGTCTTCTGAAGACTCTGGGCCGGGCAGCAGAGAGCTCAACTGGAGACCCCAGTTCTGCCACACTTCCCTCGGGACCATAGAAAGCCACCGGCCCTCTCTTCATGTCCCAACAGGTGGGCTGGGGGCTACCTGTGGCTGGCCTGTCTGTCCCTATCTCCAAGTCACTCCCCACTGGTCTGAGCTGTGACCCAGGGCACGGTGAGATCTGGGGACCCCAGTCCCACTGATGTTTGCACCTGGAGGCTGCACCGTGGCGAATCCTGCACCTGCCCGGTTGCATGGCCTCAGAATAAAGGGTGGGTAGTGTCCTGCACCTCAAGTGCCATAGTGGGGGTGTGGTGGGATGCAGGTAGGGCACCTCCAGGACTACATTCCCATCAAGGGCATCGCTGCCTGTTCCTACATAGCACCCTACAGAAGAGGACCCCGGGGCCCTTCGTGGAAACGGCTGTGTTCACCTGTTCCTTTCCAGATGGCTGTAGGATTCCATGGGCATATAGGGAGCTGACAACTGGTCCCCTCACATGGCTGACGCAAAGAGGGGCTTTCTTATTTGGGACATGAGCTAAACGCCAGCCCCCTGATGGTTGAGTCCAGGGTCACTTTTAGGATTTTTTGGAGGAAATTCTCCCTTTGTTCAAGCAACCTTCATTTTGAGATCTCTGCCCCCTTGGCCTGTGAGAACAAGTCTGCTACAAAATAAAGGTTTGAGTTTTCACTATTATGTCTAGGAGTCCTATGGGTTCTTCAATCACACTGAAGCCAGCAAGCATGGCCATAAACCAGAAAAATGAAAGACCCTGAAATAGACCCAGGCTGGGAAGACATTCTACATCTTAGAAGAAAATGCAAGCTTTCAGGAGGGTCCACCCCATGTAACTGCTTCCAGTGGGGGCCCCAGGGAGTAGCTTTCCAAGGCCCACCGCCCCCTTCCACAAGCACTCATTTCATGGTGATGAGATGCCAGGGAGAGCCCATTTAAACCTCGCCTGAGGTTCATGGATTTTTCCCACCCTTCAAGTGAGATGAATTTTAGCCCCAGATGAGTCAGGATGGTCCGACCGGAGCCCCAGGCCAAGTGCCCAGGGAAGCCAGGCGGGGATTCCCTCCAGGTGCCCTAAGTCAGCAGAGCAGTGCCCCATCTCCCAGGCCAGGCCCATAGTGGAAGGACCGCACCCGGCCATTAGACCAGAACCGCTTTGGGAATGAAGACACACTCATTTGCCAAAAATAGTCAATGCCTGCATATTTCTGTTTTAAGGCAATGTTACCCTTCCATCTATCTGACGGAACAGCCCTGGGTCATTTAGAGGAAAAATTAAATTAAGTGCTCTCTTTGGAAACAGCAAACACCCGCTTTCCCTCCCCCACCCCCCACCCCGCCTCTAAAACAAACCAGCTCTTCTTTTATTCCAAGATGACTGGGTTTAGAGTCCTTACTCCCCTTCCTATGTGCAGACAGATGTGGGGTTAGAAACCCTCCTTCTGAGATGCCAGTGGGCAGATCACAAGGAGACTCCTGGCTCCTCAAGGGGGTAGCACTATGTGGCCTCCCAGGGACACACAGCTCCCTCGCCCTGCCTTCGGGGACCCGTGGACGGTGAGCACACCAAAGGACTTTGGAATAAAATTCCTGAACCTGGAATGTGAGTTCCTGAGACATGAAATGTATTCAGAGTGTGGCTTTCTATGCCTCACACAGAAACAACTTTGGGAGGGGCCTCCGAGGGCCTTCTGGGCCTCACTTTGGAACTGGGCATGAAGATCTCTCACCCCAAGCACTCAGGGCGCTCTTCTGTCCAGGTCTCTATAGGATCTTCCACCCTCTCTTCCAGACCAAACGCAAGCAGGGCTGTCATGCAGCCCAAATGGGACACGGCAGCTAGGGCCGTCAGCTCTGCATCTGATCCCCCAGCCCTGCTTGGCTTTCACCCACAGCAAGAACAATGCTACTGCCCAACTTGGTACCTAACACGCTACTCAGAAGCCACCACCATGCCCCTGGCCGATCCCAGACAACACACAGTAGAGTCTGAAAGGGGCACCCAAGTGCTGCATCCAGCAGATTGCCACCCTTGTGGTCATTATGGGCAGAGGGTGCCGGCCCCTGTGAGCACCAGCCAGGCCTGGGTCTCTGGGGCTTCTCTGTGCTGCACCCCATGCCAGGATACAGTGGGGTGGACGCAGGATGGCCACCACCAAGGCACTCTGGGCCCAGGAAGCCCATCTACAGCCCTCTCAGGTCCCAAGGGTCATTCCTCCTCACCAAAATGAGCAGAGGTCTCTGCGAGATACCTCAAATCCACCCCAAACCCACACCCCCCCACCCCAACACACACACACACACACACACACACACACACTGTCCTAGGGGCTTGTATTTACACGCCCCAACTCTCAGGAAGAAGGAAAGGGAGGTGCCCAGGCAGCAGCACTGAGCAGGAGCCTCCAAATGTCTGCAGAGGAGCAGCATGCTGGAGCCCAGCCTGACTGCCCCGCCAGGGCTCAAGCCCCACCCCAACCCAGGCGGGGGACTCCGGAGAAACCACTCAGCTCTCTGCTCTTCCTCTCCCAGCAGGAGAACGCTGGAAACACAGCACCCCGGAGCCCTACTGCACCACGGGCAGGCAGGTGTGGGCCGGGGCCTCCCAGGCAGGAGGGGAGGAGTGGGAGGGAAAGGGAGAAGTCCAGGGGGTGCAAAGCTCATGGAGAAGCTGGAGGTTTGCTAATTCCGAGCTGGGAACATGGTGGGTCTGAGCAAAGTATTTCCCACAACTTTCTGTCTGGTGTTCCCCGGGGAGGAAACAGAATGCACATTCTCCGACAGCATTTCCCATAACATCTGCTTTACCACTCCCGAAAAGTTCCAAGTCACAATGTTCCGGTCTCTTGCTACAGAACTGTCTCTGTGAAGCACCGAGTGCTGCCACGTGCATGGCCACACACACTGGGCCTCTGGCAAGGTGGCCCAACAACCTTCCCCGCGGTTTCAAACAAAGGTGTCTTGAGAGCAGGGCCGGTCCAGGGGAACATGGGAACTGGAGGCACCAGAGACACTTTCGGCCATCTCTGAAGAAGACTGGGTTCCCAGGCTCTGTTTTCCAGTCAGAGAAGATGAGAGAGTGATAGGTCCCCATGTGCCTTCTGCAGGACACAGACCATCAGGTGTCCCTACGCGGGGCACATACCTCAGGCAGGCCAAGGGCTGGGCAAACGTGGCCCGGGCCCTGTCACATCGGACTTCAGATGGTGCAGCGGGCTGATCAACCCAGGCTCACATCTCTGCTTCCAGTGCTCTGAGAGGCCCAGAGAAAGGCTCCTGGAGGCAGGGGGAGGGAAATGGGCAGGGCCCCCGCACAAGGCGGGCACCTCTGTGGTCTCCCCAGGTGGAGTGCTTCTTTTGCCCAGTACAGCTTAAGGCATCCCTCTGAATGATCTACGTCCTGAGCCCGGCCGGGCTGCTGGGGCAGAGGCTTGGCGGCCGGGAGGCCCCCGGCTTGGGAATCTGGCCTGGAAGCAAATGTCAGTGACCGCATTCGCTCAGAACTGACCGATCAACTGACCCACAGGCTGGATGCTGAGCCCCACCTGCACTGCTTCGTCTCCTTTGTCCCCAGTGTGTTCCCGAACCTAACAGAAAACTCCAGAGTGCAAATCTATGTACAGAATAAGGCGGCAGGAAAGGGGTGTCCTCACTGACCTCGTGGAACATGTCCATCCCTGAGAAAGGGGGGGGGTTCAACACCACTGAATCTCACCTTTGTGGGTATGTCTATTGTGCAATTTGTGGATGGTGTTTTTTGAAAATTTTTTGTTTTTTTACAAATTTACTTTGACACCTGAGGTGAAGAAATTGTTTGTTGTGTTGTTGTTATTGACTTCATAAAGTTCTCTCTTCTTTCTTATTACAAAAGGAAAAGACAGGGCATCACGAGAAGGGCGAGCATCTGCTCATGGCTGTAGTGGGGGCGGAGGGTCCTCGGCCAGCCCCGGGGTGGGCCGGGCGGAGTGGGGCAGGGCGCCCGCAGAAGGGGGGGTGGGGGGGCGGGGCCCCGGGGCGGGGAGGGCGGGGCTGTGCTGCCGCGGGCTGGCAGGGGCCCAGCTCAGGGCGAGCTGGCCGGGCTGATGGTGGGGCTGCTGGCGTCCGAGCGGCTGTAGTCGCTGAGGGAGCCGGTCCGCGAGCCCCCGCTGCGCCGCTGCAGCATGCCCGGGTGGAAGTTGGCGTGGCGGCGCGCGTGCTTCGTCAGGTGGTCGCTGCGCATGAAGCGCTTCTCGCAGATGGGGCAGCTGAACTTCTTCTCGCCCGTGTGCGTGCGGTAGTGCCGGGCCAGCTCGTCCGAGCGCGCGAACTTCTTGTTGCAGTCCTGCCAGCTGCAGGCGAAGGGCCTCTCACCTGCGGGTGACAGGGCAAAGCGTCAGTCCCTGCTCCTGCCCTCCACGCAGCCCGCTCCTCCCCACCCCTAGCTGGTCCCCGCCCTCTGCGCCCTGTCTCCACCAGCCCTCTGTGACAAAGCCATCAGGGCAAAGGTGTACCCTGCCAGTGCCCTCCAGCCGGTACCCAAGGAAGGCAGCAGACACCTCCCAGGATGAAATGGCAGCATCTCAGGTAATGTGGCTGCAGGGCCCAAGGCCCCTGGTCGTGGCACCCAACAACCTGTGCAGGCCCCCTGGCCCTGGCTTGTGGGGAGCTCAGGCCCATCTTCAGGATCAAAGATGGGGAACAGGAGTGAAGGGTCTAGGGCCAGGAAGGACCTGCAGGTCTGCGAAAGTCCAGCTGCCCCACACTGACCCCAGGGGAGCCACACTTCAGAGCCCCACACTGTTCAGGGCCAAGAGACAATTCCCAAACCCAAGTGCCCTACCACCATCCTGACCCCTCCTCAGTTTCCTCACCTATAACATGAGGAGCACAGACCTGGGAATTTCCTTCTCTTATTGCCCCCTCTCTTACATTAGTTCCAATGTGGCCAACAGGCAACAGCCAGCAGAGCAGGAGACTACAACAGGCTCTTGCAGACCCAAGCACGGAGACAGACAAGGGTGGCTACTCAGAACACTCCATGAGTGGGAGGTAACAAATGTCGGTTGCAATCAGGAACCCCTCCTCCCTCTTATCCCTTGCTCAGAGCAAGGAACAGGCCAGCATTTACCCAGGCAAACTCTGAGCCACACAAAAAAATGACATCAACTGCTCAGAGAGAACCAGCAGGAGCTCCTGGCACCCCAGAATGCAGCCCTTATGGCACCGGGGGTGGCCACACACGGCCAACCCTTCCAACCCTTTACCTTGCCCTCCCTCCCCCACTCTGGCCCTAAAGCCAACAGCCAGTCCTCAAAGCTGGCCTACCTGTGCCTGGAGAAGGAAATCCACACCACCCATCCCAAATGAGCCCATCAACCTTAAATATAAACAAACACCCAAGGATGGCCAGATGGCCAAGGAAAACCAGCAGCATGAAAGGGAGAAGTCCCAGAGCAACAAAACAAAGCTTACTCCAGAGGAAAAAGAGTGAAGCCAGGAGACAGAAGAGAATGCCAACCTAAAAATTCTAATTAGTATTCTGAGAGAAATTTCAGAAAAAATTCATGCATAAAGCAAACATGATAACATCAAAAGGAAGTTCAGAGAACAAAAAATAGTGTTTAGAAATTGAGAGTATTGTTGCCCAAACAAAAATTCCACAGAAAAGCTGGAAATAAACTCAAGGAAATATCCCAGAAAAAAATGGAACAACATTAAAAAGGTTTTAGAAATATGTGAATGTTGCTGCATTCTCTGTCTCCTAGTAATGCTGAAACTAAGAGCTATGCGTGGTTGTATATGTTCTTATTGATTTTCTGGGGATTTTCTTTGGAGGGGGAAAGGGTGTCTGTGGTGGGGAGGATTCAAAATCAAGTAGGAGAGCAAACCATCATTTCCCAAACCTATACAACAGTTACAAATGATAGTTCAGAGTTACAGGGAATCAATCCTGGGGGTGCAATATTCAACTAATTTCTGTTTGTTAAAGAACAGAAAAAAAGGGAGGAGAGCAAATTATCAAAGAAACAAGAAAACGGTATCTGTCAGAATCAAATAAGACTAGCTAGCCAGATGTGGGCAGTGTAGTGAGTAAAGGCTCCTGCTATGAGAAATTCTGCAATGTCAAAACACTGAGTAAAAAGAGACCACAAAACTTATTAGAAAGAGGTAAGGAACAAACACCAAGTTACCCGTAAGAGAATAAGGCTGGGACACACACTAGATTTCTCATAAATCACACTGGATTCTAGATGACAAAGAAATAGGTTCTTCCAAATTTACCTCTCAAACTCCAGCAAAAATAAGAAAAAAACCAAGAAGCCAGAGAAGTGAGTGAAAAATGAAGGGGTATTCAGGAGAGTGAGGCAGAGACCTGGGGACCACTGAGGCAGGATTCATAGGAGGATAATTCCAAGAAGAAAGTGAGTTCCATGCATCAGAGAGTATGATCAAGAGACTGAATAAACTTCACGACATAGTGAAGGCACATACTATTCTTTGGTTAAAAGAAAAAAGAGAGGCAATTAGAAACTCCAGGAAAAACAGAAGACGTGCAAGAAAATTGGGGTCTAAATATGAAGCAAATTAAAATGCTACAAGACTATGAGCAATCAGGGAAGAGCTCTGAGCCAAACACTAGTCTAGGGGTTTTTTGTATGTTATACTATTTATCTTTCACAACAACCCCATGAGGCAGCAGGAGGGAATGAAATCCCTGTACAGGCCCTGGTATATGGAAGTAATCTTTCCACAGTCATGGTCATGTGAACCCTACCACCAGCTAATTGTCAGTGCTTAGAATCAATGTTATAGACAACTGACTCATGGCCCCAACAGAGAATGTGGATGTACAAGAAAGGTAGGAACACACACATGCACAAAGGAAATGTCTGAATGAGGTTAAAGTTATAAGGATAATCAACAAACAATTAAAATAATAATACATCCATCAATTCAGGAGGAGGTGAGGGGAGGGGTAGAAATGAGGTAAATCCTTAAATTTTATGGAAGGGAGATAACAGATCGTATCTAAATCTGATACATCAAAGAACAGCAAAAAAATAAATAATAATAATACAGTTTATGTCAGAAACCACCAACACAACTAAAATCAGAGCAGTGTTGGTCTCTGGGGAGTGAGGCTGCATTGGGAACAGGATTTCTGTTGTTGTCGTTGTAAGTTCTTCTATGTTATGTGTCTTTTTAGAATTGAATATATTGTTAATTGGTTCTGGGGGGGAAATTCTTGTCAACAAAAAAGTTTGAGAAATGCTGCATGCTAAGTCTACTCTAGGAACTTCACAATGCACATTGGTCATTAAATATTTGGAAAGGTCCAGCATTAAATACAATGGTTTCATTTCTGTGTGACTGGGTGCTGAGTTCAAGAGCTCAATGTGCCAAGTGTGACGGATGAGGTTCAGACCTGTCTTCACAGTGTATTGATGGCCTCAGATAATCGCCTCTATGGTGGGGTAAAGAGTGCTCCCCCAAAAAGATGTCCAAGTCCTGATCCTTTGAACCAAGAAATCCTTGAATCCCTTTCCTTTTGGAAAAAGGGTCTTTGTAGATATAATTAAGGTAAGGATCTTGAAATGAGATCACAAGTGTCCTTAGAAAAGAAGAGAAGGGGAAAGGACACAGAAGAGAAGGCCAAGCGATGACAGAAGAAGAGATTGGAGTGATGCATCTACAAGCCAAGGAACACCAAGCATTGTAGGGCAGCCCCCTAGAAGCTAGGAGAGAAGCATGAAATGGATTCCCACGTCCCCCCTGCCAGCAGAGCCTTCAGAAAGAACAGAGGTGGGCAGGAGAGTGAGCTGCCAACACCTTGACCTTAGACTTCTGCCCTCTCAAACAGTGAGAAAGTGCATTTGTGTTGTTTTAAGCCACCCAGTTTATGGTAATCTGTTATGGTAGTCACAGGAAATGAATATACTACCCCATCCTCATAGTGGAGTACACATGGTGATTCCATAATGTCACACACAACCAGATCGTGGCGCTGTGCCTGGCACATGCCAAATGCTTACCCTTAAAATGTTAAGCTATTATTTTTGCTCTTATCTATTATTTTTGTCACCTGTGTCTTCTCAAATTTAAGCCTGTGGTGGGAGTAGGGAGGACAAACCCAAATTCAGACTCACCCTTGCTTTCTAAGAAGCCCTGGGCCCTCACGGGGGCTTGTCCTTTTCAGGGTCCTTACGCTTGCAGCTCTGGGAGGCGTGTGAGGCAGGTCTAATTATAGATGGGCTACAGTGATGTCAGGGCCGCAGAGAACCGCAGCATCCAACACCATGGCATGCTGGTACCGGGTAGCCTGCAGTGGCAGAAGGTAGGGAAAGCCCAGCATCACACGTAGGCCAGCACACAGCTCTTCGTTTTGTCTGGGTGTCAGCAGCTCGGCACTTTTACTGAACACAGACCCGATGTCTGGCCCTGGGAACAGGGTCCTGATGCAGACAGGGTCCTCCTTGTTCCATCCTTTATACTTCTGTCAGCCCATTCCAGGACGACAGATGGCAACAAACTGGCCCACAAACAGATGAATAAAACACTTAGAAGTTATGATTCATCCTGGTTAGGAGCAGCACCAGGGTCTGGCTGGGCTGGTGACATTCAAGCAGCACCCAGGAGGCTAATGAAGAGCAGCCAGGAGAATCGAGAATAGGTGGCGGAAAGGCAGCCTGGACAGGGAGACAGTCACCCATGATGGTGTTTCTCATAATTGTAGAGAGGGACCCAAAAAAGTGTCTGTTTATGTGGGTTATATCCATTGATATTTATCATATTAGAAATTAAAACAAAAATTCAAACTCAAGCACACATTCCAGTAGCTGACAGGGGGATGATGTCATCACACATCATTTAGCTTTTGGAATATTCCATTGTATTTTTTTTTTCAGAGAATAAAGGACAAATAATGTTATTATTTTGAAAATAGTTTTGGCCTCATGGCCTCCTAGAAGGGTCTCAGGTTACCTACAGGTGTCCCTGGGCCTCCCTTTGAAAACTGCTCTGCTAGGAATTGACCCCAAGGTGGTGTGACTGGGCTGAGTGAGTATAGAGGGAGCATACCCAGCCTGGAGTGGGGGCCCAGCAGGTCCACGCCCTACAGGGAGTCAGCCCTCCAGACTAAGTAAACCCTAGCTTCCCTCCTGCTGGGCTCAAATTCTGCATCTGCTTCCTCTTGGGCATGTGATGGGGAGACAGCAACAGTACCACAGGGCCATCACAAGGAGAGTGTGCAGTCTAGCTCAGAAGTGACACTGGCCCTCTTGGGACAGGAAACCTAATCGAGGATTCCAGAACCCTGAAGGAAGCCCTCCTGCAGCATCCTGCCTGAAGCCTAAGCCTGGCATGGGCCCACTCCAGTCCCCCTGCCCTCACTTTCCAAAGAAGGTAGGGCTGCAGGGGGCCAGGATTTGGTCCATGGGATTGAATGGTGAGAGGGTCTTGGGAGGCGGAGGCAGAGCAAGAGGAATGGGATAGAGGTCAGGTTTTATGGGGTACAGGGTGCACAGGGAGGGAGGGAAGCTGGGGTCACTGTGGGGGGCTAGAGGGCCCTGGGGCTGGGGAAGGGGCCAGGCCGTGCTCAGGGTGGAGGGCCTTGAGGGTGCCAGGGTGCAAGGGCCAGGAACTGCGGGTCAGGGGACAACTGGCCTGTACAGGGCGGGGTGCTGTTGGTGTGTAGTAAGGGGGGGCAGCTGGGCGCCAGAGGCGCCAGGGCCAAGAGCTCGTGGGGCGCAGGGCGGGGGTTATATAAATGTTCCCTGGCGCTGCAGTGAGGCTGTGAGAGCGATTGCCTCATCTTATCAGGGAACACTGTGTCCCACATGCTCCTCTTGCCCAAGCCACAGGCCTGGGCTGGGACAGCTTGTTCCTCCCAGAAGCCACAAGAGGCCAGCCTCGGAGCACAGGGGCTTTCCTCCTGCCCGAGCCCCCGACTGGGCACCCAGCCCTGGGCCCTCCCCCCTTACCCCCTTCCAGGAGGCCTGCAGGTGCAGCTTGGGAAATGTGCACAATCCAGCTCATGCCCCGAACTCAGGCCCGGGCCACAGTGAGACTCCCTCCGGCTCTGACCCCTGTCCAAAGGGCATGCTCCCAATCATCTCAATTGCTCCAGCCAGTTTTGGCCAGACCGCCAGGTCCTACAGGTGAGTGGGTCCCTTCTGGCTCCAACGGTACCTGCACACGGCTGTTCTTTTTTATCTGTGGGCCTCTTGTGCACAGTCCTGGGCCTCCTCTGGCATTGTGTCCCAGTGTCTCACACAGAGCCGGGGCCAGAATACTGTCTGTAGACTAAAGCCTTTTCTGCCTGTGGGCAGTAAGTGCTCTCCCCTATTGGCCCCCTCGGCCTCCTGATGGCTTTTCTCAGCTCAGGCTGGCTCTACCAGCCAGGGCTCTGGGAAGCCTAGCTGAGCTCCCCTCTGTGGAAGAAAGAAGGGAGGGGATGCATCTCTGAACAGAGGCCCCCCCAGAGGGAAGGGCAGATGGCTCCATCGACTTAACAGGAGGGCCTACTCACATGACCAGACCTCAGTGAGCACAAGGAATCCACAGGGGTATGTGTCTGGGGAGTGATGATGAGGGGCAGGGCTGGTCAGAGAGTCAGAGGGAGGCACAGGGAGAGGTTTCCACAGACTTGCAGCTTTTCCCGGCCTGCCAGGGCCCAGCACCCGGGTCCTGGCTATTCACTGCCAGCAAGTGGGCTGTCATTCATCACTAGCTAGCTCTGACCTGTGGCCACTGGCAGGGGACCACTTCCAGCTCCCCACCTCAACACTACCATGTCTGTCACTCTGGGGAATCCCTCCTGCTCCCCTCCCACTCTGGGGCAGCTTGGCAGCCGGCCAACCACTGGAGCCAATCGGCTGCCAGCCTCCAAGGAAACCCAGGCCCACGAGCAGCCTTGGGGTCAGCAGAAAGGCCTGTCCCCTGTGGTGGAAAGCAGACTTTCCTGTCATTAGGAGGCCATTGGCTACTCCACTGATCACTGAAAATGCCCATGGTTTATAGCCCCATATGGAGCTGACATTCAGGTGCCTTGTCTCCTAGGACGCCCCAGTTGGAAGCCCCTCCCCACCATGGTACAAATGAGGGAGGTGAGGCCCAGGAGGACGGAGAGCGGGGACCCCCCCTTGCCCTGGGACTCTGCCTGTAGCCGGAGAGGTGCTTTCTGCATGGAAGCAGCCCCTGCAGTGGTCAGCCCCCGCCTCACCCCTGCACCCCTATTCATTTGTTGACAGCTCCAGGGGCTGTCATCTTGCCTGTTTCTTCTCACAGTTACGGTGAGACCTAAGTGGGAGCCCATACATGCTCATATGAGCGACACTGTTATCACCAGTTGGACAGGGGGCTGCTCCTGGACTCCTGAGCCCCTTGAGGGGAGCTCTCATGAGCAAGCCACTGGGAAATGTGAGTATTCATCTTTGCCGGAACTGCCCCCGCCCCAAGGCACTCTGCTCTCATGCTGCTGTTATGGGTGCGAGTGCACCAGTATTGTGGGTCACACGCTGCCTACACTCCTGCACCCAAGCAGAGGTGGCAGGACGTGAGGGGAGATTGGACACTGCTACACACAGCCCTGGGGGCACAGTTAAAACAAAATCTGCCTTTCAACAATAGATGCAAGTGTACTTTTAAAGTAGGCATTTTTGGTGTTGCTTTGCTTTGTTTTGGAATAGGATAACTTGATCCTAAAATTCATACAGAAAAACAAACAAACAGAAACACTGAGGAAAACTGAAAAAGAATGCTGTGAGGGTACTAGACCACCAGACATTCAACATACTGCTACACAAGCTGGTAACTGGCCAGTGGAGAGGAGCAGAAATGGCAGAACTGGACCCCAAAAGAATGGGAAACATGTTTAGCATAAATTAACATCTCAGATGGGTGGAGGGGAAAGGGTCCAAAATATGTGTAAGGACAACTAAGTAGCATCTGGAAAGAAAGAAAGGACCATGCTAGGATAGACGTTCTTTCTATGAATCAAGTCCAGTAGCCATAACTGAAAAGATTGATAAATTTGACTACAAAAGTATAAAAGACTTCTCTAAGGACAAAGCTACCAGAAGCAAAGGCAGAAGATAAATGACAATCTGAGAAAAAATATATATATTTGCAGCTCATATTATAAAGGCCTATTCTCCAATACAGAAAGAGGGTACAGAAAAGGAAAAATCAACACCCAACAGAAATATGGGCAAAGGCTATAAGATAGTAGATAAAGAGAACGCAAAGGACTTTCCAACATCTGAAAAGATGCTCAGCCTCACCCGTCAGGAAGCAAATGCAATCTAAAGCCCACTGAGGTCCTACTTTGTACCTGCCAGGTGGCTAGGCTGCAGGGCCTGCACTCTGGCAGCTTGGAAATGGAAGTGCAAACTGCTCCAACCTTGATGGAGGGCGACTTGGTGATACTAATCACAATTACAGATGTGTGCAACCTTTGATCCCACAAAACAGCTTTTGGGAACCTATTCTATAGACATACCTGCACACCTACAAAATGGGATAGGTGCCTGATTATTCAAGGCAGCAAAAGCCTCAGAACAACTCATGCCTTTTCTCTGGGGCCCGTTAAATCACTTATGCAACAGCCACATCACGGAATACTATGAGAAAGAAGTGGACTGGGTTCCTTCTGAACTGACAGGGGGAGACTCTAAAGCGGTACTGTTGAGGGAGGAAAGCAAGACTTGGCGCAGAATGCGTGAAATAGGAGCAACAGTGAGTGTGCGTGTGTGCATTAGCGTGTACGTGCAGTAGGATCCTTTGGGAGCACAGCTAGGAAAGTCACCACAGGGATTACCTGGGGACAGAGAGCTGGGAGGACGGAGGGGCGCTGGGGATTTTCCTTGAAAACCACTTCAGTCTCTTGGATTTCAAAACACACAAATGCACTTACCTAATTCAAACAATTAAATACAAGAATCCATAGCAAACTAGGAAATGCTAGCTACAAAGAAAGCAAATTTTAAAAGAGGAGTCGAAGGAACAACATTCTGTGCCTTCCCCGCCAGGCCCACTCACGCCGCATGTGGCGGCACACATCCCTCAGCACATTCCGCAGCCGCAGAGGATCCTGAGAGCTCCCCTTAAAATAGATTCTCCTCAGAATGGGGGAGGGGGAGGGGAGCTCCTTGGTGTAGGAGAAATTCAAAAATAGCCATGAGGTCCAATCCACCTTTCCGGAAGGTGTTCCCGGGGCAGGACTTCCAGGGCTCGAGTCCCTGGGTCACACCGCCAATTGTCGTGTTGGAGGGCGCTCCCTGATACATGGTTTGACAGACCCAATCAGACTTAAAAGGTAAGGGAGAAGGATCTAAGCAGCAGACCCAGATCTGTAATTGGGTGGGTCAGAGGCCCCTTCAGGCTCCTAAATACCACGCGCCTGTCATAAACGTCGCCGGGTCCACCCTCACAGGACTGGACTGTCGAGAACCAGCTGCAGTAGACGGGCGAGGCGAGGCGCGGCCAGGTGAGTTCATCTGCCTGTCAGCGCACAGGCTTCAAGTTCAAGGCAGGAGAACTGGTCCCCCGGTCCCCTCCGCCAGGGACTGGTGAGGCGGTGGGAACTAGGGAACCCATGCAGGCTTCTGGGAAAGGTTTTTCTCTTGGACCAAAAGAAAGGAAAAGGAAGGAAGGGAGGGCGGGAAGACAGAGGGCCCGGCGTGTGGGGGTGGGGAAGCAGCCGCAGCGCAGAAAAGCCTCTGGCAGGCTGTGAGGGGCTGTGACGTCTGGGGTGGCACCAAGTCATTGGTGGCCACAGAGGAAGGTCCGCAGGGACTCACGGAGAAGCCAAAATGCTCCTAGACACAGACAAGCAAGACTTCAGCCAACCTGAGGCTTCCCACACCACCCCTTCCCCAAAGAAACAAAACTCTTCAAGGTCAGCCAGGGCCCCTGGGAGAGGGCACAGAGCAGACCAAACGGGTCCCCTTCCTGCCGCCATCTGTCAGCGTGCACGACCAGTTGCCCTGCTCTGCACCCCAAGGCCCCATGCCCATACCCAGGGCTCTCTAGGCAACCAAGGGAGGGGCCCTGCTCTGCAGAGCCTTTGGCAACCATTCTGTCCCACTTCCTCTTCCTGTGTCTCCCCCTCCCCCAGCCTTCATTTCCTCACTCCCCGTCCTCTCCCCTGTGCCTCCTGTGTGGGCCTTGCCAGCAGGGACCCAGCCTCACCACAGCTGCCCCCGTGGCAGGGACAATCCACAGCGCAGACATCTGTAAGCACAGAGCTTTCCAGGGACACAATTTTTACTTTGGACGTATGCAAGCTCATGTGACTCTACCCTGGGGGAGAGAAGGGTGTCAAGATGAAACCCATCTCAGGGATGGGGACTAAAGGTGGAAGGTCATAGGACCTCACCAAGGCCACACGCCCAGAATGGCTGGCCCTCCAAGTCTAGATTTCACTTAGAAGGAGGACACTCTCACAGCCTCTCCCCACTGTGGAATACGAACTGCTATGGTGAGCTGCCCAAGATGACCTCGGCAATTAGTGTCCTGGGAGCTGAAAGCAGAAGAGGGACCGTCAAGGCGAAGGGCCCATCTCACAGATGAAGGCATGGAAGCCCAGCATACACACCATAAGTTGCCACCCTCGGTATGCTGGGGCCTCCAGCTTACCAGGGAAGGGAGCTCCCCAGCAGCACGCCCAGCCCAGTAGGGCAGCACTGGGTCACTCTGCCCGTTGAGGGCCTTGGCAGGCAGTCACCAGTCCTTCTGCAGCCTGTGGCCGGGTAGCTTTTCTCCAAGAGGCCCCGCCCACCTGTCTGAGAACGACTGAGCATCCTGAGGCAGCGCACTCAAAATAATGGATCTAAGAAGTGGCCCTTGGGGAGCACGGGCTCTTCCTCCAGACCCAGCACCTACACCTGGCCTGCCTCAGGTACTAAAGCAGCCGTCCATTTCCCTCAAGGGGAAAAAAAGTCACAAGGTTTCAAACAGAACCTAGCAAAACAATGTATTTGTCACAGTTGGTTTCATAAAGCAAATAAATCAGAATAAAAACGAGCAAGTCATTTTTCTATAGTCCTAAAATGCTTTTGGTTTTTGAGGGAGCTGATGCAAGAAAAAAAAAAAAAAAAAGCCAGTCACTGACCTACCTTTTCTAGCACAGCTGAAGAGTGCTAAGGAACTGCTTCAGACACTCATGGAGGAGCCCAGAGATCTCCTGGGGCCTCTCCTTCAGTAGCCCAGGTCACCAGACGCACCATAGCCTCAGCCACTTGGAGCAATTTACACCTGGTGTGTTCTAGGAAAACTATTTTGTTCACAAAACCACTTGCAGAGAACAGGATACTAGAATAGTAAGCCAGGGGCCTTGCTCCTCAGTAAATCTGAGTTCCATTGCCAGAGAAGAGGTGGCCCCCTGCTGCCCTCACCAGCCAGCCCTCTCCCCACCTGAAGAAACCCACACTGTTTGTAGAAGGAAGTGCATTCCCAGGGCCCTCTGACGCTAAGGGCACAAAGGCCAGCCCCTTCCCTATCACAGGGCCTGCCCACAGCTTCTCTGAGCCGGTCCCTTCCTCATTAACATCCTGCCTCCTGCTCAACCCTGTTCCTATGCCTAGCTTGGAACAAGTCACTACGGGGGTTAACCCTGAGGACACGAGCTAGGAAGAAAAGCAGATGCTGCTCGGCACTCCAATCCCCACCATCCCCCAGAGTGATCCCTTCCTTCTTCAAGTAACAGCTCTGCAGGGGACTCTATGACCCAAGGCTACCTGTGTCAGCCTGATGACAAGGGAGGGCCAGCAAAAGCTGGGACAAGCTGCCCAGGGCAGGGAAACCCTGAAGTGGGGTGTCAGGGGCTTGGTGCTCCTTGGTGTCACCCCCAACATCACCGGGACCAGGTTTCATGTGTTGGGTAAGCAGACAAAGGAAGGGTCAGCATGAAGGCTGCCTGGCTGTCCCTCTCTAAAGTCTCATAAGCCACAGACAGGGGCCCACTTATAAGTAGTCGTATTCGAGTAGACCAACCAAGAAAACAGACCACCGAGCAGCTGAGCCTCACTGTCCTAACGCATGCAGAAAATGCTCATGCTACAGAGCTGTTAAGGGCAGGAAAGAAACAGCCATTATCTTGGGAAGATGGGATTCATGCGTGATTGTCCTTTCTGCATTCCTATACTTTTCAACTGAGCTGCTTTTTGCAGAGTGCAGTTGTTATCTCATGAAATTGGATGTATACATGGTTACCTATATGTGTGTACTTATGTATATATGTTATGAACCTCTGTTACAAAATAGTAATAGCTCACCCCAAGTCCCACTCACTAACTGGGCCTGTGTCCACAGAACTCAGCACCTCTGGCCTCTGGTGAGGGAGAGCATGAATTTACAGGCACGGGTGCACGTGCCTGGAAAGGTCAAAAGACCACATGCCAGAAATTTCACAAAGGTGTTTTCCCCCCTTCTGCTAAGGGTTACAAAACACATTTGAAAATTTCCATTCCCAAGGTCCCATTTAAAATAGCAATAATAAAATACTGATGATTTCTGCCAGCAGGCAGCCAGGGGCCACCCCAAAGAAGGGCTTCACACACACACACACACACACACACACACACACACACACACACACACACACACTCCTGAAGGGACATGGAGAGAGAGGTCTATCAGCTCCTGCCGTCAAACACTTCCAGATCCTGGACTGCAACGGTCCACCAGGTGACCAAATGTGATGGGTAGACTCATGTGAGGTGCCCATTTCTTTCCCATCTATTCTAATGGTCACATCACTAACTGTTTCCAAAGGGAACCCAGGAGCACTTTCCGTGGGCTGACCAGAGTGACTCATGTCAAGCTCCCTGACCGCCCCCCCCCCTTCCTCTGCAATCTCAAAGGGAGCATTCCGCTGCTTCGGGAGCCAGAGTGCTGTCACCAACCCTGTTCTGGGAATATGTGATCTGCATGCACAGCCCTGACAGCTGCTGACAACCTACGGATGACATCTCAGTTGGTCTTTTCAGAGGTTTTCTCAAACAACAAGGACAAGGACATGAGTTTGGAATCCACAATTAAAGATTCAGGTTTATTTACTTGATAAAAATGCTCTTCATCTGAGGCTGATCAAAAGTAAAGGAAGCTCAGCATCATCATTAAGGAAATGCAAAGTAAAACAATGAGGTGGCACCATACATTTATGACAATGGCTACATGCCAAAAAACCAACAACATTAAAAGCTGTTGGAGCAACTGGAACTCTTGTTCATTGCTGGTGAGAATGCGGCACAGTCATTTGATAAGACAGTTTGGCAGTTTCTTATAAAGTTAAAAACAGACTCACCATACAACCCAGCAACCCCTAGCCCTAGGCATCTACCATGAGAACTGAAGAGCCATCTGCAAATGTTTATAGCAGATTTATTCATAATCAGTGAAAATTAGGAATACTGATTCACAAACACAAAAAATGGTTGAATATTAAATGCATTTTGCAAAGTCAGACAAGCTAGATCCAAAAGTTTATCTATTGTATGACTCCATTCATATGATATCTGCCAAAGGCAAAACTGTAAGGGGGGTTGTCAGAGTTGGGGAATCAGGAAGTGGCTGACCTCAAAGGAGAATTTTTAGAGCGATGGAACTGTTCTGCCTGGTACTGGGGTGGTGGATACAAGACTCTGCATCCGTCAAACCCATAGAACTGCACATTGCCGACTGCACTTTAATGTACACAAATTTTGAACACATAAAGGAGGTTGGGGGATCCCAGGATGGAATGCAGACTGTAACCACAGACTGTGACCATATTACAAATGTATGACGTGGCCTCTGGGAAGGGGGGGAGGGTGGAAAGCAGCTGACCTAAGTAACTTGGGAAAATAGTGTTTTGACCGGAAACTAAAAGACTGCAGACATAAGTGACAGTACTTAAACACTGCTCCAGCTTCTCACGAGATAAACAATTATGAAACTGCTTCCCATGTATGCTGGGATTGAACAAACAGGTGACTGCACGGTGGATGGCGGGACCTGGCGTCTCACTGTTGGAGAGGGAGGTTACAGATCAGCAGAGGGAGGCGGGAATGCGTCCTTCCTTAGGGGCTGCCACAGAATCTGAGATATCTATGTGAATGCATGCTTAGCTCAGTGTGCACACAGAGGGCCAGATAGAGAAACTATTAAGGGTATGTACATGTAAATGGGCTGGGACACAGACATGTTTCCTGGGTCCGTCCCCTGGGAGGGGCTAGAAGCAGCGACACCCCAAGAACAGGGAACACACCCAGCACCCAGATCTTGGTTTTTAAATATAATTTTCTAGCAAAAGGAATCAGGGTTCCTTAGAGAAATGGATGATTCTAGGACTAGATCAGGAAAAATAGAAGATAAACCCGACTTATCTTATTAATGCCAGAAAGTAAAGAAGTGCACAAAAAACCAGAAGGATGGGGATGGGTCAAAGGGACACCAGAGCCAACCTGACAGAGTTCCTGGCCAACGCTGGAAAAACCGAGCAACAGAGTTAAGTATCAGTGGCAATCATGTGGTAATGTTCTCCCACTGATATGACCTGATGAGAAGGGTACTTCACCTCTGTGGTATTTTTCCCCAAAAGCCATAAACCCGGTGTCATCATGAGAAAAACATCAGACAAATGCAAACTGAGGGACAATCTACAAAATATCTGGCCACTACCTCTCAAAACTATCAAGGTCATGGAAAACAAGGAAAGCCTAAGAAACTGTCACAACCCACACGGAGCCTGAGAAGGCATGACAACTACAGTTCAGGTAATAAATTACAAAAAACTCACTTCACTCACATTTTGTGGTCACTACAGCTGTGACCGTGTAGCTCATTTCTAAGTAGTAAGTCAGTACTTCTTAGCTAGGACAAATGGCTGGGACAGCCTCACTTGTTGGGGGAAAAAGTAAATGCTGGAGAAAGCACATGATTTCTGAGGTTCCTCAAATGCTTTGGGAGCACCGGCTCATGCAGTGGTCACCTTTGCCAGCTGATCAGTGCTTGCCAACCTTGAGGACAAATGCATAGGAGTCACCCAGCAACCATGACAGTGACGACTAAGTCCAACTGGTCCAGCAACCATTCTCCGTGTCTTCTTTCCCCAGACAACAAGACTTAAGTTTGCAGCGGCAATGAGCCCAGTAAAGATGGTTCCTTTCCGACTCCCTTGCAGCTAGGACTGGCTTTGTGAACTGATTGTGGCCAATGAGTTCTGGATAAGTCACTGGACAAGCCTCCTCATGAGAAAGAGGACCCTGTGCCTGTGCCCTTCTTTCCGCCTGGAGAATGTTCCAAGGTTGTAGGACCAGCAGCTGTCATGCACTCATAGGTGGAAAGCACAACCTAATTCATGGGTCAACAACGACTAAAGAGAAAGAGACAATGAGCCTTGGTCCCTGGTGGCATCCTGGAGCTGCTACACCAGCCCCGGATATCCACTTTGGGACCTGAAATGGAGAAAAAGAAACCCAAACCCACCAACCTTAGGTTTAGATCTTCTTGTTTCCCCAGGCAACTGTCTTCTTGTGAGCTGCCTTCAGTTGCCTCAAGGTTATTGCTCACTGTAGCACTAGCTGTAATTCCTGCGTCACATCATTGGATCATAACCAAAGGATGACACTGGCAGCTTGAGGGCTAGACAGTTCAGGCCACGCAGGGGTGGGAGCCTACGTGGGAAGGGAATCTTCTGCTGGTGAGGCAGGTCCTCATCTTGGCCGCTCGTCTCTCCCTGGACCTCCCTGCACTGGCCCACATGCGAAACAGAAACTCTGGATAAACATAGCAGATCACCACCTTCCCATCCCCAGATCCCTCTAAAATGAAAGGAAAGGGACTTTAAAGGACTAAGTGAAAGGGAAAGGAGAAAACAATAGTAATTTGGAAGCTGGAAATTAGAGGGATGGCACAGAAAGCAAAGAAGCACATTACCCTGCAGGATGTGACCTCCTGAAGGCTTAGGAGCCCCACGTAGTGAGGGCACAGTGGGGCTGAAAGAGGGGGTACCCGAACGTTAAAGAAGCAGCAGACACATCACAGCCGCCTGTCTCTTCCCTACCTGCCGAAGAACAATCTACTGCAGGGTGGGTCAGGGGAGGTGGAGGCTCTGGACCGGAGACCCCAGACATGGCTCACGGCAGGCAGCACAGCCTCCCTAATGGGGGCCCGAGGAACAGCTCACCTGCTCCATGCCACCACTCCCAGCCCTCTCCCCACCTGGCCCTGGACTCCCCCCGAGGCAGGAGCAGAAAGTCACTGAGCCCATCTGTGCACCAGTCCTGGCCTTTGAGCAGTATCCCCAGAAACCAAGGACCAGTCAGAGAAGAACCTCTGACCAGGGCTGTCAGGTGAGAGATCCAAGCCGGCAAGCAGAAAAACGTGACCCAGAGGATGCAGAGTCCATGCGACATGGGGAGAAGAGAACGTCCAGAGCTGTGAGTCAGCCTCAGAGGTAAGACATGGCATCCATGGAGCAACGACAGGATACTCCTTAGAAAAGGCACTCCAGCGGAAACCTGAGTCTGACAGTAAAGACGCAGCAGGGGAATACGGCAGAGGTTAAAATCTCCATTTCGGGGTTGGAAGAGAAAATGGAGAAAATCTCACAGAAAACAGAGCAAATGACGAGTAAGTGGATGATAGGAGGGAAAAGGTAAGATCCTGGAAGGATCAGCCAATGGTTCCAACTCCAGATAAAAGGACCCCCGAGAGCCCTGAGAACACAGAAGGTGGACCGTCACCCAGAGTATGTGCAAGAATGGGTCCCAGAAGCCAGGGCACTCGTGGCCACACCGAAGGGCCCACTGCAGGAAAACAGAGCCTCAGGCCCAGCACTTCTGCCACAACTCAATCAGACGAGGGGCAAGACACTTCCAGACACGTAAGTCTCCAAGACATGGCCTCCCACGCCTTCATCAGAAGGCAGAGGCATGGGTTCTAGGACACGGGACCTAAAGGGGGGCAGGGGATCTCGGGACAACAGGGATGGCCAGTCCAGGAAGCCGCCAGAGGTCTGGAGAGGACACCTCCACACCAGTGAGAGCCACACAGCCAGGGGGCGTGGGGACAAGTCAAGGAAAATAGCACTGAGAAAACCAAGGAGCAACTATTAATTCTATGGAAAAGAAATGTGTGACATTAGGGTCACTGCCAACTAGCATTCAGTTAGTCCTGGTCATCTGTAAGCACTGAATGCTGACCTAACGCAAAATACCCCCCTAACCTAGTGGGGTGGCAGGGACAGGGGTGGTGACAGGGAGCTCACTTCTCATCTGCCACTGTGGGAAGTCAGTACATGATACTCAAAGCCAAAACACAGAGCAGAGCCCCCAGGAGCATGCAGTCGAGAGCTAGGATGGTAAATCCCAAAAGAGGCAGCTGAAGGAACCCAACAGCGTCTGCCTCTGGCAGCGGGAATGGGAGGGAAGGGGCACAGCCTAGCACCCGTTTATCATGATAAAATGTGCAAGAAGATTTGGTTCTTGGGCTACATGTGTTAACTGGTGCACTACTCTAATACATTTTTATTTTTATTTTATTTTTTAAAAGACTTTATTTGTTTATTTGAGAGAGAGACAGATGGAGACAGAGCAAGCACGAGCAGGGGAGAGGGAGAAGCAGGCTCCCCGCAGAGCAGGGAGCCCGACACGGGGCTCGATCCCAGAATCCTGGGATCACGACCTGAGCCAAAGGCAGACGCGTAACCAACTGAGCCATCCAAGTGCCCCTCTAATACATTTTTTAAAATAATTTACAAAATGGGAGGGAGATAACATTCATGGCGGCCAAGCCTTTCCATGCAGAACCGCTCTGCTATCCCTGTCACCCCTTCGGAAGTCGTGTGAGGGTACGGGCCGGTACCCAAGGGGCGTTGAGTGTAACGCTGGTTTGCTCCTCCCCGGCCCCCTGCACCAGAGGAAAGCCCTTCCTGGGGAGCTGGGCCTCCTCCCTTACCTACTTGTGTTACCCCAGCAGCACTTCTGATTGTCTTTGTTGCTGATTTTGATTAAAACCTGTGTCCAGAACAGTTTGCCACTGGGTACCTTCTTCTGCCTGCAACAAAGCACTGCCCTGAGGGGGTGTGGCCCACACCACTTCCCAAGTCTAAGGAGTCCTCTGGGGTGACTACAGGCTGTGGCTTTCTTTACTCCATATTTAATTAGTGTTACTCTAGCATTAGACACACTGGACTTGCATTTAAAAATGTGTGGCACTGAAATATTAATGGATGAAATGATATGGTGTCTGGGATTTCCTTGAAAACAATGTGGGGGGGGGCGCTGGAAGGGATGTTGGGGATGTGAGCATTCGTTATGTGCTCCTCTCACCCAGGGTGTCTGCCTGATGTTCTCCCTACTGCACGGACGCAGGGTGCAGCCATATGCCTTAGGCCCAGCCTGGAGGCCCCTCTGCTCACTGGATTTCACCCCTCCTTTGGCTCTCCCAAGGCTGGCTCACGGTACCCCAGACTGCTCTCTGCTCGCCCTCCCGTGGGCAGGCGGGCGCCCTGCAGGCCTGGCCAGTGCCCCGGACTCGCCATTCATCCACACAGGCCCTGTGCTCGCTCCCACGGCTGGGAGAGCAGAGGGCACCGGGCGGGGACTGGGCCTGGCCAGGGCCCTCCAGCCTGATGCTGTCTCCTGGGCCTCACTGTGGCCAAGCGCCATGTCTGACCCCAGACTGTGCATGTCCACTTGGTGCTGCAGTCTGGGAGCTCTGGGGAGTTCCTGACTCCCAGGGCTCTGTGCACTAGGCAGGGCAGCAGGGGTGTTTTTTTCCAAGAAGCAGCCTGGTTTCTGTTTAAAAGGACAAAGGGATTCAGAGAAGAGTCCTTCTCTTCTGCATGTTTGCACTCTGTGGGTGCTGGGTCCTTGGCAAGAAAGGGGCTGGGGGAGGGGGCATCCCGCCTGCTGAGGGCCCCCTAACCACCCCCTCCGGCCTGGGGTGGGGGAGGCCAGCTGCAGCGAGCGAGCTGCCCCACACACGGTGCCAGATCACTGTGGGAACTCTGGCCGCAAACGCCACAGCCCCCCTTCCCGGCAGCTATTCTCGGTCTGTGTCTCCTTTTGGGGGGGAGGATAAGGGTGGAAATGATCAGAAGCTAAAATTAGCAAATGGCAAACAATTGAGGCCAGGAATCTGAGGTCAGCTGAGGATAACGGTTTGTTTTTTTGCGGCCCTGAGGTGGTTTGAGCAATAAAGGGAATTGAAAACGAAAACAAATCTGGAAGTAGTCCAACCCCTGCAGGGACCAAGGCAGACGCTGGGTCGGCCAGGGGTAGGCCAGGCCAGATGGCAGGGACTTTGCTCAGCGCAAGACCCTTCCAGGGCTCCCCTCCTCCCAAGGGACTTCCTGCTATTTCCCTCTGAGCTGGCCTTCCACAGCCAGGAAGACACCTACAGCTGTGAGTTACGGAAGGCCCCGAAGGGTTCCCCAGGCACTGGTCTGGTTTTGAATTCCACTGCTGGGAGGGCCGGCAGCAGCAGTGGTAAAACCCCCAGTAACTGTGCCATGTAACCAGGGGCTACGAGCCTCTGCTCTGCTTCTTCGGGCACTTGCCTTTTCACAACCCAGTAAAACTGCCTAAGTGACAGGCCAGCCAATCAAGTCCAACGAGGGTCTGTGACACGCAGGGCCACACGGCCAACCCTGAGCCCGGTTCCCCGCCTGGCGCCCCCTGCCCCACCTTCTGCCTACACACTTGGAGGAGACACCAACAGAGCTCCTGACCACAGCAGGGCGTGGTTGTGAGACAAGGGCCCTGGGCCACAGGTCGAAGGCAGGCAGCAGTTTTGAGTCCTGACCGCCCCGATGTGGGCCAGCTGCAGACAGACAAGGGAAGGGCAGCCCAGCCTCAACACCACTCCATGGTCAGGGGGCTGCCTCCCCGCAAGAACTCCAAGTAGCCACTCTGGAGTCCCAGTGCCCAGTGGTCTTGGGATTCTATCTTGATGCTCACAGCTTGGGACCTGGAAACAATGTCCTTTCACTCCTAAGGGTACTCAGCTTGGCCTTGCGATTCACGAGACTTCATTCAGCCTTTTCCTGCAGCACTCAGGAGGCCTGGGGAGCCTGGAGAGCCTCAGCCCTAGCCCTGGGGATGGGGCTCCTGTCTCCAGGACACAGCAGGTGCCCAGAGGCTTTTCCACAGGGCCAGCCCCAGACCAGGGGCCGGAGCCACACCGAGTGACACCACTGCATGTGTGCGCTAATCTCAACAGTCACAAAAGCTGCCACAAGACTTGATCCAGGGCCACACCTAGGTGGGCCAGGCAGGACTCGCAAGGCTTGTGCCTGACCTCAGAATGACATTCTATTGTGGGGACTGGCCTTGGCTGCATTTATATCTCCAGAAAGCTCCATCCAGAGCCCAGCTGGCCACCACCCAGGCCACCAAGTCTATGCACTGAGGAGGGCCGAGGATGCTGGGAACCAGAGAAGCTTGAGGGGCAGCAGGGCGGAAGTCCAGAGCACGTGGAGGGCCCTGGGTGGACTCTGGGGCTGAGAAGAGGGATGGGAACCCCTGGGCATGGGTGAGCCCTAAAGAGGAGAAGAGCTCCCACAGCTGACTTCCCTGGCCGGGCGCTGCTGTAGAAAAACCCCCCTTTCCCTGACCAGGAGATCTCAAGACCCGTGGGGTCTGAGGCCACACCACACACCCTACAGCCGTGAGGGTCCAGAGGTGGGGACACAACAGGACAGTGTAAGGGTCCCAGGATAAAGAGCGGGTCTGGGGCTTTTGTTACATCAACTCTATACAAGCAGCTACCTCGGTTCATTGGGACACCCTTCTGGATCTCTCATAATGCTGTCCCTGCCAGAGGGCTGGACCGGCTGCTCTCATGCATGGCTGTGGATGTTGGGCTCGTTCTCCCTTGCCCATAACTGCACATTCCCCTACTTGCTCCCAGGAGTTCCTGCTGTGAAAAATCATAAAGATGAATCACTATGGCTGGCCCTCAGTCACAGATATTCCAGAAGAGCAAGTCGCTGGAGGTACCACAGCCACCAACCGCCAGTGACTGTTTAGGATACTGGAGATGACCATGGAAGTGCAGGTTGAAGAGTCAGTCAGCACCTCAGGGATATGATCATGATAGAATGTTCCAGTGGGAAAAGAACGGAACACGAAATGACTTCCGTGAAGCAATCCCGAGTTTTACACTAAAACATACAGAGGCAAAAATGTTAACCGTCGTGACTCGGTGGGCGGGTGGGATTAAAGTTATTGATATTCCTTCGGGTTAATCTTTCTCTTAATACTTTTCTGTTTCCCAAATCCTCTTTCATGAACACGTTCAACTTTTACAATCAGAAATGAAAACGAATGCGGTGCACCCAAGTCAGTCCTTGGGCAAGCCAAGTTCTTGTGAGAAACAGGAACACACATCTCACCCCCTCCCCGAGCACCAGAACCCAGTCTGTGCTATGGGTGGAGTACACATTTTCTGACTATTGACTAGACCCGACTCAGAAGCTGCCACAGGTCCAGGGATGGTGGATTTGGGTCATCTGGAAAGGCAAGTCATCCCTACAGATGCTGTGGGATTCTCCAATTGGATGTCCACCAACATCCCTGTTCAGTGTCGTGATTCTCACGTCACCACCATGTTCTCACAGAAAGCTAGGCTCCTCACCTATTCAAAACTGCTGTAGCCCCAAAAGCACCCTGGGCCCTGGGTGTCAGCCTGGGTTCTACTAGCCTGGCCATGGGGCCTCCTCTGAAGCCTGTCTAGGGGGCTGTACCCAGACCAAAGTCACCCTGTGGATCTTTTGATGTCAGACCAGAAGCTGCCTTACACACCAAACCACATTCTCTAAGCACTGTGTGGGTGAAGCAGGTGCAAAGCACCAAGCCGTGGGCCTCATTTCTTTTACCCCACATCCTGGGGGACACAGTTCCCTACACATCAAGCTTAAGCATCTGATGAAAACAGAACCTAAGGGGAGTGTCCCTGCCAGGAACCTCACACACTTCACCCTGTGATCTGTAATGAGATGCAGTTCCCAGACATCTACCTGTGACACAGACAGAGGAACCCAGGACAGGTTCTGAAGATTGGGCCTGTGTGACTTGTGGGACCTGGTTCTAGCCCTCCAAGTCTCCCCTCCCCAAGCCAGGATCCCTGGGTCTAGTACACCCACTCCCCCACTGGGACTTGGGCAGACTCTTCCCTTTTCTAGCTTGCAATTTGCATACTGGCTTAAAGACACAGACCACATGCCACACCACCCTCCAAGTTTTGGGAGGTCAGGGGAATTCTCTGTAGGGCTTTACTTGGTGGAGAAGAGACACATCATCCACAGAAATGTTCACAAATTCTGCAAGAGCTTCTCAGAACACTTGGCAGTTTCAGCAACTCTCCGAGTACTTCTGGTTCAGCCAAGGACACATGGCTGATCACTTGTTCTACCATCTAGCTTCATGTGGAATTCCAGGGACATCTGAACTTGTCTGCTTTTCATTAATTCATGCCCAACTTTGCACTGGCAGGAGGGGTCCTGGAAGCTGTGACAGCCCCCCATCCCCGGAGCGCTCCAGCCCTGGGAGAGAGGCCTAAAGCTACCTGAAGTACCTGAGGACCCCTGCTCCCAGCTCTGGACTCCCATCCTGCTGGTCCAAAGATAGTGGCACAGGCCTGGCCCACACCTACCCCCCCAGGGGCCTGGCGGGCACCCAGTTCCTCCTCACCACCTGCTAGGCCTCACAAAGCAGGCACCACCTGCACGCTCACATAGCAAGAGGCCCATGGAAGTATCAGAGTGAGGCAGCTGAGTGGAGGCTGGACACTGCCGGCACCCAGTTGGGGGACTGGAGACTCAGGTCCAGGATCAGGCACGGCATGAGTCAAGGGCACTTTTGATCCCTGGCCCCCCTGACCATTCACCATTCAACTCACGAGAGAGAGCCGCTCCTCCCACTACAGCCCAGCAGGGCACATGCTTACCACGTGGGCCAGGCCGGCGGGTGGCCCATCCCCAGCTCTGGGAAAACAATGCCAAAGCCAGGACCTGCCCAAGACAGGAAAGCATTGGGCAGCATTTCCACCGGTCCCGGGATTCCCCCAGAAGGAATTACAGTCACAGACCATGACCCTCCAAACTCAGGCATCAAAAAGCCCCTGCAAGTGGGGGCAGTGGGCCCACAGGGAATACAGCGTCTCACCCCACCCATATCTGCACTCCCCGCCTCCCGAGACAACATCAGGCCTCCACAAATGGCTCTGGACAATGCCAGCACCAACATCAGTAGCTCCGGCTGCACCCCACAGCCCAAGCACAGAGGCCTAGCCTGCAGCCTGGGCCTCAGGCTCCCAGAAACGAAGCTGTCAGGGCCCCGGGCAGGCAGGCTGTGTGCTGCCTTCACCGTCGGCCAGGTCATGGGCGCCAGGAGGGGCTTCCTGGGGATGAGTGGCAGTGAACTACAGGTTTGCTGGAGGTGAGAAGAGAGCCAAACAACAGTGCTCTCTGGGAGGTAAAACCACGTGTGCCGCTTAATCTTTGCTTTGAGCTTCTATTTTCTGAATTGTTTGCAGTTAACGTATCACTTTCAGTAAAAACGCGTATATGTGTGTGCATGTGCCATGCATGACATTTTTCTTCCCAGAAAGCACACAGGCTGGGCTGACCCCTCCAGACCCCTGGGTCCCACCATCACTTCAGCACAAAACCAAGTTCAAGGGAGTAGCAGGGGCTGCTGCCACTCCTTCGCTTCTGCTGCCTGCCCCTCTTCGACACATGACCGCTCCCGTGGCCATCCCCACAAGAGCAAAGCGGCACGTCCCACACGCCAGTCCTGCACATTTTCCACTTTCCTCCCCCGGCAGGAAAACCTGGGGTGGGTCCTGCCTTCAGCCATAGATGACAGGTGCCCAGATGAGCAGGAAGAAGCTGCCCAAGTCGAGGCCGATGCTCCAGGGGTGGGAATGACCAAGCAGGAGGCACCAGGCATGGAACACACGTTTCCTGCTCAGTGTGGGCCAGCACCACCCGCAGGGCAGGCAGGCGGGGCAGGTGTTGGCCCCAGGAATGTGCAGTCTGGGAGAAGCCAACTAGATGCCTGGGTGTTCCACCCAAGCTGCCCATGGAGGGGCCGTGCACACAGCCACAGCACCCCAGAGGCCAGGGGGCACAGAGGGCAGGACATGCCACCATGAGACCTCCTTCATTCTTCTCCCCTTGGGTCCCAATCACGCGGCCTCCCTCTCTTCTTCTCTCCCCTTTTCTGGTGCTCCCCACCCCAATCCAGGCTCCAGCAGCAAAGGGCTGCCACAGGACTTCTCTCCCCACCCCACCATCTCTCAGGAGCAGCACAATCCCCTCAATCTCCATGCCCCAGGGCTTGTCTCTCATTGCCAAGGCCACGCCTCCACCCTGCAGACAAAAACTCCAGCCCTCCCTCTGACTTTCCCTTGGCTACCCAGCCTCTGTCAGGTTCCCCACCCCCACCCCAATGACGGGGCAGTCCCCCCTGCTCCCACACCAGCCACGGCCCCCTCCACACCATCCCTTCAACAACATGAGCCTTGCTCAGCGCTTTGAAAAGACCCCCGCCCCCCACACACACAAGCACCAGGGACAGTACTTCCCATACCACCATTCAGTCCAGCTCGGTCTCATAGGAACCAGTCTCCTGGTGGCCCTGGACTCCCAGGTGGTTCCCAGACTAAACTTTGAAGGCTTCTCCTTGGAAGCCTTGGTGCTGCCAGGACAGCTCTGGGGGGATATCTGCTGATGCCGGGAAGGTGTCTAAACCCCAACTCCTTGCCTAACTAACCTAGTTTTTCAAGCTCACAAATACACCTACCTGCTGAGTTTGGAGCCCTGACACAAACCCAGCCCCACCACAGCCCCAACTGAAGGCCAGTGGCCAGGGGACCTGAGATTCCTACCCAGAGCCCCTCCTGTGCTCGACCCCCCAGGCTGCCCCTCTCCCCTGCTGCCCACCCAAACCACCATCCCAGTCTGCACCTGCCTGACCTCAGCCGCCTGGCCACTGACCCCCAATCCTGACTGCCTGGGGTGGGCGCAGGGCAGAGCGGAGGGCAAGGGTGAGCCAGGCCCAACTACCAAGTGCCTGGCACATCCCTGTCTAGAAACTGAATGGTTTTGAGGCACAGGTGGTGTTTTCATTTCTTCTTCCAGTTGAAGATGATGCTTTTGAAAGAGAAAAGAAGGTACGGAAGTGAACCACTGTGACAAAGCAGGTCATTGCCTCATGGGAGGCCCACCCCAGAGCAGAGGCTATGGTTGTGGGGGAGGCAGCAGGAGGCTCGGAGCCCCTAGCCTGGGAGCCCCTGAGATCCTAAGAGGCCAGGAGACCAGGTAGGACCTGAGGAGAAAGAAGAGAAAGGAGAGGTGGCATGGAGTCACTGGCAGGATAGAGGTGTGGGAGCACCAGGCACAGGTCTGTAGGAGACAAGACAGAGCCACACCATGACCGGGTGGTTGGGGGGTGGGAAGCCAGAGCAGGGCCAGGTGTGCAGGCTTCCCACAGCCAGGAGGGATGGCCCAGGCCCAGGCAGACAAAGTGAGGGGCCCACTGAGGACAGCTCTGCTCCTGACTCACGGGGTGGGGAGAGAAAGCTCCACATTTCAGAAAAAGGAAGAAGGAGCTTTCTGGAACTAAGATGGGTAATCTTCCCAGAAACAACAGAGTCAAGATCATCGACCCGGTGTTCTGTACAGAACAGGCCTGGATTCCCATGGGGACAGACCGGAGATTCATGAGGGACACTGGGCACTTGGGGGCATGTGCCAGGACCGGGGCTCATGCTGGGCACACACAGGCACTAAGGTGTTCTATCCCCTCCGCGCACAAGCTCCATCTGAGCTCTGGGGATGTCCTGAGAAACGTCTGCCCTCTGATACTCTTCCTTTAGAACTGGGATGGTGGGAGATCCAGCCTGCCATCACTGTGATGACACCCCCAGGCAGAGCACGCCAGCCAGGTGGGGTGCTGCCCATCTGGGGACATCAGGGTCACTGGTGAAAGGCACCCATGGGAGCAGCTCACCTCTCTGGCTCTCCTCACACTCACTAAAGTGTTTCCTTTCACTTCCTGTGTGTCCCCTGGTCACATACTGCTGGGCACACAGTGCTCACTCAGACCTGGATCTGCCCCCACCCCTGTGCTTTCTGAGAAGGCATCTGAAGGAGGGAAAGACCTGGCTGAGTGGGATGGGTAGAGCACCCAGGGTGAAGGGGGGTTGGAGTGAGGGACACAGACCCCCCAACCCAGGCCCAGAGCAGCATATGGGGATGGGGCCACATGGCTCTGGCCTCACAGATACCAAGTCTTCCCTTCAAGAGGCAGAAGCACAGCCAGAGCCAGGACCCTTGCAGCCCTCAGGGAATGAGTGACAAAATCCCATGTCCCACATCCCCCACCCCAACACTGTCTGCTTTACACACCAGTCCAGTGTGTGCCACGGGCTTGGCCAACCCCGCCCCCATACCTGCCAGCCCATCGCCTTGACCCCTGGCCACCTTCTCTCCTGACTCTTGAGAGCTCAGTGCTTCTCGGCCAGCCTGCAGGGTGGGTTAAGACCCTGTTGCCCCGTCTTGTGACCTTATGTGCCTCCTGTCTGCCCTCCACTCTGCCCCTTGCTCTGGCCAGGGTCTCATCTCACTACCTCTGCCTGCTGGAACCCATAGAGCCCTAACCCAATCACCCTTGACTAAAGCCTGGGCAGCCAGGGTAGCACCCCTCTGAAAGGTGAGAAGACACTGACCCCAGACCCCAGAAGTTACCTGCCCCAGACCTTGAGGGCCCAACTCCCTGGCCCAGCCCCAAGGGTTAGCCTGCACCTAGCCTGCAGCCTTAGGGGCTGAACCCCATTCATCTCGCTTCCTTCCCCTCCAAATCACTGAGGTACAGAAGCAGGACCTATGCTAGCCTGGGGACAACACAGCCAGCCTCGCTGGGGACTGTCTTCAGGGTGTATGGAGAGTGCCCTGGAGTGCTCAGTGACAAAAGGCGTGACAGCCAAAACCCCTCCAACCCCTACCAGCAATCCTCCCTTCCCCAGCTCTCTTCTACACTGGAATCCATGGGATTTGGTTGAAGGAAAGATTCTACTGCTTTTAGAGAAAAAACAAACAAACAAACAACCCTGTAAACTCAAGGACCAGGAGTCATTCCCCACATTTTTAAGACAAATCCTGTGACCACCATGTTTGGCCCTGGGGAAGGGTGCAGAATGACAGCCCAGACCTCTAAGAGCTCTCCCTTATCACTGGGGGCAATAGGCTCCTGAGAAGGGGTTGACCCCTTCACCCCACCGTGGAACCCAGTCCATGACAGGGGGCAAGAGCAGGCCATCCCACAAGGCAAAGGTCACCAGCTCAGGTACTGAGGAACCCTGTCTGGTGAGTACCTGGGCTGCTGCTGGTTCCTGGCCTTGGTCCCAACACCCCCAACCCCTTCCCTGGAATCCCTGCCAACTGGATACATGGAAAATTCTGAGCCATGGCCCCATTTCAAGTGGCAATGGCCTGAAAATTCAGGTGAAGGCAGTGATGAAGACACTCGGGACCACTCTGCTGACACCCCCAGCCGTGGGGCAAGTGAGGGGTAAGACCAGGTGCCAGCCAGCCTCCAGGTTTAGGATGCTGTCAGGGCAGATCTGGGGGTGCCCCATCTTCATGAACAGGGTTGGGAGGGTAAGTCCCGCCTCTGGAGCTGGAGTGAAGGGCTCTGGACTTGCACGGGCACCAGGATAACCTGAGGTAGCTGGGGAAGTATTGCCGGGTATTTGCCGAAAGGGCTTGGGGAGTGTCATAGTTTGTTCAGTCTGTCACCAAATATCACCAATGGGGTATCTTACAAAGAGCAGAAATGTATTTCTCACAGTTCTAGGATAGGAAGTCCAAGATCAAGGCTGAGGGCCCTCTTCCTGGTTCCTAGCTGGTGCCTTCTCACTGTGTCCTCACAAGGAAGAAGGGGCAAGGGAGCTCTCCGGAGCCTCTTTTATAAGGGCACTGATCCCATTCATGAGGGCGCAGGACCTAATCACCTCCCCAAAGCCCCACCGCCAAATATCAACACATAGGGCATTAGAGTTTAACCTGAGAATCTGGGGGGGGGAGGGAGAACACACTCAAACAACAGCAGGGAGCATCCCCCAAGGTCAATGTCATCTCTGAGAGCCAGCCATTTGTGCCATAAGTAGTTCCTGAGTAGGAATGGGCTTTTTGCTCTGCTTGGTGTGACCTGTTTCACTGGGGCAAGGGAGACACACTATTACACAAAAACGCACCCAGAGGAAAAGGAGGTGCAGTGGGGGGTAGCAGCAAGATATCTCCCCAACGAAGAGATATTAAAGCAAGATGATGGCACGGAGCACCCCAGAGCTGGGCAAGGGCCCCAGGGGGCAACTCTGCCCTCCAGAAAAACTGAGAAGGCAGACTCCTAAAGCCCTTCTCAAGCTGATTCAGGAACCAGGACACACCAATTCTGTGCCTGGGAGCCCAAGGTGCCCTCGGGTTTTCTCTGTCTGGCCTCTGCAAGGCTCTGTCTTCCATGGAGTCACAGCAGTCCAGAGTCAGAACATCCAAAACCCAGAGGGCACACTGAGTACCCAGGGCTGGCCACTCTCGATATTGGGCAATGTAAGCAGAAAAGTTTCCAGGTCATTTCCTTGTGGCTGGAAATCGTCCCCTAACATATGAAACCCTGTTTGCTCTCCTGGGGGCTAGGATGCGGCTGGCACAGGTGGGCACATGGCCCTGCGAAGGCCCATGAGCACTCAGGCTACCCACCGGCTAAAGTGCCTCCCCACTCTGGGCCCCACAGCAGGCTGGACGCCTCTCCAGCCTCCTGGTGTTCTCCACGCCAGGGAGCAGCCTGCAGGAATCTCTACTGGAGGCCATGCCTGTCCAGCCTTTCTGCACAGACAGCCCTGGCTTCTGCCCCTTCACCCCTGCGAGAAGGACGGGGGCGTGCCTGTCTCTGCACTTTGAAGGACATCCAAACGTGGCCACCACAGACCTGGGGCTGTTTCTCCCCAGGGGGACGTCGAGTGGACACCTGAGCCAGTGGGTCCTGCGCAGGGCTGCGGGGTGTGCCCAGCTCAGGGGCTCCCCACAGCCCCGTTGCTCAGAGCAGGCAAGGGACACAGCCCACCACGTGAGCAGGGCACAGGAACAGCCCAGGCCCCTAGCAGCCTCTCCTGGCTGAGCAGAGGTACAGGTTCACGGGGGACCGGGGAGCCCCTGCCCCCACCCAACAATCACAAATATCCTCTGGAACAAGGAGATGCCAGGAGAGAGGAAGGAAGGCCACGCTGGTGCCCAGGTGTTATCTCAGAATCAATGCCCTCAGCCCTTATATTCATTCAAAATATTCACCTCAGACCACACAGGAAGCATCTTGATGCCAAACACACTCACAAAGATGAAAAGCAAGAAGGAAAGGGGTATGAAACTGTGGTCCGACAGCTGAAAAGCCAGCCTCAAGAACGCTTTTCTGCTTCCCTTTAGGAAACAATTCTCCTATCTACAAACATCAAATTGCTGTCCCCCCCAAAAAATGAAAGAAAAGAAAGTGGGGGAGGGGGGAACCCACATGGCCCAAAGCTCACGAAAGCAATTCCTCCTGCAAACAAGAAGCAGAATGCGTGCTGAAACCGGAGAAGCCCAGGAAAGCTATAAAAATAGCAAATGTAAGTCCTGAGTGGGATTCCCTGGCTGCGCGCCGAAGCAGCCGTGACAGCCGAGCCGAGCGCCCTCCACCTGAAGGAGCCGCAGGGCTGCTGCCGAGCCAGGCGGCCAGTTACCAAACTTCTCCCCGAGGGGTGGGCATGCTTCTGCCAAGTGGCACCCAGAGCACACCTGGACCCGGGAAGTCCTTCCATGGAGGTGGAGTCGCCCGGCAGGATAGCACAGCACCTGTCACCACGAGACTGTCTGACCCTGCGGAGGGGAGAAGCTGCTAGCCCGGTGCCCGTCTCTGCTGGTCCCACCAGAGCCGCTCTGTGCCCAGTGACGGCGGCTTTCACCTCAAGCTCCCAGTTCAGCCGCTTCTGCGCCTTAAAAAACAGCAGGCCCAGCCCAGCTGGCTGGGGCCTGGGAGGCTCCGTTCCCTGGTAACCGGTGAGGCTCACCTGAGAGGGGGCCACCGTCCCGAGGCTGAGCGCAGCTCCGCCCTGCAGCAGGTCTCCATAGCAACAAGACGCTCCAGGAGCCTCACGTCTGCACTGGCCTCCAGGAGCCCGGCTCCTGGCTCCCGCTTCATCCTCCCACAGCCCAGGACGGGCACTTTCCGTACTGGGGCATGGAGGCTGGCGCCCAGTTGGGGCCGCACTCCCGGGGAGGCTCACCCCACACACTGTACCAGCGGGTGGGGGCGTGAGCGGGCACCTGCTTCAAAAAAGGAGTTCTAAAGCATCTGTTGTTGTTTTTCTCCAAAAGAGCAGGCAGCAAAAATGTTCACTCAGGTGCTGGTGAGCATTACAGTTCTGGGTAAAGTTCTGCTCCAGCAAGTTAAATATACACCACCCAGACACATGCAAACCGCACCCGCACACAACCCGTTCACACACCACACACCACATGTCTCACGCACCTCCTACCGGGCACTGGAGCGGTCCCATTACCCTCCTCTCCTCTGAGCTCAGCTCGCCCCGACCTGCTTGCCACATAAGAACACTGGCCGGCTCGATCTGTTCTCACTCCAGAGCCCAGAGTCCTCAACAACATTCCATTTTGTCTCTCTGTTTAAAGGACAAAGCGTATCAGGCAAAAAGGACTTCCTCTGATAAAAACACTGAGAGGCTCCAGAAGCAGCTGCAGCTGGGAGGGGAGCACGGCAGCGGAGCTGGAAGTCCAAAGCCCAGGTTGTTAGTTAGGACTTACAAAGGGCACAGAGACACTGGGTTTTTGACAAAACTCCCAAATGGATTAGGGCTTTGGACTGCCAACACTTTTCAATACCAGTTTAATATCTTCAATTTGTGTCTTTTCTCCAACATTATTAAAAAAAAAAATTCTTCACCAAAAAAAAAAAATCAAATTCTGCATACATCCTTGAAAAGGGTCCCTTACAAAGGGAGAAAGGATGACGAGAAGGCTTCTCAGTGCCCAGGGAAGTAGGCTGCCCAGCACTTGACGGAAAAAGCTGGAAAAGCTTAAAGGTACAGTGCATGAACCAGTAATGCCAGTAACACCACTCACCACAAAAGAAATGCAACACATACAGACATTTCCTTCAGTTTTGGGTTGGGGGGAACTCTCCCCCCACGGTGATCGCAATAGCCCCTGCTGCAGGGAAAGGCTTTCGACACAAGGTACACACAGGGCATCCGCAATGAAACCGAGGAGGGAGGGGCCACGGGGCAGCCGTGCCTGACCCAGCAAGAATTCAGCCTGTCTGTGTAGAGAGAAGAGAACCAAGGGGCCTACATGCCCACAATGAAGAAGGGACCATGGATACAGGCCTGGGTATTAACTGCAGAGCGGCTTAAAGGACACACCACACCCAGGGCCCTGCCTGGCCCAGAACCCCTCTCCCGGCACTCCTTGAGACAGCCAGCAGGGTGACAGGAGACCCGCCCTGACACATCCAGCCCAAGTTACCTACATGGCAGTTACTGTTTAACAGCAAACACCAAAGCGTCACCTTGTACCGAGGTGTGAAACTAGTTCACACCTTGGCCTCCCAGGAGAACCTGGCATTGGGTGGAGAGAGCACTGCTAGGGCTCAGAAAGACTTACGGGTCTGACAGATGGCTTCCTGAAGCTCCAGTTATGGGGATCTGAACACCCCGAGATAAGAGAGGCATCACCCCCAAATTTTCCATGGAACTTAATCAACTTCAAAGCCAATACAATCCTGGTGTGGTATTTACGTCAATGCTCCCAGTGCCTGGACCCCTGCCAGGCAACCCCCCTCCCCTCAGGCCTGCGGCCCAGCCAGCTGTGTGTGGGGGGGGGGGGGCTTTGTGCCACCCCCGCCCTGCCTCGCCACAGTTTAGAAGAAAAAGTCATTGAATCACAGGAAGAAACATTCCTCCTATAAAGGGAATATAAATGTTTATTAAGAAATTATAGGAACCAGGTCAGGCATTTTGGTATCTTAGTCACTCCAGCTAATTAAAGAAAAAAAAATCAAAACAAAAACAGCATCCCAGAAACTTGAGACAATGAGAACTCTTGCCACCAGCGCTTTGAGCCCCAGCTCTGCCAGTTGCCAAGGTGACCCAGTGTTTACCTCCCGTTCTGTAGGAGGAGGCTGACTGCCCAGGAACAGCCCACCGGGCTACCATACTGGGAAGGGCTGCCAGGGCATCCCCAGAGGGTGTGAGGAGGAAGCCAGCCCATGGGGTCTCCCAGGCTGAGCCAGAGCTACAGCACCAAGGAGAGGGGTCTTCACCGGCTCTCAAGCCCCTGGGGCCCTACTCCCCAGCACACCTCCTGCCTTAGTCCTGTGGGCTGGAAACCCCTGAAGGCAGATTAAAAATGTGCTTATATCCTAGGGTGCAAGCAGGGTGAGAAGAAAGGGGAGGGGGGAAAAGAGAAGGGGAGAGAGATGAACAGGGGGGAAGGGTGAGGGGAAGGGAGAAGAGGCAGAAGGAAGAAGGGAGAGGTGGAGGAGGGGGAAGGGGAAGGGAGGAGGAAGAAGAGGAGGAAGGGAAGGGAAGGGAGAGAAGGCAGGGGGCAGGAGAAGGGGAAAGAGGGAGAGGAAGACTAGGGAAAGGGAGGGGAAGGGGGCAGGAGAAGGGGAGGAGGGAGAGGAAGACTAGGGAAAGGGAGGGGGAGGAGGAAGGGGGAGGGGGAAGAGGGAGGGGAGGAGAGAGAGGAAGACTAGGGAAAAGGAGGGGGAGGAAGGGGGAGGGGGAAGAGGGAGGGGAGGAGGGAGAGGAAGACTAGGGAAAGGGAGGGGGAGGAGGAAGGGGGAGGGGGAGGGGGAAGAGGGAGGGGAGGAGGGAGAGGAAGACTAGGGAAAGGGAGGGGGGAAGAAGGGGGAGGGGAGGAGGGAGGGGAGGAGGGAGAGGAAAACTAGGGAAAGGGAGGGGGAGGAGGAAGGGGAGGGGGAGGGGGAAGAGGGAGGGGAGGAGGGAGAGGAAGACTAGGGAAAGGGAGGGGGAGGAGGAAGGGGAGGGGGAGGGGGAAGAGGGAGGGGAGGAGGGGAGGAGGGAGAGGAAGACTAGGGAAAGGGAGGGGGGAAGAAGGGGGAGGGGAGGAGGGAGGGGAGGAGGGAGAGGAAAACTAGGGAAAGGGAGGGGGAGGAGGAAGGGGAGGGGGAGGGGGAAGAGGGAGGGGAGGAGGGAGAGGAAGACTAGGGAAAGGGAGGGGGAGGAGGAAGGGGAGGGGGAGGGGGAAGAGGGAGGGGAGGAGGGAGAGGAAGACTAGGGAAAGGGAGGGGGAGGAGGAAGGGGGAGGGGAAGAGGGAGGGGAGGAGGGAGAGGAAGACTAGGGAAAGGGGAGGGGAGGAGGAAGGGGGAGGGGAAGAGGGAGGGGAGGAGGAGGAGAGCATAAGTGAGGGCACACAGGGCTGCACACTTAGCTGGGTAGCTAAAGAGCTTCCATTCACCTGGCCTCAGCCAGGCCCCCATACCAGGCTGTCTGCCCCAGCAGAAAAGGTCAAGGGCAGAATGGCTTGAGAAGGAAGACTCCATCAGGGACCAGGAATGCAAACCCTCCAGCTTGGCTCCAGGGTCCCCACTCTACCCTGAAGGACAGACCTACCCAGCACACACTGCTCCTTCCTTCTGTGCTCTTGCAAGTTACTGGCCTGGATGTGAAACAGCCCCACTGGGGGGTCATGGAGAAAAAGCCATCCCTGCCGCAGCCTGTGCCACCTGGCCAGATGCCTTGTGACTGGATTACTTCCAAAGGAACAATCTCCTGAGCTTTGGCAGGTGGCTGACAGTGTGCACGCATGCGCAAACACACACACGCACATGCACACACATAAATATCTGTCTTCAGAGGCCATGTGCAGTGCTGAATGTGGGACAGGAGGGCCTGGGTATGGGAAGGAGTTTAAATGCTCAGCTCAGATTCAGGGAGACAAGTGAGATCAGGGAAAGGGAAATGAAAGTGGAAGTTTTTAGGAGGCCAAAGTTAGTACACTTTAGAATGAGGCAACCCATCCAAAGCAAAATGCTAACATGTAACGCCCACGGATCATTAGGGAAGGACAGCTTCAAATCAGAACCTAGAAGGAGCAGAGGCTGAATATCCTGCGAGACCCAAAGGCCTGACAGTAACTCAGGACAACCACCTTTGTGCTCACCAACAGGGAAACAGGATGCCCATGATGGCAGACGCTTGTTGGCCAGACTATAGAACCCCCACAAAGATGGCATGGCATAAAATGCTGAGACTATGCTTCATCATGATAAAAAAAACAGCATCTGCAAAGCCCCTCAGACCCTTCTGATATCCCCTGATGCATAAGGCCAAGCAGCAAAGTAATTTTAGAAAGCAGGACATGCCATGAAAGCAGCCAAAAAGGGGCACTCTGGAAAAAACGAGGAAGCCTTGGGAAACTGCCCTTAGCACACAGGGCTGCAAGGAGCTGGAGTCCCCCGTGGGCCCTTGCACACTGCCGTGAGGCAGTAAGTCAGGGAAGCAGACTGCAGAGTGCTAACTAAGACAACAGAGAGACAGCTAAGGAGCTGGACTGTCCAGCACTTGTTACAATGGCAACTTTGTAATTAGCTCACATTTATTATTTCTCTTTCAATGAAAATATGTTGGAGTTGGTTACTGGTAAGATGTCTGAGGTGCACTCATAGTGCCAACACCAGTTTCCAGACCCTTCCCCTGATCCCAGACACGGTTTTGAACAACCAGCCCAGCTGATGGCCCAGGCAAAACATCACTGGGCCCCAAGGACACACCTAGAAGCCTGGAGCCCTCCCCCGCAAAGGGCGGAGCTCTAAGCTCACGAATGCCTCTTCTGTTTCCTCTCTTTCCCAATACTTCCTTGCAAAAACCTCTATTCTTGATCTGCCATTAACTAACTTCTACCTCTAGCCCCAAACCAAGTTCCCTTGATCCTGTGTGTGTGAACATGTATACCATTAAAGAGAGTTAAAGACAAGTAAAAAAGCTCAGAGAAGAAGTTTACAGGGGTGGAAATTCCTGCCTATATCATAGATCCTACACATACATGAGGAGAATGAGCTCAGGTCTACTTAACGCAAGAGTGTCAGGAGGTCCCAACTTGGGACCTTGACCACGAGCCATCACCTTGCTGATGTCCTTCCATGTCTCTATGGTGGTCCTGGGTGGGGGGCAAGAAGACTTCTGAGCCTCCTCTGAGCCCACTTCATCTTCTTCCCATTCCCAAGCTTCCTTCCAATTGGCCAGTATTCGCAGGAGACAGGCAGGTGCCAGAACCCCACCTCCAGAAGCTCCTGGGACAGGAGCCCTTGATGCACGCACCAAACCATGTGCTCCCTGGCAAGTGATTTTTAATTTGGGCCCCCATTCCTTGCAAAGCTCTTTCATGATGTACCCTGGACTCTAGCTCCAAGGAGACGAGCTTGTACCCTGTGCTCAGGGACCATGGGTCACCCACCCATGCAGGGAAGGCCACGCCCCTGTGGCAGCAAAGCAGGGACATTTAATCTGAGGCATCAAGCCTCAGCGCTCTCCCAAGCAGGTCACCTTGGGACAGACTGGCCAATCGCCACGGAGTGTGGCCAAGTTCCTGGTTAGCAAGTGTTTTTGTGTGATGAACTTCAAAAAAGGAGAACAATAAACAGGACCCCCTGCTCAACATTACCCCCCCAAAAAAACACCTGTACCCTCTGTTCTGTTCGTCCAGAATGTTAGTTAAAACTGTGGACTGGTCAAGGCTACTTGCTCCCACCATGCACACAACACCCAACAGCAAACAGTGACGACGCCCAGGCCCTGGGTCAGGAGAGGGACGGGAGCTGGGCAGAAGGCACTCAGTGCTAGGGCACTGAGAGGGGCAAGGGGGTCGGCAAGGCAGCTGATCCATCTCTTTGTCACAGCCTACTTTCAGCTGAGGGAACTCCGTGCCTCCAAGAAGCCTGACTTGCACACAGCTGATCCACAGATGCTGGAATCTGGGGTTTAGGGGGACCGTAAGATCAAACTGAATCAATGAACCAAAATCCAGGAGAGAGAGAGAGAGAGAGAGAGAGAGAGATAGAGAGAGAGAGAGAGAGAGAGTGTGTGTGTGTGTGTGTGTGTGTGTGTGTGTGTGTGTGTGTGTGTGTGTGTGTGTGTGTGTGTGTGTAGCCAAACGGCAGAGCTTTTGGTTGGGTGACGATTTGTCTTACATCAAGTGCCTAGTGTCAAATCACTGCGAACAAAATAAAAAGTTAGCATTCGAGTCTCCATTATATTGACTGAGAGCAGGGGCCAAGGCCTTCTGAGCTCAGGGTCCCAAACCCCCACTACCCTCCCATCCCAGTCCCACCACAGTAGCTGCTTCGAAAATGCCAAGCCGAGAGAACACTCCAAAGTTTAATTCCGTTTTGATGGGAAGCTGACTTCTCAAGAAAATAATCCCACTTGGGGCTAATGAAAGGGAAGTAAAACAGACTCAGGTGTGTGGACTTAGATCAATATTTGTTTTTTTCTGGAAAGGATGCAGAGACCCACCAGGACCTTGAGGGTATCACTGGCTGCAGGCCCTACTCAGGCCTGGGGGATGGGTCACCTGTGGCCACAGAGCCAGGGTGCCGGTGGGCTAACAAAAAAAAAAAAAAAACAGGCTATAAATACCATCTGGAAACATTTTCACTCAAAGTAAAATTAGGGCGTGTTGTTTATCTGGGAAGGGAGCACCTAAGACTTGGCTGAGCTATCCTTTGACTTTAAAAGGACTCCCAACAGCAGGACCCAGAAATCCCAGTGCTTGTCCAGTCATTGAAGTTGGAAGAAGCAGCAGAAACCTACCAGGTGGACCAGATTGAAGAGGGTTGAATAAAGGTGACGAGACACCGCCCCTGTACCAGCCAGGCACCTGGCTATACACACAGGCCCAGCAGCACTCTAACCCTCCAAAAACCCAGCCTCAGAGTGTCACCCTACTGGTTACTTATTATCAAGAGAAAAATGTCCCTTCACAGTGAAGAGACCTGGCAGACACCGCCTTAACCACAGCCGTGATCCAGCAACTAGACAACCTGACATCACATGCTCCCACGGTGGTGCATGGAAGTGCCCAACATTACCTGTGCCGTGTTTTTGACCAAAATCTGTTTAGGCTGCCCCTAATCAGGGGGAAGCAACTGGACAAATCCAGACTGCGGGATATTCCACAAGACAACTGGTCTGGATCCCTAAATGCCAATGCAACAAAAGGCCACAAGATAGGGGACTACTCCAGACAACAGGAAACTAAAGAGACAGGCCGACCAAACGCCATGTGTGATTAACTGGATCCTGCATCCTATAAGGGACATTTTGGGAATCATTAGGGAAACTGAATATGGACTGCACATTACATAATACGTACTATTTAAAGAAAAAGGAGAGACAGGGAAGGGACAAAATACAGTACTTAGAGGGAAAAGAGGAAGGGGAAAAGGGATAAAAAGAGGGTGACAAAATGTTTAACTGATGAGTCCAGGAGAACGTCTGAGCGTTCACTATATTTCAGAATGGGAATCTGTGGGTGGGGGGAGCAGTGTGCTGGGGGCATGCAGGCTTCTAATACCATGAGGCACAGCCCCCCTGTCATGCTCCAGAACACAGGTCCAGACAGGAGTCGCAGTCAGACACAGTTCGGGTATACCGGAACTCAGCAGTGTGGCTGCCCAGGCACAAACCTCAGCTCCCCCCTCATTTGCTGTGTGACCTTGGGCAGATTCCCTAACCCATCTGAGCCTTGGCATCTTTATTTGAAGACCGTGCCTATTTCACAGGGTCCTTGGGAAGATGAAACAGCTTACTGGAGACGAATGCAAACAGAACCATGCAGCCCCTAGCAAGCAGTCTACAAGCATTAGATAACAACTGTGAGAGCGGAGCATGTCATTCTAGAAGTTTTCATTTCAAAAATTTAGTTTAACTGCTTTCTTAAAGCACAAACCAAACACATTTTAACAGTGCCTGATACCTCAAGATCACTGTTATAAAATGCCGGTTATGACAGAACACAGGCCTCAGGGACTACTGGGCAGTACATCGTGCCCCTCCACTAACAGCCCCACCTTTGTTCCAGTGCTGTTTGGTTTTGTTGGGTTTCTTGAGTTATATATTTAAGTACAGATGCATACGTATTAATAACTTGGTTTCTTTCCTTCCTTGCTTGTAGCTGCTATTAACATATCTCCCCCTTCCCCTTTTGATTTGCTACGTCTAGGAACCCAACGACCAACTGGATTCAGAGGAAGGTTAGAGCAAACAGGTCCTAACCGTGTCTGGGCTGTCGCAGCTCAGTTCAGTGAGTGGGCTTCAGAGCACCGACTCTGAAGGGGCAGGGCGCCACCTCTGTTGTGTTCCACATCTGAAGCCCCCCACAGGACCTCTGGTTAAGTGAAGTGTAGTGCTATCAGCTTGTTCACATAGGAGGGGCTCCAGCCCTCTTTTAGCCAGAGAAGGGAGAGTTTCAAATGGCATCACACCAGCCTCGTGCCCAGTGCCAACAAGCCAGGAGGCACAGGGGTGGGGAGTGGGGTGGGCACACCTAACTGCGACAGGGGCTGAACCCTCACCCAGGCCGGGCCCCAGCGTAAGCCAAGTAAAGATGGTGGGAGGTCATGAGGCATGAGAGAGTAATGGTGGTTTTGTTAGTGTTGTTTTAAATGTTCTCAATATGATGATCTCACATGTGCAAAAGGAGAACTGGGAGAAGTTTAAAAAAAAAAAAGGCAGCAACACAGCAGGAACCTCAGTACTGGGGAGACCAAGACCTCCATCTATTTCCTTTAAAAACATAATGTGCTATTTCCTTTAAAAACATAATGTGTCTTTTAAGTCAACATAGTTAACTCCACAGTGCACTGAACTGCTGTCTACACCACGGTCAGTAACCCTGCCAGGGCTCGATCTTACAGAAATGCCAGCCCCTCCGCACCAAGACCCACACCAGAGTCCACTGCTGCGGGCACGGAACAATGAAAAATGGGAAAGGCAACACAGCTATCCTTCCAACGGGTGGGAGGCTTCCCAGTTACGTCTGCACAGCCACACGGCCCCCTGGAGTACCACACAGCCAGGGAAAAGAATGAAGGTGCCTCATTAAACAAGCACACAACAAAAGCCTGTGGTAGAATGTATTCGCTACCATCCTGCATGTGTATTTTTCGAATGTCTGTGTGGACGCACACGCACGCATAATGCAAATCCATTAAAAGGGTCTGGAAAGGGACACACCAACATGCGGTGATAGTGGTTAGCCAGAGGAGGGCAAGGCTGACACATTCTGTCTACTCGCTTCTGTGCTGTTTGAAGAATTTCACAACCAGGCCCACTGGCAGCCCGGGACCGTGAGGGAGCAGGGACAGGAACTGCCAGCCTGGATGTATCCTGAACAAAGTGCTGGCTCTCTGCCAGCCTGGCTTCACCCTAGGTGAAGGAGACCCCAGCCATTCACCCTCCACTCGACAGGCTGTGGGTCCGACACAGCTGCGATGGGGCCAGGAGAGCAGTGTGGTTGGAAACCAGGCTCTACAGCCAGAGTTTGTGTTGGGGGAGGGAACCTAAATACCCTGCCCCAATAATCTCATTCATGATCAAATCCCTTGTTCAGTGGCTCAAGATAAACTTCCAACTAACCCCACCCAAATTATTACGGGAAATGGCTGAGAGAATGCAATCTTACTCTACTCCCACCCCCACCCCAAAGAGGGCCAGGTGACCAGGGATGTGTCTCCGTCGAGGTCTGCAGAAGGGAGGAGCCATGCACAGCACAGTGCCCCCCTTTCCAGCCAGCCCCCCAGAGCTGCTGATACGGACCCAGCCCAGGCAGCTAGTGAGTGGATGTTTTAGCTCCCGGTGCTGCAGGGAAAGCAGGGCACAGAGGCATTCTGAAAACAATTCTTTGTGGGAACAAATAGGAATGTATTCAAAGCATCTCTGCCAAGAAAGGCTGAGTGACCATTCTGCTAGGGGTCTGCCAAGCCCCACCACTCCAGACAACAAGCAGGAATCTCCAGGTGAAGGGCCTGGCTGGCTCAGGGGGAAGATCTGCCCTCAAAGGGCCCTAGGCCTTTCCTTCTGAAAGTCCTGAATGTTCACATCAAAGCCCTTCAGCCTCCAAGAAAATATGTTCCTGGTCCCCAAGGCAAGACTTAGCAAATTCCCAGATCTGGACTGGGAAGTTCTGACTAGCCAAATAAGTGGCTTTAAAAAAAAAAAAAAAAAGTGAGTTGAGCTGCAAAAACGTGTCTTTGTTTCATCACGTGTTTGCTATAACATCAACAATTACCTAAATGTGACAGGGTAATCAGTCCCCAGGAGACTGGCACACAACTAACCAGGACAAGCAGCTCTTTTGCATTCAGTCGGGCAGGGAGTGGGGGTGGGAGATCACAGCAGAGTCAGGGAAGGCCCGGTCTCCCCAGAGTCAAGGCTGAGCCTTGTACTTCCCAAAGGGTTGTCAAACTCACAGCCTCATTTCCCACAGATCTTCCAAGTGGTCAGGGGAGACATCACCAAGCTGCAGGGAGGTCTGGGGACCCATCCTTGGCCACAGGGCTAGACAGAGCAAGCTGTAAACTGCCTTCTTGGCTAAAGAGGTTTTGATATTCACCCCCTGCCATGAAATCGCTACGGGTGGGTGGAGTGGTGGTGGCGGCGGTTCCTATTGAGTAGAAGGCCTGGCATGACCTGAACCACTGCCAGCAGGGACCCCCCCAGAAAGCTGCTGGAAGTCCACAAACCAAACCACAGCTACCTCAGAACCAAGGTCTGCTGCTCAGGTCTTCCCAAGGTAGCCTGGCCTCTCGGTCACCCACTGTGGCCTGTGGGCTACCCCTGTCTCCTTTATGAACACCAGCTAATTATGTTCTGCACACCTGGGCACAGGCTGGAAATGGGCTCCCTAGAGGTGCTCTCCACCTGAAGCTGAACCAGACACCCTCCAGAGGCAGGTTCTTTCTTGGTTCATAATCAGATTCACCTGGGGCACCACTAAAACTGTTCGGCGGAAGGTCACTATCTGGGACCTGGAAATCTGCATTCCCAAGGGCCCCAAAGGAACCCCGCACACTCCTGACTTGGAGGTCTACATCTGCTCTGGAGGTAGGGCTCACCTGGAGGGCAAGGCCACCTCCCTGCTCTTAGACCCAGCACACTGCGGCCAGTGTGGGGTCCATCCTCTTCTTTCTGCTTAGGGTTTCAAAGCACCCCAGGGAGACTGGATTCCACCCCACCGGGGGAGGCCTGGGTTCCCAACGCCTCTGCCCAATCCTCTAGCCAAGGGACTCCATCAGGGACACTAGAGCCTGAATCAGGGAGCAAGGCAACCCACCAGTTATCCTCCAGCTCCGGTCCCCCGTCCAAGCCTGCCCCGCCCATGACAGTGAGCCCCACCCCTCAGCCAGCCCCTCCGCAATTCTCGAACCCCGCTAGCCCCCTGGAAGGCCACAGTCAAACAGGCTACGAAGCTTCCAATCCTTAAATTACCGGTCCAGTGCCGGCCTCGCCCCCCAAGGCGGTCCTCGAGCCACGCCCCACGCCCTGCCCCCGCCCCCGTAATCTGGGTGCTCCAGGATCCCAACCTAGTTTGGCCCCTCCTCCACGGCCACACCCACCCTTGCAGTAACGTTCCCAAGCTGAACCAACAACCCTACACTAACCCCACCCCCTATCTCGGTCCACACACCCTTAATTGACTCAGAATGAATAGAAATGGCCCCGCCTTCACCCTCGACCCCACCACCAGCCACGTGATTTGGGGCGCCCACAGCAAGGGACAAAACCGCGTGGGCAGCCTCCGAGGTAAAGGTTTGTCTGAAATCCGCTGGCTTTGACACCTGCAGACCTCGGGACTGCTCAGTTACAAATATACCAGGAGAAGGGGGTCTTCCAGCTCCAGGGTCTTGAGGACTGCAGTTTTTAAGCCAGTCTTGTAACCAGTTTCTGTACTGTTTTATAAATGTGAAGTCTAAATCGTTGGTATCAAGGTAACTGTATTTATACGGGTTTTTAACCTGCTCCAAATGTGGAAGAATTAAGTGTAACATAAGAGTTAGCGTGAGCCCAGGAAAAACACACAATTCTTTAAAACCAAATTGGGTGAGAAAGGTTGCATCCCACCTTTGTGTTTAAGAAAACGAAAAACAACCAACGACGAGGTCCCGGGCCCGTGCGAAGGGGAGGGCTGCCCGGGGGTTGGGGGGGTCAGGCGATGGTCCTCTGAGACCGACCGCCCCCGTGCAGGTGCCCGCACGCATCCGGCACCCGGCAGGTGAGAGCAGGGCGGAGAAGGGGGCGCGGAGGAACGGGCTACGTACTAGGCGAGCGAAAGCGCCCCCAGGCCGAAGAGCCCCCTGGGGTCGGGCGCGCCTCCGCTGGCCGGATGGGCGGGGCTCCCACAAAGAGCCTCCGGCCGAGAACCCGGACCGCCCCCCGCGTCGGCCGCTGCTGGCTCCGGTTTCGACAAATTAAACCTTAGAACGCTGGAAAAATTACAGGAAGAGGAGAGCGAAGAATGTGCCGAGTGGCTGGAGGGAGCCCTGTCCCCGCGTGAACTTCGCTCGCCGCTCGCCCGGGCCGGGCCGGGCGGGTCCCTCCCCTCCCGAGCGCGCTCTAAGGCCGGCGGGGGAGGGGCCGGCAGGGGAGGGGCCGGGGCGAGGGCACCCCTCCCCCGCGGCCCCAGGGCGCTCCCGCGGCCCATCTCCCGGAGCAGCACGCGAGGCCCCCACCCAGCTCGCCCGCACCTGCCCGCGCCGCCCCCCGGCCCCCGCGGGGTATACGCCCGCAGCCCAGATGACGACATCCGCCCCCGCGGCCCCGCCCGAGAGTGCCCGGGGAGGGGGCGTGCCCGGCGGGGGCGCGGTCGCCGGGCGGGCGCCGGCTCCCAGCTCCCGGACCCGCCTCGCTCGGCGCGCGGGTCCGACCGCAGGACCGTATGGCGGGGGAAGGGGCGAGGCCCCGACCGTTCCCGGCCCGACCGCCCCTCGCGCCCCGCCGGCAGCTCCGGGGGCGTGGCCCGGTGGCCTGCGCTGTCCCCGTCCGCGCGCTCGGGGCGCCCGGGCGGCCCTACTGACCTGTGTGAGTTCTCAGGTGCGCCTTGAGGTGCGAGGATTTCCCGTAAACTTTCTCGCAGCCCGCGTAGTGGCACTTGTGCTTTCTCTGCGGGGACTCCAGGTCCGCGCGACTTCGGCCCCGCCGGCCCCTTTGTCTGAGGCCGGGTTCGCTGCTCCCCGCGGGCCCTGGCTCCCGCTCCGGCTCCAGCCCCGCCTCGAGCTCGGCCTCGGGCTCGCTCCACGCGGGGCTGAGGGGCGCGGCCGCCGCACCTTCGCCGCCGGGGGAGGCGGGCTCGGGGGCGGGTGGCGGCGCGGGCGGCAGGCGGCAGGGGGTCCTCGCCTTCCGGGCCGCGGCGCCCTCTCTGCGCTCCGCCGGGGCGGGCGCCGGCGCTTGCTGGTTGAGGTCCGCCAAGATCCTCGCCACCACGAAGAGCGAGGCACTGTCCTTGCCGTCGCGGCGCTCCTCGACGCGGGGCAGCGTGGCGGCGACAGCGGCGGCCGCGCCCTCGGGTCCGGGCTCCGGCCCCTCCCGCGGCCCGTGCACGACCGCGCGGCTCGACATGGACACGAGGCACTCGGCGGCGAAGTGGTCCACATAGGCGGCGGCTGCCATGCTGCGGGCTCCGGCCGGCGGGCCGGCGGCACTGCTGGTCGCTGAGAGTCGTCAGAGGCGCATCCGCACCCACGGCCTCCCGAGAGCGGGCGGGGGGCGGGGGCGCGGCGCGCCCTCTCCGCGGGCTGGGCTGGGCGCGCAGCCGCCTCTGCCGTCACCCGCGCGGCTCCGCGTCCGCGCGGCGCCCGCCCGGCCGGGCACCAAAGAGTGAGCGCATGGGGGGCGCGGGCCAATGGGGTCCCCGCGCGGCGTCAGGGGCGGCCTGTCCTAGGGATGCCGAGCAGCGACGTTAGAGACTACCTCGCCAAGTTGCGGCCGCAGCCTCGCCGCGCATTGTGGCAGGCGGGACAGCCGCCGTGCGCGCCGCGGGTCGGTGTGGGCGGCCCGGCCCCGGGGGTGGGCGGGGCCGGGGCCACATCTGGACCCGACGTCAGCCCCCAGCCACATCCTGGCGGCGCAGGTTACAGGCGGCGGCGGCCGCGGGGAACTGCGCGCGCGGAGGGGGCGGGGATCCGAGAGCGCGCCTAGTCAGGATGGGTCGCGCGCTCGCGTCTGAGGAGGGGGCGTGGCCTAGGACAGGGGCGGACGCCGTAGATTCGTCGGTAGGCGGTCGGACCAATCCCGGCGGCCAGGGGGGCCGACTGGGCCTTGGGGCCTGCGCGCGCCAATGGGCGTGCCCTCTTGGCCGTCGGGAGGAGGAGCGGAAATTTGAGCCGGGAGCCGGGCACGCTGACGCAGGACGTCCGAGGGCGGTGGGCTGGGGCGTGGCTGTGAGGGGACCGCTCCCCACCCCACCCTACCCCCCCTAGCAGCGGGGTACCCGCGAGGCATTTTCCTGCCGGGTCTTCTGTACGGTGACAGCCTCGAACCCCGGAGTGGAAGCGAGCGTTCGGGAGGGCGCCCCTTTGTCCTTCCACCCCGCCTGTGAGGGGCGCCAGGGATGGGTGCGCCTCGGCGGGATTCGCCTCCGCTTCTCTCTTCCCTTCCAGAGCGACGTTTGCACGGCGAGGAGGCGTGTCCGCTCGGGCTGGGCGCTGGGCTGCGGGCCTGGCCTGGGGGCGGAACAGCTCCCCGTGCACCCCACCGCTGCAGGGTTCCTAGGTGGCCGCGCCTCGAGACGCAGGCCGCTCGCCCCCTCTATGCTCCCTCTGCTGAGCTCCGGGCCTCCGTGCGGCCCAGCTGGGAGCGAGGTCACGGGTGGGGCGGGGCCGCTCGCGCAGGAAGGACCGGCTGCTTCCCCGACTGGTCCCAGGCGGCCGGGGACCCGGAGGGGATCGCGCTGCCGGTGAGCCTAGGTCAGCCGGAGCCGCACTGGCTCCGGGCTGGTGGTCAACCTGGCAACGTGGGTGACGTGCTCACCGCGTCCTGTGCTTGGAAGAGTGAACTACGTGCTGGTGCAGCCGGCGCCGCTGTTCGGGGAACGCGGGGCCCCTTCCTCCTCCCCGCCCCAGGCCAGCTGCCAACTTCTCTAGGCTGCCCCTCTCCCACCGCGGTGGGGAAGGCTTCAAACGCCGCCAGCTGCGAGGACCCCGCCCACCGCGCCCCACCCACACCCCCTGTCCGGGCCTACCGAAGGAAACACTCCGCTGCGCCCAGCCCGCGTACTCCTGGCCCTGGCCCTGCCAACTTGCCCCTGACTCTCACCGGCGCCCCTCCTCCCCCCAGCCCCTCGGCCCCACCATCCTTCTACAGGCCTAGGCCATCACTGGAGAGGCCAGTACAGAACTTCCTACTGCCTCAGAATCAAGGCCACAAGCCCCTTTCCGGACCCTCGCCAGCAGCCCCTGAACCGGAAGGCTGAGGCCTGGGACGGCAGCCCCTGGGTGGTTTGCCTTCAAGGACGGTTTGCACGTGTCCGCCGACCGCGAGGGGAGCCTGCGGACCTGAGAAGGGGGCTGGGTGGGGCGAGGTCATCCTGCGCACAAAATTCAGAGCGACCATTTCTCACCAAATTAATTTGAGTCGTGAGTAGAAAAAACGTCCTTCCAGGTAACGAAGAAGGAACTGAGAGAGACGTTCTCTGTTGCATGCTATGGTGAACCGTAAACTGGCGTGGATGATTGAGCGCCCTGGGTGTCTGTCACTGAAACTCTAAACTTCCCTCTCACTGATCAAGTTGGTGCCCTCTGGGAAGACCACAGGCGTGCTTCTCTGGGGTGGGCTCTGTAAGGGCCATCTGGGTGAGGTCCCTGGAAGAGGGTCTCCTGGCAGGAAGAAATCATTCTGTCAGGCGGATTGTGTTGATGACATTTAAGAGATTTGTGTTCTGACCAAATAATGATTCACAATGTCCCTGTAGTCCCACCACATGCCACAATCAGTCACTTCATTAAAGATGGAGCTGGCCCTACACGGACTTACCAGCACCCATCCCCTCTCTATTCCTCTCCAGCCTGAGTGGGGGACTCTGCCCCAGTCTTTGAGATTACCACAACTCTTGGCTTTCTCCATGACCCCTGCTGGGATACCCACCCCCTCACCCCCGCCTGCACATACACTGGCCATCCTCCTACAGGTATGCACTATTCTAGGCATTGGGCCACAGCCATGGATAAGACACCCGCCCTGTGTGAGGGGAGGCCAGCCTGGGTCAAGGGTCCCCTGCACTGCCTCAAACCCCACCCCCATCCACAGCCCAAAGCAGTCCCTAGGCCTCTCCCCGTGAGTGCTGAGTGCAGTCTCCCTAAGGGTTTCAGCTGTGCCCTGTGGCATTCAGGATGAAAAACTCAGCCCCTTGGCTGGTTTCCCACCCATTTGATGACTGTTCACTGAAAGCCTCGGGGGCGCCTGGGTGGCTCAGTTGGTTAAGCTACTGCCTTCGGCTGGGGTCATGATCCCAGAGTCTGGGGGTCGAGTCCCGCATCGGGCTCCCAGTTCAGCAGGGAGCCTGCTTCTCCCTCTGACCCTCTTCCCTCTCATGCTGTTTCTCTCTCTCTCTCAAATAAATAAATAAAATCATAAAAAAAAAGGAAAATTATTTATAAAAAAAAAAAAGAAAGCAAGCCTCGGACCCTGCAGCCTTTACCATGTAGAAGTATGTTCCGGTATCCAGAGATTCATTTCTCTTCCCCAGAGCTATGAATCCATGCTTTTCTTGCTAAATAGGATTCTGGCAGAGGTAGCTCATTGTATATATGAGGGTGGGTGGGGATCAAGTGTCAGATGGAAGGAACAAAATATACAAAAGCAGAGTAGGGAAGTCAGATGAGAACAAGTAGATGGAGATGTGTCTGCGGAGTAAAGACGTACAAGACTGAAAAGGTGGCTGGGGTTTCTGGTAAAGGTGGTAGACTGACTAATTTCCGGAGCCTCCTGAAACAACAGTAAGTTTACTTGTTGTAAGACAGAAATTGTCAAGGATGGGGAGAGCAAGGGAGGAAGTAACAACACAATTTTTGAAGCTACAATACTTACAGACCAGAGAAAATGAAATCCTGAAATGATAGCCAGGAACAAACCTTGGAATGTCCAGAAGGTTCATGAATGGATGGCACTAGGTACCTCTGGACATGAGTATAAATGAGAGGCTAACCTAAGAATAAGCTAGAAAGCCTGGCTAAGAAGCACTGAATTGCCCAGATCCCCTCCCTAATTCTGTGCAGCCGTCCCTATCCTAACAAAAGACTGGATGGTTATTATCTAAAGAAAGTATAAGCGAGCATCTTGCACTGAGAGACACCAGGCATAATTGATGGCAGAGGTGCCATAATAGGAATGGGGGGATTAAATGAACCTACAGATATTGGATACTGAGACCAAACCCTGCCCCCTTTTTGGCATTTCAGATTGCAAGAGCCAGGAGACAAAGGGTCTTTTCTGGGGCATCAGGACCAGGCCAAGGGAAACACCTAAATTCTTTGGCATCTGTGGTTGCCCAACTAAGCCAGATCACCCAAAGGAAAGGCCCCATGCATGTGTACAGGGCTTCTAATCAGTCTTTCACAGGCTGCCAAAGTGGACCTGGCATCTCAGGAAAGCTTTGTATCATGAAATCTAAAGCCCCCAATGGATTTTTTTTTTTTTTAAGCAGCTTGGAAGAAACAGAGATTATACAGAGAGAAGTCCATGTCAACAAAACTACTAATAATGTCATAAGAGAAATTACGATATTGCAACCCATGAAGGCATGACACATATAAAGAAACAGAGAACAAACCTCTTGGAAATTTGAAATAAGATAGCAGAGAGGAAAAAACCCTCAAGAGGGGGAAAGGAAGATAAAGTTGAGGAAATCCCTATTAAAGTAGAATAAGGGGTGCCTGGGTGGCTCAGTCAATTGAGCGTCTGACTCTTGATTTCTGCTCAGGTCATGATCTCAGGTTCCTGGGATCGGACCCTGCGTCAGGCTCCGTGATCAGCATGGAGTCTGCTTGTCCCTCTCCCTCTGCTCCTCCCCCGCTTGTGTTCTCTCTCTAAAATAAATAAAACCTTAAAAAAAAAAAAGTAGAGCAAGAAAGAATGCCAAAGATGGGAAATAGAGAAAAAAATTAGAGGACCATCCAGAAAGTCCATTGATCAAATAACAGGAACTCCGAATGAATGATCAGGGAAAACACAAGGGGTGGGCGGAGTCATCAATGAATTAATCCAAGAAAAGTCTCCACTACTGAAGAATGTGGGCTGAAAGGGCCCACAGGGAGCCCAGCACATTGGGAAAAAATAGCCCTACCCTAAAGCAGATTGCTGTTGAAGCTTAGAATAATGGGGACAAAAAAATATCCTGGCAATAGAAGCAGGTCACATCGAGATTGTCAGGAGTCAGAATGGCTGTGGGCTTCTCCACAGCAACAAGTAGAAGTTAGAAGGCAAAGAGCAAAGCCTTGGGAAACCTAAAGTAAAATTATTTTTCCCACCTTCACCCAGACAAAGTACAAACCAAATATTTTTAGATTCACGAGGTCACAAAATTTACCTTCCATGCATCCTTTCTCGTGGTAGGAAGCTACAAGAGATAATACTTCCAAAATGAAGAGTTGCATCAACAAAGAAAGAGGCATGTGGTCCAGGAAGCACTCCACACGGGGGGGGGGGGGGGGGAGGAGGGCACAGAGGGCAACCAGACAAAGCTGGATGGAGCAGGTCAGAAGCTCTGGGGATACGGCTTCACAAGTTACGATAGATAGAATCCCTGTATCAGTCAGGAGAGGCTGGGCCATCCTGCAGAACAAACAACCTGCAGATCTCAAAGTTTTATTTCTGGCCATGCTATGAGTCCATAGTGAGGCACCCAGGGACCAGCAGGTTGATGGAGCAGCCTCTCTAGAACATGCTGGTCATCATGTCAGAGGGACAGTGAGAGCACTCACCCACAGGTGTCACTTGGGCCTTCTTTCCCACACGTAACATCTACTCCCACCCCCCTGCAGCGGGCCTGCCCCACTTTCATGAGCCTTCCAAATCTGGATCTAGAGGCTAGGGACAGGGAAATCCGAGACTGAGGGATGACAGGGATTTGAGGTGAGGGGGACTGCATTGTCCAGTTCCAGGTCCAGGACCTCTGTAGGAGGCTCAGTGGTCTCTTCATGTGTGTGGTTCATGTGTAGCTGGCTCATACGGTTCTTTTTAGTCTAGAAACCTATGCCCTAAAGAGGAGTTGCCTGTCCCCTCCACACACCCCCACTCCTAGCCTCAATGCAAAGTCCCAATGCACAGTGGCAGAAAGGGACAGATTAACACAACAAACACCCTGATTCCGAAAGCAGAGGAGTGGGAGAGTCCCAGTAAACTGTGTCCATAGCAAACCTAAAATCCTGCTCGGCAGGTATTTTCCCCCACCCAGGAGTGAGGATATTCCTGGAATCATCCCAATCCTGCTGTCTGGGAAGGCCTGGCCAGTGCACAGTTCTTTGGAGTCTTGCTTCACCCTTGGGGGTTCTTTCTTCATTATCTTCCTTATCTGCACAGGTGGGGGTGGGCATGGGGAAGACACCCTTTTGGGAGCTGGGCAATTTCCAGCCCACTTCCATCTGTAGAAGGGTAATCGTAAATTCCAGCCACAAATTCTGTTAGTCCTTGTACATAGTTTCTTTGGCTCTACTACTTCTCTCAAAAATTTAGTTAACTTCTCTTCTTTTTATTCTTAAATAATTATATTTTTAGAATATTTTCAACAGGACATTGATGTAAACATGAGGAAGACAATAAATATAGTCTATGCCTCTCGTTTAAAAACAGGACAGCTGTGAGAGGCATTTTAGGTATGATTTCTTAAGATACATAGGCTCTAGAGCAAACAGTAAGTTTTTCCCATTTCAATCCATCTAAGAATGCAACAAAATTCAAATTTCAATGTTCATGGCTACTTGACTCTGGTTAAAATATTATAACCAAGGAAGAACTGTAAAATATTCTGCAATGACAATAAAAAAGTAACTATAGATGGTGTACTTATACAGCATAAGATATATATTTAAAGGTTTTTTTAATGCCTTCGAACTTGAGAACACCAAAGAGACAGAGGAACAGTATCAACTTGCAAAGTCACAGATCTGGAAATGTCATTTCTCCTTGGTTTCACTAATGTGTGTGCATATTTTAATTTATATTTCTTCCTTCTGTGTCCTCCTTATCTGTGGTGTGTCTCATGACTGTTCTGGACAGTCCCTTGTGGTAGCTTTCCTCTGTTATTTAGACACCCCTAGTCAACACTTGTATACATTTGGTGGCCTGGCAGCTGAGGGTATAGCATTCTGACCCACATCAAAAGGCTGAACTTCATTGATTTTCTTTTAAAGATAAATTGCTCTCATTTAAATATTACTAACTGATTAAATTAAAATGTAGTTAACTTCTTACCTAATCTGTTTGATTCCAGTTAGCTACATTGTTAATAGCCTCTTTCCACTGCTTTTTGATACATGCTTTTCTCTCTCAACTTAATTGCAGTTTCCTTGAGCCTCTTGATCTTTGATGGTAGAGAAATACCCTTAGGTCTCTTTTCTCTGATTTTTCCAAGTTATCCCAGGTGACAATTTACCAAATACTCTATCACTGGATACATCATGGCCATCCTTCCAGCCTCCACCATCAGTTTTCTCTTTGCCTTCATCAGCCCTGAAGCCAATGCAACAAATCTTATTTTCTGTTGCAGCAACACCCCACACCTGGTTACTACTCTCTTATCAGTCAGGAGCAGCTAAGTTATGTTATAGTAACAGATGATTCCAAAAGCTCTGTGGCTTCAAATACCAAAAGTTTAATTCTTAATCCATCGAGGATTGGCTGCGGACTGATCTGGGGCATGATCACCTTCATCCCAGCACCCAGATCAATGGGGCAGCCATGCTCTGGAACATTGACAGTCACTTCTGTTCATAATGGTCACAAGGACTGCCCTACCCACAGGGAGCCAGGTGCAGCCGCATGAGTTTCCCAGAAGACAAGGAGCTGAGCTACTGAGCGAAGTATTAATACTTTCCCCAAAACCTGTGATTTCCACAAAATGTGACTTCTGAGGATATTGAGAAAACTGGCAAAGAGTTTGGGGTTGAATTAATGGTAATTACATAGAAAACTAAGTGAACAAAAAAGAAAGCAATCAAGAGCTCCAAAGAAAACAAAAGGAGTCCATTGTAGTTGACCACTTGGCTCAGTTACAGAGGGTATTTTCATGAGAATACCAAACATGGAGCATTGATCTAATGAACTGTTCTATGTCACTCTAATGGGGCCTTTTGAGGAGTGCACATGGGCAGAAGCGGCAAGAGGAAAGGAAGCTAAGTCCACATCTACATATGGGGAGGTAACCGCCAGCACCCCAAATGGAAAGCCCAAGAGGTAGTGATGTGATCATGCTGCAGTGGACAGAGTTCTAAGATGCCCCCAACATTCCAGTCCCTAGTCTACACATACCTCCTCCCACAGAGTCAGACGCTAATGCAGGTGTTTCTGCAAAGGCATTTAACAGATGTGATTAAGGCCCAAATCAGTTGACCTTAAGATGGGGAGGTTATCTGGTAGGCCTGACCCAATCACATGAGCCTGTTTATCTGAGTCTGGGGGTCAGATATGGGAGGTCAGAGAGATTGGAAGCATGAGAGGGATTTGAGGTGGGGGAGATTTTATGTTGCTGGCTTTGAAGATGGAGGAGAGGCTATATGGCAAAGAACACGGGTGGCTGAGACTGGCCTCCAGATGATAGCCCACTGGAACTGGGGACCTCAGCCCTACAACTGCAGAGAACAGACTTCAACCACAATCATGTGAGTTTGGAAGAGGGACCTGGGCTCCAGAGGAGAATATGGCCTGGGTGATGCCTTGATTTTGGCCTCGTCAGAACCTGAGCAGAAAAGCCAGTTGGCCCATTCCTGGACTTCTGACCTACAGAGCTGCCAGATCACAAATGGTTGTTTAAAGCTGCTAAAACTTGTGGTAATTTGTTACACAATAGAAAACTCAAGCATGTGCTGTTTGAGTTATAGAAATAATCAGGGAAGAGGCAAGAGGGGTTGTCTCTGGGGTGGGGGAAGGAAGGCAGGGAAGTTGAGGGATTGCTGTTTCATAACAAACCTTGCACCTTTAAGGTATCTGCATATACAACTTTGATGGAAGGACTAATCACAATTAAAAGATGTGTCAGACCCTCCATGAAACCTTCCCTTGAGGGCCACTGGTCTTTGCATATTATACCAGTGTTAACTGACATGGTAGATAAAAATGTTCTCAAATCACAGCGGTGATGGTGATTCTCCCCTCTGCCTTTTTCCTTCGGAAGGAATGATCCAGACACCTTGTGGACAGGTCAGACAGTGACATTTTTTGATTATGTGCCTTTAGATGGATCAACACTAAAAAAAAAAAAAAAAAAAAAAAAAAAAGTGATGTTTTCTTTTACTCTCCTCAAAACTTTTCCCTGGAAAATTTTTCATTTGTCAAGAGGAGAACTTTGGAGGTGGTTTTGGAGAGAGACTTAGAACATTTGTAATTTGAGTAAGATTAAATCTATTTTCAAGGAAAAAAAAAAAGATGTCAGACTACCAGCACCCAATTTCTGTAGAGTGAATGCTTGTGTCCCTCCCCATCAAATTTATAGGTTGAAACCTAACCCCTCGTGTGAGGTGGGGCTTTAGGGAGGTGATTAAGTCATGAGGGTGGAGCTCCCATGAATGGGATAAGGGCCCTCACAGAAGAAACCCCAGAGAGCCCCTTTGCCCTTTCTGTGTTGTGAGGACCCAGCGCTATGTGAGGTTCATATCTATGAACCAGGAAGTGGGTTCTCACAAGACACAGAATCTATGGCACCTTGATCTAGGACTTTCCAGCCTCCAGAACTGTGAGAAATAAATGTCTGTTGTTCATAAGCTACCCAGGCTGTGGTATTCAGTTGATAGCAGCCCAGATGGACTAAGACAGCAACAAAATCTATCCCTACTTTCTATAGCAGTGACTGACCCCATTCCCCACACACCTGTGCAGTTACATGTGGCCAGGTGACCCAGTTCTGAGTGAAGGAATATGAGTGGAGGGGCTGTGGGCTGCGTGTGCCCTGGGGCGTTTAAGAGAGTGGGTTCCTAACCTGCGTGTTCTCTTTCCCCTTTGTCATCATAATCATGATTATGACAACAAAGCCCTCAGGGATGATTATGACAACAAAGCCCTCAGGGATGATGGAGCTACCAAATAGAAGAGACAGGGACCCAGAAATCTGGCCAACAGTGCTCTCCTGGATGGTCACTGTATTTGAGCCACAACAATTCGGGGCCTACCTGTTACTGGGGCTTAGCTTGCCTTAACTAATGTAAAAGTGGAAGTGAGAGGAATGGATAGGAGAAAAACAAGCAAACAAGATACGTGCAGAAGGGGCTCAGTGCCAGGCAAAGTGAGGGTTGTGCTTTGTTCTACAGTGTTACTTTCTAGCGTTGGCTTCTTGGTGGCAGCCAGGCTGTGGTGTGCCCGCTCTGGGCATCGTCCTCCCTACTTCTCCTTCCCAGGGTGGGTACAGCCTCTAAATCCTGCAGCTACTCACAAGCCATGGCCCAGAGCTGGGCTGAGGGTAGCTGGAATTTATCCAGGACCATCCAGTGATGTCCTGATGCTCAGACCCCTCACTCACAGAAGGCAAGCAGTGTCTTCTTCATCCAGCCCAGCCCAGGGGTCACTCGCAGGCTCCTGTCTCCTGACTTAGTCACAGTATCATAGAGAATTACTCACTCCAGGAGGACTTTGACCTTGAGCTTTTGCAGCCCTCAAGTCTGACCATTTCAGAGTTGGATGGTTGGATGAAAAACTTCTGACCCAAACCTCATCACAGTCACTGATGATTTGATGCATGAAAAGGAGAACAAGCCATTCTCTGTTGTATGACATGGGGGTGGGGTAGAAAACTGTTTTCATGTCCCATCTCCCAGTGGTCCTGGAGTACAAAATAATTCATCAGGTCCTAAATGATGAAAGCCGGCTTCACATCTGGTGCACGCTTACAAGGCAAAAGATTAAAACCAGAAATGCTTCTGAGACCAGCCATCGAAAGACCGAAGAGATATTTACAGTGTCTGCAACAAATGTAGGAGGAAAGCATGTTAAAATGATGGATGGTCCCTTCCAGGCTTGCTGGAGCAGATGGCTCTCACTCCCAAACATGGCAACTGACATGGGATCCCGCCTTCCTTCCTGATACTCTGGGAGGATCTCTGGTTGCCATGATAATCGCCTGTTCTGTGTGTCCCCTCCCAGTCTCACCCCTTGGTCGTCTGCTGTTCGTAATTTGTGATCCTTTCCCTGGGTGGGTGTTCAGGGTCAAATGCTGCATTTCATCCTTTTGACATGACTCAGAGATTCCTGCCAAGCCCCGGTCAGTACCTATAAGCCCCAACCTTTGGGAACACTTCAGAACTCCCCTGACACATGGACATGCTACAAGGAAGGTGCCATTCCTTCCCATTTCACGGGTGAGAAAACTGAGCCTCAGTCGGCTTGAGAGACTTCCCCCCACAGGCCACACATACCAAGATGCAGAGCCCAGAGCATCAGCCCGGAGTTCTTTCACCTCATATTGGTGTCCCCACCCCCAGCCTATGGGAAGCTAGCTAATTAATGTGGGGATTTATCAAATCAATTAAATCAGAGCAAGGCTGGTCCATTCTGGGCTCTCATGGAAATCCTGTCTAATGAGTATTCCCATTAATGGGATTGGGAGGATTTGCAATAGACAATATAGGATAAGGCTGTCTTTAATTCTTGGCTGTTTGCATGCAGGACTTAGGCGAAGAACAGGAAGGGTGGTGAAGTTTAGCTGATAGTATACAAATAAAGCAGGATTCTTTTATGCTAGTACTCCAGATGATATTGCTTAGGCATCATAAAATCCCAGAAATGGGGGCCAGAGACAATCTGCTGGGTCATGCCCACCTGATTCATGGTCAGGTGAGCTCTTGGGGCACATGGGGTCTGTTGTCTCCTCTTGGGGGGCGTGGGGGCAAAGAACATTCATCCATCCTCCACACTGCCATATGTTCAGTTGGTCTTCTGGGCTTTGGGTTTCCTCTGTAGGATAGTACATCAAGAGAGTCAGTAGCTATTATACCTGGTTTTAGAGTTAAATTAGTTGATTTAAAATATCTTCAAAATATAGTCTGAGTTGATTCTGTGTGAGCCTCTTCGAACTAGAGCTTCCTGAGAAATGTTCCCCCCTCCCTCTCAGGACTCGCCCCACCCCACCCCCGCCAGGAAAAGGAAAAGAGAAGTTGAAAATGAATTAGTTTAATCTCATTACAGGTAACTTGAGAGCAGCCAAGAGGCTGCCATCTCTGATCAGAAATCATTTCCTGGAAGTCCAGAAATAGTTTCCACTGGAAACTGCTGACTAAGCCCCCTTTGGGTGGTCTGCCTTGGGTCTGGTGGGTGACCATGAGGTAGGCCTCCCGAAGGCTCCTCTCCCAGGGCAGGAGGATGCCCCTGGGTCTGGGCCAGCCCTGGGGTCAGCTACTGGACAGTCCTCCACTCTACTTCCCCTCTGTGTCCAGTACCTCAGCTGTACAGCCCTTCAGGAAGCAGGTGCCCAGGGAATGGGGGAATTTCTCATCCACATTCTGTTGTTGCCTTGAAGTGCCCCCTTAATGTCCTTTATCTGCCTAGGTGTCATTGTGAGGCAGGAACTCTTGGACTGAGAAGTCTGGACTCGAGCACTGCAGTCCAGACTCCCAGGCTGGCCAAGAGTGGGAGGGGCAGGTGAGCAGCCCACTTGCAGACCCATTCGGGAGGGGCACACACTCTTCTACCCAGTGCACCTCCACCACGTGCTGGTGACACAGAGGTCCTGATGGTGCGGGAGCTGCCCCTGCCCTTGGGGAGGCCTGCAGTGCCAGCCAGGAGGGACCAGGGATGCCCTGGGCCTCCAGGACACTGCCAAGCTAAGGCCAGCGGGCACTTGAAAGCAGACATTGTTGCAATATCGCAAGGCAGTTTTAAACGTTGTTGCAACATTGTTGCAGCTTTTTAAAAAATGGCCTCAAAGTTTTTAACACCTCTCCCATTGGATCTGAGCAGCTCTTGACTGCTTTAGCCCATTGAGTAGAGTAGAAGGGAAGCTTTGTGACTTCTTGAGCCTCCATTCCTTCCCCCCAGCTCCCACCTGGCTCTCTTGGAGGGTACTTTCATTCCCTCCCTCTTGGAGCCCTGAATTTCTGTATAAGAAATCCAGCTGCCCTGACCCGGTGGCTGATCCCCACCACAGTGCCAGGCATGTCAGTGAAGAAGCATCTTGGCAGTCGACCCTCAGGCCCTCCAGCCTTCCAGACCTCCCAGCTGAGGCCCCAAACATTGGTGAAGCAGAAAGAAACCATCCCTTCCAGGAACCTTCAAGATTCTTAGCCCACAAATCAACAGTTGTTGCTTTAGAGCATTGTGTTGGGTGTTGTTTGTCACACAGCAATAGCAACTGGAAGAAACATCGTTTCTTTAAACCAAGAAATGACCTGGGCGTAGTGCTCAGAGAAAAATGATCTCTTTCAGTCCTGGGAAGGGGGAAACCAATGATGGTAGCCTTTCGTTGACGTCTGGACGATATGGGTGAGCTAAAGGATTTTCAAGGGGACTTATTCTGTGTTTGACTGAGGGACTCACTTGAGACTCCCCTGGCGCTCACAGCTGCCTGGTAGGTGCACTCAGGGACCCCAAGTGGTGAGCTCTCTGCCTCCTCAGAGCCTCCTCTGACAAGAGGGGTGAATGCTCAGCTCCATGCCATGCATCTGGCACATGACCCCTTTAGGGTCCTTGCAGCCCAGCCTCCTCCTCAGGAGAATGACTGGGACTCTGGCCATCCTAGGCCTGGCTCCTCTGACACATTCTCCAAAATTCCATGTTTCCATAACTTCCTTATCCATTATTTAATTCCATTACTTAATTTGGAAAACACTGAAGAGCTGATGATTGCTATTTTGTCCAGGAAAAGAACCATTTCTTTGCTCTTCTGCCAACTCACGCATGTACAGACCATTTTTCTCTATTTACTTGTTGTGATAGCCGTTGCTAATTATTTACTGTGTCGACCAGCTCTTGCTGCATAACAAGGTAGCCCCAACCTTAGTGGCTCAAAATAACAATAAAAATTTACTATGACTCACAGTTTCTGTGGATTTGGGAAGGGCTAAGCTGGGGGCTTCTGGCTTGGGGTCTCATGGGATTGCAGTCATGACATTGGGACTGCAGTCATCCGAAGACCTGACAGGGGCTGGAGAATGAGCCTCACAGTGATTCCCCAACGTGGCTGGCAGGTTGGTAACAGTTGCTTGTGGGAAGCCTCCATTCCTTTCCACTAGGTCCTTTCCATGCAGCTGCTGGACTGTTCTCACAACATGGCGGCTGGCTTCCCTGACCCAGAGCGAGAGGTCTAGAGAGAGAGCCAAGCGACAGCTATTCTTTTTTCTGATTGTCGCTTCTGCCACATCCGAATCATTGGCTCTTCGGAGACTTGCTAAGTCTGGCCCAGATTCAAAGTGGGTAGGGGTAGGGGGTGGTGGAGATTAAGCTCTACCTTTTGAGGTGAGAAATGTCCAAAAATTTGGGGACATATTTGAAAACTACCATACTTACCCATTATTCAGTGTCCATTATCCCCTTCATCCTGCAATTTTATGCTAAGCAACAAGACGCCTGGCTAAAAGACTACATTTCTAAGCCTTCCCCAAAGCAGATGGAGATTAGTGAGATGGATGTATAAGTTGGGTGAGACTTGCCAAAAGCTTTGTAAGAATGGGAAGAAACAGCTGGCATTTGCCCTATCCCTCTTCCTCTTCTTGACTGCTCCGGATGCAGATGTGATGGTTCGTGCTCCAGCAGCTATTTTGTGAATATGAGGCAGCCCCAAAGCTGAAGGCATATGCTACAAATCAAAGAGAAAACTGAATGGATCCTGTGTCCCTAGTGACATCATGGAACCTCCCATAATTTACTTGAATTTTCTAACACTGAACTTTTTTTTACAGGGAAGGGGACTAGCAGTTCTTGATATTTATGCCAGGTTTATAACAGAGGAACACAGATCCTAACTGATAAATTCATCATGTTCTTTCTTCAAACCTGACTTGCACAGGACTCATAATTGTATTTCTGGGCCCTCTTCCTACATGATGTTCTTCTACAAATGGGGTGGTCTGCTTGGTGTTTGTAAGTTAAGTTCCTGAGTGAACTTATTGATTCAGATAATCACAATAATCCATTTGGACACAGTCTCTCATGTCAGACTAAGTCATAGGCCACCTAAGGATGGGGAACTTTGGGGTCTGGGCCCACTCCTGATCCAGTCACCTGTGGTCTCTGGGGATAGGTAACATGGTGTGGTTTCTGCCTAGGGAAGAGGGTGAGCGGGGAGTGGTTGTGCTCCACTGTGGGAGAGAGGCTGCCCGAGGGGAGCACTGAGTCTGCCATCATGTGAGAGGTCCAGGCCTGCCCCAGCAGGATCCTCAGGTCATTCAACAAACCAGGTCACCCTCATCACATACAGCTCCTCTGATTTCTGAAGCCCATTTCCTGGGGGTATTTCAGCTCTTCCCACCTGGTCAACCAGAACATGTGTCTCCTGCTCAGCCGTCCTGGAGCACCAGAACTACAGTCAGGAGTTCTGGACTCACGTCTCTACCCCACCATCCCTTTGTGAAACTCATTTGAAATAGAAGTTACTATTGCTCCCTAAAAACCACCCAAAACTTAGTGGTTTGAAATAACCATTGGAGTCCCATTTCGTTCACAACTCTGCAACTTGGACAAGACTTAGAGAGGTTGGCTCCTCTCTGCTCTGCTCAGGGTCAGTGGGGGCGTCTCCACTGCCTCAGGAGAGCCCACTTCCAAGATGGCTCCCTCGCATGGCTGGCAAGTTAGTCCTGGTGGTCCACTGAGGGCTCAGCCTGGGCCGTGGGTTTGGGGCCTTGATTCCTCTGCAAGCTGGCCTCTCCATAGGCTATTGGGGCTTGCTCCCAGTATGGTGGGCTGGCTTCCAAGAGCCAGCATCCCAAGGGATGGAAGGAAAAGTGCATTTTTATGACCTGGCATCCAGAAGTCACTCAGCAACACTTCCCACCAGAGTCTGGGGACTGGGGCAGTCACAAAGGCCCAACCAGATTCAAGAGGAGGAGACATGGACTCCACTTCTTGATGGGGAAGTAGCAAGGTTCTAGCAGAGCATGGGGAATGGGAGAGATTACCGCGGCATTCTTTAGGAAGTACAACCCATCACGGAGAGTAAGTGTGCCTGAGGCCCTTCGTTGCTAAAGTTGGAAGGTATCTGATTCCATCACAGTTCATAGGACCTGGGAGAGGCCAGAAATGCCACAGTGCAATCCCCCTTCCTTCCTTTTGGGAAACCAAAGCTCTTTTTTGAAAAAGAGGTATTTTTGTTCTTTTTAAAGATAAGATATAATTTCATAAGTGCCACGGTGAGATATGCCTCCCCTACAGAACCAAGGGCCATGTGGAACTGGGCCCATCAGGGGAGGGATTTCTGTGGTTGAAGAGTTGGCTCCTAAGATTGCACCCAAGGCCACTTCCCAGAGGGAGGTGCTGAAAGTGACCCCCACTGAGAGCCTTTGCTGCACCCTGGAAATATCCCCCAAGGGCCTCCGATGCAGAGATAGGGAAAAAGATCCTAAAATCTCTGACTTTCCCAGCCTCCCCTGGAGCTGGGCATGCCTCATGACTGCATTTAGACCAATGGGATCTTAGGGGCCCATGGAGAGAAATACCATGTCCAAGAAACCCCCATACAGGGAGAGGTGAACCCTTGCTGCCTTCTGCTCTCCTGGCACCCACCACCCATAACCCAGAGTCTTGCTAGAGCTTTAGAAGCTGCCATGAGGGTTGAGGAGCCCCCACACCTACCCTGCTACTTCCCCCAAGGCTGCTTTTATGAGAGGACATGGAGCTCTTCTCTTCCTGAAGCAGGTTGTGCTGGGTTTTCTGGGACACACAGACTCACTCCAGTGTGATTGCTGGACCAGGCAGGTCCTCTCTGCCAGGAGGCAGGAAGCAGAGCCCTCCAGGCCTTGCCGCCTCCCCTCCCCCATTGGGAAGGCCGAGGGCAACAAGTCCTGGGGAAGGACTATAATTGGACTAGTGCCCTTAAAAGAAGAGGAAGAAATTGGAGAGAGCTCTTTTTTACTCTCACTACCATGTGAGGACACCGCAAGAAGGTGGCCATCTGTATGCCAGGAAGAGAATTCTCACCAGATTCCAACACCTAGATCTCGGACTTCCAGCTTCCAGAACAGTGAGAAATAAATGTCTGCTGTTTGAGCCACCCAGTCAGTGGTGTCTTGTTAGAGCAGTCAGAGCTGCCTGAGATTCCCTGTGATGCCAGAGTCATGATCCCATGCACAGGGGGAAACCGGCTCTGAGAGGCAGAGTGGGCCACCTGAAGTTGTCAAGTTCATTTAGGTCCATGAGTGGTGGCTGCCGGGAGGCATGGAGGTGTGGCTTCTGGGCTAAGTAGCCAGGGTGCCCAAATGCAGAGGGAACTCATGGCTAGGGTGCCGGGCCCTGTGCAAACAGAAGGCAGCAAAGCTCGGCAGGAGCATGAAGAGGAATCCAGGGAAGCTGAGACGTGTGCAAGGCTGGGTGGGTTAGTGGGAGTTTGTGGGTCCTTCAGGGACAGAAGGAAATTTGGGTGTGATAGTAGAGGCAGCCCAAGATCAGCAGGGCGTGCTGGGGGGTGGAGGGGTGGAGGGCAGTTCTCCAGGAAACAAGTGACGCCTGCAGATGGCATGGGCCCCAAGAAGCGTCGCAAGGGCCGACAGTCCAGTCCTGTGCTGGGGGGAGCCCCCAACATAGGCAAGAGCCTAACTGGGGGCTCCCAGGTGAATCGGTGTGCTGGCCCAGGCAGCTAGATGCCATGCAGGGGTGCGGAGGGGGCACAGGAGAGAGAAAGAAGGTTGAGAAGCTCAGAAAGGGAAAGTGGAAAAGGAGTGAGGCGTGGGAGGAGCCTCAGGGATAGCCAAGAACAGACCTTAAGGGAATGGGTCCTTCAAACCTCCACTCTGCTGTGTGATGCTGGGCCGCCTCGGGAACCTCTCTGAGTCGGCTTCCCCGTCTGAACAGTGCAAAAAAAACCAGAAAACAAAAAAAACACCTGCTGTGAGCGGAGCATCAAATAACGTAACATTTCAATGTGGGTTACGGCACCCACCATGTGGCAGGTGCACATGCCATGGCAGTTATCTTCCCTCCTTCAAATCTGGGGTCACCGTTGGTCACCAAGTGACCTGGAGACCTCATTTCATCAGGTAGGGTCAGCCCGCTCCCTCCCGTGTTCTGGGGGACGCCCCCGGGCATCGAGCTCTGACCACGGCCATGTCCCTGGCAAGGACAGCATTTGCACCGAGGAGCCTTGACGGCTCTGGGCGGCGGCACCGGGAGCAGATGCCGGCAGCTGCTGCTTGCCCCACAATGTGGCTTTTGTCCGCCGGGGTGACAGTGGAGGCCGGGAACGACCTGCACTGGGGCTGGCCGAGCACAGCCCAGAGCTCTCAACAAAGCCGCTTAGAACGGCTGCCCCCAGGCTCTGGGCAGTCGCTTTTGTTATGCAAACGAAGGAGGCGGTTCCCAGCAATCTCTGCCCTGGGCACAGCAAACCATTTTGTGATGCAGATGAAGTGAGGTCTCCAGGCCCCCACCCACCCGCAGTCTGAGGCGGGGCGCTTCTAGACCCCGATCTTGCCCTGCTCTTCCCGGTTGTGCTCCGCAGCTTGGCTTAGTGGGCACTGCCCGGTGCACCATGAAGGGCCAGGATTGAGCTCTCTAGGGGACTCTCAGTCCAGCCAGGAGGTGACAGAACCAGAAGAAAGAAGCAGAGGCAGAAGGACATTACCTCAAACTGTGCAACCACCCGGGAAGAATGAGACCAGGCAACTGGGAGAGGTCCCTCTGAGCAGGCGCCGCTGAGGCTGAGCTGGCCAGGCTGGGGACGGTGTCTGGGGTGGACGGACTCGTCAGCAGAGGGACTGTGTGTGCCAAGGCCCCAGGGTGGGCCACCTGGTTCCAGGGGGAGGCTGGCTGGTGTGAGAAAGGCCCATCCATGGACTCATGGGCACAGGGACCTTAAATGGGGTCCCAGGGCTGGGCCTGCCTGCCCAAAAGACACATACTACAATGATTTGGCAAATTGCCAAATTTCTCTGAGCCTCAGTTTCCTTTTGTGTAAAAGGAAGAGAGGAATCACCTCTCACAAGGTTGCGGAGAGATAAATGAGATAATCCAGATACAGTGTCAAGTCAGTGCCTGGCACATAATAAGCATGCGATGGGTGATAACGATGGACAGCCATTTGGCAATATTTACCAGGCTTACAAATGCATACACTTATTTCCCAATGATGCAACTTCCAGGAATTTATTCTACAAACATTCTCCCATGTGCAAAATGACAAATATTCAAGGTTATTCTTCAAAGATTTGTTTGTAGCAGCCAGAGATTAGAAACTACCCAACCGTCCATTTGCAGGGGTGGGTTCGATGGATTATGGTCTGTCGGTGCATATAAGAGTTCTCTTCAGCTTAAACAAGAATGCAGGTGCTCTCAGGTACGGACACAGGGGAGCTGACTGCGCAGGACCTGGGAGGGGTAGACCAGCACCCCGCACAGCACCCAAGAGGAGTGGGGCTGAGTGAGGCAGGGCCCTGGGCTCCACTGGGCCCAGGGAAGAGGATGGGTATGCCAGGAAGAACTGGGCAGGGCCAAGGTGGTGGCTGGTATACGCACACACACCTGGAGGCAGATATGGACTCCTGCAGAATGGACCGTCTTGGAGCGAGGCCGTGCACACAGCTCAGCAGTGATGGACTAACATGACCAGTCACCATAGCAACAACCAGCAGTTGTAATTCACAGCAGGCGGGCAGCACCTAGTGTACAGGGGAAAGCTCCAGGTCCCCCGTGGGTCTGCCTCGGGGCAACAACTCTGTAGCCCTGGGTGTGCACGTGGCCCTGTGGGGTGACTCCAGGGCCTCAGTCTCCCCAGCTGTAAAATGAGGATCTGACCAGTGGCACACCTGCGCCTCCGTGCCTGGGAGTGAAAGGCTGGGTGGGAGTGGAGCATGCTGCAGAGCAGGCGCAGAGCTCCACTGACGCAAAGGCTGTTAGCCTCCCACGGCAGCCCCAGAGGGACAGCTTTGTCCCTTTTCTGGTCCCTATTGCCCTCATTAGAGTCGGCTGTGTGCAGCCCTGGATTCCTGCCACCAAAGTATCTTCCAGATAAATAAATGACTACAGAAGAGCAAGAAGGCAGATTGCATTTCCTTTGGGCAGGAGGGCTCTCCAGGGGGTCTTCTGCAAGAACACAGGTGTGGGTCCCCTGCTTTTCAAGCCTCTTGCCCCTGCTCCCCTCTCCTAGCCCTTCCAGCTTGGAACCCGCCAAGTCATTCTACCACCCCTGTCTCCCCAGGAAGGCACCGCCCAGACCACTGGCCTTGCCCCACGGCATGAAGCCAACCTCCTGAGGGCCATCAGGAGCTGCGCTGGGTGGGCTATGCTCAGCACCTTCCAGTCCTGACCCTTGCTAGGAAGGGCAGCAGGTGATCTCTGATGTGTCAACCCCAGCCCGGTGGACAGCCCCTCCTCTGTCCCCTGTCCAGGATGCACAAGGCTCCTTTTTCCCTGTTGAGACAGGCCTATAGATCAATACAGGGAGCAGGCAAGGATAGTGGGGCCCTGGTGGAGGGGAGCACCCCGGAAGGACCCCTGTCTGTACTTCCTTCCTCCCCCCTTGCCTTGCCTGCCACATGATCACCAATCACCCCTGTGCCCCCTTCCTTACCGCTGTCTCACCAACACCCCACAACTGGTTCATCAGGCCTGTCAGGGGCCTCTGGACTTGTTCCCACTTCCCTTCAAGGCTCCACCCTCTCTGCCTTGCTGCCCCCCTGTAGGCACTAGGGGCTGCAGTTAGGAGGGGCGGGGCACAGGTGGTCAGCAGCTTAGTTCTCAGACGAGGAGCAGGAGGGCCAGGAGGGTGAGCCGCACTCCGTATGCAACAGTGACTACTTTAGAGCACCTTTAAAAAAAAAAAGAGTTAAAACAAACCCAGGAGGAGGAGGAATAGTATAGGAAACCCAGGAGACATTCTAGGTAAAATGAATCTTACGCAGGTGGCTTGGCAGGATGCCCTCTTGGATCTTGTTTGCTCTCGGGTGTTTTTGGGGAAAAGTCTGAGATGCCCCCGTCTCGCCATGGTGTGAATTGGTATCCCCTTCTTTCACTGACACCTGTGCGCTATAGAACATGATCACCAATCACCACAGACACAGTTTTGTCTCCTGCCAAGGGATTTCAGGGCTGGGCAGAGCGGTTTTGAGCGGTGAGGCTCTGTAGGAGCCCGAGGTCACCTGCTTATTCTCCAAAGCCCCTCTTCCAGCCAGATGGGCCTCGGCAAGGTGCGGGGCTCTGGGTCCCTGGCATAAGCAAGCCCTGGGCTTGACTTAGGGTCCAGTGGGGCCCACAGGCATGTTTGGGGGATGGTCTATGCTGTACAGCAACTCCAAATACATCCCTTGTGGTCTTGGGCAAACAAGACTATCTGGCCGGGCCTAATGACAGAAATATTGTGAGAAATTAAGCATCTGTCATTTAGATATTAGACTCTATTTTAGGTTGAACCTCTTTAAGGATTGTGTTTCTTTCATCCTCAATGCCCCCTCTCAGTGTGCTCCTGAGGACATTTTGAAGCTTTTGGGACAAGCATGCAACCTCTTAGGGTTCTGGTGGCCTTGTCTGAAATTCCAGGGAACAGGCTGGGAGCCCTGCCCAGCCAGATGCTTACAGCTCCCCGAGTCCAGCTAGTCCCGGGGCATTTCCTCCATTTCTTGATGCCTCCCCTCCACCCCCCGCTTCTGTCGCCCACCTAGGTCCTAGGGCTAATGATGCTCAGGGCCTTCTGATTTTGCCTTGACAGTGGGTGTTGTAGAGGGAACAAGGTGCCAGAGGCTTCTCCACTCGTGTTTGACAGAGAAAACCCTGGCACCTCCCAGCAACGAGGCCCAGAAACAAGTGCACTCCATCTCACCTCTGGGCCAGGGGCCAGGCAGGGACACCAACTCCGAACCAGGCTGAGGAGGCTGAGGCCACCCTGGCACACAGCCCAGCCACCCCGAGGCTGGTCGAGAGTCTGTGCTTCCACTGCCCCCCACCCCCCCTCCACCCACTCTGTGTCCGGCACGCTGGCCAGCCCCTCCTGGTGGGCGGCCTGGCTGCCTCACACTCCCAGAGAAAATCCAATGACTCGACTGGCCTAGGGACCTCTGCGCCTTGCGTGCTTTGTGTGTGACCTTGCTTTTCTCCCCCAGCAGCCTCATGCATAGATGAGAAAAAACAGGTGACATGTGCCTCCCCTGGCCACTTCCCAGCCTCAGCCCTTCCTCTGGCCTCTAGGTACTCGAGTGACCACACCTGGAACAATAAGTGCCCTGCTCTGGGGAAAAGTCTGGGAGTCCTGCTCTGCAGAAGCTCCTTCCTGGTGAGTTGGACTCAGGGCTGGGTTGAGGAGTACCCGTAACCCTCCAGCGAGACTGCACATTGCACTTGGCACAATGCACCATGTCTCCCAGCCCTCACACACCCTGTTCCCTGGTCTGGACAGGTGACACAGCCCCTGGACATCCTTTTTCTTTCCTGGGGGCTTGCGCTGCCCTCCCGCTCTCCCAGTAACCTGTGTGGTCCCATATGGCTGTGTTTATTCATTTGCCCACCCGGCTTCCTACTAAAGGAGTGTGAACTTCTTGGGGGCCGCACTGTGCGCAAGGGTCCAGCACAGAACTCACAGCATCTGGTGAGGGCCTGCCCACTGCCTCTGCCCCACAGTGCCCAACCCCCAATCCCCATCAAGCACACAGAAAGACCCAGAATGGGCAGTGGGGGGGTGGGGGTGGGGGAGGGTAAGATAATTTCCAAGCCCAGAAGCTGCTCTTCCCTTCCCTTTCCCTGAGTAGGGAGGCAGCCACTGTGAGTTCCTGTGGAGCCTGGGTGAGAGGCTGAGAGGCTGAGAGGAGCCCTCAGAGCTGCGGGCCTCTCTGCGCTGCTCTGGGCACATCCCCCTCAGCCACCATTCCTACCCTTATCCACAGAACGGAAATGGGTTAAAATCTTGGGAGAATCAGGCCCAGTTAGAAAGGCGTTCTGGCTTTTTTTTTTTTTTTTTTAGGAAAAAAAGCTTAATGCAAATCCAACTCGAAGCGGAAACAAACCTATCTGAGAGCTTTTTCCCCTAAATTAATTAATTAAGCTGCTGTTTAATTCAGTGACTTCAAAAGTAAGAACCAAAACAGCATTTGTTTCTTAAACACTTCAGTGAGTGAAAAGCAATGTTCCTTCTAGGCCTTTTTAGGGATAACCCCACGCCCTGGATGTTCCCTCCAAATGGCCTAATCTGGTAGGGGCCAGCCTCAGGCCTGAGAGAATCTCCTGTCAGTCAAGTCCCTGTGGACCCATGTGGCTGCAGGGTCCCAGAAGGATTTTGCAGCTGGGCAGCAGTGGCAGATGGGCCATCCCCTCCTGTCCACCCCCACCAGGCAGGGGACAAGGTCGGTGCCTTCAGGCTGAGGGGCCTCTGCTTCTCTCAAGTGAGGCTGAGTTACTCAGAGGAGAAGCATCTCCCTTCCCCTCAATACTCAGGCAACTGTGAAGAGTCCCCCAGCACCACCTCATCCTCCAAGGGAAGACCCTGTCCAGGGTCGCAACACATCCTGGCTCCCAACTCTGGCCCAACTCCCCCACTCTGCCTCCCCCTGGCTGGCGGGGAGCAGGCTGTGCAGAAGGTAGGGGAGGCTGACAAGGGTGGGGGTGACAGGGAGGACGTGCACCTTCCCCTCTGGGCACACACTCCATCTATACCTTGCTCAGTGATTCAGTCATAAGCGAGGAACCTCAATCTGCTCCAGAGGGAAGGCCCTGGGTGGAGGGAAACCCCTTCTCCAGTGCCGGCTTCTGGAAACTCTGGAGCATCTCATACCTGGGGGCCTGCCGCAGAGGCCTGACAGCTTGCCAACTGCTCTTCCACAAGGCCCCAGCCAGCCTCCACCAGCGCCGTAATGTCAGCATCTGGGGGCTTCATGAACCAAATTTATTTTGAAGAGGGATGAAAATAAGGTTGCCAATTTTTTATTTTGTCCGTTAAGGGTGTCGTCACAAAACCACCTCTATCTACTGTAATCATTTCATTTTTTTTAAAGATTTTATTTATTTATTTGACAGAGGGAGACACACAGCAAGAGAAGGAACACAAGACGGGGGAGTGGAAGAGGGAGAAGCAGACTTCCTGCAGAGCAGGGAGCGTGATGCAGGGCTCCATCCCAGGACCCTGGGACCATGACTTGAGCTGAAGGCAGATGCTTAACGACTGAGCCACCCAGGCGCCCCTGTAATCATTTCATTTTTAAAAAAGGATGTTTTTACGTCGGAAAAAAACCTTATATTAAAAACCGGATATATTCAGCTTTATAAATATTGACCAGGCTGCTCTCATTGTCTTATTTTATCCGAGACCAGGGGCTCTGCTGGCACCGCCCCCTGCCCCGAGGCAGGCTGAGTCCGTCCTGCTGAGAGGCTTAGTGTTGGAGGCCCTGTAAGTTTGGAGACCGGATGGCTAGGCGCTGTTGCAGTTTCCCTCTTCCCCAGACACAGCCCTCACGATCTCAGGTATCATTAGGGGCCGCCAGGCCACCCCAGGTGTTTCCTGGAGAGCCCCTGGCCCAGGGCCCTGGAGGCTTGGGCTGGGCGCATCCTCCCTCCCAGGCATCTCTGGCCTCCACGGCTGGCACCGCCGGCGGCCAGAGCTCCCCAGACACGCGGCGCATGTTCCGAGCCAGGTGCCTCACAAAGCTGCATTGTGGGCCTTCGCCTGGCTGGCAAGCACGTGACCACAGAGGGTGGGTGTTGGGCCGGACGGGTGTGCCCCAACGCCTTCCTTCTGATCAGGACTCTGCATCCTCGCATCTGACCCCACGCAGCTGGAGCCTGGCCAGGCAGGGTTTGGAGGACCATGGAAACAGAAGAAAACACAGAATTGTAAAACAAGAGAGGGCCTCTTGTCCAGGGTGCACCAACTGGGTTCCTTCTGGGGTCTGCCTGGCACCTAGGGCCTGACTTGACCCCAGCCTCATCCCTTTGTGTCTGTCACCAGCCCCTTCTCCGTGAGAGGGCCTCTGAGCCCAGTGTTCTCCGAGCCTGGGCCCTAAGGCTGAGAGGGGCTGTGGGGTCGCCCCAGCCAAGGGTGCCCTGTGGGGCAGAGCCAGGACCAGGGCCTGCCCCCAGCCCAGGGATCCCATACACTCCCTCTTCCCTCTCAGTCCACAGGTGGTTCTGACGTCGGGCCCCCCGCCTGGGCCACACTTGGCTGCCGGGAGGAAAGGGAGCCCTTGAAGCCAGGGCTCCAGCCACCCACGTGTGACCTCCCAGGAATATGGCTTTTATACACATAACAGAAAAGAGCAAGATGCTCTGCCCATGTCCATGGACTCCTTCCCTGAGCACACAGATCCGCTCAAGACTCTTACAAACTGAAAATCAAAACTACAGAAAATACCCAAACAGAAAAGCAGTGCCTCTCCCCTGGACCCACCATTGCGTTCCTCTCCTTCCCAAACCCTGGCCTAATGGGGAAATGGTTGGTGTGTCGAGGCATGTTCTACAAAATGGGATATGACACCATCTAAAAAAGATCCCGAAAGAATATGGAAAGCATGTAGCTCCGCTATTTCCCTGAAAAGTTCCATCTTAGTGAAGGAACTACCAACCTCCTCCTGGCCCAGACCAGACCCCAGGGTGTACTTCTAGACTCCTCCCTCCCCTCATCCCTGCATCCCCTTATCACATTGTATAGGGACCCCCTTCAGAGCCCGCAAGAGGAACCCTGTTCCAGAGCTTTCCTCCAGCTGCGCCCCTTCCCACAGGCCCAGGGGACATGCTCACTCAGAGCCTCTGCCCTTTCTAGGCCATGTAGCAGATACCAGGGACCAGGAAGTTCCCTGACAAATGCCCCCACCTGCTTCCTGGGCCTTCCCAGGGTGGCTTCTCTGTAGCTGGGCACACCTGTGGGCCTGGGGTTTCCAGTGTAGGGAGGAGTGTGCTGGGTGGGGAGTGGGAGCAAAGGGAATGGGCGGGGCCCGGGCCAGGGCTACTTCCTTGGGCTTACAAGGGAGTCTAGGAGGCTACCTTTGAGCCTGGCTTCCTGGGTGGTTGTGCAGATGTGAGTGCGTCAAGGCGAACAGGTAGAAAGCTTTTCATCAGCAGAGTATCCGGCTGGACCCATCACTTTCCCCCATTAGGACAGAGAGCAGGTGGGCTTTCCCCGGGGTTCTGCCCTGCAGGCATGAAGGGCACCTTGGCCCTGTAGATTTCAGATCTGTCGCCCCCTCTACTGACATTGTTGCCTGAGCTGGGGGCCACGTGCCTTCCCCGCCTCCTTCTGCTTGTGCTGACACAGAGGTCAGGCCCTGCTCCTAGCCTGAGGCTCTGCATGCCACCAGAACAGCTGCAGTGAGGAGGAACCTCGGGACCTGGCTCCCACAGCGCACCGTTCCCCTCATTTTCAAGGCACGTTAATTTCTCTTGGGGGTCATCAGCCCCACCAGGTTTGCGAAGTGACCTCCCCTCTTTGTCCCCACCACTCCCTTCTCCCTACCCCTGGAGAGCACAATGGGTTGCTTACCCCCCAACATTCCTCCTTTCCTTGCTGTTTTGGGTCTATTTTGATTCAGGTCCTCCTCCTCTGGCCAATGACTCGGGGATCCGTCCTGCTGGGTCATGGCTAGCCATTCTGCCCTCATCCCCTTGGCCAGGAGCCAGTGACCAGGCCTGCCAATGAGATGTGAGCCAAAGTCGGCTGGGAGTCCCTGGGTAAGGTTTCCTCTCTGATAAAATAGACTCACCGAAAGAAATGGTCTAGCACATTCTGCTGGGCTTTGCCATGTCAGGATGTCACATCTTTTATCAGCTGAGGGTGAAGCCCCACCCTGAGGAGGGCTGTGCAGGGCAAACGGCACTTGCTACCGCCCTTGCCCCTCCTTGCACTTCCCGCCCTGAGGGTCTCTGTTCTGACGGCTCCATCCCACTTGAGCTCAGGGCCTTGCTGCTCACAGCCCAGTGCACCTCTCACCCTGCCTGCAGAGGCTCCCCCTCCCCAGCCCTACCAGGGGCAGTCCACCCTGTTACACTCAGCACCCCACAATGTGTCTCTGGAGGGTGGGGGTTATCTCTTATCCAGCACCATGCCCTGCTCCCCACCACCCCTGTCCCCAGTTGCTGGCTGCAGACCAGATACATCCAAGAGGGCTCCACAGAGTTGGCTGGAACAATGCATTTCTTATAAAATGTCCACGGGTGAACCTGCCTGTTCCGTTGTGCAATATCCTTCAAGTCCGTGAGATATTAGATTTCTGAACTGGGAAAACATTTCTCTCTCCCTTGAGATTAATTAACAGCTTCTATTACAGGCCTCCAGTCTCTTATGCACAGTTCCAGAAATCTAAATATTTCTGAAAACCAAGATTTTTCCATAAGTTAGTGGCAAACGCATTTAGTGGCAAAACCTGACCTGGTCAGATATAAGGATAATTCAAGTCTCAGAATGAATATTTATATATTTCACCACACAAAAATGAGTATGCTTAGTAATGAGTTGCTGTCCCCGATCCTTTTAGAGTATTACTTAATATACAGTATATACACATTACTAATGGCCTAAAATTCGAATGTTCTGAGTTCAGAGAAACATCCTCCCCCCAGGGCTTCTGATAAGGAGTCATGGGACTGTGTTAGAAAGCAAGAGCTTTGCAACACACTTTATTTTTCTTTTTTTGCCCTGGCTGCCAGGAAAGTCAAGTTTAAATAATTAAACTTATTCACAGCAACTAGCTTTCGTCTAAAGTTTCTTAGTACAACTACGCTGTCCTTTTATAACGTGTCTTTAAAAAATTTTCTGAGCAGGGGCGCTTGGGTGGCTCAGTCATTAAACATCTGCTTTCGGCTCAGGTCATGATCCCAGGGTCCTGGTATCGAGCCCCACATCAGGCTCCCTGCTCCGCGGGAAGCCTGCTTCTCCCTCTCCCACTTCCCCTGCTTGTGTTCCCTCTCTTGCTGTGTGTCTCTCTCTGTCAAATAAATAAATAAAATCTTAAAAAAAAATTATCTGAGCAATATAGCTTTCTTGAATTTGTGTCTTTTGTTTTAGCTGGCCTCACATTATTATTTTTAAAGTGAAATGAATATAAATTTATTGCGAATGAGTGAATCCAGAGTGTTCTGTGGTCTAATGGGACAGATGGTCCCTAATGTCCCTATCTGCCATCCTGCCTCCTAGGGGGTATGCATGAGGATGGGGCTGACATGATTATGGATTCTTTCTGTGCCTCACCACATGCCCAGGGGAGACAACAGACACTCCCCTGCCATCCCCGGTGACCTCCATCCTTGGTGGCTTCTCGGTCAATCCATCCACTCTTGACATCCATCCAGCCATCACCCAGATGCAGCGACAGCCCACTTGAATCAGTGCAGAAGATAGCTTGCTTGTAGATTTGCATTGTTGACAAGCTTCTCCTGAACACTCCCATCAGATTCCTCCTACTAGGGCAACTCAAAAATAATGTTTGCACAAGTCATACATTAGGAGTCAATTTTTGTATAAAATTATTTGTGTGGCTATACAGATAATAGAGTACCCGTGCTTATTTATTACAATAATAATGAAGACAATTGCTAAATGATGGAATTATGGGTGATTTTTTTTTTTTACTTGTCATTATATTCTAAATTTTCAATGATGAGTATTACTTTTGTAATAACAATAAGAACTACAAGTTTGCTTTTAATCTCCTTTGCAAATACTACTATAGAGCAGTTTCTTAGGGCATGGCAGCTTTTTCCTAATTAAAAGCACTTTCACATGGATATGCCAGAAATCTATCTTAAAAGGTAATCCAATTGCACAAAAATTACTATAGTTCAAGTTTCTGGGACTGTCTCCTTTATGAGGTAACATTTTTAAAAACTGGCTAGAGCTTTGTCTACATATCAAAGCAGTCGGATAATTCAATAATTCCAATGGAAATAAGCAGACTTGCACTTCCTGATATGACAGAGCAACTGGCAGCTGACAAGCCCTCCTGCTGTAAACACGTTGAAAACCAGGGGAAAAAAACACAAAAAGACTATTTGAAGATATTGGACAACAGGCAGCGTAGCAATGTGATCCCGCAGAGAAGCTAAACAAATAACATGAGCCCTGTAAACTACCTGGCTTCCTGCCTGCAGGCATTTACTGGACCCCAGTGTAGAGAGGGGACCCCAGCAGAGAATAGCAGTCTCATTGAGCTGAGAAGACAAAACTGTGGTTTGGGGAGGTTGAAGAAGCTGGACTTTGTGGGGATAGAGAATTTGATAGGAGGGATCCAAGCAGGAAAGGGGTTCAAGAATCTGCATAGGGTCCCTTTGAGTCTTTGGATGAATGGTAATATGACCTGCATAAGGCAAATGGGACTGAACAGACACCGAGTAGAGGTGCATTTGCCAGAGCTCACATAGGGTTGGGAGGCACTTCAGTTCTGACCTGTTAGAGTGGGGAGTCCTCACTGAACATCAAATTAATTCAATAGAAACCTCCAGGCAGGCCACATCTTAAGAATACAGCTGAAATGACCCGGGTAAAGGCTTAGCAAAGTTTAAAAACAAGTCTTGAAAGGTTCAAGTTGGTACACAAAGGAACTAAATGTTTGTCAGAACAAGATGCAACACTCTGTAAAGGAAGACAACAAAATCCAGACATTCAACAATATAATAATCTCAAGTCCAGCATTACATAAAAATTATTAGCCAGGCAAAAAGGTGGGGAAATATAACCAATAAGCAAAAGAAAAATGAGTCAATAGTAACAGACTGAAAAATGAGTCAACAGTAACAACAGAGATGATGGAATTAAAAGTCAGTAATTTTAAAAAAGCTCTTAAAAACATACTCAAGGATTTAAAGAACAATGAAAAAAATGAGAGGAGATGTTGAAACCATAAAAAGATAGAAACAAATGGAAACTCTAGAGCGAAAAAATAAATCTGGAATGAAAAATTCACTGGGTCAAGGTTCCTGATCTGGGGCAGATGTAAGATGTACATTTCATCCTGTCTCTCCACTGAACTAGGATTCCTGGACAGAATGCATGGAGCTGTTATCTGGGGACTCTGGAAAGTAAATGGTAAGCAGACAGGAGAATGAGGCCAGAATGTGAAGTGCCAAGCAAATTGGTCTAGGCTGCCTACTTACTTTTCCTCCATCACTGCCCAGCCTGGACTCAAAGACACTCCAGAACCTGGAATGGCACAGTGGGTGTAGACAAAAACAGCTCCAAGAGAAACCCTCTCTTCCTAGTTTAAAGAGCAGGAAGGGGACTCCTATCAGAGAGTGAGGATGATACCTTGGTCATCTTTCTGTTTTTTTCTTTCTCTCCAGCCCCAAGTGGTAATGGTGGCAGTAGTGACAACAATGGCAGTGGCTATAGGGACTGTGCCCAAAGCTCTAATGGAGGTGAAACCTTCTCTGTGACCAGAAGAGCTGTGGTGCCAAGAGTGTGGGACAAAGTCTTACAGCTTTTTCTCTCCCTGTGCCCTCCCATAGATTGGTCCTGCCTGCTGTTGCAGTCATGGGAAGTGTGCAGCAGAGTGGAAAACTAAATCCTGCCTTTCTGGCCACCAGATGAGGAAGGGAGGCTCCAGAGGTCTGGAGATAATGGGGAGGAAGGAGCTCAAGAAAGCAATCCCAAGGAGTTATGTACGAATTCCTGTTCACCTATGAGCTGCATGTGCATGGATCTGTCTCTAAACAGGCTTTGAGAACTGAGCTAAAATGTAGACCACCAACCCAGATCCCACACAGGATGATCTAAAGGATGTCTGGGAAGAACAGATCTAAATAGCATTGCAAAGTCCTTGAACACTGAGTTGGCTTTGGAACCACAGCCCACAGAAGGTGGGTCAGAACTTGCAGCCTGGATCTAACCAGGTCAGCAGTCTGCTAAAACAAAAATATCACATTCTCTTTAGGGTTTAAAGAAGACACAGAGTCATATAACATAATTTTCAAAATGTCCAGGACATAACACAAAATGCTTTGTTTTGAAGAACCAGAAAAATCTCAACCTTCAAGGAAAAAGACAATCAAAACACATCAACCCTAATGACACAGACATTGGAATTACCAAAGACTTAAAGCAGTTATTATAACCGTGCTTCAAAAAGTAAGGGGAAATTCCCTTGAGATAAAAGGGAAAATAGAAAATTTCATCAGAGAAATAGAAAATATAAACAAAAACCAAATGAAAATTTTAGAACTGAAAGCTACAATAAGTGAAATTAAAAATTCACTGGGTGGGCTCAACATCAGAATGAACAAAGGAAAGAGTGAGTAAACCTAAAGATAGAGCAGTGGAAATAATCTAATCTGAATGACAGAGAGGAAAAATTAATTAACAGAGCATCAGGATTTTGTGGGGTAATACCAAAGGATCCAACGTTTATACCAGTAGAGTTTCAAAAGGAGAAGATAAAGACTGTGGTGCTGAAATAATATTTGGCTGAAAACTCCCCAAATTTCATATAAGTTAGACACACACAGATTCAAGAATCTCAGTGAACCCCAAGAAGATAAAACTCAAACAAATCCATGACTAAAACATCATAATCAAAATCCTAAATATAGACAAAGAAAAAAATCTTGAACACATCCAGAAAAAAATGATACCTTAAATAGGGGCACACAAATTTGAATGACAGTGGATTTCTTATCAGAAACCATAGAAAATAGAAGGACGTGCTACAAATTTTTATAGTACTGAAAGAAAGAAAGAAAAAAGAAGAAAAATTCTGTCCGCCCAGAATTCTATATCCAGTGAAAATATCCTTCAGGAATGAAAGTGAAGTAAAGGGCGCCTGGGTGGCTCAGTCGTTAAGCATCTGCCTTCGGCTCAGGTCATGATCCCAGGGATAGAGTCCTGGGATCCTGGGATCGAGTCCCACATTGGGGTCCCTGCTCCGCGGGAAGCCTGCTTCTCCCTCTCCCACTCTCCCTGCTGGTGTTCCCTCTCTCGCTGTGTCTCTCTCTGCCAAATAAACAAAATCTTAAAAAAAAAAAAAAAGGAAGTGAAATAAAAACATTGTAAGGTAAAGGAAAACCAGGAAAATTTATTACTAGTAGACCTGCCCTTAAAAAAAGAAAAATTTCTGAAGGGAAAATTTTTAGATGGGAGGGAAATGATGCTGGGGAACACCTGAAGGATTAGGAATTGAGGAAAAACACAGAAGCAGCAAATATCTGCATAAATATAAAAGACTACTTTGATCTCCTTAAATTCTTTAAAATATGCATGACCGCTGAACATACAAAGTGTAACACTGTCTGATGGGATTTTTAATGTAGGCAGATGCAATACATATGACAACTACAGCATTAAGAGAGAAAGGTAGAGACCTATATGATGGTACGATTTTAAAATTCCACTCAAAGTGGTAAAATATTAATTCTATGTAGAGTTTGAAAACTTAAGAACATGCATTGTAATACATAGTGCAAACCACTTTATAAAAGTTCAGAGATAGAGTAAAAAAACTCAAAAATTAAAATGAAATATTAAATACTAAAATACATTCAAATAATCCAAATGAAAGAAGAAAAGGAGAAACACCAAAACAACAACAACAACAAAGGAAACAAACAGAAAATAAATAATGAAATGGTAGGCCCAAGTACAAGTTTATCAAAAATTCCATTAAATGTAAATGGTCTAAACATACAAATTAAAAAAGATTATCAGAATGGAATAAAAAAAACGAGAACCAATTATATGCTGCCAATAAGAAACCCTCTTTAAATATGATGGTATGATAAGATAAAAGTAAATGGATGCAAAGTGATATACCATGAAAACACTAATAATAAAATTGGAGTGGATACACAAATATCAGAAAAAGTATCATAGCAATGATAAAAGGTCATTACATCAAGAAAATATGAGTCTTAACTATGTGTACATCTAACAAGAGAGCTTTGAATACATGAAGCAAAAATTGATAAAACTGAAGGAAGAAATGGACATACACAATTATAATTTGAGACTTCAACAATTACTCTCTCAGTAATCAATAGAACAGGTAGAGCAGAAAATCGGTAAGAGTTTAGAAGAATTGAACACCACTATTTACCAAAGGGATCTAAATGACATTTATAGAATACTCCATCCAACAATATCAGAAAACAAATTCATTTTTTTTAAGTGCACTTGGAACATTTGCCAAAATAGATCATGTCCTATGTCATAAGACAGCCTTAACCAACTTAAAAGAATTTAAATAATTCAAAGCATATTCTCTGACAATAATGGAGTTAAACTGGAAATCAATAACAAAAAGGTAACTGGAAAATCAACAAACACTTATAAATTAACACTTATAAATAATCCATGTGGCAAGAAAATGTCTCAAGGGAAATTAGAAAAATATTTTTAAAAGAAATTGAAAATACAATATGCCCAAATTTGGAGATTAGAGGAAATCTTTTAGCACATAATGCTTTTATTAGAAAAGAAAAAAATGTTCATATCAAAAATTTAACTTTCTACCTTAGTAAACTGACAAAGTAGAGGAAAATACATGAAAAGCAAGCAGAAGGAAATAAAAAGGATAAATCAGTGAAACTGAAAACAGAAAAACAATAGAGAAAATCAATGAACAGAGAGATTATTCTTTTAAAAGGTCAATAATTCATTAATATGGCTAATAATTAATTAACCTCTAACCGAACTCTCTCTCTCTCTCTCTCTCACACACACACACACACACACAGAACAAATAACCTATATCAGTACTTTAAGAGGGGCTATCACTATACTCTCCACAGACATTTTAAGGAAATTCTGTGAACAGCTCTATGCACATAAATTTGATAATTTAGACAAAATGAACCAACTCTTTCAAAGCTACAAACCATCAAAACCCACCCAAGGAGAAACAGACAACCTGAATAGTTCTAAGTCATTTGAAGAAATTGAATTTGCAGTTAAAATTTTTTTTGGAAAAGCAATCTTCAGATACAAAAGTTTTCATTGGTAAATTCTACTAAACATTTACAGAAGAAATAACAACAAATGTTACATAATCTCTTACCAAAAGAATAATATAATAGGAGGAAAAACTTTTCAATTCATAAGGCCAGTATTACCTTGATACTAAAACCAAACAATATTAAGGAAAAGCAAACTACAGACTACAATGCCTCACAAAAATAGATACAAATAATCTCAAGAAAATATTGACAAATAGAATCCAAAAGTATATTTTTTAAATTACCTCATGCATAAGAGGGGATTATCCCAGAAGTACAATACTGGTTCAATATTTGAAAATCAATCAATATAATTTACCATACTAACATATTAAAGAAGAAAGACTATATGATCATGTCAATTGATGCAGAAAATGTTTAAAAATTTCTAACAGCCATTTATGATTTTAAAAAATTTCCACAAACTAGCAATAGGGGGAACTTCCTTAATTTGATAAAGGGCATCTATAAAAAACCTACAGCTAACTTCATATTTAGTGATAAAAGATTGAATGCATCCTCCTAAGAACAGGAACAAGGCAAAGATACCTGCTCTTACCACTCCTATTCAACATTGTATTGGAAGTAGTAGCCAGTGCAATTAGGCAAAAAAAAAAGAAAAAAGAAAAGAAATGAAAGCATACAGATTTTATAAGAAGACCTAAAACTGTCCTTATTCACAGGCAGCATGTTTGTCTACAGACAAAATTCTAATTAATACGCAAAAAGGATTGTAGAATTAATAAATCAGTTTTTCAGGGTTTCAGGATAAAAGATTAACATGTAAAAATCAATTGTATTATTTTATATAGTGGCAATGAACAATTAATAAAAAAATTTTTTTTAAACATATATTGTAGTTCCAAAAATGAAATATGTACTATAAATATACAAAACATATTCATATCTCTACGCTGACTATAAAATATTGATGAAAGAAATAAAACATATCCACATATAGATATACAAAGATATCCCATCCTCATGAATTGCGAGACTCAATAATATAGCTTATATATCAGTTTTCCTAGAATTGACCTACAGATTCAATGCCATTACAATAAAAATCCCAGCAAGTCTTTATTTTTGTACATATAGACAAGATAAATCTAAAATTTAGATGGAAAGGAAAAGAAGTTAGAATACCCAAAAGAATTTTGAAAAAGAAGAAAGTTGAGGGATTTGCACTACTCAGTTTTGAGACTTCCTATATAGATATAGCAGTAAAGACAGTATGTTACTGGTGAAGGGATAGATACATAGATCAATGGAATAGATTCGGGAGTCCAGAAATAAACCCACATAAATTTGACCAATTGATTTGCTAAATTATTTCTCAATTTTAAAATCCGTCATTTTATTTATTTATTTATTTTTGGTTCTTTTTAAAAGATTTTATTTATTTATTAGAAAGAGAGCCAGTGAGTAGGGGGAGGAGTAGAGGGAGAGAAACAGGCAGACTCCATACTGAGTGCAGAGCCCAATGCAGGACTCAGTCTCACAATGTTGAGATCATGACCTGAGCCGAAATCAAGAGTTGGACGCTTAACCGATTGAGCGACCCAGGCACCCCCAAATCCACCATTTTAAAGTGTCATTTGTTTTTAGTGTATTAACAAGTTTGTGCAAACATCATCACTATTTTGTTCCAGAACACATTCATCATCCCTAAAAAAAACCTGTACTCATTAGCAGTGACTCCCCATTCCTTCATCCACCAGTCCCTGGAAACCACAAATTTCCTTTCTGTCTCTCTGGATTTTCCTATTCTGGACATTTCATGTAAATGGAAACATAATACGTAACACATAAACTAGACTCTTTTGAGACTGGTTTCTTTCACTTAGCTAAATTTTTTCAAGGAAGAAAGATTCAACCATGTAGTCACATATATCAGTACTTAATTCCTTTTTATAGTTGAATAATAATCCATGATATAGATATACCACATTTTGTGTATCCATTCATCAGCTGGTGGACATTTGGGTGGTTTCTACCTTGGCTATTTGAATAATGCTGCTATAAACATTAGTGTACAAGTTTTTGTGTGGACACATGTTTTCATTTTTCTTGGGACTATATTTATAAGTGTAATTGCAGGATTATATGGTAGCTCTATGTTTACCCGTTTGAGGAACTGCCAGAGAGTTTTCTAAAGAAGCTGCACAATTTAACACTCCCACTGGCAGTGTATGAATGCTCTGATAGCTCAGCATCCTTGCCAGTACTTGTTCTTATTTGATTATAGCCACCCTAGTGGGCATGAAGTGATACCTCATTGTGGTTTTGATTTGCATATCCCTGATGACTAATGATGTCGAGTATTTTTTTCTTTTTTTACTGATCATTTGTGTATATTTGGGACAATGCTCAAATCCTTTGCACATAGTTTAATTAATTGGGTTTCTTTTTGTTGTTGAGTTGTAAGAGTATATGATATACGTATTCTGAATAGTCAATGCTTATTTTTCTCCAATTCTGTGGCCTGCCTTTTCACTTTGTGATAGTATCTTATGAAACACAAAAGTTTTTAATTTTGATAAGGTCCAAATCATCTAATTTTTCTTTTGTCACTTGTGCTTTAGGTGTTTTCATATCTAAGAGACCATTGTCTAATCCAAGGTGATAGAGACTTACATCTATGGTTCTTCCAAGAGTTTTGTAATTTTAGCCCTGACATTTAGATATTTGATATATTTTTAGTTAATTTTTGTAAATGGTATGAGATAGGGGTACAATTCATTCTTATGCATAAGAATATCCAGCTGTCTCAGCACATTGAAAAAATTATTATTTCCCCACTAAGTTGTCTGGAATCCTTGTTGAAAATGAGTTGCTCATAAATGTGTAGGTTTATTTCTAGACCACCAATTTTATTACGTTAATCTATGTATCTATCACTATTCCAGGCCTACATAGTGTTAGTCACTAGCTTTAGAGTAAGTTTTGAAATTGGAAACTGGAATTCCCTCAACTTTTTCTTCTTTATGAAAATTGTTTTATCTATTTTGGGTTTCTTGTATTTCCCTATAAATTTTAGGACCAGTGCATCAAATTTTGCAGCTGGGATTTTGATAAGGACTGTGATGAATCTGCAGATCAATCTGGAGAGTATTGTCATCTTAATAATGTCAAGTCTTCCAATCAATGAATATGTGGTATCTTTCCACTTATTTAGGCCTTCTTTAATTTCTTTCAATGATGTTTTGTAGTTTTGAGTGAAGAAATATTGCACTATCATTAAACTTATTCCTAAGTATTTTTTTATATAATCATAAGTTGAATTGTTTTATTAACTTTCTTTTTGGTAGTGTACAGGAATACAATTGATTTGGTATATTGATCTTGTATCCTACAAACTTGCTGAGCTCATTATTAGTTGTAATAGTTTTTTAGTGAATTTCTCACGATTTTCTATATATAAGATCATATGCAAATAGAGATAGATTAACTTTTTTCTTTTCAGTCTGGATGTCTTTTGTTTTCTTTTTTTTGTTTAAGTTCCCTGGCTAGAACCCAGATTATAATATTGGAATACAAGGGGTCAGAGTATACATCCTTGTTTTGTTCCTCATCTTAGGAGGTAAGCATCCAGTCTTTCATCATTAAGTGTGATGTTAGCTGTATTTTGTTTGTTTTTAAAGACTTATTTATTTATTTTAGAGGGGGGGACGGGCAGAGGGAGAGAATCTTCAAGAAGACTCCCTGCTGAGCACAGAGCAGGATGCAGGGGCTCTGTCTCACAATTCATGAGATCATGACCTGAGTTGAAACCAACAGTTGGATGCTCAACCAACTGAGCCACCCAGGTGCCCCAGCTGTGTGTTTTTAATAGATGTTCTTTATCACTGGAGGAAGTTCCTTATAGTCCTAGTTTGTTGAGTGGTTTCTTTTTTTAATCATGAAAAGGTGTTGGATTTCATCAAATGCTATTTCTCTATCTATTGAGATCATGTGGGTTTTGTCTTTTATTCTATTAATATAGTATACAATATAATATTTACATATACACTAATTGATTTTATATGTTGGACCAACCTCCCATCCCTGGGATAAATCCAATTTTGTCATGGTACAATTTTTTTTACATGTTGCTACTTTTGGTTTATTAGTATTTTGCTAAGAATTTTTGCATCTATATTCATAAGGGCTACTGGTCTATACTTTTCTTGTGAGGTCTTTAGTTTTGGAATCAGAGTAATCCTGACCTCACAGGATGAGTAGGTAAGTGTTTTTACCTCTTCTGTTTTTTGGACAAGTTTGTAAAAGATTGCTATTAATTTTCTTTAAATGTGTGATAGAGTTCACCAGTGAAACCATCTAGTCTGGGCTTTTCTTTGTGGGAGGTTTTTGATTACCAGTTCAATCTCTCCACTTGTTATAGGTGAGTCTATACAGATTTCCTATTTCTTATTGCACTAATTTCAGTAGTTGGTGCCTTTCTGGTAACTTGTCTATTTCATCTAAGTTATTTAATTTATTGGCATGCAATTGTTCATAGTATTTCCTTATAATCCTTTCTATTTCCATATGATAGTAAAGTCTCTTTTCATTCCTGACTTAGTCATTTGAATCCTCTTTTTTTTTTTTTGTCAGCTTATCTAAAAGTATGTTGATTTTGTTGGTCTTTTCAAAGAATCAACTTGTGACTTTCTGTATTGCTTTTCTATTATCAATTTCATTTATTTCATCTCTAGTCCTCATTATCTCTTCTTTTCCTACTTTCTTAAGATGGAAGTTTAGGTTTTCTAACTCGAGATCTTTCTTCTTCTTAAATATAGGTATTTATAGCTATAAATTTCCCTCTAAATTCTGGTTTCATTGCATCCATGAGTTTGGGTATCATTTGCTTTCATTTGATTGATCTCAAGGTATTTTCTGATTTTTTTTGATGTCTTTTTTGACACTTTGGTTATTTAGGAGTGTTTTGTTTTGTTTCCATATATTTGTGATGTTATCAAATTTTCTTCCAAATATTTTTTGACAAGTGTACAAGGGCAATTCAATGAACAAAGGATAGTTGTTTCAATAAATGGTGATGTAACAACTGGACATTCATATACACAAAAATAAATCTGAACCTAATCCTTACATGTTATAAAAATTTACTCAACATTGATCATAAATCTAAATGTAAACTGTATTACTATAAGCTTTTTAGGTGTAAACAAAGGAGAACATCTCCGTGACCAGTCGTTTAGGCAGAAAGTTGTCAGACTTGACACTCAAACATAATACATTAAAAAAAAAATCCAGAAATTGGAGTTCACCAAAATTTAAAATTTTTACTCTACAGAAGACACTTAAAAAAAAATGGTCCTTTCTAAACTATCTTCAGTCCTTTCTGCATCAGGAATTTCAATCATTGAATCTATTCAATTTAGAACTTTATTATAAGCTCACAAGTTGTTCTCCAACCTGTCATCTTTTTCAACTACCCTACTCAGTAGCTGAGCCAAACAGTGGCTTGCAATGACTTCCCCAAGCCACCCTAGATAAATACACAACCTAAATAAAAATAAGTTCTCATGATTCTCAATCAGCTTCAAGACAATTTCCCCAGTGTCCACTTCCAACAGATTGCCACCCCCAGGCTCTGCCTGTACAGAAAGTCTTGAGTTGCCCCAGTTTCTTTGGAGGTCTTAGAGGACATGCCATGGAGTATTACAAGGCATTATTAAGAGAATGAAAAAGGAAGCTACCTAATGATAGAAGATATTGCAACGGACATATCTGATATATATCCAGAATATATAAAGAACCCTCAGAACTCAACATTAAGAAACCAACAGCTCAGTTTTTAAAAATGGGCAATACCAAGTATTGGTGAAGATGCAGAGCAATAGGAACTCTTATTCATTGCTAGTGGGAATGTGAAGTGGGTCAACCACTGTGAAGAACAGTCCATTATATTTATATAAATTTAAGTCTTTGCATTTACCATATGATCCAGCAATCCCACTTGCAGGTATTTTCTAGAGAAGAAAAACTTATGTTTACACCTGTACACAAATGTCTATAGCATGCTTTTTCGTAGTCAGCCAAAACTGGAAAAAACCAAATGTCCTTCAGTGCACGAATGGGTAGGTATTTGTATAATAGAATACTTCTCAACAATAAAAAGGTAGAATTGCTGATACATGCAACAGAGTACTGGGATGGAGCCCTGCATCGGGCTCCCTGCTCAGCAGAAAGCCTGCTTCTCCCTCTCCCTCTGCCTGCCACTCTCCCCACTTGTGCTCTCTCTCTCTCAAATAAATAAAATCTTAAAAAAAAGAAAACTAAGAAGAATCAACACAAAGACAATCACATCAAAGATCATTTTATTCAAATCACTAAAACTCTGTGATGAAGAGAAAATCTTAAAATCAGCCAGCATATATATGAAGAACAAAGATAATAATGACCACCAGAAACAATGCAGGACAGAAGACAATCAAAGGGATGTCTTTAAAGTGCTGGAAAGAGGGAGATTTCCACTTTTTGGCCTTCAAAATATTTCTTCAGAAGAAAATTGGCTGTTTACAACAATATCAATGTATAATGGGATTTGTTACTTACGTGAAAGTCACATATCTGATGACAATAGAGTGGAAAGACAACAGGATAACAAAGAATAAAGGAGGAAATAAAAATATACAGTTGTAAGGTTTATATTTATGTGAGTAAGTATAATATTATTTGTTAAGTTAATTTTATAAAACTAAAGCAACTAGTAAAAGGATAAAGATAACAGAGGAGATAAAGTGGAATATTTAAAAATATACAATTCCAAAAAAGGCAAGAAAAGAAAAAAAGAAAAAATGGACAAAAAAAGATAAATAGCAAGATAGCAAATTTTAAGCCAACCATATCAATAATTTTTTTAAAGATTTTATTTATTTATTTATTTATTTGAGAGAGAGAATGAGAGAGAGAGAGAGCATGAGAAGGGGGAGGGTCAAAGGGAGAAGTAGGCTCCCCGCTGAGCAGGGAGCCTGATGTGGGACTCGATCCCGGGACTCCAGGATCATGACCTGAGCTGAAGGCAGTCGCTTAACCAACTGAGCCACCCAGGCGCCCATCAATAATTTTTAAAAAGTAAGGAACTAAATTAAAAGGCAGACAACGTTGTATTGAATTTTAAAAACACCCAAATAATATGTTATCTATAAAAAGTACTCTTTAAATATAAACCCCAGAAAGATAAACAGTAAAAGGATGGAAAATTATGTATCGGGTAAACACATATAATTATAGATAATATGAATCGATTCATTAATAACACCTAAAGTAGTCTTCAAATAGAGGAATCTTACTAGAAATAAGGAGAGCATTTCATGTTATATGTGCTGCCAAAGCAAGCACAGGAGTATTTCATATATTTTTTTAAAGATTTTATTTATTTATTTGACAGAGAGACACACAGGGAGAGAGAGAACCCCACAAGCAGGCATGGGAGAGGGAGAAGCAGGCTTCCCACCGAGCAGGGAGCCTGATGTGGGGCTCGATCCCAGGACCCTGGGACCATGACCTGAGCGGAAGGCAGACTCTTAACAACTGAGCCACCCAGGTGCCCCAGGAGCATTTCATCAAAAAGATAGTTAACTGCTGGGAACTCAATTGTGTCTCCCTAAAATTCAGATGTTGAACTCCTAGGCCCCAGTGCGACTGCATCTGGACATAGGATCTTTAAAAGGCAATTAAGTTTAAATGAGGCCCTAATAATAAAGGTGGGACCCTAATATAATAGGACCCTATAAGAAGAGAAAGGGACACCACAGCTCTCTCTCTCCCTCTCTTCATGTGCACAGAGGCAAGACTATGGGAGAACACAGTAAGAAGTCAGCCATCAACAAGCCAAGGAGAGAGGTTTCTCCAGAAACCAAACACTGTTGGACCTTGATCTTGGACTTTCCAGCCTCCAGAATAAATTTCTATTGCTTAAGCCACCCAGTCTCTGGTATTTGTTAGGGCAGCCAGAGCGGACTGAGACACTCTCTTAAATGCATATGTACACAATAAGAAAGCTTCAAAATCCACAAGGCAAAAACAACTGAAAAGAGAAGTAGACAAATCCATTTTTAGAGTCGGACATCAATACCTACAAAATCAGTAAGGATGTGGAAAACTTGAACGACACTATCAACTGACTTGACCTAATTGACATTTAATCCCACAACCACTAGTGGCACATTAGTTTCACTCACACGTGGGGCATTCACCAAAATGGAGCATATGCTAGATCATAAAACAAACCTCAATACATTTAAAAGGGTTGGAAATACTACGAGGACTATCCTCTGGCCACAGTGGAATTAAAGATGTCTGGATATTTCCCAAATATTTGGAAGTTAAACAGAATCCTCCTAGAAATTCCATGGGTCAAAGAAAAAACAACGAGGAGAGTTAGAAAGTCTTTGGAATGGCATGACAGTGAAAACACAGCCCTATCAAAAACCTCAGGATACATTTAGTGTTTAGAGGGAAACTTGGAGCTTTAAGTACTTGTATGGGAAGGAGAAAGGTGGGTAATAGCTGTGTTTGAGGGACACTTTGGGAGAGGCTCTTGAAGGCAGTATGTGAGGGAGTCAGTGGGGCATAACAAGGGATCAGGCAGCGGGTCCTGAGCAAACAAAGGGAGCCAGAGAAATAAGTCAGTGCCTTGTGGGAGAGCGGAGGTGGGAGGCCTGAGCTCCTCCACCTCCAGAGAATTCCCTCGACTGCACTTTCTGCCTGCGAAAGGAATAAGGCTTTCCTGTGCTTACTGCCACCCAAAGGCGCAGAGAAGCCTGAACAGCAGTTTGGCTGGTGCTGGGAGAGGGAGGCTGCATCTGACAGGGGCCTGGCAGCTGAGGTCTGGAGGTGCAGAGGCTCTGACACCCAGCCCCAGCGTCTGTCTGAATCTCCCCGGCCTCCCTCCTGGAGCTGACTACCTCAGCTTTCCCCTTCTTGGCTCTCTGAGTGGGGGCAGGCCGGGCTGCTCTGTTCCGATCTCGCAGGGAAATCTGAATTATTGATGCCCCAGTCTAATGTTTCACCCAATTGTCATAAAGCAAGAAACACAAGCCCAGTGTGTAGCAAACGAGGCTCTGGACAAAGGGCTGTTTTCATCGCCCCCTTTTCCCCGGCCTCCAGCACATGATCTGTGACAATCGTCCTGTGTTCTCCCACCCCTCCCCAGGGGAGCTGAGGGAGGGATTATCGGGGAGGTAGCTCCCCCAGGACGTGGAGGAGGGCTGCCTCCCTGCCCCCGCCTTGGCATGTGTCGTCTGGAGCCAGTGCCCAGCTGTTGCTGGATACCCACTTGGCACCCCCTTCTCTCTGCTGAGAGCTGCTGAGAGCTCTCACCCAAACAAACAGTGCCGATGGGTCCCCAGGGGCCTTCAGGCTCCATGTGCTGCGGTGGGTGAGAATATGCAGAGAGGAGTGGGGGACATCCCAGGGACTCCCTGAGTTCCAGGCACAAGGTAGACAGCCCAACCCTGTGTAGATTTCCAGGGCTCAGGGGCTAGGACTCATTTGTCACACCCCGAGGGGGAAAAAAAGCACAGCAAATGAGCTGCAAACATGTAGCTCCATGAACAGGGAACAGGTGACAATCAGATCTCTTCTGAGCTGGCACCCAAAGCCACGACAGCATGTCTAGGCCACAGCGGGGACTGCATGGGGGTGTTGGTGCCAATCCGGTCACTGTCGGGACTGCAGGAACAGAGCTGGTGTGGTGGGTGAGATGCGGCTGTGTTCCCCGGAAGGGTTCCCAAATCACTCATATGTGATATTTTGGAAAAATCACGGAGATCCTTGGTTAGCTCAAGTCAACCCGCCACCCTCCCCAAGTGAATAAGACCAGGCCCTGAAGTCATTTGTAGGTTTGGGGCATTTTTTCCTGATGAAGGTAATTTAGTGGCAGTTAATAAGGTGAGATGCACTGGCCAAGGTGGGGAACTTGCGGGCCACCATGCTCGGGGGTATGGTAGTGAGAAAAAGCCTGCAGACTGCGGGGGTAGATCTGAGGGCAGGCTGCATGATTTGCAGGCCCCACCCTAAAGAAAAGTGCAAGGCCCTTTGTTCAGAAAGCGCTTTCCTTTCTTCCACAGTCTCTCTCTTAACCTGACATAGTTTCTGAGATTTTCTATTTTATATTGCATTCCTTTGGGCTCAGGGATACTTCCGGAGGTGGGGGGGAGTACAGACCCTCACACAAGCTCAGGGCTCTGTTCTACAAATTGGTGCATGTGCCTGACCTTCCCTGCACCCCACCTGGGACTCCTGGGCAGAACACCGCCCCCCACACACACACATGCTCCACTGGCCCATTGACTTTACTTATAAATTCAAGGATAAAACTATTAAGAATTTTAGGTGGTGAATGCAGAGCTTTGAACGCCAAGCATGGTCCCCTTTCTGAGCACCAGGCCTTGTGCATGGGTGGCTGCACATTGAGCTGTGGTTGTGTCTGCAAGGGCCTTTCTCCTGTCTTTCTATAAGTACGGGGCGCCCTGCCTGGGGGGCTATTGCAGAACTGGAGGGTCTGGGTTAAGCCTTCACCCCAGGTAGCCGGAAGCAGCCACACCAGTGCAAAGAATCAGATACAGAGGCAGAGAGAAAGCAGTGTTGAACTGGAAACCAGCATGGAGGATGGAGGATGAGGCGCTCTGCCCAGACCAGATCCCTTCTTCAGAGCCCACTCCCTCTTACGGGAACAGGACCACTAACAGTTCACAGCCAAGTCTCTCCATGGACATTGTCTTTACCTAAGAGGATGCCCCCAGGAGCCAATGACTGCCTGATACCGCTGGTACAGTGGTCCACCGCCCTCCTCCATTTGGGACAGGCTCCAGGGCTCCTGCGGGATCTGCTGAGGTCTTGGGCACAATGGCACCCTGGGTCCTTCCCCCCTCTGCCCCAGCCTGCTCGCCTCACTTCCTTCCACTTGCCTGGTATGTCTCCCAGGAAGAAGACCCTAAATGGGATCACTCACCAACAGCTGGGACCAAGAATCACAAGTGGTACGTGGAGTGTGCCGCAGCCTAGGGATGGTAGCCTTTCCACAGGGGTGGGGAGCTGAGGCGTTTCAAGGAATGCGACTGCCGGCTGAGTATAAGGGGTAAGAAAACATAGGCAGTAATCTCTTTGACATCACCCATAGAAACGTTTTCCTAGGTAGGTCTCCTTTGGCAAGGGAAACAAAAGCAAAATTAAACTATTTGGACTACACCAGAATAAAAAGTTTTGCACAGTGAAGGAAACCATCAACGGAACAAAAAGACAACCTACTGAATGGGAGAAGATATTTGCAAATGTTATATCTGTTAAAGAGTTAATAATCCAAAATATATAAAGCACTTATATAATTCAACACCAAAAAAAACCCCCATCCAACTGGTGCAATTAAAAAATGGGCAGAAGACACGAATAGACATTTTTTCAAGGAAAACATACATATGGCCGACAGATTCATGAAAAGATGCTCAACATCACTCATCATCAGAGAAATACAAATCAGAACCACAGTGAGAGTTCACCTCACACCTGCCAGAATGGCTAAAATCAGCAACTCAAGAAGCAACAGGTGTTGGCAGGGATGTGGAGAAAAAGGAAGCCTCTTGCAATGTTGGTGGGAATGCAGACTGGTACAGCCACTGTGGGAAACAGGATGGAAGTTCCACAAAAAACTAAAAATAGAATTACCATATGATCCAGTAATTCCACTGCTGGGTAATTACCCAAAGAAAATGAAAACACTAATTCAAAAAGATATATGCACCTTTATGTTTATAGCAGCATTATTTACGCTAGCCAAGATATGGCTATTGTGTGTGTCGATAGACGAATGGATAAAGAAGATGCGGTATATATATATATATGTATATATATATACAACGGAATATTAGTCAGCCATAAAAAGAATGAAATCTTGCCATTTGCAATAACATGGATAGATCTAGAGAGTATAATGCTAAGTAAAGTAAGTCAGTCAGAGAAAGACAAATATCATATGATTTCACTTATATGTGTGATTTAAGAAACAAAATGAAGAAAGAAGAAAAAAGAAAAACCGAAAAACAGACTCTTAACTACAGGGAACAAACTGATGGTCACCAGAGGGGAGGGGGGTAGGGGGGTGGGGGATGGGTGAAGTAAGCAACGGGGACTAAGGAGGGCACTTGCCATGGTGAGCACTGAGTAATGTATGGAAGTGTTGAATCACTATATTGTAGACCTTAAAATAATATAACTGTATTTGAATTATACTTGAGTTAAAAAAAAAACTTACTCCAGTAAGCTAATAACTCTACATTATGAAAAATTGCCATTTCTTACTAGTCTTGGAAGAGTGACCTACCTGTTGTCAATACATTATCATTTCATGGACAAAAGAGATCTGTAGACATAAATTATTTCCCAAGTAATAATTCTTTTTTAATTTTTTTTATTTTTTAAAGAGTTTATTTATTTGTCAGAAAGAGAGAGAGAGAGTGAGCACGCACAAGCAGGGGGAGTGGCAGGCAGAGGGAGAAGTAGGCTCCCCGCTGAGCAAGGAACCCAAAGTGGGATTCGATCCCAGGACCCTGAGATCGTGACCCGAGCTGAAGGCAGACGCTTAGCCAACTGAGCCACCCAGGCGCCCCTAATTTTTATTATTTTTATTTTTCTTCCAAGTAATAATTATTCTAACACATAGAAAAACTATGACGAAGTAATGAAAATGTGATCTTATAGAAAATGATAAATATTTTTCCACGGGAGGAACAAATTGTGCTATGACAGTAAGCATGAGTAAGAATGCATACACTGAAGATTACTTGCGTATTTAAGCGCTTAGTAATTGCCAACAATTTTTGCTTCTAATGTATTATGTAATGTATATAATTATATAGACATATATATCTCTCTCCAGGTCTATGTCTTCAAGAAGTTGAAAATCTAATTTAGATTTGTATTTTACACAAAAAAAATATTAAAAAAAAAAGAGAGAGAGAGGTAAGAGAGGAACATGGGGCTGGGAGGGGCAAGCTGCTCTGACCACCACTGGTTGTAGAAGAGACAATGACAGACCGATTCTACCCAAAATGTAAAAGCCAGAGGGCCTCCCTGGAGCATTCTGGGAGACCCTAATTCCTGGCAAAGGGATAGAGGAGGAGATGGACAGAATATGAGGCTCAGAAGTTTCTCGTAGGAGTGGTGGAGCTCTCAACCTTGACCTTGATGCTGTCCTTTGCAGGACCAGGGCCGTGGGACCCTGAGACCTAGGGCGGGGAGGTCTGGGTAGGTTCAGATGAGAGTCTGCAACTTCAGATACCTGTGAACACGTGGGCCTGCAGAAGTGACCACACAATGCCCCCCCACCCCGTCCCCACTCCCATCCTGCTGGGAGATCACACAGTGGACCCAAGCTTGGCAGGTGTCTAACAAGACAGTGCTTGCTCCTTCAGGATCTACTTCCACACTCCCTCTGGGCAGCCTGACTGGCAGGGTCAAATCCCAGTACAGCCCGACTGGGGAGGTGTGGAGGGGAGGGATTTTTTTGAGTTTTTAAATTTTTTTTTATTGTGGTAAAATACACAAAACATAAAAGTTACCATCTTAACCATTTTTAAGTGCAGAGTTCAGTGGTATAAGTACATTCCCGTTGTGCAATCATCACCACCATCACCTCCAGATCCCTCTTCAGCTTGCAAAGCTGAAACTCTGCACCCATTAAACGCTAGCTTCCCATTATCGCCTCTTCCGAGCCCCTGGCAGCCCCCATTCTGCTTTCTGTCTCTATGAATGTGACTGCTCCAGAGGCCTCATATAAGAGGGATCGTATGCTACTTGCCCTTTTGTGTCTGGCTTATTTCACTGAGCATAATGCTCTCACGGTTCACCCACGTTGTAGCAGGTGTCAGAATGGGAGAGGAGGGGTTTTATGCCAAAGGGGCTGAAGGCCCAGGCTGGACCTGGCAGGCCAATAGAAGGTGCCTGGGACTGGTTTCTGCGGGTGCAGGAGCAAGGAGGGCAGAACATGGGAAAAGGGGGAGCCCATCAATCTCTAGATTATGGAACTTCACGCCCTGGCAAGGATCCTAGAGCCACTGCTACCATGCATTAGGATGGCTCGTGCAAGGCTGCTGGGGAGGATGGTTCAGAGTGTGTGCAGAAAAATACCAGAACTGTGTGGATGGAACCAAAGGCTCAGAGTGAGGCCAGAAAACCCAGGAGGGGTTGAAGGACACCCCCCCACACACACACACACTCAGCAACATGACAAGGAGAGTGCTGAGGAGGGGCATGAAGCACTGCTGAGAAGCTCAGTGCTGCTGACCTCTGTGCATCAGGGCTGACAGTGGGGGTGCTAGGAGAGGAATGAGGACAACAGGGTCTCAAAGGAATCAGACGGCAGGGCTTAACCGTCAGAAGCAAGGTGGATGCATTTTTCAATAAGTGGCAAGATCCGAGCAGCAGCTGTGCAGATTGCCTAAGAGATGGTTCTAGAACACAGCATCCATAGAGGTGAACTGGATGGTCAGTCAACAAAGGTACTGCTTAATCTGTGCAGTTAATAATATCAATGATGACTGATCAGGTGCTGACAGCAGCCAAATCATGATCCCTGGGCTGGTTTCTGGCCCTGAGCCAGTTGGCAGACCCAGAATCCAGACTGAGAGAGAGGCCAGTTCTGGGAGGAAGGACTGAACCCCATGGCAGGTGTGTGTAGCGGTGACTCCTCCTGGCCTCCCCCAACAGAATCCCAGCCTTTTACTTGGGTGATTATGCACAAGAGAAAGGGGGCCATCCGGGACTTTTCAGGATTCCTGGACACAGGGTCTGCATTGTTATCAATGAGCGAGGACTAGGGGGTCACCCCGGCAGTCGGGGAGGACCAGGTCGGACCAGGTCTCGGGTGTGGCTCAGTGTGGCCCACGGGGTCATTTCTCCACTTCTGGAGTGGATCACTGGAATGCAGCTTCTTGGCCGTGAGCAGAACCCCCCCATGGTTCCTTAACCTGTAAGAACTGCCAGAGTGAGCAGGGCCAAGTGAAATCCCCTGAAACTGCCCCCGACCACACCAGCCAGGAAAGATTAAAATAGTTCCACCCCAAGGGCATGGCAGAGATTAGTGCCACAGTCAGAAAACCCAGGAATTCAGGAGTGGTGGTCCCTGTCATACCCTCATTTAGTTGACAAGTCTGAATCCTCCAAAAACGAAATATTATGGTAGATTATAGTGGGTGTATGGACAGAATTGTGTCCGTCTCCCCGTCCCAGGTCAAAGCCCTAACCCCTCAATGGGACTGTATTTGAACATCATTGGGTTTGGAAAGAGATAAAGAGGTCAAATGAGGTCACAAGGGTGGGGCTCTGGTCCCATAACACGGGTGTCCTTCTCAGAAGAGGAAGAGACAGCAGAGATTTCTGTCTCTCCACATGGGCACGGAGGAAAGACCCCGCAAGGACAATGAGAAGACAATGAGATCTCTCTGCAACCCAGAGAGATCTCACCAGAAACCAGTTCTGACAGCACCTCGATTTGGGGGTTCCTGTCTTCAGAATGTGAGAAAATAAATGTGTTGGGCGAGGCAACAAGCCTGCGCTCTTCTGTTATGGCGGCCTGAGCAGAACCATACAGTAAGCTCCACAAGCCTCCCCAGGTGGAGCCCCAGTCGCAGAGGCTGTGTCAGATACTGCCCCGGGGGTAGCGCAGATTAATAGGGTCCGGGGGCATCCGTCAGGGAACATCGGCTTTTCCATCCCTGCAGAAAGGGGGATCAGAAGCAGTTTGCTTTTGTGTTGGGGGGACAACGATACACATTTATCCAAAGCAGCCTGTGTTGTCCGGTCATTTCATAAACAGTTTGGGTATGTTCTATTCTGCCTACGAACGGCCTGGCCTCTGGGCTTGACAACACTGATTCAGTAGTGTGGGGCTGGTCTAAAAAACTGGGATAAAGTCACTGATGCCAAGTGGGGGAGGGAGGCTGCAGAGACGGGGAGACGTGCCGGGACCACAGGAGGGTCCAGGAGTCCAGGGCAGGCCAGGGAACCGGAGTCTGGCAAGAGGATCAGGTGCTCAGCCGTGGTCAGGCGTGTGTCTGAGCACCCGCGGCAGGCAGGAGCGGGGAGCCTGGCCTGGCAGAGGAGAGTGCAGGCACTGGCCCAGGCCTGGTGGCAATGGGATCGCTTCGCAGACCACCTGGACAGACCCCAGGAAGTTTCAGGGACAGGCTTGGGTGGGGCAGTGGCAAGTGTGATTCCTGTGCGGAGCCTCACCAGCCTGAGCAGCAACTTCGTGCCCATCGGAAGTGGGGCCCTGCCTCTGAGGCTCCAGAACCCGATCTCCAAGCACAGGCCCTGTGGGCAGCATTCTGGAAGGACTCACCCTGCTCTGCGGCACCCAGGGCCCATGCCAGGCACCCCGAGAAGGCATGATGGCCAGAACCCTGTTACCGACTCTGAGGCGTTCACGAGGCCCTGGGGCTCATGTCCCATGCTGTCAACCTGGATTTGACTCTGCTGCCTCTGAATGTCCAGCCCCTCTCCTCCACAAACCTTCACACGACAACCCCAGTGCCCTGGATGTTACAGATGGGCCGGGGCTGGCACACCCGGGTCACTAACGCCGTTGTGCACTCCTGTCCCAACCCCCACCCCAGGCCTCCCAGCTCCTAGGCCTGCCCCTGTGAGACTGTTAATGTGCATCCTCAAGGCCCCAGCCCCTGTCCTCCCCCTGCTCTGCAGATGGCTCAGGGCTGTGAGCTTTCTGGCCCCACTCAGGCCCTAGGGACCCTCCTTCCACGCTGGGCTCCATCCAGCCATCACTCCTTCCAAAGGGCGACTCCAAAACTAGATATTAGGATAATAAGAATGCTTCCACCTTGCTCCTTTGGGAACAGATCAGGAGGTGGGGGCGAGCATGTGGCGTCCTCCTCGAATCAACAGGCCAGTCCCCAACCTCCAGGCCTCATGACTCTGAGAAATGGGGGCGATGATGTCAACTATGTAGCAGCTCCTCCACCTGCCTCTTCTCCCCCAGTTCTGTGGCTTCCTGAACATGCTCCTCACTGACAGGAGGCGGGGGGGGGGGGGGGGCGTGATCCACTCATATCACTTGCCTGGGAGTGACGTATATCTTGGTCCCCTGCACCCGGCCCACATATGCTCTTGGGGACTCCCAAGGGTGCCCACTTGCTTCCTGTTAGGCTTCTGGCTGGTGCCCCACTCTGTAAGGGGCAGTGAGGAGCAGAAAGTATCCAGCCCTCATCTGCCAGGCCCCTGAGGGCCATAGATGGGCCTGGTCCCCCATCTCAGGGCTGGGTAATATCTGCCAGGGCCTCACAGGCACCAGGAGCCAGGAGAGACCGGGCAGGGGCAGATAGAGGGCAGATCTGCAAACACCTTACCAGCTGCCTTGCAAGTGGACCATGCTGAGCACCTGACACACCTTTCTGTTGTTTGTTTTACAAGGAGATCTTTCAAAATTTTGAGTAAAGATTAGGAGAGTGAATAAAGGCATGTTTCCTTAATATCAGGTTTTGCCCTTTCACACATTGGTGTAAAGTTCATTTGTTTAAAAGATTCAGGAGGCCATGAGAGCCTGTTTTCTCGGCAATGTCCTGGACACTAGAGGCTCAGAGTGGCTTTAAGGGGCAGAGAGCAGATCATTAGAGCAGATGAGCCTTTGTGGCCTGAGCATTTCTGGAAAGAACGGGCCTAGCGTGATGGAGGAAGGGTCACACACCCAAGGTTTCCAGAGGAGAGACTCCCCTGGCCTGGGCAGCCCTGGGGGCAGAATTAGGGGGTTTCTTGAGGGGCGGGGAGAGAGGTTGCTGGGCCTCGCATCTGCACAAAGGACAAAAGGGGGACAGGACTTGCCTTGGAGGAGAGGGGCCTGTACAGGCCCTGGCCCAGCAATCCGGTGACAGCTGAGAGTCTTCTTCCCTCTCTGAGAGCACGTGCTTCAGGGGGTGGGACCACCTGGCGAACTTCTCCTCTAAGGTATTATGGGTCTGACCCGGTGTAGGACGCAGTCCCAGGCCCACGGAAGCTCAGGCCGGCAACCTGGGCAATCTCGTGGGGTCTAGGGTGGGACGGGTGGGTGCCAAGCCCTGGTCCGAGGCTGCTAGCCTCATCTCCTGGGAGGGTTGTATAACTTCTGTAAATCGTAGTTTCCTGGTTTAGAAAGCGAGATTACAATCATGTGTAGTCCCCAGGGTCGTGTGAGGAGGAAGCTGGGTAATGCAGGTAAGCCTCTGTTGCTGAACTAGAGGCCAGATTCGGCCGGAGCAGGGCTGCCCAGGCCCTGTAAATGGCAGGGCCTCCATGCCCAGTTGGAGGCCATGGTCAGAGTGTGCAGGGCCCGGCCAGGCCTCCACAGAAGAGCCAAGTGCCCTTGGGGCTTGAAGGGACCATCTGATGAGGCTGGCCGCTTGCGGGCAAGGAGGCCAGTCAGGACCCGCAGGGCCGCCCAGGAGAAGATGGAGCCCCAGGCTAGCTAGCGGAAGCTGAAACCAGAATCAGTCCAGCCTGGTTCTGAACCCCAAACAGTCTCCTCCCCTTGGGGCGGGAGCAGCATGGCCGCCGCTCTGTGTGCTCACCTCCTAGACCAAGGTGAAACTCCTCCTGGGGCATGCAGCTCCCAGCTCCCAGCTCCCTTTCCCGTGGGGCCAGGGCCACGGCAGAGGCCTTGAGGCTTCTCTGGGAACTACCAAAGCCAAGGAGGGAGGAAGCCCTGGGGCAGGAAGCATGGGCCTCCTGAGGCCCAGCTATACCTAAGTAGGTGCCCTTTACAGCCTGGCTCCTGTCCAGCCCTCTACCAAAAGCCACCCCTTCCCTAGCATTGTGGCTGTTTTTTTCCTTTTAAATGCCAGTAATAGGCCAGCCTTTGGCAGAGGCTTCCTGAAGCCTCCCCTTTCCCTCTCCCAAGTCCAAACTCTTTGGCCTGGCAGCAAGGTCTCTTACCATCTGGGCCTGCCTGGCTCTGCCAAACCATCACCTCCCTCTCCGTCCCCATACCCACTCCGTGCTGGCCAGTCTCTGCACTGCTCCCATACCTCCTAGCCCAGTAGTCTCAGAACTCCAGTTAGTGCTGGGCTCCTGCAAAGAGAGAGGAATCACAGATACAGCCCAAGCCTCTCAAGCCACGCCCCCAACTCATGGGGTCCCTCCCCACCACGGCTTATCTGCCATGTCGTCCTGCAAACTGGGCTTGGCATTACTATTAGCTCCATTTTGCACTTGAGGTTTCTGAAGCCAAAACCAAAAAGCTGGTAGACTGGAGCTCGGATTGAAACCCAAACCACCCAGGGCCTTCCTGGTAGCCCAGAGCAGGGAGAGCCCATTCTGTCCCTTGCTCTCAGGCCAGCTGGGCCACATTTGGGCCTCCTGACCAAGCTTTACAACCTGGACCGAGGTCCGTGTGCCTGGGTTTGCCTCTCCCTGACCGATGCTGGGCTGGGTTTGGGGAAGCATAGATCGGTGGGCTGCAGCCCTCCACTCCCCTACCCGCTCCACTCCCCTACCCTACCCCTATTCCCATTGTGAGCTGAAGACCTCCATATGGCAAAGGCAAAGGGGACCAGGGGAAGGGTAAGGCGAGGGGTTTCAAAGAGGGCTCCCTCACCAGTTGGCACAACAGATGCCTGAGCCAGGCACACAGTAGGTGCTTTAATATCCATATAACAGATCATCACCAGGAGAAGCACGCCCAGCTCTCGGCCCCATGTGGCCACAGATAGTGAAGCGTCCAGCCCTGTCTAGAACCTCCTTACCTGCTCCTCTTCCACAGCCCCATGGCCTGAGTGCCTGTACTGTCTCTTCCCCGGGGAACACCTCGGACACAAGCCCACTCTGTGCTTTCTGCAGCCAGCTTTTGCTCCTGTACTAAACTGTCATCCTGAGCAGGCCCTCGGCCTTAGCCAGGTTGTAAACCAATTTTCTCAGCAGCCTGCCCATCCCAAGAATTAAGAACCTTTGAGTTAGTCTGTAAATATGGCTGTCTTTCTGAACCTCAATTCCTACGACTGAAATGGTGTTAGTGTCTCCTGCGGATGGATAAACAAGTTTCCTGCCCCCACCAAGTTCAAGTCCCTGCCCCATGAGTCCATTAATATCCCCACCCCCCCCCACCCCCGAGGAGCTTTACAGCACCATCCTGTGGGGACCCAGATGGAGGGGGCAGGCTCTGCAAGGTCCCAGCACTCAGTGGGACCAGTGAGTTCAAGAACACCCCTGCCCTATTCTGACCACGTGAAGCCCCCATGCACATGGAATACAAGCGAACGTACCATCTATTTTGCTGGGTGGAGAATTGCAAGGTAAAAACAGGGCCATCGAGTTAAACTGGCCACCGTCGTCCCTGCAGTGGTGTGTTGGCCCTCACTCCCTTCCTGCCTTTCATGCTCTCCTCAGCAGTTCAAGGGTGTAGGAGCCTGAGAACTACATTTCCCAGACTCCCTTGCAGCAGGTTTCTGATTAATTGCTGCCAGTGGGAGGCCCTGGAAGGAGGTGACAAGGTGGGAAACAGGAAGAAGCCACTTTGCAGTGCTGGCAGTGGGTGACACCCCCTGCAGGGACACGGACTCTGGCCCCAGCAGCAAGAGCAACAGAAGGATGGGGCTGCTGTGTGGCTCCTGCTCAGGGCTGAGATGGCCCCTCCCAGAGTTCAAGTACAGGAGCAGTTCCGGATCTCTGGATAACACCCTCTTCCCCCTATTGCTCTTCCACCCTTTCCAACACCTTGATCACCAATGCCTGGCACTAAATCCCCTCTGCCTAAAATAACTGGAATGGTTTCTGTTTTTCTGGCTGGAAATTAACTGGCAATAGACTGTTTGCCAATTAGGTGTTTCCAGGTCTGGGCGTGAAACCAGCTGGCTCCCCGCTATCCCTGCTGTCACCGTACCCCGAGCCTTTCCGCTTTCCTGTCTGCTCCTGGAGCTGGACCAAGCCTCCTCCTCGTGCTCCATTTTCCCCTGGCCCAGCCCTAGTCCCTCTTGAAGCACAGACTCACCCCGGCTCGGGAGGCCCTGGGTCAGCAGGGAGGAAGGCGCGATGCTCAGGCCCATTCTGTGACAGTCTTCCCGGAGTCACTCTGGGTCTGAGGCCCCAGTGTTTACACTTCTCCAGCTTCCTGGGGATCCCAGAGCTCTCCTGATTTCAAGATGGCATGCACTGCCGTTGTTCTGGTCCTTTTCTCTAGACTCCTTTTCCCTCCTGTTTATTCTCCTTGTCCCCCAACTCATCCTTTCTCCTCACAGCTTATTTCTGATTAAAACATCAAGATCACAGTGTGGCCCCGAGAGCTGCCATTTCCTCTTCACTGATGACAACATTCTCTGGAAGGTGACTGATCACCTTTTCCACCTTCCCAGGGGCTCAAAGAACACTACCTGACAGACCCCAAATGCTTCTGTTGCATATTGTGGCACGGTCCAGCACCCCAAACAGTGATCTATTAGTTCTTGTGATTCTATGAGCTGCATGTGATAGACACATGGAATTGACTGAGATCACTTTTCTGACTGCGTTCAGTTGACGTTTGCAGCCAGGCTGGGCTGGCAGGTCCGAGAAGGCTTCCTTCCCCTATCTGGTGCCATGGGGTCCTCCGCGCTGCCTGGCTACATGGTTGGCTCGGGCTTCCTCACAGCATGGCAGCCTCAGAGCAGTCAGACTTTTTATGGGATATGGAAAGGTATGTGCGTGTGCCCCAGGGAGCCAAGGGGAGTAGTTCTCCCCGTAAAGGGAGAAAGTGCTATTTTCTCAATTCCTGACCCAGAAGGGGGTCCACACTGTACTCTCAGGGGGCTCAGTCTGACGCAGGTGCCTGAGAAGTGCTGTCTGAGCTCTCCCCTGATCCCATGGGTTCCGGTGCATCACAACAGAGGTGGGAACAACAGTGCCCAGGAGATGACCAGCAAGTAGAGACAGCGCCCCCTGGAGGGAAGGAAACCACAGGTCTGGCAAAGTGGTGACAAAGACTCTACTTGACCAAACTCTAGCCAAGCTCCTCTGAGCCCACTTCTCAACTAGGCCTCCACTTTGGCCTATAAAAATTGTTTGAATGTCAGCACAAATGATTTGGTCGGCTTGCCTTCTCCCCTTCCCACACTCTAAGAGCCTTGAACAAACACTAGCATACTTTCTAACAGCCCAGGGTCGCTTCCCTAGGGTGACAGCTCCGAACCTTCAAGTTTCTGCCTGAAAGCTCAGGGCTGCCAGGAGAATTTACTGTTTGCTCCAGCCAAACCTTGGTATTGGGCATAGGCCCCTGACCCCTGTCTTAGAGCAGTTACTTCAGAAAGTTTGCAATTATAAGTCCTTTCTTTGCCCTTTGATATGTAAATCTTGTGCCATCCAGAACTGTCTCTTGGCAATGCAAGCTTTCAAGAGCTAACTCTCCCTCCCAGTCCAGGCCTGTGGGAGGGCAGGGCCCAACCCAGGTGGATGGGTGCCATGCTCAAACTTGCACCACTGTCTCCCATCACAAAGATAAGAGAAGGTCCCTTTTCCTCTGGACAAACACCAACTAACAAACCTAGGTGGCCTAGTCCCTTCCGCCAGCACTCCAGCCTTTAAAACACCTCCTGCTTTTCATTTCTGGGAAGTTGAGGCTAGTTCACCTCTTGCTTATTCCAATAGTTATTATGAAAAAAGTCTTTTCTACGGCTGTAACTAGAATTCAGCTTTGTTTATCTTTGCCTGAGACAAGAGGCCAGGCCTGGGGCGGGGGGGTCCTCACCTTCAATGTTACCTGTGTGTGTTCCAGTAAGGCCGGGGCCATGGAGGTTGTGATTGGATGCTACCATTCCCATTTTCAAGGAGCCTCGCTAAGGATGGGCAGCACATTAGAATAATGCTGTTTTGTCTTTGGTGGTGGTCACAGAAGCAAAGATGTCAGGGTGGAGCCAGGCTCCAGATGTGTGTTTTCCTGAGCTTCCTTGAGCTTGGCCCTGCAGAGGCACAGGAAGGCACAGACTGCAGGGCCCTCATGCTATTACAAAAGGTTTCTAAGATTAATATGCAATTTTCCAATTAGTATGCAATTTTGACTTTTTTTTTTTTTTCCTGAGAGTAAACCTTTTCAGGACAGGACTCTGCCCCTCCAGGACCAGTGAGTATCCTCCTGAACTGGTCTGAATTGGGTCTGTAACTCAGGGTGCCTTTAGAGTAGGGCCAAGTTCACGGGCAGAGCAGCCAGACTCAAGACAAACCTATGTGTGCGAGCTTGGGGGACAGACCCTCCCCTTGCCTCCAAACTCCTCCCAGGGGGCTTCAGCCATAAGGAACACAGTAGAGAAGCCCTAAGGTGCAGGTACCAGGTGAGGGCAGAGGGCAGGGGGTCGATCAGAGCAAGCAGGGGTGGGAACCATGGGGCCACCACCCTCGTGGACATAGCACAGGTGTCTGTCTTCTGAGAAAGGGCTGGGGAGCTGGAGTGACTGTGGACAGACACAAGATGCACCTATGGGGACATGGACGTCATCAGCACCGAGGTGAGCTCATATGAAGAGCTCCAGGGGAGGGAAAGCCCCAGGGGTAGGGGGCATGCATGAACACGTGTGTAAATGTTGGGGGTGTGTGTAAGTGTGGGGGATGCATTTGTGGGGGGGTGTGCATGTGCATTGTGGACATACGCATGTGAGCGTGCGTGTTGGTGTGGGTGTATCAGTGTGGACACGTGTGAGTGTCTGTGCGTGCAAAGTGCAGCTTCTGCCTGGGGGGTAGGCACTGGGCCTTGGGGGTCTGGGAAGGGCAAGAAAGGAGCTATAGAGGCAGGCAGCAGCCTTGGGACTAGGGACAGCTGGTTTGGCTGCCCCTGAGAGGTGAGGAGGGGACAGGAGGAAGGAAGCCCTGGGGCTGGGGCCCGTGGGAGCGCCTGGCTGCTCCCTGGGAAGCCTGGAAGTGACCTTCCGGCTCTGCCATGGCAGCTAAGCTTTAAACACATGTCCAGTGGCCCCAAGTTCCTGAAATGTAGTCTTCTGAGGAGAACAGGAGGCGTCCCAGTGGACCAGAGGGCCTTCTGGAAGGAGGGGAGCCAGAGCTGGGGCTTTGGCCAGTCGCACGGCCCTTTGACCCCGAAAGTGAAGACCTATAGATCCCCAGGACACCAGATGGTGGGCCCTGCCCCAAACTGCAAATGCAAACCATGCGTTTCGGCCGAAATGAAAGCAGCTCCTTTCTAGACGTCCGACTTCTGGACGTGGGCTGTGCATCTGCCCCTCCCCCAGCGGTCTGCCCGCGGGGCTCCCCAGGCTCTCCTCCGTCCCCAGTGCGCCCCCGAGAGCCTGTGGCCAACAACTGTGTCCCACACCTGGGGGGCCGCTCTGCTCCTCAGTGCCGGCTCCAGCCGGGGGGCCTCGGGGGAGGCATGGGACCAAGGCCCCCAAAGCCCGAGCCCTGTTGTCCCTATAAAAGGACGCTCTTCTCTGTCAGAAGGGAATCTCTGGGGCGACTTTGAAAACAGTCCCACTTCAGCAAACCTCTGTGTGGCCTTCCACACAAACAACCCGCCCGGGGACGGTGAGAAGGCTGAGTGCTGGGGCCCAGCTGCGGCAGGCTTGCATGTTTTTCTCTTCTTGTGGTTTCTCCTTGGGGTTAAGCAATGTTTCAATTCTCGGCATAACGACCCAGCGGCCTCTTTCTGAGGTGTCAACACAGTCTGATCCGTGGGGGATTGGAGGGGGGTGTTGGAGGGGAGGGGGGATTCCTGTGCCAGCCTTTGGGTCCCTGGGCTCCTCCGAAGCCTGTTAACAGTGAAGGAATGAGAAGCCCAGTGTTCCCCAAAGGTGCCTGGGTGGACGGAGAGGCTGCCGAGGGGTGTTCTAGAAAGATTAGAACCTAGTGCATGTTGAATGCAGCAGGCACTCCTCCTGGGATAGACATTTATCACTAATCACACAGCACTGGTGTCTTGATGAGAGAAGGCTCCCAGCTCCCCTATGACTGGGCTGGGTTGGGTTGGGGGCACCCCAATGTCCCAGTTTCCTGGAAGCCAACCCCACCCCATTTCTTCCTGTCGCTCTTGTCCTCCCCCCGGCACCCCCAGCTGAGCCCATTGCCTCCTCTGAGGGGCCACAAGGGCGTCCCTCCAGGTGCCAGGTGTTGGCCCACCTGTTGCCTCGCTTGTGAGAACGTGGAGGTCACTGGAAGGCACCGGCAAGCTGTGGGGTGGGACCGGAGCCCAGCACCCCCGACTCTTCCCTCGCCTCATCAGAGGGCTACCCTATACAGCTCCAGGCTGGCCTGGCTGGGCTCCCACACCAGGAGACTTTGCCCTCCCTGGCCAGGGCAGCAACTCTCCACCCTGAGGCCCTGGGCCTTCACACAGGCTCCCTGGAGCTCCCAGCGGCCAGGCCACCCCATGGGGGGATCTTCAGACCCCTGGCCCTCCAGCTGCCCACCCGACCCCATCCTGCCTGGCTGAGGCTCCCCGCAGGGCCGCTCCCAGGTGCTGGGCATGGCTGTGCTCTAAGTCAATTCCAACAGCCTGGGCTCCCTGTCACAGCTTCCCCCGCAGTGTGGGCGGCCTTCTAACCCTAACCATGGTCTCTGGGGAATCCTTGACTCTTCTGATATTAGCCGAATGTTGCAGCTGACCAGCCCCATTCCCCTTTCCAACTCCTTGATGGTGGGCCCGGGCTGGAGCCATCATGGAAGGAAGGCCCAGAGAATGCTCTAACACAGTGGAACGTGAGCCCCCGGCCCAGCTCTTGTTGTGGGAGGAATCCAGGCAGCTTCCCTAAGCCTCTGGCTACCTTTGCCTGTCCTTTGCATTCCTGAGGGCTGCCCTGGGCCCTCAGAGCCCCAGGAGTGCAGGGATGGGGGCCGGCTCCCTCTGGCTCACCACTCCCTTGCACCCAAGGCCTGGAGAGTACAATTCTCCTCCCCAAGGGTGTGCACACAGCCCACCAGCTCCCTGAGCCTGCGTGGGCCTCCAGAAGCCAGTTTGTCAGCCTCCTCTCTGCCAAGGGGAAAAGAGAAGAGAGGGAAGGCTCTCCAGGTGAAAATCTCCAGCCTCCCAGCTCAGATGGGCTCTCCAGGATCAGTTACTCCAGAACCAGGCAGGGCGAGGGGCCCTTCCCGAAATGGGCATTCTCTCCCTGCCCCTCTGGCCATCTCCCTTCCACAGTGGCCTAACTGGGACACAGCAGGCTTCACCTCCTCGCAGGGCTAAGGGGCCCTCACCCCAGTACTCCATCCAGGATGGGGTGCCTCGCTGGAGGCTGGTGAACCATCCTGTGGGCTTCCTGAAGCTGCCACCACCCCTTCCATAGGCAGCCCCGGGCTCCAGACCTCACAGCCACTCTCTGCCCCCTGCTCAAAGCCAAAAGTTTCTTCAACCTACTTCTCAGGGTTCTTCCTTTGGATTCTAAGCCTGTAAGTAAATTTAAACCTCAGTCGGCTAAGTACAGGTTTCCTCAAGGTGGCCATAGAAGGGGGGGCGAGGAAGGGGCCACCGGGAACCTAGGTGCTGCTCAGATAGATCCCGTGGATGCCAGGCTTGCAGGGCCTTCCTGAGAAGACCTTGTCTGGGCCACAACCGAGGGCGCTTGCCCCAGGCGTGACTGGGAGCCCGAGTGGGAACAGATGAGAGACCAGCTCAGGAAGCTGCAACCACAGTGGGGTTTCGGTTCAGCCAGCATTTGCAGAACCCCGGCTTTGTGCCAGGAACAGTGCTCAGCCCTGGGAAGGCACCAAGGGGAACGGTAGGGTCTTCGGGGGAGATGCAAGTTGGGGGACTGCTCTCCAGCATGCCCATTGGGTGGTGAAGGCAGAACAAGATTCTCAAGGCAGGTAACGCTGCTCCAGGGGAGGAAACGGTGCAGGACAGTGGTGGGCCATGGCTGCACATGGGGAGGGGGGCAGCAGGGCAGATGTTGGACTGAGCAGGGCAGGGGTCTGAGCTGATGCATCCCGCACACAGGAACGTTGTCAGGGCCTGAAGTGAGGGATGACAAGCTAAGGCCGGAGGTTCTGGAAGATGGCACGGCAGTGATGGCAGCCTTGGCAGGCAGGTGGCCATGGCCTTCCAGCGGGATCCATCCGGGCCCTGAGCTGTGGAGTCAGTGCAGCGAGTCCCCTCAAGTGGCACAGGGAATTTCCCAGCTCAAGTCAAGAAATCCAGGATAGAGTTAAAACTGGAAAGGACATTTGCCCTTACAGGTAGAAATGCAACCCCAGGGCTTCATGCGCATGTGGTGAGTGATGCATCATACACTATAGTACATGTTACAGGATAAAACTTTTTCACAGTCTCCAAAGTCTCCATGCTTACATCAGATTTTCTAGAGTAAGAGAAATTCTGCAGCCAAGTCATGCTTGATTTAGGTCTTTTACAAATAGCCAATTCTAGCTGGCTTTATACAAAACAGGAACTTAGGTCAAGAAAGCCACGCTGGGGTTTCCAGGAACCCCAGGGTGGGGTGTGGTGGCTCTGGAAACAGGGCCTGGAATCACAGCCCGGGGCATTGCAAGATGCAGGGGTCCCCTCTGCCACTCCTCGGGTTCTCTCTGCATTGGTATGGAGCACCTTTCTCTGGAGGTGGGCAGAGTTCACATCTCTGCAAAACGAGCTGAGATCCACACTCCTGAGGGGCGGGGGGGGCTCTGGTTGTGCGGGCTTGGATCAGGCACCCATCTCTGGACAGATCCGATGTGGCTGGCGTGGTGGCAAAGCCACATTGCAGACTTGGCTCTTTTTACAGCAGAACTATTTTTTTTTCCCCCAAACAAAATCCTTCCTGAAACTGTAAATATGCCAGAGGCATCCCTGAGAGGGGAGACAGATGGCCCCGAAGAGCTCAGTGTTCTCCCTGCTTACCTTCCCCTTCTCTGGGTGAACCCAGAACAAGCCTCCAGAGCCAGTTCAGAAAATCAGCATGTCTTCTCACCCCAACACAAGCTCTTCCTCCTACCAGCCTCCTTCTCCACCAGCACACACCCCCTGAGTCCCAGGGTGCACCCCCGCTTCTCCAAGGTCTGCAGGGATCTTGGGCACTGGGAGGAGGAGCTTAGAATTCAGGAGTTGCAGCTTTGGGCCCTGCATGGAGTGCTTGGGTGATAAACTGAGTCAAGGGTGCACCCGCGGCACTAGCTTACCGTTCCTCCCCCACTGCCCTTTCCTAGAAGGTTTCCTCTGCCTGGACTCCTTCAGGACAAAGGATTCAGTGTGGGGGCTTCTTCCCTGTGCTGCACAGACCACAGCCAAGGGCCCTGTGGTTTCCCACTGTGAGTGGCCCATACAGGTCCTTCCATATCCCAGCAGATATACAGAGGAACAACTTGCTGAGAAGCCAAAGGAAAATAAGACAAGCCATATCTGCGCTTCTACTGTGGGTCAGGTCACTTACACAATCTTATTAATCCCTACAGTAAGCCATGTCTTTATAAATGAATAACCAGAGCCTCACTAGGCCAAGTTCTCAAGGTCACATAGTTGGTAGATATCGGAGCAGGAAGTTCAAACCAGATCCCCGAGATTCTAAAGCCCTCACTCTTTCTGCAACACTATGTTATCCAGAGCAGTATAAACTGTCAGTGGCCAGGGGAAGACCAGCACCCTCAGTCCTGACCACCCATCCATGGTCGCCATGCCCACAGGGTGGGCATGTTTTATGGGTTAGCTGATACTGACCATATCTCTCCCTGCTTGTAATCCTACAAGAGACCCCATGCTGTGGAGACCTGTCACCTGCTTAGGCAGGGAGGTTGGGCCCCTGTCTACTTCATCTGCTACTTGCCCAGTACCTTCTTACAGCTCATTCCTTGCCGTGGTGGCTTGAAGTGTGTAGGACCACTATCTGCAGGGCCCTCTCCCCTACCCTGCTGGATGAACTCCCCCCAAGATTGCATGTCCCAGTGTCTCTGGGTACCTGCAGCTCACAACACCCGCTTCCCAGAGCACCCTTCCCCTCTGCAGCCCTGGCCGGGCCCCGCACTCCCCTGGGCTAGCATGATGTTTGGGCCTGCCATAGGCCAAATGGGCTGCTGTGGCCTGAATTGTCTCCACCCCCTTCGTACGTTGGATCCTTAACCCCCAGGGCTGCAGAAAGTGATAGTATTTGGAGATGGGGCCTTTACAGAGGTCATTAAGGTAAAATGAGGTCATTATAGTGGGCCTTATCCAATCTGACTGGTGTCCTTATAAGAAGGGGAGATTAGGAACACACCTACAGGAAGGGGAGGCCATGTGAAGACACAGTGAGAAGTTGCCATTTCCAAGAATCCAAGGAGAGAGGTGTCAGAAGAAACTGACCCTGGCAGCACCTTGATTGGACTTCCGGGCTTCAAAATGAGAAAATACCTTTCTGTTGTCTAAGGTTCCCAGGCGGTCATACTTTGTTATGGCAGCACCAGCAGACTACTAGACAGGAAAGTGTTTAGAAGGTTCCAGAAGGGAAGAAAGGCAACAGTTCATTCACTAAGCGTAAGCAAAGGTGACTAGGAACACCTGCAAAAAGGTGCTCGCTCGCACTTCACACACAGCCTGGCTCTCCTAAGGACTCGGCCAGCTGAGATTCTGTGTGTGCATTAAGCCCTCAGGCAACACCACATCTGCTGGTCTACCGGCCCCAATTTGATGACGAAGGCTATAGATGGCTCAGTGTCCTATGAAGGGCCCTTTGTCAAAGAGCTAAGCAGGATGCTCTTACATCTGACCTGATGGTGGCTCATAGTTGGCCACAATCTCACTGAGACCTTCAGACTCATCTGCATCTTACAGATGAAGAGTGAGAGGTTCAGATGGGTGGGGTGGCTTGGTGGGGTCGCTCAGCTACAATAGGCTGGTTGGGGGGAGATGTCAGGCACTGTGTCCAGGACATGAAGGCACAAAGGGTGAGGAGGCAGCCTGGGATTGAGGCATGAAGAACAGGGTAGAGCCTGTTCCAACACCAAGGGGCTCAGGGTCCTTGGGAAAATCATGTCATCTCTCTTGGCCTCAACCCTGCCTGCCTCGTAGAATTGGGCTGACAACATGGACAAGACAACATGAGGGAAAAGCCCTAAAAAGACTGCAAATTATCTTTCAAATGTTTGTTTCTCCTGTTCCCTGTTAGAGCAGTTGTCCAAGTGAGCAAAAGACATTGACACAGAACATGACAATGAAATTGAAGCCATGATCAGTGCCCTTGTTTTGAATCCTGCAAATGACACATGTCATGGCTGCCAGTCCTCAGGGTCACACCAGCTGGGAGGCTCTCCTGACCTTCCAGATCTAGCAGCAAGGCTGATGTGCTCCACTTGGCCTGTGCTGGGCCATGCACAGGGCACACAGAGGCACAAAGTCCTGGTCCTGACCCCTGGCAGGGACTCTGGTTTGGAAGGCATCCAAGATGACCATCCGTCTGGTTTTCCTGGGGCTGAAAGGGTTCCTAGACTCAAGACTTCAGTACCAAAACTGAGAAAGTCTTGGACAAATGCACAGAAAACCCCAGAAGCAGCTTGCCTGGAAGAATGGTGAATGGCCTGACCAAGGCTCAGTTTTGGCACCAGCAAAACACATCTGCAGGGCCGGTACTGTCCTGACGATGTGTTACAGGCTCTGAACCTATAGCCAGTGTATGCTGCTGCTTCTCCCACAGGTCCAGGAACCAAGGAGTGGATGTGGGAGGGGCTCCTCGCAGTGTAGACCCTTGCCAAGTGTCTGCTCCCTACCCCTGCAACATGGAGAGCCATTGGCTTGAAAGTCTCAGTCTTAGTCCCCAGGGAGGAAACCCTTCCCCAGAACACAGAACCAGAGCTCCGTGGCCTCAGAAGTTGAGACCAACACCTGGCTACCTTGGAATCTTCATGCTCCTGAGCCAATGGGCAAAGAAGGGGGCCTTTACTGTCCGGGGGTTCCACCCTGATTACCAAGGAGTATCGCTACATGTGGAGGGCGGGGAGCATGGGTCTAGAAGCCCAGAGAGTCTCCAGGGCATCTCCTAGTACTTCCTGTCCAGTCATAGAGTCAACGAGAAGGTCCAACAGCAACAAGCCAGAGACAGACCCTTCCCAGATAAAGCTTTGAACAACCCCACCAGGTAAAGAACCTAAGTAGATACAGACAGGGGACAAAGGAAGCCCAGAATGGCTGTTGAGCACAGAAACTTCTAGTTGCCAACAGGTCTCAAGACTAGTTACAGAAATGAAAACTAGCTTCTATGGCACATATTCTCTCTTGCTTGGTGTCTGTAGATTTTCCCTTTTATTTTCCCTATTTTTAAAACATTCTGGTAAACTTCTTGGTGTACATACAGAAAAGTACATAAATCACAGGTGTATAGCCAGGAGTACACAAGTGAACACATCTGAGCAACAGCTACCCAGATCAAGAAACAGAACAGACAGTATCCCAGACGTTCCCCCTGTGCCCCTCCAAAGCCTACCGCACCCATAGCAACCACCACCCCATCCTAACACCTTATAGTCATTTAACCTATTTTGAACTTCACATGCATGGACTCATACCATCTGTTCTCTAACTTAGGGCCTGGCTTCTTTCACTCAACTCTATGTGGAGAAGGTTCATCTATGCTGTGTATTGTAGATGGTTCATGTTCATTGCTCTGAAGTTTCCTTTTGTGAAGATATAAGCATTTATTGATCCGGATATTTGGGTGGTTTCTGGTGTTTGGTTATTACCAAGTACTGCTCACACGTCTTTCAGTGAGATGTATAAGTGGTTCTCTTGGCTATGTTCCTAGCAGTGAAATGCTGGCCATAGGGGTGCATTAATACCCCTGTTTTCCAAAGTGATTACATCAGGTCATGCTCACCGCTACCCCCCCCAAGCCAGCCCCCAAGCAGCATGTGTGAGAGCTTTGCTTTCTCCACACCCTTCAGCCATGCTCAGGATTCTGCCTTTTTCATTTTAGCCTTTCTGATGGCTGAGTGGTGGTGTTGCACTGTAGCTTCCCCTTCCCTCCCTCCCTCTCTGTCTCCCTTCCTTCCCCTCTTTGACAGCTATTAATTGAGATACAATGCATCCATTTGAAGTGTACAATTCAATGGGTTTTAGCATATTCACAAAGTTGTGCAACCATCACTACAATCAATTCTAGAATGTTTTCATCACCCTCAGAAGAATCCCCTTATGTTTTAGCTATCACCCCGACACTCCATTCGCCCAGCCCCTGGCAACTGCTATGTAGTCTTTTGTGGCTGGCTTCTTTCAGTTGGCACAATGTCTTCGAGGTTCATCCATGTTGTAGCACGCATCAGTACTTCCTTTTTATGGTCAAATAATATTCTATGGTATGGATGTCCCACATTTCATTTTTCCATTCACCAGTTGAAAGATATGTGTGTTGTTTCTACTTTGTGACTATTAAGAATAATGCCGATATGAACAGTCACATATGAGTTTTTGTGTGAACTTCTATTTTCATTTCTCTTGGGTCTATACCTAGGAGTGGAATTGCTAGGCTATATGGTAGCCATGTTTCATTTTTGAGGGATTTTCAGATTGCTTTCCTAAGCTCATCATTTAATATTCTTATGTCGAGTGTACTGTTTTCTCTGTAATCTCACCATCATTTGTTAATAATACTTGTCTTTTTCTATTATAGCCATTCTAATACATGGAAAGTGGTATTTCATTGTGGTTTTGATGTATTGTAGTTTAAATGGTGCTTCCTTGATGACTAATGAGGTTAAGCACCTCATGTATTTATCAGCAACTAGAACCTGTCTTTTGTGAAATGCCCACTTAAACTTTTAACCATTTTTTGGTGGGAGGGGGTTCTGGGCCATCTGCCATCATCTTATTGATTTCTAAGAGCTCTTTATATATTCTAGATATGAGTCTTTTGTGTGTTGCAAATATCTTCTCCCGGTTATAGCTTGCCTTTTCACTCTCTTAATGGAATATTTTGAATGTAAATTCTTAATTTTAATTTTCAATCAATTCCATTTTTCTTCTTCCTCTCTTCCTCATTCTCCTCTTCCTCCTTTCTCCTCTTTGTCTGTATCTGCCTTTTTGTAATCTCTTTAGGGAAGTCATAAGCTATCCCTACATTCTTTGTAGACATCAGTTTTACCATAATGGTCGAGTGCAATGGCAACTGCCCATCCTGAAGTCTAATCTTCAACAGCGCTCCCTCCCAAGCAACCATGGGTGCTAACTGAGTAATTGTAACGCCACCACATACCACGGATCACTAGGGGCCTGCTTTCACTGGCAATGAGCTCATTTTCGTATTCATGCTCAAACAGGTGAACAACCCCATCACAGGGACCCAACTGGGAGGGCTTGTTTCTTGAATCAGTACTGAATCAGTCTGGGTCCAGTCAGGAAAATAGAAACCACTTTAGGTATTTCAAACAGAGTGAATTCACATAGAGAACTGGTTACAGAGGTGTTGGAAGGATGCCCGAGTAAAAGGGAGAAAGAGGGACGGAGAACTAAAGGAAGAAGGGGTGGTCCCTAGAGATAAGAAACACTAACACCTCTGGGCTAGAGCGCAGAGCTGGCACGAAATTTCCGCTGCCCCATGGGAGAAGCTGGTGCTGTGGGAGAACCTCGCGCTTTGGGAAAAGCTGGTGCTATGGGAGAAGCTGAGATTGCTGACTCTAGAATGCGGCATATTCTCCTCCAGGACTGTAATTCTTTTTTTTTTTTCTTTTTTTAAAGATTTTATTTATTTATTTGACAGAGAGAGACACAGTGAGAGAGAGAACACAAGCAGGGGGAGTGGGAGAGGGAGAAGCAGACTCCCCACCGAGCAGGGAGCCCGATGCGGGGCTCAATCCCAGGACCCTGGGACCATGACCTAAGCCGAAGGCAGACGCTTAATGACTGAGCCACCCAGGTGCCCCCCCCTTTTTAAGATTTTTAAAAAAGTGATCTCTACACCCAACATGGGGCTCAAACCCACAATCCCAAGATCAAGAGTCATGCCAGTCAGACGGCCCTGGGACTGCAACTTCTGATAAAGGGGCTCCCTGTCACAGAGCTGCTGAGCTCTATAATCACCCACTCCCAGCTGCTACCAGAGCAGACACTTCCTCCCTTCTGCCTTCCGAGCTCCTGCTCTGCCTCTTACTTTAGATCCTATATAGGACCTAACATTGAGGCAGTGGGCACAGAGCCTGGGAAATGCAGATCACTAGGGAACCCCAGAGCAGTGCTCAAGAGGGTGGCGTGGGCTGGGACCACAGGCACCCACCAGCACAGTCCACCTGGCTCTAGCCCCACTAGCCTGCTTTCAGCTGCGCTGCTGGGACCTCTTCTGCACTTCACTCGGCTGCCTCCAGCTCACCCCTCATGGATGGTTCACAGGCTGCCTTCTGGGGGAGGCTTTGCTGAGCCCACAGGTGCTACACTGTCTTGGGCTGCTGGTTTCTGCACATCTTCCTCTCCAGCGGTGAGTTTCCAGAGAGCAGACAGTGTATCTGATTTTGTCCCAGGTCATGAAACCCAGTGTATGTTGAATGCATGAGTGAATGAAGAATGAAGGAATGACAAGCCTGCTCTTGGGTAAACTGCAAAGAGTAGGTTAAAGGGCTTTTCTCTCTGGACATACCCTTTCCATGCTTCCAAGATCCTGGAGTCCACCTGTCCCCCAGTGTCCTTCACGTCTGGCCCCCCCTCCCCGGTGTTTAAGGATATGTAATTGGCACCATGTTGTCAGGGGCACATTCCCGAACACTGTGGCATAACACAGCTGCCTATTTATAACTAAGGCTATTTAAAGCCAAGGGTTTATGGGAAAATTGTTATGTGTTTGAACAAATTTGGAAATTTTGGATTGAAGCAGATTAAACATGATTCTTTACCATAGCACTTCTCAGATCCTTAATTTGCTAACGTGACAGTCCAGGAGGAGGACCTATCAGCCAAGTTCCCCAAACTTGTATGGCCACAAAGGTCTCTTTTAGGAACACCAAGCAGAGTTTGGTAATTGGTAAAATAATATTTTAAATATATTTAATTGATCTATCTTTGACTGGGCAACATACCCACACACATAGTACAAAATTCAATAGACAAACAGGTGCTCAGGAAAAATGTGTCTTGCTTTCCCACCTGCCCACCTGTTCTCCAACCACTATCAGAGACTTCACGGGTTTCCTTCCAGAATGAGGCATGGCTAGTCCCCCAAGGGGGGGGGGTCCAAGAGGGCTGTCCCGGCTGTCCCCCACCACTACCATCACTGACGATGAGCCTGCTGTGGTGGCTACCGCTGTTTTGCTCTGTCCAGGCTGGACACACATGGCACCTCTTCACCTGCATTTCCAGAACCTGCCGGTGTTTCCCTGTGCTCTGAGACAGGAGGGTCCTGTGCCTCTGGCAGTAAGTCAGAGAGAACAGCATGGCTCCCCTAGGCATGGCTTCCTCTTGTCCATGTCTCACTGCAGCCATTTGGAATCACCTCAGGGATGAAAAATATCAGGAACGGCCCTAGCCTATGGTTTTGAGTAGCCTTGGGATCTCTTTGTCCTTTGGAAGGAGGAAGGAAGAGTTTCTTGGTAGATAACCCAAGGACTACTTGAGATGTAGCATGCTGTTGACCAGGAGAGCCACTCCATATTCTCCCTTCTTGATGGAACAGACTTTCCTGGGGTGGGGGGGGGTGACACCAAGCAGATAATGACAGAACATGATAAGGAAGAGGGGGGACGGAACGGGTGTATTAGTTCTGTGTTGCTGCATAACCAATCAGAGCCAAGTCTGGCTGCTTAAACCAACACACATTTATTATCTCCTACAATTTCCAGGGTCAGAAATCTGGGTGGTTCCAGTTCCACTTATTTCCAAGATGTGGTCAAGATGTCAACCAGGGTTGCAGCCATGAGAAGGCTTGACGGGGGCCAGAGGGTCTGCTATTAAGGTTACTCATGTGATTGTTGACTGGAGGCCTCAGCTGAGTATACTTCTCCATGGGGCTGTCAAGGGTCTTCCTGACATGGCAGGCAGCTGGCTTCCTCCAGAGCGAGTGATCCAAGAGAGACTAAGCAAGGAGGGAGCCACAGTGCTTTCTATGACCTTGTCTCCAGAATCATACACAGTCCCTTCTGCTACATTCCATTTGTTAGCAGTGGGTTGCTAAGCACAGTGCATACTCAAGGAGAAGGGATTCAGGCTCTGCAGTCTAATGGGAAGAAGAGCAAAGAATTTGTGGACATATTTTAATTATGTTTTCAGTGGGGACAGAGGACCAAGCATGGGGCCAAGGAACAGCTGGTAGCTCCTGATCCATTACTAATAATCCCTGTCATCTTGGCAAGTCACTTATTTTCTGGGCTTCAGTCTCTCCCAGGCTATTTGGAGATGGTGACATCATATTCTGTTGGAAGGCCAGTGGCTCAACATGACATGGAGGCAGAGAGCAACAGAGTCAAGGGTGTGGGCTTTGGAATCAAGTCCCTGCTGCACCACTTCCTCTCTCTCTGAGCCTCGGTTTTCCCATCTGCCTCATTACCTGCCTCCCAGAGTGGTGGTGAAATGAACAGAGGCATGCATGTGCAAAGAGCTGGACCCAGCTGAGCCTAAACTGAGCAAGTCTAGAGGCATCTATTTGCTGGTGAAACCAAGAGGTGTGAGAAGGCTCTGCATATAATCCAACCAATGAAGAACAAGCTGCAGGAAAATGTTCCTACCCTCCATCACCTGCGAGTTCTGCGACCCATATGAAGCTGACCTCTAACTTCACTGTTTTCCCCAGCTGGCCTACATTCTGGGGTCATGACCAAGATTTTGCATCTGGAGGAAGTATTCAGTTGCTCCTGTGATTAAAACTATCACCCCAGATGAAAGCCAGGAGCATCCTTCATTCATCATGTTCCCCACTGCTTGGTGTTATGTGTTATGTGGGCACATGGTCTGGCTCAAGCCCTGGTGGCTTAGGGACCATGGAAGCCACATTTAGAGAGCACATGGAAACTGGGGTCTCACCTTTGGGGAGAATGCCCAGCTCAGGGACTGGCATGCCCCAGCCTGAGAATCAACGTTCTGTGGCATTATATGAAGTCTGAAAAACTTGCTAATAAAATACCAATTGGAAATCAATTGTTAGCCCAGCCTTACTGGGCACCCAATTTTCTAAGGCCTTAGAATTTTTTCTGGAAGAGGAGTGGATGCTAGTGGCAAGAAGTTCTGCCAGGGGCTAGAAAGGTTCTTGCTTCTCTGACAGCCAGCTCTTGGTCTGGGGGCTTTCTCTGAAGTGGTTTTGGAAACACAGGGTGTTTTTCCAGCAGGAAAAACCTTACTGCTGGAGACTAGAAACGTGTGGAAGAAGCTTCTCTTAAGGATGCACAATTGTGCTCACAGCTCCTTGGGAGAATTCTCACCAGACAGGCTGGACTCTCTTGGAACCTCCCAGGACCTGAGTTTACCTTCTCATGGGGAACAGTTGGCTTGAAAGTATGGCCTGTCCATTGCCCTAAGGCAGATACTCCAAGGTCTGTGTGACCCCTCCCAGACCAAGCAGCACACCTCCTGTGAGGGAGAACACAGGACAGTCTGAAAATTCCTCTTTTCTTTGGAAGCAAGCCATTTTGCTTTTACTGTTTTTAAAGCAGAATAGAGAGAAACCCACATCTCAGGGCCCCACTGAACCCAAGGCTTGAAGTTGTCTGTTACCAAGGGGCAGAACCTCTGCCCAGAGGAGCAGTGAGAGGTGGGACACTCCTCTCTCTTAGGACCCCGAGGCAGGGTGTGGGTGTAGGTGGACCCTCTGCCAGTTGGCCCCAGGCTGCATGAGTGGCCCTGGTCCTGAGCATGGGATGGAGCTGAGGGTTAGAGAGTCCCACCTTCATGCAGAAGGTAGGACAGCGTGACCTGGATCTAGGTGGTACTGGCACACCAGTGGTTACAGGAAAATAGGGAAAGCCAGAGCCTGGTTCCTGCCTCTTGGCATTCTCTGAGCTCTGTCTCACTGGATGAGCAGAGGAACCCACTTTGATATGGCAGACCCAGGAGCCCTCCTGCAGGGGCTACAGGGGGTAAAAGATTGGCCAGAATCATAGGCAAATGAGACATGCTGGGATCAGCATCCCAACCACAGAGCCCCCATGTGGGGCTGGAGAAGAGGGGAGAACGCTGGGCTCTGTCAGATGTCAGAACCACAGCCATTCAGGGGGTGGGCTAGCCACGCAAGACCTTCCACCAGGGGGCAGAAGAGCAAAGCTGAAAGACTGATGCACCATTGGACCAAGTTCTGGCAAGACCAATACAGGCCCAGGAAACCTCAAACACCTTGGGTTGCAGGGCCTGATAGTACTATGGGAGAACAAATCAGAGCTGGGAAGGAGAGGAGAGCATCTGCTGGCCCTTTGGAACAAATCAAATATGGCAACACAGCTCAGAGCTGGCAATGCAGGCTTGGGGTGGGGAGAAAAGAGCCTGCAGGTTTTCCTTGGTTTCTTAATATCAAACCCCTCACGTGGGAGGACAGGAAGCATACGCCCAACAGAGGCCTCCCAGCAGCCGGGGGACTGTGGTGGAGACTGCATGTCCTAATTTCCTTCTGTCCTGGCTGGTAGATCACAGAGCAGAGAGCTGTGATTGCTTTACCAGATCTAGAATTCCGTAGACTCCAACACGAGTGGGGCAAATTGAAGGATCACCCCTGACATGCCACGACTTGGGGGAGGGTGGTTTAGACAGTTTTGGTTGTTGTACCAGTTATCTCTTGCTGCATAACAAACCAACCCAAAGCAGTGGCATAAAATAAAAAATATCAGGTATTTTGCTACTGAATCTGGGAGTGGATTAGGCTCAGCCAGGCATTCTGAGGCTTCTGCTGATGACTGCCTGTGTGGACACAAAATGTCCTAGTTTTTCTAAACAGGCTAGAAAAACAATTTTTAAAAAAATTTGAAATCTAATTTTTAACTAATTAAAAACCTGCAGGGGCATCTGGGTGGCTCAGTCGGTTGAGTGTCTGCCTTTGGCTCAGGTCATGATCCCGGGGTCCTGGGATCAAGCCCCACGTTGGGGTCCCTGCTCAACGCAGAGTCTGCTTCTCCCTCTCCCTCTAACCCTCCCTCCTGCTCATGCTCTCACTTGCTCTCTCTCTCTCTGTCTCAAGTGAATAAATAAAAAATCTTAAAAAAAATAAAATAAAGGGCCACCTGGGTGGCTCAGTCATTAAACATCTGCCTTCAGCTCAGGTCATGGTCCCAGGGTCCTGGGATCGAGTCCCACATCGGGCTCCCTGCTCAGCAGGAAGCCTGCTTCTCCCTCTCCCACTCCCCCTGCTTGTGTTCCCTCTCTCGCTGTGTCTCTCTCTGTCAAATAAATAAATAAAATCTTTTAAAAATAATAAATAAATATATAATAAAAAAATAAAAATAAATTAAAAACTGCAGGGGCTCCACAAGAGCAGCCCAGGGGTAGCCAGCTTGTGCCTCAGCCTAGCCTTGCAAGGTCAATTTGAAATGGCCCAGGCAGGTAAGGCATTCCAGAAGCTTCTGCTCAGCACACCGGTGCCTTGCCTGAGGTGTTCAGGGCCAGGCAGGGGTGAAGGATGCAGTGGCAAAGGAGTGAGGTGAAAGGCCTTCCCAGAGAAGCATGGCAGAGCATGTGGGCAGCAGATGAAGGGATGGGGTGGCAGCTGAGTGGGACCCACAGTTCACAGAAGCTCTCTGCAGTCCACTCTCTTATTTTTCCTGTGAAGACCCACTCTTTGCCAACGTCCCCAGAAAAGCACACCTTTATGAAAGATCCTGAGCACAGCCACACTGAGGAGTAAGTAGCTGCTGAATCTTAACATAACTCTTCCACCCAGGGACAGCTGTCCTTTACCAGGAGCAAAACCTGCAGGGTTGAAGTGCAAAGCTTTAATAGTGACATCTCAAATTGACAGGTAAGTGTCAGGTAGGGTGTTAGATGACGGTCTTAACCAAGCCTATGAATTTCTGCAGCAGCATCATCATCATCACCATCATCACCGCCACCATCACTACCATCATCATCACCATCATCATCATCACTGTCATTATCACGACCATCACCATCAGCACTACCATCACTACCATGGCATCATTGTCACCACCCTCATCATCACCATCATCACCACCACCGTTACCATCACTGTCATCATCATTGCCACTACCATCATCACCCCATAATAACAATATCCCAACTTAACTTCAAGTGAAAGAAGAACATGTCCTGCTTCTGCCATATCTACTATCCTCTATGGCCCTGGAGAGCATTCATGGACCTCAGCGGCTTCTGTGAGGCCCATATCAGCCACATGATGAAAGGCTCAGAGAGAGACACCAGAGAGTGACTCAAGCCTGTCCATACTGGCCCTGAGTTACCAAGCATCTGCTATGTGGCAGGCCAGGGGTAAGCTCTGCACCGTCTTCCTCAAGCCCCCCCACTGGGTCCCCAAAACCAATCCCCTTTCCTTCCCTGTTACGTTACTATCTGGAGGACTTGGTCCTCTTTCTCTACCTTTCTCTGCCTGCTCTGCCCACCTCTCAGCTTCCTTCCCATCAACTGCCTTAGTAGATGCCCAAAACATTTGCATTAAAGAAGCAAATGTCCGTTGCACATGTGTGACTCCCACAAAGTAGGCATCAGGCAGTTGTCTGGCCACCAGTCTTCCTTCTCTCAGCCCAATGGTGCCACCATCAGTCCCCTTCATTGTGGCAAGGGTTGAGGGCACTCATGACACATGCAAGGCAATTCCATGAAGGAGCCTATCCCTGGTACTCTTCAGAGGGGACCATGGCATGAGGCCATGTCGCATGTCATGGACTGTCGAGTTTAACATGACCCAAATAGGCTCAGGGTTCTCAACTGTAGAATGGATTGTTTGGATTTTTAAATGCAGTTCTACATTTAAAATGTATATTTATCCTCTACAAAGTGCTAGACAGAGTGGAAGTCATATTTTCTTTCTCAGTGTGATGGGGAGGGAAACTGAGGGTCTGGAGGGAGAAAAAAGACACTCTTATCACCATTTTCTTGATGACTTGCCGTGAGAACTTGGAGCTGCCTTGAGCTTCTCCAGAGCACAGATTTCTCAGTTGTACAATGAGGACATTGCATGGAAAGCATCTAGTGTTCCTCTGAGATGCAAGGCAGCACCACCATCATATTGACACTTCCCCAGCAAAGACTCCAATGCTGTGAATTGGTGGCATCTTGAGGACTCCCCAGTACAGATGTTTCTTCACTAAATTGCAGTGGACTCAGCCCCCAAACTAAGCAGGGGCCACAGAGTCCACCCCAAGATGAAGGACCAAGTAATCATAGAAATCATTATTGCTAACTTGCAGCCAGTCTACAGTGACATGTGTGTGCTGAGTACTGACATATCATATCACTTTACAACATACCGAAATTGTTATGTACCTCTTATGAGAATAAGGTAAGGTAGATATGGCAGCAATGTTCACTTTGCAGATGAAAAGAATGACCTTCAAAACAATTAAAGGCCATCCTGAGACCATACAGGCAATTATAATGCAGCTGGACCCTGACTCCCAGTTCTGTTTTCTTGTGATATAGGCAGTCAGCAAGGGCAGGGAGGTGAGGGGTGACTCGAAGACATTTTTTGCCTCCTTAGTCTGACCTTCCTCTGGTCCTAAGGCCACATTCTCTAGAATGCTACTTCTTTCCCATCCTACACAAAAGGGAGAATTCATTAAGGGCTATCAGTCCCTCACACCCTACAGAGAATAAAATCTCCACACTGCATTTGACCATGACTAGGTAGTGAGGTTGTGTAGAAAGGAGGGAAGGATGCTACTGAAGCATAAATCATTGTCCAAGAAGGGCTAAGTGGGTAGTCTACTGCAGTAAACAGGGTAGAGTCAAGAAAGGAAGACACAAGATAAATTGCTCATCAATATTCCTTGTATAAGAACACAATTTAGTCTTACACTTTTATGGGGTGAAATTTATGCCTCCTAAAATTCATAGGTTGAAATCCTAACCTTCAGTACCCCAGAATGTGATTGTATTTGGAGATAGAGACTTTAAAGAGGTAATTAAGGTAAAACAAGGCCCATTAGGGTAGGTCCTAGTCACATTTGACTGGTGTCCTTAGAAGAGGAGATTAGGACACAGATGGGCATAGAGGAAAGACCATGTGAAGATTTAAGGAGAAGGCAATAATCTACATATTAAGGACAGAAGTCTCAGAAGAAACCAACCCTGCTGGCACCTTGATCTTCCACTTCTAACCTCCAGAACTGTGAGAGAATAAATTTCTATTGTCTAAGCTGCTCAGCGTGTGGCATTTTGTTATGGCAGCCCAAGCGAACTAATACACACACCAACAAAGTTTGTCTCTTCTAATTAACTCAGCAACATAAGTCACTGAGTTTCTATCATTGCCATGGATGCCAGGGAGCTCAGAGCCAAGTGATTGATTATAGTGGCCATAGAGCCTAGACTGAGTCCACACATTTTGGGGACGTGTGCCCTGCCCAGTAAAACCAAGTGAGGAATACTCAGGAACGAGGGTGTGATGAGTCTGCTGATCTTCTCACTTCAGAATTGCTGTGCCATAGCTCAGAACTGTTTATGGACATTTTGCCTAACCTGTGCCTCATTTTGCTGACCCCCAGAGAGAGGTATCTATTGACCCAGTACAGAGCTCTAGTCTTCAGCCTATGTTGTTCCACATGCTGATACCTGGCTGACTTCTGTAACCAAAATTAAAGAGGGTGTATCTGGAAGCCCCACATGGAAGCATTCTTGGATCCCCTGCTGAAGAAGTCCCTGGGTATGGTATGTGTCTATTCCACATACATCCCAACCCAATAGTAGGCCTTCTGGCAGGACCAGCCTCAAGTTCAAACAGGGTAAGAAGTACCCCCCGAACTCCATTGCCCACTCTGGGGTGATTCCAAGGGTGCTGAGAAGGGTTTGGCATCTTTCCCCATCCCTCTGTACCTATTGGCTAGATTCCCACATTGCAACAATAGGGCTTCACTCCTTTGGAGGAAGTCTGGGATGGTCTTACTGAATAGAAAATTTCCCCAGGAAGGGCCATACTCTAAAATATTGGCATTGCCAATATGTGTGGGCTCTGACAACAGATCTGAGGGAATAGCCCAGCACCCCTACCCATGTCCCTCTCACCCAGCAGCAGGTAAGGCACATTTATCTTTACCTGACCATGACCTGAAACTCCTCTTGTGTTGGCAGAGAATCCCCCATGGTGGGAGTTTGGTGGGAGGTGACTTCTGAAACCAAAGTACTGACACCATCCTTCCTCACTTCCCCACCTACCCAGCAGGGCACAGGCCAGTCACCTGGGTTCAGGCACCAGGATGGTCTTGCATGGGGCTTGGACTCATAGTGAGATCACGAAGGAATGGCCAGAATTTATGCACAGAGAGGGCAGTGGGCTGCTCCAGAAGTTAGCAGCAGCACCCCAAACTGGCCATTCTGCTGGCGTGGCTATGAACGTGGTTCCTGCTCCAATGCCCCCTTGGTTCCTGGGTATTTTCCAAGCTTGGTCTGCAGCCTTACCTCCCAGTGTCCTGCTAGTAAAGGCCTTTTCTGCTGAGTCATCCCAGTTGGTTTGTATTGCCTTCCACCAGGCTCTAGTTAATTGGTCTGGAGCCAGGAAGGGACGTGGAGCCAGTCCCCAAGGAGAGCCACCATGGTTTTAAAAGGCACCTGCTTCATGTGAGGTCAGTGCAGGCTTCAAGCAATGGATGGGGATTCTATCTTCAACAGATGGGAGTGAGTCCCTAGAGACCCCTATGTTCAGGGGAATCCGAAAGCCCTCAAGTTCAAACGTCCCTATCCCAAATGTCAGGGCCCCAGCCCTTCCCTTGGACCCTGACTTTTGCTGACCTGCTCAGGGGGGAGAGGAATTATATACCAAAGGAGCTCTTGAACCTGCCTAACGTCTACTAGCAGGAATGGGAATGTGCCTGGGAGTCGATCCTGAGGGTGCTGGACCAAGGGGAACAGTAAAATAAGCTGGATAAGAGAGATTTGTTGATATGAGGGCATTCAGCCATAACACAGACATTAAGGAACATGCCCTGGGATGATTCCCTCTGGGATGGCTCTTAGAAACGTGAAAAGAAGCAATGGCCCACATTTAAAGAGAGCAGTGATGGAGAAACAATGCCAGAACTTTTGAGGCAGACTATGGAGGAAGGGTCAAAGGGCTCAGAGAAGTAGCCTCTAAGAATTGGTCTGCTCTATAAGACAGGAAAACCCAGCATCTCCTTGGGAAGGCTGGAGGACACTGTCCACGGTGATAAGGCATTCCTGGTGAGGCGAGCACTAACATTGTTGAGAAGCTCAGTGGTGGCTGTCCTCTGCAGGCCAGACTGAAGCTAGGAAACACTGTCATACAGCAGGGCTTCCAGGAGCAGCAGGGATGAGAACCCTGGAATAGCAAGGGCCGACAGCAGCACTGACATGCAGTACTTGCTTCTTCAAGGGGGGGTATAGTTACCATAATTACCATAATGGACTGTAAGGTCAGAATGAGAGGGAAGAGGGTGAGTGTTTTAATTTTCAGAGACACAGGGAGTGGAGATGGTCCATAGGGCAAGGTGTTCCTAGGGGCAAAATAGATGGGCACTGCTTAATAAACATAATTGAAAGGGTTGAGAATGGATTCATATCCAAATATCCATCAGCTGATGGACAGACAAATGTGGCATATCCATACAGTGGAATATTATTCAGCCATCAAAAGGAATGGTATACTGACACCAGCTACAACGTGAATGAACCTCAAAAACATTGTGCTGAATGAAAGATGTCAGTCTTGAAAGGTCACGTATCATATGATGCCATTTGTATGAAATGTCCAGTATTCTGGCAAATACAGATTAATAGTTGCGGGGGGGTGGGGTGGGGTAGGGTGGGTGGGTGGAGGTTGTTGTCAGGGATGAATTGAGCCTGACTGCTAAGAGGTACAGGTTTCTTTTTGGGGTGATGGAAATGTTCTAGAGTTAGATAGTGCTCATGGTTACACAACCTTGTACATATACTAAAAACCACTGAATTGTATACTTTAAAAAAACACTTTATTCATTTATTTGAAAGAGAAAGAGAGTGAGCGAGAGAGAGAGCACAAGCAGGGGAGGGGCAGAGGGAGAGGGAGAAGCAGGCTACCTGCTGAGCAGGGACCTGGACTCAGGGCTTGATCCCAGGACTGCGGGGTCATGACCTGAGCTGAAGTCGGACACTGAACAAACTGAGCCACCCAGGCGCCCCTGAATTGTATACTTTAGAACAGTGAATTTCATGAATTGTATCTCAAAAGAAGGATGTATTCACAGAAGACTATGGTAAGTCATATCTTCTGCCCATTTTCCACACCCGAACCAGTTTTCAGACCCAGAATCCATTGACTAAAGAGGGGACTGAGCCCCACAAGGAAGAACTTTTCAATGCCACGGTGAGTGTCATACAGCAGTGGTTCTTCCGGTCCGTCTCTGAAAGAAACTGTGGTGTTCTATTTGAATAACCACACCTTGGAAAAGGGAATTAACCAGATTTTCAAGGGCAGTTGGATATGGTCCAAGCTGATGCTGGTAGTCAAAGTGCCATCATGCCCTTCCTGTTAGGACGTCAGGTAACAAATGTATTCCTGGCCCAGATCCATCTTGTAGTGGTCCAAGGTAAGGATATGCATGTACTCATGGGCACTGGAGAATCGCTCCACTGGTCAGTCAGGAGCCTGGAAGGGGTTCAAGGACAAGAAAGCCTGGGGAAGAGGCATGCAGTTAGATTTACAAAATGGCTGTGGAGCACGAGGATCTTTAGAGGCACTAAATCACCAAGTGGACAGGAGAATTTGACCAGTGGATCTGTTCATTTGTGCTCTCGCAGTGGAGGATGGAGAATAGAGGGAGCGGCCACACTGGGGACCATGCATGGCTTGTTCTCAGTTTTGACAGAATCCTTTATCATTACTCTCATTTTTTTTCACGATACCATAGAGAATGTGTAGTGATATCGAGGACCTTCTCATGCACCTGTTGGCCATGTGTACATCTTCTTTAGAAAAATGTGTGTTCGGGTCCTTTGCCTATTTTTAAAACTGAATTAGTTTCTGTGCTGTTATGTGTGTATATTTCACATATTAACACCTTCTAGATATATGGTTTGCCAGTGTTTTCTCCTATTTCAAGGTTGCCTTTTCCTTTGGTTGGCTTTTTTCCTTGGCTGTGCAGAAGCTTTCTTACTATTTTATTTTTTAGGCTTTTTGCTTTTATTTATTTTTAAAATTCAATTTATTGAAAATCAAAGCAGAAACAGTTCACCTATTTCTTCTACCCCCCACACCCTGCCTCTGACAACCACATACCTGTTCTCTGTCTCTGTGGCCTTGACTTGGTTTGTTTGTTTGTTTACTTTTAGATTCCACATATAAGAGAAATCAGTATTTGTCTTTCTCTCTCTGATTATTTCACCTAGCATAATGCCCTCAAGGTGCATCCATGTTGTCACGAATGACAAGATCTCATGCCTTCTTATGACTAAATAATATTCCATTGTGTATACATACCACATTTTCTTTATTCATCCATCATTGGACACTTAGGTTGTTTCCACATCTTGGTTATTGTAAATAATGCTGCAATGAGCATGGGGGTGCAGGTATCTTTTCAAGATAGTGTTTTCATTTTCTTTGGATGAATACCCAGAAGTGGAATTGCTGGATCATATGGTAGTTCTATTTGTAATTTTTTTGAGGAAACTCCATACTGTTTTCCATAGTGGCTGCATCAGTTTGCATTCCCACAAATAGTGTATGAAGGTTCCCTTTTCTCCACATCCTTGCCAATACTTGTTATTTCTAATATTTTTGATAGCAGTTATTCTAATAGGTGTGAGGTGATACCTTGTTGTGGTTTTGATTTGAATCTCCCTGGTGATTAATGATGTAGAGCATCTTTTCATGTACCTGTGGCCATTTATATGTCTTTAGAAAAATGTCTATTCAGATCTTCAGCCCATATTTCAGTCACATTGTTTGTTTTTTTGCTATTAAGTTGAATGAGTTCTTTATATATTTCGGATATTTGCCCCTTATCAGATATACAACTTGCAAATATTTTCTCCCATTCAATAGGTTTTCTTTTCATTCTGTTGATGGTTTCCTTTGCTGTGCAGATCTTTTGAGTTTGATGTAGTCTCACTAGTTTGTTTTTGCTTTTGTTGCTTTTGCTTTTGTTTTCAGACTCAAAAAAATATTGCTAAGACCACTATCAAAGAGCTTAGTGCTTATGTTTTCTTCTAGGAGTTTTATGGTTTCAGGTCTTACATTTAAGTCTTTAATCCATTTTAAATTAATGTTTGCATATGGTATCAGAAAGTGGTCCAGTTTCATTCTTTTACATGTGGCTGTCCAGTTTTCTTAACACTATTTGTCAGAGAGACTATTTTTCCCCATTGTATATTCTTGGTTCCTTTGTTGTAGTTTAATTGACCATATAATTGTGGGTTTATTTCAGGGCTCATTATTCTGTTCCATTGATCTATGTGTCTGTTTTTATGCCAGGACCACACTGTTTTAATTACTGTAGCTTTGTAATACAGTTTGAAACCAGGGAGCATGATGCTTTCAGCTTTGTTCTTCTTTTTCAAGATTGCTTTGGCTATTTGGAATCTTTTATGGTTCTATAGAAAGTTTAGAACTGTTTGCCTTATTTCTGTGAAAAATGCCATTGGAATTTTGATAGAAATTGCATTGAATCTGTATATTGCTTTGGGTAGTATGAACATTTTAAAGATTAATTCTTCTAATCCAAGAACATAGAATATCTTTCCATCTATTTGTGTCTTTAAAAAATTTTTTTTCATTAATGTCTTTTAGTTTTCAATATATAGGTTTTTCACTTCCTGGGTTAAATTTATTCCTAGGTATTGTATTTTTTATGTTGCAATTGTAAATTATTTTCCTAGTTTCTCTTTCTGAGAGTTCATTATTAGTGTGTAAAAATGCAACAGACTTTTGTGTATTGATTTTGTATCCTTCAACTTTACTGAACTCATGCATTAGTTCTAGCAGTTTTCTGATGTAGTCTTTATAGTTTTCTACATGTGTCACCTGCAAATGGTGACAGTTTTACTTCTTCCTTTTCAGACTTTGGATGCCTTTTATTTCTTCTTCATGCCTAATTGCTGTGACTGGGACTTCCAATACTATGTGTAATAGAAGTGGTGAGAGTGGGCATACTTACCTGTTCCTGAACTTAGAGAAAACGCTTTTGGGTTTTCACCATTGAACATCATGTTAGCAGTGGGCTTGTCATATATGGCCTTTACTACACTGAGGTATATTCCCTCTATATTTGCTTTGTTGAGAGTTTTTATCATAAATGGATGCTAAATTTTGTCAAATGCCTTTTCTACCTCTATTGAGATGATTGTGATTTTATCCTTCATTTTGTTAATATGGTGTATCAGATTGACAGGTTTGAAGATGTTAAACCATCCTTGCATCCCAGGAATAAATCCCTCTTGATCATAGTGTATGATCTTTTTAATGTATTGTTGACTGCAGTTTCCTAATATTTTGATAAGGATTTTTGCATCTATGTTTATCAGAGATTTTGGCCTGTAACTTTCTCTTCTTGTGGCATCTTTTTCTGGTTTTGGTATCAGGGTAATGCTGGCCTTGTAAAATGAGTTTGGAGGAGCTCCCCCCCCCCTTTTTTTTTTTTTGGAAGAGTTTGAGAAGATTGCTATTAATGCTTCTTTGAATGGTTGGTAGAATTCACCAGTGAAGCCATATGGTCCTGGACTTTTGTTTTTCGGAAAGTTTTGGATTACTGATTCAATCAGTCTGTTCAGATTTTCTACATCATGATTCAGTCTTGATAGGTTGCATTTTTCTAGGAATTTATCCATTTCTTTCAGGTTGTCACTATTTTCATTCCTGAAAGATATTTTCCCTGGGTAGAAATATTAGTTCAGGTAATTTTCCTGTGAAATCCTTTTCCCCCAAAAACTCTTACATAGTAGTCCAACAAGTAAGGGAGGTCCAGAATTCTTTTTGCTCAAACTGCCCCCTATCATAATCAACCTTAAGCTCCTCCTGGAAATGCTAAGGAGGACACTGTTACAAATCAACTTACAAATCAACTTAATCAACATTGCCTAGGCCCTAAGGAAATCCAAAGGGTTGTACCCAAATTGGTTGTATCCATCATGCTCTGTTCAGGGAAAAGTCTTTGAGTTGGAGGTAGGGGCTCTTCTGGCTCAAAAAGGCCAGTGGTACTGTGGGGGAATAAATGAATTCTTATACCCATGGCAACCACAGTGGGGCATGAACAGTTGTGCAGGTTGCACACTACTCCAAGGCTCCTGGTCCAGGAGGCAAGTGAGTTCTGAAGTCCAGTACATGTCCTGCTTTCCTGACTGGGTCCCTGGGTTAGATTAAGTCACCTTTTTTCCTAATTCACACAAGATTCTATACAGGCCAACAGTGGCCCTATGACCAGGATGAAATATCATGATCACTCTGCCTGCCTTTCTGAGCTCAGTCTCCACATTCACTGGGCCTCTTTGTGACCATGCAGACTGCACTGTAATTCTGACCCCAAGAAGGGACCCCCTAGATTGAAGACCTGAGTGTTCAGACCTAGAAGGGAACTTCCCCATGGAAAACAAGCAAAATGGTGTCTGGATTCTATAATTTAGCCTCTTACATGGCAGTGTGTGTGTGTGTGTGTGTGTGTGTGTTGTGAGAGACAGAGAGAGAGAGAGCACGAGTGAGCATGTGTTAGCCTCCCTGGATCCTACAGGATTCCAGGACCTGAAGACCTGACCTTGGGCTCTCAGCCCTGAAATCCCTGGGAAGCTCTTGGGAGATGCCCCAGCTTTTTCCATTCAAGACCTCTATCCCATCTTCCACTGTTCCAGTGACAGAGCTCAGGATGAAAACCAGCCAACAAAAGAAAACGCTGCCAGGAGGGCTTAATGCTCCCTGTCAGTCTCCAGGGCTATGGGGAGCAAGCAGGCCATGGTGATGGGAAAACACACATTGTTTGGGGGCGTTGCGGATATAGTACAGATTATTTTTAGCAAATTGTTCTGACTTAGTGAAAAACCTGAAAGATAGTGTTGATAATCATCCTTATTTTAGTGCCACAGATGGTACTGCTATAATTAGATACTTGTTTCTGGGTGATTCTGCTGTTCCTATAAGAAGACACCTTGCCTGGCTGCAGAAATAGATCACTGAAGGTTGTCTTTATTTTTTAATTTATGGCTCAAGTTTTTACTCTTTACCCTTAAGTATTAACAATATTTGTGAGAAGAAAATAAATTATTCCCAGGTCTCTCATGCTAATATTAGCCTGAACATAAATGAGAGGTTTGGGCCTTTCTTTTGTTCTCTGATCCTAGTGACAACCAGGAATTATCCCCTTCTGCCTGCCTTTCTCCTCAGAGGTACTTCCTGGGCCCTCATCCAAGCCAGACTCCCTGTTATCTCCTTTCACCCTGCACTTTCTCTCATATCAATGTTTTTCACTTGTAATTGTATTTATCTGTGAGACACTTGGACTAACGTCTACCCTCCTGCCCCACCCCCTGGAACCATAAGCTCCACAGGGAAGAAATTTAGTCCCTTACCCTGTCTGCGGTAACTTCGACAAAGATACCAGTGAAATGCAAGAATGAATGGGAAAGCCACTACCAGAGACGGGCGCATGGGGAACCCTCAGCTCCAGCTGACTTCCCTGCTCACCCACCTGTGGGATCACCGCGCAGGCCAAGTCTTTGGGTGGTATTGGGTCTATCTCTGTGCACTTCGATTTCCTCATCCAACAAACAATAAAGCATGTCCAACTTATGGCAGAGATATTATGAAACTTTTAATAGGAAGTGTGAATAAGATTGAAGAGGGTGAAGTAGATATAAGTTGATGGTTCTATTGTGAAAATTAGGGTTGGGGCATGGGGGAGAGAGAACTGGAATTCCATTAGGAACATAATTGTTTGGGAGCAGGTGTCTCCTTCACAGCCACAGCCAGAAGCACAGACTCTCCCACACAGTAGGTGCCCAACCAATGCATCTCCCATTATCACCTGTGGAAGGAGTCTCCATGATGGCTCCCAAAGACCCCACCTCCTGGCATGCACACCCTTGTGTGGAGTTCTTCCACACTGCACCAGGGACCAAAAGAACACGGCAGAAGTGATGGTGTGACATTTCTGAGATTAGGTGGTAGATTAGCACTGTGGCTTCCTTCTTGGCTGGCTGTCTGTCTCTGTGCCTCTGTCCGTCTGTCTCTGTCTCTGTCTCTCTCTCTCTCTCTCTGTGATCACTTGCTCTGGGAGAAGCCCTGTCGTGAACAGCCATTTGGAGATGCCTGTGTAGTGAGGAACTGAAACCTCCCACCAACAGCCATGTGTGTGAGTGAGCTGGAGAGCACATCCTCTAGTCCCCATCAAGCCTCCAGAGACCACTGCCCTGGGCAGCAGCATGACTTCAACCTTGAGAGTCCTTGAACTACAACAGCCCTCTGAGCTGATCCCAGAAACCGTATTGGATGATGTATGTTTGTTGCTTTAAGCTGTTAAGTTTTGGGGTTATTTGTTATGCAGCAATAGATAACTCATACTCCAGCCAACTACATCTCTGCCTCCTGGCTGTGCTGAGTCAGGGCTGGAAGCTCGACCTCCCTCATAGCTGCTTCCAGCAGTCTGCCCTTCTTTCCTCTTCCCGTCTCTCTGCTCCTCACCAGCTCCCCATCCACCTGAAGACCATCCCTCTGGCCCTGACTCAGCAAAAGTCACCAAGAGGGACCAGGATAGATTAAGAGAAGAAAGGGCAAGGCTACAGGGAACTGGGTGCCAGATAACCCCAGGGAACATCTTAATTCTAACCCCTGGCCTGAGAAGGAAACCTGACTTTGCTCTCTCTTCTCCCCACACTGGCTTACTCTCATTTCCTATAAAGAGGGAGGTGCTCAGTCAAACTTCTCTCCCCTCCATCCTTCCAATCCTACCCCAAGGGATCTGTGCCACAACTTGCTTTGTCCACACTACCTGAGGACCATCACTTTCTTAGTCTAGTCATGAAATCATCCCTTTGTCCCAGCACCAGTGATGGTATTTTTTGGAGACCAAATATTCCATCAACAAATCCAACTGTTGTGATTTGACAAGAATTCCTGCAGAAGAGAGAAGGGCTCCCACTGGCTTCTCAGGCTCAGGATTTTTGCCTCCAGGGCACTCACCAGACAGAGATTTCTTTGATTTGTTAAATACCCCAATTCCCCAGCATCTCCTGGATCCTCCTGTTGCTGACCATGTCTCACTTCTGTCCCCACATCCTGTTCTGTAACACACCAGCTAAGACAGTGGTCAAGTGGCAGGAGCTTCTTTTTTCTTTTCCAATTAATTTTTTTTTTTTTGAAAAATGATCTCGGCATGTGGTATACAATCCAAATAATTTAGGCTCACCATGAAATGCAGCCAATCTCTCCTGGTCTCTCATCCAACAGTCCCACACCCAGGGGGCACTGCTTTCAATTTTTAAAAAAATTTCCTTCTGAAAAAATATGGAAATATGCCTATTTTTAAATTATTATATTTTGACGATATTTGTTGACTTTCTATTATAATTGTGGAAGATTAGACACTCGTAGTCCACTGTGCTCCCACTTTCCTCCCTCACCCATCATCCTAATATATTTTTATATTATAATTTTTGGCTAAATTAATAGTCAGTGTTTACATTATCAGGACTATCACTAATTGCACAGCCAAACAGTCTATAATGAATATGTTCCTTTCTCATAATCCACCCCTCCACACCAGAGATAAATGCCTCCTTTTACTATTTTCATTGCCCTAATGGCTAACTACCCCAAATGCTTCTATATTTTCATCAAACGCCTATCAACCGTTGTTTCAAATGCCCTAACACATCAGATGTTAATCTGGCAGATCGCCCCCTTCCCTGGATGCTTCCCTCCCAGCCCTTTGACCTTCTGCTCAGATATGAGCAGTTGCTCTCTTGGTCTGCGGTACAAATTTTTCCCTTGGGGCTTCTCTTAGCTTCTCTGTCAGGCTGGATCCCTCACTTCCTGCACCCCAGGTCCTCCTCTTTCTGGGTCTACATGCTTGTTTCACTGGATCATATCCTCTAGCATCTTTCTGAGAAAGGATATATAGAAGGTAAAAGCTTTAAAGATGTTGCATGCCTAGAAATACTTTTATGCCACTTCATCCAAGATAATTGGGCCAGATGTAGAAATCTGAGTTGAAAATAATTTTCCACCAAAATTTCAAGGGCATAATTCCATTGTCTTCTATCTTCCAGTGCTACTGTTGTGGAGTCTGCCACCGTTCTAATTCTTAAAACTTTGTATGTTTTATTCACTCTTCCTTTCAATCCCCAGTTTCTAGGATTTTCTCTTGATCTTTGATGCTTTCATATTTCATGAGGCTATACCTTGGTGTGGAATTTTAAGTTCATAGTCCTGGTATTTGATGCAGTCTTTCTATTTGAAGGTTCCAGGCTTCAGTTGGTAATTTTGTTGTATTATTTCTTCGAAATATCTTTGTTTTCTCTATTCTCTCTTTTTGTAGGATGCTGAATCATCTGGACCTAACTTTTAGCTGTAGTTCCTCTCTTATTGTCAATCTCTTTGCCTTTTAAATTTATTTAATTATTTAAATTTTTATTTTTATTTATTTTAGACAGAGAGAGAACATGTGGGGAGGGGCAGAGGGAGAGAAAGAGAGAGAGAGGATCTCAAGCAGGCTCCCCACTGAGCATGGAGCCCAACCCGGGGCTCGATCCCATGACCCTGAGATCATGACCTGAGCCAAAATCAAGAGTCAGACACTTAATCGACTAAGCCACCCAGGAACCCTTCTTTGCTTTTTTTGAAAGATATTTCCTTGACTCCACCTCTGTCTCATCTATTAGAAATCCTCTTTCTTATGCTTTGATGACCCCTTCCTTCTAGAATGTTGATGTTGTCTCTCAGATGCAGTATCTCTGTCATCTCCCTGAGAATAATAATGATAGGAGTTTCATTTTGAGCTTCTGTTCTGCTCCCTTCTCTCTCACTCCTCTGAGTGCCCTTCTTCTGTTTGTGGTTTGTTTGACTCTATTCTGGCAGCATCACTCACATGTTCAGGGATCCTTGGCAATCTGTTCATAGCTAAGAGTGAAGCACTGAGGAGCTCTTTGAAGATTTGGGGGGAGGAGAGAATTTTAGACTGGTAGGTGGGGCAGATTTCTTTGTCAGGCAACCCTGACATGTAAGGATTTTTTTTTTTTAGAGTCTTTGTCAGCATCTTTATAGCTGTGATTGTATCTTTTACATGTAAGGATTTTTAGATCATTTCCTAGGGACATACAACCTGCCAGGGCCTCAGAGATCTGCTGCTAACTTCCTGGGAATAGAGCAGGGGAATGGCTCTTGGGGGTCTTCTCTGTGTAAAGTCTTTCTTCTTATACCCCAACCCCTTTCCAGTCCAGAATTGCACCCCTGCCCCCTGCTATCCTTGGGGTCCCTGAGCCCAGAACCACTCTTCTCCAATTTCTTCAGAGAACAAACCTCCAGGCTTGTCTGCAGATTGCAGTGGAGGGTCTTGGGGATCCAACTGGCTTCCTAGACAGAATTTGGATCAAGCCCTCTTTTTGGCTTCCCTACTTCATCCCTACTTCATCCCACTGCCTGTAGTGCTGGTTGCCTCCCATTTCCCAGGCTTCTGGGTTCCACTGAGTGAATAGATCTGATTCTTGGCAGTATAGCCCCGGCCCCCACCCTTACAGGTCCCTCAGGTCCTGGGTCCCTCCTGTCCACCCCTTTACATCTCAATCTACTCATCAGGAAAATAGAAATAACAGTGGTTCCCATCCCCCAGGTTGCTGCAAGGAAGAAATGAGTTCACGGTGGTGCCATCACTATTATGATGGGAATTGTCAGAGCTGCCCTCTGGACAAGGTCTGTCCCCTAGTTCATCTTCTGTCTTGCCCACACAGGCCCCGGAAGAGGAACCAAGCCCAGGGATGATATGAAGTGCTTATGCTGAGTGTGCAGAGCCAGGGAAAGCTGGTCCCCTCCACGTGCTGCCAGCCCCTGCCACCAGCCAAGCATGGCACCAAGGGACATATGAACTTGGCTGTTCAGTCCTCCCTGTGGCTTTGCTCAGCCCCCTCCCTCCAACCCATGAACAGAAATGTGCACAAATGCAAAATAACAATGATAATCATACGAGATGGCAGCTGAGACCCATTACAGCTGATGACAGTTTGAGAGAAGGATGAGCCGCTCTATGCCATCTGCCCACCTACTTTTCAAATTACTTTTACCTACCTTCAAAATTACGTCTGACTTTAGTGAGAATGATTACCAGAGTGATAGAGATGTGAGTGTGCACCGTGCAAGGGAAGGTAAGTCTTGCAGCGTGGCCTTTGCTCTGTTGTTGGGGGTTTAACCCTTGAAACGGGAAGGGCCTCCTTTCTGCTGCAGCAGGCTCCTGGCAGAGGGCAGGCACAGGTGACCATGACATGAAGCCAAGGGGCCAAGCCTGCTGCTGTGATCCAGGTTTGCCCACTTCCTGTCCCTGGCCAGGGCTGTCGGGACATGTAGTCTTGCCTGGAGCCTCAAATGCCCAGATTGGACACATGGCCGGACACATGGACAGAGCCTCTCTTGTTCCCACAGTTTTGCCCTTGTAGATTACATAGTCATGGTGGGCACATGGAGATCCACTGGATTTCAGGGAAGCCATTAAGTTTTGGGGCATTTCCTTTGATGACCTGGGCATTGTCAGATGTTTATTTAGAAAAATACAAATTTAATGAACATGTGATAGAAGAAAAGCATTTGTTAGTTATAGTCCCCTCCCTTTCCTAAGGGGACAGTAGAAGAAGGTAGAATAGAAGGGCCTTTTCTTCCCAGGCAGGGAATGGATCAGGGAAGCAGGAGGGAGAAGTGTGTGTCGGGGGGAGGATCTAAAGGAAGAAGGGTCTGAGGCCATTGAGACTGTGCCTGGGGAAAGGGGGCATAGGAGAGCTGAGGCCATTGAGACTGTGCCTGGGGAAAGGGGGCATAGGAGCTTCTGGAAGGGAATCCTGGGCTGACCCACTGCACACAGGAGATGCAGAGCCATCCTGGGCACGCTTATGGATTCCTGGAGGGACAGGAAGTGAAGAAAGGCATAATCGCGTTCAGATGGGGCCTGTAAGAACCCCACATGCAGGGGCTGGAGCCTGCCCCTCCGTACTCCCCCTGGGAAGTGGATAACAGCTACCTGGGACAGCATTATTAACCCACTCTGTCTCCAGTGGAACTTGGCCCCAGCCATCAGGTTTGGGGACCCCCCTGAGGGCATCAGCAATGCTCCAGGTAAGGACTTGTGGTTAGGAATGACAAGAAAATGAGTCAGTTGTGAGCATGTGTGCAATCTGGTAGGCCCTCCCACAGCGGTGCCTCCCCGATGGGGCACTGGCTGTGCTGTGTAGCTACCTTCCCAGGATGGGCAGTGGAGATCCCCGCCCTGGGGAGCAGCAGGGTAGATTCCACTTCCAGCCAGCAGCAGGCACCAGTCCAGCTAGGGGTGGGTGGCGGCCTTCCAAAGGCATGGCTTTGATGGTTTAAAAAAACTGAAAATGCACATTATGCAGGAGTGCATCTCTAACATGAATGAAGGAAGGAAGGGTGGGATATGAGTCTCCCACCACTTGCCCCAGATCCCAGGCCCCTTCTCCAGATGTCTTAGTCCACTTGGGCTATAGTAACAAAATACACAGTTCTGGAGGCTGGAAGTTAGCATGGTCTGGTTCTAATGAGGGCCCTCTTCGGGACTGGAGACAGCCAACTTCTTGTCATGTCCTCACATGGCCGAGTGGCAAGGGAACTCTCTGAGGTCTCTTCTGGAAGGGTACTAATCCCATTCATGACTAATCACCTACCAAAGGCCCCACCTCCTAATAACCTCACATTGGGTGCTAGAGCTTCAGTATATGAATTTTGAGGGGACACCAACATTGAGTCAATTAACACCAGAGGAGGGGGCGCCTGGATGGCTCGGTCGGTTAAGCATCTGACTCTTGGTTTCAGCTCAGGTCGTGATCTCAGTGTCCTGGGATCAAGCCCCGCATCAGGCTCCATGCTCAGAGGGGAGTCTGCTTGAGGTTCTCTCTCTCCTTCTCTCCCTCTGCCCCTCCCCTACCAAATAAATAAATAAATAAAGCTTTAAAATAATAACACCAGAGGAAACTCATGGTGCCCATTTCCATGTTTTATGTACCGTTCCAGGAATTAAATTTCATGCTTCTACACACACACACACACACACACACACAAATGAGCAGATTCTCTGAACACACTCTCAAGCATCCCCTTTTTCATGAGACAATATACTGTGAAGCTTGTTGCACATCATAAACCTAAAAATACCTGTTTTTAAAAATGTATGTAATTCCATACAAGGGATGTGCTTTGATTAATTAATATCACCACTGGGGCACCTGGGTGGCTCACATGGTTAGTGACTGCCTTCGGCTCAGGTCATGATCTCAGGGTCCTGGGATGGAGCCCCGCGTCGGGCTCCCTGCTCCGTGGGGAGTCTGCTTCTCCCTCTCCCTCTTCCTCTGCCCCTTCCCTCACTCACGCTCTCTCTTGTTATCTCTCTCTCTCTCTCTCAAAAAAGACTCTTTTAAAAAATTAATATTAGTATTGGTAGTATTTAAGTAGTTTCTACCCTTTACAGTCACAAAGAATGCTTCCATGCGCCTCGGTTGTAAACCTAACGTGCCGGACAAAGTCTTCACATGGGATTTCTGGGCTGGAGAATTTCTAATCCTGACAGATGTGCCCAAACTCCCTCTCTGAGCCTACGCATCCTGCTCACTCTCACAGCTGTCACCGAAGGTTGGAATTCTGCCCGTCTGATAGGTGTCAAGCAGGGCTCCACTGAGGTTTGAGTTTACATTTCTCTGATTGTGAGAGTAAGCATGTTTTCCAATGTTTAGAAGCATTTTCATTTCCTGTGAAGGATTTCTATCCATTGACCACTTTTCAATTAAGTTGTTGGATTTTTTCTTATTGATTTAAAGATTTATTCTATTTTATTTGGGGGGAGGGGCAGAGGGAGAGAAGGAGAGAGAGAACCTCAAGCAGACTCCCCACTGAGCAAGGAGCAGGAAGTAGGGCTCGATCCCATAACCCTGAGATCATGACTTGAGCTGAAATCAAGAGTTGGTTGCTTAACCACTGAGCCACCCAGGTGTCCCCTTCTTACTGATTTATAGCAGCCCTTGGCCTGTGACATAGTTGCATATATTATGCACATGATGTTATTCTTATGTCATAGATGTAAATATACCTTGCTCTTTTTCATGACTGCAGGATAATTCCATCTTAACGATGTGCCATCATTTTATTCTCAGTTTATCACTTGTCCTTTTACTTTAATCAGGATGTTTTCTGCCATACAGAAATATCTGGCTCTTATCTAGTAAAATAAATCAGTTTTGCTGTTTATGTCCTCAGGATTTTGTAACAAGAGCAAAAAAGTCACCCCCTCCAAGATTACCAATGGATTTCTCATTTTCTTCTGATATTTTTATGGTTTCCATCTTCTTGCATTTAAATCTTCCCTCTACCTGGATCACTCTGGAATTTATTTTAGTGGCAGAAGGAACTGGGCACTTGATTTTATTTTTTCTGGATGGCTAGCCAGTTGTCCCAGCATGACATTAGGTAGTGAATAACCTTACAGGCTGAGATGTCACCTTCACCACATTCTCGATTCCCATGTGTGTGGCGGCCCTGCCCTGTGAATGTCCACCTGACCACTTCTGGTCTTCTGACAAGCCGGGCAGACCAGCGAGAAGCTGCGCCGGCTCCCAGGCCTTCAGCCTCCCTCGCCCTTCTTCAAGGTGGGCCTCCATTCCCAGAAAGCCCCGTTTGAAGCACAACAGTGAGCCAATGTGTCTCCATAAAGTGACGTTCCCAAGATGGGAAAGTCCCCACCTGGAAGGGTGTCTGGCCCACAGCTTTGCACCCTGTGGTCAGGCCACTGTACCCTGAAGGGAAACTGTCCCCTCAACACAGCCCCACCCCGCCCCCCATCACAAGCACAACAATCCCAGCGCCCAGGCCAGCTTCAAGCTGCCCCTGCAGGCCAAGGGAAGGCTGAGGCACCGGGAACGGAGGCGGGGCAGGTGGGTCAGCACACTCCCTCCTGGCAGGCAGCCAATGCTGGAGTCAGCCCCAGCCTCCTGCCTCCCGGCCTTCCCATCCAAGCTTTCTCCAGCCTCCCCCGCAGGACCCCATCATTCACATTCAAGCAGCTACTCTGTGCCAGGACCTGCACTGGGTGCTGGCGGGTCAGCGGACAGACACAGCCCAGGGGCTTGCAGAGGCCCACATTCCACAGACGGCAGGCATCATGGCCCCGTGCAGGGGCCAACCTCGGTCAGCCGAAGCAACACGAGCACTGGCCGGCAGCAGGAGGCCCCAGAACCTGGTGAGGGAAGGCCCACCGCGGGAGGAGAAGGCCTTTGCAAGCCCGAGGCAGTTGGCGCAGATGAGGCAGGACCCAAGGACAAAAGCGCAGGCTGCTCCCTACCACAGGTGCACCATGAGCCCCAGACCCGGGAGGGCAGGGGTGCTGTCGGGGACCCAGCCAGGCTCTTGCCGGCTGGTGGGCTCAGGCTCCAATTCTGACTTCACAGCTCTGAGGCTCCGTTTTCACATCTATAAAATGGGCGTAATGCTGTGACAGCCCCTGACATTGATGAGAAGTGTCCCCCTAGACCCACGTGAATCCTCAGACCAGCAAACACTGTTTCTTTAGTGGGTATAGACAAGAGGGTGGTAAACTGGGCCCATCCACCAGCCGAGTCAACACACACACACACACACACGCTCAGCTGGAATATTTTCTAGGCATTTTACTAATTTAATCTTCACAGCAACGCTTAATGAAAGGTTTATCTCCATCACAGATTTCAACATATCCTGTCACTCTAGAATTTACCCACAGCACAAGATCCCAACGCACCCCGTCTCCTTCTGGGGGATGCTCCAGGATTTGGGGTAAAAAGTCAAATCGCACCTGGTAACCTGGAAAGGTGAGCCCCTCACTCTGCTCCCAGGGGAGGTGACGGGCGTATATCACACCCTTGACACTTGCTGGCTCCCACGCCGTCATTGTTTTTCTTACAGAAGCACCCACCCACCTTGGGGCACCTGGGTGGCTCAGTCGTTAAGCGTCTGCCTTCGGCTCAGGTCATGATCCCAGGGTCCTGGGATCGAGCCCCGCATCGGGCTCCCTGCTCAGTGGGAAGCCTGCTTCTCCCTCTCCCACTCCCCCCTGCTTGTGTTCCCTCTCTCACTGTGTCTCTATCAAATAAAAAAAAAAAAAGAAGAAGAAGAAGCGCCCACCTTCTCATGATGCCGGGGTCCTTGCGCAGAGGGATCAACCTGTTTGCTCAGCCAGGGGGACCCGGTGTGTGGGGGTGCTTGTGCTGCCCCTCAGGGGCCCCGCCAATCCCTCTGTGCCCCTAGCAAAGGGTTCAAATTCAGAAGGGCGGGAAGTGGTTGATTCTTACTGAGCTGTTTTAAATTATTTCAGTTGCACGGAGGTATTTGAGAGTCAGACCAAACAAACATTTGCATCTAAAAAAGGCAAAAACGGTCATTTGAAATGGAGAAGAAAGCCTTTCCCATATCCGGAGGGTATGGCCAGACTTTCCAGAGAAGCTGTGCTGGGCTTGCTTTGGTTTTGTGTGTTTGCCAAGGCACATAGCTCAGACCCTGCTTCGGGAGGGAAGTATTTTCTTTTAAGTAAAATGTGAGCTGATCTAAGTCCCTGATCTGCTCTACCATCACCTCTGGCCCCCTGCAGCTGTCGGGACAACATCTTTAAGAGGCGTGCTTTTTCATGGGAAGGTGACCATGACCCACTTGATGTGAGCGACCAGTCAGGACCAAGGCAGGGAGGAAGGGCGGTGCTCTCCAACCTCCCAAGACGGCCCACAGCATCCTCCACACCCAGTCTGATGCATCTCCCTCCTGCCCAGGACGCCTCCTAGCACCCCCTCTTCACTTTGGGCCCAGTGCCCAGGAGATGCGGGTCCACTTTTCCTTAAGAGGCTGGATTGGAACAAAATGTGGGCATCACATTCTTTTCCTTCTTCCTAGTAATTATGCCCCCAGGGCTTAAATCCCATCCTGTAAATTAAACCCAAGGGGAGGGGCATCTGCTACAACACTCTGTGTGCATTTCCAGAAGCATTTCCACCAATGCCAAGCTCCTGATGACAGCAGGGACAGGTCACCTGCCCCAATGCACAGGTGCTATCACACAGGTTGGTCTCCATGTCTAAGCAGTCCACCATCTGACCCTCACAGCAATCTCGTCTTGGAGGAAGGTCTGTACAGTTGGAATAACTGTCTAACCCCAAGATGGAGCTGCTCCTGCCTGGGGTGCCTCATCATTAAACCCAACCGTGGACAACTGAAAATGCTCTGCGTGACCAGAAAGGCCATGTATCCAGTCAGCCAGTCCCCAAATGCCCAGCCAGCTCTGGGCTCCAGAATTAAACTTCCCTGTTCTTTATTCTTTATCTTGTGAAAGCTTCCTGCCTTCTGCCCCATTTTGTGTTTCTCTGGACCCTTGGCAACAGAGATTGCTTGCTTCATGAAGTGGTTAATAAAGTTTGTATCCCCTAAATTGTCTTTAATCATTTTTAGCAATATAAACCCCGGCCCCCTCCTTCCCCTTCTGCTCAGGCACAGAGCCCTTGCTCATTCATTCATTCAAACATTGTGGACATTGGGTTCAAGATGGCTGATGAACCACGTCCAGGTATTTCTCCTCCCTCCCCAGATCCTCTGAAATACCAGAATAACTATAAAAACAAATACTTAGGAGCCCTGAAAAACTAGGAAAAGTGCCACTAGCAGATCAGAACATTGGAGAATTTCTGGAAGATAGAAAGCAGATGGGTTCAGATTAGTGGGGAAACCCAACAGAGCAGAGGAGCCCACAATGCCAAGCAGTTGGGAAACCCTAACCCCATCCTAACCTTAACCACCCCCATCTTCCAATCTAGAAATGGGAGAAGTGGTGGCATGGAGAAGATATCTTGGGACATTGATAAGGTGATTCCGTGAAGGGTTCCCAGAGCAGCTGGGAGAATGCCCCGTTTGCTCCCAGCATAAAGTCAGAGTGCAGCTTTAAAATTGATGGCAGATTGCTGCGGGGGGGGGGGGGGCACCCCTGGAGAGAGAAACAGGACCCTGCCCAGGTAATGGAGCCAAAGTGAGATATAGAGCACCCCCAAATCAGAGGCCCTAGAAAGTGCTTTCCCCTTGCGCATCCCTGCCTGCTTCCATGACCCCAAGTGCCCAAGGGGGCCAGGGTTCCCGTGACCAGAGTGGACAGTCCCTTACAGAGGGCAGGTTTGCTTGCTCCACACAACACGAGTGACCAGTCAAGACCAGCAGTTCCCATATGTGCTGCACTCAGGAATCCTTTCCCCTCTTAAAAATGCTCGAGAGCCCCAGAGAGGCCTACTCTATGGGAAAAACCTATTGATATTTACTGTAACAGAAGTTATAAAATGCAGAAAAATTTTAAATCTTTATTTATTTTTAAATGATAATAAAGCCAATACATGTTACCATGAATAACATAACATTTATGAAAACAGTTCTCTTTGTCTCAGAATAGCTTATTTATTTTGTATTTTTGAAAATCTCACCAAGGTCTGGCTTAATAGACAACTGGATGCTCAAACTTGCTTCTGATTTCAATCTGTTATGGTATCACACGTTATCTAGACTCTGGAAAACGCTGCTAAACACTCATGAGAGAAAAAAATGTCTTTGTATTCCTATTAAATAGTTTTTACTTTGTGGACCCCCTAAAGAGTCCCAGGAACCCCCTTTAAAAGCCATCATCCTGACACTCATTGACAAATGAAGTCAGACAACCAAGAATCCCCATACATTTGAAGGAAACCAACAACTTGCCAAGGAAGAACCAGAAAGAATCCTGGAGAAATTAGGGTAACACAGGAATCAGAAGAGGACATTAAAATAAGTATAACTAATGTCCTTGGAGAGGTTTGACAGAATATAAGAACCCGTTGGCAGGTGGGCACAGAGCAAACGCACAAAAAAAACACATTTTTCCAATATGCCCTTAATAACCAGGTAGGAGATAGCATTTGCAATAGCAACAAAAATCATAAATAATCTAGGCACAGACCTAACCAAAATTTTGGAGGACCTGCATGAAGGAGATTTTTAAATTGTATAAAAGAACATAAGTTGAGACACATTGTTTTCTGTGGGAATCCTCAGGATTAAATGGTGGCAGTTATATGACCTGCTCAGCGAGCACCGCTCTGCGTTATACTGGATTGAGTTGGATTTCTATAACAAGTGTCAAGAGTCATAACCAATATATTCTCTAGGAGGAAAGCCACCCCCCCCAAAAAAAGAGAAAGAGAGACAAGCGACTGACAACAAGAAAATATTGGCAATATGAGTAACAGTCCAAAGGCTAAGGTAACTAATTTACAAAATTCTTGGGGGGTAATATGAAGAAGACAAAGAACCTTAAGGTGCAGGTGTGTGTTGGGGGGTGGTGCGCACGCAGAGAGAAAGATTTTAAAGAATTGACTCATGATTGTGGAGGCTAGCAAGTCCAAAATCCTCAGGGCAGGATGCCAGAGATCCCAGGGAAGAATTGATGTTGCAGTTTGAGTCTGAAGGCAGTCCCTGGGCAGAACTTCTTGCTCAGAAGATGTCTTGCCTTTTTTTCTCTGAAGGCCTTCAACTGAATGAATGCGGCCCACCCACATTATCTTGAGTAATCTGCTTTCCTCAAAGACAACTGACTTAAATATTAATCTCCCCTAATAAAATATGACAACATCTAGAAAAATGCTTACCCAAATATCTGGGCTTTGTGGCCCAGCTAAATTGATCTATAAAATTAATCATATCAGTTTCTTTCTCAGATTGAGGTTCTGGGATGAGTACCTGCTCTGCTCCTCAGGGTCACTCGGGGCCCCAGGCTCCTCTCCTCAAGTTGTCACCCTCCCACAAGGCCACTGCTCTGCCACAGCTGGACTGCTGCCACAGCCAGATTCCAGGTAGCTCGGAGAGGACACAGCCACTCTTTGCAGGCCAAAATACAGAAGTGACTTCTTACTCTGTTGGTGGGAACATCATGAGGACACACCTACCTGCAAGACACGCTGGGAAATGTAGTCCAGCTCAGCACCTCCACCCAGCTACAGCTCCGTTACCCTAGGAGAGAATGGATTTTAAGAAGTGAGCGGTTTCCACTCCCACCTCCCCATCATAAGGAAATAGCATTAAACCCATGAAACACTTCCTTTCCTTATTTTCTTTTTCCTATCAGATTGACAAAAATTTTAAAGTTTATAAATCGCCAGTTGTTTGTATCAATCAGGTTTCTTACTCTACAGCAATAGCCCCTTTATTTGTATTTATTTATTTTTAAAGATATTATCTGTTTATTTGACACAGAGAGAGAGAGAGAGCACAAGCAGGGGAAGTGGCAGGCAGAGGGAGAGGGAGAAGCAGGCTCCCCACTGAGCAGGGAGCCTGACACGGGGCTCCGTCCCAGGACCCCAGGATCATGACCTGAGCTGAAGGCAGATGCTTAACCGACTCAGCCCCCCAGGCGTCCCAGCAACAGCCCCTTTAAATGAAAATGGATTTAAGTTTGAAGAGCGCTCCTAGAATCTTAAGGATGCTAGAGGAACAGACTGGGAAAATAAGCAGGGGTCAAGAGGTTTCTGCAGACCAATGGTAGTAGAAGCAGTCTTGTTCAGACGCTGGGGCCACCATGTGACACTGATGCTGGACCAGGCCACAGCTAGACAATGCCACTAGCACCATTGCTGCACACCCTCTTCTAGACCTGGCTCTGCATACCCAGCTCCCTGGAATTCTCTGCCCAAATGGCACCACTCCCATTTCCAGGGCCTGTGTGAGCCTCTTCCCCTGATCTGGGGGCCTACGCCCTGGCCTGAGGGGGACCAAGTGTTGGGGTTGGGGAGGTTAAGTGCAAAGCCTGGCCGCCTCTGTTTCCGAGCATTTCAGTAGTTATTTGTCAAAATCTCAAATGCATGGGGCCAGAGGTTCCTCTTCTCAGAATCTTCCATTTGTTGCAGAAAAGAACATAGTCTTAGTGGAAAACCAACTCGTGGAACTGTAGGCATAGAGACATAGGGAAGCCTAGTTGTTAACTTGCAGGCTCTGGAGCCAGGCTCAAACCCTGACTCTGTCACTTAGTAGCTGTGTGATCCTGGGCAAGCTACTTAACTTCTGTGCCTCAGACTTCTCATCTCCAAAAAGCAGAGATGACAGCGATAAACCTCAGAGTCTCACTGGGATAAAACAAAATAATATATGTAAAGTGCTGAGCCCAGTGGTTGGCATTTGGTGAACATGCATCATCCATTAGCACTTCTGATGATATCCTGACCTCGTATCTGTACAAAGCAAATTCCTATGCATCCATGCATGTTGGTGTGTGCCCAGAACTGCACACACTTACCATCACCAGTGGTTACGGGGGGGCGGGGGGAGCAGGGGCACGTAGGGAGGAAAGGAGTCAACACGGATGTCCTCTTGTAATGGGTCCAGTTATGAATTCTTTTAGTTTTCTCTAGCAAGTAGTAAACACACGTGGGCAGGTAAGTAACACGTAGTGGGAATACAGACTAGTCAACAAGAACTAAGCGGGCAGAGCCGAGGTCCTGGGACTGGAGGACTGTCCCAGGTGCGAGGCACCCAAGGGTAGGAGAGGGGCCAGCTAGGGGTACCTCCCAGTGCAGGCCAGGCAGCTAGCATTCACCGCTCTCCTTCCCTCCCCCTGCTTTTGTTGTATGAGGCTGGGGCCCAGAAGTCACCCAAGTAGACACAATCATTTGGTGAACAGGGGTCTCATCTAAACTTGCGCAGCCTTGGGTGAGATCCAGGGTCCACTAGCCTAGCTTAGTGTGAACAGCAGCCTAGGAGTAGTGGAGGCACAAGGGCTGTGCTGAAAGAAGACGGGGGACCGGGCGTCAGGCACGACGACACAAAGAAAGGGGGAGGGGGTGTTGGTGGAGCCTAAGTCCCAGACCTCTTAGGCCTGGCAGGCAGATGCACGCTTCACCCATTTCAGCATTTCCTCCGGGGTTGGGCTGGGCCCAGGAAATAAGCAGAGATGAGATCCTCCCTCTTTCCCCTCCCCCCTCTCCAAGTCCTTTGTCCCCCCACCCCCGCCGCCTCCCCCTTCTCCTCCCCCCTCCCTCCCCTTCCCACCTCCTCGTCACTCCTCCCCTCCCCACTCCCTATCCCCACTTCTTCCTTTCCTCCCCCTCACTTCTCCCCCGCACCCCGCCCCGCACTTCCCCTCTCTCCCCTCTCCCTCCGCCTTGCTGCCCGCCGCCCCTCCACCGGCACCCCGCTCCCCTGCCCCGGAAGCCCGGTCCGCGGCCGGGGCGGAGCTGGGTGGGGCTGCGGCTCCGGGCGGCGCGCACCTGCCGGGTGGCGGCCGCGGGGGTCCCGGGCGGGGCGGGCAGGCAGGAGGGAGAGCGTCCGCGAGCGGGAGGCGTCCTGCGCGGGCCACGCCGGCCCTCCTGCCTGGCTGGGGGGGGGGAGCTCGGGCACCACCCCCGGGGCAGCCATGCCCCGCTTCCTGCCCCGAGTCCTCCAGGAGGGGGCTGCGGAGCCCGCCCGTGCGCGGGGTCCGTCCGCGCTGGGGCCGGCGGAGCGGGGACCTCCTTGCCCCAGAGGCCTGGTCCGCGTCGCCCACCAAGCCCGCACTTCAGACCCGGGTCCTGGGCGGCTCCCCGCTCCGGGACGCCGTCCCCGCCACCACTCCCTGCCCCCTAGTGTCAGCCACCTGCCTCCGCATCCTAGAGGCCCCGCCCTAGAGTCCACCTTCTAACATTTCTCCGACACCGACCCAGGTCCCCTGATCCCGGACCACTGCCCATCTGCCTAGGTGTGGGAGCCCTGGCTCTGCTCCAGGGGAGCCTCCGTGGGACTGATGCCAGGACGCCCCCTTTGCCTCTGTGCTCCTGTGGCAGTCCTCCTGCCAGTGGCCCTGCCCGGGGCTACCCTGCTGCCCACCCAACACCCTGGCAGTCCCGGTATGGCTGCTCCTGTGGGCTGCGCACAGCTCACTGTCCTGGTGCAAGGCCTGGCCAGGGAGCATGGAAATGACAGGGCCTTCCAGGCATCCTCCTTGTGGTCTCCCCCTCCAGCAGTCTTCTCCACGGGGCATACAGTGTCAGGGGGCCCCGGGTTGCCTCCTTGCACTGCCACGCCTCGTCCTGTACTCCCCATGAGCTACACAGGTGGGTGTCACACTCTTCTGTCCCCTAACGCTGTGAACTCTCCTACTTTGGAGCTCCTGCTGGAGCGGCACCGGCTTCCTAAAAAGCCCTACCCTTTGGTCACCTGACCAGTGCTTCACCTTCTCCCAGCAGCTTTCTGAGTCCCTCACTGAAATGCTTACCCATCCCCTGGGTCCCATTGCAGGGTCTGACTCCTTCAGTGCCCATGCTGGGCCCTGGTCTGTCCGCTGTCTCTGGTAGGCCTGGCTCCCTGAATGCTGGGGCTGAGGGGAGCTTCTCGTCTAGAACACGGGGCGTGCAGGGGCTCAGGGACGGCCACACAGCATGCCATGGACTCTAGCTTTGAGATTTCACTGTGGGAAGCAGCTTTAACGGCATCATGGCTCATGCATACCTGTGTGTATTCAGCAGTAGGCCACTCCCTGCCTGAGGCTGAATCCAGATCCATGGGGCTCAGCTCACCCGCCAACGTTTGCTTCCCACCCCAGGCTTATAGATGGACCCTCCACATGTCCATGGTCAAGGACAGTGGATGCTTGGAAGCCTCTTGCAGTGGCAGGTCTCGGTGGGGGTGGGGGTGGAGGAGAAGGAAGGGCTAGGAGAGGAAATTGGAAAAGCGGTATTTTTTAGCACCTGGGCAAGAAGGAACTCTGGCAAAGCGAGTCAGGTCCTGCTCTCCCAGGCATCCAGGCCTCAGGTCAGCTGGAATTACAGATGAGGGGGCCATCCTTCCCCCGTTGTAGTTCTCTCTGGGGCGGCTGGTGACAGGAGGGTCCCACCAGGCCACTCCAGGCAGGCCCTCAGCCCGTCAGCACCCAGGTCAACCAAGCATGGGTGCTCCAGAGTGAAAAGAATCTTAAACCCACTGGGCACAGGACTCCCAACCTCCTCATCAACCCCCACCCCCCCGCAGGCCCCCTGTTTTGAAAACTCTTACATATTAAATGAATGGCAATTAAATAGAGAAAATGGCTTGACTTCTGAGTGTGACCCTTCGGGAGTTGAGAAGGGGTCCTGGAGGCCCCTCAGAGGAGAGAAAACTGGGGGCTCCCTCATTGCCCTCCAGGAGACTCCCATGTATTGGCACCTGCCAGGTTGCATTCCAACACCGTGTTTACCAATAAAGCAAGGGCTGCCGATTCCTGCCACTCTCCGGCCACCCGGAGCTCTACCAGCTGGCTCTGAGGTTCGGGGACTTCAGACAAATCCTAAAACACAAAGCCCTGTGGGTCTCTCAGTAAACTTAAGGTGCTCAAGGAAAACGAGGCAGACAGAGGCCCCGCTCATCTGGTTATGAGAATGATTTCAATTTAGTTTCACTTTGTTTTTATTTGACTTTTGGGCCACAGGCCCTGTTATCACCTTTTAGAATCTTCCTTCCTCCCTGTAAGCGCCGGCTGAGGTTCAGAAGTTCTCAGGGAAACCGACATTGGATAATAAGACCTGGAAGGGCCTTTTTCATGAAGAAATCCTTCTTTAATGTCTGTTTGTGGCTGAGCGCAGGCTGTGGCTTTATGTAGCAACATCTGATTAAAAGATGCCCCGCGGATCCTGGGGCAGTAGACAAATAATTGCAGGGCTTAATTTTCCCACGTGATGATTAATGAAAGATATGTTCATTTCGTCTGTGTGGGAAAGAGGCAACGTTAATATATTCGGACTTGAGAACTTTTCAGAGTTGCTGTCCTGACACTGTGGGACACAGGGCTGGCTGTCCCTGCCGTGGTTACTCCAGGCGCTGGAAAACAGAACAAGCTTTTGGTGCCAAACAGCACAGTGGGGCATGGAAGCAGTATTCCCAGCCTCTCTGTTATGTAACCCAACACACATCCATGGCAGAACATATATTTCTTCCCCAAACGTTAGATAAATAATGCACCTGGTAAATGAAGATCATTTGTCATTAAAGCTCCCACCATTATTAATTAGGGTTTCAGAGCTGCCGCAAGGCTTTATCTGAAGTAAGAGAAGAAAATATTCCTACCTGTACTGTCTCTCCTATGGACCTTTTCCTGCCTCTGACTTTGTGGGGGGATCCAGAGGGCTTGGCCCAGGAGACAGGAGAACGTTTAGTAATGAATGTGGCTATTACTTGGCCGTGTTACATCGCAGAGCTCAGTGTCCCTCTCTGAGTCCCAATTGCTTTATATGTTAATAAGGAGAAGAATAATTTCCCTTCCTTCTTTCCTTCTTTCTCCTCCTTCCTTCCTTTCCCTTCCCTTCCTTCTTTTTCCTTCAATTTTTTTTATTATGGAAAATTTTATTCCAGATATAAATGTAGAGAGAATAGGAAAATCAACCCTCATATACTCCTCACCAGCTTCAACAATGATCACCTCTACTCACTCCACCCCCTAAAGCCAATCCCTAAACATCAATAATTTCATCTGTAAATATTTAAGAATTATATTGCTTATCTATTGCTGCTATCTAGTTGCTTGAAACAGCAATAATCTATCAGATTATGATTCTCTGGGTTGTCAATTTGGGCTGGGACCAGCCGAATGGTTTCTGTTGGTTTTGTCTGGCTCTCTCATGCAGATGCAGGTAGCCTGTCATTTGATTGGCGTTGGACAGTCTTGGATGGCCTCACTCCCATGCCTGGCAGTTGGCCAAAGTGCCTCAGTCATCTACATGGCCTCTCCAGCTGACTAGCTTGGGCTTGCCCTCATAGTGGCAGCATTCTGAGAGTTTCCAGTGGCAAGAGAGGGCAAGCCCGAATGTGCAAGTACTTCTCAAGCCTCTGCTTGTCTCATGTTTGCTAATATCCTATTTTCCAAAACAAGTCATGTAGCCAAGCCTGCAATCAAGTTGGGGAGGGGATAGAAATGTACAAGGACATAGAAACAGGAGGAGTAATTCACTAAGGGCCATTACTGCAGCGATCTACCACAAGAATATATCCCTAAAACAGAAGCCCCCTTTTTTTACATAACCACAATCCTATTATCACAGCCTACAAAATCAACTACCCGTCTTAATGTTGGCAATATCCACTCAGTCTCTAGAGTTCTCCAATGGGTCATATAATTATTTCTGTTTTTGTTGTCGTTACTTGTTTATAGTTGGTTTGTTTGAATCAGGATCCAAATTAAGCCTACACTTTGCATTTGGAGAAGTCTCTTAAGTCTCTTTAAGTCTATAGATTCTCTGTTCTCTCTCCCACTCTTTAATGTTACTGTACTTTATTGAAGAACTTGGGTTGCTTTTTCTTTTCCCGAAGAATTTCCCATGTTCTGGATTATATTATTTGCTTCCCTTGGTGCTGGTTAACATGTTCTTCTGCCTTCTGTACTTCCTGTTAGATGCAGATGTTAGATCAAGAGACTCCATCAGACTCCAATGAAAGTTTTTTGGCAACGTTTCATAGGTGATGTGATGCATTTCCACCAACAGATACATAATGTCCAGTTGTATCTCTCCTAGTGATGTTCAGATTAATCAGGGGATTCAACATGTGTTTTCAACAGGACCCACCAGATTCCATTCAATGATTGTAGTCAGCAGTAATCATGGCCTTCATCCATTATTTCCTAGGGATTGCAGTGTGAGATTTTCTGGAATACAGATGAAAATAATTCCATTCATGAGAGATTTTATCCAGTTGTGTTGGCATACAGTACAAATTTAAGGTGTGTGGGTTAATGATTTGACTTATACATATCATGAAATGATTAACAATATATTTAGTTGTCATCCATCATCTCATAGCAATACAAAAAAATAAGGAAAAAAATGTCTTTCTTGGGATAAGAACTCTTAGGATCTACTCTCTTCACAACTTTTATATACACCATTCAGCAGCGTTAACTATAGTCATTGTGTTGTATGTTACATCCCTCATTCATGAGTTTTGAAATCATTTTAGTAGGGTGTAAGAAACCAAAATGTGACTCCCAAAGCACAGGAAACAAATGAAAAAATAGAAAAATTGGACTATATCAAACTTGAAAACTTTCATGTATCAAAGGACACAATTAACAAAGTGAAAAGGTAACCCACAGAATGGGAAAAAAATATTTGTAAATCACGTTTGATAAAGGGATAACATCCAGAATGTATAAAGAACTCCTACAACTCAATAACAAAAACCTGATTAAAAAATGGCCAGCAGACTTCAACAGACATTTCTTCAAAGAAGATCTACAAATGGCCCATAAGCATGTGAAAAGTGCTCAATATTACTAATCCTTAGGAAAATGCAAATCAAAGCCTCGTGAGATGACACCTCATACCCATTAAGATGGTTACTATCAACAAAACAGAACATAACAAGTGTTGGCAAGAATGTGGGGAAATTGGAACCTTTACACAGTGTTGGTTGGAATGTAAAATGGTGCAGCTGCTGTAGAAAACAGAATAAAAAGGTAAGTATTGTTTGTGTGTGACCATTGTTCACCTTGATGTGTGATATGTACTCTTTTATACTGGGAAATATATTTATCATCAAAAAAGTTTTGCAAACCCTGGTTTGGTTAATCCCAAATGTAACTTTGGGCACGAAGATTTTGTAATTTTGTGTGCTGTTTAGAGAAACATGCCCTTGGCTTTAGGGGCAAGCCCACCTCTTCCGATGGTGAAGTTCTTAGGCATCAGCAGCTCATCTTCCTTGGCATTCTCCTGTCTCTAAGGCAAGGGACAGTGGAAGCAGCAAGACCTAAAAAGCCCCACCCTCTGTTTGGCAGGTCCTTCCTAGTCAGTGGTTTTATGTAAGCATCTGGGTATATCTGCTTCCAGAAGTTCCCTCACCTCTGGTGGCTCATAAATACTGTTGGGGCTACCATCTAAGCATCCCCAGAGAGCCCTGGACAGCCAGAAGTGTTCACCCTCAGAAACCCCACTCAGAGCTCAGTTGGTGGCCACAACGTCCTGCTGACTAATCCGAAGTATTTTCAGGATTCTTCAGGGATATACCGGCTGCAACAAGACATTTATGGAGGCTTAGTCACTCCCACTAGTTTTCATGTGGAACTGCAAAATTCTTTTAACACTGAGGGATGCCTGTCCCCACACCATTGCCCTTCTGGGACCAGAACCATTGGGAGACCAGGGCCCCCAAGAAAGAGTCAAAAGGAGCTCAGCTGTTGTGCTTTCCTCTGATTGGTTCAGGGTGGGCATGTGACCCCAAGACCCAGAAGGGGAACTTTCAGGGAAAGGTTTCCTTAGTAATGAGGAAAGTATACATTTCCTTCCCATGAGGGTCCTGTGGAGTGTGGAGTGTTGAGGATGCATCCCCCAGGATCCATGGAGGAGAATTTGGGATGTGTTGAGGGGGCCCAGCAGAGGATAGGGGAGACCCTGCCCCAGAGGGCATGGCTGAGTCCTGGCAATCATCTGCAGTTGTTCCCTCAAGTTTCTCATGAAGGGGTGTCCCTTCACCAATGCCACCCATAACCAGATGTTCTGAGGCTTGCAGCCAGAGGGTCCTTCTCTTTGTTTGTAGAAGGACACAAGCAGAGACCATGTTGGAGGCCTCTGGTAGGCCCCACACTGTTCCCACTTTGGGAACTCCAGGGGTGGGTGAGATTTGGTATCTGTCAGACACACATAGGGAGGAAGGATGTCCCGTCCACTGCAGTGTCCATCACAGTGGGAATGAGAGAGGGTGGTGGTGCAAGCTGCTTATTTTGTAATTAGCAAAGGGGAAGAGGCTCTATAGAAACTAGGGCAGTTGTAAGAGTTCCAATCAACCCCTTGCTTTGGCCTGAGCACCCATACCCCCTCATGATTTTATTGTCATTCGTGCTGTCACCTGATTAGCTCCATTAAGGCTCACTTCACTGACTTTCAATCTCTCAGGTGCTGTCATTTGTGCAGTAATAAGACTCTGAAGTCCTTGCAAGTAAATTCAATTGAAATACACAATTTTCCTCATGCAATATAGGAATTATTCTCTAAAATATAACTCCACTCTCTTAGGTCTCACTGACCACTTGGCCAGGGTGCTTCCAGGTTTTGTAGAGTCTAAAGATTATACTTGTGAGATCCTTTTAAGAATTAAATGTTGTAAATACAAAATTAGGTAAAAAGTAAATATTTAAAATGAGAAAAAAGTTCACAACAAATTACAAACTTGAAAGAGCTGAAAAATGCCATAAACATCATAAATGCAGAAATATAACACAATTTTTTATTAATTAACTGCCTGACATCATTATATATATTTGTTTTCTTACATTTTTGACTGGACTCTTTGATCACCTTTTTATGTGATAGTTCTTTTGTCATAGTTTCCATAAAGTGTATAAAAGACAATTCATCTTTATCTGGCACAAAGGTCAGCAAACTTTTTCTGAAAGGACAAAACAGTAAATGTATCAGCTTCGTAGGCAGTAGGATCTTTGTCACAATTACTCAACTCTGCTATTGTAGCATGAAAGCAGCTCTAAATGATATGTAAATAAATGAGCATGCTTGGGTTTTAATACAACTTTATCTACAAAACAGGTGCCATCCTGGAGGGTGAATTTAGCAAGATGGTGGGATAGGAAAAGCTAGACTTTGTTCTCCCATAGACATAATGACTTAGCAACAATAAATATAGACCCAAAATCTTTATTAGAATACCAGAAACCAACTAGGAAGTCATAGCACCCTAGGCAAGCCGAAAGCTAAGAACAGTTGCATTGAAACAGGCAAGAAAAGTCACTTCATTTAAACCACATCAACCCCCCCACCCCACGGTGACACAGTTCACGCTCAAAACCAAGTGCCCAACTCAAAGTTTCCTATCTCTCCTACCACAGATAGCTACTGACACAGCTTGTTATGATCAGGAGAAAACGCCTAGCTTGTGGCCTCTCCCTTGGAAGCAAAAGAGAAGAGTGAAACAACATTTCAGTTTTGGGGGGCTTCCCAAGGAACTAGTTTCTGTCTTGTGTGACTCAGAGTGCTGATGGAACTAGTATACTTTAGATGCCTGGGGGTCACAGAGAACAAAAGAAAGATCAGAGACTTGGTGCAGCTCCAGAGAACCTGCAGTACTAAGGCCAGACACCAGAGGGAGCAAAAGACTACAAGCTCCTGAAAAAGAAACCAGCAAACCTACCTATCACAAAATTAGACACACAAACCTGGAGAGGTCGCATCCCCACAAAATGCTTGAGAAGCTCTCCAAATGCCTAGCCAGGCTGATTGGTGAAGATCTTCCCCTCTACAAAGCCAGTTCATAAAGACTGGGAGAGGTGACTGTTCTTTCAAATGCACAAAACACAACAAAAACTAGTAAGGCACATGAAGAAACTGGGAAACATAACCCAATCAAAGGAAAAAACAAATTTCCAGAAACCAACTCTAAAGAAACAGAGATTTATGAATTACTTGACAATTCAAAGTAATTTAAAGAAACTCAGTGCAACACAGGATAACACAGACAACTAAAAAAAAAATCAAGAAAATAATGTATGAACAAAATGAGAATATCAACAGAGAAACTATTAAAAGGAACCAAACAGAAATTCTGGCACTAGAGAATGTCAACAGCAGACTTGATCAAGCAGAAGGAAGAATCAGCAAACTTGAAGACAGGTCATTTGAAATGATCAAGTCAGAGAAAAAAAAAAAAAAAGTGAAAAAAGTGACCAAAAGGGACATATGGAACACGATTGAGTGGTCCAATATTCACATTATAGAACTTCCAAGAGGAGAAGAGGGAGAGAAAGCGTCAGAAAGCTTATTTGAAGAAATAATGGCTGAAAATGTCCCAGATCGGAGGAACAAAATGAACATCCAAATTCAAGAATGTTAAAAGACTCCAACTGAGATAAATCCAAAGAAGTCCACACCATGACACCATATAGTCAGACTGTCAAAAGTCAAATACGAAGAAAGAATCTTAAAAGCATGAATAGAAAAGGGACTTAGCACAAACAAGGAGCTCCCCCAAAATTATCAGCAGATTTCTTAGCAGAAACATAAGCCAGTAGGGAGCTGGATGACATATTCAAAGTGCTGAAAGAAAGAAAACTGCTAATCAAAAATCCCAATGATTTTTTTTTCAGAAATAGTAAAAAAAAACACTCTAAAATTTATATGGAATCTCAAAAGACCCCAAAAATCCTGAGAAAAAAAGAATAAAGATAGCATCCTCCCACTTCCTGATTTCAAAATATATTACAAAGCTTCAGCAATCAAAACAGTATGGCACAGGCGTAAAAACAGACATATAGATCAATGGAACAGAATAAACAGCCTATATAAATTCCTATACATATGGTCAAATAATCTTTAACAAGGACACCAAGACTACAAAATGGGGAAAGGAGAGGCTCCTCACCAAATTGTATTCAGAAAACTGGACATCCACATGAAAAGCAATGAAGTTGGATCCTTACTTTACACCATATACAAAAATCAACTCAAAATGGATTAAAGACCTAAATGTAAGATCTGGAACTATAGAAATTCTAGAATAAAATATAGGGGAGAAGCCTCATGACATTGGATTGTCAATGACTTCTTGGATATGATACCAAAGCATTGACAACAAAAGCAAAATTGAACAAATGGGACTACATCAAGCTTAAAACCTTCTGCACATCTAAGGAAACAATCACCAGAGTGAAAACATGACCTCTGTAATGGGAGAAAATATTTGCAAATCATGTATCTGATAAGGGTTTAATATCCAGAATATATAAGGAAATCCTACAGCTCAACAGCAACAAAACCAAATACCCCAATTTAAAAATGGGGAAAGGACTTTAATAGATATTTCTCCAAAGAAGACACCCAGATGGCCAACAAGATTATGAAAAGACACTCAACATCACTGATCACCAAAGAAAAGCAAATCTAAACCACAATGAGCTACCACCTCACACCCATTAGAATGGCCACCATCGAAAAAAAAAAAAAAAGCAGAATATGACAATTGTTGGTGAGGATGTGGAGAAATTGGAACCTTTATGTGCTCTTGGTGGGAATGTAAAATGGTGTAGCTGCTATGGAAAACAGAATGGCATTTCCTCAAATAATTAAAAATAGAATTACCATATGGTCCAGTAATCCCCATTTGGTATATAGCCAAAAGCATTAAAAACAAGATCTTAAAGAGATATTTGCACTCTTATATTCATTGCAGCATTATTCACAATAGCCAAGAGGTAGAAGAAACCTAAATACCAATCGGTGGATGAATGGATAGAGAAAATGTGGTCTATACATACAATGGAAAATTATTTATTCAGCCTTAAAAGGAAGGAAATTCTGCCATATGCTACAACATGGATGAAACTTGAGGACATTATGCGAAGTGAAATAAGCCAATCACAAAAGGACAAATATTGCATGATTCCACCTATATGAGGGATCTAAAGCAGCCTCATAGAAACAGAAAGTATGTGGTTACCAGCGGCTGAGGGTAGGTGGGAAAGGGGAATCGTTGTTCAATGGGTATAGAGTTTCAGTATTGAAAGATGTAAAAGCTCTAGAAATCCATTGCACAACCATATGCACATAGTTAACACTAGCATACCATACACTTAAAAATGGTTATGATGGTAAATTTATGTTACGAGTTTTTATCACAATAAAGAAAATAACAGGTAATAGTCTGCAGGCCACAGTTTGCTAGATAATCTAGCATAAAAAGAAAAGCGTTTTGTAATTTAAAGTTTAGAATATTTGGGGCATCTGGGTGGCTCAGTCTGTTAAGCATCTGACTTCAACTCAGGCCATGATCTTGGGGTCCTGGGATTGAGCCCTGTGTTGGCCTCCCTGCTCAGCAGGGAGCCTGCTTCTCCCTCTCCCTCTGCCCATCCCCCCGCTCATGCTCTCTCTCTCTCAAATAAATAAATAAAATCTTTTTTAAAAAAGTTTAGAATCTTCATCTTCATAATCCACTGTGGGTAATATGTCCATTTTTAAGACAAATTGACAGCACCTGTAGCAACTTTCCTCCCTATATGAACTGTAAGATTTCCCGGCATTTCACGTTTTCTTGTGCAGAGATTCATCTTAAACACGCTTTGAAGTGTGAACCCTATTTATCAATTTGTCACTATTATTGGCATTTCACTGCTTTGATGGCAACTTTACATGCTGTTTCAACTGGAGCCATCAGACGTTGTCAGGACAAAATACATCTAAGACACTAAAACATACTCTGATATAATGTGATGTATAAATAATGTAACAACACACACAGATGTCCTCTCAGTTAGTAGTAATGCTACAGGTGTGCCCTATGAACCCAGCTGTTCTAATAAATCCTATTTCTCACAATTCCCAGCAATAGGCCCACCCAGCTTCAGAGAGGGGTGGCTGGGAGAGGTGGGGGTCTTGGTGGACGCTGCCCAGTGTGACTGTGATTACTTGCCTAGTCCATGAACCTGGGACATCAGGTAGGAAGGCTCCGTCCTCCTGCCCAGAACGCCACTGCCTCGGCTCTGCGGGACCCAATGCTCCAGCCCTGAGCCTCCTGCTTGCCTGGAGGTAGCCTTTCCCTGAGGCCAGGCTGGGCAGCCCTTCTCCTCTGCTCATGTGGAAGGAGCCACTGAGGCTCATCAGGGGTTGGAGGAGCCTAGGTTCACAACAATGAAGGGAAAACCACATAGTGCCAGACCCCAGCATGGAGAGCACAGCTCATGCCTCCGTTCCGGCTTGATAATGAAACCCTTGAATGAACTAGCAATCCCTTTCAGCCAGTCTGGTTCCCCCGAACACCTTTCTGATCCATACATTGGGATGATTTCTCCTCCTTAGCAGACTCACATAGAAGGGATCAAGGGCAAGCCTCTGGGGCCCTGACCGCAGATGGACCCCTTGACCAATGAGAGCTTTGGTTCTCTGGAGATAGTGAGTGCCTAGGTCTGTGGTGTTAGGGTGAAGCCAAGACAAGATCATGGACAGGGAAGCCTATGCCCCACCTTGGGCCCTGGCTTGGGTTTGTGTGGCCCCTTTGAGGTGGGCTTCGTGCCCCCTTGCTCCCTGCAGCCAAGTCTCCCACATTCTTGCAGAAACCTCCCCACTCTCTACAGAAATCCACCCACGGAGCAGGGAGAGCTCATCGCCCTGGGACGTTTGGCCTGTGATGGTCCATCCCTTGGTGGGGCCAAGGGTTGGAATTTTCTCCACCCATGCCCAGCACATCTTTTGGGGTGCCTCGCAGGAGGAAGGTGGGGTCACATCTTTCTGACGTCTGTGCTAGCATTCAAAACACAGGGTTCTCAGTGTGTGGCCTCAGTCTGCAATAGTCCCTGACAATCGTAGGGCTTTCTGTCTCTCACTCCCTCTGTCTGCCCCTTTGGGAGGGGATGGAGAACATAGATTCAGAAAGCCTGGCACAGATTTTTATCACACCATGGGCTGTTACTTTTGAAAAGGAGGCTTGGTGGCGGCAGCAGGGGCAGCAGGGAGAATATTGCACTTTATACTTTTATTCAGTAATAAACCACACCATTTATGAATAATGGCTATGGTTCTGTGATGCCAGGAGGCCCTCGCGGTGCTGGCTGAAAAGCCCTTGGTAGACTGCAGGCACCCCCAGGCAGGGTCTGATGTCATTCTTACTCACCTGTGTTTCTCCCATGCCCTGGGGGCCAGCAAGAAGCATTTGTTGACTAATACTACATTGTTCTGGACACACAGTAGAATTTGTTGCATCAGATTAGATTAAGTTCAAACATTTGATTCCAACATGGCCATTTCCACTGTTAGAATCCAGCCTCAACATGATTTTGTGTGGGGTCGAGAAGAAAAATCTAACCCACAGTATTTAGGTTAGGCAGCTCCTCCTCAGGGTCAAAGTCCTCATAAGCAGCGAGCCCAAGTGACATCTCCATCCCGGGCCAGATGACAGGTCCTCCAGGCCACCTCCCTTCTCCTGTCCTAGAGGAGAAGCCAGGCAAGGACTCCACCGGTGATCTTGGGTATAAGGATTCCCAGGGGATGCTGGGTATAATGGAAGGTCCAGGAGGTAAGCAGAGTCTCCATGGGTGGGCCATGACAAGCAGGCTGACAAATGTCCTTTTCCAGGTTTTTATGACAGCTGTGTGGTTGGGGTGCAGGTGGCCAACCTGAGAGGCAGAGAGGGGAGACAAGAGTCAGGCCAGGCTGTCTGGTGACCCAGCTCTGCTGCTCTCTGGGTGGGTAAACTGGTAAGTCAGTTGGTTGCACTGGGCATTTGTTCTTTCCCCTGTAGAATGGGGGTAATAATAGCATCTACTTCCTAGCATTATAGCAAGGTTTGAATGAATTAATACAGGTAAAGCACTTGCATATACTAATTTCATGCTAATGCAATGCATGACTGATGCATGGTAAGCATATGTTAGTGCTAGCATTGATATCTGCGTGAAAAGAGGCTAACTTCCAGGTAGAAGCCCCACCTGACTGATGGATAGCGGTGGCCCCTGTCACACTGCTCATGGCTGTGATCCTGGAGCAACTTGGGGGGACGGAGGGGTGGAAGACACCTGCTCCCAGACTGACATGGCCAATACCTAAACTTTGGTTGTCATCTCTGACCCAACGATGAGCCCCCGAGACCTTGGACTCCAAGGTCTCGGGAGAAGTGAAAGGGAGCAAGAGGGGCAGCAGGTACATCTCCCAGCCAGCCTTCCAGAAGGTTCCACCGGCCACTAGAGAGGAGGTCCCATTGCGGCATCAGCTGCCATTATTTTTAAGTCCATATATTCATGCTCCAGTAAACCATGCAGAAAGTGCACAAAGTTGCTGAGTGGATTTGGTTCTTCTCAATGATTCCTGGTTCGATAGTCTATCTCCCCTGATGTTGACAAAGCAAGTTGTGCTCTCGTCAAAGGATGGCTATCTGGGGGTTCCAGCTTAGTGGGGGCAGTCCAGCCAGCACTCAGCCCAGAACCTGTGCATGTGAGGGAGTGTGTGGGGTGTGGGGGTGGGGGAACAGCTGAGAGTAAAGGGAGCCCAGGCTGGAGCAGGGTGCAAGCCAGAGGAAATGAGGATGGGGCAGGAATGACATCATGGGGGCCTTGCTGCTAGTCAGGACCCCCCCCAACCCCTACCCCAGTCCACCACACCCACTTCTCAGACCCTCACAGAGGCATGGCTGCCCTGGTCCTGAAGGAGCTGAGGCCTCAGGTGGCCAGGACAGCACCACCTGGGCTGAGCCCATACACTCAGGCAGCCTGGGCGTGGTGACCGAACAGCCAGATCTAAGACCTGGGTTCTCGGCTGGGCTGTGAAACATTCCCGTTACAGGACACAGAGCAAGCCATCTAATCCCTTCAGATCCAGTTTGACTAATGTGTGAATTCAGAAGGCCCAACCTGCTGCTCCTGAGAACAGAAGCAGAGCCCCAGGCAAAAGCACGGCTGGGGGTGGGAGGGGGTGGCTCCCGGCCAAGGAGCAAGACTCTTCTGTGCTGTGTAAATTAGATTTCCAGGCTCCCTTCTTCCCCAGCAAGCTCTGGATGAGCTCTTTCCAGCTGAAACACTGGCTCATTCTTTCAGGCAAGAAACGTAGGGGGTGGACTTGCCAAGAGACTCTTGTCAGAAAGTGGCTGCCAGGCCCCACCTGCTGGTGACAGGGCGTGGGGATGGGAGGCCATGGCCAGGCAGGAGGGGCTCCTCACAGATGGGGCTCCTCAGGGACGGGGCACCTCTTCCTCGAGACTTCCATGGGGCTCCTTTCTTTAAATCCTTTTGTTTTACTGATTACAAAAGTCACGCACACACACACACACACACACACACACACAAACTTAAAAAGAAACCAAGGCCAATTTTTGCTCAGTTTCAACTGCTGCTGGTAAGTTACGAGCTTCCTTAACAGAAAGAAAACTCTGAGAAGCGGTGACCTTGTGTTCTGAATGTTTCTAAGTGAACATGAAATAATGGAAGAGGCCCAGAGAGCAGGGCGCCCTGCTCTGTGTCTTAGCCACAGGCAAGGGGCCAGAGTTGCTGCCTGGCCTCGTCCTCAGGGTCTTGGCCACCAAAATGAGGGGGCTGCTGGCAGCTGATGATATTCCCTTCCCCACACCATTTGTCCTCCAGGACCTTCCACCCACCTCCCGAGGGCCAGGATCCCAGTGAGGCCAGTTGGAGCAGCTCACCATGAGGTCATATCTTCTCCCTGCACCAAGGATTGAGACTAGGATGTCACATATGTGGATCTGGAGTGAATGGAGGGGAGACAGGATGGAGAGGCAGGGGAAATGGATGTTCCCTCATAGCTGCCCCAGGGTGGAGGCCAACAGTAGGGGAGCTCGAGGCCCAGGCTCCCCCCACACCCCACAGCTCCAAGCCCACTTCACTTGGAGATCCCTTTGGAAAAGGGGCTTCTGGGCAAGGCCCTCAGAGCCTGGATCCCCAGGTTCCTTCCTCCTGTGACCTCAGGAAAGTCATTGCAGGAACTGGGGAGAATTTCCCATCCAGGCAAGGTAGGTGTGCAGTGGGTGCTCCCCCAGACTCCCTGAGGGCACCAGTCAGACTGACGCCTGGGTCTTCACTTTGCTGAAGGAGATTCTATAGCTGAGAGCCAGAGTTAATGGCTTGGCCCAAGGAATCAGGTTCTAGAGGAGAAGATGAAAGAAGGGGGTAAGGCAACCAGAAGGCAGAGAAGAGCTTTGAGAGGCATGTCTAATGGGGTGATGGGCATGAAGGAGGACACTGGATCTGATGAGCCCTGGGTGCATTAGCAACTAATGAATCATTGAACACTACATCAAAAACTCATGATGTACTATATATGTTGGCTAATCGAATTAAAAAAAAGAAAACCCTCAACTGTGGGGCACCTGGGTGACAGTCAGTTAAGTGTCTGCCTTTGGCTCAGGTCATGATCCCAGGGTCCCGAGATCGAGCCCCACAACGGGCTCCCTGCTCCGCGGGGAGTCTGCTTCTCCCTCTCCCTCTGCCTGCCGCTCCCCCTGCTCGTGCTCACTCTCTCTTGCTATCTCTCTCTCTCTCTGTCAAGTAAATAAATAAAATCTCTAAAAATAAAAAATAAAATAAAATAAAACTCAATTGCTCTGTTACCCACTTTAGAGAGTTCTATATCTTCCCCGGGAAGATCCCTCTCCCCTTCAATTCTCAAAAAAATCCCCCCAGACTTAGTCACAAAGTTTCCTTGGTAAGAGGAAGGCAGGTTTTTGCCATTGCTGTATCCTGCCACTGAAGCCCAGTCCGACATAAAGGGACACTGCTGTGCTTACGTCCCCTGCAGGGGCACCACGGCCCTGAGGGGGGGAGGTCCCCACTACCTGAGACCAAGTTTGCCAGGAGCACCGCCCACTGTGCTCCTCACGATCATCCCCTTCGCCCTCTTAGAGCTTCCAGGGCCCCTTGACCACATGTCTAAATATACAGAAGTCATAAATTGAGCTACTATGTGTAAAACTCTAGTTCTTCCATGACTAAAACTTGGCAAAATATCACAGATGGCAGAATTTAATTACTGTGCGTGTCTAGGTGTGCTGCTGATGGATTGGCATCGTTTGCGTGAATAATAAATTCATAATTCATAAACTGCTATTTATTTCATAACGTTTATTTTTCACGCCTTTATTTCAGCAAAATCACTAATTATATTGATATAATAAGACTTTCACAGATTTTACATTCAAATGCTAGGCTGCCAAAAGAGACAACGTTTCTTGAGTCAAATAGTTCTCTTTAATCCACTTGGACTTGGAGACAACTTCACTCTGCTCAGGCAGTAGCAACTGGAATTATCACTCAAATTCTTACAGCAATGCTTAGATTTGGAAACCAAATGATAAAATATTGCAGGGGGTCACATAATAAGTTTTTATTAATGTGGAGAACATTTTTTAAAAGATTTTATTTATTTATTTGACAGAGAGAGAGAGAGGAAACACAAGCAGGAGGAGTGGGAGAGGGAAAAGCAGGCTTCCCACCGAGCAGGGAGCCCGACGCGGGGCTCGATCCCAGGACCCTGGGATCACGACCTGAGCCGAAGGCAGACTCTCAATGACTGAGCCATCCAGGCGTCCCCACAAAACATGTTAGTACTTTAATTTTATAATGAAAGTTTTCATCACGTACATAGTGGTTTTCACTCATTCATACTGTTCTCTTAAAGCAATATGTATATCCAACACCAAGTATACAGTAAGTAACCAATATTACACATACACATTTAAGAGGAAAGGTTTTGTCTACTGTCTCCAGGCTTCGACTGCTAATCTTCCTGTTTGTTTTGCCTGACAACTCACTTATATGGTGGATAGTGTTCCTGTGTGTTTGGTTAAAAGAAAAAAAGAGAGGGGCGCCTGGGTGGCTCAGTCGTTAAGCATCTGCCTTCAGCTCAGGTCATGATCCCAGGGTCCTGGGATTGAGCCCTGCATCAGGCTCCCTGCTCTGTGGGAAGCCTGCTTCTCCCTCTCCCCCTCCCCCTGCTTGTGTTCCCTCTCTCACTGTGTCTCTGTCAAATAAATAAATAAAATTTTAAAAAAAAAAAAGAATGGAAGAAAAAGAAATTATTGTGGAAATATATTTATTTTTTGTGAGAATTTTTCCATTTACCTCTGCCATGCACTGCAAAGATATCTACCTGGGACCAATTATATGTGAATCTTGGGGATTTCCACAACCCAAGACAGGTACAAATTCAGACGCCAAACCCATGTGTAGCAGAATTTTAAGATGGTCCCCAAGATCCACACCTTCTAGTATAAATCCCCTACTATAAATCTTTCCCCATGACTGTGTGTGCAGAACCTGTGAATATGATAGGATGTCACTTCCAAGACTGGGTCACTAATCAGTTGGCTTTGAGTTAATCTAGAGACAGACTAAAAAAAAAAGTGAAATTTTTTTTTAAATGAGGGAGACTGTCCAGATGATCCTGGGTGGGCCTGACCTAATCAGAGGAGGCTTTAAAAGGTGATGCATCAGAGAGACAATCTTCTACTGGCCTGGAAGAAAGCAAACTGTCAAGCTGTGAACTGCCTTTGGGGTCCATGTGGCCAGGACAAAGAGTGACTTTGAGAAGTTGAGACAAGTCCCTGGCTGGCCCAGAACTAGCAAGGAAATGGGAACCCCAGTATTATAACCCCAAAGAACTGAATTTTGCCAACAACATGAATATGCTTGGAATAGGGCCCCAAGATCCAAATGAGTGGGTAATAACCTTGATTATAGCCTGTTGAGACCCTGAGCAGAAGACTCATGCTCAGACTCCTGACCCACAAAAACTGAGACAAATTTGTGTTATCTTAAGTCACTGAATTTGTGGTGCTTTATGACACCACAATATAAAATTAATATACCACCTGTGGCACAGGCTGGGGTTTCTGTTTGTTTCTTTGTTTTTTTCCCCCAGTCCTCAGTAAAAGACTCACTTTCTATGCCAGTGAAAGGAATTTCCACCACCTGGTTCCCTGAGGCTGCAGTCACTAACCAAGGACCTCAGTGAGGGCTTCCTGCCCTCTGCGAGCCCAGCTGCATCCCCTCACCTGGGCCCATCTCTCAGCCCCAGTACCTTCCTCCTCTTACCCAGCCATGGAGCCTCAGCCCCACAAACCTTCTGGTCCTTGAGGGTTTCCCTCTTACCCCTGGCTGCTTCACGCCTTACTTAGGTTGGTTTCATCCTGGTTATCTAGCACTGGAGGTATGCTGGTCACACTGGTGGTTTTCAAGTATGCCCTTGGCCACACTGGCCTGTGCTGAGCTCTCTTGTCCCTGCTCCTGGGGAGTAGATTCTGGAAAGGTTGGGCAGGTTGTTGTAGAGAACAAGCCCACATGTCAATCCTTGGAGAATATTTGCCAGGCCATTTCTCTGAAGGAAAAGAGAATGGAAAAGGGATCTCCTCTGATCTGCAGAAACCCTGGGCTGCTCTCACTCCCAACATAACCTCAGGGTGGAGTCTCATTCCTGCCAACACCCTTCCTCTGAGTTCATCTTACTGAGCCCTCTCGGCTTCTGGGGTCATGGTCTAGAGTTACCTGCTAATGTGTCCTCCTGCTCTGGCCATAGTCAGCAACTCACACCCTCTGACATCCAAGCCTCCTCCTGATGGCAAGCCAATGAAGATGGCTGCTCTGAGCTGTGCCAGGCCTGGCTGGGGCTGTGCCCAACGCATCATCCTGCCAAGCAAAGGAGGAAGGGAAGTAGAAGTCAGAAGCTGCTTCCAGCCACTGCCTCAGTCTCTTGGGCTCAGTGTAAATGTCCTCTGAGAATTCTTCATAATCTTATCTCGTGTTCTTTTCCCTCAACTCCTAGGCCAAATGCCTCAGATTCAAATTATGGCTTTGTTAGTCTCTCAGAGTACATTTCAAGGGAGGATCCTGGTGTTTAGGCGATTTATAGGTTTCAAGAAATTTGTCCATTTCTTTTAGGTCTTCTAATTAGTTGTCATACAACTGTTCATGGTATTTCTTTGTAGTTACCAAAGGGATTACATTTAACATGCTAAAGTTATAACAACCTAATTTGAATTTATACCAACAACTTCAACAGCATATGAAAACTCTACTCCTATACTCTTGTCCTTTCTTTGTGTTATTGATGTAACAAATTACATATTTATACATTGTGTACCAAGTATGATTGATGAATAATTGTTTTCATGCTATTTGTCTTTTAAAGCATGTAAAAACAAACAAACAAAAAAAAGTTACAAACCAAAAATTACAATAATATAGGTTTTATAACTGACCATATATTTAACTTTATTTCTTCATAAGGCTTCAAGTTAACGATCCAGGAAACAAACTAAGGGATACAGAAGGGAGGGGGGTGGGAGGGAGAATGCGGTAACTGGGTGATGCGTATTAAGGAGGGCATGTGTTGTGATGAGCGTTGGGTGTTATATGCAACTAATGTATCATTGAACGCTACATTAAAAACTAATGTTATACTATATGTTGGCTAATTGAACATAAAAAAAAAAAAAGAAGCCCTTTCACTTCAACACGTAGGACTCCCTTTAGCATTCTTTCAGGGCAGGTCTAGTGGTAACAAATTCTGTTTTTGTGTATCTGGGAATGTCTTAATTTCTCTCTCATTTCTGAAGAACAGTTTTGGTGGATAAAGAATTCTCAGTTGGCAGGGTTTTTTGTTTTTGTTTTTGTTTTTTTCTTTTTCAACACTTTGGATGCATTCGCCATTGTCTTCTGGCTTCCAAAGTTTCTGGTGAGAAATTGACTAATAATCTTATTGAGCATCACTTGTGTCAAGTCACTTCTTGCTTATTTCAGGATTCTCTCTTTGTCTTTAGACGGTTTGATTGTGATGTGACTTGGTGTGGATTTCTTTGAGTTTATCCTACTTGGAAATTTGCTGAGTATCTTGAATTTACAGATTCATGTCTTTCATTAACTTTGGGAACTTTTCAGCCATTATTTCCTGAAATATTCTCTCTTTCTCTTTCTCTCTTTCCCTCTGGGACTCTAATAATGTGTGTATTGGTCCTCTTTTTTTTTTTTAATTTTGTTATGTTATGTTATTCACCATACAATACATCATTAGTTTTTGATGTGGTGATCCACGATCCATTGTTTTCGTGTAACACCCAGTGCTCCATGCAGTATGTGCCCTCCTTAATACCCATCACCGGGCTAACCAATCCCCCCTCCCCCCTCCCCTCTAAAACCCTGCTTGTTTCTCAGAGTCCATAGTCTCTCATGGTTCATCGTTCCCTCCGATTTCCTCACCCTTCATTTTTCCCTTCCTTCTCCTAATGTCCTCCATACTGTTCCTTATGTTCCACAAATAAGTGAAACCATAGGATAATTGACTTTCTCTGCTTGACTTATTTCACTTAGCATAATCTCCTCCAGTCCCATCCATGTTGATGTAAAAGTTGGGTAGTCATCCTTTCTGATGGCTGAGTAATATTCCATTGTATATATGGACCACATCTTCTTTATGCATTCATCTGTTGAAGGGCATCTCAGCTCTTGCCACAGTTTGGCTATTGCAGACATTGCTGCTATGAACGTTGGGATGCATATGGCCCTTCTTTTCACTACATCTGTGTCTTTGGGGTAAATACCCAGGAGTGCAATTGCTGGGTCATAGGGTAGCTCTATTTTTAAATTTTTGAGGAACCTCCACACTGTTTTCCAAAGCGGCTGTACCAACTTGCATTCCCACCAACAGTGTAAGAGTGTTCCCCTTTGTCCACAACCTCTCCAACATTTGTTGTTTCTTTCCCTGTCCATTTTTGCCATTCTAACTGGTGTAATGTGGTATCTCAGTGTGGTTTCGATTTGAATGTCCCTGATGGCTAATGATGATGAACATATTCTCATGTGTCTGTTAGCCATTTGTATGTCTTCTTCAGAGAAGTGTCTGTTCATGTCTTCTGCCCATTTTTTGACTGGATTATTTGTTTTTAGGGTGTTGAGTTTGAGAGGTTCTTTGTAGATCTTGGATACCAGCCCTTTATCTGTAGTGTCATTTGCAAATATCTTCTCCCATTCTGTGGGTTGCCTCTTTGTTTTGTTGACTGTTTCCTTTGCTGTGCAGAAGCTTTTTATCTTGACGAAGTCCCAAAAGTTCATTTTTGCTTTTGTTTCACTAGCTTTTGGAGATGTATCTTGAAAGAAGTTGCTGTGGCCGATGTCAAAGTGGTTACTGACTATGTTCTCCTCTAGGATTTTGATGGATTCCTGTCTCACATTGAGGTCTTTCATCCATTTTGAGTTTATCTTTGTATGGTATTAGAGAATGGTCGAGTTTCATTCTTCTGAATGTGGCTGTCCAATTTTCCCAGCACTATTTATTGAAGAAGCTGTCTTTTTTCCATTGCATGTTTTTTCCTGCTTTGTCAAAGATTATTTGACCATAGAGTTGAGGGTCCATATCTGGGCTCTCTATTCTGTTCCATTGGTCTATATGTCTGTTTTTGTGCCAGTACCATGCTGTCTTGGTGATCACAGCTTTGTAATAAAGCTTGAAATGGGGCAACTTGATGCCCCCAGCTTTGTTTTTCTTTTTCAACATTTCCTTGGTGATTCGGGGTCTTTTCTGATTCCATACAAATTTTAGGATTGTTTGTTCCAGCACTTTGAAAAATGTCATTGGAATTTTGATCAGGATGGCATTGAAGGTATAGATTGCTCTGGGTAGCATAGACATTTTAACAATGTTTATTCTTCTAATCCATGAGCATGGAATATTTTTCCATCTTTTTGTGTCTTCTTCAATTTCTTTCATGAGTGTTCTGTAGTTCCTAGAGTATAGATCCTTTACCTCTTTGGTTAGGTTTATTCCGAGGCATCTTATGGTTTTTGGTGCTATTGTAAATGGAATCGTTTCTCTAATTTCTCTTTCTAGACTTGCATTGTTAGTGTATAAGAAAGCAACTGATTTCTGTGCATTGATTTTGTATCCTGCCACATTACTGAATTGCTGTATGAGTTCTAGTAATTTGGGGGTGGAGTCTTTTGGGTTTTCCACATAAAGTATCATGTCATCTGCGAAAAGAGAGAGTTTGACTTCTTCTTTGCCAATTTGAATACCTTTTATTTCTTTTTGTTGTTTGATTGCTGTTGCTAGGACTTCTAGTACTATGTTGAACAATAGTGGCGAGAGTGGGCATCCTTCACGTTTTCCTGATATTAAGAGAAAGGCTCTCAGCTTTTCCCCATTGAGGATGATATTCGCTGTGGGTTTTTCATAGATGGATTTTATGAACTTGAGGAATGTTCCCTCTATCCCTATACTCTGAAGAGTTTTAATCAGGAAAGGATGTTGTATTTTGTCAAATACTTTTTCTGCATCAATTGAGAGGACCATATGGTTCTTCTCCCTCCTCTTATTAATGTGTTCTGTCACATTGATTGATTTGCACATGTTGAACCACCCTTGCATCCGGGGATAAATCCCACTTGGTTGTGGTGGATGATCCTTTTAATGTATTGTTGGATCCTATTAGCTAGGATTTTGTTGAGGATTTTGGAATCCATATTCATCAGGGATATCTGTCTGAAATTCTCCTTTTTGATGGGGTCTTTGCCTGGGTTGGGGATTAAGGTAATGCTGACCTCATAGAATGAGTTTGGAAGTTTTCCTTCTGTTCCTATTTTTTGAAACAGCTTCAGTAGAATAGGTATTATTTCTTCTTTGAATGTTTGGTAGAATTGCCCAGGGAATCTATCAGGCCCTGGACTCTTGTTTTTTGGGAGGTTTTTGATCACTGCTTCAATCTCGTTACTGATTATTGGCCTATTCAGGTTGTCAATTTCTTCCTGTTTCAGTCTTGGCAGCTTATAGGTTTCCAGGAAGGCCTCCATTTCATCCAGATTGCTCAGTTTATTGGCATATAGTTGTTAATAATAATTTCTAATAATTGTTTCTATTTCCTTGGTGTTAGTCATGATCTCTCTCCTTTCATTCATAAGTTTATTAATTTGGGTCCTTTCTCTTTTCTTTTGGATAAGTCTAGCCAGTGGTTTATTGATCTTATTAATTCTTTCAAAGAACCAACTTCTAGTTTCATTGATATGATCAACTGTGTTTCTGGTTTCTAATTCATTGGTCTCTGCTTTAATTTTATTTATTTTTTTCTGCTCTAATTTTAATTATTTCTCTTCTAATGCGTGGCTTAGGCATCATTTGTTGCTTTTTCTCTAGTTCTTTAAGGTGTAGAATTAGCTGGTGAATTAGGGATTTTTTTATTTTTCTGAGTGAGGCTTGGATGGCTATGTATTTCCCCCTTAGGACCGCCTTTGCAGTATCCCATAGGTTTTAGACCTATGTGTTATCGTTCTCATTGATTTCCATGAATTGTTTAAGTTCTTCTTTGATTTCCTGGTTGACCCAAACATTCTTGAGCAGAGTGGTCTTTAGCTTCCAAGTGTTTGAATTTCTGCCAAATTTTTTCTTATGCTTGAGTTCCAGTTTTAAAGCATTGTGGTCTGAGAATATGCAGGGAATAATCGCAGTCTTTTGGTATCGGTTGAGACCTGATTTGTGACCCAGTACGTGGTTTATTCTGGAGAAAGTTCCATGTGCGCTCGAGAAGAATGAGTATTCTGCTGTTTTAGGGTGGAATGTTCTGTATATATGAGGTCCATCTGGTCCAGTGTATCATTCAAAGCTCTTGTTTCCTTGTTGATTTTCTGCTCAGTTGATCTGTCCATTGCTGAAAGTGGAGTATTGAGGTCTCCTACAATTAACGTATTATCAATATGACTCTTTATTTTAGTTAACAGTTGGCTTATGTAGATGGCTGCTCCCATGTTGGGGGCATAGATATTTATCATTGTTAGATCTTCTTGTTGAATAGACCCTTTAAGAATGATATAGTGTCCTTCTGTGCCTCTAACTACAGACTTTAGTTTAAAGTCTAATTTGTCTGTTATAAGAATTGCTACCCCAGCTTTCTTTTGAGGTCTGCTGGCATGGAAGATGGATCTCCATCCCTTCACTTTCAGTCTGGATGTATCTTTAGGTTCAAAATGAGTCTCTTGTAGACAGCATATGGATGGGTCCTGCCTTTTTATCTGATATGCAACCCTGTGCCATTTTATGGGAGCATTTAGGCCATTCACGTTGAGAGTGATTATTGAAAGATATGAATTAATTGTCATCATGTTGCCTGTGAAGACCTTGTTTTTATAGACTGTCCCTGTACACTTCTGTTGTATTCACTCTTGGGGTCTTTCTCCTTTTATAGAACCCCCCTTAATATTTCTTGCAGGGCCGGCTTAGTGGTCACATATTCTTTCAGTTTCTGCCAGTCTTGGAAGCTCTGCATCTCTCCATCCATTCTAAATGACAGACTTGCTGGATAAAGTATTCTTGGCTGCATGTTATTCTCGTTTTGTACCCTGAATATGTCTTGCCAGCCCTTTCTGGCTTGCCAGGTCTCTGTGGATATGTCTGATGTTATTCTGATGTTCCTCCCTCTGTACGTAGGGAATCTCTTCCCCCTAACTGCCCTTAAGATGGTTTCCTTGGTTCTAAGATTTGCAAATTTTACTATTACATGCCGGGGTGTTGGCCTGTGTTCCTTGATCTTGGGAGGGGTCCTCTCTGCCTCTAGGATGCGAATGTTTGTTTCATTGCCCAGATTAGGGAAGTTCTCAGCTACGATTTGTTCAAATACATCTTCTAGTCCTCTCTCTCTCTCCACTCCCTCTGGGATTCCAATTATTCTGACATTGGAATGCTTCATGGTGTCACTTATTTCTCTGATTCTATTTTCATGGATTCTGAGTTGTTTTTCCTGGCCTCCTCTTTTCCCTTTTTATTTTTATATTGTCTTCCAGGTTGTTTATTCGTTCTTCTGCCTCACTTACCCTAGCTATTAGATTATCTAGATTGGATTGAATCTCACTGATAGCATTCTTAAGTTCTGCCAATTCAGCTTTCATTTCTGCCCTTAGAGACTCTATGTTGCCATTAATTGATTTCTCCATTCTAGCCATTGTCTTCACAATTGCTAACCTGAATTCCATCTCCGACATCTTGGTTATATCTGCATCCATTTGTAAATCTGCAGCATAAGTCATAATCTCTGAGTCTTTTCTATTTTGGGGGTTCCTCCTCCTAGTCATTCTGTTGATAGGTGGTTGAGGGAATGAATAGAGTCCAAATTATTGACCAGAACCCAAGCAAGATGCACCTGTTTTCTAGGACCTTAGGGTTTCTGACCTCTTGTTCTCCCAGCCTGTGTTCTGCGGGAGGGGCGTGCCACGCTGTTACTCAGGCAACCCTGTTTGGGCGGAGTTGCCCTGCCCCCCTGTGGCAGGGGATGGGCTCAGTGGGAATCAGTTTTGGGGGGCTCTTTGTTCTCTGGTTGCTTTCCCTAGCGGCTTTCCACGTCTCTTCTGAGAATCAGAGCAGAAGAGACCGTTTCCAACCCTCTGCCTCAGAGCAGAGAGACCACAGTCTGTTCTTCAGTGAGCTCTCCAGACCACACTGTCTCCGTTTCTGTCCGTGCTGCTATAAACTGCAGCAGCCTGGGTTGTGTGCCCCTCCACAGCCCCCCCAGTCCTGCCTCCAGGTCAGGGCATGTCTCTGTGCTTTGTGCTTCTAAAACCACCAGACGCTCCCAGTTCACATGTGCGACCCCGCATGCTCTGGGTTTCTGCCCCGGGGGCTGCCCTAAAGTCCTTTCCCCACCGCTACTAGTCTGTGAGTCTGTGCCCCATCCCCAGCGCGCAAGGCTGTCGCTCACCGGCAGTGTAGGATCCCCACGGCCAGGCTCCCTCCCGCTGCCATTTATCCTCCAATATCTGCCCGCAGAATCAAGGCTCCCCACTTCGTACCTCAAAACCAACCGACTGCGATATTCTGCTTGTAGAGATCCAGATCTTCTTACATCTCAGGCTGACTTCGTGGGTGCTCAGAGTGGTCTGGTAGATATCCAGCTCAATTCCGGGGACCAGTTGAAATAGGGTCCCCTACTCCTCCACCATCTTTTCCTCTCCAATCTGTATTGGTCCTCTTGATGATATCTAATAGGTGCCTAAGGATTTATTCCCTTTTACTCATTCTTTTTTCTTTCTGTTCCTCAGACTCGATAATTTCAGTTTCCTATAATCTGGTTTGCTGATACTTTCTTTTGCCCGCTCAAAACTGATTTTGTACCCCTCTAAGTGAATTTTCATTTCAGTTATTGTATTTTTAAGCTTCAGGGTTTCTTTTTGGTTCTTTTTTATAATTTCTATTTCTTGATTTCTATTTTCATCTCTATTCTCATATCTTTTTCCCCCCTGTCTTTGTGCCTGTCTTCTTTAGCTCTCTGAACATCTTTAAGACAGCTGTTTTAAAGTCTTTGTCTAGTAACGTCTACCATCTGAGCTTCCTCAGGGACAGTTTCTGTCAATTTATTTTATTCCTTTGGATTGGTCATACTTTCTTGCTTCTTCATATGCCTTGTGTTTTTTTAATCAATATTATTTTTTTTTTCAAAACTAGACATTTGAATCTTATAATGTGGTAATTCTGGAAATCAGCTTCTCTCCCTTTTCCAGGGCTTTCTGTTTGTGTGTGTGCACTTTATGTTGTAGGGTGTCTCTTTGCTGGGGATCAACCTTAGATGAAAGCTTAAGATTTTCTCAGGTCTTTTCTGAGCCTGTGCCTTTCCTTGAGTATGCATGGCAACTTCTAACCCCCAACTCCCCATATAGTGGTTGTTTTTAAATGTTCTGAACCTTAAATGTCTGGATCCCCAGTGTGAGAAAAAGAAAAAAAAATCAGGTTCTTTTCCTTAAATCCCCTGAAAACCACTTCAGCTGGTGGGTTTTGAAACAGTGATGGCCAGCCTCCATGCCCACACCTCAGTAATCAAATACATAGAACACAGAACACAGAACTCCAATATGGAGGACAAAGTCTTTACTGCCTACCCTGGCTCTAGCAAGCCACACCAGGAATGCTGGCTGGGTTGAAGAATGGGTAGCTGATATGCACACTAAATGCTGAAATTGACCCTAGTTGACCACAATTTATCAGCCAAGCTTTCTCCTGTAAGCTGCACATGTTCAAATAGAATCCAGGGTTCCAGAGAAGTTACTTCAGAAGGCTGCTGCCAGTATAATTATTGTTTAGGTGGAGAGATGGGTTATTGGTGTCTGTTACTCCACCATCTTCTCTGAATCCTTTGAATTCTTTTTTATAACTTTTATTTCTTTGCTGACATTTTCTACTTTCTCATTTGTTTCAAGAGATTTTGTCATTAATTATTGAGTCATTTTTATGATGCCTATTTTAAAATCTCTGTCAAATAAATCCAATATCTGATTCATCTCAGGATGGGCTTCAGTTGGTTTGTTGTTCTCATTTAAGATACAGTTTTTCTGGTTTTTTGCATGACGGGTATTTTCCATATTCTGGTATTTTCAAAATTTTGGCTATTATGTTAGGAAGCTCTCGGTCCTATTTCCAATTTTCATTTAAGTAGGCAGTCACCCTGTTTAACAATGTAAGTGTGACCTACTTTTGTGGGTTGCAGTTCCCATGACAATCTAATTTTCAGAGCCTTTGTCATGCTTTTTTAGTCTGCTTGGTTTGTCTCATGTGACCGGGTCCCTACTGGTGCTACTGGAGGAGGCAGAAGAACTTCCTCAGGGCAGACCACCTGGTGCCTCTAGGTGAGGGAAGGGAGTCTCCAGCCTTAGGGCAGAGAGTTTTACTGGGTCTGGACATTTGTGGTGGCCAGACAGCACTTTCTTTATGGCTGGATTCCACCTCAACAATGCCACCTACTGCCCAATGTGTGTGTATGTCTCTGTCTCAGTTTGGGGAGATACAGAGGCTTCCCTAGGTGAGTATTTGTTGTGGTGAGATCCTCTTTGATGATGCCTCCAGGTTGCATGGTCTCCAGGTGTACAAAGGGAGTCTTGGATCTGGTGGGGGGAAAAGAGTGTTTCTCCTGACCACTTACTCTCAGCTAAGCTTCTGATCAGTCCCCCTTCCAGTTCTGCAAGACTCTTCTTGTACAGGCTGCTGGAATTCCTGTTCAGACCAGGAAGGAAAAACCCTACCTGGGCCACTTTCTATTGCTAGATTGGTGGTCAGAAAACACTGGACCTATGCCATCTTTTTCTGCTGGGAGAAGGGGTCATAAGATGCTTCACCCCTATGTTATTTGTCCAATCCTGGGGACTTTGACCAATTTGCTTTCATCTCACAGCCATTCAAAATTCTCCTTTGGTTTTCTTTAGTGTTATATCCGGGGTTTATGACTGTACTTGGTAGGGAGGAAGAGAGAGACACAAGTATAAACCATCTCGTCTAGACAGGAAGTCTGGGTCTGATTATTGTTTTAAGCCACTAAGTTTTGGGGCAATTTGTTGCATAGCCAGAGTATCCGGAAACTCTTTAAGAACAAAAATTTCAAAATATCTCACTTACGTAGATTTAGTAAGCAAAACCATGTGAGCATGTGGCTAGAGCCCTTCCCAGGGCCTTTGGAGGGTCATGGGCAGGTGAGAGGCCATGAAGCTGAAGGTCCATCAGCTTCCTTGTGGACCACTGCTCTGTTCCTCATCTTAAATAGCAGCAGTGAGCCCTTCTTCCCAGGGCCCTTGTGAGGCCTTGCAGATAATGTATAAGAAGCATTGGCACATGGATGATGCTTGGCAAGTTATTGTTACATGTGTAATTAGGTATTTTATCCGTGGAGTAAATTTTACAACTCTCATGTAATTCCCCATTTTCATTAAGTCTCAGTTTAAGCTGAGATCAATATCACTAAGGGAGAAAGATCAGGGGCTCATTTACAGTCAATGTTACGTGCTTCTAGTACACTTTATATCCCTATTGGGTAAAATCTTTGGGAAGAAATTTTCCTCATATTTGGCCTAGCAAATCCCAGATGGGGATTATCGATTGGAACTGCATTTGACAGGCTGCATATAAAAGAAAACTGGAAAACAGTGACACAGCAATTGGGGGTACTTTTGTCAGTAAGTAGAAGCCTGGAGGTATGTGGTCCAGATGGAAATAGTGTCTCTGTGATGCCCTCAAGGACCCAGGCTCCCACTGACTCTTTGCTCCCACCATATTTAGTGAATGGCCTTGATCATCACACTTGAAAATTAGCTTCCCCACCTTCACATGGCCGTTCAAGTGTGTGCTCTAAGCAGACAAAAGCGGAGAGGAAGCAGAGGAAGAAGGGTACCTTATCAGGAAAGCAAGAGTCCCTGCCTGCCCCCTCCCCTCCCCAGCAGACTTCTCTTGACTTTATATCTCATTGGCCAGAAAGGATTCTCCCACATCATCCTGCAAGGGAAGTGGGCACATGCTGCTCCAAACATTTGCTCTATTCTGTGATTAAGAGAAAAAACAGAGCAATGCAGGGGAGGTCATCAGCAGTGTTTGTGCAGCTGGAATTGACTGTCCCCCTTGGGGCTTAATGACTTAGTCCGTCTTGAATCTTCCAGGCCAAAAGAATATAGCTCCTTGCTATTCATGTATGGTCCAAGGACCAACAGCATCGCTATCCCCAGGAGTTTATTAGAAACTGAATATGAAGATCCCCAGGAGACTCACATGCACAGTACAGACTGACATACCCTGGTCTACCTCACTTTAACTCTTGCAAAGGATGTTATGGTGGTGGCAGGGGGTGGTCCCTGAAGTCACAGATCAGAAGCTTCCTGCTCTGGCTGCCCTGGCATCCTGGAGTCCACACTGGTTCTATTGATCCCCATCTGGATCCATCTTGTTGGAGTAGTAGAGTGTAGCAGTAGAGTGTAGATGTAAGGTGTAGGCAGTAGGGTATAGATGGAAGGGCTAGCTGGTAGGTGTAGACGGTATAACACAGGTAGGTATAGATGGTAGAATATAGATAGTGGGTTATAGGCAGTCAAAGTAGATAGTAGGGAATAGATGTTAAGGTATAGGCAGAAGGTGTAGCCAGTGGGATATAGATGGTAGGGTGAAGGTAGTAGGTGTAGACAGTAGGGTATAAATGGTGGGACACAGGCAGTCAGTGTAGACAGTAGAGTGTAGATGGTAGGGTGCAGGCAGTAGGTATAAATAGCAGGTATAGATGGTGGGTGCAGACAGTAGGTGTAGACAATGGGGGTGTCAGTGTAGGTGTTACTGTGAGAGCCAATATGAATGGATTGAATGCTGACAACAAGATAGGGTGCCAATTTTGGGCTGTATACTCTTCTGCCATTACATTTTAAATTAATGATTATAAATATAATTATTAACAAATTGATTCTCTCTACATACTCTGGTCTTTGCCTTCATTCCCTTCTATGTAACCAGCTGAGTAAATGTGGAATGCCATTGGACTGTAATTGGATAACAGGCTAATTATCCAGGGTAATATCGGTTAAGATCACAACCAAATACTGCTTCCTGGAATAGTATAATTACTTTTTTTTTTGCTCTCAATGCCATCAGTGGGTCTAACTGATGAATATAAAGATTTCAGACCTAGGTCTTCCTCTTCCTGCTCTTTAAAGTCACTCCTAATAGCAACCAGATGCCCTGAGTGTGGGGCCCAGTTTGGGAACTGGAACTCACCAGCGCTTCTACTGGCCATGGTTCAAGGACCCATGAAAGAGCCCAAGGTGGTTGTGAACAAGACCAGCCCAGAGCATCAGTGCTGAGGTTGGGCCCCGATTAAACTCTGCTGCCAAGACCTACAGCTGTGTCACTGGACCTCAAACCTCTCCACATGGGGATGTTACCCCACTGGCTACCCTGGGCCAGGAGGCACCAGGGGGCAAGGGAGGTAAGGCTCTCAGGATAAGTCCATGATGGATGCCCCCAACAAGGCTCACTTGCTGCTGCTGTGGAGGGGAGATTATGGCTCCTCTTGGGTCATTTGCTCAGAAAATCGCCACCTTGATCCCTCCTTGTGATGTCCAAGAAGGAGCCCTGCTCCTAGCATGCTTGCAGTTGGGTTTCTTTTCCCTCCTTCTCTCTGGGTTTCTATGCTTTCAAAGACATGATGCTGTTTCTAAAGTTCCAAGTTTTGGAGATTTGGAGTATTCACAGACATGCATGAGTTCTTCGGCAAGTTCAAAGAAGAGAGTCTATCGACACGGTTTCTTCTGTAAAATGCCCATTTCGAGAAACTTCTGGGATTCTATTTTCTCACCCGATGCAGAACAAGGCACAATGTGCCAACAATCAGATGTCACTGAAATTATGCCATGTCTTTAAAATGAGCTTTTTGGGGGCCTGACTCAGTCAGTAGAGCATGTGACTCAATCTCAGGGTCATGAGTTTAAGCCCCACGTTGGGCGTAGAGCCTACTCACAAAAAATACATTAAAACTTTGTTTTAAAGAAAAGAAGCTTTCTTGCTCCCTTCTTAATAGAACACAATTACTAGGATCTGTCAAAATTAAAAGGGGGTGTTTTCATGGATTTTGCTTAGAAAGAACATGTTTTGTTTTTAACTCTGCAGACCTTGGGAAGGGGCAGGAGCAAAAAGAGATGACTGAGCCGCTCTGAATCACTGTAAGGGTCACCAGGCGGCTCGATGACCCTGCACTTCCTGACTCAGTGGGACCCCCAGCTCCCTCTCACCTGGCAACAGAGAAGCCCCTCGGGGCCATGGACCACCTCTCCCAGACCCTTGAGTCCATTTCCCAGCACTGTCTACGTTGGCACACGGCAGGTGCATGGTGAACACTCACTGATGGGTGGAGAGAAGCAGAGAGGTTGCTTGCTAATTTCCAAAACAAATTTGGGAGGAAGTACATCCACAAATTCACCTTGCACTGGGGCCACGCCCACAATGGTGGGTTTTCTCTGGGGCAAGTGAAGCCCAAACTCAGGGTCCCTCTGGGGTATGGCCCCTGCCAAGGCTCTGCACCTAATTATACATTTGTAAGTTTGTAGTAGTTTCCTTCAAGAGGGTCCCCCTAATTGTACATGCTTTGGGCCTCACTAAACCTGGACCTCCCCTTATAGATGCACCTAGAAACACAGGGAAGGGAGGCTGAGATGAGAGCCGACCTGGCTAGGGTCTGATTAGTTGCAGACCTGGATGTCATTGCAAGAGTCCCTGGGAACTCGCGGGCCCTGGCTCTCTCAGAGAGGGCAGGAAGGAGGACACACTGACTGGTGGAAGACTGTGGCAAATGTGCCTTGCAGAATTCCCAGCTGTGGGTGAGAAAGTGAGAAGAGACAGAGGGGGGCGGGGGAGGAGAGTGGCTTAGAATGAGTCCACTACAGCAAACCAGATCCCCAAGCCCCTGCCCAGGGCTTTCCCACAGCACCACACACCCACCTGAGCGGCAGCCAAAGGGTCCTGGCAGAGGGCCTGGAAGGGAGATCTCAATGGCAACTGGCCTTATTTTCTAGTTCCCTATGAGAATAAGGAGGGGTTTGTCCACAATCCTTTCTATGCTCCATGGCAACAGATGATAAAATAAAATAGCAGGCCTGTGGGCTAGTATAAGCAGGAAAATATGATAGGATATGATCTGATATGATTTGATATATGATATGATATGATATGATATAGTATATAATATGATATGATATATTCTTGGACATGAAGTGTTTAGGAAAATGGCAATGTCGGCCCCACATCGCCCTTTCCTTTGGGATTACCTCTGGTGCTAATTAACCCACAAACAGACCTGGAATCCAGGGCAAAAGAAGGGCTTGTCTACACTCCCTGCTTTGTACTGGGGTCTTCCGTCGGATAGTGTGATGGGTTGAATTGTGTCCCCTCCGAAATTCCTATGAGGAAGTCCTAACTTCCAGTTCCTCAGAATGTGACCTTATTTGGTGATAGGGTTTAAAGAAATAATCAAGTTGAAATGAGATCACTGGCATGGGCCCCAATCCGATGTGTCTGGTGTCCTTATAAGAAGGGGAAATTTGAACACACACACACACACACACACACACACACACAGAATGCCATGTGAACAGGAATGCAGAGACTGAGGTGATGCTCCTACAAGTTAAGGAATCACAACGATGCCCAGCAAACCACAGAAGCTAGGAGTGAGGAGGCCTGGAACAGATTCTCCCTCCTAGGCCCCAGAAGAAATCAACTCGGCTGACACCCTGGTCTCGACCTTCTAGCCTCCAGAACTGTTGAGACAACATATTTGTTGTCTAAGTTGCACAGGCTGTGGTGCTTTGTTACAGGAGTCCCGCGAAACTGAATAAGTTGGGAACGAGGTATAGCAGGTGTCGGCCCTGTTGTCTCAGGTGATGAGGACGCGGGGTCTGGGGCCCTTGCTAGCCCTGCCTCCCACCCTGCCGAACCCACAAGGAGTTGTGAAACATTTCAACACCTTGCCTTCCATCCACACCAGCATGGGTCCAGGAGCAGCCTCTAGGATGCACAGATGGCCTTTCTCCTGACATTCATGGAGTGGGCCCACCCTGGTCCTCGCCCCTGTGTTGGAAGTTGCAGGTGCAAGGTCCATCCCTGCTCCGGGTCAGGGAGAGATGACAAGGTCCAGCTCCACGGATGATGGGCGTGGCCTGGGGGAATGCAGGTTCTGTGCAGGGCAGTGACTGAGAACCACACGGGCCACGGCTGGGAGGCAGAGCACACACCGCTGAGCCAGGGCGGCCTCTGTGCCAACAGAACTGGGCCGTCTGCCCCCGCTATGGGGGACGGCCACCACACAGGCAGGCCCAGGCTATATCCCTGATTACACCCAGCCCGCTGGAAATGCCTGCCTTGCATTTTGAGCACATGTTTTCCTCTCGTTGCTCTCCTTTGCCGAAGAAGGGACTTCCCGTGGATGCCAGACCAAACATTCTTGCCTTCAAAGCGGAATGGAGTGGCCTCCTTCCCACTCGTTTTCTGCCTGCCTGCACCCGAGGCGCCGTGTTTCCACTCTCCGCCTCACGTGTTACAAGCTCAAGGACACCATGGAACTGACACGTGCACCATTTTGCCCACAAAGGAGGGGGTCCTGCCACAGCTGGGGTGACCGGCAGGCAGGTCTCCTTGCCTGCCACTGCACTTGCCAGCCCTGCTTTGCCCTTCCAGGCAAATGTGATTCTGAGCGCTATCTTCCCGCCCACTGACTCATTCACCTGCTCACTCTGGAGCCAACACTGGTCCTGAGGTCCTCTTGGACCCAGGCCAGACACCAGCCCCCCTGGAGCTGACACCACATGGGGCCAACACACGTCCCTCTAGGGACTCGGGAGGCAGAGTGGCAAGCAGGTAGCGTGACAAAGCTGGGGTGGAGGGCTGGCAGGACGCTGTGGACCTGGGGGCACACACACAGGGAGGCTAAGCAGGAAGAGGGGACCTCCTTGGGGTGGTCAGGCCTGAATTGTGTTCCCTTAAAATTCATATGTCAAAGCCCTAACCTCCAGGGTCTCAGAATTCAACTGTATTTAGATACAGAGTCTTTAAAGAAGGGATTGAGTTAACATGAGACCCATAAGGTAGGCACTGATCCAATCTGATTGGTGTCCTTATAAGAAAAGGAGATTCAAACACACAAGGAGACACAGGGGTGCGTGCGTGCAGAAAGACACCCAGGTGAGGCACAGCAATGAGAAGGCAACAGTCTGCAAACCAAGGAGGGAAGCCTCAGGAGAAGCTACCCCTGCTGACACTCTGACCCGGGACTTGGGGCCTCTGGGACGATGAGAACCACAACTCTGTTGTTTAAGCCACGTGGTCTCTGATATTTGTCATGGTGGCCTGCGCTGACAGATACATGGGGTGGTTCTGGAAAGGTCTTATGCTTTCAGGGAAGACCTGGTTGGGGGCATGTTCCGGTAGAAGGAAGAGGTGTGGGAGTGAAGCTAACCCCTAGACAGCTGTGTCCACGCAGACAGACTCAGCCCCCCATATGCCAAGTGAACCAATGTTTCCTGTCCCTAAGAACTGACCACCTCTCCTCACTCTGGACTTGGTAACCAGCCTTTGTGCCCTCAGGAGCCAGCAATGCCATCTGAAGCCTCCTCTCAGTCACTCCCTGCTCTCACTACCCCAGACAATTCCTAAAGGTCTCTGGGGAAAATGACTTTTTAAATATTTGCAGATAATGGAGTGCCTGGGTGGCTCAGTTAGTTAAGTGTCTGCCTTTGGGTCATGATCTCAGTGTCCTGGAATCGAGTCCCACGTCGGGCTCCCTGCTTAGCGGGGTATCTGTTTCTCCCTCTCCCTCTCCCTCTGCCCCCCTCCCTGCTCAGGCTCACTCTCTCTCACTCTCTCAAATAAATAAATAAAATCTTAAATATATACATATATTTGCAGATGTTGTTTGTAGTCCTAGGGCATGGCTACAATTACTTAGTGGGATGTTTCCATCTAAACATGACCTCCCAGCACCTCACACTGAAACCCATCTTGCCCCTGCCCTTTGTTTTGAGGGAGTCATGCCTCTCTGGAGCCATTCCACACACTCTCAGGAATGAGACTCTATCTGACTCTGTGCACTTGGGACTCTAAGCACCACGAGTTTGGGCATCCTCAGACAGCACGCCCCAAGAGTGTGTTGGTGGAAGTCCCCCAGAACATTCCCCTTGGGTCTTGCTGACCCCACAAAAGTGAAATAACATGCACATGGCATGCCGCCCACCAAGGCCCAAAGGAGTGTTGGCTGTCCCTGGGGCTGAGGGCTGGGGGGGCACAGTGACCCAGGGCCAGAGATACCAGACATGACCCAGAGCTACCAGGCCCTGGAGGAAGCTGGCAGGCAGAAGAAACTTCTTCAGCTTTACTAATACAACAGGGTACTTATGACGTCTTTCGAAAACAATGTTCATTCACTGTCATGTGAATTAGTAAAATCTTTTGAAGGGCGATGTGGAAATATCTACCAAAATGTGCAAGGACACGCCTTTAAACCCAGCAATACCAGTGCTTATCCTACAAATATATCATCACACAAGTAATCAGAGAATTGTACACTTACATTGATTAACGGGAGAAAGATGTCAGAGACGTCAGGTTAAGCGGAAAAAGCTGACTTCATGTAGCATCTCACCATCCTGTCTGGGCAGATCAGTGAATGAAAACCATGAAGACGCAGAAAACATTTGTTGAGGGATTCACAGAAAACTGGTGAATGCTGAATACTGGGAATACTTAGGACTGACCCAAATCCTCGCTGGCATGTATGTAGTAGTAGGTAGTAGGTAGTAGGTAGTAGGTAGTCCAATACTACCTCTGGGAAGGAGTTCTTTCCGTTTGAAACTCTTTCTCGCTGTTTGATTATTTACTAGGTTCATGAGTCATTTTTACTTTTTAAAAAATCCACATTTATTGGAAAAACTTAAAAACAGAAAGATACAAAAGAAAAAGTGTCACTCCCACCACCCAGAGTTTAAGTACCCCTATCGATTTGGAACTGATCAATTAATTCATTGACAAATTAACTAATATATATATATTAATTAATGAATTAACCAAGTTTTAAAAATCAATTGATATACATACATGTACTTGAATCTTGGCCAGGAACTCATGCACAGCCCCAGCAGACTGCTCTTGTGGATGACCTTGATCGATCAGCCTGCCCTCCCATTACTGAGGCTGTCCAGGGACCTTGTCCTTGTTAAATACAGATCTGCTGTCGGGCCCCGGCCTGGCTCCGCACCACCCACCCCACAGGCCCAGGACTGGACAAGGAACCACAGCGCTGAGTTCTGTCCGAGCGTTGCCTCTCCCACAGGACACGCCTACCTCCCCAGACGCTTCTGCTTCCTCACCTCATCTTATTCATAAAAGTCAGTCCTGCCCACAATATGTCATCTGTCCTTGACTCCAGGGACACTGTGGCATCCACCTTGCTTTTCTCTATTCCTTACCCCCAGCACGTACCCAGCAATACCCTCTGTTCTTTGCAAACATCACACTCAACAAATAAATGTTGAAAACATTAGAATGAAGGGGCCCACATTTGTTACTGTGGGGACAGCCACCTGCCGGCCTCAAAGCCTGATGGCAGCAGTGATACTTAGGCCTGAGACTATGGAGTGGTCCACAGTTTACAAGAGACTTCCACACATATTTTGAGGGCCTCTTACTCACACTGGGGGCTACATGGGCTTTTCCAGCTATGGGGAACAAATGTGCCCAGAGTCCCCCAGCTACAACATGGGTTGACCCCAGGTTGGCTGGCACAGAGCAGGCAAGGCTCTTGGAGCTGGGGCACTTGTCTCAGGTCCTGTGACAGGGGCAGGTGGGTAGCCAGATGGGCCACAGGGATGACAAAAGCCCCTCCTGCCCCCTCAGGCCACTCTCCTGATACAGGTGATGATCCCCAGCTTCCATTTAGGGGCTCAGCTCTGACCTGGCCCCACAGGCTTGCCTTTAATCCTGATTTAGGATGCTCCGAAATGCAGGATGCTTAATACTGGGGAATGGGGCAGAAGTAATCACATTTGGGCTTAGTGTGAAGTTAATTCTTTCCACTCTTTGGGGTCTGGAGACAGAGCGAATGCAGGTTTCTGGTGGCACATTGAATGGCATGAGCTCTCAGGCTCTCTGTGTTTGCAGTGCGTTCCCAGGCCATTCACTGTCAGATGCAGCCTGCTCTCCGCCCTGGGAAGAATGGTCCTGCCAAGCTCTCCCAGCCTTGATCTTGCTCCCGGGGCTTCCGCAATAAGGCCTTTCTCTTCACTGGTCCCAAGCCAGTGAAGACCTTCTACATCCTGACAAACTAATGTGCACGCTTTTAAGGCGCAAACTAAAAATCTACTGAAAGAAGGAGAGGGGCAGAGAAGCATAAAAGAGAAAACAATAGAGAGATAGAAAGACACAGAGAGATAGAGATTTAGACACACACATTAGCTGGCAAAATGATGCCCTTAGTGAAAATTAGGGGCTGTTGTTGACGCCAGACACCCAGACATGGTGAACAGGTGAATACATGGCAGACACTGCTGATCGATCGCACAGTTCATCTTGGTCCCTGGCTTATTTCAGGTGTCTTTCCAACACAGAAAGCAGGTACTCATGACCATCTATTTGGCAGGAAAATTGTATCAGAGCAGGGATTTTATTCTGCCTGGTAAATCTTTCCATTTACTTCCCTGCTGGCAAGAAGGTAAGCTCCTTGAGGGCAGGGATCATGTCTTTGGGGATGAAATTGAGTTAGTAATTTCTAAAATTGGAAGACATCGATCATGAAGGCTCATTCTTCCTGAACCCACCCCTCTTGTCCCCACCCCAAGTTCAGCAGCTCAGTGCACAGATTCCTGGAGCAGAAAGGTGAGACTGGGGGCCGTGAGTGAGCAGGGAGGCAGGCAGAGGCAGCCCCATACATGCCAGCGAGGATTTGGGTCAGTCCTAAGCCCTGAGGGGCTTTAAGCAGAAGCATTACATGACCAGATCTGCATTTTTAAAAGATTACTCTTTTTCCGCATAGGTGTATTTGGAAGTGGGGGCGGGAGTGATCCAAGAGACCCAATAGGGGCTGTTTGCCAGGGGGTTCCAGTGAAACTTCATGGAGTTTGGACCTGGTGTTGGAGTGGAGAGGAGTGGATGGACACGTGTGTCTAGGAGACCACAGTATGGGGCCCCAGGAAATGAAGGTGTCCCAGACGTCTGGCTTTGTATCTTGTTGATGAGGTGCCACCACTGAGGCAGGAGACCTGGAGGAAGAGAGATAGACCTGAGAGCCGCAGGGGAGAAGCTAAGCTGAGCTACGTGTCTTGGAGCTGTGGCAGATGGGGAGTCGGCCAGGAACCTGGGCACAAGGTGCAGAGCCCAGAGGGGTGGGCGGGGCTCCAGGGCCCTTTGGGGATTATCCTATGGTAAGGAAGCTGAGGGCCAGGATGAGCCTTCCTAGGGCCAGAGGGAGAAGGGAGGAGGGGGCCGCACAGCCCTGAGGAATGTAACCACTGGGATGCAAGAGCCTGGACCATCAGGGCATTGAGGATTTGCCTAAGGATGAGGACAAAGTAGGACAACGTGGTGATGCAGCATCCAGTCCTTCCCCGAGGACTGAAACTGTCAGTAGGTCTAGCAGCTCGGAGGCCTAGATGCTCTCCCCTAATCAGCTCCACCCTCGGCTTTTCCGCCTCACTACAGGCAACTCGACTCTTCCAGCAGCCCCGGCCCAAAGCCTTGCACTGCCCTGACTTCTGTCTCCGTCCTCCACGTCCAGTCCTTCCAGCACATCCTGTCGGTCTTACCTTCACTCTGTCCCCAGGGTCAGCACGTGCTCCACGCGGTCACTGTCCTGCTGGCTGGGCTCCCTGCTTCTATCCTGGCACCCCTGGCTAGTGCACCCCAAGGGCCACAGTGGTCTCTTGAAGCTGCATGTCAGGGGCCGCCTGGGTGCCTCAGTTGGTTGAGCGTCCGACTCTTGATTTCAGCTCAGATCATGATCTCAGGGTCGTGGGATGGAGCCCCAAGTCAGGCTTTGCACCCAGTGCAGAGTCTGCTTGAGATTCTCTCTCTCCCCCTGCCCCTCCCCCTGCTCACTTTAAATATTTAAAATATTTACAAATATATTTAATATATATTTATATATATATATATAAAATCTTCTTTAGAAATACTGCGGGTCAGATCATGGGCTGGACAAATCACGGGCTGGACAAAATGAAGTCCCCCAGCGCACCCCTTCTCCCTGTTCTATTTTGCTCCCTGACACTCGCAGTGGCTGCCTCCCCTACCACGAGGATGGCTGCAGAGTGCAGGGCCTCTCGTCTGCCCATTCACGGCCGTGTCTCTGGTGGCTGGTGTACACAATACCCAGCCCGCAGGGGAGGCTCAGACAACATCAGATGAATGATTGAAAGGGGAGGTAAGAGGTGGAGGGTGGGAGCATCCTTTGGGGGCCCAGCTGTGCAAGGGGCAAAGGGTATGTTGGGGAGAGGCCCAAGCTGGGACTCTGAGAGCTCCTAAGCCACACCCCAAGAGGTGGAGATGGTGTGTCCGGGGTCAAATGGCCTCTTGGGGCAAGAAGCCAGAAAGCTAGGTGGACTCCAGTAGCTTATCTTTTATTTGATTGACCTAGAGCCTGTGTGTCCTTAAAAAAATTCACACATGGGGGCTCCTGGGTGGCTCAGTTGGTTAAGCCTCTGCCTTTGGGTCAGGTCATGATCTCAGGGTCCTGGGATCGAGTCCCGCATCGGGCTCCCTGCTCTGCAGAGAGCCTTTTCTCCCTCTCCCCCTGCTCTTCTCTCTCTCTCTGTCAAATAAATAAATAAAATCTTTTTTAAAAAAAATTCACACATGACCTTGGGAAAACATCACTGTTCTCTCTGCGACTCCATCCCTGGGTGCAAGAGGCTGGACCATCCAGGTCTACAGGTTGCAGGTGACGCCTGCCCACGAAGGAGACGGGAGAGTCGGTGAAAACGATGGCATGCCTAGGGCCAGGCTTGGCACCCATGTGTGAGAACGAGCACAGCCACACGGAGCAGCCCTTCAGGGAGCACCCATCATGTGCCCACAACAGAGCAGCGCACCGAGACCTGTGACCCCACCTCCCTTAAGGCAGCGAATCCTTTTGTAGCAGGGAGAGGCAGACCCTCCGGAAATAGAAATGACAGAGCCACACAATCAGAGAATGCCTGCACAGAACTGACAGGCAGTCCGACACAGGAGGTACACCAGGGAGGAAGCATACAGCTATGGCTTGGAGGAAGGAGCTGTGACCCAAGGGGCGGGGGCCTTGGGGCCGACTTTGCTCCCAGACTCAGGCGCGTGCCCGAGTAGACACTGGGCCTCTGAGAGTCTAGCCGCTTCTCTCCCAGGGGGCTCAGACCCCAGCTGGGGGGGTCTCTCTGCTCTCGAGATGTGCCTTTCCGGACACCCAAATCCTTCCCATTTGACCACCCTTTGCAGTCACCACTTTCTCAAAGGAGATTTACTTTCAATCGCCATTTGCTAAATCTGCCCCCATAAACCTGTGGGGGATGGAGGGATTAAGCCTGACTACAGATGTTATAGAAGGGCCCCGGAGTGCCCAGGGGCACGAGTTGGGCAGGAGGAGCGGCTAGAACCAGCATGCGCACCTCCTTGTCTGGCCCAGCCAACGGCCGGCCTTGCCCCAGACTCCGATCCCCTGACAGGGTCCAGTGGGGGGCCCAGCGGGACCACGGCTGCTGGGGCTCTGCCTCTGCCCATCCTGGGACACAGAAGGTGGGCTCATGGGTTCCCTGAAAAAGATGAGCAGCTCCTTCAAGAGGGGCTCCCTCAAGAGCTGCACATCGGGGTCACAGAAGGTGAGTGAGCTTTGCCCGGGGCCTGGGGCAGATGGACGGAAGGACAGAGAGACACTGGTCTCCTACAGTATGGACTGGAAGGCTGGACAGTGGGCTCCTGGCGTCTGTAGACCGTGGCGGGGATGGGGTGTTGGGTATTCAGAGCTCCCGTAACAGGACTCCTTCTGGGGAGGTGGCTTCCCCTTCCTGTCCCCTCCTGGCTGCTCCCACCTCATGCACACAGCCTAAGGCACACATGAAGCCTTTGGGGGTGCAAGCCGTGCTAGCGGGGTGCTTTGCAGAGGCCCCTGTTGCCTCAGCAGCTGTGAGGCTTCAAAATCACTTCCCCCGTGGTGATGCCGCCCCTTAGCTCTCCGCCTCTGCACTCTAAGCCGGCCTTTTGTTCTTCATCCATGTTTGTGGGAGCCCCGGCAGGCTAGGGGGACCCTAAGTGAGCATGAGAAGCACCTTGGAGGAACTGGGGAGGGCCAGGCAGTTCCCAGGACTCCAAGCAGACGTCAAGGAAGGGGTTGTGAGACCTGACTCCATCCCCCCACCCTTCTCCCCACTCCTGCCAATGGCCTCTGTCAGGGCCTTGCCAAATATGTGCTGATTTGAACCCCGGATGTACTTTTTCCAGATGAGTGGAATGTGGCCCTGAGCACCCAGGGCTGCCTTAGTTGACCCTCTGAGTGCAGGTGTACTAGACGGGGTCACCACCTCACCCTTCCGCCCAGACTGATGCTCAGGGGATTGGTGAGGGCCGGCCAGATGCCTAGCCCGGGCCACACTGGAGGCCTCTGGACAGCCCCTCGCTCAGCCCACGGGACTCAGCTGGGATCTCTGCTTCTCCCAGGTGCTGCCCACTGCTCACAGGCTGGAGCAGAAGTAGGAGCTCTGTGTGGGCAGAGAGGACGAATTTCTCCCTCCAAGTGCTCACTGAGCACCCGCGAAGCGCCAGGCAGCCCTCCAGGAGCTGTGGGCAGAAAACGGAAAGCAGAGTGAGGCAGGTGACCACCCTGGGAAAGGTCCTTTATCTGGGCTAGACACAGAGGGGACACCGTGTGGGAAGGGCTTGCCACCTGCAGGCACACAACTAGCTCACCGGTCTTCAGGCTCCCCATCTATAAACCCTGGGCGGGGTGGGGGGGTGCGCAGCTGTTGGGCCACACGTTCTGCAAGTCTAAGACATCCCAGAGCCTGAAAATGCACATGGATAAGATGAAAGTCTTTCTTTTTTAATAAAGAGTTAAAACTCACTTCTGTTTCAAGAATAGGAAAGACCCATCCTTTGGGGGCTCAGTCGGGGCATCGATCTATGTGCTTACCTATGTGCACATGTGAGAGTCAGCATTGTTTTAAGAGACAGCCCACACTCTTGTCTTGTGTAAATTAATATTTGCAAATCCACTGCAGCATTTGGCGGGAACCGGAGACTCAGTACATGCAGCGTGGGTCCACAAGGCTCCACGCAACCCCTCCTCCCCAAACAGAGCCGGCCCACACTGATCTTGCTGATAAAGTCCGAAAAGGAACAGGCTTTTGTTGTCCTTGAACTTAAAGTCTCTTATTGGCCTGTACCTCGTATCCTGCCTTATGTGAGGGGTTGGGGAGAGCAGAAATTGCAATTGGTAGGGTCTGGCAGCAGGGAATTCAACAAGAGAGGAGGCAGGGAAAAGCGCTTAAACTTTGATCAAGATTGAAAAACAGCATCCCATTTATAGATACACTCACAACCATTCCTCCAGGACTGCTCACTGTAAATTACTTCCAGTCTAAAGACAAGGATGACGACCGGCCGCCCAACCCCACTCCTTCAGAGGGGATCATGCTGAATTCCTACAAAAGCTGCACGTAGTTAAAAGTCTTAATAGCATAGTTTGCCCTGAGGTCCATTTAGAACAGCCCTCAAGCTAAGAAGTAAAATTGCTAATGCAAGAAGGAAAGACAATAACTGTGGTTTTTAAGGAAGCTTTGCTTTAAGGAGGTGCTAGGAAGCATCCACAAAATCACACAGGCAGAAAGCAGACTGTTTTCATTCTGTTTTCCTGCATACTTGGCTCTCCTTTGACATCACTAGTTCGGTTCCATTCTCTGTTTCCTAACCAACAGCCACATCTCTCCACCCAGTGTTTGCTGAAAAACACCAGCTGCCCTCTTGGGAAAAACCCAACATAAGCTACCTTTTCCATAAGTTTCCCAAGGGTCATGTCGTCTGGACCTTTAGGCATCAAAGGTAGATTTGGTCCTTTTCCTCTGCTGTTCGCCTCTTCCCACCTCTAAAAGTCTTCCTTTGGTCTCAGACGGGAATGCCCAGTATGGCATCCTGAACCAATGAAGCTGGCGGACTTTGAGGTCTCTGGAGCTCCATCCTCAGCCTGCTGGCAAAAATAGTCCCTCTTTCAGGAAAAGCTTCAAGTATTCTCGCGGGAGGTGGAAAATGTGACCGTGATTCCTTGTGTAGCACTTTCATGCCTGTCTACATCTTATTTTGCTCAAAGATAACGTTTGGAGCCCATGGTCAGGGTCCTAAGCAAAATGAAATAATAGTACAGCCCAGCAATTATACCCTAGGGTCTATCTTGAATTCATTCAAACAATGGAGTACTACGCAGCACTCAACACAAAAGAACAGAGCCACCTCTATCAACATGGATACCTTGTTGAAGAAAAAAGCAGGGCTCTGGAGTGCCCTATTTATAGAAAATCTAAAACACACAAGAAAATCCTACGCAAATACATATATTCCTTCAGAGCAGAGGTAGTTGGCTATAAGCTGTATCTCTAATATGGTTGCACTCTCTCACGCTCTCTCTCTGTCTCTCTCTCCCCTTTTAAAGACCAAAGGAAATATGAAGGACATATGGAAAGTTATAACATCTGTAACAAGAGAATTGTGGGGCTTCACTGACCTGTTGGCGTAGTGTTGTTGCTGATTTTGACAGCAAAAGAATGTTTTCATAACTTAAACATATTTAATGCTTTTATTTTTTTAAATATTTTATTTATTTATTTGAGAGAGAGCACAAGCAAAGGGAGAAGCAGGCAGAGGGAGAGGAGAAGCTGGCTCCCCGCTGAGCAGGGAGCCCGACACGGGGCTCGATCCCAGGACCCTGGGATCATGCTGAGCCGAAGGCAGATGCTTAACCAACTGAGCCACCCAGGCGCCCCCAAAATGTTTTAATACTTTTAAAGTAAGCCCATGGGCAGAGTGAGGGTAAACCCGAGTGTCCTGCCGTGGGGGCCGCCCTAACTCCTACACAGGGTGAATCCTCACTAAGCTGAAAGCACACTATAATGTCGTGCAGAGAAAGGCGTTGGAGAGGCGGCCCTGGGTTATCTGAGTTCCCACCTCTCAGTCTGGCTGTCTGCCCTAAAGCTGCAGGCAGGGCGCAGGCCACCAAGCTCGCCCTCTGCAGCCCGGCCACCCTTCAGAGCAGCGGGTATGTGCCCAGCTCAGGGGACCAGGGGAGGGGAGTGGGGGGCTCTTACCTCCACAACCTTCCTCACTAGGACCAGATCCAACTCTCCATGAGGTAATGTCGTCCCCACCTCCCGGACGATGTTGCGGGAAGCTAGGGCAGTCCCGTGGATACTCACACATAGCCTGTATGTGGAACCCACTCGAATGCAGAATTCTGCATGTAAATCCAAGACAATCTTCATTCTGAGGAAGGAGTGGGCCCAGGCAGCTTCCTCATTTCCCCATTCTTCAGGACATGTCCCGAAGGTAACAGATCCCACCACGCCCCAGCCTGTCTCTCTCTGGCTTCACTGTCATGGAATGAAGACCCAACTCTGTCTGTGGTACCGGGCCAGTCGTTGTCTCGTTAACTTGTCAGTCCATCGAAGACTGATACTTTCATGGAATGCAATAAAAAGGAATGACTGTCGGCTCAGGTCATGATCCTGGAGTCCCGGGATCGAGCCCCGCATCGGGCTCCCGGCTCGGCAGGGGGTCTGCTTCTCCCTCTGACCCTCTTCCCTCTCGTGCTCTCTATCTCTCATTCTCTCTCTCTCGAATAAACAAATAAAATCTTTAAAAAAATTAAAAAAAAGGAATGACTAAAACATGAACTTTTCAAAAGGCATACAAAATCCAAGCCCTAATGTTTTTTTATTTATTAAAGAGGCACCGGCATGTCGTTCTCTTGGATTCCTTGCTACTCCGTATCTTCCACTTTTAGCCCAGGGGCAGGAAGTGTATTTGTCTGGTTCCTCTGCTCTGAAGGGCAAAAGCCTCAGACTAGGCCAGCAGATGGGAGGCAGGGCAGGAAATGAGTCAGTGTTATTTGCCCCTTGAAGACACTCCCCTTGAAGCACCAGGGAAGGGGGCGAGGGAAGAGACAGCGAGGAAGATGTGAGGTCAGACCTGGGGGGCTGCCCCTGGGGTCTATGTGTGAAGGAGTGGGATGTGGGGAAGGGAAGCCAGCTGGGAGGGGTGAGCAGGGTTGAAGGAGCCTGACAGCCCTAGGGGCCCACAGGCTGACAGCTGGGTCTGGCCAGGACTGAGGCACCACTGGGCTGGGCTGTGCTGGTTGCTGGCCCAGGCCAACACCTGGCCAGAGCCCCCCTGCCTCTGAGATGCCAACCTCGCCTCCACATCTTCCTTAGAGTAAATACTCAGGAGAACTGCTGTGTCAAGGAGCTGTGTGATCTTGGACAGGCTACACCCCAGGCTGAAGGATGCAAGGGGAAACTCTTGAAAAGAGACAATGATGGGCAGAAGGCAGCCCTGTGAATTCTGGGGAGGACTCTGGCCAAGAGGGTTGTGAAACATTTTGTTGCTTTGTTCAGTTAGCCTGAGAGTGAGGGAGAGGGGTCATAGGCTTGAGTAGAAATCTCTAACTAGTCGGGTGGGAGAGGCTATAAGCAACTGAGATATCTTCCTGCTTCTGAACCCCCAGAAGGACCTTCCAAAGCCTAACACCAAGTGCATCCTGGAAACACCAGCTCCTCGGCATGTTGGGTCCCCAAACCAGAGGGACCACAGAGGCCCCTTTCAGAGATTCACAATGCACATCAGTCTGTTAAAGTCTCTGATAAGTCCTGCAGGAAAAATACCTCAATTTAACTCAGAGTTCCCTACAGAAACCCTTTCCAGGTAAAATGGGTCACCATTTCTGGAGCCTAGGTCTGAAATGCCACTTTAGGCTATGGGAAAAACAGGGTTGTGTGTTAGCACCTGAGGATGAAACGGAAAATCCACCTCATTCCTGACTTTCTGTGCAACTTTCAAGCACCCAGGCCCTGGGGATGCTGTAATCATGGAAGACTGAAATGTTTGTTAAAGAAAGAAGGAAAAGTAGATTTTGCTGCTTAAAGACACTATAGTATCCTTGACATCCACCAACAGAATATTTTCAAGTTTCAGAATTGATGAACTTGGCGGAACCTTGTCAGGAGGGAAGAGATTTTAAAGATGCCTTAGTAGCCAGTGGACCCACAGGGCTCCGTGCAGCCCCCAGTTTATTCTCAAGGGCTCACAAGAACAGCGTTTGGTTCTTAGCATGCTGCAGTACACGGAGCCAGTGAGTTATTACTGAAACCCTTACAAAAACTGGGAATAGCCCCCTACTTTATCTGAGCCAGAATGCTATTTTTTGGGGATATACATGATGTAACTTGTGCATATAGCTAGATGTGCACCCTCAGAGACCGGAGTAAACTCTCATGGCTGGCAGAGATTTCTAAAAGCCACCTTCTCCCGTGCATCCCTGCCCCGAAGCCAGCAGGGGCCTCTGGTCCCCTCTGTCAGCTCATGTGCTTTCCAATGCTGTCCAGAGATCCTTGGGAGCTGTACTTGCACCCCATGCAGCTGGCAACCTGGAAGCTTCTGTGTCCCCCAAGGTGGACCAGAGCCCCGAGGGGGAGGGTCTCTCCTCTGGCTTCTCTCTGGCACCTCCCTTCGTTCCCCTCTTTCCTCTTCTTCCCCTTTCAGGAGCAACCCCAGAAAATGTTGGGATCTGCTTCCTGCCTGGTTTCTCCAGCTCTCATCCAGGAGCTGGTGCTTGCCCACTTCCCTGACAGTTCCCTCCCAGGCAGAACTTTGATGGGGACCATTAGGCTAACCCAGTGCTTTGCCAGCATCCCCATATGTATGCCATTTTCACATGAGGGTCCACATCTCAGTCCCCAGGGGTTGCCCCCCCACTCGGAGGGGGGTGTGGTGTGGTGCGGGAGGCAGCTTGTGCCATTTCTAGGTGTGGTATGCAGGGTGCGTGCAGGCTGCCCCCAGGACTACAAGGAGGGAAAGCAGGAGACCCTGGGGTGCTTGCCTTCGGTGCCCAGCTCAGAAATCCTCAGGGATCATCAGGCCACCCAGCCATTTTATAGCTGACAATCGAGACACGCCAGGGCAGTATCTGCATACTAGTAACCACACGGCGACCTCCCTGCTCCTCAGAGGGTTCTGGGGGGGATGATTACCTTTGCTCCTACAGGTGACACGATCAGTATCCTGTAGCGTCATCAAGCCTGGCACAGCTCTCCTCCCCTGGGCTGGATGACAGATGGCTGGCTTCTGAAGCTTGCACAAGGACAGCACTCACTAGCTGCTCTTTTGTTTTTCTATTCCCCTGTGGGAGGCCTGGGAGCCTTCTATGAGAATGTACGTTCCCCTCTTTCATAGAACAAAATGGCCCCTCTGCGGCGAAGGCCCTGACACCCTGACATTCACAGGCTCCTGGCTGAGTTTGTTTCTTGCGGGACTTGGATTTCCCTGCTGGAGAAAGAGCCTCTCCTACACCACACGAGGGGCAGCTGAGTCAGAGCGGGCCACCCCAAGGTCCACAGTTGCTGGCCACAGCGGGAGGGTCTGCCCAGAACCTCACGCTCACTGGGGCTCCTAGCGGGCTCTCATTCTTTCACGGGCATTTTGCAAGATCCAGGGGCCAGAGTCCCACTGTCCTTGCAACTACTGTAGGGCCCATTTCATCTGATGATCTTTGAACGGGAAAGCACCTTGTGGCTTTGTATTTTGTTAGATCCTCGGGTTGACCTGGGCTATCCCCCTTCTCCCCAAGGACATATTGTAAGGCTCTTGGGGAAAATCAAGGACACAGTAGACAGCCTTAGTGATCTCTGAGCCTCCTCCTGCTTTTGGCCACTGCTGTCATTTCTTTCTCAGGTCTTAGCAAGCCTCCAGCACCTAGCAGGTCAGTCACCATAAACCCAGGCCATTAACCAGGCTCCTTATTTCTAGAAGGCATTTCAGCAGCCAGTCACCTCCATGGAGTCTAGGACCTTCTCCCCCGCCCCTTTACAAAGAAGCTTCCTCCCCAGGAGTATTCTGAGGAAAGTTATTTTGTTGTTGTTGTTGTTTGCTGTTGTTTTCCACATGAGTCCATTTGTGTCCTCAGAGGCACAAATGTGAATGCAGGTAAATACTTAGCAAAGGCCCGTGTGACCCTGAGCAGCATCATAGGGTCTGCTGGTGGGCTCACCGCCATGCTGGCACCCTCCATTCTCAGCTCAGAGACTGCACCAGCTACTAATCTGAGAGCAGCTTGGAGTGCTAGAAAGCCGAGAAGGAAATCTTCAATGCAACTCCCAGCTCAGCTGTGTGACCATGGGGAAGCCACTCAACCTCTCTGGGCCTCAGTTTCCTCATCCGTAAAAAGAGTGGGCCTTGCATGTGCCTTACTTTCTATATATTTTATGCCATAAAGAAAAAAAAATGTAATAGGTCACAGTTCTTATTTTTTGAACGCTGACTGAAAGGCAAACAAAATCCTACCATCAGCCAGTAAGTTGTTGTGGGGAAATGTGGCACGTTTCTTTGTTGCTTTTCTTTGCAAACCCACCGTGGTGCTTTAATAAAAACAAATGCAAACAAATGCAAACAAAACACAACACAACACAACAAACCCCAAATGCATGCCATCATTCACCCAGCAAGCACATTTAGCACTGCCGTGTACTGGGCAGTGTTCTTGGAGCTGGGGATCTGGTGACAACAAATCAGAAAACAACACTGTCCTCCAGGCAGATGTCCTTTCTGGCGGGTCAGACAATGGACACTGCCAAGGAGAAGGGGCCAGGACCTCAGGGCAGGGGTTGTGACTGGACTTTGGCCCCAGAGAAGGAGGCAATGAGCAAAGCCCTGAAGGAGGAGAGGGAGGGAGCCACCCAGATGCCTGTGGGAAGAGCATTCAGGCAGAAGGAACAGTCAACACAAAGGCCCAGCATGTCCCCCGAGTAGGGGGAGAATTGAGAGGGACAGAAGCAGGCGGGGGGGAGGGGAGAGTAGATCTGGGGTGCGGCATCTCTACTCTTTCCATCTCTACAGGTGGAAAGGAGGAAGGTCCTGCAGGCCTCCAGCTCCGCAGGCCACCGTACATCCCTTTACTGCCATTGGCTTTGACCTATTACGAAGTTTATTGATTCAGCTGTAAAAGGGAGATTGAGCAGGAAGGCTGAGATTTGAGATTCGAGGGAGGAGGAGGTTGAGCCAATTGTTACTGGATTCGGCTGGATGTCGCGTTGCGCAGGCTTGGAAGAAATGCTTGTTTGAACAATACAGTTCTTCAAAAGCCTTGTAATTGTAAATGGCGCTACATTACGTGTTCTATGGTGGAAGACAGTCCCCGTGTGCAGACAGGGGCCACCTGCCGACGCGGCAGGGGCCGGCAGAGAGGGAAACGCACATGGAGACGCGACACCCCACAGAGTCCAGGTCAGCGCCCCTCTCTCGGCTCCCCGCTGCTCATCCCCTCAGCCCACGTCCAGGGGCCACAAGCCCCTGAGATAGACCACACCTTGCTTATGGCTCCCACACACACAGACCGACAAGTATATACACGCAGGCAGGTGCGGAAGGGCACATTGGCGGACTTGTCTTTACTGCAATAGAAGTATACCATTCTCATCACTCTGCAACGTTAGTGTTCCACTCACTCGTTCAGGGGTATCCCTAAAAATCAGCAGATTTCCAGCTAACTCTGTCTTGCATCCATATGTATGCACGTATAAGGGGCTCTTTCTTTTTCCTCCCCCGGCTCCCCCGGCCATTTAGCTGTGCTCCCGACTATCGCTCTCTCTGTGCTCAAGTGAACGAGTACTGATGTGTGTGTATATGGGATGCGCATGCATATCTAGGGGACTGGTCAGTGTTTGCTCCTAAAGATGGGATCATAAGTAACGTGCTTCTCTGTGTTTTGGGACATGATTGCTTTTCAGATTCTTAGAACCAGCCCCATTCCTTCATTTGAGGAAACCGAGGCCCAGAAAGGCGTGACCTGCTGAACGCGGCTGCGCCCACCTCTGTCCTGCAAGCCCCTGCCCCATTCCTGTCCCCCCTCAGCACGCCAGCCCCATGACCGGCTCGCTCCTGTCCACCTGATGCGCCACCTGGGAGCCTTTGCACGAGCCGCTCCCTCTCCCCAGCATGCCCTGAGCAGATAGCTGCGCGGGCTCACCGGTGCCCTTCCTGGGGCCTCCCCTCTGAGACGGCCACGCCCCCCAGCCCCTTTCCCCGCCCTCAGCTTCTCCTCATCGCCCTAATCAGTACTTAATATGATGACTGTGTGTGTTTATTCTGGAGCAACAGCTCTGGAGACCAGGGTTCTGCCCACCTTGTGTCCCAGCGCCGCGGTCGCTAGAGAATGAGTGAGCCGCTCTCCCTGGTCATCGAGGCCCCAGCCAAGGGAAATGAAGTCCTCCGTAGGGTCCGCCTTTGCATCCTACTCATTGGTGTTCTTTTCCTTGAGTTTCCCTGATTGCAGCCCAATTCCCAGCGTCAGCTCTCCAAATGCCCCCCTGGTTAAGGAGACTATCTGAGCAGCCCTGAAACAAAAACTGAGCAACACGCATCTGCACTTGGAATTCCCTGGCGCACTGCGAGCAACTGGGAGCTGCTCAAAGGAAAGCGGGCAGAGGTCTCCAGCGGAAGGGGATTCTGTAGGGGGCCGCCGCCCCGCACTCCCTGGGGCCCTCTGAAGCAAAGTGCTTCATAATACTGGTGATCATGGTTGATAGCAAAAGGAGGGGTGGGGGTGTGCATTTGGCTGGGTAGCCAGTGGCCAGTCCATTACAGTATTAGTTAGGGCTAACTGGGTAGTAAGTAAAAGAAATTGTGCCTGGCTATTTACCAACTGGGACTTGGCAGGACCCAGTGGCCACAGAAGCTCTGAATCAGCTAGCCCAGTGTGCAAGGTGCCCTCGGGCGCCACCATAGGCTGGGCTGAGAAGCACTCACCCAGGCTGCTTGGGGCGCCCCCGGGGAGCTGCCCTACGGAGGGCCTGGAGCTGAGCTCGCTGCCCGCAGCCCAGCCCGCTCTGCCCGCGGAGCAGCTACCTGCTGGCGTTACTCCTCCTGACTCCCCAGGTGCAAAATGTGCCGTTCTGCTCCTGGAGCCCGCTGGGGCGCCCGCCCGTTTGCCCCTGCCCGCTGAGCCCCTGGCATGCCTTCCCTGCGTTTGCCAGACTGGTTCCAGTAACTCACTGCAGTGAGCCGGGAGGCTTCACATCTTCCTTTAGGATGGGACAGAGGACAGAGGGAGAGGAGCTGCTGCTGGGGCCACGGAGAGAGCAAGGGAGGCGGAGCGTGGATCGTGTGCAAGCCGGCGGGGGGGGGGGGGGGGGGCAGTCCGAGGGTAATCCCCGTAATGGCCTAGGCCCGTGGTGCGGCAGCTGGCCTGGCTAACGCTGGTTTAATACCTGCTTTCGTGTGATTAATGGCTGTGGATAAAACCTTGAACCCGGGGAAAGCAGGCCTGGCTGCTAAGCCTGGCCAAGAGCATCACTTTGGGTTATGTTGATAGCAGGGACTCGGCTCAGCGATTTACATCGTAACCCAACTGTTTTGAGGACAGCTGCCAAGCGCCATCTTTTAAGAACATGAGGAAAATAGTAGAAGAAATAGGGAGAACTAAACTCATGGAGAGCGAGAGAGGAGGGCGAAAGGGAGATGGGCTGAGCCTGGTGTCGGGGTGTGAAAGCTGCTGGGGGACCCAAATGTCCTCTCACTGTCTCCACCCACCCGCCCATTCTCACCACCCTTGGCCCCCTCCCCACCCCTGCAGGCTCCACTAGTAATAATACTCTTAGGGAACCTGGACTGGACCGCCCCACGGAAGAAACAAGCGGCACCCGGAGATCTTGGAGGATCAGAGGTTTATTTAATGCCCTCGGGCTCAGAGGAGAGCAATCTCCAAAGGTCTGAGCCCCGAGCACAAAGGGGGCAATTTAATCACTTCTACTTCCCCAGACTTGTCATTTTTGGCGCGCGCGCGCGGAAGTGGGGCAGGGAGAAGGACCCGGATTGGTGCTCAGGGGAAGCAGAGCAGGGAGAACCTGGAAGAGCCCAGCGGCAAGGACTGGGACTCTCCTGCTGGCTGGGTTGGCCATCTTAGGACACAGATTTTCCTTATCATGCTCCCCCTTGATGCCCCTTTAAACACCTAGTTTAGAGGGCATCATTCTGTTTGACTCTGAGGGCTGACTGTAAGGCTTGGGAGGAACACAGATTTAACAGCACACCAGGTAGCAGAACACCAGGACTGACTGGGGCCAGGAAAACCATGGTGAAATGAGCTCAGGAGTAGACAGCAGAGGGCCAGTAAAAGTGGAATACCGATGGCACTCTGAAAAACTACAGGGGGCATCTAGGTCTAATCTTCTAATATTTAGGGTCCCTATTTGACACTGATGGTTACAGACTGCTGTCCATGTCTCCCAGATGGGCCCTGGTTGCCTGGAGAAGGTACAATGTTAGAGTCCGACTCCCGAGATGAGGGAAATCACCCCGATGAGAGTCAGGGACCACGGTGAGCAGGTGTCCATCAACCGGTGGGGTCTCATCAAAGGTGAAGCCAGAGTGGGTTCGTGAAGTCTGGCTGGACTCTCCACTGGTGAGGCTCCTCGTCTGAATGATGAGCTTTCTTCTTTCTTCCAATCTGTGACCCAAACTGAGTCCCCTGCCTGGAAGGAGTGTACCTGAGACCCTAAGAGGCCCTCAAGACCCATTGAGGCCCTCTCAATGGTGTACTTTTGTAACTTATTTAGGATGGCCCCCAGGGCTTAAAGCTGCTCCTTTATCCCTTTATCTCCAACCTGATGCTGGAAGGCTTCCCAAGCAAAGGGTAGGCTGGCCATATATTAATTCAAATGCGGAGAAACCTGAAGTCCCAGGCATGCAGAGAGCATGCAGGGGAGCTAGGGGTAGCAGATCTAGCCATGGGAGGTTAATCTCCTGACAAAAGTTTGCTAAGGTTCCCTTGAGGGTGTGATTCATTCACTCTACTTTCCCTGAACTTTGGGGCCAGTTAGCTGTGTGGAGTCTCCAGGTGATGTTGAGACATTTGGTCAAGACCTGTACAATGTCTGCCACAAATGCAGGTCCATTGTCACTATGGATTGTTAATGGCAGGCCGAACCAGGGCACAATCTCCCACAAGAGGACTTTAGCTACTTCTCGGCTTTGCTCCATCCTGGTCGGGAAGGCTTCGACCCACCCAGGGTATGTGCATACTATTACTAGGAGATATCTGAACCCACTGCTTGGCTGCACATCTGTGAAGTCTACCTCCAGATCTTCGAAGGGTGTTGCTCCCATCCTCTGGACACCTGATGGGGGCCATGGTGCAGACTGAGCATTATTTTTAGCACATGTTATGCACCGTTCACTCATTGCTCAGCATAGTGCAGGCAGCTGACTGATGTAGTAGTGCTTCTTGAGAAGGGCTCTAATGCAGTTTTTCCCAGATGAGTGAGTCAGTGATGTTCCTTGACTAGATGCCCTCCAGTTGCTGTTGGAACAAAGATGCACCAGTCTGGCATCATCCACCATCCGTTTTCAGGCAGGGTGGCTCCCTCAGCCATCGCCCATTCCTTTTCCTTTTTAGCATAACTGAGCAGAAGGACTTCTTCCGGGGGTGTGAGGGCCATCATGAGGGAAGGGGCTCTGTCCATGTCCTCACTGGCTGCGGTCTTGGCTGCCTCATCTGCCAGATGATTTCCCCATGCTATGGTGTCCCTTACAGTGCAGGATTGCTACTTCCTTTGGAAGCCAGATGGCTTCAAGGAGTCTCAGTATTTCCTCTTTATTCCTGCTGCGGTTAGGATGTCCCTTTCCTTGAAGATGGACAGTAGCAAAGGCGTACCGAGAGTCAGTATAGATGTTGACTCGCTTGCCTTCACCGAGGGGGAGGGCTCAGGCTAAGGCATATAATTCAGCCCGCTGAGCTGACCGTCCAGCTGGTGATGCCTTAGCTTCTAGGACTTCAGTGGTTGTGGTTTTCCTCTCTGGCCCTAGTTCTCTTTTCCCTTGGGTGAGGAGGAAACCAAGGTATCGGACCTGTTGTTGGCAGATTTGTGCCTGCCTTCATGAGGCTCGCTATCCCGAGTCTGAAAAGGAGCTGTAGGAGGGCCTTGGTGACTTTTGTGCAGTCTTCTTGTGTGTCACTGCTGAGGAGGAGGTCATCCACATACTGGAGGAGGGTGCATCGTGTGGCCTCTCTTGGGAAGCTGGCGAGGTCCATGGCCTGCGCTTTCCCCAAAGAGGGTTGGTGAGTTTTTAAACCCCTGCGGGAGGCACATCCAAGTCAGTTGCATCTGGCGCCCTGTATTAGGTTCAGTCCATTCAAAGGCAAACAGTGGCTGGCTCGGGGGAGCTAAGCAGAGGCAGAAGACATCTAGGCAAGTGAACCAACTGGCCGACCCTGGGATAAAGGAATTCATGTTGGACCTTGTGGCCCCTGAGTTCGCACTGGCAAGCCTGGCAAAAGGGCTGTTGTATCGCCCGTGTCCCAGTCGCCCCAAGGATGGTAAAGGGGCCACTGGGGAGGTGACAACAGAGTGCTTGGCTCCAGTATCAACCATAAAAGTCACTGGCCCCCCAGTGCTTGGCCCCCCACCTTCATTCTGACCATGGGCTCATGGGGGCCAAGGAGGAAAGAGCCTGGTCCCCCATAGTCTGAGTCCATTTCTGCAAGACCTATGAGGTCCTCCTCTCAGGGTTCTTCCTTGTAATGGCTGGGCTTTTGAGACTTTCTCCCATTAGGACATTCACTTTTCCAACACCCTTTCTCTTTACAGTAGGCACATTGATCCCTTGCCAAGGGGGTTTTGGGCTTCCCCTCTTTCAGTGGTTGGGGTCTCCCCATCTTTGTGTTGTCCTTTTCTTTCAGGGCGGCGGCGAGGAAGATGAAAAAGACTTTCTTTTTCATCTTTTTTTCAGCTTCCCATTCGGCTGTGACCTCCCTGTTCAGGTAGTCCTTACTGGCAATCTCTATTAGTTGGGTGATGTTCAACCTGGCAAAACCCTCTAGTTTCTGAAGTTTTTTTCTGATGTCTGGGGCAGCCTGAGCCACAAAGGAGATGTTTACCAACTGTTGGCTTTCCTGTGCCTCAGGGTCAAATGGAGTGTATATCCTGTAGGCTTCACATAGCCTTTCGTAGTTGTCTCCGGGGGACTCCCCTGGTTGTTGAGTGACCGAAGATACCTTAGTCATGTTCATGGGTTTCTTAGCTCCTACCTGGATTCCCTGGAGGAGGGCCTCCTGGTACTGGTGGTGTGGGCCTGTCCCTCGGTTGTGGTGAAGTTCCATCATGGGCACTCTTCGGGTGCGGCTGTATTAGCCCAGGCAGCAGGGTCGATGACTCCCGCTGGTGAGAGCTCTTCCAGGTACTGCCGTGCACCTTTCATTATTCTCCTCCTTTTCCTCTGTGTTAAACAGGGTGGGGAGTAACTGTTGGCAGGTTTTCCAGGTTGGCCGGTGAGTCTGGAAGAGGGATTCTATGAAGTCTACCATGGCCTGTGGTTTCTCAGAGTAGGATGGGGTGTTATGTTTCCAGTTAAGGAGGTTGGTTTCCACATCTCTCATACTGGCATTTGGAGGGTGCTTGCACCCGGCCTGGGGCGCAGCCTGGCTGCTGGTCCTGGAGAAAGTGGATCCTTTGGGCCTGGGGGTGCCAGTGGATCTTCTGGGCCCATGGGCATCAGTGGATCCTCTGGGCCTGGGGGCGCCCATGAAACCAATGGCAGCGGAGTGTCTGGAGCTGAAGGACCAGGTGTAGATGGTCTTGGATGTATGTACAATGGGGGCAAGATTGGTTCATCCTTGGGATCTCCGGCTAGGATTTGTGGAGACTGGGGCTTTTGCTGATTTTCTTTAGGTTGCTTGGATGAAGTGATTAAGACCCTGGCCTATCCCTGCCTATTGCAAGTGAATCGCACCCAGGAGGGAAGGGTCTGAGCAATTCCTAGCCAGGAGTCAATGTACGGAAACTGGTCAGGGTGTCCTCGTTTTCCTGTTATGACTTGCCAAACTCGACAAATCATTGGTACATCCAATGTCCCTTTTGAAGGCCACCCGACATCAAAGGTGGGCCATTCCAATTCACATAGGGTTCTCAACTTGCTGGGGTTCATCCTAACTCCATAGTCTCCCGAAAACCCCTTTTGAAATTTTTGATCATGGTCTCTAGAACCATAGGTTTACTCTGCCCTGACCCCATGGTGGTGTCCCCGTGTGTGGTGGTGCAGAGACAGACAAGCGGCGGGGGGGGGGGGTGCCTCCTGAGATGAGGAGACCAATCAGATGTCCCGAAGGAGCTTAGGTGAGGCTTAGCCATAGAGGTCTCAGCGTTGTGACTTAAAATCAGAAACTGTTCCACTGCCACCATAGACTGTATGCCATTCACCACGGAATCGCAGATGGGCCCCCTCAGACTCCATAGGCTTCTGGGGACCTTAAGGGTGCCCGCCTGTGGAGTCACAGAAGCAGTCCTCTTGAGCAAGCCAGGTCGGCCTGCACATTCCAGAAGTTATTGCATTCCCTCCCTGGGAATCCCTACCTATGAGACCTCCAAGAAGTCTCTGGGAGGTGATCAGGCTCCCCTTCCACCCCAATGGGGGTGGGCCTGTTTGGGTCCTGGGGCCCCAGGCCTTACTGGAATCCGACATTGGGACCAGGTCCTCACCTGCCAAGTGTCTTCGAGTCCGGTGGGAACAGTGGAGCAGGGCTGGCCCGAGGTGACTGGGGCGGGAGACGACCGAAAATTAGGCAGGGCGCGCCTTCTCCATTACTATCCCTCCTTCCGTCACTGCCCCGCCATTTCCCCAAACCGGTGGCAACAATGGACCAGTGTGGTTGGGTTTCCCCGTCAGAGAACCAAATGTTACGGAACCTGGACTAGATCGCCCGGTGGAAGAACCAAGCGGCACCCGGAGATCTTGGAGGATAGGAGGTTTACTTATTGCCTGCGGGCTCAGAGGACAGTGGTCTCCAAAGGTCTGAGCCCCAAGCACAAACAAAGGGGACAACTCTTACACTTCTACTTCTGCATACTTGGCACTTTTGGCGCGTGCGCGAAGTGGGGCAGGGAGAAGAACCCGGATTGGTGTGCACCAGAAGCAGAGCAGGGAGAACCCAGAAGAAACCTGGGGCAAGGACTGGGACTCTCCCGCTGGCTCAGTGGGCCATCTTAGGACACAGATTTTCCTTATGAATACCATGAGTATTCTGCCACTGTACAGCCTATACACCTATTCTCGGCATCTGGTCACATTGGCTTCTCACCAGGACCCTGTAAACAGCAGTGTCTGTGCAAAAAGGTCCGATTCCAGGCAGGGCACCGGGGGAGGTCCTAGAGGCCCCAGATGGTGCCTGACATTAACTCAGCAGTTGCCAGGTCATGATGATGTGCCCAGGGTCCCAGGGGAGGGGCTGGGACACTCAGGCAATTCCGGGCAGTGGCTACTTCCTGACCTATCTGGAAGCATCCTGATATGTTACTCTAAAGACCAGTGCCCCCTGTGACATGGAAGAGGCAGGTGTTTTGGTTCCCAAATCACAGGTGGGAAAACTAAGGCTCAGAAAGCTATAGAACCTGCGAATGTTCCAGGCCACTGACTGAATTTCACATGTTTTCCCTCCTGTCAGGTTGGCTCTCCAGAATCTGGGGCATTGCCCCACCAAGGGCTCTGCCCCCACAGCTGCTTTCACTATTCTCCAATATTCTGTAACCTCTGGGCTAGAAGAAGCACCACACACAGGTGTCGGATGCCCCCATTCACCTCTCCTTACAGGAGGAGACGACTTCTCTCTCACAAGAATGGTGGGCTGTGTGGGGATGAGAGAGGTCTCCCTCCCTTCCCTGGGCTACCTAGCCCGTCTCCTCCCAGAGCCTGGCCCTGCTGCCTCCCTCCCTGAGGGTCCTCTGGGCACATCTCCCTCCTCATCTTTCCTGAGCTTCCCTGCTGTGCTTGATTCACTCCTCACAGACAGCCAGTTCCTGGGCCAACATGTAGGGCTGTCCCTACAGACAACAGACACAAACTATCCTTTGGGATATCCTTCGCATATGCTGAAGTTATTTGTTGGGATTGTCCTTTATTCACATGTCTTTTACTTCTTTTTGTCCCCCAGCTCCCATTCATAAGACATTTCTAATCAATTTTTTGGGTTAGAACACTTAAAAACTGCCATTTGTGTGGTCAAAAACAGTCGAATAGCAGCAATGTCACATATTTTTTAGGAAGTTGGCAAACTAGAGCAAAATCTAGGACGTCAGGTTGGTTCCGGAGGTGGCCAGGTGGGGGCAGCAGAGAGCTAAGCTGACGGAATCGGGCTCACAGGTGGCGCTGTGGACAGAGTCCGGTCCAGAAAATGGCCTGTCGGGATCTTGCCAAAGTGGAGAGGGCCAGCCTACCCGGGACCTCTGATCTGGACAGAGCTGAAGGGTGAGAACAGGGTGAGCGCAGAGCTGAAGGGTGAGCACTGTGACAGTTGCACCAGTAGCTCTTGGCATGGGCTCTCCTGCCCAGTCTAGTCCGACTACCCTTGAGGCCGAGCCTCTGATCAAGGGACTTGCCAAGTCCCCGGGACTCTTCCTGACCACAGTCCCCAGTGGAGAGCTGACGCGGCCAAAGGCAACGGCATATGAAGCTGGGAAGTTTGATCTCTGTGACTGAGACCCCTGAGCTTGATTTTGACCCATGTAATTCAGGCAGTATTGCTCTCCATGCCCGCAAGCTCCCATGGAGGCCACCGCCCAAGCAGCATGGGGGCCATCGGCCGGTATTGATGCAGACTCTCTTGATTTGAAGCTGGAGGGGCTTTTGTCAGGAATGCTCACAAGATTTGCTGGGTCCCAGTGCAAAATTAAAATGCCGGCTGACCCCTTGCTCAAAAATTATTAAGAATTTTAAGTCAGCAAAGCAGAGCATAAGACTAAGCCCAGGGCCCCTTTGAGGACAGGGCCCATTTGTCAGCATGGATGGCATGCCTGCAAAGCCAGCCCTGGCTTTGGTCTGGAGCCTAGATCCTGTCTGGAATGTGGTTCGGGGAGGGGGACTTGCCTTCTGCACATCTACCTGTGCGTACGCCTGAGATGCAGGAGGCTCCATGGCTCAGGAAGCAGGGAAGCCCTGGCACAGGCCAGTCATCGTGGTCCAGCGCTGTCCTCCCCCCAGTTGTGAGCAGCAAGGGAGCTGAGACAACTGAAATAAGAATGTCACCAAACTCCTGAGGCCCCAAAGTGGTATGCACACCTTCTTGGTGAAATGGGGACGTGCCACAGGTATGCACCTGTGCCGTCCAGCCAGGTGAGAACAGCCAGCATCATTGAAGGTCCATCCCCAAGGAGCAGGGCTCAGACAGGAGAATTCAGAACAGACAGCATTGTGGGTTGCCTGGGTGGCTCCATTGGTTAAGTGTCCAATTCTTGATTTTGGCTCAGGTCATGGTCTCACAGTCCTGGGATCAAGCCCCGTGTCAGGCTCCCCACTCAGCACTCTCTCTCTCTCTCAAATAAATAAATAAATCTTAAGAAGAAGAAGAAGAAAGAAGAAGAAGAAGAAGAAGGAGAAGGAGAAGGAGAAGGAGGAGAAGGAGAAGACGAAGACAAGCACTGCAGTTCCACAAGAGAAAGAGGTGAAGGATAGAGGAAGAGAGGGGCCAGATTTTTATGGCAGCCAGCTGGAGCAGCCCAGGACAGTAAGATGGTGATGCTATTGGCAGTTTCAGTCCCACAACTGTTGCACTGTTGAGCACTGACTAATGTTGATGTGGATTGTTGAATACTGTAAACATCACTCCTGGATGGTGGCGGGTCTGGTCCCTCCAATGATGGGTCACCATTCTCAATGGACACATTCTGGAGTTCACGAGGAAGAAGGAAGCCCTCCATCCTGTCTTCCTTGGTTGAAACAATGGTCAGCAGAATGGGGAGGGGAGGCACAGGTCTGGGGGTCTACATATCAAAGGCCTGGCTGGTCAAGATCCTGTTTCAGTCCTGGCTCTGTCACGGACCAGCTGTGTGATGTGGGCCAAGTCACCACCTCCTGGGGCCTGAGGCTCCCCATTTGCAAAACAGAGGAAAGAATGCCATTTTTCCTTCCTCACAGGATAGAGACAGACACCAGGCATAGACTACACTAGCCATGGGAGCCCCAACTTCCAGCCTCCAGGCATCACTTTAACACTTAGACCACATTGCTTCATTTCCCATATGCAGGGAGGGCAGTGTCTGCCCCAAGATGTCTGAGAATCCCTGGCACTGCCCAGATCCATTCCACAGTCAGAGCTGATTGCTGGAAATTACCAATGCCTACCCCCCCCACCCAGAAGCTCCTGCAGCTTTCCTTGTCATCATCCTTATATTTTTTAAAGATTTTATTTCTTTATTAGAGAGAGAAAGAGAGAGAGCACAAGCAGGAGGAGTGACAGAGGGAGAGGGAGAAGCAGGCTCCCCGCTGAGCAGGGAGCCTAACACGGAGCTTGATCCCAGGACCCCAGGATCATGATCTGTGTTGAAGGCAGGCAAGTAATCAATGGAGCCACCCAGGCCCCCATCCTTGTCACCATCCTATCCCAAGCACGGATTTGAACACTTTGTGACCCCCCCCACCCAACAACCACTTACCCAAGGCAGTTATATGAGGTCAAGTTGTAGTAAAGGTTTGGGAACAATTGTGAGACCAATACTAGCATTGCCATCTCCCTGTCCTGGGCTGCACCAGCTGGCTGCTATAGATCTGGCCCCTCTCCCACCTTTCCTCAAAGGAGGTGTCCCTAACAGAGAGCAATCCATTCCTACATGCATTTTGCTGTGGCCTCCTATTATTGTTAGATGAAATCTATGAATGTCTCTTCAATCCTTTTTTAAATTGTGTTGCTCAAATCTGTATCATTCTTTATTTGTTTTATTATCAATCATTAAAAAAGATGTGTTTAAATCTCTCATGATTTCTTCTTGCGATTCTGCCAATTTTTGCTTTGTGTATTTCGAAGCTATGTTATTAGGTGTATACATATTTAGAATTCTTATAACTCCTTGGTGAACCGAACATTTTCTCATTATCTTTCTCTGTATCTTGGTCATTCTTTTTGACTTAACGTCTGCTTTACTGGAGATGAGTTATGTTGTTTTCCATCCTTTTGGTTTCAAGCTTGCTATATCCTTATATTTTAGGTGAGTCTCCTGCAAATGGAATATAATAGAGATTTTAAAACATATATAAAGCATGAAAATTTTGGTCTTTTCTCTATAGCACTTATTCCATTTACATATAATATAAATTCTGATAAGGTTATTTTTTTTTCCCATCACCCTCCAGATTTTCTACTGTCCCTGGAGAGCCAAACTCTCTGACCACCCTCAGCCCCTGACAACTCCTGATCTGTTTTCTGTCCCTATAGTTGCCTTTTCTGTTATGTCACATAATGGAATCATACAGATGTAGCTTTTGAGAGTCTGATAAGGTTATTTAAACCTACCATCTTACTTTGCGCTTTCTATTTCTCACCTGTTTTATGTCCCTTTTTCTCATTTTCTGCCTTCTTTTAGATCTTTTTCCTCCCTATTGGATTGGAAATCACACTCTTTTCTTATACTTTTATTGTTTGCCTGGGACTACAGCACCCATTCTTGATTTAGCAAAGTGTAGTGTTAACTAGAACTTTTACCTCTTTCTAGTCAATGCAAAGACCTTAGAATTCTAAATCCATTTAATACTCTCAACTTACATGCTATTAATGTCATGCACTTTTTAAATTACTAGAATGTATTTTTTTAGAGCAGTTTTAGGTTTATAGAAAATTGTGCATAAAATACAGAGACTTCTCATATATTTCCTCTCTCCCCCTCACAATTTTCCCAATTTTTAACATCCCACAATATATGATACATCTGTTATAACTGATGAACCAATATTGATACATTATTATTAATCAAAATCCATAGATTACATTAATGTTCACTCTTTGTGTTGTACATTCTATGAGTTTTGAAAAATACATAGTCATGTATCCACCATCACAGTATCACACAGAATAGTTTCCCTGCCCTAAAAATCCCCTGCACTCCACCAGTATATCCCTTCCATGCCACTGAACCTCTGACATTAAATGTTCCTTATAATGTCTTCATGGTTTTACCTTTTCCAGAATACCATATAGTGGGAATCATACAGTGTGTAGCCTTTTCAGACTGGCTTTTTTCACTTAGCAACATGCCTTTAAGCTTCCTCAATGTCTTTTTGTGGATTAATAACTCACTTGTTTTTAGTGCTGAATAATATTCCATTGTTTGGCTGTACCACAGTTTGTTTGTTCATTGATATATTGAAGGACAGATTATTTGCTTCAAGTTTCAGCAACTGTGAGTAAAGTTGCTGTAAACACTTGTGTGTAGATTTTTGTGTGGATATAAGTTTTGAATTCATTTGGGTACATATCTAGGAGTTCAATTGCTGGATCACATTATAAGACTACGTTTAGCTCTGTAGGAAAGGCCAAATTGTATTCCAAAAAGACATTCTGAGCAGCAAAAATAAATGCTTCTGTTGTTCCACATCCTTGGTAACACTTGATATCTTCTTCTTTTTTTTTTTTTAAGATTTTATTCATTTATTTGAGAGAGAGAGAATGAGAGATAGAGAGCACGAGAGGGAAGAGGGTCAGAGGGAGAAGCAGACTCCCTGCTGAGCAGGGAGCCCAATGTGGGACTCGATCCCGGGACTCCAGGATCATGACCTGAGCCGAAGGCAGTCGCTTAACCAACTGAGCCACCCAGGCGCCCTCTTTTGTCCAATTTTTAATTGGATTGTTTGTTTTCTTATTGTTGAGTTTTAAAAGTTCTATGTATATTTTGGATGTAAGTCCTTTATCAGAAATGTTTTATAAATATTTTCTCCCAGGCTCTGGTTTGTTTTTTCATTCTCTTAACAGTGTCTTTCATAGAGTAGAATTTTTTTTATTTTAATAAAGTTCAACTTAGCAATTTTTTCTTTCATGGATCATTCTTTTGGTACTGTATCAATAGTCATCTTCAAACCTAAGGTCACCTTTCTTTGATTTTTTTCATTAGAATTTTATAGTTTTCTCCATATTGATCTTGTACATATTTTGTTAGATTTACTACTAAGTACTTCATTTTTTGGTGCTAACGTAAATGGCATTGTATTTTTAATTCCAAATTCTAATTGTTCATTACTGGTATATAGGAAAGTAATAGACTTTTATCTATTAATCTTATATTCTGTAGCTTTGCTGTTATTGTGTATTAGTTCCTTTTTTAAAAAAATTTATGCCAGTTTTTTTTGATTTTCCATAGACCATCATGTCATTTGGGAACACAAGCAGTTTTATTTCTTCATTTCAAATCTGTATGCCTTTTGTTTCATTTTATTATCTATTGCATTAGCTGTAATTTCTGTATGATGTTGAAAGGAATAGTGAGAGGAGGCATCCTGACTTGGTTCCTGATCTTAGCAGAAAAGATTCTGGTTTCTTACCCTTAAGTATAATGCTAGCTGTAGGGTTTTTGTACATGTTCTTTATCAAGTTAAGGAAGTTCTTCTCTATTCCTGGTTTGTTATGAGTTTTTATGATTTATGGGTATTGTATTTTGTCAAATGTGTTTTCTGCATCTATTGATATGATTACATGATTTTTCTTCTTTAGACTATCAATGTCATGGGTTACATTAGTTGATTTTTGAATATTGGACAAGCCTTGCATACCCAGAATAAATCCCATTTAGCCATGATATATAACTTTTTAAATAAATTATTGGATTTGATTTGCTAATATTTTGATGAAGAATTTTTGCATCTATGTTCATGACAGATATTGGTCTCTGAAGTTTTCTACAGTTTGTAGTTTGGTATTAGAATAATGCTGGACTTGTAGAATAAGGTTTTTTTTTTTTACTTTTTTTATTTTATTTTTTTATTATGTTATGTTAATCACCATACATTACATCATTAGTTTTTGATGTAGTATGATTCGTTGTTTGCGTATAACAACCAATGCTCCATGCAGTACATGCCCTCTTTAATACCCATCACCAAGCTAACCCGTTCCCCCACCCCCCTCCCCTCTAGGACCCTCAGTTTGTTTCTCAGAGTCCATAGTCTCTCATGGTTCCTATCCCCCTCCAATTTCCCCCCCTTCATTCTTCCCTTCCTGCTCTCTCCTTCTTCTTCTTCTTTTTTTTTTAACATATAATGTATTATTTGTTTCAGAAGTACAGGTCTGTGATTCAACAGTCTTACACAATTCACAGCGTTCACCATTGCACATACCCTCCCCAATGTCTATCACCCAGTCACCCCATCCCTCCCACCCCCCACCACTCCAGCAACCCTCAGTTTGTTTCCTGAGGTTAGGAATTCCTCATATCAGTGAGGTCATATGATACATGTCTTTCTCTGATTGACCTATTTCGCTCAGCATAACACCCTCCAGTTCCATCCACGTCGTTGCAAATGGCAAGATCTCATTCCTTTTGATGGCTGCATAATATTCCATTGTATATATATACCATTTCTTCTTTATCCATTCATCTGTCGTTGGACATCTTGGCTCTTTCCATAGTTTGGCTATTGTGGACATTGCTGCTATAAACATTGGGGTGCACGTACCCCTTCGGATCCCTACATTTGTATCTTTGGGGTAAATACCCAGTAGTGCAATTCTGGATCATATGGTAGCTCTATTTTCAACTTTTTGAGGAACATCTATATTGTTTTCCAGAGTGGCTGCACCAGCTTGCATTCCCACCAATAGTGTAGGAGGTTTCCCCTTTCTACACATCCCTGCCAGCATCTGTCATTCCCTAACTTGTTCATTTTAGCCATTCTGACTGGTGTGAGGTGGTATCTCAATGAGGTTTTGATTTGGATTTCCCTGATGCCGAACGATGTTGAGCACTTTTTCATGTGCCCGTTGGCCATTTGGATGTCTTCTTTGGAAAAATGTCTGTTCATGTCTTCTGCCCATTTCTTCATTGGACCATTTGGTCTTTAGATGTTGAGTTTAAGAGTTCTTTATAGATTTTGGATACTAGCCCTTTATCTGATATGTCATTTGCAAATATCTTCTCCCATTCTGTCGGTTGTCTTTTGGTTATGTTGACTGTTCCTTTTGCTGTGCAAAAGCTTTTTATCTTGATGAAGTCCCAATAGTTCATTTTTGCCCTTGCTTCCCTTGCCTTGGGCGATGTTTCTAGGAAGAAGTTGCTGCGGCTGAGGTCGAAGAGGTTGCTGCCTGTGTTCTCCTTTAGGATTTTGATGGACTCCTGTCTCACACTGAGGTCTTTCAACCATTTGGAGTCTCTTTTTGTGTGTGGTGTAAGGAAATGGTCCAGTTTCATTCTTCTGCATGTGGCTGTCCAATTTTGCCAACACCATTTTGTTGAAGAGACTGTCTTTTTTCCATTGGACATTCTTTCCTGCTTTGTCGAAAATGAGTTGACCATAGAGTTGAGGGTCCATTTCTGGGCTTTCTATTCTGTTCCATTGATCTATGTGTCTGTTTTTGTGCCAGTACCATACTGTCTTGATGATGACAGCTTTGTAATAGAACTTGAAGTCCAGAATTGTGATGCCACCAGATTTGCTTTTCTTTTTCAACTTGTAGAATAAGTTAGGAAGTGTTCCTTTTGCTTCTGTTTTCTCTATTGATTCCCTGTTTTTAATTTCATTGATTTCTGCTCTAAATTTTATTATTTCTTTTCTTGCTGTTGTATTAGATTTAATCTTCTTTCCCTAGTTTCCTAAGGTGAAAGCTTAGATTTTAGATATTCTTTTTTAAATAAAAACACCAAGGCTATCAGTTTCCCTCAAACACTGCTTTCACTGCATCCCACAAATTTTGATTAAATGTATTTTCACTTTTATTTAGCTCAAAATATTTTTAAAAATCTCTTGAGATTTCTTCTTTGACCCATGTGTTATTTACAAGTCTGTTGTTTAATCTCCAAGTATTTGGGGATTTTTCAGCTGTTTCTATTATTAATTTTAGTTTAATTGCATTGTGATCTGAAAACATAATTTTTTGATTTTTAAAAATTTGTTGAAGTGTGTTTTATGTCCTCAAATGTGGTCTTCTATTTTGGTGACTGTTTGAAAAGAATGTACATCCTGCGGTTGTTGGATGAAATATTCTATACTATAAATGACAATTAGATCCAGTTTATTATGGTGCTGTTCAGCTCATTGGTTTTTTGCCTGTTGGAGCTCTAAATTACTTACAGAGTTTGTTTTAAGTCTCCAGCTACAATAGTGGATTTGTCTATTTCTCCTTGCAGTTTTATCTGTTTTGCCTTACATATTTTAATGTTCTGCTGTTAGGTGTATACATATAAGAATTATGTCTTCTTGAAGGATTCTTTTCTTTACATTATGGAATGCATTCTTTATCCCTGTTAGTTTCCTTATCCCTGTTAGTTTCCTTTTCCATCCCAGATATGTCTGGGATTAATATAGCTATTGCAGCTTTCTTCTGATTAGTGTTAGCGTGGTATATCTTTCCTCATATTTTTACTTTTAATCTATCTGTATCTTTATATTTAAAATGGGTTTCTTGTAGACAATATAAAATTGGATCCGTTTTTATTATTCCCTCTGACAATCTCTGTTTTTTAATTGGTGTATTTAGAGCATCCACATTTAAAGTGATTACTGATCTAATTGGATTAATCTACCATATTAGTAACTATTTTCTATGCATTACATTTTTTCTTTGTTTCTTTTCTTTCCCTATTTTTCTGCCTTCTCTTGTTTTAGTTGAGCACCTTATATATTTCAATTTCTTCTCTTCTCTTAGCTTATCAATTATACTTAAAAAAATTTTTTTGGTTGCCCTAAATTTTGCATATATATTTACAAGTGGTCTAAGTCCACTTTTATTAAGACTATACCACTTCATGGGTAGGGAAAATATAATGTAGTATTCCCACTTCCTTCCTCACATTCCTTATAGCATTCTGTCATTGATTTCACATAACTGTAATCTATAATCACCAAATACATTGTTGCTATTATTATTTTAAAGTTTTAAATATATTTTAGATTGATTGATAATAAAAATAAAAGTTTATTTTACTTTATTTTTACATTCTCTAACACTCTTCCTTTCTTTATATAGATCTGAGCTCCTGATCCATACTCTTTTCTTGAGGAAGTTCTTTTAGCATTTTTTTGCAAGGCAAATCTATTGGTGACAAATTCCTTCAAATTTTCACTTCACCCTTCTTGTCTGCATGGTTTCTGATAAGATTCTGATGTAATTTTTATCCTTATTCCTCTACAGACAAAGCAATTTTTATTCTCTTGCTTCTTTCAAGATTTTTTTTTTTTTTTGGTTTTCTGAAGTTTGAATATGATATGTGTAGGTGTTGATTTTGAAGTATTTATCATGAATAGTATTCTCCAAGCTTCCTGGGCCTGTGTATGTATGTCATTAATTTGGAGAAATACTCAGCCATTACTACTTTAAATATTTCTTCTGCCCCTTTCTTTCTTCTCCCTCTGGTATTCCTATTATATATATATATTATAACTTTTGTAATTTTTCCACAGTTCATGGATATTATGTTCCTTTTTTTTTATTCCTTTTTCTCTTTGCATTTCAATTTTGGAAATTTCTATTGACATCATCAAACTCCAATTCTTTTCTCAGCTATTTCCAGTCTACTGCTGAGCACATTAAAGGCATTGTTTGTTGCTGTTACAATGCTTTTTATTTTATTTCATTTTGATTCTTTTTTAGAGTTTCCATCTGTTTACATTACCCATCTAATTTTGCAGCTTGTCCATTTTTTCCATTAGAGATCTTAGTATATCAAACCTACTTATTTTAAGTTCCTAGTCTGATGATTCCAGAATCTCTTCTGTATCTGAGTCTGGTCCTGTTGCTTGCTTTGTCTCTTCTGTTTTGTTTTGTTTTTATTTTTTTTGACATTTAGCATGACTTGTAATTGTTGTTGAAAGCCAGGCATGATGTATTGGATAATAACTGAGGTAAGTAGGACTTTATTTGAGGGTTTATATTTATCTGGCTAGGAGATACATTGTGTTTACTGTTTACTGTACTATAAGTATGTGAAGTTTTACTCTCCTCTAGTAACTCCTTTTTTTTTTTTTTTTTTTGGTCTCCCCCTTATCTTTGAGATCGCTTGAACTCCTTAAAAAGAGTCTGAGGTTTGCAATTCTTTCAGCTGTAATCCCATTATTATATATAGGAGCCCTGTTGTTGTAGTGATAAGGTACAGGGAGTAGAGAAGCATTCTATCATACTACCATCAGGGCTCAGTCTTCTAATGAGCCTCTGCTCCTCGGCTCTGAGCTTCACAAATGCTTATCAGCTTTTCCCCCCAACTTAAATGAGACAGGAAAATTACAGAGGGCTGTAACTATGCAATTTCCTGGCCCCCACCCTAATTAAGCTTTGATAAAGTAGTTTTCCTTGAGAGCAGATGAAGAACAGAAGTCTCTAGGCATATATCAAAATGGATACTTTTCCCCTCCCCCTGCCAGAAGCATGAGAGGATTTTACTCTGAGCTTCACTGTGAGAACCTAGTTGAGCTCTTAGAGGTGATACTTACAAAAATGTGCAGGGCCTCCCTAAGACTGGGCCCCCTGAAGTTTTTACTCTCAAGCTAGTCCATAGTCAGGTTCCAGCAATTTGTCAATTATAGTTTAACTTTTCTTACCCATTCTTGGTTCTTGTGAACTGTAATTCTCTGCATTTGTCTGCCTCTCCAGTTTTCTGGGTGTCATTTCCGATAACCTCAACTCTTTGATAGATTTAAGATTTTTCTTATAAGAATGGAGGTGATGAATTCCAAAATCTGTACATGTTCAAGCAGAAACCAGAAGTTATTGTCAAGTATTTAAATCCTGCATCCTTTAAATCCCACAAGATATTATTGATATTATGTTATATAGTTGACAACCATGTATATGTACACACATATTTACTATTTTCATTTTTCTGTATTTCTTTCTGCTCCATACTTCCATCTGTGATATTTTTACTTCTATCTGAAGGAAGCCCTTTGTAATTCTTTTAATGTATGCCTGTTATAAATGAATTCTTTGTTATTGTTTGCCTGAAAATGTCTCTATTTTCCTTTTATTGTTGATGGATATTTTTGCTGGGCATAAAATTCTAGATTGGCAATTTTTTCCCTTCAGCTCTCTGAAAACATCATTTCATTATCTTCTTTTTTTTTTTTTTAAAGATTTTATTTATTTATTTAAGAGAGAGAATGAGATAGAGCATGAGATGGGGGAGGATCAGAGGGAGAAGCAGACCCCCTGCTGAGCAGGGAGCCCGATGCGGGACTCGATCCTGGGACTCCAGGATCATGACCTGAGCCGAAGGCAGTTGCTTAACCAACTGAGCCACCCAGGCGCCCCATCATTTCATTATCTTCTGACTGTTGTTATTTCTGTTGAGAAATCAATTGCCTTTCTTATAACTGTCTGCTCTATTCAAGGTAATCTGGGTTTTTCTCTTCAACCTCTTAAGATTTTCCTTTTGTCTTTGATTTTCAGCAACTTCACTATTGTATGTCAAGATGTGTACTTTTTTGCATTTATTCTGTTTGGAATTGATTGGGATTCTTAAATTGTAGGTTTATATCTTTCATCAGTTTGGGAAATTCTCAGCCATTATCTTTTCAGTTGTTGTTTCTACTCTATTTTCTCTCTATTGCTTCCGGGATTCCATATAAACAATGAGACTTTTTCCTTGAATTATCTGCATTTATCCTCTCTTCTGTGTTTACTTTTCTCTCTACTACACCATTCTGAGTAATATCTTCCAATTTAGCTTCCAATTCATCAACTCCCTATTTAATTGTTTTAATACCTTGTTGATCTAATCCATTGGATTCTTAACTTCAGTTAGCAGATTTTTCAATCTACAATTTCTAGTTTGCTATTTTTAAAAGCTGTGAAGATTATTTTTAAAGCTTTCTGCAAAAGTTTTCAACTTTTCTATCTCGTTGGTCACATAAGTATTATTGCCTTAAAGTCCGTGTCTGGTAATTCCAATACATGGAAACACTGGTGGCTTTCTTCTATTGTCTGTTGTTTCTGCTAGTTCTTTTTCTTTTTGTTTTGTATCTCAAGGTGTCTGGTTATCTTTGATTGTTCGCATAAATTGTATGTAAAAAAATATTGTTTGTAGAAATACACTGAGGCTTAGGATGATGTTATCTTCTTCCAAAGAAGATTATCATTTTTTTTCCTTTTAAGCACCTTGAAGCATTAACAATCTAGAACCACCTTAATTCAGTTATAAGAATTGAGATTTTTTTTACACATATAACCTTAAGCTGAGTTGCAGTTCCTGTACAAGCTGATATTCACCTTTTTCCCCAGAGAGTAGCTCTTCAAGATCCCAACCCAAAGCAACACAGGGAATTTACCATGGTCTGAGGGTCTGGATCTGAGGCTTGTGTTCAGCATTAAGGAGAAAAGTCCCCAGCACAGGAAAGTCTCCATCAATTCTTCTTTCTCTAAAATTTTAACACTCAAAAAATAAAATAAAATAAAAATTTAATACTCAACAGGAAAATTCAGTCTAAATATCTACCAAGAAAACTATGAAGGAACAGAACAAGGGTAAATCCCAGAAGGATGCTGGTATGCCCAGCAGAGAGGCAGTGTGGCAGATTGGCTTAGAACACAGCTCTGGAGCCTGACTGCTCCATTTTTTATTCTGTAGCTGCCATTTACTAGCTGTGTTGCCTTAAACAAGTTGTTTAATCTCACAGTGACTCACTGTGTCTTATGTGTAAAATGGAGATAATTATTGTATTTCCCTCACAGTGCTCTTGTATTATGAGTTAATTTCCACTTCACACCCATTAGAATGGCTATTATTTAAAAACAATACAAAAACAGAGAACAACAAATGTTGGCATGGATGTGGAGAAATTAGAACCCTTGTGCATTGCTGGTGTAAATATAAAATTGTGCAGCTGCCATGGAAAACAGTATGGTAGTTCCTCAAAAAATTGAAAATAGAATCACCATTTGATCCATCAGTTCTACTTCTGGGTACATATGCAAAAGAATTGAAAACAGGGACTCAGATATTTGAACACATCTGTTCATAGCAACATATTCACTGCAAAGAGGTGGAAACAACCTGAATGCCCATTAACAGATGAATAGATAAACAAAACTTGATCTATACATACAATGGAATATTATTCAGCCTTAGAAGAAAGGAAATTCTGACACTTGTTATAGCATGGATGAACCTTGAGGATTATGCTTAGGGAAATAAGCCAGTTACAAAAGGAAAAATATTGTATTATTCCACCTATATGATGTCCCTCAGAGCAGTCAATTTCATAGAAAGTATCAGGGTGGTTGCCAGGGACTCTGGGGGAGGAGGGCATGAGTTTCAGATTGAGATGATGAAAAAGTTCTGGAGATGGATGGTGGTGTTGTTTACAGAACAATATGAATGTGCTTAATGCCACTGTACTGAACCCTTTAAAATGGTTAAAATTATAAATTTTATGTTACATACAGTTTTCTATAACAAAAAAATTTAAGTTTATTTAATTTAGAGTTCTTCATAGGAGAGTAAAAAAATGTGGTTATTATTAGGTATTTTGAGCTGGGGATAAAGAGAAGGAGGGTATTTCAATTATTATAAGGGAGTCTCAGGGCTATTCAAACTTAAGATGGAGAAGCCACCTGCTTCTCCTCATCCTTCCTCTCCTCTGTTTCCAGGTTAAAGTCTAGCTCATCCTCAACAGTTTCCAAAATCACTTGGGCAATTTCCCACTTCCTTATGCCCAAGGATGACCTGACACTGGGACAGTGTTCTCTAGAGTGGTGGTGTAGACCCCTCAGAAACATTTCCATTTCTGAACTCGTACTCATATTTGCCTGCACACACCATCTTCAGATGGTAATAAAATAAACCAAGACAAGTATTATCAGTTTTGGAGATGTGGAAACTGTAGATAGCGGCCAAGTGTGGGTGGGATACTTCCCCATAATCCTGCTTGTGCTTTTAAAATGTTTGAGCCATATGGATATATAAACTATTAAGTTAAATTAATTACAAATAAAATGACTTTCATTTGCATTCTTTAAAAACAAAAGATAGACACTAATTTGATGACACTGAATCTGCAGATTGGACCTAGTGTCTTCACTTAGTCTGTATGTCTTAGGTCACTCTGCGAGATGAGTGAAGGCAGGGGAAAGGTACTGACCTCTCAGCAGTGAGTGGGGAAAACTCCAGTCCTTCCTCATCTCCCAGAAGGGGTAGAGCTGGGGACTGGGCAGGCAAGTGAGGATGGGCTAGAGAGCCAGGTGACCCCCAGTGGAGCAGAGACAAGGCAGTCAGGTGTGGGTGGAAACCCCACAAGCATAGCCAGAGCAGAGACTCCTGTGAGGCCCTCCAAGATGGGCTGCAGCAAATGCAAAACCTCCAGCATACAAGATAGGAAGCCCAGAGCTCTATAGCATGGTACAGAAAGAATGTCTGCCCATGGGGAGCTGTGCAGATCATTTAACACCAGTTGAACACCTACTAGGCACATGGGACTCCTGCATTATGATGAGGCCCTTGCCAGGGGGGTCATGTATAGCAGGGAGCACAGGGCTGTGCACAACTGTTCCCATCTACAGCAGCAGGTGCTTGGACAGAAGGTGCTATGACAGCCAGAGAGGGCCCCAATCCCCAGGCTGGGCTGGTTGGGAAGGGCTGAGGAAGATGCTGCCCCCTTGTGGAGCATGAGTTGGGCACAGAAAGCAGGGTCCAAGCTTACCAAATGGGTGGACAAAATGTCAAAGGCCAAGAAAGAGATGGGGAGAAGAAGGGCATGTTTAAAGACCCCTGTACAGGAAAGGCAGTCATCTAGTTTGGTGGATGTGGGAATAGAACCACAGAGGCCAGATTTTCACAGATGGCTAAGTGCAACCAGTGGCTTTGAGCAAGCCCTGGGTCCAGTGGTCACAGCCTAGTGAGGAGCTCAGGATGCAGATGTTCTCCCTGGAGTCTGAAGGGGGCAGGAGCAGGGCTGCTTGTGTCCCCCTCCTCTTCCTGCAATTTAGCTGGGAAACTCACTCCTATCAGGGACCATTCCCCAACCAGATCATTGAGTCACAGTGGGAGCTATTTAGGTCGAATCCACATTGGGACATGATCCCATCTCATCAAAGCCAAGGGAGCCCTCAATAAGGACCATCAGGAACAAGACCTTTGAATGGGATCTCTGGGAGTAAGTTTCCTCCAACACAGAACAATTATGGGCCCCTCAGATGGTTAAGTTCATGGTTACCCGAGTTTGGGGCTTCCCAAATCCTTCCTTTGGCTCTGAGGGCTATTTAGAGGTATTTTAGAAGAAAAGAAGGACTCCAGGGTCAACGAATTCAGGAAACCCTGGGCTCCATAATAGTAAAGAGGTTTCTTCATTGCATGATTTCTCAGAGCCTTTAATACCCTAATATGCACTGCGATGCTTCAAAAGGAAAAGAGACTATGCAGAAATGCCCCAATTTAATTCACATGGGGTCATTTTTTGAGAATGCCCAAACTCTTAAGAGCCCACTTTAGAAGTTTAAAGAATGTTGCTCCCAGGCAAATACAACACTGTAAGAGGCAGCATCTCTGAGGTAGAGACTCCTCAAAGCAGACACCACTCCTCTTCAACCCAGTGGCTTAAAAAAAAAAAAAAAAGTTTAATTGCCCCCTTGGGAGGAAGGAACTGGGCACGATGAGAAAGGAAAACCTCAGCCAAGCAGTTTCCTGGGACAATGGAAAATTTGGGACTAATTACTAACAATCTCTTTAACCAAAGTGTTCCTTGTTTGCTTGCCTTCTGAGTCAACTGGGAATAATTATCTTTAAAAAGTAGAATGATTCAGCCATGAGACAGAAGGAAATCCTGCCATTTGCAGCAACATGGATGGATCCTGAGGGCATAATGCTAAGTGAGATAAGTCAGACAGAGACAAATACCGTATGATCTCACTTCTTGTGGGATCTAAAACAGTTAAACTTTTTTAGACTCTCAGAGAAACAGAGCACAGAGTGGTGGTTAGCAGGGGCTGGCGGGTAGGGAGAAATGGGGAAATGTTGGTCAAAAAGTACAAACTTCCAGTTGCAACATTAACGAGTTTGGGAATCTAATGTACAGCATGGTGATGATAGTAATAATTCTGTGTCATACACTGAATGTTGCTAAAAGAATGGATCTTAAATGTTCTCACCACAAAAAAGAAATGGTAATTATGTGAAAGGTTGTAAGGTGGTAGCTCATACTATGGCAGTAATCATTTTGCAATTTATAAATGTATCCAATCAACACATTGTACACCTTAAACTTACACAATGTTATGTGTCAATTGTATCTCAATAAAGCTGGAAAAAAATAAATGTAATATGGATCCTTAGAAGAAAGGACATTAGAAAAAAAACCTAAGGAAATCTGGATATAGTGTTTAGTTAATGATAATATATCAAGGTTGGCTCGTTAATTATAACAATATACCATTGTATATATACTACCATAGAAATGTATACCACATATATATATTCTTATTTCACAGTATAAACGTACCATAATAATATATTAATAATAGAAGAGTGCAGGGTATATGGGAACTCTCTATACTATCTTCTCAATTTTTCTTTAAATATAAAACTGTTTTAAAAAATAAAGTCTAGGGGCGCCTGTGTGGCTCAGTGGGTTAAGCTTCTTCCTTCGGCTCAGGTCGTGATCCCAGGGTCCTGGGATCGAGTCCAACATTGGGCTTCCTGCAGAGAGCCTCTGCCTTTCTCTCTCTCTGTCTCTCGTGAATAAACAAATAAAATCTCAAAAAATTTTTTTAAGATTTTATTTATTTATTTGACAAAGAGAGAAAGAGCACAAGCAGGAGGAATGGCAGGCAGAGGGAGAAGCAGGCTCCTCACAGAGTAGATGCAGCCCAATGTGGGACTCAATCCCAGGACCCTAGGATCATGACCTGACCTGAAGGCAGTCGCTTAACTGACTGAGCCACCCAGCTGCCCCAAAATGAAAATACCCCTAAAAAATAATAAAGTCTATTAAAACTGTTTAAAAAAATAGAATGCCAGAATCTCTCCTGATGTTTCCACACTTTGCAGAACTAGCCCTTAACCACTGTAAGTTCTGTGTGCTCACACTTGTTACCCTTCTCCTTAGCAGCCTGCCTTGGAGCCTGTTTTTCAGAGACTTTTCAAAAAATTTTTATCAAAAGATTAAAATTCAAAGTCATTCTGCTAATTGAAACAAGTAACAGGGGCACTCTATTCCCAGAACTTTTTGCTTAAAGCTTTACTAGATTTACTGGATATGCCTAAATTTTTGTTTGGAGTGCATCTTTGCTTTATGGGTTATTGTAACCAAATTGGGTAAAATCCAAATTTTAGTAGCTATGAAGCATTGCTCAAAAGAGAGGAGTCTGGTAGGAAATTATCTTGAAGACCATTAGGAGGTCTCCCTTTCCAGCGAGGCATAATGCATGAAATATAAATAACTTCTGTGCCAGGTGTCAAGGGAGCACAGCCTGTAGAACCTTTCCACATTCTGAGACATCTTTCAGGGCTGATCTGTGAGAAGGCACAGCTGGCTTCATGAGGCTCATGCACATCCTTTTATCTCCCAGAGATCTGTTCTTCTTATGCATCAGCTGCTCTAAACCAAGTCACAGAGAGGTGAAATAACTTCTTGCCTTGGCTCTTGCCCAAAGTTCTCCTCAGGAACACAGATATCTTAAAGGAAGACAAGGTTAAAGTGACTTTCACAGAACTGAACTCACATTTGGGGAGATTGGCCACTGCTCCACAGTGAAGATTATTTAAGAAGCATGAGCCACAGTGTATGGTTGGAACTTGGAAGTACACCATTAGGTCCCACCAGAGGGCAGAACATTATATTCAGACTTGGATAGATTGCAGCACTGTGATGCACTGCTCCTTACATGTGCTTGGTGGACTTGTGGATGAATGAGACATCAAGAGAAGGAAAACCAGCTCAGATAATGCTCTTTTTTTTGGAACTTCCAGAAGCTCCAGCCATGATGAGGCCATTCCATAGCAGCTCCAGGCACACTGCTCTTCTTTGCCCAGATTGGCCATACCAGTTCCTGATATTTATGCCACTATAAGACATCCACAAAGCTTTGACATAATTGATTATTTCCACAGCAAAGTCATTGGCTTTATTTTCATTGTGGAGATTATTCTAGAAACTAAAAAAATATTTAATGTTTGGCAGGTTTTTCACCCATGTGCTTGTTATCTTAGCTCACGTCATCTGCCAACATTGCAACATAATCCACTGCCAAAAATAAATAAATAAAAAAGAAGAGAAAAAAAATGAAAAGAAAGCTGTCATGACCAGACAGGAAGCCATTGTCCAATTGGGATCCTCCGACTGATACCTCCATGGTAAGCTCTCCAGAACCTTTGTCCTCCATTGCAGAATGACCAGCAATGAAGGCATGCTAAGAACTCCAGCTCCCACAAGCCTGAAGCCATGTGGAATGGAGAAGGGTTGTATAAAGAGGTTGCTGCCAATACTCAACTGTTGATGGGGCTGGGAATCCTTCGGAGAGTGGCCAACTTGGCTCCTGAGACTCACCAGGAAAGACCTCTGCCTTCCAGAGAGTGGAGTTTCCACAGCCTGTGTTCCAAATGTTTGAGGATCTTAATTCCCCCCAAGTGGAAAAACCCACTTCATCTGTCAGTCAGTGGAGAATTTACAGAGAAGTGGGGGCAGATTTATGGTGATCAAAAGCATTGATAGACTTGTAGGTCTCTGCCTAATCTAGTTATTCATTTATTTATTTTATGACTACCTTTGATAACAATCCCAAAGATTTTAAATTCCTCTCTAGCCCTCTTTATTTGCAGAGGCACTGTTCAATGAAATAAGAGTTTAATTTACAAAGCAAATATATCTTTTTAATCTGCCACCTCAGCTTCTTTATTTCAAGGATTCTGCCAATTAAGTCATTCAAAAGTCAACACTGTCTTGTTTTAAAACGTACGTAAACAATCCAGAAATATGGAAAGTGGAAACTCACCTCTGCAGCCAATCCCAGGAGCAATGTGTTGTTGTACAGATACAAGTCCTACCCCAAATAAGACTTTGAGAAGGAAGGTACCAGGACTTTGAGGTTAGGATTCACAAACCTTCTGCTTGGCCAGTGCTAGCCTGAGCCCTCAGCAACCCCAAGTATCTCCCACCTTGCCCTCTACTCCCAGCCTGATCTTCCCACTTCCCTGCTCATCACCCCTCCTGGCCTGGGAATTATGCTTCAAGTCACAGGGTCCGCCGGCCTGCCTGAGGTCCCACTTACCCCCTCCAGCTCCAGCGTGCATAAAGTACCTCCTTTCCTCAGATCTGCCATCTAGAATCCCACCCAAACATGTCCGTTTGAAGAACCTCTCCTCCTGGTGATATGTCCTCTCTCCCTTTATATTTTCTTACTTCTTGGCACATCTGATTAGAATGCTTCCTATAGTCTGCCTTGTATTTCAAATGTGATTGTATAGGTGCCATCTCCTGCGCTAGTCTATGAACCTTGGAAGTCATATCCGAGTCCTTCCCACACCTCTGCACAGCACAGAAAGGGTGATGTCATATCTGATAAAGGGTTAACATCCAAAATATATAAAGAACCTATACAAATCAACACCCAAAAAACAAATAATACAATTAAAAAATGGGCCAAAGACATGAACAGACATTTCTCCAAAGACATACAGATGGCCAACAAACACATGAAAAGATGTTTATCATCACTTACCATCGGGGAAATGCAAATCAAAACTACAATGAGATATTGTCTCACACTTGTCAGAATCACTAAAATCAACAACACAAGAAACAATAGGTGTTGGCAAGGATGTGAAGAGAAAGGAATACTCGTGCACTGTTGGTGGGAATGCAGACTGGTACAGTCACTCCGGAAAACAGTATGGAGGTTCCTTAAAAAGTTAAAAATAGAACTACCTTCTGATCCAGCAATCTCACTACTGGGTATTTACCCAAAGAATGCAAAAATTCTAATTCAAAGGGATACATGTACCCTGATGTTTATAGCAGCATTACCTACAATATCCAAGATACAGAAGTAGCCCAAGTGTCCATCGACAGATGAATGGATAAAGATGTGGTGTATATAAACAATGGAACATATTTAGCCATAAAAAAGAATGAAATCTTGCCATTTGCGATGATGTGGAGGGAGCTAGTGAGTATAATGTTAAGCAAAATAAGTCAGAGAAAGACAAATACCATATGATTTCACTCATATGTGGAATTTAAGAAACAAAACAGACGAGCAAAGGGAAAAAAAAGAGAGAGAGAGACAAATCAAGAATCAGACTCAGAATGCAGAACAAACTGATGGTCACCAAAGGAGAGGGAGGTGGGGGATGGGTTAAATAGGTGATGGAGGTTAAGGAGTGCATTTGTTTTGCTGAGCACCAGGTGATGTATGGACTTGTCGAATCACTATATTGTACACCTGAAACTAATATAACACAGTATATTAACTAACTGGGATTAAAATTAAAACTTTAAAAAAAGAGAGAAAGGGTGATGTCAGTGGTGAATTAAATTGATCAACTATGGATAGCAAGGAAGCAAGAGGCCAAGGCAAGTAAATGAAGTTAAATGACAAATGACAAGAGGGTGGAAAAGATTTGCCACTTCATCACAGTCAAAAGTCACCATCTTTATATGAATAAGCTTTAAGAATAAAGCAAAAGATCCTATTTAAAAAATGAGCAGAAGATGTGGAACGTTCACAGAAATAGAAATGCAGACAGCACTTAAACATGAAAAGATGCCCAACTTCACTCATAGTAACATAAATGCAAATTAAAACTACACTGACCTATAGACATCTAATACACCACCCAGCAGTAGAATACATATTCCTCTTGAGTTCACATGGAACATTTTCCAGGATAGACCATATGCTAGTCCATGAAACAAGCCTAAATATGTTTAGAAGGATTGAACATACTAAGTATATTCTCCAACCAGAGTGGAAATAAATTCAAAATCAATAGCAGAAAGAAATTTGAGAAAGTCACCAACTACATATACACTTAAGCAATCAATGGGTTAAAAAGTCACATGAAAAATTAGAGACTACTTCAAGATGAACAAAAATGAAAACACAGCATACCACAACTTATGGAATGCAGCTAAAGCAATGTGCAGAGGGAAACTGATAGCTTTAGAGACCTACGTTAACAATGAAAGACTGCAAATCAATAATCTAACCTTCAACTTTACAAAACTAAAGAAAGAAGAGCAAACTAAACTCAAATCAAGCAGAAGAAAGGAAATAAGACTAGAATGGAAAGAAATAAAATAGAGAATAGAAAAACAAGAGAAGAAATCAAAGCAACCAAAAGTTGGTTCTCTGAAAAGATCAACAAAGTTGACAAATCCTTAGCTACATTGACGGGGGGCGGGGGGGAGCTGTGAGAGAGAGAAGACTCAAGTTACTAAAATCAAGAATGAAAGAAGGGATACCACCACTGATCTAAGAAATAAAAAGGATTATAAGGGAATATCATGCTAACAAATTGAAAATCCAGAAGTAATGGACAAATTCCTTCAAAGGCACAAATTATTAAAACTGAGTCAAGAAGAAATAGATCTGAATAGATCTATTTAAAAAAGTAAAGAGATTGAACTACTAATTTTAAAACTTCCCACAAAGAATACTCCAGGCCCAGATGGTTTCTATGGTAAATTCCACCAAACTTGTAAAGAAGAATTATTACCAAGAAAGAATTCTTGGTAATAATTGGAAAGAAAGAATTAATCCCAAGAAAAAAAAAAAAACTACAAACCAAAACTATATGGAGACATCATTTCTTAATAAGATTGGCAAACATCCCAAAGTTTCATGATATGTTCTGTAGATGAGGCAGTGGGGAAACAAGAACGCTCATAAAACACTGGTGGAACACATCATGGTAACCTGTATGGAGGGAAATTTTGCAATATTAGCAAAATCACATGTGCATTTACTGTTAATTCCAGCAATCTCTCTTCTAGGATTCTAGGCTAAATATTCCTGGCAAAGCGCAGAAGAATGCGTGACATGGCTTTTTATTGCTACAAGACCTGTAAAGACTGAAAACAACCCGAGCGTCCTTCCACTTGAATCAACCTTCATTCATTCACCCGAGGCTTTAGGCAATGCAACGACAAAAAGAAATGAGGAGTGGCTAAGCGATTCCCTGGAAAAATGGAGACACAAAGTACTCTTCCATTTATGTGAAAACGAGGAAGAGGGATATATATATATATAATTAATATTATACACTAATATTTAAAAATGGAAAGATAAAAAAATTTGTTTTAGTTTACTTGTGAGAGGGAAGGACAAGGGGGAGAGATAGATACCGTAGCCAGATACTTCTGAATAAATCTGCAGTTTTGGTTTTGCAATGATATAAATGTTTTATGAAATTGTAAGCCAAAGTTAAATTGAAAACCAATTCCTAAAAATGCAAAGGAAAATTAAATGAACCCAACTGTGTATCAAGTTTGCGGAATAACCACACAGAGAAGAATCATTTTAAGTACTTTTAAAACTCAAATAGGATATACCTAAGGTAAAAATGAACAACAAAACAATGTTGGAAACTGCATTTAGTAATTGTATTATTAATGGTAATATTGGCATTGGTGTCCTGAAACTGCAGTTAGGATGAAGCAAGAGACGAATTATGTTAATGTAATTAGGAATAAGACAGAATAAGCGAAAAGAGACACAAATATAAAATCAGGACATTAGGTAAATTAGCTGTGTTTCTAAATTGGAATTGGAACTATCAGTATGAACTTATAATGCATTTTCTCTTATATATCTTATATATCATATATAATTATGTTATATGTAATTATTATATATTGTATACCATATGTATATTATATGTACATACACATACAAAATATCACCATTCTGCCAACTGCAGGGACTAGAAACAATTCAATTCAGAAGCAGATCCTGGTTTCTAAGTACCATTTCCCACTAAAATGCTATTTAGAAATACTCCTTGGACGAATGGCCACATCCAGGTCTAGGGCAAGAAATGTACCAGATGAGTGTGAAACACCTTTTCATTCCAAATAGCAAGGATGTTCTCAGAGACTCCTGGTGTCATGCCAGAAGGATTCAAGAGCCCATGTGAAATTGGGAAAATTTGAACAACAATAAGGAAAGTTAACTGCTGTGAATTGAAATGCATCAAGTATGTTTCCATCCATGAATTCATACATACTGACACTCTGAAAAAAGAAACACATTAGTCACCTTGGGATGATGCCAGGGAACCAACTCATTACTCTGGAAACCAAAACCTTTTGCTTTTCCTGTGTGAACCACACTAACCAATTTGGTCAGGGGAAGTTTCTCTTTATAAGTGAAGTCCAGTGAATGAATGAAGAAGGAAAGTTAGAACTGAAGATCACCCTTTTGCAAGTTCTAGTGATGCAGAGGCTCTAGGTGATCATCATCAAGATCCCCCAACCTCACAAAAGACAGACAAGCGGACATTAGGTGCCTCCTGATGGAAGGACACATGTCATCAGTGAGTTTTGTCAAAAAAAAAAAAAAAGGCTTTCTGAATCCAAACAGTTCTCAAGATCTTACTGTTGGTCAGGAAATGCAGTTCACAGAGCAGCTCAAGAAACATCACGGACTTGTTTCAGAGTCTCCTTTGACGGGAACCCAAACCAAGACCCCGGAGACAGAGTGTGAGTGCTGACTCCACCCGGGGAAACCCCCCCGGTCACCCGCCACCTGGTTATCCCTGCCTTCGCAAGAGCCCACACAGGTGACCACACAGGTCACTGTCCTAGCTCCTCTCACCAACAGTGATCACAGGCAAGCTGCATATTCCCTAGGATCCTCAGCACATTTACTCCTTATCCAGGATAAGAAATACACCATCTCCAAGGCTGGCTGACCAATCGAGTAGGTCACTACCCAAGAGGCAGGACCTGGTAGCAGTTAACTGCCACATGTGTCTTCCTCGTCACTAATATCAATGCTATTATCATTGGCTCAGACTGCTCACTGGACATGTACTAATCCTCACACACCAACAGCATGTCCACAGTTCTCGTGTATTGTCTCCTAGCACCAGGTTCTTCCAGGTGCCATGCCCAGGGGAGGACACCTCCTGAATATGGGAATTCTGCTTAGGATCCCCTCCCTCCCCCGGCTCTGGCTCAGCACCAGCCAACAGGAATATAACATGAACCACAGCTGCGATCCACAGACATCGTTTTACATTTTCCAGCAGTCCCTTTAAAGAAATAAATAGAAGCAGGTAAAAAAAAATTAATAATACATTTTATTCAACCCAAAACATCCAAAATATCATCTCAACATGTAGTCAATATAAAGTCTTGGTCATCTTGTGTGTTGTATGCTCGGAGCACATTTCATTTCGGACTGGATGAACTTGGAGTTCTAGATGGGCAGCCACATGTGGCTTGGGCTACCATGTTGCCCTTGGCAGTTCCGGTTGCCTGCCTCACTGGGCCAGCGCCAGGGAGGAGGGTTGTTCACTTTTGGAAGCCTCAGGATCTCAGTCTCTCCATGTTACCTGACCCCGGAAGGGGCCTATTTGACTAGTGACAATATCGTCCATTGGCTGGAGAGGCACTGACCGGCCAGCTGAGATGGGGCTGCTCCTTGGCGTGGAACACCAGGTTTCCATACTTTGTAGCCATGATGGAGTACGAGTCTGCCACAGGGAAGGCAAGACAATCACCTGCCACAGGGGGCCTCCCAGCTGCTTGTAGTTTGATTCTTGATACACTAGGAACAGCCTGTCTCCATAATTCCATCTCAATCTGTGCCATCCAAAATACTGTCATTGCAGATACCCTCTGACCCCTGGAGGAACTCCTGCTAAAAGCCTTGAATCTATCTAGAGCCAACCATGAGTTTACAAGGAAAACAACCCTGGCACTGGGCCAGAGCTGCCGCTGGCTGGGCGCTGCCCTGCCCCCGGGCTGTGTGCACCTGCAGAACATGGGCAAAGTCACACTTCACCCCCCACTGGGCCCACTCTCCTGGGATAAATTTGTCAGCCTCTGGTGGGTATAGACTTGAGGGAAGCTAATGAAAACAAAGGACAGACTCCCTCCCCAGAAAATGGCCTGGTCCACCTGCACAGTCTGGCATCCACGTCTGGAGATCAGAGGCTCCCTGAGGCCCCTGGATGTCCTCCAGGTGTGGATATGGTCTCCTGCAGCTTGGGGTGGGGGCATGGTCCCAGGTTCAGGCTGCACGCCCACCAGGGCTCGATGGGGTGAACTTACGATCCTGCTCCACACCCCGTGCTCACTCAGAGGCCTCAGTGTCCTCATCTGTAAAGTGGAAACTACCCTAAGAGCCCCTGCATCCACTCTGTCTGCATTTCTGTCCGCTCTTCTAGGAGATGAGGGAGGCAGCTCAGGAGACCCCCAGGTGTGGGGGGAACCCGGCCCCCTGCCTAGAAGGTTGTGGACAGGAGAATTTCAAGGTTTGGGCTTTCTCTTTCTTGCTAGTCTGAGAAAGCTTCCTGAAAGCTGAACTAACCATGCACATCCTTACAGCATACCCCCCATGGCAGTTTTAGGCTGACTGTGGCTACAGGCCGTGCAGGCTGCTGGTAGGGTGGGGACAATGGGGGTTAGGAGCACCCGGATGGGTACGGGAGTCATGTGGGACTCACACTGCATTTGTAGTGGAGTTCACCTCGACCTCTGGCTCAACCTCAGATGATTTGAGAAAGGATTACAGATGATTAGGGCCATGTGCCGCCTTCTCCGGGCTCCCTGGGGCCCTGGCACTGCCCGCCTGATGAGGGGCTTCTGAAAGAACGATTATGTCCAATTGTCTCAATTATGCAAACCACGCTGACATTTCTAGCAAGGGAAGTACTGGCTGGGGGGAGGGTCACTTCAAAGGGAAAGTTCTAGCTCCCCCAACTCTCTCAGATACCAAGGCTCCTTTCATGGGATCCCACACTGAGCAGCCTGGCAACCTGGGGCCCTGGTTTCCTTTTCCCGCCTGGGAGCGAGGTCATGGGGCCATCACCTCACCAGGATCATGAGGGCCCCGGCACGGGCACTCACATGCTCCTCATGTGGAATTCTGCTCTTAAAGGGTGGGCCCGCCTCAGCCAGTTTCCTGCCTGGCCAGACAAGGAAGCTGGAGGAGGCAGGCCTGGGCCCTCCCTGCTCTGCCACTATAGCAGGTAAGCCCAGGTGGGGCTGAGCTCAGGTGTGGGTAAGCTCAGGGGGGACTCTGCTTCCTGGAGCCTCTCCTGCTGAGGCTGGCTGGACAGGGGTGTATCCGTGCTCAGCCGGCAAGGCCTCCGGGATGATTCCCTACGGGGACAAGCCCTGTGTCAGCCGGCCAACACCAGGCTCCAGTGTGTCAAGGCTCCCTCAGAGCTGACTTCTAAATGTAGGTGGCAGGGATCTGCACGGAGGCCCCAGCTCCAGAGTTTACGCTCCTTGCCTGTCACTCCTTATCATCTCACCTCTGCTCCCTTGTTCCTGGAAAGTGTGCCTCTTCCCGAGAGCCCTTGCGGTCGCTAAAGTTCTTTGGGGTAGGGGGCAGAGGTTATACCTATAAGCCTGTATCAGCTGATATTCCAACTGTGAGTTAAAACCTCAGGGCAAAAATAGATTTGACTACACAGGACTGTGAAGGGAGGTGGGGATTCCCTCTCACTGCCGGTGGGAAGTGGGAATGGGTTTCTGGAAGGCAGTGCAATAGTATGTACCAAAGTCCAATTCTACGTGTAGGCGTCCATTCTGAGGAAATAATCCTGAGGGAAGCCAAGATTTACATAGCGTTGTTTACTGCAGTGAGATGCAGGAACAACCCAATGTCCAAGACAGGGAACTGGGCACATAAATCATGGTCTATCCACAGGATGAAATATAATGCAGCCACTTGCAGAAGGACAGAGAACAATGTATAATGACAACGTGCAGGATGGACATGGTTTTCATTACACACACACACATACATATGTCTAATCTATTCACAGAAAGAAGCCTAGGAATACGCTGAAATTCTATCTGTTGTTATTTTAGGATGAAGGCCATCTGGGTGATGTTTATTTATTCCTTGCTACATTTCCTCTTTTTCTTTTAATCATTTTCTATAACAAATAGTTTCCTTTTGTTACCAGAAATAATACCTTTTAAAATTTTTTACCTTCTTTTTTACAACCTTCGCAAAAATTAGCAGAAATAGAGGGGTGCCTGGGTGGCTCAGTCATTGAGTGTCTGTCTTTGGCTCAGGTCGTGATCCTGGGGTCCTGGGATCAAGCCCCACATCATCATCGGGCTCCCTGCTCAGTGGGGTGTCTGTTTCTCCCTCTCCCTCTGCCCCCTCCCCTTCCCCCTGCTCATGCTCTCTTTCTCTCTTTCTCAAATAAGTAAATAAAATCTTTGTTAAAAATTAGCAGAAATAGAGAGTAGGGGGGACAAAGAATGGAAATATTTACAGGAATCATTCCTGGGTTGACCAGGAATAGGAACTAAGAATGAGGGAGGACCAAAAAGGTGGAGAGGGAAAATATGAGACATATTTTCTCTGTCTGAATTAAATATTTAGGGAGGAATTAAAAAGGACACCAGCCTCTCCGGGAGTAGACTTCATACAGGTTTGACTTTAAGGAAGGATTGTCTTTGGCAATCTTCACCAACTATCATTCTGTACACTACCTAGCAGCAGTTCTAATTCATGACATTTGTGATGTATTTATAGCATAAATTGGCCACTGTCTACAATGTGTTTCAGGCCCCAGAGAATGTAATCAAAAACATCAGCTAACGTTGAATGTGTTTGCTGTAATTGTTTGTGCTTTATTGGTTCTTGTCTAGGAGAGGTCTAGAATTTTGTTTGGTTTGGCTCTTTGCATTCTCATTTATTTGCTTTGCCAAGTTGATAAGAACAAGAAACAGAGTGACATTCAGGCATTTTAAGTGGCTAGTCATCTTCATTCTGAACTAAGTGAAAACAAAACACACTTTCTATTACCTTAAAATCCTCTTACTTGGAGCATTTAATATTTTTAGAAATCTCTCTTTTGATCTGGTTGAAAATGTTTTCAAGAATGTCCTAGTGTGTGTGTATGTGTGTGTGTGTGTGTGTGTGTGTGTGTGTGTAAATTCTGGACCTTGGAAAATAGAAGCCCTCATCCAGGGTAATAATGGGACCCACTCCCTGATTCTTTCCCATAACCTAGAGGTTAATGGGGTTCAACATTTCTAACACCTCCATTAAAACGGCAGTAGCCAGAGACATGTTGACGTGCAAAGCGCCCTAGGTGGTCAGTGGCTGCGATGTCCCTTCGTTCTCTAACTCTACTAGATTCTGCAGTCAGCGAATGAATTACAGCACCCA